>NC_143583.1:53749550-56249550 GCF_048544385.1 Mastigoproctus giganteus | reverse complement strand
CATCAAGAAGATCAAAAACAAAGCGGTCCCAATACTGATTCTTAAGGAACCACACTTTTCACATTAAACTGAACAATAACCATTTATCACAATTATGACAACCCTCTGTCTCCTTCTGTGAATCCTTCCTGCTATTCATCTAAGGATTTTCACTGTGATTCTAACCTGATTCAGCTTATAAAGTAACCACTCATGTGGGACTGAGTCAAATTCTTTGCTGAAATCTAAATAAGCAATTACGAAATTATTCCCTAAATCCAGCAGGTGAGTGACCTTGTCAAAATAACTAACGAGATTTATTAAACATGATTTTCTCTTTACAAAACCATGCTGTGTATTTTTCAGAATTCCATTTTTATCTAAATAATCCTGAATCCCACCCTTGATCATTCCCTCCATGAGTTTCCTTACTACTGAAATTACACTGACTGGTCAGTAATTTCCCAATACATTGTTAGAACCCCTTTATGTATTGGCTATACATTGGCAAATTTTCAATCCAACAGAATCTCTCCTGAGTCCAGTGATGCTCATTCACTTGCCACCTCCCTTAAAATTATAGGGTATATGCCATCAACCCAAGGAGCCTCTACTCTTAGCCCTATTAAGTCATCTGGCTCCTGGGTGATGATAAGGTCTAGAACATTCTTTTCCCCTGATATGTTATAAGATGTAAAATCTTACATGTTAATATTTTAGAAAAAAGAGTGAGATTTATTTAAAATAAAGCCTAGGAAATAGCAAAATAGGACAGTAAACATTACTACTCACTAATATTATTCTAGGTCACTCACAAGGAATTAAAAATTAGACAAGGTTGAATTAGAGAAGGGAGCGGTAAGCTATTAGCAATTAAGGATACATTTCAGTTCCCACCGTGGCAAAGAACAAACAATAACAACGGGAATGGTGACAGCGACAATTGGCGAGCAGGTGCGTATAACTATGGAAAGGGCTGTAGTCTGAACATTGTGGGACATCCCTTTGTCGGCCAGGTAGTAAATACGGGTCAAATTGCTCCGGATAGCAATCTATTTGCGTCTGACTGTCGGTGATGGCAAGGTTGTTAGAGCAATGTAAAATAAATCTGCTAAGTTTAACGAGGGGTGGCGAAGGTGACGGCGAACTTCAAAGCAGCGGATTGCCTGGGAAAAATTTGGAAATTTATTAAAATGAGCTCTGAAGATACAGCTTGAGAAATTTTAAAGGACGAATAGGAAATGACGAAACTTGACAAAATGAGAAGATTGGGTAAAATCTGAGAAAATAGGCAGGCCCGACATAAGGAGGCGGTACGTGATTGAGATGACAAAAGTGAGTGAGGCAGGGGGAAAAAAACACAGTTCCCTCAGTTGAGCTTTATGTGGATGGTTATAGAAATGGGTTAGTAAGGTCAGATCCAGCAGTTGAGCTTTATGTGGGTGGTTATGAAGATGAGTTAGGAACAGTGAGAACCCCGGGTTGAGTATGTGGGGGTGTGTGGAAATGAGTTAGGAAAGACAGAGTTGAGTTTTGACAATGTTAGTGGGAAAATGAGTAATAAGTTGTGTAGGGTTAGATAAATCCTATCCTATCCTGTCCTGTCCTGCCAGCCAGTTGAGAATGTTCTGACAAAGTTAAGATGGAGTAGTAAGATAAGTTTAAGTACAGTCAGTGGGTTAAGAAGGGTTAGATGAGTTTAATGATAAAAGAGAACAGTCGAGTAGTTGGTCATGGAAGAAATATAGTAGAGAGAAATAGCCTAGTCCGTCATCGGAAGCAAGTGAAAGTGGCCAGAGTGAAAATAAGTGAAAGGAGGAACCTTGGTAAACCGAAAGAAGCAGCCTTGTGAAGCTGAAAGTAGGAGCCTTGGTAAGGAGAAAATAAGCCTAGTCCGTAATCGGAAGGTAGTGAAAGTGGCCAGCATGCAAATAAGTGTTGTGTATGGCGAGAAATAACCCTAGTCGACCATCTGAAGGCAGTGATAAAGGCAAGGCGCAGATAAGTGAGCTGAGAAGATAAAGTTGTAATTCCTAGTCCGCCAGAATAGCTGAACCGAAGGTTAAGTAGCAGTATCGAAGACGAGCACATAAATTTCCTAAAAGACACAATGATGCCCTATCCAGACGTAGACTACAGCCCATAGAGAAACTAGAAGTTCTGAGATGAATGCAGTTAGCAAACGATGATGCCATTCCCAGACAAGGAGCTGAAGGCCCCAAAACTGAGAAATCCGATTCGTAAAATTAAGTAAGCGACTAGTGGCAAAGTTGTAATTTTTAAGTAATTATTGTTCATGTGTGGAGAAAGAAGAAACTAAAATAAGTTTATGTAATGATATTGACACAAATAAAGGACTGTTGGAACTCTAATATCAGATTAGTATGATGTTTAGAAAGATGTTAAGGGAAGGATATACAAAGATATAAATATATACATAAATATAGAGATAAGTCAGATGATAGTTTTGAGTTTTGATTAATGTATAATTAGACATATGTAGAAAGGCAAAGGAGAGAAATTTGATATTTGTTATTAGTTATTGTCTAACATATAGGTATGATATATTTTGGAAGGGAAGGGTAGAGAAATACAGAGAAAGAAATAGCCTTATGAATGTAGCTAACCCTTGGGACCAGCATTAGTCCCGAAATTTATGTCTAATGTACTATCTGTCTTGATTAAAGAAAGTTGTGAAGTTATATTCCCCAAGACAAAAGGGGCACTAATTAAATTAAAAATTAAGAGTGAAATTCCTAAATCAATTTATAAGGTAAGAATAAGATTTACATAAGAGAAAGAGTGTGAACTAAACCTCTTAAGTAATTATTGTTCATGTGTGGAGAAAGAAGAAACCTTTTAAGTAATTATTGTTCATGTGTGGAGAAAGAAGAAACTAAAATAAGTTTATGTAATGATATTGATTGAGTTGTATTGAAGTGGATAACCTTGTTTAGAGTAAAACCACTGTATTTAATTGTCATATATAACTGATAATACATAGACAAATTTGAGAAATAATAATATGTGCTTGAGAGTTGATAATTTTTATATTGTGTATATAAGTGTAAATAAAATGGTATGTTATATATTAATGTGTGTGTTATTTGTCATTCTTGAACACTCAGCCTGTCCGATGGGAATTATAAATAATTGAGAAGTTCCCTTAAATCTGGAATTCTCCTGTAAAGTAAAGTCAGATGTGTAAGTGGGGAAATTAAACAAAGGTGGACAACAACTAATATAGGGAACTAAATAAAAAAAATAAATATATAAAATATAAAATATCAATCTTTGTATTCCACCTCCCACAATGTTGATAGAAATAACAATCAGCTTTTTGATTTAAATATTTTTCCCCATGTCGAGTTTCATACCCATTTGCTCCAATCAACCCTAATAATACATTCACGTTGACTTTTCCATCCATTTATATGTAGAGGCTCTCATCACAATCTTCACACTCACCTGGCCTGTAGATTACCCCAATCTCAGTATACCTTTTCTTCCAACAATCTCACACCATACAGATTCTATACTAGCATGCAAAACTTCTGAATCCGGGAAAGCGTTCTGTAAAATACAAAATCTTACAGAATAAAAGGAATAAGAAGTTGGTTTTATTAATTAAGGAATAGGAATTCTTGTTGCTAGTTGAATAAGGTAGTAATATCGTCTAATTTCAATAATAAGAATTATTCAGTATGAAATATAAATTTAATGGGTGGTAAGAAATAAAGGCAAGAGCCATGAGCCATCAACTTCCGTTATAAGCGGGGAATAAACGAAGAAAACTACTCTAAAGCAGCATGGGTCCAAGCACAAACAGACGAATTAAGGTTTATTTGGGGTCGAATTTGAGTAGGGATAGTTTATTTCATACAGGATAACCTCAGGCGCAAACAGGAAGTGGTTTCTTGACCAGCATTTAAGTTTCTTTTAAATAGATGCTGTGGTCACTAGTGGGACTCCTGTTTTTAAAACGTTATAGGGTCAAGACATTAGATGAGAGGGGAGCGTTTTTATTTGGGATAATCGACAAACATCAAAGGGCACGCCATAAGGGAGCAAATCTGGTAGAATAGTAAAAAGGGGCAGTATCGCAACACGTGCTACTGGGCAGGCTGAGTAAGGGTCTTCTAACGAATGAAAGGAGAAGAAATCCGAAAATGAGTATACGTTTGGAGGCAGTCACTGGTAACAGGCGTGGCAAACTTGGGAGTAGATGCTGGAGGAGTAGGAACAAAAAGAGAGTGAAAGGGTTGGAGAGACACACGGAGTTGAGTTTTTTGTTGGTGTTAGTGAAAATGAGTTAGTCAGAGACAAAGTTGAGATATTTGTCGGTGTTAGTAATTATGAGTTAGTCAGGAACACAGAGTTGAGTTTTTTTGTTGGTGTTAGTGAAAATGAGTTAGTGGAGAAAAAGTTGAGATTTTTGTCGGTGCTAGTAAGAATGAATTAGTCAGAGACATAGTTGAGATTTATGTCAGTGTTTGTGAAAATGAGTTAGTAAAGACAAAGTTGAGATTTTTGTCGGAGTTAGTTAGAATGAGTTAGTACAGACAGAGTTGAGTTTTGGTAGGAGTTAGTTAAAATGAGTTATTGTTAGGAGTTAGCAGAAAGTAAGGGAGCCGAAATGGAGAAGCTAGAGGAAGGAAGTAAAGTAAGATAGCGTGGGAGAAATAAGGAGCCTTGGTGAGCCCGAAAGAAGCAGCTACTCTGACCTAATGAAAACAATTCATTCTTAAGAAATAAAGGTACCCGAGGCCCTAGGAGGAATCCAGTAACTTATGTCGAACTCCCCCAGTGATTGTGAGATGCGATCCAGATGGAAAAGATCCACTACTTGCTTGAGAAAGATGAAGGATGTATCGTGAAGTCTGCCAAGTAATCTAAGTAAGTGATTAATTTAATTAAGTACTCTCACCATCACACAAAAGACTGTAGTTCCCCAAATAGCTGAATCGGTAGAACTTTTAACAGAACACTGTGAGATGTATAAGAATTACTCAGTTGTAAGGATAGGGATATGTGCTGAAGGACAATAACCCACAGCATGTTAATAAGTATATAGAAGTCTTTTGTTTATTCGAAGTAACTGATGCCTTGTTTATAATTGTTTGATAGGCAAGGATTAATTATATTTTGGATGGGAATTAGAAATGATCGATACCTGTTAATAATCAATTTAATAAGTAAATGAATAAGTAATAAATTTTGGAAAGGAATTAGAGGGAATAAGAAAAACGACGGTAGCCATCAAATGTTCAAGTAGTTATTTGGAGAAATTGGCAGTGGCATGATTACATGTATTGAAGAAGGTTGTAAATTATAATCTGTTAGAAAAGGGGGTAACAATTTATCCAGAAATTAAGAGTATAGAATTTTAATCTAATTTTGGGGTAAGAAATTGATTTTGTAATGGAAAGAGAATGTTAACAAATTTTTGAAAGTTATTTGAGCTCAGGTGTAAGGAGGAAGAAACATTATCAGTTCTTGAAAGGGGAATTTTGATTATGATATATATATATATATATATATATAAGTAGATGAGATTAGATTATCTTGTCATGTGTTTGAGTTTAATCATTTTGGTTTTGATGTATTTATGTAAATATGTACAATAAACTAATTTTTATATACAACTTTTGTGTATTTTTGTCGTTCTGAACACCAGCTTATTTTTGTGTTATTTTGTCGTTCTGAACACCGAAGGGAATTAAATACATATAAAGAGTAGTTCCCCGAACTTGAAATTTTCTGAGTAGATACTAGTCAGTGGGGAGTTTACTTTAAAGGGGAACTAACCAAAAAGGATAGATAAAATTATAATTGAAATATTGTCAAGTCAAATAGAATACGTATAGTAATAAAGAATATATAATAAATATAGAAAAACAAACCCCCACAGTTCCTCGCGCTCACGCTGCTTTTGATAAGAAGCCTGACCCTACCACCCCTTCTATCTTCCCTATCCTTCCTAAATACATTACACATACCGTAATGAAACTCATCATCTCCTATTTCCGGGTGGTACCACATTTCCATTAGCCCTATTATGTCAGTGTTACTTGTCCTAACCAGCAGTTCGAATTCGCTCATTTTATTGACGACACTTTTGCCATTACTGTATAAACAAAATTAAGATTTAGTGTTCTTGTATAGTTAGCTACCCCTTGAAGTTATTTAAGCTCCTTTCCCTGGCATTAGCTACCCACTCATTTGAAACATTACTACCCTCAGAATATCTTGCTATTATGGTCTGCTGCGGTAACAAACAGATCGTATTAGCAAGGTAAGAAGAACGCTTAAGGCAAATGTAAGAGTTTCTTTGACCAGTTTCATTAGAGAAATTCGTATCGCATCAATATTACAATAATCCCCTGAAACTAGCAGTTTCCCTGAACTTTTCACGTATCCTAAATTATATTGGCAAAATCCTTTGCACCACCTTTGTTTACACGTATCCCGTCTCTACAAGACAGATTCCTTCCACCTACAAGAGCTGGCCACGTCTGATAAAGTTTCCCCCCAAAAGCTTTGTAAAGTTCTTCAAGTCTTTAGCAAATCCACAAGGATTTCAGCATAGAATCCCTTCTGTCGCGCCTGGTCAGAATTTGAAACACATACACATTCTGAGCTAACTTCGGGCATTTCTTCGGCATGGTCTTATATTTGTGTAACAAATCATCAGATTGTGTGCTTAATATCATTAGTTCCCACATGAATAATAATTTACTCCCCTTACAATGTGACTATCTTTTGGTGACATCATTAATTGTTGCTCCCGACAGACATCCTCTGGTTTTTGTCCACCTATCCCAAAAAAAAAATATTTCCCGTTTCCCTGACAATGGAATCTCCTAATAGAACTAAGTTCGTTTTACCCAGAGCAGTTTGCATTTGGTTATTCTGTTTTATGGCCCGAATCGGGAGTGCATATAGAATATTATGAATCCCATTGATTTCCCACAAGTTCACAATATACAGTGTTGTTGAAATCAACCCAATTCATATTTTCTATAAAAATGCGGAGTGAAACTTCAATAAAAACAACATAAAAGTTGTTGAAGTTGCAGCAAGTCAACAAAAAAAAATAATAACAATCAAAGAGGAAAAAAAACAACAAACAAATACAAATCAAAGAATAAACAACAACAAACAGACAAAAACAACCGATTTGAAGTAATTAACAACCAAATTGAAGTAATTTTTGCCTTTTTAATTAAAATTTTAGAAGCTTATTGTGAAAGAGAATTGTACCAAGATAAGGCCATATATAGATCAGTGGAACGTAAAATAAAAATAGCACAAATTTCGAAACCACATTCGGGTAGTTTTAAAGATAACTGTAAAGTAACACAGAAATAATGCCAAAGCCAATAATTTGTAAATTAGAAAATTTCACAATGCAAAGATAAGTTAAAATTAAAGGTAGTTTAATTGTTGCTAAAATTCAATGTAGGTTGAATTTTAATTAAGATCAAACCTTAAAGATAAATTGATATTTGGTAATTTAGCATTAAAATTAACAAAATGTTAATGATAATATGACTAATAATATTTAGTGAAATATTTCAATGCTAAATATTCAACTTAAAACGAAATATTGTGCAGAAATGATGAAGCTCTGAATGGATAAAAATTATAGTAGTAAAAAATAGCAGCTGTAAAGCAATTAAGGCTACGAAGCTTCAACATTCTGTGTCTGAAATTGCCAATATTATTCGATCGTTTTGCTTTTTGGTTAATCGAAAAAATCCGAGTTTCTGGAGAGCGAAAAAAAAAATACAGCGCCTGTACGTGTTCATCTAAATTTATCGCTTCATTGGCAGGATTGTGTATATCTGCAGCTCTTGATAGACTGATGCTTTCACCTGCAGTCTGCCATTTCTTGAAAGCACAGTGGATCGCATTGAGAGTAATTCAGTTGTTATAAATTATAATCTCTTATTCAGCAATGAATTCGAAATTATTCTAGAGAAGCACCTAAATTTTATTTCATGTTAAGCATTAAAATAAAAATGTGGATATTTCGTTTCAAGCCGTTTAGTTGAGTCTTATAATAATAATCTGACTCAAAATATTTCTTATAATATCATAACATATAACAAACTGTACAGACATTTTGCTGATATCTTCTATTTTATAATTGCAGCTTATCTTTTGAAAACCAGTTCAATCCAGTTTAGAACACAATAGTCCTGTTAATTATTTTAATTTGCGGAAAGCAGAAAAGTGAAAACAGTTACTTACCTGTAGAATGGCAGATAACAGCTTGATCAAATTGTATCTTTCTGCGCGATATTTATGGATTTCTCCCCTGGCTAAAGTTGCTTATTCTGATATTGGTGCGTACAGCACTCGTTCTATAGGTAAGACCAAATGTAAGCCTTCCACCTGGAATGACAGTACGTGGAGCAAAGCGGATTGTAGAAGAAAGGCGAGTATAATTTCTACTGTAATATAACATAAGTAAAGTACACGTTCTGTATATTATTATGTAAGCTTACACTGAGTTGTCATTATAGAATCGCGTGTACTTGTGTCCTCCATGAAGTAGAGAGTTCCTGCAATCATAACGTTACGTGCTTGTTCAATGCGATAATATCAGGTGAATTCCTACATAGGGATAATATTTCTGTGCAATCCAATGTTGTAAGGGGCAAAACGAAAGCCTTAGGTAAATTAGAATATGATATTAAAATTAGCGGCGGCAGAAAAGAAGCCGATGAACAACTCAGTCTCCTGAGATTTATCCAAGAATTTTTTAAAAGAAGGAGCTGAGTCATTGCCCATCAATGAACAGAGGAACCATATCATTGTTTTTAAACATCATCTCTGTCTCCTCCCTGAAATGCAGATACTCCGTGATTACAGAAATAATCGTAGTGATTTCACTGCCGGCTTTTTCCTTCGAAGTTTTTGACCCTGGATTGAAAAAACATGTTACTGAATAAAAGTGGATTGGACAGGGTAGGATAGTGTTGAGCTTTGGTTTTAATATGAGTGAACTGATCAGCCTCTGGCTGAGCTGCATATTTGCGTTCAGAATGCGGAGAAAGTGGTAAGATTTGTAAGCAATTTATACCAATGGTCCACAAAATTCCCCCAGAATATTAAGTTCATAAATTATAATGTACAGTTACACTCCAAGATTTTATTGGTGTACACTTTGGCTCATGATTCACTCAATCGGGAGAATGTTCCTCATACATTTATATTACTAATCCTCATCCAGAGCCTTTTACACATCAATGGCAAATGATATATTTTTTTTAATTTCCAAGCAGTGTACACACCACATTTAAGGCATTCTTCAGATTGATTAATTTTAAGGTTAGTCGCCTTCTTTAAGCCTTCTTCAGAAGTTCCATATCTATCTTCAGATGCAGCTCCTGACCTGAATAGAATATTAAATGGTGACCATCGCGTAGTAAAAAGGGATAAATATGACCTTCTTTCTTTATTTTATTCTTCCGATAAATCATCAATCTAACTTCTTCCGACCTCCTTCTTGTTCTAAGCTTGAATATTGAAATTCATGTCTTTCTGTATCGCAATTGCCAAGTCATTTTCAGCCAAAAATTCCATTAATTCCTCTTATCATACATTTATGGAAATTCATAAACTAGTTCTGAATTTATTTTTCAAAGCCCAGCGGTGTTCGATGGTAGCACAATGATTTTATGTACTGTACCGGTCTCTCAGTGACACGGGCCACTTCTATAAGCTAATTCACGGGTTAGCTCAGTTTGTCAGTCTGTCTGCGCGGTAGCACAGTGGTATTGTCATCATCCTCCCAACACTGGGTGAAAAGGCCTAGGTTCGAATCCCGTCGATGAGGCGAGGAACTTGAATGGGCTTTATTCACTCCGTGGCTCAGTTTGTCGGTCTGATGAGTAGATAGCAAGGTTTTTTCCCCCAGAAACTGGGGTTTTTCGTCCAGCAAACAGACAAATCGACTATAGAACTCACGCAAATAACAGACATAAAACACAGTACGGCAGATGAATTTAATTATTCGGGTGGCTAAATATAATAATTGTTTGTCAGTCTGAAATGTGGTTTGAAAAGTTTTTCCCTCCAAAAGAAACTCGAATTTTTCATTAGGAAACAGTAAAATCGACTGCAGAATACATGTCATTTATTTACAATATACTGTTGCTTCGCAATCTTCATTAATTTGGGATTTAATAGCCCCTTCCCTCACATATATGCATTCCCTGCAGTCACGCACTGGTCCACCTATTCTTACTACAGATAATAAGTTTCGCTGGCAATAGAATCTCCAAATAAAACTAAATACTATTTTATGAGAGCAGTATCATCTTTGGCTCTTAGAGTAGAATCGCTCGGGACTCACTCGCCAGGTCACTAAATGCTTGACTTCCTGACAAGTTTCCAGTAGCATTCACTCGTTTCTTCACTCTTTGCTGAATTTTATCTAGTAATGAAGCAAAATTTAATATGAGTTTGGTACACTCCTTATATCTCGTCGCCTGAGAACTGCTTTCTCAACAACGGTGTCCGTAGAATTCATCCATACAACTGCCTTTCTTACATTTAAGTTCAGCAATTTCTCCTCCACTTTCCATTCAGTATTTATAAAATCATTTAGCACCCTGTTTTAATTTAATAACTTCTTACATTCCCTGAAAATATCTGGTGATGATACAGGCTTCACAGTTCGAACACAAGGTGGTCAAGGCTCGCCTAACTGGAAAATATCATCAAAGACTGAGAAGCCTGGTAAAATCAAAACTAAAGTATGGGAACATGGTTACAGCCATATAAACTTAGGCAATCCCAGTAGTAATGTGCTCAAATTGAAATTATTCTATTAAGGCCACCCGTAATTTCTTACATATACACGTATATGTATTATGTCAGTAAATTTCGTGTGTTCTCGTATCGATTTGCCTGCGTTGCGGAACGAAAAAAAACCCAGTTTTTTGGGGGAAAAACCTTGCTGAATACGCCAGAGACCGACTAACAGTACTAAAGTACTCCTACGGGATCACAGATTGGCTGGAGGAGTTTATGAGATCGACCGGAACAATGATGACGAAAAGCCCCCAGCACCATAGAAATCGGCTATGGAATAACAGAACATTGCCTGGGAAGAACGAGGGAGGGGACTGACTGACTGACCTCATTGAACAAGAGAAGAAGGTGATTAAGAACCTGCGTGATTACTTCAAGGAAAAAAAAAAAAAAAAAAAAACAGTCTACTGTGTGATAAAAATATAGACAAAAGGTACACAGCACTCAACCAACAAGAAGACCTCACTCACACAGTCAGAAGAAAAAACAGAAAGGTGGGCGAAGAAGGCAATTCATGGCAGCGACGACAACGACCTCAATCCAGACTATACAGTTGGCTTCAAAGAGAAGCTCTTCGCTGATACCAAAGGATTCATGCTCATCATCCAATACCATTAATCAAAATCAGCAACTACAGGAAATACATGGCCAAGGGTCTTGGTGTGATAGATGATACATTTCGAAGACGTCACCTGATCCTATAAACAATCCAGCACATCGCCTGATCCTATAAGCAGTCCAGCACATCACCACAGGATGCAGGTTGATCATCCACAGTAAGAACCTGGCAAACACGACAAGGCGGTCAGGGTAGTACATCAGAAGCTAGCGCAAAAATACAAGGTGATCAAAGAAACAGTACCATATTAAAAAGTATGAATATCAGACTGCCTTAAAGATCCCCACTATCAAGCCATATTGAGACCGTGCCATAATAACGGACAAGACGATCCCGCATAGCAGAACAGACATAGCCCTCATCGACAAGATAACTACCTAACTTATCAGTAAAGTGGTGTTTATACCAACTGCCAGAAAATCTATTTGAAAAAAAGGCAAGGAGGTACTCAGACCTAAGACAGGAAGTCAAAAAATGTGGCATACGGTACAAGTAATGACCATCCCGATCCTCGTGTTAACCACCGGAATAGTGCCACAGAGCCTCCAGGAGAACCTAGCAGCAACAGGGCTCCCAGAGAACACAAGAAAGTTGTGATCATGAACATCTATAGTGTTGAGTAAGAGACAGTAATAGAGTTCCTCAACCAATAGTAATAACAATAATAACAGTACAGGACTGAGGCAACCACGTCATTCACTTGGTACCAATGCTCGTTTACAGGGCGGAAAAACTATAAAGTGGAGAAAAAGGTTTTTTAATAATAATAATTCTGCAATGTGCCAAGTTTTAACAAATTTTCTGTGCGCATTGCATTGGTTAAGGGGTATTCTCATGACTAAAATAAGAACAAGAAAAAAGTGCTACTTGTTAAAAATTTTCTAAGGGGAAGTGGAAATTGGTCCACTCAGCGCGAGGGAATAAGTTCTGTTTACTTTAGTGTTATTCATCTGATTACGGAGCTAACTGAAGAGTAATTTTTCGACTCAGCCATACGGAAGCTCTATTAGAATATTAATTTTAGAACGGGTTAATTTAATTCAATAAATGAACTGTGTACTGAACTTTAACCCTTTTAAATGAAGTGTTTAGTGCACAAGAACTGTAAACACAACAGATGATGTTGCTGAACAGCACTCTGTTTCAAGAACAGGTTAATCCTACCTAATGAAATGGCCACTTGGATTACATGGCATCCGGCTCCAAAACAATGACAATTGAAATGTCGGATTGAGTTATAAATCACCTCCACTTTTCTGACCTATATCTTGTATACCTTACGTCCGACGCTTGAGCAACGTATTAGTTGAATTTATCCATTCACTTGTTTGGACGATGATGAACCGACGATCCACGAGAGAGAGAGAGAGAGAGAGAGAGAGAGAGAGAGAGAGAGAGAGAGAGAGAGAATCCATGAGGTGAAAATTTCTCATCAGATTGTTCGAAGATTGTGGAAAGTACGCGGGATTTCGTTCAACTAGATTACAACCTGACTATGATACAATTGATTCAACCAACACTAAGTATTAAAATCATGAGAAATTTGTGAATTGTACACCTTTATGTTGAAGCTATTATACAAGAATGTGCTTCAAGCATTCTGTAGCAGATTCTTGATTCGGGCGACCATGATTAGAAGAGGAGCACATTAAGTGGATTCACCACAGATTATACTACAATTTTGTAATATTTCACTTTTCAAACAAATTCTTAACAAACAGCAGAGAGATTTATGAAGGTGATATCCAAGAGGATCGTTTTATATTGATGTAGGAACTAAGGAATGAAAATTCAAGGGCTGCAGCTCTTTATTTGTTGTGGTGCTGACAATTCGTGGCATTTACATGCGTTATGCGCCATGGACTGTGAACGAACATCATCTATTTTATATTCTCCCCTCAATCGAGTGTGTTTATTCAGTCTGTTTGCCGCAGAAAACCTATATTTCTTGGAGATAAAACTACCAAGTCTTGCATCAAGTGGCCGATGGCTCGGCGCATGTCATCTTTGTATTAGTATTAGTAATGACCGCATGGTGCAAGAAAGCCTATGGCATATGCTGCACCAGCCAAAAAAAAAAAAAAAAAAAAAGAAAAAGAAAAACCGAATAAAACAATGATAAAAAAACTAATTAATAATTCATAAAAGAAAATGAAATTAAATCTATCATCCTATGCGTTTCCCTCGCCCGAAGTAACTATACAGGTGACCTTTGAATTTTCACAAACTGTCAGCCTCTACCACCCATGTAAGCAACTTATTCCAGTAATTTATAACTCGCTGGTTAAAATAAAACTTCCTACAGTCTAATCTAAACATCTCTCCCCGTAACTTGAATTTATGTGCCCTAGTTCTAGCATCATGTACAATCTTGAAAATTACGTCCTCATTCATTTTACTGATGCCTCTCAGAGCCTTAAACACCTCAATCAAATCTCCTCTAAGGTATCTTAGAGGAGATTTGATTGAGGAGATTAGAGGAGATTTTATTTTCCAAACTCTGCAACCCACATATTCGAAGTCTTTCTTCATAAGGACGCCCTTTTGCCGATCTCACCAGGCGAGTTACCGTCTTTGCACCCATTCAAAAACTCGATGTCTTTCTTTAGGTGCGATCTCCGTACTTGAATACAATATTCACAGTGTGGTCTAACAAAAGCCTTATATAATGGGATTATCTCGTCCCTATCTGTACTTGCAAAAGTTCGAGAGATCATCGATAGGACACCATGGGCCTTCCATGCAACCTGTTTACGATGCTCAGAGAATTTCATGTTTGACTGTATCGTAACACCCAAGTCCCTTTCCTCCAGTACTGGGTTTCGTTGAACTCCACCAAGTGAATAAATTATTTTGGGATTACTCTTTCCCAGGTGTAATACCTTACACTTTGTTGGATTAAAGCATAGCAGCCATTTTTCTGACCATTCTTGAAGTCCATCTAGGTGTCTCTAAAGAAGCTCAGCTTGACTGTGATCATTATCTACTCTACCAATTTTAACATCATCTGCAAATTTAGACATCACGCCCTCTATCCCTTCATCGATGTCGTTTATGAAAATTAAAAACAACAGTGGTCCTAATACTGATCCTTGGGGAACCCCACTTCTTACATCAACCCAATCTGAGGAATAGCCATTTATCACAACCCTCTGCCTCCTGCCCTGAAGCCATCCTGCTATCCATCTAAGGATTTTTACAGTGATTCCAGCCTGTTCCAGCTTATAAAGCAACCGCTCATGTGGGACTGAGTCAAAAGCTTTGCTGAAATCTAAATAAACAATGTCGAAATTATTCCCTAAATCCAGCTCATGAGTGACCCTGTCGAAATAGCGAACTAGATTTGTTAAACATGATTTTCCCTTTACAAAACCATGCTGAGTATCCTTGAGAATTTAAATTCTATCCAAATGATCCTGAATTCCTCCCTTGATCATTGCTTCAATGATTTTCCCTACCACTGAAGTTAGACTAACAGAGGTTGATAATTTCCTACTTCGCACTTAGAACCACTCCTATGTATGGGAAATACATTTGCACTTTTCCAATCCAAGGGAATCTCCCCAGAGTCTAGTGATGCTCGCATAATTAGTCACAATGGTTCAAAGCACTCACCTGCCGTCTCCCTTAAGATTATGGGGTATATTCCATCAACTCCATGAGCTTTACTGGCTTGTAGGCTCGAAAGTGTTTTATTAAATAATCTTGCGAAATTTCAATATCATTAATTACATATTTTTCAACTTCGCTCCCACATTTCCCATTGCCACAAAAGGTTTTTCTTCTGTAAATATCGATGCAAAATAACTGTTGAGTTTATCTGCAACGGCAGCTGGTTTATTTAATACTACCCCCCTTTCCCTTACGTAAAGGTCCGATCTGGTTTGTCCCGCTCTTCTTAGCATTTATATATGTGAAGAATTCTTTATCCCCCTCTTTGCTCTGTTTGCTAGCGATTTCTCATAAACTGCCTTTGCTTGTCGAACCTTTCTATGGCTCTATTACAGATCATCTTATAGCTATTATAGGCTTCAGTACCTTTAATTGTTCTATAACCTTTCCATGCCACCTTTTTCTGCTCAAGTAATGTGGCAACTTCACTATTCATCCAACTTGGAACCCTTCTCGTGGAGTATTTTTTAATGGTATATATATGCATTCAAGGCGTCTGTGGTTAATGTTTTAAAAGCATACCACAGTTCAATTGTATTGGTTCTCTGTGCGATATATACCCAGTTAATAGAGGCAATGTAGCACCTTAAGGCGTCGTAATTTCCTTTTCTGAAATTATAACCCATTCCTTTGCCTTTTACTTCTGCTACCTCTCTCGTCATCATCCACAGCAGAACTCCGTGATCACTTCTTGCTGCTGGTTCCTCTACTGTCAGCCCTGTTATGTCATCTGATTCATATGTGATGATGAGGTCTAGGATATTCTTTTCTCTAGTACTTTCCCTGACATGTTGATACAAATAACAGTCATCTAGTTGATTTAAAAATTTTATTCCACAAGTCGAGTTTCCTTCCCATTTTCTCCAATCAATTAGAGGCAAATTGAAATCACCCATAATAAGACATTGATGCTTATTTGTCCATTCCATTTGCATGTAGAGACTTTCGTCGTAATCTCATAATCTTCACAATCACCTGGTCTGTATATTACTCCTACTCGCATTATACCTTTTATTTCAAATATCTCACACCAAACAGATTCTATACTAGCACGTGAAACGTCTGAATCCGGGAAAGCTATCGTCGCACTCAAGCTGCTTCTGATAAGAAGCATTACCCCACCACCCCTTCTATCTACCCTATCCTTCCTAAATACATTATACAAGCCGTACTGAAAGTCATCATCCCCAATTTCCGGGTGGCACCACGTTTCCATAAGCCCTATTATGTCCGCGTTACTTGTTTTAACCAGCAGTTCGAATTCGCTCATTTTATCGACGACACTTCTAACATTACTATAAAAACAATTAAGACTTACTGTTCTTGTATATTTAACAACCCAAACACAACCCTTGAAGTTTTTTAGGGTCTCTTCCTTGGCATTAGCTACCCGCTCACTTGAAACGTTTCTGCCCCCAGAACACGTAGATAATATGTCCGGTTGGGGAAACAGATAAGAACTCATGAGGCATGTGCAAGAGTTACTTTGATCAATATTATCAGATAAACGCGTGTCAGTATTACCCACATCCCCCCCCCCCCTAACTAGCAGTTTCCCTGAGCCTTTAAGGTATCCTCAATAATACTGGCAAAAACTTTTGCACCACCTTTGTTTAAGTGTATCCTGTCTCTACAAAACAAATTCCTTCTACCTACAAGTGTTGGCCAAGCTGATAGAAATTCCCCCCGCCCAAAAGCCTTGCAGAGTCCTTCAAGTCTTGAGTTAATCCACAACGCTCTTAACATATAATCCCTCCTCTCGTGTCTGGACAGAATTGCAGACACATAGACATTGTGGCCTAGCTCGCGGCATTTCCTCAGCATGGTCCTGTATTTTTCCAACAAATCGTCAGATCGTGTACGTTTAATGTCATTTGGCCACACATGAATAATAATATTCTCTTTACCCCCCCCCCCTTAAAACTGACAATCTGTTGGTGACATCATTAATAGTTGCTCCCGGCAGACATACCCTGGTTCTACTCCACCTATCTTTATTACAAAAAAATATTCCCCGTTTCCCTGACAATAGAGTGTCTCCTAATAAAACAAAGCCCTCTTGAACCAGTGTAGTTTGCACTTGGTTTTTCTGTTTTGAGTCCTGAAGACTCTTGGAAGACACCATTGCCATTCGGGAAAAAATTGTAACATAGCGGGTTGTACACAGTCAGCAAGCAGTTGACGATAGCGGCGGAGACCACTGATACTTTGTTCCACCTGCACCAGGGGTCCAAGTTCCTGGCAGTGAAACATTTCCCACACCATACAACCGCGTCCAGCGGCATGCACCTTTGATACCATGCATGATGGACGAAGAGCCTCATGTTTTTGACGCCAAATCGGCACACAATCATCCACGGTGTGGAGTAAATAACGTGACTCATCCGAACAGCACACCTTCTTCTAATGTCCAACTTGCATGCTCTTTGCACCAGGCGAGTCTTTCATGCCGATGAACCTTGGTTAGGAGGGGATGCCGTAGGGGTAGTCTGCTGGTATAGCCCATACGTGCGAACGTGCGACGCATGGTCATGCCATATATTGTTCCAGGTTGGCCATGTTGTATTGGGTAGTCAACTCTTCAACAGTGCTGCGCCTGTTCGCCTGTACGAGTCGTCTGACCCTGCGCTCACCTGTAACGTCAACCTATCGCTGATCTTTGCAGTTTTGCCGTCTGATCGTTGTTTCACCATTTTGACACCAGTCCTGGTACACTTTAACAACAGCGGCTCTCGAACACCCCGCCAGTTCAGCCATTGTGAAATCGAGGCACCTGCTCGTCGAGCTCCCACAATCTGTCCTTTATCAAAGTCCGATAAATCCTTCCTTTTGCCCATAACGCTCGGAATTTTACTAAATACGGAACCATTGACACCTTATCTATGCTACGTAGGTCGATTAACTGCGCACTATCGTACCTCACGTGGTCAACGGGTCGCATTCAGTTTTCATAGGGGTGGTCATAATTCAGTGATCACCCAGTGCACATATATAACGCGAGTGGCCACTTCATTAGGAAAATGTAGTTCATCGCGGGTATATTATATTTTTGCCAAAAGATCAGCTTGGATTATTCATAGCATGGATTCAACGAGGATGGACTTCTTATGCCCATGGGTAGCAACTGAGTACTGCTACATTTAAGTCATCCCAGAATAGTGTAAAATTCACCTTATTTGCAAAAGCATAAATATTTACAGCAAAACAGTGTACAACATGTAACATACACCAAAGAAACTTGGGGTTTCACAGTGATACAATATAAAACAACATAAAAATGAAAAGTGTTATTTGTTATTATTATTATTATTGTTATTTATTAACATAAAAACATGAAAGTTGTTATTTTTAATTTGTTAAACATTATTATTATTATTATTATTATTATTATTATTTGTAATTTGTTATTATTATTGTTTGTTGTTATTATTATTTGTAGTTACTATTATTGTTTGCTGTTATTATTATTTGTTATTATTATCATTATTATTATTATTTGTTGTTATTATTATTGTTATTTGTTATTGTTTGTTGTTATTATTATTTTGTAATTATTTGTTGTTATTATTATTGTTATTTGTGAAATATGAGTTGTTATATGATTGACGGTATTCTTTCTGTTACTCTGCAAAAGGCTTGTTTGCCTCCGATGTCTTCTTGCATCAAGGAGTTTCCGACCACAGGAGAACCTGTGACTGGATGGTATTTGGTTATTTGAGCAATATTGTTGCACCTGAGACATGAAAATCTTAAGTAGAGTTACCGTTTCTGAAAAATCATACCGGTCACCTATCGCAGGCTACCATGCCCGAGGTTAAAGTCACTGAAATTAATTAATTAATTAATTCTTCTTTATTAGAAATCTTTATTGCAATAATAATAGTAATACAATGGATACGTTGCAATAAGCCCTTCACGGCCACAAGGCCAGGGATTAACAGTGATATAACAATATGCAAGAAAGGAAATTAATAAATTAAATATAAAATACATATATGAACGAATCAAAAGTAAATAGAGCTCAACACTCAAAGTATAACACAATTATAAACATCACAATGTACAAAGAATATACAGGTGGAAAACTACAAGGTTGGTTGGTAAGCCATCTTCATGTCGCATTGCTGGATTGCGGCGTTAAGGCGAGCTTCAAGGAGCAGAATCAGGGACGGGGAAGTACAATTTAAGGATTCGGCGTCTATACTCCTTATCACTAGAAAACTTATTAAGGTCAGCATCCAAAGACTGGGCACATGAAAGTTGCTGATATGGTAGAAACCTATCGGATAGGTGGAGACGGCTGAGATGTGGGCATAGAGTTGGAGTCGCTCTGAGGGAAGACTGAGGGACTCTCCAAGAGAACAGATCCCAGAATGATGGTGCCAAGATCTTTCCAGTGATCATTTTTACAGTTGTGGTCAGGCATTTCACCCTAATCAGCGTGGGAAGCCTGTGAATTTTTATCAAACTGGCCATTTCAGTTGTCCTTAACTGTGGAGGAAGTTTATGTTTGTTTATGACCCATTTTAAGAGCCAAAACTCAGTAGAAAAGAGTGGTCGAATTGTGCTAGGGGCGGCAGATGCCCATACTTCTGCAGCATATAGAAGCAGAGAGTATACCGTGCTTTTTATATATCTTCTGGTGGTCGTTACTTCATTAATATAATGCAAATGCTGTTTGGCCATCCATCGGAGTCGAGCTGCCTGGGTGAGGAGCTTTTCCATGTGGTTACCAAAGCAGAGCTTAGGATCAAAAACAACCCCAAATCAGTATGTTTCTTGACGATGGGAATAGGGGAATTGCATAGTGTTGGCTGAATATAGGAAGGCGTTTTCTTTAACGAGAATATCATAAATTCAGACTTTTCTGGATTTATTTTTAGTCCAAACTGGTTGAGGTAGTTTGCAAATTCCAGGAGTATATTACTAATTGATGCTGTTATCACGATAAGATCATCATGCGGAGAAATCAGTGTGAGGAGTTTCATATCATCAGCATGGCATAGAGTATCATGCCTGGACTCAACAAGCGGCGAGATGAGCGCTGTAAATAAGAGGCCGGATAAGACACCACCCTGTGGCACTCCTGAAGAGACGCATCGCTCGTATGTTTGGCCGTGGACAGTAAGCCGGATTATTCTATTTTGAAGGAGTGAAGTGAGGAAGTAGAGTGTCTCCCTTGATTTGATAATGGTCTGAAAGTAGCTTCAGCATTGCAGGAACATTTATTGAGTCAAATGCTGCTTCGAGGTCTACATAAGTGACTGCAAGCTCTGCATGAGATTCAAAGGCAGAGAGGATAGAGCTGGTGGTGGCTAAGAGATTAGTCACAGTGGATCTATGAGGAAGAGAGTAGCGGATTTGACGAGGCTGATGTGGAAGAAGTTGTTTAGTTAAAATTTGGAGAAGTATCTTCTCTAGGAGTTTTAGAAGACTTGAGGCATTGGAGATTGGCCGGTAGTGCTTAAGAAGAGTAGGTGATTGAATTTTTGGTATAGGCTTCACAAGGTAGATGTTCCATTGCTGGAGAAAGAAATTACTTGACAAAATAGCATTAAAAATAGTTAGAAGGGGACCCAAAATGTATGGGCTAAGACATTTAATAATGAATTGGGGTATTTCATCTGCACCTGTCTTAGCAGAAGCCGGTGTAGAATTTATGGCAGCAATAAGCTGTTCCCTGGAAATTGATACTGCAGAAAGCGTGTCAGGCGGGATTTCAGTTGTTGGTGTCTCAAGATGAGCACATTGTTCCGAGTTCGAGGCAAATCTAGATATAAAGTCTAGCCACTGGTTAGGTTCAAGTTTTTGTGGGAAATCAGAAGCCCGTTCAAAGTAGGGGGTTTTTCCTCTACGAAGGGTGGTGTCCATATAATTCTTAATTGCTTGAGATTTCAGCCTGTTGAATGTTGCACGGGATCTAGAGTAGGCTATCCTGTCTTGAACACTTTGCGACTTCTTCCACATTTTGTGGAGTTGCTGTTTTAATTTGAAGCTCATATTAATATGGGGAATCCACCATGCTCTGGACCGAGGCATAATAGAAATTATCTTTGATGCTGCAAATGTCGCAATCGTCTTAAGCCAATTAGTAAGCAGATTTACTGCAATTTCAGGATCACAGTTTTCTAGGACTGACCACGGGATGGCAGAGGCAGCATCAACACATTTAGCAATGCTCAAAAATCTGGGACTAACTATTACTCTGGTGTTAATTGAATTCACAACATTGAAGTTTGGAGCAGGTATCTGTAAAAGAACAATAATTGGCTTGTGGCCCGAATTAAAATAAGTCTCTGGCATGTAATCAGGTGTGCAAGGAAAAGAGGCAAGGGTGAGATCTAGTTGATTGTTACCTCTGGTCGGGAGGTCATTAATCATTTGTAACCCAGTACAAGATAGGTTTGACAGGAGCATTTGCTGAAGGTTAGCTAGTTGGGGAGGAAGATTAAAGTCTCCACAGACAAAGTGCAAAGCTGAAGGATGAAGCTGGTTAATGATCCAGTTTGATATTTCATGGATGGCATCATATGAAGGTGCTGGGGGTATATATATTGCAATTACATCTATAAGAACGCTATTGTAGCTGAAAGTAACAGCGAGAGCTTCATATGCTGTTGTTTATGCTGTTGTTTTGCTTGAAACTTGGTGAACAAGTGAGGCCTGTGAGCTCTTAAAGAAAATGGTAACGCCGCCTCCTCTTTGGTCAACTCTGGAAGTAAACGCTGATTTATACCCAGCTGGAGTACAAGATGTGAAAAATTCTTGGTCTTTATTCAAGTCAGGTTTCTCTAACACAGAGAATATCGATATCACTAGCGAGCAGGATTTGATCAATGATATCCAGTTTGTTGCGGAGGCTTCTAACGTTCTGGTACATAACTCTGATTATGCAAGTTTTATGTATCTTTTTAAGTCATGTGTCTCTAGTATTTTTATTCAAGGCATTCTTTCTAGTTTGTCGATTCGTGACCCACGTTGGGATGAGCATTCCCGAACTGTAATTTATTGGTGGTTGAAGGCTGATGGTGCCAATTTGATGATGCCGCTGTTTGTCACCACTTGTATAATTTTGAATTATGCTGCGCACATTTTGAGAAATTGCCCGGAATGTCGGGCATTCATGCTTGTTCCCTTGCAGCGTTGATTGCTATCGAGGAGGGTGAATTAGTTGAGGTTGTTGATGGGGTTCTTTTTCTCAGAAAATGGTCTGATATATATACCTTGGGGCCAGGAGGCTGGATCTATATCTTTTTTATAGACAGTAGGAGAACACATTATAAGGAAAGTGGCATAGCGTGTTTGCCGGCTTTGAAGCCGTTTAACCTGAACTGAGAGGTTATGTTCCTCGTTAAACATTCTCATTATAGATTCAGGAGATGTTCTAGGTCCAAATCTGGATACAAAAATCTTGGCTTTGGTGGAAACTACCGAGATGTTATATTTCTCGGCCAGTGTCAGACGAGATTTAGAAGCTGTTACTAGGCGGGGCAGGGAGATCTGGTTATGAATATTAGCGTGATGGGAAAGGCAATCAATATTGATATCAGAAAGGCATCCAGAGGAATTTGAGGCAGGGTTGCCTGTGGTAATGAGGGAACTTTGTTTATCTCCAGATGGGACGTAAGTATCGCTAGAAGGGCTGTTGGTAAGCATACCAGCATATGACGTGGGCAGAGCTTGATGGGCGTTTATTGAATTACTGTTTATGATGCGGAGGCTTCTAACATTCTAATGCTAATGTGCCCTGCTAATGTGCTCAGTCGGAGTGTCTGGAGATCTATCTATTGATCGTCTCGAGTGAATTTGAGCATGGGAGCCAGGCTTTATAAGGCTAGGAGGTTTGACAGTTTGTGTAGATTTTGTCCGTTTCTTTATTATTGGTGGCTGAGATGTCAGCTTTCCATTTTCGCTCACCAAAAGCAGAGGTCTGAGAGCATATGTGTGATATGTTTATTTTGGTTCCTCAGCGAGTAAACTTCATCCTTCAGATCCTCAATTTGGGATCTCAACTGGTGAATTAGGAGCACCAAGAAGTCTACGCTGTCTGACTGTAGAGGAGGGGTTGACACTGTAGCTTCGGCGTTAATTCTTGGAGATTCATCTTCACGTTGAAAAGTACCTGTTGTGACTAGCGTCTGGTTTGAGGTGGAGGACACATTAACGACCGAGGCACAATTTTGATCATTAGTTTCCGGTGGAGACTTGGACTGATTTGCGCTGCATACATCGTGGTTGGCAGTCCCGTCAGGTAGTGTTCCGTTGACCACTGTTTCGTCGCATGCGATGGTCATAAGTTCAGGCAAACCAGTATTTGAATGTTGAATGAGATCAGTTAACATCTGGTCGATAGGGCTAGTTTCAGTCTGGGATAGAGGAAGTTCAGATACTTCAGCGTCTTCTCTAAGGCATTTATCACATGCGAACCTTCTCCGACGTAGTTTAGAAAGATGTGCGATGTCTGTTTTAACTGAGTGGGCACAAAAGTTTAATTTGCATACATGACATCGAATGGTTGGTTCCTTCCCGTCGCGGCAGGCTAGGCAGACGAATTGTTGCAAGTTATTCTGCTTCTGTGACATGCCTGATTTCGGGTCTTTAAATTGCTTGGAAGTAGTGAACAATGTTCAGTTTTATTAGTTAGTTTTTAATTCCGAGTAGTTTGTTTGCTCTGGCACTATTAAGCTTGCAGCTTTTATATTCGCGTTTCCACTGAGAAAACACAAGAAAACATAAATGGTTGTGACAGGTGTGCTAAGAGATAGCCGCTAGGAGGCGAAGGTCAGTGAGTTACTGAATTATGTGCTCCTAAAAATACTCAAATACCTAAGTTAAACTGAAAGAATCATAAATGAACTGCATATTGACAGAGAGCTTATGAGAAGTGGAATCTGGATATAGTGTCTACTAATGGAATCCTGAACAGGTAATATGTCTAATCTTGATTTTAAGCATTCATACTTCGTGTAATAGTTGAAAGGAACGGTTGGTTTATAGCGATTCAGTGCAGCGGAACATAGCAATATTCTGCTTAAGGCAATACGGCACTTAAGCTCTGGACAAGGTCAAACGGTGACAAAGTTAGGGATTAAAACCTCCCCCATTTCCACCTGCATATTTCATAGGCTAGTCATCGAACGATAGAAGTGCCCTATCTTGTTGTACTAAAGACTACCTTCCTCGAAATTACTGAAATTCCAGCCCCCATTTGCATTTCAGAATGACAGATTTCAGCGCATCAGCCGTGCCGCTTACTTGCTGCATATGTCTGACCAATGATGACTTCATAATTAAATGCGTTACTTGTCACAAAAACTATTGCAATAAGCCTGATTGTACTTCTGTAGATATTAAGAGATTAAACAAAACTAGAAAACGCAAGTTTGAATGTGACGCTTGTAGGCAACAAACAGGGAAAAATAATGAAGAATTACCTAATGAAGTCATTTGTGAAGATTCATGCACAGAACAGATTAATGACCTTGAACAAACAACAAGAGAAATCCTCTCTCAGACTGACCTTGGAAATGGCATCTTGGGCCATCCTGAAGGATCAATTTTTGAAACTTTGGGATGTGATATTTGCCCGGAAGACTGCGAGCACTCTGAAGGGGCTTTCGCTAGACAGAGGAGCAATCATAGCCCGGATGAAAGGCAGGAGGAGAACCGTAAAGAATATGTCTCGCGTACGGAATTAAAGGATATCCTTGCAGACTGCATCAGCCCCTTTTCGATGCAGGCTGTGGAATACGCTGAAAACCTCGCGAGCAATTTCATCCCTGTACATAAAATGCTACAGGAACTGCAGGAAGAGAATTTTCTTCTCAAAGAACAAAACAGTAAAATATTGCACACCCTTAAACGACTGGAGGAAAAGCTAGGATGCTTTGAATCAGTCCTCGTTGCACAAGGTGGCTCAGCGGCCCCCGTAACCGACGAAACTTGCTATGCGAGGCAGAGCTACCCAAAGAAAAGTAGAAGTGGTATGCATGGATTGTACAGGATGACAGAAAGCATTCAAAATCAGAAACAGAAGACAAGAAAAGAATTGAATTCGGGGGAAAACATATCAGAACGAATTGCAAAACTACAAGACAGCCAAATAATATGTGAATTTCAAGCCCAGCCGGGAACTGTCTGTTTGCAGCAGGACCTCGCAAGCAATAGCACCAAATCCAGTGAAACTTTAGGGGCATTACAAGGAAATGGCTCCACACATTCCACTAGGAAAAGTCGAAACCAAAATAAAGAAGTCTCAGAAATATTAGGACAACAGGAATCAACTGAAATGATTGGGGCATCCATGTATTCCAAGAGTACGATCGCGAGAGTTACATCTTCCCCCTCAAATCATGTTCCTGCAAACCCAATCACTTATGCGCACATCACTATGCTACCTAAAAAGCATAACACGTTTGAGGGTAGAAAAACCCGCCCATCCCAAAATTTCATGCCTAGTCTTGCCGAGGATAGCCGACGACATAATCCAGTTCACAGAGAAAGTATTAATGTGTCTTCCTGTAACACACCAGAAACAAACAAACGGTTTTCTGAAATGTACAACATTACTTCCGTTGCAACCAGAGAGCAAATTTTTGTATCAAGGCTGGGACCCACAACACAGCCCAAAAATATTAAAGCCATGTGTGAGGGCGAACATGGGATAACTGTGGAAGTAAAGCAAGTGAAAACACGACACCCAGCTTACTCCTCCTTTATAATCTCTTGTCCACCAGATAAGGCAACTCGCCTACAAGACGTAAGCGCCTGGCCAGTAGGTACCTTAGTCAAGCCCTACAGAGACAGATGGGCCAGACCACTGGTTAAAAATGATGCAAGGAATCGGGCTCAATAGCAATCAAGAAAACTACCCCCAGCTGGGGATGCAGAACATCACATCCACCTGTTTGCACAAAACGTGAGGAGCATCTCAAATAAGCTCCACACCCTACAAACGATGATGATGTACGGGGACCTGGATTTCATTTGCCTAATCGAAACCTGGTTGGGAAATGGAAAACAGTTAGATCGGCTAACTGCGGCAGCAAACTGCAAATGTGTGGGAACCGGAAGAACAGATAGGCGAGGAGGGGGAGTTATAATTTGCTATCAAAATAAATACCAGTCTATAAGAGAACGAAAAACCAATTCAAATAATTTTGAAGGGATTTGCGTTACCTTTTCAAAAGAGCACGTGAAAATACAGATATGCATCATATACCTCCCACCTGAGCACACAAAGGAGACAAGAAACGAACTCTATGCTTGGCTTGCTGCAAATCTAAAGCCATCAGTCGACACAATAATAGCGGGAGATTTTAATTTGCCTCTTCCGAAACACAGGGAGGCCAAGAAAGAGCTGGATGCTACATTGGGTGCATTGCACTTGACGCAGCTTCCGACACCAGTAACAAGGGGAATGCAGCAACTTGACCTGTTGTACCATAGTTCCTTAGACATAAGGCTAACGCAAAACTGCATAAAATTTAAGTCGGACCACAATCCCATTGAAATAGAAGCAGCACTGAAGATACACAAATACATGCAGGGTAACCACACGAACTGGGAAAAGCAAAGTAAGTATCTTTTCTCCGTGAAGTATATTAATGCAGAGGTCATTCTCAGTCACCTGACTAGTTACAACTGGAATGACCTGCAAGAAAAGCCAGTAGACGAAGCTTTAGAAATGATCACTAAAAAGCTATACCAAACAGCATTGGAAGGAGCAGCAAAAGAAATCAAAATATCTGAGAGAACAAAAGAATGGTTTAACCCACAACTGAAAGAAAGTTTCCTCAGGAAGCAAAAACTGTATAGAAAATGGCAAAGAACGGGTCATCCTGCCGATCACATTCGTTATAAGAAAGAAAGAGCACATTTCATCAAAGCAAAACGACAGGCACACTGCAGTGTTATTCATAACAAACTAAAACGAGCAAAAAGAATTACTAGCAATAGAAATAGCACAGAGAATATGACAGAATGCATTTTCAAGGAATGGGCTAATAACACTTTTAGTAACCTGCATGGACTGAATCAAATTGAGAACACTGATAATGGTAACAAAATTTTGGAATTCCTGAAAGATTTAAACAAGCGAAACTATTCGGCAAGAGAGGAACCAACAAGACCTCCATTGAGTGAAATACAAATCACCAAAGAGAGCGTAATGAAAGCAATCAACGATCTGCCCAATAAGGCCACTGTTGGACCAGACAAATTTCCAATGTTCATCCTTAAAATAAGTAGCCCATTTATAATAGATCTATTACTGCACATCTATCAGAAAATCATCAGGTCAGGAGCTTTCCCGCAAGCTTGGAAAAATTACATTGTAACCCCAATACCAAAGATTAAACACCCCAAATTGGCTAAGGATTACAGACCAATTTCTGTTAGTTGCACCCTACAGAAGGTATTCGAAAAAGCGCTTCTTCCCACCATCAATCAACACTGCTTCAGCCATAGACCACCACATTTGCACTCAGTTATTTCGGGTAGATCAACAATAACAAACTTACTGGAAACCCTTTTTCGCGTGCAGAAAGCACTAAATGAGAAAAAGCAAATTGATATTATTTTTTTGGATATCTCCGCAGCCTACGACAACGTCTCAATTCCAGCGCTCATTGCGATTTTGAAGAATTATTTTAATGTAAGAGGAAATCTGTTAACTATAATAACCAGCCTGCTAGAACATAGGAAACTTATTGTTAAGCACCAAAAGCTACAATCTTGCTTTACCATCTCGCAAGGAGTGCCTCAAGGGGGAGTTCTTTCGGCTACTCTCTTCGCGGCCGTCCTGGAGCCGTTTCTTGCACGGTACTACAATTTTATAACATATGCTGACGATGTAAAATTCTTCATCACTTCCAAAGACCATGAATCAGCAGAAAGTATTTGCCAGATGGCAAATAGCACAATCCGAGAATTTGAGAGCTACCTGGATTGCATCGGGCTCCGTATTAATGCACAGAAGTCTGCCCAAATGACCATAAGTTACAAGCAGAATAAAAATGACATCTCAATCTCTGTGAACGGGTCTAGTGTGGAAAAAGTGCACTCTCACCTGGACCTGGGTCTTAAGTGGGATGACAGACTCACCTTTGCTCAACACTTCGCCCATATGAAGACAAAAATATTCGCCGCTTTATGGGCTACTAGGCAGGAACTGGTAGGAATTAGGGATCCTCAGCTAGCGACCAAGTACATTTTAATGTGTGTCCTGCCAATTGCAATGTATGCCTCGCAAATCTGGTCTTCAGCTCCAGATTCACATTATAAGTCCGTCCTTGGGATCGAGTACTGGTTCTTGCGATGGCTTAACAGAGTTGCTGGCCACCCTTTTACTATCTCAAGGGCCATTCTCTACTCAAACCTTAACATCACACCCTGGATGCAGCGGACAATTAACAGGAACATACACACTCTCGCACAAATGCTCACAGGCAGAGTGGATGCTCCAGTCCTGGATAATATTCTAGTTAAACCGCGTGCCACTGCTAGACGTTGCGGAGAACTAAATAATCCACTGCGTTCAGTCCTGAACAATCTTAGTAGCCTGCAAAGATTCTTCCCATCAAATGCAGCGAGAATATTTAACTCACTACAGATAGATGCCGAAAAACTGTGTGAGGATGCAACATACCGGAAAGAGATCTTCCAGGATTCGTACAGACTTACCGAAATATGAATCGGCCGCAAAGTACTAAAGAATTGTGAATAAAAGTGAAGCTTTCTGCTTTAAGAACAATAATAATCTGTTGACTGTAAAAATATACCTTCTGTAACAGTTATGTTAATATGTAAGTTATAGATGGAATTATTAATGAATTGTAAATATATGAGCTGTATAATGTTTGTACACAATCATAAATGTGTAAATACTGTATGTATTAAACATAAAATGTGTATATAATATTTCGGGACGAGACTACGTGTTCAGTATATGTAACCCACTGCACGTAGTATCTCGTACCCTGATATGTACTTAGCACCCTCCTGGCACTTTGCCGTCCCGGGGTGGTTTCCTTATGGAAATAAACAGATAATAATAATAATAATAAAAAAAGACAGAGGAGAGGGAGGATTTCCCTAGGGAACTCAGTAGTGGCGATGCTTTCTAACTTGGTCAAGGTTGACTCATTGTCCACTTAATCCTTTAGGGTAGTGGGGCTTTTGATAAATTCTTGAGGGCTAAAACGCTGTGCATACATCGTAATGAAGAACTTCAAACGTGAGCAGAATAATAAAAAAATCAGAAATACCTGTTTATCATATCACGAAGATGATACCACATCAAGCTTGAGTAGAGGAAGAGGAATTCATTGGTAGGCGAATCATTTCATAACGTAAAGTACAACTAATCTAACACTGAATTAATATGAGGAGCGTAAACGAATACGATATGCCACAACTCGCGCACCGCTTTTAATCTGCAAAAAGAGAGCACAGAAAGTGAGAATAGCACGACAACCAAGTCAGTAGAGTTTACAATAAATCGCCAATACAAATATTTACCGTATTTAGTAGTCACGGGCTTGAACCCCGGTCCATTCAAGGAACGTGTGCTATACACTCTCGCTCCTGACCACTGAGCTACGTTCCTCTTGCTGCACTGAATTATGTACCTATTGCAAACCTTTTATCTGCCCACTTGCTTTCCATGGCATCCTACAAAAAACACCCGATAATATAATTGAAGGAGCTCTTCATTTCATTAAAAATGTAGACTTTCTGAATAAAATGGATATTTTAATTAGAAAATCTCATATTGTGGCCACTTCATTAAGTGGCAACAGGCGGCGTGTTGCTAATGTTGTCTGTTAGCACTTTTGGTGCAGATCTTCGACTGTAAATGATGTCGCATTTACAGTCGAAGAATTCAATGAATGCAGCGAATTTGACTTACTGCTTGCGGTATTAATGAGATACAGAATTTCTAGGGAAACTTGTAGAAGCGTTTGCTAATCTTTTTACCAAAAAGTTTTAGTACCCTTTTCAGATATAATTTCTGGAAATAGGAATGGCCTCTACTCAGTCATTCCTGAGGTGTCAGGTTAATGAGAAATGACTACTCTTCGACCATTACCATGTAAACGACAACTGAAACCATCGCCTTGTAATTTATCCATACCCTATTTCATTCGCGTCATCCACGATTCTCCTCGAGGTTCTGTTTATTTGAGTCGGCCTCTCATAGATCGGTATCTGCCCGTCTCCTACTACAAGGACTACGATGATCATGATCTTCAGATGAGCATGTTGTAGATAGACATTTCAAGCGCTTTGCAATAAATAACTCATAACCTCCTTCTCATTGCAAAAATTGCCGACCGCAGTAGCCGGGTGGGTAAAGTGCCTGCCTAGCAACCCAAAGGTTGCGGGTTCGAATCCCGCCTCGGGCTTGGATCAAAGTACTGCAAAAACCTTGGGAAGTGCATTATGGCCACAGAAGCTGATGTGCCAACAACTACCACAAAAAAAAAAATTGCAGAAATTAAAGTTTTATCTATTCAGCGCAATTTCGGTACTATCTTCGAAGAATTCTACGTGTTCACTCAGTCAACACTTGTAAGATGCACAATAAATCGTTCATAAAATTACTCAGCTCAGTTCCTCAGGAATTAGCTTTAGAGCTTTTGCTCTAAATATATTTTTGATGATGTGATGCCCTATCTCTACTTCTCTATATCTGCACCTTCTTCAGAACATACTCAGGAAAGTAAAATAATGTACAACGAGCAATGGGATATCTATCATTCCTTGTAGTTCCCATCAATCTCTTTCTGAGGCACAAGACTTCATCCCCAAAGAGACCATCACTCTAAAACATACTTTTACTAAGAAAAATCAACTTAATGACCTTGCCTTCATATTCTCCAGCTATTTTTGCTGTGTGATCATTTCCAGTTTCGAAAGTTCACAAACACACGAAATGATCGTCCTTCCCCAACCAACGAAAAAAATAAAAAATCTTCTTTCAAATCCCGTGAATGAAACAGAATTCTTATTAGCTGTTTTTTTTTTTTTTTTTGTTTTTTTTTATTTACAAAGTTGTTCAATTAGTTGGTTTCAAGGAAGATAAGATGTTGTTTTTTTTTTCTTCAGGAACCTCGTGTTTTTCATCGGTCAAAGAAACAATATAAAAGTTCAAAGTTTTGTTGTATATGCTTCTATAACTCTCTTCCAGTATTTCTTCCTTAAACAGCTTACCAAATAAACAACTGAGGAGGATACTACTTTCCTATTGAAAATCTTCTTCCGTTCTTAAGCGCTCTCCAACATTGGAGGAAGTTGCCCATTTTCAATTTTCACAAAAGAGCCACTTTCTGGTACATCCTTCTAAAACAGATTCCGTTGAACAGACTTTTGTCTGTCGCCGAAATGCTCTATATTAATCCATTCAATTAACTTTAAGCGACTCAAATAAATTCAGAGCATACCTTATTTCTACTGGATCAGGAAACATTATTTTACAACTAGGGAATTTCCTCTTTGTGTGGGCATCCACCGGAAGGGAGGCTGTGCCCTACATGGACTCAAAATATCCTTCATCCTAATATATGAAATTGTGGGAGTCCATACAGCGATCTCACATTTTGAAGAAACTTTGCCACATTTCCTGGCTATTGCACAACTTTAAATAAAATATTTCATTCCAGTGGATAAGTACACGTGCCTTGAGTGACCGGGGTTCAAGCCCGTGACTACTGAATACGGTGCTGTTTCTTGTATTCTGTCTATCTTGTGAACTCCTCTGACCGTTTGGTCGTCCCGGAGTATAAACAGAAAATTTATTTATTATTTAAATAGCAATATACTTCTCTACTGTAATGCCTTCGCGGATAGCACAGTGGATATAACACCATTCTCGCCATATTTATAGGAAAAGGCATGGAATCGTCTCAAATCCATCATCCAAGGAAATTTTATTGGCCTACTTTACAATGCTGCTAAGTTAGTCGATCTCAGGTGAGGATAACACATTGTTTTCTTCGAAAACTGGCTCAGAAAACGGATCAACATCGTTTCTATCGAATTATAACTATCAAGCAGAAAAATCACGCTTGAAATTAAGCTGTACTACAAAAGAGAGTTTGAAGTTTAGGTAAGATTCTACCTAAACTTCAAGGACCAAGCATGAATGTCAGTAGGTGTTTTTGTGATTTATTTTGCTATGGGAGAGGACCGTTTTTTCAGTTCACCTTTTCCGCCGTGTGACCCACCACTCAGTGGATGTTGTATCTGGAATAATATTAGTTTTGGATGATAATTATTCAATCTTGCTTATCGGTTTAATAATGCTTAAAGAGAAAAGGTCTAAAGATAAGTTATAGAATTATCTGATAGAAATGCAACTTTATTTTTCTGATGACAGATCAATTATGTGTTTTTCAGTAATTCCAGCATAAAAATTAATAACGCACAAATAAAAGTACAAAACATCTAAATCATCAGAGGAAGAAAAACATTTTTGTTACAAATATAAAATATATTTCGTTCGATGAGCAGATTTAATAAACTTTTGATACTTTGAATCTTCCTTTCCAAGCAACGTAATATATTGAGCGCTCTTGAATTGGCTTTGTGCTGAACTCACATCAACTACGCTTCTCCCACATAATCTCCGAACATACACATACGTAACCTTTGCAGTACCCAAGTTTGTTCTCCACATACATGCAATATTTCTTACAGTTATATTCATAATTTGGACAATCCGGTTGGGCGTCTGTAAAAATAAATATAAATAAAAATAATACCTGTGGGAAGCTATATTAGATAAAGTATTCTTCAATAAATGAATACCATTTCTGGTAAGTTCTATGAAACATTTTATGTTATAAAAATACAAGAAACAATAATTTCTGTCACTTTTCAGGTATAACAAATGATAGAGGGTAGGAGCTATATATGGCGTCAGTATAATCATTAATAAAAAGTACATTACAGATATTGCTCTAATGCTTGAGCGTATATTGATAAAATAAAGTAATTTTTAAAGGACCTGAATCATATTTATAAAAATATGTTTCTTATTATTTAAATAAACAATAAATTATAATAAAAGATCTAAACTATAATGATCCATATCTAAGAGAACACCAGAACACCCTCACTGAAAGATGAAGAGGAAAGATAAGAGTGTTATAAAATAAGCTGAGCTTCGTTTTAATGGGAAAGCAATAGAACTTTCGGAATGTATCAGTGGAAGAAGAATGGTTGTACAATAAGTTTGTTACAACAGTTGCAACAGTTTGGCAAGAAGCCAATCTCCTATTCTAAGATTGTTTAAAATCGAAATTGGACTCATTAATAGCGCTAGCCAACAAAAATTATACCTCCGCAATGAAAATATGTAATTCTAGAGGAAATAAGGGCGCTGATTCCGAAAATTACCATAAAAAGTCTCTATCATGTCTACATCAAAAGATGTACCAAGTTTAATGTTAAAATAAAGGAATATATACGATAGAACCCTCCTACTCTCGAGGGGCTCTTTATTTTTGAAGGATAGATGTACAACCCTGAGAACATGTCATGATCTGTTAATAATTGGACAACCTTGGCACAGCGTACAAAAATCCTCACCAAAAACCTTTAAGTGAGCTCTCTTCAAATTGCAAATTGATGAATCGGAATATGAACCTAAGAACCATAAGGAGAAGTCTAATTATGTTCATCACAAGTAAACTGAGGCTAGAATCGATTGCTAAAATTAAGAGAATATGTCGTATATTACTGGCTAGATTATGCGAGATTGGCATATTTGGTAAAACGTAACTCCATCTATATTTAATAACTGTGATGTGATGTAAAACTATCATGACTATTTTCGAAATCTACGCAAAAAATTGGCTAAAAACAGCATTTAGGTTCTTGGAGATCAAAATCGTGTTGGCTAGTGTAGTCGGTGACAACTGTTGCGAAATTTATCGTATGCAGATGGTGACACACATAGAACACATCGGAAAATATTTAACGGGCAGTTCTACAACGCGTAAGGCTCATATATTCATGCCACTTCTGCATGATGTTATGATCGCATTAATCCAATGATGCTTTTCCATCATGAAATCCCGATCTTAATCCTATTGCTTTTTATACATTGCTTGACAAAATTAAGAGAAAACGTGATGTAACTCGTGCAGCATGCAGTGAATTGGAACAAAATTTGGTGTTGTGGTGTACCATAGAATAACGATGAAATGAGGAGACAGCGAGAAACTTCGTACAAGTATAAGGGACATTTAGAATTACCAAAAAAGGGTACTTTAAAATTATCATACAAGATGCTCGACAATATGGTCACATAATATATGTTAGGCGTATGATCTCTTCCATTGGATAAACAGGCCTGACAATGGTGAACCATTCTGAATATAAGGGTCTCTCTTCCACTAGCGCAGACCTTAACTCACCAAGTAACTGAGGAGTTTGCTGTCGGCGTGTAATGCGATGCCCAAGGACGTCCTACACATAATCGATCGGATTTAAATCTGGTGATCGTGCTTACCACGGAAGTCGTTGGATGTTTTCAGTTTCAAGATATACCACGACCACTTCAGCTCTATGTGCAATGGCGTTGTCGTACATGAAAAGAAAATCTGGGCTAACCGCAGGCCTAAAATTTCGCACATAGGGTTCGAGGATCTGTTCTCGGTGCCTCTGCCCAGTTACGGTAGCCATATCAAAAACATGAAGAGGGGTGCGACCATTGATCATTATTCCGTCCTACATGAGAACACAGCCTCCCATCGTAAGTGTCCCTTTCTCTGATGTTGGAGGGATAGTACCGCGGTTTCTGATTCGCTCCAGATAAAATACGGTCTCATAAAGTCTAGATTTTGTTTGTAGACTACAACGAGATTCATCAGAGAACAGAACTGTACCCCCGTACCCCATTTGTCAGGGCTCCAAGTCACAGGTTCATGTCACCAGTTTCGCCGAACTCTGCGGTGGTTTGGAGTTAATGGGCTACAAACTACTAGCTTCCCTGCGTAGAGTAAACTTGAATTAACCCTTCTTACACAGTCTGGTTGAAAATGTTTTCCCCTGTGGCCACAGCAACCTCAAAAGACAGTTATTGACAGGATATCGTAGGGCTCCCTCTTATTGTTAAAGCATCATAGAAATCTTTTTTGGTTGACTTATGCCTCGTGCGACTCTGTCCACCTTTTCTTGTAATGGTTCCTGTCTCCTGAAACTACTTACATAGAGCCGAAACGACACCGTGTAACACATTAAGCCAACGTGCCATTCCGCCTCCGACTGCCCGGCTTCAAGTTGTCCAATGGCCCGTCATCTTAAAGAACCATCTAAAAAACTATGACTTGTCATCCTGATACTGGAGATGTGGCTATCCCACTGAAAAAGCTAAAAATGGGAATGAAGTCATGTGGTCACAACCCGTGTTTTTATAGGCATGAACAATTAGCATAATGTGCGTTTTGTAAGGTGGTAGATTAATTTCTATTGGATGCTCGGAATTTGCATGCCAGGACGCCTATCACATCAAATATTCGCCTTCAGCAGCACTGTTCATAATAGATATTCTTGAAAAACTTTTATTCATTTAATTTTGTCGAGCAGTGTATATGGGGGTTTCCTCTGTGATAATGTTCTGAATCGCACATTTGTGACTCTTTTGAAGAGGTTCCTTGTTTGAATCCTGTTGACCAGTAGAGAACTCCTTGCACTCCTCCTCAATCGAGGCAGTAGTTAACCGATCTCAGGCAGAGAGAATAGTGTTTTTCCATGTGAGTTATTGCCGGATGTTCATCCAGCACCATATTGAAATTTCTCCGTGAACACACCATTCTATAGACACAATACACACAGACGAATATAGGTAACGGTAGGGGACCGTTAAAATGATAATTATTATAATTAAATATGTCTGTGGGGTGCAATGAAGGGCGCGGAATACCAAAAAATCTGCAAAAAATCACTTTTAATGAAGTCAACGAACTGGTAAGTGATTTCGCCATAAAAATAAAACAAAGAGACGTTTATCCACATTACTCGTGTGGGGCACTTCCAACACTGTTATATATAGGTAGTTTTCATATAAGTAGCCGAATATGTGACCTTATTTTGCAAACTCCAAAAACGAAAATAAAAACACATTTTTCCTTCATCTGAATATTTGTAGATAGCCGCACATAACCCTTCTTCTATTATCTGTAAAGTTTGATATTTACAAATAAGAAAAAAAAGAAAACATAAAAATGTAAATGCGCTTGCTTGTACTGTAAAGTAGAATCATACTTTGAAATGGAAATGTAGATGCAAATTCCAATGATACATGAATTCCAATAATTTCCCACTGAATTCAATAATACAGAATGTTGCTGAAATCAACCCAATCCATATTTTCTATAAAATGGTGCAGTGAAACTTCAATAACAACGCAAGGGATATACATTGAAAAACAACATATAAATAGAAAAGCAATTGAGGGAATAACAAGTTGTTCAATTTGCAACAAGTCAACAAGAGAGAAAAAAAACAACAAGCAACAACATTAAAGAGAAAATAACAATAAACAACCTCATCAGAGAGAGAGAAAACAACACAAACAGACAAAAACAACAACAACAAACAGACAAAACCAACAACAACAACAAACAGACAAACCAACCAATTTAAATAAACAAACTGAAGTAATTTCTGCCTTGTTTAATTAAATTTTTCGAACCTTATATTGAAAGGAATTGTACCAAGATTATGTCCTAAAGTAGATCAGTGGAACGCAATCAAAGATAGTGGAAGTTCTGGAACTATTTTGGCGGCGGTTTTCAATGTAACTGTAATAATAAGACAGAGATAAACTCAAAGCCAATAATTAGCAAATGAGAAAATTTCACAATGCACAGATACATTTCAAAGTTTGTAAAATTATAGGGGAATTAATCTTTGCTAAAATAAAAGGTAAGTTAACGTTTACTAAAAAAAATAATTTAATAAATAAAAGATAAGTTAATGTTTTTCACAAATAAGACAAGTTAATAGATACTAAACTTAAATTAATATTCTCAAATAAGAAATAAAAGATAAGTTCATGTTTGATAAAATTAAAAGTAGCTTAATTTTTGATACAATTCAAGGTAGGTTAATGGTCAAACCTTAAAGACAAGTTGATGTTTGGTAACTTAATATTAAAATCCGCAAAATTTTAATGATAATATGGCATAATCAGAATTCAAGCGTTAATGTTTCCAATTAAATATTCCACTAAATGAAAAGTTATACAGAAACCATGAAGCATTGAATTGGTAGAATAATAGTAGCAAGAAGTAAAAGCTACGAAGCTTTAATATTCTGTGTCTGAAATTGCGTGTATTCTTCGTCGGTTTGCTGTTTGGTTTTTTAAAAAATATCAAAGTTTCTGGGAGATACAAATAAAACATACAGTACTTGTATATGTCTATCTCAATAGCTACGTTGTGGGAAAAAAAAAAAACTTAACCGCGTCAGTAACAGGTTTCCTTATAACATATTCTTCTTAGTTGCAGCTCTTGGGAGGTTATTGCTTTTCATCTGCCGTTTGTCATTGCTTGGAAGCGTAATCGATCCTACTAAGAGTAACTCGGTTGTTATGGAAAAGGACAGGGCTCGAATTATCTCAATGGCACGAGGCACTTCTGTAAGTTATTTCACCATTTACCTGAGTTAGTCAGTCTCAAGCGTGGGTTGCGCTGTTTTTCTCTCCAATAAACTTGAATTTTTCGTCCAGGAAACAGACAAATTGACTAAAGAATACAAGCAACTTATAGAGAATATACAATTGCCTCGCAACCTTCGTTGCTTTGGGATTTAATAGCCCCCTCACACATATGCGTTCCCTGCAGTTACTCCCTGGCCCACCAATCCTTACTACAGATAATATGTTTGGCTGAAAATGGAATCTCCCAATAAAACTAACTCCTCTTGAACCAGAGCAGTATAATCTCGGCCCTTGGGGTAGAATCGCAAGTGAATCGCTTGGCAGATAAGTAGAAGCTTGAGTCCCTGACAGTTTTCCAATTGCATTTACTCGTTTATTCAGTGGCACAAATTCGCCTCCTAATACAGCAACATTCAATTTGAAGTTGGTTCACTCCTTACATCGGTAACAAAGACGAAAAAAAAGTTAAAAAAAAAACAAACTGTCATATTATGGTATTATGGAAAACAACCTTATCTACCCTTGTGTATTATGTCCATAAATTGCGTATGTTGTCTTGTCTGTTTGAATGTTTTTTTCTGGAAACAAAACAAGAATTTCCGGGAGGACATTCTGACTGAAACCAGATCCTAACTAATAATTAATACCAGAGAAATAATTAGTTCCAGATATTTTAGTATTACCAAATGTATTGAGGCTACCTCTGCCAACCCGGGGCCAGTATCAGAAAATTGTGACCTTGAAATTGAAGTGAAGTTGCTTACTAGTTGGCTTAAGACGATTGCGGTCTGTGAAGCATAATAGAGAATTTCCACCATTCCCAGGTCCAGAGCCTGGTGGACTCCCCATCTTAATATGAGCCTCAAGTTAAAACAGCATCTGCACAAATTGTGGAAGCAGTTGCAAAGTGTTCAAGACAGGATAGCTTACTCTAGAGCCCGCGCAACATTTAACAAGCTGAAATCTCAAGTAATTAAGTATTATATTGATATAACCCTTCGTAGAGTAAAATGCCTGTACTCTGAGCGGCCTAATGATTTTCCCCTAAATCTTGAACCTGTCCAGTGGCCGGACTTTATATCTAGATTTGCCTCGAACCTTGAACAATGTCTTGATCTTCATGCATCAACGACTTCATCATCATCTTCTTCATCGTCCAAGACTCTCGTCCAAATTCATCTAGTATTAGTCAAATGTGTACTGTATGAATAGTACAGGTGGCCTGAACATTATACGTTCAGGCCTGTACTATTCATAGAGTACATTTATTATAAAAAAATAAAATAAAATAAATAAATAAAAAAAAAATAAAAAAAATAATAAAAAATATAAATAAAAATAAAATAAGAAATAAAAATAACAAATTAAAATAGTAAGTAAACAAAAAATCAATTAAATTTCTCCCCAAATAGACAAAGTAAGCCGGGGGGGGAAAATGCACAAACAACCTGCAATTCCATTTATGGAAAAACACATTCCAATCCCGCACCAAGTAGTCAATACTAATTATCCTGGTGCCAGCATCCCACGTTCTAGTAACTCACTAGATTGTCAGCAAAAAAAAAAAAAAAAAAAAATATATATATATATATATATATATATATATTTTAAATAAAAATAAGTAAAATAAAAATAAGTCAATAACAATAAAAATAATAATAAAATAAAAATAAAAATCCTGCGCCTCCACAAGGCAAAAACAAGCTAGGGAGAAAAAAAAAAGTGTACGGAATTTATGAACTGTAAGCAACAGACAATGGAGTTCTCCTCTTCTTAAAAACTAATCTTGTATAATTTTGTAAGGCCTCAAAGACTTCTTTATTATCTAAACATACGTACTCTTGTCCTCTGACAAGGTGTGGCACAACAAGCATTAACTCCCTCTGGTAGTCCTCATATATGGGACAATTAAATAAAATATAATCCCACGATTCCGGCAGTGTGCATGTACAATTAGGATGAGTTTCTAACCCAAAACAAAACAACCTTTGGTTCAAAGACCCATGCTCCGTAATTAAATATGATGTTTCTATTTTTGGATAAAACCATTTCTTATTTTTGACATTGTGATTAAGTGGGAATTTCCTCACATTGCGAATAAATACATGTAATCTGGTAACTTCTCCCATTAAACTCTGCTCCCAACGATACTGCCACATCTTTACTAATCTACTTCTAATCACTTCCTTTTCTTTTTTAACATCATCCATACACGTAACATTTATCCCCCAAAAGTTTATTCTTACCCTTTTTCTCAAGAAATAACAAAATGCTCTATAAATAGCATATAAATATAAAGGCAATACCCCTCCAATTACCTGTAAAGCATTTGTTGAAACGGTCTTGCATGCTCTTATAAAAGCCAACATTATTACTCTCTGTATGGATAATAACTTTTATCTAAACTTAACAATATTTACAAACTTAAACCATACAGAGATAGCGTATACTACGATTGGGAGAAATACCGTCTTATAATACACTGGTGGGCAAAAGGACCAACGATATTACTGATGTTACAACGATATTACAACGATAGTACTCTTTACTGATGAGAGTAGATTCGGTCTCAGCAGCGATTCTGGAGGTCAGCTAATCTGGCGAGAGGTTGGCACACGGTATCACCCCGCAAACATCACTGAAAACGATTGATATGGCGGTCGTGGTGTTCTCGTCTGGGTAGGCGTTATCTTGGAACACATTCTGGTGGGTGTGGACGTGCTTAGCGGCACATGCACACCTATCAGAAAATGTTCACCAGCTGAAGATGGCGCTGACAGAGAAATGGACGATGTTACTGCAAGAACTTCTCAACAACAGTGTTCTAAGTATGGACAGGCGGTGCAAGCCTGCTTCGACATTAGGGGTGTTAAATCTTCTACTCAGGACCACCTGTTCCCTCTGTTCCATCTTTGGCAGTGATGCATCTGTATCATGGCTGCCAGTGCTATGTTGCCATTTTTGAATAAAGTCCCTCTGTACCATTTTGTTCTGTCGGTGTTGTTTCCTTCGCCATTTCTGTACCTCACGAGATTCCTTTAGTATGCTTATCCCATATCCAGGCCACCCCTATGAAAAGCTACAGATAAAACCTAACTGGTCCTTAAATTTTGCGCACGTTCAGGGAATAAGGCAGTATTTTTCCCAATCGCAGTATACGATTGGAAGAAATGCACCAGCGACTAGAATCCTGTCTGACACATTACCTGCAGTATCAATCTCCAGGCAAGTTTACTGCAGCCATTAATTCTGCACCATGGCTTGCTACCGCAGGTGCATTTTCCATTTTAAACCTCTTTCAAGAAAGGCCATTCCCTGGGCCGTAGCCCATCCATGGCTAATTCTTAAAAGGAACTTGTATCTGAGTATTTTAGAATTCAATTATAAAAGAAAATTTTGTAACAGTAACAAACTATAACACAACTGAGCCACTTAGCCTCTCCCAAGAAAAATCCACCTTATTTTTAAGTTCTTAGATGTTAATGGGGAGAGTTGTCATCCCTACCGCGTGGAGGTAGGCTACTACTATCCAACTAATACTTCTTTTAAGACTCACTCCCCTCCGCGCGACAGGGTTTCTTTATCAGCTACCAGTTCATATTAAAACTAGAATTCCAGGGATTTCTGGATCCTTACTCACTCACAAAATCTATAAAATAAACAATCTTAAGGCAACCTTAATGCCACTAACAGCTCGAGTTCTTATTTCACAATACTACTCTTACGAACTACAACTTGTAGTATCAAAAATATTCATTTCTGAGATATTCAACTGTTTTTCATCTAAAGGACGACTTACCCCATAACCACTTCACATAGTCACAACATAACTAATTTAATCTAATTTATTTCAAGGAAAATTTATTTCAAGGAAAATTCATTCCAAGGGAAATGCTGTAATGGTCACCATGGTCAATCCATCCTAATTCTAATATTCTCAATAGGACTTGTGATTATACCCAAGACAATAACAACTTCAACTATAATCTACTTTCCGCTTGTAAATTTCTAGAGCCCTTGCATATTCGGGGCATTTCTTGTCTACTGCCGAGTGATCTGCCGGCATACCTTTCTTCCCACATACATAACAATGTACCCTCTTATCCTTGTTCTTACAATCCCTATAAGAATGATCTAATTCTCCACAGTGACCACACAGCGCCTCCCTTTTACAATACTTCGCTATGTGACCATAAGTCATGCATTTGAAACACTGCGTAACAGAATAAACCTCCTTGAATTTACAAGCCGTCCACCTTAAAAACAATCTACTTTTTATTTTAATCATCTTCCATATTTCTGAGTCCAATTGAATCACCCAATTATTTAAATGAGTTACCTTATTATTATTCACAGTTAATATCTCCACCTTCTCCTTAAACTTTTTTTCACTTATCTTATTGTCCTTAAAATTTCTTAACCACAATTGTTCCAATAGTTCTTCACGCTCAATGTCCTTTTCTACATCAAATATCACAATACGTGGCAGAATTGGCTTAGGGATAGAATAACTTAAACCCAATTCCTGGATTCTTTTACATGCTTTTAATTTCACTATATCTTCTTCTCTTTCTGCCTCAATCAACACCGCTCGATCTCTAATTGATCTAACATTTCTAACTTTCACTGAGGACAGCAAGGGTCTAACTTCCTTCATAACATCTATCTTAACTTCATCACTCGTTTTATGTCTTGTTGTTGATGCCTTAATTATCATCACTTTAGGTACATTAACTACACTCTCAGAACTTTTAACTACTGTAGCATAATTTATCTCTCTAACTTTATCATCCTTCTTTTCGAGTCTTTCTTTCAATAACACATTCTCTGTATAAGTTTCTAACGCTTTTTTCTCAACAACTTCCCACAAATTCATTATTACTGGAATAGAATTATGCGGCACCTTACTACTAGCATCAAATAAGAACTCATTCAATCTCCTTCTTATCTGAAATACATATTCAAAATCCTTATTCTCTTTAATTTTCTTCTCATCATTCTTCTTTTTCCTTCTCTTTTTTTCTTTACTGCTTTGTCCACCATCAGAAAAATCATCACCCTGCTTCCTCTTTTTCTTTTTTGAATCTTTATCTTTCTGAACTACTTTAGATCGAATTTTACTTGAGGTTCTTTGCGATGCTCGTCCACTAGATACTTTTATCTCAGTCAACTCTGCAGCCTGTACTAAGACACCACGTGCTATATCATCTCGTTCTTCATCAGTCACTTCACTCGACGCCGCCAGCAGCTCCTCCTCACTTAAATCATCAGAGGAAGACATTAGTTTATAAACTTTAAATACAATTTAAAATTAGTCAATAAAAACCAACTATTTACAACTATTTACAATAATTGTAAGCGAGTAAGGAGCCAGATCCCAACTCAGTTCAAAATGGATTTCTAAAATACACGAGAAAACTGTTCTCAAATGTAATCTAAAATCTCCTCCACCCAAGTTAAAACGGGTGGTGGTCCCGGAGATAACTCACGTAGGCCTAAGCCAATTCACAAGGGCACAGAAATGCTCCAATAAACTCCCGAGAGATAATATTCACTCTCTCTTGGAATTAACTCAATTAACGAGCACCTTGTCCTATCTATGTTCAGCTCAATTTCGCCAGGCAAGGGGATACACCCCCTGCCTGCCCACCCCGGACCTCGCGGAGGTATGAGCAGTGAAACTATGGCCGTCGGCCAGCAACTAGGATAACAACTCCTATGTCTTCGCACAGAAAATATTAAACACTCTTACAAACAGCAAGAATAAGTATCCTAGTCACCCCAGCGTCACCCCCGGGGCCTACCGCAGGTGCAGATGGAATCCTACAATTCATTATTAAATGTCTTAGCACACATACTTTGTGTCTCCTTCTAAACGTTTTAAATGCTACGTTGTCAAGCGATTTCTTTCTCCAGAAGTGGAACATTTATCTTGGGAAGCCTATAACATTGAATCTCCTGCTTTTCTTAAGCCTTACCAGCCAATACGCCAATATCCAACACCTCAAGTTTTCTAAAACTGCTTCAGAAGGTACTCTTTCCCATTCTAACTAAACAACTCCTTTCACATCAGCATCCTCAAATCCATTACTCCCTTCCTAATAGATCAACTATGCCTAACCTCTTAGCACCACCAGCTCTATCCTCTCTGCATTTGAAGCTCAAGCAGCGTTGACAGTCACCCATATAGACTTCAGCTTTCGAGTCAATAATCGTTCCCGAAATGCTGAATCTGCTTCAAACTATTATCAGATCAAGGGAAACAATCTACAATTTCTCATGTCATTCCTTGAAAATAGAATTATCGTGCTTACTGTCCACGGGTAACCATACGAGCGATGTATCTCTCCAGGCGTGCCACGGGGTAGTGTCTTATCTGGGCTCTTGTTTACAGCATTTATCTCTCCACTTGTTGAGTCCGAGCATGATACTTTTTGATTTCTTACGATGACAGCAGCATCAATTAATAATAATCTCTTGGAATCTGCAAACTACCTCAACCGATTCTTAATAAAAAATAAACCCAGAAAAGTTTGAATTTATTATATTCACCTTAAAGAAACCCCTTCTTATATTCAGATAACCCTGTGTAGTTCTTCAGTCCCCAAGGTCAATAAGCACACTGATCTCGGTGTTGTTTTTGATCCTTCAGTAACCACATGAACAAGCTAGTCAACGAGGCATCTAGACTCCGATAGATTGTTAAACAGCATTTGCATTATATTAATGAAGTCACAACTACCATAAAATAAATAAAACCACGATATACTCTCCGCTTTTATATATACTACAGAAGTGTGGACATCTGCTGCCCCTTACTAACTTAGTATGGCTTACTAAGTTTTCAGTTTTCCACCTATATCTTCTTTGTACATTGTGGTGTATATTACTGTATTACTCTTTGAGTTTTTAGCTATATTGCCTTTTATGCTACCACATATGCGGTATAGCCTTATGTTTAATTTATCAATGTTCTCTGTTTATTATTATTACTCGTCCATTTCTCTTACATATTGTATTGTCACTGTTAAACACTGGCCTGGTGGGAAATATTGGAACGTATCGATTTATATTATTATTGCAATAAAGATTTCTAGATTTCTATTCAACTTTTTTTTATCATAATAATTATTATTTTATTTATTTATTTATTTATTTTTTTTTTTTTTGCATGATGCAGAAGAAACTCGCTTCTTTGCACCTTTTGGCCTTCCTAATACTTCTGACACGAACCCACAATGGCAAAACATGGTGTACTTCACCGATGTTCATAAAACCCAACAACAAGTCAGCTCTTCTACTTCACGAATTAAAATAAATTTATCACGTTAGGGACTTCCGAGAAATAAATCATTTGTCCACTCAACAAGTGATATCTGTGCATTTAACAGCACTTAAATGAGCCACGGATATTTAAAAAAAAAAGAAGAAGAAGAAATAAAACATTGCTGGCATCAATGGCTTATCTGCAACCCATTCCTTTTCTATTTGGTAGGGTGATGATGATGGTGATTACAACCATGGTGCTAACCAAACAGGTACTCCAGAAATTGAGAAAAAAGTTTTGTTTTTTTTTATTATTATTTCAACATCAGATATAAAATGTTTTTCTTGTCATTTTTCATCTTTTTTTGGATACGCATCGTCTGGTGTCAAGAAATAATTCAGATGAATGGCGCTCCAAATCGTTTTTAGCACAACGTCTTATAAATTGACAAGTTAATTTATTGTTTCTTTAAAACGATTTATTTATTAGTACACTAAATCATGTAAATGCTCGACAAAATTAACAGAATGTTGGAAAACTTGATGTCACTCATGTAGCTGATGGTGAAACGGGACAAAATTTGTATGGTGGGGTAATATAGAATAACGATGAAATGAGAGAGAGAGAGAGAGAGAGAGAGAGAGAGAGAGAGAGAGAGAGCAACTTCGGTCAGGTATAAGAGACGTTTATAGCGGTTGTATAAGAATTACCAAAAAGGTCATATTGCAGAAGTCGATACAATATGCCCAAAAAAAATGGTCACATAACATCCGTACGGCATATGATCCCCTCCAAAGCCTAAATAGGCTTGACAGCGGTGACCCATGCTCGATATAAGTATTTCTATAAGATTCTGTGGCAACAATTCCCGTTCTTCAATCAACGCAGAACTTGGTTCAACAAGTGAATGAGGAGTAGGTTGTCTTCGGGCAAAGCGACACTCCAGGGTATCCCACACATGTTCGACCAGATTGAAGTCTGGTGATGCTGCTGGTCACAGCAGTAGTGGGATATCTTCAGTTTAAAGATTCCTCCACCATTTGAGCTCTGTGCAGCGGTATTGTCGGGTATTAAAAAAAGTTCTGGGCCAACCTCACCACGAAAAAGTCGCATATAGAGTTCGATACCTCTGCGCAATTACGGTATCCCTATCAAAAGCATGAAGAGGGGTGCTGCCGTTGATCATTCTTTCACCACTCGCGAGAACACCACTGCCACCATAAGGGTCCCTAATTCTGATGTTAGAGGGATGGTACCGCATTCATTGTCTCCAGAAGAAATAAACTCCAGAATCTCTTTGTGCCCTAAAAAAGGACTCATCAGAGAAGAGAACTACACTTCGAGTTACACTACGTTTTCTATGTGTTCTGTTAATTTTGTCGATTCTTAAGTATATTATAGATATATACCGCAAGCGGCCACTTCATGAGGTAAACGGAGTTAATCGCAAGTAGACGGCATTTTAGCCATAAGACCAGCTTCAATTATTCATGGTATGGATTCAACGGAGATACCCTTCTTAACTCATTGGAAAATGCCGATCTGTTTTGAAGACGCTTCAAGGAAGAGAGAGAGAGAGAGAGAGAGAGAGAGAGAGAGAGAGAGAGAGAGAGAGAGAGAGAGAGAGAGAGAGAAGATTCTGTTCATTTTTGAATTAAATGCTTACCACAGTTGCGGCAAGCTACACAGTTGAGTATCTCTACATCCAGGAGCTCGATCAGTTCATGTTGATATTTGGCAAGATCGGGCTATGGACACACTCTCGTTTCGCCGTATTGTGGTCATCTAAATTAACGTGAAACATCATGAACCGGAATTCGTCAGACCAGGCAGTGTCTGGTTAGAGCTGGTTTTATTCTACCCTCGGTAATCGTATCTTCTTGTTTCTTCTTCACTTCTGCAAGGGTAGCAAGTGGCATCGTCACCGTCGTTTCCACACCGAGTGGCAAAGACCTGAGTTTGAATCCGGTCAATGACGCAAGAAAATATTATGGGCTTTTTTTTAAAATCTATGGCTGAGTTATTCTGTCTCAGGCAAAGAGAGAAAGGTTTTTACTCAGGAAACTCGAGTTTTTCATCCAGAAAAAGTGACAAATCGACCAGAGAACACATGCAATTCACGAACATAACACACTTGAACCGAAAAATTGATATTCCGGTGACCTTGTGTGATATTTATTACTAATAAATAAATAAATGTTTTGTCATACTCCGGGACGACCACATAGTCACACGAGTTCACAAGAACACAAAAAACAGCACCGTATTTGGCAATCACGAGCTGGAATCTCGGTCACTCAAATTATGTATTTGTGCACCTCGCACCCCTGACCACTCGCTACGGCAGCCATTATTATTTCTTTTTCTTCTTCTTCTTCTTTAATGCTGCCGAATGGCGTTTGCGACTTCGTTTTGATATTGTTCTCTGTCTAGCGCTGCGTGTAGAATTTGTGCTGTTGTCATGTGAAGCCAGGTGTTGATGTTATCTAGCCATGCCATTTTCGGTCTGCCTGGGCGTTTCTTGCCTTCGATCTTTCCCTCCAGGATGAGTGGTAGTAGGTGATATTTTTGTTGGTTCCTAGCGATGTATTTGCATTTCCTGCTGATGATGGTTTTGAGCAGGTCCCGTTCCGTGTGCATGTCCTGCAGGACCTGTGCGTTGGTTATCTTGGCTGTCCACGGAATTTTCAGCATTCTTCGGTAGAGCCACATTTCGAAGGCCTGGAGCTTTTTTGTAGTGGCTGATGTTAGAGTCCAGGTTTCTACACCGTAGAGCAGTATTGGCCAGATGTAACATTTCAATGTGCGTAATTTGAGCATGATGTTCAAGCTTCTGTCGGTGAGGAGGGTTCTCCATTTGGTGAATGCCTGCCTGGCTTGTTCAATTCTGCTTTTGATTTCGGCCTCATGGTTCAGCTGGTCATCAATGAGTACTCCGAGATACTTGAAGCGGTGTATTTGCTCTAATTTTTCGTTATTTAGTTTGATCGTGATTTTGCTTGCAGTCCTGCTGACCTTCATCACCTTTGTTTTCTTTTTGTTGATTCGTAGCCCCCGATGCTTGGCTTTCTATGTCCACTTCGTTCAAGATGGTCTGTAAATCTTGTTCTGAATCCGCTATTAGTGTTGTGTCATCGGCATATCTTAAGTTATTGATGTAGTGTCCGTTAACTTTTATGCCGATGTTCTTGTCAGCCAGTGTTTGGTCAAAGATCATTTCCGAATAGATGTTAAAAAGAATGGGAGATAATGGACAGCCTTGCCGGACGCCTTTTTTTATTGGAATTGGGTCTGTCAGATCGTTGTCATAGTGAAGCCGGGCTGTTTGATTCCAGTAGAGAGTTGTAATAAAGTTGATATCATTGTTTTCAAGCCCAAGTTTTCTCAGTCGGTCAATTAGGCGGTCGTGGTCTACTGAATCGAAGGCTTTCTCGTAGTCAATAAAACATATATACACGTCTTTTTGACGTTCATAGCACCTTTGTAGCAATATTTGTAAACAGAAAATTGCTTCTCTGGTGCCTAGTCCCCTGCAAAATCCAAACTGTGTGTTTCCTAGTGCACTTTCGCACTTACATCTTATCCTTTGCTGAATCACCTTGAGGAAGACTTTTAGCACCTGGCTCATTAGACTGATCAGCCTGAAGTCTTCGCATTTCCGGCTGGTAGCCTTTTTTGGTAGGGCCACAAAGATGGATTGGAGCCATTCGGATGGAATGTCGTTGTTGTTGTAGATTTGATTGAACCATTTCGTTAGTTGTTGGATGTTGCTGTAGTCTAGTTGTTTCAGCAGTTCCACATGAATCTGATCAGGTCCACAGGCCTTGCCTGGCTTTGTTATTCGGATGGCATGTTCCACTTCAGATGTTAATATGTGGAGATTGTCTTCCTGTGTTTGTTGTTGCGTTTCTGCCGGTTTTCTGTTGGTGCCGAACAGATTGTATATATAGCTCTTCCAGGTGTCGAGTTCGGCTTGTTTGCTTAGTATAGAGTTGATTGTTGTCCGTATATAAACTTGGGATAGGAGCCGGTTTGTAGATGTTTCCAGCTTCTTTAAGCTTCTTGTGCAGGTTATAGTTGTCATTTTTCTTGATTAGGTCTTCGATTTCTGCACACTGATCTTCCATCCATTTTTCCTTCGCCTTCCGGATTTCCTGTTTGATCTTTTGTTGTATTTCTTTGTATTTTTCCCGGTTGTTGTTGCTTTTGAATATTCTCCGTTCATCCATTAGGTCTAGTATGTGCTGGGTCATCCACCGTTGTTTCTTTTTCGACGCCTGATGTCCTAGCAGGGTTTCTGCTGTTTCATTGATGCACTGTTTGAGTGAACGCCCGAATGCTTGCACGTCTGTTGTTACTGCTTCGATCGATTGGATTGTAGTGTTGAGATGAAGCTGTACTTGTCGTCTGTTGGCGGTGTTCTTCAGTTTCTCCAGGTCGATTCTTTTTGTTGTGCTTGTGCGTTTGACTGCTCGTAATTTGAGACGTAGTGTTGCTATTACTGGGTTATGGTCTGATGATATGTCAGCTCCGGGGTAAGTTTTTGCCTTGAGGACACTTGACTTATATCTGATGTTGATTAAGATGTAGTCAATTTGGTTCCTGACGATATTGTTGTCAGAGTCTTGTGGTGAGGTCCAGGTGTATAGTCGTCGAGGTGGTAGTTTGAACCAAATGTTGGTAATGCTAAATTTTTCTTCTTGGCAGAACTGGACGAGTCTGTCGCCTCGTTCATTCCGTGTCCCCAAGCCATGTTCTCCGACTATGTTTTGTAGCTTTCCTTGACCGATTTTGGCATTAAAGTCACCGAGGATGACCGTCATGTCGTGCTTCTTCAGCGACTTTAAAGTGTTGCTTAGCTTGTCGTAGAACAATTCAATTTCTTGATCGTCTTTGTCGGCTGTTGGTGCGTAGACCTGGAGCACATTCAGGTGGATCTTGTTGCCTGCTAGCTGTAGTAGTGCGATTCGTTCCGATATTGGGGTAAAACTGGTGACTTTGTTGGCCAGTTGTTTGTGGACAACGAAAGCGACGCCGTACGTCTGCTTGGTGTTCTCTTCTCCTCCGGAACAGAAGACGTGGTGGTCGTTTGATATAAACTTCTTTGTTCCAGGCCATTTGGTTTCACTTAGCCCAAGTATTAACAAATAAAGTACAAATAAAATAAAATATAAGTACAAAAGACCAGTAGCTTTCGGAACACGTGTCCCTTTATCAACTGATAAGTTAATATAAAATTTGAATACACTACAAGCAAAGTGTGGCACGTTAATCATGCGTCATTGTTGTAGCACGGACGTGTGCTGCCTCACGCCAGTGATCATCCATCAATAAAACGGTTGTCTCTAGGATGGGATGCAGACGCATGCCTTTCTGGCGATTTAATGCCTTAGGGTTGTTTATTATGTTTAGTGACTCTAGCCATAGGCGGTGGCGAAAGTGTCGCGCGTGGTCCACTATCTCAAAGTCGCGCTTGGGGTCAAGATCGTGGTTGGTAGCCCAAAAATGTTCTGCGAGCACGGACTGGTCAGTTTCGGCAAGCCGGATTGCTCTGTCGTGTTCCGTGAGGCGATCCTGGAGACGTCTCGATGTCTCACCTACGTAGCAACTGTTACAGGCCTTACAGGTGATACGGTACACTACATTGCTGCGTAAGACAGGTGTGACAAGGGTCTTCACATTTGATTTTGTAACTTCTAAGGATCTTCGAGATACGTCCTGACACTCCTGGATAGTACGGAATGTAGGCGGACGATATGCCGACTTGCTTCGGAGGTCTTGGGTTGGAAGTAAGTTCTTGTGCCTGTAACAAGCATCTGTTTAGTACATGGGATGGATAACCGCATCTGGTTAGGTCCGCCTTCACACGGGAGATCTCGTTACGTCTAATTGTGTCGGTGCTGGAATGGCTCCAGGCCCTGGAGAACAGGGTGCGGGCAGTGCTATTGAGATGGCTTGGAGCGTGGCCGGACCCGTAGTTGGTGAATTGACCGCACCACATGGGTTTGCGGTATACTGAGGTCTCTAGACGTGGGCCTACGCGATGCACTAGTACGTCCAGAAACGGGAGCGAACCGTTCACCTCTGATTCTACGGTAAACTTGATGAAATTGGATAGGGAGTTGAGGTGTTCTAGTAGTACCGTTTCAGAACCACGTGGTATTATGGTAAAAATATCGTCGACGTATCTACACCACGTTGTAATAGGTGTAGGTGGGTTCTGGTGTGTCTGCTCCTCTAGATCTTCCATGGCGATGTTAGCTACTACGGAACTGACAGGGGCACCCATAGCAGTGCCATGTACTTGTTTGTAGAGTGAGTCTTCAAAGGTGAAGATGCTGCTACAGAGGCATAGGTTGAGGTAATTGTACACATCCTCAACCTATGCCTCTCTAGCAGCATCCCCTGTCCCATTCACGGGACGCCGAGACTCGGGGCCGTGGTTTATTTTGCTTGCTATCATTGAAGTTTTCAAGGGAAGGATAATCCAAGTAGTTTCCCGTTGCTTTCTTGGATCACAATTTAGTTGAAAAGGTCGTGTGTGGACCTTTTGAAACGGGTTTCGTCTGACGTCTCCACTGAAACCTCTTTTTCACAGAGGTGGAACGTGGTTCGGTCGCTGACTTGAATTGTCAATCGTAAACAACTAAAGAGCGAATTATGCGTAAGTTTTCATGAATGGAGTATCGCAGCTGTGACAGGCTTCAATATGCATTGTGCATTACGAAAGGACCTTTTGGTTGCCGTTGTTATATTGAGTTGCTATTTGACTGACTGTATTCATTCTGTTATTGACCATGACCCTTGTTCGCCTCCTTTGTTCTCTTACATCAATGAGTTTCCGACAACGGGAGATCTGGTCGCTGCATGTTATTTGGTTAGAGGAGCAATCTCGATGCATCTGAGACACTGTCGTACATACCGGTCATCTATCCCAGGCTACCATGCCCGAGGTAAATGTCACTTAAATCTTTCTTAAATCCCCAACACTTACTTTACATGGCATGGTACAAAAAACACGTGATGATATAACTAATGAAGCACTTCCTCGTATTCAAAAGGTAGATGTTCTAAATAAAACGTCCATTTTAATTAGAAATGTTCATATTTTGGCCACTTAATCATTAAGGGGCAACTGGTAGCTTGTCGCTAATGCAGTTCTTGTTTTAGATCTTCGGCTGTAAACGATGGTAGCGCATTTATGTGATGAATGCAAGGAAAACAACGAAATTAATTCAATGCTTGGGGTATTAATGAGCGAAAGTCAATTTCTAGGAAAGCTGTTAGAAGCACTTGCCAATCTTTTTATTTAAAGTTTTTTCCCTCCTGTTTAGATATAATTTCTGGAAATAGGAATGGCATCTAATCAGCCATTACAGAGCTCTCAGGTTCATCAGCTGGTGTTGTTGTTGTTGTTGTTGTTGTTGTTGTACGGTTTTAGGAGCAGTAGAGACTAAGGTCATATTTCTCCGTGTATATTGTTTGTAAATTGCGGATGTTCTGAGGGCGAATTTATTTTTTAATGGACGAAAAACGCAAGAAACCGGGAGAAAAAAAACCCATGGTACACTCTCATGAGACCGACTAACTCTACCAATTTTTGAATAAAAAAAAAAAAAAAAGGCATTAAAAATTCTTCTCATCGAGGGGACTCGAACTCAAGCCTTTTCTCCCATTGTGGGGAAGACAGCGTCCTTTCGGACTGTCCTACTAACGAGAGAAAGTTCATGAGCAATGACTGCTCTTCGACACCATATTCAAGCCATCACCTTGTAATCGACAATCTATCTCAAACCGTCGCTTTCTAATTGACACACTACACTGAAAGGACAGAATTCTTTTGTCACCCCTCTGGCTAGTGGACGAACCCATATAAGTTAAAATGCATCACTGCATTCACGTTTAGATGGTAATTCGATGTCAGTATGGGTAAATGTTGTGAGCTAATTGACTTTCAAAGAGAGAATGATAGTGGAGGCCTGACGCATGGGTCACTCTATCGCGGAGGTGGTACAGAAATTGCACTATCCCCTTTCGACAGTATCAGGATTGTATCGGAATACGCCATTTCCGGAATAACATCTCATCGTGAATAGCGCTCTGGGCTGAGAAAGGTGGTGAATGAGCGTGGACGTCGACATTTGTCTCGCATTGTTTCAGCCAACCTGAGAGCGACAGTAGCACAAATCACCGCCAACTTCAACGAAGGGGAGTACCAGAAACGTCTCCACCAAGAACATCAGGCGATCATTAGCCACAATAGGTTATTGGAGCCGCCGGCCCACCAGAGTCCTATTGCTAACGCCACGACACAGGACTGTACCCCTCAACTGGACGAAAGAACATCGGCACTGGACCTTGGATGATTGGAGACGGGTTTCCTGATCGATGAGTCCCGTTTCCAGTTATTTCGAGCGGATGGGAGGGTACGTATCTGGCGGAAATCGTACGAAGCTATGCACCTCTCATGTCAACGAGAAACTGTTAAGGCAGGTGGACGGTCGATAATGGTCTGGGGCGTTTCAACCGACATTGGGAAATGTGGTACGTCTAGACGCATCTCTGAACGGTCTGGGTTACGTGTCCATCCTTGCAGATCATCTGCCTGCATCTCCTCATGGTCATCGGTCACCCAAAGGGAAATGGATCCTCCAGCAGAAAATGCGCCTCCACACAGAGCCCTGGTGAGTAGAACATGGATCGAAGAGCATTCCGCATATTTTACCAGCATGGAAGGGCCTCCCCGTCCACTGAACACAAACCCTGTGGAGCAGCTTTGGTTTGCTGTGAAAAGGGGTCCGTTAGAGCTTTGGATTCTCCTCCCAGATATGTGACTGAATTATGAACAGTGGTGCAGCAAGCATGGATGGAAATACCTGTGGAACGATTTCGTGAACCGGTGGACTCAATGCCTTGCCGTCGGACTGCCCTTAACCGGGTGAAAGGTGGGCCTATCCGTTACTAGGTAGGTATTCCCTGATTTCTGTCCATTCAGTGTACTTCAAACCGCCCTAACGCCATGCATGATTCTCCACGAGGTTCTGTTTATTTGAAATCCACCTCACGATGAATGGTATTTGTTAGTCTCCTATTAGGAGGACTACGTTGTCATGATTTTCAGATGTGTATGTTGTACAAAGACATTTTATGCGCTTTGCAATAAATACCTCATAACCTTCTTCTCACTGCAAAATTTAAACTTTTATGTAACAAGAGCAATTCTGCTACTGTCTTCGAAGCATTCGACGAGTTCACTGAGTCATAATTTTTTATATGAAACTAAATCGTTCATAAAATAACTGAGCACAGTTCTTTAGGAATTTGCTTTAGATCTTCTCCTCTTTCTGTGAAGAAATGCGGTTTTCTGAAAATAAAATACAGTAATAATACTTCAGACATTTCTCAAAGATCTGAAGTTTTTTTTTTTATTTACCGTTCATCTGTAAATAATAAAAATCTGTAAATGTTTATAACAAAATAAATAATATTTTGTTATAAAAAATATATATTTTTTACAATATCATGCCCTATGTCTATTTCCCAATATTTCTACCTGCTTCAGCACCTATTTTTGAAAGTAAACTAGTACACAACGAGCAATGGGATATCCATCACTCCTTCCAGTTCCCAATCTATCCCTTTTTAGGCACCAGACTTCATCATAAAACCGACCATCGCTATAAAACCCACTTCCACTACCAAAGAACTATCAAATTAATGAAATTGGCTTCATGTTCTGCAGCTATGTTCGCGGATAAAGTGACCGTTCTTCCACAGACAACTGAAAAAAAAAAACAAAAACTTGGTTTAAATCCCGTGAATGACACAAGGAATTTTTATTGTTTTTTTTTTTTTTTTTTTTTTACAAATTATTCAGTTCATCAGTTCCAGGGTTTCAGGGGAGATAACATGTATTTTTTTCTCAGAAAACTGGTGTGTTCCATCGATTAAAGAGAAGAGTTGATCAACAGAAGGCACAGAATTTACAAACATAACACTGACCTTTAATAGCATTAGTTGCTGTGATGGTTAATACCGCCCCCCCAATTACGCGCACAGATAAAAGTCCAGAAAGCAACCATATTCCCCATTTTCGATAATGGCTCTGAAATTTGAGACTTCTCGATAAAGATATATCTCAGCAAAACTGAAGCTGTACAGATCTGTCGTTTTTTTGTTTTTTTTTTGAGAAAATTATACTGGGTATAATTGTCTCTGGGTTAACATTCATTTTGGATCAAAATTACTCATTATGCTTGTTTCATGTAATATAAGCCTGATTTTGTGTATCCCTTTCTTTACCTATGTAAAATTGATATTCATTCGAAAATTCGGTTTGGTAGTGCTTAAAGAGAACAAACGAGAGAGAGAGAGAGAGAGAGAGAGAGAGAGAGAGAGAAGTTAAAGAATTATCTGATATAAATGCAACTTTATTTTTCAAATGATGGATCGATTATGTGTTTTGCAGTAATGCCACAATAAAAATTAATAAAAGTACAGATAACTGTGTTGCTATTGAACGAAACGTCTAAATCTTCAGAAGATGAAAAACATTTTTGTTATAAAAATAAAAGATATTTCATTCGATGAGCAGATTCAATAAACTTTTAGGACGTTGAATCTTCCTTTCCAAGCATGTAATATTATGAGGGCTTTTTATTCAGAATTATGCTGATGCCACATCAAAGACGAATCTTCCCTAGCAAATTAGTACACACACACATATCCTTTTTACATAAACCAAATTTCTTCCCCATACTCCTGCAATATTCGCTGCATTGAGCATCATTGTCGGGGCAACCATTTGCGGCGTCAGTTTGTAAGACTGCAAAAATAAATGAAAATAAAAATCATATCGGCGAGAAACTATATTAGATAAAGTATTCTTCAATAAATGAATAGCACTCCTGGTAATTTCTATGAAAAAATTTATGTTGCAAACGTATTATTAAAAGAAAATAATTTCTGTAGATTTTCAGGTGTAACAAATCATAAAACGGTAAGATATATATATATAACGTCAGTATCATCATTAATAAAAGTACATTATAGATATCGATCAAATGAAAGAAGAAGAAGAAAAATAGGGTGTTGTTAAGTGAGCCGCACTTCTTGTTAATGGGGATGCAAAAGAACTTTCAGGATGTGGAGAAGGATGGGTGTACAACGGTTGCAGCTAATAGGAATGGCAAAAAGCCAATCTCCTATTCTAGGCCTGCCTGTTCGAAATCGCTTTGGACTCATCAATAATTCTTGACAATTGTTGCGACGTTTCTCGAATGCAGATGGAGACACACACCGATAAACATTTAATTGGTAGCGCTACAACGCCAAAGGCATATATATCCATGCTTCGATCCCATATTTTTAAGGAACTTTGCCACGCGTTGTCTTGCTATTCCGCTAATTTCAATAAAATATCTCGTTCCAGTGGAGAAGTATATTGCTATTTATTTACTGGTCAGTGTATTTGCAAACACTTTAAATAAATAGCAATATACATCTCCACCGGAATGCCTTCGGGGATAACACCATTCTCTCAATATCTGTTGGAAAAGGTGTGGACTCGTCTCACGTCAATCGCTCATGGAATTTTTATTGACCGCATTTACAATGTTGCTTAGTTAGTTGATCTCAAGTGAGGGTTACATAGTATTTTCTTCAAAAACTGGCGTAGATGAGGGTGAACCCACTATGGAATTCTAACTTTTAATTATCAATCAGCGAAATAACACTTAAATGATACCGTTCTACTAAAGAGAAGTTTTTTAAGTTTAGGTAGGATCGTCCGAAGCCAGAATGTCAGTAGATGCTTTTGTGTATTATTGCTTTTGGGGCAGGCCCGTTTTTTGTGTAGCCCTATCCGCCGTACGACCCCAAGTGGGTAGATTTTGTATGTGGGATAATATTGATTTTGGGTGATAATTATTCATTCTGCTTATTTTGTGTAATATATCCTCACTTTTCTGTATCCCTTTATCTATGTAACTCATTCGACAATTCAGTTTAATAGTGCTTAAAGAGTTAAAGAATTAACCCTTAAAGAGTTAAAGAGTCTGATAGAAATGCAACTTTATTTTTCTAACAGATCAATTATGTGTTTTTCACTAATGCCAACATGAAAATTAATAAAATTACTGATAATTGTGTTGCTATTGAACTAAACATCTAAACCCTCAGAGGGAGAAATGCTTCCACATATATTGATAAAATAAAGCGATTCTTAAAGGTCCTATATCATGTTTTTTTTAATAAACAAGAAATGATAAAAAAAAGGATCTAAACTAGAATTATCCATAGAATGAATGATCCATATATGTAAGAGAACACCAGAACATGCTCACTGAAAGAAGAGGAAAACATAGAGTGTGGTTAATTGAGCTGCACTTCTTTTTAATGGGGATCAGCACAACTTTCGGGATGTATCAGTGGAGAAGGATGGGTGTACAACAGTTGCGGCCAATAGGTTTGGCAAAAGAAGCCAATCTCCTATTCTCTGCTTGTTGAAAACGGAGATTGGACTGATTATTAATTCTTGACAATTGTTTCTAAATTTATCATATGCCGATGGAAACACACATCGGAAAACATTTATTGGGTGGTGCTACAATGCCGAAGACTCATATCCATGCTGCTTCTGAAGAAGTTACGTCTGGCTTATATCGAACGATACTATTTTTACCATGATACTCCGATCCTATACAGTGCCCGACGAAAATAACAGAACACGTGGCGTAACTCTTGCAGACTTCTGGGAAGCGAGACAAAATTTGGTATAAAGGTGTACAATAGAATAACGATGAAATGAGGAAACACCGAGAAACTTCGGACATTTTTAGGAGTTGTATAGGAATTACCAAAAAGGAATTTTTGTAATTCCTATACAACTATATTCTCGAAAACTTGGTCACTTGACAACATATAAACAGGTTTGGCTATGGTTCACCATGCTCAATATAAGGGAGTATATATGATTCTGGGGCAACAAAACCCGCTCTTCGCTGGCGCACTCTTCAGTTCACCAAGTGACTGAGCAGTTTGCTATCGGACTGCAATCCGAAGCCCAAGATTGTCGCATACATGTTCCATTGGATTTAAGTATGGTGATCGTGCTGGCCACAGAAGTCATTGGTTATTTTCAGTTTCCAGATATTCCTCCACCATTTGAGCTCTATGTGCAATGGCGTTGTGCAGCATGAAAGTAACTTTGGGGCAACCGCTTCCCTAAAATTTCGCACATAGGGTTATAGGATCTGTTCACGGTGCATTTGCGTAGTTATAGTACCCCTACCAAAAACACGAGCAGGGTATGGCCGTTGATTGCTATTCCATGCCACAGGAGAAAACCGTCGACTCCGTAAATGTTCCTTTCTCTGATATTGGAGGGAGTGTACTGCATTCCTAATTGTCTGTAGATGATATAACGTCTAGAATATCTCTGTACACTAAAACGAGATTAATCAGAGAACAGAACTGTTGCCCATTTGTCAGCGCTCCATGCCTCATACTCATGGAATCAGTTCCGACGAGCTCTGCGGTGGTTAATGGGTTGCAAACTACTGGCTTCCTTGTGTAGATCCCACTTGCATTGCGCATTCCTTTGACAGTCCGGTTGGAAATCTTTTCTCCAGTGGTCGCAGCAAGCCAAGAGACATTTCATGACAGGATATCTTAGGGTTCCGTGTTGCTGTTAGAGTCACATAGCGGTCATTTTTAGTTGATGTAGCCCTCCGATGTCGCTTTTAATGTATTGATTCCTGTCTCCCGAAACTGCTTAAATAGTCCCGAGACGACACTGCATTACTCATTAAGTTATTTGTGCCACTTTCGCCTATGACGGCCCGGCTTTAAGACGTCCAAGGGCCCAACAAAAAAAAAAAAAAAAAAAAGAATAGAGTCATCTAAACGACGATGAATTGGCATCCTGATTACTGGTTATGTGGCTATCCCCGGGAGCAAGCCAAAAAACGAAAATGATGGGATGTGATCGCATCCAGTGTTTTTATTGGCCTGAATAATTTTCAATTGGATACTCCGAATTTGCATGCCAAGATGCGTACACACACAGACGAATATAGGTACCACTCGGGGACGAACCATTAAAATGATAATTATTATTATAAAATATGTCTGTGTGGTGCAATGTAAGAAGAGGACTACCAAAAAAATCCTTCTAATCCAACAAAAAAAAAAAAAAAAAACTCTGCAAAGAATCACTTATAATAAAGCTAACGAACTTTAATTAGGAGTGTCTCCTGCAACGAGCTGGTATACGATTTCGCCATAAATATGAAACGAAGAGAAGTTTGTCCAAATGACTTGGATGGGGGTCACTTTGAACACTTATTGTAAGATATGCGCTATACATTCACTATATATTTTTTTTTTTTTTCTTAGAGCCCTCGCCGGAAAGCTCTGGCATCGTCCAGGATTCGCCCCACCACAGCTTTTACCTACACTCTATCACCTCGTGGTGTTGAACGGGAAAAGAGAGGCCCAGTAGGAGTTCCCTGCAGCTTAATGGCCCGAAGAACAACAATACGCAGACTACCAAAAAACTCACATTATCTGGAGCCTTTACAAAGTTTTAAGGCGACACAGAGATTAATATGCGAAGTTGGGGAGGAGACTCCCAGCACCCCTGACAAGAATTATTACGCAATATGTACATTCACTATATCTACTTCAAAGTGCTGCACCAACCTGTAGATTTTCAATTTTAGGTGTAACAATTTTATCATCAACACTATTATGTGGTTTAGTTAATTTAATTTTAATTAAAAGAAAATAAATAATAAATGTTTAAAAAAAAGAGATCTGTTAACTCTTAAAAGTAAAAGTATTTAAACCTTAAAAACCAAACTCAAAATTTTAAATGTAAACTAAATATTACAAAGGAGTGATAAACTATTTAAAATCAATCTCATTGCTTTATTAAATTTTCGAAAATTATCAATGAAATCTATTTCCAAGGCGTTTATGAGCCTCATAATTCTAGAAAACAGTCAATAATAAAAATAATTGCTCTTTTTACTACTGATGGTAAAATTATTATAATTGAAAACTTTTAATTATTTTAAATGTATTTTCAAATTAGAAATTTCTCTACAATTTCATCTGCAATTAAAAACATACTGCATCTTTGCTCACACGGTAACAAAGAATAATCGAATTTCAACTTGAAACATACAATGCTTCTGTGTTGAAACAGTTCGAGTAAAATAATTACTAAATTTGGGCCAATAGTCAAAATTAGCAATATTTTTATTAATAGATAAACAAAACTCTTTTAAATCAATTGATGCTTGTCCACGGTTAATTTTGGAAACAGTTCTCCGAAACATCCACATTTCTCGGTGCTTTGAGGTGGCAATTGCAGTATCTCCAAGGGTATCACAGTAGTGGTAATTACCGTCCTCCTAATACCGAATGGAAAAGACCCGGGTTCGGATTCCGTCATTAACCGTAGAATGCGCTTTTTTTTTTGAGTCCGTATCTGATTTAGCAAAAACCGATCAGCGGACTCACCTAAATTGCAAACATATTACACACGGACAGAAAGGGCAATATGATTTTTTTTTCTTTTGCCATTGCCATTGTAGTAGGTTGTTTTCTTCAAATCAGGTTATAAAGAATGCGTCTTATGTACTGAAAGATTTCCTCTTGAAAAGCGTATATGGACTTTCATTAGGTAAGTTCCAAGAGCGCAGGAAGTGCAGGGTTGCCTCGAATATTGGCGGGAGCAGCCATTCATTGTATATCTAAAAACATCCACGTTCCAACAATATGCCATCCAAAGCAACTCCAAACTGTGACATTTCCACCATTACTTCAAAATTAAGACGATCCAGTCCATGTGGAAGAGTTCTCCTCGTTGTTTGCCACACCAAGTAATATGGAAAGTACCACCAAGTGATAGTTTCCGTGTATCAAATGGAAACGGAGGATAATCCTAACTATAAATTGCATAGAACGCATGAGAAATCCTCCCTGAGACAATTTCAGCGAGAACAAGGTCATTGTGATGTTCAATGAGCGTTACTTTTGAAATTGTAAGTTTATGCATCCTAAATTCTTTATAAACATCATCAAGATGTAACGTCAACTTACAATGATGAAGATTAATGTCATCTGTACATTCGTCGACCTCAGAAGAACACCTGTTTTTCTGAAAATTTACAAAGTAAAACGATTACAGCGGTACAGAAATGTAGGCTATTTTCGCAATGCATCACAAACAAATGTAACTTGGAAAAAGTAAAAAAAAAATAATAATAAAGAGAAGATTTGGAAAAATTAAGTAAATTTTGGCTACATAATGACTGTTCTTCTCAGGTTAAAATACGTAGTAGAAAACTCTCTTACCAAATGTGCCCAGCGCCAGCATCACAATCAACACAATAACGATTGTCTTCATTCTGATTGAGAAAATGCTTCTTTTGTATAATTAAACTCTGCAATGTGAAAAGACAAAATAGTATAAATATAATTGAAACAAACGTTGAAAAAAAAAAAAAACCACTTAGAGAAATGGAGTAAAAACATAAAAATTAAAATTTATGATTCAGTAAAATTCAGTAAATTTAAACTTAACAGAACTGATTAACACCATCGAATAAACGATTAGTCATACCGTGATATCAAAACTTTTAACTATAAAAAGCAATTGGGTTAGTTAATACTACAAGGAAAGTTATGAGTGCCATAAGAAATAAACAAAAGGGAAGCCTAAATTATCATCAATTATTATTGAAAATTATTATAGCCAATTATCACAAAAGCATACATTGAATGGTACATTTTAAAGGCTACCACAATTCAATACAATCAAATGACGATCATCAAGAGAGCTATCTGTCTCTGGTTTTCATCTGCCAGTAACAGAAAGAAATAATAATATGCCCAATGGCCAGCAATAGTAAGATATAGTAAAAACACAGAAGGTAAGAAATAAGCTGAAGCTAAAAAACGCTAAAGTGAGGGGAGAAATAGAATGGAAATAGTACGTGAATACTTGTATCTGAAATAGGATGGAAATAGTAGTCAAATAATTTCTGTTAGTTTATATTAAAATTGTATTTATTATATTATATTATATTACAGTATATTATATTATATTATATTAAAATACTTAATTCCTGGTTCATAAAAATTTAAATATAACTGGCAGAGAGCGAGAGAGAGAGAGAGAGAGAGAGAGAGAGAGAAAGAGAGACGATCACAGCAGATAGCAATATCAGGAGCGTTACTACCCGACCCATGAAGTGTGGTTCTATTATTTCAGTGGAGCATATAGCAGAAATCATTCAATATACAAGAAATCGATTAAATAAAATTATATGAGAATGAGAGGACAATATAACCAATAAAATTATATGATTATATCGAGATTAAAAAAAAAGACCAATCCTAGAAATTATGATGAATGAAAACAATACCTTAACCATACGATAATACCTCTGATCTCGAAATAATAAGATAAGTTTTGTCTAAAATAAAAAGGAATCCAGATAGAAATATCGTAATCCAAAAATATTAGAATACTAATTTAAAATAGCAATATTTTATCATATACAGTAAAAAATAAAGTCTATTATATATATAAGGGCATTCCGTCGCATTGCTGTGTGGATAATCTAAAGCTCAACGGATCTTTCCACAGCATCCCAAAGGTGCTCCACTGGGTTCATGTCTTTGAACGGGGAGTCCATTTCATGGTCGAAAAATCTGCGGAACGCTCTTCGAACCATATTCTAGTCACCACGGCTCTCTGAGGGGGCCCATTGTACTGCTGAAATAGTCCATTGCCCTGTGGATGCAGTATGAACATGAAAGGATGCAGATGGTCTGCCAGAATGGACGTGTAACCTGGACCGCTCAGAGATGCGTCTAGACGTACCAGAGGTCCCAACATGTGCCAGTTAAACACGCCACATATCGTTACCGACAGACCACCTGGCTCCTCCCTTGCGCTCAAAATAACTGGAAATGGGACTCGCCGGACCAAGAGACCCGTCTCCAATCATTCAAGATCCATTGCTGATGTTCTTTCGCCCAGTTGAGGCATAGAATCCTGTGTCGTGGTGTTAGCAATGGGACTTTGTTGGGCCGGGACTACCATAACCCATTGCGGCTAATGATCTCCTGATTGTCTTGGTGGAGACCTTTCTGGCACCTACCTCATTGAAGTCGGCGGTGATTTGTGCCACTATCACTATCCTTGATTTTCTCCTGGTAGGTATGGGCATGCCCCACTGACTTTTAATGGGGTCGTCTTCTCTATTGACCCCATTTCTTCTGTCTTTCTCCCCCCAATCTTCAGTCTCCTCTCCCTCTTTATCTGCTCGTCAGCGTATACCCCACAGGTCAAAATTTAATAGTTCCAAATTAAGTTCGCTCACATTTCGGTCTTTCAATCTTGCGGTCAACCGAAGCAAACGTTTTTTTTTTTTTTTTAGGTCCTAGCCACTGAAATCTAAGGAAACTAGGTGGCAGGACCTGCCAGAGTAAACTACAACTACTGAGTACTTGGTCTGCCTCCACGGGGCGAAGTGTGGGCAACGTCGGGTCTCAGCAGGGGTCTGGCGGCTAAATGGCCAGAAGAACAACGGTACACGACATCACACACCTCAAGATTCATATACTTTTAAATCCTGGCCTTTACAGTGAACTGTATCACACAAAATGTAAACTACGCAGAGATGGGGGAAACCCCTGGTGCCGTTTGACCCTAAACACACTTTACACTTTGCACTTTATCTCTCTCCGGTTGGCTGAAACAATGTGAGACAGACGTCGACGGCGACATTCATTCACCACCTTTCTCCGCTCACAATTGCTGTGTGACTGTGTTAGTCGTATAAAAGTTATCTCCTGGATATCGATATTTTTATTGTGTTTTAAGCCGTCCCCGTAAGTCCAAAATGTGTGTCCCTTAAAGAACTAAACTTGGTGAGTGTAATGACATCTTTTTTGCCACTGACAGTGAGGGAATGGCACCCTGTTTAGTGTTTTTCTTTTCGGAAATTTCAGCGATATTTCAGCTTCTTTAACGTTACAAAATGGATGCCATTTACCATTACTTCTGTCACTGTCAGTTGACGTTTTCTGCTTTTGGTTTTTGTCCCTCTGTTGCAGAGGTGACAACGATCTTGACACTATTTGGGCATATTAGGATGGCTGTTCGTGGCACAGGGATTTCAGTGATTATTTGTGATTTGTGCCAATACCCAGCCAGAAAAAAGAAATGTTGAATTTTAACTTTTGTCCTCAATAATTAACTTAGTTATTGAATAGCTGCCATACTGTCTTCTCCGATTGAGCAGCCAATGATATTTCTAGGCGGGAAAAATTTGGAGGGAAGTGTAATTTTGGAGGCTGACATCTTGTTTAACCTGGTTGCTCCCAATGATGGCTGCCATTTTGTTTGAATACTGCTTTTACATAGAATAATCCATGCTGCCATTTTCTGTTGATATTAAGTTCACAGTGTGTTAGTGTATATTTGGTACAAATTATCGGTAACATACTTTATATATATAGTACTGTCTATATGAATATTATATTATGGCTGATGTTCTAGGGGTGCTGACATCTTGGTATCTCAACTTGGTTTTTGGGCCCAAAGAGTTATTCTTTTGGAAGTAAATGGTCATATATACTGTATTAGAAGGGTTATTGTCCTTTTATTTCAGATATTATTATAGGTGAGCATATATTTATTGCTGCCATGGATGCCATTATGTTTTGTATATACAGTATACTATGTGCCACAAGTTAAGGGACTTCTTCAAAGTTGAATTACTTCCTTGAAAGTGCGTCTTTTCTTCCGGAAACTATTGTAGTGGACTACTGCTGCCCTACTGCCCCTCTCCAGGAAGTGTAGTGTAGCGGTATTCGGCCGGTTAGGGACGAAGTTATAGCGATTTGTGTCTTCTGAACTGAAACGTCCCTTCAATTTCCTATTTGGGCTTCTTTGGGCTAAGTTTTTTGTAACTTTATTTTGCTTGTAACTTGGCCCCCAGTAGGCGGATTGTGCTCAAATATGGTACCTGAGTTCATCTACAAATTACTCGATTAAAGGAATTTTGCAGCGAGTTCTGGCCTTATTTTGTCAATTTCTGGAATATTGTTTCAAAAATTGAAATTGGACCAAACTTGGTCTGTAGGCTGTGCAGAACTTGAAATATATACTGTGTTTTCAGAATATTGAGTACTTTACTAATTAATTGTGCCTAATATGGCTAATATGAAGGATTCAGATCTAAATTCATCTTCCAGTTGAATACCCAATTTATCCTTAGTGAATGATTAGAGGATGAACATGGGAGGTGCCCAACCCATCGTAAAACTCAAGGATGTAAGAGAATCTCATCCTAACTTGGTTTCGCCTCCTAGTTTCTCTGTTGTTTCTTCTCCTACTTCTGATGCTGTGTCTTCATCTGTCGTAGTTTCTCAACTACGGAGGAGATTATTGGATATTTTGAAATCAGGGCCTGGTGTTCAGTCTCTAATGTAGTTGAGGTTGTTGAAATTTGCAAAACCATTTATTGATAAGTGTATAAAATTAAGCTTACAACTTGCTAAGCAGCCACCTCCTGCTTCTTTACCTTCTACTAGTGCTGCCCCTGCAGTTACTAATGCAAATATTGTCTCTTCGACTCCAGCTCGTCCAGCTCCGTCTCAGATTACTCCTCAGCATGTACTTATCGTCCATACCTCTGAAGGTTCAGATTTGAAAACTAGCGAGAAAGTCAAACGGTAAGTCACTGGTCACTTTAAAGTCGAATTTCGTCAACTGAAAATCAAATCTGTTCGCAAGGTTCGCGACAGAGGCATTGTTATTGAAACAGCCAATAATGCTGACCTTATCTCACTTAAATCATGTCAAAAATTTAGACTTGAATTTCACGATAGATTCCCTAAGAAGTTGAAACCAACAATTGTAATATATGACATGAGTAAGGAAACGTCTGAGGATGATTTGTTGGATAAAAACCTTAGTGATTCTAATTACCCCCTTGCTGAATTAAAGGACCTTATTAGGTTTAGATTTAGAATGAAATCTCAGTTGAAAAATACTCACATTGGGTTAGTGAGCTCGCTGGGTCTTTAAGATGTAGTTGTCTTAGTAATAACAGTAAATTCTACATAGGATGGTCGGTGCATCTTGGTAATAGCATCGAGATGTTTCAGGTGCCTCGGCTACCGCCAAACCTCAAAAAATTGTCGTAATACTGATAATACCTGTGGGCATTGTGGGTGTTCGAACACCAGGTCTCTGAATGCCCAATAAAAAATTCCCCTTGATTTGTCCCAACTGTAAATTGAGAAAAAAAGCTTCTGATCACTCTTTCAAAGACCATGCTTGTCCCGGATACCTGTGGGCTCTGAACAAGTTAAACTTAGAACGATTATGCTTAGTACACCCAATGGTACTAATGATTTAAGTGTTGTAAATAATATATATAAATTTTTACAATTAAATTGCCAACGGGATCTCACAGTCATACGTGATGTAAATAGAATAATTAAAGATCATAACATCTCTGTTTTGGCTCTACAAGAGCCTTATTCATATAAAGGTGGTGTCAAAGGGCTTCCTTTCCAGGTTAAGGTGGTACAGTCCTCTCCTGATTTTACTGGAGGATGGTAATGCGATGGCCAGGGTTTGGGCTGCTCTGGCCATCGTCGATCCCTCTATTACAGTTACTACGTTTCATAGTCATTTTCAGACTCGCTGTTTGTGCTTGTCTTGAAAGTAATTTAGGTCTCTTCTACGCAGTCTCAATTTACATGCGTTGTTCCCAGGACGCTCAACCAATCGAGCCATATCTAAATTACTTAGATCACCTCTTTTTCCAGCTTTCTGCTCTGCCAGTTATTGTGATGGCTGATGCCAACGCCTCTTCCCCTAGTTGGAATAGTCAAATTCTTAATCGTAAAGGGAGCTTTTGGAAGATTCATTGTTTCAAAAATTTAATCATTCATAATACTCGGGGTGATCCGCCTACTTTTGTTTCCTCTCAAGGTTCCTCTTTATTGATTTAACTTTTTCAAATCGTGCGTTTAATCTGGGCATTTCCAACTGGTCGTTTCTTACCTCTTGGTCTTGTACCGACCATAACCCCATCTCTTTTGACATATCTTCCACACAAATTTCTCAGTCTCGACGTTTTAATTCTGTCTTTCCTAGATAGAAAACTAAAAATGTTGATTGCCGCGTGTTTGATGAAAATTTTCTTAATCTGGATAATGAAGACTTTATTTCGGATTTGTATATTGATGATCCTAATCTCCTGGTTGAAAAGATAACTCAACTTATTACTGATGCCTCTGATTCCAGCTTTCAGAAAAAAACGACGTAAATTGTATGCTGTGCCCTGGTGGTCTAACTCTCTTTCAATTCTTAGAAGGGAGGTTAGGTCTTCTAGAAAAGATTTTCAACGAGCAAAGAGAAATAACCGTGATCATCGTGTGGTTTCCAGACTGTTCGATATCTATAAACCAGTTCGAAATAGATATATAAGTGGTACTGAAAAGGAAAAAAGGCTTGCGTGGGAACGTCTGGTGGATTATACTTTGAAAGATGACCCTTGGGGTCTTCCCTACGGAATTATCTCTGGGAAGCTTCATCCTTCATGCCCTAATTCCTCCATTTCCCTTCCAAATCCTTCAGAAACTCTCTCTTGGTCTTCTATCATCAATTCTATTCTGGACGAACTTATTCTTGAGGATACTGATATCCCTGAAGGCAATAGTAGTAGTAGTAGTAGTGGCATGTGATGCAAGAAAGCAAATGTATGAGCTTATGCAGCATCAGCCAAAAAAAAAAAAAAAAAATCACACCATTCCCTCCAAATGCCTGTACAGTTCCTCCTTAAATGTATTCACCCTATCAACTTCCACAACGACAGATGGAAGTTTGTTCCAGCAATTAACCACCCGCTGGCTAAAGACAAATTTCCGCACATCTAATCTACATCTGTCTTTTCTTAATTTGAATTTATGCCCCCTTAGGTTCGTAATCTGAACAAGTGGAAGGATCCCATCAGAATTCAGCGTGCTGAACCCATTCAAGGCCTTATACACCTCAATCAGATCACCGCGCAGGTGCCTAGTCTCCAGGCACTGCAATTTGCAGAACTTAAGTCTCTCTTGATAAAAGGATCCCTTCATTCCCCTCACCAATCTTGTTGCCCTTCTCTGTACACGCTCAAGTAAATCTACATCCTTCCTAAAATGAGGCCTTCAGACCTGTACGCAGTACTCAAGGCGTGGCCTGACCATTGCCTTATACAGAGGGATAATCACCTCCTTTTCCCTGCTAGCAAAATTCCTATATATCATTGACAAAACCCCATGACCTACCCTGGCAGCCTGTCTGCATTGCTCAGAAAACTTCATATCTTCCTGCACAATTACTCCCAGGTCTTTTTCATTTTCTACCACCTTAAGTGTAGTACCACACAGTTGGTACGTTTCTCTGGGATTACTTCTACCAGAGAAGTAAATTCAATGAACAAACACTCCTCAGGTTACAGCACTTGGTATATAAAGGCTCCCCTGTTGAGGACCCTTTTACTTCTGATGAATTGGACCTTGCCATTAAATCTTTTTCAGATGGTAAGGCTCCAGGACTTGACCTTATAGAAGTCTCTATCATTAAAAGGATTTGGCAGATTAAACCTGCCTTTTTCACTATTTTGATGAACTCTTGTCTTAAACATGGCATTTTTCCTGACCTTTTCAAAACTGCAAATTTGAAGATTCTCCTCAAAAATCCTCATAAACCTGTTGATTCCCCTTCTTATAGCCCCATTTGTCTTCTTCCTTTTCTTGGAAAATTAGTGGAAAAACTCTTGGTCTTTAGATTTGAATGCTATTACTCCTCTAAAAATCTTACATCACTATACCAGATTTCCTAAAAGAGAGACCTCATCTTTAAAAAGGCAATACCATAATTTGCTGACAAGCTCATCCGCTCAGTTTTTATTCGAATGAGAGCCAAAACAAATAAATACATTAATTTTAATAATTTAAAATTAATTATATACAAATATGCTTTTCATATAAGTAACAGAATATGTGACCCTTTTAGTGCAAACTTCAATATACGAAAATAAAAAAAAAAGTGTTTCTTTCATCTGAATCTTTGTAGAGAGTCGCATGTAACATTTTTTTTTGCCATGTGTAAAGCGTGATGTTGAAAAATAATAGAAAAATAAATTCATAAAACTGTAAATGAGCTTGCACTGTGAAGAAGAATCATAATCATATTTTAAAATGGAAATGTAGACGAAAATTCTTATAATACACGAATTCCTTTGATTTCCCACTGAATTCAAGAATGTACAATGTTACTGAAATTAATCCAATCCGTATTTTCTACGGAGATAGAGACAAATTCAATAATTAGTAAATGAGAAAATACCACAATGCAAAAATAAGTTAATATTTGATAGAATTAAAGGGGGATTAATCTTTGCTAAAATAACAGGTAACTTATTGTTCTCAAATAAATGGACTCAATTAATTTAATGGACTTAATGCAAATTTAAGTTAATAAATACTAAACTTAAAGTTAAGTTAATATTTCGAATAAAAGGTAAGTTCATGTTTTGTAAAATTAAAAGTAAGTTAATTGTTTCTAAAGGAAAGGTAGTTTAATGGTCAAACCTTAAAAATAAATTGATATTTGGTAATTTAGCGGTAAAATTTTAAAAATTTTAATGATACTATGGCATAATCAGAATACAACAGATAATGTTTCAAATTCAAGATTCCACTAAATCAAACATAGAGAAATCATGAAGCTTAAATGGGTAGAAGTAATAGTAGTAAGAAGTAGAAGCTGTAAGGCAACTAAGCCAACGAAGCGTCAGTATTCTGTGTCTGAAATTAGAAAAATTCTTCGATCGCTTTGTTGTTTGGATACTCAAGAAATCCTTGTTTGTGGGAGAGCGAAAAAAAAAGCGTACAATACTTGAATGAGTCTATCACACTTAGCCATTTTGTGAAAGAAAAATACGTATAAAAATTCATCACGTCATTGCTAGGATTCCATATAATATTTACTTCTTAGCTGCAGCTCTTTTGAGGCTATTCCTTTCACATGCAGTCTGCCATTGCTTCCAATCACAATGGATCGCACTGCGAGTAATTGGTTGTTCTTGATTATATCTTTTATTCAGCATTGAATTCTGAATTAGCCTTTAGAAGCGCCTGAAATTTCTTTCATGGTATTCATTAAAATAAAAAGATGAATATTTAGTTTCAAGCCCAGTTTAGTTGAGAGTCTTATAATAATAATCTGACACAAAATATTTCCTCAAATATCAAAAAACAGCATAAGCATTTTGTTGATATCTGCTATTTTATGATTGTAGCTTATCTTTTGAACACCAGTTCAGTTTTGTTTAGAAGCAATAGTCCTGTTTAATTATTTTTAAATTTGCAGAAAGGAGAAAAGTGAAAAATATTACTTACATGTAGAATTGCAGATAACAGAAGAATCAAACTGTTTCGTTCTGCACCAAATTTATGACTTTCATAGCTGGCTATAGTTGTTCATCTGATATTGGCACGTTCACCACGCATTCTATAGGTCAGAGCAATAGCAAGCCCTGCACCTCGAGTATCAGTACGTGCAACAAAGCAGATTTGAGAAGAAAGAGCTGAGAACAGTTGCTATTGAAATACAAGAGAAGTAAATTACACGTTCTTTATATTATTCAGTAATGCATACACTGAGTTGTCACTACACAATCAAGTGTACCTGTTGTTGAATCCTGTGTTATAATGAGCAAAAAGAAAGTTTAAGTGAATTAGAATATGGTATTAAAGTTAGCGTTCGACAAGTCTGTATACGACTGAGTTGGATGAGACTGGCCCAAGAACAGGCTTAGTTACTTGCCAATCAATGAGCAGAGGAACCATATCATTCAAAACAGGGCATAACATCTTACCGTTATTTCCGTCTGAGTAATGATATCTTCAGAAGAAGCATTCGAAGTGAATTTGGTAGCAACCAACTATTATTAACATGAATTTAACTGATAAAACCTTACAGAATTTAACTGAAAAATATTAAAGAATTAAATTTAAATGTATTATGGTATGTAAACAGTTACAAAAACTAAAGAATTTTAGCTCAAAAGATGCCACAAAATAATATAAATTGGAAAAAAAATGTGTTAGAAAAGAGAATAACTTAATTTGCAAATATTGAATAAAATAATTCACAAAAATAATTAAATTAAATTTTCAGATATTTAAACTGTAAGAGCACTCTTACAAATGATATGAACATATTTATTGATCTGAAAGAAATTAATGAAGGGCAGAGAAAATTGGAAATTATTTTTATGGTTTGAAAATACTGGATTAAAATAAGGAGGTTATAAATGCGTTAATAAAATAGCAGTTAAATGAAAAAAAAAAAAAAAGAGTCAAAGATAGGTATGGCACAAACAGTGGCTCATACTGGGGAAGGGTGGAAATTCCCGTACAAGCGAGATAGAGTTCCTAAGAGTGGGAGAAAATAGAACCATGAGATAGAGTTAGCATTAGCATTAGTCGAGGCACATGATGCAAGAAAGCAAGCATATACTGCATGAGCCAAAACAAACAAAAAAAACTTCCCTTTTCACTGATTCATTGGTTTTAAATGTTTGTCTAGTTATACCTTGAGTTTATTTAAGCTATCAACTTCCACAACAACAGATGGAAGTTTATTCCACCAATCAAGTACCCGCTGGCTAAGCGCAGACTTCTGCTCATCTATTCCACAATTGTCTTTCTTCAGTTTGAATCTATGCCTCGTCAGGTTTGTAATTTGAGCAAGAGTAAGAATCCCCTCAGCATTAAGTCTGCTCAATCCATTCAAAGACTTATACACCTCAATCAGATCTCCTCTCATGTGCCTAGTCTCCAGAAGCTGCAGTTTACAGAACTTAAGCATTTCTTCATAAGAGCACCCCTTTGTTTCCTTCACCAGTCTTGTTGCCCTTTTCTGTATCGTTCTGTTATGTTGGGCGTTTGAAGTTATGAAGGGCGGTTGAAGTAAGCTGCACACCTGGATGAAAAACAATTTAAGATGGGAGAGTCTGACGTTAGCAACAAAAACCGTGCTAGATGTGGCGATATTAGGTAAGAGGCGACATTGTAGCAAGAGATTGTAAGCACAGAAATAGTTACTTTTTGAAGTACAGCGTACATGAAAGGATTGTAATGTTGGAGTGCTTGGTAAACAAGAAATTACAAGAGAAGGCTTTGGTTTGTTGCCAAAGTTAATTATGTTACAGTGCATTCTGGGGCTTAATTAGGAAGATGTATTCAGGTAAACTTATTTTTGGAACGGGAGCATTGCATTCTGGGAAGATCGTGGTTATGTTGATGGTTAAAGGGGAGAGCCCCCACGCGGCCCCTGAGATTGTGCAGGATTAAAACCGTGGGCCGCCATGTTGTTTGTTTACATTTTTCCGGCGTTATACGGGATTAAAAGACATGGGCCTTAGAATTTCTGCCCAAACAATTAAAGGGGGTCACAATGAAAAGGTGATACCGCTAGGCCTTAAACTTAGAAACCCTCTGTTGTTATGGGGATGCCCGCCATCTTGTAGACATTGTGCGGGAAATGGATATGTGTATATGTATAGGGTGACACCTAGAACGTTTGTTCAACTCCGCCTCGTGTCTCTGTGAAGGGCAGAATCAACGGTAGATGGCCAGAAATGTGTTGGTTTGTGTGTATTCTGTGTGTGTTCTGATGTTATATTCTGGCCACTTGGATACCCAGAAGCATCAGTCACCAGGGCAGATGATTCTGGGTACTCGTCACACCACGGGAAGGTGAGCAAGTTCCAGTAGTCCACGTAATGTCTCAAAAGAGACTCTAACCCACCTAGTGATGCCAAAAGGTGAGCCAGGATCTTGTGGGGCGCATTCCGGAGGAAAAGAAAGGAGAAAGAGAGAGAGGGGGGAAATAAACAACCGTGGTGCTGGTTGAAAGAAAATAAAATAAAATATAATAATAATAAAAAAAGACACATTGGTGATAGTTGGGGTAAAAAATAATAATAATAAACAAATAATATAAAAAAAGAAAGAAAAGAGGGTGGTGCTGATAAAAAAAACAAAATAATAATAATATAGACTGGTACTTGTAAAAAAAAACGGTGCTGGTTGAGAAAAACAAAAAAAAAGCACAGAAAGGAAAGGCAAAGTAGTCTTCAATAAGTACTCTTGTATCCAGGATAATTCAGATGTGAAACTGGTGGCCTTTAGGATCAGTGCAATGACAATTCTTGCGTACATGAACCATAGAAGAAAATATATCGAATTTTGATGCAATTGTGCTTAATTAATGAGCAGCCCAGCACTGCACAGAAATTTCTGAGTGTTTCCTAAATTACATGTTTTATCATCCAGGACAGCAGAGAAGCAAACTATTGTCCTGCTTTACACAGTTGTATTTGGTGGATTGATTTGGTTCGCTATTCCGGCGTTGATTTCTATGAGCAAACACCTCGGAAGCAAAGTTCTGAAGAGCTGAGAGATGGTTCTTATTCTGCAGAAGCAATTTCTTTGGCCCTGGAGAGAGATCTGGAACGTCAGTTCGGAGCTTCATCCTAAGATCGTCGAAGATTGCACAATGAAAGGGCAGGTGACTTTTGAATTTTCGCAAACTGTCAGTCTCTACCACCCATGTAGGCAACTTATTCCAGTAATTTAGAACTCGCTGGTTAAAATAAAACGTCCTGCAGTCCAATCTAAACATTTCCCCCCATAACTTGAATTTATGTCCCCTAGTTCTAGCAGCATTTATAATCTTGAAAATGTCGTCCTCATTCATTTTACTGATTCCTCTCAGAGCCATAAACACTTCAATCAAATCTCCTCTAAGGTGTCTAGTTTCCGAACTCTACAACCCACATATTCGAAGTCTTTCTTCATAAGTACGCCCTTTTGCCGATCTCACCAGGCAATAGAGAGTTACCCGTCTTTGCACCCTTTCAAGAAGCTCGATGTCTTTCTTTAGGTGCGGTCCCATACTTGAACACAGTATTCCAAGTGTTGTCTAACAAAAGCCTTATATAATGGGATTATCACGTCCCTATCTCTACTTGCAAAAGTTCGATAGATCATCGATAGGACACCATGGGCCTTCCTTTCAACCTGTTTACAATGCTTAGAGAATTTCATGTCTGACCGTATCGTAACAACCAAGTCACTTTCCTCCAGTACTAGATTTAGTTGAACTCCACCAAGTGAATAAGTTATTTTGGGATTACTGATTCCCAGGTGTAATACCTTACACTTTGTTGGATTAAAGCATAGCTGTTATTTTTCTGACCATTCCTGAAGTCTCTCTGAAGAAACTCAGCTTTTCAGTGATCATTAACCACTCTACCAATTTTAACATAACCTGCAAAATTAGACATCACGTCTTCTATCCCTTCATGAATGTCGTTTATGAAAATTAGAAACAACAGTGGTCCTAATACTGATCCTTGAGGAACCCCACTTCTTAAATCAACCCAATCTGAGGAATAGCCATTTATCACAACCCTCTGCCTCCTGCCCTGAAGCCATCCTGCTATCCATCTAATGATTTTTCCAGTGATTCCAACCTGTTCCAGCTTATAAAGCAACCGCTCGTGTGGGACTGAGTCAAAAGCTTTGCAGAAATCTAAATAAAGAATGTCGAAATTATTCCCTAAATCCAGCTCGTGAGTGACCTTTTTGAAATACCGAACCAGATTTGTTAAACATGATTTTCCCTTTACAAAACCATGCTAAGTATCCTTGAGAATTTCAATTCGATCCAAATGATCCTGAATTCCACCCTTGATCATTGCATCCATGATTTTCCCTACCACTGAAGTCAGACTGACAGGTCGATAATTTCCCACTTCACTTTTAGAGCCATCCTTATGTTTCGGAGATAAATTGGCACTTTTCCAATCCAAGGGAATCTCCCCAGAGTTTAGTGATGCTCGCATAATTAGTCTCAATGGTTCAATGCACTCGCTTGCCGCCTCCCTTAAGATTATAGGGTATATTCCATCAATTCCAGGAGCCTTACTGGCCTGTAGGCTCGAAAGGGTTTTCATTAAATAATCTTGAGAAATTTCAATATCATTAATTACATATTTTTCAACTTCGCTCCCACAATTTCCCATTGCCACAAAAGGTTTTTCAATTGAAAATATCGATGCAATTTTACTGTTGAGTTCATCTGCAATGGCAGCTGGTGTATTTAATACTATCCCCTTTCCCTTACGTAAAGGTCCGATCTGGTTTGTCCTGCTCTTCCTGGCATTCATATATATGAAGAATTCCCTATCGCCCCCTCTTTGCTCTGTTTGTTAGCGATTTTTCATAAACTGCCTTTGCCTGTCGAACCTTTTCTGTGGCTCCATTACAGATCACTTTGTAGCTGTTATAGACTTCAGTACTTTTTATTGCTCTGTAACCTTTCCATGCCACCTTTTTCTGCTCAAGTAATGTGGCTACAACTTCACTATTCATCCACCTTGGAACCCTCCTCGTGAAGTATTTTTTAATGGTATATACGCATTCAAGGCATCTGTGATTATTGTTTTAAAAGCATACCACACTTCAAATGTATTCATTCTCTGCGCGATATCTACCCAGTAGAGGCCATGTAGTACCTTCAGACATCGTAATTTCGTTTTCTGAAATTAAAACCCATTCCTTTGCCTTTTACTGCTGCTACCTCTCTCTTCTTCATCCACCGTATAACTCCGTGATTACTTCTTGCTACTGGTTCCTCTACTGTCAGCCCTGTTATGTCATCTGATTCATGTGTGATCATGAGGTCTAGGATATTCTTTTCTCTAGTACTTTCCCTGGTTCCCTAGTTATTAGCTGGATACAAAGTAATTCTGAAGGTATTTGTTTTTTGTGTCGAAAGCAGAGGCCATGGTAGATGACAAATAGATCCATAGGAAGGGAGCCCGATGCAAGAAAGCAAGCTTATGCTTGCTTTCTTGCATCGGGCTCCCTTCCTATGCTTGCTTTCTTGCATCAGCTAATGCTGATGCTGCATAAGCTTGCTTTCTTGCATCAGCTAATGCTGATGCTGCATAAGCTTGCTTTCTTGCATCGTATGCCTCTACTAATTCCAATACAATGTAAGTTAACATTACACTTAAAAGTTAAGTTTTAATTAAACTTAAAAGTTAAGTTAACATTCTCAAAAAAAAGTTCATGTTTGATAAAATTAAAAGTAAATTTATTGTTGTTAAAATTAAAGGTAGTTAAACTGGTAAACTTCAGCCATTAACAATCCACTGCAGGATGGAAGCCTCCTCAACGATTCATGTTAACTGTTGGTACAGTTCAAGGGAGGTTGATGGTCAAACCTTAAATATCATTTATGTTTGGTAATTTAGCATTAAAATTAGCAAACTTTTACAGATAATATGACATAATCAGAAAAAAAAGTTAATGTTTCCAGTTAAATATACCACGAAACCAAGCATTAAACAGAAATCTGTGAACGGGTAGAAGTAAAAAGAAATAGAAGCTCTAAAGCAACCAAGCCTACGAAACATCAGTGTATCGGAAATTGAAAATATTCTTCGATTGTTTGGTAGTTTCCGAGAGAGGCAAAAAAAAAAAAAAATACATACAGCAGTTGTAGGAATCCATCTAACTTAGCTACGTGGTGAAAAATAATAATAATATATGTATATATATAAAAAAATAGCAAGGGCTTAATTTTTCAGTACTCACCTTGATCGATCTGCAATTGTTATAGTTTGAATGGCAAGAGGTGACTAGCTTTAAGGTGATTGGTTCTTAAATTAAAGGGTGGGTAAAATAGTAATTATGATGGACTCGGAATTAAAATATGCGCAAGGAAGTAGAAGTACCCTAACTCCGTCCTTGGTTGTCATTAAATTGGGATTCTAAATAGTGAATAAACCAACAGTCGTAACAAAGGACTTTCGTTAAAAAACGTCTTCAGTTGGCAAGTTAAATGAAAAGGGAACGCGCGTACTGTATTTAAGAAGAATTTTGTAATCCCGTGATGCACTTTGTTACTTGGGGGAACCTCAGATTGGAGGGATTCCAAACCGGAGAAAGGTTGAAGGGAAATTTCGCATTTATAATATTTAGATCGGAGTGGTGACGAAACCATTCTATAATGAGAGCTTCGAATTGTAAAGTTTTGTAACTGTTTTTTAATTTTAATATAGTAATAGCTGAATCAACTAAGGGAGTATGATTGTTGGAGTGGGCATGTAAAAGTGAGTGCAGTGCTAGATTGTCCGGTTCTGAACCTATTCTAGTGATAGTATGCTCTGGTATTGGATGATTGGTTTGAACCAAAATGTCAAGTAATTAAGCATTATATTGATATAACCCTTCGCAGAGTAAAATGTCCCTGCTCTGAGCGGCCTAATGATTTGCCTCTAAATGTGTCCAGTGGCCGGAACCTGTCCAGTGGCCGGACTTTATATCTAGATTTCCCTCGAACCTTGAACAATGTGTTGATCTTCATGCACCAACGACTTCATCATCATCATCATCATCATCATCATCATCTTCCAAGACTCTCGTCCAAATTCACCTGGTATTATAGTCAAACGTATACTCTATGAATACTATAGGTGGCGTGAACATTATATTCAGGCCACCTGTACTATTCATAGAGTACATTCATTATAATAAAATAAAATAAATTAATAAAAAAATAATAAAAAATATAAATAAAAATTATAAATAAAAATAAAATAAGAAATAAAAATAACAAATTAAAATAATAATTAAACAACCAAACAAAAAATTCGATTAAATTTCTCCCCACATAGCCAAAGTAAGCCAGGGAAAATAAAAAAAAAAAAAAAATGCACAAACAACCTGCAATTCCATTTATGGAAAAACAAATTGCAATCCCGCAAAAAGTAGTCAATACTAATTATCATGGTGCCAGCATCCCATTCCGCGTTCTAGTAACTCACTAGATTGCCAGCAAAAAACAAAACAAAAAGAAATATATATAATAAAAATAAGTAAATAACAATAAAAAATTAAAGAAATAATAATAATAATAAAAATAAAATAAATAAAATAAAAATAAAATAAAATAAAAATCCTCCGCCTCCACAAGGCAAAAATAAGCTAGGGAGAAAAAAAGTGTACAGCATTTATAAACTGTAAGCAACAGCAAAGAGAGTTCTCCTCTTCTTAAAAACTAATCTTGCATAATTTTGTAAGGCCTGAAAGACTTCTTTATTATCTAAACATACGTACTCTTGTCCTCTGACAAGGTGTGGCACAACAAGCATTAAATCCCTCCTGTAGTCCTCATATATGGGGCAATTAAATAAAATATAATCCCACGATTCCGCCGGCAGTGTGCATGTACAATTCGGATGAGTTTCTAACCCAAAACAAAACAACCTTTGGTTCAAAGATCCATGCTCCGTAATTAAATATAATGTTTCTATTTTTGGATAAAACCATTTCTTATTTTTGACATTGTGATTAAGTGGGAATTTCCTCACATTGGGAATAATCTGGTAACTTCTCCCATTAAACCCGGCTCCCAACGATATTGCCACATCTTTACTAATCTACTTCTAATCACTTCCTTTTCTTTTTTAACATCATCCATACAAGCAACATTTATCCCCTAAAAGCTTGTTCTTACCCTTTTTCTCAAGAAATCACAAAATGCTCTATAAATAGCATATAAATATATAGGCAATACCCCTCCAATTACCTGTAAAGCATTTGTTGAAACGGTTTTGCATGCTCTTATAGAAGCTAACATTATTACTCTCTGTATGGATAATAACTTTTGTCTAAACTTAACAATATTTACATGCTTAAACCATACAGAGACAGCGTACACCACGATTGGGAGAAATGTCCCCTTATAATACACTGGTGTGCAAAACTTAAGGACCAACGCTATTTCTAAAGATTACAACCACAAAATCTTTACTTAATGTACTCTTTACTGATGAGAGTAGATTCAGTCTCAGCAGCGATTCTGGGGGTCAGCTTATCTGGCGAGTGGTTGGCACACGGTATCATCCCGCAAACATCACTGAAAGCGATTGCTATGGCGGTCGAGGTGTTCTCGTCTGGGTAGGCGTTATCTTTGAACATTTCCTGGTGAGTGTGGATGTGCCACTAGGCACGGTCACACCCACCAGAAAATGTTCACCATATGAAGATGGCGCTGACAGAGGAATGGACGATGTTACCGCAAGAACTTCTCAACAACAGTGTTCTAAGTATGGACAGGCGGTGCAAGCCTGCATCGATATTAGGAGTGGCTATATCTTCTACTCAGGACCACCTGTTCCCTTTGTTCCATCTTTGGCAGTGATGCATCTGTATCAGTTATTGTGTCGTTGTTGTGTCGGTGTTGTTTCTTCATCATTTCTGTACCTCACGAGATTCCTTTGGTATTCTTTTCCCATATCCAGGCCACTCTTATGAAAAGCTACAGGTAAAAATCTGACTGGTCTGTAAATTTTGTGCACGTTCAGTGTATAAGGCGGTATTTTTCCCAATCGTATACTACGATTGGGAGAAATGCATCAACGACTAGAATCCTGCCTGACACACTGCCTACAGTAACAATCTCCAGGGACGTTTACTGCAGCCATTAATATTCTGCACCACGGTCTTCTACCGCAGGTGCAGATGGAATCCTACAATTCATTGTTAAATGTTTTAGGACATAAACTTTGTGTCCCCTTCTAAACGTCATTAATGTTATGTTGTCAAGCGATTTCTTTGTCCAGAAGTTGAACATTTCTTTTGGGAAACCTATAACATTCAATCTCTTGCTTTTCTTAAGCATTGCCGGCCAATTTTCTAATATCCAACCCCTCAAGTTTTCTAAAACTCCTTCAGCATCCTCAAATCCATTACTCCCTTCCTAATAGATCAACTATGCCTAACCTCTTAGCACCACCACCTCTATCCTCTCTGCATTTGACGCTCAAGCAGCGTTGACAGTCACCCATATAAACTTCAGCTTTCGAGTCAATAATCGTTCCCGAAATGCTGAATCTACTTCGACTATTATCAGATCAAGGGAAACAATCTACAGTTCCTCATGTCATTCCTTGAAAATGGAATAATCGGGCTTACTGTCCATGGGTAAACAAACGTGCGATGTATCTCTCCAGGCGTGACATAGGGTGGTGTCTTATCTGGACTCTTGTTTACAGCATTTATCTCCCCACTTGTTGAGTCCGAGCATGAAATTTTTTGATTTCTTACGATGACAGCAGCATCAATTAATAATAATCTCTTGGAATCTGCAAACTACCTCAACCGATTCTTAATAAAAAAATAAACCCAGAAAAGTTTGAATTTATTATATTCACCTTAAATAAACCCCTTCTTATATTGAGATAACCCTGTGTAATTCTCCAGTCCCCATGGTCAATAAGCACACTGATCTCAGTGTTATTTTTGATCCTTCAGTAACCCCATGAACAAGCTGCTCACCGAGGAATCTCGACTCCGATATATTATTAAACAGCATTTGCATTATATTAATGAAGTCACAGCTACCATAAAATATATAAAACCACGATATACTCTCCGCTTTTATATATGCTGCAGAAGTATGGACATCTGCTGCCCCTTACTAACTTAGTATAGCTTACTAAGTTTTCAGTTTTCCACCTATATCTTCTTTGTACATTGTGGTGTATATTACTGTATTACTCTTTGAGTTTTTAGCTATATTGCCTTTTATGCTACCACATATGCGGTATAGCCTTATGTTTAATTTTCAATTTTCTCTGTTTATTATTATTACTTGTCCATTTCTTTTATATATTGTATTGTCACTCTTAAACACTGGAAATATTGCAATGTATCGATTTATATTATTATTGCAATAAAGATTTCTAGATTTCTGTTCAACTTTTTTTTATCATAATAATTATTATTTTATTTATTTAGTTATTTATTTTATGGTTGATGCAGAAGAAACTCGCTTCTTCGCACCTTTTGGCCTTCCTAATAATTCTGACACGAACCCCCAATGGCAAAACATGGTGTACTTCGTTGATGCTCATAAAACCCAAAACAAGTGCAGCTCTTCTGCTTCACGAATTAAAATAAATGTGTCACGTTAGGGACATCCGAGAAATAAATCATCTGTCCATGATATGTCCATAAATTCCGAGTGTTCCCTGAGGTATTTGTCCGTCTTGATGGAAGAAAATCGAATGTTTTCAGGACCAAAACCAAAAACCGATCTGTGCATTCTTAATAGCACCTAAATGAGCCACGGATATTTAAAAAAAAAAAAAGAAAAAGAAAAGAAAACATTGCTGGCATCAATGGCTTATCTGAAACCCGTTCCTTTTCCATCTGGTAGGGTGATGATGATGGTGATTACAACCATGGTGCTAACCAAACAGAGACTCCAGAAATTGAAAAAAAAGTTTATTTTTTTTATTATTATTTAAACATCAGATGTAAAATATTTTTCTTGTCATTTTTCATCTTTTTTTTTTTTGAATACGCATCGTCTGGTGTCAAGGAATAATTCAGATGAATGGCGCTCCAAATTATTTTTAGCACAACGTCTTATAAATTGACAGGTTAATTTATTGTTTCTTTAAAACGATTTATTTATTAGTACATTAAATCGCGTAAATGCTCGAGAAAATTAACAGAACGGTGGAAAACTTGATGTCACTCATGTAGCTGACGGTGAAACGGGACAAAATTTGTATGGTGGGGTAATATAGAATAACGATGAAATGAGAGAGAGAGCAACTTCGGTCAGATATAAGAGACGTTTATAACGGTTGTATAAGAATTACCAAAAAGGTCACATTGCAGAAGTCGATACAAGATGCCCAAAAAAATGGTCACATAACATCCGTATGGCATATGATCTAAAGCCTAAATAGGCTTGACAGCGGTGATCCATGCGCGATATAAGTATTTCTATAAGATTCTGTGGCAACAATTCCTGTTCTTCAACCAGCGCAGACCTTGGCTGAACAAGTGAAAGAGGAGTTGGCTGTCGGCGGGCAAACCGACACCGAAGGGTATCCCACACATGTTTGACCAGATTGAAGTCTGGTGATCCTGCTGGTCACAGCAGTCGTGGGATATCTTCAGTTTCAAGATTCCTCCACCATTTGAGCTCTGTGCAGTGGCCTTGTCGTGCATTAAAAAAAGATCTGGTCCAACTTCACCACTAAAAAGTCGCATATAGAGTTCGATATCTCTGCGCAATTACGGTGTCCTTATCAAAAACACGAAGAGAGGTGTGCCGTTGATCATTCATCCACCACTCGCTAGAACACCGCTGCTACCATAAGGGTGGTGTAAATTTCTGGGAGAGCTGTGCTGTTAGAAGCACTTGCCAATATTTTTATATAAAGTTTTTTTACTCCTGTTTAGATAGTATTTCTGGAAATAGGGGGAAAATTTCTTTTTTACTGGACGAAAAACTCGAGAAACCGGGAAAAAATCCATGATACATTCTCATGAGACCGACTAACTCTACCAATTTTTAAAAAAAAAAAAAAAAAAAAAGCATTTAAATTTTCTCTCAACGAGGGGACTCGAACTCAAGTCTTTTTTCCCAGAGTGGGGTAGACGGCGCCCTTTTGTACTGTGCTGTTCACGAGAGAAAGTTCATGAACAATGAGTGCTCTTCGACACCATATTTCAAGCCATCACCTTGTGATGGCTTGAAATATGGTGTGATGGTTTGTGATCTCAAACCTTCGCCTTGTAATTGACAAACTACACTGAAAGGACAGAATTCTTTTGATACCTGGTTCCTGGGCAACGCGACGCTGTCACCTCTCTGGCTAGTGGACGAACCCATATAAGTAAAATGCATCACTGCATTCACGTAGACGGCTATTAGATGTCAGTATGGATAATCGTCGTGCGCTAATTGACTTTGAAAGAGGGAATGATAGTGGATGTCTGAGGCATGGGTCACTCTATCGCTGAGGTGGTACAGAAATTGAACTATCCCTTTTCGACAGTATCAAGATTGTATCGGAATACGCCATTTCCGGAATAACATCTCATCGTGAATAGCGCTCTGGGCTGAGAAAGGTGGTGAATGAGCGTGGACGTCGACATTTGTCTCGCATTGTTTCAGCCAACCTGAGAGTGACAGTAGCACAAATCACCGCCAACTTCAACGAAGGGGAGTACCAGAAACGTCTCCTCCAAAACCATCAGGCGATCATTAGCCGCAATATGTTATGGGAGCCGCGGCCCCACCAGAGTCCCATTGCTAACGCCACTACACTGGACTGTACGCCTCAACTGGACGAAAGAACATCGGCACCTTGGATGACTGCAGACGGGTCTCCTGGTCGATGAGTACCGTTTCCAGTTATTTCGAGCTGATGGGGGGGTGCGTATCTCGCGGAAACCGTACGAAGCTATGCACCTGTCATGTCAACAAGAAACTCTTCAGGCAGGTGGACGGTCGGTAATGGTTTGGGGCGTTTCAATCGACACACACATTGGGATATCTAGTACGTCTAGACGCATCTCTGAACGGTCCAGGTTACTACGTGTCCATCCTTGCAGAACATCTACGTGCATCCCTTCACGGTCATCGGGCACCCACAGGGAAATGGACTCCTCCAGCAGGACAATGCGCCTCCACAAAGAGCCGTGGTGAGCAGAACATGGTTCGAAGAGCATTCCGCAGATTTTACCAGCATGGAAGGGCCTCCCCGTCCACCAGACACGAAACCTGTGGAGCATCTCTGGGTTGCTGTCGAAAGGTCCGTTAGAGCTTTGGATTCTCTCTCCCCACAAATGTAACGGAATTATGAACAGTGGAGCAGCAAGTATGGATGGAAATACCTGTGGAACGATTGAGTCCACTTCCCAGTGGACTCCATGCCTTCCCGTCTGACTGTCCTTACCCGGGTGAAGTCTGGCGGGTAGCATAGTGGTATCGTCACCGTCCTCCCCACGCCGGGTGGAAAAGGCCTGGGTTCAAATCCTGTCGATGAAGCGAGGAACTTTAGTGGGGTTTTTTCACTCCGTGGCTGAGTGAGTCGGTCTCACGCGTAGATAGAAATGTTTTTATTCCCAGTAACTGGGGTTATTTCGTCCAGCAAAACAGGCAAATCGACCATAGAACAATTTACAGACACAAATACGGGTTAATGTATTTAATTACGGGGCAACCCTAAAATAATAATTTATTTTTTACCCGGGTGAAAGGTGGGCCTATCCGTTACTAGGTAGGTGTTCCATGATTTCTGTCCACCCAGCGTACTTCAAACCGCCCTAACACCATGCATGATTCTCCACGAGGTCCTGTTTATTTGAAATCCACCTCCCGATGAATGGTATTTGTCGGTTTCCTATTAGGAGGACTCCGTTGTCATGATTTTCAGATGTGTATGGTGAACAAAAACATTTTATGCGCTTTGCATTAAATACCTCATAACCTTCTTCTCACTGCAAAATTTAAACTTTTATGTAACAAGAGCAATTGTGCTACTGTCTCCGAAGCATTCGACGAGTTCACTGAGTCATAATTTTTTATATGAAACTAAATCGTTCATAAAATAGCTGAGCCCAGTTCTTTAGGAATTTGCTTTAGATCTTCTCCTCTTTCTGTGAAGAAATGCGGTTTTCTGAAAACAAAATACGGTAATAATACTTCAGCCAACATTTCTCAAAGATCTGAAGTTTTTTTTTTGTTTATCGTTCATCTGTAAATAATAAAAATCTGTAAATGTTTATAACAAATAAATAATATTTTGTTATAGAAAATATACATTTTTGAAAAAATCATGCCCTATGTCTACTTCCCAATATTTCTACCTGTTGTCAGCACATATTTTCGAAAGTACGCAACCAGCAATGGGATATCCATCACTCCTTTCAGGTCCCAATCTATCCCTTTTTAGGCACCAGACTTCATCATAAAACCGACCATCGCTATAAAACCCACTTCCACTACCAAAGAACTATCAAATTAATGAAATTGGCTTCATGTTCTGCAGCTATGTTCGCGGATAAAGTGACCGTTCTTCCACAGACAACTGAAAAAAAAAAAAAAAAAAAAAAACTTGGTTTAAATCCCGTGAATGACACAAGGAATTTTTATTGTTTTTTTTTTTTTTTCTAAATTATTCAGTTCATCAGTTCCAGGGTTTCAGGGGAGATAACATGTATTTTTTTCTCAGAAAACTGGTGTTTTCCATCGATCAAAGAGAAGAGTTGATCAACAGAAGGCACAGAATTTGCAAACATAACACTGACCTTTAATAGCATTAGTTGCTTTGATGGTTAATACCTCCCCCAAATACGCGCACAGATAAAAGTCCAGAAAGCAACCATATTCCCCATTTTCGATTATGGTTCAGAAATTTGAGAGTTCTCGATAAAGATATATCTCAGCAAACCTGAAGCTGTACAGATCCGTCGTTTTTTTTTTTTTTTTTTTTGAGAAAATTATACTGGGTATAATTGTCTCTGGATGAACATTCATTTTGGATCAAAATTACTCATTATGCTTGTTTCATGTAATATAAGCCTGATTTCGTGTATCCCTTTACCTATGTAAAATTGATATTCATTCGAAAATTCGGTTTGGTAGTGCTTAAAGAGAACAAACGAGAGAGAGAAAGAAGTTAAAGAATTATGTGATAGAAATGCAACTTTATTTTACAGATGATGGATCAATTATGTCTTTTGCAGTAATGCCACAATAAAAATTAATAAAAGTGCAGTTAACTGTGTTGCTATTGAACGAAACATCTAAATCTTCAGGAGATGAAAAACATTTTTGTTATAAAAATAAAAGATATTTCATTCGAAGAGCAGATTCAATAAACTTTTAGGATGTTGAATCTTCCTTTCCAAGCAATGTAATATTATGAGGGCTTTTGATTCAGAATTATGCTGATCCCACATCAACCACGAATCTTCGCTAGCAAATCAGTACATATACACATATCATTTTTGCAGACACCAAATTTCTTCGCCATACTCCTGCAATATTCGCTGCATTGATATTCATTGTCGGGGCAACCATTTGCGGCGTCAGTTTGTAAGACTGCAAAAATAAATGAAAATAAAAATCATATCGGCAAGAAACTATATTAGATAAAGTATTCTTCAATAAAGGAATAGCACTCCTGGTAATTTCTATGAAAAAATTTATGTAGCAAACGTATTATTAAAAGAAAATAATTTCTGTAGATTTTCAGGTGTAACAAATCATAAAACGGTAAGAGATATATATATAACGTCAGTATCATCATTAATAAAAGTACATTATAGATATCGTTCCAATGAAAGAAGAAGAAGAAAAATAGAGTGTTGTCCAGTGAGCCGCACTGCTTGTTAATGGGGATGCAAAAGAACTTTCGGGATGTGGAGAAGGATGGGTGTACAACCGTTGCAACCAATCTCCTATTCCAGGCCTGCCTGTTCGAAATCGCTTTGGACTCATTAATAATTCATGACAATTGTTGCAAAGTTTTTGGAGTGCAGATGGAGACACACACCGATAAACATTTAATTGGTAGCGCTACAACGCCAAAGGCATATATATCCATGCTTCGATCCCATATTTTTTAGGAACTTTGTCACGCGTTGTCTTGCTATTCCGCTAATTTCAATAAAATATCTCGTCCCAGTGGAGACGTATATTGCTATTTATTTATTGGTCAATGTATTTGCAAAAACTTTAAATAAATAGCAATATACATCTCCACCGGAATGCCTTCTGGGATAACACAGTGGATATAACACCATCCTCTCAATATCTGTTGGAAAAGGTGCGGACTCGTCTCACGTCAATCGCTCATGGAATTTTTATTGACCGCATTTACAATGTTGCTTAGTTAGTCGATCTCAAGTGAGGGTTGCATAGTATTTTCTTCGGAAACTGGCGTAGATGAGGGTGAACCCACTATGGAATTCTAACTTCTAATTATCAATCAGCGAAATAACACTTAAATTATGCCGTTCTACTAAAGAGAAGTTTAGGTAGGATCATCCGAAGCCAGAATGTCAGTAGATGCATTTGTGTATTATTGCTTTGGGGATAGGCCCGTTTTTTGTGTAGCCCTATCCGCCGTACGACCCCAATGGATATAGATTTTGTATGTGGGATAATATTGATTTTGGGTGATAATTATTAATTCTGCTTATTTTGTGTAATATGTCCTCACTTTTCTGTATTCCTTGATTTTTGTAACTCATTCAACAATTCAGTTTAATAGCGATTAAAGAGTTAAAGAGTCCGATAGAAATGAAACTTTATTTTTCTAATGCAGATTAATTATGTGTTTTTCCCTAATGCCAACATGAAAATTGATAAAATTACTGATAATTGTGTTGCTGTTGAACTAAATATCTAAACTCTCAGGGGGAGAAATGCTTCCACATATATTGATAAAATAAAGTGATTGTTAAAGGTCCTATATCATGTTTTTTTTAATAAACAAGAAATGGTAAAAAAAAGGATCTAAACTAGAATGATCCATAGAATAAATGATCCATATATGTAAGAGAACACCAGAAGAATGTTCACTGAAAGAAGAGGAAAACATAGAGTGTGGTTAATTGAGCTGCACTTCTTTTTAATGGGGATCAGCACAACTTTCGGGATGTATCAGTGGAGAAGGATGGGTGTACAACAGTTGCGGCCAATAGGTTTGGCAAAAGAAGCCAGTCTCCTATTCTCTGCTTGTTGAAAATGGAGATTGGACTGATTAATAATTCTTGACAATTGTTTCTAAATTTATCATATGCCGATGGAAACACACATCGGAAAACATTTATTGGGTGGTGCTACAATGCCGAAGGCTCATATCCATGCTGCTTTTGAAGAAGTTACGTCTGGCTTATATCGAACGATACTATTTTTACCATGATACTCCGATCCTATACAGTGCCCGACGAAAATAACAGAACACGTGGCGTAACTCTTGCAGACTTCTGGGAAGCGAGACAAAATTTGGTATAAAGGTGTACAATAGAATAACGATGAAATGAGGAAACACCGAGAAACTTCGGACATTTTTAGGAGTTGTATAGGAATTACCAAAAAGGAATTTTTGTAATTCCTATACAACTATATTCTCGAAAACTTGGTCACTTGACAACATATAAACAGGTTTGGCTATGGTTCACCATGCTCAATATAAGGGAGTATATATGATTCTGGGGCAACAAAACCCGCTCTTCGCTGGCGCAGTCTTCAGTTCACCAAGTGACTGAGCAGTTTGCTATCGGACTGTAATCCGAAGCCCAAGATAGTCGCATACATGTTCCATTGGATTTAAGTATGGTGATCGTGCTGGCCACAGAAGTCATTGGTTATTTTCAGTTTCCAGATATTCCTTCACCATTTGAGCTCTATGTGCAATGGCGTTGTGGAGCATGAAAGTAACTTTAGGGCAACCACTTCATTAAAATTTCGCACATAGGGTTATAGGATCTGTTCACGGTGCATTTGCTTAGTTATGGTACCCCTACCAAAAACACGAGCAGGGTATGGCCGTTGATTGCTATTCCGTGGCACACGAGAACACCGTCGCCTCGGTAAATGTTCCTTTCTCTGATATTGGAGGGATTGTACCGCATTCCTAATTGTCTGTAGATGAAATAACGTCTAGAATATCCCTGTAGGCTAAAACGAGATCAATCAGAGAACAGAACTGTTGCCCATTTGTCACGGCTCCATGCCTCATGCTCACGGAACCAGTTCCGACGAGCTCTGCGGTGGTTAATGGGTTGCAAACTACTGGCTTCCTTGTATAGATCTCACTTGCATTGCGCATTCCTTTGACAGTCCGGTTGGAAATCTTTTCTCCTGTGGTCGCAGCAACCCAAAGAGACATTTCATGACAGGATATCGTAGGGTTCCGTGTTGCTGTTAGAGTCACATAGCGGTCATTTTTAGTTGATGTAGCCCTCCGGTGTCGCTCTTAATGTAATGATTCATATCTCCCGAAACTGCTTAAATAGTTCCGAGACGACATTGTATGACTCATTAAGTTATTTGTGCCACTTCCGCCTATGACGGCCGGCTTTAAGTCGTCCAAGGGCCCATCAAAAAAAAAGAGTCATCTAAACGACGATGAATTGTCATCCTGATTACTGGTTATGTGGCTATCCCCGTGAGCAAGCGCAAAAAACGGTAATGATGGGATGTGATCGCATCCAGTATTTTTATTGGCCTGAATAATTTTCAATTGGATACTCCGAATTTGCATGCCACACAGACGAATATAGGTACCAGTCGGGGACGAACCATTAAAATGATAATTATTATTATTAAATATGTCTGTATGCTGCAATGTAAGAAGAGGACTACCAAAAAAATCCTTCTAATCCAACAAAAAAAAAAAAAAAAACTCTGCAAAGAATCACTTATAATAAAGCTAACGAACTTTAATTAGGAGTGTCTCCTGCAACGAGCTGGTATACGATTTCGCCATAAATATGAAACGAAGAGAAGTTTGTCCAAATGACTTGGATGGGGTCACTTTGAACACTTATTGTAAGATATGCGCTATACATTCACTATATATATATTTTTTTTTTTCTTAGAGCCCTCGCCGGAAAGCTCAGGCATCGTCCAGGATTCGCCCCATCACAGCTTTTACCTACACTCTATCACATCGTGGTGGTGAACGAGAAAAGAGGGGCCCAGTAGGAGTTCCCTGTAGTTTAATGGCCCGAAGAACAACACTACGCAGACTACAACAAAACTCACATTATCTCTAGCTTTTACATAGTTTTAATGCGACACAGAGATTAATATGCGAAGTTGGGGAGGAGACTCCCAGCACCCCTGACAAGAAATATTATGCACTATGTACATTCACTATAGCTACTTCAAAGTGTTGCACCGTGAACTTTCCGTCCAACCTGTAGATTTTCAATTTTAGGCGTAACAATTTTATCAACAACACTATTATGTGGTTTAATTAATTTAATTTTAATTAAAAGAAAATAAATAAAATGTTGAAAAAAAGAGATCTGTTAACTCTTAAAAGTAAAAGTATTTAAACCTTAAAAACCAAACTCAGAACTTTAAATGTAAACTAAATATTACAAAGGAGCGATAAACTATTTAAAATCAATCTCACTGCTTTATTAAATTTTCGAAAATTATCAATGAAATCTATTATTTCCAGGGCGTTTATGAGCCTCATAATTCTAGAAAACAGTCAACAATAAAAATAATTGCACTTTTTACAACTGATGGTAAAATTATTATAATTGAAAACTTTTAATTATTTTTAAAAGTATTTCCAAATTAGAAAGTTCTCTACAATTTCATCTGTAATTAAAAACATACTGCATCTTTGCTCACACGGTAACAAAGAATAATCGAATTTCAACTTGAAACATACAATGCTTCTGTGTTGAAACAGTTCGGGTAAAAAAATTACTAAATTTGGGCCAATAGTCAAAATTAGCAATATTTTTATTAATAGATAAACAAAAATCTTTTAAATCAATTGATGCTTGTCCACGGTTAATTCTGGAAACAGTTCTCCGAAACATCCACATTTGTCGTTGCTTTGAGGTGGCCTTTGCAGTATCTCCAAGGGTATCACAGTAGTTGTAAGTACCGTTCTCCTAATACCGAGTGGAAAATACCCAGGTTCGGATTCCGTCATTAACCCTAGAATGCGCTTTTTTTTTTTTTTTTTTTTTTCAGTCCGTTTCTGATTTAGCAGAAACCGATCAGCGGACTCACCTAAGTTGCAAACATATTACACACGGACAGAAAGGGCAATATGATTTTTTTTTTCTTTTGCCATTGCCGTTGTAGTAGGTTGTTTACTTCAATTCACGTTATAAAGAATGTGTCTTATATATACGGAAAGATTTCCTCTTGAAAAGCGTATATGGACTTTCATTAGGTAAGTTCCAAGAGCGCAGGAAGTGCAGGGTTGCCTCGAATATTGGTGGGAGCAGCAATTCATTGTATTTCTAAAAACATCCACGTTCCAACAATATACCATCCAAAGCAACTCCACACTATGACATTTCAACCATTACTTCAAAATTAAGACGATCCAGTCCATGTGGAAGAGTTCTCCTCGTTGTTTGCCACACCAAGTAATATGGAAAGTACCACCAAGTGATAGTTTCCGTGTATCAAATGGAAACGGAGGATAATCCTAACTATAAATTGCATAGAACGCATGAGAAATCCTCCCTGAGACAATTTCAGAGAGAACAAGGTCATTGTGATGTTCAATGAGCGTTACTTTTGAAATTGTAAGTTTATGCATCCTAAATTCTTTATAAACATCATCAAGATGTAACGTCAACTTACAATGATGAAGATTAATGTCATCTGTACATTCGTCGACCTCAGAAGAACACCTGTTTTTCTGAAAATTTACAAAGTAAAACGATTACAGCGGTACAGAAATGTAGGCTATTTTCGCAATGCATCACAAACAAATGTAACTTGGAAAAAGTAAAAAAAAAATAATAATAAAGAGAAGATTTGGAAAAATTAAGTAAATTTTGGCTACATAATGACTGTTCTTCTCAGGTTAAATTACGTAGTAGTAAACTCTCTTACCAAATGTGCCCAGCGCCAGCATCACAATCAACACAATAACGATTGTCTTCATTCTGATCGAGAAAATGCTTCTTTTGTGTAATTAAACTCTGTAATGTGAAAAGACAAAATAGTATAAATATAATTGAAACAAATGTTGAAAAAAAAAAAAAAAACACTTAGAGAAATGGAGAAAAAGCATAAAAATTAAAATTTATAATTATGTAAAATTAAATAATTTAAACTTAACAGAACTGATTAACACCATCCAATAAACGATTAGTCATACCGTGATATCAAAACTTTTAACTATAAAAAGCAATTGGGTTAGTTAATACTACAAGGAAAGTTATGAGTGCCATAAGAAATAAACAAAAGGGAAGCCTAAATTATCATCAATTATTACTGAAAATTATTATAGCCAATTATCACAAAAGCATACATTGAATGGTACATTTTAAAGGCTACCACAATTCAATACAATCAAATGACGATCACCAAGAGAGCTATCTGTCTCTGGTTTTCATCTGCCAGTAATAGAAAGAAATAATAATATGCCAAATAGCCAGCAACAGTAAGATATAGTAAAAACACTGAAGGTAAGAAATAAGCTAAAGCTAAAAAACGCTAAAGTGAGGGGAGAAATAGAATGGAAATAGTACGTGAATACTTGTATCTGAAATAGGATGGAAATAGTAGTCGAATAATCGAATAATTTCTGTTAGTTTATATTAAAATTCTATTTATTATATTATATTATATTACAGTATATTATATTATATTATATTATATTACAGTATATTATATTATATTATATTAAAATACTGAATTCCTGGTTCATAAATATTTAAATATGACTGGCAGAGAGAGACGATCACAGCAGATAGCAATATCAGGAGCGTTACTGCCCGACCCATGAAGTGTGGTTATATTATTTAGTGGAGCATATAGCAGAAATCATTCAATATACAAGAAATCAATTAAATAAAATTATATGAGAATGAGAGGACAATATAACCAACAAAATTATATGATTATATTGAGATTAAAAAAAAAAGACCAATCCTAGAAATTATGATGAATGAAAACAATACCTTAACCATACGATAATAACTCTGATCTCGAAATAATAAGACAAGTTTTTTCTAAAATATAAAAGAATCCAGATAGAAATATCGTAATCCAAAAATATTAGAATAGTAATTTAAAATAGGAATATTTTATCGTATACAGTAAAAAATAAAGTCTATTATATATATAAGGGCATTCCGTCGCATTGCTGTGTGGATAATCTAAAGCTCAACGGATCTTTCCACAGCATCCCAAAGGTGCTCCACTGGGTTCATGTCTTTGAACGGGGTGTCCATTTCATGGTCGAAAAATCTGCGGAACGCTCTTCGAACCATATTCTAGTCACCACGGCTCTGTGAGGGGGCGCATTGTCCTGCTGGAATAGTCCATTGCCCTGTGGATGCAGTATGAACATGAAAGGATGCAGATGATCTGCCAGTATGGACATGTAACCTGAACCGCTCAGAGATGCGTCTAGACGTACCAGAGGTCGCAACTTGTGCCAGTTAAACACGCCACATAGCGTTACTGACAGTCTACCCTACCTGGCTCCTCCCGTCTGGTCAAAATAACTGGAAATGGGACTCGCCGGACCAGGAGACCCGTCTCCAATCATTCAAGATCCATTGCTGATGTTCTTTCGCCCAGTTGAGGCGTAGAATCCTGTGTTGTGGTGTTAGCAATGGGACTTTGTTGGGCCTGGACTACCATAACCCATTGCGGCTAATGATTTCCTGATTCTCTTGGTGGAGACCTTTCTGGCAACTACCTCGTTGAAGTCGGCGATGATTTGTGCCACTGTCACTATCCCTGATTGCTCAGCTAAAGGACACCCGGAAGGATTCCCTCCCACAAATTGATTTGACTGTGGAGAAAAAACAACCAGAGGCCTCTGCACCCTTGGACCCCTCCTGGCCAGAGGGCACATTGTTGGAAAAAACTCAAATTCTGCGTACCGCCCTTGAGGATCTGATGAAAGACTCTAACAACCAGATAACCACTGGTGTTAGGGGACAGATTGTTTCCCTCTGGACAAAGTTGGAGACAATTCTCTACCAGACAAACCTAAAATATGAAACAACTTCTGTGAAACTGGAGGCATACCTAGATGGTGGGGCAAACAAAATGCAACAGCGTGCCCCATCTTATGCACAAGCGCTGAGGACGTCAGCCGGTGAATCAGCAATAAAAAGCAGTGTACCTGCTACAACAAAAAAGATCTTGCCAAAACAACCACACCTGGTGGTGCTCCGACCAACAACCATTGAGGAAAATCAAACAAGCGAACAATTAAAGATGCAAATCATGACCAGCCTAAAAGAAGATTTCAAGACAACCAGAATAATGTCGGTCAGGAAAACTAGAAATGTCGGAGTACTGATAGAGACAGAAACAAGGGAGGAAGCACAAAAAATTATCACTAATACCAAAATCACTGAGCTGGGGCTCACAGCGACTACCCCTAAAAGAAAAGGGCCCTCAATAGTTATTTATGACCTGGGTAAAGACCTGACCCCGGATCAACTAACAGAGGAAATCTATCAAAGAAACCTGATGTCCGCTCTCCCAGAACACAGAAGGGACGAACTGCTGACACCAAAATATTCAACCAAGTCCAAGAATGGCACTCAACGAAACTGGATAATTGAACATGTGCCTGCAGCATGGAAAGTATTAAACACCCAGAACAGAGTATATGTAAATTGGGGCAGCCACCGCTTCCGTGAACATGTGGCTGTACCCAAATGCTTCAAGTGCTGTAAATATGGGCATACAACGCACACCTGCACCCAGACTGACCCCACATGCGGCCACTGCTCGGCAAAAGGCCACACTTACAAGGATTGCCCAAACAAGAGTACTGACCCAATCTGCACCAACTGCAAGAGTCTGAAGCTGGACTGCACCCACTCAATCAGGGATAACAAGTGCCCCACCTACCTGAAAATTAAGAGCTTGTTCCAATCCAGGCTGGATTATGGGGACGCGCCTTAGAGGATACAATACTACAGAGGTAAAATTTCTGCAGAACAACGCACAGAGGGCCAGAGCAGTAGCGGATCAGATCCGTATCAAGGCTGAAGAGGAGAATGTAGATGTCATGATAATACAAGAGCCATACTCACACATGAAGATAGTCAGGGGATACCCCTTGACCTACAAGATAGTACAATTCGAGGACGAAACCCCCTGGGCCGCAGTCGCGGTCAGAAATCCGGATATTACGATGACCAAAATCACACAGCTTTGCACAGCCTGGGCTTCATGTGCCCACCTCACCACAGCTCTGGGGGCATTTTATGTTATTGCCCTCTACTGTCGACCGGGCGAAGACATAACTTTCGCCACAAGATACCTCCAACTGGCTGCTGACACCCTTCCCAACGCTAAAATTATAGTAGGGGCAGACGTGAACTGCCGGTCACTAATGTGGCATAGTCACACGCCAGACAGACATGGCACCAGAAACGGAACTATATTGGAAGAGTTCCTTGCAAATTCAACGTTGACAGTGTTAAACCAACCAAACAATCTACCCACATTTAGTAATACACTGTGGGAAGCCACCATAGATGTCTCCTTGGCTTCCAGGAACATCGCTAATAATACTACCGACTGGTTCGTCCCAGAGGCCTGGACAACGTCTTATCATCGAGCCATTACATTCCAACTCAACAGATCACTGACTAAAGTACCGGCAGCTAGACAAACCACTCACAGATACTCCATATCCAAAGCAAACTGGGAACTCTTCCAAAGTACCTTAAAAACCAGCATACAACAGAGACAGAGTGAACTTGAGTGCTTCGAAGACCCAGATCACCTCCAAAGCAAGATAACAGAGATCATAACGCACACAAGCGACATCGCTATTAAAAAGAAAAATCCAACCCCTGGGGCTGTGCCCTGGTGGACCCTAGAACTGCAACGACTCCGGAAAGAAACACAAACCAGAAGAAAGGCCTTTCAGCGGGCCAGGCGCTCCTGGCCGACGGCAGAGGTTGAAGTACTCCGACAACGCTACAAAGAAGCAAGGAACACTTACACAGCCCAAATCAGAAGCTGTAAACAGCAATCTTGGTAGCGTATGGTCTCCACTATGGGAAACGAGAACCCCTGGGGAATCGTCTACAAACTGATCATGAATAAACTCCCCCGAGGGGAAGTTATTGCCGCCACCACATTGACCCAAGGAGGCATGTCGACAACCTGGGAGCAGACTATTTCCAATATTCTGGACACAGTCTTCCACCCGGCTATACAACCAGAGACAACAGAGCAGATCCAACTCTGCTTAGAAAATGAAAGCTATCAAACAGCAACGACAGAACCTCACTTCACCATGGAGGAGCTCAAGAGTGCTGCCACCCTCATTAGGGGAAATAAATGCCCTGGACCAGACCTCTTGGAGCCCGAAATCATCAATAAGACAGTACAGTTTTCCCCGAACCTGTTGCTCAACCTCTTCAATCTCTGTCTTCACTGTGGCACTGTGACGTTTGCTTTCTTCCCGACTTCGTGGAAGAAAGCAAACGTCAAACTAATCCTGAAAAATCCGACCAAACCACCACACCTCCCAGAATCGTACAGACCGATCGCACTTCTCACAGTTGCAAGTAAACTACTTGAACGCCTTCTCTATAGACGAATAGAGCAATATTATGACAGGGCTGGCCTGGCCTCACCCAACCAGTTTGGCTTCAGGCGGGGTCGCTCAGCCGTGGATGCCTTAATACACCTACAAGAACAAGTAACAAGATGCACCAAGAAGTATTTCCTTGTGATTGCCGTGGACTTTGTTGGGGCCTTCGATGCACTTTGGTGGCCAAGCATCTTGGCAAGGCTTCGGGTTGCTGGGATCCCAGGCAACCTCTACAGGGTCATCAAGAGCTACCTCACAAACAGATCCATCAGGATTGTTGCTCCCTATGGGACCCTCTCCAAGAATACATTTCGCGGCTGTCCACAGGGTTCGGTCCTTGGACCACTACTGTGGAACATAGTAATGGACTCCTTCCTAGCTATAGACCTTGACGAGGTAAAATCGCAGGCCTTTGCTGATGACCTCTTACTGACAGTGTCAGCGGACTCAAGGACACAACTGGAGACACTGGCAAACCGGGCTCTGTCCACCCTTCAGGAATGGGCAAAGAAAAATCAACTTAGAATATCCCCTGCAAAGACAAACTCCATTCTGCTCAAGGGGTGCCTCAACCTCAGGCGGCCTCCCCAAATCAAGATTGACCAGAAAACAATTAAATTCTCAAAGCAGCTGAAGTACCTAGGCATGATTCTAGATCCAAATCTATCATTTCAGGACCACCTGAAATATTTGCGTACAAAAGTCAGACGATACACTGCATTGGTTGCCAGAGTCACTTGCAGAGACTGGGGCCTAGACAGACGGGTGCTACGTCTTTTCTATAAAACCATCTTCACCCCAATAGTCACGTATGCATCTGGCGCATGGTATCAAAAAGCCACAACTGTTGTCAATAAACGAATCATTGACTCGATTCACCGATCAATCCTTCTGACCATTACTCGAGCTTGCAGCACAGTGAGCACGCATGCCCTGCAAGTCCTTGCTGGTGTCCTTCCACTGGACTTAGAGATCATTCGACGGGGCCTCACGCACCACCTGGATAAGGGTATCCCACAGACATGTTTGGGATTCACCACCGACATCATCAATAGCAAGACTATGGAAAAGAAAAAGCTGCATGCTCACCTGCTGCAGATGTGGCAGGATAGATGGGCCACCTCGCAAAAAGGCGAAATCACCAGAAAGTTTCTGCCCAACATTGGCCGGGTTTTTCCGAACTTCCCACCCTGGTTTCCCCGGGCCTACAAGTCACATACCTATTGACAGGACATGGAGCTCTGAATGCAAAGCTATCCCTACTCGGAATACAGGAAGATCCCAACTGCACCTGCGGGGGGCTGGAGAGCTGGCAGCACCTCATGCATGATTGCCAGCTGTATGACGACCTCCGCAGCGTATTCATCACCAAAATACAGTATCTACCATACGGCCAGGAGTACCACATCTTGGACACCAAGGAAGAATATCAGGCTTTCTCCAGCTATGCACTGGCCCTGTTCACAAGACGGAGAGCTCTTATCGCAGCAAATCGCAATCAACAACTGACACAATAAGGAAATGAACAAACCTCGAAGGAAATCATCCCGTGGAAGACGCCTGAATCCAATGGTCTCCGATAATCAAGGCACTAAACCCTGAAGTGGACCTAAAGTTGAATAAATGAGAAATGACTCTATAAACAACATTGACGCAAACACCACATGGATGGGAAATGTCACAAGAAAGACCCCACAAACGCCGACAAGCAAACCCGGACCTTTTGACGGTAAAGACTGCAGAACGGACGGGAACCACCCCATGACCGATCATGCTTCGGTCCGATCGCTCTTGGAAACGGACTAGAACCACTAGCAGCTCCGCTGCCAAATGCTATATGGCGAGCTGAATGGGGTACCCTTACCCTATTCATCTTAAATTCCCTATCCCTGGCAGGAGGGAGAGGAGACATGCTCTGTTTCCTCCCTCCCCTGCCAACCCATCTCTTCGCCTGGTGAGGCATGGGCCTGCCTCACTGACCACCTGGGGTCGCCTTCTCTATCGTCCCCATGCTTCTGCCTTTCCCCCCCATCTTCAGTCTCTTCCCCCACTCTAACTGTATACCTTATCCATGGCAGGGGGAGATAACTCTTCTTCGTCTCCCCCACCCGCCATCCAAACTCCCCTCTGGTGTGGCATGGGCATGCCATACTGTCTAGCAGGGGTCATCTCCTCTATCGACCCCTTACTTCTACTTCTAGCCCCCAGTCTTCAGCTTCCCCTCCCTCCCACTTTTATCTTTCATCTAACGTATAGCCCACACGTCTAAATTTAATAACAACAAAATTCTGCCCGACCTATTAGGCCTTTTAACACATCTTTCTAGCGTTCAACCCCAACCAGCGATTTACTAACAGCAATCTCCTTAAGAATTAACATCAAACGCCTATATATATATTTTTTTAATTATTATTTTATTTATTTATTTATTTTTTTTACTTTTATCATTATTATTTTTTATTTTTATTTTATTATTATTATTTTTTTTTACTTTTATCATTATTATTTTTTTTTACTTTTATCATTATTATTTTTTTTAAATTTTTTTTTATTTATTATTATTTTTATTTTATTTTATTAATTTATTTATTTTTTAGGTCCTAGCCACTGAAATCCCAGGAAACTAGGTGGCAGGACCTGCCGGAGCAACTCGTCATGATGCTGGACACCCGGCTAGCCTCCACGTGGCAAGGTATGGGCAACGTCGGGCTCCACCAGGGGCCAGGCGGCCAATAAGCCGGACAAACAATGGGCACAACAGATCACACTGCACAGACATGACCCGCACACTTTCAAGTCTCTGGCTTGACAGTGTACTGTCCTCGATACAGCGAACATACGCGGAGATGGGAGAAATCCCAGGCGCCGTCTGACACGAACATACCTTATAATCCCTGATTTTAAATACATCAGAACGAAGATCAGGAACTACTCAGCCCTGGTGGCCAGGGTCTCACGTAGAGACTGTGGCCTCAACAAGAGAACGCTGGCACTCTATTATAAGACAGTTTTCATCCCAGAAATCTCATATGCTTCGGCCATATGGTACGATAAGACCACGCTAGTAGTGAATAGAAGAATGCTGGGTTCTACCCAGCGATTCATCCTTCGCGCCATAACCCGCGCCTGCAGTACAGTGAGTACACCTGCCTTACAAGTAATAGCAGGAACGCTCCCATTAGACCTAGAAATCGTTAGAACTGGAATGCTGTATTACCTTTCCAAAGGAGTCCCAGTTACTTTCCTGAATTTTACAACTGATCCCACTAATAATAGGAAGGCAGAAAAAGTACCCTTACAGAACCACCTGCTACAGGAGTGGCAAAACAGACGGGCTGGTACCACCAAAGGAGAGATCACCAGCAAGTTTTTTCCACACACAAATAGAGTATACCCGAAATCATCATCATGGTTCTTCCCAGGGCTTCATACAACGTACTTAATAACAGGCCATGGCCCCTTCAATGCAAAGCTCGCTGGCTTCAGACTCACAGACAACCCAAATTGCACTTGTGGAGAAATAGAAGACTGGAACCATCTTATGTTTGACTGTCCCATATATGAAGACCTAAGATGTATTCTAATTGCAAACGTGAGATATCTTCCAAGAGGACAAGAATTTCTCCTCCTTGAAACCGAAGAGGATTATAAAGCATTGTCACGATTCGCCCAGGACCTCTTCGCGAGAAGAAATGTGCAAATTGCCATTCACTGAGGAAAAGAGGAAATGCCACTCAACCATGACACGCAAAGACAACAATTATCACCAACCAGCATTTCTCCTCTTTAAATGAAAGAAGATTAAATCCGAAAAACTTGATGATAGACTTGTTGCAAGCACAACCTCAACAAACCTGAACTGCAAATACAGGACTTGTCCCAGGAATGACCTACAACCCTAGAAATTGATATCTCTTTAGAAGAAGTAGAACTTAAATAGAAGACCTACCATGGACTTGACCTCATTGCATCTCTGCTGCCAACGCCACAAGCTATCCTGTGCTCTCTTGCACGGTACTTTCTTTCCACTTCCCTGTTTTTTTTTTTTTTTGGTAGTTGTTGGCGCATCAGCTTCTGTGGCCATAATGCACCTCCCAAGGTTTTTGCAGTACTTTGATCCAAGCCCGAGGCGGGAATCGAACCCGCAACCTTTGGGTTACCAGGCAGGCACTTTACCAACCTGGCTAGCGCGGTCGGCCCACTTTTCTGGGGAGGGAAGGAGATGGTTTCACTGTCTCTTCCCCTCCTCGCCCTCCTTTTCTTCCTGGTCGGACATGGGAATGCCCCACTGACCACAGAGGTCACCTCCTCTATCGACCCCTTACTGCCTATTTCCTCCCCCTAGCCTTCAGTCTCTTCCCTACTCTGTTCACTTTCATAGCGTAACCCAACATAGTCTAAATTTAAATCTTTGACCTGGGGGTCACCTTCCCTATTGGCTCCATATTTCTGGCTTTCCGCCCTGTCTTCAGTCTTCCCCCTTCTCTGCCTAAACACTAGAGAATGCCCCATACGATGTCAAAATTCAAAAAAAAAAAAAAAATTGTCAAAATTCCAAATGCATACGAAAATCCCTTTCGGCCTCCCTTTCAGTGACTACTTCCCAATACTATTAAAATATTTTTTTTATTTATTTTTATTTTTTCAATTTCATTTTATTTATTTATCATTATTATTATTTTTATTTCATTTTATTTATTATTATTATTATTATTATTTTATTTTTTTTATTATTTTTATTTTTTTTTTAGGTCCTTGCCACTGAAATCTCAGGAAATTAGGTGGCAGGACCTGCCAGAGTGAAAACTTAAAATTACTGGGTACCTGGTCTGCCTCCACGTTGCATAGTGTGGACAACGTTGGGCCCCATCAGGGGTCTAGCGGCTAAATAATCAGAAGAACAACGAAACACAACACTACACTTACAAAATCCATACACTTTTAAATCTCTGGCCTTCCCAGTGAACTGGTACACCTACAATGAAAGCAACGCGGAGATGGGGGAAACCCCTGGTGCCGTTAGACACGAACACACTATACACTATCCCTGATTTTCTCCTGGTGAGCATTTTAATGGGGTCGTCTTCTCTATTGCCCCATTTCTTCTGTCTTTCTCCCCCCAATCTTCAGTCCCCTCTCCCTCTCTATCTGCTCGTCAGCGTATACCCCACAGGTCAAAATTTAATAGTTCCAAATTAAGTTCGCTCACATTTCGGTCTTTCAATCTAGCGATCAACCCACGCAAACGTTTTTTTTGTTTGTTTGTTTTTTTTTTTAGGTCCTAGCCACTGAAATCTCAGGATACTAGGTGGCAGGACCTGCAAGAGTAAATTACAACTACTGGGTACCTGGTCTGCCTCCACGGGGCGACGTGTGGGCAACGTCTGGCCTCAGCAGGGGTCTGGCGGCTAAATGGCCAGAAGAACAACGGTACACGACATCACACACCTCAAGATCCATATACTTTTAAATCTCTGGCCTTTACAGTGAACTGTATCACACCACAAAGTAAACTACGCGGAGCTAGGGGAAACCCCTGGTGCCGTTTGACCCTAAACACACTTTACACTTTACACTTTATCTCTCTCCGGTCGGCTGAAACAAAGTGAGACAGACGTCGACGGCTACATTCATTCATCACCGTTCTCCGCTCACAATTGCTGTGTGTGACTGTGTTAGACGTATAAAAGTTATCTCCTGGATATCGATATTTTTATTGTGTTTTTAGCCATCGCCATAAGTAAAAATGTGTGTCCCTTAAAGAACTAAACTTGGTGAGTGAAATGACATCTTGAAATATTTACTGTGTTTTCAGAATATTGAGTACTTTACTAATTAATTGTGCCTAATATGGCTAAAATGAAGGATTCAGATCTGGATTCATCTTCCAGTTCAATACCCAATTTATCCTTAGTGACTGATTATAGGATGGATATGGGAGGTGCCCAACCCATCGTAAAACTCAAGGTTATAAGAGAATCTCATCCTAACTTGGTTTCGCCTCCTAGTTTCTCTGTTGTTTCTTCTCCTACTTCTGATGCTGTGTCTTCATCTGTCGTTGACGAAGTTTCTCAACTACGGAGGAGATTATTGGATATTTTGAAATCAGGGCCTGGTATTCAGGGCTTAATGTAGTTGAGCTTGTTGAAATTTTCGACACCATTAATGATAAGTGTATAAAATTAAGCTTACAACTTGCTAAGCAGCTACCTCCTGCTTCTTTACCTTCCACTAGTGCTGCCCCTGCAGTTACTAATGCAAATATTGTCTCTTCGACTCCAGCTCGTCCAGCCCCATCTCAGATTACTCCTCATCATGTACTTATCGTCCGTACCACTGAAGGTTCAGATTTTAAAACTAGCGAGAAGGTTAAACGGCCAGTCACTGGTCAATTTAAAGACGAATTTCGTCAACTGAAAATCAAATCTGTTCGCAAGGTTCGCGACAGAGGCATTGTTATTGAAACAGCCAATAAGGCTGACCTTATCTCACTTAAATCCTGTCATAAATTATAGACTTTAATTTCACGATAGGTTCCCCTAAGAAGTTGAAACCAACAATTGTAATATATGACATGAGTAAGGAAACGTCTGAGGATGACGTTCTTCTCGATTAGTTGGATAAAAACCTTAGTGATTCTAATTACACCCTTTCTGAATTAAAGGACCTTATTAGGTTTAGATTTAGAATGAATTCTAAGTTGAAAAATCATCAACATTGGGTTAATGAGCTCCCTGGGTGTTTAAGATGTAGTCTTCTTAGTAATAACAGTAAATTCTACATAGGATGGTTGGTGCATCTTTGTAATAGCATCGAGATGTTTCAGGTGCCTCGGCTACCGCCAAACCTCAAAAAATTGTCGTAATATTGATAATACCTGTGGGTATTGTGGGTGTTCGGGACACCAGGTCTCTGAATGCCCCAATACAAATTCCCCCTTGATTTGTCCGAACTGTAAATTGAGAAAAAATGCTTCTGATCACTCTTTCAAAGACCTTGCGTGTCCCGAATACCTGTGGGCTCTTGAACAAGTTAAACTTAGAACCGATTATGCTTAGTAAACCGAATGGTATATAGAGGTGTTGTCACCTCTATATACCAACACCTCATATAAAGGTGTTGTCAAAGGGCTTCCTTTCCAGGTTAAGGTGGTACAGGCCTCTCCTGATTTTACTGGAGGGTGGTAATGCGATGGCAAGGGTTTGGGCTGCCCTGGTCATCGTCGATCCCTCTATTACAGTTACTACGTCTCATTGTCTTTGTGCAGACTTCGCTGTTTGTGCTTGTCTTGAAGGTAATTTTGGTCTCTTCTATGCAGTCTCAATTTACATGCGTTGTTCCAAGGACGCTCAACCAATCGAGCCATATCTAAATTACTTAGATCACCTCTTTTTCAAGCTTTCTGGTCTGCCCGTTATTGTGATGGCTGATGCCAACGCCTCTTCCCCTAGTTGGAATATTGAAAAAAAAAAAAATCAAATTACTATATTAGGGTTACCCGCAAATGTTTACATTAACCCGTATTCGTGTCTGTAAATTGCGTGTGTTCTCTGGTCGATTTGCCTATTTTGCTGGACGAAAAGACCTTGCTTTCTGAGGGAAAAAACCTTGCTATCTACGCCTGAGACCAACTAACTCAGCCACGGAGTGAAAAAAGCCCACTAAAGTTCCTCGCGTCATCGACGGGATTCGAACCCGGGCCATTTCCACCCGGTGTGGGGAAGATGGTGACGATACCACTGTGCTACTCACGCAGACCCCTAGTTGGAATAGTCCAATTCTTGATCGTAAAGAGGAACTTTTGGAAGATTTCGTTGTTTCCAAAACTTTAATCATTCATAATACTCGTGGTGATCCGCCTACTTTTGTTTCTTCTCAAGGTTCCTATTTTATTGATTTAACTTCTTCAAATCGTGCGTTTAATCTGGGAATTTCCAACTGGTCGTTTCTTACCTCTTGGTCTTATAGCGACCATAACCCCATCTCTTTTGACATATATTCCACAAAAAATTCTCAGAGTCGAGGTTTTAATTCTGACTTTCCTAGGTAGAAAACTAAAAATGTTGATTTCCGCGTGTTTGATGAAAACCTTTTTAATCTGGATAATGAAGACTTTATTTCGGGTTTGCCTATTGAGATCCTAATCTCCTGGTTGAAAAGATAACTCAACTTATTACTGATGCCTCTGATTCCAGCTTTCAGAAAAAAACGACGTAAATTGAATGCTGTGCCTTGGTGGTCTAACTCTCTTTCAATTATTAGAAGGGAGGTTAGGTCTTCTAGAAAAGATTTTCAACGGACAAAGAGAAATAACCGTGATCCTCTTGTGGTTGCCAGACTGTTCGATATCTATAAACTAGTTCGAAATAGATATATAAGTGGTATTCAAAAGGAAAATAGGCTTGTGTGGGAACGTCTAGTGGATTATACTTTGAAAGATGACCCTTGGGGTCTTCCCTACGGAATTATCTCTGGGAAGCTTCATCCTTCATGCCCTAATTCCTCCATTACCCTTCCAAAACCTTCAGAAAATCTCTCTTGGTCTTCTGCCATCAATTGTATTCTGTATGAACTTATTCTTGAGGATACTGTTATCCCTGAAGGCAATGAACAAACACTCCTCAGGTTACAGCACTTGGTATATAAAGGCTCCCCTGTTGAGGACCCTTTTACTTCTGATGAATTGGACCTTGCCATTAAATCTTTTTCAGATGGTAAGGCTCCAGGACTTGACGTTATAGAAGTCTTTATCATTAAAAGCATTTGGCAGATTAAACCTGCCCTTTTCACTATTTTGATGAACTCTTCTCTTAAACATGGCATTTTCCTAACCTCTGGAAAACTGCAAATTTGAAGATTCTCCTCAAAAATCCTCATAAACCTGTTGATTCCCTTCTTCTTATAGACTCATTTCTCTTCTTCCTTTTCTTGGAAAATTAGTGAAAAACTCTTGGTCTTTAGATATAAATGCTATTACTCTTCTAAAAATCTTACTTCATTGTACCAGTTTTACTAAAAGAGAAACCTCATCTTTAAAAAGCAAACCATAATTTGCTGACAAGCTCAGCTTTTATTCGAATCAGAGCCAAAACATATAAATACATTAATTTTAATAATTTAAAATAAATTATATACAAATATGCTTTTCATATAAGTAACAGAAGATGTGACCTTTTTAGTGCAAACTTCAATATACGAAAATAAAAAAAAAAGTTTTTCTTTCATCTGAATCTTTGTAGAGTCGCATGTAACATTTTTTTTGCCATGTGTAAAGCTTGATGTTTAAAAACAATAGAAAAATAAATTCATAAAACTGTAAATGTGGTTCCACTGTGAAGAAGAATCATAATCATCTTTTAAAATGGAAATGTAGACAAAAATTCTTATAATACACGAATTCCTTTGATTTCCCACTGAATTCAAGAATGTACAATGTTACTAAAATTAATCCAATCCGTATTTTCTATAAAAAATGCGGTGTAACTTTAAAAACAATGTAGGCGATACACATCGAAAAACGACTTAAAAATAGAAAAGCATCAGTTGAGAGAAAAACAAGTTGTTGAATTGCCTGAAGTCAACAAAAAAGAAAAAAACAACAACAAAATCAAAGAATAAAAAACAACAACAAAACACTACATCAAAGATAAAATAAAAACAAACAAATACATCAGGCAGAAAAAACAACAACAAACAGACAAAAACCACCAATTTAAGTAAACAAACTGAAGCAATTTTTGCCTTGTATAATTAAATTTTTCAAACCTTACATTGAAAGGAATAGTACAAAGATACGGTCCTAAAGGTAGATCTGGGAATGTAAATAAAGTTGGTGTAAGTTTCAGAACCACTTTGCGGTTGGGTTTAAAGATAACGGTAATAATAAGAGAGAGATAAAGACAAAGTCAATAATTAGTAAATGAGAAAATACCACAATGCAAAAATAAATTAATATTTGATAGAGTTAAAGGGGGATTAATCTTTGCTAAAATAAAATGTAACTTAATGTTTTCAAATAAATGGACTCAATTAATTTAATGGATTTAACGCAAATTTAAGTTAATAAATACTAAACTTGAAGTTAAGTTAATATTTCAAATAAAAGGTAAGTTCATGTTTTGTAAAATTAAAAGTAAGTTGATTATTTCTAAAAGAAAGGTAGTTTAATGGTCAAACCTTAAAGATAAATTGATATTTGGTAATTTAGCAGTAAAATTTAAAAATTTTTAATGATACTATGGCATAATCAGAATACAACAGATAATGTTTCCAATTCAAGATTCCACTAAATCAAACATAACAGAGAAATCATGAAGCTTTAAATGGGTAGAAGTAATAGTAGTAAGAAGTAGAAGTTGTAAGGCAACTAAGCCTACGAAGCGTCAGTATTCTGTGTCTGAAATTAGAAAAATTCTTCGATCGCTTTGCGGTTTAGATACTCAAGAAATCCTTGTTTGTGGAAGAGCGAAAAAACAAGCGTACAATGCTTGTATGAGTCAATTACACTTAGCCATTTTGTGAAAAAAAACACGTATAAAAATTCATCGCGTCATTCCTAGAATTCCATATAATATTTACTTCTTACCTGCAGCTCTTTTGAGGCTATTCCTTTCACATGCAGTCCGCCATTGCTTCCAAGCACAATGGATCGCACTGCGAGTAATCGGTTGTTCTTGATTATATCTTTTATTCAGCAATGAATTCGGAATTAGCCTTTAGAAGCGCCTGAAATTTCTTTCAGGGTATTCATTAAAATAAAAAGATGAATATTTAGTTTCAAGCTCAATTTAGTTGTGAGTCTTATAATAATAATCTGACAAAATATTTTATCAAATATCAAAAAACAGCATAAGCATTTTGTTGATATCTGCTATTTTATAATTGTAGCTTATCTTTTGAACACCAGTTCAGTTTGGTTTAGAAGCAATAGTCCTGTTTAATTATTTTTAAATTTGCAGGAGGAGAAAAGTGAAAAATATTACTTACATGTAGAATTGCAGATAACAGAAGAATCTAACTGTTTCGTTCTGCACCAAATTTATGAATTTCATAGCTGGCTATAGTTATTCATCTGATATTGGCACGTTCACCACGCATACTATAGGTCAGAGCAATAGCATGCCCTGCACCTCGAGTGTCAATACGTGCAACAAAGCAGATTTGAGAAGAAAGAGCTGAGAACAGTTGCTATTGAAATACAAGAGAAGTAAATTACACGTTCTTTATATTATTATGAAATGCATACACTGAGTCTCCACTACACAATCAAGTGTACCTGTTGTTGAATCCAGTGTTATAATGAGCAAAAAGAAAGTTTAAGTGAATTAGAATATGGTATTAAAGTTAGCGTCCGACAAGTCTGTATACGACTGAGTCGGATGAGACTGGCCCAAGAACAGGCTTAGTTACTTGCCAATCAATGAGCAGAGGAACCATATCATTCAAAACAGGGCATAACATCTTATTGTTATTTCCGTCTGAGTAATGATATCTTCAGAAGAAGCATTCGAAGTGAATTTGGTAGCAACCAACTATTATTAACATGAATTTAACTGATAAAACCTTACAGAATTTAACTGAAAAATATTAAAGATTTAAATTTAAAAATATTATGGTATGTAAGCAGTTACAAAAACTAAACTTCATTCTTTAACAAATAGATATTTACAGTATACCCAGTATAAAATAAAATATAAGTACAAATTCAATACTTATATTTTATACTTATATTTGTACTTATATTTTATTTTATACTGGGTATACTGTAAATATCTATTTGTTAAACTATGGACCCCAGTACTCCAGGCCCATTTGTCACTAAACTTCATTCTGTTCAAAGTTAAGAATTTAAGCTCAAAAGATGCCAAAAAAATAATATAAATTGCGAAAACATGTGTTAGAAAAGAGAATAACTTAATTTGCAAATACTGAATAAAATAATTCACAAAATTAATTAAATTAAATTTTCAGATATTTAAACTGCAAGAGCACTCTTACAAATGATATGAACATATTTATTGATCTGAAAGAAATTAATGAAGGGCAGAGAAAATTGGGAATTATTTTTATGGTTTGAAAATACTGGATTAAAATAAGGAGGTTATAAATGCGTGAATAAAATAGTAGTTAAGTGGAGACAAGAAAAAAAAAAGAAAAGGAGTCAAAGATAAGTACGGCACAAACAGTGGCTCATACTGGGGAAGTGTGGAAATTCCCGAACAAGCGAGATAGAGTTCCTAAGAGTGGGAGAAAATAGAAACATGAGATAGTGTTAGCATTAGCATTAGTCGAGGCACATGATGCAAGAAAGCAAGCATATACTGCATGACCAAAAACAAAATATTTCCTTTTCACCGATTCATTGGTTTTAAATGTTTGTCTAGTTATACCTTGAGTTTATTTAAGCTATCAACTTCCACAACAACAGATGGAAGTTTATTCCACCAATCAAGTACTCGCTGGCTAAGCGCAGACTTCTGCACATCTATTCCACAACTGTCTTTCTTCAGTTTGAATCTATGCCTCCTCAGGTTTGTAATCTGCGCAAGAGGAAGAATCCCCTCAGCATTTAGCCTGCTCAATCCATTCAAGGTCTTATACACCTCAATCAGATCTCCTCTCATATGTCTAGTTTCCAGAAGCTGCAATTTGCAGAACTTAAGCATTTCTTCATAAGAGCACCCCTTTGTTTCCTTCACCAGTCTTGTTGCCCTTTTCTGTATCGTTCTGTTATGTTGGGCGTTTGAAGTTATGAAGGGCGGTTGAAGTAAGCTGCACACCTGGATGAAAAACAATTTAAGATGGGAGAGTCTGACGTTAGCAACAAAAACCGTGCTAGATGTGGCGATATTAGGTAAGAGGCGACATTGTAGCAAGAGATTGTAAGCACAGAAATAGTTACTTTTTGAAGTACAGCGTACATGAAAGGATTGTAATGTTGGAGTGCTTGGAAAACAAGAAATTACGAGAGAAGGCTTTGGTTTGTTTTACCCAAGTTAATTATGTGACAGTGCATTCTGGGGCTTAATTAGGAAGATGTATTCAGGTAAACTTATTTTTGGAACGGGAGCATTGCATTCTGGGATGATCGTGGTTATGTTGATGGTTAAAGGGGAGAGCCACCACGCGGCCCCTGAGATTGTGCAGGATGAAAAGCCGTGGGCTGCCATGTTGTTTGTTTATATTTTTCCGGCGTTATACGGGATTAAAAGACATGGGCCTTAGAATTTCTGCCCAAACAATTAAATGGGTCACAATGAAAAGGTGATACGGCTAGGCCTTAAACTTAAAAACCCTCTGTTGTTATTGGGATGCCCGCCATCTTGTAGACATTGTGCGGGAAATGGATATGTGTATGTGTATAGGGCGGCACTTAGAACGTCTGTTCAACTCCGCCTCGTGTCTCTGTGAAGGACAGAATCAACTATAGATGGCCAGAAATGTGTTGGTTTGTGTACATTCTGTGTGTGTTCTGTTTTTATATTCCGGCCACTTGGATACCCAGAAGCATCAATCACCTGGGCAGATGATTCTGGGTACACGTCACACCACGGGAAGGTGAACAAATTCCAGTAGTCCACGTAACGTCTCAAAAGAGACTCTGACCCACCTAGTGATGGCAAAAGGTGAGCCAGGATCTTGTGGGGCGCATTCCAGAGGAAAAGAAAGGAGAAAGAGAGGGGGGGGGAATCAACAACGCGTGGTGCTGGTTGAAAGAAAATAAAATAAAATATAACAATAATAAAAAAAGACACATTGGTGATAGTTGGAATAGAAAATAATAATAATAAACAAATAATATAAAAAAGAAAAAGAAAAGAGGGTGGTGCTGATAAAAAAACAAAATAATAATAATATAGACTGGTACTTGTAAAAAAATAAACGGTGCTGGTTGAGAAAAACAAAAAAGAAAGCACAAAAAGGAAAGGACAAGTAGTCTTCAATAATTACTCTTGTATCCAGGATAATTCAGATGTGAAACTGGTGGCCTTTATTATCAGTGCAATGACAATTCTTGCGTGTTTCTTAAAGTACATGTTTTATCATCCAGGACAGCAGAGAAGCAAACTATAATCCCGCTTTACACAGGTGTATTTCGTGGATTGTTTTGGTTCGCTATTCCGGCGTTGATTTCTGTGAGCAAACACCTCGGAGGCAAAGTTCTGAAGAGCTGACAGGTTGTTCTTATTCTGCAGAAGCAATTTCTTTGGCCCTGGAGAGAGATCTGGAACGTCAGTTCGGAGCTTCATCCTAAGATTGTCGAAGATTGCACAATCAAAGAGCAGGTGACTCCAATCTTCTGTACGGTTTTCCCACAGCTACAGAGATCGGTGTGATGCAAGAAAAACTGATAGAGTTTTTGATTGAGAGAGCCATGTCCAGTTACCAGAAAGGAAGTTTCCATAGGATCACCAGGTTTTAACCGATTTAGAGAGTAAGAAGGTCACATCAGACAGGAATTTTCTTTTGGCCGCTCCAAGTGGGGTGGTGTCCCATCTGGTCTACCAGATGCTAATTAGCTTGTGAAAGCATTTGGATTTCTCTTTTCCAGGAGGTTCCTTTAAATTTAGTATTAGTATTAGCATTAGTAATGGCCGCAGGGTGCAAGAAAGCCTATGGCTTAGGCTGCACAGGCCAAAAAAAAAAAAAAAAAAAACGAACAAAACAATGATAAAAAAAATAAATAAATAAAATTAAATAGATAAATAATAATAATTAATAAAAAAAAAGAAATTAAAACTATCATCCTATGCTCTTCCCTACTCGAAGGTACTATCCAGATGACCTTTGAATTTCCCCAAACTGTCAGCCTCTACAACCCATGTACGCAACGTATTCCAGTAATTTATAACTCGCTGGTTAAAATAAAACTTCCTGCAGTCCAATCTAAACATTTCCCCCCCCATAACTTGAATTTATGTCCCCTAGTTCTAGCAGCATTTATAATCTTGAAAATGTCGTCCTCATTCATTTTACTGATGCCTTTCAGAGCCTTAAACACTTCAATCAAATCTCCTCTAAGGTGTCTAGTTTCCGAACTCTCCAACCCACATATTCGAAGTCTTTCTTCATAAGTACGCCCTTTTGTCGATCTCACAAGGCAATAGCGAATTACCCGTCTTTGCACCCTTTCAAGAAGCTCGATGTCTTTCTTTAGGTGCGGTCTCCATACTTGAACACAGTATTCCAAGTGTTGTCTAACAAAAGCTTTGTATAATGGGATTATCACGTCCCTATCTCTACTTGCAAAAGTTCGATAGATCATCGATAGGACACCATGGGCCTTCCTTTCAACCTGTTTACAATGCTCAGAGAATTTCATGTCTGACCGTATCGTAACACCCAAGTCATTTTCCTCCAATACTAGGTTTAGTTGAACTCCACCAAGTGAATAATTTATTTTGGGATTACTGTTTCCCAGGTGTAATACCTTACACTTTGTTGGATTAAAGCATAGCTGCTATTTTTCTGACCATTCCTGAAGTCTATCTAGGTCTTTCTGAAGAAACCCAGCCTGAACTTTAACATAACCTCCAAAATTAGACATCACGCCTTCTATCTCTTCATGAATGTCGTTTATGAAAATTAAAAACAACAGTGGTCCTAATACTGATCCCTGAGGAACCCCACTTCTTAAATCAATCCAATCTGAGGAATAGCCATTTATCACAACCCTCTGCCTCCTGCCCTGAAGCCATCCTGCTATCCATCTAATGATTTTCCCAGTGATTCCAACCTGTTCCGGCTTATAAAGCAACCGCTCGGGTGGGACTGAATCAAAAGCTTTGCAGAAATCTAAATAAACAATGTCAAAATTATTCCCTAAATGCAGCTCGTGAGTGACCCTTTCGAAATAGCGAACCACATTTGTTAAACATGATTTTCCCTTTACAAAACCATGCTAAGTATCCTTGAGAATTTCAATTCGATCCAAATGATCCTGAATTCCACCCTTGATCATTGCATCCATGATTTTCCCTACCACTGAAGTCAGACTGACAGGTCGATAATTTCCCACTTCACTTTTAGAGCCATCCTTGTGTTTCGGAGATAAATTGGCACTTTTCCAATCCAACGGAATCTCCCCAGAGTCTAGTGATGCTGGCATAATTAGCCTCAATGGTTCAATGCACTGACTTGCCGCCTCCCTTAAGATTATAGGGTATATTCCATCAACTCCAGGAGCCTTACTGGTCTGTAGGCTCGAAAGGTTTTTCATTAAATAATCTTGAGAAATTTCAATATCATTAATTACATATTTTTTAACTTCGCTCCCACAATTTCCCTTTGCCACAAAAGGTTTTTCATTTGAAAATATCGATACAATATTACTGTTGAGTTCATCTGTTTGGTAGTTTGGTAGTTTCGCTATTCTAACAATATTAGTTTCCGAGAGAGAAAAAAAAAAAAAAAAAAACATACAGCAGTTGTATGAATCCATCTAATTTAGCTACGTGGTGAAAAATAATAATAATATATATATATATATATATATATATATATAAAATAGCAAGGGCTTAATTTTTCAGTACTCACCTTGATCGATCTGCAATTGTTATAGTTTTAATGGCAAGAGGTGACTAGCTTTAACGTGATTGGTTCTTAAATTAAAGGGTGGGTAAAATAGTAATTATGATGGACACGGAATTAAAATATGCGCAAGGAAGTAGAAGTACCCTTACTCCGTCCTTGGTTGTCATTAAATTGGGATTCTAAATAGTGAATAAACCAAAAGTCGTAACAAAGGACTTTCGTTAAAAAACGTCTTCAGTTGGCAAGTTAAATGAAAAGGGAACGCGTACTGTATGTAAGAAGAATTTTGTAATCCCGTGACGCACTTTGTTACTTGCGGGAACCTCAGATTGGAGGGATTCCAAACCGGAGAAAGGTTGAAGGGAAATTTCGTATTTATAATATTTTGATCGGAGTGGTGACGAAACCATTCTATAATGAGGGCTTCGAATTGTAAAGTTTTGTAACTGTTTTTTTTAATTTTAATATAGTAATAGCTGAATCAACTAAGGGAGTATGATTGTTGGAGTGGGCATGTAAAAGTGAGTGCAGTGCTAGATTGTCCGGTTCTGAACCTATTCTAGTGATAGTATGCTCTGGTATTGGATGATTGGTTTGAACCAAAATCTCAAGTAATTAAGCATTATATTGATATAACCCTTCGTAGAGTAAAATGTCCCTGCTCTGAGCGGCCTAATGATTTTCCCCTAAATCGTGAACCTGTCCAGTGGCCGGACTTTATATCTAGATTTCCCTCGAACCGTGAACAATGTGTTGATCTTCATGCACCGACGACTTCATTATCATCATCTTCATCTTCCAAGACTCTCGTCCAAATTCACCTGGTATTATAGTCAAACGTATACTCTATGAATAGTATAGGTTGCGTGAACATTATATTCAGGCCACCTGTACTATTCATAGAGTACATTCATTATAATAAACAGGAATTTTCATTCCTGTGATCACGACAGTCGGTCAAAAAGCATTGTCAGCTTCAGGAAGGAAAATCGTTTTGAATATTTTCGTTAGATTCTTTTAATTGCGTTAATTTGAATTTTAATTGTTTTGAATTGATTTTGAATTGTGTTAAATTGATTATTTAATTATTTATATTTTACTTTAATTATTTATATTTTACTTTAATGTACCGGTAAGTTGTCGATTTTTTCGTTTTTTCCGTTTTAATTTCTGGAGGGTATCATACGAAAGTGTTCCACGTACTATATTGAGGTAAACACCTCTTATTAATTGACTAATATTATAATAAAATAAAATAAAATAAATAAATAAAAAATATAAATAAAAATTATAAATAAAAATAAAATAAGAAATAAAAATAACAAATTAAAATAATAATTATACAAACAAACAAAACATTCAATTAAATTTCTCCCTTCATAGCCAAAGTAAGCCGGGAGGAAAAATGTACAAACAACCTGCCATTCCATTTATGGAAAAACACATTGCAATCCCGCACCAAGTAGTCAATACTAATTATCCTGGTGCCAGCATCCCGCGTTCTAGTAACTCACTAGATTACCAGCATATAAAAATATATATATATAATAAAAATAAGTAAATAACAATAAAAAAATAAATAAATAATAATAAAAAAATAAAATTAAAAAAATAAAAATATAAATTAATTAAATAAAAATAAAATAAAATAAAATAAAATAAAAATCCTCCGCCTCCACAAGGCAAAAATAAGCTAGGGAGAAAAAAAAAAGTGTACCTTATTTATTAACTGTAAGCAACAGAAAAGAGAGTTCTCCTCTTCTTAAAACATAATATTGCATAATTTTGTAAGGCCTGAAAGACTTCTTTATTATCTAAACATACGTACTCTTGTCCTCTGACAAGGTGTGGCACAACAAGCATTAACTCCCTCTTGCAGTCCTCATATATGGGGCAAACAAATAAAATATTATCCACCGATTCCGGCAGTGTGCATGTACAATTAGAATGAGTTTCTAACCCAAAACAAAACAACCTTGGTTCAAAGACCCATGCTACGTAATTAAATATAATGTTTCTATTTTTGGATAAAACCATTTCTTATTTTTGACATTGTGATTAAGTGGGAATTTCCTCACATTGGGAATAATCTGGTAACTTCTCCCATTAAACCCTGCTCCCAACGATATTGCCACATCTTTACTAATCTACTTCTAATCACTTCCTTTTTTTTTTTTAACATCATCCATACAAGTAACATTTATCCCCCAAAAGCTTATTCTTACCCTTTTCTCAAGAAATAACAAAATGCTCTATAAATAGTATATAAATATAAAGGCAATACCCCTCCAATTACCTGTAAAGCATGTGTTGAAACGGTCTTGCATGCTCTTATAAAAGCCAACATTATTACTCTCTGTATGGATAATAACTTTTGTCTAAACTTAACAATATTTACATGCTTAAACCATACAGAGACAGCGTACACCACGATTGGGAGAAATGTCCCCTTATAATACACTGGTGTGCAAAACTTAAGGATCAACGCTATTTCTAAAGATTACAACCACAAAATCTTTACTTAATGTACTCTTTACTGATGAGAGTAGATTCAGTCTCAGCAGCGATTCTGGAGGTCAGCTTATCTGGCGAGAGGTTGGCACACGGTATCATCCCGCAAACATCACTGAAAGCGATTGCTATGGCGGTCGAGGTGTTCTCGTCTGGGTAGGCGTTATCTTTGAACATTTCCTGGTGAGTGTGGATGTGCCACTAGGCACGGTCACACCCACCAGAAAATGTTCACCAGCTGAAGATGGCGCTGACAGAGGAATGGACGATGTTACCGCAAGAACTTCTCAACAACAGTGTTCTAAGTATGGACCGGCAGTGCAAGCCTGCATCGACATTAGGAGTAGCTATATCTTCTACTCAGAACCACCTGTTCCCTTTGTTACATCTTTGGCAGTGATGCATCTGTATCATGGCAGCCAGTGCTTTTTTGCCATTTTTGAATAAAGTCCCACTGTACCGTTTTGTTTCCGTTGTTGTGTCGGTGTTGTTTCCTTCATCATTTCTGTACCTCACGAGATTCCTTTGGTATTCTTTTCCCATATCCAGGCCACTCTTATGAAAAGCTACAGGTAAAAATCTGACTGGTCTGTAAATTTTGTGCACGTTCAGTGTATAAGGCGGTATTTTCCCAATCGTAGTATACGATTGGGAGAAATGCATCAACGACTAGAATCCTGCCTGACACACTGCCTACAGTAACAATCTCCAGGGAAGTTTACTGCAGCCATTAATTGTGCACCACTGCCTTCTACCGCAGGTGCAGATGGAATCCTACAATTAATTTAAATGTCTTAGGACATATACTTTGTGTCCCCTTCTAAACGTCTTTAATGCTATGTTGTCAAGCGATTTCTTTCTCCAGAAGTTGAATATTTATCTTGGGAAACCTATAACATTCAATCTCTTCCTTTTCTTAAGCATTATCGGCCAATTTTACAATATCCAACACCTCAAGTTTTCTAAAACTCCTTCAGAAGGTACTTTTTCTCATTCTAACTAAACAACTCCTTTCACATCAGCATCCTCAAATCCATTACTCCCTTCCTAATAGATCAACTATGCCTAACCTCTTAGCACCACCAGCTTCAAATGCACTATCCTCTGTGCATTTGAAGCTCAAGCAGCGTTGACAGTCACCCATATAAACTTCAGCTTTCGTGCCAATAATCGTTCCCGAAATGCTGAATCTGCTTCAGACTATTATCAGATTAAGGGAAACAATCTACAATTTCTCATGTCGTTCCTTGAAAATAGAATAATCGTGCTTACTGTCCACGGGTAAACAAACGAGCGATGTATCTCTCCAGGCGTGCCATAGGGTGGTGTCTCATCTGGGCTCTTGTTTACAGCATTTATCTCCCCACTTGTTGAGTCCGAGCATGATACTTTTTGATTTCTTACGATGACAGCATCAATTAATAATAATCTCTTGGAATCTGCAAACTACCTCAACCGATTCTTAATAAAAAATAAACCCAGAAAGGTTTGAATTTATTATATTCACCTTAAAGAAACCCCTTCTTATATTCAGATAACCCTGTGTAATTCTTCAGTCCCCATGGTCAATAAGCACACTGATCTCAGTGTTATTTTTGATCCTTCAGTAACCCCATGAACAAGCTGCTCACCGAGGCATCTCGACTCCGATAAATTGTTAAACAGCATTTGCATTATATTAATGAAGTCACAGCTACCATAAAATTTATAAAACCACGATATACTCTCCGCTTTTATATATGCTGCAGAAGTATGGACATCTGCTGCCCCTTACTAACTTAGTATGGCTTACTAAGTTTTCAGTTTTCCACCTATATCTTCTTTGTACATTGTGCTGTATATTACTGTATTACTCTTTGAGTTTTTAGCTATATTTCCTTTTATGCTACCACATATGCGGTATAGCCTTATGTTTAATTTTCAATTTTCTCTGTTTATTATTATTACTTGTCCATTTCTGTTATATATTGTATTGTCACTGTTAAACACTGGAAATATTGCAATGTATCGATTTATATTATTATTGCAATAAAGATTTCTAGATTTCTATTCAACTTTTTTTTATCATAATAATTATTATTTTATTTATTTAGTTATTTATTTTTTGGTTGATGCAGAAGAAACTCGCTTCTTCGCACCTTTTGGCCTTCCTAATAATTCTGACACGAACCCCCAATGGCAAAACATGGTGTACTTCACCGATGCTCATAAAACCCAACAACAAGTGCAGCTCTTCTACTTCACGAATTAAAATAAATGTGTCACGTTAGGAACATTCAAGAAATAAATCATCGTGTCCCTGATATGTCCATAAATTCCGAGTGTTCCCTGAGCTATTTGTCCGTCTTGATGGAAGAAAATCGAATGTTTCCAGGACCAAAACCTAAAAGATATCTGTGCATTCTTAACAACACCTAAATGAGCCACGGATATTTAAAAAAAAAAAAAAAGAAAGAATATATTACTGGCATCAATGGCTTATCTGAAACCCGTTCCTTTTCCATCTGGTAGGGTGATGATGGTAGTGATTAAAACCATGGGCTAACCAAACAGGTACTCCAGAAATTGAGATAAAAGTTTATTTTTTTTTATTATTATTTCAACATCAGATGTAAAATATTTTTCTTGTCATTTTTCATCTTTTTTGAATACGCATCGTCTGGTGTCAAGGAATAATTCAGATGAATGGCGCTCCAAATCGTTTTTAGCACAACGTCTTATAAATTGACAGGTTAATTTATTGTTTCTTTAAAACGATTTATTTATGAGTACACAAAATCATGTAAATGCTCGACAAAATTAACAGAACGGTAGAAAACTTGATGTCACTCATGTAGCTGACAAACGGGACAAAATTTGTATGGTGGGGTAATATAGAATAACGATGAAATGAGAGAGACAGTGCAACTTCGGTCAGATATAAGAGACGTTTATAACGGTTCTATAAGAATTACCAAAAAGGTCACATTGCAGAAGTTGATACAATATGCCCAAAAAAATGGTCACATAACATCCGTATGGCATATGATCTAAAGCCTAAATAGGCTTGACAGCGGTGATCCCTGCTCGACATAAGTATTTCTATAAGATTCTGTGGCAACAATTCCTGTTCTTCAACCAGCGCAGACCTTGGCTCAACAAGAGAACGAGGAGTTGGCGGTCGGCGGGCAAACCGACACCCAAGGGTAAGCCACACATGTTCGACCAGATTGAAGTCTGGTGATCCTGCTGGTCACAGCAGTCGTGGGATAGCTTCAGTTTCAAGATTCCTCCACCATTTGAGCTCTGTCAGTGGCGTTGTCGTGCATTAAAAAAAGATCTGGGCCAACTTCACCACTAAAAAGTCGCATATAGAGTTCGATATCTCTGCGCAGTTACGGTATCCCTATCAAAAAAAAAAAAAAAGAAGAGGGGTGCTGCCGTTGATCATTCATCCACCACTCGCGAGAACACCGCTGCCACCATAAGGGTCCCTAATTCTGATGTTGATGGGATGGTACTGCATTCCTCATTGCCTCCAGAAGAAATAAACTCTAGAATCTCTTTGTGGCCTAAAACGGGACTCATCAGAGAAGATAACTACACTTCGAGTTACACTACGTTTTCTATGTGTTCTGTTAATTTTGTCGATTATTAAGTATATTATAGATATATACCGCAAGCGGCCACTTCACGAGGTAAACGTAGTTAATCGCAAGTAGACGGCATTTTAGTCATGCGACCAGCTTGAATTATTCATGCTATGGATTGAACGGAGATATACTTCTTAACTCATTAGAAAATGCCGATCTGTTTTGAAAACGCGTCAAGGAGAGAGAGAGAGAGAGAGAGAATACTGTTCAATTTTTAATTAAATACTTACCACAGTTGCGGCAAGCTACTACACAGTTGAGTATCTCTACATCCAGGAGCTCGATCAGTTCATGTTGATATTTGGCAAGATCGGGCTATGGACACACTCTCGTTTCGCCGTATTGTGGTCATCTAAATTAACGTGAAACATCATGAACCAGAATTCGTCAGACCAGGCAGTGTCTGGTTAGAGCTGGTTTTACTCTACCCTCGGTAACCGTATCCTCTTGATTTTTCTTCACTTCTGCAAGGGTAGCAAGTGGCATCGTCACTGTCGTTTCCACACCGAGTAGCAAAGGCCTGAGTTTGAATCCGATCAATGACGCAAGAAAATATTATGGGCTTTTTTTTTTAAATCTATGGCTGAGGTATTCTGTCTCAGGCAAAGAGAGAAAGATTTTTACTCAGGAAACTCGAGTTTTTCATCCAGAAAAAGTGACAAATCAACCAGAGAACACATGCAATTCACGAACATAACACACTTGAACCGACAAATTGATATTCCGGTGACCTCGTGTGACATTTCTTACTAATAAATAAATAAATGTTTTTTTATACTCCGGGACGACCACACAGTCACACGAGTTCACAAGAATACAAGAAACAGGACCGTATTTGGCAATCACTGCCTTCACGTAAATGGTAATTCAATGTCATTATAGATAAACGTTGTGAACTAACTGACTTTGAAAGAGGGAATGATAGTGGAATGTCGGTCACTCAAATTATGTACCTAGCGCCCCTGACCACTCCCTACGGCAGTCATTATTATTTCATTTTCACAAAAGTGGAACGTGGTTTGGTCGCTGACTTCAATTGTCAATCGTAAACAACTAAAGAGCGAATTATGCGTAAGTTTTCATGAATGGAGTATCGCAGCTGTGACAGGCTTCAATATGCATTGTGCATTATGAAAGGACCCTTTGGTTGCCTCTGTTGTATTGAGTTGCTATTTGACTGACTGTATTCTTTTGGTTATTGACCTCGAGCCTTGTTCGCCTTCTTTGTCCTCTTAGGTCAATGAGTTCCGACAACAGGAGAACTGGTCGCTGCATGTTATTTGGTTAAAGGAGCAATCTCGATACACCTGAGACACTGTCGAACATAAAAATTCCAAAATTAAAATATAAATGCTCAAGGCATAATATATTATGAGTTTAAAATATCAAAAATATCGATGTAAATACATCTCAGTGAACTCGAAATGAAATGATTCATACCGGTCATCTATCCCAGGCTACCATGCCCGAGTTAAATGTCACTTAAATCTTTCTAAATTCCTGTTGTCGCATTGAATTACACATATGCTCCTTCCCTGCTTATCCGACACTTACTTTACATGGCATGGTACGAAAAACACGTGATGATATATGAACAAATGAAACACTTCCTCGTATTCAAAAGGTAGATGTTCTAAATAAAACGTCCATTTTAATTAGAAATGTTCATATTTTGGCCAATTATTCATTAAAGGGCAACTGGTGGCTTGTTGCTAATGCAGTTCTTGTTTTAGATCTTCGGCTGTAAACGATGATAGCTCATTTATGTGATGAATGCAAGGAAATGCAACGAAATTAATTCATAGCTTGGGGTATTAATGAGCGAAAGTAAATTTCTAGGAGAGCTGTGCTGTTAGAGGCACTTGCCAATATTTTTCTATAAAGTTTTTTCCACCTGTTTAGATAGTATTTCTGGAAATAGGGGAAAATTTCTTTTTTACTGGACGAAAAACTCGAGAAACCGGGAGAAGAAAAACCCATGGTACACTCTCATGAGACCGACTAACTCTACTAATTTTTGAAGAAAAAAAGTATTAAAAATTTCTCTCACAGAGGGGACTCGAACTCAAGTCTTCTCCCAGGGTGGGGAAGACGGCGCCCTTTCGTACTGTGCTGTTCACGAGAGAAAGTTCATGAACAATGAGTGCTCTTCGACACCATATTTCAAGCTATCACCTTGTAATCGACAACCTATCTCAAACCTTCGCCTTGTAATTGACACACTACACTGAAAGGACAGAATTCTTTTGACACCTGGTTGCTGGGCAACGCGACGCTGTCACCTCTCTGCTCGTCAGCTAATTGACTTTGAAAGAGGGCATGATAGTGCATGTCTGAGGCATGGGTCACTCTATCGCTGAGGTGGTACAGAAATTGCACTATCCCCTTCCGACAGTATCAAGATTGTATCGGAATACGGCATTTCCGGAATAACATCTCTTCGTGAACATTACTCTGGGCTGAGAAAGGTGGTGAATGAGCGTGGACGTCGACATTTGTCTCGCATTGTTTCAGCCAACCTGAGAGTGACAGTAGCACAAATCACCGCCAACTTCAACGAAGGGGAGTGCCAGAAACGTCTCCACCAAGACCATCAGCCGATCATTAGCCGCAATATGTTATGGGAGCCGCCGCCCAACCAGAGTCCCATTGCTAACGCCACGACACAGGGCTGTACGCTTCAACTGGACGAAAGAACATCAGCACTGGACCTTGGATGATTGGACACGGGTCTCCTCGTCGATGAGTACCGTTTCCAGTTATTTCGAGCTGATGAGGGGGTGCGTATCTCGCGGAAACCGTACGAAGCTATGCACCTGTCATGTCAACAAGCAACTCTTCAGGCAGGTGGACGGTCGGTAATGGTTTGGGGAGTTTCAATCGACACACATTGGGATATCTAGTACATCTAGACGCAACTCTGAACGGTTCAGGTTAAGTGTCCATCTTTGCAGAACATCTGCGTGCATCCCTTCATGGTCATCAGGCACCCACAGGGAAATGGGCTCCTCCAGCAGGACAATGCGCCTCCACACAGTGCCGTGATGAGCAGAACATGGTTCGAAGAGCATTCCGCAGATTTTACCAGCATGGAAGGGCCTCTCCATCCACAGGACATGAAACATGTGGAGCATCTCTGGGTTGCTGTCGAAAGGTCCGTTAGAGCCTTGGATTATCCCCCCACAAATGTAACGGAATTATGAACAGTGGAGCAGCAAGCATGGATGGAAATACCTGTGGAACAATTGAGTCCACTTCCCAGTGGACTCCATGCCTTCTCGTCTGACTGTCCTTACCCGGGTGAAGTCTGCGCGGGTAGCACAGTGGTATCGTCACCGTCCTCCCCACACCGGGTGGAAAAGGCCTGGGTTCGAATCCTGTCGATGACGCCAGGAACTTTAATGGGCTTTTTTCACTCCGTGGCTGAGTGAGTCGGTCTCAGGCGTAGATAGAAAGGTTTTTATCCCCAGTAACTGGGGTTATTTCGTCCAGCAAAACAGGCAAATCGACCATAGAACAATTTACAGACACAAATACGGGTTAATGTATTTAATTACGGGCAACCCTAAAATAATAATTTATTTTTTACCCGGGTGAAAGGTGGGCCTATCCGTTACTAGGTAGGTATTCCCTGATTTCTGTCCATTCAGTGTACTTCAAACCGCCCTAACGCCATGCATGATTCTCCACGAGGTTCTGTTTATTTGAAATCCACCTCACGATGAATGGTATTTGTCAGTCTCCTATTAGGAGGACTCCGTTGTCATGATTTTCTGATGTGTATGTTGTACAAAGACATTTTATGCGCTTTGCATTAAATACCTCATAACCTTCTTCTCACTGCAAAATTTAAACTTTTATGTAACAAGAGCAATTCTGCTACTGTCTTCGAAGCAATCGACGAGTTCACTGAGTCATAATTTTTTACATGAACACTAAGTCGTTCATAAAATAGCTTAGCCCAGTTCTTTAGGAATTTGCTTTAGATCTTCTCCTCTCTCTGTGAAGAAATGCGGTTTTCTGAATATAAAATATCAGATCTCAAAGATATGAAGTTTTTTTTTGTTTTTCGTTCATCTGTAAATAATAAAAATCTGTAAATGTTTATAACAAAATAAATAATATTTTGTTATAAAAAATATATATTTTTTACAATATATATTTATAAAAAATATATATACAATATATAAAAAATATATATTTTTTACAATATCATGCCCTATGTCTATTTCCCAATATTTCTAGCTGCTTCAGCACATATTTCCGAAACTAAACTAGTATACAACGAGGAATGGGATATCCATCACTCCTTCCAGTTCTCAATCTATCCCTTTTTAGGCACCAGACTTCATCATAAAACCGACCATCGCTATAAAACCCACTTCCACTACCAAAGAACTATCAAATTAATGAAATTGGCTTCATGTTCTGCAGCTATGTTCGCGGATAAAGGGACCGTTCTTCCACAAACAACTGAAAAAAAAACAAAAACTTGGTTTATATCCCGTGAATGACACAAGGAATTTTTATTGGTTGTTTTTTTTTTTTTAAATTATTCAATTCATCGGCTTCAGGGGAGATAATCTGTATTTTGTTCTGAGAAAACTCGTGTTTTCCATCGATCAAAGAGAGAGTTTATCAACAGAAGGCGCACAATTTAGAAACATAACACTGACCTTTAATAGCATTAGTTGCTTTGATGGTTAATACCTCCCCCACATATACACACAGGTAAAATTCCAGAAAGCAACCCTATTCCCTATTTTCGATTATGGTTCTGAAATTTGGGACTTCTCGATAAAGGTATATCTCAGCAAACCTGAAGCTGTACAGATCCGTCGTTTTTTTTTGTTTTTTTTTTTTGAGAAAATTATACTGGGTGTAATTGTCTCTGGATTAATATTCATTTTGGACGAAAATTACTCATTATGTAATATAAGCCTGATTTTTCTATCCCTTTCCCAATGTAAAATGGATATTCATTCGAAAATTCGGTTTGGTTGTGCTTAAAGAGGACAATCGAGAGAGAGAGAGAGAGAAGTTAAAGAATTATCTGATAGAAATGCAACTTTATTTTTCAAATGATGGATCGATTATGTGTTTTGCAGTAATGCCACAATAAAAATTAATAAAAGTACAGATAACTGTGTTGCTATTGAACGAAACATCTAAACCATCAGAAGATGAAAAACATTTTTGTTATAAAAATAAAAGATATTTCGTTCGATGAGCAGATTCAATAAACTTTTAGTACGTTGAATCTTCCTTTCCAAGCATGTAATATTATGAGGGGTTTTGATTTAGAATTATGCTGATCCCACATCAAGCACGAATCTTCCCTAGTACATCAAATAGCACATACACACACATCACGTTTGCAGAAACCAAATCTCTTCCCTGTAATTATGCAATATTCGTAGCATCGAGATTCATTCTCGGGGCAACCATATGCGGCGTCAGTTTGTAAGACTGCAAAAATAAATGAAAATAAAAATCATATCGGCGAGAAACTATATTAGATAAAGTATTCTTCAATAAATGAATAGCACTCCTGGTAATTTCTATGAAACATTTTATGTTGCAAACATATGATTAAAAGAAAATAATTTCTGTAGCTTTTCAGGTGTAACAAATCATAAAACGGTAAGATATATATATATATATATATATATATATATATATATACATTTGTATAACGTCAGTATCATTATTAATAAAAGTACATTATAGATATCGATCCAATGAAAGAAGAAGAAGAAGAAGAAGAAGAAGAAGAAAAATAGAGTGTTGTTAAGTGAGCCGCACTTCTTGTTAATGGGGATGCAAAAGAACTTTCGGGATGTGGAGAAGGATGGGTGTACAACAGTTTCAGCCAATAGGAATGGCAAAAAGCCAATCTCCTATTCTAGGCCTGTTCAAAATCGCTTTGGACTCATTAATAATTCTTGACAATTGTTGCGAAATTTCTCGAATGCAGATGGAGACACACACCGATAAACATTTAATTGGTAGTGCTACAACGCCAAAGGCATATATATCCGAGCTTCGATCTCATATTTTTAAGGAATTTTGCCACGCGTTGTCTTCCTATTCCGCTAATTTCAATAAAATATCTCGTTCCAGTGGAGAAGTATATTGCTATTTATTTATTGGTCAGTGTATTTGCAAACACTTTAAATAAATAGCAATATACATCTCCACCGCAATGCCTTCGGGGATAGCACAGTGGATATAACACCATCCTCTCAATATCTGTTGGAAAAGGTGCGGACTCGTCTCACGTCAATCGCTCATGGAATTTTTATTGACCGCATTTAGAATGTTGCTTAGTTAGTCGATCTCAAGTGAGGGTTACATAGTATTTTCTTCGGAAACTGGCGTAGACGAGGGTGAACCCACTATGGAATTTTAACTTCTAATTATCAATTAGCGAAATAACACTTAAATTATGCCGTTCTACTAAAGAGAAGTTTAAGTTTAGGTAGGATCGTCCGAAGCCAGAATGTCAGTACGTTGTTTGTGTAACCCTATCCGCCGTACGACCCCAAGTGGGTAGATTTTGTATGTGGGATAATATTTGGGTGATAATTATTCATTCTGCTTATTTTGTGTAATATATCCTGACTTTTCTGTATCCCTTTATCTATTTAACTCATTCGACAATTCAGTTGAATAGTGCTTAAAGAGTTACCGAATTGTCTGATAGAAATGCAACTTTATTTTTCTAATGCAGATCAATTATGTGTTTTTCACTAATGCCAACATGAAAATTAGTAAAATTACTGATAATTGTGTTGCTATTGAACGAAACATCTAAACCCTCAAAGGGAGGGATGCTTACATATATATATTGATAAAATAAAGCGATTCTTAAAGATCCTATATCATGTTTTTTTTTTTTAAATATGTTTTTTTTAATAAAACAAATTGATAAAAAAAAGGATCTAAACTAGAATGATCCATAGAATGAATGATCCATATATGTAAGAGAACACCAGAATATGCTCACTGAAAGAAGAAGAGGAAAAGATAGAATGCGGTTAATTGAGCTGCACTTCTTTTTAATGGGGATCAGCACAACTTTCGGGATGTATCAGTGGAGAAGGATGGGTGTACAACAGTTACGGCCAATAGGTTTGGAAAAAGAAGTCAATCTCCTATTCTCTGCTTGTTGAAAACGGAGATTGGACTGATTAATAAATTTTGACAATTGTTTCGAAATTTATCATATACCGATGGAAAGACACATCGGAAAACATTTATTGGGTGGTGCTACAACGCCGAAGGCTCATATCCATGCTTATTCTGAAGAAGTTACGACTGGCTTATATCGAACGATATGTTTTTTTTACCATTTGATTTGATAATTTGATAATTTATTTATCCCTATTTTGTGTTACAATTGTTGGGAGATAACAGCAAGAAGGGAGGGAGAACACATAAGCCAGAGGCTTTTTAGGGGGTGTTCCCTTTGAAAAAGATAACAATAAAAACAGATACATCATGAATCGGACATGTTTCTACATTCCATTACCGAGACTACGTAAACCAACCACACATGTCGCGTGGTTAACAACAGTACATACTTATAATTACATTGTGAGTACTTTTACAATAACAAGTATGAAAGAAAAATTATGAAATAATTGCATAGAATGTTACAATTTATGACAGCTATTCCTTCAACTTGTTTACACAATTTCCAAACTGGTATGCATTGTGGAAAGTTCAGGAGTTGAGTGGAAGGTGATTTAGATCAGACCTCCCTGGTGATGTGTTCAGTCAGGAGCTTCTTGAACTTGTTTAGTGAAATGGCATTTTTGATGTTTTCAGGAAGATTATTCCAGGTTTTTGCGCCTCTGTATTTTAATGATACTCCGATCTTACTATTCTTTTTATATAGTGTTCGACGAAAATAACGAAACACGTGGCATAACTCTTGCAGACTGATTGGAAGCGAGACAAAATTTGGTATAATGGTGTACGATAGAATAACGATGAATTGAGGAAACAGCGAGAAACTTCGGACATTTTTAGGAGTTGTATAGGAATTACCAAAAAGGAATTTTTGGTAATTCCTATACAACTATATGCTCGAAAACCTGTTCACTTGACAATATACAAATGTATTAACAGGTTTGGTTATGGTTCACCATGCTCAACATAAGGGAGTATATATAATTCTAGGGCAACAAAACCCATTCTTCGCTGGCGCAGTCTTCAGTTCACCAAGTGATGAAGCAGTTTGCTATCGGACTGCAATCCGAAGCCCAAGATTGTCGCATACATGTTCGATTGGATTTAAGTATGGTGATCGTGCTGGCCACAGCAGTCGTTGGTTCTTTTCAGTTTCCAGATATTGCTCCACCATTTGACGAACGGTCGGGGGACGAACCGTTAAAATGATAATTATTATTATTATTAAATATGTCTGTGTTGTGCAACATAGGGCGCGGACTACCAAACAAATCCTTCTAATCCAACAAAAAAAAAAAAAAATTCGCAAAGAATCACTTATAATAAAGCTAACGAACTTTAATTAGGAGTGTCTCCTGCAACGAGCTGGTACGCAATTTCGCCATAAAGATGAAATTAAGAGAAGTCTGTCCAAATGACTTGGATGGGGTCACTTTCAACACTTATTGTAAGATATGCGCTATACATTCACTATATATATATATATATATATATATATATATATATATATATATATATATATATATATATATATATATATATATATATATATATATATATTTATATTTTATATATTTTTTTTCTTAGAGCTCTCGCCGGAAAACTCAGGCGTCGTCCAGGATTCGCCCCACCACAGCTTTTACCAACACCCTACCACCTCGTGGTGGTGAACGGGAAAAGAGGGCCCAGTAGGAGTTCCCACAGCTAAATGGCCCAAAGAACAACACTACGCAGACTACAACAAAACTCACATTATCTCGAGCCTTTACAAAGTTCTATTGCGACACAGAGATTAATATGAGAAGTTGGGGAGGACACTCCAGACACCCCTGACAAGAAACATTACGCACTATGTACATTCACTATAGCTACTTCAAAGTGGTGCACCAACCTGTAGATTTTCAATATTAGGTGAAACAATTTTATCATCAACACTATTATGTGGTTTAGTTAATTTAATTTTAATTAAAAGAAAATAAATAATAAATGTTTAAAAAAAAAGAGATCTGTTAACTCTTAAAAGTAAAAGTATTTAAACCTTAAAAACCAAATTCAAAATTTTAAATGTAAATTAAATATTACAAAGGAGTGATAAACTATTTAAAATCAATCTCATTGCTTGATTAAATTTTCGAAAATTATCAATGAAATCTATTTACAGGGCGTTTATGAGCCTCATAATTGTAGAAAACAGTCAACAATAAAAATAATTGCTCTTTTTACTACTGATGGTAAAATTATTATAATTGAAAACTTTTAATTATTTTTAAAAGTATTTTCAAATTAGAAAGTTCTGTACAATTTCATCTGTAATTAAAAACATACTGCATCTTTGCTCACACAGTAACAAAGAATAATCGAATTTCAACTTGAAACATACAATGCTTCAGTGTTGAAACAGTTCGAGTAAAAAAATTACTAAATTTCGGCCAATAGTCAAAATTAGCAATATTTTCATTAATAGATAAACAAAAACCTTTTAAATCAATTGATGCCTGTCCACGGTTAATTTTGGAAACAGTTCTCCAAAACATCCACATTTGTCGGTGCTTTGAGGTTGGCCATTGCAGTATCTCCAAGGGTATCACAGTAGTTGTAATTACCGTTCTCCTAATACCTAGTGGAAAAGACCCGGGTTCGGATTCCGTCATTACGGGTTCGGATTCCGTCATTAACCCTAGAATGCGCTTTTTGTTTTCTTTTTTTTTTTTTTTTTTTGAGTCCATATCTGATTTAGTAAAAACCGATCAGCGGACTCACCTAAGTTGCAGACATATTACACACGGACAGAAAGGGCAATATGATTTTTTTTTTCTTTTGCCATTGCTGTTGTAGTAGGTTGTTTTCTTCAAATCAGGTTATAAAGAATGCGTCTTATATACTGAAAGATTTCCTCTTGAAAAGCGTATATGGACTTTCATTAGGTAAGTTCCAAGAGCGCAGGAAGTGCAGGGTTGCCTCAAATATTGGTGGGAGCAGCCATTCATTGTATTTCTAAAAACATCCACGTTCCAACAATATACCATCCAAAGCAACTCCAAACTATGACATTTTCACAATTACTTCTAAATTAAAATGATCAAGTCCATGTGGAAGAGTTCTCCTCGTTGTTTGCCACACCAAGTAATATGGAAAGTACCACCAAGTGATAGTTTCCGTCTATCAAATGGAAACGGAGGATAATCCTAACTATAAATTGCATAGAACGCATGTGAAATCCTCCCTGAGACAATTTCAGCGAGAACAAGGTCATTGTGATATTCAATGAGCGTTACTTTTGAAATTGTAAGTTTATGCATCCTAAATTCTTTATAAACATCATCAAGATGTAACGTCAACTTACAATGATGAAGATTAATGTCATCTGTACATTCGTCGACCTCAGAAGACAACCTGTTTTTTTAATTGATTAGTTTATAGCTGATCCTATTTTTTAATTGATTAGTTTAAGATTTATGGCAGCTTAATGTTACAAAAATTTTAGTCTTATGTCTGCCTAAATAAAGCACTAGCTTATCGTAAAATTTAGAAAACTGCGAAACTTTGGGAAATTATGGAAGCACTGGTAGTAGTGTGTAAATTGAACGGTGTATTTAGCAGTACTTTTTAAAGAAAAATTCAGTTAAAAGTGAACACGATTGACGATTTAGGAATTATAGTCAAATTTCTTCAGTTGATAGGCGCTTATACCCAGTCCTTGGTGGGCAATTCTTCTGCTCGAAAATATACACTATTCCCGTGTGAGTTCTCGAATTCATCCTTTTGTGCAATTGAAAAATCTTTCGTTAAGCAGCATGCAAAGCGACTTGGGGCAACCTGCTACGTAAAAACTGCTTTTCATGGCACACAAAGTAAAACTATTACAGCGGTACAGAAATGCAGGCTATTTTCGCAATGCATCACAAAAAAATGTAACTTGGAAAAAGTAAAAAAAAAAATAATAAAGAAAAGATTTCAAATACGTAGTAGTAAACTCTCTTACCAAATGTGCCCAGCGCCAGCATCACAATCAACACAATAACGATTGTCTTCATTCTGATCGAGAAAATGCTTCTTTTGTATAATTAAACTCTGCAATGTGAAAAGACAAAATAGTATAAATATAATTGAAACAAATGTTGAAAAAAACATTTTTTCATAAATATAATTGAAACAAATGTTGAAAAAATGTTGAAAAAAGCATAAAAATTAAAATTTATAATTATGTAAAATTCAGTAAATTTAAACTTAATAGAACTGATTAACACCATCGAATAAACGATTAGTCATACCGTGATATCAAAACTTTTAACTATAAAAAGCAATTGGGTTAGTTTATACTATAAAGAAAGTTATGTGTGCCATAAGAAATAAACAAAAGGGAAGCCTAAATTATCATCAATTATTATTGAAAATTATTATAGCCAATTATCACAAAAGCATACATTGAATGGTACATTTTAAAGGCTACCACAATTCAATACAATCAAATGACGATCAGCAAGAGAGCTATCTGTCTCTGGTTTTCATCTGCCAGTAATAGAAAGAAATAATAATATGTCAAATGGCCAGCAATAATAAGATATAGTAAAAACACAGAAGGTAAGAAATAAGCTAAAGCTAAAAAACGCTAAAGTGAGGGGAGTAATAGAATGGAAATAGTACCTGAATACTTGTATCTGAAATAGTAATTGAATAATCGAATAATTTCTGTTAGTTTATATTAAAATTGTATTTATTATATTATATTATATTATATTAAAACACTTAATTCCTGGTGCATAAAAATTTAAATATGACTGGCAGAGAGAGAAAGAGAGACGATCACAGTAGATAGCAATATCAGGAGCGTTACTGCCCTACACATGAAGTGTGATTCCATTATTTCAGTGGAGCATATAGCAGAAATCATTCAATATAGAAGAAATCAATTAAATAAAATTATATGAGAATGAGAGGACAATATAACCAACAAAATTATATGATTATATTGAGATTAAAAAAAAAGACCAATCCTAGAAATTATGATGAAGGAAAACAATACCTTAACCATACGATAATAACTCTGATCTCGAAATAATAAGATAAGTTTTGTCTAAAATATAAAGGAATACAGATAGAAATATCGTAATCCAAAAATATTAGAATACTAATTTAAAATAGCAATATTTTATCATATACAGTTAAAAATAAAGTCTATTATATATAAGGGCATTCCGTCGCATTGCTGTGTGGATAATCTAAAGCTCAACGGATCTTTCCACAGCATCCCAAAGGTGCTCCACTGGGTTAATGTCTTTGAACGGGGAGGCCATTTCATGGTCGTAAAATCTGCGGAACGCTCTTCAAACCATATTCTAGTCACCACGGTTCTGCGGGGGGGCGCATTGTCCTGCTGGAATAGTCCATTGCCCTGTGGATGCAGTATGAACATGAAAGGATGCAGATGGTCTGCAAGTATGGACATGTAACCTGGACCGCTCAGAGATGCGTCTAGACGTACCAGAGGTCCCAACGTGTGCCAGTTAAACACGCCACATACCATTACCGACAGTCCACCTGCCTCCTCCCGTCCGCTCAAAATAATTGGAAATGGGACTCGCCGGACCAAGAGACCCGTCTCCAATCATTCAAGATCCATTGCTGATGTTCTTTCGCCCAGTTGAGGCATAGAGTACTGTGTCGTGGTGTTAGCAATGGGACTTTGGTGGGCTGGGACTACCATAACCCATTGCAGCTAATTATCTCCTGATTGGCTTGGTGGAGCCCTTTCTGGCACCAACCTGGTTGAAGTCGGCGGTGATTTATGCCACTGTCACTGTCTCTCCCCGGTTGGGGTGACGCTAGTTCATTCCCTGTGTTGCAACGATGTTTAGAGTGTTCCCATAAAATACCGATTCTACTTTGGATTATCAATTCCCTGGACTGTGACGACCATTTCAGTGGATACAGCATTGCTTCCTCTGCCTGCAGGTAAAATTTTATCATTTTATTTGATGTGGGAAGGCCATTTTACAAGCAAATGAATATATCGTTGTATCTTCCCTATGGAAACCCACGTGGTCGCCGTAGCGATAGTGTCACTGAGGAAGTGAAACCTGTAAACTTTGAAACTGACTGGGAGCGGAGTTCTCCCAGGAAACGTTTAAACTGGTCACCTCACATACAATGTCTTTATTGTAGATCCTAGCAGTTTATTTTACCTTTTACCATGTTTATCGCCAGTCTTCTTTGTTTGCCACCATATCGTTTCACTTAGCGAACCTACGTTTTTCGAGTTGGCATTAAAAAGCTTTCTGCTAATTGGCTATAAATTCTAGCTGTCTTGAACAACTTAAAAAAATAAAATAAAATAATAATAATAAATGAATAAATAATAATAAATAAATGAATAAATAAAATAGTAAAAATAAATGAATAAATAAAATAGTAATCATAAACAACAATAAAATTAAATGAAATATGTCAAAAATTCAATCTCAAACGGGAAACAGTACTCCCGTAGTTGCGCCCTTCATGCAGAAAACGGCAGATCTCGAGCAACGAGGAATTACTTGAAAACCTGCCCAAACTCAGCTCTGATTAAACGGCTCAACAACAAACCAGCTAAGTTAGGCACTGATGTTTCCTCGCAACGGGATCCAAATAATAGTAATATTATTGTTGATGAGGAGGTCGCGAGTGTGGCCACCAATATGAACAACTCCACCCCTCCAGCTGAGCAAAAACGGCTAAAACCCCAAAAAAAAAAAATAAAGAAATCCACTAAAACCTGTTCTCCTTCAGCTGCTCTCTGGGATAACCTAGAAGAAGAACTGAACTCCATGCAGTCCTCACTAGATAAGGATTGCTCTCACTTGGAGAAAATTATGATCCTCAGGTCCGTGATGGAATGCTGCCTTCGCTTTGAAGGAAGTAGAGTAACCAAGCCAGCTGCCCGAAAACGTTACAGGCTGCTGGGGTACCCTCGAGAAAATGTTACATGACTTAATACTACAGAATGAACAACACAACTAAGAGCAATCAATGAACAACTGAGGGAAACAAATTATACTCTGGCAAAGGCCCTCAGCAGTCCAGCTCGGACCAGCCATAGCACTCAGAACTCTTTCCTCCCAGATCTGACAGCACTATCAAACCGCTAGTCTCGGCCAGCACTTCTCCCTACACCCATCTCAGAATCAACTTATGCTGCTATGGTACAGCGGCCAAAAATTAATGCCCATCCTCCCAATCACACTCCCTTACCACCAGCCAGTATTGGCTGCCACCTTATGGACAGTGCACCGAATATAAAATAAATAAATTTTCTGTTTATACTCCGGGACGATCAAATGATCAGAGGAGTTCACAAGATAGACAGAATACAAGAAACAGCACCGTATTCAGCAGTCACGGGCTTGAACCGCGGTCACTCAAGGCACGTGTACTTATGCACCCGCGCGCCTGACCACTAGGCTACGGCCAAGAACCGGGAACCAAGTGAAATGCCACAGCGCCCCCGGTCCTATTTAGATACGCTGAGGATCCTACCAATGGCAGATAAGCTATTTGCCCCTCCGAATACCAGACAGAATAGAGAACAAAACCTAGTCACCCTTCGCGCGACCCAGGAAAGTTGCTTCACTTCAAGCGAGGCTGTCAAGGAGGTTGTTACTACCAACTTGAAACCTCAAATGAAAACCATAAAAATTAAAATCCTCAGAAAAATCCGTAATTCTAGGATCATCATTGAGACTGCTTCCAAAAAAGATGCAGAAAACATTATCCAAATCCCACAGATAAATGAACTTGGTCTTAGCGCTGAGATACCCAAACCAAAAGGCCCATCTATTATAATCTTCGATGTCGAAAAAGTAATTTCCAAAGATGACCTCCTTGAGGAAATATATGACAGGAACCTTGCTGATCATATCACTAGACATGAAATTCAAAGTGAACTTAAAGTCAAGTACTCGACCAAATCCAGATCGGGTACTTGTTGCAATTGGGTAGTCGAACTCTCCCCGAAGATATGGAAAATATTATCCCAACAACAACGAATATTTATTAGCTGGAGCTCTTGCCGGTTCAAGGACCACATACCTACCATCAAGTACTTTAAATGCCTCCGATTCGGACACACATCCCATGTCTGTGCCCGACAAGACTTCACCTGTGGCCACTGTGCCGAATGCGGACACACCTACAACAATTGTACAAACAAAAATCGAGCCCCTAACAAAGCAGCAAAAATGGATCCCAATCACTCCATCCGGGATGTCAAATGTCCAATCTATTTAAGGGTATTGAGAACCATCCAGAACAAAACCGACTATGGCTGTACACCATAATCGCCATTCCACCAACGACCTCAAGTTTCTCCAACTGAATGCCCAAAGAGCCAGAAGTGTGGTCGAACAAATTAGAATGAAAATGGATGAAGAAGAAATTGATATCCTCTGTGCTCAGGAGCCCTACACCCACAAGGGACGGGTACAGGGCTACCCTCGGGCATATAGGATCATTGAGACAACCACAGATACTCCATATGCAGCCATCATTATTAGGAATACTACAATTACAGTCAGAAAGATCGACTCCTTATGCACCCCATTTGTTGTTTGTGCACACATTATCTGCCAACAAGGCTCTCTGAACGTAGTCTCGTTGTACTGCCTACCACGAACTGATATCGCACCATATATTGAATATCTCCAGCCAGTCATAACTCTCTTACCTTCTAGCAAAATCCTAGTAACGATGGATGCCAATTGTAGATCTCGCCTGTGGCACAGCCGGGTGGATGGCCACGCAGTTTCCCAGAATGGGCAGCGATTAGAAGATTTCCTTTCATCTTCTCCATTTGAGGTCCTTATCCATCCACATCACCTTTCTACCTTCAGCAATACCCTGTGGGAAAGCAACATTGACGTTACCCTCGCCACACGATCCATAGCACAAAAGTTCTCATCATGGATGGTTCATGAGGCCTGGACCACCTCAGACCACAGGGCCATCTCCTTCCATCTATCTAGACAACTTGATTGTGCTCCTCCCATATACCACGATATCATCCGATACTCTACCAAAACAGCTGATTGGAATGCCTTCAAGGACAATATAAAATCAAAGCTACAAATGGATACATCCCAACTAAACCATCTTGATACACAGGCGCATCTCTCCCTCTTAACAACCACAATCCAACAAGCATGTAAGAGAACTATGAAAAAACATCAGAAGCATCTAAAAGCAGTCCCTTGGTGGTGCAGGGAACTAGAAAAGAAAACCTAAGGCGCCAAGTCCACACTGCCCGAAAAGCCTTCCAGAGAGCGAGGCACTCCTGGCCTCCTGCTGAGGTACAGACTCTACAGGAAGTATATAGAAGATATCGTAACGACTACAGAAGCCTCATTCGGCAGAAGAAGAAAGTGTCTTGGAAGAACCTTGTGAGTGACAACTACTGGTAACACAGACCCTTGGGGGTCGTTTATCGCATTGTTATGAACAAGCTGCCCAGGGGAGAGATGTTAAATGCAACCCTGACTCCCGATGGCAATCCAACACATACAATGGCTGAATCCATGAATATATTCTGAATGCCCTACTTCAGACTGATGAGAGTCCCGTCAATGATGAACAAAAGCAAATTAAACAAGACAACCAGGCCTTCTCCAACAATAAAATAGAACCTCCTTTCACCTCTCAGGAAATGAACAAAGTACTTGACAGAACAAAAATAAATAAATGCCCTGGTCATGATAATATTGAGGCTGAGGTCATCAAGAAAGCAGCAACACATCTTCCGAACCATCTATTAGCACTGTTCAACAAATGCCTTGCGAAAGGAATTTTCCCTGATTCTTGGAAACAGGCGGTGCTTCGACTCATCCTAAAAGTTCCAGATAAAGATCCTACTCTACCCAAATCTTACCGTCCCATTGCTCTTCTCCGGATCTTGAGAAAGGTAATGGAGCGGCTCCTTCAATCCAGATTATCCACCTATTACCAGACAGCCAACTTAGACTCTCCAAAACAGTATGGCTTTAAGGGTGCTCCACTGAAGACGCTATGAACAATCTCCTCAACACAGCAAACTCAACCACAGAAAAATATCTACTGGCTATCTCCATTGACTTTGCTGGTGCCTTCGATTCCATCTGGTGTCCCAGCATTTCAGGAGATTACGTCAACTCAATATTCCACTCAACCTCTACCGCTGTCTCCAGAACTACCTCTTCAACCGTTCAGTAACTGTTCAAACAAATTTTCAGAAAACCTCCCGACCAGTTGTAAGAGGGTGGCCACAGAGCTCTGTTCTTGGGCCCTACTTCTGGATTTAATACTAGATGAATTTCTTCTTATGGATCTAGGGCCTTTGGACTGCATGGCCTATGCAGATGATGTCATTCTCCTTATCAAAGCTGATTCTAGAACTCAGCTTGAGCAAATTGCTTCCCCTGCCTTAACGATCCTCCAAAATTGGGCAAACAACCACAAGTTAGTCATCTCTGGGGAAAAAACGAAGACTATCCTCCTCAAAGGATCCTTGGACATAAGAAGACCGCCCCAAATTAAAATATCCGGGCAGACATTGCAACTCAAAACAGAACTAAAATATCTAGGAGTAACCTTCGACTCCCGATTAACATTCTTACCTCATCTTAATTACCTCTCCAACAAAATACGTCGTTATACTGCCATGATGGTAAGAATTAGCAGAGCAGACTGGGGTTTGAAGAGGAGGACTCTCATGCTACTTTACAAAACCATCTTCTTACCAGCTGTGTGCTATGGTGCAGCCATAAGGTTCCCTCGTGCCATCATTGCACGTAATAAAGCAAAACTACATAGAATTCAACGCAATATCCTACTCACCGTGACTAGAGCTTGCCGCACAGTCAGTAATCCTGACCTGCAGGTCTTAGCAGGTACTCTTCCTCTGGACCTGGAGGTTATTCGTCGCGGGCTTGCATACCGTATAAAGAAAGGAATTCCCACCACCATTCTGGATATAACACTCGATGTAGCTAATGATCCAAAAAACGAAATGAAACAGATTTACTCTAAGCTCTCTTCCAGCATTGGCAAAGATCTTGGGAGCAAACAGCCAAAGGTGAAACAACTAAAAGATTTCTTCCACAAGTTATGATAACTGCACCAAAACCTCCTCCGTGGTACTCACCAGGCCTTCACGTCTCGTTCTTCCTCACTGGTCATGGATCGTTTCGGGCCAAGCTGCATGCCCTGGGTCTCACCGATTCTCCTCCCTGCACATGCGGTGACAATGAAGACTGGATTCATCTCATGTATAATTGCCCTCTTTATGATTTACCTAGAAGTCTCCTAATTACCAGAACTGGAAATACCAGTGGGCAGGAACATCTCTACATAATTGACGAAATCAGCTACAAAGCCTTCACTACTTTTGCCCAGACTGTATTTGAAATGCGTCAAATTCACCTACAGCAAACTGTTCAGCGCACCCCCATCTTATAATAAACGCAAAACTCAATTCACAGAACATATCCTGAAAGGAATCGAAGAAAACACTAACAGGATATTGATCTTTATCCTGACCTAACAGGAATCTCTCAACGTTCACAAAGGAAGCTATCTGACAAACCCATCAACCCAAAAAAGGACTTTTCTACAATAGACACAAGAACTCCAAGCAATCCTTGAGTTTCATGAATCCATGTGCCTCCTCTCATCCTCTAAGAGAAGATTATCCAAGTCCTCTACCCTGTGTGGGACACTGCTCATTGCCTACAATTCACCCTTGGCTGAAGAAGATTAAACTGCTGACACTGGGCTCTTGCCCAATGTGGGACCCACTCACTTGCTGGCACCTCTTCTCTTCGAAGTGTACGACAATACTCTGATTTTCCTACCTGTGTAGGAACACACATAAATACTCCTCTGGGAGTGTTTATCCAGACTTTTGACTGGCATTTGACTTTTCAAATGCAGGGTTATGCTAATAGGCAACCTGACCTTGTGGGTCACTTGACCTCACAATCTTTTCTCTTCCTGCTGAGGTAGGGTGGGCTCCCCTTTGGGGGGAGCCCACTCTACCTCATCCTACCTCACCCTATATCTTCTGCTTACCTTCTTTCTTCTCCTCAATCTCTCACCCCGTCTCCTATTTCAAAAAAAAAAAAATTATTTATTATTTTTTTTATTATAATTATTATTTTATTATTACTTTTATATATATATATATATTTTTTTTTTTTTAATTATTATTATTCTTTAAATTTATTTTATTATTTTATTTTTTTATTTTTATTTTATTATTATTATTCTTTAAATTTATTTTATTATTTTATTTTTTTATTTTTATTTTATTATTATTTATTTTTATTTATTTATTTTTATTTTTTTATTATTTTTTTATATATTTATTTATTTATTTATTATTATTATTATTTTTTTTTTGGCCCTCCCTGGGAAGCTCAGGCTAACCCCAGGGTCGGCCAGCCAGAGTTCTCTTCCCACTTACCTGGTCTGACTCCTAGTGCCAGTGACGGTAACTAGCGGTCACAGACCCTAGGCTAAGCGGCCAGATTAAAAACATAACCCGCACTAAGCAAACATGAACATACACTAACATATGCTATCTGGCCTTGCCAGTACTGTTCTGTCTTACTTCACAAGAGATTCAAATGGGGAGTTGTGCGAAAGCACCGGTGCCGCCTGTCAAAAAACACTATGTCACTATGTCTCTCTCTCCGGTTGGCTGAAACAATGTGAGACAGACGTCGACGGCTACATTCATCCACCACCTTTCTCCGCTCACAATTGCTGTGTGACTGTGTTAGACGTATAAAAGTTAGCTCCTGGATATCGCTATTTTTATTGTGTTTTTAGCCATCCACCCAAGACAAAAAAGTGTGTCTCTTAAAGAACTAAACTTGGTCAGTGTAATGACATCTTTTTGCCACTGACAGTGAGGGAATGGCGCCCTGCTTAGTGTTTTTCTTTTCGGAAATTTCAGCGATATTTCAGCTTCTTTAACGTTAAAAAATGGATGCCATTTACAATTAGTTCTGTCACTGTCAGTTGACCTTTTCTGCTTTTGGTCTTTGTCCCTCTATTGCAGAGGTGACAACGATCTTGACACTATTTGGGCATATTAGGGTGGATGTTCGTGGCACATGGATTTCAGTGATATTTGTGATTTGTGCCAATATCCAGCCAGAAAAAACAAATGTTGAATTTTGGCTTTTGCCCTCAATAATTAACTTAGTTATTGAGTAGCTGCCATACTGTCTTCTCCGATTGAGCAGCCAATGATATTCGTAGGCGGGAAAAATTTGGAGGGAAGTGTAATTTTGGAGGCTGACATCTTGTTTAACCTGGTTGCTCCCAATGGTGGCTGCCATTTTGTTTGAATACTGCTTTTACATGGAATAATCCATGCTGCCATTTTGTGTTGATATTAAGTTCACAACGTGTTAGTGTATATTTGGTACAAATTATTGGTTACATACTTTGTATATATAGTACTGTCTATATGAATATTATATTATGGCTGATGTTCTAGGGGTGCTGACATCTTGGTATCTCAACTTGGTTTTTGGGCCCAAAGAGTTATTCTTTTTTAAGTAAAGGGTTATATATACTATATTAGAAGTGTGCTTTTATTTCAGATATTATTATAGGTGAGCATATATGTATTGCTGTCATGGATGCCATTATGTTTTGTATATACAGTATACTATTTGCCACAAGTTAAGGGACTTCTTCAAAGTTAAATTACTTCCTTGACAGTGCCTCTTTTCTTCCGGAAACTAGTGAAGTCGACTTTTGCTGACCTAGTGCCCATCTCCAGGAAGTTTGGCGGTATTCGGCTGGTTAGGGACGAAGTTATAGCGATTTGTGTCTTCTGAACTAAAAAGTCCCTTCAATTTCCTATTTGGGCTTCTTTGGGCTAGGTTTTTTGTAACTTTGTTTTGCTTGTAACTTGGGGCCCCTTTGGGCGGATTCGTCTCAATTTGGTAGCTGAGTTCGTCTACAAATTACTTGATTATATGAATTTTTGCAGCGCCCTCTGGCCTTATTTTGCCAATTTCTGGAATATTATTTCAAAAATTGAAATTGGACCAAACTTGGTCTGTAGGCTGTGCAAAACTTGAAATATATACTATATTTTCAGCATATTGAGTATTTTACTAAATAATTGTGCCTAATATGGATAATATATGAAGGATTCAGATCTGGATTTATCTTTCAGTTCAATACCCAATTTATGCTTAGTGACTGATTATAGGATGGACATGGGAGGTGCCCAACCCATCGTAAAACTCAAGGATGTAAGAGAATCTCATCCTAACTTGGTTTCGCCTCCTAGTTTCTCTGTTGTTTCTTCTCCTACTTCTGATGCTGTGTCTTCATCTGTCGTTGACGAAGTTTCTCAACTACGGAGGAGATTATTGGATATTTTTAAATCAGTGCCTAGTATTCAGGCCCTATTGTAGTTGAGGTTGTTGAAATTTTCGACACCATTAATGATAAGTGTATAAAATTAAGCTTACGACTTGCTATGCAGCCACCTCCTTCTTCTTTACCTTCTACTAGTCTGCCCCTGCAGTTACTAATGCAAACATTGTCTCTTCGACTCCAGCTCGTCCAGCTCCATCTCAGATTACTCCTCAGCATGTACTTATCGTCCGCACCTCTGAAGGTTCAGATTTGGAAACTAGCGATAAGGTGAAACGGCAAGTCACTGGTCAATTTAAAGACGAATTTCGTCAACTGAAAATCAAATCTGTTCGCAAGGTTCGCGATAGAGGCATTGTTAATGAAATAGCCAATAAGGCTGACCTTATCTCACTTAAATCTTGTCAAAAATTTAAAGACTTGAATTTCACGATAGATTCCCCTAAGAAGTTGAAACCAACAATTGTAATATATGACATGAGTAAGGAAACGTCTGAGGATGACTTTTTTCAGGATTTGTTGGATAAAAACCTTAGTGATTCTAATTACGCCCTTGCTGAATTAAACGACCTTATTAGGTTTAGATTTAGAATGAATTCTAAGTTGAAAAATCATCAACATTGGGTTAGTGAGCTCCCTGGGCCTTTAAGATGTAGTCTTCTTAGTAATAACAGCAAATTCTACCTAGGATGGTCGGTGCATGGTGTAAAAGACTTTGTAATAGCTTCGTGATGTTTCAGGTGCCTCGGCTACGTCCAAACCTAAAAAAATCGTAATACTGATAATACCTGTGGGAATTGTGGGTGTTCGGGACACCAGGTCTCTGAATGCCCCAATAAAAATTCCCCCTTGGTTTGTCACAACTGTAAATTGAGGAAAAAAAGCTTCTGATCCCTCTTTCAAAACCTTGCTTGTGCTGAATACCTGAGGACACTTGAACAAGTTAAACTTAGAACCGATTATGCTTAGTACACCTAGTGGTACTAATGATTTAAGTGTTGTAAACAATGTATATAAATTTTTGCAATTAAATTTCCAACGGGATCTCACAGTCATAAATGATGTAAATAGAATAATTAAAGATCATAATATCTCTGTTTTGGCTCTACAAGAGCCTTATTCATATAAAGGTGTTGTGAAAGGTCTTCCTTTCCAGCTTAAGGTGGTACAGTCCTCTTCTGATTTTGCTGGAGCTGGTGGGAATGCGGTGGCCAGGATTTGGGCTGCTCTGGTCATCGTCGATCCCTCTATTACAGTTACTACGATTCATTGTCTTTGTACAGACTTCGCTGTTTGTGCTTGTCTTGAAGGTAATTTTGGTCTCTTCTACGCAGTCTCAGTTTACATGCGTTGTTCCCAGGACGCTCAACCAATCGAGCCATATCTAAATTACTTAGATCACCTCTTTTTCAAGCTTTCTGCTCTGCCAGTTATTGTGATGGCTGATGCCAACGCCTCTTCCCCTAGTTGGAATAGTCCAATTCTTGATCGTAAAGGGGTATACTTTTGTGAGATTTCATTGTTTCCAAAAATTTAATCATTCATAATACTTGGGGTGATCCGCCTACATTTGTTTCCTCTCAAGGTTCCTCTTTTATTGATTTAAATTTTTCAAATCGTGCGTTTAATCTGGGCATTTCCAACTGGTCGGTTCATACCTCTTGGTCTTGTAGCTACCATAACCCCATCTCTTTTGACATATCTTTCACACAAAACTCTGTCTCGACGTTTTAATGCTGACTTTCCCAGATAGAAAACGAAAAATGTTGATTGCCGCGTGTTTGATGAAAACTTTCCTAATCTGGCTAATGAAGACTTTAATTCGGGTTTCACTATTGATGATCCTAATCTTCTGGTTGAAAAGATAACTCAACTTATTAGTGATTCCTCTGGTTCCAGCTTTCAGAATAAAACGACGTAAATTGAATGTTGTGCCTTGGTGGTCTTACTCTCTTTCAATTCTTAGAAGGGAGGTTAGGTTATCTAGAAAAGATTTTCAACGGGGAAAGAGAAATAACCGTGATCCTCTTGTGGTTTCCAGTATTTTCGATATCTATAAACTAGTTCGAAATAGATATATAAGTGGTATTCAAAAGGAAAAAAAGGGTTGTGTGGGAACGTCTGGTGGATTATACTTTGAAAGATGACCCTTGGGGTCTTCCATATGGAATTATCTCTGGGAAGCTTCATCCTTCATGCCCTAATTCCTCCATTTCCCTTCCAAATCCTTCAGAAACTCTCTCTTGGGCTTCTACCATCAATTCTATTCTGGATGAACTTGTTCTTGAGGATATTGTTATCCCTGAAGGCAATGAACAAACGCTCTTCAGGTTACAGCACTTGGGATATGAAGGCTGCCCTGTTGAGGACCCTTTTACTTCTGGTGAATTGGACCTTGCCGTAATCTTTTTCAGATGGTAAAGCTCCAGGACTTGACCTTATAGAAGTCTCTATCATTAAAAGGATTTGGCAGATTAAACCTACCCTTTTCACTATTTTGATGAACTCTTGTCTTAAACATGGCATTTTTCCTGACCTTTGGAAAACTGCAAATTTGAAGATTCTCCTCAAAAATCCTCGTAAACCCGTTGATTTCCCTTCTTCTCATAGACCCATTTCTCTTCTTCCTTTTCTTGGAAAATTAGTGGAAAAACTCTTGGTCTTTAGATTTAAATGCTATTACTCTTCTAGAAATCTTACTTCACTATACCAGTTTGGCTTTGAGGAGGGTAGGTCTACTACTGATGCGGTTAATCTTCTTATTAGAACAGTTAGTGAATCCACTTCAAAATATGTTCTTGGCCTCTTTAAGGATTTCAAGGGGGCGTTTGACATCTTATGGTATCAGAGGATCCTTGCGAGGTTCCGGGAAGCCAGGGTATCCTTTCCTGTCTATTCCCTTATTTCTAGTTATTGAGATCGCAGAAATCTTGTGGTCTCATCGGGCTTTTGCTCGGTGTCTAGGCTGATTTCTAGGGGCTGTTGTCAGGGATCCGTTCCTTGGCCCTGTGTGTTGGTACATGGTCCTTGATGGATGGTTTAATGCTCCTCATGGCAATATTACAAATATAGCTTACACTGATGATCTGGCCCTCCTGATTCCTAGTGACTCTAGATTAGAACTAGAAAACAAGGCTAATGCCATTTTGGAGGATCTGTCTCAGTGGTGTTCTGTCCACAACCTCAATCTCCATGCCTAAAATCAAACAGGTTCTCCTTAAGGGCTTCCTGAATTTGAATCTCCCCCTACTATCGGAATTCATAACCAATCTATCGACTTGGTTCGTCATTATAAATACCTTGGCATTATGTTTGACACTCATCTTACTTTGCTTCTCATATTAAATTCATATTACAGAAAATTAGGTCTGTCTCTAAGTGGTTAATTCACATCTCTCTCTCTCTCTCTCTCTCTCTCTCTCTGGGGAGTTAAATCTTCTACGATTAGTATTTACTACAAAAGTCTTTTCCTGCCTATCATCTGTTATGGAGCTGGTTCCGAGTACAAAACTTTCTAAAACTTTCATTACAAGCCCAACGTATTTTTCTTTTGGCTACCTGCAGGGCATGTAGAACAATTTCTACTGATACCCTGCTGGTTATTAATGGTAGAATTCCTGTTCACTTTGACATTATTTCTCAGTACCTTTCATTCCATAGGAAAAAAACTAGCTCCTGCTTCTGTTGGAGATTTCTCTTTGAAATTGACTGCTCCGGTTAAGTAGGATCAAGCAAGGTTACAAAATTTATTTTTGGAGTGTTGGCAGCGTTCCTTGGATAACTCTTCTGTGGGTGGAATCACTTACCTTTTCTTTCCAAAAGTTTATCTTATAACCAAATCTCTGAATTGGCTTCAATTTGGATTGTATATCTTACCTTTCTTCTGTCTGGTCATGGAAGACTCAACTCTAGACTGTTTAAATTTTGACTTGTTCCTTCTCCTCTTTGCCCTTGTGGCTCTGGGGAGACGGTTGAATATCTGGTCCTATATTGTGTATATTATGTTGATCTTAGACACGAATGGTTTACATATTCTAATATAAATACAACTTCATATTTTCCTTCTCTTCTTAATTCTAGGGAAGTGCTTACCTACTTTTTTTGATTTTGCTGAAAAATTATTTAAAAGAAATTCTATTTTGAGTAATGTTAATCTTGCTTAATGGTTGCCTTGTATTTAGCTTATCTTGTATATTCTCTAATTAGCTTCTATATTTGTATAGTATTGATACTGTTTTTTGTTTCTTGCCGATACATTGTGATCTTATATATTTGATATTTACTGGTGGACTATTCCTTAGTTTTAGATATGCTAGTACTTAACCTGAGTTTCTTCAGGTGGCATCTTCAGCCGTTGGATTATGCCTTGGTTGTAGCTGTGTTAGCTGTTGTATGTGCAGAATTTGGCTGTTTAATATACTATGCTGTGTTTTTTTGCCTTGTATCATATTCTTTATTGTATTATAACATGATGGTCTTTTTCTACTTCAACTGGAGGACTATACCTTTGTTGTAGCTGTTCTGGTTGTTGTGGAATCACTTCATGAATTCTTAGGAATGACCTGGGTTTTAGGCCATATAGTGTTGAAGATAAAGTTTTGTTTATTTTATTTTTTCACTCTAAGAGTGAGTGACGAAAAATTTCATTTTATGTTTTTCATTCTATGTTTTGTGCTGGCTATTGCGCTGTGAGGTTGGAAATAGTTTCTCCTGCCTCGCAGTGTCTCTTGCCTTACATTTTTCTGCGGTTTTTTGGGCCTTTCCCTGGTATTATTTAAGTTTTAATGCCTTATTTTTGTTAGGCTGTCGTATTAATTGCCACTTAAATTATATTTATAAATATGTTTTAGAATTGATGTATAAATGCACATTTTTCTCTAATTGTATATCTTACTTGGTCGAAGAACTCTGACTATCCTACAGGTGTTCAGGATTGCAACTTTCTGGAATTCCTTGTAGGTGTTCGCTGATAGAGCTATTGCTGCTAGGCTGTTATGTAGGGTCTTTGGCACCATACCTGTGGTTGACACAATTATTATTATTATTATTCCGCTAGGGGACAGAGAGTAAGCATGTCTACTGTACCAGCGCTCTTAGTGTAAATCGGAAATCGTTGCCATTTGTAAGTTGTTTAATTATTTCTTTTGTTATTCATTTCGTGCAAGTGCATTAGCAGAAACATCTTGTGTTAACTACGCCAAAGATTTACAAACATGAATCAAAATATATGCAAAAAGTGCAACCTATAAAGGGATGGCGAAGCAGAAGAAACAAGAGTGGAGGTGTATATTGCGCAGGAAAGAAGAGAGAAGTGAAATTTCCTATTCGGCAGAAGAATTTCACGATTTGCTGAATTCAACAGCTGTAACAAACGAAGATTTAGAAGTCATACAAATGCAGCCAAACACCCTAAATATAGAGGACATACTAAGGAGACTCCAGTAAAATCCATTTACTGGATTTACTAACAGAAACTGTACCGATAAAGAACAAAATGGAAGACCTGAAGACAGAAGTAGAATATATCAAAAAATCGATTTCATTTGTCTCAAGAATCCTTTGACAAAATACAAAAAAGCATAAGCAAGCTGCAGGACTCCAACGCAGCTCTCAACAAACCAATTGTCGATCTGGAAGCTTCATTCAAGCAAAATGAGGAAAATTCCATTCTACTTAACTTAAGAATTGACTCGATGGAACAACAGTTATTAGAAAATAAAGTAGAAATAGTAGGATTAACTGGATTAGCAGGCCAAAATCTAGATCTTGTTATTCAGCAAGTAGCGCTAGCATTGAACTTACAGCACAATAAGGAAGTAGAGCACTACTACATACCTAACAATAAAAAAATAAACGATAAGTCTACCCTAAAAGTGAAATTTGCAAATCATGTGGAAAAAGAAAAATGGATGAGAAAGGCAAAGGAAATTCGACTCACAGCAAATGATTGATATTTTTCAGAACAACAGCAATATTCCAATCTACATAAATGACCACTTAACAACTCACCTCAAGAAGTTGTTTTGTGAAACAAAACGATTAGTGAAAACTCACAATTACAAATTTTTATGGTTAAAACATGGAAGAATTTACGTGAAGAAGAATGAATCTTCAAGAGCCATAAGAATCTTGAGTTCAAAGGAACTGCAGTATATAAAATAGGCTCCTTTATTGTAAATAATTGTAGTTACTTGAAATTTGGTACTAAGGTAAAATTACGGCATCAGGTATGCTTTACATCAGTTTTTTTCTGGTAGCTCTAAATATCAGGTCATTAAGAAAAAATTGGTTTAACTTCTTACAATATATAAATGCAATAAAAGAATATATCTCATGTATAGTATTAACAGAGGTTAATATAAAACGTGATGAAATTGCTAATTATAACATACAAGGTTATGACAAGGTCTATAAGTTGACAGAGTTGAGAAGGGATGGAGGAATAATAATATACTACAGAACATGCTATAAGGCAATAGAAGCTTACCACTTGACTCAGTCTTGTGAAAACTGCTGTGTAAAATTATTAGGAGAAGATCCACAAAACACATTCACGATTTGTGCTATCTATAGGCCACCAGCAGATTCCATAAGCAACTTTCTAATAGAATTAGATAACATAATTCTGAAATGGGATGACATACAAGCAGATAAGACCATACTAGTAGGAGACTTCAATATCAATTTACTAACCGATGAAACAGAAAATGTAACACTCAGATACTCTGCAATCTTAAACAATTATGGATTTGAATATACCTTATTTGGAATAACTAGGCAACAAAGGATGGTGGGTGATACAACGGTAAGCTCATGCTAGGATCACCTTATAACAAATATAAATTTGAAGTATGCAAATTCCTACATACTATTAAATCAACTTTCAGATCACAGAATGTACATACTAATAATAGATATGCACTCAAAACAACATCCATGTGAAGATATAAAATTAACAAATGTTGCGAAGAAAAATTATTTGTAAACAGGTAAACTGAAACAGAACATGGAAAACTTGTTAATACAAGGGCAAATATCCTACACAACAAACGTAAATGACTTTACAAATAAGATAGTACAAAATGACAAACAATTCAAGGTTAAATACGGAGAGAAAAGTAAATCACTCAGATTGCAACATAAATCCTAGGAGTAACAGGATTAAGCATAAGAAATCTTGGATGATGACAAAAGAAATAGAGGAATTAATGGTACAAAGAAATAAATACTTAAGGCAATAAAAAATTGTCCATCAAAGATACAACATTATCATAATTATAAAACACTAAGAAATAAATTGACAGGTATGATTAGAAAACAAAAAAACACTTATTACAATCAACTTTTAATGGATAAGCAGATAACTCAAAAGGAAAAATTGAACATTATAAATAACCTACTAAGTACAAAGAAAAAAAAACGAGGGGAAATCAAATTAACCATTATTAGAACAGATCTCTGGTACAAACAAACAATATGAGGCTGCAAATAGATTTGCCAAAGCCCAAAGCTGTATTAGATCTCAGTAGACACAACATACACTATTGCCAAGACTCTTTGCTCAAAAAGATAGTCCTCCTCAGATAGTGAACTCTTGTGTAGTCTTATCACGGAAACACAGTTCACGGAAATTCTTAAGAACATAGAACAGTTAAAGAACAAGAAAACTTACGGACTGGACTGTATTACAGTAACCGAAGTAAAGAGAAATAAAGAACAGTTCACTGTTCTCTTGGTGGAGCTTATAGCACGAATGTTAGAAGCGGTAAATTATCCTACAAATCTACTTTCCTTTAAAATATTCCCTATATATAAAAAGGGACAACCTGATGACTTTTGTAATTATAGACCAATTACAATTCAGTCGGTTATAAATAAAATAATAGAAAATTATATATTTTCCCATATAAGCAAATATTTACATCAATATGGGCTGTTAAACAACTCTCCATTCTCATATCAGAAAGGTAAGAGCACACAGACATTATTAGAGAGTTTAGTAGACTCTTTTAACTTACATTTGAACAACAATAACTTCATAATGATCTTATTTATAGATTTGACCAAAGCCTATGACTTAATTGATATCCCATCCCAATCTTGAAAGAGAAATTACAGAAATATGATATAAGGGGAAGAATCACTCAACTCTTAGCAAGTTATATAACCAATAGAAAAATAACAGTAGAAGTAGCGAATACAAAGGGAAAATCATATAATGTAAAGAGAGGAGTACCTCAGGGCACTCATGCAGGGCCAATCATGTTCAACATCTATATAAATGATATATTCGAAGAAATAAAGAACTCCTTTTTAAAAATTTATGCAGATGATATAATCTTATATACAATTGGAAAGAACCGGACAAAAACGGCAAAAGATTTACAACAGGATGCAATAAATTTACAAAATTGGTTGAATGACAATAAATTAGCACTCAGATTTTAAAAAACAAAATAAAATTTTTGGTAATTAGACCTCCTCATCAAACCCTGGACATTCATCCCTCTGTTAAATTACATGAACATAAATGTCTACATGTTCAGGATTTCCAGAATTGCAAATGTTTAAGAGTGGAAGAAGTTTCAAATCCCTGTTATCTTGGGTTATGGATTGACTATAGTCTAAGTTGGGTAATGTATATAACAAACTTGTACAAAAAATGAGATTTTACGTTTACTTTTTTTATTACATTAAAAATAAGTTAAATCTAAGAACAAAAGTTACCTTATATTATGCATTAGTAAACTCCCAACTCAATTATTTAGTAAATGTATGGGCACGAGCAAATAAAACAGAAATAAGGGCAATAGACAACTTACTTAACAGGATTCTGAAACTTTTAATTGGGACAAACTCTTGGAATGATATGAATAAGAGAAGGCAATTTTTGTTGAAATATAAAATACTTTATCCAATTCAAAAACTGAAATTAAATTTATTCTTGAAGAATCTTACCACTATTTATGAAGAGTCAAATCTTCAAAGGAAGGTATCACATAACTTTAGGAATCCAAAAGCAATTGTTTTGCCTCACCCTAGGATACTAAATAGATTTGGAGATACACATACAATGAACGTAGTAAATAACTTGTTGGCTACTGTTGATTTCAGGCTCAGGAGAAGTTACCACATCTCCAAATTAAAATTCCTAATAAGAAAATTCTTGATTCTCAATGACACAGTAGATTAGATCTGATATGCTGATCAATTACTTTCTCTGTTTGCAGTGTGGAATGTACTATGTGTAATGACTTCGTTGTGTTTTCTGTTAGTTTACAAATCTGTATGCAAAAGCTGTTGTAAATGATGAATTACAACTTGTTGTCAAGAAATTCACTTTTCTTAACAAGTTCTTTTATTGTAAACAAATTCTCTTGATAAAATTGTATTGTATTGTATTGTATTGTATTATTATTATTATTATTATTGTTGTTGTTGTTATTTCTCCCTGATTGGTGATTCCACCCCGTGAGGGGTCTTGCTACTAAGTACACAGGTTTATTGTTATGTTTGATGTTACTGTTGCTCGAAGCTGGTTCGTTATTATTATTATTTTATTTGTTGCTTATAATAAGGTCGGTGGCATCAAAGACTTGCACTATATCTTCAGTAAAACGTATTATGAATTACGTTTTTTGGGCTGCAGGTTTCTTCTATGGAAGATGAAAACCAAAGTTTCAGGAGGAAAAAGCAGAAGAAGCAGTGCAAAGCTCGATCAACGTCAGCTAACTCATTTTATATGTGAAGAAACCCATTACTATTTATCCAGACCCGTTTGGATAAATAGTAATTGGATGTACTGCACTAGAAGAGAGACCTCTCTTTAAAAAGGCAATACCATAATTAGCTGGCAAGCTCCTCCGCTCAGTTTTTATTCGAATCAGAGCCAAAACATATAAATACATTAATTTTAATAATTTAAAATAAATAAATTATATACATATATGCTTTTCATATAAGTAACAGAATATGTGACCCTTTTAGTGCAAACTTCAATATACGAAAATAAAAAAAAAGTTTTTCTTTCATCTGAATCTTTGTACAGAGTCCCATATAACATTTGTTTTGCCATGTGTAAAGCGTGATGTTTAAAAAGAATAGAAAAATAAATTCATAAAACTGTAAATGTGCTTTCACTGTGAAGAAGAATCATAATCATCTTTTAAAATGGAAATGTAGACGAAAATTCTTATAATACACGAATTCCTTTGATTTCCCACTGAATTCAAAAATGTACGATGTTACTGAAATTAATCCAAACCGTATTTTCTATAAAAAATGCGGTGTAACTTTAATAACAATGTAGGCAATACACAACGAAAAACGACTTAAAAATAGAAAATCATCAGTTGAGAGAAAAACAAGTTGTTGAATTTGCCTGAAGTCAACAAAAAAGGAAAAAACAACAACAAAATCAAAGAATAAAAAACAACAACAAAACACAACATCAAAGATAAAATAAAAACAAACAAATACATCACACAGAAAAAACAACAACAACCAGACAAAAACCACCAATTTAAGTAAACAAACTGAAGCAATTATTGCCGTGTATAATTAAATTTTTCAAACCTTACATTGAAAGGAATAGTACAAAGATACGGTCCTTAAGGTAGATCTAGGAATATAAATAAAGTTGGTGTAAGTTTCAGAACCATTTTGCGGTTGGGTTTAAAGATAACGGTAATAATAAGAGAGAGAGATAAAGACAAAGTCAATAATTAGTAAATGAGAAAATACCACAATGCAAAAATAAGTTAATATTTCATAGAATTAAAGGGGGATTAAACTTTGCTAAAATAACAGGTAACTTAATGTTCTCAAATAAATGGACTCAATTAATTTAATGAATTTAATACAAATTTAAGTTAATAAATACTAAACTTAAAGTTAAGTTAATATTTCAAATAAAAGGTAAGTTCATGTTTTGTAAAATTAAAAGTAAGTTGATTATTTCTAAAAGAAAGGTAGTTTAATGGTCAAACCTTAAAGGTTAATTGATATTTGGTACTTTAGCGGTAAAATTAAAAAAATTTAGTGATACTATGGCATAATCAGAATACAACAGATAATGTTTCCAATTCAAGATTCCACTAAATCAAACATAACACAGAAATCATGAAGCTTTAAATGGGTAGAAGTAATAGTAGTAAGAAGGCAACTGAGACTACGAAGCGTCAGTATTTTGTGTCTGAAATTAGAAAAATTCTTCGATCGCTTTGCGGTTTGGATACTCAAGAAATCCTTGTTTGTGGGAGAGCGAAAAAAAAAAGCGTACAATACATGTAAGAGTCTATCACACTTAGCCATTTTGTGAAAGAAACACATGTATAAAAATTCATCGCGTCATTCTAGGATTCCATATAATATTTACTTCTTAACTGCAGCCCTTTTGAGGCTATTCCTTTCACATGCAGTCTGCCATTGCTTCCAAGCACAATGGATCGCACTGCGAGTAATCGGTTGTTCTTGATTATATCTTTTATTCAGCAATGAATTCGGAATTAGCCGTTAGAAGCGCCTGAAATTTCTTTCGTGGTATACATTAAAATAAAAGGATGACTATTTAGTTTCAAGCCCAGTTTAGTTGAGCCTTATAATAATAATCTGACACAAAATATTTCGTCAAATATCAAAAAACAGCATAGGCATTTTGTTGATATCTGCTATTTTATAATTGTAGCTTATCTTTTGAACACGAGTTTAGTTCAGAAGGTTTGGTTTAGAAGCAATAATCCAGTTTAATTATTTTTAAATTTGCAGAAAGGAGAAAAGTGAAAAATATTACTTACATGTAGAATGGCAGATAACAGAAGAATCAAACTGTTTCGTTCTGCACCAAATTTATGAATTTCTCAGCTGGCTATAGTTGTTCATCTGATATTGGCGCGTTCACCACGCATTCTATAGGTCAGAGCAATAGCATGACCTCCACCTCCAGTGTCAGTACGTGGAGCAAAGCGGATTTGAGAAGAAAGAGCTGAGAACAGTTGCTATTGAAATACAAGAGAAGTAAATTACACGTTCTTTATATTATTAAGTAATGCATACATTGAGTTGTCAGTACACAATCAAGTGTACCTATTGTGGAATTAAGTGTTATAATGAGCAAAAAGAAAGTTTAAGTGAATTAGAATATGGTATTAAAGTTAGCGTCCGACAAGTCTGTATACGACTGAGTCCGGTGAGACTGGCCCAAGAACAGACTAAGTTACTTGCCAATCAATGAGCAATGGAACCATATCATTCATAACAGGGCCTAACATCTTACCGCTATTTCTGTTTGAGTAATGATATCTTCAGAAGAAGCATTCGAAGTGAATTTGGTAGCAACCAACTATTATTAACATATGAATTTAACTGATAAAACATTAAAGATTTAAATTTAAAAATATTAAAGATTTAAATTTAAAAATATTATGGTATGTAAGCAGTTACAAAAACTCAACTTCACTTTGTTCAAAGTTAAGAATTTAAGCTCAAAAGATGCAAAAAAAAAATAATATAAATTGGGGGAAAAATGTGTTAGAAAAGAGAATAACTTAATTTGCAAATATTGAATAATTCACAAAATTAATGAAATTTGAAATATGAAACTCTTACAAATGATATGAACATATTTATTGATCTGAAAGAAATTAATGAAAGGCAGAGAAAATTGGGAATTATTTTTAAGGTTTGAAAATACTGGATTAAAATAAGGAGGTTATAAATGCGTGAATAAAATAGCAGTTAAGTGGAGACAAGTAGCACAAAAAAAAAAAATAGGAGTCAAAGATAGGTATGGCACAAACAGTGACTCATACTGGGGAAGGGTGGAAATTCTCGAACAAGCGAGATAGAGTTCCTAAGAGTGGGAGAACCATGAGACAGAGTTAGCATTAGTAGAGGCACATGATTCAAGAAAGCAAGCATATACTGCATGAGCCAAAACAAAAAAAAAATCTTCCCTTTTCACTGATTCATTCATTTTAAATGTTTGTCTAGTTATACCTTGAGTTTATTTAAGCTATCAACTTCCACAACAACAGATACAAGTTTATTCCACCAATTAAGTACCCGCTGGCTAAGCGCCGACTTCTGCACATCTGTTCCACAACTGTCTTCCGTTTGAAGCTATGCCCCCTCGAGCTTGTAATCTGAGCAAGAGAAAGAATTCCCTCAGCATTAAGGCTGCTCAATCCATTCAAGGCCTCATACACCTCAATCAGATCTCCTCTCAGGTGGCTAGTCTCCAGAAGCTGCAATTTGCAGAACTTAAGCATTTCTTCCTAAGAGCACCCCTTTGTTTCCTTCACCAGTCTTGTTGCCCTTTTGTCTACTCGTTCTGATATGTTGGGCATTTGAAGGTATGAAGGGCGGTTGAAGTAAGCTGCACCTGGAAGAAAAACAATTTAGGATGGGAGAGTCTGATGTTAGCAACAAAAACCGTGCTAGATGTGGCGATATTAGGTAAGAGGCGAGATTGTAGCAAGAGATTGTAAGCACAGAAATAGTTACTTTTTGAAACACACAGCGTACATGAAAGGATTGTAATGCTGGAGTGCTTGGTAAACAAGAAATTACAAGAGAAGGCTTTGGTTTGTTGCCCAAGTTAATTATGTGACAGTGCATTCTGGGGCTTAATTAAGAAGATGTATTCAGGTAAACTTATTTTTGGAACGGGAGCATTGCATTTTGGGATTATCGTGGTTATGTTGGTGGTTAAAGGGGAGAGCCGCCACGCGGCCCCTGAGATTGTGCAGGATGAAAAGCCGTGGGCCGCCATGTTGTTTGTTTACATTTTCCCTGCGTTATACGGGATTAAAAGCCATGATCCTTAGAATTTCTGCCCAAACAATTAAAGGGGGTCACAATGAAAAGGTGATACCGCTAGGCCTTAAACTTAGAAACCCTCTGTTGTTATTGGGATGCCCGCCATCTTGTAGACATTGTGCGGGAAATGGACATGTGTATATGTATAGGACGGCACCTAGAACGTCTTTTCAACTCCGCCTCCTCTCTCTGTGAATTGCAGAATCAACTGTAGATGGCCAGAAATGTGTTGGTTTGTGTGCATTCTGTGTGTGTGTTCTGGTGTTATATTCTGGCCACGTGGATACCCAGAAGCATCAGTCACCTGGGCAGATGATTCTGGGTACTCGTCACACCACGGGAAGGTGAGCTAGTTCCATTATTGCACTTAATGTCTCAAAAGAGACTCTGACCTACCTAGTGATGCCAAAAGGTGAGCCAAGATCCTGTGGGGCCCATTCCAGAGGAAAAGAAAGGAGAGAGAGAGAGGGGGGCGGAATCAACAACCCGTGCTGCTGGTTGAAATAAAATAAAATAAAACAAAATAATAATAAAAAAGACACATTTGTGATAGTTGGGATAAAAAAATAATAATAATAAACAAATAATAAAAAAAAAAAAAGGTAGTGCTGATAATAAAAGCAAAATAATAATAGTATAGACTGGTACTGGTAAAAAAAACGGTGCTGGTTGAGGAAAAAAAAAAAAAAAAAAAACAGAAAGGAAAAGTAATCTTCAATAAGTACTCTTGTATCCACGATAATTCAGATGCGAAACTGGTGGCCTTTAGGATCAGTGCAATGACAATTCTTGCGTACATGAACCATAGAAGAATTTTGATGTAATTATGCTTAATTAATGAGCAGCCCAGCACTTCACAGAAATTTCTGAGTGTTTCCTAAAGTACATGTTTTGTCATCCAGGACAGCAGAGAAGCAAACTATTGTCCCGCTTTACCAGTGGTATTTGGTAGATTGTTTTGCTTCGCTATTCCGGCGTTGATTTCTGTGAGCAAACCCCTCGGAGGCAAAGTTCTGAAGAGCTGAGAGATGGTTCTTATTCTGCAGAAGCAATTTCTTTGGCCCTGGAGAGAGATCTGGAACGTCAGTTCGGAGCGTCATCGTAAGATCGTCGAAGATTGCACGATTAAAGAGCAGGTGACTCCAATCTTCTGTACAGTTTTCCCGCAGCTGCAGAGATCGGTGTGATGCAAGAAAAACTGATAGAGTTTTTTTTTTGAAAGAGCCATGTCCAGTTACCATAGTTAAGGAGCACCAGGTTGTAACCGATTTGGAGAGAAAAAGGTCACATCAGACAGGAATTTTCTTGTGGCCGCTCCAAGTGGGGTGGTGTCCCATCTGGTCTGCCAGATGCTAATTAGCTTGTTAAACCAAGTAATTCTGAAGTATTTGTTTTTTGTGTTTTGTGTCGAAAGCAGAGGCCATGGTAGATGACAAATAGATCCAAAGGAAGGGACCCCGATGCAAGAAAGCAAGCTCATGCAGCTGATGCTGCATAAACTTGCTTTCTTGCATCGCATGCCTCTACTCATTCCAATAAAAGGTAAGTTAACAGACATTAAACTTAAAAGTTAAGGTAACATTCTCAAAAAAAAGGTAAGTTTATGTTTGATAAAATTAAAAGTAAATTTATTGTTGCTAAAATTAAAGGTAGTTAAACTGGTAAACTGCAGCCATTAACAATCCACTGCAGGATAGAAGCCTCCTCAACGATTCACGTTAACTGTTGCTACAGTTCAAGGGAGGTTGATGGTCAAACCTTAAATATAATTTATTTTGGTAATTTAGCATTAAAATTAACAAAGGTTTACAGATATTATGACATAATCAGAAAAAAAAAAGTTAATGCTTCCAGAACGGGTAGAAGTAGAAAGAAATAGAAGCTCTAAAGCAACCAAGCCTACGAAACATCAGTGTACCTGAAATTGAAAATGTTCTTCGATTGTTTGGTAGTTTCGCTATTCTAAAAATATTACTTTTCGAGAGAGGAAAAAAAAAACAAAACAAACATACAGCAGTTGTATGAATCTATCTAACTTAGCTACGTGGTGAAAAATAATAATAATATATATATAAATTCACCGCGTTATTAGCAGGATATAATATTTTCTTCTTAGCTGCAGTTCTATGCTTTCACCTGCAGTCTGCCATTGCTTGCAAGCATAATGGATCGTTCTGAGAGTAACTCGGTTGTTAGGGATTATAACCTCTTATTTAGCAACGAATTCGGAATTATTCTAGAGAAGCAGCTGTTATTCTCTTTCATGGTATTCGTTAAAAAAATGGATATTTCGTTTCAAACTCAATTTAGTTTTACGGTAATAACATTCTGACACAAACAATTTGGTAAATATCAAAAAACAGTACAGGCATTTTACTTATACAGTATATGCTATTTTATAATTGTAGTTTATCTTTTGAACACCAGTTCAATTTAGTTTAGAAGAAATATTCCTGTTGAATTATTTTTAAATATGCAGAAAGGAGAAAAGTGAAAAATATTACATACCTGTAGTATGGCAGATAACAGATCGATCAAATTGTTTCGTTCTGCACCAAATTTATGGATTTCTGTGCTGACGCTTTCATATTGACGCTTACAACACGCGTTCTATAGGTAAGGAAAATGCAAGCGTTCCAAATGGAGTGACAGTACTTGAAGCAATGCGGATTGTAGAAGAAATGCGAGTATAGTTTCTGAAATATAAGATTAATAAAGTACATGTTCTGTATATTATTATGCAGTGCTTACACTGAGTTGTCACTACGCTATCAAGTGTACCTTGACCTTCAATGAAAGAGAGAACTCCAGTTATAATGTTGCGTGCTCATACAATGGAATAATTACAGGTGAATAGTTACATTGGCGAAACTATTTCTGCGTAATCCAGTGTTGAAATGTGCAAAACGAAAGTTTAAGCGAATTAGAATGTGGTTTAGTCAGTGCCACACAAGCTGGTGGACGATTGATCCAAAAAAACGTGTATAAGAAGCAACTGAGTTACTTGCTGATCAATAGACAGATGAACTATATTATGCATAAAAATTGTTATCTCTCTCTCTCTCTGTCTCTCTCTCCTGCAGAGCAGATATTCCATGATGAGGGATATAATCGTAATGATGTAGAACTGTCTATACCTCTGCACAGCAGAGGTATAGACAGTTCTACATGCCCTAATTGGTACTAAGAGGAAACTGCGATTGATTGAACCAAGCTTGGACTGAAATGTAAGCAATTCAGGGCGTCTAAACCAGGCTTTAGCAGTATAAGAGGTAATTGGTAAAGTGACTACTTTGTATAGTGTATTTAAAATGTTATGGTTCGGATTCCGGTCCTGACGAAAAATGCGAACAGTTTGGAAGACACGTTTTTTAATTTCGTCACTTGTTGTTGTTGTAGGTTTTACGGAGCTACGGCAGTTTATGGCCATTATGTGTCGAATCTTTGTGGGACAGGTGCTTTAGATGGGAAAGGTAAATCGATTATGAAGCAGAAATCCAAGGAATTTTGAAACGTAAATTGCTTCCAAGTTGCAATGGGAAGCAATTTACCAAAGAGAAGGGGGAGGAAACAAGCACATACAGCACTTGCATGAGTCACTCTAACTCAGTCACTTTATGCCGGGCCACGTAATTCAAGGCAAAGTTTTCCACTTTAACTGAAGCACTTGTGAGGCTATTTCTCTCACCTACATTTTGCAACTGTTCAAAGTAGAGCGTCTCGTACTAAGATGAAATGAGCTGTCTGGGAAAATGTTGATATTCGGTTATTCAGCAATGAATTCTGAATTTTTCCAGAGCAGCTCCTCAATTTCCTATAATGATATTCATGAAATAGTTGTATATTCCATTTCAAGCTCAATATAGCGGAGTCTTGCAATAATAATGATACACAAAATATTTGGTAACATATCACAAAAAATATTTTGTGGATATTTGACATTTTGTAATTAGAGTATATTGTTTGAACACCAGTTTAGTGTAGATTTAGAAGCTATGGAAACGTGAAAAGTATTACTTACTGACGTATAGATTAGCAGATAATAACAGCTTGATCAACTGTTTTCGATCTGCACCAAATTTATAGATTTTTTCACTAGCTATATTATCTCTTTTGATAGTGGTGCGTTCATCAGTGGTTCTGTGAGGGAGAGAAAATCCAAATCTTTCACCTGGAGTGAGCAGGAGAGTGGGAGAAAGAGGCTAGTACAGTTTCTAGCACTGCAATATAAAATAAATAAACTACATCTATATTATTGTAGAGCGCTAACACTGACTGATTATTTCACAATTTAAGTATATCTACCGTTTCCATGAAATGGAGAGTGCCATTAGTCAGAACGTTACGTGTTTCTTCAATTCTAGTCGTATAATTTAACCGAATTAGATGTGGTACCAAAGTTGGAGCCAGACGTGCTGATTGATATAGATGTCTTGAAAATTGCAACCCTGCTGTGGTTTGCATGTACAATAGAGACACAGATGTAGTGAGGTCGGGCCAATCACCAAACAAATCGATATATCCAAGAAGCATGTGAGATACTTGCTGATTAATGTGCAGAGGAAGCGTATCGTGAATAAAAACTGTTGTTTCTAAACATCCCCACTCTCTCTAAAAACCATGCCAGGATAACGCACCATCCTTCCTTACAGAACCATCGAAATCCTAGGATTCGTCGGACCATGTCAGATTCCTCCATTGTTCGAAAACCACTGCTTGTGCTCTACATCACTGGAGATGATGAAGTGCGTTTTCAGTGTGATAGGTGGATTGCGAAGTGCAACTGTTCCGTGATATACAAAGCTATGGAATTCTTGACATAATATTTTTGAGCACTGGTCTTTCGAAACTTGCGTTGAAATCCATGTAGAACTGGTAAACTGTTGCTCGCCCGTTTCGCTTTGCTCACTGATGTCACGTCTATGATACTAATCATCCTACCTCCTGATTCAGGAATTTCACCCTCTGTTGCAATTGGAGATGGTTCTTCTCTTCATATTCTCATTCAGATTATTATCTCAGGAACATCAGGCCTGTTTGAAATAGCTAAGTCTTTCCTCTGTGAATTGTAGAGTGCAGGTAGACCTTGTTTTTCTTTAGAGGCATGCCACTAAGGATGTTGGAATATCATTTGTATGTTTCATGCCTTCATCAGTGACACATATCGTTTCTATTTCTTAACAACTACCTGTGTCTTTATATGGAGATTCTGACCCAGTCCTAATACTAGAAGTGTAATCGCACCATGATGTAATCAAGACCGGTAATTAGTTTGGTTGACTTGTAATCTTACTGAGTATTGCCTTTCTGTTGGAACCAAAGTAAATACAGACTGAATGATTGAAAATTATAGAGCCATATCGAACCTCGCGATCCTTTGTACCCTGTCTTAGATGTAACATCAGTGGACAAAAATTCAAATCATTATATTAAGGCCACCCGAAATTTCTTACATATACCGGTATATATATATTATGTCTGTAAACTGCGTGTGTTCTCTGGTCGATTTGCCTGTTTTGCTGGACGAAAAAATCCAAGCTTCCGCTGGAGAAAACATTGCTATCTACGCCTCAGAACGACTAACTCAGCCACGGAGTGAAAAAAAAGCCCATAAAAGTTCCTCGCATCTTCGAACACTGGCTTTTTTCAACCCGGTGTGGGGAGGACGTTGACGTTTCGTTCCAACACGCGCAAACAGGCATCAGTAGACAATCAAACTTTCTGTCAGCAAAAACAAAATCAACACAGTATGCTCAGGAGAACCAACACTGGACAGCGGAGAGGAGGGCCCTCCTTTCAGATTGCGGCATCTCTTGTGCAGAAGGGAGACCCTTTTTATCATCCCCTTTTTTCCTTATATTATATTCACTATATTTAAAAGACGTAGCCCATTGTTTCTATGAAGATAATTCCAATTTCATTTCCTAGAATGGTCCCAATCACGTTTCTAGACCATCGCTTCATTATAGCTAGAAGGAGCCAAATTGCTACCAAAAAGCGACTAATTACTGTGGGGAAGAGGGCCCCCATTCAGCTTCTCGATTCTTCGGATGTTTACTTTTCTTAAAGGACGGGATAATTGCTTCCAAAATATGTGTTTCAATTTTGATAACGCACCCAGTTCTGTCCCAGAGTGACCCCCTTCATTTTTCCGGATATTAAATTCACTACATTGAGTAGGGGATTCCCATTGTTAATATGATGTTTATCCCCATTTTCATTCCAAAGAGAGGGACCCCACCCTTCAGCTTTTTGAATCTTCGGTAGGGCTGTCGTTCAAATTTAAAAATATTATATTAATAATATCCAGGAGAGGGCATATTGGTTCACTAAATTGTATTCTATTCAATAATGGAGGCGCGTTTTCGCTCTATATTTCTAGCAGCAGCACTACACAAATCAGTTAGTTATGCCATTAGCATTTCATGATTTTAAGGGCTATTGTTATTGCAGCATAGCAGCAGCAGTTGTCAAAAAGATATATGGACTTCCCGAAATTTCACAGGTTTTAAAGGAGTGATTGCATTCTGCAGGAGTATAGAGATCTTGAATTTCAAGAAGCTTTTTGTCTCCGAACAAAATGACCATCATAATATTCACCGACTGTGGGTGATCTTCATTCTATGCACATGATGCGCATATGAATTATCATCAATTGCAACAGGAGCATCAGTAGCAGTCTGTCAACGGCGTGTTCGCTTCAGCTGTTGCTAAAACTTTGTTTGCTGTTTTCCAAAGCTATCTTAGTCAGTGACTGAAGAATAAGATACTGAATTGAATAAATTTCTTCTAATCTGTATTGAACCTTGTGTTCAATGAAAGAGAAAGGTCCTGACTTTCAGAAGTATTTCTGGCTGGTCTCCACCAGGGATGCCTGAGTTCCCTGATAGAGACCACAAGAGAGAGAGAGCAGAGAGAGAGAGAGAGAGAGAGAGAGAGAGAGAGAGAGAGAGAGAGAGAGAGAGAGAGAGAATATAGTTCAGAGAAAGAAAAGAGGGAGATAGGTAAACCTTGAGGACAACGGAGAAGGTATCCTCAGGTGAGATGGAGATGTCTCAATCAGGCGAAAGAGGGGAAAAGGAAGGGGGATCAAAAGTTACAGTGCGAGGGATCACTGTGTAGGTTGCCATTTGGCAGTCAAGTCCACGTTATATGACGTATCATCAAACTTTAGCAGCAGTCATTCAATAGCGTGTTCCTTTCAGATGTCATTTGATATTATGCACATCAAATCAAGGCTTTTAACAAGTAAACCTTTACCCTGAAGATGTAGAAACTAGATGAAGTTTTATAGATTTTCCTTGAGTATGGTTTCTACTAACGAGTCGACAGAACTTGATATTCCGGAAACAATTTATCATAGAGTTCTTAAAATTTTATCACCGTAGGTGAGGGGAATCTGGTTTCCATGCACATCGTGCATATAAGGGGTTCATTCCATTTCCTTCGTAGCATGAGCAAAATAATGAGATGTCTTGATTCCATTAGCCATATCTTCCAAAAATATTGCATTTTTCACAGAAGTATCTTTCTTCTGTTACTAGCACGTCCTTTGCCTTGGGGAGTACTATTTTCATGTTATCACAGCCATCTTTGGTGAAGATTAAGTTTTATAGATTTTCCTTGAGTCTGGTTTCTACCAAGGAGTCGAGAGAATTTGATATTCCATAAGCAATTTGTCACAGAGTTCTTAAAATTTTATCACCATGGGTGAGCGGGATCTGTTCTCCATGCACATCGTGCTCCAATTCCTGTGTACAATGAGCAAAAGAATGAGAGGTCTTGATTCCATTAGCCATGTATTCCAGAGATATTAAATGTTTAACACAGGTTTCATTCTGATGTTACCATCACGTCCTTTGCATTGTCAAATACAATTTTAACGATATTAGAGCCATATTCGGTGTTCTCATATCGTATATTTTTCACAGAGTTTTTTTCCTGATGATACCATCACGTCCTTTGCATTGTCGAGTACTATTTTACTGTTTTCACAGCCATCTTTGTTGTTCTAAGATCTTACATTTTTCACTGAGGTTTCGTTCTGATGTTACCATCACGTTCTTTCCATTGTCAAATACTATTTTTAACGATATTAGAGCCATATTTGGTGTTCTCAATAAATTCCCATTTTAGATGTTTGTAATTGAAGAGAAAAATTTGTATGTTTGCTTCATCTGTGTAAGATAATTTTGACGTGACTATATAGCGCCAACGTTTGGATTGTCCGGAATAATATTCTTTGGGAGACGCAGTTGAAATACTCATTTGTCCTTACAATTTGGAGATCCGTCCTCCAAGCCAAAACGGTAAAGCTAAAACTATGGATATATACGTATAACATAAATATAAGAAAGATAAATTCAATAACAATTCAGAACGTAAACTTGCACACTTGATTCTTCTGTCTGAATAAATTTAGATAAGACTGCATATCATATGAATACGTTTATTGAAATTCAGTTTGTTTAGAATTGCAAGCAAGCGGTAAATATGTTCATTTGACTAAAAACAATTTTGAAATGCTTGCTTGCCAGCCAGAAATTAAAAACACTAATACTGCTTAGCATTTCCACCTCCTTAATATGATGGCGAATGTAAGCCTTTCTCATAGCGAAGCCGAAGACTTAAGTTTGAGACCATTTCCAGTGACAATACAATCTTTATAATTCGCAACTTTGGGCATTCTCTTGCCGGTATTATACAGGTGGATGTCAGCCATTTTTCTTTTTAACTTCTTTCTCTTTTCCCTATCTTTGGCTAACAGTTCAAAGACTTCCATATCCCGTTCTTCGTATCTGAAAAAGAAATTGCACGTAATTCGTAATTTGTGAAATTAATTATGGCAGCCAAAGATAATCTGTGCACTGAATCTCTAAAAGGAAGATTCTTAGAAAACTTTACAGTTTTAAAAGAATTAATACATTCGCAGTAGCACAGCATTTTTAAAAATATAAAATAAATAAAAAACAATATAATATTAATAATAATAAATATTAATAAAGTATTTGAAATATAAACGAATTTATTATTTTAATTTAATTATTGAAATATCGATTTTAAGGAATATTAAATATAAATAAATACAAGAAAACTTTCCACATTTTTATGTGAAAAAATTTCACAAAGTGGCTCATTTATTCGGTTTTATGAGGATTCATCGTTTTCTCTGACATAAACTCAGGTTGTTCACCGAAGAGAAAACCTATCAAAGAATATTTTCAATTTGGAATACAAAAAGTAAGGCCTCATAACCTTAGTGGCTTTGGCGATTGACACAAACAACTAATATTAATTAATTTTCCTTGAATATAGCTATTAGGGTTGGTTTTTCGCTGTTGGTCTGCACCTCTGCTTTTTCTGATCCCAAATTTGCATTTACCTGAAAAGTATCTTAGACAGAGAATTCCTGAACATGTTCGAGTTTCAAATTTATGCAGTCATTTCAATTTTATACCAAATTATTGGAACTCGTTGCCATAACTGGTTTTCTATTTGAAGATTTCTTAAAGAAATTTTCACGTTGTTATTGTTTTGGAAACCATTGTATTCTTAAAGACAACGCTACCATGATACTAGAAAATTAATTTATTTCACTTGCTTCAAAACAACCATTCCTATTTTAAAAGCGAAATCTCTTGCAGAATATATGAGTAATGGCAAAAATTAAGAATACTGGGTAATTTCTGTCCTGTTGTATACCAGCTATACCAACTAACTATCTGAGCATTCGGTTAGCAGAGAAGTAATATAAAATCAAACACAAATTAAAATGAAATTGAAAGATAATATGGTTTGAAAACAGCTAAAACCCCATTACTTTAACAAACCCATATCAAATAATTTTGAGCCGTCAGTTCCTTGTCTCTGGGCTTTTTAAGGGGGAGCACCCTCAACTCCGATTGCGTGGGAAGGCCCAGGTTCGAATCCCATCAAGGACGCGAAGAATTTTTATTGATGATATTTACAACCAGCTGAGTTCGTTGAAGTCTCAGGCGAGGGCACATGGTATTTTCTCCCGGAAAGTGGGACTACCGTTCAGCAAACAGCAAAACTGACTTAACATCGTTCGCATTTTACAGATGTAATAGGGACAGAGCAATAATGGTCTATTAGGGTGTTTCTGTGCGTCTTTTGTTTCTAATTGTAATCGTTCTTTCATCAAAATATCTCATAATTGCGAAAAGGCTAATCGAGAAAGCCGGTTAGTTCTCTCTAGTATATAATACACACATTTAAAACAGGAATGAGATCATGTGAATGTCGGAGGGGAGGGAACCGTAAAACAACTCACGAAGTTCAAGGAATTTATGAATTTTATTGATATTTTATGTTTAATATAAATGGTTCAGATTTATGCACACATTTTTAAAGAATATTTTTAAATTGAATCTTTAAAGGGTTTTTTATATTGTCATCGAAATATGCATAACTGATAGTTAATACAAAGATGATAACTAAACCATGAGTGGTAGAGGTAAGGATATATATTTCAGCTACCATACATTTGACAAATTGACGTAATGCCTGTTACTACTCGCTTGTGAGATTCAAAATGGCATAAGAAGAGAATCTTCACAGAAGGTGTAGGCTATTAACGGCTTTCAGAAATACCTTCTTGGATGGTTTCACATGAAGAAAACTGAATGCCAAAAGGCTGGAAGTTGAATAAATCTGGAGTCTAAGGAGATTTGAGAATTTGAAGCGGTCTACTATAAAATTGCATATGTTTGGAAGTCTATTTGTTGGGTTGTCTATTACTGGGTGCACAACATTTGTTGTGCACCCAGTAATACACACACACACACACACACACACACACACACACACACACACACACACACACACACACACACACACACACACTTTAAAATTGATGAAATTGATTTTAGAAGAAAACCTTTTATTACATGCAGAAAGACCTTTTGAATACTTACTGAAATATATGCACAGATGCAATATCTTCAGCAAATGCAACTGATCTATTTGGAGCTGGTTCAGCAGGTGGTATCCCTAAGTTATCTCCGTTATATTGGGCAACTTGATTACCGTCCTCAGGAATAGCAACTTCTCCAGCTGCACCCACAGCATTTACAGCATGTATTTTCTCATCCACTGGATTTTCAGCATCTACTTGATTACCAACTTCAGCTTCATTACGGTTTTCGGGATTTTCAACTTCAGCTTCGTTACGGTTTTCGGGATTTTCAAAGCCTTCTTCAGGTTCTTTAGGATTTGCAATAACTACATCAGCAATTGCTTCACTCACGCAAGAATCCACACCTACTACAGCATTATCTTCAGTAATCAGATGCATTGGGTCAACTATATCAGAACCTTCAGGCTTTAAATGTTTAAATTCCGATGACTTTTCCAAATATTTTTCCTGATTTTCCTGTATAACAAGTTGAGCGTTGTCATGATTAATATTGTTGGAGGCCCCAAGCATGTCATCATAATTCTGTTCAGAGGTATGGTTCTCCGTTTCTACTCCATTTTCCACAGCAGGAATAAGACTGGGTTCTTTTTCTGGAACTGACGAAGTTTCGTCGAGATCAGCGTTGCTGTCTGCTTGTGCTGATAATGAACCTTTCTGAGGACTATCTGCGTGGTTTTCTTCTATGAGTATATTTATTCTTGCCGAAGGAGTAGGAATGCAATCAACTTCATATTTCTTTTCTTCAAGTGAAGGATTTGAACCTGATGTCGATTTAAGACAAAGACATGTAGCTGCAAGACACAATGGCAGAAATATCGTTAAGAACTAGATTTAATTGACATCAGTGGGACTGTTTACTAGATGTGTAACAAAAGCCGAATTAATGAACAATTTTGAAATATAATAATAAAGTGTTGTCGTTTGAAAGGGCAGAAAGCACATTAACTAAAGGAACGGTACACTCTTGTTAATGTTTTTCAATAGTCGATTCGATATGAATGATTTATATTTACCTGATAACATCTTCCTAAGAGGCGCCATATTTACCGTTTACGTTTTGACGATCTTCTTTGCCTTTAAATATAGAATTATATGAGAATTCAAATGTGCTAACTGAACTCAATGGACTAAGCAACTGTAGTGACAAACAACGATTGTCAGGAGATTACAACAAACGAATGTCAGAGGATTGTTTTTATTGAGACCTAAGCAAATATTGAATGCTTTCCCTCTGTCTTCATATAATAATACCAGTTACATAGTTAGAATGGGCGAATCATCTTTCTTTATCTAAAATGTAAAATAGAAAATGGAGAAGAAATACAAATACTGTATTTCAAAACAACACTAGCAAATATTTGCTTAAATCACCCTGAGATGATGATCGAGATTTTTTTCAACTTCAGGCAGTTCACAGAGCATGCAATGGTTATGTACGTGTTTATTCATGGAAACGTTTTCATTTTGTACATCAAACGCCAATGAAATGATCAATACAACATCGTGGGTAGCACAGTTGGTAGAAACATTTGGAAGATGGCTTTGGCTGGAAGTGGCGCATCTCTTATCACAACCAAAAGCAAACACTCACCACTGCATGCAACGGCTAAACAGGTCTACCTCCATAGCTGATTGAAGGTTTCAAATTGAATATATATAATGCATGTTCAATATTTCAATTTAGTATATACTCTATCTAAACATTTAATGCAGAATAGGGTCCTGAGCTGAATATCATCAGTCTTCTCTTTCTTGGTGATTTCGTTCTACTTCTCTCTCTCTCTCTCTCTCTCTCTCTCTCTCTCTCTCTCTCTCTCTCTCTCTCTCTCTCTCTGGGTAACTCGGGAATTTTTTTTCTTTTGGCCGGCGCAGCATAAATTCTCTGGTGCGACTTCCTTGCACCAGATAGTTAATAATAATAAAGTCACTCGCGTTCAGATAATGAGGTCAGCTCGAAAAGTAAGTATTTCCTGCTCTAGCAATAACAACCAAGAAAGCAAGTAAAATCGAACGCATGAAATAGATGATCGAAATAGATTTTTTTTTTTCCTGCTGATGCTGCATAAGCTCATACACTTGCTTTCTTACATCACATACCACTACTACTACTACTAATTCCTGGCCGAGAGACCTATAAATACTGCGAAATGATGCAGTCTCAATAGATAGAACCCGGGGAAATCGTGATCGAGAAATACAATACAATACCATCAAATACATAAAAAAAGAAATACTCAGAAAACGCTAAAATCTTTATTTTTATCTGCAGGAGAAGAAAGTAGGCATAAAGCTAAAACCATAAACGCCTAACCACCCAGTCCAAGTACTAACCTACTCGTTCTTAGAGTGGACTAATATCAAGAGGGGGAACATTAGGAGAAAGACCAGGACAATGATGATAATCAGCCACCAACATCATAGGAAAGCGTACTTCGACACATTGACTATCGCTCGAAAATTAGGGATTTCAAAGACATTATTAAACAAGAGACCAAAGTGATTGGCTACCTGAAGGATTACTTACAGAAACACACAGTACCAATCTGTCATTGAATAAATCAGTCATACAAGAGGCACATCGGCTTAATCTCAGCGAGGAGACACTGCCCACAGAGACGGAAGCAACGAAGACACAATGATGAATGATGGAGTTTTTTGTTGTCGCTCGATGGCAAGCACTGCAATCAACTGTACCAAGCTCACAAAATAATAATAATAGCATGAAGTTTTCTCCTCACATTCTTGTTTTTTTGTTTTTTTTATTCCAGCAAAACTGGAAATCTGACCAGGGAATAAAGGCAATTTACGAACACAATGCACATGGGTGGATGTGTTTTTCGGCTAACCTAATTACTTGGAGTTTCGCATTTCAGCAGTTGGTAGTGGATGTCCGAGAAGTTGAAATTGTTTGTCCATTTTCTGCAGGACAAGTTTCGTTCTGATAGGTATTTTTGGTGTTGTGGGGTTTTAGGAGCATCAGCGACTAAGGCCAAGTTATATCCTGTAAATTTATGTGCCCTGGGATGGATTTTCTGTTTCTAATGGTGGAGGAAAATGGAGAATGATAATATTTGTCATTTTCGGTTTCAGCCAGTCAAATAACAACTGCGCTCCACTCGTGTGCTGCAAAAATCAAGAAAGTACAGTAACAGCGAGATCAGAAACAGCAACAGTGGACAATAGAGAATTAGAAAAGCGATGCTTGCTCTGACATATCTCTGTGACAGCTGATGGAAAAATCAAAATAAATAATTAAAACAGCGTGATGATTCCATGGCCAAAACTAACAAAATATTATATTAGGCCACCAGAATATTTAAATTCATATGCCGTGCTGTGTGTGTTACGTCTATTAATTGCGTTTCTTCCATGATCTATTTGTCTGGTTTGATGGACAAAAAACCACATATTCTGGGGGGAAAAACTTGCTAGATATGACTGAGACCAACTAACTCGGCCACAGAGCGAAAAATTCCAAATAAAGTTCATCGCGTCATCAACGGGATTCGATCCAGGGCATTTTCCACCCGATGTGGTGAGGACGGTGACGATACCACTATGCTACCCACGCAGACTCATTCCATGGCCACATCCTAACAACGGTCAACAACTCGGGTTGGTCGTTGCTCTGTAACAGACCGAGAACAGGTGTTTTCGTGGTGTATATTGGATCGCTTTGATACCAGTAGAACAACATTTCGACACTACAGGGTATCTCCAAATTATCCTACTTGACAGTATATTGGTAGTTTCACCAACTCTCTCGTTTGGATAGGTCTGTGCTCGATTCCCGTTTCCGACTGGAGGAATTTCTAATACTCTTTAATCCAGACTATATTTAACCGATCTCAGGCAGTAGAATTTCTCAACCATCAGTTATTCCGAATTTTTCAACTGTTAAACCGTCCCCAAACACACATTTCTACAAGTATAATATAATCATACGGATATACTTTACACTTGGGAGCCGTTGATATAATAATGTTTTTATTTATTTATCTTAAAATTATCTTCAAATGGATGCATAATGTATCCATCAGATTCTCGGACTAGAGATCGCAACCATCCAATTGGCAACCGTCCAATTGGCAACACCAATTGGACGGTTGAAGGAATGCAATGAGTTTCATTGCCCAGCATCCCCATGGCATACTTTCAACATTTTGTTCAGTCTACACTACGAAGAACCTAGGCTGTACTGAGGGCTAAAGAGAGAGAGAGAGAGAGATCTACTCCCTATTAGATGGTTTGCCATATGAAGAGGTGGCCACCTAGTGTTTCTTGCGCACCTCTAAACCAAATCAATCATTAGATTTATTTAATGAGTGTAGGGTCGCACAAAGTTATTTATCATTTTAGGGAATTATGGTATGACAAAGTTGAGAAACCCTACCTTGCAGAAAATATTCACATTCATGCTAATAATCTTAATATTATGAATGTTGCTTTTTTCTATAAATTTATGTATCATATTGGATAAAGGAATTATTGTTAATTCTTATTTGAGAGTGCTGATCGATATCAGTTTTAGTTCACTCGTCTTGTAAAATAATAGTGTTTATTCATTTTATAAAAAAAGTGAACTTCCTGCTTCTCTCACAACATTTCATCAATGATGCATCTTAACACTTCATTTTACTTCTTCCCTCCTTATCTTACGCAATTGTTTTGTTCATTCGACTCCTTTATACGCTTGTTTGTGTTTTGTTAAGAAAAAACATAGAGAGATGAGCCAACTTTTATGCGCTCGTTTCATTTATCACGTTCTAGCTGGAACCTGCATTCTCTCTGGATTCATGTTGGATCTAAAAAAGGCTCTCAATAAGGCAAACCAAAATAGGTATTTCGATATTCGTTAAGGCATAACAAATCTGTAGTTCATTTTAGATTAGAATATAATGTTGAATATAAGTGTCAATACACCCTGCACTCTTTCTTAAATATAATTTTCATTAGGCATTATAACAGTTATAATATTTTTGTCCAGAATTGAAATTGAAGATCGTGTGCATTTGAATCGTTCAAATCTGTTCGTCGTGTGGTGTTGGATCACCCCACGGCGTCTTCTCTCTTTGATTTAACAAAAATCGTCCTATTTATCTCTATTGAACTATTAAGTATTCCAAGAGGAATAGAGATGCTGAATCCTTACTGCAACCTTTTATCTGCTGAAAGACGTTTAGTAAAATCTCCATTACTACTTCGAAAACTAATGTCCCCTGAGCTATAGTTGGGTTTAATTTCATTTGAAACGATGCAATACGAAAATTCATCGAAAGAGAGGTTAAACAAATTATCTGAAAAAAAATTAAACTTCCTTTTCTGATGATAGATCAATAATGTGTTTTAGAAAAATTAATAAAAGTTGTGATAATTGTGTTGCGATTGTACGAAACAGATAAATCATCATCAAAAAAAAAAAAAAAAAAAATGTGATTTAAATGAGACAAATCGTTTGATGAGAAGATTTAATAAACTTTTAATTCTTTATTATTTCGTATCAATCCAATGTCACATAATGATATTTCTCGATTCACATTCGAAGATCAGGCTTCCTCTACCTCCCCACAATGTTCAATCATTACATACACATTCTCTTCTTCGGCACGATCCGAAATGCTTGCCGTGTTTCTTGCAATGACTACCACATAACTTTGGCTTACGTGGACAACCATGCCGGCCCAATGCTCCGTCAACAAGTAAGGCTGTAAAAAAGAAAGATGGCAAATAAAAATTATTTAGTTGGCAAAGCATAAAGAGAGAAGTATTCCTCACAAAGGAACAGCATTTCTGCTAAATTCAAAACAAAATTTATTATTACAACACAGTTATATAGAAATAATGGTTTCTTAATGAGATACAACAGATTATGTAAATTCCATTGAGAAAATTGTATAAAATATGTCATCATTAATAAAGATTATTATTGATATTGATCTGATATTTGCAGATGTATCGATAAAAAAGAAAATTTACAGAAGACAACATATATATTTTAAACTAATAAAATAAACAAAAATGATTTAAAAGAAAATAAGCCATAAGATCCGCTAAAAGGCATAAAACTTGAGTGTCACAGAAATTCTCTCAGGTATGCCGAGCTATGCTTGCTATCTGGGAATCTAATATGCTGATGGTACTAATATTCGTGTGACATTCAAGTCACGTGGATCTAATGTTGGCGACGTCCGGTCGGTCTGTGACATCCAAATCCTCTGCTTGCACCTTCATGATGGTTGGACGTTTGTAATCTTCGGCCTACTTTTAGGGCCTGCACATGTGTAACCCACATGTGCAGGCCCTGAAACGTGACTAGCACACTAGGCGTGATCTCCCAGTGCGAACCAACATAACCAGAAGTCAAAGTTTGTTGCCCATAGCCGATAGCCCACAGAGGAATGTCACCTCTGTGTTAGCAGGCATTAATAAATGGTAGGATTCTCTTCAACCGGTGAAATACCACCACTTTTCTTATTGTAGTCTTGAACCGGTGGAACCAAGCTCCAACAACCCAAACATATCTCTTGCATCATGCACTCTTATTAATGTCGTTTGATGTTATGGTGGACATCATGGCAAGATCCAATCTTCTTCATTTCGATAGATAGTCCACCGTACCGAACCTGCTCGTAACTCCGTATGATGCTTCCGGATAACCTAGTGTATAATCTCGCTGCTTAACTATGCCAGATAGGGGCTAGAGAAAGTCTGAGTAGTGTGTATGTGGTAGTGTGGGGGGGAGGCGTTGTCAAGGCCACATTATGTCGAGGATCTGGGTATATTTTTACCATGTGTATCGATTGCGATATGCTGGATCCTATCTAAAACAGTTTAGCACATTTATTGAAAACAATGGTGTATTTGAAAGAAGAGAGTGTAGTCTCCTTCTCTAACTAAATTTAACAAATATTGATCTGAGCAAATACTGGGTTCGGAAATTTAAAACAGTAATTCGACTGAGGAAAAGAAACATGGAATTCATGGAGCCAATAGAAAATATTGCGAAAAAATTTCAGGCATCTTGTTGTACAAAATTACATTGTGGAGGACAGAAACTCCGACGGGAAATTATAATTAGTAATTTAACTTTGTTTGGAAACGGGATCCAAGTAAATCGCTAACGATTAAGTTAAATTAAACAGATCATAAATTTAAGCTTTCGAATACTCTCGAATAATTTTGTTTAAAAGATTTGTTATCTAAATGCCATAAATGTCTAAGAGAGGTTCCATTCATCGGTTCCAGAACACGAGGTGTGGGTCACAATATCGCTTACGAAATAGACTAATTACTGACTCTTAGGTTAATGTCTTGTTGTTAATATTGTTTATTTGAGCAGGGTAATTTTTCAGCATCATAATCAAAATAACCGGTCTCATTCTTAAAATTTAAATCAGATTAATAATATGGTTAGGGGAGGCCGTTACATGGATTCTATCCATTTAAGTTGTATTATATCTAATTACCACTTTTATACCACGAAGAGGTTTTTAATAAATTTTATTTAGGTATTATCCAGACGAATATACATTGAGTGACGTTTTAGGTTTCTTGCTGATACCCATCATCAGACCTTGCTGTTGGGAGACAAAGATAAAATAACATATATTTTATATAAAATATAAATATATAAAATGTTTTATATAAAAAATAAAATATAAGTTATTTTATCTTTGTCTCCAAACAGTCCCCATCATCAGATATCATCAGACAGCAAGATACCTGAAACGTTACTCAATGTATATTAGTTTAGTTAATACCTAAATAAAATATATTAAAAACCCCAAATGGTATGAGAGTGGTAATTAGATATATTATAATTGAAATGGATAGAAACCACGTAACGTTCTTCCCTAAACATATTAATTCATAGCTTCTTGTATGGGCTTTCAAAATTAGTTTCAATAAGACGATATTTTAAGTACTAGGAATAATAATATCGAATAGATATTTATTGTATAGTACATACAAAAACATTGGAAAAAACTTGATAAACTCTTTTAATCATGTGAGAATCAACTGATTCTGGAGAGGATCATTTAACTGACTCGCTCGGAGACCTATGGCTTCGATTCATGTTTATGAAAGAATTTCCGAAGCCTCTTCGTCAAACTAGGATGTAGGTACCTGATCTCAGATAGAAGGAAATATTAAGGTTATGTCGGTGAGTTATTTCGTTTTGTGGCATTGGAGAAACATGCGTGAATAACCGTGTCTATTTTTGCGTAAAATAAAACTACTGCTGAATACTATAATGAAACAGTAAAAATGTAAAATGTAAGCAAATTCTAGTTACTTAATGAACCCTTCCTCAGAGGTTAAAATAAATAGCTGGTCGTGTCTCTTACCAAAAGCATCCAATGCCAGTAACACAAGCATCACGAAAACAACCGCCTTCATTTCGACGAAAAGTGCTGCTTTTGTAATGAATCTGAAATATTAAAGGTTGAATAGTTAATGTACATATTTACTGTATATCTACACAGTGGGACCTATATCAGTTTTATGACAAAAAAATTTCCCAATTAATCAATTTCAAGCTCTTCTTTTTTTGTCAATATTATGTAAGTAATTTATTAATTTATTTAATTAAGTAATTAAAATACAAACGGTGTTTAAAATTATGCAGAGTAGGCCATATATCAGTTCTCTTTAAGAACTGACATATGGTCCCCCTGAAATGCATGTATTTAGCTACCACGAGTTAGCTGAATGCATTCATTTCAGTGAAGTACTTTTTTCTTTTCTTTTTTTGTTTTTTGTAGTAAGTGGAAATTTTCAAGACTCTGGGAAAACTAAAATGGTTTGCATTATTCTCTTTATTTATCTAATTTATTTAAATAAATAACGATGCGTCTACCTTTTTAAAATAAAAACGTATAAAAATTAACGTGAAGGAAATAGAATATTATTACAAAAGTTTAAGCAGATACCCAGATTTATCTCTCGTGGGTAGTACAGTTGGTAGAATCACCGTCTTCCCTAACTCCGGTGGAAAAGACTTGAGTTCGAGTCTCATTAATGACGTCAGTAATTATTTCACAACCTAACCGAGTTGGTTGGTCTCAGGTGAAGGTAGGATGCATTTTTCTTCTGAAAACTCTCGAGTTTTTCGTTTTTCAATTATTCAAAAATGACAGATCTTGATGGGTTAAGTGGATCCGATTAGACACCGCCTGATAGATGACCTTTATGTATTACTTATTTATTATGTCGATAAAATTTGTCTCTATCGCGGTCCACCTGCAACAAACTGGCCAACCAAGATTTAGAACCAATGGTTCGCATATTTCTGTATGAGTTGAACACTAGTAATGTTCAAGTGAAGTTTTGACAACGAGTCATTGAACTGATCTTTTGCAATGAGAATCTTTTTTACCCAGAAAATTTGCATCAACAGAAACAAATTAATTATTTTTTTATATAAAAATATTCTCCATTTTGAGAATATTCCAATAATTGATTTTGGGGGTTTATGATTAGATTATTCTACTTTCTATTATTTCCGTGCCTTTCACACAAATCAAAAATCAACTGAGATTTTAAAGTTTGTAGCACACATCTTTGGAGTCTTCCTATTGGATTTGACAATAGTTGGACATGACACCGACGAAGACATTCTGCAACTTTGCTGCCGATACGCCATTGGCTATCTGAACTGGGTGCTCTAACCCGGTTCCCTTTAAAACTCCATCTGAACTGGGTACTCTAACCCGGTTACCTTTAAAACTCTGAAACGTTGTCAGGGAGGAGAGGAGACAGATCTCTGTCTCTTCTCCTGACAACTTTGGGTCCCATTAGGGGCCCAACCGCTAAATGACCAGAGGAACAACGGTACACGGCATTACACATATACAAAATCCATACACTTTTAAACCTCTGGCATTGACAGTGTTCTGTTTCGCGCCCACAATGTATACTACGCGGAGATGGGGAAAACCCCTGGTGCCGTTTGACACTAAACACACTCTACAGCTCCCTGCCTACCCCCATACTTCGCTTGGTGGGGCTCGTCTCCACTGACCTCTTTGGGGATGCCTACTCTACTGTCCCTATTCTTCTATCTGTTTTCCGCCCAGTTCAGTCTGCCCACCTCCTTCTCTCACTAAACCGTATGCCTCTATTCATCGTATGCCTCTACTCCTTCCAATAAAAGGTAATTTAACAGACATTAAACTTAAAAGATAAGTTAACATTCTCAAAAAAGTTCAGTTTAGTTTAGAATAAATATTCCTGTTCAATTATTTTTAAATATGCAGAAAGGAGAAAAGTGAAAAATATTACATACCTGTAGTATGGCAGATAACAGATCGATCAAATTGTGTCGTTCTGCACCAAATTTATGGATTTCTGTGCTGACTAAAGTTGCTTAATCTGATATTGGCGCTTTCAACACGCGTTCTGTAGGTAAGGAAAATGCAAGCGTTCCACCTGGAGTGACAGTACTTGAAGCAAAGCGGATGGTAGAAGAAATGCGAGTATAGTTTCTGAAATATAAGATAAATAAAGTACATGTTCTGTATATTATTATGCAGTGCTTACACTGAGTTGTCACTACGCTATCAAGTGTACCTTGACCTTCCATGAAAGAGAGAACTCCAGTTACAATGTTGCGTGCTCATACAATGAAATAATTACAGGTGAATAGTTACATTGGCGAAACTATTTCTGCGTAATCCAGTGTTTAAATGTGCAAAACGAAAGCTTTAAGTGAATTAGAATGTGGTTTAGTCAGTGCCACACAAGCTGGTGGGCGATTGATCCAAAAAAAACGTGGATAAGAAGCAACTGAGTTACTTGCTGATCAATAGACAAATGAACTATATTATGCATAAAAATAGTTATCTCTCTCTCTCCTGCAGAGCAGATATTGCATGATGAAGGATATAATCGTAATGATGCTTTCACTGCGGGTTTTATTTCGAATTTTTTGGCCGTTTATTGAAAAACAGATGATTAAGTCAATATGGATTTGCCAGAGTAGAGATAGTTTTGAGCCTTGTTTTCGATATGACTGAATTATTCAGCCTCGGTAAAAGACCACTTGACAAATATATCCTGTTCTCCGTTTGCCAAATTTGAAGAAAAGTTCTAAAATTAGGGTGTTTTCTCTTCAAGTGGATTAAAATCCGATGCCGCATATTTGCATTCAGGAAGCAGAGAAAGTGGAAACATATTTAAGCAAATTATTTCGGTGGTCCACAATGTTCCTCCAGAATATAAACCTCATAAAGTGTAGTCTACATTTTCTCTCCAAGATTTTATTGTTGTACAGTTTGGTTCTTGGCTAAGTCACCATCTAGAGTATTCCTCATTTTTTATTACTAATTCTCAATCAGAGACTTATACACATCAGTGGAACCCTCCAAGGCAAAATTCTCTTTTTTCTTTATTTTTAGGCTCTACACAACATTTAAAGTATTCTTAAAATGATTAAGTGTAATGATTAGCACACTTAACCGATCTAGTCCCTGTTCCTCTTCTTTGAACCTTTTTCTCTCCTGACCTGGATACAATATCAAAAGTGTAACTGCACCATCACCTAATAAAGAGGAATAATGATAGCCTTCTCTCTGCTTCATGTTTCCGATAAATCATAGTTGGAACTCCGTGTGTCTTCTTCTTGCTCTAAGTTCGCGTGTTGAACTTCATGTCTTTCTGTATAGCAATTTCCAAGTCTTTCTCAGCTTAAAAATTCCATGAATTCCTCTCACCCTAATTCATAAACTACTTTGGAATTTCTGTTTAAAAGCCCAGCGGTGTTTGGTTGTAGCTCATTGATTTCAAGCACCGGTCTCTGCACACCGGATGGAAAATGACAGGGCTCGAATTCCCTCAATAACATGAGACACTATAAGCTATTTCGCGAGTTGGCTGAGTTAGTCAGTCTCAAGCATGGGTTGCACGATTTTTTAACTCGAGTTTTTCGTCCAGGAAACCGACAAATTGACTGCAGAACCCATGAATAGACAATTTATAGACAATATACTATTGTTCACAGCCTTTCGTTGTTTTGGGATTTAATAGTTCACCTCCTTCCCCTCACACATATGAGCTCATTAATGCGTTTGGCTGACAATGAAATCACCCAATAATCACAGGTCAATCACTTGGTAGGTTACTAGAACTGAGTTAAAAAAAAAAGTCATATTATGGTTGTTCGAGAACAAACTCATCTACCCTTCTGTATTATATCCATATATTGCATATGTCCTGGTCTATTTGAATGTTTTGCTGTAAACTAAACTGGAACGTCCAGCAGGGGGAAAAATGTTGTTGTCCTCGCCTGAGCACTGCAACTCAGCCACGAAGTGAAAGATGTCAATAAAAGTTCCTAATGTCCTTGACGGGATTATAAAACAGACCCTTTCCATTCAGTTTGGGGAGCACAGTGATTAGTTCTACTCTCCTTCCCTTGTGGGAGTAGCTTTAGTTGAGCAAGGGGTATCTACAAATCGACCTTGGAATTCTTGCCACTGGCTATAACTCCGTTGAATTCATGACTCATAGAGCAGAATACCACCATTCCGTCTGAGTAATAATATCTCCAGAAGAAGCATTCGAACTGAATCTTCTAGCAACCATTATCAACATGTGAATTTAACTGAAAAATGTTATAGATTTTAACTGACAGAATATTTAAAGATTTTAATTAACAAATATGAAGTATATAAGCAGTTACAAAATACTTCATTCTACTCAAAGTTAAGAATTTAAGCTCAAACGATATAATATAATATAAATTGCTCAAAATATAATATAAATTGGCAAAATTTTCTTTATAAAAGGGAATAATTCAATTAGCAAATTTGCATAAAATAATCCATGAAATTAACGAAATTAAATAGTGCAGTTGTTATATCCGAATTAAAAGATAAAGAGATTGCCATCTGCAACTCAGTGGAACCCGTAAAACCTATCCGTCTACCAGTCTCACATACCGAGAAGTCGAGCTGGTCAACTACTTTCTGTATATCCATGGCCAGTGGGCAGACCAAGGCTATGGATATACAGAAAGTTTAATATATATATCCATATGGATATAGAAATTTTAATGTTTAATATATATATCCATATGGATATAGAAATTTTAATGTTTAATATATATCCATATGGATATATATTAAACATTCAGACATTAGGCTCTGGTCAACCTTCTATTGTAAATACCCTGTTAGAGATTTAGAAGAGAGTGGTTTTCCTTTATCCCGGCAAGAGGCCATATTGTTCTGTGAATATGCGGTGGTCATTCCCTGACCTTTCCGCATCCTCCGTATTTGGTGGTGACGGGTTCGAACCCGGTGTAATCAAGAAGCGTGTGCTACGCACTGCTGCTCCTTCCCACCTGGCTACGGGGGCGCCATTATATAGACATAAAACTCTTACTCTTAACATATTGTGTCTTGTTGCATTTAGTTATTTTAAGTTAATTCACTTCGTACTTTTATTGCTAACAAATTAATAAATTCATTCTTAATTTCTGGAGATAAATTATTTTGGTGTTTAATATGCGATTAAAGAGCACTTTTCGTACCAAAGTCAAATTGTCTGACAAATTTTATCAAGTTTAAAAATACGCCACAAAGTTATTTTCTTCGTTATTGATATGTACTAGCATGTCCACGAATTGCCAAATTATTTTCAACACAGAACAATATATATTTCAGTATTATTTTCAATATATGACGCCATTTCGAAATTTCGCTTCTTAGTGCTGCTTGTGCAGCGTCGTCAACTAGTCCACTTTTCTGAAGACCCTTTTTTAATAATTTCAATTTTGTGAAATTGGTTTTTGTCGTTGTAATGAATTCTCATGCAAAAGAACGTTTGGGTTTAGATGTTTCCAATCCTTAAATCCATCTGAGATGCACAATGGAACATTATTTGTGCCAAATGCAAATAAGAGACACTGAAAACAATACATTGCATCTTTCTTTTTGCAATAATATAACCATTTCCTCTCTTTTTTTCAATACCTTTATTTTTGTATTTCCACGAATTATTGAAACATCGGCCATTAGTGACAAGGTACGTGTTCGGGTACGTGTTTAAGACTATATGTTCGGGACGGTGTTGCACCATAAGAGATCTGTTTTTGTGGGTATTAAAGTTCCATGTGGTCGGATCATTAAAATTCAGACTTACATGTTCCATGTTAATATTATTGCTGCCATCATTTTCTTCTGCCAACTGTTGTTGGTTATTGTCCACACTTTCTACTTCTTTTAAAATAACATCAACTGTTTGAGCTTTTTCTCGGACTTCCATTTCAGTGGCATCGTGATTTGTTTCATCTTCATTCGAACCATGTTCATTTTCTTTGTCACTTTCAGGTTTGGAGTGGCTTATTGCAAGCCAGTTTTGTAAACTAGCGGAGCGTTTTTTTTTTTTCTAATTTCCTCTTTATGCAGTCTTTCTACGCGGTATTTCTATTTCCACGAATTACAAATACCTCGTAGAAATCCTGCGCCGATGAAGCGATCGCCTCATTGATCTCTTCAAAGTTACATTCCGAACAACAAATGGATCTATGATACTATGCAATATGTACTCAGATGTAAAAAAGTTTAAAAGTTTATTATTTTGAGGCCACTCGAATAATGAAATTCATCTGCCGTGCTGTGTATCTTATGTCTGTTAATTGCGTGTGTTCATAATTGCAAAAAGCAACAAGCCTTTTTTCTGATGGAGACTATATTGAAGAATGTGCGACTGAAGCTTGCGGAATTATATGTCCTGATATTAAACACAGATTTGAGAATATAAGTTTATCTCGGCGAACCGTAGTAAGAAGAATTGAATGTATCGATACAAATTTGAATGAGCAATTATTATCAGTAGAATCCATAACATGGTACTCGATAGCTCTCGACGAAAGTAACGATCAAAAGAATACTGGGCAGTTATTAATTTTCATACGTGGATGTACCTCTAATTTTGAAATTATTGAAGAGCTTCTTCTTTCAATGGAGTCTCTTAAAGACCAAACAATGGGAGCTGGTATATTTTAAAAATGCTTAACAAGATATAATTTACAATGGAACAAAATGGTAAGCGTACCAACTGAGGGAGCACCAAGTTTGACAGGTAAAAATGTTGGAGCGTTAAAGAAAATTCGGGATAAAATTTGTGAAAATTATCCCGATTATAATTTAATTACAATTCATTGTATTATACATCGACAAGTATTATGTAAAATTGTGTTAAAAGTTGAATATGTCACATCTTGTATTATTAAACTAGTAAATTTTGAAGGTGCAGGAGGATGATTGGAAAAGAAAGACAATAGCAATTGAGGAAGCATCTACAAAATTGTGTGAAGTCCTCGGGACAATCGCTCGCACCCTTCAGGAAATAAGTGCTGAACGGTGTCTCTGCACTAATGACCGCTGCATAGTCACAAAACGGGATGCAGCCACGCAAACAACACCCCTTGAGTCTGCCGAACTGCTTACACAAAAAGAAAAGATGCACAATAACAATCCCTTTAGGGTGGCTAAAGAAAATGAAAGCGCCCTTGAAACTCTTCTAATCAAATCAGATTACTGCAAGTTCCTTAAATCACTTGAGAATCGGGATCAGAAGAAGAAAAGCGACAAACGTCCACAGGAAGTAAACAGAGCCACCTGTGTAGTGAACCACACTAATAAGTTGACTCTGTTTCACGAAAGAAATGATCATATTGTACCACACGACAGACATGACCAAGCTATTGAACAGAGAATCGCTGACCAGAGATGTGTTTCGAGAAGCAAGAGCCCCGCCCCATTTTCTCCCCCACTAGAAGGCAACCAAAGAATTCCAACAACATTAGTCAACAACCGATTATCAAAGACTCACCCTAGTAAACAGACGCTCGCAGAGAAATATGACATCTCTGTCGCTTTGCCCAGAACCAAGATATTTGTCTCCCGGTTTGGACCTTCAACAAGCCCCGATTCCATAAAGAGAATGTTTCTTGTGGAACACAATGTCCGCATCGAAGTAAAACAGCTTAAAACTAGGCAAACTGGCTACGCCTCATTTCTAGTAAGATGTTCACCTTCTGCCTACGAAAAAGTTCTGGATCCCGACTTCTGGCCTCCAGGCATACTTATCAGACCTTTCTCTGACGAAAAAAGGCCATCCCCTCAGCAATCCCTGCTTACTCGTCCTCTACAATAGCAATCATCTAGTCCAAAAAACCGCCATCCATGCCACACAATCAGGGTCTTCTCGCAAAATGTGCGCAGCATTGTTAACAAATTGGCCCCCCTGCAATCTCTCCTCCTGCTCGACGAATATGATTTCATCTGTATCCAGGAAACTTGGCTTAACCATGGAAGACAACTCACCCACTTGGCCACTCCTCACCATTACAAAAATGTTTGCAACGGCAGGGACCACAAACGTGGAGGTGGCGTCTCCATCATTTACAAAGACATCCATCACCTTGTGTGTGCACAACTCAGCGACTCCCCTGCATTTGAAGCCATTTCTGCAATTTTTACAGTTAAAGAAGTCAGAACTCAAGTTGTAGCGGTATATTTACCTCCTGACCATAATCCCGACACAAGGGATGAGCTAACTACCTGGATTATAACCCACCTCAAGCCTCACATGCTCACCTTTGTTTTAGGAGATTTCAACATACCCTCCCCAAGACACGAAGCTGCTTTGAAGGACGTCGTACGCTCCTTCTCATCTCTAGGCCTTAGACTAACCCATACGCAACCTACAAGACGACATCAAAACCTAGACCTCTTCTTTCATAACCTTGACCATCTTACTCTCACAACGCCGATTTTTAAGTTTGCATCAGATCACCTCCCAATTTCCTTTGATAGTGAATGTCTATCTTCTCCCCGACAACTTGAACAACATGACCATAAAGAATCCCAACTCAAGATCTTCTCATTAAAATATATGCAACCTCAAATCATCCTACAAAGACTAAAAGCTACAGACTGGAAAAAAATTGCTGCTAGCCATCCTGATCAAACGCTTACCAATTTAGCAAACTTGTTAAAAGACATCGCCTGTGAAGGGGCCTCCAAATCTGTACGCCTGTCTCCCAGGACCAAGAACTGGTTTACCTGCGACGCAAAACTCGCCTTCATCATGAAACAGAAACTATACAGGAAATGGCAAAAAACACGGGATCTAGCCGACTACCAACTCTATAAAAAACATCGGGCACGCTTCCTACGCATTCGGAGGAAGGCGCAGAATGACTGGATTGCACACAGAATGAAACTTGGGAAAAGAATCTTCACCAACAAGAATCAACAGTCCCCCATGTCCACTGACACCTTCCTTGCATGGGCTAACTCGCTCGCAACTAAGCCCCTATCTGCCCCAAACCCCTTTATTCGGGTTAATCCACCAGCTAACCAGACATCACTGGATAAAATAGCCATCACAAAGGAACGCCTTACTGAGGTCATCAACAGTCTTCCCAACAAGTCTACCACTGGCCCGAATGGATTCCCTATTTTCATGGTTAAACTGTGCAGTGTATATATCATTGATCCCTTGCTTGATGCATTCAATTCCGTCCTCGTAACAGGAGTTTACCCTGCTATCTGGACACATATTATGTTTCCCCAGTTCCAAAAAAGTCTAACCCAAAATTGCCTAATGACTACAGACCAATTTCTGTAGGATGCACTTTTCTCAAAATCTTGGAAAAAGCCATACTTCCTGCTCTCATCCATCACATGTTCGGCCACAAACCTCCATACCTCCATAGTGTACTACCTGGACGTTCCACGATCACCAACCTCTTGGACACACTGTTCAGAATTGAAAGTACCTTAAGCAACAAAGAGCAACTGGATATTGTGTTTCTCGACATTAAGGCGGCCTTTGACAATCTGTCCACCCATGCATTATGTACCATACTGTGCAACTATTTCAAAATCTCTGGTAACATCTTAGTTCTCCTTAGGAAACTCCTTCAGTCCAGGATCCTATGGATCAGAAATCAAAACCATAATCACCACATTCTCTGCTCCAGAGGGCTTCCCCAAGGGGGCGTTCTCTCTGCCGCCCTCTTCGCCGCATCTTTAGAACCCTTCCTATCAAACCGAACTAATTTTACCACCTACGCAGATGATATTAAATTTTTCGTCATCACAAAATGCCCCCAGACTCTCCAGTCTATCACTGTGAGCTCCAACCGACAGCTACATGAACTGGAAAATTACCTTCATGCGATTGGGCTCTCCATTAATAAAGAGAAAACTGCACAACTCTCTATCACCAAGAAGAAAAATACCAACGATGTGGACATCATTATTGCGAATTCTCCAGTTAAAAAAGTCACCCAACAAAAAGATTTGGGTATCATCTGGGACAAAGACCTCACCTTCTTGCCTCACTTTAATGCCACTCGAACGAAAACATATTCGGCTTTATGGGCAGTAAAACAAGAGATCTCCAACTTCCATAACCCGGACCTTATCATCAAATACATTCTTCGTTGTATTTCCCAATTCCATTATATGCCTCGACTATATGGTCCTCAGCACCCTCATCATACCAAGCCAGGTTCCTCTCCCTGGAATTCTGGATCTTGAAATGGCTAAATAGGGTTGCCGGGCTAACACCTACAATCTCAAAATCTGTTCTGGTCACCAATCTTAATACGCTTCCTTGGAGGTATCACATCATCTCTAGGAACCTTCTTACTCTCTCTCAGCTTCTATCCGGAAAACTGAGGTCACCCGATATTTGGGATATCATCGCCAGACCGTCCGACAGGAGAAGATGCCAGTCCATCACCTCCCCATACAGATCGAAGCTGCGTAGCATGTCCTCCTTGGACAACATGTTTCCACACAACTCTTTCCAAATATTTAACAGATTAGCCATAGACGCTGAGAAACTTTGCAAGGACAGAACCTACAGATCTTCCATTCTTGCAGACATGTATGCCTTAGTCATGCTCTAGGTGGACTCTCTGTGATACCGCAATATCCACGCTTCGATGTATCCGGATGCACTTTTATTTGTTGTAACTTTGTTTTTGTACTTGTTGTAACTTTATGTTTTTGTATCTTCACCAGTGGCTGTTTAAGGCCGTATATTGTATCTGGCTCTGTATGCAATGCATATTTCTGTATTTTATGTTTTTCTCTGTATATAACTCATGTCCTCTAGCTGCATAGCTGTAAAAGGACATTTCTTCGGAAATAAATTGATATTAATAATAATAATAATAATACGACCGAGGGGGCCTGAAACACGGACAATTCGTTAATTTTCTGCAAGATATTGAATCCGAGTACACACATATTCCTTATCATAGCCAAATTCGATGGCTTAGCTTAGGAAAAGTTCTTCGACGAGTATGAGATCTTAAAGATGACATCGTTCTATTTTTAAAACTGAAAAATATTATGGACTTTCCCCAATTAACTGATAATAACTGAATTTGTGATTTTGCCTTTATTCTGGACATCGTGACACACTTAAATACTTTCAACACCGTGTTACAAGGGAAAAATTTATACGCCCATGATATGGTAAAAAGTTAGAATGCATTTAAATTAAAACTCCAGTTGTTCCTTCGACATTTATTAATTAACAAGGTAGACCACTTTCCAACCATGAAGTTGCTGAAGATTCCAGAAAATAAATTTGAAAAATATTGTGAAATTATCAACGCGCTGAATGACGACTTTTCACGAAGATTTGGCGACTTCCAAAAAATTGAGACAAGTTTGGCAATACTGCGCGACCCATTTTCTATAAAAATTGATAGCGCACCGAGTGAACCACAACTTCATATTATAGATCTGCTGTGTGATACCGATTTAAGGGAATTGCACCGTCGTGAGGAAATCTGTAAATTTTACAATACTCTTAATTCGGACAAATTCGACAAACTTAAAGATTTTGCCCGAAAAATGTTGGCTATTTTTGGATCAACCTACATATGTGAACAAACATTTTCCATTATGAATCTAAATAAAAATTCTTTACACAAGCATCACCGATAAACATTAAAAGCAGTTTTAAGAATCTCAACTACAAAATTAACACCCGAAATTAAAAAAATGTTAAAAGATGTAAAACAGTTCCTTTCATCTCATTAAATTCTTGGTTGTTAGAGAATAATTTTTTTATGTTATATTTCTTCTTCATGATAACAAATAATATATATCTAAAAATAGTATTTTACATGCAGCCCGCCTTCGTTTTGAATTCCTAATGTGGCCCTTCAGCCAAAAAGTTTGCCCAGGCCTGTATTAATCGATGAATACAAAATAGGTTTATAATTCAATCAATAACTGAGATATTTTAAGAAAAACATAGCATGAGAAATTCTGAAAAGACTGAAAGAAAGTAGGAGAGAAAATGAAGACAGATTCCTGACCTGGAGTAACAAGATCAGTGATAGAATCTAACTATAAACAAAATTCATTGTAAAATGGCAAAAGAAAAGAAGGTGAATAGATTTCTCGAGAGAACCGAAAACGTTTGGAGGTGAAAAGTTGGAAATAAGCAAGTTTAAAATATAAAGAACCGTGTCCTGTTAAAAGAAGGTTAGAAAACATTTTGTGCGAAAATCATTTGCGAGTAATTTAATTAAAAAATGAAACTTCTAGAATAAATAGTTTTGTAATTAAAACCTTTTGGAAATTAGACCAAAGTTCATGAAGAATTTTTAAAATTCGTTGTTTTTTTTTTTTTTTTTTTTTGTTTAGGACTGGAGGATACACCAATTTGAATTCATTGATCTTCGCCAGGAGACCTTAACGAATGAAGTAAGATTAATCGATTGATTGATTCGGTGTTTAATGAAATAAGAAGGTCCACGAGAAATTGTGAACCAGATAGAACTTGCACAGCAGAGGTATAGACAGTTCTACATGCCCTAATTGGTACTAAGAGGAAACTGCGATTGATTGAACCAAGCTTGGACTGAAATGTAAGCAATTCAGGGCGTCTAAACCAGGCTTTAGCAGTATAAGAGGTAATTGGTAAAGTGACTACTTTGTATAGTGTATTTAAAATGTTATGGTTCGGATTCCGGTCCTGACGAAAAATGCGAACAGTTTGGAAGACACGTTTTTTAATTTCGTCACTTGTTGTTGTTGTAGGTTTTACGGAGCTACGGCAGTTTATGGCCATTATGTGTCGAATCTTTGTGGGACAGGTGCTTTAGATGGGAAAGGTAAATCGATTATGAAGCAGAAATCCAAGGAATTTTGAAACGTAAATTGCTTCCAAGTTGCAATGGGAAGCAATTTACCAAAGAGAAGGGGGAGGAAACAAGCACATACAGCACTTGCATGAGTCACTCTAACTCAGTCACTTTATGCCGGGCCACGTAATTCAAGGCAAAGTTTTCCACTTTAACTGAAGCACTTGTGAGGCTATTTCTCTCACCTACATTTTGCAACTGTTCAAAGTAGAGCGTCTCGTACTAAGATGAAATGAGCTGTCTGGGAAAATGTTGATATTCGGTTATTCAGAAACGAATTCTGAATTTTTCCAGAGCAGCTCCTCAATTTCCTATAATGATATTCATGAAATAGTTGTATATTCCCATTTCAAGCTCAATATAGCGGAGTCTTGCAATAATAGTGATACACAAAATATTTGGTAACATTTCACAAAAAATATTTTGCGGATATTTGAAATTTTGTAATTAGAGTATATTGTTTGAACACCAGTTTAGTGTAGATTTAGAAGCTATGGAAACTTGAAAAATATTACATACTGACGTGTAGATTAGCAGATAATAACAGCTTGATCAACTGTTTTCGATCTGCCCCAAATTTATAGATTTTTTCACTAGCTATATTATCTCTTTTGATAGTGGTGCGTTCATCAGCGGTTCTGTGAGGGAGAGAAAATCCAAATCTTTCACCTGGAGTGATAGTACCTGGAGTGAGCAGGAGAGTGGGAGAAATAGGCTAGTAAAGTTTCTAGCACTGCAATATAAAATAAATAAACTACATGTATATTATTGTAGAGTTCTAACACTGAGTGATTATTTCACAATTTAAGTATACCAACCGTTTCCATGAAATGGAGAGTGCCATTAGTCATAACGTTACGTGTTTCTTCAATTCTTGGCGTATAATTTAACCGAATTAGATGTGGTACCAAAGTTGGAGCCAGAAGTGCTGATTGATATATATGCCTTGAAAATTGCAACCCTGCTGTGGTTTGCATGTACACAGGACCATCGGAATCCTAGGATTCGTCGCACCATGTCAGATTTCTCCATTGTTCGAGAAACCACTGCTTGTGCTCTACATCACTGGAGATGATGAAGTGTGCGTTTTCAGTGTGATAGGTGGATTGCGAAGTGCAACTGTTCCGTGATATACAAAGCTATGGAATTCTTGACATAATATTTTTGAGCACTGGTCTTTCGAAACTTGCGTTGAAATCCATGCAGAACTGGTAAACTGTTGCTCGCCCGTTTCGCTTTGCTCACTGATGTCACGTCTATGATACTAATTATCCTACCTCCTGATTCAGGAATTTCACCCTCTGTTGCAATTGGAGATGGTTCTTCTCTTCATATTCTCATTCAGATTATTATCTCAGGAACATCAGGCCTGTTTGAAATAGCTAAGTCTTTCCTCTGTGAATTGTAGAGTGCAGGTAGACCTTGTTTTTCTTTAGAGGCATGCCACTAAGGATGTTGGAATGTCATTTGTATGTTTCATGCCTTCATCAGTGACACATATCGTTTCTATTTCTTTACAACTACCTGTGTCTTTATATGGAGATTCTGACCCAGTCCTAATACTAGAAGTGTAATCGCACCATGATGTAATCAAGACCGGTAATTAGTTTGGTTGACTTGTAATCTTACTGAGTATTGCCTTTCTGTTGGAAACAAAGTAAATACAGACTGAGTGATTGAAAATTATAGAGCCATATCGAACCTCGCGATCCTTTGTACCCTGTCTTAGATGTAACATCAGTGGACAAAAATTCAAATCATTATATTAAGGCCACCCGAAATTTCTTACATATACCGGTATATATATTATGTCTGTAAACTGCGTGTGTTCTCTGGTCGATTTGCCTGTTTTGCTGGACGAAAAAAATCCAAGCTTCCGCGGGAGAAAACATTGCTATCTACGCCTCAGAACGACTAACTCAGCCACGGAGTGAAAAAAAAGCCCATAAAAGTTCCTCGCATCTTCGACTGGATTCGAACACTGGCTTTTTTCAGCCCGGTGTGGGGAGGACGGTGACGTTTCTTTCCAAAACGCGCAAACAGGCATCAGTCGACAATCAAAATTTCTGTCAGCAAAAACAAAATCAACACAGTAGGCTCAGGAGAACCAACACTGGACAGCGGAGAGGATATACTTAGAAATCTTTGTACTTTCTGTTTCACACTTTCGCTACAGTGGAAAATAAAAAAGTTGAATCAATGAACCCGTCCTGCAGGTGTCAATAATGCCGTCAGGTGAAGGTTGTGTCATTGAGTCGAGTATATTTTCATGACTAATAGTGGAACCCGTGATACCAGTGGGAACATTTGAATCATACGTAAGGGATTTCTGGAAATTGCTTCTTATCACATTCCTTCGTGGGTACAGTTTGTCCATATCCGAATGGATTGTTTCCACAAGATATTCTATGCTCCAGATCACAACACACACCAGAATGGTATAGAATTTCTTTTTTGAACGATAAGAGTGAATTCGGCCTACTGAGCTAGATGCTCAATCACCAATTAAATGAGATCTCAATCCAATAACGCCTCTGGGATGAGGTGGAACGTGCTGTTTAAAATAAATATTCACAACCATTTAAATAGAAACATCCGTGCGAAAAATTGAGTGGACACTAATCGGAATCCCTGAGACAACACCAAAACATTTCGAAAGTTTTATTATTATTTTATTTTATTTTATTTTTTGTTGAATCTACTCTACCCCCAAATTCTTCTGTTCTATGAAAATGGTGTGGGACCAGATTAGTCACTCCAAGGACTCATGTTCTGATCCAGATTCCGATGATGCTGCTGCTCTACCATGAAAGCGAATTAGGGAAGTTTGGAATGTTTTTTTTGTACGATAACACGAAAAAAATTCTGCAAATTCTTTCAAAAATATGCCTATTCTTCGTGGTTCAACTTGAGATATGATATGCAAGGAATCAATCAAGAAAGAAAACCCTGTAAAAGTTCCTAATATGAGAGATAAAATATCAGGTTTATACGAATACAAATATATGGTCCTTTTTCATTAGTAATGTAAAGTGGATCTTGCCTCTATTTATTACGTATTTCATGTCTTTCAAAAAGTCTGTTCTTGTATTGAAATCGAATAAACTCATGAAAGAACAAACAATCACATCGTGATAAATAATTAATAAAAGTTTTAACCCGGAAAAATTATTTAAAAAATCATTTGGTAATGCACGAGTACAGGAATTTGAATTTTATTTGTCATAGTTTACAAAGGCAGGTCTCACCAGAATAATTTACAGGAGAATATGTAAATAAACTTTAAAAGAGAAAAATAAGATATTAAACAAATTTCCAAGCAGGGTTCACAATCATTTGTGAATTCCAACACTGTGCTTTCATTGCAAATGGTTGTTCAATAGTTCTTCAGTAAATATAGTTCCAAATTCTTGAAGGAAGCCCCACTTCGGTCTTCAGAAGGGCCCTCCTTTCAGATTGCGGCATCTCTTGTGCAGAAGGGAGACCCTTTTTATCATCCCCTTTTTTCCTTATATTATATTCACTATATTTAAAAGACGTAGCCCATTGTTTCTATGAAGATAATTCCAATTTCATTTCCTAGAATGGTCCCAATCAGGTTTCTAGACCATCGCTTCATTATAGCTAGAAGGAGACCAATTGCTACCAAAAAGCGATTAATTACTGTGGGAAAGAGGGGCCCTCATTCAGCTTCTCGAATCATCAGATGTTTACTTTTCTTAAAGGACGGGATAATTGCAACCAAAATATGTTTCAATTTTGATAACGCAGCCAGAGCTGTCCCAAAGTGTCCCCCTTCTCTTTCCGGATATTATATTCACTACATTGAGTAGGGGATTCCCATTGTTAACATGATGTTCATCCCCATTTTCATTCCACAGAGAGGGACCCCCTTCAGCTTTTTGAATCTTCGGTATATTTTGAAGGAGGCCCCGTTGCTTCCACAATGTGAATTACCGATATCGATTGATTCTCATTTCAGTCTCTTTAGGGTATCTATCAACTTACTACATAAATATCACCATACCTAGTAATCGCACATTGATTCCATAAAGTACGATTGAAATCGTGATAGAGCAGGATTTCTCTTTTTTTGCAATTGCCCATTAACCAACTTTCTGGTCCACATCAGTCTTCGTGTGTGCATGTGTTCTTTGTTTCCTTAACTTAAATATAAGAATTCTGTTTCTTCTTCATGCTTCATTTTCGACACCAGTAGGGCTGTCGTTCAACTTTAAAAATATTATATTGATAATATCCAGGAGAGGGCATATTGGTTCACTAAATTGTATTCTATTCAATAATGGAACCGCGATTTCGCTCTATATTTCCAGCAGCAGCACTACCCAAATCAGTTAGTTATGCCATGAGCATTTCATGATTTTAAGGGGTGTTGTTATCACTGTCAGCCGCAGCACATCAGCAGCAGTTGTCAAAAAGATATATGGACTGCCCGAAATTTCACGGGTTTTAAATGAGCGATTGCATTCTGCAGGAGTATAGAGATCTTGAATTTGCAGAAGCTTTTTGTCTCCGAACAAAATGACCACCATAATATTGACCAACTGTGTGGGTGATCTTCATTCTATGCACATGGTGCGCATATGAATTATCATCAATTGCAACAGGAGCAGCAGTAGCAGTCTGTCAACGGCGTGTTCCCTTCAGCTGTTGCTAAAACTTTGTTTGCTGTTTTCCAAAGCTCTCTTACACAATGACTGAAGAATAAGATACTGAATTGATCAAATTTCTTCTATTCTGTATTGAGCCTTGTGTTCAATGAAAGAGAAAAGTCTTGACGTTCAGAAGTATTTCCTGAAATTTCCAGTAGATTGTTCAGTAAGCAGGTGTGGAAGGGGAGTTGCTATCTGTAGCAACCGGAGGAGCAGCAACAGCTGTAATCGTAAAACTGCCCAACGTTTCATGGGTTTTACATGAGCGATTAAACTCCTTTACGAGTACATTGATCTTCAAGTTCCACAAGTTTTTTCTACGCTCAAATTGACTCTCATATTATTCACCAAGGGTATGGGGGTGCTTCGTTTCATGCACGTCTTAGGTATAGTGGCATAGTGTCAGAGTGTTTGGATTGTTCCCTGACAGAGACCACAAAAGAGAGAGAGAGAGAGAGAGAGAGAGAGAGAGAGAGAGAGAGAGAGAGAGAGAGAGAGAGAGAGAGAGAGGGAGGGGGGGGGGGGTTAGAAATGAGGATATATAGTTTAGAGAAAGAAAAGAGGGAGATAGGTAAACCTTGAGGACGACAGAGAAGGTATCCTCAGGTGAGATGGAGATGTCTCCATCAGGCGAAAGAGGGGAAAAGGAAGGGGATCAAAAGTGACAGTGCAAGGGAGCACTGTGTAGGTCGCCATTTGGCAGTCAAATCCACGTTATATGACGCAACATAAAACTTTAGCAGCAGTCATTCAATAGCGTGTTCCTTTCACATGTCATTTGATATTATGCACATCAAATTAAGACTTTTAACAAGTAAACCTTTACCCTGAAGATGTAGAAACTAGATGAAGTTTTATAGATTTTCCTTGAGTCTGGTTTCTACTAACGAGTCGACAGAACTTGATATTCCGCAAACAATTTATCACAGAGTTCTTAAAATTTTATCACCGTAGGTGAGGGGAATCTGTTTTCCATGCACATCGTGCATACAAGAGATTCATTCCATCTCATTAGTAGAATGAGCAAAAGAATGAGAGGTCTTGATTCCATTAGCCATATCTTTCAGAGATATTAAATTTTTAACACAGGTTTCATTCTTCTGTTACTAGCACGTCCTTTGCCTTGTGGAGTACTATTTTCATGTTATCACAGCCATCTTTGGTGAAGATGAAGTTTTATAGATTTTCCTTGAGTCTGGTTTCTACTAAGGAGTCGAGAGAACTTGATATTCCATAAGAAATTTGTCACAGATTTCTTAAAATTTTATCACCATGGGTGAAGGGGATCTGTTGTCCATGCACATCGTGCATGCAAGCGGTATCATTCCAATTCCTGAGTACAATGAGCAAAAGAATGAGAGGTCTTGATTCCATTAGCCATATCTTCCAGAGATATTAAATGTTTAACACAGGTTTCATTCTGATATTACCATCACGTCCTTTGCATTGTCAAATACAATTTTAACGATATTAGAGCCATATTCGGTGTTCTCAAGTCTTACATTTTTCACAGAGTTTTTTTTCTGATGTTACCATCACGTCCTTTGAATTGTCGAGTACTATTTTACTGTTATCACAGCCATCTTTGTTGTTCTAAGATCTTACATTTTTCACAGAGGTTTCGTTCTGATGTTACCATCAGGTCCTTTCCTTTCATGTTATCACAGCCATCTTTTGTGTTCTAAGTTCTTAGATTTTCACAGTGGTTTCATTCTGATGTTACCATCACGTCCTTTCCATTGCCAAATACTATTTTTAACGATATTAGAGCCATATGTGGTGTTCTCAGTAAATTGCCAATTTATATGTTTGTAATAGAAGAGAAAAATTTGTATGTCTGCTTCATCTGTGTAAGATAATTTTGACGTGACTATATAGCGCCAACGTTTGGATTGTCCGGAATAATGATGCCATCTATATACCTAATCTCCTACGTCTCTTAGAAAACTACTTCAATTTTCGCGGCGATGTTCTCTGGTTCCTAGAATCTCTCCTATCGAAGAGGACCCTTGTTCTAAAGATCGGAACAAAGACCTTCACGCGTCACATAACTGCCGGTGTACCTCAAGGGAGGGTCCTGTCTGGCATTCTCTTCTCAGCAATCATGGTGCCATTTGTGACCAATAAGTGCAATTGGATCACATATGCTGACGATGTCAAGCTCCTTACTAAAATATCGCCATCCAACTCGGCAACCGAAATCACTCAGCAAATCACTAGCAAACTGCAGGACATGGCTGACTACCTCAATACCTTCAACCTCCAAATCAACCCCCTAAAATCAGCACAAATAACTTACTCTAATATATATATATATATATATATATATCTTTATTGCAGGCAGTGATTGGTTACATGATTGCCTGATGCAATAATACCCACAACAGCGACAATGCTAGGAGTCTAAAGGGCAGCCCAACAACGTTGGAGCCTGTGCTTAACGGCTCCTCAGTTCCAAGTGTTCAAACACACAAAGATCTGGGGGTCGTTTTCGACTCCAAACTATCTTTCAACGATCACATAAACCTCATACAGTCGAGGCTGAATTCACTACGCTGGGTCGCCAAACAACAGCTGCTCCACACCACCGACCCACAACTGGTAAAAAGATACATCGTATCAATCCTTTACCCGACAATACTGTATGCTTCAGAGATATGGGCCTCGGCCGCCGAATCCAACATCAAAAGAATATTCTCTGCCGAATTCTGGCTTCTAAAATGGGCCAACAGCAAACTCCACCTTCCCCCAGCTCTCAGATCAACGCAGTTAGCAGAAGCTCTTCAACTACGCAGGCTCCGGTCCTACATCGCAGAAAGAAGGCTGCTGTTCACCATCAAGATGGCCACCGGTAAAATTACAGAGCCGAATTTCTGGGATCACTGCTCTTGGCGCATTCCTCCCCCTTATCTCCGGTCTTCAGCACAGCTGCTAGCAAACCGTAACCGGCTAGTACTAACCGACAGATTCCTGCCAAAGCAAATGCTGCCCTCACTGCAAGCCATCGACGGGGACCTCCAAGAAGTGGTCAATAATAAAAAATACAGGAAGGGTATCCTCGTCGAACTGAAAATGTAAAACTGTGCTTTGTTAATAATCTGATTTATCTTTTTTTCTCATGTGTATCTCTTTTGTAAATATGTTTTGTTAAACCCTGGCACCACCATGCCGTGACGGGACTAATTGTATGTCTATCATTGCTGCAATTAAAGATTCTATTCTATTCTATAATATTTTTTGGGAGACGCAGTTGATATACTCATTTGTCAATACAATTTAGGGATGCGTCCTCCAATCCAAAACGGTAAAGTTAAAACTATGGATATTAACATAAATATAAGAAAGATAAATTCAATAACAATTCAGAACGTAAACTTGCACACTTGATTCTTCTGTCTGAATAAATTTAGATACGACTGCATATCATATGAATACGATATTGAAATTCAGTTTGTTTAGAATTGCAAGCAAGCGGTAAATATGCTCATTTGACTAAAAACAATTTTGAAATGCTTGCTTGCCAGCCAGAAATTAAAAACACTAATACTGCTTAGCATTTCCACCTCCTTAATTTGATGGCGAATGTAAGCCTTTCCCATATCGAAGCCGAAGACTTAAGTTTGAGACCATTTCCAGTGACAATGCAATCTCTATAATTCGCAACTTTGGGCATTCTCTTGCCAGTATTATACAGGTGGATGTCAGCCATTTTTCTTTTTAACTTCTTTCTCTTTTCCCTATCTTTGGCTAACAGTTCAAAGACTTCCATATCCCGTTCCTCGTATCTGAAAAAGAAATTGCAAGTAATTAAATGCTTGTGAAATTAATTATGACAGCAAAGATAATCTGTGCACTGAATCTCTAAAAGGAAGATTCTTAGAAAACTTTATAGTTTTAAAAGAATTAATACAAACGCAGTAACACAGCATTTTTAAAAATATAAAAGAAATAAAAAAACAATATAATATTAATAATAATAAATATTAATAAAGTATTTGAAATATAAACGAATTTATTATTTTAATTTAAATATTGAAATATCGATTTTAAGGATTATTAAATATAAATAAATACAAGAAAAATTTCCACATTTTTATGTGAAAAAATTTCACAAAGTGGCTCATTTATTCGGTTTTATGAGGATTCATCGTTTTGTCTGACATAAACTCAGGTTGTTCACCGAAGAGCAAACGTATCAAAAAATATTTTCAATTTGGAATACAAAAAGTCAGGCCTCATGTGGCTTTGGCGATTGTCACAAACAATAATATTAATTAATTTTCCTTGAATATAGATATTAGGGTTGGTTTTTCGCTGTTGGTCTGCACCTCTGCTTTTTCTGATCCCAAATTTGCATTTACCTGAGAAGTATCTTAGACAGAGGATTCCTGAATATGTTCGATTTTCACATTTTGCAGTCATTTCAATTTTAGACCAAATTATTGGAACTCGTTGCCATAACTGGTTTTCTATTTGAAGATTTATTAAAGAAATTTTCAAGTTGTTATTGTTTTGGAAACCAATGTATTCTTAAAGACAACGCTACCATGATACTAGAAAATTAATTTATTTCACTTCCTTCAAAGCAACCATTCCTATTTTAAAAGCGAAATCTCTTGCAGAATATATCAGTAATGGCAAAAATTAAGAAAACTGGGGAATTTCTGTCCTGTTGTATACCAGCTATACCAACTATCTGAGCATTCGGTTCGCATAGAAGTAATATAAAATCAAACACAAATTAAAATGAAATTGAAAGATAATATGGTTTGAAAACAGCTCAAACCTCATTACTTTAACAAACCCATATCAACTTATTCTGAGCCGTCAGTTCCTTGTCTCTGGACTTTTTAAGAGGGAGCACCATCAACTCCAGTTTCGTGGGAAGGCCCGGGTTCGAATCCCATCAAGGATGCGAAGAATTTTTATTGATGATTTTTACAAAAAACTGAGTTCGTTGAAGTCTCAGGCGAGGGCACATGGTATTTTCTCCCGGAAACTGGGACTACCGTTCAGCAAAGAGCAAAACTGACTGAACAACGTTACCATTTTACAGATGTAATAGGGACAGAGCAATAATGGTCTGTTAGGATGTTTCTGTGCGTTTTTTGTTTCTAATTGTAATCGTTCTTTCATCAAAATATCTCATAGCTGCGAAGAGGCTAATCGAAAAAGCCGATTAGTTCTCTCTAGTATACATTACACACATTTAAAATAGGAATAAGATCATGTGAATGTGGCAGGGGAGGGAACCAAAAAACAACTCACGAAGTTTAATGAATTTATGAATTTTATTGATATTTTATGTTTACTATAAAAGGTTCAGATTTATGCACACATTTTTAAAAAATATTTTTAAAATGAATCTTTAGCTGGATTTTTATATTGCCCTCGAAATATGCATAACTAATAGTGAATACGAAGATGATAACTAAACCATGAGTGGTAGAGGTAAGGATATATATTTCTGCTATCATACATTTGAAAGAAATTGACGTAATGCCTGTTACTACTCGCTTGTGAGATTCAAAATGGTATAAGAAGAGAATCTTCACAGAAGGTGTAGGCTATTATCGGCTTTCAGAAGTAGGGTCTTGGATGGTTTCACATGAAGAAAAATGAATGCAAAACGCTGGAAGTCGAATCAGTCTGGAGTCTAAGAAGATTTGAGAATTTGAATCGTTCTGCTATAAAATTTGGATGTCTATTTCAACATTTGTTGTGTACCCAGTAATAAACACACACACACACACACACACACACACAAACACACGCGCACACACACGTTCACACACTCACACACACACACACGTACACACACAAACGCACACAAACACACGAACACACACACAAACATGCGAACACACACACAAACATGCGAACACACACACAAACATGCGAACACACACACAAACATGCGAACACACACACAAACATGCGAACACACACACAAACACACGAACACACACACACACACACACACACACACACACACACACACACACACACACACACACACACACACACACACACACACACACACACACACACACTTTAAAATTGATTAAATTGATTTTAGAAGAAAGCCTTTCACTACATGCAGAAAGACCTTTTGAATACTTACTGAAATGTATGCACAGATGCAATATCTTCGGCAAATACAACTGATCTATTTGGAGGTGGTTCAGCAGGTGGTATCCCTAGGTTATCTCCGTTATATTGGGCAACTTGAATTCTGTCCTCAGGAATAGCAACTTCTGCAGCTGGACCCATAGCATTTACAGCATGTATTTCCTCATCCACTGGATTTTCAGCATCTACTTGATTACGGTTTTCGGGATTTCCAACTTCAGCTTCATTACGGTTTATGGGATTTTCAACTTCAGCTTCATTACGGTTTTCAGTATTTTCAAAGCCTTCTTCAGGTTCTTTAGGATTTGCAATAACTACATCAGTAATTGCTTCACTCACGCAACAATCCCCACCTACTACAGCATTATCTTCAGGAAAGAGATGCATTGGGTCAACTATATGAGAACCTTCAGGCTTTAAATGTTCAAATTCAGATGAGTTTTCCAAATATTTATCCTGATTTTCCTGTATAACAAGCTGAGCGTTGCCATGATTAATATTGTTGGAGGCTCCAAGCATGTCATCATAATTCTGCTCAGAGTTTCCGTTCAGGTTATCCGTTTCTACTCCATTTTCCACAGCAGGAATAAGACTGGGTTCTTTTTCTGGAACTGACGAAGTTTCGTCGAGATCAGCGTTGCTGTCTGCTTGTGCTGATAATGAACCTTTCTGAGGACTATCTGCGTGGTTTTCTTCTATGATTATATTTATTCTTACCGAAGCAGTAGGAATGAAAACAACTTCATCTTTCTTTTTTTCAAGTGAAGGATTTGAACCTGATGTCGATTTAAGACAAGGACATATAGCTGCAAGACACAATGGCAGAAATATCGTTAAGAACTAGATTTAATTGACATCAGTGGGACTGTTGACTAGATGTGTAACAAAAGCCGTATTAATGAACAATTTTGAAATGTAATAATAACGTGTTGTCGTTTGAAAGGGAAGAAAGCACATTAACTAAAGGAACGGTACACTCTTGTTAATGTTTTTCAATAGTCGATTCGATATGAATGATTTATATTTACCTGATAACATCTTCCTAAGAGGCGCCATATTTACCGTTTACGTTTTCACGATCTTCTTTGCCTTTAAATATAGAATTATATGAGAATTCAAATGTGCTAACTGAACTCAATGGACTAAGCAACTGTAGTGACAAACAACGATTGTCAGGAGATTACAACAAACGAATGTCAGAGGATTGTTTTTATTGAGACCTAAGCAAATATTGAATGCTTTCCCTCTGTCTTCATATAATAATACCAGTTACATTCTTAGAATGGGCGAATCATCTTCCTTTATCTAAAATGTAAAATAGAAAATGGAGAAGAAATACAAATACTGTATTTCAAAACAACACTAGCAAATATTTGCTTAAATCACCCTGAGATGATGATCGATATTTTTTTCAACTTCAGGCAGGTCACAGGGCATGCAATGGTTATATACGTGTTTATTCATGGAAACGTTTTCATTTTGTACATCAAACGCCAATGAAATGATCAATGCAACATCGTGGGTAGCACAGTTGGTAGAAACATTTGGAAGATGGCTTTGGCTGGAAGTGGCGCATCTCTTATCACAACCAAAAGCAAACACCAACCACTGCATGCAACGGCTAAACAGGTCTACCTCTATAGCTGATTGAAGGTGTCAAATTGAATATATATAATGCATTTTCAATATTTCAATTTAGTATACTCTATCTAAACATATAATGCAGAATAGGGTCCTGAGCTGAATATCATCTGTCTTCTCTTTCTTGGTGATTTCGTTCTACTTTTCTCTCTCTCTCTCTCTCTCTCCCTCTCTCAGGGTAACTCGGGAATTTTTTGCTTTTGGCTGGCGCAGCATAAATTATCTGGTGCGGCTTCCTTGCACCAGATAGTTAATAATAATAAAGTCACTCGCGTTCAGATAATAAGGTCAGCTCGAAAAGTATTTCCTGCTCTAGCAATAACAACCAAGAAAGGAAGTAAAATCGAACGCATGAAATAGATGATCGAAATAAATACGTACATCATGCAGTGAACTAGAAAGTAACCAAAGTACGGACCCGATATGGCAGTGCACCAAATAGTACTAATACTACTAATAGTAAAGCCCATAGCCGAATTTCATGATGAATGCCGATAAATAGATTAAATTGGCCTTGAATGTGTTGAGTACGCTGAATTCTGATGGGATCCTTCCACTAGTCCAGATTACGAACCTAAGGGGGCAAAAATTCAAATTAAGAAAAAACAGATGTAGAATAGATGTGCAGAAATTTGTCTTTAGCCAGCGGGTTGTTAATTCCTGGAACAAACTTCCATCTGTCGTTGTGGAAATTGATAGGTTGAATAAATTTAAGAAGGAACTGGACACGCATTTGGAGGGAATGGTGCGATTTTTTTTTTTCTCGCTGATGCTGCATAAGCTCATACAATTGCTTTCTTGCATCACATACCACTACTACTACTACTAATTCCTGGCGGAGAGACCTATAAATACTGCGAAATGATGCAGTCTCAATAGATAGAACCCGGGTAAATCGTGATCGAGAAATACAATACCATTATATACATAAAAAAAGAAATACTCAGTAAACGCTAAAATCTTTACTTTTATCTGTAGGAGAAGAAAGTAGGCATAAAGTTAAAACCATAAACGCCTAACCACCCAGTCCAATTACTAACCTACTCGTTCTTAGAGTGGACTAATATCAAGCGGGGGAACATTATGAGAAAGACCAGGACAATGATGATAATCAGCCACCAACATCATACGAAAGCGTACTTCGACACATTGACTATCGCTCGAAAATTAGGGATTTCATAGACATTATTAAACAAGAGACCAAAGTGATTGGCTACCTGAAGGATTACTTACAGAAACACACAGTACCAATCTGTCATTGAATAAATCAGTCATACAAGAGGCACATCGGCTTAATCTCAGCGAGGAGACACTGCCCACAGAGACGGAAGCAACGAAGACACAATGATGAATGATGGAGTTTTTTTGTTGTCGCTCGATGGCAGGCACTGCAATCAACTGTACCAAGCTCACAAAATAATAATAATAGCATGAATTTTTCTCCTCACATTCTTGTTTTTTTGTTTTTTTTATTCCAGCAAAACTGGAAATCTGACCAGGGAATAAAGGCAATTTACGAACACAATGCACATGGGTGGATGTGTTTTTCGGCTAACCTAATTACTTGGAGTTTCGCATTTAAGAAATTGGTAGCGGATGTCCGAGAAGTTGAAATTGTTTGTCCATTTTCTGCAGGACAAGTTTCGTTCTGATAGGTGTTGTTGTTGTTTTGGGGTTTTAGGAGCATCAGCGACTAAGGCCAAGTTATATCCTGTGAATTTATGTGCCCTGGGATGGATTTTCTGTTTCTAATGGTGGAGGAAACTGGAGAATGATAATATTTGTCATTTTCAGTTTCAGCCAGTCAAATAACAACTGCGCTCCACTCGTGTGCTGCAAAAATCAAGAAAGTACAGTAACAGCGAGATCAGAAACAGCAACAGTGGACAATAGAGAATTAGAAAAGCGATGCTTGCTCTGACATATCTCGGTGACAGCTGATGGAAAAATCAAAATAAATAATTAAAACAGCGTGATGATTCCATGGCCAAAACTAACAAAATATTATATTAGGCCACCAGATTATTTAAATTCATATGCCGTGCTGTGTGTGTTACGTCTATTAATTGCGTTTGTTCCATGATCTACTTGTCTGGTTTGATGGACAAAAAACCACATATTCTGGGGGGGGGGGAACCTTGCTAGATATGCCTGAGACCAACTAACTCGGCCACAGAGCGAAAAATTCCAAATAAAGTTCATCGCGTCATCAACGGGATTCGATCCAGGGCATTTTCCACCCGATGTGGTGGAGGACGGTGACGATACCATTATGCTACCCACGCAGACTCATTCCATGGCCACATCCTAACAACGGTCAACAACTCGGGTTGGTCGTTGCTCTGTAACAGAGCGAGACCAGGTGTTTTCTTGGTGTATATTGGATCGCTTTGATACCAGTAGAACAGCATTTAGACACCACAGGGTATCTCCAAATTATCCTACTTGACAGTATATTGGTAGTTTCACCAACTGTATCTCGTTTGGATAGGTCTGTGCTCGATTCCCGTTTCCGACTGGAGGAATTTCTAATATCCTCTTTAATCCAGACTATATTTAACCGATCTCAGACAGTAGAATTTCTCAACCATCAGTTATTCCGAATTTTTCAAATGTTAAACCGTCCCCAAACACACATTTATACACGTATAATATAATCATACGGATATACTTTACACTTGGGAGCCGTTGATATAATAATGTTTTTATTTATTTATCTGAAAATTATCTTCAAATGGATGCATAATGTATCCATCAGATTCTCGGACTAGAGATAGCAACCATCCAATTGGCAACACCAATTGGATGGTTGAAGGAATGCAATGAGTTTCATTGCCCAGCATCCCCATGGCATACTTTCAACATTTTGTTGAGTATGCGCTACGAAGAACCTAGGCTGTACTGAGGGCTAAAGAGAGATCTACTCCCTATTAGATGGTTTGCCATATGAAGAGGCGGCCACCTAGTGTTTCTTGCACATCCCTAAACCAAATGAATCATTAGTTTTATTTAATGAGTATAGAGTCGCACAAAGTTATTTATCATTTCAGGGAATTATGGTATGACAAAGTTGATAAACCCTACTTTGCAGAAAATATTCACATTCATGCTAATAATCTTAATTTTATGAACGATATCAGTTTTAGTTCACTCGTCTTATAAAATAATAAAGAATGTTTATTCATTTTTATAAAAAAAATGTTAACTTCCTGCTTCTCTCACTCCATTTCATCAATGATGCATCTTAACACTTCATTTTACTCCTTCCCTCCTTATTTTACGCAATTGTTTTGTTCATTCGACTCCTTTATACGCTTGTTTTTGTTTTGTTAAGAAAAAACAGAGATGAGCCAACTTTTATCCGCTCGTTTCATTTATCACGTTCTAGCTGGAACCTGCATTCTCTCTGGATTCATGTTGGATCTAAAAAAGGCTCTCAATAAGGCAAACCAAAATAGGTATTTCGATATTCGTTAAGGCATAACAAATCTGTAGTTCATTTTAGATAGAATATAATGTTGAATATAAGTGTCAATACACCCTGCACTCTTTCTTAAATATAATTTTCATTAGGCATTATAACAGTCTTAATATTTTTGTCCAGAATTGAAATTGAAGATCGTGTGCATTTGAATCTGTTCAAATCTGTTCGTCGTGTGGTGTTGGATCACCCCTCGGCGTCTTCTCTCTTTGATTTAATAAAAATCGTCCAATTTATCTCTATTGAACTATTAAGTATTCCAAGGGGAATAGAGATGCTGTATCCCGATTACAACCTTTTATCAGCTGAAAGACGTTTAGTAAAATCTCCATTACTACTTCGAAAACTATTGTCCCCTGAGCTATAGTTGGGTTTCATTTCATTTGAAACGATGCAATACGAACATTCATCGAAAGAGAAGTTAAACAATTATCTGAAAAAAATTAAACTTCGTTTTCTGATGATAGATTAATAATGTGTTTTAGAAATTAATAAAAGTTGTGATAATTGTGTTGCGATTGTACGAAACAGATAAATCATCATCAAAAAAAAAAAAAAATGTGATTTAAATGAGACAAATCGTTTGATGAGAAGATTTAATAAACTTTTAATTCTTTACTATTTCCTATCAATCCAATGTCACATAATGATATTTCTTGATTCACATTCGAAGATCAGGCTTCCTCTACCTCCCCACAATGTTCAATCATTACATACACATTCTCTTCTTCGGCACGATCCGAAATGCTTTCCGTGTTTCCTGCAATGACTATGACAATGCTTTGGCTTACCTGGACAACCATGCCGGCCCAACGCTCCGTCAACAAGTAAGGCTGTAAAAAAGAAAGACGGCAAATAAAAATTACTTAGTTGGCAAAGTATAAAGAGAGAAGTATTCCTCACAAAGGAACAGCATTTCTGCTAAATTCAAAACAAAAGATGCAACAGATTATTTGAATTCCATTGAGAAAATTGTATAAAATATATCACCATTAATAAAGATTATTATTGATATTGATCTGATATTTGCAGATGTATCGATAAAAAAGAAAATTTACAGAAGACAACATATATATTTTAAACTAATAAACAAAAATGATTTAAAAGAAACTAAACCATAATATCCGCTAAAAGGCATAAAACTTGAGGCTGTCACAGAAATTCTCTCATATATGCCGAGCTATGTTTGCTATCTGGGAATCTAATATGCTAATGGTACTAATATTCGTGTGACAATCAAGTCACGTGGATCTAATGTCGGCAACGTCCGGTCGGTCTGTGACATCCAAATCCTCTGCTTGCACCTTCACAGTGGTGGGACTTTTGTAATCGTGGGCCTGCTTTCAGTTCCTGCACATTTGTAACCCACATGTGCAATCGCTGAAACGTTACTAGCACACTAGACGTGACTTCCCAGATGCGAACCAACATAACCAGAGATCAAGGTTTGTTGCCAATAGCCGACAGCCCACAGAGGAACGTCGCCCCTCTGTGTTAGCAGGCATTAATAAATGGTAGATGATTCTCTTCAACCGGTGAAATACCACCACTTTGCTTATTGTAGTCTTGAACCGGTGGAATCAAGCTCCAACAACCCAAACATATCTCTTGCATCATGCACTCGTATTAATGTCGTTTGATGTTATGGTGGACATCATGGCAAGATCCAATCTTCTTCATTTCGATAGACTGTCCATCCGGAAGCATCATACGGAGTTACGAGTAGGTTCGGTACGAACCTACTCGTAACTCCGTATGATGCTTCCGGATCACCTAGTGTATAATCTCGCTGTCTTAACTTTGCCAGATAGTGGCTAGAGGAAGTCTGAGTAATGTATATGTGTGGGGGAGGGACGTTGTCAAGGCCACATTATGTCCAGAATCTGTGTATATTTTTACTATGTATGTATGGATTGCGATATGCTGGTTTCCTATCTAAAACTGTTTTAGCACATTTATTGAAAACAATGGTGTATTTGAAAGAAGAGAGTGTAGTCTCCTTCTCTAACTAAATTTAACAAATATTGATCTGAGCCAATACTGGGATCGGAAATTTAAAACAGTATTTCGACTGAGGAAAAGAAACATGGAATTCATGGAGCAATAGAAAATATTGCGAAAAAATTTCAGTCATCTTGTTGTACAAAATTACATTGTGAAGGACAGAAACTCCAACGGTTAATTATAAGTAGTAATTTAATTTTATTTGGAAACGGGATCGAAGTAAATCGCTAACGATTAAATTAAATTAAAAAGATCATAAATTTAAGCTTTCGAGTACTCTCGAATAATTTTGTTTAAAAGATTTGTTATCTAAATGAAATAAATGCCTAAGAGAGGTTCCATTCATCGACTCCAGAACACGAGGTGTGGGTCACAATATCGCTTACGAAATAGACTAATTACTGACTCTTAGGTTAATGTCTTGTTGTTAATATTGTTTATTTGAGCAGGGTAATTTTTCAGCATCATAATCAAAATAACCGGTCTCATTCTTAAAATTTAAATCAGATTAATAATATGGTTAGGGGAGGCCGTTACATGTATTCTATCCATTTAAGTTGTATTATATCTAATTACCACTTTTATACCACGAAGAGGTTTTTAATAAATTTTATTTAGGTATTACCTAGACGAATATACATTGAGTGACGTTTCAGGTATCTTGCGGATACCCATCATCAGACCTTGCTGTTGGGAGACAAAGATAAAATAACATATATTTTATATAAAATATAAATATATAAAATGTTTTATATAAAAAATAAAATATAAGTTATTTTATCTTTGTCTCCAAACAGTCCCCATCATCAGACAGCAAGATACCTGAAACGTTACTCAATGTATATTAGTTTAGTTAATACCTAAATAAAATATATTAAAAACCCCAAATGGTATAAGAGTGGTAATTAGATATATTATAATTGAAATGAATAGAAACCACGTAACGTCCTTCCCTAAACATATTAATTCATAGCTTCTAGTCTGGGCTTCCAAAATTAGTTTCAATAAGACGATATTTTAAGTACTAGGAATAACATTATCGAATAGATATTTATTGTATAGTACATACAAAAACATTGGAAAAAACTTGATAAACTCTTTTAATCATGCGAAAATCAATTGATTCTGGAGAGGATCATTTAACTGACTCGCTCGGAGACGTATGGCTTCGATTCATGTTTATGAAACAATTTCCAAAGTCTCTTCGTCAACCGAAGATGCAGGTACCTGATCTCAGATAGAAGGAAATATTAAGGTTATGTCGGTGAGTTATTTCGTTTTGTGGCATTGGAGAAACATGCGTGAATAACCGTGTCTATTTTTGCGTAAAATAAAACTGCTGCTGAATACTATAATGAAACAGTAAAAATATAAAATGTAAGCAAATTCTAGTTACTTATTGAACCCTTCCTCAGAGGTTAAAATAAATAGCTGGTCGTGTCTCTTACCAAAAGCATCCAATGCCAGTAACACAAGCATCACGAAAACAACCGCCTTCATTTCGACGACGAAAAGTGCTGCTTTTGTAATGAATCTGAAATATTAAAGGTTGAATAGTTAATGTACATATTTACTGTATATCTACACAGTGGGACCTATATCAGTTTTATGAGAAAAAAATTTCCCAATTAATCAATTTCAAGCTCTTCTTTTTTTGTCAATATTATGTAAGTAATTTATTAATTTATTTAATTAAGTAATTAAAATACAAACGGTGTTTAAAATTATGCAGAATAGGCCATATATCAGTTCTCTTGAAGAACTGACATATGTTCCACCTGAAATGCATGTATTTAGCTACCACGAGTTAGCTGAATGCATTCATTTCAGTGAAGTACTTTTTTCTTTTCTTTTTTTGTTTTTTGTAGTAAGTGGAAATTTTAAAGACTCTGGGAAAACTAAAATGGTTTGCATCACTCTAAGTGATTCGGCTAGTAGTGATGATCTTTCTCCTTATTAGACCATGAATATTGAATTTTCAATGGGGACAGAAAATGTTTTGGGTTCTTAAAGGTAACATTAAGATTCACGCTACACATGGATATTTTTATACAAGTTCAATTCAATTGTCTTTGTTATAAGGCAGTCATAAAATATTTGGCAGAAATCCATCAAGTACGCATTTTATCTTGATATCTAAGTTTTATTTTATGATGATTAGAAGTTAGAAATCATTAGAATAAATAAATAAATAGATAGATAAAATTTCAGAAGGGAAAAGATGAAAATATAAGCATACCTGGGGATTAGTAGACCAGACGTTATAATGTAGAATGGTATTTTCGTTTTGCATTATATATCCTATTTATTTACGCTCGCACTAAAGTTGATTACTTTTATACTGCATCGTACAAACTCAGTTGTAGTTGTTGTTATTTGGTGTTTAGGAGCATTAGCAACTAAGGCCATATTGCTCCTGGGATATGAGTTGGTCATTCCCTGAACTTTCCGCATCCTCCGTATTTGGTGGTGACGGGCTCGAACCCAGGTCTAATCAAGAAGCGTGTCCTACGCACTGCTGCTCCTGCCCACCTGGCTATGGAGGCACCCAATACTAAGTGTTGGACACAATAAAAGCAAAAAAGGATGTTTACTGTTATGTTTATATTTATAAAAATAACAGTAAACATCCTTGTAAACATCTTATTCATCCATGTGAATAAGAGTAAACATGAGCCTTACCACTGGAGTGATGTTATTATTATTCTATTATTTCTCGCTGATGGGGATTCTATCCCCGTGACGGGTGAATGGTATCAAGTGCAAAGGATGACTGTTATGTCTGGTGTTACTCTTAGTCGAGAAATTCTCTGACTCTCCTACAAGTATATTGGATTGTTGCTGCCTGGAGTTCCTTGTAGGTGTTCCCAGAGAAACCTATTACTGCAAGGCTGTTATGAAAGGCCTTTGGCACCAAACCGGTAACTGGTGGTCGACACGATGATCATCGGGATGGTCGCTACTTGTCGCATATGCCACATCACTTTAACCTCCTGTCTTAGGTTCGTGTATTTCCTGATCTTTTCCTCGTGGGTTTTTTCGAGTTTGCTAGTGTTGGACACCGCAGTGTTAATCAGGTACTTAGCCTTTTCCTTATTGTCAACAAGAGTTATGTCTGCTCTGCTGTGCGGGATTGTCTTTCCTTTATTATGCCGTGGCCGAGTCTCTCTTGTTGTTTGTGGATTCTGGTACTGCCTGGGGTTCGTACTTTTAATATTGTACACTTTCTTTGATCAACTGATATTTCCTCGCTAGCTTCTGAGGTATTATCCTGGTTACATGGTAGAATCTATGGACATATTCCGTCGGAGTAATTATTTTACAACCAGTGGTGACGTGACTAGGCACCAGCGAGCTGATCTGATAGAGGTGTATAAGGCTTTGAATGGTTTGAGCATGCTCAATGCCAATGGGATTCTTCATCCTTCTCAGAATAATCACCTCAGAGGGCATAAATTCAAATTGAGGAAGGACGGATGTCGGATTGATGTGCGGAAATTTGCCTTTGGCCAGCGGGTGGTTGGTTGGTGGAACCGACTTCCATCACTTGTTGTTGAAGTTGATAGCCTAAACAAATTTAAGGCTCAACTGGACAGGTATTTCGAGCGAACGGAGGGGTGAAATGGGAGTGGTGTGTTTTTTTTTTTTTTTTTTTTGGCTGATGCTGCATAAGCTTGCTTTCTTGCATCAAATGCCTCTACTAATGCTAATGCTAATGCTAATGCTAATATTTACACTCATTGAAGCGTTCTCTGAGCAAAAGCTCAACACCGCAATTTAACTATATACAATCGACTTATTTAGCCTTCCGTCCTGCAAATGGAATTGCCCTGCAGCAGGGAAGTTTACCATCCCTAGCTCCGTGGAGGCAGATCGCTACTATCTTTTCAAATTTACGTCAAATTTTTAACTCTTAAGTACAACGAAATCTGATTGCTTTTATCTCAACCACAATCAAAAATCTAATTCTAAAACAAATATCAATTAAAAGTCAAACTTATACATAAAATATCAATTAAAAGTCAAACTTATACATAAAATATCAATTAAAAGTCAAACTTATACATAAAATATCAATTTAGAAGTCGAATTTCAATATATATATATATATATATATATATATATACAAAAGCAACGACATGCAGTTGCAACACAAAACATCAACTTCCGCAAACATGCGGGAAGAACGAACTCACAAGTCAAGTAACGCTCTGAGCACTACGAATAATATTAACATTTCTTAGAAATTCTAAGAACACTTTATATACATCTTCAACCTCAAAAAGCCTTCGCATTTCATGGGGAGAGGAAATCCCTAGCCGGCTAATAAGCCTTCGCCTTGGTATGTCATACAGCCGACATTGAAAAATAACATGCTGGCTATTTTCATTTTGCCCACAACGACAGCGATCACTGTCCGTAAGGCCCAATTCATGCAGCCGCAACCGAAGTCTATGTTCAGTAACTACCATCACCTGAAAGACACCCATCTTAGGCCACCTGCGTATCTGTCAATCTTAGTAACGTCAGGCAAAAGTTCGTACATCACGCTACCTTAAGTAGACGCCGTTCAAAGCTTCGGCAAGAGCCGATGGATATCCTGCATTATTCGTTTACATTCGACCTTTAAGTCAGATCTACCATAAAGTCTGCCTGCCTCTGAGCAAGAACGAACACCCATCATCTCCATGGGAATATTATTCTTAGTTCCGTACCTCAGAAGTACCTTGAGAACTACTAAGTCCATCGGTAAAGCACCAGCAATAATCTGTAGGGCTTCTGTGGAGACCGTACGGCATGCTCTAGTAACACTAAGTAACGCAAAGCGCTGAGCTACCATCAAGTGTCGTCTCCCAACACACCTATCAACAACCTGACCCCAGGCTCCACAGGCATATGTAATAATAGGGACAAAGAGGCACTTATAAAGGATATCTAAGTTCCTACCTCTGCTCTCCCAGTCAATTCTCGTTATTCTCCTCAATTTCCCATAGAGTTTCTTAATCTTATCTCGCATGGCCTTCACATGGGGAATAAAACTTAGTCTTTGGTCAAGATGGCGTACTTCACTATAGGGATTTCAAGGTACTTCACTATTGAGGCAAAGCCAAAGGCAAACCTACCAACGCCTACAGTGGGATTTCTGTTAGGACTGAGAAGCCCTTTGAACATCATGCAATGCGACTTCGTCGGCGATATCATTAGCTTGTGAACCTAGGCCTAAGTCTCTATCCTCTTCAAAACCCAACTGGCCTTCTGCTCCAGTTCTAATCGGGCGGCAACGTTGGGCCTCTGTAGGGGTCCAGCGGCTAAACGGCCAGATGAACAACGATACACAACACTACACATATACAAAATCCACACACTTTTAAAGCTCTGGCCTTCCCAGCGAACTGATACACCTACAATGAAAGCAACGCGGAGATGGGGGAACCCCTGGTGCCGTTAGACACTCTACACTTTACCATACACCAATACAGTAACATCGTCCGCGTAAGCCACTAACTCAACACCATTCCAGTCTTGGTTTAATAACCCGTCCAAGACGAATTTCACATAAAACGACCGATGATCGATCACTGCAAAACTCCCCTGGAGACCGTGTAGTGAACTTACACGAGGCGGTTATAGACCAACACTCTCCGATCGTGAAAGTAGCTACGCATAAGACGATAGATATCACTCGGACAGTCCAAAAGTCTCAATCGTCATAGAATGCTTTCCCACCACAGGTGGTCAAAAGCTCCCTTAAAATCAAGAAAAATTCCCAACACATATTTACTTTCTGAACCATGAACCAGTGAAAGTAATCTCACCACGGCATCCTCAGTAGAACGGTTCTGTCTAATGCCAAACTGCCTGTCAGATTTCTGGTGCTTCTCTCTTTTACACCTTATTCAACCTTTCCAAGACCTTTCCTAGAACAGATAGCAAGGCAGCAGGCCTCTAAGAAGACGTACCAGTCCTTTCACGATCGTCTCCTTTCAGGAGAACAATAATTCTGGCTTCTTTTCAACTTCGTGGAAAGGTACCTTCCTCGAGGCACTGATTAAACAACGAAAGTAGTAAGTCAGGACATTGGCGGAAAATTCCTCCAAGACTTCAACGGAAATATTATCAGAGCCAGGAGACTTTCCATTTCTCATACGCTTAACAGTCACTCAAGTTCGGCTAGGGTAAACATCTCACTAGAAGCACCAGAACTACCGTCCTGGTAAGCTAAACGAACAGTAGTCTGGTTAGCCGTTTCACCATCGACATCGTCGAAGAAAAAGCGCACAAAGGACCGTAAGCATCGTATCGTTCCAGGTCTGAGACTCGCTCAAGAGGCATTATCGACATGTATCATCCGACACGTCGGACAACTAGGTCCCTTCCACCGTCATAGCTTTGATCTCTATAAGTCTGCAGCTAGTAATTTCGGCCGACTAACTTCTCCTGATGCAATCCGTGGTCTTGTATTTGTCTAGACCAAATTTCTTCCTGATATCATTGCTAAATTCTTCGGTGATCAGGAATAGTTGCTGTGGTTGCTACTTGATTGTCGCGTAGAGAATGATGTCATCCATCTCTATCAGGTGGGACATGGTGTACAGATTTTTCCTTCCTTGTTCGAGGTTATAGCCATGCTTGCTGTTGTTGAGAATGGTGAATAGCGGGTGTAATGCTATACACAGCCACAGTGTGCTCAGGGAAGGCACACTGTGGCTGTATGCCTTCCACTGCAGAATCCAGTATTCCATCGCCAAGAATCTGTTACGGAGAGAGGCAGGTGCTGAGGACCAGATTTCAGATGCATATAAAGGTATAGGAGTGAGACACCGATCAATGTATTGTATTGACAAAGCAGATTGATGGTATGGCAGCCTACGAGTTCCTGGCGGATAGCCCAGAATGTAGCATAGGTCTTCTTCTTCTTTGTCTTCAAAGATCTTTCATAGATCTTTGAAATTTAAATGTTCATTCCGCATTAACCCTAGGTCAGTATGCGATGATACTTTTGGAATCGTCTCGCCATTAACTACAACTCGGATGTCATTCCTGAACTTCTTCTTCGTAATTGTCATGTGGGCTGACTTTGCATTGTTTAGTTGGAGTCCAGCTAGCTGTAAATAATCTATTAATTGTTGAATTTGATTGTACGTTTGATTATTAATTTCTTGAATCTGTTTGGGATCTTTTGAAATAATAAAAAAATTTAAATCGTTGGCGAAGGAGCAGAAATATGGATGTACAGCAAGGAATGGTTCAAGAAGAATTGAAAAGAGAGTGGGAGAGAACACCCTACCCTGAGGCACGCCCCTCGTTGCATAATTTGATTTGGGGTGGTCTTCTGGGATCAAGGGTACCATTTAGTAGGAAAGAATTGGTTTTCTCCGGGGAGATCTTTAGATTGTTATGCACTGCCTAAGCATGAAGGGTAGAGATGACTAGGTTGGCAGTCGCTTCCAGTTGAGCCCTGTTATCGGAAGAAAAGAGCATGACCAAGTCATCTGCATAGGCCTGAGTCTGAACATTTTTGAGTTTGGTGTTCAAGAAATCGTCCAGCACCGGACTCCAGAGGAAAGGTCCCAGGACAGACCCCTGAAGGCTAGTCTGGAGGCACTGAAGTGGGGAGCAGACACGACAACTCGCCGGTCTTTAGGTAGGTCTAGATGCATATATGTAGGTTTTCTCGGACTTCGGCCTTCCGGAGCCTGCCCAGAACGCTGGCCCACCCAGACGGAATTGAAGGCACCACCAAAGTCGAAGCAGATAAGTAGAAAGTATTTGGAGTTGCAGTTGGTAGCAGCTTCAATGATTGTTTCCAGTGCATCTACCGTGGAGCGTCCTTTCCTTAAACCGTACTCGTTGGCGAGGAGACACAAGTGTTATTGTAGTGGACTTTTATTCTATGGGAGATTATCCGTTCTAGAAGTTTTCTGAAGACTGCAAGCAGTGCAATGTACCGGTAAGATTGTGGTAGATCATATGGCATGGTTGCATTCTTCAATATGTCTAACGGTTGCAGTCCTCCACTGTGTGGGGAAGAATCCTTGGTGGAGACAGTAGTTTAACTGGTTTAATATGGTAGTGGGAAAAAGTTCAATGGCTTTCTGAACGATTTCTGGATCGAGCATGTTTGTGCCTGGAGCATTCTTGTTTCTGAATCTAGATACAGTTAAGTTGAGCTCGGTTGTAGTGAAGGTTTCTTCAATTGCGGTTGTGGGACATGTTTAATTCTCCGTGCAGAGCTGTAGCTGTTCCGTTGTGTTTGGGTCAACAGACGGCTGGAATGTAGCGTCTAGAATATTGTTGACTGTGTCCTGCCACAATCTGCTGTAAAGTCTGTTCGGTAATTTTGTAGTTGATACAACCTCGCCTCTGGGTAGCTTGCTAGTAGTCACCTTGTACACGACTACCCAGGTCTCGACGTTCCCTTCAGTAGTTACTAGGGCTTCCCATGAGTGCCTTTTGCGCTGTTTCATTGTACTGGTTCCTTCTCACTCGATATTGCTGCAGTAAAGCTTCTGTTTCTTCTGGAGGCCATGTTCTCCTTGCACATTGATACCGTTTTCGTCGGTAAACGCCTTCGCGACTAAGGGCCTGGAGTTCAAGACACCACCGTGGGACAGCACCAGTTGTGAATCTCTTCTTTTAGATACCTTTGTTTGCAGTAGTGACCAGCTGTGTAATTGCGCATTGATGCTGATCTGGGCTGAGGCCGCTAGATTTGAAAATATTACCTTATTCAGCCTTATTCAGGGCATGTCTTCTTGGTTGAGTTCGGTTGATTGGTTGGGTGACCAGTGAACGGTGAAGTTGGAAGTTTAGTACCATGTGGTCAGAGGTGTTCCAGCCCTCACCGACTGTCCAGACTGCAAGGTGCTAAGCAATGGAGATAGAGTCTAACATCACATTTATGTTAGCTTCCCACAGGGTACTGTAGAAAATTGGCAAGCAGTTAGGTTTGTTTAGTTTGTTCACCCTATATCCACCACTTTATATCTTTCATCATTATATTTTAATATCTTACTTCTATACATACTACCCGAGCTTAACTTGCTGATAGCAAGATGGGCCCATGGACACAGTCTGTTCCTTTCATTAGTCTGGAAGAGCATGAACAGGAATTCGTCACACCTAGCAACGTTTTTGGAATTCTTCACTGGCCAGTTTTGGTGTGGCTGAACGCAGTGTGACAATGTCTACATGTTTATTTTTGATTGGAGTGGTACCTGGTTCGATCATCGGCTGCAATATTCCATCCGAGACAACTAAAGATGAATTACGCGTAACTTGTGACAGATGAAGTATCAGAGCCGTGAAAAGTTTCAACGATTGTGCATTATGAAATGATTATTTTGTGTTTGCCTCTGTTTTACTGTTCTTCTCTGTTGTTATTTCACTGACTAACGGACTTCTTGTGCAAAGTCTTGTTAGCCACCTTTAGATTCTTGCCTCAACGAGTTTTTTGAACCACAGGAGAACCAGTAGCTGGCTGTGTATTTTGTTAGCTGACCAACTCGGTGCACTCAAGAGAAGAATGTACATAAAATTTCTGAAGTGTTGCCGTTTCCTCCCAGGAATTTTATATCGCTAATTATTAATCCGAATGACAACTCAAATGATGGTCACCTGAAGATCAGTTATTTGTTTATTTATTTATTTTTTTTTTTTATTTATTAAACAGCTACAAAACAGCAATGAAACTTGCCTGAGGGTATAGCTACAAAACTCCAATACGCAGCTCCAAAGCAGTGACTTGGAAGATTAAATACATAAGGTCAAGAAAAAAAAAGAAATGTACATAAAATGAAGACAAAACAGTTAACTGAATTCGAAGAGTAAAAAATAAAATAAAAATAACTAAATAAAATTAAAAGGAAGGATCAGACAGATACACGGGTAGGAGAAAAATTGAACACCCGTGTTTCTTCACGCACATTACAAAATCAGTCTTATAAATTGATAGAAAAATAAAAATCAATTTTAAACTTCAAGTAACTGTGTTGTTAGAAGTTTCATTTACTTCTTAAAGTAACCAGTTATCCTAAATTTGCTTTGTTGATTGATCTCGCAGTCCTGTTATAACCGTTGTAATATCCATAATTTTTTGTTCATACGATGCTTTTAGAAGCAGATGGTTTCTTAATGCTCTTTTCGGTGCTTTGAAGTTTACTTGTGAGACGAGGTGAGGACAATTTATGGTATTATTTAAAAGCTGATTAAATACGAGTTAGTCGACTTAAGAACTTATTTCTTTCAGCGTTTCAAGCACAAAGAATATACACCAATCTTGGTAAGGATTATCCTTGCTTTCTAATCCACTTATAAAACAAACGTATTGTATTTCTCTTTTTTTGGATATTTTCAATTTGAATTTGTAATTTTTGATAAGTTGCATGAGGAGACTATACCTGTGAGGCAAAATGTAGGGCTGACCTAACATAAATTTCGTAAAGAAAGATGTAGAATAAAGGTGATTTAAAATGAAATGTAAAATTTAGGTGGGATCGCACAAAAGAAAAACAAAACTATTACATTAAGGTCACCCGGTACGTTATTACCTATACCCATGTGTACTGTTTCTGTAAATTGCGTGTGTTCTATGGTCGATTTTGCTGGACGAAAAAACTCCCAGTTTCAGGGTGAAAAACCTTGCTATCTGCGCTTGAGGCCGACTAACTCAGCCACGGAGTGAAAAAAGTTCATTAATGTTTCTCGCGTCATCAACGGAATTCGAACCCTGGCCTTTTCCACCCAGTGAGGAAAGAACGGTGACGATACCACAGCGCTACCATCCCGCGCTACCCCCGAAGATAGGCGGGGTCGCACAGCATCCGAAACTCAGTAGGGGTTTAATGTTCATCGCTTTCGGAGAGGCCCGTTTTTTTTTTGCGACCGAGTTGGCCGTAAGACCAGCCAACGGGTCATTAGTGAACATTGTACGAGGAGTGATCATTTAATTCACGTACTGGTGCAAAATTTATGTTTACCGCACAAACTTTCCATAACTGCCGCTAGAAGCGCTCTCCCTGATCGCTACTGAGCAGACTCTGGTGCGCATGCCAGTACTTTTCGAGCTAGTTGCGTGAAGAGTTTTTTTAGCCGCGTGTCACTGGCGATCGTTTTGGAGCAAATATCATGTCGGACATACAGATTGAACAGCGATATGTGATTCGTTATTGTTTCAGACGGGGCTCAATTTCTTCGGAAACAGTTAAAGAGGTGAATGAAGCGTATTGTAATGAGTCTTGGTAGGACTGTTATACTCCGGTGTGAATCAACGTTCCAGTGTGAAGTAGTTTCTTCATCAAGACAATGCCAGGAACGATACGGCTAATGTTCTAGAGACAGTGATCACTGTCTCTAGAACTCCATCCACCCTATTCACCGGTCTTAGCCGCGTGTGATTTCTTCCTATTTCCACGTCTGAAGGAAGCTGTGAAAGGCAAGCATTTTGCGTCCTACACAACAATTCTCGCAGAGCCACAACAGAAGCACTTCGCACCCTTTTTAAAAATGACTTGCAAGAAATATTTAATGCGTGGGTACGACGGTGGCGAAAGTGTGTAAAGTTCAAGGGAGAGTGTTTCCAGAAGGAGAAATGCACAGAAGATTCAGATAACGACGATTAGAAGAAGATCTTGCACCAGTTCGCGAATTAAATGATCACCCCTCGTATTTTATTATGCCTGTAGAGTTTGTCACAGTTAATATTGGTGTAATCTGATAGTTATTCGATATTCTTATTCCGTGTAACACAAGCCTCACTTTGTTGGATCCCTTGACCTCGCAGTTTCTTGGCTTTTTTTTTTTTTTTTTACAATCAAAAACGTACATTCTATAAAGCAATATTGAAAGGAGGTAGCATGAATGATGTTCATTTTGTTTTTTATAATGCTATAATTGTTTATTAATTAATTATTAATTTTATTATTAATTATTATTAATTAATAATTATTAATCATTATTATTAATTATTAATTTTTTTTCCATTTACCAGTATAAAAATTAATAAAAGTAGAGATTTTTTTTTTTTTTTTTTGGCTGATGCTGCATAAGCTTTCTTTCTTGCATCGAATGCTTCTACTAATGCTAATGGTAATGCTAACAGAGCCAAAAACCCGGGCTGATGGTAGTTCTGTAATAGTGTGAGACGAGGTGCTTTCGTAGTGTATAATGGATCGCCTTGATACCAATATAACAGCATTTAGACACCACTGGGTATCTCAAATTTATCCTACGTGACAGTAAATTGGTAAATTCGCAAACAGTCTCTCTTTTGCAGAGGTCTGTGCTTGCTTGATCCCCGTTTACGACTGAAGGAATTTCTAATATCCTCTTCAATCGAGACTATATTTAACCGATCTCAGGCAGTAGAATTTCCGAACCATGTGTTATTCCGAATTTTATAACTGTTAAATCGTCTCCAAACACACATTTCTACGAGCATAATATATTCATACGGATACAAGTTACACTTGGGAGCCGTTGATATAATAATGTTGTTATTTATTTGTCTGAAAATTATCTTCAGTTGGATGCATACCTTCATGCTTGCTTTGTATTCATCTGGGAATTAATTCTTCTAACAGGATAATGTATCATATCACAAGGTTAGCTTTGTATAGAATTGGTTCCACCAATACAATAGTCAATTCTGCCTACTGCAATGCCTCCCAATCATATATCACAATCCAATTAAGAACTTGTGGAATGAGATCAACGAGATTCTCGGACGAGAGATCGCAACCATCCAATTGGTAACACTTGTAGGAATCCATTGAGTTAACATTGACAGGCATCCCCGTGGCATGCTTTCAGCATTTTGTTGAGTCTATGCTAAGAAGAAACTAGGCTGTTCTGAGGGCTAAAGAGAGATCTACTCGCTATTATATGATTTGCCAAATGAAGACGTGGCCACCTAGTATTTCTTGCGCAGCTCTAAACCAAATGCAATCATTAGTTTTATTTAATGAGTGTAGGGTCGCACAAATTTATATATCATTTTAAGGAAATATGGTATGACAAAGTTGAGAAACCCTACTTTGCAGAAATATACGCATGCTTGCTAATAACCTTAATTTTATGAATGTTGCTTTTCTGAAAACTTATGTATCAGATGATATAAAGGCATTATTAGGCATTATTATTAATTTTAATTTGAGAGCTCTGATCGATAGTTGTTTAAGTTCACTCGTCTTGTAAAATAATAGTGTTTATTCATTTTTATTAAAAAAAAGAAGTGAACTTTGTACCTCTCTCAATCCATTTCATCAATCATGAATCTTAACACTTCATTTTACTTCTTCCCTCTTTTATTTTAAGCAATTGTTTTGTTCATTTGACTCCTCTATACGCTATTTTTTTGTTTTGTTCAGAAAAAACATAGAGATGAGCCAACCTGCCAACCTTTATTCCCCTCGTTTCATTTATTCCGTTTTAGCTGAAACCTGCATTCTCACTGGACTCATGTTGGATCTAAGAAAAGGCTCTCAATAGGCAAACCAAAATAGGCGTTTCGATGATCCTTAAGGCTTAACAAGCCTGTAGTTCATTTTAGATTAGAATATAATGCTATATGTAATTGTCAATACACCCTGCACTCTTTCTTAAATATAATTTTCATTATGCATTATAACAGTGTTAATATTTTTGTCCATAACAGAAGTTTAAGATCGCGTGCGTTTGAATCTGTTGAAATCCTGTCTGAAACACAGGCTTGTAATAACGACGATCTGGATCACCACACGACTTTTTCTCCTTTTGATTTATTAAAAAATGTCCATTTTATATCTAGTGAACTATTAGGTAATCCAAGGGAAATAGAGATCCTGTATTCCTACCACAACCTTTTAACTGCTGAAAGAAGTTTAGTCAAATTTGCATTACTACTTCGAAAATTATTGTCTCCTGAGCTATAGTTGGGTTTCATTTCATTTGAAACGATGCAATATGAAAATTTATCGAAAGAGAAGTTAAACCATTATATGAAAAAAATAAAACTTCATTTTCTGAAGATAGATCAATAACGTGTTTTGCAGTAGAGACAACATAAAAATTAATAAAAGTATAAAAGTAGTGATAATTGTGTTGCCATTGTACGACACAGCTAAACCATAAAAAAAAAAAAAAACTTATGTGACGAAAATAAGACAAATCATTTGATTAGAAGATTAAATAAACTTTTAATGCTTTGTTACTTCTATCGATGCAATGTCACATAACAATATTTCTTGATTTACAATCGAATACCAGGCTTCCCCTTCCTCAGAATTTTGTAACATTTACATTCTGATCCACGGCAGACTCCAAATTTATTGCCTTGTTTCATGCAATACTTATCACATTCCCTTAAGTCATCCGGACAACCATAATTGGCTTCAACAAGAAAGGCTGTAAAAGAGAAAGATGGCAAATTAAAATTATTTAGTTGGCATAGCATAAAGAGAAATATTCCTCATAAAAGAACAGCATTTCTGCTGATTCAGTGCAAAATTTACTCTTACAGAACATGTTATATAGACATAATGGTTTCTTAATGAAATGTAACAGATTATTTGATTTGCATTGAGAAAATTGTATGAACTATACATAATGCGAATATCATCAGTAATAAAGATTATTATTGATATTCCTCTGATATTTGCAGATGTATTGATAAAAACGAAAATTTACAGAAGATAACATATATATTTTAAACTAATTAAATAAACAAAATAATTTAAAAGGATCTAAATCATAAGATCCGTTAAAAGGCATAAAACAAATGGAACTGATATTCGTGTGACACTCATGTCAAGTGGACCTAATTTCGCCGAAGTCTGGTCGGTCTGTGACATCCAAATCCTCTGCCTGCACCTTCACGATTGTGGGACTTTCGTAACCTTTGGTGTAATCCCCATGTACAGATCCTGAAACGTCACTAGCACACTAGACGTGACCTCCCAGATGGGAACCAACATAACCAGAGGTCAAGGTGAGGCGAACATAGCCCACAGCCCACAGAGGAATACCGCCCCTCTATGTTATCAGGCATTATGAAATGGTAGGTGACTCTCATCAACCGTTGCAATACCACTACGTTGCTTATTGTAGTCTTGATTTGGTGGAACGAAGCTCCAGCAACCCACCCCTATCGCTTCCATCATGCACTCTAATTAATGTCTTTTGATGTTATGGTGGATATCATGGCAAGATCCAATCTTCTTTCATTTCGACAGATAGTCCACCTGACCGAACCTATTGGTAACTCCGTAGAAGGCTTCCAGATCACCTAGTGTATAATCTCGCTGCCTTTACTCTGCCAGATAGTGACTACAGAGAGTCCGAGTAGTGTGTATGCGGGTGGGGCATTGTCGAAGTCACGTTATGTCGAGGAACTGGGTATATTTTTACCATGTGTATCGATTGCGATATGCTGGATTCCTATCTAAAACAGTTTAGCACATTTATTAAAAACGGGGGTTTATTTAAAATAAGAGGGTTTCGTCTCCTTCTCAAACTAAATTTAACAAATATTGATCTGAGCAAGTACTGGGATTGGAAATTTAAAACAGTAATTCGACTGAGGGAAAGATACAATGAATTCATGTAGCCTGTAGTGAACAGAATTCAGAATTTAAAGAAAATATTTCGAACAAATTTCAGGCATCATGTGGTACCAAATCACATTGTGAAGGACAGAAACTCCAATGGAAATTTATTAATCAGTAATTTAAATTTGCTTGGAAACGAGATCCAAGTAAATCATTAACGATTAAGTTAAATTAAACAGATCAGAAATTTAAGCTTTCGAGTATTCTCAAATAATTTTTTTTTTTTAAAGATTTGTTATCTATATGCATTAAATGCCTCAGAGAGGTTCCATTCATCGATTCCAGAACATGAGGTGTGGGTCACAAAGTCGCTTACGAAATAGACTAATTACTGACTCTTAGGTTAATGGCTTGTTGTTAATATTGTATATTTGAGCAGGGTAATTTTCAAGAATCATAAGTCAAATAATTGGTCTTATTCTTAAAATATAAATCAGGTTAATAATATGGTTATGGGAGGACGTTCGTGGATTCTATCCATCTAAATTGTATTATATCTAATTACCACTTTTATACCAGGTGGAGGTTTTTAATATATTTTATTTAGGTATTACCTAAATTAATATATATTGAGTGAAGTTTCAGATATCTTGCCAATACCAATTATTAGACCTTGCTGTTGGGAGACAAAGATAAAATAACTCATATTTTAAATAAAATATAAAATTTAAAATGTTTTACATAAAAAAATAAAATATAAGTTATTTTATCTTTGTCTCCCAACAGCAAGGTCTAATAATGGGTATCGGCAAGACACCTGAAACGTTACTCGATGTATATTAGTTTAGTTAATACCTAAATAAAACATCTGAAAAGTGGTAATTACATATTTTATAATTTAAATGGATAGAAACCTCGTAACGTCTTTCCCTAACCATATTTATTCATAGCTTCTTGTCTGTGGTTTCATAATTTGTTTCAACAAGGCGGTATTTTAAGTAGTACGAATAACATTATCTAATAGATATTTATTGTATAGTACGTACAAAAACATTTAAAAAAACATGATAAACTCTCTTAATCATGTGAGAATCAACTCGTTCTGGACCGGATCATTTACCTGACTCGTTTGGAGATGTATGGCTTCGATTCATGTTTATGAAAGAATTTCCGAAGCCTCTTCGTCAACCTCGGATGTACGTACCTGATCTCAGATAGAAGGAAAGATTACGGTTATCTCGGTGAGTTATTGCAGATTTTGAGTCTTGTGGCATTGGAGAATCATGCGTGAATAACCTTGTCGATTTTTTGGGTAAAATAAAACTGCTGCATGTCGTAAAATAAAACTACTGCTGAATACTATAATGAAACAATAAATTTGGAAAATGTAAGCAAATTATAGTTACTTAATGAATCCTTTCTCAAAGGTTAAAATAAATAGCTGGTTGTGTCTCTTACCAAAAGAACCCAATGTCAGCAACGCAAGCATCACGACAACAGCTGCCTTCATTTCGACGAAAAGTGCTGCTTTCGTAACGAATCTGAAATATTAAAGTTTGAATAGTTAATGGACATATTTACTGTATATCTACACAGTGGCCCCCATAGCAGTTTGATGACAAAAAATTTACCCAATTAATCAATTCCGAGCTGTTTTTTTTTGTCAATATTATATAAGTAATTTATTAATTTATATAATTAAGCAATTAAAGTACCCACGGTTTTAAAATTATGAAGGGTAGGCCCTATATCGGTTCTCTTGAAGAACTGATATATGGCCCACCCTGTATAACTTAAAACGGTTTAATAATAATAGGAATTGCTAAAATGCATGTATTTAGCTACTACGAGGCAGCTGGATGCATACATTTCAGCGAGGTTCTTTTTGTTTCATTTTTTATTTTTTTTTTTTTTTTGTAGTAAGTGGAAAATTTAAAGAAACTTGGAAAACTAAAATGGTTTGCATTATTCTCTAGATGTATCTAATTTATTTGAATAAATAACGATCCGTGTACATTTTTAAAATAAAAACGCATAAAGTTGAAAGTGAAGAATATAGAATATTATTACAAAAGTTTAAGCAGACTCCCTAGATTTAGCCCTCGTCGGTAGCACAGTTGGTAGAATCACCGTCCTCCCTAAATCCGGGTGGAAAAGACTTGAATTCGAGTCTCATTAATGACGTGAGGAACTATTTCCGAAAGTGACCAACTTAGTTGGTCTCAGAGTAAAGTAGGGTAGCTTTTTCTCCTGTAAATTAGAGTTTTTCGTTCAGCAAGAAGAAAATCGACCACAGAACACAAGCAATTTACAGACAATACAAACAGAGTAATACGGCCTCACAAATTTAGGCCATATTGCACCGTATATAATGTTTATTAATTTTGTGTCTTCTATGGTCGATTTTCTGTTTTCTGGACGAAAAACTGAATTTCCCGTAAAAGAAAACACGATACCCTCGCCTGAGACCGCATAAACGTTGTGAAAAATCCCAAAAATATTGCTTGCGTCATTGACTGGAATTCGAACTCAAATCTTTTACAACCGGTGAGGGGAAGACGGTGATTATACCAACTGTGCTACTCATGACAGCACATATCTTGCAAAAGTCAGAAGATCTGTTACACTGGCCGTATCTGTTGCCTCATCGAATTGCAATGAAAAAAAGATGCTTGCTCCCACCCTACTTATTAGCTGAGTTTCTACATCACAATCCATATCATTGATTCACCGAGGAACTGTGTCATTTGAAGGCAAAATAAAGCTGAAGCCCTTGCAACTTTCTAACCAATCAGTATCTTCATAATATCTTCTGCAGCCGGAAGCACCAACTCTTCACTAGTAATATGAAGTTTACCAAATCTTTTATATCTCAATGTAATTAAATACCAAGCTTCCAACGACTTTTCAGTCTGAGATTCATCTAAGGAAATAATTTTTTTTTTTTGATGGTGCTAATTTTCTTTTAAAAATCCGTCTACTTTAACTTTAAAAAAATGGGAAGTTTTGTACTAAATGAAGATTCAAATTTTCCTGTTTCAAACTTCCGTTAGTCAGAATTTCGTAGCACAAAGCATATTGGGATTTAGTCTCACTTTCCGTTCCATTTCGGCCAAAAACCATTTTAATATATTCATCCTTGTACTTCCTCACCATCATGTTTTTCTTTAATGAAGTTGCTTTATCGGAAGTTCAAGACACTCTTTACAATTCAGCGTTTCTGGTTTCATTACTAACATCCACTCCAACACGAGCAACAGTTTTTTTTTTTTCTTTTCACAGTTCTAATTTGAAGCTACTTACCCATGTTGTTTAAAATTTGTTGATTTTAAATTACTAAAGGAAATGATGATTTATAAATACCACCCTTAAATGACAATGTAAATATACACCAGTGGCACAATGTCAACGAGGTCTTAATACTGACTGTGAGATACTGCTGCTCGAAACCTCTTCTCCATTCGTAAACCTCCTTCAAATTAATAATGAAGCAAGAAGAGATGCAAACGAAGAGCACGAGACTGATACAAATTATTGCATATATGACGCAGAGAGTGCATAAGTAACATAAAATGCGCATAAAATGGCAAAACCTTGCCCAATTATTCAAAAATAACAGTTCTTGATGGGTTAATTGGATCCGACTAGGCTCCGCCTGATAGATGACCTTTACATATTACTTATTTATTATGTTTGTCACTATCGCGGTCCTCCTACAACAGGCTGGCCGACCAAGATTGAGAACCAAGGTTTGCATATTTCTGTATGAATTGAACACTACTAATGTTCAAGTGAAGTTTTGACAACGAGTCACTCAACTGATCTTTTGTAAAGAGGATCTTTTTTTTCCCCAAAAACCTACATCAACAGAAACAAATTAATTATTTTTTTATATAAAATATTCTCCATTTTGAGAATTCTTGAGAAAGAACACACAATGGTGGTGTCACCCTAAGTGTTCTTTCGGGAATCCTTCATTTTAACAGATGAGAAGATGGAGAAATGTCATCTTCTCATAGCTCTTCTCTCGTATTCATAGCTCTTAATGTTTATACAAACGCTTATATTAGAATTGTTAGATTATTTAATATTTAAAATTTTCTTTCCGAGCAGGAGAATTCAGTTTTGAGAATAAGCCACTGAAACTTCCTTCTTGAAACGAATTTGCAATTTTGTTTGAAGAATAAGTTCAAATGGACAATATTTAAATTCCAATAATTGATTTTGGGGGTTTATGAGTTGATTATTCTACTTTCTATTATTTCAGTGCCTTTCACACCAATCAAAAATCATCTGAGATTCTAAGGTTTTTAGCTAATGTCTTTGGAGTCTCACCTAATATTGACATTTATATACTATTTTCACGGAATGAGTCATCATTCATTAACCCTCTCAAGAAGGTAAATATCTGTTTGAAGCAGATTTGCTATGTCACAATAATATTTTTATAGGCAAGCAACAGTGACTTCCATAAAGGAATGCTAACAAACACCGATTTTATCCATGAAAAACGTTTTCCTCCTATTAATATTTATTCGACCCAATGGGAGAAGAGGGAGGGGCAATTATGTCACTCATTCGAGCCAGTTGTATTACGTCGCTAAAATGCGGAGGTAAATAATTACATTGTTGTCTTCCATTGAAAGACAACTCCCTCCATAATTCGCCAACCTCGTGCACATACTTCACTGTCTAATACATGACCACGCCTGGCATCTTTTGATGTTCCATTGTAATGTCAGCTGATGAAGGGATCCGATACAGTTTGTATATTTGTAAATAGTTTAGTATTTTGTAAATATTTGTATACTTTGTAAATATTTTAAATATTTGTATAGTTTGTAAATATTTTATTCCTGCTCTTTCGGATGCAATAATATTAATCATGCATCATGAAACCCGAAGCAAAAGTGATATTGAAATAGGTATAAATTATAAATTTATTATAAATTATAAAGTATAAATTATTAATAGATTTATAATTTATACGTGTATGTTATTTCAACCATGGACCCCAGTACACCAGGCCCATTCGTTACTAAAAGTGATATTTATTCCTCTTTGTAATTCTTCGTGGTGGGGGGGTTAGCCAATGGTAGAAGAGGGATGCCAGTCACGTGGTACAAGCGGGCTTGCACGTCACTACAAACTCACAGGTAAATAATAACATACGTCATTTCCTGATTAGATATCGATCAATGCGTTTCGACAGGTGTGTCTTTTATGTAGAAAAGATTTGACTTACTCCGTCATCTCTCTACATTTTACATATAAAAGCGTGCGCGGGGGTTGGCGGCAAAGCGAGCAGGGTGTGAAGCCCACTAGTTATTAGAAAGGAACTTTGGGGAAAGTGATCGCTCTCACCTGTGCATCCACCACTGCTATAAAGAAGTAGATGGCATCATTGTGATTCATTCGGCTGGTAGTGATGATCTTTCTTTTTATTAGGCCATGAATATTGAATTTTCAAGGGGGATAACAAAATTTTTTGGTTGTTAAAGGTGTGATTAAGATTCATGCTACACATGGATATTTCTATGCAATTCAATTCAATTGTCTTTGTTATAATGCTCTCATAAAATATTTGACAGAATTCCATTAAGTACGGATTTTATCTTGATATCTAAGTTTTAATTTATGATGATTAGAAGTTAAAAATCATTAGAATAAATAAATAAATAATTAGATAAAATTTCAGAAGGAAAAAGATGAAAATATAAGCATACCTGGGGTTTAGTAGACGAGACGATATAAGGCCGAATGATATGTGTTTCCTTTTTTCATTATATATATATATGGTATTTATTTACGCTCCCTTTAGTTGATTACTTTGATACTGGATCGTTTAACACTAAGCGCTGAACACAATAAAAACAAAAAACACTGTTTACTGTTATTTTTATGTTTATTCTTATTCATCCACGTGAATAACAGTAAACATGAGCCTTACCACTGCGGTGTTGTTATTATTATTCTAATTTTTCTTCCTGATGGGGGTTCTATCCTCGTGACGTAAATGACACCAAGTGCAAAGAATGGCTGTTATGCCTGGTGTTATTGTTAGTCGAGGAACTCTCTGACTGTCCTACAGGTGTTCAGGATTGTGGCTTTCTGGAGTTCCTTGTAGGTGTTCTCTGAGAAACATATTGCTGTAAGGCTGTTATGAAGGGCCTTTGGTCCCATACCGGTGGTTGACACGATGATCGGGATGGTCGTTACTTGTAGCATTTGCCACATCACTTTAACCTCCTGTCTTAGGTTCGTGTACTTCCTAATCATGTACTTCCTCGTGGATTTTCTGAAGGTACCCAGTGTTGGACACCGCAGTGTCAATCAGATAGTAGCCTTTTTCTTATTGTCGACAAGGGTTGTGTCCGATCCGTTGTGCGGGATTGTCTTTCATTTATTATGGCGTGTTCCTGGTATAGATTGTGGGTTGGGGTCTCTAGTACTGCCTGGGGCTCTTACTTTAATATGTTACACTTTCTTTGATCAACTGGTATTTTCTCCCTGTCTGCGCGGTTAGCACAGTGGTATCGTCACTGTCTACCCCACACCAGGTGAAAATGCCCGGGTTCGAATCTCGTCAATGCGAGGAACTTTAATGGTCGTTTTTCACTTCGTGGCTGAGTTAGTCGGTCTCTGGCGTAGATGGCAATGTTTTTCCCCCAGAAAGTGGGGGGGTTTCGCCCAGCAAACAGACAAAACAGACCATAGAACACACGCAATTAACAGACATAAGACACACAGCACGGCAAATGAATTAATTTATTAGGGTCAGGTGGCCTGAAAATAATAGGTTTTTTTTTTTGTTTTTTTTTTGGTATTTCTTCCTAACTTCTGAGGTATTATCCTAGGTCGGGTCTACGTATTTAGACCTTACATGGTCGTGTTTACGTATACATTCCGTCTGAGTGATCATCTTGCATCCTGTGATGACGTGTTTTGATCGTTTCTGAGGGCAGAGGGAATCATCGACATATATCATCTGACACTACGGACTCCTTGGTGATGTATTTTCTGTAGTTTCTGGTGTTGATTATCCGGTCTTTGATGGCGAGCATGAATTCTTCAGTCTCGGGGAATAGCTTCCCGTTCGTGAGCCATGCATGGGAAGCCATTTTATCTATGTGATCTTGATGGAGGCAATGGAGTGTCTTCATCGATCTTCGTTTGTGCCGTCTGGGCAGGAGGGAGACTTCTCGCTCAGGTTGAGTAAGTAATGCTGCTTGTCTATCTTCCTTAATGCCTGGTAGAGTGCTGCTGTGGTTTTTTGGAAGTAATCCTTCAGAAGTGCTGTCCCTTTCTTCTATTGCTCGATGAGGTCCATCAGGCCCCTTTCATTTTCTTTCCGAACTATTGTCAGTCTTTCCACAGGGGTGGTGTTGGCAGCTCTTGGGCATTATTGTCCTTGCCTTTCTTATGATATCCTTCAGCTTATTAGCCCAATCTATGATCCCAAAGTAGTACGTTAGCGCCAGGGCTGCATTGGTGTTTATGGCTTTAACAGAGTTCCCTCCGTTCAGTTTGCTTTGAGCAGTCTTCTCAGTCTCTGATGCTATTTTTCGATAAGGCAGGCCTTAAGCTTCATGTGTACAAATTGCTGAGCTGCATCACTCCCATGTGTCTGTTGGTCTCTTCCTCTGTCATGGATTTGATCTCTTTAAGTCTGTAGCTAATTGTTTCGGCCGCCTAATTTCTCCTGATGTAATCCGTGTGTCTTGCCTTTGTCTAGCCAAATTCTATCATGATATCATTACTGAATTCTTCGGTGATCCGGAGGAGTTGCTGTAGTTGCTACTCGGTTGCCGCATAGAGCATGATGTCATCCATCTACATCAGGTGGGACATGGTATACAGATTTTTCCTTCCTTCTTCGAGGTTATAGCCATACTTGCTGTTGTTGAGAATGGTGAATAGCGGGTGTAATGCTATACACAGCCACAGTGTGCTCAGGGAAGGCACACTGTGGCTGTATGCCTTCCACCGCAGAATCCAGTATTCCATCGCCAAGAATCTGTTACGGAGAGAGGAAGGTGCTGAGGACCAGATTTCAGATGCATATAAAGGTATAGGAGTGAGACACAGATCAATGTATTGTATTGACAAAGCAGATTGATAGTATGGCAGCCTACGAGTTCCTGGCGGATAGTCCAGAATGCAGCATAGGTCTTCTTCTTTGTCTTCAGGAAGTGATCTTTGAAATTTAAATGTTCATTCCGCATTAACCCTAGGTCAGTATGCGATGATACTTTGGGAATCGTCTCGCCATTAACTACAACTCGAATGTCATTCCTGGACTTCCTCTTCGTAATTGTCATGTGGGCTGACTTTGCATTGTTTAGTTGGAGTCCAGCTAGCTGTAAATAATCTATTAATTGTTGAATTTGATTGGAGGTTTGATTATTAATTTCTTGAATCTGTTTGGGGTGTTTTGAAATAATAAAAAAAATTTAAATCTTAGGCGAAGGAGCAGAAATATGGATGCACAGCAAGGAATGATTCAAGAAGAATTAGAAAGAGGGTGGGAGACAACACCCTACCCTTAGGGACCCCCTCGTTGCATAATTTGATTTAGTAGGAAAGAATTGGTTTTCTCCGGGGAGATCTTTAGATTGTTATGCACTGCCCAAGCATGAAGGGTAGAAATGACTAGGTTGGCAGTCGCTTCCAGTTGAGCCCTGTTATCGGCAGAAAAGAGCATGACCAAGTCATCCGCATAGGCCTGAGTCTGAACATTTTTGAGTTTGGTGTTCAAGAAATTGTTCAGCACCGGATTCCAGAGGAGAGGTCCCAGGACAGACCCTTGAAGGCTAGCCTGGAGGCACTGAAGTGGGGAGCAGACACGACAACTTGCCGGTCTTTAGGTAGGTCTGGATGCATCTATATAGGTTTTCTCGGACTTCAGCCTTCCGGAGCCTGCCCAGAACGCTGGGCCACCAGACGGAATTGAAGGCACCTTCAAAGTCGATGGAAATAAGTAGAAAGTATTTGGATTGCAGTTGGTAGCAGCTTCAATGATTGTTTCCAGTGCATCTACCGCGGAGCGTCCTTTCCTTAAACCGTACTGGTTGGCGAGGAGACACAAGTGTTATTGTAGTGGGCTTCTATTCTATGGGAGATTATCCGTTCGAGAAGTTTTCTGAAGACTGCAAGCAGTGCAATGTACCGGTAAGATTGTGGTAGATCATATGGCATGGTTGCATTCTTCAATATGTCTAACGGTTGCAGTCCTCCACTGTGTGGGGAAGAATCCTTGGTGGAGACAGTGGTTTAACAGGTTTAATATGGTAGTGGGAAAAAGTTCAATGGCTTTCTGAACGATTTCTGGATCGAGCATGTTTGCGCCTGGAGCCTTCTTGTTTCTGATTGTAGATGCAGTTAAGTTGAGCTCGGTTGTAGTGAAGGTTTCTTCAATTGCGGTTGTGGGACATGTTTAATTCTCCGTGCAGAGCTGTAGCTGTTCCGTTGTGTTTGGGTCAACAGATGGCTGGAATGTAGTGTCTAGAATATTGTTGACTGTGTCTTTCCACGATCTGCTGTAAAGTCTGTTCGGTAATTTTGTGGTTGATACAGCCTCGCCTCTGGGTAGCTTGCTAGTAGTCACCTTGTACACGACTACCCAGGTCTCGACGTTCCCTTCAGCAGTTACTAGGGCTTCCCATGAGCGCCTTTTGCGCTGTTTTATTGTTGTGGTGTACTGGTTCCTTCTCACTCGATAATGCTGCAGTAAAGCCTCTGTCTGTTTCTTCTGGAGGCCATGTTCTCCTTGCACGTTGATACCGTTTTCGTCGGTAAACGCCTTCGCGACTAAGGGCCTGGAGTTCAAGACACCACCGTGGGACAGTTGTGAATCTCTTGTGAATCTCTTCTTTTTGATACCTTTGTTTGCAGTATTAGTGACTAGCTGTATAATTGTGCATTGATGCTGATCTGGGCTGAGGCCGCTAGATTTGAAAATATTAGCTTACTCAGCCTTATTTAGGGCATGTCTTCTTGGTTGAGTTCGGTTGATTGGTTGGGTGACTAGTGAACGGTGAAGTTGGAAGTTTAGTACCATGTGGTCAGAGGTGTTCCAGCCCTCACGGACTGTCCAGGCTGCAAGGTGCTAAGCAATGGAGTTAGAGGCTAACATCACATCTATGTTAGTTTCCCACAGGGTACTGTAGAAAATTGGCAAGCAGTTAGGTTTGTTTAGTTTGTTCACCCTATATCCACCACTTTATATCTTTCATCATTATATTTTAATATCTTACTTCTATACATACTACCCGAGCTTAACTTGCTGATAGCAAGATGGGCCCATGGACACAGTCTGTTCCTTTCATTAGTCTGGAAGAGCATGAACAGGAATTCGTCACACCTAGCAACGTTTTTGGAATTCTTCACTGGCCAGTTTTGGTGTGGCTGAACGCAGTGTGACAATGTCTACATGTTTATTTTTGATTGGAGTGGTACCTGGTTCGATCATCGGCTGCAATATTCCATCAGAGACAACTAAAGACGAATTACGCGTAACTTGTCACAGATGAAGTGTCAGAGCCGTGAAAAGTTTCAATGATTGTGCATTATGAAACGATTATTTTGTGTTTGCCTCTCTTTTACTGTTCTCCTCTGTTGTTATTTCACTGACTAACGGACTTCTTTCTGTTCCTGTGCATAAGTCTTGTTAGCCACCTTTAGATTCTTGCCTCAACGAGTTTTTTGAACCACAGGAGAACCAGTAGCTGGCTGTGTATTTTGTTAGCTGACCAACTCGGTGCACTCAAGAGAAGAATGTACATAAAATTTCTGAAGTGTTGCCGTTTCCTCCCAGGAATTTTATATCGCTAATTATTAATCCGAATGACAACTCAAATGATGGTCACCTGAAGATCAGTTATTTGTTTATTTATTTATTTTTTTTTTATTTATTAAACAGCTACAAAACAGCAATGAAACTTGCCTAAAGGTATAGCTACAAAACTCCAATACGCAGCTCCAAAGCAGTGACTTGGAAGATTAAATTCATAAGGTCAAGAAAAAAAAAAGAAATGTACATAAAATGAAGACAAAACAGTTAACTGAATTCGAAGAGTAAAAAATAAAATAAAAATAACTAAATAAAATTAAAAGGAAGGATCAGACAGATACACGGGTAGGAGAAAAATTGAACACCCGTGTTTCTTCACGCACATTACAAAATCAGTCTTATAAATTGATAGAAAAATAAAAATCAATTTTAAACTTCAAGTAACTGTGTTGTTAGAAGTTTCATTTACTTCTTAAAGTAACCAGTTATCCTAAATTTGCTTTGTTGATTGATCTCGCAGTCCTGTTATAACTGTTGTAATATCCATAGTTTGTTGTTCATAGGATGCTTTTAGAAGCAGATGGTTTCTTAATGCTTTTTTCGGTGCTTTGAAGTTTACTTGTGAGACGAGGTGAGGGCAATTTATGGTATCATTTAAAAGCTGATTAAATACGAGTTAGTCGACTTAATAACTTATTTCTTTCAGCGTTTCAAGTCCAAAGAATATACACCAATCTTGGTAAGGTTCATCCTTGCATTCTAATCCACTTATAAAACAAACGAATTGTATTGCTCTTTTTTGGATATTTTCAATTTGTAATTTTTGATAAGCTGCATGAGGAGACGATACCTGTGAGGCAAACTGTATTGCTGACCTAACATAAATTTTGTGAAGAAAGATGTAGAATAAAGGTGATTTAAAATGAGATGTAAAATTTACATGATTTGTAAAATTTAAGTGGGATCGTCCCAAAGAAAAACAAAACTATTACATTAAGGTTACCCGGTACGTTATTACCTATACCCATGTGTACTGTTTCTGTAAATTGCTTGTGTTCTATGGTCGATTTTGCTGTAAGAAAAAACCTCAGTTTCAAGGTGAAAAACCTTGCTATCTGCGCCTGAGGCCGACTAGCTCAGCCATGGAGTGAAAAAGTTCATTAATGTTTCTCGCGTCATCAACGGGATTCGAACCCGGGCCTTTTCCACCCGGTGAGGAAAGAACGGTGACGATACCACTGCGCTACCCCCGAAGATAGGTGGGATCGCACAGCATCCGAAAGTCAGCAGAGGTTTAATGTTTATCGCTTTCGGAGAGGCCCGTTTTTTGTGATGCCGAGTTGGCCGTAAGACCAGCCAACGGGTGGTTAGTGAACATTGTACGAGGAGTGATCATTTAATTCACGGACTGGTGCAAAATTTATGTTTACCGCACAAGCTTTCCATAACTGCCGCTAGAAGCGCTCTCCCTGATCGCTACTGAGCAGACCATGGTGCGCATGCCAGTACTTTACGAGCTAGTTGCGTGAAGAGAGTTTTTTAGCAGCGTGTCACTGGCGATCATTTTGAAGCAAATATCATGTCGGACGTACAGATTGAACGGCGATATGTGATTCGTTATTGTTTTAGACGAGGCTAAATTCCTTCGGAAACAGTTAAAGAGGTGAATGAAGCGTATTGTAATGAGTCTTGGTAGGACTGTTATACTCCGGTGTGATTGAACGTTCCAGTGTGAAGTAGTTTCTTCATCCAGACAATGCCAGAAACGATACGGCTAATGTTCTAGAGACAGTGATCACTGCAATGCCTCCTAATCATATATCACAATCCATTTAAGAACTTGTGGAATGAGATCAACGAGATTCTCGGACGACAGATCGCAACCATCCAATTGGTAACACTTGTAGGAATCCATTGAGTTAACATTGACAGGCATCCCCGTGGCATGCTTTCAGCATTTTGTTGAGTCTATGCTAAGAAGAAACTAGGCTGTTCTGAGGGCTAAAGAGAGATCTACTCGCTATTATATGATTTGCCAAATGAAGACGTGGCCACCTAGTATTTCTTGCGCAGCTCTAAACCAAATGCAATCATTAGTTTTATTTAATGAGTGTAGGGTCGCACAAATTTATATATCATTTTAAGGAATTATGGTATGACAAAGTTGAGAAACCCTACTTTGCAGAAATATTCGCATGCTTGCTAATAATCTTAATTTTATGAATATTGCTTTTTCTGCAAACTTATGTATGAGATGATATAAAGGCATTATTGTTAATTCTAATTTGAGAGCTCTGATCGATAGTTGTTTCAGTTCAATCGTCTTGTAAAATAACAAAAAGTGTTTATTCATTTTTATTAAAAAAAAGAAGTGAACTCTGTACCTCTCTCAATCCATTTCATCAATCATGAATCTTAACACTTCATTTTACTTCTTCCCTCTTTATTTTAAGCAATTGTTTTGTTCATTTGACTCCTCTATACGCTTTTTTTTGTTTTGTTCAGAAAAAACATAGAGATGAGCCAACTTGCCAACTTTTATCCCCCTCGTTTCATTTATTCCGCTTTAGCTGAAACCTGCATTCTCTCTGGACTCATGTTGGATCTAAGAAAAGGCTCTCAATAAGCAAACCAAAATAGGCGTTTTGATGTTCCTTAAGGCTTAACAAGCCTGTAGTTCATTTTATATTAGAGTATAATGTTAAATGTAATTGTCAATACACCATGCACTCTTTCTTAAATATAATTTTTATTATGCATTATAACAGTGTTAATATTTTTGTCCATAACAGAAGTTTAAGATCGTGTGCATTTGAATCTGTTGAAATCCTGTCTGAAACACAGGCTTGCAATGTGGGCGTATCCGGATCACCACACGACTTCTTCTCTCTTTGATTTAATAAAAAATGTCCATTTTATATCTAGTGAACTATTAGGTAATCCAAGGGAAATAGAGATGCTGTATTCTTACCACAACCTTTTAACTGCTGAAAGAAGTTTAGTCAAATTTACATTACTACTTCGAAAACTATTGTCCCCTGAGCTATAGTTGGGTTTCATTTCATTTGAAACGATGCAATATGAAAATTTATCGAAAGAGAAGTTAAACAATTATCTGAAAAAAATAAAACTTCATTTTCTGAAGATAGATCAATAACGTGTTTTGCAGTAGAGACAACATAAAAATTAATAAAAGTATAAAAGTAGAGATAATTGTGTTGCCATTGTACGAAACAGCTAAACCATAAAAAAAAACGTATGTGATAAAAATAAGACAAATAATTTGATTAGAAGATTAAATAAACGTTTAATGCTTTGTTACTTTTATCAATGCAATGTCACATAACGATATTTCTTGATTCACATTCGAACACCAGGCTTCGCCTTCCTTCTCAGTTCATACATAAACATTTTGAAGCACGGCAGATTCCAAATTTATTGCCTGTTTCCCTGCAATGCTTTTCACATCCCCTTAGGTCGTGATCCTCACAACCATAGTCGGCTTCAACAAGTAAGGCTGTAAAAAAGAAAGATGGCAGATAAAAATTATTTAGTTGGCATAGCATAAAGAGAAGTATTCCTCATAAAAGAACAGCATTTCTGCTGATTCAGTGCAAAATTTACTCTTACAGAACATGTTATATAGACATAATGGTTTCTTAATGAAATGCAACAGATTATTTGATTTGCATTCAGAAAATTGTATGAACTATACATAATGCAAATATCATCATTAATAAAGATTATTATCGATATTGCTCTGATATTTGCAGATGTATTGATAAAAACGAAAATTTACAGAAGATAACATATATATTTTAAAATAATTAAATAAACAAAATTATTTAAAAGAATCTAAATCATAAGATCCGCTAAAAGGCATAAAACAAATGGAATTGATATTCGTGTGACACTCAAGTCAAGTGGACCTAATTTCGACGGTCTGGTCGGTCTGTGACACCCAGATCCTCTGCTTGCACCTTCACGATTGTGGGACTTTCGTAACCTTTGGTGTAACCCCCATGTGCAGGTCCTGAAACGTCACTAGCACACTTGACGTGACCTCCCAGATGCGAACCCACATAACTAGAGGTCGAGGTGTGGCGTCAATAGCCAACAGCCCACAGAACAAAGCTGCCCCTCTGTGTAATCAGGCATTACTAAATGGTAGGTGACTCTCCTCAACCGTTGCAGTACCACTACGTTGCTTATTGTAGCCTTGATTTGGTGGAACCAAGCTCCAGCAACCCACCCCTATCGCTTCCATGATGCACTCTGATTAATGTCTTTTGATGGTATGGTGGATATCATGGCAAGATCCAATCTTCTTTCATTTCGATAGATAGTCCACCTGACAGAACCTATTGGTAACTTCGTATAAGGCTTCCAGATCACCTACTGTGTAATCTCGCTGCCTTTACTCTGCCAAATAGTGACTACAGAGAGTCCGAGTAGTGTGTATGCGGGTGGGGCATTGTCGAAGTCACGTTATGTCGAGGAACTGGGTATATTTTTACCATGTGTATCGATTGCGATATGCTGGATTCCTATCTAAAACAGTTTAGCACATTTATTAAAAACGAGGGTTTATTTAAAATAAGAGGGTTTCGTCTCCTTCTCAAACTAAATTTAACAAATATTGATCTGAGCAAGTACTGGGATTGGAAATTTAAAACAGTAATTCGACTGAGGGAAAGATACAATGAATTCATGTAGCCTGTAGTGAACAGAATTCAGAATTTAAAGAAAATATTTCGAACAAATTTCAGGCATTTTGTGATACCAAATCACACTGTGAAAGACAGAAACTTCAATGGAAATTTATTAATTAGTAATTTAAATTTGCTTGGAAACGGGATCCAAGTAAATCGTTACCGATTTAGTTAAATTAAACAGATCAGAAAATTAAGCTTTCGAGTATTCTCAAATAATTTTTTTTTTTTAAAGATTTGTTATCTATATGCATTAAATGCCTCAGAGAGGTTCCATTCATCGATTCCAGAACATGAGGTGTGGGTCACAAAGTCGCTTACGAAATAGACTAATTACTGACTCTTAGGTTAATGGCTTGTTGTTAATATTGTATATTTGAGCAGGGTAATTTTAAAGCATCATAAGCCAAATAATTGGTCTTATTCTTGAAATATAAATCAGGTTAATGATGTGGTTATGGGAGGACGTTCGTGGATTCTATCCATTTAAATTGTATTATATCTAATTATCACTTTTACACCAGGTGGAAGTTTTTAATATATTTTATTTAGGTATTACCTAAATTAATATATATTGAGTGAAGTTTCAGATATCTTGTCGATACCCATTATTAGACCTTGCTGTTGGGAGACAAAGATAAATTAACTTATATTTTACATAAAATATAAATATTTAAAACGTTTTACATAAAAAAATAAAATATAAGCTATTTTATCTTTGTCTCCCAACAGCAAGGTCTAATAATGGGTATCGACAAGATACCTGAAACGTTACTCAATGTATATTAGTTTAGGTAATACCTAAATAAAATATGTAAAAAACGTCACGTGGTATAAAAGTTGTAATTAGATATTTTATAATTTAAATGGAAAGAAAACTAGTAACAGCTTTCCGTAACCATATTTATTCATAGCTTCTTGTCTGGGGTTTCAAAATTAGTTTCAACAAGGCGGTATTTTAAGTACTAGGAATAACATTATCGAATAGATATTTATTGTATAGTACATACAAAAACATTAGAAAAAAAACATGATAAAGTCTTTTAATCATGTGAGAATCAACTAGATCTGGACTGGATCATTTACCTGACTTGCTCGGAGACGTATGGCTTCGATTCATGTTTATGAAAGAATTTCCGAAGCCTCTTAGTCAACCTAGGATGTAGGTACCTGATCTCAGATAGAAGGAAAGATTACGGTTATCTCGGTGAGTTATTGTAGGTTTTGAGTCTTGTGGCATTGTAGAATCATGCGTGAATAACCTTGTCGATTTTTTGGGTAAAATAAAACTGCTGCATGTCGTAAAATAAAACTACTGCTGAATACTATAATGAAACAATAAATTTGGAAAATGTAAGCAAATTATAGTTACTTAATGAATCCTTTCTCAAAGGTTAAAATAAATAGCTGGTTGTAACTCTTACCAAAAGAACCCAATGCCAGTAACACAAGCATCACGAAAACAACCGCCTTCATTTCGACAAAAGTGCTGCTTTTTTAATGAATCTGAAATATTAAAGTTTGAATAGTTAATGTACATATTTACTGTATATCTACACAGTGGCCCCCATAGCAGTTTGATGACAAAAAATTTACCCAATTAATCAATTCCGAGCTGTTTTTTTTTTGTCAATATTATATAAGTAATTTATTAATTTATATAATTAAGCAATTAAAGTACACACGGTTTTAAAATTATGAAGGGTAGGCCCTATATCGGTTCTCTTGAAGAACTGATATATGGCCCACCCTGTATAACTTAAAACGGTTTAATAATAATAGGAATTGCTAAAATGCATGTATTTAGCTACTACGAGGCAGCTGGATGCATACATTTCAGCGAGGTTCTTTTTGTTTCATTTTTTATTTTTTTATTTTTTGTAGTAAGTGGAAAATTTAAAGAAACTTGGAAAACTAAAATGGTTTGCATTATTCTCTAGATGTATCTAATTTATTTGAATAAATAACGATCCGTGTACATTTTTAAAATAAAAACGCATAAAATTGAAAGTGAAGAATATAGAATATTATTACAAAAGTTTAAGCAGACTCCCTAGATTTAGCCCTCGTCGGTAGCACAGTTGGTAGAATCACCGTCCTCCCTAAATCCGGGTGGAAAAGACTTGAATTCGAGTCTCATTAATGACGTGAGGAACTATTTCCGAAAGTGACCAACTTAGTAGGTCTCAGAGTAAAGTAGGGCAGCTTTTTCTCCTGTAAATTAGAATTTTTCGTTCAGCAAGAAGAAAATCGACCACAGAACACAAGCAATTTACAGACAATACAAACAGAGTAATACGGTCTCACAAATTTAGGCCATATTGCACAGTATATAATGTTTATTAATTTTGTGTCTTCTATGGTCGATTTTCTGTTTTCTGGACGAAAAACCTGAATTTCCCGTAAAAGGAAACACACGATACCGTTCGCCTGAGACCGCATAACTCAGCAACGTTGTGAAAAATTCCACAAAAATTGCTTGTGTCATTGACTGCAATTCGAACTCAGATCTTTTACAACCGGTGTGGGGAAGACAGTAATTATACCAACTGTGCTACTCATGACAGCACATATCTTGCAAAAGTCAGAAGATGTGTTACACTGGCCGTATCTGTTGCCTCATTGAATTGCAATGAAAAGAAGATGCTTGCTCCCACCCTACTTATTAGCTGAGTTTCTACATCACAAGCCATATCATTGCTTCACCGAGGAACTGTATCATTTGAAGGCAAAATAAAACTGAAGCCTTTCGCTGTTTTCTTACCAATCAGTATCTTCATAATATCTTCTGCAGCCGGCAGCACCAACTCTTCACTAGTAATATGAAGTTTACCAAATCTTTTATATCTCAACGTAATTAAATACCAAGCTTCCAACGACTTTTCAGTCTGAGATTCATCTAAGGAAATCATTTTTTTTTGATGGTGCTAATTTTCTTTTAAAAATTCATCCACTTTAACTTTGAAAAAATGGACAGTTTTGTACTAAATGAAGATTCAAATTTTCCGGTTTCAAGTTTCCGTTAGTCAGAATTTCGTAGCACAAAGCATATTGGGATTTAGTCTCACTTTCCGTTCCATTTCGGCCAAAAACCATTTTAATATATTCATCCTTGTACTTCCTCACCATCATGTTTTTCTTTAATGAAGTTGCTTTATCGGAAGTTCAAGAAACTCTTTACAATTCATCGTTTCTGGTTTCATTACTAACATCCACTCGAACACGAGCAACAGTTTTTTTTTTTTTTCTTTTCACAGTTCTAATTTGAAGCTACTTACCCATGTTGTTTAAAATTTGTTGATTTTAAATTACTAAAGGAAATGATGATTTATAAATACCACCCTTAAATGACAATGTAAATATACACCAGTGGCACAATGTCAACGAGGTCTTAATACTGACTGTGAGATACTGCTGCTCGAAACCTCTTCTCCATTCGTAAACCTCCTTCAAATTAATAATGAAGCAAGAAGAGATGCAAACGAAGAGCACGAGACAGATACAAATTATCGCATATATGACGCAGAGAGTGCATAAGTAACATAAAATGCGCATAAAATGGCAAAACCTTGCCCAATTATTCAAAAATAACAGTTCTTGATGGGTTAATTGGATCCGACTAGGCTCCGCCTGATAGATGACCTTTACATATTACTTATTTATTATGTTTGTCACTATCGCGGTCCTCCTACAACAGGCTGGCCGACCAAGATTGAGAACCAAGGTTTGCATATTTCTGTATGAATTGAACACTACTAATGTTCAAGTGAAGTTTTGACAACGAGTCACTCAACTGATCTTTTGTAAAGAGAATCTTTTTTTCCCCAAAAACCTACATCAACAGAAACAAATTAATTATTATTTTATATAAAATATTCTCCATTTTGAGAATTCTTGAGAAAGAACACATAATGGTGGTGTCACCCTAAGTGTTCTTTCGGGAATCCTTCATTTTAACAGATGAGAAGATGGAGAAATGTCATCTTCTGCTATTACGATACTAATAGAAGTATTCATAGCTCTTAATGTTTATACAAACGCTTATATTAGAATTGTTAGATTATTTAATATTTAAAATTTTCTTTCCGAGCAGGAGAATTCAGTTTTGAGAATAAGCCACTGAAACTTCCTTCTTGAAACGAATTTGCAATTTTGTTTGAAGAATAAGTTCAAATGGACAATATTTAAATTCCAATAATTGATTTTGGGGGTTTATGAGTTGATTATTCTACTTTCTATTATTTCAGTGCCTTTCACACCAATCAAAAATCATCTGAGATTCTAAGGTTTTTAGCTAATATCTTTGGAGTCTCACCTAATATTGACATTTATTTACTATTTTCACGGAATGAGTCATCATTCATTAACCCTCTCAAGAAGGTAAATATCTGTTTGAAGCAGATTTGCTATGTCACAACAATATTTTTATAGGCAAGCAACAGTGACTTCGATAAAGGAATGCTAACAAACACCGATTTTATCCATGAAAAACGTTTTCCTCCTATTACTATTTATTCGACACAATGGGAGAAGAGGGAGGGGCAATTACGTCACTCATTCGAGCCAGTTGTATTACGTCGCTAAAATGCGGAGGTAAATAATTACATTGTCGTCTTCCATTGAAAGACAACTATGGACCCCAGTACACCAGGCCCATTCGTTACTAAAAGTGATATTTATTCCCCTTTGGAATTCTTCGTGGTGGGGGGGGGGGTTAGCCAATGGTAGCAGAGGGATGCCAGTCACGTGGTACAAGTGGGCTTGCACGTCACTACAAACTCACAGGTAAATAATAACATAGGTCATTTCCTGATTAGATATTGATCAGTGCCTTTCGACAGGTGTGTCTTTTATGTAGAAAAGATTTGACTTACTCCGTCATATCTCTACATTTTACGTATAAAAGCGTGTGCGGGGGTTGGCGGCAAAGCGAGCAGGGTGTGAAGCCCACTAGTTATTATTATTATTTGAAAGGAACTTTGGGAAAGTGATCGCTCTCACCTGTGCATCCACCACTGCTATAAAGAAGTAGATGGCATCATTGTGATTCATTCGGCTGGTAGTGATGATCTTTCTTTTTATTAGGCCATGAATATTGAATTTTCAAGGGGGACAACAAAATTTTTTGGTTGTTAAAGGTATGATTAAGATTCATGCTACACATGGATATTTCTATGCAATTCAATTCAATTGTCTTTGTTATAATGCTCTCATAAAATATTTGACAGAATTCCATTAAGTACGTATTTTATCTTGATATCTAAGTTTTAATTTATGATGATTAGAAGTTAAAAATCATTAGAATAAATAAATAAATAATTAGATAAAATTTCAGAAGGAAAAAGATGAAAATATAAGCATACCTGGGGATTAGTAGACGAGACGATATAAGGCCGAATGATATGTGTTTCCTTTTTTCATTATATATATATATGGTATTTATTTACGCTCCCTTTAGTTGATTACTTTGATACTGGATCGTTTAACACTAAGCGCTGAACACAATAAAAACAAAAAACAATGTTTACTGTTATTTTTATGTTTATTCTTATTCATCCACGTGAATAACAGTAAACATGAGCCTTACCACTGCGGTGTTGTTATTATTATTCTAATTTTTCTTGTTATTTTTAGTCGACGAATTCTCTGACTGTCCTACAGGTGTTCAGGATTGTGGCTTTCTGGAGTTCCTTGTAGATGTTCTCTGAGAAACATATTGCTGTAAGGCTGTTATGAAGAGCCTTTGGTACCATACCGGTGGTTGACACGATGATCGGGATGGTCGTTACTTGTAGCATTTGCCACATCACTTTAACCTCCTATCTTAGGTTCGTGTACTTCCTAATCATGTACTTCCTCGTGGATTTTCTGAAGGTGCCCAGTGTTGGACACCGCAGTGTCAATCAGATAGTAGCCTTTTTCTTAATGTCGACAAGGATTATGTCCGATCCGTTGTGCGGGATTGTCTTTCATTTATTATGGCGTGTTCCTGGTATAGCTTGTGGGTTGGGGTTTCTAGTACTGCCTGGGGCTCTTACTTTAATATGGTACACTTTCTTTGATCAACCGGTATTTTCTCCCTGTCTGCGCGGTTAGCACAGTGGTATCGTCACTGTCCACCCCACACCAGGTGAAAATGCCCGGGTTCGAATCTCGTCAATGCGAGGAACTTTAATGGACATTTTTCACTTCGTGGCTGAGTTAGTCGGTCTCAGGCGTAGATGGCAAGGTTTCCCCCAAAAACTGGGGGGTTTCGCCCAGCAAAACAGACAAATTGACCATAGAACACACGCAATTAACAGACATAAGACACACGGCAAATGAATTAATTTATTCGGGTCAGGTGGCCTGAAAATAATAGTTTTTTTTTTTTTTTTTTTTTTGGTATTTCTCCTTAGCTTCTGATGTATTATCCTAGGTCGGGTATACGTATGTAGACCTTAAATGGTCGTGTTTACGTATACATTCCGTCTGAGTGATTATCTTGCATCCTGTGATGACGTGTTTGGATCGTTTCTGAGGACAGAGGGAATCATCGACATATATCATCTGACACTCCGGACTTCTTGGCGATGTATTTTCTGTAGTTTCTGGTGTTGATTATCCGGTCTTTGATGGCGAGCATGAATTCTTCAGTCTCGGGGAATAGCCTCCCGCTCGTGAGCCATGCATGGGAAGCCATTTTATCTATGTGATCTTGATGGAGGCAATGGAGTGTCTTCATCGATCTTCGTTTGTGCCGTCTGGGCAGGAGGGAGACTTCTCGCTTAGGTTGAGTAAGTAATGCTGCTTGTCTATCTTCCTTAATGCCTGGTAGAGTGCTGCTGTGGTTTTTTTTAAGTAATCCTTCAGAAGTGCTGTCCCTTTCTTCTATTGCTCGATGAGGTCCATCAGGCCCCTTTCATTTTCTTTCCGAACTATTGTCAGTCTTTCCACAGGGGTGGTGTTGGCAGCTCTTGGGCATCATTGTCCTTGCCTTTCTTATGATATCCTCCAGCTTATTGGCCCAATCTATGATCCCAAAGTAGTACGTTAGCGCCGGGGCTGCATTGGTGTTTATGGCTTTAACAGAGTTCCCTCCGTTCAGTTTGCTTTGAGCAGTCTTCTCAGTCTCTGATGCTATTTTTCAATAAGGCAGGCCTTAATCTTCATGTGTACTAACTGCTGAGCTGCATCATTCCCATGTGTCTGTTGGTCTCTTCCTATGTCATGGATTTGATCTCTTTAAGTCTGTAGCTAATTGTTTCGGCCGACTAATTTCTCCTGATGCAATCCGTGTGTCTTGCATGTGTCTAGATCAAATTCTATCCTGATATCATTACTGAATTCTTCGGTGATCCGGAGAAGTTGCTGTAGTTGCTACTCGGTTGCCGCATAGAGCATGATGTCATCCATCTACATCAGGTGGGACATGGTGTACAGATTTTTCCTTCCTTCTTTGCGATTATAGCCATACTTGCTGTTGTTGAGAATGGTGGATAGTGGGTGTAATGCTATACACAGTCACAGTGTGCTCAGGGCATGACATCTTGAAAGATTCCTCTCCTGTTTCGGATCGGTCTGTTGGTGATGTTCTCGACCGTGATGATGGTTCTCCATTTCGCCTTCTTTGCAACCTGGAAGTTGGTCACTGTCCGATTGATTTTGCAGATCATCAGCTTCTCTATTAGCCAGCTATGACGCACGGAATCGAAAGCCTTGTGGTAATCGATGTAGGCCAAGTGAAGGTTACAGCGTGTCTTGTAGGCTTGCTGTTCTGCCCCTGTCCTCCTGGCTGTGGCCAGCAAGTATTGTATGTTTGCTGTATGTGGATGATTTATGTAATGTGGTCACCATGTAAGAAATATAATCCAATAAAAATTTCTTCTTCTTCTTCTGCTTCTATAACTGTGGCACCAATAGTTAATTGCTCCTTGAACCCTTTGCTCATCTGCTTCTTTCCTTTCCGCTGTTTAGCCATGATGTTCTGGCTCTCCAAGTGGTTTCACATCTTCTTGGTTATGTAGCAGGTAAGCATCTTATACCTCGTTGGGAGACAGGCGATCATCCTTTATTTCGCCCGCTTTCTTTTATCTTGGTTTTTCCCAGTGAGAAACTCTGAGATTGTATCTGATCGCCGCATCATTCGGGTGAACTAGTGAGCTTCTTGTACCAATAGTTGTGAACATTGCCTATTCCTAGGGTTAGCTAGTCGTGGGACTTCCTGATCGACTGTTGTACTTCATCCTCTAGAATCTGCCATTCTCTCTTCTCTTGTGTTTCCTTGGTTTTCTTCCTGTCTAGTTCTATCTAGGGGGCTCGACTGTTATGTATTGCTTCACCCCTCCATATTTTGCTTCAGAACTTCTCAATCCTCTTGTACTCGGGTGGTTCGCTTCCGTTTTTCCCGTCTTGACTAATAGACCTGTAGAAGGCTCTTTGGTTTTCATCAACGATTAGGTTGTTTATTTTCCTCTGGGGGATTTTCCTATAGCTCTCTTTGCATCGTCATAGTCTCTTTCTGAGTGCGAGAAGGTTCTGCTCCAGTGTGTCTATGCGTTCTCCTGTTCTCTGAGTTTTGGTCTTGCGTTTGCTGTGGGCATTTTCTCACTTGAGGATGGTCTTCACTTTTCCAATCAATTACTTTCTCCTATTACGCTACTGGCACTAGATCAATTGACCTATGTTAACTCTTAATTCTTTTATCTTCTGCTGAAGCCTTCTTTCCAAAGCTTTCGATTCTTGTTTTTTTTTTTCGTTTCTTTGCTGCTAGTCTCTCTTTTCTCTTACATGTTTTCTAGTGGCTGCTATGGCAGCATAGACCATTCACACAGCCGTATACTGTTCTGAGGATGGCCTCAAGTGTTGCACCGTTGTTGTTGAGGTAATGTTGAATTATTTGCTGTATTTTTGGTATTTGTTATAATATTGGTCTATGAGTCTCCAAAGGAGTCTATTGGTTTTCTTCTTCGGTATCACGAGGGTCTCTGGGGGGGGGGGTCCATTCCCGCGAATTCTGTTAAAGACTTCTTCTACTCGTTTTCTGTTCTGAATATCATGACCTCGTCTCTATCCACTGCAGTTACTCCTGGTTGTTGTCTTTTTCTTGCTGTTCCTCCTCTGATTCCATGTTATACATATACATTGTTTTTTTTTTTTTTGTAGTTGGTCGCTCACGTCCTCCATGAATTTTTCTAAGATTGCATGAGCAGGTTCTTTGTATGTATATATGGGCCTTCTCTGGTCTGCTATTCGATGACTTGAATATCCCGGAATCACTTGGTATGTGGTCTCGACCCGTACATTGTCATATCTGTTTCTAGCTTGGTTGTTTCCTATTATGTTCGCATGTGAACGTATTCATTTCGATGTTCCACTTCATGTGTAAGCGTTTTATTTCTTCCTTCCTGGATGGTCTTTTCTAGCGCAGTTGCGCAGGAAGCACTTCCAGGTGGTTTGGCTGGATAGCTTTGCCCTTCCCTTGTGGTAGGCATACGGGGGACAGCGCTTGCTCCACTATCTTCCTCGGGAAACAGTCTTCGACTTTTCTAACCGACCCTTCTGCCTATGGCTTGACCGCGGATGATTTTATCTTGCGCCAGTCTGCGCGGGCAGCACAGTGGTGTCATCACCGTCTTCCCACACACCGGGTTGAAAATGCCCGGGTTCGAATCCCGTCGATGACGCGAAGAACTTTTTTCACTCCCTGGCTGAGTTAGTCGGTCTCAGGCGTAGATAGCAAAGTTTTTTTCTCCAGAAATTGTTTTTTATTTTTTTCCAGCAAAACAGGCAAATCTACCAGAGAACACACTCAATTTACAGACACAATACACATGGGTATATGAATTAAATTTCCGGGTGTCCTTAATGTAAAGGTAGTTTGATCAGTTAGTCTCGAGTCGGGGTCGAGAAAGAACTTGGTATGCAGATTCCAAAAGGGTCGAACTTGACGTCTGGTATTGCAGACATGCTAATAATTACCAATTTTGTTACCCGCGAGGGTTACAAAGCTGATAGAGGCCTCCCTGACGTAGACACAACATTTATCACTGAACTTCAGAAACAGACTACGGATGACAAGCCAATCGCAAATTGTCTTGCTCACAGTAATCACTGAAAATAGCGAATATACCGAAAAACCTATATCCTTCACAATATACAGTGTGTGCTATTCACAGAAACGCATCCTCATTATACTAATTATTTCAACTATAAAATGTTTATTTAAATCAGTTCGAGTTATTCTGTAATTTCGAGAATGTACCCCTGTTGTAATTGGATGACTAATTGCCCCTTTATGAAGATACAATAATGTCCATATTTTTGCGTGGTATAAATCGATCCAACATGGCCCACTGCCAGCATATCCAATACATGGTGCTTTCGTAAGAAGTAAAAATTACGAGTACAAAATTCAGTAGACACATTTAATGAAACATTTTCTGTTACAATTACAAGAAATATCACGTTAACATTGTTGGTGATACAGATTCAATTGAAACACATTTATATGAAAGTTCCGCTCTCAATTACAAGTACATGTACCAGACTTAGGTCCAGTGCAGCGACCTGTATTACCACCACCATCACTTCCTGACAATGAAAGCAGCTTGCAGTGTATAGTACATCTATTTATATCAGGGCATGCATGGTCGGCATCAGAAAATGGAGCTGTAAAAAACAAATCACCGAAAGGGGTTTAATAAAATAAAATTAAAAAAACAATGCAATTGAATACACTTAAAATCAGAAAGTAGGTTTATGTTTAAAATCCCTCAGAGGACATTTTTAATAGTATGGCCAGTATATATATATATATATATATATTTTTTTTTTTTATGAAAACACCAAAAACGAGAGGTGTTAGATCCTATAGTACTTAGCACTGTTCATGGGTTGGAGGTTGAGAAGCCGAAAGAAGATATTTGTTGACATTAGACTTGAACTTCTGTAAACTGTAATTTTCAGGAAATACGAATGAAGGAAGGTTGTTCAAGCAAACAGCAGTTGAATGAATAAACGAGGAAGATGAAAAGTTGGTTCTGTGGGTTTGAAGTTGGACAGTAAATGGATCTTGGCTGGTGGCGGCACGTGTTCGGATTGTTTTGAAAGAGAGAGCGGGAATTATAGAAGCCAATTCAGAAGAACAGTGCCCATGGAAGTATCTGTAGAAAAGGCATGCAGCAGAAACACTACGTCTACGAGACAGCGAATGGACAGATTCTGTTAGAGAGGAGTCATTAATCAACCTAACTGCCCTCTTCTGAATGGAATCAAGAAGCCTGAGAGAGGTTTTGGAGGCACCGTCCCAGATGTGGGAACAATATTCCATGGCAGGGCGGATTTGCGATTTCTACAGAGTGAACAGCTGTTTGGAAGAAAAGTAACGCCGAGAGTGAAAGAGAAAACCAAGTTTTTTTAGATGAAGAGGAAGCAATATTTGTAATGTGCTTGTGCCAAGAGAGATCAGAAGTTAAGGTAATCTCCAAAAGAGATATATAATTTTGCTTAGAAATCGGAGTGTCACCAAAGATGACACTCCGATTGTACTCCTATGTCACCATAGGAGTAGAAGAATCCTTTTTGCTAGATATAAGACAAGACTGTGTTTTAAAAGGATTAAAATCAACCAGGTTGTCTTTGTTCCTCCAGGTAATTCTCCAGTGTTGCCTCCAGTATTCTGCCGTGTTCTCCCCGTGTTCTCTCCAGTGGCAACATTTCCAATGTTGCCACTGGAGAATTACCTGGAGATCGGCATTTAAGAAATTGGTAGCTGATATTCGAGAAGTTGAAGCTGATTGAGCAGGGCAAGGTTTTTCAAAATGGAAAGTGGATTGCAATGTGCTATCATTGGCAAAACAATGGATTGGATTTCTAGTCAATGGAAGAAGGTCATTAATATACAAGAGGAAAAGGGTGGGTGAAAGAACTGAACCTTGGGAGACACCAGCATTAGTAGAGAAGTTAGAAGACAGAGAGCCATCTACCATCAATCTCAGTAAGCAATCAGAGAGAAAACTGGATAACCAATTACAAAATACAGTTGGCAAACCATAAGATGGAAACTTCTTTAGAAAACCTTTATGTCAAACACTATCGAAAGCCTTTGAGATGTCAAGAGCAACTTGTGTTTCAGCGAACTTTTTCATTGATTTTGCCCATAAATGGGTGACATACGCCAGAATATCACCAGTGGATCGACACTGACGGAAACGATACTGGCGATCGTTGATGAGACGGAAGGTTTCTAGGTAATTTAAGAGTTGGCGGTTAATTGATTTCTTCATTACTTTAGAAAGAGTAGAAGTAACTGCAATGGGACGATAATTGGATGGGAGGGACTTGTCACTCTTTTTAGAAACTGGATATATGAGCAAATATCCAAGCAAAAGGAAAAACTCCTTTGGAATAAGAAATTGAAAAAAGGCAGCAACGAACAGAAATAAGTTCAGGAGCACAGGTTTTGAGAACAAGTGGAGAAATATCGTAGGTACCTGGAGCTTTCTTAGCATCAAGATACTTCAAAATCCTTCTGACATGCTTCTGACGGAAAACCACATGAGGCATTGAATGGAGCATGTTGGGAATGGCGAGAGGTGTTTTACCAAGATCATTAACACATGAGTTGGAAGAAAAATGGGATGCTAGCAGGTCAGCTTTATCCTTGGCTGAAGTGACAACAGAACCATCTGGTTTTGACAGAGGTGGGAGCAGGGATGGGCAAAAGTTGCGGCCAGTAGCTTTGGCAAGAGACCAGAATGCTCGGCTACCAAGAAGCAAGTTTTCCACTATTAGCCTGTTCAAAATCTAGTTTGGACTGATTAATAACTGCTTTACAATTGTTGTGAGCTTTGGTGTAGACAGAAAATGAAACTGAAAAGTCGAAAACAAGCCAACTACGTTATGCAACATTCATCTCTTGAACAGCCTTCGCACATTTATTGGAAAACCAAGGTTTAGATAAAGGACGAGATTTTAATGTGGTATGTGGTATGTCCATTCCTACAAGAATAATTTCACTGACATGATCAGAGCAAACGTTGATATCAGAAGTTTTGAAACAGTAGTCCGACCAAGGAAAAGAAGAAAATAAATCTCGCAGGTCATCCCATTTTGCATTCTTGTAATGCCAAACAATTTGAATTTGAGAATAGCCATGAGATAAAGGCTCCATTGAAGAAGAGACAATCACCAAGTTGTGATCTGAGGTACATAAAGGACCACTCACTTCGACCGTGTACTTAGAAGGGCTGTTTGTGAGAAAAAGATCAAGCGTGTTGGCTGTATGGTTAGGATTATACAGCATTTGTAGGTAAATGTACAATCTGTGCAAGGTCATTAGAAATTGCAAAAGCCTCGACATCTCGACCAGTTGGGTCGGTGTGACTGGAAAACGGAAGCCAGCTGAAGTTGTGAACGTTAAAATCACCAAGGAAAATTAACTAACTGTTAAGAAAGTTGGACTGGAGAAAGTCAAGTTGCAAAGAGAGGAAGTCAAAGAACTCCAAGTGATTAGTGGAGTTGGGAGAACGGTAGAGACAGCAGATGAATTTGACACAGTGAGGTAGAGAGATATTAAGCCAGAGAAGGTCAAAGAGAGGAGATTCCAAATTACCAATTCTGTGACAGGGAATATCGGAACGGACATATGCACAAGTACCACCTTTGAGGCGAAAGGAATCATTCAGCGAATAATTTGGGCAACTGAGATGAGCAGTAGTTGAATCAACCGATAACTGAGATTCTGTCCGAAAAAGTACATGGGGTTTGGCAGACTGCAAGTGGAAATGGACATCGTTGAGATTAGAATTCAGACCACGTATATTTGTGAAATGAACTAGGAAGTGTTTGGGAGGTTTAAATCTTTTTGCAGATAAATTTACTCTATTAGTTTGACAATTCATGGTGTATTCAATAGTATGAAAAAGTGGGGGGACATGCTGTATGAAGTAACGAAATTTTTGGATATGGCGTACACATGGTAAGAATATACCCAGATCCTTAACATAACGAGGCCTCGATAATGCTCCCCGCATGCACACTACTCGGACTCCCTCCAGTCACTATCTGGTAGAGTAGAGGTAGCAAGATTATACACTAGTTGATTCGGAAGCTTCCTAAAGAGTTATCAACAGGTTCGGCCGATGCACTAACTAGCGGCCAGCCTGCGAACACCGTTTTAGAGCTGTACTCTCGAAATGTATGGAAATTGGATCTCGCTATGATGTTCATGATAACCTCAAAATTCATCAGTCATACTGCATGATGGAAGAGATGGGGAAGAGTTGATCGTAACTTAGCTCTGGAGACCACTCTTTAGCACACCTGAAGAGATACATCGATCGTATATTTGGTCATGGAGACAGTATTATTATATTTTGAAGGAGTGACGTGAAGAACTGTAGTGTCTCCCTTGATCCTATAATGGTCTGAATGTAGCTTCAGCATTGTAGGAACATCTATATAGTCGAAAGCTGCTTCGAGGTCTACGTAGGTTAGTATATGCTGCACTTGAGATTTAAATGCAGAGAGGATAGAGCGGGTGGTGACTAAGAGGTTAATCCCAATAGATCTATGAGGAAGGGGGGAATGGATTTGAGGAGGCTGATGCCTAAGGAGTTGTTTAGTTAGAACGGGGAGTAGTACTTTCTCAAGAAGTGTTAGAAGACTTGAGGCGTTGGAGTTTGTCTGGTAATGCTTAAGAAGAGTAACGCTCGTACTTCACGTTGTTATTTGTTTGTTATTTGGTTTTTAGGAGCATTAGCAACTAAGGCCATATTGCTCCGGGATATGCGGTGGCCATTCCCTGACCTTTCCGCATCCTCCGTATTTGGTGGTGACGAGCTCGAACCCCGGTCTAATCAAGAAGTGTGTGCTACGCACTGCTGCTCCTTCCCACCTGGCTACGGAGGCGCTTCGTACTTATGTACCACGTCACAATTACAATTGTGATTCTGAGGTGGGATGCAGGACGATTGAGATCCGTTAATGTAAAGACGAAACAGACCTATATATGAATAATATTTCACTTTTTAAGTCGCGTCTAAGATATTGTCTCCTATGCACTTCTACATAATCGCTTTATTCCAAATTGTTTGATTGCTCCTCACCATGGTCATGAGTGCAGTAAACTGTTTGTATAACATATTGTACGGTCAGCTTCCTTATTTTAGCAAATAAAATATCCGACTTGATGTGCGAAAAAAATCTTACACATTTCCTCCAGACCGACGAACTGATCCCATACTTGAAAATCTCTTTAGCAGCGTCAGCCATCATCATCACTTCTGCCTGGAAACGGGACTCGAACTCCTACCTTTCTGTAAAATCGTTTAAGTGAAGTGGTAGTCACAAAAGACTATTCTGAGTAGTGAGAAACTTTGTCAAAATTTAGTAAATTTTCCTATTTCAATCCTCCCCAAGTAGAAGTAGACCTCCGGATTAGCTGAGATATTTCCTACAGTAACTTAAACTTGTCTTTTCTTAAGAGTGATCTCAAAAATTGTAGTTGCTTCACAGTAATCAGCTAAAAGAGCTGATACCTTGGCAGAATCATATGCAGCCTGAAGATCAATAGGGCTTGGGGATCAAGAAATCAATAGAGCTTTAAAACCTTTGTTTTAAAGGCTGAGAGGATAACAGTCGTGGCGGCCTGATGATTTATAGGTCCAAAAAGACAAGACTTTTGACAGGGGTTTCATGTGATATACCTTCCATTTCGATGGGAAGTATCAGTATGAAAGAACAAAATGAGGATCTAGAATATACTGGCTGAGACACTTAATAACAAATTGAAGTACGCCAGCAGCTCTGCTGCTGCTGGAGCTGGTATAAAACTTATGAAAACAGTCAGCTGCTTTCTCGTAATTGTGACTGTGTCCAAGGATTTAGTGTGCTGCACGAGCGAGAAGGTTGCTGAAAATCTAGATGAACATCCTCATCCGAAACATAGTAATAAAACTGTTAAATGCTGCACGAGGTTTGGAGTAAACTCTTCTGTCCGGTATAGGATGAGATTCATTCCGTGTTTCAGCTGTGTGTTGTTTCGCATTAAAGCTCATAGTCGGGTGTGGATGTGTCACCAGATCCTGTTAGCAAATCTCAATTACTGCCTGCTGAATAATAGAGGCTCTTTCGATGCATTTCGCAGTGTTCGGGAACTACTCTTCAGATTAGTCTGACATCAGTGTGGGGATCGGTTCTGGGACTACTATTGTTTCTAATTTTCGTAAATAACATCCACAAAGGGGGTGTAATGTCAAAATTCTCAGGTGTCAAGATGTTGAGTGTCGTTAATGATCTGCGCCACGCAGCTTTCCTTGGATTGATTTGGATAAGTTTCAGGAACGCTCAGAAAAGGAAAAGTTTTACAGTTGGGGATTAGCAACCCCAAAATAACTTGTTCACTTGGTGGAGTTGAATTGTAAACAGTAAAGGAAGAATAAAATTTGGAAGTTGCGATGTCGACGAGTTGAAGTTTTCCATTAGTGTAGGTTTGTAAGTTTTAGGGTTTTTGGAGCATCAGCGACTTAGGTAATATTGCTCCGTATATATTATGTCTATAAATTGTGTGTATTCTGTGGCCGATTTGCTGTTTTTCAGGACCAAAAACCCAACTTTCCCAGAGAAAAACCATGCTTCCCTCGCCTGAGACTGACTAACTCAGTTATGTTGTGAAAAATGCTCATAAACATTACTCGCATCATTGATGGGAGGAATTTTTATGGGCTTTTTTATGGAATTTTTATGGGCTTTTTTATGGAATTTTTGGCCTAGTTTGGAAATGGCTGTCTTATATGAACTGTGTTACCCACGAGGTAATCAGTATGGGCAGACGGCAACAAGAAAGGCCCACGATGTTCTATCGATGGTTTATTAAAATTTGTTTGAAGAGATAAAGACACCATAATTCCACAAGGCAATTGTAAGACCGCCTTTGGTATACTGTTTTAAGTGTGAAGGTCCACCTAAAATAAAGACATCGAGCTTCTTTAAACGATCCAAAGACAGGGAAGCTCCTGGTGACATCGGCAAAAAGACGTCCATAATATGGGCGTCCTTATAAGGAATATGCGCCCCTAGAGAGCTTGGAAACTTGACACCTTAGAGACTTGAGGGTTAGACTGGATTGTAGAAAGTTTTTCTTTTATCCAGCGAGTTGTTAATTCTGGAATAAGTTACCTCTATCGCATTCTAGACTGATGGTACCTTGGATAAATTCAAAGGTAAGCTGGAGAGTTAGCTATATCAGAAGGGAAACACAGCCAATTTATTTTCTTTTTCTTTTTGTTATTATATTTTATTGTTTATGTGTAGTGTCGTGTACCGTTGTTCCTCTGGTCATTTAGCCGCTGAGCTCCTAATGGGACCCAACGTTGTCCACATTCTGCCCCCTGTACAACGTTGGATCAGTATATCCTCTTTGTAATTGTATTCTTCGGTCAGTTCGCTGTTAAGTGGACAAAAGCCTGTTTTCCGGGAGGAAAAAAACAAATCAATTCGCCGTCTGATTCAGCCACGTCGATGAAAGGCCGTAAGAATTCCGCGCGTCATTCCGATATTTGAACCAGGTAGAAAATCGCCAAACCTGAGTTCGAATTTACTGAATGAAAATTCAGGACAGTTTTGGGTGCTTTGCTGAATAAACATTACTCGCATCATTAATGAGAGGAGTTTTTATGGGCCTTTTTATGGAATTTTTGGCCTAGTTTGAAAATGACTGAATCGATACAAATACTACTGATTTCATATTAAATTAATAGAAACGCTGCTAAATCGTACCTTAATGATTCATCCTGCCTCAGATTAGTATAAACAATACTCACTTACCGAAAGAACTCAATGCCAGTAACATAATCATGACAATTACGATTGTCTCCATTCCTATAGAGAAAATGCTTCTTTTCTCTTAATGAATCTGAAATATTAAAAGCATGAATCTATTATATGCACGTACGTAATTTTTGAATTATTCAGATTAGTAGGTTACATAGAATCATGTATACAGTTCCCTCTCGAAAGAACACGCAAATGTTCTTTGTGGAGCGAAAGATACACTAAAATAAAAAAAAAAAAAAACAATAAAGAAAGACAAACATGCCTTTGGTTGTTTTGTTAATTTGTCGAATTAATCTGTATCACAGCTTCTGTAATTATAATAAAATAGAGAAAATTCATTTAAAGTGAAGAACACAGTATAATAAATATCTTAGACAGGCTTAAGTAGAACTAGAAAAAGTGGTAATAGGAGATATTAATTATTACGTTATATAATTGCACACATATTGTACAATATGAATATCATAAAATAGAACGACGCTATAAATTAATGTTCAGAAAGATTTAATGCAGGTCTATTTATTCGCCAGATTTATTACTAATTCCGGAGATTCTTCAAATTAGCCAATGTTTCTTCAAATGAATGTTTTGGACTTTTTTTTTTTTCCTTTATGCATTACTCCAGACATCTGACTTTTCAAATCACATGTTATTTGAAATAACAAGTTATGAACATCATTTTTGAAGCCAATTTTTGCTTCCTTTCCAACGATGGTACAATCTGCAAACCTAATGAAAATGCCTTCGTTAAGCTTCTATTCAGACTAACTTGGAAACAGTTCGCAAAGTTATTTAAAGCAATTACATCTTTATTTAAACTTTTAAATATTACTTCATTAACCGAATTTGACAGGAAAGTGAAGTTATAGGAGTCCACTAGACATTCTCATAGACGACTTCCATATAAGGAAAGGCTGAAAAGATGTGGGCTAAAGAGTTTGTAGACCAGGCATCTCATAGGTGGAAGGACCTGATTGAGTCGTAAAGGTACTATGAAATGGGCAGTTCAAATTGTATGACTTATTTTGACATTGAAATATGACATAAATCATGGGCATAAAGAATTAGGAAAACTTCTGGACTGCACCTGAGGAAGTTTGCGTTTTGTCAGCAAGTTTTTTACATCAAGAATAAACTGTCTTCCTGGGTTATAGTGACTGGCAGTCTGTTGGGATTTCAGGTACGGCTAGATTATTAAAAGGAGTATACATATATATGGACAAGGTTTTGTTTTAGTCTAATGCAGCAAAAGCCTCCGGCATCTTCAGGCCTTTACTAATATTAATACTGCACAATTATTTCAATTTTCAGAAGGAACAAAGTCGAAAAATATTACTTACCGTAGACTGGTATATGTTTTTCTTCTTGCACTGAATATATGAATATTCACGTTAACTACAGCTGATTATTTTGATACTGCCGCGTTTAGCACAAAACGTTTGAATTATTATAAGAGTAAATATGAGATTTACTATGAATAACAGCGATACCTGCAGTTGTAAATATCACATTAAGTAAACTATAAAAAATGCTGAACGGTTTTTCAGCTGCGATTGCAAGGTGAGGCGCTTAATCATAGGAACGCTTTGAAGCAGCGATCTTTACTCTTCAGCAATAAAATTTTAAACTTCTCTGATTCTAGAGTCGTCGAATGACTGGATTGCAAGGTGAGACGCTTAATCACAGGAAAGTTTTGAAGCAGCGATCTTTACTCTTCAGCTATAAAATTTTAAATTTCTCTGATTCTGGTGTCGTCCAATGACTCGTTTTTTTTTTTTTTTTTTTTTTCTGTACTTTCTTAAAATTGGGTCCATAAAGTCACACATAAACTTTCCCATCATTGATCTATGAAATGTCCCTAATCGTGTCCCCAGTTGGTCAACCATTCTCACTCTTCTGAAAAATGTTCATGTCCAAAAGTCACACTAATATGATATTTATTTTTTTCATTCCTTCTATTATTATGTAATGATAATTCCCACGTGTGGGCTGAAACCATTAGTACTTCTGGACTGATATTCGCTTTAGAACAGAACGGAGTTATTGATCAATTCAAAGACACTATGAGACGTGATTTTCACCTCCACATATTTTGTATAAATATCATGGTTCCTAAAGCTTTTCTTAACAGCACAACCTCCGCTCTTAGTAGTAAGACTGATATTTTATCCTTTTATGCAATGAGTTTAACTGTTGACTATTGTATCATTATTTGGTCTGTTTCCCAGCAATATACACTGTGCTGCCACTTTATTAGGTACACCTACCTAGTAGTTGTTAAGCCTCCTTTAGTCTTCAAAACAGCCTGAATTCGTCTACGGATGGATTGAAATAGATGCTGAAAACGTTGTGTAGAAATGGAGTACCATGCAGGCATGAGTATGTCACGCAGTTCCTTGAGATTCAACGGAGGTGTAGGCCTGCAGAGAACAGCCCTTTCCAGCTCATCCGAAAGATGTTCAATAGGATTGAGATTCGGGGACTGAGCGAGCCACTGCAGAAAGAAAAGTCATTGTCATGTTCCTGGAACCATTCCATAGTGATTCGGGCTTTGTGCACCGGCGCATTATCCTGCTGGAAATAACCATCTGACTGAGGATAAACTGTCAACGGATGCACTTGGTCAGCAACGATGTTTAGGTACGATGTGGCACTCAGACGTGAATCAATGGGTATCAATGGACCAAACGTGTGCCAAAAAAAATAGTCCCCACACCATAACACTGTCCCCACCACCTTGCACAGTAGTCGTCAGACATGATGAGTCCATGGATTCATGTTGCTTTTGCAAAATTCTGAGCCTTCCATCAACATGATGCACTAGGCACTTCGACTCGTCAGACCAAGCAACTGTTTTCCAATCCTCGATAGTTCAGTGCTGGTGTTGCTGTGCCCACAGGAGGCGTGCTTTCTTGTTCTTCAATGATAACAGGGGTATGCGATGTGGTCGTCGGCTGTTGTAGCCCATTCGCGACAAAGTGCGACTAGTGGTCCGTTGCGATATTTTGTTCTGCGCACCAAGGTTGTATTCTGAAGTGATGTGCGACATTGTGGCCTGTTTGTTTGCTTGCACAATTCTAGCCATCCTCCTCTGATTTCTCTCATCAACAAGCCGATTTTCTTCCACAGGAGTGCCGTTGAGAGGATGTTTTCTGTTTGTTGCACAATTCTCGATACACCCTTGAAACTGTGGTGCGTGAAAAGTTCAGGAGAACTGCCGTTTCAGAGATGCTTTGTCCAGCACGTCTTACCCCTACTACCATGCCACGTTCGAAGTCCGCTAGATCACTCCTTTTGCTCATTCTTGAGGAGACCAGGCTTCTCTTAACGCTTAGCTAATACTAGAAAGGTTTTTCTGCTGCATTTATATCCACAACTATGGTCATATGTCTTTCAACGTTGTGGGACATAACATTTGTATGCACAGCTGGGGTGTACCTAATAAAATGACAGCACAGTGTAACTCAAACCTTGCTGAATATAAAACGTTGTCGTACAATGTATTGTGCCATATGATTCCACTTAGTTTATTCTGCTGAAATCTGTTCTGCATGTTTATTTCTTTTTCATGTAGTGCATTATTATTATTATTTTTTTGAGAAAACCTTGACGTGATCGAGAAAAATCAATTAGTGATTTTGAACAAGAGTGTAATCAATTGTGCAGCTTCTTTGAGTATTTTCCCATCATTAATCCAAGGAAGCTCTGTGCCGTTGTTTTTATCATTAACAAAAATAAGTGTATTTTCGTGTGAATAATTACAATTTTCTGTGTTGGGGTGGGTGGTTCAATTATGTTTGACACACAGTGCTTTTCAAAAAAAAAAAAATTGAAAAGCGCTATTTAGGAAATTCGGAGAGCTAAATAAAAAAAATTCCCTGAGGGGAACCTTTCAGACACACGAGATCCATTCACTATGCTCAAAAGCAACACCTTAAATTGAACCCTCGTGGGTAGCACAATGTTTATAATAACCGTCCTCCCCACACCAGGTGGAAAAGACCTAAGTTCGAGTTCCTTCAGTGACGCGAGGAATTTTTCATCAGTCTGTTTCACAAGGTGGCTGAGTTAGTCGGTCTCAGACGAGGGTAACGTGGTTTTTTTCTCCCAGAAACTCGGGGTTTTCGTCAAGAAAAACAACGAATCGACCCCAGAACACACATTTTACAGAGATGTAACATACGGCTCAATACGGCCTAAGTTTCTGATACGCCGAAAACCCTACAAACAAACAAACGTTGTTTGTTTGTTTGTAGGGTTTCCTGATCTCAGTTCAGAATTTTCCCACAACATCACATGCATCAGTAATTTGACAATCAATAACAGGACCGGAACAAAAGAAACTTTTGAGATGTTTACTTAAAAACCAACTGGTATTTACAACTAAATATTATTTACGCTATCTCAAAACAACTCTTAGTTGTATATCAACACAAACAATAAACAGTTATTTGCTAACTCCAGCAGCCATATCCTAACACAAATAGCATGGCCACTCTTTCAGAAAGATTCATTTTAAAATCATTAGATCCATTTATAGGTCTGAAAGCTCCTGACAGCTCCTGACTCAACGATTACATAGTTAAATTAGTTACTATTATATTTTCAGAGAACTCTTTGAATTATCGGATTCATGTGATCCGTTTTAAGAAGGAAAAATAGATGGGATCGTCCATAAAACATGCGTCCTGGCATGAACATGGTCGAGAGTCGAAAAATTCTGAAAAAAAAAGCTGGGAAGGAAAATGAATGTCAAATATATACTAACAGGATCCCAAGATTGTGATCTATTTTAGTGTGAGAACATCGATAAAAATTAACTTTTATATTTCTTGTCATTTGTTTTAATTAGTTTACTTTATTTTTGTTAAATTTGTTAATTTTTAAACTTTCTTCTTTTGGAATTTTAATTAAAATCAAGCAAATTATCATTATTACTAATATAGTTTATTGATTTTATTGTTAATAATTGGTGAACAGTGGTTACTGCAGCATTCAATACAAGTTTTGTATCGTTACACTTCGATCCGACAGAGAGCAGTACAGGGATTTCAGGGATTTCATGTGTTGTTGTGGCGGACCCTAGGGCTTCTCCCATTAGCCGCTGTTGTATACCTTGCCAAGAAGCTTGGGTTAAGAAGCCGGCCCTTTGTATGTAGTGTGTTGAGTGTAGCTGTTCTGCTGAGAAAATCTGGAAGTATATTCAAGCTATTGCAATTGTTTTGAAACTGCCTGCTGAACTTGACTTAAACTATCATGGTTTCGTGCAACTCGTTAAACAGTTTTTGTTACTTACATACGGTAACTGAGAGATTTTTACTATTTTATAGACCACTTTCATTTTATTGTGGTCAAAACGGTAATTTTCGCCAGATGCCAAACCGCTACGTGAAACAAACAAACTTTAGAAGAGCTGACACAGGAGAACAAACCAGGTGTAAACAGACAAGTGCTTCCATTGTACATGCAAAAACTCAGACATGCCCAGCATCATCCCCATAAAGCTAGCCTCATCAAAAAAGTCTCCTTCTATATACCTCTAAAATTTTTTCGCTGGACTAAAATTCATTTTTCGACTGTATCTGATAAATCTTACGTGTCCCAGAGTAAAATCTCTCTGTTCCATGTTTCTCCTTCTCGACAAACAAGAAACATCTCTAGCTTTCCATCATAATATTCAACAAACAAAAGTCCTAATAATTAATTACTTCGCAAATAAGGTGACAACAGGACAAGAAAGATTCCCTTTGTTCGTCTTAAAAACATCTGCATTACTGCGATAATCCTACAGCTTTTCAATGGAATTCTACAGACAGACAGATGGACTATTCCTGAAATATAGAAACGCTATATCAGAAGACCAGTCACCAAGACCACCATGTTGGTTTTAGGAGCATCAGCGGCTAAGGCCATATTGCTTCGTGTGTATTGTCAGTAAATTGTGGGTGTTCTGTAATCTATTTTCTGTTTGCTGGAAGAAAAACCCGAGTTTTCATCAGAAAAGACCATGCTGCCCTTATCTGAGACCGACTAACACAGCCAAGTTGCAAAAAAGGCCCACAAAAATTCCTGACGTGATGATTGACGGGGCTCGAACTCAGGTCTTTTCCACCAAATTGGGGAGGACGGCGATTCTACCAACTGGGCTACCGACGAGGGCACAAGACCACTAAATACTCTAGTAGAAGACCGGTGGCCATCTGTGTCACATGACTAAATATTGCTTGGAACAGCAATATTTAACTGCACCTTATCCACTGTATTTGGCCCAGATCTGATTACCTTCATTTCACATTGAAAGGCAGATCAGCCATTACTAACTTCCTCAAGACATTGGGAAGTATACAAAATGCACCGAACAGTGAACACCAGATGTATGTTGCGTATATGTACTTACTGTACGTATACTGTAGCCAGCTCATAAATTATGGGCTTAGAGAATTATTGATTCTCTAAGCCACTTATGAACAGCCCCCTTACAGTTTTACAAAAATTTATGATATTAGGGTCACCCGTAAATGATTACATCTATGCATATATTTATTTTGTCTGTAAATTGCACGTATTCTTTGGTCGATTTACCGGTTTTTCTGGACGAAAACACCTCTGTTTCTGGGGGAAAAACCTTGCTATCTACGCCTGAGACCGATTAACTCAGACACGGAGTGAAAAAAGCCCATGAAAGGTCCTCGCGTCGTCGACGGGATTCGAATTCGGGACTTTTCCACCCGGTATGTGGAGGACGGTGGCGATACCACTGTGCTACCTACCCGCGCAGACCTTTCAATTTTCCCGTCGTTACCACATAACATTCCCTCATATTTATATCCTCAGCGTATTGTCAATCTGCCCTCGTGGGTAGCACAGTTGGTCCTCCCCACACCGGGCGGAAGAGACAGGAGTTCGAGTCCCGTCGATGACGTGAAGAAGTTTTATGGAGCTTTTCACAACGTGGCTGAGTTAGTCGGTCTCAGGCGAGGGCAGCATGTTTTTTTCTGCCCAAAACTGGGGTTTTTCGTCCAGAAAGCAAAATCGACCTCAGGATGTGCACAATTCACAGACAATATACACAGAGCAATATGTTCTTAGTCGCTGATGCTCCTAAAATCCTACTACTACAATTACAATTATTGCCAATCACCAAGAAAATCAAAGTAACACATTACTAGACATACCACAGCAGTGCTTGAAACAGGAACGTCTCTCTCTCTCTCTCTCTCTCTCTCTCTAGAGCGTGGAACTGTCCTCCTTTCTTTTCGTTGCTACTCTCGATCCCTTCATTTATTCGCGTATACTAACAAAAAAGAGAAAGTTTTAACTTTAACAAAATCCAATTCGCCAATCATATCATACTACCATACGTTTTTTTACGGAATTGTTTATAATATCGCGTGCTGTTGAGAATTAAACTACTGCTACGCCAGAACAGTGCATGAGTAAACTGTACAACCTGCCAACAAAAAGCGATTATCCAAATACATAATTTCTGATTAAAATTAATAAATTTTATTCCATTCAGCATTATACACTGAATTGCTAGTAATCACTTCTCAAATGATCTTTGATAAAATCACCGTTAACGATTCACCTTTTAAAGTACACTCGTGGAGAAACGATATCTTCAGATATGTCTTTTATCCAGTATAAATATGAAATGAACATTTCAGCTTATTTTAAATCGTGTCATTTTTCTTCCATCTAGTGAGTGGAATGAGTCCGAATAGTGTGAGTGTGGAAGGCATTGTCGAGGCCAGTTTTATCAAGGAGATGGCCATATTCCTAATGTGTATAAGATTTCTTGATTTTAAATCCAAAATTATCATTATTTCACAACATCCACCACACACACTTTTACTTTTTCTAGTTAAAATTGCAAATAACTAGCTGAAAAGTTGGAGAAGAACACGGGGAGAGATTCCAGTAAGGCATATCATCAATGAACCAGAGATACTAAGGAAAGTCGGATGAAGCTGTGATGGGTGATTGTACTTGGTTCATGCCTCAGGATGATCACACAGGCAACAAAAGATAAAAATGCTAAATTTTACATTTTGAAGGTGATATTTTTGGATTAACTAGAGGAAGGAGGGTTTTTACTTTTTAATTTGATATGTTGTAGTTTTTTATTCATTTGTTTAAAAGATTAATACTATCTTCTGTACAGAAGTTAATTACCGTACTGTACTGTTAATAAAATTGATATACTATGATTACGTATTTACTTCTTTTTTTTTTTTTTTTTCTCTGAAAACCACTGATGCAATGGAAAATCAGAGATCATATTTAGAATCAGCATACCCGAGTTCATAATGAAATATCAAGACGAAATGTAAATAAGCAGAACCTAGAACCTTTTTGAAATTTTGTTACGTATTTTAATCAAAATATTTTTCGATATTGAACGTTATATTGGGTCCACAGTAATGGTTTAGAATGTTGAAGACTTTCTTATATTATCGATATTTTTATCAATAGGTATTTGTAATTTTGCTCAAATTTTGTTTATATTTGGGCAGTTCAGTTAAATTCGTTTTTTTTTGTTTTTTTTTTTTACCTTCACTATCGTTATGTTCAATCTTATTAATGTATTTTTGATTATAATATTTATTGATATCATCATTAAATCGTAATTTAATTTAGAGATGTCTAATAATCGAGTGGTACTTTGTGTTTTGCAATGGAGTGGGTGATCAGAAACTTTTATCACTAAGAATTACGTAATTCCTTACTAAAAACCTAATTCTATTTTCATTTATTCACATTGAAGATTCAATTGTACGGAGTAATTATTTACGTAAGAATTTACGTAAATTCTCTTCATTTATTAATTATTATTATTAATTGTCTTCCTCTTGCTCAAGCTACACATTATGAGAGAGCATAAATTCAAATTGAGGAAGGATGATGGCAAGACAGATGTGTGGAAGTTTTCTTTCAGCTAGCGAGTAGTTGAAGGTTTGAAAAACCTTCATCTGTTGTTGTGGATGTGGGTAGACAAGCTACTAGTTGGTTGGTTTAGATTTTATTGGCGCATTAGCAACTAAAGCTATAATGCGCCAAAACCACCTACAAGCTGCTGGAGGAGATAGACAGGTGATGTGGGAAAAAATTTTGGCTGATGCTGTCTTGCATCATTTGCCACTACTAGTATATTACTAAAACTACTACAGTGGTTATCAATGTGTTCAGCATTCAAGAATTCGTTCCTGTAGACGTTTGTTGGGGGAATGTGTGGTACCTTCAATTGTAGTTAGCAATTCCTCTTCTAAGTTAGTCTTTCTTTTTTATTGTAAACAAGTATCTGTCTGTGCAGATTTTTGGAGTTATTTATTTATTTTATTATTTTATTTTTTTTTTCAAATTAAAAAATCATAACGGCTTCTACTTTAGCTTGGTTCGAAAATATTTTTAAGTAAATTTGAACAAGAGACATATAACGTTCTAGAATTTGTTGAGGAATAAATAGATCATACATATCGGACAGCATTACACCCTACTATAGTTCTATTTAGTAGAATGGTTCTTTCACAATAAGTAAAATAGGGATTAAAATATTTTATTCAGTATACAGAATAACTAATATATTGAATTCTCAAGAAATATCACATTAATAATGGTTGTGTTAACACATAATTGGTCCAAATTCACGTTGATACAGATTCAGCTGGAAGTAATTCGTAACAAAGGTCCATTCTCGTATCATCAGCTACATTTACATATTACATTTGTATTTCCAGTGCAATGACCACGACTACCACGACCACCACGTCGACCGACACTTTTTTGGCAATAGAGGTTACATACAACTACATTAGGACATCCATGGTCGGCATCAGCAACTGTAACTATAAGAAACAAATCAGTGGAAAGAAAGATTTTTAAAAAATGTGTCAACTGCATAAAACAAAAATGCATTACATAATTTTTAGCAGATTTAATTTTTTTAAAATCGTCCTCTAAATAGGAAATATAGTGTATGTCTGGAATTTTAAATCATGCTGACTGAATCATATAGAAAAAGTAAACATGCGAATGAATTTTTAATAGTTCGGTCGGTCAGTTGATTCAAGCATTCAAAACGGCATTAAAATAAATGCATTTCTCTGTGCCGACCGGGCTAGCCGGGTGGGTAAAGTGCCTGCCTAGCAACCCAAAGGTCGCGGGTTCGAATCCCGCCTCGGGCTTGGATCAAAGTACTGCAAAAACCTTGGGAGGTGCATTATGGCCACAGAAGTCGATGCGCCAACAACTACCAAAAAAAAAAAAAAAAAAGCATTTCTCTGTATCGTTATTTAATTCATCTACATATTATTGATAATGACACTACAGTACTGTTTTATGATATTTTCCCCAACTGGTGAAGAGTCAATAGAAGGTTTGATTCTTTCATGAATTGGCAACAACGTTAAACGTCTATTAACAAATTTAACATTGCTATCTGTCTATCATATCAATCTTTCAACGATCATTGCCACCCCTATTTGCAACAGGTGTTACTGTCAATCCTCCTACTTTTCGAGAAAACCAGCTACCATCCTGCCACCTTAATACGGCGAGACATCAATAGCAATGTAAGAAATATAGAGTACAATGTAAGAAATAATTAGTACTTCCACAGCATTTCTGAGCAAAAACCTGAATATCATCAATACAGTACACTACATCCTTTAAGTTGCGGTACACAGAATATCCAATTTTTTCGCCTTTCAAAGAAAGATTACATAACAGCACTTGTCCCTTTAATTTACTGTTTCTCTTTTTTTTTTTTTAAATAAGTAACCGGCAGTATATAAAATGTTCAGTTCATTATTCAGAAACACCACTAAGTCAGAGAAATTTGAAACTGTTAAATCTCGGTCACGCTGAGACAAGTGACTGAGCAATCTCTGTGACTATGCTGAACTGTATTACGATTGTGACTATGCTGAACTGTATTACGATTGTGACTGTGCTGAACTGTATTACGATTGTGACTATGCTGAACTGTATTACGATTGTGACTATGCATTGTGATAGTTTTATGTTATTATAAACAAGCAATGAATTATGATGATGTCTTACCCAAGGAGCTCACTGCAAACAGTGCGATCATAACGATAATGATTGCCTTCATTTTGAGAGAGAAATGCTTGCTTCTTCTTTTATAAGGAATCTGAAATATTAAAAATTGAAAATGGTAAACTTTTTGATAGTTAAGACTGGTATTAATATTTCAGGATATGGTATATATATTTAGTCATCGCACGATCCCTTTCTAAAAATACAATTTGGGAAGACAAATGTGCAATAAGTAACTGTTACCATTTTACATTTTTTATAAAGTACTAACAATTAGTAAACAATATTGTAAAGTAGACAGTTACTAAACAAAATCAGTGTTAATACCTTAAAATTGTCGTATGGAAAGTAAATGTTCTCAACTTCATTTTTCAGACTGATAAGCTTAGAAAATTATAGAAAACGTTGGCTCGCAGTTGTAATGTTATAACAATTACACAGTGAATGAAGATTATTCACTATTCTAACTTGCATGAGCATGAGCAGTGGGATCGCTTCAGATATCCAATCAGCTCTCACATTGCAGTCGGTTTCATCAATAACAGGGTTCCCAGTGCAGACCAGACAGCGAAGGCTTGCAATTTTCTTTGAGAGTATGATCGTTTCGCCACTTATGGCTCGTTAACAGTGGTCTGGATTCAATCCCATGGAAGACTGGCAAAATTCTTAAAGGTTTCTTCAGATAGTGGTGCATCTATAATGTTTTTGATTTATTTCGAGTTTCTCAGCCCCCCAAACTTTTAAATAGGTCCGTGAACACATTTAGACAGCGTTAAGGAAATTTTATTTCCGGATGAATAATGGTCTCTTGGCAATGCAACTAATAAAGCGATCGCCGTACTGGTTTTCTCTAAAGCATTGCCAATTCGGAAAATAGCTTTAAAGACAGTTGATCCAATAACGCCTTCCCATTCAGATTTATCGCTAAAGCAAGTTAAACATTAATTTCTGCCTATTCATATTGTTTTTAAGAGTTGAAAAAACGTCCTTAACACATTCAGCCTTCTTTCCACCGCAGCATGTCGCTGCCACGGTTCAATTCATTACATCCAACAACAAAAGAAATCTTGTAAATGATGATGGCTTTCTGTCTGAAGGTAAGACTGTAGAATCAGTTGTACACCCAAACTGACGTAGTCACAGTTATTCCTGTTTATAATCTTCCATAACTAGTATGCTATAAAGTACAAAAATTAGTTAAGACTGGATATTCAGAATTTGTAAATTGCTTATATTAAGAGATTAGTACCTTAAAATCAATGTGTTATAATTACACATTGATAAAACTGTGCAATCTCTTAATTTTCTCACTATTGCATTGAGGAATAACAAATAGGGCTAGAGAAATACTGAGGTTAAGCCAAACGTATGCTACCAACAATATTCGGAAACCTAAATTCCAAAATAGTGTACAGCGGAAGTAACATGTATGCAAAGTAAGAACACGTTTAAAATTTTGCAGGCAAGGGCAGAAATATAGCAAACAAACAGAGTAAGTAGTCGAAACATTGTTGTTGTTTACGGGACATTAGAATCTTAGTCGATACTAAGTTAATGGGTATTAAGTCTGTGGGGGTGTATGTTCATGGGATCAGCTGACGTACAGCAAGTACTGAAGGCCGTGGAAGGATTCCTTCAGTCTCCAACAGAATTCGAATTCAGGCTTCTTCAAACAAGCCAAAAGTGGCGAAACCAGAGTTCTGTCAGACAGACCAAAACACTGGAAAGAAATCCAATTTTTGGAGAAAGGAGTGAGAGCAAATCGAGCGACGAACCTCATAAAAAGTTACTTTCGAACTGAAAACTCCAGCATTGTTCGTAAGAACCTCCAATTCGGTAGGAAACTGTATGGCATGTGTTTCTGTGACAGAGCAGCTACTCATAAGCAAACGCCAGATGTTGTTTGATGGTAGCTAGCCATCGTTTTAGGACCTGGTCCTATGGAGTGACGATTTGCGTTACAGATAAGGCCGTCGAGTTCGGACGATGAGAATTCCTGGGGAATATCATCTACAGCAATGTGCTGTATTCACAGCACATTGCGACAGATGATTCTGTGCTATGCTATAGTGAAATTCGGAAGACGTTGGGTTACTACTCTCGTGGGTCGCACTAGGACCATCAGTTGGACAATTACGTGATGTTTAGCTGTTATAAGGAAATAGGCCCTCTATGTTTCAGTACGATGACGCTCCATCAATAGCGCATTGGCTAAAACTTCGCTTGAGAAAATTACGTCGTGCAGGTCCCTTTCTCTGCCAGAAGTCCAGATCTAAATCGTACATTTTTAGAATGAACTGGAATGAGAGATCAGAATATGATCAATACGCCACTCTTTTACAGCTACAGCACTGGAAGCGGAATGAACAAAATTTCTGTTTCTTGCTGCAAGGAACCCCTAGTCGGTTTAACTATCTTGTTTTAAAAATGTGATGGGTGGGAATAATTTTCAAACGGCAGTGTACACTACACTGTATGTCTGAATTGAAATTTAGCAAACGCCATCTTGGGATTAAGTTCTCTTTTGACTCTTTATAGTCAAATGAAATAGTTAAATGTAATAATTCCTAATGACAACAATTCCTACTGAACCAAGGCAATAATTAATCAGAATCTTACCTGAATAAGAACTCTATCGTTTCCTGCGTTAGAGAGTAGAGATTCTACCTAACTTTCTGCCTATTTATACTCATTTTAATCTTTTCCTAGAACAAATGTAATCTGACAGCTTTTCCTTCTTGAGATCGCTGTTCGTGAAAAATATTTCCATGAATGATTGTGGCAAGCGGGAAATTACCTTTATGTTGCATTCAGTTTCTTGAGTAATTTCCTGGAATGGATATGAGTTCTGACAAAGTTATTCAGGAAATTTAAACATCTTTGAAGTATGCATTTGGAAATAAAAGTATAATCCTTTGGTGGAGTTAAACAACTTTAAGGCACCTTTCTGTAATGGCTGTGTTTATGCGTGCATACTAAGTTTTCATTCTTAAGCAAATTGAACTTCAATGTAGAATTATTTTATATTTTTGTATTAACATGCATAGTTAATAAATGAATTTGCCTGAATTATTCTTGAATTTTGAATAATTGCCTCGAGCTGTCACGAGCTACTTTAAACATAACTAACATTGAGATATCCACTGAGTGATCACTGAATTATGACCACCCCTATGAAAACTGAATGCGACACGTTGACCATGCGAAGTACGAGAGAGCGCAGTTAGTCTACCTACGTAACATAGATAAGGTGTCAGTGGTTCAGTAGGTAATAAAATTCCGAGTGTGATGGGTAAAAGGAAGGATTTATCGGACTTTGATAAAGGACAGATTGTGGGTGCTCGACGAGCTGGTGCCTCGATTTCCCAAACAGCTGAACTGGTGGAGTGTTCGTGAGCCGCCGTAGTTAAAGTGTACCAGGACTGGCGTTAAAATGCTCGAACAATGACCGGATGGCAAAACTACAGCGGTCAGCGAAAGGTTGATGTTAGAGGTGAGCGCCGGGTCCGACGACTTGTACAGGCGAACAGGCGCAGCACTGTTGAAGAGTTGACTACCAAATACAACATAGGCCAACCCGGAACAATATCTGGCATGACCATGCGTTGCACGTATGGTCCGCCGATATCAATCCCGTATGGGCTATACGAGCAGACGACACCTACGGCATCCTTTTCTAACCAATGTTCATCAGCGTAAAAGACTCGCCTGGTGCAAAGGGCATGCAAGTTGGACGTTAGAAGACTGGAAGAAGGTGTGCTGGTCGGATGAGTTACGTTATTTACTCCAAACCGTGGATGGTCGTGTACGGATTTGGCTTCAACAACATGAAGCTCTTCATCCATCGTGCATGGTATCAAAAGTGCAGGTCGGTGGAGGCGGTTGTTGGGTGTGGGACATGTTTCACTGGCAGGAATCTGGACCCCTGGTGCATGTGGACCAACGTATCAGTGGTATCCGCTATCGTCAACTGCTTGCTGGCTGTGTGCACCCCGCTATGTTACACTTTTTCCCGAATGGCGATGGTGTCTTCCAAGATGACAATGCGCCGAGCCATCGGGCACTTGTTGTAGAAATGGTTTGAGGAACACAGTTCTGACTTCCAGCATATCGAACTCCGCCGATATCAATCCCATAGAGCGCTTGTGGGACACTATGGAAAGGCATATCAGGAGTCTGGATACAGCAATCACATCCATACCTGAATTTCTGACTGCATTACAACACACAGCTTGGTTGGCCATACCTCCCGAACGCTTCTGACATCTTGTTGAATCAATGCCACGTCAGATAGCTGCTGTACTGAGGGTAAAAGGAGGACCTACGAAGTATTAGGTAAGTGGCCATAATTCAGTGATCACTCAGTGTACACTCTCTGGCCAAAAAATTAGAAACATTTTGCAACTGGCGCCAACAGATAATTAAATGTAGGGTATGCCAATATAAGTTGTACCATGGTATAATGGAAAGAATTAAGTGTGGACCTTCCTTCGTGCGAAGAGCCATTGTATAATTGCAATCCTCTCCACACCTGGTGGAAAAGACTGAGTTTAAATCCCATCAATAACGCGACGAATTTTTATAGTTATTTTTCAAAACCAACGTGGCTGAGTTAGTCTGTCTCAGACGAAGATACCATGGTTTTTGCTCCCAAAAACCCGGGTTTTTCGTCCATAAACAGCAAATCGATCACAGAACACACACTAAGTAACCAACCAACCAGTTAAGTTTGGAGCAATATAATCGCTTTAGATAGTCAATCGTCTGCGTGGTTAGCACAGTGGTTAGAATCACCAAGCTCCGCACTCTGAGTGAAAGTCCCGGTTCGAATTCCGTCAATGACGCGAGGAACTTTTATGAGCATTTTCATCAGTGGCTCAGTTAGTCGATCTCAGGCTTATATAGCAAGGTTTTATTCTCCCAGAAACTCTGGTGTTTCGTCCAGCAAACTGGCAAATCGACCAAAGAAAACACACAATTTATGGACATAATGCAAATGGGCAGATAAGATGACCTTTCTGTCCAGAAAATAAGAGTTTTTTTTCTTTTTTTTTTTTTTTTTTAGTTTCAGATAGCTATTCAGTTCTCACATTGTAGCCCATTGACTAACATTATACCCAACATTAGAAACCAGACAAAAAAAATCCAACTCAGTGATTGTTATCACTCGTTTGGTGAAGTCTAGGTGCCAATCCATCGGTAATTGGAGAAATTCTTAAAGGTTTCTTCAATTAGAGCTCTAGTTAGCCGATCTTAGAAGGAGGAGTAAGATTTTCGCACATGATTTATTCCGAGTTTTTTTAGCATTCACAACTTGCAACTACAGTAGGTCCATGAACACACTTGATCAACCATAAAAGACTTTAGCTGCAGATTGAATCGAGACACATCGGAGAAGAATGCACTGCAGTCGTTAGCGTGCCTTTAACTGACAAGCCATTTGGCAGTTGTGGTAAGTGGTGACTAAGGCAGCTAGCCCTCCAAGAAGAGGGCAATCTCATAAAGCCTTAGCATTACTTGTCTGCTTGAATCCATTCTTCCCAAATTGACAAAGTGACATATAGATGGCGCAATATTCTACCTCTTCAAACGTTCTTAAGACATTCAGTCTTCTTTCCACCTATCTTGTGACTGTCTTAGTTCAAATCATCTTACAGAACTGACTTTGAGCTATTAACTGACATCCCTATCATTCAATTAATCCAACAACAGATCAGCGTTCCATTATCAATTTTTTTTTTTTTTGAGAAGTTGCAAGAGCAGAAGACCAGACCAGTGTGGTAAAGAGGAAATGGAAATGTTACATCGTTGGCTATATGAAACCGCGAGGCAAGAGAAGTGTACCCCTTCCTGTAAACTCCTGTTGCTGTAGCAAGTTTGCATTTAAGTGAAAAAAGGGTTTTCTCTTGCGATTACTATGCAAATTAATTTTGTAAATTGTTAACAGATATTTTCCCTCCTGGGTAGCACAATTGGTAGAATCGACGTCCTCCCCCACACTGGGTGGAAAATACTTGAATTCGAGTCCCGTCGATGACGTGAGGAATTTTGATGGACCTTTTTCACAACGTGGCTGAGTTAATCGGTCTCAGGCGAGGGCCGCACAATTTTTTCTCCAGGAAACTCGAAATTTTCGTTCGAGAAACAGAAATGAGACCACAGAACACGAGCAATTTACAGATACTATATACGGATCAATACGGCCTTAGTTGTTGATGCTTCTAAAACCCTACAACAACAACAACAACAACAACAACAGATATTTAGATACTGTTTCAAGTTGTAAACACCGTGATTGCATAACGCACTGTTAGTATGCTTAACGTTGCTCGTCACCTCTAGAAGCAGTTATTTAAGGTTTCAGAGTTAGGTTAAGTATATTGTATCCACAATATGCACATTTACATACGTATAAAAAATCGTACATCACTTTTGAGTTTTCCATAAAAGGAAAACTTGCCTACAGAAATACAACCATAACTCAAAGGCGCTTTGAAGTGCATTTAACCCTACAAAATAATTATATTTTTATGCCGAATGTACATTGCAAAGATGTTTAGATTTCCTGAATAATTTCGCCTGAAATTATACGCATTCTAAGAAATTTCCCAACAAATCGAATGCAACACAAAGGTAATTTCCCCCTTTCTACGATCATAACGAAATAATTTTCGCAAACGGCGATCTAAAGAAGGAAACTGTCGAGAGATGGGAGGTATTCTTAGATTACCTCTAATCAAGAAGTGATCTAACAGTAAATATAAAAAACTTAAAACTGAGTTTTAATAGGAAGTATCTTGGGAAGAATCTCGACTGTTTGGGTATGAGTAGCAGATTTATTATTAAGGTATGATTGTGATTAATTATATCCTTGATTCGGAGGTAACCGTTAGTCCATCAGGATTTATTATATCTAATAATTTTATTTGATTAATAAAAATCGAAAAAGAATTTCATCCCAAGGATAACATTTCAAATAAGAACGACTTTTGGTTATAGCCTTCCGCAACAAAAGTGTTTCAACATCATCTCCTTTTTAAAAAGGAATACATCGATATCATCTAGACTGGCCTTTGGCAAAAAATCACAGACCAACATTACAATAGGAGAAAATTCAAAGAAGCATTTTGCATAAAACTAGTCGATTCCAACAATATAAACAGGTAGCAGGGGTAGCGTTCGATCAACAGTACAGTATCTTTAAGAATACAGTAGAAGAGGGGCATAGAAATTATTATCATCGTTAGCCATATGGTGCAAGGAAGCCTGAGGCTTATACTGCACCAGCTAAAAAATTTTTTTCTGAATTACCCCGAGAGAGAGAGAGAGAGAGAGAGAGAGAGAGAGAGAGAGAGAGAGAGAGAGAGAGAGAGAGAGAGAGAGAGAAGTAGAAGGGAATCACCAAGAAAAAGAATAATGATGATATCCAGCTCAGGACCCTGGGTGTGCCATGCCCGTACTCACCAAACGTAAGCCCCTGGGGTTAATAACATATACACCAATAGAACAACAGTACCCCATCACAAATCCCAACTAAACTCAGTGACAGATAATAATGGTTAAGGGTTAGTGTTTTTTTTTTTTTTTGAGAGCGAAGCCTCATGAGCCATAACAGTAACACTTCTTTAGTTTCGAGATTTCAAATTTTGAATATAACGAGCTTGGATTCGATCCTAAGAAGCGCTGCACAGACGAGATGTACTGGAAGCAAACTCTTGCTGAAACATATTACTGATAGTGAAAGACTTCTCTACCTAAGGACGTAATATCTTACACTGGTGTGCAAAATTTAAGGACCAGTCAGGTTTTCACCTGTAGCTTCTCATAGGAGTGGCCTTGGTATGGGAAAAGCATACCAAAGGAACCTCGTGAGGTACAGAAATGATGAATGAAACCATACGGACACAATAACGGAAACAAAACGGTACAGAGGGACTTTATTCAAAAATGTCAACATAGCACTGGCTGCCATGATACAGATGCATCACTGCGAAAGATGTAACAAAGGGAAGAGGTGGTCCTCAGTAGGAGATATGGCCACCCCTAATGTCAATGCAGGCTTTGCACCGCTTCTCCATACTTAGAACAATGTTGTTGATAAGTTCTTGCGGTAACATCGTCCATTCCTCTGTCAGCACCATCTTCAGTGGTGAACATTTTCTGGTGGGTGTGGACGTGCCGCTAGGCGTCTATTCAGAGCGTCCCATATGTGTTCGATGGGATTTAGATCGATGGAACGGGTAGGCCAATCCATACGAACAATGTCTTCACTTTCCAAAAGCATATCAACAGCTGCAGTGCGATGGGGTGTGGCGTTATCATCCATAAACACGCACTCTGGGCCAATAGTACCTCGGAACAGACGCACATGGGGAAGTATTATCTCAGTACTGCAGCGTGCACCGGTTACAGTATCGTCTTCCAGTATCTGGAGTTGTGTACGACCATCCAGGGTAACGCCTCGGCAGACGAGAACACCTCGACCTCCATATCGATCCCTTTAAGTGATGTTTGCCGAGTGATACCGTGTGCCAACCTCTCACCAGATTAGCTGACGTCCAGAATCGCTGCTGAGACTGAATCTACTCTCATCAGTAAAGAGTACCTTAAGTAAAGAGTTTGTGGTTGTAACCTTTAGAAATAGTGTTGGTCCTTAAGTTTTGCACACCAGTGTACAAGAACGAGCAAGCTTGCTTCTTATGACAGTCGTGTGTAACCATTTTGACACAAGGGCTATTTGAAGAGGGAAAAAATGTTTGCGGTTCCGAATTATAAATGATGTCCTATATTTTTTTATTTGTTACTAATGACATTACAAATTGCCCAATGCTGTTAAAGCAAGTGCCCAACATTGGAGTTGCCATTGTTATTATATATAAAATGCCCTCGTGGGTAGTACAGTTGGTGGAATCGCCGCCCACCCCACACCGTATGGAAAGGACCTGAGTTCGAGTGCTGTCGATGAGGGAAGGAATTTTTGTGGATCTTTTTCACAACTTGGCTGAGTTAGTCGGTCTCAGAAGACGGTTGCATGGTTTTTTTTCTCCCGGAAACTAGGATTTTTCGTCCAGCAAACCGAAAAATCACCTCAGAACACACGCAATTTACAGACAATATACACGGAATAATATGGCCTTAGTCGCCGATGCTGCTAAAACCCTACTACAACAACTGACATTATATTTGTTGAAAGTCATATTTGATTGTAAATAAGAAGGTAAAGGTGTAACAAGTTCACAGGAGACCAGAAGAATCATAATTACTAGAAAAAAAAATTGCTCCCTTTAAGGAACTATAAAGAGATAAATATTTTCTAATTTTTTCATACTGAATCCAGTATTGGTAAAAAAATGGTTAATATTCTGTTGTTTAATTAATTTGATTTCGCTCCTTTCAATGAGCGTAATTTTATTTAGTCGTGAAATTCTAATGGTTTCAAATTTGGCATTTATTAACATTTTCTGTCTAACGTTTCACTGATTTCAGTTAAACCTGTTGCATAGCGACTTATCTCTGCATTTATTATCGTTATTATTATTATTAATATTATTATTATAGGCCGTGTATCGGGCTACAATCCTCGTTTTATTTGAAATCAGCATTTGGAGAAGACGTCAAAGTTATAACTTACATATGAACATGTGTTTTTGTAAAGGGCGGTTCTTAGAACTCAGTTCATCTCCGCCTCGTATCTCTGTGAAGAACTGTACCACTGCAAAATAGCCAGGTCGTATTATATAGATTGATTATATAGATCGTATTATGTAGATTGGATGTACCAGTGCATCCACAGTCAAAAGGCCCGTATCAACTAAAGATGTATACGTTGCATTTTTAGAACGCATGTCACTTTGGGCTTGAATATCTGTAGAATGGTCATGAACAGGTTAAAGTGTGTCCAAAACAGCGTTGACCGACCCGTACCAGTTTGTTGTTTCTGTGTTATTGTTCATCAGTATTCTCTAATGATAGGTTTAACATAAGAATTCTTCAAGTCCCATTAGAATTACATAATCGTATAAGAGTCTGACACTTCAAGGAAGGGCCAGCCTCTTTTTCTTTTAAATATTCGACGAACTTAGTGAAAACCAGTTAGTTCACAAACTTAACTTTGTTGTCCCAATGAATAGGGCTGTAAGGCTCTGCGTTGCCCTAGACTGCAGTTTATTCGCGTCCCTCCCAAATTATTAAATGTAAAATTCTTGAAGAAAACTATTTATCAATGAGTTATGTGAAAATAATACTGTTTTTTTTTTTTTTCAAAAGAAAAAAATATATATATTATACTTCTATCAATCTTATTTTCTTTTTGCTTAAAACATTAAACATGTATTCGCATACTTATTAATATACTTAAAATATACAATGTATAATAATATCTAAATTAAAACACTCTTATACTATTTATGAAAATTACTGCTGACTGCAACGTGAAGTCTTGGAAGAAAATTAAAAAACTAAACTAAGTTAATTGATATATAAAACTGTCATTTAAACTGTCAGAGAAACAAATAAATATGCATCAGCCTGCACCAAACTAATGAAGCTCAATGGTACAGAATTCTGTACCTTTAAACTTCATCAGACTCCCAAGAGATATAGCAAAGCAAAAGAAAAGGAAGTAGTAACTTGATCATAAGGCATTTGCTACTGTAAATATTACTAAAGCTCTGATTTCTGTCATAGACTGATGGCCAGCGAACATGGATACCCAACAATGAGATTCATAGACAAATTAAACGGAATACGTACTGTCCTTATCAAATTTATTCGAATTAAAAATTAAATATGGTGCGATCATTCAGGAATATACACTGTGCTGCCACTTTATTAGGTACACCCCTACTGTGCACACAAATGGTTTTACCCACAACGTTGCAAGTCACATGACCACAGTTGTAGATATAAATGCAGCAGAACAACCTTTCTAGTATCAGTTAAGCGTACAAACCGTAGCAAGAATGGGGAAAAGGAGTGATCTAACGGACTTCGAACGTGGCATTGTAGTAGGTGCAAAATGTGCTGGACACAGCATCTCTGAAGCAGCAGTTTTCCTGAACTTTTCAGGAACCAAAGTTTCAAGGGTGTATCGAGAATAGTGCAACGAACAGAAAACATCCTCTCAATAGCACTCCTGTGGAAGAAAATCGCTTGTTGATGAGAGAGGTCAGAGGAGGTTGGCTAGAATTATGCAAGCAAACAGACGGGCCACAATGTCGCATATCAAGTCAGAATACAACCTTGGTGCGCAGAACAAAATATCGCAACGGACCACTAGTCGCGCTTTGTCGCGAATGGGCTACAACAGCCGACGGTAACATCGCGTACCTTTGTTATCAACGAAGAACAAGAGAGCACGCCTCCTCTGGGCACATCAATACCAGCCCTGGACTAACGAGGATTGGAAAATAGTTGCTTGGTCTGACGAGTCGAAGTTCCTGATGCATCATGTTGACAGAAGGCTCACAATTTGGCGAAACAACATGAATCCATGGACCCGTCATGTCTGACGACTACTGCGCAAGGTGGTGGGGCAGTGTTATGGTGTGGGGGTGTTTTATTGGCACACGTTGGGTCCATTGATACCATAGATTCACGTCTGAATGCCACACCGTACCTAAGCATCGTTGCTGACCAAGTGCATCCGTTCATGTTAACAGTTTATCCTCAGTCAGATGGTTACTTCCAGCAGGATAATGCGCCGGTGCACAAAGCCCGCATCACTATGGAATGGTTCCAGGAACATGACAATGACATTTCTTTGCTGCACTGATCTCAATCCTATTGAACGTCTTTGGGATGAGCTGGAAAGAGCTGTTCGCTGCAGGCCTACACCTCCGTTGAATCTCAAGTAACTGCGTAACACACTCATGTCTACATGGTACTCCATTCCTACCCAACGTTTTCAGCATCTTGTTCAGTCCATGCCTAGACGAATTCAGGCTGTTGAAGGCTAAAGGAGACTCAACACGCTACTAGGTAGGTAACAAAGTAGCAGCACAGTGTATCACTCATGAGATGGCCAGGTCTTGAGAGCATAATAAGAACTGGTTTGCTCTGCTGGCTCATTCATATAGAAAAGAATCAAATTTTTATAACAGTCAATATTCTGTACAAACAAGTTTGAAAGCAAGTAAACGAGCAATTACGTTAAGATTACTACAAACTGGCTAACTGCATTTTTTGCAGTTTATTACATTAAGAATAACTTTTTCTAAATGTTTCCTTCATTTGACTAGTACATTCAAAGGTAACTACTTGGTGGTGTTTCAATTGTGCAGAAGGACAAAATCAAAACTCTATTTTGAGGAGTACATGAAACGTCGCCAATATGGGGGGGGGGGGGGCGATGCTTGTAGCGTAGACCATCGTCAAACCATCAGTCATTATCAACATTGTCATAGAGAAAACCCGAGATAAGTCTCTGTCAACTGCAACAATCTGTGAATATATTATTTTCTTGTGGGCACATTCGACTCTTGAAATTCGGGTCTTTCTCAATTTCAAACATTAAACCCGATCATTCAGCTCACCTTGAGCTATCGAGTGAAGCTTGTTTTTCTTGGAGTACTATGTTCATAGTCTTTATTCTAATCTAATAATTCCATTGGTTTATCTTAAAAGATGCTGCAGCTCATCCGAACTTCCAGCTTCCACAGTTAGGAACCAGTGTGTGTTCGCAGTAACCTACTTGCCTCATGCAGCAGGAAGAAATAAGGTATTCAAATTTTCTTATTACTTTTAGTGGAAATCCCAGTGATCTCTGTCAAACAACAATAAAAATCTTCAAAATGATATTTTTACTCTCACAAAATCATGCCTCTTGCAAATAAATAAAATGTATTTTGTCCTTTTAAACGCTGTGAGAGTATTGCTGCACCACAATTGTGTAGTGTCCAAGAATTACTGTTGCCTCCTAATTTGCAACCAAAACAAAGCGAAAGGGAGTTGTTGTAATCATAGTTATGTCACGCTCGTGTTTTTGAATCACATATTTGCTATACATACTACTGTGAAAACTGACCACAAACCCTTGAGATTTAAATAATATATGCAAACCATGTGACAATAGGTATAACAAATACATTGCACGACAAAATTAACAGAACAAAATGTTTTTCATCAATATTTTATTGTAAACAGTGTTACCGAATCTTTGATATAATAAGCATCCTGGCATGCAAATTCCGAGTATCCTATAAAAATCGATCTACCACCTTACACAGCTGCATTTTACATGCCTATAAAATTATTATTCATGACTATAAAAAGCATAAGACTCAGGCTTCCTTGCATCATATGGCTAATAATAAAAATAAAAATAATAATATCACTTTATTCCCGTTTTTAGCTTGCTCAGCGGGATAATCACATCTTCAGTACTCAGGATGGCAAGTGATTGTCTTTTAGATGAATCCTTGAGATGGCGGGCCGTTGGACCCCTTGACGCCTGGTAGTCGCAGGGAGAGGTGGCACGTTGACTTAATGTGTCACGCAGTATCGTCCCGGCCCTATTTAAGCAGTTTACAGGTCTAGATAGCAAGATTCCCTCCCCCCCCACCAGAAACTGGGTTTTTTCTTTCAAATGTAGGAGATGAGGTTTAAATGAAAGATTGTTATCTAATATTATTCCTAAGTACCTTAGATGGTTTGCTAGTTTAACCGTAATTCCCTCCAACTTGATTTGTGTAGGGGTCGTGTTATATGAAGTTTATCTTTTAGGAGTATTGAGCAGGTTTTACGGGTGAGATTTTGAGGCAATGAGCACTTATCCATTCTTGAAATACACTCAGTGCCAATTTGCAAGAGTCTCCGGCCTGGCTCTAGAGTCCGAGGCCATAGTCCACACTAGAACATCAACAAAAGCCTGTGATCTAATTTCCCCTAGGTTGATTGGCTGCTAATCACCACGGTTAGCAGTCAATCAGCGCGAAGCAATGGTCGGAGCTACATAGGACCATCATTTGCTATAGCAAAGATTCATGGATAAGAGTCTCTTACACAAGTTGAGCTTTACACCTTACTTTTAAAGCAGTGCTCCTCAAACTCTCTGTTGTAAAGTACCCGTTTCTTTTATTTCCAAGCAGTCGCGGACCACAACTTTTGTAAAGTAGTGATCCTCCATGCATCAAGAATCTGCAGATAAGGGAACCACAAGATGGCAGTGATCACAGTGTGCTGAAGCGGGATTTACTCAAAGAGGTAACTACTATCAAGGGTAAAGGGAAGGGTTTTTGCTTTCGTGAAGGCGACTACAGGGGTCTGAGACAGTATTTAAATTCTATACAGTGGGACCAACTGATGATGTTACCAACAGCAAATTCAAAATGGGAAGCATTCAAAGAATTAATCTTGGAAACTAATGGGCTTTACATGCCAACTAAGAAATATTGTTCAAGGTTTAGGTCTAAATGGATGTCAGATGAACTAATAAGACATTTGGCAGAGAAGACAAATGCATTAGGTACATATAAATTAATGGGTGACATGGAAGCCTACGATAGATATAAGCTGGTCTGTAACCAAGTCGCAAAGGAGGTTAGGCAAGCAAAGGCAGATTATGAGAATCTTTGGCAAAGGATGCAAAGAAAAACAGCAAAGAGTTCTAGACCTATGCAAACTCTAGAAGGAAGGGGATGAATCAGATTGGTCCATTGGATATCGAGGGATCAACTGTTAATGATCCTGCTCGGATTGCTAACAAACTAAATGAGAATTTTGCATCTACATTCACACGTTAGGAGCTATTCAGGGAGAGGAATGACAGAGGGGAACAAAACTCTGGCAGTGAGTTAGATTATTTTGTAATAACTGAGAGGAAAGTGGAGGAGAAATTGTTGAAGATAAACAAAAGAAAGGCACCTGGGATGGATGGAATCTATCCAGTTATATTAAAAGAGGCAGCAAATGAAGTAGGCAAACCCTTAGCCCTAATTATGAGAGCTTCCTTGGACTCAGGGGAGGTACCCATGGACTGGAGATGTGCAAATGTGACCCCAATTCACAAAGGAGGATCAAAGGGCGACACAAATAATTATAGACCTGTTACTTTAACTTATGTTCCAGGGAAATTAATGGAGACACTGGCTAATGAAGCACTGCAGAATCATCTAGACAAGACTTCAGTTATATAGCTCGGACACAGCATGGGTTTGTTAAGGGGAAGTCTTGTCTGACCAAATTGATTGGATACCATGATGTGGTACAAAGCAACTTGATGCAGGGAATAACTTTGATATCATATATTTGGATCTTAGAAAGGCTTTTGATACTGTTGCATATGGAAGACTGCTGAACAAATTGGAGCAGTGTGGCATTAGAGGCAAATTGCTGCTATGGATAAAGGGCTGGTTGAGTGGGAGAAGACAGAGAGTGGTAATCAATGGACACTGCTCTTTGTGGACTAATGTTATTAGTGGAGTCCCTCAGGGTTCAGTGTTGGGTCCATTGTTGTCTTCTATATTTATAAACGATATGGTGATGGGATATCAGGCTTAATGTCCAAGTTTTTTTTGTTTTTTTTTGGCTGATGCTGAATAAGCTTGCTTTCTTGCATCATATGCCTCTGCTAATGCTAATGCTAATGCTAAGTTTGCAGACGATACGAAGGTTGGCAAAGTTGTTAATGACACTAATAACAGTATGCTGCTGCTGCAACAGGATCTAGAAAAGTTGAGCAGATGGGCTGATAGGTTGCAAATGAAGTTTAACATTGACAAATGTAAAGTACTACGTATGGGAAGCAGTAACCCCAGAGTAGCGTCTGTGGGACTACACTGACAGTGGTATAGAATGAAAAGGACCTGGGAGTAATATTGCAGGCAGATATGAAGTTTTCTGACAGTGCAAACGGTTTGCAAGAGTAGCTCATGGTGTCTTGTCAACGATATACAGGAATATTTCTAGCAGGGATAATAAGGTGATTATCCCCTTGTATAAGGCGATGGTCAGGCCACACGTTGAGTACTGTATACAGGTCTGGAGGCCTTATTTTAAGAAGGATGTGAAGCTGTTGGAACGAGTACAGAGAAGGGCAACAAGATTAGTGATTGGAAGAAAGGGTTGCTCTTACGAAGAAACGCTTAAATTTTGCCGATTACAGCGTTTGCAGACTAGGCACCTGCGAGGTGATCTGATTGAGGTGTATAAAGCCTTAAATGGTGTGAGCATGCTCAATGCTGATGGGATTCTTCCTCTTGCTCAGAATAATCACCTGAGAGGGCATAAATTCAAATTGACGAATGACGGTTGTAGGATAGGTTTGCGAAAGTTTGCCTTTATCCAGCGGGTGGTTGATTGGTGGAACAGACTTCCATCTTTTGCTGTGGAAGTTGATAGCCTAGATAAATTTAATGCTGAGCTGGACAGGTATTTGGAACGAATGGAGGGGTGAAATTGGAACTTTTTTTTTTTTTTTTTTTGGCAGATGCTGTATAAGCATCTGCCAAAATTCTTGCAGCGTGTGCCTCTACTAATGCTAATGCTAATGTTTGTTAGATCTGTAAAGCACGATATAAAAAACACCTGATACTGAGCTCCCTCAGTGTTACTCTTGTTCTTCAGATGAGAAAGGCAGCAGACTTTAACGAATTTGGCTAATGCCAAAAAATTTTAATTGCCATACAACTGGTCAGAGCATATCCAAAAAACCCCAATATTATATTTAGGTCACCCAAATAATTATATTCATCTGCCGTGCTGTGTGTCATATGTCTGTTAATTGCGTGTGTTTTATGGTCGATTTGTCTGTGTGCTGAACGAAAAACCCCAGTTTCTGCGGAAAATCCCTTACTATCTATGCCTGAGACCGAATAACTCTCCGAGCATATTCGAAACGGCACGGTTGGTGGGATGCTCACGGTCAGCCCTGGTTAGTTCATACCGAAAGTGGTCGGAGGAGGAAAACCCACGAACCGCCAGTGTGGTGTTTGACCACCACGGCTCATCGATGCTCGAGGTGAGTGAAGAATCTCGCAGATAGTACCCGGCAACGGAAGGACGACTGTGGCGCAACTCGGCGGTAATTGTAATGCTGGTGACGGAAGTAATGTGTCACAACACACAGTACATCGAAATCTGCTGAAAATGGGGCTGTGTAGCCGCAGGCCGCTCCGAGTGTCCATGCTAAACACGGTCCACCGGCGACAGTGCCTATAATTGGCACGCGAGCATCGAAAGTGGACCTTGAGTGATTGGAAGAAGGTCGTCTGGTCCGATTAATCACGTTTCCTGTTGCACCATGTGGACAATTAGGTACGTGTGCGTCGTTTATCTGGGGAAGTTATGGCCCCTGGATGCACTTTGGGACGAAAACAAGCCAGTGCCGGCGGTGTCATGCTTTGGGCGATGTTCTGCTGGGAAATCCTGGGTCCAGTAATCCATCTATGTGCTGGGCACTCTGATGTCTGCCACCTATCTAAACATCATGTCTACGTGGGTAGCACAGTGGTATCGTCACCGTCCTCCTCACACTGGGTGGAAAAGGCCCGGATTCTAATCCAGTCGATGACGCAAGGAACTTTGATGGGCTTTTTTCACTCCGTCGCTAAGTTAGTCGGTCTCAGGCGTAGATAGCAAGGTTTCCCCCCCCCCCCAAAAAAAAAAAACTGGGGTTTTTTTTGCCCAGCAAACAGGCAAATCGACCAGAGAATACACACAATTTACAGACAAAATACATATATCGGTATATATTAAAAATAATGGGTGGCCCTAATATAATAATTTGATTTGCACGTGGAGAACCAACATCATATTAGGTAGGTGGTCATAATGTTTTGGCTCATCGGTGTAATTCCGTCATGATGTGAAAAGCCCATAAAAGTTGAATATACCATCGACAGAGTTCTTATCCAGACCTTTCCTCGCGGTAGGACAGCGATTATAACCATTGCGTTATCCACTGTGGTACCCCTACCGACACATCAATAGCGAGTCGATGTATATTGAAAATGCATGGCTATCCCAACATTTTTGGTTATACAGTGAAGATTAGCTGTAATTATAACCTCTTTTTTTTTTAATTCCAAAGTGCTCCGTTATTGTAAAAAAAAAAAAAAAAAAAAGGTGAAAATTATTTCAAAGGAGTACTGGCTAAGGTCGTTTTGTCAGCTCAGAGCACCTTACCACTATGTAGCTCAGAGGGCGTAACAGTCTAAAAATGTTGTAGGTGTGAAATGTATCTATGATCCTGTGGTGAAATTTTTCTTTATTTATTTTTGTTAGGCCAGTTTGTGTGAAAGTGGCCCATCATTATTAAATTTATAATGTTACCATTTTGGTTTACATTTAACGTTTTTTTGAAAAATTTTTTTCTATAAAGTGAAGTAGTAACTGCCTTCAACGAATTTTCAACTGGGGTGCAGCAGGTGGATTTGATATCTGGGATTGGTTTAAGCAGCTTTAGGTTTTAGTAAACCAAGTTATGAATATCATTTGCCATCTAGTATACTGTTACCCCGCTAACTCAGCCCTTTCTTTGTGGCTAGATTAGGGGGGTTACACACCTCAGTTCCTGTGTGCGTTAGTTCACCACCTAGGTGACTTCTAGACACCTATAATACCTTTAGAGTTGACTGATAGAATATCTAAATTAGCAATACGGCTTCTAAGTAATATTAGTTTTCACAGAATATATACGTTGTCAAAATTACTCGTCTTTCAAAACAGCTCATAGTGGGTTACCAAATATCCATATTGAAAGCATTGTGTGGATGCTGGAGAAAAGCTGTCATATGTAGGTCAGCAAACTTTCAGTATCTTATTGGTTATTTATTTATTTTTTTTTTTTTAAGCAGGAGCATCAAAAGAGAGAGGGAAATGCAGATGCATTAGCTGTGGGAGGAGTGTCTGGAATTGGATTCTAGGCCTTCCTATGGAGAAAGGTGGGCTTTCCCAGTGAGGCTGTTTAAGAGTAAACAAAGGTTTGGGGGTCTTTGCTTATTCTTAAACCTGTCCATCAGTATGCCTTAGAAATATGATAAATTTTATGTATACACTATCCTACCAAACCATATGGGACTCAAAGTTATGAGCAAGACGTATTTATTTGTATTTGTGAATGTGTTTTATAGCTAATAGCATTTGACGTACCATTAACTATAATGAATACTGCAATGTGTCTTGTAAGAAATTTTGCTAACTTCTTTGTATATTGCGGGCTCCAGGTAAAATGGATGAAGTCAACCTTTAGTGCCCCCTTTGTTTTTTTGGTTTAGTAGTAAGGGAGTGGGATATAGGACAAATACATAAGTGTTATTGCTTATTGTAAGAATGCAAAATTAAATAAAAAATAGACTAAAAGCATGAAAAATATCTAGAAAATGAATAATAGACATATAAAATTAATATAAAATATATACAAAAATTATCTATATTTTTTGTTTCTTGAGCATTTGGTGCCATTTGAACATTGCATCAAGGACAACTGCCAAATGAGACAGTACCTTGAGAAGACTGGTATTGTATTGGAGGATTGTTTTCTGCAGCAGCATGTTCGAGAGGCAACCAGAGAGGGTAATACTCTTGATCTGGTTATCAGCAGTGATCATTCGTGTATTAAGAATTTGCAGATAAAGGAACCACTAGGTGGCACTGATCACAGTGTACTGATGTGGGATTTATTTATAGATATAATTACCATCAGGGGGTAAAGGATAGAGTTTTTGCTTCCGTAAAGGTGAGTACAGTGGTCTCAGACAGTTTTTAAATTCTGTACAGTGGGATCAACTGACGATGTTACCAACAGTAAATTCTAAGTGGGAAGCATTCAAAGAATTAATTGTGGAAGCTACTAAAAGTTTCATACCTATTAAAAATATTGTTCAAGGTTTAGGCCTAAATGGTTATCAAATGAACTAATGAAACTTGTGACAGAGAAGAAAAATGCATGAGATGCATATAAATTATCAAGCAACTCAGAAGGCTATGGCAGATTACGAGAAATCTTTGGCAAAGGATGCTAAGGAAAACAGCAAGGATTTCTTTACTTATAAATTCTAAAAGGAAGGTAAATGAACCTGATTGGTCCACTTCATATATTGATGATCCTGCTCAGATAGCAAACAAACTGAATGAGTATTTTGCATCTACATTCACACATGAGGAGTTATTAAGGTTTTAAAATGGCAGAAGGTTATCAAATTATAGCAGGGTGCTTAATGATTTTGTTATAACTGAGAGCAGTGGATGAGAAATTGTTGAAGTTAAACATAAGAAAGGCACTTGGGGTGGATGGGATCTATCCAGTTATATTAAAAGAGGCAGCAAAGCAACTAAGCAAACCCTTAGCCATAATTATGAGAGCATCCTTGGACTCGGGGGAGGTCCTCACGGACTGGAGATGTGCAAATGTATCCCCAATTCACAAAGGGGGATTGAAGGGTGACAAGAGTAATTACAGACCAGTTAGTTTAACTTCTTCTTCAAGAGGAGTGTTTCCATTTACAGTGGGTTTCCTCAGCCTGCAAGTTATTTCTTGTTAGGCATTTTTTCCTGCCATAAAGTGCGGTTCAAGGTGTCTTGGTCGGTTAAGCCTCGGGCTGTCATGCACTCCCATACTCCATCCATCCATGTCCTCCTAGGTCTTCCTCTTCTTCTTCCAGGAGGTATTCATTCCAGGATAGCCTTTGGATATCTGTTTTCTTGCATCCGTTTTACAATGTCCATACCATGTTAGACGCTTTTCTTTGATGGTGTCAATAATAGTCTTTTTCACTTCCATTTTTTCCCTTATGTCTTCATTCTGTTTTCTGTCTCTTCTAGAAGTTCCTGCTGAGCATCTCCAAAAATCCATTTCTGTGGAGAGCAATTTGTTTTCCGCTCGCCTATTCAATGTCCAGATTTCCGCTCCATACAATAGAAGACTTTGTACAATCGTTTGAAATATGTTTCTTTGTTTTATTTAGGATATTTTTGCTCCACAGAACAGAGTTTAACATGCCGATAGCCTTTCTGCCATCTGTAATTCTCTTATTGATCCATCACTTTGTAAGATTGATCCCAAATATTTGAATTTATCGACTTGTTTGATTTTAAAACCTGCAATATTTAGAACGTGTCCTGGTCCTGAAGACAACATTTCAGTCTGTAGGGTTTTTTTTTTTTTTTTTTTTGGCTGATACTGTATAAGTTGCTTCCTTTGCATCTTCTAAGTCTTGTGCTATCACCACCTGATCATCTGCAAAAAGTGAATTGTGAATATAGGTGTTCTTATTAATCGGCAATCCCATTTTATTACATTTTTTTGACCAGGATCTTAGGCAGATGCCGATATAAATTTTGAAAAGTGTTGGTGACATGAAACAACCTTGTAATAAGCCTTTTGAAGTGTAGAATTCAGGTGACAAAGCTGATCCCACTTTAATTCTGCATCTATTATTCCTGTAAATTGCCTTAATAATGTTAATCAGTTGTCCATCAATATTTGCCTCTTTCAGTGCTTCCCATAAGAGTTTTCTTGGAACACTGTCATATGCCTTTTCAAGGTCAATGAAAATCATAAAGATTTTTTTTCCTTTTGATTGGCATTTTTCAAGGATCTGTCATACTGCTGAGATATAATCTATACATGACCTCCCAGCTGAAAAACCACTTTGTTCTTCTGATACCTCAATTCGGACTTCTAAATGGTTCCTGATCCATTTTCCAAGGATCTTTAACAGCGGGTTCAGGACGCATATTCCTCTGTAATTTGAACAGCTTTTCCGATCACCCTTCTTATAAATTGATGTAATATATCCTGTTATCATTTCTTTCGGTATTTCTTCTCCTCTCAGTATACTATTTAACAGTTTTTGTATCAGAACAGCCACTCCTCTTCCTCCATATTTCAAAAGTTCCATGTAAACTCCTCCAGGTCCAGGTGATTTGCCATTCCTTCCTTCCTTCAGCAGGAGTTCCACTTCCCTAACAGAAACTTTCAGGCCCGAGTCTTCTACACCAAAATCCTCCGTCTTCTTGAACTCTTCCCAGTCTTCTTTTAAAAGTCCTTAGTAGTACTCCGTCCAGTCTTTCAAAGGTATTAATTGCAAACCACCATTGTGTTTATTCTGTTTTCTCAAGTCTTTAAGGACCTTCCACGATTCCACTGATTGCTTGAAGCCCAATTTGCTATTAATAGTTGCGCATTTCCTTTCCCATTCTTCATTTTTCGCTTCTACTACCAACCTATTGGCTATTTTCTTTTTTTCAACATAAATGTTCCTATATGCATCATTCCTATCACCCAGCCATTTCTGATATGCAAGTTTCTTTTCCTCTACAGCAGCTCTTACTTTCTCTGTAATCCAGGTCTTTTATGGTGCTTTAGCTCTTCTTTTTACCTAGGATTTCATGAGCTATTTTTTTTACAGTATTTTTTAAATATTCATAGATTTCTTCAGGATTACCTTTTATCTCTATGTTAATTGCAGCATCCAGTCTTTAGGTGAAGTTGTTTCTAATGCTGTCATCCTGGAGTAGGTCAATGTTAAATTGATCCACTTGTAGCATTTCTCCTTCCCTGAATTGTTGGTTGTCCACACATTTTCTTAATTAGCTGAATGTGGATCTGACCAAGAAAATGGTCAGATCCACATTCAGCTTCAGAAAGGTCAGATTCAGAAAGTTTCTTTTAGTTGAAAGGCCTTGAATATTCCAGCATCCCAAAATTATAGTCCTTTTCCATTTGCCGAGTCGTTTCTGAAAGTGCAGTCCATTTTCATTTTCACTTGTAGGTTGTTTAGCATTTGTGTATTTTTTACACTGAACGAGGAGCTAGCCCGTTGCAGCAACCCCCAACCTGGAGGGCCGGGGTATCTCTCTTAGTCTGGCCCCTACCCCTTGACCTGTCCGGCTTGGGAGGCCCTACCAGTAGCTAAGCTACCGCCGACTTAGCTCTGCGGGTCATCGGGACATGCAAGGGCCCCCCCCCACCACGATGCAAAAAATAATTTTGATATCATATATTTGGATTTCAGGAAAGCTTTTGACGCTGTTGCGCATAGAAGACTATTGTACAAATTGGAGCAGAATGGTATTAAGGTAAGTTGCTACAATGGATAAAAGGATGATTTAGTGGGGAAAAGACAGAGGGTGGTAATCAATGGGTGCTGCTCTTTGTGGACTAATGTTATTAGTGGAGTCCCACAGGGTTTGGTGTTAGGTCCACTGTTGTTTTGTATATTTATCAATGATACTGATGAAGGTATATCACGCTTAGTAGTAGTGGCATGTGATGCAAGAAAGCAAATGTATGAGCTTATGCAGCATCAGCCAACAAAAAAAAAAAAAAATCGCACCATTCCCTCCAAATGCCTGTCCAGTTCCTCCTTAAATTTATTCAACCTATCAACTTCCAAAACGACAGATGGAAGTTTGTTCCAGCAATTAACCACCCGCTGGTCTACATCTGTCTTTTCTTAATTTGAATTTATGTCCCCTTAGGTTCGTAATCTGAACAAGTGGAAGGATCCCATCAGAATTCAGCGTGCTCAACCCATTCAAGGCCTTATATACCTCAATCAGATCAGATAGTGTCGAAGTTTGCAGATGATACAAAGGTTGGCAGGGTTGTTAATGGCAGTGTGCTACTGCAACAGGATCTAGAAAATTTGGGCAGATGGGCTAAGAAGTGGCAACTGAAGTTTAACCTTGACAAATGCAAAGTACTGCATATGTATAGAAGTAATCCCAGAGACATGTACCACACATCTATTCTACATCTGTCTTTTCTTAATTTGAATTTATGCCCCCTTAGGTTCGTAATCTGAACAAGTGGAAGGATCCCATCAGAATTCAGCGTACTCAACCCATTCAAGGCCTTATATACCTCAATCAGATCAGATAGTGTCGAAGTTTGCAGATGATACAAAGGTTGGCAGGGTTGTTAATGGCAGTGTGCTACTGCAACAGGATCTAGAAAATTTGGGCAGATGGGCTAAGAAGTGGCAACTGAAAGTTTAACCTTGACAAATGCAAAGTACTGCATATGTATAGAAGTAATCCCAGAGAAATGTACCAACTGTGTGGTACTACACTTAAGGTGGTAGAAAATGAAAAAGACCTGGGAGTAATTGTGCAGTCGGGCGCTTCCGTAGCCAGGTGGGAAGGAGCAGTAGTGCGTATCACATGCTTTTTGATTAGACCAGGGTTCAAGCCTGTCACCACCAAATACGGAAGATGCAGAGAGGTCAGGGAATGACCACCGCATATCCCGGAGCAATATGGCCTTAGTTGGTAATGCTCCTAAAAACCAAAACAACAACAACAATTGTGCAGTCAGATATGAAGTTTTCTGAGCAATGCAAACAGGCTGCCAGGGCAGGTCATGGGGTTTTCTACTATTACTACTACTACTACTTTCGCAAATTCACAAATATTCCTTTAAAGCAGAGATTCCCAAACATTCTCGGTTCGCAGTGCCCTTACTGTCCCAGTAATTTTTTTCACGGCACCCCTAGGCCAAAAGAAATACTAATATAGTGGTTTTCAACCTTTTAATAAGTGGTTGTAACCTTTTAACAACTATATAAAGAATAAAATTATATAATAATTTTATTCTTTATATAGTTGTTTGTTATTTGGTTTTTAGGAGCATTAGCAACTAAGGCCATATTGCTCTGGGATATGCGGTGGTCATTCCCTGATCTTTCCACATCCTCCGTATTTGGTGGTCACACCTTCGTCTAATCAAGAAGCGTGTGCTATATACTGCTGCTCCTGCCCACCCGGCTATGGTTTGTTTGTTATTTGGTTTTTAGGAGCATTAGCAGCTAAGGCCATATTGCTCCGGGATATGCGGTTGTCATTCCCTCACCTTTCCGCATCCTCCGTATTTGGTGGTGATGTGCTCGAACCCTGGTCTAATCAAGAAGCGTGTGCTATGCACTGCTGCTCCTTCCCACCTGGCTACGGAGGCGCCTCTTTATATAGAGGTACTAAATAAAGATCAATTATAGATCACCGCAAAATTAAAAAGATACAATACAATGGATATTGTACCGTACCGTTTATATTGTACTCATTTTATAATGAAATAAATATATAAATTTAAAAAAATATATAACTTTAAGTAACTTAAATCCAAATTACACTGCACCCCGGCTGAAAACCACTGCTTTAAAGTATTTGTGAGCTCTAACAAAAGAGGCCCTTTCTGTAATATGTTCCTATTCATTCTGAAGATGATAGGTTGGTTGAGGTTGGTGTCCTCTGCTGGCTGTGCAATGTCGGTACTTGGTTGTATGCTCAGCTCGAAGCAGTTCACACTACCTAAAATGTGTCATCCCTACAGAAGCATGGAAGTAGCAAAAAAGTAATGTGGGAATGGGACTGAGCCATATGCATTACATACTCCAGTATGTAGATGCATGCAGAAATTAACAGCTTACCAGAGTGCAGGTTTATCATTTTGCTTCATTTTTTTAATTGCATCAAGCTTGGTTAAGAATGCAAAGAAATATAGTAAAGAAGTCTTTGCTTATGTTATCACTAGAAAGAAATGGATGAACACCATTGGTCCACTAAATATAAATGGCATAACTGTTGATGACTGCGTTCAAGTTGCTGACAAACTAAATAAATATTTTGCATCTACATTCATGGGTGAAGAAGTTTTTAGGAATGGGAATACCAGAAGTATACCAAGTTATAATTAGGAGCAAAATGTTTTTTTTTCATAACTAAAAAAAAAAGTGGAAGGAAAATTGCTGAAACTAAAAGTAAATGAGGCACCGGTACCAATGGGATCAACCTAACTATGTTAAAAGCAGCAGAAAAAGAGGTAAGCAAACTTTTGAATATAATTGTAACAACATCCTTGGATTTATTGGAGATTCTGAATTTGAGGCATTGGAATTTGTCTCCTGTTCACAAAGGGATGATGTGAGCAATTATAGACCTGTAAGCTTGACTTCTGTTTCAGGGAAGATAATGGAGTAAGTGTTTAAAGAAATATTGCAGGATCTTAATAAAGAAATTATATGGAATTCACAGCATGTGTTTTCTATAGGGGGGGGGATCCTGCTTGAATAATCTGATTACCTACTACAATGCAAATAGTAATTTGACACATGATATATTTAGATTACGGCCTCTGTAGCCGAGTGGTCAGAAGCAGGAGTGCAGTAGCACACGCTCATTGAGTAGACCGGGGTTCAAGCCCCTGACCGACTGAATACGGTCGATCTGCCAACTCGCACTGGACCAGCATGGCAGATTATGGTCCAAATCCCCTCAGCATGAATTGTTGAGGTGGCTTCCATCCTGCAGTGGGTTGATAATGGCTGCACTTTACCTTTTTACCTATATTTAGATTTCAGTAGTTTTTTACACTGTTTCAGATGAAAGACAGCTGTATAAATTGGTTTTAGGAGTAAGTTGCTGCTGTGGGTAAAGGGATGGCTGAGTGGCAGAAGAAAGACAGAGGGTGGTTATAAATGGACACTGCTCTTTTTGGACTAATATTATTAGTGGTGTCCTTTACTGTTCACTGTATTTATTAATGAAGTTAAGTTTATTATCTAAGTTTTTAAATGATACAAAGAGTAGCAGGGTGGTTAATGATAGGAATAAAGTGTCATACTACCATAGCAAGACCTAGAAAAATTAGACAGTTGTGCTGAGAAGTGGTGATTTATTTTTGGCATTGGGAAATGCAAAGTACTCCATATGGACAGCAGGAATACTCAAATAGCATTCCTTAAGGTGTACCACACTCAAAGTGGCGAAGAATGAGAGACCTGGGATAATTGTGAATTCTGACACGAAGTTCTATGGGTAGTGCAGACAGGCTGCTCATGGGGTTCTGTCAATCATATATTTAAGAACTTTGCCAGCAGAGACAAGAAGGTGATTATCCCATTGTATAAGGGAATGGTTAGGCCACATCTTGTGTTCTACTGCATACACATCTGGAAGTCTCATTTTAAGAAAGATGTGGATTGCTTGAAATGTGTGCACAGAAGAGAAACTAGATTAGTCAAGAACACAAAAGGGTACTCTTACCACAAAAGACTTCAGCTCTGTAAATTGTAGCACTTGGTTGAACTGTTTAAAGCTTTAAGTTAATTGAATAAACTGAATGATGATGGTGTTCTTAGTCTTTCTCACACAGTGCACACAAGGGGACTCTAATTGAAAATGGATGACTGCAGTGTAGCTGTGTAGAAATTTGCTTTCATACAGAGTAATTAATTGTTGGAACAAACTGCCGTCTGGTGTTGTGGAAGTGAGTAGATTGAATAAATTAAAAGAAGAAATATACATTATTAGAAAGGATAGGTATATGATGTGTGTGTGTGTGTAGGGTTTTTTTTTTTTTTTTTTGCTGATACTGTATAAGTTGCTTCCTTGCATCATTTTCCACTTCAACTACTACTAATAATAATAATTTTAAAAAGTCATTTCAGAAATTATTTGCTAAGAAATACCTGTTGTTCCCTGGCCACAATATACAATCAGTTTAGCTATAACGCACATTTTTGCAACGCAAATTTGCTCCGTTGCGACTGATATATTAGGGAACAGTGCGAGTATAATGCAATTTTCACGTTGGCTCATGCGCGATTTCATCTGTGTTAACCAGGTGAACGCAAAACTCGACGCCAAGCTGAACATAGCGACCTGCCCAGCAATACAGAGAGATTATTTGTATGTATATTTTCCCTTGCGCCAGTATATAGTATTTAATGATTAGAAGTGAATTTATTGTATACATTTGTTAAAATTGGTCTTTTAATGTTTTTTCTTTTTTTTTTTTTTTCAGATTTCTCTGAAAAGCCTTAAAGAAGGCTTCATCAACATCTTTCCCTCATGGCATCTCTCCTGTTTCGCTCTCATCTTGCACATCGTTTGGGTGGAGTGAATAATCTGATCTACTTATACAAGACTTGTATTCGTACTTTTTCCACAAGGTCTTATTTGGAAAATTCAGTTGAAAACAAGGATTTTTTTTTTTACCAGAAAGAAGATATAGAATTTCAGAAAGAATCATTTGATTGTGTGCTCAATGAATCTAATTCATTTAATTTATTACCAGAACAAGCAATTTCTCTTTTGAATATTCTTAGCAAATGGACTGTGCAGAAACACATTAAATTGGATGATTTTGAGAATGACCCAAGATTCCAGAATTTCTGTTTGTTTTTAAACAAGGAATGCAAACATCTTGATGATTATTTGTTATTGAAGGGAATTAGGAGCCTTTCAATAATGGGAATTTCTACAGACTCGTTTGTGCGAAAGGAAATGGAAAATGAATTGTTATGGAAAGCACATAAAATGACTTTGAGAAAATTAAAAAAATCATTTTTGTATTTTATATCTAGAAAGAGTATGCAAAAAGGAAATATTGAGAAAGTCTGTAATATAATAGAAAACAGGTGGTTTGAAATAACAGATGTCTCAGATATTTGTGACTTTTTACATCATCAAAGATATTTTAGCAAAACCTTTTTGAACAAAGTTGAAGACCGTGCTATTGCTATAACAGATAATATGTCAGTAGTGGAATTGCATCAGGTGATCTGTACACTTTCAGAGACAAAAAGACGTCCAACACCATTGCTTCATGCCATATCTTTTCATCTAAATCAGAAATCAGATAAATTAACTGTTAAACAGATAGTAAATATTCTCTTTGCACTAAAGAATTTAAATTTCATCAGTCCTATATTATTACAACGATTAGGAAATGATCTGTTGCCACAGATTTCCTCTATTGAGAAGGCTAACTTGATTTCTTCCCTACTGATATGCCTTGGTAATTTGAGATGGAGACATTCAGGTAATGTTAATTTTATTGTTGGAATACCTTACATAAAGAAAATTTCTCTTTATGGTACTATGATATCAGCAGTAGAGTCACCCAGCTGGGTGACACCAGTGCTGATTGCATAACAACCCAAAGTAAATAATATAGAAAAATACTGATGTTGTTATGCTTATTTTCTCTAAAAGAATAATGTAGTGATCCAGTTGTTAAAAATTGGTTCACTACCATCACTGGTTATCAGGAAATGCAAATGCTCATAACTGTGATAGTTACAGTTATGAGCAGTGAGGTAATTTTATTTGTTTTTAATGTTCACAACTCCAGCTGGTTCCAGTTTTCTGGTCACTCAGACCTAACTAGTTGAGATTCTGAGGTTTTTGTGATTAATAATGCCCTTGCCCAGATTGTTCATTAACCTAAAGTTGAAAACTTGCTTCTTGTCCAAATGGTAGTTGAGCACAGCATTCTCTTGCCAAAGTTATTGGCTGCAACTTTTGCCCGCCTCTATTTCCACGTCTGTCAAAACCAGTTGGTTCTATTGCTACTTCAACCAAAGATGAAGCTGATGTTGTGGTACTTGTGCATATGACCATTCTGATATTCACTGTCAGAGATGTAGTAATTTTGAATCTCCTCTTTTCGCTGTTCTCTGGCTTAAAATCCCTCTAATTCATGTGTTGCCTCTATCATTCTTCCAACTCCACTGATTACTTTGAAATCTTTGACTTTCTTTCTTTGAAACTTGACTTTCTCCAGTCCAACTTTCCTAACAGTAAGGTAATTTTCCTTGGTGATTTTAATGTTCAGAACTTCAGCTGGCTTCCATTTTCTAGTCACATGGACCCAGCTGGTTGAGATGCTGAGGTTTTTGCAATTACTAATGACCTCACACAGATTGTTCATTTATCTACCAGAATACTTGACAATCCTAACCACATAGCCAATATGCTTGATCCTTTTCTCACAAGTAACCTTTCTAAATACGCGGTTTAGGTGAATGGTCCTCTGGGCACCTCATATCACAACTTGGTGATGGTCTTTTCTTCTCTCGAGTCTTTCTCTTGTGGCCATACTCAACCTCTTTGGTGTTACAAGAATGCAAAATGGGATGATCTGCTAGATTTCTTTTCTTTGTTTCCTTTCTCGGATTACTATTTAAAATATTCTGATGTCAATATTTGCTCAGGTCGTGTCAATGAAATTATACTTGTAGTTATGAGATCCTTTATTCCACATTCCAACTTTAAAGTCTCATTCTTTATCTAAATATTTAAACCTTGGTTTTCCAATAAATGTGCTAAGGCTGTTTTGAGAAAAGAATGTTGTATATCGTAATTTTGCCTGTATCCAAATTTCCCAGTTCATTTTCTGTGTACACCACAGCTCACAAAACTGTATATAGCAGTTATTAAGTACAGTACAGAGTGGAAAATCCGAACGTCAATAATTTGAAACATCAATAATCCAAAAGCCAGCATTTATTTATTTTGCTGTTTTTTTTTTTTTTTTTTTGCTGGTACCATAAAATAATTGCAGTAAGTGGTGGTTATTGTGATCACATTTGCGAATTGAATTTTGTTCCTATTAAACAGCGATTGTAATTAGCGAAAATTGGAGGAATATTATGCACGGGCTATAAAAATGAAGATATAAAGCACAAATTTATACTTATTTTATCTTACCAATTAACAAAATTAAATGATACATGAAAATCGGAAGAACTAACTAAACATACAGTACTAACTAAACATGACACTTTGTAATCTGATATTTCTATTCATTGGCATTTTTTTTTTCCCATTGTAAAATCTGAAACAGTGAAAAAAGATAACTGTCAATCAATAACAAAGAACACGGCACGCAAAAATTGCAACTAATACGATACACGCAATTGAGATACAAAGTAAAATGTCTACGAAGTTTAGATATAGGAATGAAGAGATTCTGAACATTTACAGGGTTTTATTTTACCATACTGAAGTTATGGTCTTCTTTGTCTTTTAAAAGGAAGCAGAAATTTTTAACAATTAATTAAATTGAAGATTGAGATTTTAAACAGACTTTCAAAGGGAGAAAGCGAGCCTTCATTTGCAAGATTTTACGAGGTTGGAAAGTCGATCCTAGCAGAAATTAAAAATAACAAGGAAAAAAAATTTAAAGTTCACATTGCAACTTGATTCAGATGACGTTGCAAAAAAAAAAAAAAAAAAAAACTGAGAATAGCTAATGACCTATCCCTCAAAGATGCTGTTTATTGTTGTTATAGTTGGGTTATGGGAGCATCAGCAACTAAGGCCATATTGCTTCATGTATACTGTCTGTAAATTGCATGTTCTGTTGTCGAATTTCTGTTTGCTGGATGAGAAACCTGAGTTTCAGAGAGAAAAAGCATGCTACTCTCACCAGAGACTGACTAAATGAGCTGCATTGTGATAAAGGCCCATAAAAATTCCTCCCAGAATTGTTGGGACTCAAACTCCGGTCTTTTACATGCAAGATGGGGAAGACGATTATTCTACCAACTGTGCTACTAGGACTAGGTACAAGCAACAAACTGAATACTGTTCAACTAAGTTACTCGAAAAGGCAAGAGATCTGACAGCAAAGAAACAAAGTTCTAAAATGGTGAAGCAAAAAATAAGTAATTATTTTCATTAAAGGCCTATATATATGTGTTATTGTGACTGAAAGTTCCATTTTTTTTGTTACCTATGAATAAAAATATGTAAGTACAACTTAGTGTTTTTATTTCTAAACTTACTAAACCTTTTTTTTTTAGTCTCCAGAACTGTATTTTTGACAAGTTCGAAAATCCGAACAAATAGGAAATCCGAACTACCTCCAGTCCCAATTGGTTCGGATTATCAATGCTCTACCTAGGGTAGAGCATTGATAAACTTGCTTCTTGTCCAAATGGTAGTTCAGCATTCTGGTTTCTTTCCAAAGCTATTGGCTGCCACTTTTGCCCATCTCTGTTCCCACCTCTGTCAAAATCAGATGGTTCTATTGTCACTTCAGCCAAAGATGAAGCTGACCTAGTATCCTACTTTTCTTCTAACTTGAGTGTTAATGATCTTGGTAAACCACTTCCTATCATTCTCAATATACTCTATTCAATGCTTCCTGTTGTCTTCCATCAAAAGAATGTCAGAAGGATTTTGAAGTCTTGATGGTATTTTCCCACTTGTTCTCAAAACCTGCGCTTCTGTGCTTACTCCTATTTTGTCACCTTTTTTTCAATTTCTTATTCTAAAGGTGTTTTTCTTTCTGCTTGGAAATTTGGTCATATTCAGTCAGTTCCTAAAAAAGGTGACAAATCCCTGCTGCTCAATTATTGTCTCATTGCAATTACTTCTACTCATTTCTAAAGTAATGAGAAATCAATTAACTTCCAACTCTTATATTATCTAGAAACCCTCCATCTAATGAGTGATCACCAATATGAATTCCATCAGTGTCAATCCACTGGTGATATTCTGGCTTATGTTACCCTTCTATGGACAAATGCATTGGAAAAGTTTGGTGAAACCCAGTCACTTGCTCTTCACATTTCAAAGGCTTTTGATAGTGTTTGAAATAAAAGTCTTCTAAATAAGGTGTCCTCCTTATCATTTGCTGACTGTTTTTTTGTAATTGGGTATCCAGTTCTCTCTATCTTCAAACTTCTCTACTAATGATGTTCCCCAAGGTTCAGTTCTTTCTCCACTCTTTTCCTCTGTATAGGCCTTTCTCTGTATAATAATGACTTTCTTCCATTGATTAAATCATATCCATGGTGTTGTTGACGATAGCATGTTGCATGCCACCTTTCAATTTGAGAAATTTGCTCTGCAAAAACAGCTTAAATTTTTCAAATATCCATTACCAATTCCTTAAATGCTGATCTCCAAGTAATTCTCCAGTGAGGCAACGATAACTTGGTTGATTTCAGTCATGTCTTATAACTAGCAAAAAGGATTCTTCTGTTCCTATGCTTGTCTTCTATGACACTCTGATTTCTAGGCAAGATCATATATCTCTATTGGGGATTACCTTGTCTTCTAATTTCTCTTGGCATGAGCACATTGCAAATATTGCTTACTCTGCATCAAAAAAACTAGATTTTTGCTTTTAGCATTACTTTTTTCAAACAGCTGTTCACTCTATACAAATCACAAATCTGCCCTACCATGGAATATTTTTCGTGCATCTGGGACATTGCCTCCAAAACCTCTCTCAGGCTTTTAAATTCCATTCAAAAGTGGGCAGTTAGGTTAATTAATGACATCTCTAACAAAGTCTCTCCACTCTCTGTCTTATAGATATTGTGTTTGTTCTGTGCATGCCTTTTCTGTAGATACTTCCATGGGCACTGTTCTTCTGAATTGGCTTCTAGAATTCCCACTCTCTCTTTCAAACCAGTCTTAATACGTGCTGCAACCGGTCAACATCCTGTTACTGTCTAACTTCAAACTTGCATAACCAACTTTTCTTCTTCCTTGTTTCTTCTCTTCATTCAGTTTCTGTTTTATGGAACAACCTGCCTTCATATGAATTCCTGAATATTGCAATCTACAGAAATTCAAGTCTGATGTCAATGGGTATCTTCTTTCATCTTCTCAACCTTCAACCTATGCACAGTACTAAGTATCATAGGTTCTAATACCTCTTGTGCTTGGGAGTTTCATATAAAAAAAAAAAAAAAAATTTGAACAGTGATTATTAATTTTAAAGAATATTGTACTATACTTTTATACAAAATTTTAATAAATATAATGTTGCAGTTATTATATTTTATCTTTACAAGAGGCACTGTTTGCAATGCAGTGAAATGATTAAAAGCAGGTGAGCACTGTGCCAGAAGAGTGTTCCCTTTGAAGAGCTGTATAACCAGTTTCAGTAATACAGAAAGATGAAATTTACAGCAACTGGTTGCTTGCACAATTTTTTTTGTTTTTTTTAATAATCATCATTGTATATATTTGTTTGAGTTAATTAACATTTTAGTAAATGACACAATTAAAATATGAGGCGCCTCCGTAGCCAGGTAGGAAGGAGCAGCAGTGCGTAGCACACGCTTCTTGATTAGACCGGGGTTCGAGCCCGTCACCACCAAATACAGAGGATGCGGAAAGGTCAGGGAATGACCACCGCATATCCCGGAGCAATATGGCCTTAGTTGCTAATGCTCCTAAAAACCAAATAACAACAAATAACAATTAAAATATGAAAAAAGTCGTTGTGCACTAGGAATCATTCAATAATAAAATTACTTTGACACAACTGATTGAACTTCATTAAAATAAGTGTAGTATTAGTAATAGTGGCAAATGTTGCAAGAAACTAAGCGTATACTGCATTAGCAAAAAAAAAAAAAACCACCAACACCTCACCTCCTCGCATACCACCTGTCCAACCCTTTATTCGGTTTGTGTAGCTCTTTCTTGAATAAATTCACGGAAGAACTAGAAATGCATGGGTCCCCATGTCAGCCTGCTTTTGCTGCTCAGAGAGCTCCATATCTGATTGCACAGTTACCTGCAAGTCTTTATTTTCCACTTCTCTTAGATTGGTACTATATAGTACAATTAATCAGGAATTACTGATCTCCATATGAAATACCTTACATTTGTCAATATTAACCTTCAGTTGCTACTTCTCAGCCCATCTACTTGATTTGTTTAGATCTTGTTGAAGTGGCATGTCTTGGTTACTGTGCTTTACTACCCGGCCAGCCTTCATATCATCTGCAAACTAAAGGATTCCTTCATCAGTATCATTAATAAAGAGAGAAAACAACAACGGGCTTGCACTGAAGCCTGGGGAACTCCACTAATAACATTAGTCCAAGAAGGGCTGATACTTCTCCCACTGAACCAACCCTTTATTTATGGCTGTCTTTTATGTGCAACAGTATCAAAAACTTTTGTGAAATCTGAGTATATATCAGAATTATTTTTTGAAAACTTCTGAAATCTAGTTCCTTTGTTACTTTGTCATAGTATCCAGTCAAATTGGTTAGACAAAAAACCCTTTAACAAACCCATGCTGTGACTGAAGTATAATTGCACTCCTGTGTAGATTATCCTGCATTGCTTCTTTAACCAGTGACTTCATTATTTTCCCTGGAACAGAAGTTAAGCTAACAGATCTGTTTTTATTCATATGCCGACCAGGCTAGCCAGGTGTGTAAAGTGCCTGCCTGGCAACCCAAAGGTTGTGGGTTCAAATCCCATCGGGCTTGGATCAGAGTAAAAATGCAAAAACTTTGGGAGGTGCATTATGGCCACGGAAGCCGATGCACCAACAACTAACAAAAAAAAAAAAAAAAAATTAATCGTATCACTCTTTGACTACCCTTTGTGAATTGGGGATATATGTGCACTTGTCTAGTACATTGGAATCTCCTGTGAATCCAAAAATGTTCTTATAATCATGGCTAAAGGTTTTCTTCTCTTTTGCTGCTTCCCTTAATATAATTGGATTGATTCCATCCACTCCTGGGTGCCTTATTTACTTATTTGGTTTCAACAGTTTCTTCTCCAGTTTCCTCTCAGTTATCACAAAATCCTTCAGCTCTATGTTAGAATTTGATACGCTTCCAGCGTCATCTATCCCTAAAAAATTTCTCGTGTATGAATGTAAATGCAGAATATCTGTTCAGTTTGTCAACAACCTGGACAAGACCATCAATAGTTAAAACCATTCATATCTAGTGGACTAATATGATCAATCCCCTTTCTCCTAGTGTTTACATAAATAAAGGAGTCTTTGCTGCTTTTTATTTTGCATTGTTTGCCAGAGACTTTGTAATCTGTCTTAGCTTGCCTAACCTCCATCGTCACTTGATTGCAGACTAGTTTATATCTGCTGTTTATGACTTCTGTATCACCTGATAATTATATGTATTCCGTGCATTTTTATTCTCTGCCACAAGTCTCATCAGTTCATTTGACGTCTGTTTGTTTGTTTGATGATGAATGCTTCCTATTTAAAATTTGCTGTTGCTAACTTCATTAGTTTGTCCAATGGCATAGAATTTAAAAAACCTGCTGAGACCTTTGTAGTTACCTTTACGAAAGTAAAAGCCCTTCTCTTTGCCTTTGATAGTAGTTTTATCTTTAAGTAAATCCCACATCAATTACTGTGATCTCTGCCTCCTAGTGGATCCTTTATCTGCAGATTCTTAATGCATGAAGGGTCATTGCTGGTAATCAGATGAAGAGTATTGCTGTCTTTTGCCTCTCTAACATGCAGGTGGAGAAAACAATCATCCAATAAATCCGCCATGTTTTAGTAACTGACCAACACGGTTCAGTCAGTATCTGGAAAGTTAAGGTCCCCATTGTAAGACATTCTTATATATTCATACTATAATATTCATATAAAATAAGTCAAGAGCGATAAATATAGAAATAAAAATACACAGTAAAATTAGTTGAAATCATGAAACATAAGAAGGTAAAATAAGTTAAAATCACAAACATATATGTCTGTATTTTTCGTATACTTGTTATTTTTGTATATTTATTTTAATAAACTTCAGTCAGTTGTGTCTAGTAATTTTATTAGTTTAACCTTTATTAAAATTAACCATAATTAACCTAATATGTAGGTTAGTGCAAGTGCATCATTTTAACATAGCTGTCTACCAAAGTAGTTAAATTAATTAAATTGGCATCGTTTTGGTTATATCGCATATTGTGACTGCCTTCACAACGAGTTGCCATGGTATTGTACTACCTCGAATAAATAACACTTCACCAGTGGAGAAGACTATTGTTATTTATTCTCAGTGGATACCACCACCCAGACGGCACCGTTTCAAAGCTTGTTGGCTTCTCTTTGGTGGGTTGGCAGGTACCCTGGTGTTGCAATAGTGACAACCCAGTTATGAAGTATAACTTCACAATATGAGAGATACCTGTTGGTGCGTAGTGATATAGACTATAAGTATTTAAGGGCAAAGACCTAATGCTACAAGGTAGAATTGACTAATATGTAGGTTAGTGCAAATGCATCATTTTAGCATTATAAGGAACCCCTTGTTCTTCCATTGTCTAGGTGGTGGTATCCGCTGAGAATAAATAACAATAGTCTTCTCCACTGGTGAAGTGTTATTTATTTGAGGTAATACAATACCATGGCAGCTCGTTGTGAAGGCAGTCACAACATGAGATATAACCAAAACGATGCCAATTTAATTAATTTAACTACTTTGGTAGATAGCTATGTTAAAATGATGCATTTGCACTAACCTACATATTAGTCATTCTACCTCATAACATTTTGAGGCCTTTGCCCTTAAATACTTATAGTCCATAATTAATCTTTATTAAAAAACAATGTTTATAAATTGTTTTGTGTAGAGCTCTAAATGGATTGAATAAACTAAATGCTGATGACATCCTTACTCTTTTTTAGGATAGCATACATAAGGGGACATAAATTTAAATTGAAAAAAAGAAGGATGGTCATATGATAGATATGAGAAAATATATTTTCAGACAGAAAGTAATTGGTTTTTGGAACAAACTTCTATCTGGTGTTATGGAGGTAGGTAGCTTGAAAAAATTTAAGGAAAGATTAGACAAATTGTTAGCAGGGATTTGTTTATGCTTCACCCTCCATTATAGTATAGTGGTTTCACCACTTGTCACTTGTTTGGGGAGGTTTTTTGTTTGAATCCCATCATAGACTATAGGAATTTCTAAAGGTTTCTTTGTGCAGCACTGTACTAGCTAATTTCTAGCTTTGGTTGGATCTTAATTTCTCTGTATGTTTCCTGCTGTCTAATATGGCCTCTTACTACTACAGAGCTAGAGAAACGTGTATAGGGTAAAGCACAAAAATGTTATTAGAAAACAACATCATCAACAAAAGAACATACAGTTTTACCAGGCCTACAAATAGTGAAGCCCCATCTATTTGGTAACATTAAAATCCATAAGGCCCATTGTAAGTAGTAAGTTTTGCCTGGCCAAATGGCTGGTAAAATTTTTATAACTGCTCAAGGAGAACATAATCACTGATTGTTAGGGGGGGGGGAGGGATGGATAGTACAAGGGCATTCAGTAAATTATCTACCTACCTATGAAGGAAATGAGATAGAGACAAAAATCATCTTTTTATTTTTCATTGTAACTCCCCTGAACTTCAATATACTTGTTCTATTTTGTTGGCAATGAGGAAATACCAGAAAAATAATATTCTTTGTCTTGTCCATCAAAGAATGCAGAAACACAGACTTTAGTTCATTATCATCAGCAAAGCAATGTCCACATACATTTTTCTTGAGGTGTCAAAACAGGAAATAGTCACTGGGTGCCAGACCCAGACTCTTAAGGTGGATGGGTAAGTTCTGTAAAGTCAGTCTCTCAAAGCAGCAGCAACAGCATGTGACCTGTGCACTGGTGTGTTGTCCGCAGCGTTTTTCCTCTATGACATCCCTTAGGTTGTAAAGTAGCGATGCATATGACACTCCAGTGACTGTCTGCTTGTGTTCCAAGTAATGTACAAAATTCCCTCAGCATCGCAAAAAATGGAGGGGGGGGATCCTAATGTTGCCAGCTGAAGGTTGTCTGAAATTCCCTTGTTCTTCCATTGCACTGATTCTTGCTTGGTCTCAGGATCCCAGTGATGAACCCATGTTTCACTGTTGACCATCTTTGATGGATTCTCTACTCCACTTGAATTGTTTTGACCAGAATTTCACTTGGTACTTTGCAGGTGCACTGTTGCCGTACACACCCACCATCGTTTGATGAATGGCCATTTTCTTCATTTGTAAGAAACTTGAGGACTGAATGATGCTCCAATTTCAGCAAATCCATAATTTGATACAGGTGTCTTCCTTCTTTCTGTTACAGCAATGCAACCTGAAAATACAGCAGGATCAAAATTAGTATTGATTCTAGTTGAGATATGTAGGAACATGATGATAAATCATGACTCATTGAAATATTACTATGGAAAGTACTTTGGTAGGTAATTTATTGAATGTCCCTTGTAGGTGTTTTTTTTTTTTCTCTCCTCCTCTTGGCTGATGATGTTATACTTACTTTCTTAACATCATCAAAGTACTTGAACAAGAATGCATAAAAAATGGAGACATTTTAGCAAGTATCTGAGTTAATGACATATTTACTAACATTCCAGTTGATTAAACTGTTAGCATCATAGAAAGAAAAATCACAGGTTTGAAGTTAGTGTTACAAGCCAATAAGATATTATCTTATAGAACCCTATACATCTCATCAGGATATTACCTTATAGAACCAATATACATCTCATCAGGTTATATTCTCAGGTATACAGTAAGCCGATGAATTCAGGTGTACAGAAAGCTGCTGATACATAAACTTTGCATTTTATCACCCACACTAAATTAAAACATCTGACATTCCTAAATGGATGTCAAATGAACTAATTAGACATGTGACAGAGAAGAAAAATGCATGGGATACATATAAATTAACATGTGACACAGAAGCCTATGATAGGTATAAGCTGGTCTGTAACCAAGTTACAAAGAGGTTAGGCAGGCGAAGGCAGATTACGAGAAATCTTTGGCAAAGGAGCAAAGAAAAACAGCAAAGAGTTCTTTACTTATGTAAACTCTAGAAGGAAGGGGACGACATCAGGTTGGTCCACTTGATAGCAATGGTTCAACTGTTGATGATCCTGCTCAAGTAGCTAACAAACTAAATGAATATTTTGCATCGACATTCACACATGAGGAGTTATTCAGGGTGGGGAATGCCAGAGGTGTATTCAACTCTGGCAGTAAGCTAGATAATCTTGTAATAACTGAAAGTAAAGTGGAGGAGAAATTGTTGAAGATAAACACAAGAAAGGCACCTGGGGTAGATGGAATCTATCCAGTTATATTAAAGGAGATGGCAAAGGAAGTAAGCAAACCCTTAGCCATAATTATGAAAGCTTCCTGGACTCAGGGGAGGTATCCATGGACTGGAGATGTGCAAATGTGACCCCAATCCACAAAGGAGGATCAAAGGGCGACACAAGTAGTTAGACCTTTTAGTTTAACTTCTGTTCCCAGAAAAATTAATGGAGGCACTGGTTAAAGAAGCACTGCAGAATCATCTAGACAAGACTTCAGTTATAGCTCAGACACAGCATGGTTTTGTTAAGGGAAAGTCTTGCCTGGCCAATTTGATTGGATACTATGTGTGGTCACAAAGGAACTGGATGCAGGAAATAACTTTGATATCATATATTTGGATCTTAGAAAAGCTTTTGATGCTGTTGCACATGGAAGACTGCTTCACAAATTGGAGCAGTGTGGCATTAGATGCAAATTGCTTCTATGGATGAAGGGATGGTTGAGTGGGAGAAGACAGAGTGGAAATCAATGAATGCTGCTCATCATGGACTAATGTTATTAGTGGAGATCCTCAGGGTTCAGTGTTGGGTCCATTGTTGTTTTCTGTATTTATAAATGATATTGATGATGGTATATCAGGCTTAATGTCCAAGTTTGCAGATGATACAAAAGTTGGCAGGGTTGTTAATGATACTAATGACAGTACACTGCTGTAACAGGATCTAGAAAAGTTGAGCAGATGGGCTGAGAGGTGGCAAATGAAGTTTAACATTGACAAATGTAAAGTACTACATATGGGAAGCAGTGATCCCAGAGTAACGTATCAACTCTGTGGTACCACACTGACAGTGGTAGAGAATGAAAAGGACCTGGGGATAATTGTGCAGGCAGATATGAAGTTTTCTGAGCAGTGCAAGACAGTCTGCAAGAGTAACTCATGGTGTCTTGTCAATGATATACAGGAGTTTTTCTAGCAGGGATAAGGAGGTGATTATCCCCTTCTATAAGGCAATGGTCAGGCCACACCTTGAGTACTGTATACAGGTCTGGAGGCCTCATTTTAAGAAGGATGTAGAGCTGTTGGAACGAGTACAGAGAAAGGCAACAAGATTAGTGAATGGGACAGGGTCGCTCATACGAAGAAAGGCTTAAGTTTTGCAAATTACAGTGTCTGGAGACTAGGCACCTGCGAGGTGATCTGATTGAGGTATATAAAGCCTTGAATGGTTTGAGCATGCTCACTGTGGATGGGATTCTTCCTCTTGCTCAGAAATCGCCTAAGAGGGCATAAATTCAAATCGAGGAAAGATGGTTGTAGGATAGGTGTGCGGAAGTTTGCCTTTAGCCAGTGGGTGGTTAATTGTTGGAACAAACTTCCATCTGTCATCGTAAAAGTTGTTAGTTTAAATAGATTCAAGGCAGACCTTGACAAACATTTGGAGCGAGTGGATGGGTGAAATAAAGGTTTTTTTTTTTTTTTTGGCTGATGCTATATAAGCTTTCTTGCATCATGTGCCTTTGCTAATGTTAATACTAAAACAGTTATTAAAATGTTATTGAAGATAAAAACAGTTATTGAAATAGTAGTAGTAATAGTGGCATGTGATGCAAGAAAGCAAGCAAGCTTATGCAGCATCAGCTAAAAAAAAAAATTCTTCCGTAGCTATACCCAAAAAAGGAAATTTAGAAAGGCACTTCAGCGCACTCCATGGTAAATACCAATCTGATTTTCTGCCTAATAGTGACCTTAGAAAAAATAAATTAAAAGAACTTAAATCCAGATTATTCTCACAACAAAATTTCTTTGTGACACCTAACTTACAATCTACAGTAGTAACTGTAGCATTATTTAAAGTGAGGCATCTTCTTGCAAAAAAAAATGCAAACCACTTTCTGATGGTCAATTCATCAAAATGCATTTTTAGAAATAACAGATTCTTTTTTTGAAAATTTTAAAAACAAAAATGAAATTAAAAGTTCTCTTCAAGATCTGCAGTTATCTTGAAATACTCTGTGATGCGACACATAAAAAAAAATGAGTAAAAATGTGAGCAAACAATGCGTGCTCATATTGCTAATTTGTATCCTTTTATTTACAATTGTATGAATCTACTGACGTCGGTGATATAGCTCAATTGCTCTTTTTTATTCGCATAGTTTTTGATGATTCTGCCACTAGAGAAGAACTGCTGGGTATGGTTTTGTTAAAAGAAAGAACTAGAGGTCTTGATATATTTAACACATTCAAAAATTTTATTGATAAAATAAATTACCACTATTTAAGCTCTTATCAATTACAGCAGATGGAGCTAAAGCAATGGCAGGGCATCTTAACGGATTCATTGCATTGTACCAAAAGAATGATGAATTCCCAGGTTTTTTGAGTTACCACTGTATCATCCACCAAGTGTTAGCCAGCAAAAGATTAAATACTAAAAGTGTTATGGACATAGCTTTCAAAATCATGAATTCCATCAGAGGATAATCTCTTCAAAAGAGACTTTTCAAAATGCAACTCGAAAATGAACCAGATCTGATATTACACACAGATGTGAGGCGGCTGAGTCAGCGTAAGTTTCTATAGAGATTTAGAAATTTTCTGAATGAAATTAAAAAATTTGTTGATCAAAGGGTAGATGATTATCAGCAGCTACAAGATACAGAGTGGTTGTGTGATCTGTCTTTTTTGGCCGATTTTACCACTAAATTAAGTGATCTGAATTTGAAATTACAAGGAAAAAATAAAAATGTGGGTGACATGATTATTAGTATTTCTGCATATAAATATCAATTTTTGGCAATGGCTAAGGATCTCAAAGAAAAAAATTTGATCATTTTGCAGATATGCGAGATCATTTGCAAAAATATCCTGTTTTGGAATTTAATAGTGAGAAATATGTTTCTGAAATTGAGAAAGTTGTGGATGATTTTTAAACCAGATTCAGTGACTTAAAACCAGATTCAGATTCTTCACAATTAAAACAATTGAAGACATTGTTCAATATATTTCTTATCCATTTAATCGAATTATATGAAACAAATTGCAGAAAAAATCGCTGAGATTTTTCAAATGGAGAAAATATTACTTGTAAATGATATTATTACATTGCAAAACGATATCTTCTAAAAGCCAGGTCATCAGAAAAAGACTTTTGGAAATATGTTTGCCAAGAAAAGTACACAACTATAAAAAAATGCAGTGGACTTTTAATTCCTTTTTTGTTCCACATATCTGTGAATTGACCTTTTTGTATTTGAAACAAACAAAGACGAAGAATCGCTCTACTCTTATGGATTTGCATGCAGAAGATTCTTTATGGTTGGCTTTATCACAGTATATCCCCAATTTTGAAAGCTTGGCAGATGACTTGAAGACACAAACTTCACATAAATTAAAAATTTAAACACGTATGAATTTAAAATAAAAATTCTGAATTGTATTTAATTTTTAAAATTTATAAACATTTTTCAACATGTGTTGATTAACTTTTTTAACAATGGAATGAAATTCTTGAGATGGTAGATCACGGCACATTTTGAAGAAAAAAAGTCTATCGCATCACACATTAAGTTGGCCGTCCTCCTGCACTAAAGAATCAGAATTGGCTGAGCGTGCATAGCTGTGCATTCAGGCAATAGTCATAGGATCTTTGCGGTAATGGGGGTAGGGTAAAAAGACTTTGAAAAAAGAAAATTAAAGAAGCCTTTTACATTAATGTTAAGAAATTTAATGTTTCTGTTTAAAGCAACCTGGCTTTAAAAAAGGCTTGGGGCTTGCTGGGAAACATGAGGCTGTGAGAACACTAGACATTGGAGTGGATATACCTCATATGATATGATGTCAACAGTTAAAGGCCAGTTTATAATCTTTGTGCTTACCCACTGTGCATGTGAACATGAAACCAGTAAATGGGTTTGCTCGTGTATTAAAATTATTTATCGTGATGTACAAAGTGTGTGAATAGATTTCTGGATGGATAACACATGCAAAGAAAGGTCTCATTTAATGAATGACATCTAAATATATTTCTTGACTAAATGTCAAGAAATATATTTAGTACAAAGAGTACGAAAAGTCTGTTTAAGCATAGGTAATGCATCTCCATCATTCCAATACCCAGGTAGTATGTATGCATAATTTTATTATATCTCATATTGTGAATACCTTCACAATGTTGCCTAGATATTGCACTACTTCTAATAAGTAACGCTTCTCTGGTAGAGAAGACTACTGTTACTTATTCTCAAATGGGCACCACCACCCAGATGGCACCTATTCAAATCTGGTTAACTTCATCAGTGGGCGGGCAGAAAAAATATATTGAGCTTAAACCAAGAAACATAGAAATATGGTCAAGAAATACAGTCGATTCCGGTTATTTGGGACACATCGAGACTAGTGCATTTTGGCCCGATTAAGCGGCTGCCCCAATTATCCGAAGTTTCACGTAAATAGTTAAAAATACAATGCCCCCCCTTTACAATTGGTTCACTGTACAATCAAATCACGTTACGATGGAGTCACCATTGTAAAGTACCATTCACTATACGATGTGTAGTAAGCACTGATCATTGTGATCACGTTTGTGAATTGAATTTTAATTCAATTAAATAGCGATTCTAATTAGCGAAAATAGGAGGAATATTATCCACAGGCTAAAGATATATTAAGCATAAATTTACCCTTTATTACCTTACCAATTAAAAAAATTAAATGATACGTGAAAATCGGAAGAATATACGTGATAATCGGAATAATTAATACGTACTGTAATATGTACATACAAACTAGTTGACATTTCTGTTCACTGTCATTTGTGGGTGGGGGTTAAAATTTAAAACAGTAAAAAGATAAGCAATCAATAACAAAGAACACGGCACACACAAATTGCAAGTAACACGATACATGCAAGTGAGAACGGAGTAACAAATTACGAAGCTTTAAAAATAGGAATGAAGAGAAGATTCTGAAAATAATTTTTTTTTTATATGATTGAAGATTCCATAGAAGTGTAAACACATTTTACCATAATAACCCACAGAATTCCAGCTGTCGGCATTATTGCAAATTCAATAAGATCGAGTTTGCTATCAGTTTATGATAGATTTCACTAACACAAAAGCCCAATAAACAGGTGACTGCTAATTGTTTTTATTGTTTTATGGTTGTGACCTCCAGAAATCTGACCGAACTACATGGTACGGTCGGAGACAATCGTAGGGTAATCTCCAGTGCTGCGGTCTCCTGCCCCAATTAAACGGCATTTTGTCCCAATTAAAAGAAGTAAACCCTGGCTATTTTCTCGATTGGGTTCTGTTTTTTAAGATTTGCCCGAAATAAACGGCTGCTCCGATTAACCGGTGGTCCAAATAACCGGAATCTACTGTATTAGATTAAACAATGCACACCATCAAGCATCTCTCATATTGTGGAGTTATAGTTCATAACTAGGTTGTCACTATTCCAACAGGGTACCTGCCCACCCACCGATGATGAAGCCAACCAGCTTCGAAATGATACCGTCTGGGTGGTGGTGGTGCCCATCTCAGAATAAGTAACAGTGGTCTTCTCTACCAGAGAAACGTTACTTATTCGAAGTAGTGCAATACCTAGGCAACCCGTTGTGAAGGTATTTGTAATATGAGATATAATAAAACGATGCATGCATACCACTTGGGTAATAGAAATGATGGAGATGCATTACCCATGCTTAAACAGCCTTTTCATAATAATTGACATGATTAAAACATCATTTATGCTCACATAAATTTTTTTAATGTAATAGGTTACATCTCCTGTCTTCAATGGATTATCTCCCTCCCTTTTAAATTTCTGCATGTGGCCCTGCCATGAAAAGCAAAAGAATTTATTTTCTCCTAAAAAGTTAAGACACAATTAGTGTAACTCACAAGAAACCCTTGACTGGTATTCAAGGAGAAAAACCTGTATACACAGACACATTTCAATAAAACATTTGTATCTAGCTACTTAAATGAATTCCATCTGACTGTGGTATCAGGTCCATGTGACTGCCGAGTGAAAGTGGTGTGTCGGTACAGGAAAATTGTCAGTTTTTTGAAAGTGGGGCAATATGCAGTATTCCATAGTAAATGGTGGTAGTAATCAAAAGAAAAAACTAAAAAACCATGTGTAAATTTTCTGTAAATTTTTTGGAATGTTTATAAACTGATACCTGACAACCAAGTAAGATTTCAGTTCTCAACTTGGTAATGTCATGAGGGCTTTAATCTGAAACTGGACTATAACTCAAAACTATTCTGAAAGGCTATTCAAAACTATTTAAAATGGATGCACTATTCAGTGCATCCATTTTAAATTGGTAGCACTTTAAAATTGTAGAAGTTGCTTGGATCTGACTTATAAATAAATTTATAAATGCACTCAGTTGACACACCAGATCTGCTAAGTATTATTATTATTATTTTTTTTATTTGAACCCATTATTACTTTATAAAATTCAGATCCAAGTAATTTCTACATTTTTCAGGTGTTATTACTTTAAATGGATGACCATTCAGAATAGCCTTTTGAGTTATAGTCCACTTTCAATTTAAAGTGTGATAACATTTTAAGGGCCTGTTGATGGAAAGTCACTTGGTTGCTAGGTACCAGCATCGTAGTAGTTGTATTGTTAATAATCTCTGTTACCTTATAACCATTCCCCTTCTGTCTTTAAAAAATACCATTGATGCCAATGGCACATTGAAACATACTGTGGGCACTGATGGCAAAAGCTTGTAGCTAGTGTAGTACACCCTGCCTACCTGTTGAGCTGTATGCTTCCCAAGAGGACAGTTGTGTGTTTGTTCCAAATAGTGTTTACACCAGTAAAATTATTTGTTGTAATTACAGTGCATAATTAAATATTATGTAAATTAATGATAAATGAGTGAGAAAAGAAAGCAAATTGTTTCTATGAAAATTAAGTTGTATTCACTAGAAAGACTGTTGGATTTCTATTGAATTATATGTGGGAAAGACAACTGTAAAAGAATGGAAAGAAAATGATAAAAAATCTAGTAGAATTTTGCACTCAGTTTATTTTTCATGGATAATTAAGTTCTTGCTTCACTTTAAAGAAACCAAAGTCAAAGTAACAGTGCATTGTGGCTGTGGTTTATGTTTATGCAAGAAGGACAACATGAAACTCCATTCAGTAGATTCATAAGAGCAGCATAAAAAAAAAAAAAAAAAAACAGCTTATCTTCTATCAAAAGAATGGTGGTACAGGAAGTTTTAGAGCAAGTGATGGGTAGCTTGACTATCAGAAAAAATGTTGAGTGGAGAGAGATTATGTGCTGTATCAGCCTGCTGCTCAAAAATTTACCCAATATGTAAGGTTATTTATCACTACTAATACTAATACCAAATCATATATACCATGATGTTATCTATAAAAAGCACAGCCTGCTGCACCAGGATACAAAATTGGATTATTTCAATATGACAGTTTGTTGAAAGATAAAATTATGCACAATGCGGAAATCATATACAACATAATGTGGAACAAATGGATTTAAATACAAAGAAGAGATTGAATCAAATCCAGGTCTAAAAATTATTCAGCCACCAAAAACACCCAACTTAAAATTATGTCATACAACAGCTTGATTGTATCAAGCTGTTGTGTAACATAATTTTGTTGTGGCCGTTGAATCGTCTAAAGATTACTGATTATACACATGCATTAAACATACACGTACAGTACATTCATATAAATGAATGTACTGTACGTGTATGTTTTAAGTGGAAATAAAATTCTTAAGGTATGTATGTATACCCCCAGGGACTCACATTGGTGAGTATGGGCTTGGCAGACCTGATGTCCTGAGCTGGGGGGCGCCTCCGTATCCAGGTGGGAAGGAGCAGCAGTGCGTAGCACATGCTTCTTGATTAGACCGGGGTTCAAGCCCGTCACAATCAAATACGGAGGATGTGGAAAGGTCAGGGAATGACCACCGCATATTCTCGGAGCAAAATGGCCTCAGTTGTTAATGCACCTAAAAACCAAAATAACTAACTAATCCTGAGCTGGATATCATCATTCTTCTCTTTCTTGGTGATTCCTTTTTACTTCTGACTCTCTATCTCTCAGGGTAACTCGGGGATTTTTTTTTTTTTTTGGCTGATGTAACATAAGCCTCAGGCTTCCTTGCACCATATGGCTAATAATAATAATAATGATGATGTATACTTTTTATGATTCTCCACTTAAACAGACTTTTAAAAGTCGGTTTAAGTGGAGAATCATAATCAAATATTCCTGATCACACTGGATAAGAGGGGCTTCTACTGTATTTAAGGCTTTCTATGGATTGAGGAAATTAAATGCTGATGACATCCTTAATGTTTCTCAGATGACACTCACATAAGAGGACATAAATTGAAAGGATGGAAAAACAGCTATTTTAAAATTTGTTATTCCAATCAACTGATAATCAGAGAGTAATTGATTGTTGGAACAGACTCATCTGGTGTTGAGCAGTGAATAGATTGAATACATCTAAAGATGATTAGATAAGTTATTAGAGGGAATGGACAGATGATGTAGGTAGTTTATTTTAAGCTGATGTATAAACCTGAATCCTTACATCATTTGTCACTACTAATACTAAATGTATAGTATTTTTGAAATCAAAAATACTGGAATAAAAAACTTAAAATTTGAATTTTTAGACCAGAGTACCAAACATATTTTTATAATTAGATAATAGACTCTTCTCTGTTTTATATTCTTTTGCTTTGCTATCTTGGAGAATTTTGTCCCACCAATATTAGTAACAGGCTTGGGCTTATAATCAAGAATGGAATGCAGAGAAGTATATTTTATCTAATTATTTCAGTTCCTTATTATTAGTTTGTATTTATCAAAAAATCTCTCTCTCTCTAGTACATATTCAGTTAGTCCATATAAATTATACTATATGGTATTGTTGTTACTTTTTTTTATGTACAGCCACAGTATACTAACAACATATACATGATGAGGAAAACAACATAAAAGCACCCTGCTACATGTTCCTTCCCATAAAAACAAAGGCAGCCATGAATCCTCAGATATAAATGAAATAGGGTCAGTTGGAATGTATTATTATTGCTTCTTGTGTAAAAATACCTTTTTTTTTTTTTTTTCATTTCAAAGTATTATGTATATCAGATGTCATGATATATCAGAAGGATTACCAAATTTTTTCATTGGAAATTTTTATGAAATAAGTACATAAATATTGATTTCAGATTGGTTTGTGTTAATTAATTTGTATTTCATATTTTACAGAACTCCTTGAAAAATGTGGAAAGTGGATTCAGGAACATTTAGATTCTTGTGGATCTCGTGAATTTGTTTCATATGTGTTGACTCTAGCAAAAGTAAATTATATTCCCAAAGAAGGAAAGACCATTTTCAGGAAGTTACAGCCTAAGCTTGCAAGGGAAAACATGGATGGAGATTCTGTTTGGTTGGATGTGGTGTGGTCATTAGCAATCCTTGGGCAGTTGAACAAAAATCACTTAACTTCTGTCTTTCAACCTAACTTCTATCAGAAACTAATTGGTAATATTTTATTTCTTCTCATAATGAGCATTTTGTTTAATAATGAGCATTTTGTTTAATAATGAGTATGTATACTCATAAATTAGTTAAAACCTTTCACAATAATAAGGACAATAATTTATGAATATTTTTAATTAATTATTTTTTCTGGTTAACAATATTATATGGATCCTAAAAATAAAATATCATTTGTATATATTCCTGTATATTTATATGTTTTTCAAAAAAGCTTGTCTGCTCTGATTGGTTATATAGGCACTTTTTAATTGAAATTTTAGATGCCTATTAATGCTGCTACTAATAGATATTTCTATCAAAAATTATTTTTACTAGTCACTAAAACTAGTACCATAAAAAAGAAATATTTTTCCCTTTGCTCTTTGAACTGTGTTTATGTATTGGCAAAATATTGACACTTCTCCAGTCTAAAGGAATATCCCCTGACCCCAAAGATGCCCTTATGATTAACCTTAATGGTTCAATGCTCTCTCTCTCCCTCCCTCCCTCCCTCCAGAATTACTTGATATATACTATAACTCCAGGAGCTTTAGTTTCCTTGGCTTTGAAGGTTTTCTAATAAACTTGTACAACTTTAATATTGCTTTTTATGCTAAAAAGCAATATTAAGCAATAAAAAGCAATTTTACATCTAATCACCTGCTGATGAATTGAACAGCCCATTCTGTTCAATTCATCAGCAGGTGAGTAGGTGTAATGGAGACTGTAGATTGGACTCTGGTATCACACCCATGATGCAAGATTCCAATATGATTTTTTTGTATTCACATATGTGAAATCTGTGGTACTTTTATAGATCAACTTACAGCTGTTATAGACTTCAGTACTTTTCATTGCTCTGTAACTTTTTCATACCATGTTTTTCTGCACTGTTAACCCTTTACAATCCAGCATTATTTTCACTGTCTTATTTTTGTATTTAAATGAGCTAATATATAAACAACATGACAAAACAGTTTAAAAGTTCTAATGCAATATATATTCTTGGAAGAAAATATTCACAAAATATTTCATCAAGATAACTTAAAATATTTTTTTACATTGGAGCACCTACTTTGAACTCCTTTTGCTGGTAGGCAGAGAACAGTCTTGAAAAATTTTTGCTGGTACCCCACCGCAGGTAACTTAATAACATTCAAACGTGCATGTGCTAAAGCACATTACGTAAGACATCAGAGTCAGAAGGAATCTTGGATCACATTCACATCGCCGACCGGGCTAGCCGAGTGGGTAAAGTACCTGCCCGGCAACCCAAAGGTCGTGGGTTCGATTCCCGCCTCGGGCTTGGATCAAAGTACTGCAAAAACCTTGTGAGGTGCAATATGGCCACAGAAGCTGATGCGCCAACAACTACCAAATCAAAAAAAAAACATTCACATCTTCTATCAACCAGGCTTCATCATCTAAGCTTGTTTGGGATAAAGTCCGGAAAATGAAGGGGAAATACACATCACACCCTTCCTCGATCCTGGAGTATAATGGATGTGCAATTGCAGACCAAACTGCAATTGCAAACACTCTTGGGGAGATATTTGCTAAAGTGTCTGCCAAAACAATTTACCACCCTGAGTTTCTGGCCCTCAAACAAAATGCTGAAAGGCAACATTTGAAATTGTCATCAAAGAACTGTGAAGAATATAATCAACCCTTCACAGAATGGGAAATGAAAGCGGCACTATCACTATCCTAGGCGAGTGCCGTAGGGCCAGAAGACATCCATTATGAGATGATTAAACATATTTTGTCTGAATCTCTGGATCAGTTGCTCTGTTTGTACAACAGAGTTTATCTTGAAGATGAATTTACAGACTCCTGGCATAAGGCAATCATGCTTGCTTTTCCAAAGCCAGGAAAAGATCCAAAATTTCCAAGTAATTGCCGTCCAATTTCTCTGACAAGCTGCTTGTGCAAGACCCTGGAAAGGATGATGAATGCCCGGCTCATGTGGTATTTAGAAGCGAATGACCTCTTTTCTAAAGTTCAGTGTGGTTTCTGAAGGAACAGGTCAACACTTGACCATCTTATAAAACTGGAAAATCTATCCGAGATGCTTTCCTTAAACGCGAACACCTAGTGTCGATTTTCTTTGATATCGAAAAAGCGTATGACACGGCTTGGAGATTTGGAATCTTAAAGGATATCTATGATCTGGGTCTGTGGAGCCATCTAGCCCTCTTCATTAAAAATTTCTTATTGAACCGATCATTCCAAGTTTGTGTCGGCTCTGTTTTCTCTCAATCTTTTTGTCAAGAGGAAGGAGTCCCCCAAGGGTCAGTGTTAAGCTTTTCGCTATCAAAGTTAATTCTGTTACTGAACAACTTCTCCAACTGTAAACAGCACCCTCTTTGTTGATGATTTTACCATCTTCTGTCAGTCATGCAACATGAGGGTTATTGAACGACAATTGCAGCATGCCATTGACCATGTCAAAACTTGGGCAATGGCTAATTGTTTCAGGCTCTCACCTCAGAAGACCGTCTGCATACACTTTCGTCGCAAACGGAACCTTCACCCTGAACCAGAACTCAAACTCGGACAACACATCATTCCAGTAGTACCTGAGACAAAATTCTTGGGTCTCACATTCAATAAGAAGTTGGCATTTTTACCACATATCCGTCAACTGCGATCAAAGTGCATGAGGGGATTGAATCTCCTTCATGCCATCTCCTCAAATAAATGGGGGGCAGACCGATGAACTTTACTCCGCCTTTATTGTGCACTTGTTCGTTCAAAATTAGACTATGGGTCCCAAGTGTACGCATCGGCTAGAAATAGCATACTATGGTGGCTAGACCCACTCCACCACCAAGCCATCCATACTGCTACGGGAGCATTCAGAACATCTCCTGTTCAGAGTTTATACATTGAAGCAGATGAATTACCACTATTGCTCCGACAAAACAATTGTCACTAAAATATACCTTTAAACTAAAATCCCTGCCAGACAACCCAATGTGGACTTGCGTTGTTGAGCCACGATGGGAAATGCTTTATAAAACCCTTCAGACTGCTAGTCGATCCTTTGGCATCCGTGTCCAAGAGCTGCTCAGAGAGCTCAATATCACGGTAGACAATGTTGCCCAGTCACCAAGGCATCTACTTCCACCCTGGCATGCTCGCTTACCATCGTGTGACTTCTCCATTAAAAGCTGGGGTAAGGCCATAACTCCATCCTCTGTCTACCAACAACTCTATGCTGCCCACCGATCCAATTACTCTGATTTTTTGCCTGTGTTCACCGATGGCTCGAAGTCAGAGTTGTCTGTAGGATCTGCTGCTGTCTTTCCAGATAGTACTATATCTGGGAAGATTCCCCACGAATGCAGCATATATACAGCTGAGTTGTATACTATAGCGCTAGCCTTGGACCACATTAAAACCCATAAGCACCAAAGCTGTATGGTGTACACTGACTCTTCAAGTACACTGCAGGCTTTATCGGGGATGAGGTATAATCCTCATCCGTTTGTGATCCGGATTCAGCAGACATTACATTCCCTGTTTGAGTGTTCATTCGACATCCGTTTCTGCTGGATCCCAAGCCACATTGGGATCGGGGGGAAATGAACTGGCAGATGCTGCAGCCAGATCACCAGAATCCCACAACACTTATTTCCTGTAAGTCCCCTATACAGACTACAGGCAGCTAATACAAGCTAAATTACTGTCCCAGTGGCAATAATCTTGGCATGAGCAAGTCACAAACAAGCTCTATCAGATAAAGCCTGTAATCCGACACTGGCAGTCTAGTCTGTACAGGAACCGCAAAGAGGAAGTTGTTCTAGCTCGTCTCCGCATAGGACACAGTCATCTTACACATGCTTTTCTGCTGAGAGCAGATGACTGTCCTATGTGTGAGAACTGTGCACCATTTTAACTATTCATCACATTTTAACCGTGTGTCCACGTTTTAGACACAAACGTGATTTATAGTTTACCGTTTTTAGTCATCTGGCTGAGTCTTATACACCCAGTCAGATTTTTTCCTACAATGACCATGTGTCTGCTGTTTTTAGCTTTTTAAAATCAATAAACGTTTTTGCTCATATCTAAAATTTACATTTTATTGTGATTTTTTATTGATTTATCTTTTATACCTTTTATACATTTGTTATTATATATTTTGACATGGTGACCTAACTAATTAGGTCACCAAAGTTTAATTTTTTATATATGACCTGGTCTTGGCACATTATAGCCTTAGTTGCTAATGCGCCAATAAAATCTAAACCAACCAACCAACTGAAAAAAACGATCAGTACACACAGATTTATTTTTTCCGATTCATTTATATGAAATATAAGTGGATGGCACTACAGTGGGAAAACAAAATTTATTAGATACACTGCCAGTTGTGCTGGCTTTCATATTGAGGGGGGAGAGAGAAACTACTTGCCATTAACAATTGAATATAAACATCAATTTAGTTTTGCAGATCGTTTATATTGAAGCTTTGGGAAAATAAATTTCATAACCAGGAATACCATCAGTTGCTTCAGTTGAGACATTTGGACTTGAAGACAAAAAAAAAAAAAAAAAAACACTGCCTGCCATTAACAATTAAATATAAATTTATATTCAGTCTGTGTTTCTGGTAAAAAAAATTGTGATTATTCAATCTATGTTTCTGTTGCACCACCTGCTGTTAACAATTGAATATAATATTAATAAACATTAGTTTAACTTTTCAGATTATATGAAACTTTTCTATTTATATGAAATGTAAATAGGTGGCAGTACAATAATTGTACCAACACAGCAGGAAAATAAATTCCATAATCAGAAATGCTAATGGTTCTATCGCTGCAACATTGGATTGAAGTGGAATTTTATGATGTAGTGATTGTGACATCAGACTTCAAAAGGTTAAACTGGCCAGCTCTGTATTCATGTGTCATTGCATTCACCTTGTGCTGTATTTTCTTAATGGTATTATATGCAGTTATGGCTTCTGTGACTATTGCTTTAAAGATAATCCATAATTCTAATATATTCACCCTCACTCTACTAAACTGCCCAGTTGATAAAAGCCATGTACTGCCTTAAACTCTCATAGACCCTTTTGCTGAATCCATGCCTTTATCTTTGGTAACTGCAACCCTCTTTCTTCATTGTCCAACTTAGAGTTGAGTGATTACCTTCTAATGGTTCTTGTACTGTCAGCCCCATGATGTCATTTGGTTCACTGGTGATGATCCAGTCTAGAATATTCTTGCCCCTAGTATTATAATACAAATAAGTTTTTTTAATAAACAAATTACAATTTTTTTAATAAACTAGTTTCCCTTCCACATGTTATAGTCAATAAGAGGAAATTTGAAATTGATTATAATAAGACATGCACACTCGCTCCCCTATTCCATTTGCATTTAGTTGCTCTCATCATACCCTTCACAATCTTCTGGTTGTAGTATGCTCCCACTCTCATTTTGCCTTTGTTTCCAGCTTGTCTCACCATGAAGATTCCATGCTGGCACATTGTCAGCTTTTGTGGCTACAAACAAGAAATTTTAAGGTTTGTACATGTATTATTTTGACCCATGTCATAATCTAATTGCATGTCTCTGTTAGCCCTATATCCCCTAACTAGCAGTTTCCCTGAATCTTTAAAGTATCCTCAATAGTATTGGTAAAGTCTCTTGCACCACCTTTGTTCAAATGTGTTCTATGTCTGTAAAGTAGGTTCTTCTACCTACTAAGGTATGCCGTGGTGATAAAAATTTCTCCCAAAAGCCTTACAGAGTCGGTCAAGACTTAAGTTAATTCAAAAGGTTTTCAGTACAATAGTCTCTCATATCGTGCCTGAGAAGAATTGTAGGCACGTACATTCTGAGCTTACTGACAGCATTTTTTCAGAACGGTTGTATATTCAACCATTGCATCATCAGTTAGTGCACACTAAATGATATTAGTTCACACATGGATAAAATTTTTGTCTTGACCTCCCTTAAAATTTGGCAATCGTCTAGTAACATCAAATGTAGCTTCTGGGAAATGCACCCTGGTTCTAGTTCACCAGTCCTTATAACAAAACATTTACCCATTTCCATGATAGTGGAATTGCCCAATAAAAATAAATCTTTATTAATATCGAATTACTGTGTCCACAGTAATTCGATATTAATAATGAATCCAGAGCACACAGGCCTCTTTAATCATAAAAGTAAATCCTATTGAACCAGCAATATGTATTTGATTGTTCTGTTCTGATCCAAATTAGGGATGCATCACCTGAATTTTATTAGATATTTGAGTATTAGCATTAGTAAAGGCATATGATGCAAGAAACCAAGCTTATATAGATAGCATCAGCCAAAAAAAAAAAAAAAAATCCCATTTCACCCATTCGTTTGCTCCAAAAGTTTTCCCAGTTCTTACTTGAATTCATTTAAGCTATCAACTTCTACTACAGATGGAAGTTTGTTCCAGCAATCAACCACCTGTTGGCTAAAGGCAAATTTTCCCACATCTGTTCTACAACTGTCTTTCCTCAATTTGAATTTATGCTCCCTCAGGTGTGTAATCTGAGCAAGAAGAAGAATCCCATAAGCATTGAACTTGCTCAAACCATTCAAGGCCTTTTACACCTCAATCAGATCACCTCGCAGGTGCTTAGTCTCCAGACGATGCAATTTGCAGACCTTAAGTCATTCTTGGTATGAGCAACCCTTTGTTTCCCATCACCAATATCTTTGCCCTTCTCTGTACTCTTTCAGCAGCTCCATATCCTTCCTGTGGCCTGACCATTGCCTTATACCAGGGGTGGCCAACAAGTCGATCGCAGCTTTAATTTCGGTCGATCACGACGAATTTTAAATATGCAGTCATCCCTCGATTTTCACGGTCAGGTACACTATCAAAATTTTATATTGCACAGTGGGTTTCACTACCACCTCATTATTTTTATTTTATTTATTTATTTTTTTTTTTTAAGAAGCTTCAAAAATAGGAATGAAGAGTAGATTTTGAAAATTTATTTTTGTTTTTTTTTTCCTTGATTGAAGATTTCATTGAAGGAGAAATGCATTTCACCTTAATAATAATAATGTAAAATACCACAGAATTCCAGCTGTTGGTATTATTGCAAATGCAATAAGATTGAGTTTACTACCCATTTATAATTAGATTGCACTAACAGAAAAGCCCGATAAACTGAAGGTGCAATTTTTTTTTGTTTTATGGTCATGACCTCCAGAAATAGCTTTAAAGAAATATCACAAAAGCATTCAAAACCGATTCTTATAACGATATAACCAAACACAGCAATAAACAGTGGTGTGTTTGTCCAGTTATTTTGGAAACAACTTCTTCATTAGGGAATCCTCTTCATCAGTTATCCTACGTTAGCTGTTTGGACAGAATATTTTTCCGGTTCGTGCAACTTAGTGTTTTAATTGGTAAGCATTGCTTTTGCTGTTTCAATAACTGGACAGTACTTATATGTTAATTTAATACCTTTTGATTTGAAATGAATACTACGATAAAGAGTAAAACGTATCATTTTCATCTAGAGTGGGAACTAGAATACTTTTTTTAATGGTGAAAGAAAAATGTTGCTGTTTGATTTGCAATGCTTCCGTGGCTATACCCAAAAAAGGAAATTCAGTAAGGTACTTCAACGCATTCCACAGTAAATACCAGTCATAGCATCATTTAAAGTGAGTCATCTTCTTGCAAAAAAATGCAAATCATTTGCTGATGGTCAATTCATCAAAGACACATTTTTATAAATAACAGATTCTCTTTTTGAAAATTTTAAGAACAAAAATGAAATTAAAAGTGCCCTTCAAGATCTGCAATTATCTTGAAATACTGTGATGCAATGCATCGAAAAAATGAGTAAAAATGTGAGCGAACAATTGCGTGCTGGTATTGCTAATTGTGTGTCCTTTTCTTTACAACTGGATGAATCTAGAGATGTCAGTGATACAGTTCAGTTGCTCGTTTTTATTCATTAGCATTAGTAGAGGCATACGATGCAAGAAAGCAAGCTTATTCAGCATCAGCCAAAAAAAAAAAAAAAACACACCACTCCCATTTCACCCCTCTGTTCGCTCGAAATACCTGTCCAGTTGAGCCTTAAATTTGTTTAGGCTAACAACAACAAGTGATGGAAGTCGGTTCCACCAACCAACCACCCGCTGGCCAAAGGCAAATTTCCGCACATCTATCCGACATCCGTCCTTCCTCAATTTGAATTTATGCCCTCTGAGCTGATTATTCTGAGCAAGATGAAGAATCCCATTGGCATTGAGCATGCTCAAACCATTCAAAGCCTTATACACCTCTATCAGATCACCTCGCCGGTGTATGGTATGGTTTTCGATGACTCTGCCACTAGAGAAGAACTGCTGGGTATGGTTTCGTTAAAAGAAAGAACTAGTCTTGATATCTTTAACTCATTCAAACATTTTATTGAAAAAAATTAAATTACCATTATTTAAGCTTGTATCAGTAACAACAGATGGAGCTAAAGCAATGACGGGGCATCTTAACGTATTCATCGCATTGTGCCAAAAAGGACAAATTCCCCGATTTTTTTGAGTTACCACTGTATCATCCACCAACAAGTGTTAGCCAGCAAAAGATTAAATACTAAAAGTGCTATGGACATCGCTTTCAAAATCGTGAATTCCATCAGAGGACAATCTCTTCAAAGGAGACTTTTCAAAATGCAACTCGATGAAAATAAACAAGATCTGATATTACACACGGATGTGAGGTGGCTGAGTCGGAGTAAGTTTCTACTGAGATTTCGAAATTTGCTGAATGAAATTTAAAAATTTGTTGATCGAAGGGGAGATGATTATCAGCAGCTACAAGATACGGAGTGGTTGTGTGATCTGGCTTTTTTGGCCGATTTTTACCAGTAAATTAAGTGATCTGAATTGGAATTACAAGGAAAAAATAAAAATGTATGTGACATGATTATTAGTATTTCTGCATATAAATATCAATTTTTGGTAATGGCTAAGGATTTCAAAGAATAAAAAATTCGACCATTTTTCAAATACATTGTTCAGTATTTTTCTTATCTATTTAATGTCGACTTAGATATGAAAGAAATTGCAGAAAAAATCGCTGCAATTTTTCACAGGAGAAAATATTACTTGTAAATGAAATTGTTACATTGTGAAAAGATATCTTCCTAAAAGCCAGGTCATCAGAAAAAGACTTGGAAATATGTTTTCCAAGAAAAGTACCCCAATATAAAAAAAAAAATGCAGTGAACTTTTAAATTCCTGTTTTGGTTTCACATATCTATCAGCTTTTTCGTATTTGAAACAAACAAAGATGAAGAATCTTGTACTGTTACGGACTTGCATACAGAAGATTCTTTACAGTTGGCCTTATCCCAGTATATCCCTGATTTTGAAAGCTTGGCAGATGACATGAAGACACAAACTTTGCATAAATTAAAATTTATAAACAACATGTTTTCAATATGTGTTGATTAACCTTTTTGACCTTGTGCAATGAAATTTTTGAGATTGTAGATTTCGGTACATTTTGAAGGAAAAAAGTAGATCGCATCACAGATTAAGTTGGCCACCCCTGCCTTATACAAAGGGATAATCACCTCATCCCTGCTAGCCAAATTCCTGTATATTATTGACAGGATCCCATGAACTGCTCTGGCAGCCTCTCCACCCTGCTCAGAAAACTTCATATCTCACTTCACAATTATTCCCAAGTCTTTTTTCATTCTCTACTATTCAGAGTGTAGTACTGCACAGTTGGTGCTACCCATATGCAATATTTTGCATTTGCCAATGTTAAACTTCAGTTGCCATCTCTCTGCCCATTTGCCCAACTTTTCTAGATCATAGATCATGTTGCAATAGCATACTGTCATTAACAACCCTGTCAACCTTCATACCATCCGCAGACTTGGAAAATAAGCCTAATATACCTTCATGAATATCATTGATAAATATAGCAAACAGTAATGGGCCTAACACCCTTGGGCACTCCACTAATAACATTAGTTCATGAAGAGCAGTGTCCATTGATTACCACTCTGTCTTCTCCCACTCAACCATCCCTTTATCTATAGCAGCAACTTGCTCTTAATGCCATACTGCTCCAATTCGTACAGTAGTCTTTCTTCCATGTGCAACAGTATTGAATACCCAGTTTTATTTCCATATACCCAATTGCTGACTCTTGCTAACTATTGGTAGAACTTGACAGTAGTAAAGTATAGTAGACCCTTAGTAGGTACCAAACTATCAGCAGCATTCTATTACAGAACAAGTGTCATTGGTTGAAAAAAGCATGACAAAGAATAAATGGACCAACCAATAAAAGTCCAACAAGAGTAGGCACCCTGGTCACTCATTTGAATAGTCACTTTCATTTGAATAGCACAGAAGGTAAAATCACCCGGATAGAATTTTATAATTTGTTTTTTTCCAGCAAACATTAACCTTTTTTGGTAATACTGACTCCTTTTCTTAGCTCCTGGAAGCTTCTTCTTATCTTTGGTAGCAAGCCTGGGAAGAACTGCTGTTGCTTTTGGATAAAGTATCCCAAGTCTCCTATACCCAGACAGCACAGGCATTTTCACAGATGAAGCATCAAATTGTTTATTTCTTTGAATTCGGTGAGACTGTCAAATTGGAGACTTAGGATACCGTACCCAAAAGCAATAGCAATTCTTTTGAGGCTTGCTACCAAAGACAGTAAACTTCCAGGAGCTGAGAAGAGGAATCAGTATTATCAGAAATATGGAAATCCTAATTATGGAGGATGCATTGGAGAGCAATGATATGACAATTAAATACCATTCTTTTTTATTTGGTCAGGGGGAAAATAAATAAATATTTGAAGATTTTGCATTCATGAAAACATTATACTGTTTATCTTATAGAGCTTTGCTGGCATACAGATTGCTGTAAGTCAGGTACTCATAACTATGGGAGGTAATTATCATATCTTGTATATTTTCAATTTGTTCCTTCAGTACATTGGTAATAATTGATTTATCATTTAAAAATAATTTATCGTGTAGATGAAAGTTAATCACATAAAGAAGTTTAAAAACTTAATTTTCATAGAGTGTAATTATCATTGAACTAGTCAGTATCATAGCATAAGTTTGATATTGATTTCTTTGGGTATTTTAACCTTATCACATAAAGGAACAACTGTTATGCGATAAACTAGGAGGAGAGTTTACTGTGTACCGGTTGTCCCATCAAACCTTTTTTTTTTTTTAAGTATGCTGTCCCCCACTTTACCTGCAACCAACTTTTCTGCAAGTGCCCCCTAGATCTTGACCAGTTTGTTGAGGTGTAATTAAGTTGACAATTGAAATAGTTATTTAGTGGAACATTTTTTAGTATTGTCCCATCCCACTTTTTAAAGCTTCATATGCTTCTTTCTCACAAAACAGCCTTTGTAAGGCCACGAACTACAGTAGGAATGGACAACTAATGATTGGATCCAACTTTTCCGTTTGACCCATAGTAGCTTGCTAAAATTGGTTTGAAGTCTATTTCTTATTGCCTAATCAAAGAATGGTCACACCTTCCAGTCATCTAGCTCAACCTTGTTGACCACCAGTGTGATGAATTGGAGTGTGGTGATTAGATTGCTGTCAAAATCACCTTCTTCTAAACTCCTCTTGCAGCAACTTTTCAGGAGGAATAGAGGTGAATTCAAACTGACACCTGAAAACAATGAAGAAAGGAGAATTTGAACAAATCATTCTGAAGCTCTTTTTTTTGTGGTTCACACAGATGAGTGACAAAGGAAGGCTGATTTCTGAACAGATTTTACAGGCTGAGGCCTTAGAATTTCATTAACATTTTAATGAAGGGGAAGAGCAATTTACCACAAATATTGGTTGGTTGAATTGTTGGAAAAAAAGTTTGGGGTTAGAAATCTGAACATCACCGGGGAAAAATTATCAGCTAGTATGGAAGAAATAGCAACATTTACTGTTAAATTAGCAAAAATTATTTAAGAAGAAAATTTAAATTTAGATCATATCTACAATTGTGATGAAATGAGCTTGAATTATAAAATGCTCCCATCCAAAACACTTGCAGCTAGAAAATAAAAATCAGCTGGTTATAAATTAAGCAAGGAGAGAATTATGGTACTGGCATGTTCAAATTCACCAGGGGTCGTAAGTTTAAACTGACTCTTATCAGAAGTCAAAGAACCCCTGAGGTTTGAAAAATGTGAAAATTTTGCCTGTTAACTATTGAAATCAAACAAATGTGTGGATGGATTCAAGTTTCTTTAAAACATGGTTTCATGAAGAATTTGTCTCTAGCACAAAAAAAATTTGAACGAAAAGAAACTTCCCAGTAAAGCACCTTTAATTTTAAACAATTCTCCATCCCATCCAGATGAAAGTGAATTAGTTTTTGGCGACATCAGAACTCTGTTTTTACCACCTAATGTGACATTCTTTCTTCACCCTCTAGATCAAGGTGTTTTCTTTGACTTTGAAATGCAGCTTTTTGTGACGTTTCTTGAAACAGGGACCAGAATTGTTGAGAATCTTAAAAAAATAAACATCAAAGACGTTATTTATGGGTTGGCAGAAGCATGGAACGATGTTGAAACATCTACTCTTATTAAATCCTGGAAAAATATTTTATATTCCCAAAATGAAGCCAACGAGAACAAAATGGTAAATAAAGATGAAATCGGTGATGAAACCCTTTTAGAACTAGCAAATAACCTTCCTGTTTTGGGTACTCTTACTACAGAGGATATTAAAGATCATAAAGCTTGTTCATGATCATAAAGCTTGTTCACGAACAAAAAGATGAAAGTGAAGATGATGATGATGAAGAGTGCACAGAAACTACAAAAAAAAAATTACACACACAGAAGTTCTAAATGTTGTTGATTCAGCTTTACATTAAACTGTACAGCAGGAAGATACCACCTCCGCCAATGTTTTGTTAGTTAGGCACCTACAAAATATAGCAGCTGAAAACAAGAAGCTTCTATGAAACAGAAACCCATTAAGGAATTTCTTATATATTAAAGTGTAGTGCTAACAACTGTAAGTGTACATTTTTTAATTTTTATACATGTTTTTTTTTTTTTTTTTAATTTTTGCAATAAATAAAATTAAAAAAGTTTTGTGTATAATTTAAAAGTCATTATGTTCAATAAGTAGATCTAACCTGAAAATAGAGTATACATCATCACATGAATGTATTCAAATCCAGTTTATTTCATAATAATTTACCAAACCTTCTGTGTTATCAGAGTTTTTGATTATCCGAGGTTCCCTCGGTCCACATTACCTCAGATAATTGGAACTCTACTGTATATTAAAAATTGATTTATTTTAAGAAAGTTAACTAAAAATGGGATTTTAATTTTTAGAGAAAGAAGATTTTTCTAGCATGATTTGTAAGATGAAACTGATGACTCTGAGTGTACTAGCCAAAATTGATTTTCCTGATTGTTCACAGTTTCTACATGAATCGTCTTTTAAATGGACTGAGGTGAGTTAAAGTGATATTTATAATTCTAAAAAAAAAAATCACCTTTGAGATGAATTTAGAATTGTTATTTTTATTTTTTTTTTTTATTTGATATTATTTCAAACATTTTATATATTTATCATAAATTTAGTTTTGAATTTGAAAAATTTTTCTGTAGATAAAAAAATTTCATTAAAACTTGCTTTGCTTCTGTTATGGAACATTAATTTGAATAGTAAAAATATAATTCATTATTGTATGAACCCAGGCTTACATTTTCAAATGAATTAACCTTAAAGCAGTCTGAGATAAGGCAGTATTTCCAGTTCAAAAACTGGCTCTGACATATGCATTCAATTTAGTTACATGAGCATTAGGAGATTGTAAAATTCTGCCATGTATATAGAGAAAAAAGTAAATTATGCAGTTTACAGAAGTTTCTCTGTGAACTGTAAAATAAAATGAGTATGGCATTAAGAAATTGTGATAAAATAGTAAAAGAACTGAAATTTGCATCTGTATAGAGAGATATAAGTGGAAGAACCATACCCACCAGAACATAAAATGCTGTTTGTACTGGCAGCAGATTCTTTAAATTAAAAGTGCATATATCACTATGTTTTGTCGTTTAAATGAAGAGTGAGTTCACCTTGTTAGATAAATGAGCACACAAAACATTTATATATGGTTCACAAAAAAATTTTACATGTCTCATAAATGAAGCAAAGCTTATCATCCTTTTAATGTATGAAAAGACAACCATGTTATGCCTGTTTTGGCTACAGGTGATTACATAATTGCTGTAATTTCTGGAGCAATATGAGCTTCCTCAAAAACAAAAAAAAAAAAAAAAAAAACAGCTTCTCTCAGTCCTGGTAAAGTAAACAGATGGATTTCAAATATTTGTGTAGCTTCACCTGCCACCCCCAGAACTATCTGCCTAATGAAAAAACAAATTCAAACCCATTGCCCAATTAGCTGGTCAATCAGTCTACTATTCAATAAATAATAAACTCCTTGCACCACTACAATATATCCAACCCAGACAGCATGTCAACCTTTGTCACCAAGACTGCCAGCACTAACTAATTCATATAGGATCAGCATTTTGGAGTAAAGCTCATTGTGAGGTTCCCTGACTAGATATTAAATCAGCTTTTGATGATGTTAATAAAAGAAGCAGTGAAAATTCTGAAAAATAATTTTCAGATAAATACCACCTATCTCTTATATAGCCTCAACTGCATATTTCTCATGTTCAAATCTAGTTCCAAGAATATCAGTCATAATGTCTACAGGTATACCTCACAGAGGAATACTTTTAATGATCATCTTTGCAGCCTCACTACTGTAAACCACTTCCAACATCATCTCATATGCAGATTTAAAAATCTTTATCACCTCCAAACCCAGTGACAGCATAGGAAAAAATTAATCAGGATAGTGAATTAGTGGCCACCCTGGTCCACCACTTCTAAACCCTCAACTTAATCACCAATATGAAGAAATATGTGCAAATTCTGTACCTTCCAAAAGAATCCTAATTCAGCAGATATTCACATTTAAGGCACTCCATTACCAAAAGTGGACTCTCCTAAAGATCTAGGCATTTGGCAAGAGTCTCCTTTTCCTGCCACTGGGCATGTATGATTAAAAAAATTCAAAAACCCAAATGACTGATCAACCAAGAAATAATTACAATAAGCAACATGGCAGTCATCATAAAACATTTACATAAAGTGCTGTACCTATCCCATCCTTACAAAGCAGAAATATATTAATATATTTAATATATTAATGTATTAATATATTTACAGAAATATAGTAAATTTGCTAATTCCTGCTCTTTGACAGAAGGCTTTGGTCATCTTGGCTGTATTTTTGGCACTAAATATTTATTTGTTTGTTGTTGTTGGGATTTGGATGCATCACTGACTTTGGCTATATTGCACCATTGTGTATTGTCTCTACAGGTGCATGTTGTGTGGACTGAAAAGCCTGGAATAACTTGGAGGGGGGGGGGCTACTTTCTTTGCTTGAGATCAGCTAACTACAGCCTCAATCAAATAGGACTTTATAAATTCGCATCTGTATAGAGAAATTTGGAGATCTCTCCAAATGAGTGGCAAAACTAGTATACTGCCCTGGAGGACATTTATTTATAAAAGGACTACTCTCAGATTTATTTATATTTGCACTACTCTCAGGATGGTAACTATCACTTTTTTGCTATTCAACCATTTGGAAAGGTTTAAATCCCATAATGATGTAAGAAACTTATTGGAGTAGGGCTGAATTAGAAAGTCATTGCGTCAATGTCAAATGCTGCTGTAGTTATGCATTCATAATTTATGTTAAAATGAAGATTGATGCAATAAAGCATCATATGTTTAAGAGTGTAAATATTCTATATAATATTGGTGTAAATACACCGTAAAAAACTCTTAAACGAAAAAAAAAAACTACATTTGTAGTTTGAAGGGGCATCATTTTATCTGTATCTCATATTGTGCTCCTCCTTCACAACGAGTTGCCATGTATTGCACTACCTCAAATAAGTTAGTTATTTTGGTTTTTAGGAGCATTAGCAACTAAGGCCATATTGCTCCGGGATATGTGGTGGTCATTCCCTGACCTTTCCACATCCTCCGTATTTGGTGGTGAAGGGCTTGAATCCCGGTCTAATCAAGAAGCCTGTGCTATGCACTGCTGCTCCTTCCCACCTGGCTACGGAGGCGCCTCTCAAATAAGTAACGCTTTTACCAAAAGAGAAGACTATTGTTACTTATTCTTGGTGGGCAACACCACCCAGACAGCACCGTTTCAAGGCTTGTTGGCCCTTCATTGGTGGGTGGGCAGGTATCATTTTATATGAGATACAGATAAAATGATGCCACTACAAATGTAGTTTTTTTTTTTTTTTTTTTCGTTTAAGAGTTTTCCATGGTGTATTTACACCAATATTATATAGAAAAATTTATTATATATATTTTTGTTTTTATGTATGCTAAAACCAGTTATTGTACCTGAGTTCAAGGTCACATTGCCATAATTACCATTGTCTTTCTCTTAGAAGGTAGTGATAGCAGCAACACCTGTACTTCTTCCCCAGAACAGCATTTTCCATGCAGCAAACATGTGTTTTTAAGACTACAGCTCCCTTTGAAGTAAAAATTGCTAATTTACTCAAAGGCTGCAACCACTAACAGGATCTATTTTCAGTAGTCCTTATGCTATTTTCCCTCCGTATGTCATTTGTCCTTTGCCTACATCACTTCTGTAAATCTGTTAAAATACCAACCCAAAAATCAACACAGAAATAAGTGATTGCACAAAATGGAGCTCTTTGGTCACAACTAATAGTGCCATCTCTACCCAGCCAAAGTAGGACTTCTGAACAAGACAAGCTCACAATCAGTATGCCTTTATCAGGTTTTCTATATCTGGGACTACAGAAGTCACCACAGGATTTTCCATACATTTTATATCAACAAGAAAAAAAATTTTCTTGATAAGAAATCATCAAATTTTTTTGCAAGCACGTAAACCAACCTCTAGGAATCCAACTAAAAGAACTATTAATAATAATAGCATAAATAATGTTGCAAATCTAGGACATATAAATACCACCATGGACCAGTCAGTCTTATGGTCTCTCTACGCAAACTGGGAATAACCCCAGGGGCTCACATCTGGTGAGTATGGGCTTGGCACACCCAGGGTCCTGAGCTGGATATCAACATTCTTCTCTTTCTTGGTGATTCCTTTCTACTTCTCTCTCTCTGAGGGTAACTTGGAAATTTTTTTTTTTGGCCAGTGCAGCATAAGCCTCAGGCTTCCTTGCACCATATGGCTAATAATAATAATAAGGAATTACCAAACATCAGCTTTCAGCAACTATATGTAGTGCATAGATCTCAATACCCCAATCATGTACCAATATATACAAATGGGTTAAAATCAGAGAACCATATGGGAGCATCGGCAGTTCCTCAGAAGTTATGCTGTTGCATCAACTTTCAAAAGAATTCAGTATTTATTATTTATGCTAATTCTGCAGTGCATTCACTGTAAAATTAGCAGAAGTTTAGATAGTCTTAGAGCACTTCAGAACCACACAAAATTTGAAAAGCATAATTTACTCATTACTTAAGCATAATCCAAGCCATACAAATCACAAACGCTACAACTCACCTAATTCTTTCACAAACTAAACAGATACTAACAGACTTAACAAAAGAAAAACAGGAAATAGCTTTTAGCTTTTTACTAAATTTTAATTCAGGATTATGGACAGAAACTGCAACTAGTAGTCTCTCACAGATGCCCATTAAAGGGCCTGTACAGGATTATACTCATATAAGATGAATTAGCCTATACCAGTGTTTCTCAACCTGTTTTTAATTATCATCCCCCTAAAGGGCTTTTTTTAGACAAATTTTTTCCTAATTGCCCCCCATGTAATTTTAAACAAGAAAATACTTTATACTTACTCTTTTTATTCGATGGGATCCCCGAGTCTGATGCTTCTTAGCTAAAAGTTCAATGCTCAGTATGATGTTAGTAAATTTAACTCTATTTCCTCTTGAACCTATATCAGTTCTGTTCCTTTCCTTTGTTAATATTTTATTTACTGAACTAAAACCGCTTTCATCCATATATGACATTGGAAAACAAAGAAATACTTTGGCCATTTCAGACCACATTGTTGGATAAAGAAATTTAGTTTTTTTGATTCCCACAGCTCAGCCATTCCACCTTTTTCGAATTTATATTTGCATTCTTCTTTACATTTTAATTCAATGAGTTCTTGACTTTCTTCACTAGCAGACTGGCATCGCATCCAATTGGACCTAACATCCATGGCTTCACTTCAAAAGAAAATAAATATGAAAATCTATTTTTCATTTCACCTTTTAAAGAACACATGATCTGAACAATTCTTAAAATCATTCTTGGTGAGAGATTCATTGATTTCAGCTAACTCTTGCATACCATGAAATTGTTTTCTCATTAAATTGCTTTCAAATATTTCCAGTTTTGCAGTGAAGGCTTTTAATACGTGTTTGCAGTCTATCACTGTATTTAGTTTCCCTTGAAGTTCAAATGATACTTCATTAAGTTTTTGAAAAATCCAAGCCATATAGTGTATGTTGTCTTTTTGTTTGCTGATCTCCTTTACTAAATCTTCATCTCCTTCACTTTCTAAAAAACTAATTATTGTATCAAAAAGGTTTACAAATCTTGTTGGACAATTTCCTTTAGAAAGTCATCTGACTTCTGTATGTAAAAGAAGCCTCACATACTGTTCTTCATTATCAACACACAAAAATCTTCATTATCAACACAAAATTCTCTTGCTATGTGACTATTTTATTGATGGTTTTAATAACTATTCTGAGAGATTGATAAAGAACTGGACTAATATTTTTTGCAACCAGATGATGTCGGTGCACAATACAGAGTATTGCAAGAACTTCGGGACATACTTTCTTTAGATGGGCTATAAAACCTTTGTCTTCCAACCATGGAGGTAGCACCATCATATCAAATTTTCCAGTGGTACTTGTTTTTCATTGAACCATGTTTTTACAGCAAAATGGGTGCTCCAGTACAGCCAGTTTCTATAGATTTTACAAACAACATTCTTTTTGTAGTTTACAATCTTCATCAAAATAACGAACTTATGCCATTAGAAGGCCTTATTGTCAGTAACTGTGGATTCATCAATCTGAATAGGAAATTTTCTCATTTTTAGTTTGTCAATTAGATGCTCTTCAATGTTAATTGACATCGCATTGATTTGCCTTTGAATTGAATTGTTGCTCAATGGCAATGCTTTTAAAATACTGGAAGGATTTTGATGCATCACTGGTGAAGTTACAGTCTCTAATACGGGCCGTGTAACAGTCTCAGCATTTGTATGAGCACTACCAGTTTTTGCAATGATTTCTGCCATTTTATAAGACTCAATCATTCCATTATCATTTGTTTGTGTTCTTAAATAAGGAAGTAACAGTGTTATGTTGCTCAAAATTCTGTTTTAAATTTTAAAAATATTCGATGTGTTTACCAACTTTATCAGGATATTTCCTTTTTAAGTGATAAGAGTCTTGGTGGTTTCATAACCTCATTTGAATAATAACTAATACACATAAGATGCATGGACTGTCTTAGAATTAGTAAAGGCACATGATGCAAGAAAGCAAGCTTATATAGCATCAGCCAAAAAAATAAAAAAATAAAAACCTTCTCATTTCACCCATCCACTCACTCCAAATGTTTGCCTTGTTCTGCCTTGAATCTATTTAAGCTATCAACTTCTACAACAACAGATGGAAGATTGTTCCAACAATCAACCATTCACTGGCTTAAGGCAAACTTCCGCACAACTGTCTTTCTTCAATTTGAATTTATGCCCTCTTGGCCAATTATTCTGAGCAAGAGGAAGAATCCCATCAGCATTGAGCATGCTCAAACCATTCAAGGTTTTATACACCTCAGTCAGATCACTTTACAGCTGCCTAGTCTCCAGACACTGTAATTTGCAAAACTTAAGCCTTTCTTCGTAAGAGTAACCCTTTGTTTCATTCACTAATCTTGTTGCCGTTCTCTGTACTCGTTCCGACAGCTCTACATCCTTCTTAAAATGAGGCCTCCAGACCTGTATATAGTGCTCAAGGTGTGGCCTGACCATTGCCTTATACAAGGGGATAATCACCTCCTTATCCATGCTAGAAAAATTCTTGTGCAGGGTGTCTATAAATGGTGGGAACACTTTCAATAATTTATAGCACATAGAAAGATACAATTTATTTATTTATATTTATACCATGTGAAAGAGAAAACAAGAAAGTTTCCCAGTTGTTACTGCCAAGGCATGTAGTTCCATCATTCATTGCCACTTGGCATTACCTGTCATACCTTTACCACACACACGGCCTTGTTGAAAGATCGTGGCTTCCGGTCCCGCGAAGGCATTTTGTGTGCTACTGTTTGAAAAGAACAAGTGTGCAACAGACATTCAAAGGAAATTTTGAAGTACATACGGTAAAGAGCCACCAACCAGGAAGACTATTTACTAGGGGCATAAACAATTTGTAAACATGGGTTGCTTGTGTTCAGGAAAGAGCAGTGGCTGGCCTAGTGTTACTGTTGATAATGTGGAATGAATGAGAGAGACATTCACAAGGAGCCCCAATAAATCGGTGCAGAGAGCATCACGTGAGCTACAAATGCCAGCCACGACAGTATGGAAGGTTCTTTGAAAAAACTTTCTATGAAGCCATATAAATTGCAGTTGGTGCATATGTTAAAGGAAGACGACAAAGAGAAGAATTTCCAATTTTGTTGTGAACTGCAAGGACTGACAGAAGAATGTGATGACTTCTTTAATCGTGTCGTGTTTAGCGATGAGGCCACATTTCACACCAATGGGAAGGTAAACTGACACAAATGTCGAATCTGGGGCACCGAGAAACCTAAAGAGATAATTGAATATGAGCGTGATTCGCTGAAGGCGAATGTTTTCTGCTGCTTATCATGCCGAAAACTGTACAGGCCTTGCTTCTTTGCCGAGGGTGCTGTAACTGGGCACCACCAATAACGGAGGATGCGGAAAGGTCAGAGAATGACCACCACATATCCCAGGAGCAATATGGCCTTAGTTGCTAATGCTTCTAAAAACCAAATAAACTAACATGTAACTGGGCTATTTTACCTCGATATGCTTCAGCAATGGTTGATGCCTCAAGTTCAGGAAGATAGTGACGACTTTATTTACCAGCAAGACGGGGCCCCTCCCCACTTCCATAATGACGTTTGGGGGCCTACCTTAACACCGAGCTACACAAGTGCTGGATCGGACGTGCTGGAGAAAGGGATGAATGTTTCTTGAAATGGCCACCGAGATCACTGGACTTAACTCTGTGTGATTTCTTCATGTGGGGGCTACATAAAGGATAATGTTTATGCACCACCTTTGCCACTTGACATCCAGGAACTAAAGCAGAGAATTGAAGAAGCTGACACCACAGTCACAAAGGATATGTTGGACAGGGTATGTCAAGAGTTTGATTACCATGTGGACATTTGCCATTTCACACATGGTTAGCACATTGAATCGTTGTGAAGTGATGTAAAAAAAAAAACATTGATATTTTCCCTTTCACAAGGTATGTACATAACACTGATATCTGTCCTAGTCTTTGTGCAATAAATCACTGAAAGTGTTCCCACCATTTATAAACATCCTGTATATGAATGACAAGACAATATGAGCTACTCTTTCAGACCATCTGCACTGCTTAGAAAACTTCATATCTGCCTGCACAATTACCCCAGATCCTTTTCATTCTCTACCACTGTCAGTGTAGTACCACACAGTTGATATGTTACTCTGGGATTACTGCTTCCCATATTCAGTACTTTACATTTGTCAATGTTAAATTTCATTTGCCACCTCTCAGCCCATCTGTTCAACTTGTCTAGATCCTGTTGCGGCAGCGTACTGTTATTAGTGTCATTAATAACCCTGCTGACCTTCGTATCATGTACAAAATTGGACATTAAGCCTGATATACCATCATCAATATCATTATTAAATACAGAAAACAACAATGGACCCAACACTGAACCCTGGGGGACTCCACTAATAACAAGTCTAAAGATTAGTCCAAAAGCCTTTCTAAGATCCAAATATATGATATGAAAATTATTCTTTGCATCCAGTTTCTTTGTGACTACGTCATAGTATCCAATCAAATTGGTCAGACAAGACTTCCCCTTAACAAACCCATGCTGTGTCCATGCTATCACTGAAGCCTTGTCTAGATGATCCTGCAGTGCTTCTTTAACCAGTGCCTCCATTAATTTCCCTCGAACCGAAGTTAAACTAACAGGTCTGTAATTACTTGTGATGCCCTATGATCCTCCTTTGTGAATTGGGGTCACATTTGCACATCTCCAGTCCATGGGTACCTCCCCTGAGTCCAAGGAAGCTCTCATAATATTGGCTAAATGTTTGCTTACTTCCTTTGCTGCCTCCTTTAATATAACTGGATAGATCCCATCCACCCCAGGTGCCTTCCTTATGTTTATCTTCAACAATTTCTCCTCCACTTTGCTCTCAATTATTACAAAATCATCTAGCCCGCTGGCAGAGTTTAATTCACCTCTGGCATTCTGCTCCCTGAATAACTCCTCATGTGTGAATGTAGATGCAAAATACTCATTTAGTTTTTTAGCTACCTGAGCATATTCATCCCTTAAGTTGAATGGGCTTTCAATAAAACCATAAGCTAGATATTCATCCAAATACTGTCAACACTTTATTTTCAGCACGTGGCATGATTGATGATGGGTTGAATAACTACAAAGAATTAAACAAAACAAACTATTTTTATTTAACTCTCATTGGCTGTGTCACTCAAAAAAACACTGTGGATCAAAAATAAACAACTTTTCCAAGGAAACAATAAATGAATACCAATTTTCGCTTAGAAGGTAGAAACAATATACTGAAACATTTCTTCATCCCATCCATGCCTCATATATTGACCGATGAAACAAAAGAATAAATAAATAAATGCCAAGGATTGCAGAGACATTACCTCTGAAAACACTTAGGCATTTAATGCCTGTGAAAAGCAAAGGTGGTTGAATTAAATTACGCCAACTATCTTCCTTTTATCAAAATTTCTTACTCACCCATAATATAATATAGTATACCTATATGTTAAAAATCAGTTGTCTCCAGCATAAAAAGAAAATCCAGTGAGAGAAATTAAATATTAAAGAATAAGATATCGTCAGGTAGGGTTAAACTCTGGAGGGCCATAAACCAGTAATTTTTTTGCCCCCAAAAACCAATTTTTGCACCCTTGGAGGCATTATCACCTCATCGAGAATGCCTGGCTTATACAATGAACCCAAAACAAACTGTCTGCATAAATCAGATGCAAATTAATAACCAGCACTTCAATCACATCTAGACCACAATATTGTTTCCAATAATTAAAGCCTTCTTTCTCATTACATGAGAAATGAAGCTTTAATTTTGGTTTTCTTCCATATATGACCCTTGTTATATCCTTCAAAGATTGTACTATGAATATTGTGTTAAGGTTTTGTACAAATACTGAAATTATTCTAAAAGATGAGAGAGCTAAAAAAAAAAAATTACTAGGTACTGAAAGATTCCCATGGCTGATGTTGTGGCTGTGACAGGTGTTGTTACGTTCTCTTAAGAATATGCTCTAATAGAGACCTGTATGTTTTCAATTTCCTTTGAGTTGGTATAGGAACACTGGCCTTTTCAGACTATGTCCAAGTCACTTGGTTTTATGATATACTTCTTTTCCTTGGTTGCCTTGGCATTAAGTTAGATTAGAGATCATTGTTTCCCAGTTGTTTCCCAGATTAGCCATTTTTTCCCATCACAAACCTCTTGAATAATAATGGTTTTTGCAGTGAACATCTTCAGTGATGATAGTTTTTGCCATGAGCATTTAATTGTTTAAAATTTTAAAGTAAAATAACTATTTGAATGTATTTAGTTTGTTAGAAACAAAGCTACTGTGGTACATTTTACAATAAAATTTGAATTATGTATGACCTGAATATGAATTTATATATGAATAATAGTTCATTGGTTAATCATTAATCATAATCATGAACTGATCCCCTTGCATATGAAGTGGTGTCTGAATGCTGTACCTCAGAATAGTCTGACGTTTAACTGCAATCAAGCAGCGAGTATAGCAGGGCAGAGGGCAGAAGAGTAATTATCTTCATCACAGACATAACATACTTTTTTTTCCATAATTGGTGCTCTCTAAAGAGTATAAATCTTACAGTAAATCTTAATTGTTTATACAGTAACGTTAGAAGTGTCGTCAATAAAATGAGCGAATTCGAACTGCTGGTTAAAACAAGTAACGCGGACATAATAGGGCTTACAGAGACGTGGTGCCACCCGGAAATTGGGGGATGATGAGTTTCAGTATGGCTTGTATAATGTATTTAGGAAGGATAGGTTAGATAGAAGGGGTGGTGGGGTAATGCTTCTTATCAGAAGCAGCCTGAGTGCGACGATAGCTTTCCCCGGATTCAGACATTTCACATGCTAGTATAGAGTCTGTATGGTGTGAGATAGTTGGAAACAAAGGTATAATGTGAGTAGGAGTAATCTACAGACCAGGTGATTGTGAAGATTATCACAAAAGCCTCTATATGCAAATGGAATGGGCAAGTAAGCATCAATGCCTTATTATGGGTGATTTCAATTTGCCTCTAATTGATTGGAGTAAATGGGAAGGAAACTCGACATGGGGAACAAAATTTTTAAATCAACTAGATGACTGTTATTTGTATCAGCATGTCAGGGAAAGTACTAGAGAAAAGAATATCCTAGACCTCATCATCACCCATGAATCAGATGACATAACAGGGCTGACAGTAGAGGAGCCAATATCAGGAAGTGATCACGGAGTTCTACGGTGGATGATGACAAGAGAGGTAGCAGATATAAAAGGCAAAGGAATGGGTTTTAATTTCAGAAAAGGAAATTACGATGCCTTAAGGTACTACATGGCCTCTATTAACTGGGTAGATATCGTGCAGAGAATGAACACAATTGAACTGTGGTACGCTTTTAAAACGTTAATCGCAGATGGCTTGAATGCGTATATACCATTAAAAAAAATACTCCACGAGAAGGGTTCCAAGTTGGATGAATAGTGCAGTTGCCGCATTACTTGAGCAGAAAAAAGGTGGCATGGAAAGGTTTTAGAGCAATAAAAAATACTGAAGCCTATAACAGCTACAAGGTGATGTGTAATAGAGCCACAGAAAAGGTTCGACAGGCAAAGACAGTTTATGAGAAAACAGAGCAAAGAGGGGGGGATAAAGAATTCTTCACATATATAAATGCCAAGAAGAGCAGGACAAACCAGATCGGACCTTTACGTAAGGGAAAGGGGATAGTAATAAATACACCAGCTGCCGTTGCAGATGAACTCAACAGTTATTTTGCATCGATATTTACAAATGAAAAGCCTTTTCTGGCAATGGGAAATTGTGGGAGCGATGTTAAAAAATATGTAATTAATGATATTGAAATTTCGCAAGATTATTTAATGAAAAAACTTTCGAGCCTACAGACCAGTAAGGCTCCTGGAGTTGATGGAATATACCCTATAATCTTAAGAGAGAGGCGGCAAGCGAGTGCATTGAACCATTGAGGCTAATTATGCGAGCATCACTAGACTCTGGGGAGATTCCCTTGGATTGGAAAAGTGCAAATGTATCTCCCATACATAAGGGTGGCTCTAAAAGTGAAGTTGGAAATTATCGACCTGTCAGTCTGACTTCAGTAGTAGGGAAAATCACGGAGGCAATGATCAAGGGTGGAATTCAGGATCATTTGGATCGAATTGAAATTCTCAAGGATACTCAGCATGGTTTTGTAAAGGTAAAATCATGTTTAACAAATCTGGTTCGCTATTTTGAAAGGGTCACTCACGAGCTGGATTTGGGGAATAATTTCAACACTGTTTATTTAGATTTCAGCAAAGCTTTTGACTCAGTCCCACATGAGCGGTTGCTTTATAAGCTGAAACAGGTTGGAATCACTGGGAAAATCCTTAGATGGATAGAAGGATGGCTTCAGGGCAGGAGGCAGAGGGTTGTGATAAATGGCTATTCCTCAGATTGGGTTGATGTAAGAAGTGGGGTTCCCCAAGGATCAGTATTAGGACCACTGTTGTTTTTAATTTTCATAAACGACATTGATGAAGGGATAGAGGGCATGATGTCTAAATTTGCAGATGATGTTAAAATTGGTAGAGTGGTTAATGATCACTGTCAAGCTGAGCTTCTTCAGAGAGACCTAGATAGACTTCAGGAATGGTCAGAAAAATGGCAGCTGTGCTTTAATCCAACAAAGTGTAAGGTATTACACCTGGGAAACAGTAATCCCAAAAAACTTATTCATTTGGTGGAGTTCAACTAAACCCAGTACTGGAGGAAAGGGACTTGGGTGTTACGATGCAGTCAGGCATGAAATTTTCTGAGCATTGTAAAGGCCCATGGTGTCCTATCGATGATCTATCGAACTTTTGCAAGTAGAGATAGGGATGTGATAATCCCATTATATAAGACTTATGTTAGACCACACTTGGAATACTGTGTTCAAGTATGCAGACCGCACCTAAAGAAAGACATCGAGCTTCTTGAAAGGGTGCAAAGAAGGGTAACTCGCCTGGTGAGATCGGCAAAAGGGCGTCCTTATGAAGAAAGACTTCGAATATGTGCGTTGCAAAGTTTAGAAACTAGACACCTTAGAGAAGATTTGATTGAGGTGTTTAAGGCTCTGAGAGGCATCAGTAAAATGAATGAGGATGAAATTTTCAAGATTATGAATGATGCTAGAACTAGGGGACATAAATTCAAGTTATGGGGGGGAAATGTTTAGATTGGACTGTAGGAAGTTTTATTTTAGCCAGCGAGTTATAAATTACTGGAATAAGCTGCCTTCATGGGTGGCAGAGGCCGACAGTTTGGGGAAATTCAAAGGTCATCTGGATAGTACTTTCGGGTAAGGGAAGCGCATAGGATGATAGGTTCAATTTCCTTTTTATTTATTTTATTTTTTTTTATTTATTAATTATTATTATTTAGTTATTTATTTTATTTATTTATTTTTTTTGTTTTTATCATTGTTTTGTTCGGATTATTTATTTATTTTCTTTATATATATATATTTTTTTTTGGCTGGTGCAGCATAAGCCATAGGCTTTCTTGCACCATGCGGCCGTTACTAATACTAAATACAGCATAATCTTGATAATTCATCACCTGCTTAATTTATTGTGCCACTTAATTTATTATTATTTCTCCAAGTCCTTTTCTGACTTCCCTTTCATTTGTTTATATTAATTTTTACTCCTTTTAATTAATATGCTCTTAATTCATCTTTTCTGCTTAATGTAACTTTTTAAAATTCCATGCAAACAATTCAGCTTAAGTCATTTTTCACCCTTTGAAAAATAATTCTGCTTCCAAAATGAAACCTAAAAGCACCATTGAGATTGTTTAATTCTAGAAGTAGCATTATTGTTCAGGGTTTTTCAGTTTAGGAGCTCATTAAATTTGTTGCAGTAGTGAAACAGTGTCTGTGTCAAGTCAAAGAAAGATTATTTGTTGCTATCTTTATCAAGCAAGCAAATGCTGGTGGGAAGGAAAGAAAGAAAGAAACAAACAAAAGTTTGAGCATTTACAATTGCCTAAAGTCCCTTTGCTGAAGTCCATGCATCCCTAGATAACTTTGAACAACATTTTTCTGTTAAAAGAAAGCATTCTTGTTGCAGCAGAGTGTTCATTGAAAAGAAAAAAAATATATAAATTCTAATTATGGCAGCATTAACTTGGATGTTTGTGCATCTGATATCTAGCTCACTCCTTAAAGAGACTTAATGCCTTGAATTTGAATCTCTTGAATATATTAAATAATGGAATTTGTTAAATAAATAATTAGGTGAAACCAATTTAAAGCACTTCTAACCCACCAGTGGGTTAGAAGTTCTTTGAGTTAATTTGCCAGAAAATATGACATCTGTCATATATCACGGAGTCACGCAAAGCTATAGGTCAAAGGTATCCCCCAACTTTTTTTTTTTTTGCTAGGAGCCAAAGAGACGAATTTTGAAAGTTGCAGGTCACATGGATTCTCACAGACAATGGATTGCAGACTGCAAAAACAGCTGCTTACCACTGATTATGCATTTTTGTTGTCAACAATATTTATAGTTTATTTTTTTACACTTAATTAAATTGAAATCCAACAACTAATATGTGACACAATGTTCTTATCCAATGGTTATGGTAATATTGTTAAATCTAAGGAAGGTACATAAAACAAGAAATCAGTGTTATCAGTGTTAAAAATTTAAGGCAGTGTTATCCAACTGATGGCCTTCAGGCCATCAGTTGGATAACACTGCTTTAAATTTTTCTGCTGAAAGCAGTTAATGGAAAATGTAATAGTTGTGAAAGATGAAATAAAAAAACAGACTTCAGATAGCTCTGTTCACTTCTGTTACTGCCTTTACAAAAGTTGGAATCAAATGATGTGTAATTCTTGATGTTGATTAACTTCACAGTTGTGAGGATCCCACCAATGATAAATTGCCAAGATTAAACCGTATGCTTAACTGTCTAACATGTTGGTAGCTGATCAAAGAATGGAGAAATATCTTCAATGATCCACCAGAATACATTTATTAAGCTGCATTATTTATGTCTCTGAGAAATTTATATATGTTTGAATTTTTGCCTTTACTTACAAATAAGCAACGGATGTTTTGAGGAAGATCTCTTATCTTAGATTGATGTGCCTCATATACACTGGTGTTCAAAGAAAGTGCATCACCCCTTAAAATTGTAATTGTCGGTCGACTAACGTAAGTATATGGCAATATTTCTTACAGATTGCATCAGATAAGATTGGCATGCATAATTGATGACATAATATTGCATCAGCTGTTACTTTCAGCTATATAGCATGCTCTGCAAGAATTGCAGTCATTCCTTGCTTGTGTCAGGATGGAGAGTTACATGCAGTTGACGTCATGAAGAAAGAGTGCTATTGTTGCTTTACGTGAGGATGTCCTTCCCATCATATTGCTTATAGAGTGTCTTGTAATCAGTCAACAGTGAGTAGATTCTTTCCAAACTGAAGAATACTGGTTCTGCTGATAGGAAAAAAGGAACCGGACACAAACAAATCTCTATGCCAAAACAGATTGCGTTTTGAAGCACTTATGCCTTAAAAACCATAAATCTTCTTCATCTGAGCTGAAAAGAGTATGGGAAGAGAACATACAGGAGTGGTAGCAAGTGCAGTAACAGTCAGAAGACACCTCTTAAAAAATGGACTTGTACCCTGTGGTCCTAAGAACAAGCCCCTCCTCACACAAAAAATGAAAAAGGCCCGATTAATTTGGTGTAAGGAGCATGTCAAATGGACCCCCCGAGCAGTGGAAGTCAGTTATTTTCTCGGTTGGGAAGAAATTCAACCATCATGCCTCTGATGGGAGATAAACGATTCACCTTAGACGTGGTGAAGAATACTATCCAGACTGTATGGTGTCTACAGTGAAATTCCCTACCAGCCAAATGATATGGGGGTGCATTTCGTATCATGGAGTAGGTCACCTGCAGTTTGTAAAAGGTTCCATAAATGCCAATGGATACCTGGCTATATTGGAAGACAAATTGCTGCCAACCATTAGAGACCATTTCAACCTACCAGGTAACTGCATCTTTCAGGACAACTCTGCTCCTTGTTATTGGGCAAAAAGTGTAAGTAGACACTTCTGTAGTTACTTTAGCTTCATTTCTGCATTAGTGGTTCGACAGTAATGTGTTTACATTTGTTACAGGTGAAAAAATGGTTGGAAGAATGGTCCATTACAACTCTTAGCTGGCCAGGAAACAGCCCGGACCTGAATCCTATAGAGAACTGTTGGCATCGTGTGGAATCTTCACTTGCCAGAAAGAAACCAAAGACCCTTTGTGAACTTCAGGAAGCCATAATTTATGTTTGTAACCACGAACTATCAGTTGATTATCTTCAGAAATTGATCTTGTCGATGCCTCAACGGTGTGCTGCTGTCATCAGGGCCAGAGGCGGTTCAACTAAATATTAGTTTTCACCTGGTGAACTTTTCATTTTGTTTTCCATTTAAAATGATAAACTGAAGCAAATTGAGGGCTTCTAATGACATTCAGCCATAATTGTTGTGTTTACCAAAACTATTGTATAAAGGTTGCAAATGCTCATTTTGGAATATTTTGAGAGCACCTGTTAAATATTACTTAACTTTACTTTAACTATTAATAAATATCTTTTGTTTATATTTCTCTTTGTGGTGCTAGTCATTAATGTAACATACTATCGTGAAAAAGGGTTAGAAATGTGAAATTCCTAGTTGATGCACTTTCTTTAAACACCAGTGTAGTTAAATAACTATTTAACTGTATATGCTTTCCACTGTACTTATTTATTAAATAAATGTTTTGCTTTCTGTGACCACAGCTTCCAAGAAGTGTTGATGACCAGAAACTTTTTAAATCAGTTCTTGAAGCTCTTGGAAACATTCTTCCCTCTCAGGAATATATGAGGTCAGATATAATTACACCATTAGGAATTTCTCTTTGTAAGTATTCCATTACTTGAACCTGTTTCACACACACACACACACACATATTTATTTATTTTTTTATTAAAAAAGGTGGGTCGGAAAACTGCTAGCTTGGGGGGAGACAAAGACCAATAGATTGACAGTAGCCACTGGCAGAGGTGAAAGAGATTCTTGCACTGCTTCTATTAGAATGAGCAGAAGCCTGAAAAACAAGATGCATGATATTTCAGAGACTGCTGGGAGCCATTGCGGTACAAGTAAACACATGGGTTGTGTTAGGGTAGCTAAGAATAGAAACAGGTGCAGGTATACTTGCATGTACACCAGTGCTAGGAGTTTAGTAAATAAATTTGATGAATTTGAGGTATTGGCAGATATTGTTGGGATATCAGAGACGTGGTGTCACACAGATATAAGGGATGCAGAACTGCAATTTGGGGAGTACAACGTCTACAGAAAGGATAGACAGGATAGGAAGGGGGGGGGGTTATGCTATTAGTTAAGAAACACATAAAAACCAAGGAAGTGAAGCCAGTCGACATCGCGCCGACCGGGCTAGCCGAGTGGGTAAAGTAGCTGCCCGGCAACCCAAAGGTCGCGGGTTCGATTCCCGCCTCGGGCTTGGATCAAAGTACTGCAAAAACCTTGGGAGGTGCAATATGGCCACAGAAGCCGATGCGCCAACAACTACCAAATCAAATCAATCAACCAGTCGACATCGCTGGACAGTGCAGTGTTGAGTCAGTTTGGTTTGACATAAGCATTGGGAGATCAAAATTGAGAGTAGGAGTGTGCTATAGGCCTAATGACTCTGATGAGTATAATAAGAAACTGTACAGGGAAATAGAGTGGGCCAGTAAATCAGAGAGTCTTATAATGGGAGATTTTAATTTCCCAGATATTGACTGGAATTTGGGAGCTGGTCACTCACACACTAGCAGGGCTTTTGTGGATTTATTGGATGATTGTTTTCTACATCAGCATGTTCGGGGGGCAACTAGAGGGAGTAATACTCTTGATTTGATTATCAGTAATGATTCTTCATGCATTAAGAATCTGCAGATAAATGAACCACTAGGTGGCAGTGATCACAGTGTGCTGAAGTGGGATTTACTCAAAGAGGTAACTACCATTAGGAGTAAAGGGAAGGGTTATTGCTTCCGTAAAGGCGACTACGATGGACTGAGACAGTATTTAAATTCTATACAGTGGGACCAACTGATGATGTTACCAACAGCAAATTCAAAATGGGAAGCATTCAAAGAACTTATCTTGGAAGCTACTAGGCTTTACATACCAACTAAGAAATATTGTTCAAGGTTTAGGCCAAAATGGATGTCAGATGAACTAATGAGGCATATGGCAGAGAAGAAAAATGCATGGGATACTTACAAATTAACACATGACACAGAAGCCTATGATAGATACAAGTTGATATGCAACCAAGTTACAAAGGAGGTTAGGCAGGCGAAGGCAGATTACGAGAAATCCTTGGCAAGGGATGCAAAGAAAAACAGCAAAGAGTTCTTTACTTATGTAAACTCTAGAAGGAAGGGGATGAATCAGATTGGTCCACTTGATATTGATGGGTCAACTGTTGATGATCCTGCTCAGGTAGCTAACAAACTAAATGAATATTTTGCATCGACAATATCATTATCAGCGAGGGGAATGCCAGAGGTGTATTCAACTCTAGCAGTAAGCTACAGAATCTTGAAATAACTGGGAGTAAAGTGGAGGAGAAACTGTTGAAGATAAACACAAGAAAGGCACCCGGGGTGGATGGGATCTATCCAGTTATATTAAAGGAGGCAGCAAAGAAAGTAAGCAAACCCTTAGCCATAATTATGAGAGCTTCCTTGGACTTCGGGTAGGTACCCATAGACTGGAAATGTGCAAATGTGTCCCCAATTCACAAAGGAGGATCAAAGGCTGACACAAGTAATTATAGACCTGTGAGCTTAACTTCTGTTCCAGGAAAATTAATGGAGGCACTGGTTAAAGAAGCACTGCAGGATCATTTAGACAAGACTTCAGTTATAGCTCTGACACAGCATGGTTTTGTTAAGGGGAAGTCTTGCCTGACCAATTTGATTGGATACTATGATGCAGTCACAAAAGAACTGGATGCAGGGAATAGCTTTGATATTATATACTTGGATCTTAGAAAGGCTTTTGTTACTGTTGCACATGGAAGACTGCTACACAAATTGGAGCAGTGTGACATTGGAGGCAAATTGCTGCTATGGATAAAGGGGTGGTTGAGGGGGAGAAGACAGAGAGTGGTAATCAATGGACACTGCTCATCGTGGACTAATGTTATTAGTGGAGTCCCTCAGGGCTCAGTGTTGGGTCCATTATTGTTTTCTGTATTTATAAATGATATTGATGATGGTATATCAAGCTTAATGTCCAAGTTTGCAGATGATACAAAGATTAGCAGGGTTGTCAAGGACACTACTGACACTATGCTACTGCAACAGGATCTGGAAAGGTTGAGCAGATGGGCTGAGAGGTGGCAAATGAAGTTTAACATTGACAAATGTAAAGTACTACACATGGGAAACAGCAACCCCAGAGCAAGTATCAACTCTGTGGTACTACACTGACAGTGGTAGAGAATGAAAGGGACTGGTGGGTGGTTGTGCAGGCAGATATGAAGTTCTCTGAGCAGTGCAGACGGGCTGCAAGAGTAGCTCATGGAGTATTGTCAATGATATACAGGAATGTTTCCAGCAGGGATAAGGAAGTGATTATTCCCTTGTATAAGGCAATGGTCAGGCCACACCTAGAGTACTGTATACAGGTCTGGAGGCCTCATTTCAAGAAGGATGTAGAGCTGCTGGAACGAGTATAGAGAAGGGCAACAAGATTAGTGAATGGAACAAAGGGGTGCTCTTACGAAGAAAGGCTTAAGTTTTGCAAATTACAGTGTCTGGAGACTAGGCACCAGCGAGGTGATCTGATAGAGGTGTATAAAGCCTTGAATGGTTTGAGCATGCTCAATGCTGATGGGATTCTTCCTCTAGCTCAGAAAAATCACCTGAGAGGGCATAAATTCAAATTGAGGAAAGACAGATGTAGGATAGACGTGCGGAAATTTTCCTTTAGCCAGCGTGCGGTTGGTTGGTGGAACAGACTTCCATCCCTTGTAGTGGAAGTTGATAGCCTAAATAAGTTTAAGGGTCAGCTGGACAGGTATTTTGAACGAACAGAGGGGTGAAGTGGAAGTGGGTTTTTTTTTTTGGTTGATGCTGCATAAGCTTGCTTTCTTGCATCAAATACCTCTACTAATGCTGATGCTAATATAGTATATAAAAAAAAAGGAAGAAAGTGCCAATGAAAAAAGTGTTTCCTGGACTCTGGAAACTGATTGTCAATGATCATAATGAATATGAGTAATAGAGTGAAGAGTAATATTTAACATACAGGGTGATTCAAAAAGGACTTTACATCTTTGTAAGTGTATAGAAATTTATTCAGGACACTTATATGATTTATTGAACTGTCATATTGTAGCAAAAAAATCATTTTTACTGACGTAGTGCTGTAGTACTGAATTCTGTCACAGCATATGCCAGCGGCTTGCATTTCAAAAATGGCTACTTTCACAGGTCGGCGGATTGGTCGAGCAGGGCCATTAGCATGGCCACCTCGTTCCCCAGATTTGACACCTCTAGGCTTTTTTCTGTGGGCTTTCATTAAAGATCAAGCATTTATTCAATTCTTATCTACCAATTTTGCCGAGCTCAAAACTAAAATCGCCGCCGAAAGGCTAATTCTGACACTGCTGAACGAGAAGCATGAACAGAGGCCACATGTTGATTAACACGAAAATTCCGAGGAAACCGCGTAGAACTCTGATAAGACGTCGCAATCACCGCAAGAAATGTTGTATACTAGGTCATTTATTTGTGTTGTGAACGAGGAAAGGACTGATCGATTGTTCAGTATAGTGTGTAATTTCCATATTGGCCTGGCTACAATTTTAAATTCAGTATAGTCAGTCCTCATATAACACGTGTTTACGCTACACGAATTTGATCATACACGATTTATAAATAAGGGAACGATATCGTATATAACACGAACCGAATTCGCTTATGCACGATTCGCCTTTGTGTTTACAAGAAATGGCAGTCGAACGCAGAATCACCCAAATTGAACGCTACACAATAGGAATGAAGAGAAGGTTCTGAAAATGTATTTGTTTTTATTTCAGTGAAAGGGAAACACATTTCACCATAATAATGTAAAAACCCACACAATTCCACGATTCGCCTTTGTGTTTACAAGAAATGGCAGCCGAATGCAGAATCAGCCCAACTGAACGCAACACGATAGGAATGAAGAGAAGATTCTGAAAATGTATTTGTTTTTTATATCAGTGAAGGGGAAACACATTTCTCCATAATAATGTAAAAACCCACACAATTCCAGCTATCGGTATTATCGCAAATGCAATTAGATCAAATTCACTACCAAGTTTATAACAGATTCCACTATCAGGAATGCAACTGGAAATTGTTTTTATTGTTTTATGGTAGTAATCCCCAGAAATGTGTTTTAGTAAAATGTGAGGTGTTAATAGCGTGTCTCTGCCTTTATGGTGTTGTTTATTCAGTTGCTACACGCACGCAGTTTTGTTTGTGTGTATCAAGCGTGCCTCATTTTGTAATTATACTTTATTCCCTAAAAATGAGTAAAATATTTAAAAGGAAGCATCCTGGTGAAGACACTACAGATTCAGAGAGAAAAAGAAAAGCAATATCGATAAACAGAGGCGGACTGGGTCAAAAATTCTTACCCTTTCTTAAATCTTTAAAATTAAAATTAATTAATTTTAAAATTTTAATTAATTTAATTAAATTAATTTTAATTTTAAAATTAATTCTTAAAAATTAATACCCATCAAAATTTGTAGTGGCCTCATACTAGCATTTATGGCCAAAATCACACCGACCCACCGGGGTTTCCCCGGTAAGGCTTATGGCCAGTCCGCCTCTGTCGATAGAGAAAAAATATGAATTTGTGAAACGCTTTGAGCGAAATGAAAGACCATGTGATATTGCACGTGCTACAGGCCTAAATGAGGCAATGCCGAGAATTATTATCATTATCATTATTATTATTATTATCAATATCCATATGATGCAAGGAAGCCTGAGCTTATGCTGCACCAGGAAAAAAAAAGTTCCCGAGTAACCCTGAGAGAGAGAGAGAGTCAAAAGTAGAAGGGAATCACCAAGAAAGAGAAGAATGATGAAATCCAGCTCAGGACCCTGGGTGTGCCAAGTCCATACTCACCAGATGTGAGCCCCTGGGGTTAATTAGAAAGAATGCAGAGAAAATAAAAACAACTTTCATTGCAGGAACAACTCAAAAGTGTAATTAAAATCCATTAGATTAAGACAAAGAATTGGAAGCGATGGAACGACTGTTATATGTTTGGATAGAAATTCAAACAAAAAACAAGTTTGATTATGATAGAAACAAAAGCATTAGCAATATTTTATTACGTAATAAAATATGTAAGTATTTTATTACGATAATTTATTGTTTTTGGTAATGTTTTGGTTAGAAATGTGTGTTCAATCTTGGGTGGTCGGCACCTAACCCTATTTTTCCCATAGGGCCTTTTGTTTATATTGCACAAGGGTTTCTAGGAACACAACTATCATGGTATATGAGGACTGACTGTATCTTTAAAGAATCTGTTAAGTTGTTTGTGCCGCTATTCAACATACAGGACAGAAATAAACGGCGGATATGTTACGTCATGTTTGGGAGGAAATTGAGTTCAGATGGGATGTCTGCTATATCACCAATGGCAGTCACATCGAACCAAAATGACTGTTCTAGGTAAAACTTTGTTTTTTCCTACAATATGACAGTTCAATAAATTATATGTCTCCTGAATAAATTTCTATACACTTACGAAGTTGTAAAGTCCTTTCTGAATCACCCTCTATAAATAATTAATAAATTATTAATAAACAAATAAATAAATATTTATATATATATATATATATATATAAATATTTATTTATTTATTCATTCATTCATACATACATATCTAGTTGTCAGCATTATACTGGTAAGGTTTCTTTGAAGAAAATGTAGAATAGCCATAAGTGGTACGATGGCACAGCACACAAAAAATATAGAGATGTAAGTATGCACATTGTAAGATTGAGTCAGAATGACTGAAATTTGAGCACAAAATTGCATAAATATGCATGATTGAATTGAATTTATTAGAGATTAAAAGTTGTTCCATTAAAAGTGATAATTGATTTCATTCCCCACCAGGAAGTTTGGTGGGGAATGAAACATTCCCCACCAAACTTCCTGGTGGGGAATGTTTGGCCTGATGTTTTTATAGTTGCTTTGCTTCCTTTGTGGGAGGCTGTAAGGAAGTAAAGGAATATGTAGCAACAAAGTAATTACTGTTAAAAAATACTCTTATACTTTTCAACACATTTAATTATGTGTGGAGGGCAGATTTAACATTCTCAATGGTATCACTAGGTGCAACTTCTAGTGTAATTGCCTTCCCAGTAAGTGTTTTTATAAAGATTTGCATGCCACCTCTCAGACTTAGAACCAGATGTAAAGTAGATTCTGAATGTTGTAATCTGAGAGAGTACAACCATCTTCTAGTTGTTTGCCAGCAAAGTTCAAGTACTATTGACCAGGTGGGATACCTTCCTTGTCCTGGATTTTGGCTTTTACATTTTCAGTAGTATCACTGGGTTTCACCTCCAGTGCTATGGTTTAACCAGTCAGTGGATTCACAAAAATCTGCATGGTTTTACTTCACCATTGCTAAAATACTCAGACGCAGTTGTTATCCTTTAGAGTTCCCAATAGATGAAGTGGGTGGTGTAAGTTTCAGTCATTGATCTTCAGCAAAAAGAAAAAAAACCACCAAACTTCTCATAAGTCACCTTACAGGTCCAGTGTGATAGCAAGATCTTTCCATCCCTCCTCCACATGCGCACACACTCTACCTCCCAATATAATTGAATGCTGGATGAAAGAAAAAATTTTTAAAGGTAATTATTTTCTTCTGTTGAGAGAACGTTACCTTGGTATTCATAATAAATTAATTAAATTTTAATAACACTAATTAAAGCATTTGCAACAAGTGAATTTTACTGTGTAAAAAAAAGTATTATGATACATAGAACACTTCTGTATGATACTCTCCAGAAATTAAAGCGAAAACAATTTAAAAAATCGAAAATCTTACATTACAGTAAGAAATAATTAAAAATCAAATGAACATAAGTAAAAAATTAATTTAACAAAAAAATTGCAAAACGATTTTCCTTCCTGAAGCCGACAATGCTTTTTGACCATATGTTGTAATCACAGGAATGAAAATTACTGAATAGGGGTGAGCATGGAACTTAAATAGGGATTATTTGTCTTTGCACATGCACGTAAAGGACCACGAGTTGGAAATTAGATATGGCCGGCGAACATTAACAGAATTCTCATGTAATTTAATTTCGTTGGTTTCTGCAATTAAGTCTTGTATAATTACGTTGGATACTTAAGTATTTTGGCTTCGTTAGTTAAATAAAAAAGTGTTTTTCATTAACGGCATGAAAGGCTAATTCTGACACTGCTGAACGAGAAGCACGAACAGAAGCCGCATGTTGATTAATACGAAAATTCAGAGATAACTTGATAGAACCCTGATAAGACGTCGCCATCACCGCAAGAAATGTTGTATATTAGGTCATTTATTTGTGTTGCAAACAAGGAAAGGACTGAGTGAGTTTCCATATTGGCCAGCTACAATTTTAAATTCAGTATCTTTAAAGAATCTGTTAAGTTGTTTGTGCCACTGTTCAACATATGGGACAGAAATAAAGTATTTTTTGATATTACCATTGTTGGTTGATTTATTTTTTTGTATTTTATCCTTAGCTTGTACCCTAATTCTGTCTATTGTAGCAAGTGAGTAACTTCTGTTTAAGAATCTGCTGGTTAATATTTGTATTTCTGAGCCCAAAGCAGATTCCGTCGTCGAATATTTATAAGCATTGAGAAAGATAATCGATCTTTTGAAGGTGAACAGGTGATAGCTGTTAAAATGCAGAAGCATGCCGGTCTTTGTAGGTTTTCGATAGATGTTAAACTGGATATTATTCGCATCCCAAGTAAGCTTAAAATTTAGAAAATTTAAAGACTTAGTAATCGTATTCTCCCTCTCCAATGTAAATTTGAGTCTAGAATGAATAATATTAAATGAATGTAAAATGTCTTGGATAGTGCTACTATTGGTAATGACTAGAACATCATTTAAATACCTCCAGTATGTGATATGGGGTAGAAAAGGAATCAAATGTATACGTTAAATTGTAGTAGTAGTAGTGGCATGTGATGCAAGAAAGCAAGTGTATGAGCTTATGCAGCATCACCAAAAAAAAAAAAAAAATCACTCCATTCCCTCCAAATGCCTGTCCAGTTCCTCCTTAAATTTATTCAACCTATCAACTTCCACAACAACAGATGGAAGTTTGTTCCAGCAGTTACCCACCTGCTGGCTAAAGGCTAATTTCCGCACATCTATTCTACATCTGTCTTTTATGCGCCCTTAGGTTTGTAATCTGAACAAGTGGAAGGATCCCATCAGAATTTAGCGTGCTCAACACATTCAAGGCCTTATACACCTCAATCAGATCACCATGCAGGTGCCTAGTCTAGAGCCACTGCAATTTGCAGAACTGAAGCCTCTCTTGGTAAGAGGATCCCTTCATTCCCCTTACCAATCTTGTTGCCCTTCTCTGTACACGCTCAAGCAAATCTACATCCTTCCTAAAATGAGGCCTCCAGACCTGTATGCAGTACTCAAGGCGTGGCCTGACCATTGCCTTATACAGAGGGACAATCACCTCCTTTTCCCTGCTAGCAAAATTTCTATATATCATTGACAAAACCCCATGACTTGCCCTGGCAGCCTGTCTGCATTGCTCATAAAACTTCATATCTGACTGTTGCACAATTACTCCCAGGTCTTTTTCATTTTCTAGCACCTTAAGTGTAGTACCACACAGTTGGTACGTTTCTCTGGGGTTACTTCTACCCATATGCAGTACTTTGCATTTGTCAAGGTTAAACTTCAGTTGCCACTTCTCAGCCCATCTGACCAAATTATCTAGATCCTGTTGCAATAGCACACTGCCATTACTGTTATTAACAACCCTGATAACCTTTGTATCATCTGCAAACTTCGACGCTAAGCCTGATATACTTGCATCAGTATCATTGATAAATATACAAAACAACAGAAGACCCAACACCGAACCCTGTGGGACTCCACTAATAACATTAGTCCACGAAGAGCAGCACCCATTGATTACCACCCTCTGTCTTCTCCCACTCAACCATCCTTTTATCCATTGTAGCAACTTACCCTTAATACCATTCTGCTCCAATTTGTGCAATAGTCTTCCATGTGCAACAGTGTCAAAAGCTTTCCTGAAATCCAAATATTTGATATCAAAATTATTTTTTGCATCTAGTTCCTTTGTAACCACATCATAATATCCTATCAAATTTGTCAGACAAGACTTTCCCTTAACAAACCCATGCTGTCTGAATTATTGCTGCAGTCTTGTCTAGATGATCCTGCAATGCATCTCCAGTGACTCCATTATTTTACTCGGAATAGAAGTTAAACTATCTGGTCTGTAATTACTCGTGTCACTTTGATCCCCCTTTGTGAATTGAGGAGACATTTGCACATCTCCAGTCTGTGGGGACCACCCCTGAGTCCAAGGATGCTCTCATAATTATGGCTAAGGGTTTGCTTAGTTGCTTTGCTGCCTCCTTGTTGAGAGATAGATCTCCAATATTAGGCCACTCCGGCTTAATCCCATAGGCAAAAACCAAAAATTTGTTTATATGCCTTGTCTCGGAAGGTGATATAGTTGGCTTCAACTAAAAGTTTAATTAAGTGAAAATTTTCCTTAATAGGAAACTTCGTATAATTAATCGGAATCAAGTTATTATTTAACATATCCCAAAGAATATAATTTCACAAGAGGTCCTTCAGCTCTGGCAAGAACGCTGGACGACGTCCTCCAAGGGTAGAGTGACGTTCGAAATGCTGCCCAATATTTCAAGGTTGGAGCAGATCCAAAAGTGGCCTAAGCTTGGAGTCTTTCAAGCTATGGTTGTTACAGGACACTGAATTAAACAACGACTGCTTCAACTCGGCCTTGCAGACAGCGATCGCTGTGGCTGCGGGGAGATTGAAGACAGTCAACACAGTTTTGCAATGTCGATTATACAACATACCAAGGCAAAGGCTTCTTAGCCAATTAGGGGTTTCCTCTCCCCATGAGTTGCAACGGCTTTTTGAATCTGAAATTGTATATAAAGTTTTCTTGACATACTTAAAAGTTGTAAATACTATTCGTAGTGCTCAAGGCACTACTTGAACCAAGTAGGTTCAGTTTTTCCCGCATGCTTGCGGATGTTAGTTTTGTGTTGCGACTGCCTGAAGTTGCTGTATTGTTTGTATATTTTGTATATAATATTGTTTGACTTCTAAAATGATGTAAATACACTCTTTAGACTTCAAAATTGAAGTAGTTTTCTTGATTGTGGGTAAGATCAAAGCAATCAGAATTCTATAAATGTTGAGTTACAACGTTGTGTTTATAAGGATAGTAGCGACCTGCCTCCACGGGGCTAGGGATGGTAAACTTCTTGGCGGTAAGACGAGTTCTTGCCGTTAGGAAGGCTAAATAGGTCGAAAGTAGCTAAAATCGCGTTGTTGAGCCTTTGCTCAGGGAACGCTCCAATGAGTGTAAATATGATGATGATGATCCCAAAGGATATCTAATGTGTATTCGATGTATACATTTGTATATAATGAGGTAACATGTAGTGAGAATAAATTATCATTACTGCCAAGTCTACAGTTATTTAGGTTATTAAATGATGTATCGTAGTTCTTAATCCCAAATTGTATCGCCTATTTAAAGGGTTTTATAATGCCATATATATGTCTGACCAAGGATGAAAATGCCAAGTTTCTGTAGGAAACATTAGGCCGAATAGGAAATCCAGGCTTATGTAATTTTACCTGACCAAAAAGTGCAGAAATATTGTATGTTCTGGCCTTCAGTTCCTTTAACTGAGTCATAATAATGTAGTCATTTTTTTGATACGTGGTTAATGTTTTATTGTATTGTTAAGATTCTTAAACAGGGGTTACTCACTTGCTTCAATAAACAAAAAAAAAACTTATTTGCTTGGTGGAGTTCAACTAAACCCAGTACTGGAGGAAAGGGACTTGGGTGTTACGATACAGTCAGACATGAAATTCTCTGAGCATTGTAAACAGGTTGCAAAGAGGGCCCATGGTGTCCTATCGATGATCTATCGAACTTTTGCAAGTAGAGATAGGGACGTGATAATCCCATTATATAAGGCTTATGTTAGACCACACTTGGAATACTGTGTTCAAGTATGGAGACCGCACCTAAAGAAAGACATCGAGCTTCTTGAAAGGGTGCAAAGACGAGTAACTCACCTGGTGAGATCGGCAAAAGGGCGTCCTTATGAAGAAAGACTTCGAATATGTGGGTTGCAGAGTTTGGAAACTAGACACCTTAGAGGAGATTTGATTGAGGTGTTTAAGGCTCTGAGAGGCATCAGTAAATTGAATGAGAATGAAATTTTCAAGATTATAAATGATGCTAGAACTAGGGGACATAAATTCAAGTTACGGGGGGGAAATGTTTAGATTGGACTGCAGGAAGTTTTATTTTAGCCAGCGAGTTATAAATTTCTGGAATAAGTTGCCTTCATGGGTAGTAGAGGCCGACAGTTTGGGGAAATTCAAAGATCATCTGGATAGTACTTTCGGGTAAGGGAAGCGGCATAGGATGATAGGTTTAATTTCCTTTTTTTTTTTTTTTTTTTATTAATTATTATTACTTAGTTTATTTTATTTTTTTGTTTTTATCATTGTTTTGTTCGGTTTTTTTTTTTGGCTGGTGCAGCATAAGCCATAGGCTTTCTTGCACCATGCGGCCATTACTAATACTAGTCATTTTTTTGATACGTGGTTAACGTTTTATTGTATTGTTAAGATTCTTAAACAGGGGTTACTCATTTGCTTCAATAAACAGAATTAAGGTACAAGCTAAGAATAGAATACAAAAAAATACACCAACCAACAATGGTAATATCAAAAAATACTTTATTTCTGTCCCACATGTTGAACAAACAACTTAACAGATTCTTTAAAGATACTGAATTTAAAATTGTAGCCAGGTCAATACGGAAATTACACACTATACTGAACAATTGCTCAGTCCTTTCCTCGTTCACAACACAAATGACCTAGTATACAACATTTCTTGTGGTGATTGTGATGCCTTATCAGGGTTCTATGCAGTTTCAGCAGTGTCAGAATTAGCCTTTCATGCCGTCAATGAAAAACACTTTTTTATTTAACGAAGCCAAAATACTCAAGTGTCCAACGTAATTATACAAGACTATTAATTGCAGAAACCATCGAAATTAAATTACATGAGAATTCTGTTAATGTTCGCCGGCCATATCTAATCTCCAACTCATGGTCCTTTACGTGCATGTGCAAAGACAAATAATCCCTATTTAAGTGCCATGCTCACCCCTATTCAGTAATTTTCATTCCTGTGATTACAACATATGGTCAAAAAGCATTGTCAGCTTCAGAAAGGAAAATCGTTTTGCACTTTTTTCGTTAAATTAATTTTTTATTTAATTTTTTAATTGTATTAAATTGATTTTTAATTGTTTTCATTTGATTTTTAATTATTGTTAATTATTTCTTACTGTAATGTAAGATTTTTGATTTTTTAAATTGTTTTCATTTTAATTTCTGGAGAGTATCATACGGAAGTGTTCTATATATCATATTGAGGTAAACTTCTTATTCTTTAACAAATATTGATATCAATAGAACGTATTGAGCATTATAGCTCTGGTTCATACTATCAATTTCATAATTTTAAGAAGAATTAAAAGTTACTGCATACTTCAGCATCCATGCATATGCATGCGCATACAGTTTTGCAATATATAAGAAAAATTGTATGCACATGCATAAAATTGAAATTTCACACTTAACCATTGTCTTTGCTGGAAAATGGAAGAGATTATTAATTTCAAGTTTATATTTTTTGGCTATAATTTTATTTTGCCTTCAGGAGAATTAAATATTTTTATAATAAATGTGTGAAAAACAACAATTTTAATTATTTAATTTTCTTATTAAAAATAAAAATAGATACAGTAAAGTATGGAAATCGATTAAGAAAATATGTTATGTTGTTATACTGCAAGCATAATTCAAAAAAGCCAAAACCTTGTTTATGTAAATAAAAAACAAAGTTGGTCATCTGACAGGGGTAGTGCAACCTCCCATTGCACGAAACGTGTAATGAGTTAAGTAAGTTAAACTTCCACACAGTAGAACTACTTAATGATAGGCAATTTTACTGAATTCCATATTGAATCCCATCATCAGGCCAGATTTGGAAAGATTTGGTAGCCCTTGCTAACTACAGAGTATAAAATTTGTTCAAGTGGTTCTGTTGTGTGAGAGTTTCACTTAATATAATACTTTTTACCCAATAAAATTTACTTGATAGCAGAATTTCAGATGAGTTGAACACTTATTTTGCATCCATTTTTACAACTGAATGCACATTCGAGAAGGAGAAGAATAGATAAAAGGAGTTGGATTTTTATAACATTAGTGATGGTGATCTTTTCGAATGTACCTATCAGAAAAATGTCCAGTTATGTTAAAGATTGCAGTAAGGGAATGAATCATATCATTAGGATTGCTACTGAACTAAAATCATTGAGATCATTACTAGACTCTGAGATGATTCTTTGGATGGGAGAAGTGCAATTTTCTCACCCAGTCATAAGGGTGGGACCATGTTGGAAATGAGTAACTATAAACTGCCGAGTTTGATTTGTGTAGTGGATAAGATAATGGAGTTGGTGATTAAGAATGCAATACAGAAGTATCTTTATAAGATAAAGTCACAGCATAAAGTCCAAGGAAGTCACAGCATTACTTAATGAAGGGAAACTCTGGCTGAAAAATCTGATTAATTACCATGGTAAATGATTTAGATGCTGGAAAAAAAATTTTGACATTGTACAGGGTTGTTAAAATTAAAGTATCCCTATGTAGAGGGCTCTGGAGCGAGTTCTAAGGCTCATACTGAAGAGATATTTGGACAACAGGTACAATAAAGAATGCACTTGCTTTTTTTTTTTTTTTTTTTTTTGTTAGTTGATTGGCTTCTGTGCCCATAATGCACCTCCCAAAGTTTTTGCATTTTACTCTGATCCAAGTCCGAGGCGGGATTCAAACCTGCGACCTTTGGGTTGCCAGGCAGGCACTTTACTCACCTGGCTAACCTGGTCGGCTGCGCTCGCCATTTATTGGAAAAAGAAGTTAGTTATAACATTTTTCACTATATGGCACCGTGGCAATACAAATCACTTGAACAGCACTACAATTGTTCATTGTGTCCTCCATTTTGGTCAACAACAGTTTCCATTCGAAGAACGGCATTTTATACTGTACAGCAGAACGTAACATGTCAACTGGAATAGCCAGCACATGATGTCTAATGCTGTCTTTTAGATCTGCCAGAGTTTGACATCCTTCCCGATACACCCTGGTTCTTCAAAAAACCCCACAACCAGAAGTTGCATGTTGTTGAGGTCCGGTGATCGGGGTGGCAAAGATGTCTGGACACAACGGCTCTACTCGTTGTTTCCAGAGTCCTCTCCTTATCCACCTATATCTGGTTGAACATCAAGATGTCCTGTCGCTTCAAATTTTGCAATCATTTTGCGGACAGCACAAACAGTCATAGGTTTACGCCTTATGCACTTCTGATGTCGGTATTCTCTGATAGCTGCATTGTTGTTGTTCTGATAGTACAGCTTCACTAATAGTGCCTTTTCCTGCAGCTTTGTTGGCATTGCTGCTGTAGTGCAGGCAAACATCTACTGTATGAGTTTGAAGAGACTGCTTTGCTTTTATACAGTACAGTAGAGCTGAGTAGTGGCACTGTGGCAGTAACTTACGATTATGCAAATAATGTAAGTTATTTGCATAATCGTAACTTAAGATAGTTATGTGCCATACAATGACACAGCACCATATAGTGACAAATTTTGTAACTAATTTTTTTTTCCAATAAATGGTGAGTGCATTCTTTATTGTACCTGTTGTCCAATATTCTCTTCAGTACAAGCCTTAGAACTCGCTCCAGGGTGTTCTACATAGGGATACTTTAATTTTAACAACCCTGTGTATATGTGAATTTTAGTAAAGCTTTTCATTTGGTTCTCTGACAGAGACTGGTGTCCAAATTGGATCATGCTTAGATTACTGGGAAGATCCTGAAGTGTTTTTTTTTTTTTTTTTTTTATGTAAACCCAAAACACGAGAGGTATTAGAACGTATAGTACTTAGTACCATGCTTGGGTTGGAGGTCGAGAGGACGAAAGAAGATATTTGTTGACATTGGACTTGAATTTCTGTAGACTGTAATTTTCAGGAAATACGTATGAAGGAAGGTTGTTCCAGAAAACGGCGTTGAATGAATAAACGAGGAAGATGAAAAGTTGGTTCTGTGAGTTTGAAGTTGGACAGTAAATGGATGTTGGCTGGTGGCGGCACGTGTTCGGACTGTTTTGAAAGAGAGAGCGGGAATTATAGAAGCCAATTCAGAAGAATGGTGTCCATGGAAGTATCTGTAGAAGAGGCATGTAGCAGAAACAGTACATCTATGAGACAGCGAGTGGAGAGACTGTTAGAGATGAAGCGTTAATTAACCTAACTGCCCTCTTCTGAATGGAATCAAGAAGCCTGAGAGAGGTTTTTAGCATTAGCATTAGCATTAGCAGAGGCATATGATGCAAGAAAGCAAGCTTATTCAGCATCAGCCAAAAAAAAAAAAAAGAAAAACACCCACTCCCATTTCACCCCTCCGTTCGTTCGAAATACCTGTCCAGTTGAGCTTTAAATTTGTTTAGGCTATCAACTTCAACAACAAGTGATGGAAGTCGGTTCCACCAACCAACCACCCGCTGGCCAAAGGCAAATTTCCGCACATCTATCCGACATCCGTCCTTCCTCAATTTGAATTTATGCCCTCTGAGGTGATTATTCTGAGAAAGATGAAGAATCCCATTGGCATTGAGCATGCTCAAACCATTCAAAGCCTTATACACCTCTATCAGATCACCTCGCCGGTGCCTAGTCTCCAGACTCTGTAATTTGCAAAACTTAAGCCTTTCTTCGTAAGAGCAACCCTTTGTTCCATTTACTAATCTTGTTGCCCTTCTCTGTACCCGTTCCAGCAGCTCTACATCCTTCTTGAAATGAGGCCTCCAGACCTGTATACAGTACTCAAGATGTGGCCTTACCATTGCCTTATACAAGGGAATAATCACCTCCTTATCCCTGCTAGAAAAATTCCTGTATATCATTGACAAGACACCATGCGCTACTCTTGCAGCTCGTCTGCACTGCTCAGAGAACTTCATATCTGCCTGCACAATTACCCCCAGGTCCTTTTCATTCTCCACCACTGTCAGTGTAGTACCGCAGAGTTGATACGTTGCTCTGGGGTTACTGTTTCCCATATGCAGCACTTTACATTTGTCGATGTTAAACCTCATTTGCCACCTCTCAGCCCATCTGTTCAACCTTTCCAGATCCTGTTGCAGCAGCATAGCATCAGTATTGTCCTTAACGACCCTGCCAACCTTTGTATCATCTGCAAACTTGGACATTAAACTTGATATCCCATCATCAATATCATTCATAAACACCGAAAACAACAACGGACCCAACACTGAACCTTGAGGAACTCCACTAATAACATTAGTCCACGTTGAGCAGTGTCCATTGATTACCACTCTCTGTCTTCTGCCACTCAACCATCCCCTTATCCATAGCAGCAATTTGCCGCCAATGCCACACTGCTCCAATTTGTGCAGCAGTCTTCCATGTGCAACAGTATCAAAAGCCTTTCTAAGATCCAAATATATAATATCAAAGTTATTCCCTGCATCCAGTTCTTTTGTGACTACATCATAGTATCCAATCAAATTGGTCAGGCAAGACCTGCCCTTAACAAAACCATGCTGCGTCTGAGCTATAACTGAATTCTTGTCTAGATGATCCTGCAGTGCTTCTTTAACCAGTGCCTCCATTAATTTACCTGGAACAGAAGTTAAACTAACAGGTCTATAATTACTTGTGTCAGCCTTTGATCCTCCTTTGTGAATTGGGGTTACATTTGCACATCTCCAGTCTATGGGCACCTCCCCTGAGTCCAAAGAAGCTCTCATAATTATGGCTAGGGGTTTGCATACTTCCTTTGCTGCCTCCTTTAATATAACTGGATAGATCCCATCCACCCCAGGTGCCTTTTTTATGTTTATCCTCAACAATCTCTCCTCCACTTTCCTCTCAGTTATTACAAAATCATCCAGCTCACTGCCAATGTTTACTTTACCTACATCATTCTCCTTCCTGAATAACTCCTCATGCGTGAACGTAGATGCAAAATACTCGTTTAGATTGTTAGCCACCTGAGCAGGATCCTTTTGGGGACACCACCCCAGATGTGGGAACAATATTCCATTGCAGGGCGGATTTGCGATTTATACAGAGTGAGCAGCTGTTTGGAAGGAAAGTAACGCCGAGAGCAAAAGAGAAAACCAAGTTTTTTAGATGTAGAGGAAGCACTATTTGTAATGTGCTTGTGCCAAGAGAGATTAGAAGTCAGGGTAATCCCCAAAAGAGATATATTATTTTGCCTAGAAATCGGAGTGCCACTAAAGATAAGCATAGGAGCAGAAGAATCCTTTTTGCGAGATATAAGACAAGACTGAGTTTTAGAAGGGTTGAAATCAACTAAGTTGTCTTTGCCCCACTGGAGAATTACCTGAAGATCGGCATTTAAGGAATTGGTAGCGGATATTCGAGAAGTTGAAGCTGATTGAACAGGGCAAGGTTTCTCAAAATGGAAAGTGGATTGCAATGTGCTATCATCGGCAGAACTATGGATAGGTTTTCCAGTCAATGGAAGAAGGTCATTAATATACAAGAGGAAAAGAGTTGTTGGAAAGAACTGAACCTTGGAAGACACCGACATTAGTGGAGAAGTTAGAAGACGGAGAGCCATCTACCATCACCTTCAGTGAGCGATCAGAGAGAAAACTGGATAACCAATTACTAAAAACAGTTGGCAAACCATAAGATGGAAGCTTTTTTAGAAGACTTTTATGCCAAACACAATCGAAAGCCTTTCAGATGTCAAGAGCAACTACTTATGTTTCACCGAACCTTTCCATTGAATTAGTCCATGAATGGGTAACATAAGCCAGAGTATCACCATTGGATCGACACTGACGGAATCCATGCTGACGATCGTTGATCAGACGGAAGGTTTCTAGGTAGTTTAAGAGTTGGCGGTTAATTGATTTCTCCATTAATTTGGAAAGAGTAGAAGTAATTGAATGGGCGGGATTTGTCACCCTTTTTAGGAACTGGCTGGATATGAGCAAATTTCCAAGCAGAAGGAAAAACACCTTTGGAATAAGAAAGTGAAAAAAGGCGGCAAAGAATAGGAGTAAGTTCAGGAGCACAGGTTTTGAGAACAAGCGGAGAAATACCATCAGGACCTGGAGCTTTCTTAGCATCAAGATTTGTCAAAATCGTTCTGACATCGTTTTGTGGTCTTCCATCAAAACAATGTCAAAACGATGTCAAAATCGTTCTGACATCGTTTTGATGGAAGACCACAGGAGGCATTGAATGGAGCGTGTTGGGAATGGTGGGAGGTGTTTTACCAAGATCATTAATACACGAGTTGGAAGAAAAATGGGATGCTAGCAGGTCAGCTTTATTCTTGGCTGAAGTGACAACAGAACCATCTGGTTTGGATAGAGGTGGGAGCAGAGATGGGCAAAAGTTGCGGCCAGTAGCTTTGGCAAGAGACAGAATGCTCGGCTACCGTTAGGGCAAGAAGCAAGTTTTCTGCTCTTAGCCTGTTCAAACTCTAGTTTGGACTGATTAATAACTGCTTTACAATTGTTGCGAGCTTTGGTGTACGCAGAAAATGAAACTGGAGGATTAGAAACAAGCCAGTTACAATATGCAACATTCTTCTCTTGAACAGCCTTAGCACATTTATTGGAAAACCAAGGTTTAGATAAAGGATGAGATTTTACAAGTGGAGTGTGAGATAAAGGATTCCATTCCTGCAAGAATAGTTTCTGCAAGAAGAGGTTGGTGGAACAGACTTCCATCCCTTGTAGTGGAGGTTGATAGCCTAAATAAGTTTAAGGCTCAGCTGGACAGGTATTTTGAACGAACAGAGGGGTGAAGTGGAAGTGGGTTTTTTTTTTTTTTTTTGGCTGATGCTGCATAAGCTTGCTTTCTTGCATCAAATGCCTCTACTAATGCTAATGCTAAAAGAATAATTTCACTGACACGATCTGAGCAAACGTTGACATCAGAAGTTTTGAAACAGTAATCCGACCAAGGAAAAGAAGAAAAGAAGTCTCGCAGGTCATCCCATTTTGCATTCTTGTAATGCCAAACAACACGAGATTGGGAATAGCCATGAGATAAAGGTTCCATTGGAGAAGAGACAATCACGAAGTTGTGATCTGAAGTGCTTAAAGGACCTCTCACTTCGACCGTGTACTTAGAAGGGTTGTTTGTGAGAAAAAGATCAAGCGTATTGGCTGTATGATTAGGATTGTCTGATATATTTGTAGGTAAATGAACAATCTGTGCAAGGTCATTAGTAATTGCAAAAGCCTCAGCATCCCTACCAGCTGGGTCGGTGTGACTAGAAAGCGGAAGCCAGCTGGAGTTGTGAACATTAAAATCACCAAGGAAAATTACCTCACTGTTAGGAAAGTTGGACTGGAGAAAGTGAAGTTGCAAAGAGAGGAAGTCAAAGAGTTCCAAGTGATTAGTGGAGTTGGGAGAACGGTAGAGACAGCAGATGAATTTGACACAATGAGGTAAAGAGATTTTAAGCCAGAGAAGATCGAAGAGAGGAGATTCCAAATTACAAATTCTCTGACAGCGAATATCGGAACAGACATAATGGATATTACTTCTGGTATTAGTATAACTTGCAGAAACAAAATCTGTTGAGTATAATGCTTTTGTCTCTGTTAGACGTCAAAATTGTGCATACTAAAAGTGTGTCCAGGTAAATCTGTTAGATTTTTTTGACCCAGCATGAATTGATGAGTATGAGTAGTAGATATTACCCAAAAATGTTTTTTTAGAAAATATTAATGAATGTACAGTATCATAGAAAAATTGCCAAAATTGTTTCAGAAAAGCAGGAGATATATTACTATTTCCTTCGCATGATAAAGCTTTCATTTTGGACATGTTCATGCAATCAGATTGAATTATTTGTGAGTTCCTAATATAATAGTAAAACATCCAGTGTTTACTGTATGACTCTTATTTTACAATGCAATTTTAATTATTGGTTCCTTTCTTTTATTAAACTGAGTATTTTATATTCCACTTATTACTGTTACAGTGTAACATAGAATATTTTCAGAACTGTTTACTAAACTTGATTTTTATTCTTTTATAATAATACATTTCAGCAGCAGAATTTGTTATAGATGATAATGAGAAGCCAGTTCAGCTATCTCAGTTAAATAACACAAGTTTTAGTGTAGATGCACTGACATTACCTGAGGGATTCAACAGGTTAGCATTTGAATTATTCAGTTGTGTAAATTAGTGATATTTTAAGTAAGGAAAAATTTCTATAAACTCCTGCAATCTTAAATATAAAACAGTTAAGGAATATTCAGTTAACTGTAAAAAGTACTAGGATGTAAATTATAGTGATTATTAAAGAAATATGATTATTAGTGGTGGTACTACTTCCACCAGTTAATTCATTGTTAACTGGTAGTAGTAGTACAGGTGCAAGGAAGCTAACTTATACAGTATTTGGGGGGGGGGGGTATTACCCACTTCATCTGTCCATTCCCTCTAATAATATGCTTAATCCTTCCTTAAATTTATTCAGATTAAAAGTAAATTTTTGCAGATCTATCCTACAGCCATTATTTTTCAATTTAAGTGTATGTCTCCTTGTGTGTTGTCCAAGAAAAAGTTAGAATACCATCATCAAGTTTACTCAATACATTTAAAGCCTTAAGCACTTCAATGAGGTCTCCTTGCAAGTACTTTGTGTCCAAGTGCTGCAATTTGCTGAACCAAAATCGTTTGTAGTAAGAGTACCCCTTTGCATTCTTGTCTAATGTGGTTTCTCTTCTCTGCACCTGCTCTAAGAGATCTAAAAGTTTCTTAAAATGATGCTTCCAGACCTGTATGCAGTACTCAAGATGTGGCCTAATCATTGCCTTATGTGGGATAATTGCCTCCTTGTGCCTGTGCATAAGGAGGCAATTATCACTGACAGAATTCCATAAGCTGTTTTACCAACCTGTCTGCAGTGCTCAGAGAACTTCATGCTAGACTGTACAATTACTTCTAGGTCTCTTTCGCTCTCCACCACCTTGAGTGTGGTACCACCTAATTAGTATGCCATTCTTAGATTACTGCTGCCCATATTCAGTTCAGTACCAGTGTTCAACCTCGCTTACCACTTAGCCCATCTGCCTAATTTTCTAGGTCTTGTTGCAATAGTATGCCTTGATTCCTGTCAGATCAAGTTGCCCTATAGAATCAGAAATTACAAATTTTGAACCTATTATAGTCATTTATCAGAAAGCATATTAGAACAGGAATAAATGAAATAATAAAAGTACTCTCCGATAAATGCAAGCTACTACATTTAGATAGCAGTTATTCCAGAATAATATATCATTTGATTAGCACCAAACTTATAGTAATTAATAAGTAAAAAAACACCAAGGTATTGTCCCTCTGAGCAGTAGTGATAGACCTTTAGAACAGCTTATAGTGTACTGTAAATGATATACAGGAACATTGCCATTGTGGACAAAGTGGCAGTTATGCCATTGTATAAAGCAGCAGTTAGGCGACTTCTCGAATGTTGTATGCAGTTATGGAAACCCAATTTTACAAAGTTGGTAGATTTGTTGCTTAGAGTGCAGAGAAGAGCAGTGAGGTATTCTTACCAAACAAAACAAAAACAGAGGTTGTGTAAATTTCAGAATCAGGAAAACTATGCATCGGTGTGATGACCTAATTAAAGTGTTCAAAACTTTAAAAAGCTGATGGCATCTTTACTCTTGATAAGACGAAACACAAAAGGAAACATGGGAATTTGCCTTCAGCTGTAGAATAATTTGATTGTTGGAATAAGCTTCCATTTAGTTATGCAGCAGTGGGTAGTTTGAATAAATTGAAATGTATGAAGCAATTAAAAAAGATGGGCAAATGTGTGTAAGCTTGCTTCCTGACATTTTGCTAATACTAAGTTTGGGTATAGAATATATGATAGTAATATTTCACCCATTGGGCTTGAGATAAAAATTCCAGTGAAAATAAAAAATATAAATTTATTGTTAAGAGCTGCATACTTAAAACATAAATATTAATTATACATAATTGTAAAATGTATAGGGTTAAACCAAGGAAATGCACATAATGACATTTAACAAAAAACAATGTGCCACAGTTAGCTTTCAGTGGCAAAATTCTCTTTCTCAAAGGTAGAATTACTGGGAGTAAGTATGAACCTTTATTCCAGCCAGCTATGCATGTTGGAAAGCATGCAACCATTAAATGAAATGAACAGAAATATAAAGCCAGTGGTATCTTCCAAAAAAGATCAGTAATATCAGTCATACAGGTGAAGATTCGCACTCCTCCCAAAATTGTAAATTATTCCAACATAGCAAGCGTCAGGTGAGATTTAATACTACCCCAAACTTCTGTTCATTTTATACCTGTTATTGTGGATGTGGAGAGTTTTAAGCCAATGATAGCAATGCTGATCAATTGTTTTCTTACTGAAGTGACCTTTGTGAAGGTCAGTTTGGTTATGTACTTGTCAAATTACGTAGCCACTGCTAACTTCCAAGTTATCATTACAAACGGCATTTACATGTTCCCAAAAGATCTTTTAGCCATCTGTTTTTCTTGTCAATGTGGCTCTCATATTCTGGGTTGAAATTTATAGACTACTACATTTCTCATCATATGCTGGGTACACTGGAGCCTCTGGCAAAAATTGGCTTACTGTGAATTTATTTTTTTGCAACATCTTTGCAATAGTCTTTGACAGACCCAGACAAAATGATATATGGGTCACATCACAATCAGTATAACAGTGATTCCAAAGTCTTTCCCCTCTTATTTTCCCCATTCTTCATCTGAAAGTTCATGCTAATTAAAAGGTTTTTTATTTGCAATGTTTGGGCTAAAATATCTTTTATGGAATCAAATTAGTGCCTTTCATGATGCTGATTTAGCATCGGTTGTCCACTTCATTTGGAAAGGTGAACAAAGTGATCCTCACAATGCTTACATCATTGCTACAGTAAGAGATCAGTAATAATACCATTGGCTTAAGGTTTTTCATAACCACAATACCATGTATAACATTAATAGGAGTGGGCATGTTAGAATTCACGTCCATATTTATAGCCCTATTATTGCAAAATGATTTGTAACACCTGGGAGGTGAGGGAACAGTGATCCTTGACCACATGAATGCTGCTATCGATCCTCTTGCAGAGTGAACTTGGCTGTCACCTTTCTATTTTTCTATTTATAACATTGATTTATGATCATATGGTTTCCCAACATGCTTTGCTGGTGGGTATAAACCTCAGTAAGAGCCTTCCTCCCAGTGATTTTGAATGTTGAGAAAGAGGAAATCCAGCCTCTTTTTAGTTAAATTTTATTACATATCTTTCCCAGGTTTTTAACTTATATTAATTATGTTTTAGTGTAAAAACTCTTTGTTTCAAGTACACAGTTTTTAACAGTAAATGTTTTTCTAAAAATCCAGTCAGAGTAAAATAGAACTATGTTGTGTTCTGTGCAATACAGTTTTATTTCACTCTATTATTTACAGTATCATTTTAACCATGAAGTATGGCAGGCTTCTAGTAGGGTGCAGAAGAAAGTATAGACAGAATTTCATTTTTCCACCATCAGAGCAAGCAATTTGTTCTTGTTCTTAAGGGTTTACGTATTAGCATTAGTTGAGGCATATGATGCAAGAAAGCAAGCTTATACAGCATCAGCAAAAAATAAAAAAAACCCCTTCCCCTTTCACCTATCCGGTCATTCCGAATGTTTGTCTAGTTCAGCCTTAAATTTATTTAAGCTATCAACTTCCACAACAACAGATGGAAGTCTGTTCCACAAATCAAACACCCATTGGCTAAAGGCAAGCTTCCACACATTTATCATACAACTGTCTTTCCTCAATTTGAATTTATGCCCTCTGAGGTGATTATTCTGAGCAAGAGGAAGAATCCCATCTGCATTGAGCATGCTCAAACCATTCCAGGCTTTATACATTTCAATCAGATCACCTCGCAGGTGCCTAGTTTCCAGACGCTGTAATTTGCAAAACTTAAGCCTTTCTTCATAAGAGCAACCCTTTGTTCCATTCACTAATCTTGTTGCCCTTTTCTGTACTCATTCCAACAGCTCTACATCCTTCTTGAAATGAGGCTTCCTGGCCCATGTACAATACTCAAGGTGTGGCCTGACCATTGCCTTATACAAGGGGATAATCACCTCCTTATCCCTGCTAGAAAAATTCCTGTATATCATTGACAAGACACCATGAGCTACTCTTGCAGACTGTCTGCACTGCTCAGAAAACTTCATATCTGCCTGCACAACTACCCCCAGGTCCTTTTCATTCACTATCACTGTCAGTGTAGTACCACAGAGTTGATACGTTACTCTGGGGTTACTGCTTCCCATATGTAGTACTTTACATTCGGCAATGTTAAACTTCATTTGCCACCTCTCAACCCATCTGCTCAACTTTTCTAGATCCCGTTGCAGCAGTGTACTGTCATTAGTATCATTAACAACCCTGCCAACCTTTGTATCGTCTGCAAACTTGGACATTAAGCCTGATATACCATCATCAATATCATTTATAAATACGGAAAACAACAATGGACCCAACACTGAACCCTGAGGGACTCCATTAATAACATTAGTCCACGAAGAGCATTGTCCATTGATTACCACTCTGTCTTCTCCCACTCAACCATCCCTTTATCCATATCAGCAATTTGCCTCCAGTGCCACACTGCTCCAATTTGTGCAACAGTCTTCCATGTGCAACAGTATCAAAGGCCTTTCTAAGATCCAAATATATTGTTACTATATCCCTGATATGCCAAAATTACAAAACCACATAATATCCTCAGAAGAATGAAGAAAAATAGTTATATTTTTTTAATTATTTCAATTTAAAACTTTATCTGGGGACAGCGGTGAAGTAGCAGGAGTGGCACATAAGAAAAGAAAACATAAAAGGAAGAAAAAATGCATGCTATTGTACTGTAAAAAGTGATTTGTATTTCATAGCCTTGGTTATTATAGTTGACTTCATTGGTGCTGACCGCTTCTCGTATTCTGTCTTTCTCCTTTATTGTGTTCACCAATGGCACTAACAAATCTGAATTCCACGCGATACTTGTTAATGTTTGCCCATTTTCATTCATCCTTATTATTTTAATTTTCTGTTCCAATTCGATCGCTTTCCTTTCATTGATAGATTTAATAGTACCGCTGTCATTTATTCTCTTAGTCGGCACCATGATAACAGTCAAAATTAAATTTTCTGAAAAGAACTTTTTAGCATTAGCATTAGTAGAGGCATTTGATGCAAGAAAGCAAGCTTATGCAGCATCAGCCAAAAAAAAAAAAAAAAAACAAACCCACTTCCACTTCACCCCTCTGTTCGTTCAAAATACCTGTCCAGCTGAGCCTTAAACTTATTTAGGCTATCAACCTCCACCACAAGGGATGGAAGTCTGTTCCACCAACCAACCACCCGCTGGCTAAAGGCAAATTTCCACACGTCTATCCTACATCTGTCTTTCCTCAATTTGAATTTATGCCCTCTCAGGTGATTTTCTCAGGTGATTTTTCCAATTAAGAATCATAAAAATCCCCTTAATTTTAATGCTAATTACTTAAAATTTAATGGCATCCCCTTTAAGGTGCCAGGTCCAAATTGCATGAAATCTCACAAATAGAGACTAAACCAACTACAATAAAATAAAAAACCAACTTCACAGGGTTAAGGCGAAAACTCACTATTATCACCCCACACAAGCTCACATTTTACCAAAACACATTTCTAGAGGTCACTGCTATAAAACAATAAAAACAATTTGCACTTTTAGGGGTTACTGGGCTTTTTTGTTAGTGCATCTAATTATAAACAGGTAGTAAACTCTTATTGCATTTGTGATAATACCAATAGCTGGAATTCTGTGGGTTTTTAAGTTATTATAGTGAAATTGTGTCCACTTCACTGAAATCTTCAGTCATAAAAAAATATATAAATAACATAACATAAGTCCGAACTCTAAGTCAGGGACTTGAAAAATATTCAGGAACCTATGTAAAAAGTAAAGGCGATAGATAAAAAAAAAAAAAAACTTACCATGTACTACTCGTGTGTCCAATATGATGCTTCCCTTCATTTTTTATGATGTCGATTTTAAATCTAATAGGTTCTGTTTTCAAACTTTTGAATAATTTCAAGTTTTTGTTTAATTCTCTTGCATTTGCCCATTTTTGCAATTTCTAAACAACAAAAAAAAAATAAATAAATAAATAAAAATATATATATATATATATATATAGATAGTTACTATAAAAAAAATTCCAACATTCCTGACAAATAACAAAACAAAATTTGTCCTTTTGCGACGTGATGGAACACGACAATTGACGCACTAAAATAAACTAAACATGTGGTTCCCCCACTTTTTTTTAATGACTCGCGTGAAGACAGCAGGGGTTGCAAGGTAATAGGAACAATAATCTCCTAATGACAACTTATAATGCCGCTTCTTGTCGCTTATTTACAACTTGCAAAACATAACTATTCTGGTTATTACTTGAATTTTATGATTTCTGGTTGATTTTTTTTTTTTTTTTTTTCTGAAGTCTTAAAGTGTCCCAGTTAATCCGATCCTGGTAAATCCAGTGTCTTGCTGTGTATATATATATATATTTGAATAATGAACTAGATAAAAAATACACTGAAAGAAGAATTGAAAATGGTAATAAAAGAAATAAAGAAATTAAACAATCATCGGAAGCAGCAAAATGCATAATCCTCTACATGATGCCCGAAATATAACTAATATTAAATTTAAAATCAAAACTAAAGCCAGTAGCATGGCAAAAGTGTTGAGCGAAAATAATAAATTAAACAATAATTAAATCAACAAGGAGGGAGAAGAAAAGGTAACAAGACTAAAAATTGTAGCAGAACCTCTCCAAATAATTTAGAAATCCAATTAAGAATCATAAAAATCCCCTTAATTTTAATGCTAATTACTTAAAATTTAATGGCATCCCCTTTAAGGTGCCAGGTCCAAATTGCATGAAATCTCACAAATAGAGACTAAACCAACTACAATAAAATAAAAAACCAAATTAACAAAAAATAGACTGCCCATCTATAGTTCTTTATTTATTTGTCTATATAATCTGTTTCAACTTACATTGTTGTCAGTGGTGTGGCTGTACTCTGGAGTGCTAGTCTGTCTGTTCTATATTTTATTTTTCGCTGCATAAGGACCACCGCTATTCAAATTCTCTGCATTGGTGGTTCGATCCAGGGATCAGAGGGTAGACTGATCCTTCGATCGGTTTGCCATTGCAGCGATTTGTCTAACGATTGAAATGCATTGATTCTCTGACCATTATTGGCCTTGTCCTCTGTAGATATGGGGCATAATGGTTAGTCTGTTTTTGTTAATTTGGTTTTATTTTATTGTAGTTAGTTTAGTCTCTATTTGTGATATTTCATGCAGTTTGGACCTGGCACCTTACAAGGGGGTTGTCGTTAAATTTCAAATAATTGGCATTAAAATTAAATGGATTTTTGATTCTTAATTGGATTTCTAAATTATTTGGAGAGTTTCTGCTACAATTTTTAGTCTTGTTACCTTTTCTTCTCCCTGTCGATTTAATTATTGTTTAATTTATTATTTTTGCTCAACAGTTTTGCCATGCTACTGGCTTTAGTTTTGATTTTAAATTTAATAATAGTTATGTATGTATATGTGTGTGTGTGTGTGTGTATATATATATATATATATATTATGAGTTATATGATGTATTCATAATCATTAATATATGGAATTTCTGGGCTAATGGCATTACATTGGCAATGGATATGTTATGTTCATAATGTAATATATACATGTACCATATTATTTTGTTAAATATATGTATTAGATTATGAGGAAGATTTTTATAAAAGACATATCTATATAAATCTATAGAGAACACATAGATGAAATTGGTTACATTTACACAAAGGATAACATACAGAAACTTATCGCAGTATACCTACAATTTGAGTGACTTTTTTTGAGGTCAACCATTCAAATTGAAAGGATAAGAGGTTCTCTGTTTCTGTAATGATCAATATACACTATTCACTATGGCAAAATCAATTTTGAGGTTATATAACAAATAATAGAATTTTGGATTATATGAAATATAGAAATTAAGAAATTTCGAAAACATATAATGCATAATACACATTGAACATCGTTGATATGTTAAATGATGATCAGTGTATTGAAGATGCCCTCCAACATCTCACCACTGCAGCTAGCACTGCTACTACAAAATACTTCCTTGTCATAGCAGCTGTTGATTTCACTGGAGCATTTGACAGGCTCTGGTAATCAAGCATCCTCATCTGGCTTTAACAAGCTCAGTTTCTGCTAAATTTCTATCAATGCATTCCAAGCTACCTCTCCAACATAAGAATCATGGTATCATCTCTCTACTTGAAGGTTTTTATGCCCCATATATAGAGGCTGTCAGGGCTCTGTATTGGGCCCATTCCTATGGACTATCGTATTTTGATGAGCTCCTTGGTTTGGATGGCTGAGGGCTCCAGAGCTTCTCTTGAGGTTTCGGCTAACAACTCTCGGGATTCTCCAGTATTGGATTAGCCAGCATAACCTTCTTATTCCTGCAGCCTTTAAAACACAATCCATCCTTCTGAAAGGATTGCTCCATCAATGCCACGACAAATCAAGATTGATGGACCTACCATTAAGTTTGGAACCCAACTCAAACATCTGGGTGTTACTCTCAATTCCAGACTATCATTTTTACTGCACCTGCAATATCTACAGACAAAAGTAAGAAAATAAAATACACTGCCCTTGTGCTTCAACTGGCACAACCCATCACTTCTATATAAAGTTATAATCTTTCCTGTGATCACTTACACTGCAGGGGTCTGGTTTACCTGGACTGTCATCTATCAAAACCTAAGAAAACTGTGTACCATCCAAAGAAGCATCCTTCTAACAATTATCCATGCCTGCTGTATGATGAGCACCCCAGCCCTCCAGGTTGTTGCAGACATCCTCCCCCTTGACCTGGAGGTTATTCATCGTGGTGTTCACTTTTGTATCTCCAGGGCTTCCCTACCACTGCTATGGACTTCACTATAGACCTCACTGTTGATCCCAAGTTTGAGGAAAAGTGCCTTGCTGCATTTCTGCTTTAGACTTGGCAGACTGGATGGATGGACTCAACCAAGGGTCATATTACGAAAAAGTGTATCCCTAACATTAAGTCTTTCCTAAGTATCTTGCTGTTTACTCCTGGCCTTCACACCTCTTTTCTTCTAATGGGGCATGGCTCCATCAGCTGTAAATTGTTCTTCCTGGGTACCCCAGAAGATCCACACTGCCACTGCAGTGGTATTGAGGATTAGGACCATATCGTCTATGAATGTTCCTCCTGTGAAGACTTAAGATCCATCGTATATACCACCATTCAAGGCATTCCTCCACAGACAGGAACACCTCTTCTTAAATGATAACTACTACAAAGCCTTCTCATGATTTTCTCAGGATCTGTTTCTATGGAGATTACTAATCCCGCATCCTGGGTCACTGGAAACTTCCTCCTAATTCATAGGATCCCTCCACTGACCTTCTCAGGCATACACATTGCTGCCCCAACCTAGACCTCTACTACTTCCTACACCTGTTGTAAACTGGAACAGACTATTCTTCCTGCATTGTCTCTCTGGAAATATCACTATTTCCTGCACCTGACTTCACTTTCTGGACTTGTTGAACAGTAGACATCCCTTATTAGACCACTCTCAGCCTACCCCTGACTCTAATCTGCCCTGCCAGAAACACTAACACGAATGACCAGCTAACTCTCCATGATGGTAGGATCATGTTAACCTATATGGGTAGGATTTATCATGTGAATAAGCCAATCCTGCATCTCCCAGGGTAGGAGCCACTAATCCTGCATATGCTGGATAGGATGACCTTGCTAACCCAGCCACATGGCTGGGTAGGAATTTGTGACTGCCAGTCCAGGTACTTTCTGGGGGTAGAATGTTGCTAACCCAGTCCTAGAACTGGGTAAAATTCAGTGGCCTAAAACCACTCCAACACTGATTGGCAACCTCACACAGCACCCTTGCTGAATGTCTTTTCCTTGCCCCCTTTTCATGGCAAGGGGAATTCCTCCCTGGGATTCCCCTTGCCATTTTCACATGGTGGAACTAATGTTCCACTGATAACTGGGGGCAGAAGACCATCTACATCCCCTCACTTTTACTTTCAACCCCTTTATTCTTGCATACACCCTGTAGTTCCCCTGCACATTACCCTCTTTTTCTTTTTTTTTTTATAACTTGGTCTGTGTCCAGGAAGCTCAGGTGACCCTGGTGGAGACCAGCCAGAGAATAATGTTCACCCTGGACACAGTGGTGTATTTGGGCAATGTGGAGCCCTGTGGCCAAAAGCCAGAACACAACAGACTGAAACACAACACTACACACGTACAACACAACACTTTTTTGACTTTACAGTGGTACTGTATTTCTTCACAAGAGTACTTATGGCACAGATGTGGGAAACCACCGGTGGCACCTGACCCAAATGTACACTGTGTGCAAAACCTGTATACAAATTTCATACCCATCTATTCTTCATTAGAAAACATAACTGGTATGTGCTCATTGGTTAATGAACTGTGGATATTTAAATGCAGCATATATACAATTGTGGGTAGCATGCATGATTTTTTAATAACTCACTTGCTACTAGTGCACATGCTTGTATAACCATCTATGCTTGCTACACAGAAATGCATAGATACTGCATTTAAATACCTGTAATCCTATAACTTTTGAGAATTGGATGATTGTTGATTTGAAAATTGGACTTAAAAGTTTGTGAAACGCTGTGTTGATATAAAACATGGCTCCTCAAGAAGTTTAATTTATGGCCTGACTGACGTGAATAACGTTGAACATCATATAGTAACTTTTTTGTCAGGAGCAGAAGAAGACTGTTTTATCCTTAAATCATTGTGATTTTCCATGCTGAGTTTATGGGTGTTCAATAAAAAAAAAAATCATATACTTATTTGTGTATTTTCTAAGGACCAGTTATTTTTTCCCTGGACAAGGACCAGACTTATAGACCACACTTTGGGAAACTGAAAACATTTTTATTCATAATAAGTTCAGGAATCACCTGAAGTTATGACAAAGTTGTGGGATATGTGTCTGCATTTCTACTCTTAATGTTGAAAGAATTTGAAAATAATTGTTTTTGTATATTTCAAATATTTTTTATTCAAAATTATAGTATTTTTTTGTTATGTTTATAAAATATTCTATGAATGATTTCTTATAGAATTGCAGTACTTGTTTGGGGCTTTAAAGATATTACCATAAATTCCCAAGAGGTTATTGGAGCTAATGCACTTGCAGTAAAAATTTTAAGAAAATTAGGTTATACTGTTGTTGAGGTATGTGTGTGTATATATATATATATATTTTTTTTTTTTTTTTTAATTGATTTTTTTTTTTTTTTTTTTTTGTTCATACACTCATGCACAATTTGCATATTAAATGTTTTTTAAGTACAGTAGGCCATTGTTATAACACGGTTCACTTTACGCTGATTTCACTATAATGCTATCACAACTCACTATAACACTCTTTTACCAGCATACAGATTGCATTTTTAGCATGTTTAACAAAAAAAACGTTTCATCTGATGTAGTCAATAGCTTGATAATGAATAGCAAAACAGCAGTAAAATGTTTCTCACGCCGAATTGAGAAATTTTCCCTCACACAGTGAAATTTTCTCCCACACTAATTTAATTTCAGTACAGTAACTTGTTACGTAGTTTCAAGATCAACATTTTAAAAAATTATCAAGTATATTGCTTGTAATATTTGCGTTATATGCATTTATCCAGAGTCCATCACTCAGTACAGTTTTAGACATTGTCCTTAACGGACAGTTTACTCGGACATTGTATCAAAATGAAAAAGCAACAACATCTAGATACAGTACAAAGACTACAAATGTAAGAAAAAGACTGAATTTGAAAATTAAATTAGACATTTTGAAGCCATTCGATTCTGGTCAACAACAAGTAGATGTGTGCACTAATTAATTTTAACAGCGGGAAAAACAGCTGTTTCACTGGCGCCTCCGTAGCCAGGTGGGCAGGAGCAGCAGTGTGTAGCACACGCTTCTTGATTAGACCGGAGATTGAGCCCGTGACCACGAAATACGGAGGATGTGGAAAGGTCAGGAAATGACCACTGCATATCCCCGAAGCAATATGGCCTTAGTTGCTAATGCTCCTAAAAACCAAATAACAACAACAGCTGTTTCACTGCAAGCAACTAAGGCTAGGCTGGCTATTAGGATTGAAATGGAGAGACATCTAAATAATTTTATTGAAAATAATATCCAATGCAGAATTGTAACTGCATTATTATTAAAAAAAAAAAAAAAAAAAAAAAAGTGGAACCATTTAAAGCTAGAAAGGGCTGGTTCGATAGATTTAAAATCCAGGGAGGAGCCGCAAGTGCAGATCAAGAAGGAGCCAAAACTTTCAAAAAAGAACTTGTTAAAATTATTGAAGAGGGGTGTTATGTGTTATACTTCTCAACAAGTTTTTAACTTAGATGAAGCAGGACTTTTTTGGAAACGAATGCCTAAAAGAAGTTTCATATCGAAAGAAGAAAAAAAAAACAGGCCAGGTTTCAAAGTGGCGAAGGATCGGTTGACTTTATTGTTGGGCGGTAACATTGTTTGGGATTTTAAATTAAAACCCCTTGTAGTTTAGCAGGAAGAGGGCCAAAGTACAACCAAAAATTGACACATTTTTATGATTTTAATTGCCATTTTAAGTTTAATTTTGGTGATATACGTAATGTAGTTAGTTACCACACAATTATATACGTGTGTAGTGTGTAATGCAGAATATTTTATATGTACAAATATTTGAATATTAAATATTTTGACTGCCATTTGTGCATCTTTTCACTACTGCTTATTATTGATTAGGAAATATCCTGTGGCACAAACCACAACTCACAAATACGTATGTTACCTTATGGGAATACGGAGCTCACTTAGCAGTGTTTTTCAGAACGAATTATCAGCATTATGCGGGGATCACCTGTATTAATTAAATCATACATTAGTTATTAGTATTAATAGTGGCAAATGATGCAAGAAAACAAGTTTAAAAGCATCAGCCAAAAAAAAAAAAAAAAAATCCCATTTCACCTATCCATCCCCTCCATAATAGATGGTCTAGATCAGGGTTTCTTAACCCTGATCGCGTTAAATTTTAATAGGTCACAAATTGATAGCTACTACCTTGTGCTGAAGCGAGAAGCGCACAGCACATGAGATCATGCCAGAGCATCATCCTTTCACTTCATCCGTTGCTATTCAATCTTATTATGGAAAGACAAATTAATTTTCTAACCTAAAAGTTTAAAGCTGAAGTGAAATGGTCTCAGTGTGAAACAAATGTGATCGCGACCAGTTCAAAGGTAAGAATTATTTTTTATGTATGTGTTTATTTACTTTACTGCCCATGGTCCATTGCAATATGCGTTCAATGATATTAGCATATTTTGTATTTCACTGAGATTCGGTAATATTAAATTTATAGTTTTTCGTTTTTCAAATTTTCATTTAGCTCCTAATTTAATATTTTTATTTCGTTGTATGTGATTAATTCATCACAATGAAAATTTTTAGTAAATTTTCAATAGGAAACAATTTAAAATTCTTTTTAAGTTTTGTCTTTTTTTTCTTAGATTATATCCCTTGTTTAATAATGAGTAAACAAGTCAAATTATCTCATTTTTTTGGAATAAAAGAAAAAAAAATGCTCAAGAAACTAATTCAGATAATAAAAATGCAGAAATGTCTAGTACTTCAAGCGAACCAGCAGCAAAAAAAGCAAAACAAGACGAGTTTTATTTATAATTATCAAGAGAAATATATTAATCATGGTTTCACCTTCATAAAAGAAAATAGAATGGATTTACCACAATGTGTTATCTGTGGAAATGTATTGGCCAACTCTTCATTCAAAATTAATAAACTATTAAGACATTTGGAAACAAATCATAGCCAATATAAAGATAAACCTACAGATTTCTTTTTAAGAAAACACGAATTAAAAACAACTAGATCCAATTTGACAAAATTTGTTTCTACGGACAAAAAATTCTTGAAATGTTCTTATTTGGCAGCCTTTCATATTGCTAAATGCAAGAAAGTGTATACCATTGGAGACATGTAATTAAAGCTTTGCATGAAAGACATTTGTAGTGAATTATTTGGCAAAGAATATGAAGCAAAAATAAATTGCATTCCCATGTCAAATGACACTAAGTCGACGGATAAGCGATTTGTCTGATGACCTTGAATTACAGTTGGTGGGAAAAATACAAAAATCCCAGTATTATGCAATTCAATTAGACAAATCGACAGACATATCAAATGATGCAATAATATTGGTTTACACTTGATATATTGATTTTACATGTAAAGATATACAGGAAGAATTACTATGTTCTTTGAAATTAGTCTTCAGCACCGTCAGAAGAAATTTTTAAAAACATCAATTCGTATTTCCAAACAATAAACATTTCTTGGAATAGTTGTATAGGGATTTGATGGGGCTGCGACAATGACAGGAAAGCATAAGGGTTTAGTGTCACGCATAAAGAAAATTTGATCATCTAGATTTAATAACAATTCTGTTTTCTTCATCAGGAACAATTAGCTACGAAAGATATGAGTGAAGATTTACATGACATTTAAATCAGTGTGTACGAATAGTTAACCAAATTCGAAAGAGTGCAGTAAACAGCCGTGTATTTAATATAATGTGTGAAGAAATGGGTTCAGCCCATAAACAGGTATTATTACATTCTCATATAAGACGGCTTTCAAGAGGAAAAGTTCTGAAATGATTATTCGAACTTCGAGTAGACGTTGAAATATTTTTAAATGACCAGAAGTCAACATTAAGTGAATATTTTAAAAATAATTTGTGGCTTGCTAAAATTGCCTATCTAGCTGACATATTTTCGTTAACGGACGATTTAAATTTGTCAATGCAAGGAAATCAGACCAATCTTTTTATTTGTTATAATAAAATAGAAGCTTTTGTTAAAAAATTTGACCTCTGGTTAAACAAAGTTAAAAAGGATTGTTTTGTTATGTTTCCATCATTCTTACAAATGGTTGAGGACAATATGATAATTCAGAAGGAAATTTTGGATATATGTCAAGTTATACAAAATCATTCATTAAAATTAAAAGAAAAGGTCATTCAATATTTCCCACCTACAGGAGATATTCGTTTGGGCAATATGTGGGTAATAAATCCTTTTCAACAATGTCAATCAAATAATTTATCCTATCAGAAGAAGAAAATTTAATTGAATTATTAACGGACAAGAGTTTGGAAATAAAGTTTAAAGAAAACCAGAATAATTTACCTAAATTTTGGTTACACATTGAAGAAGAATATCGGACTCTGAGTGAAAAGGCAATAAAATTGTTACTTCCATTTGCAACAACTTATTTGGCTGAAAGTGGATTTTCAACAATGAGAATAGCATTAACTAATTCTATTGAACTAAGAATTAATAAATTAATTGAGGATAAACAACAACAAAGTCACTAAATATTATCTTGTATTATTTTGTTCATTATTTATGTAAGAGTTTTTAATAAATATAATTTAAAATCATTAGTCTTACATTTTTCCATAGTTGAATTTAAATAATAAAAAATGAAATTGAAGTATTCTTTATAAATCGAAATTCGTCTGAACCGCTCTCAGTAGAAATGTACTGAATGTTACTTTTCACATGTACAAGTTATTGTCAAATATGCATAATTTATTTATTTGTGTAATATACAGTGATTCCAGTCTACCAGGTTTTTAAAAATTTAATTTTATAAACATTTGGGTCACTGTACAATTACAAACAAATATGTTGGGTCACGTGGGAAAAAGGTTGAGAAACGCTGGTCTAGAAATTCCTCCTGAATTTATTCAAACTGTCCATTTCCACAACCACTGATAGTAGCTTGTACCAGTAGTCAACCACCTGTTGGTTGAAGGTAAACTTCCACACATGTATTCTTCAACCAACTTTCCCCAAATTATGCTTCCTCATGTGCGGAGTCTGAACAAGGGGGAAAAATTCCACAGTATTGACTCTGCCCAAGCCATTTAAACCCTGAGACAGATCAATCAGATCACCTTGCAGGTGCTTAGATTGCAGAACTGAAGCCTTTCTTGGTGAGACCACTCCTTTGTTCCCTTCACCAATCTCATTATCCTTCTCTTCATTTTAGGAAAGATGTGAAGCTGCTGTTCTAGCAGCTTTACATCCTTCCTAAAATGAAGCCTCCAGACCTGCATACAGTACTTAAGATGTGGCCCGACTTCCTTATCCTTGCTGGTAAAATTTGTGTATATCATTTACAAAACTCTGAGCTGTCCTTGCAGCCTGTCTAAACTGCTCAGAGAATTTCATATCAGGCTACACAATTACCCCAGATCCTTTTCATTTTCCACTATCCTTAGTGTAGTACCACATATTGTTACATTACTCTGAGATTACTTCTACCCATATGTAGTACTTGCATTTATCAGTATTAAAATTCAACTTCCATTTCTCAGCCGATATGCCTAATTTTTGTAGAGCTTGTTGCAACAGCATACCTTCATTACTGTCATTAACCATCATGGCAACCTTTGCCATGCTTTACCATTAAGCCAACCTTTGCCATTAAGCCTGATATATACCTTCATCAATATTATTAATAAATAAAGAAAACAACAATGGGCCCAGCACTGAACCCTGTGGGATTCCACAAGTAACATTAAAAGAGCAGTATCCATTTATAATGTATCAATATCAATTATATATTCATAGACTCTGGCTTCTCCCACTCAACCTTTCCTTTATCTATAAAAGAAAACATTTTCCTTAAAGCCACACTGCTCCAATTAGTACAGTCTTTTATTTGCATCACTATCAAAAGCTTACCTGAAATCCAAGGATATGATATCAAAATAATTTTTTGCATTCAGTTCCTGTCCCCACATCATATCTAATCAAATTTGTCAGACAAGATTTCTCCTTAGCAAACATGCTGTGCCTGAAATATAATTGTGGTCTTGCGTAGATGATCCTACATTACTTTTTTAACCCAGTGACGCCATTATCTTATAAATAAATATATATAAAATATAAATATATATATATATATATATATATATATATATATTATTTAAGATAACAGGTCTGCAATTACTCATGTCAACCATTGATACCCCCTTTCTGAATTGAGGATACATTTGCACATCTTCAGTCCACAAGGACCTCCCCTGAATCTAAAGATGCTCTCATAAATATGGCTAAGAGTTTGCTTATCTCCTTTGCTGCCTCCCTTAATATAATTGGATAGATGCCATTCACCCCAGTTGGCTTTCTTATGTTTAACTACAACAATTTCTCTTCTGCTTTCCTCTCAGTTATCACAAAATCATTCGGCTCCCTGTTATAGTTTGATAAACTTCTGTCATCCCTCTCTCTGTATGAATGTAGATGCAGAATACCTATCCAACCTGAGCAGGATTATCAATAGTTATACCATTGACATCAAGCATATCAATGTTTTTAATAAGTAAAAAAGTGCTGCTTTTCTTGGCATTCTTTGTTAGAGACTTCTCGTAATCTGCCATGGCTTACCTGCCCTCTTTTGTGATTTGATTGCAAACTAATTTATATCTACTAGTCTTCTATATCATTTAATAATTTATATGCATCCCATACATTTTTCTTCTTTGCTACATGTCTCATTAGTTCATCTGACTTCCATTTAGATTTAAGCCTTTTTCAGTATTTCTTGGTGCATAAAGCCTATTTCCCTGAATGCTTTCCATTTAGTATTTGTTGCTACAGAATAGTTTAGGGCTAAAGCTTCAGGTTACGTAGGGAGCTAACTAATGTACAAGTTAGTGCAATTGCATCATTTCTGTACACAGCCAACTACTTAAGTAGTTATGAATTGGCATCATTAAATATATCTCATATTGTGAATACCTTCACAATGAGTTGCTATGATATTGAACTACCTTGAATAAGTAATGCTTCACCAATGGAAAAGGCTGTTACTTATTCTCAGTGAATACCATCACCCATATGGCACTGTTTCGGAGCTTATTGGCTCCTCATTGGTGAGTGGGCAGGTATCCTGTTGTTGACAACTCAGTTGCGAAGTATAACTCCACAATATGAGAGATGCCTGATGGTATGGAGTAATATAGATTACAGAATAGTTTAGAACTAAAGCCTCAGGTTACGTAGTTAGCTTCCTAGTCCTGAGGCTTTAGCCCTAAACTAGGACATTCCAGGGCCTGCAGCAGTGAGTTTTCTGAAAGTGCATGGGCTACAGGTAGTTTTTCTTTGTGTAATTTTGAAGTTTTGTAGAAATTAATGGTTTGTACATAATTTAAATATTAATTTCTTCTTATTTTGACTTGGCTGTCCAACATTAGAATGAAATTGTCAAAAATCAAATCACAATTTAAAAAAAAAAAACTTGGAAAAATCAAGAAAAATGTCACTTATTTTTTTTTTTGATTTGACAATATCTTCTACATCTATTTATGTATCATCCAATTCAGTTTTGACTTCTGAAAGTCCAGATTAGATGTGTTAACAGGTCTAATTTTCAAAAATATTTTGTAACAGCTATTATAAACTGTCTGGAATTATTTGAAAACAGATAAGATGTATCAGCAACTGTTTAACTATTTATAGACAGTTTGTACATAAACAGACATTTCTTAAAATGTTTTTCAAAATTCTCATATATATGAATACTCTATGGAACCCACTCACAATAAACGTATACAGACTTGTACTCTACAGCACCTATTCTCAGAAAACATGTACATGTGCATACACACAAAATATTAAATTAATGGCATGTATCTAAGAGCACAGTATGGAATGAATCCTGAAAACAGACCAACAGCATGCAAAAAAATCATTATTATTATTGACAATGTACATTGATTGAGACATAAACAAGGTTTAGTTACCCATCTATATCCGCTGTATATTATTATTAGAAATTACTAGACCTAGATACCTAGACCTGCGGTGGATGGGATCTGGCCAATTATTAAAGGAGGCAGCAAAGGAAGTAAGCAAACCCTTAGCTATAATTATGAGCACTTCCTTGGACTCAAGGGAGCTACCCGTGAACTTGAGATGTACAAATGTGATCCCAATTCACAAAGAAGGATCAAAGGGTGACACAAAGTAATTTCAGACCTGTTAGTTTAACTTCTGTTCCTGGGAAATTAATGGAAGCACTGGTTAAAGAAGCACTGCGGGATCATTTAGACATGACTTCGGTTATAGCTCGGACACAGCATGGGTTTATTAAGGGGAAGTCTTGTCTAACCAATTTGATTGGATACTATAATGTGGTCACAAAGGAACTGGATGCAAAGAATAATTTTGATATATATTTGGATCTTAGAAAGGTGTTTATACTGTTGCACATGGAAGACTGCTGCACAAATTGGAGCAGTGTGGCACTGGAAGCAAATTGCTGCTATGGATAAAGGGATGGTTGAGTGGGAAAAGACAGAGCAGTAATCAATGGACACTGCTCTTTGTGGACTAATATTATTAGTGGAGTCCCCCAGGGTGTTCAGTGTTTGGTCCATTGTTTTTGTTTTCTGTATTTATTAATGATATTGATGATGGTGTATCCAGCTTAATGTCCAAGTTTGCAGACGATATGAAGCTCGGCACAGTTGTTGATGACAGTATGCTGCTGCAACAGGATCTAGAAAAGTTGAGCAAATAGGCTGAGAGGTGGCAACTGAAGTTTAACATTGGCAAATGTAAAGTACTACATATGGGAAGCAGTAACCCCAGAGTAATGTATCAACTCTGTAGTACTACACTGACAGTGGTAGAGAATGAAAAGGACCTGGGGGTAATTGTGCAGGCAGATATGAAGTTATCTGAGCAGTGCAGATGGTCTAAAAGAGTAGCTGACGATGTCTTGTTAATGATATACAGAAGGGGTGGCCAACTTAATTTGTGATACTTTATTTCTTCAAAATGTGCCACGATCTATCATCTCAAGCATTTCATTGCACATGGTTAAAAAAGTTAATCAACACACATTGAAAAATGTTGCTTATAAATTTTAAAATTAAATACAATTGAGAATTCTTATTTTAAATTCATACATATTTAAATTTTTAATTTATATGAAGTTTGTGTCTTCGTGTCATCTGCCAACCTTTCAAAATCGGGGATACACTGTGTAAGGCCAACTGTAAAGAATCTCCTGTATGCATGTCCATAAGAGTAGAGCAATTCTTTGTCTTTGTTTGTTTCAAATAAGAACAGGCCGATTCACATAGATATGTGGAATCAAAACAGGAATTTAAAAGTTCACTGCATTTTTTTACATTTGGGTTCTTTTCTTGGCAAACATATTTCAAAAGACTTTTAATGATGATCTGGCTTTTAGGAAGATATCATTTCGCCATGTAATAATTTCATTTTCAAGTAATATTTTCTCCATGTGAAAAATTGCAGTGATTTTTTTTGCAATTTGTTTCGTATCTGAGTCGACATTAAATGGATAAGAAATATATTGAACAGTGTCTTTAATTTTTTTTTTAAAATCACTGAATCTGGTTTCAAAATCATCCACAACTTTCTCAATTTAAGAAACATATGTCTCACTATTAAATCCAAAAACAGAATATTTTTGCAAATGATCTCCCATATTTGCCAAATGATCGAATTTTTTTTTTTATTTGAGATCCTTAGCCATTGCCAAAAATTGATATTTATATGCAGAAATACTACTAATCCTGTCACCCACATTTTTTTCCCTTGTAATTCCAAATTCAGATCACTTAATTTACTGGTAAAATCAGCCAAAAAAGCCAGATCACACAACCACTCCATATCTTGTGGCTGCTGATAATCATCTCCCCTTTGATCAACAAATATTTTTCATTCAGCAAATTTTGAAATCTCTGTAAAAACCTACTTTGACTCAACCACGTCACATCTGTGTATAATATCAGATCTGGTTCATTTTCATCGAGTTGCAATTTGAAAAGTCTCCTTTGATTAGATTGTCCTCTGTGGAATTCATGATTTTGAAAGCTATGTCCATAACACTTTTAGTATTTAATCTTTTGCTGGTTAACACTTTTTGGTGGATGATACAGTGGTAACTCAAAAAATCGGAATTCATGATCCTTTTGGGTAAATTTTGGCTGCGCATTGACAAGAGAGTAGTCACATGATTCAACGGATTTGTAATAACCGTATGCAGTGGGGCGCATAATAATATTTAGATTTTGACTAATCTACTCTTTAATATATATTTAAAATTTGTTGTAATCGACCAAAATTAAAGCTGCAATCAACTTTGGCCACCCTTATATACAGGAATTTTTCTAGTAGGGATAAGGAGGTGATTATCCCCTTGTATAAGGCAATGGTCAGGCCACACCTTGAGTACTGTATACAAGTCTGGAGGCCTCATTTTAAGAAGGATGTAGAGCTGTTGGAAGGAGTACAGAGAATGGCGACAAGATCAGTGAATGGAACAAAGGTTACTCTTACGAAGAAAGGCTTAAGTTTTGCAAATTACAGTTTCTGAAGACCTGCAAGGTGATCTGATTGAGGTGTATAAAGCCTTGAATGGTTTCAGCATGCTCAATGCAGATGGGATTCTTCATCTTGCTCAGAATCGCCTGAGAGGGCATAAATTCAAATTGAGGAAAAACGGTTGTAAGATAGATGTGTGGAAGTTTGCCTTTAGCCAGCAGGTGATTAATTGCTGGAACAAACTTCCATCTGTTGTAGAAGTTGATGGCTTAAATAAATTCAAGCCAGAACTAGACAGACATTTGGAGTGAGTGCATGGGTAAAATGAGAAGGGTTTTTTTTTTTTTTTTTTTTTGCTGATGTTATATAAGCTTGCTTTCTTGTATCATGTGCCTTTACTAATTCTAATGCTAATATTCCTTAAATGGCATGGTGCATAGTCAAACTGTGCTGCTTAAAGTTAATAAAGCACTCAAACCTATGTTGGTTTAATTATATTTATTGATTTGGAAGTAAGTACATAATGGAATCAAACATTTTGTGGTATTTTCTTACCACTTCTTCAGTGGCAGCTGTTTTTGTGATATCACTATCACAAAGGATCACTTGAGTTATTAGAACCTATTCCCAGAATTGATCATATATTATTAGGAAGCAGTTCAATTCTCCTAATAAATTTTAATCAGAAAATATTAAAATTATTGGACAGAATAAAGTATTATAAGTATTATTACTTCAACAATCTAGTATACAGCTTGTCACACAAATTATTAGCAAAAAATTATAAAAACAGACTGTCTAAGTTACTTACTTTCCATTTAGAAGAACCTAATCCAGATGGATTCATGAATTATTAAATATTAATAGAATGAAAATGGTCCCTTTCCTAATAAAAATGTTTAACCATCATTACAAATGAAAAAAATAGAGGAAACCCAATTAAAAAAACCTGGTAAAATAAGAGCAGAATTATCAATAATCATTTATAGAGAATTTTAAAAAAAATTGATATTACGATATGCAGTGCAAATATGGGTCTTTTCTTGTATGTAGTACTTAATTTTTTAATGTATAAATAATAACAGGATATACGGTAATCATTCACAACAGCATTAACTCATGTTGGTAGTTCCAGCATGCTATTTTAGATTTGTCATCTGAAGAAAACTATATATTTTACCCATCTTGTTCACATTTAATTAAGTGTTTGTATTTTTAATTTTTAAGAAATACAAAACATTTGTTTCAGGTTATGCAGATAAACATACATTTATTTGTTTATTAAATTAATTTCAGGTACCATACACTGAATTTGGCGATGACTTATCGATAATGAAGAAGGTTCAGTATCTCCAAAACAAAATCAAAGAGAAAACTCAAAAAAGTAAAGCCATCTCTTAGCTGTTGCTATAGGTTCTTATAATAAAGAAATGTACATATTGTATAGTGAACAGTAGTCAATTTCATTGTGTTGAGACATACAAACAAATACGCAAGAAGCGGTCAATTTTCCCAGTATAGGTTATAAATTAGGTTACATGGATTACTTATCTGTTAGCATTAGTAGAGGCATTTGATGCAAGAAAGCAAGCTTATGCAGCATCAGCCAAAAAAAAAAAAAAAAAAAAAAACCACTTCCACTTCACCCCTCTGTTCGTTCAAAATACCTGTCCAGCTGAGCCTTAAACTTATTTAGGCTATCAACTTCCACGACAAGGGATAGAAGTCTGTTCCACCAACCAACCACCCGCTGGCTAAAGGCAAATTTCTGCACGTCTATCCTACATCTGTCTTTCCTCAATTTGAATTTATGCCCTCTCAGGTGATTATTCTGAGCGAGAGGAAGAATCCCATCAGCATTGAGCATGCTCAAACCATTCAAGGCTTTATACACCTCTATCAGATCACCTCGCTGGTGCCTAGTCTTCAGACACTGTAATTTGCAAAACTTTAGCCTTTCTTCATAAGAGCACCCCTTTGTTCCATTCACTAATCTTGTTGCCCTTCTCTGTATTCGTTCCAACAGCTCTACATTCTTCTTAAAATGAGGCCTCCAGACTTGTATACAGTACTCAAAGTGTGGCCTGACCATTGCCTTATACAACTACTAGTTCCTGTTGCTAAACATATGTATACAAATTACAATTCATATGTCTTGTACTGTGCTGTATTTTTACTCGGCGTTTAATTGTTAATTGTGAAGATGTTAAATTGTTGACACCACTTTATTAAACACATTAAAAATTTATTAAGAGCTCATTAACAAATTCAGATGCATATGGAAAATTACACATCATAAAACCTGAAGCATTTCTTCAAAAAATAAGAAAAACGACTAAACTCTCACTCTAAAACCTCAAAGAAATTAAAGTGTGAAATATTCCCATTGAGGCCATGTCAATTGGTTGCAATTTCAATTTGCTTTAAGATAGTTCCAGTACAGTGCATGGCAGCAGTGGTGTATTCGGGCCGGAATGCACTGGAACAACCTTCTGGTACTTTTTTCTAAATGTCGTAATAGAAAATCATTAAATTTATACACCTAATATTATGAAACAATGGCATAATCAAAGGGGAGGGAGAAATATCTATTTTACCCATTACTACTAAAAATATATATTAGTAGTAATCTTTAAAATTATTAGATTTCTTTAAAACTTGATTTAAAAACAAAAATATAATTTTGTAATGAAACTTGAACGTTTATTACTAAAGTACAATGTGTTAGATAAAGAGATCCAACAAATGAGATATACTGTGATGTGTGTGAACGTTGCATTTTGATTTGCCATGAGCTGAATGCTAGAACTGGTTCTATGAACGGTGAGTCTGAAGTCTGATTCAGTTACTGTACAGTCGATGTGGCATGATCATATAGTCTTCTGCAGAACGACGCACAGAATTTTTTTTTGTCCTTCATATACGTATTATATATGTTTATGAAGAACATAAACCTGTATATGTCCTTAATATACGTTTATGAAGAACATAAACACATGTACATGTGAGTTCATGACCGATCTCTACTATTTAGAATTATTTATTTATTACTGTTTCTTCTAAGGTAAAAATTATTTTTACAGAATTAAATATATAAATTTAAATTTATATAATTTCAGTATTTAAAAATTAAAAGAAATTTTCATTAAATACAAAATGAGCGAAAAATGCAAGCTAACAACATTAAATAGATTTCTTGATAAAAAAACTGAAAACTGCAATAAAATATACAAACGTGGAAATAATAATGATATGACCTCTTCATTTCCATGAAGATCTAAAGATGAGAGAAACAGTAACACAGAATTAAAATTTAATTGACCCCCACATTTGGAATGCTGACATGTGGACTGAGAAAAAAAAAACATATCCTTGGCTTACATGCAATGCCAGAAAATTAGGATGTTTGACTTGTGCTGCTGTATAAAAAAAATTAAGGCCATCTAAAACGCAGGGAGTTAGCATTTCAGAGGAATGGAGTTTGGTAGTGGTATCTTATGGCAAAGATAGAAGTGCACAATTGACATCTTTACGTAAGAAAATTTATGAACAGGAAGTAGTTCAGATATACTGGCTGAAAATATTTTGCAAGCTAATGCTGATGTTATCATATTAGTATTTTAGCATTAGTAGAGGCATATGATGCAAGAAAGCAAGCTTATGCAGCATCAGCCAAAAAAAAAAAAAACCACTTCATTCCTCCTTTCGTTCGAAATACCTGTCCAGCTGAGCCTTAAATTTATTTAGGCTATCAACTTCCACAACAAGGGGTGGAAGTCTGTTCCACCAACCAACTACCCGCTGGCTAAAGGCAAATTTCCACATGTTTATCCTACATCAGTCTTTCCTCAATTTGAATTTATGCCCTCTCAGGTGATTATTCTGAGCAAGAGGAATCCCATCAGCATTGAGCATACTCAAACCATTCAAGACTTTATACACATCTATCAGATCACCTTGCTGGTGCCTAGTCTCCAGATACTGTAATTTGCAAAACTTAAACCTTTCTTCGTAAGAGTACCCCTTTGTTCCATTCACTAATCTTGTTGCCCTTCTCTGTACTCGTTCCAGCAGCTATACATCCTTCTTGAAATGTGGCCTCCAGACCTGTACACAGTACTCAATGTGTGGCCTGACCATTGCCTTATACAAGGGAATAATCACGTCCTTATCCCTGCTAGAAAAATTCCTGTAAATCATTGACAAGACACCATGAGCTACTCTTTCAACCTGTCTGCACTGCTCAGAGAACTTCATATCTGCCTGCACAATTAACCCCCAGGTCCTTTTCATTCTCCACCACTGTCAGTGTTGTACCACAGAGTTGATACGTTGCTGTTTCACATATGTGGTACTCTACATTTGTCAATGTTAAACTTCATTTGCCACCTCTCAGCCCATCTGCTCAACCTTTCCAGATCCTGTTGCAGCAGCATAGTGTCAGTAGTGTCCTTGACAACCCTGCTAACTTTGTATCGTCTGCAAACTTTGACATTAAACTTGATATCCCATCATCAATATCATTTATAAATACAGAAAACAATAATGGACCCAACACTTAGGGACTTCACTAATAGCATTAATCCACGATGAGCAGTGTCCATTGATTACCACTCTCTGTCTTCTCCCCCTCAACCACCCCTTTATCCATAGCAGCAATTTGCCTCCAATGCCACACTGCTCCAATTTGTGTAGCACTCTTCCAGGTGCAACAGTATCAAAAGCCTTTCTAAGATCCAAGATTATAATATCAAAGTTATTCCCTGCATCCAGTTCTTTTGTGACTGCATCATAGTATCCAATCAAATTGGTCAGGCAGGACTTCCCCTTAACAAAACCATGCTCCTTTCTGTAGACGTTGTACTCCCCAAATTGCAGTTCTGCATCCCTTATATCTGTGTGACACCACGTCTCTGATATCCCAACTGCCTTTGATGTTTTGAGCAATACCTCAAATTCATCAAATTTATTTACTAAACTCCTAGCATTGGTGTACACGCAAGTATACCTGCACCTGTTTCTATTCTTAGCTACCCTAACACAACCCATGTGTTTACTTGTACCGCAATGGCTCCCAGCAGTCTCTGAAATACCATGCATCTTGTTTTTCAGGCTTCTGCCCATTCTAATAGAAGCAGTGCAAGAATCTCTTTCACCTCTGCCAGTGGCTACTGTCAATCTATTGGTCTTTGTCTCCCCCCAAGCTAGCAGTTTTCCGACCCACCTAACACTGCCTCGATAGCATCAGCAAATATTCTTGCACGGAGTCACATTTGCACAACTCCAGTCTGTGGGTACCTCCGCTGAGTCCAAGGAAGCTCTCATAATTATGGCTAAGGGTTTGCTTACTTCCTTTGTTGCCTCCTTTAATATAACTGGATAGATCCCATCCACCCCAGGTGCCCTTCTTGTGTTTATCTTCAACAATTTCTCCAATTTACTCTCAGTTATTACAAGATTCTCTAGCTTGCTGCCAGAGTTTAAAACACCTTTGGTATTCCCCTCGCTGAATAACTCCTCATGTGTGAATGTCGATGCAAAATATTCATTTAGTTTGTTAGCTACCTGAGCAGGATCATCAACAGTTGACCCATTGATATCAAGTGGACCAATCTGATTCATCCCCTTCCTTCTAGAGTTTACATAAGTAAGGAACTCTGCTGTTTTTCTTTGCATCTCTTGCCAAAGATTTCTCATAATCTGCCTAACCTCCTTTGTAACATGGTTGCAGATCAACTTGTATCTATCATAGGCTTCTATCAATGAAAACCAAGGGAGCACGCCTCCTGTGGGCACAGGAACACCAGCACTGGACTATCGAGGATTGGAAAACAGTTGCTTAGTCTGACGAGTCGAAATTCCTGGTGCATCACAATTGAAGGCTCAGAGTTTGGCGAAAGCAACATGAATCCGTATACTCGTCATATCTGACAACTACTGTGCAAGGTGATGGGGCAGTGTTGTGGTGTGGGAATGTTTTCTTGCACACATTAGGTCCATTGATACCCATAGATTCGCATCTGAATGCCACATCGTACCTAAAAATCCTTGCTGACCAAATGCATCCGTTCATGTTGGCAGTTTATCCTCAGTCAGATGATTATTTCTAGCAGGATAATGCACCGGTGCACAAAGCCCGAATTACTATGGAATGGTTCCAGTAACACGACAATGACTTTTCTTTGCTGCAGTGGCCAGCTCAGTCCACGGATCTCAATTCTGTTTAACACCTTTGGGATGAGCTGGAAAGGGCTGTTCACTGCAGGTCTATACCTCGAATCTCAAGGAACTGCACGACACACTCATGTTTTCATGGTGCTCCATTCCTGTATGTTTTCAGCATCTTGTTCAATCCATGCCTAGACGAATTCAGGCTGTTTTGAAGGCTAAAGGAGGTTCAACACGCTACTAGGTAGAACTGCAGCCATTGTCTACCCACTGCAGGATTGGAAGCCTCCTCAACAATTCATGTTAAGGCAAATGGACCATAATCTGCCACGCTGGTCCGGTGCGGGTTGGAAGATCGACTGTATTTAGCAGTCGGGCTTGAACCCCGGTCTGCGCAAAGAGCGTGTGCTACTGCACTCCCGTTCCTGACCACTCGGCTATGGCAGCTAGGTGTACCTAATAAAGGGGCAGCACAGTGTATGTCTCAAATATTAATTATTTGCTTTGCAAAAGGATTAAAAATTTAATGATGATCCCAGCGTATACAGTTTTTTCTTCAGGTTGATTAGAACATTGGTCCTAGCTTAAAAACATTGTTCTTCAGAAAGCAACAGCAAAGTTTTCCATTGTCATATACTGGGCCTTTTATCAGTTTTCTAAGAAATATATAAAATGTAGACCTTGAGGTTGGTTTCATCCCCATTTTGCTTAATTGAATTCACATTATGGGTTGACATCTAAATGAATTGTTCAAACTGTTTTCAGTAGTTTATTTCTCAGTAAAATGGCATGTGGTCCCCATTGTATGATCCAAAGCAACAGTTCTCCAAGAGGCGTATCGTGTAATTTTTTTTTCCAGGTTTCCATTTGAAAATGTTTTCAAATATGCCAGAGAACAATAGATTAATAAAGCTACAATATTTATACCAAAATGATATAGATTTATATTAAATTTAAAATTAATTTTAAATTTATTAAATGATTCAAGGGTCTATAACTTTTTCAGTGTGTATTGTTAGTATTTTACAGACCATATGTGCTAACAGTTTACAGGTTATACTTCGGCTGTGCAACCTAACAGAGAACTGAAGTCGAAAAACATATTTGCCAGTCTATCTTCGGAATGGTTTATCTTCATTATTACCTCCTGAACCCCATATTGGTTTGGAGTATTCATAATGTATCAGATCTTTGAAAGTTAAGTGTTTGTCCATTATTCCTAGGAATTTGGCCGTTTGAAAGGGACTAGTTATATCTGGCTGAACAAAAGTAAAAATGAGTTGCTAGATTTGGATGAGAAAATCATGTACTTTGATTTCTGTGGGTGTGACGGGAAACCAAAAAAACTAGCAAGACTGTTATTAAAGGTGATGTAAGCCAATGGGTCCCAGTCCTAGCAGAATGAATGTTTGATCTGACAATGAAAATGGAAATGTAGCACATGGTATCATCTTCATATTCAAGGAAAGCAAGCATGGCTTCCACCAACAGTGGAACCAATATAAAATCAATTCCATCAAGGGAAAATGAGAAAAAAAGTTGCTTACTTGAGAGATTCTGAGAGAAAGACACAGGAATACTGTTTTTGTTGAAGTGAAACGAACGAGGGCAACCTAATGGTTAGCATTTTTCTTAATGGTAATATTATTCTCAAGAGATTACATAGTTCTCAAACAGCAATGTGGTTATGTGCCAAATCAAAAGATGCCTTTAGATGTAAAAACATGATTTGCAGAATCAACTATTCCCAGACGTGAAGGATTTATTTTTATTTGTATTAATACACAGAACAGGCCAACAGGTTAAAACCTAGATAAACGTGCATCTTGACAAAGAAATCTGTAACACAATGCTCAAACATAATATAGATACAATCATAAGATAATATATGCATAGGTATATATTATCTTATGATTGTATGAGTGTCTGCATACATAACTCACATTTTACATACATTTACTTGTAGTGTATTTAATGAATAATTGTTGTTTTGCTGGGGATTTAGGAGCATTAGCGACTAAAGCCATATTGCTCTTTGATTTTCTGTTTTATGGACGAATAACCCGAGTTTCCAGGATGAAACACAATGCTACCCTCGCCTGAGACCAACTGAGCCACGTGAAGATGGCCTGTTAAAATTCTTCATGACGGACACGAACTCAGGCCTTTCCACCCAGTGTGGAGAGGATGACAATTCTAAGAACTGTGCTGCACACAAGGGCACTGAATAATTAATTAAAAATATGTTGATTTCATAAACAAATGTAGATTGGTGGCTATTGAATGTTTGGGTAGCGCATCATTGCTATGCTGTGGTCTGGGTGAAAATTTGGTGGTCAACTTCCTGATAAACGCACTTCTCCAGACACCTAAGAAAAGGTGAGGCAATGAAAATTGGTCTGCAGTCTGAAAGTTGGCTAGAATTGTGCTACCTTGATTCAACTTTATAATTGTGCTACCTTGATTCAACTTTATAATTGTGCTACCTTGATTCAACTTTATAATTGTGCTATGTGAGAATGGTCTCTTGCTGAATACTGTTGTAAGCATGATCAGCTGTTTAGTAATGAAGTACGAGAATGTTGCAATTTTGAAGTAAAAAAGGGGTATTCCATCGTTCTTTTATTGCATATGATTTTACCTATGAGCTTGTCTTCTGATATATACTTGGAAATAAGTTGGAAATTCAATTGTTCTTTGCATGGGTGTTCAGAAGGACAATGCAACCAGTCAGCCTGTTCGAATATTCTTCGTGAAATATTTTTGGGACATCTTTTGATCTTTAACTTTAGTTATGTTGTTCTCAGATCTATTTGCATTTTTTAATCTGCATGATTTTGTTGCGTGACTATGGTGAATTCTGGAAAGATGGCATGGGACATTAAAAATTAGAACAGTGATGCGACAGGGAGGGGTGTATGAGAAACAGCAAGAGTAATCAGGATTACTAAGCTCCAAAACATTGTGGTTACAGCAATGAGAATTACATTGTTAACGAGACAGGGTTAGATATTATGCATTATTGATTGCGAATAACTGGGTTGGATTGTCAATAACTCTATATGTACTTCATCTAAAAATTAATTCTTAAAATCGTATTTTAAAACTAAATTTTCCTAATGTAACATCCAGAGGATTAATCAATTCTCATAACGTTTCTTTGAAAGGATCATTTTAGGTGACAGAGCTATAGTAGTTTATGACCAAAAGAGAGCATGATGAGAATGCTGTCAAGCCACATGTTCATTCGGACCTTTGAACGTTATCCTAAAATAGAATTAGCATGGGCGCTTGTTATCAATCGTATTGGGATTCTAGATATGTTCATATTTGAGACAAAGCCAATTTGGTTAAGTGACAGTGAAGACATCTCTAATTGTTACAAAACGGTGGCGCTACACCTGACAGGTGTAAATTTCTGGAAAACGTTTATGACTTTTTTAAATTTTGCTTGGAATTTACCAATATTTCATCTTTTCTTAATGATTACAATATTATCGTGCTTTTTTTATTATTTTTTTTTTTATTTTTACTAAAAGATTTTTTATTGCCAACCGTTGTTTTGTAGGCTCATTATTTTCGAGATGTACCTCACAGGTGTAGCGCTAGAACCACCGGGTTACCAGTTTTAGCATTAGCATTGGCACATGATGCAAGAAAGCAAGCTTATATAGCATCAGCCAAAAAAAAAAAAAAAAAAACACCCTCATTTCACCCATCCACTCGCTCCAAATGTTTGTCAAGGTCTACCTTGAATCTATTTAAGCTATCAACTTCTACAACGACAGATGGAAGTTTGTTCCAAACTTCCATCTGTCAACCACCCGATGGCTAAAGGCAAACTTCCGCACATCTATCCTACAACCGTCTTTCCTCAATTTGAATTTATGCCCTCTCAGGCGATTATTCTGAGCAAGAGGAAGAATCCCATCCACATTGAGCATGCTCAAACCATTCAAGGCTTTATACACCTCAATCAAATCACCTCGCAGGTGCCTGGTCTCCAGACAATGTAATTTACAAAACTTAAGCCTTTCTTCATAAGAGCAACCCTTTGTTCCATTCACTAATCTTGTTGCCCTTCTCTGTATTCGTTCCAACAGCTCTACATTCTTCTTAAAATGAGGCCTCCAGACCTGTATACAGTACTCAAAGTGTGGCCTGACCATTGCCTTATACAAGGGAATAATCACCTCCTTATCCCTGCTAGAAAAATTCCTGTAAATCATTGACAAGACACCATGAGCTACTCTTTCAGCCCGTCTGCACTGCTCAGAAAACTTCATATCTGCCTGCACAATTACCCCCAGGTCCTTTTCATTCTCTACCACTGTCAGTGTGGTACCACAGAGTTGATACGTTATTCTGGGATTACTGCTTCCCATATGTAGTACTTTACATTTGTCAATGTTAAACTTCATTTGCCACCTCTCAGCCCATCTGCTCAACTTTTCTATATCCTGTTACAGCAGTGTATTGTCATTAGTGTCATTAACAACCCTGCCAACGTTCGTATCGTCTGTAAACTTGGACATTAAGCCTGATATACCATCATCAATATCATTTATAAATACAGAAAACAACAATGGATCCAACACTGAAACCCGAGGGACTCCATTAATAACATTAGTCCACGAAGAGCAGTGTCCATTGATTACCACTCTCTGTGTTCTCCTACTCAACCATCCCTTTATTCATAGCAGCAATTTGCCTCCAATGCCACACTGCTCGAATTTGTGCAGTAGTCTTCCATGTGCAACAGTTGTCTAAGAGTCTAAGGTACCAGTCGGCTGATAAAAATAAAAAAAAAAACACTTGTGGATATCGGAGTTTTGCTTTGCGGGTGAACGAACTCGTGGTTCGTTTTAAACCGTATCAAGTTCTTCAAAACATTAGAATAGGTTTATGTTAAGCCAAGGCTACTAGATGGCAGCATATTATGTCTGCAAATTGCATGAATTCTGTATATTTGCCTGTTTGCTGTACGAAAAACCAGAGTTCTGATTAAAAAAAATAAATAAATCAGTCAACCTACTGAGTGCCGGGCACTCAGGATGAACGCTGTGTAGTCGCGAATGGTCATTAGTGTAGTATATCAAATAGAGAGCGTTACGGTAACTGAAAAAAGTGTCTAGTATCCCAGCTTGGCCTAAAACTGAGGAACTAACGAAGACGTTGTCTATTTGAATCTTTCCAGTTGTGAATGACAAGGGTGGGAGAAGCAATTAAAGTCTCGGGGGAGAAGCGACTGGCAGGTGATAGCCGTGCAAGACTATGCGCAGGTTCCTTGCCACCACCAGCGCCTCAACACTGGCTCTCTGAGTTCCTCCTTGCCGGAACAACTCCAGCTTTGAAAATTCTTAAAAAATACTTCTCGCCGCAAAATTTATAAATGACCTATATAGAATTATTAACTGAACTATTTAGCAACCTTTTGGTCACAAAAAAGGAGAGTTACTCAGTACAAAGAAGTGCGCTATCGAAGTGCAATAAAAAGTTATTATTTTTTTAAATTTTAACACAAAAAAGTAAAATAGATTTCAATCGGAATAGTTTTTTCCTGATAAGCACCGAATAACGCATAGCAATGTGATTTTTAAATTTTTAGCTCTATTAGCGAAGAAAATAGAGGGAGGGCCATGAAAATTACTGACATTTTCCTGTCTGGCGCTGCCATTTTGAATTTTAAAAATATTTCAAAATTATGTTTTAAACCTACTCGTTGAGCTCTTACCAATGGTGTATAATAAGCTATAGTTTTGGTTTTGCGTCCTTGTGTTCTTTTTTTCTCTCGCTTCGGATTTGTGTTCGTCGTACTAGTGCTCTAACCTCGGTTATTGCATAGGTTGTCGACAACATTTTTGTCCATCCCACATTTACCCCCCCCACATTTCTCAGACAAATTTTTGTTAACAACCATCAATATGGCGTTATGATGGCCCACATGATGAACAAACCCATGCAAAATTTCAAGTCAATAGGTTGAGTGGCTCCAGAGATACAATGCTGTGACAGACGGACAGACAGACAGACAGACAACCGAGAGTGACATTATAAGGGTCCTTCGTTAGACTATGGACCCTGAAAACGTACATGGAATCATTGCCTAAGACTAACTAACTCATAAATTCGCTTGAGAAATAAAATATTACTTTTATTTATATTAAAATGCGAAGTATGTACAATTCCCTCACTGTCAGCACAGTCGTCGACTACCATACTAAGCTGAAAATACCTGCTTTCGTCCGATAACCGAACTTAAACAAGTTTAGGGCCGAATAGTACTTCAGAGAGCTAGCGGAGTGCTTATAATCACTCCCGTGGCGAAATGCCCGAGTTCGAATCCCGTCAATAACACGAGGAATTTTTATACCTTTTTTTTTTTTTTTTTTTTTCAGTGTTTTTCTCCAGGAAACTCGGATTTTTTTTCCTCCAACAAAAAGGCAAATCGATCACATAGTACACACAATTTACAGACATAATATGCTGGCACCTCATAGCTTTTGTTGCTTTGGCTCTTTACACACAAACACTCTTTGATGTAAGCATTACTTAATAGTCTTTAAAGAGCAGTTACATTACCTAATAACAGTTTGAACTCTGACTGAAATATTACCTCGTTTGAATATTTTGAACATCTTTTGAGAATTGTGGACCTTCGAATTCGGGACTCCATTTTTAAGAAAAAAAAAGTAAGTTTATATAAAAGTATTGAGATCTGCCTGCTACGATTAAATGTCAGGCTGACTATGTTAGACCTGAATAGTCATTGTACGTCCGATTCAATGTACAATAACGATTATATTACGATTTAAGAAGTTATCGATATATCTAAGCAAGAGTCAACAAGAAAATTTATTGAAACATCTAACATCGCCATCTGATACACGGCACGAGAAGGAAATTTCTCTTGACCCGGAATTCAATAGATAACATATAAGAAATAAACGTCGGTTCTGGGTTGTGTATACATACTTTTAATTTCAATGTATTAAATGTACGTGATCGATATGTCCAGATTCATGTACTTACAGCAGCTTTGTTATTGAGTTAAAAAGTCAGTATTTCGCTTCAGAACCAACAGAAATATCCAATCAATTTTTGTTATGACAAGAAGCGAAAGTTATTAATATCATTCTGTTGACATTACACGAAACTCTGTGCTCTGGGAACAGAAAAAAAAAAAAAAAAAAAAAACAGAGAGACAATGGCATCATTTATTCCAAAATAAACACAAATTCAATGGGTTTTTAATGCATAATTGGATTAACCTTTTTCTTCCAATTCTAATATGTAACTTCGATAACACAAACCGACCTATATGTATAGCATCTTTTCAATATGGGAAACACAAATAGTACTTGACTAGACATCCATTTTATTCTACTCTATATTGTTAGAACTAACAAAGAAAGTAACCCATCTCTCTTACAAAGGAATTATTTCCTTTGTAAGAGAGATGGAAGACAAAAGGAAGGAAAAATTAGCTTAATTAAAATGCATCATAATAATGAGTGCACTGTAAAATAAACATTAAATGATTTAGCAAAGTTTCCTCTTGGTATAATCAAGTAAGGTATCTAAGCTTCTCAGCCCCACCTCACAGAGTATTAGAACCTGCTCCCGAGGACCTCTCCATCACCGCGGTGATGGATCGATGGCGGTGATGGAGGACCTCTCCATCACCGCCATCGATCCATCACTCCAGTGTTAAAACCTTTCTGTGCCTGCTCAGATGACTGTCCTGCCCTATAAAAGAACTTCTCCCTAGACAATAATTTGACTTCCCAACACTGTGTTCTATATTTATTATCCTGTGTAAATGCGTTAATATTTGTGCTCCGATCTTTAATAAATAATAAAGTGAACGGCAGACGTTATCAATCCACAGCAGGATGGAACCCTCCTCAACAATTCCTGTTGAGGAAAATGGACCCTCATCTGCCACGCTGGTCTAGTTCGGTTAGCAGATCGACGGTGTTTAGCATTCAGGGTCTTGAATCAATTCAAAGAGCGTGTGCAATTTTACTCCAGCTCCTGGCCACTCGGCTACAGAGGCCGTCTCTTTAACTGTCCTATAAAATGTTTCTTTAATCATCTTTAATCATACTTAAAGGCACATCACGGTGATGTGCCTTTTTATCTTCTTAAAATGTAACCTTCTTTACTGCTCTCCTAGCGTATGTATGCTGTGTCGGGGCCGATGTAATTTATTTATTTATTGAATAATAATAATAAAACATTTTTATACACAAAAAATGTTTTATTTGTTTTATAAAAAAAACATTTTTATAAAACAAATTTACACAAAATCGAATTTTGCAGCTCACTAATCATTATCAACAATTTCAGTCAGTTCATGCGTACTGATGCGTTTCAGGGAAGATTTTTGCCTGGTAATATGGCGACATTTATTTTAGGTTCATTACATAGCAATATAAAGTCTCCAAGAAATCCATAAATCATTGATCCGAAAACCGATAAAGATGACGTGAAATAAATTTCAGACAAGCGTGCAGTTTTCTGTGACTGCCACTGAACTTAACTATAAGCAAGCATATAATCAACCAATAACGGCTATTTTGTAACGAATGAAAAACTAATTCTCATGGACTTATCCTTTGAGCGATAACCTAATCCGTTGAGTTGAAACCTAACTTTACACCGTTTCCGTTATCGGAATGACATCTCACAACCACCGCAGAAATACGTGCTGAAGAACACCAAGAGCGAAACTCAAAGTGGATAATGGTGTGAAATAAACGGAGTGACCACTTTATTAAGTACATTACCTAAGATAGTATTGTCCTATCCCCTTGGCCCTTAGAACAGCCTCGATTCTTCGTGGCATGTACTCAACGAAGTGTCTGATGCGTGCCACAGGAACGTTGCTCCATGTTGACTTAATTATTGCTCCTCATAATTGAAGAAATTTGGATGGCTGCAGATTTCTACTCCGAACAGCTCATTCCACCTCATTTAACAAGTGTTCTGCTGGTTTGAGATTTGGTGAGTGTGGAGGCCATCGCGGTACGTTGAATTAACTGTCATATTATTGGAATCAGTTCTATAGAATTGTTGCCATATGATATTCCACATTATCCTGTTGGAAGGAATAATCCAACTGCGAATATAGTTGTGAAGGTATGCGCATGTTCGAAAACAATTTCCAGGTAACTTTTGGCATCCAAATTTTGCTCCAGTGGTATCAACGTACACCACAGAAACACTCCCCACATCATTAAGAAGTCATCGTTGTTGACATCTGGATGGAAGGGTCCATGAAAGTCGGTCCTCCGTTTAGCTTGAAGTAGCTGGAAGTGGGATTTGTCAGATTAAGCAATGCTTTTCAAACCTGTACTGTTCGGTGTTGGTTTTCTTGAGCCCACCGCAATTGCACCTTTTTGTATTTATTTATTTATTTATTTTTTTTTTTTGTCAGGAGTATAATCCGGTTCTGTTGTCGTTTGCAATACCCATTCGTGACAAGGTACGATGATTTGTTTTTTTTGAAATGCCTTTTGATTACCGCTGTTGCACTGAATTGTTATTTGATTGAAATGTGGCCTTTGTGTTACCCTGAACGGCTTGTCAGCCTCCGTGTGCCTCTCCTATCAGCAAATTGTTTCAACCACTATCGCCTTTGGTTAGATATTATTTGATTATTGGACTAATCTCAATATACTGGAAAAACAGTCGTTAGTGAAAACCTCAGCAGGATTGCAGTTTTTCGTAGATACACATACCAGCGCATTTTGACGCTGATTGTCATGCCACATTGAAAGTAATATAAATCTTTCACTTTGCACTATCGGGAATGAATTATACAAATATAACATTCTTACATATTTATCTTGCCCGTCTACTTTATATGGCATGATACGAACACGTGACTCTCTTACTGAAGTAGCGCTCCATTTCTTGAAAGGTAGATTTACCTAACAGTATAGCCGGTCAGTGTACAACATTGCGTATGGTGAGATAAATCACTAACAGTTGCTGCATAATACACATGTACTGAGGAAACGGCAAATAAAAATTGTCAAATATCCTCTATTCCCGATTTTAGCATCATCGGTGGTCGGAGAAGCTACTTCAAGAGTTTTCATGGTATGTCCTCTTCGGGGTTAGCACAATGGTTCCGTACTCTTTTATTATTATACCATGTGCAAAAGTCGTTGGTTTAAATCTCATTCTGTCCGTAGAACTTTTATCGGCTTTTTTCTGTTTTCTTTTTTTTCCGGAGAGGATTATATAATCTTAATAATTTAACTTTATTCTTTTTTTGCTGTTGTTGCAGTCACTGAAGAAATGGAAGGGACGTCCTACGCAACTTATCTAAAGGTGCGAGATTTAAGGACATTGTAGTATAAATGAATACATCTAGTTCCTTCAGTGAAGGAGTTAATGAACTTAATGGCTATTTAGCATGTTCTAAAACATACAACTGGAGAGAACGGTGGGAAGGAACGTGATAATGAATTCAGTCACCATCATATTCCTCGAACCACTCACCAACAAATATAACGCAATGTATATTTGCATTTTCGCCTTGAAAGTAGCCACTAGATGTCTTAAAATTCTGAAACTCCTCTTTTTCTACTGCAATTACTCGCTTCGGAAGTACATATGTTATCCTTTCGATCAATCACATTTCATAAATTTTGAATATTGTAGCCTTGAACATTCCTAGACTTTCCATCTCTCTCTCTTTCTCAACAATCCCAGTATAGACCGAAATCATTGGGGAGTACATTTTGGATTGGAAAATGGACTATTCTCTGTGATGAGGTGAGAAAGACCGAATAACGGGTCCTTGAAACTAAAAAGAGAGAACTACTATGCTATAATCTTCCTGTTTTTTTTTTTTTTTTGATAATATTTATGCTACCATCACTTTGTTATTACAACAGATAGCTTTCTGATAAAAATTTCACAAAAACGCAAATGTTTCTAGGATCCTGTCGACTTCCTTTATTATTAGATGCAAAAGAGACTTTCATTATAAGTCTTGTTTAAACGAAATGCGAAATAGTTTTTTCGAAAAATTCAGTAGAATGAATTCTTTTCAAAGTCCGCCTATGCTTAGAATGGATTGGTTTACAACTAAAGAAAATAGTTGCTGGAAAATATCTGAAGTTCATTATAACCGGATTTCCCTATATATTCCTTTAATTCCTTTCTGGTATAGCTTTAAACTTTAATTCCTTTCTGGTATAACTTTAAACTGCATAATGTGGCCTTAGTAACCTTTGTACCATTAAACAACTTACCAAGCCAACCAACCTTTAAAATGCAGTTAAACTGCATTCCCATTTAATCAAATGCCACGCTATAAATGGGTTGGTTGTTCTGAGTAATCTTCGAGAACAGTATCATCATGAAGCGTCGATATATGGTGCCTGTGAATTGTTTGTAATCTATGGTCGGATTGTTTGCTTTGTGGGATAAAAACCGAGTTTTCAAGGGAAAACAAGGATAGCATCTCTGCAGAATCGACTAACTCGGTCAAGGTACGAGAGAAGCCTATAAAAGTTCCATTCGGTCTGGCTAAAGGATGGAACTTTTATAAGCAGAATCGAACCCAGTTATTTTCTGCTTGGAATGGAATGACAATAGTCATAGTCACTGTGCTAGCCTCGATAACTTTATAGCAGAGCTATGTAACTAGAATTTTCTGTTGGACTTCCAGATGAATTAATTAAATCAAATGAAATCAAACCACTCTTATCTAGAAAAAGCTGTAGCCATTTTCAATTCTATTTATATGAAAACATGAGAATTCTAAAGTGCGGTTAATTCTAGAAATAATTATTTAAATCTTTTATTAAAAACAGCGACCAATCACAACCCGAATAATCGTGACTGTGATAGCTATCACAGTCACGATGCCATCCTTGTTTTCCCTTGAAAACTCAGTTTTTATCCCACAAAGCAAACAATCCGACCATAGATTACAAGCAATTCACAGGCACCATATTGCTAATATTTTTAAGAGAATTTCTTCCCTGGCAAATTCTGGTTTCAGAATGTGAAAAAGAAAAACCGACCATAACAATATACGCCATTTACAAACACAGTACATTGATGCATTATAGTCTGAGTTATATTTATACTTTTCAAAGCAGCACAACTAGGATGATTCTACAATGTCTAATAATTGTATAATCAAAGACTTAGTTTATGAGTCTCGTTGCTCAAACGCAGAATTTTCACGTAATGTTTTTTTTTTTTTTTTCTTTCTTTCCTATGGCATATTGGCTGATCATGCTCATTATTATAATTTAAATAAACCTAGTAGTTTATTTCAAAAAAGTGAGAGAGCTCCCTCTATCGATAGTTTTAAAACTGTACACTGACGTCAATAACATGCAGGTCACGCAAGTGACTTTACCAGCGGCTGACAGAAAAACTAAATTTTCCCATTTGCTTCGTTGTGGTGATAGCTCAGCATGCACTCTTGTATACTTATTATATGGAGTGTAGTGACGCTGATTGCCACAAGCACGAGAGAAAGGTAGCCGGTAACATGCAAGAAATATTAAATTCATATGCAAGCGTATAAGTATAAGATGTATTTAAGCTATGCAGAGAGTGAAAGACAGTTTCTTCGGATACATATTCATTTTACTCAAAGATTTCTTTGCATGCGTTTTAATATAACGAAAGTTACCTGCAAATAAAAGCCCGATTGGTTAATTCCTTGCATACTTTCAGGTTTCGATGCAGGAAAGCCAGAAGGGATTTTACTAAAGGTAGATCCCACTTCAATATGCCACAGAAGTGGGCGTTGAAAATATGACACCTAAAGAACTTATCTAAAAAGACTGGAAACAGTAGGTAGCCTTCCCCTCCATCAAAGTGACTGACAGTAATACAAAAGGAACATGACAGAAAGGAACTGGGATCCGTTATTAAGAAAGAGAAGTCGTTCGCGTTTCTCCATAAATCACTAGCCACCGCTGAAAGAGGCTCGTAGAAGGACAGGAGAAAAAGACAAACACCGTGTTTTTTTTTTTTTAGCCAAATTCAGTTGGCACAGTATGCTTTTTAGAGGAAAAGTTCTTTATTACTATGTAAGGATAACTCTCGTTTTTCACATTCTCCGCTTCGGAGAAACAAGGTGAGAATTATTTATTTTTTATTTACTTTGAGGTTTCGTATAGTAGTATTTAGAACTATACTTTTCATTGATTCATCTCTGTGTATTCAGAAAAGATAGCGAACGTTTCTCATGCACTTGCAAGTTGATCTTAACTGTCTTCTTCTTCTAAATGTATAGGTGGAAGGCAGTGAGTCACGAGACTAGAGAGTCAGGAATGTGCACTGCTTTTGGATGTTTTCTCATCCGGTGCTACATTAAGCAAGGTTGCGGCATGACAGCGAAGAATCATTTACGTTATGACTAATTGTTTAACACTGATAGTGAATGAAACTTCATAATTTAAAGACCACTCCAAAACATTGAAATATGATAAAGTGAAAGAAATGCTTTTAAATATAATCAAAATTGTAAGAGAGAGTGAAAAATATTCCATCTATACATATGGAAATGTTTACCATTTCATGAGAAACAAAGTACTGTAAAAAATATTATTGAAGTGCCACCAGCGTCCTATAGCCGTCTTCATTCAGATAATGGACAAGCCATTGTCTCCACTTGTAGAGATATTGTTTTTGTCCACAACCATTTAAAACAAAAAAAAATCTTCTGAAATTCTATGCATTTCTAGGAGTTCCTTATGAATGTGGGCATGCTGATTTCGAATATAACCTTAGTCTTTTCAATCAATGGTCCAAAAATAAAAGTAACCCATTTGTTATTTATTTTAAGTGTTCCTTTTAACTTTTGTCATATTTGAAAAGCTTGTTTTTCCAGCTGTGTTATTACCCAACTGTTTAATACCAAAGTTTTATGCTACAAAATTAGACAGCGCGATATGCCTTTTTTCAGTAGTTCATCATTTATATATTTGTTACCATTTCATAATGTCTATTTATACGGAATAAGAGATTCACATTTTTTATTTTACCAAGGAATAACTACTTACCACAACTATAATAAGCTGTGTTTATATTTTATGACGTTTACATTCCCCAAAACTATTCTGTATTCCTCTGAAACTTGATTCTGAATATGTGAGAGAGGCATCTAATACCATCATTAATCAGCCCTGCTTGTTGAAAAGTGGCTGATTTCCTCAATATATTTTCGATTATCCAAAATCTACGACTACTGGTTGACCTTGTGGAACAGATAAAAGTCACAAGGGCTCATGCCTGGGAAATGGGAAGGAAGAAATTTCTCAGGGATTTCTCCTTGCCAGTATTATTTTAACCCCTTTCCAGCACCAACAACATGGCATCTTGCATTGTGGTATAAGATTATTGGCATTGTCTCCAAGAATTGACGGCGCTTTTGTCGTGTTAATTGGTAATCTTCTTCAGGGCCAAGTGATAGTAACGGCATTTACAGTGTGCTTCGTTCTAATCATAGGTAATAATCACCATTATTTTGAAATTGTGTGGTTGTTGTTTGAATACTTTTGGGATCGTGGAAACTTGGGTGACCATTCACTGAACTGGCACTTAAGTGCTCTCTCGTTGTAACTTGAGTTGACGTTTCATCAGTGCGATTATGGATTTCACAAAACAAGAGCAACGATCTCGTCTCATAAAATTTTCTCAGAGCACCTGCAGCAATCCTCCGGCGAAATAATTTTCCACTTCACATACGCTTTTGAAACTGCTGCTATCATATAATTGTCCTTGCTACTTGTATACATAGAGTATGCCACGCGATTACTGCTCGCAAGTTTATGGTTTTATGTCAAAGAGAGTAAAGCTATGAATCATCAGTGTACTGTGCCCGTAAATTGTATTCATTCTATAATCGGTTGTCTGTTTTTTTTTTTTTTTTTTTTTTTTTTTGCTAAGTGAAAATTCGTGCAATCCATTTTTGAGACCGACTGATCACCTTGGAGGCAGTGTAGAAAAAAATGTCAAAATAAGGTCTTCAGGGTGATTGGATCCAAGGGAGAATGACAAAGATCGGAAGCAGCCTTGTTCCCGCTAGGAGTGCAAGAGCAAAGTACACGGCAGTATTTCTACAACTTTTTCAGAAACCCTCATAGAAAGTATATGGCACTTTCAAAACTACAAAAAAAGAAAATCTTTGCAGCGAAATGGTAGCTCAAACAGGAATTAGTTAGGGTTACTTAATGCGTTATTCTGTGAATTCTGAGATATTTCACTCCCATCGCGCTGTATACATAGATTGAACTCTTCGCTTGTCAACTAGCCAGTCATACTGCAAAAAAAAAAGAATGGAATTGAATGTTGAATTCTCAGGTGGATCAACAGATTTGAGCCACATGAGAATCCGATTTGCAGTTATATTTAATTTGATATTCAATTTATAATTAAAAATGTGTCACACTTATTTGAGGGTTAACCCCATTTAAAAAGGTATCTATTAAGTTACCCATTTAAAAAGGTATAATTACTATCATGCAATGCAGAAATTCAAAATAAACAGGAGTTTTCTCCATCGAGCTATTTGGTTACATATTGCCATCTCAGGATTAAAATTTAAAAGACACAAGGTAGGCCTTGTGTCTTTTAAAGTTTGCCTGTTTGAAATATTATAGCTACCTACAATATGGAGCAGAAAGTTTTCATTGTGAAAGGGTACTACACAAATGAAAATTTTCTGGTTAAAATGCAGAAAAATTCAGCATAGAGTTTGGCTTGCGTGAATCAACAAATATGTATTTCTTGGCTTTTAGTTAAACAGTTTGAAGAAAGGGTTGCCTTATCGACCAGTGAAAAGGACGTACTGGGCATCGATCAACACACCCCACCCCTTGATGTAGTGGGAGAAACATGCATTATTCTTAGTACTCTTAAATAACTATGTATGGCTTCATACACTATGTAAGGCGTGCCTATACTTCCAATTATTGGAGTTGTTTTGCAGCGAATAAATTAAATAAATTTCTATTTATTCTTGTGACAGCCGAGGTGAAACGCAACGCAGATTAATATCTCTCTCTCAAATTGAACACTTATTTCATTATATTTTTTTTATTTGACAAAGCAACCATTACGCCACCGCATCTCACGTGACTTTCATATTATTAATACTAATGATTTATATTATTTTCGAAAAACCACGAAATTTTCAAATTATTTGCGATTTTTCTGTTTTTATGGATATCTGAAAATTACCGTTAATAATTTCCTAATATCTGCATATTACAGGGCATGCCATTCATTCACCTCAACCAAAATATATTATTATTTTTTTTTTCTAACCGAATGATAATCGCGAGAAATGGTACCGCCATTCATTCCAAAAAAAAATAAATAAATAAAATAAAATAAAATAAAATAAATAAATTCTTGAAGAAAATTTTTCATTGAACGTCGAAATACACTCAGATATGTATTATAATTCCTTTGTGTCTTAGATATTAAAAGGGGAAAAAAACAGAAAATACCCATTTGTTATTTATTTTAAGTGTTTTTTTTTTTTTAACTTTTGCCATATTTGAAAAGCTTGTTTTTCCAGCTGTGTTATTAACCACCTGTTTAATACCAAAGTTTTATGCTACAAAATAAGTGAGGGCGATATGCCTTTTTTCAGTAGTTCATCATTTATTTATTCGTTATGCTTTCATAATGTCTATTTATACGGAATAAGAGATACCGTGTCAGCAGAAAAACACTCGACAGCAGAAATCACTTCACCATCAGCAGTAAAATGTTTTCCTCGAAGAAAGAACTTCAAAGCAGGAAAGAAGAAGAAATCCGATGTTTCGAGGTCAGGGGAATAACACAACACATTCCTCACCACAACATGTGAGGAATTCTCAAGGGTTAAATCGTGGAGCAGGCGCACATTTTTTATAGCTTTCCCCTGTCTGTTTTTTTTTTTTTGTTTTATAGCAGCACTTAGTTTTATGAGGAGGTTGAAATAATATTTTGCCGTCAGAGAATAACCCTTTTCTTATGATGACGCCAAAAAACTGACAGCGTCACCTTGTCTTTGACTCTAATACGGCGATCCTCCAGGATTAATGCTTCAATTTTTGCAACACTCTCTTCTGTTACAGCAGTCTGGACACCTGGATTTCTTCATCATGCACTGAGGTTCTTCCACATTTGAATTGTTTATATCGATGCGCAAGAACACTCCCATCAATGTATATGTGCCTGTAACTTGGGCAGTCTTCTCAATAAACAGCGACCATTTCTTCGTGGATTGTTTTGGGTGTTTTCCCTTGCGAAAAGAGGAACCAAATCACTGATATTCATTCAGCGCTGCTAAAAATAAAAAAAAAAAAAAAGAATTGTCAGATCAAAACCAAAATTTGTGTGGTTACGATGGAGATTTCAAGGTATCAAACAAAAAAAAAATCATCTTTATAACACAAATACTTCTGGGTGAATAGAAATCTTTCTTGTATTCCCCCACCATCGTGGATATCATTAATTACACTTTGCTCTTCTTAAAACAATATAAATAAATAATGTGAACAAATAACTATGGGTTCTAATTCCTCTCGTGCTTGGAATCATATAAAAATAAAAAAGAAAAACTGGTAAAAAGTACAGTACCACAAATAACAAAATAGTCAGCACAGTCAGTTTCCATAAAGGTACCTTACAAAACGTTAATGTTTCCTTGATCCCTACTCAAATTGTTCTGTGCAAGGATAGACTTCACAAGAAAACGAATTTTGAATTACTCAATACTAATTTGACCTAGTGATATTGAACATTTAACCCATTAAAGTCAGACAATGATACCTTTCCATTTATCTTTATTTCCTGTGCTGATAAATCTATTTCCTGTAATGGTTCTCTCTATACGACTGTTTTTAATGGTCATTCAGCCAGCTTTCTTGGAGAGAAATGTATCACACTAAATAATATGATGGACATAACGTGTCATGTACATTATGTTTGGAAAAAGCATATGGTTCTTTTAGTGAAAACCATTTTTACAGTAATGACTTTTATTGACCATTTTCTTTATTCGCATGTGATAGTTATCATTAAATTCGAGGTCTCACTAGAATGGTTCACTTCAAATATAACTGTCCTGTGCAGAGAGTAATTTCAAATGTGCTCAAACAAAAAAATATATATATATTAAAAATATTATATCAAGGTCATCCGTAATTCATTACATAAACTCGTATTTTTTGTCTGTAAATTGCGTATGTTCTCTGGTCGATTTGGTTGTTTCGCTGGACGAAAAAAACCCAGTTTCTGGAGAGGGGAAAAGTTGTTATCTAGAAGAAGAAGAACTCTTTATTATATACAGAAGGTGCATTGCTGTATACAACTCCCTTCACGGCTACATGCCAGGGGTTTACATAAAAGAAATAACACAACATAATAAACAAAGCTGAAAAAAAAATCAAAAAAACAGCATTATGACTCCAGAAAGGTTTAAATAGTGGAGTAACGGATCCATGGCAGTGATGGATAGGTCCTCGGGAGCAGGTTCTAATGTCCTGTGGTGTGGTCTTGGGAAGGAAATCGACCGAGTACGTTTTGCCTATATTTCTTATCAACTGCGAATTTGTAGAGGTCGCCGTCCAAGCAGTGTATGTCTTGAAACATTTGCACAGATAGGAACTGATCAGATAACTTTAACCGGTTTGGAATGGCCTGAAGGATTGGATTAGCCCTAAAGCTTGGGACAGGGATCCTTCATCCGCAGTTAGCCCAGAAATCTGGTACTGAAATAATGCCGACCATCATTTTTATGGCAAAGACGAGTCTTCTCTCGTGAATGATGGCAGGAAGACGTGTGATGTTGAGAGCTGCCGCCATCTGGATGGTCCTTGGTGCATGGGGAAGCCAAAATTTTCATATAGCCCACTTCAGTAGGCAGAATTCCCCCGCGTAAATCCGTCTAAGATGGGTTCGTAGCAGTTGAAGTCCAGACTTCGGCGCCATAGATTATAACCGTATAAACATGTCTTAATATATCTGCACCCAACGGCCTGGTCATGAACGTGCATACGTTGTTGTTTAATCATCCACCGAGGTCGACAGAACTTTATTTGCAGGTGGTCTATGTGTGGTATAAAGGAGAACTTTTGATTAAAAATAACGCCCAGATCTGTATGTTGATGGATGGCAAAAATCGCGGATCCTCTAAATATGGGTTGCACTATTGTTGGGTTCCGTTTGAGAGAGAAAGTCAACTGTTTTGACTTCTCAGGATTGATATGAAGTCCGAAACCGAGCGGAAGGCCTCAAGGTTCCGTATTTTCTGAAGGATTAAGGCATTGATGTATTCAGCAGTGTCCCCAGGGCTGATGGGAGTAAACAGTTTTATGTCGTCAGCAAAGGTGATGACATCAGTTTGGCCCGTCACGAACGACACGAGAACAGCTGAGAACAAGATTCCGGACAGGACTCCACCTTGTGTGACTCTAGCTGTAATAGTTCTGGTGTAGCGCAGATTGCCATCGCGAACAATAATGGTCCTGTTCTCAAGCATTGTCTGAATAAACCAGAGCACGTCTCTGTCAATGAGGTAATACTCACGTAATAGCCTTGCCAACGAGTGAACAGATATGGAATCAAATGCTGTTTGCACGTCGATATACGTAACGGTGATTTCCGAACTGTGTTCAAATGCCTCGAGGATCTTGGTGATGGTGGCGACTAGATTTGTAGCAATGGATCTTGACCAGCTGTTGTGGCATAATTTGGATGGTTAATGTTCTCAGAAGAGATTTCTCAAAGAGCTTTAATAGGCTTGATGCAGAAGAAATTGGACGGAAATGACTGGTGAGAAGCAGAGCGTATTTTCGGCAGCAGTCATACTAGATAGACATGCCATATAGGAGGGAAAAAAATTTGATTAAGGATCTTGTTAAATAACGAGATATGATCAACAACAAATGTACTGAGGCATTTCAGCATAAACTGAGGAATTCCGTCGGCACCGGAGATGCTAAACTATTTATTGCATTGATCAGCTGATATTTGGTGAGTTGAACTGAATTTAAGGAGTTTGTCAAAATCGGATTGATTGGGAATTCCATCGGTGTAGTGGATTCTGGCTGAGCGGCGAACCTAGTTTTTATATATATATATATATATATTTTTTTTTTTTTTTTTTTTTTTTTGGCTGGTGCAGCATAAGCCTCAGGCTTCCTTGCACCATATAGCTAATAATAATAATAATAATAATAATAATATGGTCGAGCCAACTGCCCATATTGAGTGAGTCAATGGCGTCTTCGGATTGGATTCTATTGAAGGGCTTCCCCTTATTTATGATAGCTGACGCGTTAGTGGGTATTTTTTGGTGCCTCCATAGCCAGGTGGGCAGGAGCAGCAGTGCGTTGCACACGCTTCTTGATTAGACCGGGGTTCGAGCCCATGACCACCAAATACGGAGAATGCGGAAAGGTTAGGGAATGACCACCGCATATCCCCGGAGCAATATGGCCTTAGTTGTTAATGCTCCTAAATAACAATAACAACAATGGGTCTTTTCACTCCGTAGCTGAGTTAGTCGGTCTCAGGCGTAGACAGCAAGGTTCCTTCCCCCCCAGAAAATTGAGGTTTTTTTCGTCCAGCTAGTTAGTTATTTGGTTTTTAGGAGCATTAGCATCTAAGGCCATATTGCTCCGGGGATATGCTGTGGTCATTCCCTGACCTTTCCGCATTCTCCGTATTTGGTGGTGACGGGTTCGAACCCCGGTCTAATCAAAAAGCGTGTGCTAAGCACTGCTGCTCCTGCCCACCTGGCTACGGAGGCGCCGTGCATTTTGTCCAGTAAAACAGGCAACTCGACCAGAGAACACACAATTTGGCATAATACATAAGTAATCATTTACGTAAGACCCTAATTTAATAATTTGTTTTTTTTATTTATTTATGATAGCCTCTAGGTGGAGTTTTATCGCCTCCCTCTTGTTCCGAATAAAAAGTGCTCTAGTTCGGGAGAAGGCAGTTCTGTCCGACAGTGAGCCGAAGTTTTTCCACTTTTTGTGCATATTCTGTTTTCTTCGTTGCAGCATAGAGAAAAACAGTGGCTATCCATCTTGTCATCAGATCAATCCAGAGTTCGGGGTCGCATTCTCCAAGGACATCCCATGGGATTGCTTGGGCCGCATAAACACACTTTTTAGGATTAAGGTATTTGGGCGCTGTAATTGTTTTGGTAGTGACTTTCCTTCTTCCAGAAGTGATAGGCATTTCTATTTGCACAGAGAGAATGATGGGGTTATGATCACACTGTATATTGCTTATAGGATTTGATTAGCCACACCATTTGCTGATACGAACGCAAGGTCTAATGTGCTTTCGCCCCTCGTGGGTAGTGTGCTAACCAGTTTAAGACTAATATACCTAGACGCTGACTCAGTCTTCTCTTGAGGCTCCTCAGAGTATTTGGGATTGAAATGCCCACACACGACGTGCTTCCGTGATGAATGGAGATGGTTAAGCAGCCAATTGAGGAGTTCAGCAACTACTTGTGCGTCTGGATCTGGTGGGATATACACTGCGAAAATGTGGAGAGAATTGTTTTGGCTGTTATTGTTTTTAGGTTTTATGGTAACTAGAACTGATTCAAAAGAGTCAGACTGGCTCGATACTGAGTGGAAGATAGAAAATACCTGCTCATTGAAAAAAAATTGCAACTCCTCCTCACCACGGGGTATTCTCTAGACGTGCACACTATCTGATACCTTGCATGCCAAGTAGAGGAAAGTGTTTCTTCATTGGGGCCAAGCCAGGTTTCTGCGAAGCAAACCACGTCCATTGCACTGGACACCAAGAGCTCCTCAACTTCATTCAATTTATTCCTCATGGATTGCACATTTTGGAATAGAATTTGGAATGAAGCTGTTCTCTTTACCGTGGCGAGGGATGTATGCGGTCTAATCCGCCTGTGATGCGTCGCTGGTCTTCGATATGTTGAAACCATGACAGGGATCCTAAAATTCGAGGAGAGAGAGATGACAGGGATTTTGGGTAATTTTCAATCTCATTTTCAATCACCGTTGGGAGCCCCTTTTCCGTGGATATGTTAAGGGCGAAGCATGGATTTACATTGTTTTTCCTACGGCTATTTCCATTTAGACTGCTTTAGAGCAGTTGGGTTGTTAGTAAAGAATAGAGATACATCGTCTAGTCAGAGTCTGGACTGTTGTGGACACATCTCAGGAGCGTTTAAAGATATCACTTCTTTTCTACTTCGTGCTTCATAAAATGGCCTGATGATGGTGCCGAGAGGCCATTTGGTCCACGTTCCAATCATTTAAAACTGACTTCTATCATAATATATGCGAAAAGAAGCATATGCTGTGCTTCGACTCTGAATCTCTGAATCTTTAAGTCTAACTTAAGTTCCTCAATCAGTACATCTGTGACGAGTTGTGCTGACCTGTCTGGGGCCAAACACGAGACAAACAAACTGCTGGGGGAGGGGGGGAGGCTGGGTGATGAACCAACCCGTTTGAAAGGCCGAAGCTTCGAGACTAGTGCGGTTCCCGTCCAAGTGGTTTTCTTCCTGTTCAAACTGTTTCGACTGGCCGTCTTGCATTTGGTAGTCTGCATACTTCCCCGGTTCGGCACTCAACACCAAGTTGGTCGCAGGCCTGGCAGTGGTTCGATCTTGTTTAGGGCTAACTGACGAGTAACTTCCTGGATGCAGTTCAAGGGCATTTGATGCGACATTTTTATTTATGTACTGATCGTAGCTGACTTCGTCGGGTGGCGCATGACCACCGTTTGTTTCCTTGGGCAGGTTTAGCTTGAGCGCGTTTAGATATGATTTATCTCTCTCAGAAGGGAGTTTAATGAAATCTTCTCTTTCTCTATTAAGGTCATAGACAATAGACAGTATTGGGCGGTGTTTTCACGACTGCGACTTTTGGTCGGTTATCAGCTTTAACGCCAGAACTAGTCGTCAAGAAAGTGGACTTGTGTAGACATGTGTATATGTAATTGGCGGCACCTAGAACGTCTGTTCAACTCCGCCTCGTGTCTCTGTGAAGAACAGTATTACTACAAATGGGCCAGATATGTGTGTGACGTAGGTTTGTGTGTATTATGTGTGTGTTCTGTTGTTATGTTCTGGCCACTTGGCTACCCAGAAGCATCAGTCACCTGGACAGATGATTCTGGGTACTCATCCACACCACGGGAAGGGGAGCTAGTTCCAGTAGAGCACGTAATGCCTCAAAAGAGACTCTGACCCACCTGATGTTGCCAAAAGGTGAGCCAGATTCCTCCGGGGGCCCATTCCAGAGGAAAAGAAAGGAGCAAGAGAGAAGAAAAAATATATATATAATAATAATAAAAGAAAATAATAATAATCATAATAAATAATAATAATAGAAATCATCAAGAATTTCCTCTTTGGTTAAATAATAATAATAGAAATCATCAAGAATTTCCTCTTTGGTTAAATCATTATCAATATTGTATACCAATAAGGTTGGATTCAATTTCTTAGGTATATCGGGGGGTGATTCCAACATCAGACAGGATTTTTGAGGAAGAGATGGTATCCAAATCTTTACATGAATCAGTTTCTAAAATTACGTCTTTGTTTTTAATGAGACGGAGAGCTTTAACTTTGACTTCTTTCAAGTCTTGCTTTAAGGTTTTAACTACACGTTCTTTAACATCAGTGCTCGTAGTAAGAGTAGAACTCTCAGATGCCTTTAGGAGTAATAAATGTGGTTTTCTGGTTGAAGTAGTTTTAACATTAGCGGATTGCAGACTGTCTGTTTGGTTAATTATTATTATTATTATTATTATTATTATTATTAATAGCCATATGGTACAAGGAAGCCTGAGGCTTATGCTGCACCAGCCAAAAAAAAAAAAAAAAAAATTCCCAAGTTACCCCCTGAGAGAGAGAGAGAAGTAGAAAGGAATCACCAAGAAAGAGAAGAATGATGATATCCAGCTCAGGACCCTGGGTTTGCCAAGCCCATACTCACTAGATGTGAGCCCCCGGGGTTAATAGAAATTTTTGCAAGGGATTGTGCAGTAGCCTCAGAGAAGGTTTCAGGAGAAACTACGTTCAAAGAAGTATCAACTAATTCTGTAGAAGTTGAAGATTTTGCCACAGAAGCATATGAGAGAGGTGTGGGCATAGTTTTGAGTCATCACTTCTTATCTGCCGCATCTTAATTTTCATCTTAAGAGCTTCGTTTTCTCTAATGAAGCCATTCACAGCTAATTCAAGACCGCTCCAAGAATGAAGAATAGCTTCGATGGCAGTTTTTGTGACCTTACTATTGTCGTTTAATAAGTAAGTTTCAATTTCTTCTCGCAGGAAAGTAAGTACATCGACAGGGGAAAGATCTGAAAGTAAGACAGTCCCGACATTTGGTATTTTAATTTTCCTGGCAGTTGAAGTAGCAGCCCTAGTCAAAGTGCCAGGACTAAAAGGTTTTACTTGAGAAGAATCAGTAGCGACATTTGTGGTCGTAGAAATTGGTACTTTACTTGAAAATTCAAGATGTTCTGATTTAGCCTTAGGAGCGGTTAGACTTATAGTTTCCCTTGTCTTACTTTGTTCCTGTGAAGAAATTAGAGGTGGAAACTCATCAGTGTTTACCGACAAATTAGTGGCGCCTGTATTTTCTTCCACGTTGGGGGTTTGTTCTTGGGAGGAATCCAGTATGGAGAAGTCTCCTTTATCACGGTGCAAGTTAATAGCTTCACTAATAGCCTCTGTCATCCCTGAAACTTTACAATTTTTAGCGACAAGAGGCAATTCTGTGGAATGAAGGGTTTTTACCCTTGAGATATTTACCTCGGATGGTTAAACATTCATACGGCAAGGAGTAGCAGTGAGGAATAGATAAAAGTATCGGCTCAATTTGTGCGCTAACCTGACCTTGGGGTAGCTTAATTGACCCTTCTTGTACGAACTGAACTACTTTTGTTGGAAAATCTTTTGTCAGTAAGGTTGCTTATGCAAATCTAAAATTAATAAAATAACTTTACCTCATGACTTCTTTCAGAAGCTGATACACTCAATTTTGAGACTTAATATTCCTCTTCCTGATGATACCAAATACCACTGTTATTAACTGTTCAGGCAATTAAATTAGGACCAAAATAGTAAAGCACTTTTTCACTCAACTCTAGGGAGCAAGCAGACAAGAAGCGCCGCAACATGTACACAGCCTACATCGATTAACGCAAGGCCTTTGACTCCGTGCCTCATAGCTGGCTAATAGAGGCGCTGAAAATCTACAAAGTCAATCCGATAGTGACAAACTTCCTAGGAGAAACGATGGCGAAATGGAGTACCACAATTAAGGTCGAAAACATCACAACCAGGCCAATCCCCATCAAGAGAGGAATCTTTCAGGGAGATGCCCTGAGCCCATTGTGGTTCTGTCTAGCACTTAACCCGTTATCTACCATGCTCAACAGTAGCAAGTACGGATATAACCTCAAAGAAGGAAGGAAGAACCGGTACATCCTCACACACCTGATGTATATGGATGGCATCAAGCTCTACGCAGGAACCGAGAAGCACCTTCAGCAACTACTCCAGATCACAGAAGAATTCAGCAATGATGATATTAGGATGGAATTTTGTCTAGACAAATGCAAGACCCACGGATTGCGTCAGGGAAAATTAGTCAACCGAAACTACCAGCTGCAGAGTGGTAAAGAAATCGAAGCCAATGGCAGAAGGAGAGGCCTACAAATACTTGGGGATGATGCAGGCTCAGCAGTTACAGCATAAGGAAATTAAGGCCTGCCTGACCGAAAAATACCACCAGAAACGCAGAAGCCTGCTAAAAGCAAAGCTGAACGGAGGGAACACAGTTAAAGCCATAAACACCTATGCAGTCCCAGTGCTAACATACTCCTACGGGGTCATAGATTGGACTAACACCGAGCTGGAGGATATCATGAGAAAGACAAGGATAATGATGACCGAGAGCTGCCGTGGAGAGACTGACAGTTGCACGGGAAGAAGGAGGAAGGGGCTTGATAGACCGCATTGAGCAAGAGAAGACAGCGATAGTTAACATTAAGGATTATTTCCAGAAACACACAGCAGCATTCCACCAGGCCATAAGGAAGATAGACAAGCGGTATACCCCACTCAACCTAAACGAGGAGCCCCCCTCCAGAACCAGGAGGTACAAACGAAGCTACAAAGATGGGCAGAAAAGACACTCCATGGCAGACACTACAATGATCTCCATCAGGGTCACATAGATAAAATTGCTTCCAATGCATGGCTCACGAACGGGACGCTCTTCCCCGAGACTGAAGGATCCATGCTCGTCATCCAAGACCAGGTAATCAACACCAGGAACTATAGAAAATACATCTTCAAGGAGCCCGGGGTGTTAGAAGACACATGTCGACGGTGCCACCTTGTCTCAGAAACGATCCAACACATCACCGCGGGATGCAAGGTGATCACCCAGACTGAGTACCCTCATAGACACGACCAGGTAGCCAGGATAATACATCAGAAGCTTTCAAGGAAATACCAGTTGATCGAAGAAAGTGTACCGTACTACAAGTACGAACCCCAGGCAGTACTAGAGACCCCAACCCATAAGCTGTACTGGAACCGCGTCATAATAACGGATAGGACAATCCCGCACAACAGATCGGACATAACCTTTGTGGACAAGAAGGAAAAGGCGACCTATCTGATTGACATAGCGGTACCCAACACTGGCAACCTGAAGAAAACCCATGGGGAAAAATCAGGAAGTACACGAAACTCGAAACTAAGACAGGAGATCAAAGAGATGTGGCATATGCAACAAGTAACGACCATCTCGATCATCTTGTCAACCACAAGTATGGTGCCGAAGACCCTACACAACAGCCTAGGAGCAATAGGTCTCCCAGAGAACACCTACAAGGAACTCCAGAAATTCGCAATCCGGAACACCTGTAGGACAGTCAGAGAGTTACTCGACGAACAGTAACACCAGACATAACAACAACCACCCTGTGTACTTGGTAGCAATACCCGTCACGAGGTGGAAAGCACAATAAGGGAGAAATAATATAAGACCAGAAATAATAATAATAATAATTATTATAATTATTATTATTATTATTATTTGGTCTCTAGTACTATTATTATTATAATTATATTATTTCTCCCCCAATCAGAAGAAAATAATATTATAATAATTATAATAACAGTACTAGAGACCACAACCCACAAGCTGTACTGGGACCGCCATAATAAAGAATAAGACAATCCCGCACAATAGACCGGACATAACCCTTGTGGACAAGAAGGAAAACGCTACCTATGTGATTGTCATAGCAGTACCCAACAGTGGCAACCTTCAGAAAACCCATGGGGAAAAAATTAGGCAGTACACGAACCTAAGACAAGAGATCAAATAGACGTGGCCTATGGAACAAGTAACGATCATCGTGTTAACCACCGGTATGGTGCCAAAGACCCTACATAAGAGCTTAGCAGCAGTCTCCCAGCAGACACCTGCAAGGAACTCCAGAAAGTCGCAATCTTGAACACCTCTAGGATAGTCAGAGAGTTCCTCGATGAACAGTAACACCAGACATAACAACAACCACCCTGTACACTTCGTAGCAATACTCGTCAAGAGGCGGAAACCTCAATCAGAGAGGAATAATATAAGAATAATAATAATAATAATAATAAATACATCCCTAATCAGAGCCCTTAGTGTCAGATGGCACATGTCGTCGATGACATTTGACTTCAGAAAGAATCAAACACATCACCACAAGATGCAAGGTGATCACACAGACGGAGTACACTCGTAGACACGATCATGCAACCAAGATAATAAGCAAGCAAGCGATGAAATATCAGTTGATAAAGAAAGTGTACCGTATTAAAAGTACGAATTCGATGCCGTACTAGAGACCTCAACCCACAAGTCCTACTGAGACCGCGCTGTAATAAAGGACAAGACAATCCAGCAGAACAGACTGGACATAAGTCTTATCGACAAGAAGGAACAGGCTACCTGATCGATAACGCGATGCCCAACGCTGGCAATCTCAAGAAAATCTACGAGGAAACGATCAGGAAGTAAACGAACCTAAGACAGGAGGTCAAAGTGATGTGGCATGTGTAACAAGTCAGAGAGTCAGAAAGAGTTCCTCAACCAACATACTCAACCAAGTTACATCAGACAAAACAATCTCCTCAAACAGTTACATCGACATAACAATCTCCTTGTGCGCTTGGTATATGTACCAAGTGCACAGGGTGACTAATCTCGCCTTTATCCTGGTACCACTCTACCCACCCCGTGTAAAGTTTGGCGTAGGAAAAAGGCGCGATTAGCCCAGTGGTTGCAACACCGGACCATCAATATCACGACCCTCGTTTGGAACCCATCACGATGAAAAAAAAAACAAAAAAAAAGAACGAATGGTTTTGGGCCTTTTTCGCAAAGTGACTGAGTTAGTAGGTCTCAGGCCAGAGTAGCATGGGTTTTTCTCTTCATTACTCTTTTTTTTTTTATTCAGCAACAGCAAATCCACAGAACACACAATTTGCAGATATAACATATACGGTGCAATATGACCTAGGTCGCGGAAGCCACTAAAACCCACAACAACAATAGTAGAACACGCACATATCAAAACCCTGAGTTCGAATCCCCTCCATAACGTGGAATATTTATGGATCTTTTTTACAACATACCACGGTCGGTCTCAGGCGAGGGTAGCATGGTTTTTTCTCTCGGAAACTTGGAGTTTTTGTCCAGCAAACAGAAAATCGACCTCAGAATACTCGCAATTTACAGACATTATACATTAAGCAACATGGCCTCAGTTGTCGATGCTCCTAAAAACCAAACAACAACATATCAAAAATTAAAAAAAGAACAAACGCAATAAAATAATAATTCGAAAATGTTTTAACGATTTTTATTGTAAACAATAGCATAAAATACGTAAAATTTTTCTATTGAAACGTAGCCGACACCAGTTTCACGAAGTGTGATGTTGAAAAATGTCAATCTAAAAGTCGATGATAAATATTGCTAAAACAAGCCCTTACTTTGTAATGATCTGAAAATTAATTTCAAATTTTTCTCCATGATTTGAAGATAATTTCTTTAAAATCTTCAAATCATGGAGGAAAATTGCAAAGCCCGATGCAGTCTCATTAAAAGTACATGCACTCTACTCCTGTTGATATTTCTTTCTATCTTCTACCCTCACCGAAGCCGTTCCACAGTTTTGTAGCCAAGCCGAAACCAAATGACCCCATTAAGCTTCCTGAAACTCGACGTCCCATCAGACAGCTTTGTAGGTGTAAAAGTTGCTTCACGACGAAAGGAGTAACAGAAAAGAAAACAGTGTGAACAATATATTAGCAATAAGGCAAGTGACTGTAGTGTAGAGCCCTTGATACTAGGGGAGCGACATTTTGATGCCACAAGTTATCTGGAAATTGTTGTTTCCGATTAGGCGTACCCCTTCATGGCTGCAGCGTATCCATCTGCGAATGGGACGTTCTAAGAGTATAATGTGCTATGTCACAAGGTGAGAATTGTACAAAACTGGTTCCACGAACATGAGAGTGAATTTAGCCTATTGCAGTGGTCTCCCCATTTACCAGTTCCCGACCCAACCTAGCACTTGTGAGATGAGATGGAATGATCTCTTCAGAGAAGAGTTCAACAACCTTCCAATTTGCAGCAATTATGCGAAGCAGTTGAGTCAACGTAGAACAACACCAACAACGTAGGTGTCGAAAATGCGCCTCAGGGCACATTTTCGTCCAGGGTCCATGCCGCGACGAATCATGTTTCTCCCCGAGAGCTAAAGAGTGACCTACTCGCCATTAGGTAGGTGTTCTTAATAAAGTGCCTATTCAGTATATGTTTCAGACTAGTAATATAGGGAGTATCTATGGATCAATAATAACAGAAGGATCAACGACCTCAATCACTTCAAGAAACAAACATTGCATGATAAATATGAGCATTAAAGCAGAATGGAATAAACCATTGCCGCATTATTATCGCATGAAAAACCTGTTGCCCTAACTGCAAATAGTGATGCACTTATGATAATGGCAAAAACATTGCACTTTAGTGTAGAGTAACGAAAAAACCTGGTTGGTATAGTTCACGTGGTTGTTATTATGCGGTGACAAAACGTGTGTTTAAAAGCCAATTCATGTCTGAAAAGAAGGGAAATTATAAGAAGGGGAATCGTAATTTATTCGCAATAAAGGGTCATCGTCCGTTGAACAGTTTGTAATTTTTGTAATATAATTTTACTTTATATGACTCCCATCACTTTTATTAGATTTTCACAAAAACCTCAATTATTCGGATGCTGTCCTCCTCATGAGTTCCATAGATTGCCCACCTCTATTTTGGAGTGTCATTATACAGCAAAAGTAAAGTCACCTGAGTAGAACTCTGGAGCCTTCAATCTAATAAATACAATTGACTTTTATAAATTGCTGAAAGCAGAATTGAACTGTAATCCTAGAAATCCTGATAAAATTAACACTGGCAAAAAAGACACGGAACAATTTCTCATAAATGTGCATAAGCTCTTTGATAAGCATTCTCACAGAAATACAACTGAAATATTCTAAGGAAATCGAATCAGACCATTTCGACTATTTATAAATATTCGCTGTTCTTCTATGGTCCATATAAAATATTTCCAATTTACAGCTGATTAAACAAAATATTATTCTAAAACGATCAATTCCTTTTTACAGCCATAAAGGAAGGGGTTGCAAATCAACAGAGTATACCACTCAGTACCAAAAAAAAAAACTTCTGATTATCTAAATTATATTTATTTACTCTTCTTGTCACACCATCCATTAAGGAGAGCACTGCATTCTTTCCTCACCCCCATAAAATGTATATCGTATCCGTAAATTAAGTTCCTGTATGATCAATTTGCTACTTGAAATATGAAAAAACCCAAAAATGGTTTTATTTTTCTTCAAAGTAACTACCATTTGTAAAATCAATTATTACACCGTTCTAAACGTTTATGATAAGAGTAAACGAAGGTGTTCAAAGAAGTGATGTTCAGTACGGCTGTTACGATTTCCTTCATGTTCCCAACATTTTGAAATCCATTTCCATTGAGGGCAGTTTTCACCTTGGAAAATAGAGAAAAGTCCGCTCATCGGTGTAATGCCATGTTTCGTCATAAGTGTCTTCACAACAAGTACGGAATGGACGGGGTCATTGTCGTGAAAAAAGAACCAGTGCCTTTTCTCTCGAAATTGCATACTCACCCGGGAAATGCACTTCAATAATCTTTGAAGCTCCTGTATGTAGAACGCAGCATTGATTCTCTCCCCTTCAGGTGCAAATACCCTATGAATCACACCCTATTTATCGATAAACATCAGGATCGTCTTGATCCTGGAGTTCTAAAAACAAACATTTTGGGCTCTGGTGATGATTTTGAAGTCCACTGCACCCTCTGACGCTTCGTCGTACTGAAACACCCAACACTCATTTACAGTGACAATATGGCTGAGGAAATTACGATTGTCTTAACAAGTCTGAATGAAATCTTCGCATGATGACATTCTTCGTTGCTTCTGCTCATCTGAAGGACTCTGCGGCACGAATTTTGCAAAGACCTTTCTTTTTCATAAATCTTCATGCAGAATTTGACGAATCATATCCTTATTCATAGAATTCAACAAAAGAAAGCAATTTGCATGCGCGCGTAGGGTATAGTGTCCTTGATTTGTGCTCCACAAAAAAGATATCTAAAGTATGGATTATTAAAAGTTTCCCGATAGTTACATATGCTGATGGATAACCTAGAGGATGCCTGAAAATATGAGCGACCTTATACATGAAAGAAATGAACAGGCAATTATTATTTTAACGTTTTAGGTTTACTACCATATATTTATCCAGTTACAAGAACACTAAGTATTATAAGAATGGTCTGCTATGTACCGGCCAATTGTAAAACATCAAGCTAGAAAGTAGTTCACGGCACCGAGGTTTGATACCCTGGAGAGATAAACCCTCCCTTTAGTATTAGCTTAAAGTTTGTCTCCTTCCATATGTTTCGGAAGTTTCCTGCTAGAAGGCATTTGTTAAATGTGTCCAGAAGGTGCAGTGCGAATTTTTAGCAAACTCCTTGACTACATCTACTTCAAGGAGATCTCTTCGAGGTATCTTATCGTCATTTGTTCGCTGTAGCAAATCTTGTTGCTCTTCCAGGGTAAATGGAAGTTCCAAGTTTTCAGTAGTATATTATTTCTTTTCTAGAGACAATTGACTGCTACTCTAGCTTAATGGGTGGTCATCGACAGTAAAGAGTCGAGCATGTTTGAGGTGGAGTCCTTCTACAAAGCGTCAGAGAACTATCAGGCCTGATTGTGAGACGTAAGCCTTCTCCTCTGGGGAGTTGGTTGGACACAATGCAGCAAACCACTCCTCAAGGATTATTATTTCCGTGGATGTAAACCACTCTCCAGGGATTATTATTTCCTTATGGCACCAGCTTGTGACTAGACACAAGCTGCAGCCATGAGGCTCTCGTACATTTCCTTATGTCGTCTGTGTATCTGTTCTGTAAAGTCCAATAGTGCTCCCTATCAACATCAATTTCCTCTTGAGGTAATGAATTGTTCGTTGGAAGGTTTTGCGTTCCCAATTTATCATTTTTTTGCTGTTTTGGAGCTCTTCATTCCACCAGGGAACTGCATTTCTGATTGCATTACGTTTTGGAACAGCTGCTTTACAGGCTTCTTGAATTATCTTGATGAGCTAAGATGGACACTTATTCGTTGTTTCTGGTCAGATGTGATGGATCAGCATGGAGCTTATTAGTCAACACTTGGTGAATAAAATTCCAGCCTGCTTTTCTTAGCATTAGCATTAGCATTAGCATTAGTAGAGGCATTTGATATAAGAAAGCAAACTTATGCAGCATCAGCATCAGCCAAAAAAAAAAAAAATAATAAAATAAAATAAAAAATAAATAAATAAAAAATAACCACTTCCACTTCACCCCTCTGTTCGTTCGAAATACCTGTCCAGCTGAGCCTTAAACTTATTTAGGCTATCAATTTCCACTACAAGGGATGGAAGTCTGTTCCACCAACCAACCACCCGCTGGCTAAAGGCAAATTTCCTCACGTCTATCCTACATCTGTCTTTCCTCAATTTGAATTTATGCCCTCTCAGGTGATTTTTCTGAGCAAGAGGAAGAATCCCATCAGCATTGAGCATGTTCAAACCATTCAAGGCTTTATACACCTCAATCAGATCACCTCGCTGGTGCCTAAAAAATTTCACCCAATACCCCCGGCGGGATTCGAACCCACAATCCCCGGTTTAGGAGACCGATGCCTTATCCATTAGGCCACGGGGGCGCTGTAGTGCAGAATCTAATAACATCCATAAGAGTTGGAGGTGCATGATCCACAGAGCAACCCAGGGAAAAAGGAAATCGCCCTGTAGTTAGATATCTAGGACTCGTTGACCTTACTTTTTGACAATTTTCAGACAACAGCAGAGGTTAGAGTTTCTTCATAGTGAGCTCAGAGGGTATTGCTGAAGGCGAAGGTATTACCTGTCTTGTTTAGAACCTCAAGACTGGTAGATATGATATAGTTCTCCAAGTCTTCACCATTTCTGGTGCCAGCACGGTCAGGGGTTGTGCCTCCACAGTGGGGACTGTCAAGGAGGAGTGAAAGATTTGTTGTGGTAGAGTCCACCGGGGATAGGTGTTGGGAATTAAAAGCTTAGGATAGGGTGCCTATGTAAGAGGAGATCGCACTGAGGCCAGTGATTCTGTGTGTGTTTTCCCATACCAGCCGAACCAGCTGTAGCCAACCAGCTGTAGCCGGTATCAGCATACCCCACAACATGTCCACAATAGAAGCATATGACGTCAGCAAGGGCAGGGGATGAGTTCCAAGTAGGTTCCCCCCCCCATTGCAGGTCTGGCAGGTTCTCTCCCGATTTGAGAAGGGACCTACTGTAGTGACCTCGTCCAATCAATAGATCTCAGTCCAGTTTCAGCACTGTGGGATGAGATGGAATGAGCTCTTTAGGGGTGGCGATCCGTAGCCATCCAATTTGCTACAACTGTGGGAAGCGGTTGAGTCAACTTGAGTCAGCATGGACCAGAACTCTTGTGGCACTCATAAAATGACACCTCGTTAAGGGCCATATCACCAGGAATTCACTCTATTCTAGGAGATAGAGGGGGGGGGGAACTACTCTATTAGGGCGCACCTAATAAAGTGAACATTCAGTGTAGAAGTTCTTATGCGCACTGTTTTTTGAAACTTAAAATAAGTAATGCATGATCAATTTGACTATTTTTGCAGAATATACTAAGTTTTCCCGGTGGGGCTCATTAAACTCCTCCAGAAAACTAGCATTAGACGCAAGTGAATGTAATAGCATTGAAATGTAGGTCATGAAAATTACTAATATCAAGCGGATGTACAATATATGATGAGAGATAATGCATGGAGCCGAAACCCCAGCAATACTTTTGCGGACACATTCATCTAGGAAGGTTCTTAAAATATGAAAATCACTAATGAAATCACTCCAGTCACTGGTCTGTTTCCAAGGCCACGACAACCAATTAGTGTCGCCTATTTTACATAATCTACTTTCCTAATGATATTCTAAAAATAACTCCAGTATGTTATTTTGTTGATTGATTAAAATATATTGAGACTAACAGAAGTGAATAATGAATGGCCAGTTTATTATTTTGTGCAGTAGAAGACGATCATCGTAACAATCAACGACAAAGTGCGCATGTAAATTGACAGGTATCGACATCAAGCGTATTTCATAAAGCTTTTTTTTATGCACTGGACCCCTTTTCCATACTGAATACCAACTACAAAATGGAGGTCCCATTTTTGTAATACTCGTAGCAGTGTTGAATGAGGATCATGAAAACTGGTATGAGATAAAACGTTCTGTAAAGCATCAAACAGCCGAAGGCTCGTTCCTTGGCCAGAGATATCCTTCGTAGTTTGTTGATTAAAGTTGAAGGACATCTCCTGGCAGAGATATCCTTAACTTTAACAGAGAGCAAAGTGGAGGAGAAATTGTTGAAGTTAAACATAAGGAAGGCAACCTGGGGTGGACGGGATCTATCCAGTTATATTGAAGTAGGCAGCAAACCCTTAGACATAATTATGAGAGCTTCCTTGGACTCATGGGAGGTCCCCATGGACTGGAGATGTACAAATGTATCCCCAATCAAAGGGTTCAAAGGGCACACAAATAATTATAGACCTAATAGTTTAACTTGTGTTCCGGGAAAAATAATGGAGTCACTGGATAAAGATGTGATACCGGTTCATCTAGACAAGGCAGCAGTAATAGCTCAGATACAGCATGGGTTTATTAAGGGGAAGTCTTGTCTGACCAATTTGATTGGATACTACGATGTTGTCACGAAGGAACTGGATGCAAAAAGTAATTTTGATATCATATTTCAAATTTCGGGATTTCAGGAAAGCTTTTGATACTGATGGTTGAGTGGGAGACGCCAGAGGCTGGTAATAAATGAACACTGCTCTACGTGGACTAATTTTATTAGCGGAGTCCCCAAGGGTTCGGTGCTGGCCCAATTGCTGTTTTGTGCATTTATCAATGATATCGATGAAGGTATATTAGGCTTAATGTCCATGTTTGCAGATGATACAAGGTAAACAGGGTTGTTAATTATAGTAAAGACATTATGCTACTGTAACAGTATCTAGAAAAGTTAAGCAGATGGGCCTAACTTGGTGCCACGTCTATGAGAGCATAATTCAGTTGGTGCCACTCCTATGAGAGCATAATTCAGTTGGTGCCACTTATACTGAGAGCATAATTATGCTGTCATAGAAATGGCAACTAAAGTTTAACATTGACAAATGCAAAGTGCTCCATATGGGTACAAAAAAAATACAAATTGTTATATTAGGGTCACCCGTAATTTCTTACATATACCCATTTATATATTATGTCTGTAAATTGCGTGTGTTCTCTGGTCGATTTGCCTGTTTTGCTGGACGAAAAAACCCCAGTTTCTAGTGGGAGTGGGGAAACCTTGCTATCTACGCTTGAGATCGACTAACTCAGCCACGGAGTGAAAAAAAACAAACCCATTAAAGTTCCTCGCGTCATAGACGGTATTCAAACCCTGGCTTTTTCCACTCGGTGTAGGGAGGACGGCTACGATACCACAGTACTACTCGCGCAGTCCACTTCATATGAGTAGCAGTAATCCAAGAGAAACGTCCAAATGTGTGATACTGCTATCAGGGAGGTCGAGAATGAAAAAGACCTGGTGGTAATTGTGCAGACAGATATGAAGTTCTCTAAGTAGTCCAGACGGGCTGCCAGAGCAGGTCATGAAGTTTTGTCAATGATATACAGGAATTTTGCTATGTCAGGCCACACCTTGAGTACTGTATACAGGTCTGGTGGCCTCATTTTAGGAAGGATGTAGATTTGCTAGAACGAGTGTAGAGAAGGGCAACAAGATTGGTGAGAGGAACAAAAGGGTGTGCTTACGAAGAAAGGCTTAAGGTCTGCAAGTTGCAGCATCTGTAGACTAGCCACATGCGAGATGATCTGATCGAGGTGTATAAGGCCTTGAATGGAATGGTTTCAGCAGGTTCAATGCTGACGGGATACTTTCGCATGCGCAGATTAAAAACTTGAGGGAGCATAGATTCAAATTGAGGAAAGACAGTTGTAGAATAGATGTGCGAAAGTTTGCCTTTATCCAGCGGGTAGCTGATTTGTGGAACAAACTTCCATCTCGTGTTGTGGAAGTTGATAGCCTAAATAAATTTAAGGCTGAATTAGACAAACATTTGGAGTGACCGGAGTGGTGAAATGGGAAGGTTTCTTTTTTTGGCTGATGCTGTATAAGCTTGCTTTCTCGCATCATATGCCTCAACTAATGCTAATTCTAATGCTAAATGAAGGGGCAGAGCACCTGCCAGAAGCTGGAGGGCATTGGTGCTGACCGCACAGCAAGCGGGGGTAATAACAAGCAGAATGGACAGCTGAATGGTATCCAGTATTTTCTTGTTTGAGGCCATATCTGCTTTGGAGAACCAGATTCCTCAGGCATACGTGATTATCGGTATAAAAACAGCCTTATATAATAATGAGAGAGTGTTCTTCGCTTAAGGCCCCAGGCCCGGCGTGAGACCCTTGTTACAAGAGCATCATAGTTCCGGATTTTGGTTCGGAGGTATTTCAGATGTGGCTCGAATGAGAGCTTAGCATCAAGAATTACTCCAATGTTCTTCATTTGCATTGAGAGTTCATTGGTCTTTCCATCTATTTTAATTTGGATTCGTCTACCAATATTTAATTTTCCTTTCAAGAGTATAGAGTTAGTTTTTGTTGGAGATATTTGAAGGCTATTCTCTTTTGCCCAATTTTTGAGAATGCAAAGGGCATGCATGATTATCCAGGGTATCAAGGCCGGTTCTAGGGGTGCAGCCACAGTGATGTAAGATCATCAGCATATGCCTGAGATTTGACATCTCCCAGATCAATGTTAAGGAAGTCATCCAAAACAATATTCCATAATAAAAGTTCCAGTACCGAACCCTGCAGCAGCCGCGGAAGACGTTTCTGGAGACTTTCTGATATGGAGTTAACTACGACGTTCATTAACTACGACGGTTCTGTTGGAGATATATGATTTGATGGTCTCATAAAGATTTTTAGAAATGGAAGCTCTGCGAAGCCTGCCAAGGACGCTTGGCCACCAAAGTGAGTCGAATGCCCCAGCGAAGTCAATAGCAATAATTATGAAGTACTTCTTGTGTGTCAGCAGTCGCTATGTGAAGGTTCTGCAAGGCATCAACCGTGGAGGAACCATGTCTAAACCCATATTGTTTTGGTGAAGGCAAGTTGGCACCATGGTAGTGCTGTAAAATTTTGTCGTGGAGTAATCTTTCGAATAGTTTACTAAGGACTGGAAGAAGTGTAATTGGGCGGTATGATTCTGGTAACTCTGGAGGTTTTGTTGGGTTCTTAATGATGAGTTTCGTGTTGGCTCTTTTCCACTCACTTGGGAATATTCCAGCTTGCAAATATCAGTTGAGGAGAGTTAAAATGACCTCGGGGTATACTCGACAGTCTTTTTGATTATTTCAGGCTCCAACACGTCTGGTACTGGGCATTTTCTATCCCTAATCAGAGCACTTGCAGCGCGTAGCTCATCAACACTAAACGGCGGCTCTAGGTTATACATATCATAGTGGTCGTTCTCATGGCATAGTTTGAACTGTTCCGAGTTGGCGGCTTTTGGAACGTTACATCCAAGATGTTACCAATAGATTATTCCAGGAGGTAATCATTGTTCCCTGTGGGGTCCTAGTAGAAGTAACAATCTCACCCCTAGGGAGTTTGTTAGTGGTGACTTTATACACCACTCCCCATGGGCCAGTGTTACCTGATTCAGATACTAATGCCTCCCAGGATTGCTGCTTACACCTCCTTATTTGTGCTGGGTACATGTTCTTGGCTTCTCTGTACAGTTGCCTGAGGGCTTCAACTTCAGGGGCGGGCCAAGATCGTCGCACCCACTGGAAGGTCTTTCGCCTTGAGTTCACCTCCCTGCGGAGTAGTTGAAGTTTCTGGCACCACCAGGGAAAGGCACCAGGAGCAGGATTCTTCTTTCTTATTGCCTTGTCACACGAACTAGTAATTATCCTTATTATATCCCGCTGAAGTTCATTTGGCTGTTGCTGCTAGTTTTTCTCTGTTGTAATATGCCTTGTGGAGGTGATCAGCGAGGTCTTGAAGAGCTCCCAGTTGGCTTTGCTTATTGCGTATCTGTTAAGATTTCGCTTAAGAGCAGGAAATCTGCAAAGGGTTCTGGAGAGCTGGTATGTAATAACCATGTGGTCCGAAGTGGTCCACGAGTCCTGAACTGTCTATCCAGTGATACTGCCTGCAAAACTTCTAGTGACAAAGGTGATGTCAATGGTTGCTTCCCACATCATGTTGCAGAAGGTTGATGATTGTTCGGTTGATTTAACATTGCGGAGGGAGAGTTGGACAGGAACTCTTCAAACCGCTGACCGTTTCTTGTACCCTGTATGTCCGGAGTCGTGGTATACCAGACAGGGGACCTGCAGTTGGTATCAGCACCAACGATAATCTTCTCGTTTGGAAGAATTTACAAGACATTCTCAAGGTATCTAGTGGCAAAAGTAGTGTCCTCCCCTGGCCTGCAATACAAAGATATAACATAGAAACTTCCCATTGAGATATTGACGTGGGCCAGGCCGTGCATAAGTGGGAGATTTTGGTAACGGTGATTTCGGAGTTTCGTACCGCGATTGCGGCCCACGGTATATCCTCCTCAAATTGAATTATTTTATAGGTTAGTGGGTATCCTCTGACCTGTCTCATGTGAGTATACGGTCCTTGGAGGATTATTATATCTGAATTTTTTTTTAACTGCTTTTATTCTGATTTGGTCGGCCACTGCTCTTGCCCGCTGAGCGTTAATTTGGAAGAATTTGGTCATTGAAGTATTATATCTTTTAGGGCGTGTTGCCATTGTCCAGCTTTGATTGGTGATAACTCTTGGCCTTTAGGTACACAGGGCATTTGTTATCCTGGATGGAGTGGGCATGATCTATTTTTAGGGATTTACAGTTTGCACAGACAGGCTCCTGGCCTTTGTTTTGGCATGACTTAAAATTGTGCCCCTTTTCTGAGCAGTTACCACAACTTGCAACAGCCTGGGAACAGGTGTGCGACGGGTGGCCGAAATTACAACACTTATAGCACTTGAGCACAGCCACACGCTCACGGAAGCGGTGGCTGCCACAATTCACGTAGTGCTTGCCATGATTTGGCGCCAACTCATCGATCCAATTTGTGCTGTTGCCAGTTTTGGACTTTGTCTAATACTTTGGGTAGATAAATTTTTGTTTGTCCTGGCCTGGGAGAGATCCTTTGAGGTTACGCTGATATATTTCATCAACAAGTTGGTCACGGGTAGAATCTCTATCCAAATCAAATATAATTATTGAGGGGTCCTTCTTTTTGGGGTACTCGGCAGACAGGCCAACAATGGGAATTTTTGGATTCGTCTTGATGTCGTCAGCTTCTTCCTTAGTCTCGATTTCTATTACTACATCTACATTACGCGTTTTGCGAATTGCTGTGATCCTTGTTATTTTAAAGTCTTCCTGCAAATTTGTCATGATTTTATTTTTTATTTACTCGCTTGATTGTTGAGCATTTTCCTTCAGCGGGCAAAGGACAACGAGGTGTGATTGTTTGATTAACGTTTTCCTCCTAGGCTGAGATTCTTTGCTGGTCATTGTACTCTGTTTGGTTATTCTCAGTGCATCAGCGTAGGAACGGGTGCGCTGTGGAATTTAATTTTCCCGTTCCTCATGAATGGCTTCTAACTTTGCCATCGCTTTTTCGTTATCAACATAAGTTTTAGAGAGAATGTATTCCATCTTGCTCCATATTTGCATTATATCTCCCCAAAGGAGTAATTCCGTTACTCGATTCTGCCACCACCTGCTCCAGCTAGGACCTCAGGGCCTGAACTTGTGCCATTACAGAGTCCTCCCCTCAGGTAGCATTGTTTGATCGTGCATGTTGTGTTGTGTCTTATGTACGGCGGCACCTAAAGGTTAGTTTAACTCCTCAAATTTGTTCGGGCATACAGCATAGTGTGCATAGTGTTAGGTTCAGGCGCCACCTGTTGTTTCCCACAACTGCGCCATATGTACGCTGTGAAGAGATACAGTACTCCTGTAAATGCCAGAAAGGTATTGTGCGTTGAATGTGTAGTTTTGTAATAATCGGGCAACCCAGTATTCTTCCCTAATATTTTTAAGTAATTTTTGGATATTACAGATTATTAGTGAATGAAAAACTCAATTTTTCTGAACTAGCCAGTAATTCTACTTTTATCAGAAGCTTTTGCTGCAGCTATCATGTTTTTTGTGGTTTCAGTACAAGAATGGAAAACAGCAAAGTCACATGCCGTTTCAAAATTTAATGTTTAAAGCTAGTTATTTGCGAAAACTTTGATAATAGTTGGAAAGGAACTGGGTCACGTAAGATTAAAATTTTCGCAGAAACGTTTATATCTATTTGAGGAAACTTTATGTAAAATGTATAGGTTTACCTTCATCTCGATATTCAGAGACTTAAGAGGCGGAATGAATTAGCCATTTCTGAAATACGAGTAGCTATTATGGAAGATAAATACATAATAGCAGGGTACGCGCTAAACCACTGTATAATTTAAAATTGCCCGAAATAATCTCTGGAAACAATTTTTAGTCCTGGTTCCAGCAAGGGGGCGCGATTGAATTTCAATTAACTGGCTTTCAAAATAATTTTTGGTTATTTGGGAATTTCTAAATTATATTAGGAGCGTTCTTTCTTTAAGAAGAAAGAACGCTCCAAATTGTTTAGTTTAATTTTTCACTCTACCGGCATATATAAATAAAAAAAAATATATGGCCAAAAAATTCGAAGCTCCAAGAAATCTCCAACCAACTCTACACCTAAGAGTGAAAGTAATAGCTCAATATAATCTCAACAAAAGTTGCCAAAATGTCTTTGCAGTAACGCACATGTAGCTAGTAGTCCAAATAATAGCTCTAATAGCTCTGGGCAACATTAATCATTTATATTCTTCGGTGCGCATCATGCAAATTTATGTAGAGAATGAAGTTGGGTGATCGATGCATTCCAAAAACTACTTAAGTATAGCGGCCGTTTGAGTATATCTTTCTTGCTGGTGTAAGAAGATATAAAGTGTTTTTTAATCTTATTTCGTTTAAATTAAACGTATATTTTCACTAATGTTACAAAAGTGTTTCTAGTTACGAAATTTCCAGATCAGAGCAGTTTTCGATCGGCTAAAATTGTAAACCTGTAAACGCACTAGTGTCGTAAATATAGCGATTCTTGTAAAGATTTAAAGAACTCATTTTTTTCTCAATAAACGCAAAAAAGTTCATTTTATCTCTAGGAAGAGCTGAATTTTCATGCTATTCGCTTAAAAAAAAAAAAAGTTGAACAGATGGTGTATGTTCTATAAAAACAGTCTTAATGCAATGACAAGATATTTAATTCGGTGAGTCGGCCTACAAAATTATGAATCAGAATAGATCCGTAGCTGGAAGTTTCCTGGCAATGCTGTAGATCAACTGAGGTTGGTTGGTTGTAGGGTTTTAGGCGCATCAGCAACATAGGCCATATTGCGCCGTATATAATATGTCTGTAAATTGCATGTGTTTCTGTGGTCAATTTACCTCTGTGCTGGACGAAACACCCGAGTGTTCCTGGAACCAAAGAAAATAAAAATGGCCCCCTCGCCTGAGACCAACTAATTCAGCCACTTTGTGAAAAAAATGTCCATAAAAATTCCTGGCATCATTGGCCGGATTCGAACTTAGGTCTTTTCCATCCGGTGTATATATGGCCAAAACTCTGATCAATTACGTTTCGTGTGCTTTTCAAATGTCACCTAATGAGTTAAAATCTTTATTTAGAGAAAAAAAAATATATATTTATATTATTTCATTTTCGAAAAGTATATTTGCCACTTATATGCAGCGTGATGCCAGAGTCCTGAGAGCTTACGATATTGCTTTCTGTCCCCTTCCAGGGAATGATCAACCCTCAACGTAGCACTTGGAAATTTATGCTTTACCCTATTTTGTTTCATTAAAGTAACGAATGAACTTAATAGCACTGAAAAGCTAAATAACTTACACATTTTAATTAGCTCTTCTCATTATAGAGTAAATGCAGTTTGAAGCCTTAAGTTTTTTAGCATTTCAAAGAGGAAATTGGCTCCACAAATGGCCTTTCTACTGAGGAAGAACTAATCTATTCAGTCGTTTACATTTATCTTGTTTGTTTCACCAATCAATTTTAAGTGGCATGTTGTCACTGCCATGGATTTTAATGTCAAGGCTTAATGATGCAAGAGAAAGTATTTTGCACCTGCCCCCTCATTTGGCATATACACGTATGTTATCCGTTGAGACTGTTGTAGCAGCTAAATAAACGTATAGTTTTGTTTCTTTTTTTAAATCGGATTATCATTTATTATTTATGGTACTTATAAATAACCACAGAGCTACTGGCCCTTCAGAAAGAGGTAAATAAAACTAGTAATCCATTCTTTCCAACCAAATCCATTGAAGGCCTCTCCTTTTATGAGTATTGTCAACCCCGTAGATATATCACCCGGGCAGAACTAATTTGGAATGTATAATACATACAAGGCTGCCTTTATAAAGCAGCAGAAAATGAAAATGGGAAAGACACACGCGCTTGTATTAGTAAACGAAGCAACTAAGGGAATGGAGACAATATACTCTATCTGAAAATTGCGTGAATTCTGTGATCAATTTTCCTGTTTGCTAGACGAAAAATCCGCGTTTTTGAGAAAAAAAGGCCATGCCACCCTCACCTGAGACCGACTAACTCAGTTACATCGTGAATAGAGTCCATAAAATGCTACCACAGAAAATGTTACTCTGGCAGTGGCTTAGTATGAGAAAATTTTCTTTGTGGGATTTGAAAAACAAGCGTCCGTAATATTAAAGTCTTCGACTGTGTGGGCTACAGAGCTTGACAACCAGGCTCCATAGAGAGGATGTGATTGAGGTCCATAAGTCTCTGACAGTGGGTGGTAAAATGATTATGACGATATTTCCATTGTTTTAAATGATTCCAGAATTATAGAGGCCTAAATTCAGAATATTTAGACTGCACTGTAGAAGTTTTCGTTCAGTCAGCAGGTTCTTAATTACTGGAACAAGTTATGTCAGCGGATAATTGAGGCTAATAGCTTAAGAAATTCAGAGGTCAGCTGGTTGGTTCGTTTTATTTTTTATATTCATAATGACTTTAATATGACTAGGGACTAACTACACATCAGAGTGTAATCTCAAGTCTCGTTCATTAACAATTGTCTTGAGTTTGATGATGCCTAAGCGGTACTACTCCAGGATTACTGGCACCCAGCAATCAGAGTACCATACTCTGACCGCGGCAATTAACCACCCAGTCCCTTCTTGTAGAGGGGCTGGGTGGTTAACTTAAAAGTCGAAATACCTGTATCAATATCATTAATAAATATTAGAAACAGAAAAGACCAAAATCTGAATTAGTCCATGAAGAAGAAGGGTCGTTTATAACTGCTTGGTTTCCTACCACTCAATCATCCCTTTATGCATAGTAAAAACATGCACTTAATCTACATTTATCCACTTGGACAATTGTTAATGTGAATAAGCTTTACTGAAATCTAAATAAACTATATCAACAGTGTTAGTAACAATCTCATAGGTAATCAGATATAATCCCCCCTTAACAAAGCATGCCGGAATTCCATATAATTCGAATCCTGTTCCAGGAAGGTCTTGTGTTTCATTCTTAATTAAAGAGGCTGATATAGCCGTGTGGTTAGCGCGGCAGCGAAATACTACACGCGTTTGATTTGACTGTGGTTCGAGCCCACGTGACTGATAAATACAGTAATGATTAAACTGTTGTCAAAATTATCGGTTGTAAACTCCTCTGTCTCAAGTAGCCTTGTCAGAGTATGAATAGAACACTTTCCCCATGGTAGGCACAAGAGTCAAATTTACATCTGGATACTCGCGAGTCACTTTTATGAATAAGAAATATGTTTGCAGTTCGGCATTTTATAGGACTTCGTCTGAATCCTTAACTTAAACCGCAGTATTGTATTTCGGATGTCGAGGGGAAATATTCTCACAGGATTAATTCAACCGTCTTGAGATTAAAATAAAAAATTCTGCACATTAGAAAACTGTTTCCCGCGACCCACCCCGAAAAAAATTAAAAATCGAGAGAAGATTTTCATAAACTATATATTTATCTAATATTTTCGTATATTAAATAAAATATAAGCAACCAACTCAGCATTCTATGGTTCAGAAATACAAGTTTCGTACTGTAGTTTTATTCAAGCACCTAAGAGATCCCACATAATTGCTGGAATACAAAGAATCTGAATTCCTTTTCAGGTTGCACGATGTGAGACGTGTTTTACGTGAAAGAAGCAAACTAATAAAGCAAAGAAGTCTGTGTTATTAGCAAACAAAGCTAATAAAGCAGACTTCGCAGAAATAAGGTCGCTTCGACTCTGTTCTGCTCCCTTAATAATGTTGGTACAAAGATCTACTATTGTTAGTAAAAAAAAAATCACCGATATTATACGTCGTTTCGTAACTAATGATCATGACAGCACGTCATATTTATTTGAGGGCAGAGAAAGCTTCAAAAACGAAACGGTTGTATCGCATCATATATAGACACTATATTGACATTTGTGCTCTTTACAAAGATACCACCAGAAACGATTATTACCGTAATTCGGAGAAATGGCATGGAGAATCATGAGTACGATAGGACTCCATCATTAGCGATACTCAAAGCTAAGGGAATTATTGAATGGGTAAAACGGGTGCATAACGTAAACAGCTGTCACAAATTTACCGAAGTTAAAATGTTTGTAAATATTTTGACTTAAGTACAGTAAAGCGTAACAACGAAGTTTTCGGTTTGAGCCTCAGTTTAGATGGATACAATTATTCTTAAAATGCCATCCCTCTAAATGAATAATGGGTTAGATTCGAGTACGGATTTAACGGAGGAAAACTGATATCGGACAATTTTATTATCTTTATTTTGATCGTCCTGTTTAGTTAAGCTACTTTTTTTTTTTGGTAAAGTCTGTAGACGCAGTATTCACAGTTCTTCCTTAAATTTCTTCAAACTACCACTTGAACAACACCACATGGAAGTTTCTTGCAACAATGAGACACCCGCTAGCTAAAGAAAATTTCCGTATATATTATCGGGCAACCCTTCCTCGATTTAAATTTATGTCTCCCATTTGTGTTGACAGCAAGAGGAATGATGCCATCAGCATTGAGTTTACTCAGTCCATTCAAAGCCTTGAACACCTCAATCAGATCTCTTCGCGGGTGCCTAATTTCCAGAAGCTTCAATTTGCAGAAGTGAAGTCTTTCTTGGTAGGAGTACCTTTTCTACCCACCCTCGCCAATCTCGTTGCCTTTCTCTACACCTGTAGAGAAAGGCAACAAGAACAACAGATCCACATCCTTCCTAAAACAAGGCTTCCATACCTGTATGCAATATAAAGATGTAGCCTAACCATTTTCATATACAACAGGACAATCACCTCCTTATGTTAATTCCTTCACCCTATGGAGAGTCTTTTTCCTATTGATATGTACTTTTCTGTATGTATACATCTTCGCTAATGAAGAGACTTATTTATTTTCTTATATATTTGTATATCTGTAGCCATTCACAAATACAAAGCACCAAAGGGCTGTTTAATAATTTAATCAGAAATACGTGAAATATGAAAGTAGATGACACACCATACAGTTATCTTCTCATGCAATCGGTTTTCAGTTACTGCACGTAGATTTTACCCACTTCCTCAGTTATGTGTAACGCAATGTCGAATTGGGCTAAAGACAATTGCACAATATCCAACCGGTCCATGTATCTCTTGTACAGATAATTCAAAATGGCGCAATGTGGCTAAGTCTCTGATGCACCCAAAATCCACTATGGCTATGCTGTATTAATAATTAAATTTATAAATTCATTAAAATTTGGCATTTTAGTCTAAAAATGAGGAAATTCCTAAATAAACAAGATAAACAATTTGTACAATAGTCTTCCATGCGCAACAGTATCAAAAGCTTTCCTGAAATCCAAATATATGATATCAAAATTATTTTTTGTATTCAGTTCCTTTGTAACCACATCATAATATTCTATCAAATTTGTCAGACAAGACTTTCCCTTAACAAACGCATGCTGTGTCTGAATTATTGCTGCAGTCTTGTCTAGATGATCCTGCAATGCATCTTTAAGCAGTGACTCCATTATTTTACCCGGAACAGAAGTTAAACTAACTGGTCTGTAATTACTCGGGTCACCTTTCGATCCCCTTTGTGAATTGGGGATACATTTGCACATCTCCAGTCCGTGGGAACCTCCCCTGAGTCCAAGAACGCTCTCATAATTATGGCTAAGGGTTTGCTTAGTTGTTTTGCCGCCTCCTTTAATATAACTGGATAGATCTCATCCACCCCAGGTGCCTTTCTTATGTTTAACTTCAACAATTTATCCTCCACTTTGCTCTCAGTTATTACAAAATCATTACGCACCCTGCTACAATTTGATAACCTTCTGCCATTTCCAAACCTTAATAATTCCTCATGTGTGAATGTAAATGCAAAATACTCATTCAGTTTGTTTGCTATCTGAGCAGGATCAACAGTCGAACCATCGATGTCAAGTGGACCAATCAGATTCATCCCCTTCCTTTTAGAGTTTATATAAGTAAAGAAATCCCTGCTGTTTTTCTTAGCATCTTTTGCCAAGGATTTCTCGTAATCTGCCTTCGCCTGCCGAACCTCCTTTGTGACCTGATTCTAGATTAACTTATATCTGCCATAGGCTTCTGAGTCGCTTGATAATTTATACGCAGCCCATGCATTTTTCTTCTCTGTTACGAGTCTCATTAGTTCATTTGACAACCATTTAGGCCTAAACCTTGAACAATATTTCTTAATAGGTATGAAACTTCTAGTAGCATCCACGATTAATTCCTTGAATGTTTCCACTTAGAATTTACTGTTGGTAACATCGTCAGTTGATCCCACTGTACAGAATTTAAAAACTGTCGGAGACCACTGTACTCACCTTTATGCAAGCAATAACCCTTTCCTTTACAGAAGCAATAACCCTGTGTTGCCTGATGCCCAGGTGTGAGCTCTGGCGTTGAGTTGGTCATCTGAGAGCTTGACGGGCCCCTCATATTAATTTCTTCGAGGGCATCTACCCTACACCTCAAGCTCTCATACACGCCCAGTAGAACGCTGAGTTGATGCCTAATTTCTAGACACTCTCTGCACCTGGCACACGCAAAGACATCCTCATTGGCTAGATCATGTTCTGTTCCAGAAAGTTCGGCAAACATTTCACAAGTTGCACTTTTTTAGGCGGTGATGCGTTGGAGAATCGCCTCCCCCCCTTAGTTATTCCCCGAGTCACAACACCCCTGCCACTTTTTGCCCGTTGCTTTGCTGCTCTAGTCTGGGGCATGATATTTTAAATTAATAAGATCGATAAATTTAATTAATTAATTGTCAATACTACGCTATCTTATAGAATCCTAAATGCACTGATGCGTATTACACTATATAATTATACGTTAGAGCTGCCCAGTTACCACAATTAAAAATTTGAATTCCCTACTACTCTATAATAAAACAATGGCTGCAAGATTCGAACGAAACAACAGCTTTACGTATATTAAGTAGTAATCTACAAAAACCTCTTTATCTAAATTAAAAATAAAAATAACCAGCGTAACTATAACTATAAGACTGCGTATAAAGTACAATATAAAATAATAATTAGGTAAATAATTTTTACGGTCACATTGTGCAAGGAAGCCTAAAATTAACAAAAAATACATAAAATAAAATAACAAGAATAAAAACAAATTAATAATAACAAGAAGAAAATTTTTAAAAAAATAATGAAATTAATAATAGAAAAGGAAATGGACAACCTATGCATTTCCATCCTCCCTTAGGTCCCTCCTCTCTTAGATCCAGCTGACCTTTGAATTTCCCCAAACTGTCAGCCTCTACCACCCAAGTAGGTAACTTATTCCAGTAATTTATAACTCGTTGGCTAAAATAAAACTTCCTGCAATCCAGCCTAAACAACTCCCCACGTAACTTGAAATTATAGCCCCCCTAGTTCTAGAATCATTTATAATCTTGAAAATTTCGTCCTCATTCACTTTGTTTATGCCTCTCAGAGCCTTAAACACCTCAATCAAGTCCCCTCTAAAGTGCCTAGTTTCCAAGCTCTGCAACCCACATATTCGATGTCTTTCCTCATATGGACGCCCTTTTGCCAATCTCACCAGGCGAGTTACCCGTCTTTGGACCCTTTCAAGAAGCACAATGTCTTTCTTTAGGTGCGGTCTCCATACTTGAACACAGTATTCCAAGTGTTGTCTAACAATAGCCTTATATAATGGGATTATGACGTCATTATCTCTACTAGCGATTGTTCGATAAATCATCGATAGGACACCATGGGCCTTCCTTGCAACCATGTAGACATGTAGATATGTATAGTATCTTATGTAAGGCGGGTCCCAAACGCTAGTTCAACTCCGCCGTGGTAGAATGTGATGTTACAAAAACTCTGCAGAATGGCCAGAAATGTGTGTAATGCTATGTTTGTGCTGTGTATTTGTTTGTTATGTTGTTTAGTTGTTTCTGGTCGCTTTGCTATCAGGAAGCAACAAGTACCAGGGAGGTGCGTCGTAATACCTGTCTACGCCACGAGGAGGCGGGCCACAACTGAGCGCGAACCGCAGCAAACCTCGAGTGTCACGTACTGAATGTCGAATCATTCAAAATATGAGCAAATAAAGTTAATTTTAACAAATTAAAAAAATAATAATAATAAAATAATAGTAAAATAATCAGAAAAATTAAAGATAAAAATAAGTAAAAATAAATAAAATAAAATAAAAATAAAATTCAATAAAAATAAAGATAAAAATAAGTTAATAAAATGGGGAAAAAATGGTGGTAGTGACGATGGTGGTGATATCACGAGATGGCGATGATAGAGATGCTGGTCTGAACTGGAGGTAGAGCTGGAATAGGAGTATTTTCTGAAATTTTTCTTTGAAGTCCAAGAGAGAAGACTCATTGCCTGGGGAGAATGGTTGACACAGAGTAGACAGAGGCTGACGAAGATCCAAGTAATATGGACAGGTGAAAAGAACATGCTACCAGTCTTCTGGGCTGCCACAGTTACAGAGGGGTGAATCAGACAGGTTAAACATAGCAAGTTTCGCACGAAGGGAATCATGACCCTGTTAGAAGAAAAAGAGTGCGGAGACTTGGACTGAACCGTTTTAGAATAGACTTTTGTAAGGCAAAGGACACAGATGGAATGAATTTTCTTGTGACCATAACTTTTGACGAAGAAGACCACCGATCTTGCCAGAGTTGAACCAGGTTCCAGCAATGAGTTTTTTCGGTTTTAGGATCGCAGTGGATATTAAGAGTGAAGTCTAAAAAGTCAACTGGAATGGCATGTCTAAGGTAATAGCAAAAACCTCGATAAGCGATTTGGAGATCCAGAGGTAAGCAACCGTTTAAAACCTGGAGCGCAGCTGTCGAAACAGTGCGACAGGTACGACTCATCATCAAGAGCATACGTCTTTGGATAGAGGAGAGTTTCTTTTGGATGGCACTCTTCTTAGTATACTAAACCCAGGCGCCAGCGCCATAGGTACAAATCGGAACAAACACCACTTTGTACAGAAGACGAAGAGGGTTAGTATCCCAGGATTGATGCGAAAGACAGACAACCATAGACGTATATTTGGCTATTTTATCATGGAGGTGCAAGATATGTTTCTGAAAGTTTAACTTGACTCGCATAAAACAAACATTTATGCGAGTCAACCATGGAGAGAGAACAACCAAAAAGTTTAACAATCGGAGGCCTGAAAATGTGAAGGTTGCCCTTAAGATAAAGAAGCTTAGTCTTGTTAGGAGAAATGGAAAGTTTATTAATAGCGGACCAAGAGCACAGATCATTCATAATGCTACTGGCAGTACTTTCTAAAGAAGCACGAGAATTACCAAAGACAAGAAGGGTTAGATCATCGGTATATGCTATTTTAGAAGCATTGGGAGTTGAACGGAGAAGCCATCTAGAACCAAATCCCAGACGAGGGAACCAAGCACCGAACCTTGTGGGCATCCTCGAGAGACAGAACGACTAAGTTGCTGAGTTCTAGAAATGACTTGTACAGAACAGTGGAGAAAGTAGTTGCAAGTTAAGTTGTAGGGTTGTGAGGAGCATCGAGCAGCCCTGAGGAGAGCAAAGAAGTTGTCCCACCAAAGAGAGTCAAAGGCTCCAGAGAAATCTACGAAAATAGCCATAGCATATTTAAAAGTGCAGTTGTTTACTCTGGAGAGACGTTCAACCAAGACCTCCTCAGTTCCACGGCCTGTACGAAAGCCAAACTGGTCGGAGGACTTTAATGAGCGTTCAGTAAATAGACAATCTAGACGGGCAGCAATAAGTCGCTCAACAGTTTTATCCAAGTTGGACATTAACGCAATAGGACGATAGGCCTTAGCAGAGAGGCGCCTCCGTAGCCAAGTGGTATGGCGCAGCAGTGCGTAGCACACGCTTCTTGATTAGACCGGGGTTCGAGCCCGTCACCACCAAATACGGAGGATGCGGAAAGGTCAGGGAATGACCACCGCATATCCCGGAGCAATATGGCCTTAGTTGCTAATGCTCCAAACAACAAACAACAACAGCTTAGCAGAGATAGGAGTACCAGGTTTGGGAATTTAATTTTAACAATGCCGTCTACCAAAGGACAGGAAAAGTTGCCTCTTTCAAGCATTTATTATACATTGCGACAAAGACAGGATGGATAGAGGTTGTGTAGTCGCTTAATAAAAATGCCCTCCAGGTTATCAATTCCAGACAGCTATTATTATTGATTTTGGAGATTGCCAAATCGATCTCTGCCTGGCTGAAGCAAGGAGTGGATTCAGAAGTAAGATAGGCACTGTTGAGAGATGTAATTTGTTGGTAAATAGGAAGATCAGAGCAGGGGTCATCTGAGGGAAGAAGTGCATCAAGTATGGCATTGACAGTGTTAGTCCAAGTCACAGTTTCATCATTGTGATAATCAACAGACTGGTAAATTTCTGGAGGGTGAACCTTGTTTCTAGAGAGACGATGAACCAGATTTCAAGGGTCAGAGTTACCTGAGGTAACTCTGACCCTAGAGATACAGTTACCTGAGGTAACTCTGACCCTTGGGGTCTGGTTCATTGTCTGACCCCAAGAAACCTCAGGTAACTCTGACCCTTCCCTGCAACCATTCTACAATCCTCGGAGAACTTCATATCTGACTGTATCGTAATACCCAAGTTCCTTTCCTCCACTACCGGCTTTAGTTCAACTCCGCCAAGTGTATAATTTATTTTGGAGTTACTGTTCCCTAGCTGCAATACCTTACACTTTTCTGGATTAAAGCATAGCTGCCATTTTTTTGATCATCTCTAAAGGCTGTCTAGGTCATTCTGAAGAAGCTCTGCTTGGCGGCAATCATTAACTACTCTACCAGTCTTTACATCATCTTCAACTTTAGACATTACGCCTTCTATCCCTTCATCGATGTCATTTATGAAAATAAATAAACAACAATGGTCCTAATACTGATCCTTAGGGAACCCCACTCATTACATCAGCCCAATCTGAGAATAACCATTTACAAAACCTCTCTGCCTCCTGCTCTGAAGCCACTCTGCTATCCATCTAAGGATTTTCCCTGTGATTCCAGCTGTTCCAGCCTATAAAGTAACCGCTCATGTGGGACTGAGTCAAATGCTTTGCTGAAATCCAAAAAAACAATGTTGAATTTATTCCCTAAGTCCAAATCTTGAGTGACACGGTCAGAATAGCAATAGCTAACCAGATTAGTTAAACATGATTTTCCCTTTACAAAACCATGCTGAGTATCCTCCAGAATCCCATTTCTATCTAAGTGATCCTAAATTCCACCCTTGATCATAGTCTCCATGATAATCCCTACTACTGAAGTTAGACTAACCGGCAGGTAATTTCCCACTTCACTCTTAGAACCGCCTTTATGTATTAGAGATACAGTGACACTTTTCCAATCCAAAGGAATCACTCCCGAGTCCAACGATGCTCTCATAGTTAGCCTCAATGGTTCAAGGCACACACTTGACGCCTCCCTTAAGATTATAGGGTAAATGCTATCAACCCCAGGAGCCTTAATGGCCTGTAGGCTCAAAAGTTTTTTCATTAAATAAACGCGTGAAATTTTAACATCATTAATTACATTTTTTTCAATTTCAGTCTCAGAATTTCTCATTTGACGTGAAGGTTTCTCTTCTATAAATATTGATGCAAAGTAAGTTTTGAGTTCATCTGCAACTTCAGCCAGAGAATCTAATACTATCCCATGTCCATTATATAAGGGTCCGATCTGGTTTGTTCTTCTCTTCTTTGTATTTATATATGTGAAGAATTCCTTATCCCCCCCTCTTTGCTCTCTTTGCCAGCGATTTCTCATAATCTGCCTTTGCCAGCCTAACATTTTCTGTGGCACTATTACAGATCAATTTGTAGCGGTTATAGACTTCAGGACTTTTTATTGTTCTGTAACTTTTCCATGCCGTCTTCTTCTGCTCAAGTATTTTGCAATTTCATTATTTATCCAATTTGGAATCCTCTTCGTGGAGTATTTTTTAATGGTACATAAGCATTAAAGGCGTTTGTGATTAATGTTTTAAAGGTATACCATATTCAATTGTATTCGCTCTCTATGAGATATCTACCTAGTTAATAGAGGCCATGTAGCACTTTAGCCGTCGTAATTTCCTTTCCTGAAATTATAACCCATTCCTTTGCCTTTAACTACTGCTACCTCTCTCTCTTCATCATCTACTGTAGAACTCCGTGATCACTTCCTACTACTGGTTCCTCTATTGTCAGCCCTGTTATGTCATCTGATTCATGGGCAATGATGCATGTGCCAGAGTTAATTTGACCAATACTATCAGCTAAACGCGTATCTAGGTTACCCTTTTCCTAACAAGCTAACAGTTTCCATGAACCTTTACGGTATCCTCAATAATACTCGCAAAAACCACCTTTGTTTCAATGTATCCCGTCTCTACAAAACACATTTCTTCTACCTACAAGTGCGAGCCAAGCTGAGAGAAATTTCTCTCCAAAAGCCTTGCAGAGTCCTTCAAGTCTTCAGTTAATTCACAAGGCTTTCAGCATATAATCCCTCCTAATCGTGCCTGGGCAGAATTGCAGACACATAGACATTGTTACCTAACTCGCGACGTTTCTCTTTATACTATTTATTCTATTTAAGAAATATGCAAAGCTAGGCAACCTTAAGGTGATAAGAAATTGGATTGTAATGGGTTATAAATGTAGCTCATTCTGAAAAAAAAAAAAAAAAAACCACCGGAAATCCTTGATACAATGTAGTGTTCAAGTTTGTTAAAATCTAACGTGGAAACACAGAATGTCTGTGAAGTTCGGCTTAGGATAACAGAGGGAGTCGATATTTAATTAATTAATTAAGTAATAATAGTGATAAAGAATAAGTTACCTGTATTCATAAATACTGTACAAATTAAAGCGTTTAACGTGAATATACGGTAATCAAGAATATGGGATTATATGTAGCTTTGGATAAAATTTAATAAACTATGAATATATGCCTGTATGTGAGTTTGTTAAAGAAAGTTTTTTTACGGCCTAATAAAAGTTAATTTGATTATTTACATTTACGCTATATAATTGGCACCATCTTTCACCCATAATATTTATGATTTTTATTAACATAAATTATTTTTGGTCTAATAAACACTTTTTTTTAAATATAAAACAATTAAGTAATATTTAAATTTATTAAATAGACTTAAACTCCAAGAATAAATAATTTAATAAACATAACATTTTAAAAGGTTCACTGGTTATTAGGAATTGAATAGTTGAAGCATATGATGCCAGAAAGCAAGCTTATCAGCCAAAAAAAAAAAAAATAATAATAATAAATAAATAATAAAAAAAATAAAAAAATAAATAAACTTTCCCCTTTCGCCCATCCGGTCACTCAAAATGTTTGCCTAGTTCAGCCTTAAATTTATTAAAGCTATATGTGGAAGTTGATAAGTTTAATAAATTTATCAACTTCCACAACAAAAGATGGAAGTCTGTTCCAGCAATCAACTACCCGCTGGCTAAAGGCAAACTTCCACACATCTATTCTACAACTGTCTTTCCTCAGTTCGAAGCTATGCCCCTCAGGTTCTTAGTCTGAGCAAGCGGAATTATCCCATCAGCATTGAGCGTACTCAAATTATTCAAGGCCTTGTACAACTCAATCAGATCACCTCGCAGTTACCTAGTCTCCAGATGCTGCAACTTGCAGAACTTCAGCCTTTTTTCGTAAGTGCATCCCTTTGTTCTTCTCACCAGTCTTGTTGCCCTTCTCTGTAAACGCTCAAGCAACTCTACATCCTTCCTAAAATGAGGCCTCCAGACCTGTACACAGTACTCAAGGTGTGGCCTGATCATTGCCTTATACAAAGATATAATCACCTCCTTCTCTCTGCTAGCAAAATTTCTATATATCATTGACAAAACTCCATGACTTGCTCTGGCAGCCCGTCTGCACTGCTCAGGGAACTTCATATCTGACTGCACAATTATCCCCAGGTCTTTTTCATTCTCCACCTCCCTGAGTGTAGTAGTACCACACAGTTGGTACGTTTCTCTTGGATTACTACTACCCATATGCAGTACATTGCATTTGTAAATGTTAAACTTCAATTTCCTCTTCTCAGCCCATCTGCCTAACTTTTCTAGATCCTGTTGCAGTGGTATACTGTCTTTATTGTCATTAACAATGCTGCCAACCTTTGTATCATCTGCAAACTTGGATGTTAAGCCTAATATACCTTCATCCATATCATTGATAAATACACAAAACAACAATCGGCCCAGCACCGAACCCTGTGGGACTTCACTAATAACATTAGTCCACGTAGAGCAATGTCCATTTATTACCACTCTCTGCCATCTCATACAGTACTGCATACAGGTCTGGAGGCCTCATTTTAGGAAGGATGTAGAGTTGTTAGAACGAGTACAGAGAAGGGCAACCAGACTGGTTAACTCGTAATAATGAATTAAATTGAGCTTTATGGTATTTTTTCGCTTTGTTTTTTTTTTCAAAATTGAAATAAAACTTTTTATATTAGCTATTTTATCTATCGTACATGTTTTCAATCTGATGGGATTTATACCGCAGGAATTTAATTGCAAAATGCAGTCTTAAACTCCAACGGCGTACAAGTGGAAGTCTCTAAAGTAATTCTTAGTAATACTAAAGAAATTTCTTCCAGAATTTGACAAATTTAAACCTGCAAACTTTATTCGAAATAATTAATGCATTTCCAAAAGTTTTATTGTACGACTATTAATAAATGCAGAAAAACTGATGTGCTTAATATTTTTTTCAAGCAGTTTGATAGTTATTCATGATTCAGATCTGGATTTCCATAGACCAGAAATGATAAAAATAAATGCTTTATCTCAGCTTTGGTAACCTCCCTGTTCTGTTTTTAAAACGACAATCCATGACCGGATTTCTGTTGCTCGCACAAGCAACCCTATTCTTGTTCTGGTAAAAAAAAAGAAAACGTAAATACCATCATGCAATGGATACATTAAAATCAGATGTTTAAAGTGCATTGGTAAATAAAAAATAGAAAGGAGCACTGAAAGATGCATTGGATCGAAAGCAAAAGTAGTGCAGTAACTTCAAACAATAAGCAGATTGGTAATCGCGGCAAATTCAAAATGAAAAATAAATTGGGAATATCAAATGAATATGGAAAGACAGAAAAAATGTCGACTATGAAAGTAAAGCTGCTTTGATTTAATGTTAAGCACCTCCAAAGTATATCATGGGATGGATTAAATCAAAATAACTGAGTTGCTTGGGAATGAGATATTTTAATGCCCACTTCCCTTCAGATATTCTCTTTCTACAGTGACTGGTTTGGTCTGTAGAAATGCAGAAATAAGCCAACTGTTTTTATTGCACTAGGTGCTATATTATCCTTCAATTTTATTTCTGTAACGCATAAATCTAAGTGGACAATGTATCCCGTACATATGGATAAACATACTTCATTATAGCTAGCCGATGCTCATACTGCAATTCAATTTTTTCATAACCAATTTTGTGCTTTGTTATATTCTTATTTATTCTTTTCTTTGAAGGTAAAAACTCTTGAATGTTCGTGACTGCACGACCAATGTAAGTTGCTAGAAAGCAACCTTTTTTAAGTCCATAAATTTTAATAATGGACTTTTTTTTTTCTCTCATTCTGCTTCGATGAAGTGCTACTCCTGACTGAGTGCATTCAAGCAGCGAGTAAACTAGAAATTGATTTTCACATTTGAAAGCATTCTTTAATGGTATCGTGACCAAGCCTACACATAATGAAAGTCAGACATTAAAGGTTTCGCCTTTGTTTCCACACTCTAGCCTACTATTCATACAGTTTTATCGATGTTTTTTCTAATGTTGAAAGGTTTTTTGTTTGTACTCTGATGTTTCAGTACAGATATATGTTCCAGCTTTTTCCTCAAGATGTGTATTGTTTTCGTAAAACGATCGTCATGAATTAATAAATTCGTGACCAACTCATGTGCCTTATCTAGACGATCTTTAAGGACTTTTCCCAAGTGAGTAATTTTCGAAAGCTCCCGAAAAGAGAAAATGCATAACAATAATATTTATTTAAATAACGCAAAGAAATAAGTGAATGGCATTTTTTTTAAATCAAAAATTAAAATTGAACAGTAGGATCAAAACGTAAAATTGAACAGCTGGTGAGCTTGTCTTATTGGTCGTCAGTTTCCATTTCAAGGTGAACTAATTTTTGTGTCAAAGTTAGGTGAATTAAGTAAGGTATCAGTGATTTTTTACGTATTATATACAAGATTGCAAATGATCTTTTAGATTAAAAAATACAAAGTGTATGTGTCCTGCTAGTTATAAACTTCATATAACATAATCGTGAATTGAGCTATAATCCCTTAATTAAAAAAAGAAGATTCTTATAGGACTCGGACATTTTTATAAAAATTATAAATAACAAGATTAAATAACAAAATAACTAGTTATGATATGATAATAATGCTAAATCTAGCTTAGATAATAATTCGCATTCTGAAATTCTCTTAGATACATATAAAAAGCAAAATATTTAAATTACGGATCTGAATACTGGTTTAAGTCCTTCACATAGTTAAGTGATTTAATAAATACAAACATCCCTTTCAGTGCATTGAAAAGGATTGAAATTTTAAATTTTTTTTGTTATTCATTGGAAACCAAGTTTAAAATGCATGTTAATAAATCCGTTGTCGTGCAATATTATTTAATATACAATGTGTGAATAGAAAGTTCCAGGAATTGCTTTATAATTTAAGTAAATTAAAATTTAACTTAGATTACCAAATAATTTCTTTTTTTTCTCTTCGAGTTAGTTGCTTTGGGAAGCTCTAGTTGGGTGCTCATTTCTTCCAATCGTTTCCTGACTTTAGTGCCTTCGATGTATGTATGCTGCTGGACTTCCTCCAAAGTCCAAAAACGTATCCCTTTCAGTGAAATTTAATGTTTGGAAATAGAAGAAAGTCAGATGAAGCGAAATCAAAAGAGCAGGGATGATCTCTCTTCCATCTGAAACATTTATGCTCGTCAAAATTGTTTCATTGAAAACGGAGTGTGAGCAAGTGTACTATCGTGACTCAACTAGCTACAGTTTTCCCTTCTTTACCGAAGCACTTATTTCCTCGAACGCTTCAGCATTTGAAGGCAAAATTCCCAATGACAATTTATCCTTGGGAAACGAGTTGAAACGACAGCATCTTTATATACCAAAGAAATCCAAAAACACATTCTTGACTTTTATTTTCTTAACCTTGCTGTTTCTCTCTTTGAGGACTCTGTATTTTCGATCATTTAATCCCTATTTTATTCTCTGAATTTGTCATATTGAAATATTCATGCCTGGTCCTCTCTAATGATGTCTTTGGGAAAATTTGGTTCTCCCTGAATTTTGACCAAGATGTCAGTGGAAGTCTGTTCTCTTGTCCTAAGAGACCTTTTCGCTAATACTCTCCTAAGTCGTGGTCGCAAGTCAAATTTGTTGGCACAGTTTGACAAATACTCTCTTTATCCGTTTCCTGTTGTTCTGCTGTAATTTTGAGAGTCATTACTTAAGCGATACCAGGTCATGCCTGGAGCGGTCTTCAAAATGTTTTCACACTTTCATTAGTTTTTGCTATTCCAGGCTGGTTGGATCCAAACGATCAAGGACATCTTCTCTTCTTCAGGAAATCGTTTACTTACTTAGAAATTCATTCTTTTAATTTTTGTGGGCGCCCTATAAGCTTCTTATAACAAATGGTAACTTTTGGCAAGAGTTTTTCTCAATTTAATCAGAAATCTGTGGTCCATGCTCTGTTCTGTAAATTTTTCAGAATTTTTATGCGCGTTCGCATATGCGTAACGCGCCTATTGTCTTCTCATGAAATGAATTTTCGTGAAATTTTACATTTTGTGCTCTTTAGACAACACTTTTCGAGCCATCCGAAATTTCATATCCTATAGCCTATCCACATTTAGTGTGATCAAAATTTTTCTATTTTTGATCTATTTTGCTATTTCCTTATTATATTAATAACAGCATAAACCTGAAATACGCATTGATTTTCAATTGTTACTAAAATCTAGGAGAAATGCGTATTACAAAAAAGTTTAATGAATATTATATTGTGAGTTATGTGCAATGAAAACAATTAATTAGTGCCTAAATTGTTATTTGTTTTTCACTATCTTAGGTACAGGAAAAGAAGAAATGATTAAATTTAAAAAGAGAAATGAATACTCTTGAAATGTAACGCACTGCGCACAATGAAACCATGTTGTTTGTTCTTTAAAACAGGAGTTGAACTTTTATTGAAGTTTCGTGCTTTAAGTTCTTTTTTCAGTTAATTGAGTTGTCATCAGTGACGATTGAATTAACTGAAGGAGGTTTCGAGTACTCAGTTTTGTCATGTGGACAGTCCGTTGTATTCCATCTGCAAAAGTGACATTCATTTCTGTATGAAAGATAAATAATATTGTTATGTTTATAACTCCAAGTGGAGCAGTTTATTTTTATTGTGTGTGTGCTTTCTGTTCTGCTTTCTACGAATTGTTTGAAACGATTGATTCTTTTACTGTATTTCATAATGGCGGATCCATATCGCCAGACATACCTTCCATAATTAAACTCAATCGATTGGCCCTCCTGGACAGCAGAATTCTATGCGATTTGAATCGATTCGCGCCCCCCTGCTTGTCCGAATACTCTTTGTAATTAAGCATTTGTAGTAAGGCGGATCTTACTACAAATAAACGAAGAAAACATTTTTGTACAATAAAATAGAATTCAATTTGCAGGCTTACCTTAGCAGACATTGGCCAACTGCTTCTGTTGTCAATGATAAAAATTAGAATTGAAGTCTAACCATCTTTTGCAATTGCCGAATAAGCGCATTAGAAACGTTAGAATTCAGCTATCAAAAATAACTTCTTACAACTACGAATGCAGCTACTAATGTTTTTCACTGCACTGCTAAAGCGATTATTGTATTTCCTGAAACCATTTTGTACGTTACAAACACGCTTTCTGAATCGATAATGCATTTTTCGATCTTTGTATCTGCTTTCACATATTATGAGGTGAACGAAAAATCATAAATCGAAAAATAATTTTACAGTTCCAAAATGTCTCAAAAGGGTGGGAGCTTTGCTTTTTTTTTTTCCATAAATATAAGGTACGCTAAACTACATTTGTGAACTACATAGAATTTCAGTATACTGTAAGTACTTCCGGTTTGTTTCCAAAAGACTTAGGAACAATTTTTTCTTGTTTTTTTTTTAGCACAAATAAATAAATATTAACTACTTTTGGTACAATACTAGTTTTTCTACAATATTAATATAGAACCCTTACTCATATTTAAAAAAATAAAACTGTACTCATAACAGATTGGTCTAAAAATTTCTAATATTAATATAGAGCCTTTACTGAACAGATTGGTATTATTAATATCATATTACACCTCAAGAACTATACATTTTTATCTGTTAAACTTATTAATATAAAATACTGGTTAATTCAACATATATAGAGGCACTTCATTTTGCCTTTGCACTGCCTCCAACTTTAACATGAGATCGAAGTAGGAGGACTGGCCTCATTTTTCACAGATAGTATGTAGTGAATATCCTGCCATTGGTTAATAATTAACATATCAGGATTGGGATTTCTGGTTAAAAGAGATCTAGTTAAAAGACCACCTTGAAGTTGCATGCAATTAGGATCAGAATAGATGGTGTTATACATTTTTAGATCACTAAAATATTCCAGGATAAATATCAAACATATCAATCTTGTGGAGTTTATCCAACAGATTAAAATAAATAATTTAAATTAGATTGATAAGATGAAAGCTCTACTTTGAGGATGGCTGGTGACAATTCTATGGCTTTGACTGTACGTGAATTCTGATAATTGTTTTATGAGAAGAGTTATCCCTTTTGCTATCAAAAAGTATTTCTGCTTTAATGTGGTGGGCATGTTATAGGAAGACGTCACCCGCCCTCTTTGCAATACAAAGTGTATCCTGTTTGACGTCACTGATTGGCTGCTTTTCATCTGGCCAGCAGTTCGAATTAAGATGCCCAAAGGGTAAATGGGATCTATGAATGGAGCATGTTAGCCTGATAGGATCTGATTTGGACTACAAGATTCTATTGTTCCCATTCGTACAGCAAGCAATAAATCAACGCCATCGATTTGAGAGAAGCATTTGCAAGGTGCTCCTAAATTTGTTATCCCCACCTCCTCGAGATTTATCGACGATTTTTTTCTAGTATCCGTGGACACTACCACCGTGCTTTGTTATAGATTACGAACAAATACTTTTAACACTTTTAACCTTTCATCTGAGGATGGACCTTTAACGTACTGTTGACAGCAGAATTAACTATTCCTACTTGCATTTCTTTCTCGCGTGTTTAGGATATTTGACATTAAATATCCAAAATTATATTAAATTGCTGTTTTCCAGCTATATCAGGGAATTTTATTATGGTTGTTTTTATAAAAATGTACACATTCTTAGATCCTCCTGCGTATATTTAATTGTATTTATTTTTTGAGACAGTGTACTACGAATGTCAATGAAAATTGTTCTGTACCGAGTAGGACATTGTTCTGTGTAGGGAAGCATATAAATATAATTATATTATTTATAGTTATATATTTATACAACTATAAATGTCGTATAACTTGCATGTACAGTAGCCACATACATGTAGGCCAGCCCGGATGCAGCTTAATTGAAGCAGCCAATATGACTAATGGCGAGATTACAACATAGTTGATTATCGAACTGTTTGAACCTACGAAAACCAACTGTAATTTGCCATTAAAACATAGAAACGTGAGAGTTATATATAGCCAAGTGTTAAAAATGCATTTATTTTTAACCGTATTAGTACGTTCTTAGAGAGCACAAGGGCCTCATACTTTCACTGCGCTGTATCTGTCATACAATATTTACTTCACCGGAGAAGGCAGAATTACTTTCGTTTTTCGCATGGGAGCAGAGCCGCACCCACGAAATTCCAAAACCACCGTCCGACGCCTGCCGTACGTTATTTATTCGTGGAGCGGGCAAGCGTCCGAGTGTATTGTTGACCGAAAACAGAAAAGTCGCGGAGCTAGTCATAAAAACAGGGGAGTTAGATTTTCGGAGAACACTACTAGTATTGTGTTTGATTCAAGCATCAGCAGAGTGTTTATTATTTCATAGTTTCTTGTGTCGGAGTAGACGATTTTATGTCCGTTTTGGCCTTTGGGCGAGCCTCATACAAACATGTAATTCTTTCAACGACTTTCATAAATCGGATTTTCGGTTGAGTCTGAACACTGTAAAGCTACAGTTCCCCAGATGTTTTTCCGCTTGACAAAACTAACTAGAGGGGAAATAGGGGGAGGCAGTTCGGTTAGCAGCTAGGGTGTGGTAAGGGAGAGAGGGCAGTTGGAGCTGAGCCTTGGAGAGCGTCGTTGGTCGGTGAATGAGCTGTTGACTTGTAAGGGAGTTAGCGGAATTTGAGTTAGGATTTTGTTAAGATAGAGAGCCGTCGCAATGATAATCTTTTTTAGAATGTGAAGAAAATATTCTTAAGAAGGGGAAACGAAAAGTCGGAAGAAGAAGAAGGCTAAAAACTCGTTAATGAGATATAGGAAGGAATCGAGATGAACTACTGTCCTGTAACTACAGTTCCTGAGACGTTGCTGAATTATTCGGGTAAGTTAACCCTCGTTATTTAATTATAAACGGAACTTAATTGCGCTAAGTCGAACATACTTCCATCCCCCCTTTTAGATATTTTTTATGTGCTTAAAGACATCGATCCTCACGCACACTCATACTTTGATGAGAGTTTTGTTATTTTACTTAGCATTTCATATTTAATAGATACTGTAACTTGTACATGAATACCGGACGTTATTTAATTAGAATTAATTATAATTAAATATGAAAACTGAATCATCCTAATTAACATTAAAACTGAATATTATAATTAAATATTATAACTGAATATTATAATTAAATATTAAGACTGAATATTAATCATGGCCTACAATCTTACATGTTCCACCAATGTGGTGTAATATTCGTCAGCTACGCGATGTATGAATGCTCTTTGGCTGTCGATTGTTCATGAAGAACATAACAATTTGCAAACCCATACCATTATTAATTAATCCGTTGGTTACCTAAATATGTAAAGGTATAAAAGCTCAAGGCTATTTTACTAAAGACTTATACACTGTTTTGTCTAACTGTATTTTGTAACGATTTAGTATGTTTAATAAACCATGTTTTGTTTGCTAATTTTTGCCTATTGATTACTCTCTGATGACACATGATTTCTTTGAATGGATTACTGATAAAAAACTGTTAAGGTGGTGCTTTTGATTCTAATCAAATAGAAAGGAGTCAAAGGTGAAAATCACACAACGCAATCTTTGATGTTGCAGACTAGCTCAACGTCCATCTGGGTTAGTTTTCAGAACACGGGATTTGTCCTAACTAACTGCTAGACGATTACATGAAAGCCAGGTTTCTCCGGATGCAAATATTAGTGTAACTCTTGCAAAGAACATTTATTCCTAACTGACACATCACACCATAACTGAGAATTGTTGGAACCCTAGCAAGTTTATACTACAACGGAGAAAAGACCTGCGCAACACTGGTGCCAATTGTGTCCAGGATTCACGTGTGTCCTTGCGGGATGAAAAACCCGATTTATATGAATGCCCGTAAATGATTCTAATGGTTGTAGACTGAGGAACGTACTTCTAATAGAAAGGATTGGGACAGCACTGATTTTTGTGTGTACAGAGACTAGTCATAGGCATTTTTTTTACAGCAGTACAAATAACACAGACGTCTCTAGGAACACTCATATTGAACAACAGGCAGCAACTTGGAATGTTTTAAACTAGAAAATTTATCAAAAACTAAGAGTGAAACGAGTTGCTACATGTTGTAACACCTTCTGCTTTAGAATTGCTGATTATTAATGATATATTTCATTTCAGCTCAACGGAAAGGTAGGTTTTACACCCTTTTGGGGGACATTAATTTTACACAGACACTAATTAAGTCAAAATGGAGGGACAGAGCCCACAAACCTCAGGTATAGAAAATTCTGTTCCACCTTTTGGAACCCAGGAGACACAACCCCCTCCCGAAATGGGCAGACCTTATTTGGCAAATATTGCTGGTTATTTGGGTTTAGTGCCAGTTTTCTCTGGCAAAGTAGATGAAGGTCCGTCTGTTCAATATTTTTTTGAAATGCTAGAAAGTGTAGGACAATTAGCACTTTGGGGAAATTGCGAATTAATAGCTGTCTGTAAGTCCAAAGTTCGCTCTCTTGCTGCGGAATTCCTCGCAAATTCGGTAGACTTACGTAAGGAAAAAGATTATAGCGTGTTTAAAAATGCATTTTTGGCTCAGTTCGAAAAAACGGAACCTAGTGTGACATGTCTACATAACTTTTCACATGCTGTACAATTGCCTAATGAGACCGTAGCAAATTTTGCTACGAGGGTTAAAAACTTGGGCCGTTTAGCGTTTAACACGAAAAGTGAGTCGCCAGAGGCATTATCAATATTAGATCAAGCAATGCTGGCTCAATTTCTCAGGGGCGTTTCAAATAAGATCAGGAGACTGGTTCTTTCACAAAATCCTGTCACCTTCACACAGGCAATTGCAGTAGCGAAGCGCGAGGAAACCAACAAGCTTATTACAGAAACGAAACACAGGTCAATTAATGCCATGTATAGTCAGAATAACAGTGATGGAGAAATATGGGACCAACAAGAAAACTATCTTAAAGAAATCATTAAGCCATTACAGGACCAGATAAAAGACCTACAGCAATCGCTACATATACTAGCTGTAAATAATATTACACATAATAATTTAAAAACACAAGGCGCAGATAATAACAGGTATCATCCAAGCCAAAATTTCGATACTGAAACTTATGCATTCCCCCCTTTCTGCAATCGCGTAGCGTTCCCCGTAAGGCACTCACAGTCAGGAAGGGCGCTGCTAGGATATGCTATGAATGGGGTCAACAATCACGAGTACCGACGCTATGGAGAACCGAATTATGACCGGAAGCATGGGTTACCGAATCACATAGACGCTAGGGAGCAGGGACAGAATCGTTTTGCTGGCTGCGGCCGTTCAAGCAATCGCCGGCCGGCACCGAATTTTTCTCCTCGGCATGATTGGCGCTCGACGCGCGAATACACTGCAGTGCCAAAAAATGGGACAGCCTATGTTAATGGAAAGAGCAGTAATTTTAATAGAAATAGAGATACAGTAACAGATAAAATGTATAATAACAATCGAAATAGGGATAATATGAGCTCATTTACAAGGGAAAGAAGGGGAACACCCAGAAATGAATGTACCTTTGATCAAACTCAGCACAGATCTATTTTTGGAAGATCACCAAACCATGTAGACTATAGGCAAAATGGGGAGAGGTATTTATGACAAAGAAGGAACATGGTGCGAAACGGAAGGAACTTCCAACGCAATAAAACCGCTTCCCCTTGCCAGAATTTCCATAGATTCGATAAATCTTATGCCTATCAGAGAAATATGCAACATGGGGTGTATATATTAAATAATGACGCCAAACTGCCGCTAATTAATGGATATGTTCAAGGCATCCCAGCCAAGTTTTTGGTGGACACGGGAGCAAGTGTATCGCTTTTAAGCACAGACTTATTTAAAAAAATTAGGCATGATAGCTCCTTGAATCCCAGACGTCCAGATTTAACTGTAACTGGAGTCTCAGGTTATGTGGTTCCAATACATACAGAAATTACAGTAAATTTTAAGTTAGATCAGGTGACTTTTCAGGATAAGATTTTGGTAGCTTCAGGAAATTTTAAGGACCAGTACGATGTAATCTTAGTATTAAATATTTTAAGGCGATTTTCGTTTACATTAGACTTGGGTAAGGGAATTATACACTCTGCCCCTTTGAACATTTGCTTAAGGTAAGAGGGTAGCGAGGAGCAAGGCGTAAGAGACCAGTATTTGAAATTAAAACCGTCGGTAGCTAAATTAACTTCCAAACATTTGATTCCCACCTCATCAGAAAAAGTAGTAACGGCTGTTTGTAACCATCTTGCTGCTTCTGCCGAACAGTTAGTGTTGACAGAAACTAACTCTAACTTAAGCCGTGATAACTTGGCAGTCAAATGCTCAATAGACAGATTAGGTCCAGATGGCAGAGTGTCTGTTCTTGTAGCCAATCTGACTAATGAACCCCTCCACCTTCCCAAAGGGATGAATATTGCTAGTCTTGAGGGTGTTAGGGATAATACAGTTATTTTTACAGGTGAGGAAGCTAATGAGAAAACTACAGCTCCTGTGACTTTGCAAGACTTTGACCTCGATCACTTGACAGATGATCAAAGGCATAAACTGTCCGATTTGTTATATGAGTATAGAGATATTTTCGCTAAATCACTAGCTCAGTTAGGAAACTCGAAGGTGTTAAAGCATAGAATTAGACTGACTGATAACATACCGGTCAAGCAGACAGCTTATAGAGTTCCATTTTTGTTAAAAGATGAAGTTCGAAGGCAGGTAAATGAACTTTTGGAAGCCAACATCATACAACCAAGCCATTCCCCATATGCGGTGCCAATTGTTTTAGTCAAGAAACGAGATGCTAGTTACAGACTCTGTGTGGACTTTCAGAGATTGAACGCTAAGACTCTCTCTGATTGCTTTCCTCTCCCTCATATTGATCAAATACTGCAAACTCTTGGTCAGGCGCGATATTTCTCTTCGCTCGATTTGCAAAGTGGTTTCCACCAAATTGAGGTGCACCCAGCTGATCGGCACAAAACCGCCTTCACCACTGGGGAATCTTTGTATGAATTTTCCCGAATGCCATTTGGATTGAAGAACGGGCCCTCTGCGTTCGTAAGGGCCCTCTCCTTGGTGCTTCATGACCTTGGGAAGGAATCCATTTTCGCCTACCTCGACGACATAATTATTGCTTCGTCCGACCTGGATTCTCATTTTTCGAAGCTGCGAAAGGTTTTCCAGCTTCTGAGAGAATACGACCTTAAGCTAAAACCTAAGAAATGTGAGTTCCTAAAAGAACAATTAAAATACCTTGGGCATTTAATCAATTCTGAAGGTATTTGCCCCGATCCCGACAACGTGGCTGCCGTTCGAGAGTGTCGAGCCCCAAGAACTGCGAAACAAGTGCGATCTTTTCTAGGAATGGCAGGATTTTACAGGAATTTTATTCCAAATTTTTCGGAGATTGCGAGACCTCTAACAAATTTGACGAAGAAAGAAACACCATTCGTCTGGAACAGCTCAACGCAGCAGGCTTTCGACCAGTTAAAGACTGTTCTGACCACCCCACCTTTGTTGGTCTACCCTGACTTTTCCCGACCTTTCGTGGTATCTGCTGATGCATCTTCATATTGTGTCGCAGCATGCTTAGAAGTACAGATAGATGAGAATTCTAGACAGCCAGTAGCTTATGAGTCTAGACTGTTAAAAAAATCAGAATTGAACTATAGTACTACTGAGAAGGAAGCCTTGGCTATAATCTTTGCAGTCATGCAATTTAAACCTTTTCTAGTGTCAAATCATTTTACACTAATAACTGATCATCAACCATTGAGCTTTTTGCTTAATTTAAAGAACCCATCGCCTAGATTAGCCCGCTGGAGCATGTTGTTGCAAGAATACGACTTTCAAATTGTCTACCGCCCTGGTCGAGTTCATTCAAATGCAGATTTCCTTTCTAGACCTGTGTTAGAGGAAGATGAGTCACAGAAAAAGCATAGGAAACCAAGGAATATGAAGGTAGTCGCTCCAATATCAACAGAGGCAAATCAGGAACCAGTGATTTTTCCTCAAAATCAAACCAGAACTTTGACCAAAACTCTACAGAGGGAAGATCCGAACTTGCAGAAATTAATTGGAGCGCTAGAAGGAACACTCCAGGCATCAACAAGAGTGCCAGATTCCTTTTATATGAGTAATGATGGATTATTATACCACTATACTCTGTCTGGCTCTGGAAACACCCGAGAAGACCCAAATGAACAGTTAGTCATTCCAGAAGGTCTAAAGGGGTAAATTTTAAAATCATGCCATGATGATTTACTTTCTGGAGGCCATTTAGGATTACAGAAGCCACTGGAAAAAGTTAAAAGGGACTTTTTCTGGTCAGGCATGTACGCAGACATCCGGAATTATCTTGAATCTTGCCCATCTTGCATGGAACGAAAAGGTTATAATCCTAAAGCTAAAGCGGCTCTGATGAGAGTCCCAGTCGAAAACGCCCCTTGGGTGAGGGTGTCATTAGACATTTTGGGACCTCTCCCGATGTCACTGAAAGGAAACAAGTATTTGCTGTTGGCAGTCGACAACTTCACGCGCTATGCCAAAGTGGTTCCGCTCCAGACCCAAAAGACAGATGAAGTTGCAACTGCTTTTATAAATAATGTAATCACTAGACATAGAATACCTAAGTATATTCTTACAGATCAAGGCACTAATTTCATGTCTTCATTGTTACAAGTGTGTGAGAAGTTGAACATTCATCAAATTCATACGTCCCGATATCATCCTCAGTGCAATGCCAAGGTCGAACGTCTAAATCGCACCTTAGCAAATATTTTGTCACATATCATAAATGAGGCTCAATCGGACTGGGATGAAATGACACCACTGGCGATAGCTGTGTACCATGCAGCAACCCATAGTGCTACTCAGGAATCGCCCAATTTCTTAATCTATGGTAGAGACTTGGTGCTACCATCTGACCTATGGCATGGAAAAACCAGACAGAGCTATGCCTCGTTAGAAAACTACTCAGAACAAATGTGTGCACGTCTCCAAAGGACTTACGAGATTGTGTCTCAACATTTGGAAGAGGCTGTACAGAAACAAGAAGAACGCAGAACTGCTGTGGCAGTAGATAAAAATATTCGTGTTGGAAGTTTAGTTTACCTGTTCACACCTAAGATAAAGACAGGTACTACGATGAAACTGGCCCGATTAAGCTCAGGTCCATACCGGGTAATTAATCAAACCTCTTTGGTCAATTATGAGATACAAAATCTGTATAACCCAAAGGACAGGCAGATAGTGCATGTGGATCGGTTGACAAAGGTTGTCGATCGGAAAGTTTTTCCCGAACTTAGAATAGAAGAGGAAGAAGAGCCCGAAGATAATGAATCACTGGATCAAACATGTACAGAGACAGTGCCGAAGGAAACTTGGATCTTTGATGAGCCCATATTAGAAGAATGTGCGTTGATTCCACCAATACACCCCAGACCTGTGAGACTACAACCAGATAGAACGGTGAGTTTGCCTGTATCAATCCCATTGTCTTCTCTCCCATCGAGGAATCAATTGAGGACAGAGCCGTCTGGAAGTTCAGACAGAATTACACAGGTACCCACCCAGTCTCACCCATACAACTTACATAGCCGTGTGACTCACCCCCCTCCTGTGGTGTCTAGTATCTCTCCACCACAAAATGAAGTAGTGCCCGAGTCAGTTCCAGTTAGAAGAGATGAGGCAGAACAAAATTATCCTACCATAGGAACAGAGAATCAGAGGAGTGAACCTCCAGATCAAAATAGTGAAGAACAGAGAACTGCAGACCCAGATGAACAGCCAAGTATGGTGGATAGGACCTTTCAGTGGATGCTAGGAGCGCCACTGGCAGCGAGGTTAAACCGAAGAGTTGAAGGCGAAGGATTTGATTGGGCAGGTGCACTTAGAGATGCTTGGAGAGATTAAGAAAAACAAAAAAGAGAAAGAATTTGTAAGATAGAAACCCTGAAGAATGAAAGAACAGTGTGGGAGGAGGCTCACTATTGTGTTTCCTCTGTCTTGAAGGAACAGGACAACAATTTTTCTTTGTTGGAACAGGAGAGGCACATGAGAGTGACATTTCTTTTCTGTATTTATATGTAGTGTAATTGGCAGGCCTTATGTATATGTCAGAGGCTAGCAGCCGGATCGTATTGGCTAGCAGAGTCGGATCGTAGATTGTTAGGAACCCACCAGTTATTTTCTACAGAATCTGTTTGATGCCACCAATGTAAACGTGGATCAGGTTAGACACAGTGGGACATGTGTTGACTGGTGAGCAAGCCCAGTTTTCACCATATGGAAAAGGTTACCTTAATGAGAAAAAAAAGGGGATAAGCGAAGTTATGGCAAACAAAGGATCAAAGAACGTAACCATAGAGGTGAAGATATTGATCATTTTTGTTGGATTCTGTCAGTATGTTTTATCAGCAGTTGTGTAAATGGATGGAGCAACAAGCACAGAGTATTGAATGATGATGGTGGAAACACAGGAAAGAAAAAAAAAAAAACCTAAATTCCATGTAAAGTAAGAATCATTATCCGAAAAAAAAAAGAAAAGGGGAGTAAAAGGAGATTAGCACTACAGCTTCTGATCAAATATGACCAGTGATGGAATATTTCTATTGAACAGACATTATTATTTTTTTTGCACAAACATATCAAGTTTATAAAATTATACAGGATTAAATGCAGAGAGGAAGGGTGCATTTTGTCTAGGGCATGGCCAGTAAGCCCCTAGTCACTTTTGTCTTCTCTCTCTCTGAATGCATAGCTAAAATTTAAGTTCAAGAGATTAGATCCAGAGAAAAAAAATCATATTTGGTTCTTTCATTTTGGGGACGAGGTGAAGCAATTGTCCTGGGAATGGCTGGTTCCAGCCAGGTACTACTTGTTTGTCTTTTTCCTGAAGAAAAGACTAAAGGAAAAGAAGGTAACATCTGAATTTCAAGATCTACACTTGGGATCCATCTCCCTGTGCTATTTTGGAAAAAAAAAAAAAAAAAAAACACCTCTCAGTTTTACTCTCAGATAAGGATGCGAAACAATATGAATCAGATTTCTAGTTCCATAATTAAATTTTTTCAAATAAAGTTTACCTACTATTGAGGACTCCATCATGGATGAAATTAAGGGAGTGATTGATATCATATGAATGTAGATAAGTCAATATAGAACAAACACATAGTTAATATCAACTATAATGAAAAGGAAACAGAAATTAGACTGCTGAGTATTGTACTCATGCTCGTGCCTTCAAGATTCCAGACTGCTGATGAATAAAACACTGTGTTAATTAGGAAAATCAGGGGCGATTTTTCAAAATAAGAGAATGGTTTCTAAGTATGTTTTTTTGGATGGGAATCTTGTTAGTTTTCCGTGCATGGCATGTTTTGTTTTCCAAATAAATTGAGTGATTCATTTCTGAAATGAAATGTAAGGAAATCGAGAAAGTGACATTTGAGGTTGTGAGTGAGAACAGGAAGAGTGAATGAAATGAGTAAATGAGAAGTGTAAATGATCTAAGATATCCCTCTCCTGTGATTCAAAATAACAGGAGAAGACGTAAATGAAACAAATCTTTTGACTGAAAGGGAAGAGTGAGGAGAGAAAGAGTGAATAAATGGAATTATTCTCCTTGCTTGTGTTTTTTTTTCTCTCTTCCCACTTGCAGTTACATCAACATTATTAGTCAGGGTCAGGAATGTGTTAAATTGTGTGACCAAACTGGGAGCCTTCCTCCTCACACGGATGCTGTGGCTGTGGAGAGCTATGGCATACAAAGATGTGGGCCAAGATGGTGTCCATGCAGAAACTTTGAAGACCTTGGTGCTCAGTCGGCCCAAGAAAACCCCTGCAGATTGTTCATCATCCCCTTCAACAACAGGTTGTTTGTGGATATCCTGTGGTTTAGAGGTGAAGATGCACCCTCAGCAAAGGAGATTCTCAAAATTGGATGTGACAATCAGTACATGGTTTTAGTTCAAGAGCAAGGAGCTCTCAACTTCTTGACCCTCTGGGTCATGGGTCAACCTGATTGCTATGCCATCCTAGTCAATTCTCACCAAAGGGGTTGAAAGGCACAATTCCTACAGGAGACCCTTCCCTTTAGAACAGTAGTAAACATAAGGGACTTCTCCTTGCCCAGATAAGGAACTATTACCATTACCAAGAGACAACCCTTTCTTGTGTCCTTGGAAACGCTTGGTGGAGCACTGTGCAGTGCACTCAACCAACGCCTTCGTTCAGTAGCTTGAGTTTAAAGGACTAGTGAAGCTGGAGAAGGCTGCTGACCAGATTGAATGTTGAGATAAATAAGGACTGATATATTACTGTCAGTTGTTCATGTTGAACAGTTACATAATATGTTTTCATAATAATCACAGTTTGTAACTAGTTTATGTTACTGCAGTATTGAATTGTCATGATGTAATCTTAGCTCTATATATATATATATTAGACATATATAACCATTGAATGTCAGACATTAGTATTGTACAATTTCTGAACAGGTGTAGAAGGGACTGACAGAAGTGCAACATCTGTCAGAAGTATTTATGCACTGATTATTATTATACTGCATAAATAGTTATATAATCTCAGGGACAATTACTTATCAATTAATCTAATATGTTACTCTTTATTTCTTTTATATTTTTGTGGATGTAGCCATTGTAATTGTTGGTTCCTTAAGCATTTTTTTTGTATTAAACCCTGATTATGTATTGTAAGGGATGGCTAATCTACATTCAATTTAGCTTAAATATATAATTACACAAATGTTGAAATAACATTATATATACAATGTACTGTCTTGGCTGTTAATTGTCATAGATGTGAATTCTGTTTTGTGTTAGATATACATCATATTTTGTAAACAATATTAGAAACAAGGACAGATATTAATACTTTTGTACTTCTATTTGTTTCATGTCATGTTACTGCATCGAATGGTGATGGATGTCACACATCACCTACATCCTCCATGTTCCAGAGGAGATGAACTCTTACCGATTCTTCAGATAATGAAGGATAGTTTCTCCAATACGACAGAACTTTGATGGTCCAGAACCAACAATAGTGAACAAAAAGAACATCCTACAGCACAATTAATAAACAGAAATGAGTAAAACCCAGAGACACTGTCATAATTCTCCAAGAACACTTACCACTTTTTACTGTGTTAATTTTTTTTTTGCTGCAAAGATTGCTGTTGTTGTTGTTTCTCCAACCAGGTAAGGTTGTCATGTGCAAAAGTGTAAAAACATGAACAGTAATTATCCTCAGACAACAATATTTATGTATTGTACACTATATGTTGAACACATTGTTATATTTGACACCTTTTGTTTAATTTAGGTTAATTTGATTATGTAAGAGGAAAGATGTCTGATTTTCCCCCCCTAAAGGCCCCATGCTCAATCTTTGAGAGTTGTGTAATGCTTTCAATTTTGAGCATGTGAAATTTTCTTTTCACTTGCGCAAAATCTACTGGTGGCACGGAGGGGTGTTAAAAATGCATTTATTTTTAACCGTATTAGTACGTTCTTAGAGAGCACAAGGGCCTCATACTTTCACTGCGCTGTATCTGTCATACAATATTTACTTCACCGGAGAAGGCAGAATTACTTTCGTTTTTCGCATGGGAGCAGAGCCGCACCCACGAAATTCCAAAACCACCGTCCGACGCCTGCCGTACGTTATTTATTCATGGAGCGGGCAAGCGTCCGAGTGTATTGTTGACCGAAAACAGAAAAGTCGCGGCGCTAGTCATAAAAACAGGGGAGTTAGATTTTCGGAGAACACTACTAGTATTGTGTTTGATTCAGGCATCAGCAGAGTGTTTATTATTTCATAGTTTCTTGTGTCGGAGTAGACGATTTTATGTCCGTTTTGGCCTTTGGGCGAGCCTCATACAAACATGTAATTCTTTCAACGACTTTCATAAATCGGATTTTCGGTTGAGTCTGAACACTGTAAAGCTACAGTTCCCCAGATGTTTTTCTGCTTGACGAAACTAACTAGAGGGGAAATAGGGGGAGGCAGTTCGGTTAGCAGCTAGGGTGTGGTAAGGGAGAGAGGGCAGTTGGAGCTGAGCCTTGGAGAGCGTCGTTGGTCGGTGAATGAGCTGTTGACTTGTAAGGGAGTTAGCGGAATTTGAGTTAGGATTTTGTTAAGATAGAGAGCCGTCGCAATGATAATCTTTTTTAGAATGTGAAGAAAATATTCTTAAGAAGGGGAAACGAAAAGTCGGAAGAAGAAGAAGGCTAAAAACTCGTTAATGAGATATAGGAAGGAATCGAGATGAACTACTGTCCTGTAACTACAGTTCCTGAGATGTTGCTGAATTATTCGGGTAAGTTAACCCTCGTTATTTAATTATAAACGGAACTTAATTGCGCTAAGTCGAACATACTTCCATCCCCCCTTTTAGATATTTTTTATGTGCTTAAAGACATCGATCCTCACGCACACTCATACTTTGATGAGAGTTTTGTTATTTTACTTAGCATTTCATATTTAATAGATACTGTAACTTGTACATGAATACCGGACGTTATTTAATTAGAATTAATTATAATTAAATATGAAAACTGAATCATCCTAATTAACATTAAAACTGAATATTATAATTAAATATTATAACTGAATATTATAATTAAATATTAAGACTGAATATTAATCATGGCCTACAATCTTACATGTTCCACCAATGTGGTGTAATATTCGTCAGCTACGCGATGTATGAACGCTCTTTGGCTGTCGATTGTTCATGAAGAACATAACAATTTGCAAACCCATACCATTATTAATTAATCCGTTGGTTACCTAAATATGTAAAGGTATAAAAGCTCAAGGCTATTTTACTATAGACTTATACACTGTTTTGTCTAACTGTATTTTGTAACGATTTAGTATGTTTAATAAACCATGTTTTGTTTGCTAATTTTTGCCTATTGATTACTCTCTGATGACACATGATTTCTTTGAATGGATTACTGATAAAAAACTGTTAAGGCGGCGCTTTTGATTCTAATCAAATAGAAAGGAGTCAAAGGTGAAAATCACACAACGCAATCTTTGATGTTGCAGACTAGCTCAACGTCCATCTGGGTTAGTTTTCAGAACACGGGATTTGTCCTAACTAACTGCTAGACGATTACATGAAAGCCAGGTTTCTCCGGATGCAAATATTAGTGTAACTCTTGCAAAGAACATTTATTCCTAACTGACACATCACACCATAACTGAGAATTGTTGGAACCCTAGCAAGTTTATACTACAACGGAGAAAAGACCTGCGCAACACAAGCAATGTGCTGACATGCCAGTCACACTTAAAGAGAGAGGCTGGCAATCCTTGAAAAGGATAGTTGTCTTCAGGAATCTCAATGGTCAATAGGATTGGCCAAAGTGAATGTACAGTCTCTAGAGAGTTGCAAAGCTTGATTTTTAAAGGGACAACTTCAGCTTTCAAATTCAACATAACAATAACGAACATAATACATTCTCCCCTCCTTATCTTATTTTTTTCTGTTCCTTTTTTTATTTTATTCTTCTTTTAACAAAAAGGAAGTATATTGTTCTAACCGCTTGCTCTATATTTTGTTGCAGTGCCGAAAATAATAATACCACAGAACAAGAAGCGCCTCTTCAAATTTCCCAGATTCTATCTCCGAATTACGACAAACTGCGAACACCAAGAGCAAATGGTAAGTGTGCAAGGGAAAGTCCGTCCCCTTTTACACAAAACATTATCACTAATTCAAATTTAAACTCTTAACAGAATTAAAAATAAAAATAAATCACGATCAAAGATCTCATCCCTAATATGTTGTTATTTAATTCTTCTTAGCTGATGAACCTGCGATTGTTCAAGTTCGTTTGATTATCGTCAATATCCGAAACGTTGATGTGTCAGAAATGGTAAGAATTTTCCTTCCTTTTGCTTTGTTACAATTTAACAGAACTATAGTTTATGTTATAGAACTTTAATTGTACGTTCTATAACAGAACTTACAATTAAACATCACGCATCGAGAAAGAGAGCGGTAATTAAGCTATAGTTGTCTTTTATTTAAGAATCTGTTCTTTAAAAATTGCAGTATCCTTTAGCAGAAACAGTCTCTCATTCCTGGTTACTTCGAGAGATAGAGATCGCGTAAACCTCCGATATCTGGGAATATTTTATGCGAGAAGGCAACTGTTTTCATTCACAAATTTAAAAAAAAAAGTTACTATTTCAAGTGAATTGACAAATTTATAAGGTGCTGTACAATTAAGTATTGTCCATAAGTGGTGAAAGAATTTCTAGGGATATTGCTGCCATAGAAACTTTTCAGCATCAATTATTCAAATGATAACTGAATGGGTTTGAGTCTTGAAAACATTTACAATGATGGTGAGAGCGGCTTATTTTAAAAAGTTTTACCAAAGATAGCTTTAGGTCACAAAGCGAAGATTCTGCACCAAGTTGAAAAATCAGAAAACCTGCTCGTGCCTTGGACTTCCACCGTAAGCTAGAAATCACGTTAAATGGCGATTGGAAAATCAGAAAAACCATGGGCCTTTTAGAAACTGCTCAGCTCTTGTTCTGTACAAAGGTCAGAAGAAGTGTTAGAGAACTCATAGAATGGTTTCAGTCTGAATTTGTTTCACTTATAAAAAGAATCTCAAAGAACTGAAAATGCCAAAATATTTCCGATAATTCCTGACAGTGCACCAGTTCTTCTGCATATAGTAACCAACAACATTGTGGCAATGTCTCTTTCTCTTAACTGGATGCCTCTAATGCAGACAGTGGACTGAAATCCAATTGGGGCGATCAAATTATAGCACCTTATAAAAGTTTTGTGTATGTCGCAGCTCAAACTGAAGATACTAAAACTACATTAAAAAGGTAACTTTAAAAGATACGATATTTCTTCTCTCTGAAGCCTGGGATTCTGCATTATCCAAACTCATTGAGACTGCCTGGAAAAAATTATGACCAAAATCAGATGATTTTATAAAAGATTTAGAAACTGGATGCAATGAAGTTGGAGACAGCAAAGAACTGATATCAGTTCTTTGAAAATAAGTCAAAAATATGAAAAAAAGAAGAAGCTATGGATGGGATTGATTAAAAAAATGAAACTTATTTAGAATTTCAAGCCGACAGCGAAATTATAAATAGCATGTTACAAAAACATGCTATTTATAATTACAAAAACGAAAACAAAGAGGTCAAGAAAGAACCATTTAAAATAATTTAGTGAAAAATTATGATGTTTTATGTTTAAACACACAGGTACTAAATAAAATAAATGTATTAAATGGGCTATAGAAAACGGCGTATCAGCTAACCAGATCCTGGAAAATAGACTAAGAAAAGTAAAACAGAAAAAAATAATAAATTGAGATCAATTTATTAAAATAAATTATATTTTACATTTTGTATACGTTCTGAATAAACTAAAATATATATAACACTTGCATGGTGCAAGGTGCACTTGCACCACCTTGCATCATGCTGCCGGCGCCCATGTTTATTGCACAGATCATAAAACAGCATTTTTGGTTGAGATATGCGATTTTACAAGGTAAGCAGATATGCATCATGTTTAAAAATGGTATAAACTGGAATGAATGTCATAATTCCACCGTTAAAAGCAGAAAAAAAAAGGACGAGTTGAAGTAAAATCATCATGAGCTCTTAGCTGGCTGCCAAGGGTCCATTTCTGGTTTTTTTAGCCCAAAAACTATAAAATCCAAACATTTCATTTACCTTTCCTGAAAATATATACACAACAAAATGCCGGAGGACCATAAAGAAAATCGTGAATATAGTCATATTACACGTGCTTTTGATGAAAATATTAGAATGAAAGGTAGAAAATGGTGAGAAAGTGTACAATTTCAAGCCTGGTATAGAAAAACAAAAAACAAATAATATAGAATACTTTATTCTCAATCTTATTACTTATCCTTTATTACTTAATATTACTTATCCTTTGCAAACAATCAAAATATTACCATATTCATTAGCCAGCTAGGATTACAATTTTAGAAAAGTAAACACAAATCATCATCATCAGCCATTTTCAATCCACTGCAGGATGAAGGCCTCTCCAGCAACTTTCCAGTTCCTTCTGGTTTGAGCACTGGCCATCCATTTACTACTCAAAAACTCATGAATTTCATCTATCCATCTCCGCCTTTGTCTTCCAGGTTTTCTTCTAGCTCCTCTTGGGTACCATTCTGTTATTTTCTTAGTCCATCTGTCATCATGTCTTCGAGCTATGTGTCCTGCCCAAGACCATTTTAGTTCTTTAGTTTTGATAAGAATATCCTTTACTTGAGTTTGCTGCCTAATCCATGTGTTTCTCTTCTTATCTAACAGTCTGATTCCCAATATAATTCGTTCCATTCTTCGCTGTGTAGTTCTTAGCTTCTCTTCCATTCTTTTGGTGAGTGCCCAAGTTTCACTTCCATAAGTCATGGTGGGGAGTATACATTGATTCATTATTTTACGTTTTAGACAAACTGGGATATTACTCTTCAGTATGTGACTATATTTCCTGAATGCTATCCATCCAAAATTTATTCTTCTCTTGACTTCCAGCCATTTATCATTATTACAGCTAATAACTTGTCCCAGATAAGTATATGACTCCACCTTTTCAATTACTGCTCCTTCAATCAATGTTTCCCTTTCCGTGGCATACTTGTTCATCATTACTTTTGTTTTAGCCATATTCATCTTTAGTCCAAAATCCTTGCTAACTGTGCATAACTGATTAAGATTTTCCTCTAATTCTTTGGGATCGTGGCTTATGACCACAATGTCATCTGCAAATCGTAAATGGTTTAGGTACTCTCCGTTCACATTGACTTCTTTCTGCGACCAGTCTAATCTTCTGAAAACTTCCTCAAGGGCAGCAGTAAACAGCTTCGGAGATATTGTGTCTCCTTGTCGAACTCCTTTCTCGATTTTAAATTTCCTACTGTCTTTGTCTAGTCTAATAAAGGATGTAGCACTCTCATATATTTTCTTCAAAATCATAATATATGGAGTATCTATGCCTTGTCTTTCCAGTGCCCGAAACATTGCCTTAGGCTGTATGGAGTCAAATGCCTTTTCATTATCCACAAATGCCAGGCATAATGGTGTTTTATATTCATTTGCTTTCTCCATTAGCTGTGATATTACGTGAAGGTGATCCATAGTTGAGAATCCTGTCCTAAAGCCAGCTTGCTCTTTCGGTTGATTCTCATCAAGTATTCTTTCTAATCTGTTAGTAATGACCCTTGTGAACAACTTGTAGATATGTGATAACAAGCTAATTGGTCTATAATTTCCAATTTCTGATTTATCTCCTTTCTTATGCAGCAAAACTATGATTGCATTATTCCACTGCTTAGGTATCACACCTTTTCTAATGCACTTTGTGAAGAGCCTTGCCAGTTTTTGTGTTATGTCTCTTCCTCCCAATTTTAACAACTCTACAGTAACTTCATCTTCCCCCGGGGCTTTCCGATTCTTCATTTTCTTCAATGCATGTTCTACCTCATCAGGAAGAATATCGGGTATGTCGTATGTGTTGCTACTTTGCAATCCATCTTCCCCACTGCTGGTATCATTCCCTCGCTCCTGTATAATTCTCTATAGTAGTCTTCTGCTATTTGAATTATGCCTTCTCTGCTGTTTATAAGTACACCATCGCTATTCTTCAGTTTCAGTATCATTTGTCTTTCTATATTACTGCTCATGGCTGCTGATTTAAATCCTTTGTTTTCCCTTAATGCTTGTTCTACTTTTCTTGTGTTAAATCTTCTTATGTCCTCTCTGAGTCTCTTTCTAATGGCTTTGCATAACTCAGTATACTCAATTTTCTCCCTGTCAGTGTTTTTCTTGCTCTTCATTTGTCGTCTTTGGTTCGTCATGACAAGTGTTTCTTGACTAATTTTTTCTTCTTTGGATTTCTGTTTCCCTATAGGTTTCTTGGGCTTTATCACTTTCAGAAAGTTGTAATATTCCTCGTCGATATCTTGGTCCTGAGCAGTCTGCAGAAGCTCAAACTTGTTCTTAAGTTCCAGTACATACTGCTTTTTCTCCTCCTCTGTTATTTCAAAGACCTTTGTATTATTTACTCGAGTCAGTTTTTTCCTTTCCTTTCCTACATCTATATCAAGTGTACATCTTACCATTCTGTGATCACTTCCAACATTTACCTTATTCAGGACGGTAACATCATTCACAATATATCTTCTGTTAGTGAGGATGAAGTCGATTTCATTAGTTGTTAATCCATTTGGACTCTTCCATGTCCATTTTCTGTTCACCCTTTTCTTGAAAAAAGTGTTCATTACTGACATTCCTTGAGATTCTGCAAATTCCACAAGTCTTTCACCTCTTTTATTTCTTTCACCAATTCCAAAATTTCCTATAGTCACAAATCATACAAAGTGACAACTTCACTTTCACAATATTTGTAATGCTTCAGGAACAAAAAAAGAGTGATCCGCTTTTCAATTTTGCCCTAAAAATACGAGTTTTCTTAGTTTTACCCAACAACTCGCAGGAAGGTTATTTCCAAACAAATATGTTACCAACATATTTGTTGGTAATAAACCAACAGCAGCATAAAAATTCCAAGATACAGTTGAAGAATTTTCGGACGTCATTCATTATTTCCATATGCTCTGTGAACCACGGAATAACGAGAGTCCCATAGAGTTCCACGATTCAGCAACTAAATTCATCATGTTAGATGGTGTAATTAGAATAAGTGCTAGGAACTGACGTAGGATAACAAAAAAAAAAAAAAAAAAAAATTCAAAGAATCTTTTTTAGAGAACATTTAAAAATTCTTAAATAACCTCATGGCGTACCAGTACACTTGTTGGAGGTTGGCAGCTAGTCTTCTTTATATGTTAGATTCAAACACATTTCGATATTACATTAATTTCGGTAATGTAGCTGTACAGTCGGGTCCATCAGTATATTTGGTCTATTTCGATCGAGTTCTTTTATTTAGTTGAAATAGTATGTGGATGTGACGACTGCATTTCTAAATTCTATTGATTCACCTTGACGCAACAGATGCTGGATGGTCAGGTGACTGAAAAATGTGTGGACAAGAAAATCAAGATCGATAATAGTCATTTTATTTCTTTCATACTTCGTTGAAAGGTCATCTTTTTTTTTTTTTTTTTTTATCCCATGCGAATTTAAATGCTTTTCATCGATTGCAGTTGACGCGTCGAATGAAGTGAAAGCGATATTTTGCACGGTGCATATTGAAATATTGAGTTTCAACACGAAAATAGCCGCCTCTGCAGAAGCGTGTAATTGTCTGTTATTCACCCAGCTTTACTAAACAGTAGTTAGAGAACGGAAATCGCTGTAGTTATGCTTACTTTACCAAATGGTTCAACCTAAAACCCGATAAACTCAAGTACGAATATGAATGCATTCTCTATAGCATTTAGAAGTAATATGACTCTCCTTTCTGCATTTTAAAGGGTACCACATGTACTATATAATTAAATAACTTAATTTGTAATTGATTTTAATTCGTTAATTAATTATGAATATTTCTAAACCTTCTAATATTTTTAACAGTCCATAATGTTTGATATGGTCATGCATAACATGTGGGAAGACAAGGGACTTTCGATCCCCCAAAGTCGAAAGGAGCAGAAGATCACTTTGAATAATGATTGGATGAAAGATATCTGGATTCCTGATATTTACTTCAAGAACTCGATAGATGGAAGAGTACAGGAAACTATCATTCCTTACATGTTCATGACGTTGTCAAAGGATAATCAACTTACCCTTTCAATCAGGTAAGACTAGTTTACATTCTGTAAGTAGAATAGACACATTAACAAATTTAATATAATCAAAATAAATACACTTTTATTAATAATTGTTTAAGCGAATTGTCGTGGAAGCCACAGATATATTGGTTCCAGTGGTAATTTGCCAAAGAAAGGTACAAAAATGGGGCGACATCAGAGTTTTTTGGTTTTTTACTGCTAAAGAGGGAAGGGTGAGATAGTTACAGATTATCGCGAGACTGTTACATAAACAGACATGCTGCTACAATGCCCTCGTGGGTAGCACAGTTGGTAGGATCTCCTTCCTCCCCACACCTGGCGGAAAAGACCTGAATTCGAATCTCGTCGATGATATGAGGAATTTTTATGGACACTCTTCACAACGTGGCTGAGTTAGTTAGCCTCAGGTGAGGGTAGCATGGTTTTTTCTCCTAGAAACTCGGGTTTTTCGTCTGGAAAACAGAAAATCGACTTCAAAACACACGCAATTTACAGAGACAATATACGCGGAGAAATATGGCCTTAGTCGCTGATGCTCCTGAAACCCTATTACAACAACAACATGTTGCAATAATACACACACACACAATGGCCAAAAAAAATTCGAACCTTATAAAAGTAGAGTTCTATTAGAGTTAAAACTTAGCTTGAACTCTAATAGAATTGTTGGGTTCTTAGGAGCATTAGCAACTAAGGCCGTATTGCTCCGGGAATATGCGGTGGTCATTCCATTGATCTTTCCGCATCCTCTGTATTTGGTGGTGACTGGCTCGAACCCCGGTCTAATCAAGAAGCGTGTGCTACGCACTGCTGCTCCTTCCCACCTGGCTACGGAGGCGCTCAAATTCTATTAGAATTAAATTATAGATGTGCAATAGTAAAATGGCATGTTACAAGGAACAATTCCATGGAGCTGATCTTAGCATGAGTTGGATACGCCCAAAAAAAGAGAGAAGACGGGAAAGTGAATTAAAATTTGCTATAGTTAATAAATGAGTGCAAACATCTGCACAGCAAAAAACCATATATATATATATATATATATATATATATATATATATAAATCCATCACTACCAGCCACTAACAGGTACCATTCTTCTGTAATCTGTAGCGTGTGCTTGCGATCAAAGAAATAGCAGTATTTCCATAATATACAGAGATGAATTCGGTGCAATATTTTCGCAAGTAAATTAATTTGTTTATCGGTTTGTCATGAAGTATTGTGAAAGCTTAAAATGGTAAATATTTTAGTTGGTGAATCATTCGAAGAAGATAAAGAATTTTTAATCGGTTTTCATTGAGACTGAAACATTTCATCCACTTGGCTTCAGAAATCGGATTATTCATTCATGTTAGCAATCGTATTAAACATGTGATTCTTGTGTTGATTTTAATCAATTGTAATCCAGAATTCAGTAACGCTAACTGTTCAATTAAAAAAAAAAGAATAACATGCCAGAATAGTTTAAAACGATCATAGAATGGCCCTTAAAAAATAAAGCTTTTGAAAAAGTTTTATTTAAGTGTTTAACACAAGAGTCCGTTTTCCATGACAGTGCACTGGTGTCATCACTTTTCAGTCATTTGGAGCAGTCTGAGCTCGAATAACTGAGAATCTGAGGAATTCTTAAAAGCTTCTTCAGCTGTGACTATAACCGATCTCGGGTAGAGTAAGTACGGTTTGTCCATTGATCTATTCTGTATTTTTTTTAGCCTACACAACATTTAAATAGCCTGTAAACACAATTGTACAAACATAATATACTGGCGCCATGTGGCCTTGGAACTATGCGCAATATACAAAAAAAAAAAACAATAATGAGTCCACCTGAAATGCAATATATTTTTTTAAATGGTGCAAAGTCCTTTCCCGCAACGTAAAGAGTTTACTATCCTTCTCTGTAATCTAGTTTCTGATAGCGCACATAGCCCCTTCTTCCTAGTAAAATCATTGTCTGATGTACTTCTTAAGTTTTGGAAAGAGCAAGAGGCTTATAGAAACCAGGTCCGGAGAATAAAAAGGACAGTAGCGGATTTTTAACCCATTACTTTTAGATATATTAATTTCTAAAGGTAATTCCTACAATTGCTTCACGATTGCAGAACAAATATAGAACACTATTATACAACTATAAATAATAAGATAAAAGTTCACATAAATATGCGTCTCTTCATTATTTCTGAAGTATTAAATATTCATCATACATTGCAAAACACGCAGAGTTAACTTCTAAAAGGAAAATTAAAAGTGAATTAAAGTGATTCCCATTTTGTTCAGTGCAACATTGAACGCTACGAATTAACGATTCTTAGGCATGCCTTATCGTTTCAGAGCTGTTTTCAGCAGGTTCCAAAATGAGATTTCTCAGTTCATTTTGCGTCTCTGCGCTGGTACCACAGTGGTTATAATCATTGTCCTCTCTACACGGGTGGAAAGGCCCGGGTTCAAATCCCCCAATAACTTAAGGAAACTTTACTGGTTTTTATCACTCAGTGGATGAATTAGTCGGTCTCAGGTGTGGATAGCAAGATATTTTTTTTCCACGGAAACTCTTATAGTTTTGATTCCTGGAAAACAGGCAGATTGACCAGAAACACGCGCAATGTATGGAAATATTACACGTGGAGATGAGTTGGTTCTCTGGTGACCCTAATAATGACAGTTTTAGTTCGTCTTGCATATTAATATACGCGTGGAATATTCAGAGGGTGTGAGGGTTAGGTGATCATGTTTGCCATTATGCAGGGACGTTTGATCAATCCATCGGTTACTGTATTCAGCATTTAAAAAGTCAGCAAGGTCACGGGAAGAGTGAGCTGCTGATCTGTCGTACATAAACTACATCCTCTGTCAATTTTCAAGTGGTATCCCTCTCAATAATTACCCCAAACTGTTCTGCAGCAAATTTAAGATATTCTGAAAACCTTGCTGATGGGAAATAAGAACCAATAAGATTGGCCCCAAACAACAACACCAAACATTAAAGGATAAAGTATGCTCATGAGTACTGACGTATGTGAGTTTTCTTCAGTCCACGTGTGAGTGTTTCGAGAGTCGTTGAGAATTCTATTTCTTGTAAAACGTAATTCATCTGTAACCAGAACATGACCGAAATTGAGGATCGCTTGTATACATTGCAAACATCACTGATAAAAGTTCCTGAGTTTTACATATTTTATGGCACACAATTCTTGTGCAGGTGTACTATGAAATGAGTACATTTAATAGTACACCGGCATGGTGTTGAATGAAATGACCGCGGTTCTTCAGATCACATTTTGAATTTTCTGAACTCCTGCTAGTTTTCTGTATGGGAATTTGTATACTCCATCTGTACCAATAAAGATTTTTTTTTATTTATTTAGTGACGCTGATCTTCCTGTCTATTCGTCCTAATATGTTTGTCTCAAGCCTCAAACAGCCGGATGTCATAAGTCACAGCAGAACGGCCCCTTCTACTATTAACTCCAATTAGATCATTTAATACATAACTCGAGGACTTTCTACTGCATTCCTTCTAAATTGGATTGGGCATGTTTATCAATCAGGCAGCATCCATTAAAGGTCAACTGCAAACTTACCGAATATAATCCTTCTCTGGAACCACCTTCCTCTTGTACACAATCTATAGAAATTAGTCTAGTGTAAAAAGCTTGTTTTTCTGGCCTCTCAAACCTCAACTCATGTACGATATTCAGGATGGCATTCCTTTATTAATTTTCATGAGAAGATATTATATTTCCACTGCTACGAAATCAGTTTCATAGTTTAGAGTTTGAATTTTCCTATTAGATGTTTTCGCACTATTAAATTTACCAAACTGCGAGGCTAATGAATATTTGCATTAGTGGTATTTTTAACTTAATGAGCAATTTAACGTTAGTAATTTTAAGGACACTCCTGGCGTGATTGGATACTTTATATTTAGTTTTTTAGATCAGCTGTTAGTGACCCTGCCAAAAAGGCTGTCTGTAATAGTGATTTCACAGATATTTTTAATCTGGTTTACAATTGGTACTGATTTTTTGTGTTTAGATTGCGCTGCAGTTAATCAGGTGGATATTCTTATAGCATTTTTAATTTACATGCCATTCCGTGTTTTTTTTTAAATGTATATATATATATATATATCTTTTATACGTATATCGATATATTTTACGTATCTGTTTTTATATATCGTTTTAGGTTATCGGTGGAAGTCAGTTGCGATATGGATTTGCATCTGTTCCCTCACGATACACAGAAATGCGATGTCATCATGATGAGTCGTAAGTAGCGGATGCCCCTGAATCTTTTTCTTCTTTAATATATTCGATATAATTCCTTCATTTTATAAAATAATACGGCCCTAAAATAGAGTACAAACATAAATTCCAGTTAAGAAACAAGTAGAAATTGAAATTGAAAAATAAAGTTTAGCCAAATTTTATAAGCAGTTAGTAAAATTTTAACTAGCCCTTGACAAACAAGTAGGATTTAAATTCAAAACAGATTAGGTTGCGATTAATGGCAAGGAAATTGGGAATATGAGAGTTTAGTGTTTCTTGTCCACAAATTGCGTTTATATCAATGGGTTTAGGTGTTTTGAAAAGTTCGTGGCATAAGTATGAATGGTTTATTTTAGGAGACTAGTAATATATTACTTTTCAACACTGTACACTTTGGAGTCAATACACCGTAGTCACCGATGCTGCAATGCATTATTCCAGCTGGGAAGAAAGATTTCTCTTGGGTCTTCAGGAATACATCCACTGCAGCAATGACGTCACCATCGGTGAACATGGCTGCCATGCTGGTATTTTTTCTAATTACGAAATAGGTGAAAGTCCGATGGTGCTTGATCTGATGAATATAAGGGATGATCCTAGATTTTAAAGTCGCGCTCATATAGTGCAGCCATGGCAATGACAGACTTGTGAGCAGGCGCGTTTTCCTGGTGGGACATGACTCTTTTTCAGAGTTTTCCTCGACGTTTGTCTTTGATGTTTTCCCGCAAACGCCCCACAAGGCCTGCTTAATATGCCCCTATGATTGTTTGGTCTTTCTGAAGGTCATCCATCAACAGTACTCCATCAAAATCCCAAAAACCCGATGCCACCACCTTTCCAGTGAAAGGAATAGACTTGGCTTTTTTCTTTTTTTTTTTTTTTTTGAATGGGAAAAAAAAAGCCGTGTTTCTACTGTTCGGATTGCTCCTCTGTCCTGGCTGAAAATGATGGACCCACCTCTCATCCATGGTCATAAACCTTTCAAGGAAATTTGCTGGATCCGCTTGAAAACGATTCAAATGCTTGGCTTGACAACTGTTGTGAGTTCTGCTATCAACAACTTTGGTATCCAAAGTGTTGCCATCTTTTTCATAGCGATAACCTCTCTTACTATATGGTACACACTTTCACATGAGATGCCAAGATGATGGCAATTTACCGAACAGTCATTCATCGATCACTCATAGCTGGATCATATACACTGTCGAAAACCAGTCAGTGTATATGATCCAGGGTATATTATGACTTTCATGCTTTCACCGGTGCCAAAAAAAAAAAAAAACTATTATTTTAGGCCACCCGAATAATTAAATTCATCTGCCGTGCTGTGTATCATATGTCTGTTAATTGCGTGTGTTCCATGGTCGATTTGTCTGTTTTGCTGACCGAAAACCTCCAATTATGGGGGGGAAACCTTGCTATCTACGCCTGAGACTGACGAACTGAGCCACGGAGTGAAAAAAAGGCCCATTAAAGTTCCTCGCGTCATCGAAGGGACTCGAACTCGAACGCAGACCTTTTCCACCCGGTGTGGGAGGACAGTGACGATACCACTGTGCTACACACGTAGACGCTTTCATCGGTGCTGAAAAGCTTAAAAAATTGGGATTTATCGGACCATATGACCTGTCTCTATTCCTTCTACATCCATCTTTTACATCTTGTCACCAACGCAGCCGTATTTTCAGACTGGTATCCGCGACCAGTGACTTCCGAGAAAGTCTGTTACTTCCGTTGTACATTTTTTAGGGTTCTTTGAGTGCTGCTTGTTCTGTTCCTCATTAAATGCAGAGGTTAATTGTTCTTTCATTTGGTGACGGAACAAGTTTGGCACTTGAAAACCTGATCCAGACATTTAGTCGCGCTCCATCACCTTATATTTTCGGCCGTATTTGCGTCTTTTGAAGGATGTTTCCTTCACCTTTTCCATTCGTAAAAGACTCGAACGACATTTGTCTTTCGAGTAATTTACGAATGGAATCTTTGAATACTCGATTGCCGGTATGCCTCGATTGTCGATTGCCGGTATACTGGCTATGAATTGCGGGTGTTTCGAGGTCGATTTTCTGTTTTGCTGGACGAGAAACCAGAGTTTCCGGGAGAAAAATCATGCTACCAAAATATTCCTCCCTTTATCGACGGGACTAGAACTCAGATATTTTTCACCCAGTGTGGGGAAGACAGCGATCCTACCAACTGTGTTACCCACGAGTGCCATCGGCAATCACCTTTTTGGAAGTCGGTGAGATACTCTCCATTCTTCAGTTCCCTCATTGATGATGAACTGACTTCGGCACTATTTGGTTGAATTACACACACACACACACACACACACACACACACACACACACACACACACACACACACACACACACACACACACACACACACACACATTCCAAGTGACCTTATTATGTACATATTGTCCAAACTTCCATGGTCCTAATAAAGTAGCAAGGTAGTTTATGTTCTAACTTAAAATTCAGTGACGAACAGATTGAAAAGAGCGCCATCTAACAGCCAGGTTATTCCCATCCATTTTCTTTATTGCATTATTAACGAATTCATAGAGATACAGGAAAAACATTCTATATCTATGAATTTGTTAATAATGCATAGCTACAGGAAGAACGTCCTATGCTGTACCACTTATTTATTCATAACGGTAAAACCTAGGTTCATCTTGATTATTGTTTTTCGTCAGCAACAATTCTAGAAGTATTCATCACGCTTTCCTGTCATTTTTCAGCACGTTTATCAGACCGAAAGGTTGCTACAAATAATATACATAAAATGATTGATCCATCTGGGGGTTTCTCAAAATAACTGAAAGCATATAATATATGTTTCTCAATCATATTTACAAGAATAATTCACAGAAAAAAACAAAACAAAAACTCAGAAATGAAGGTCTTATTAAGAGCTTCTTGAAATGCAGAAATATAGATTCATTTCTTAAATATGTCAGCTGGATTTAGAAAATAGTGTATAAAGATTCAAAATATGTGAAAAAAAAATATCCTAATTTTTTTCGACTTGAATGCAAAATCTCTTCGTTCTTAAAGGGGGGTTTCTGACAGACTAATTCTGCACTGCTATAGTTCTTTAAGAAGACTTTATGTACGCTAAATTTTAGTAAAAATGGTTACTATCTTTGTCCATGTAATAAATATGTTTCAACGTGTATTCATAATGCCCAAATTAGTGGATAAATTTCAGTCTCAAACTACAGTTTCTCCGTTTTTGATCGTGGTTAATATCTTAACCTTGACTTCATTTTTTTTTTCAGTTTCACATACATCCACTGAAATGAAGATGATCTGGGCAGAGAAGGCAAATGTGATAACTGATACAGATATTGTACTACCTCAATTCGAAATTGGTGAGCTGTCGGCCAATATATGTAATGGAACAACTCTTCTTGGTAAGAATCACAATTACACATTTATTAAGTTTTCACCAGTTAACATTTATTTATTTTATTATTATTTTATATTATTATTTTATTTTTGCTAACTCTGTACTGATACCTGTGCTTCCAGAAAATTCAATATCTCTGTAGCACGCGCAGCACGTATTTGTTGTATTGAATCACGTACTGTATTTGTCATATTCATTGTGGTGTTTAAAAAAATATAAAATTAATGAATTTGTTTATGTTTATCTTTAAAAAGCTTCTTTCCTCTACCGATATTTTGCTTTTACTAATGGAAGCTAAGCACGCCACGTATACAACAAAGTAGAAATTGAAACACGCAGGATACAGCTTAAACAGTAATCAGACAAATAAAGCTAAAGTTTGTTGCATAGAAATATTCATAAAACTTTCAGAAGTGCTAGTAAAAACTGTTTATTTTGGCAATGTAAATAAAATATTGTCTAGAGTTTTAATAGATTCAGCAAGTTCAGTTAAATGCTTGCATTTAGACAACTCACAGTTGTACTGTAATTTATCACGAAATTTCATCTGGTACCGGGTTTATGTCATTAAAATGAGCGTTTTTATGTTTAGGTATCCTTTTACGTTTATTATCACGTGATTACTACGGAGGCGCGGCCTCCGTAGCAGAGTGGGCAGGAGCGTGAGTGCAGTACCACACGCTCTTTGAGTAGACCGGGGTTCAAGCCCCTGACTGCTGAATACGGTCGATCTGCCAACCCGCACTGGACCAGCGTGGCAGATTATGGTCCATTTCCCTTAGCATGAATTGTTGAGGAGGCTTCCATCCTGCAGTGGGTTGATAATGGCTGCACTTTACTTTTTTTTTTTTTTTACCACGTGATTTACAATCTAACTGCGTCAAATTGTTTAGCATTAAATGAGAAAAATACAACTGTAGCTTATGGAATGATGACACGGTATCCAAGTCAGCTAAAACAGACCGTTCAACTAACATATTTTTATGCAATTTGCGTGATGTCATGTTGCAGATGACATGAAGATGGACAGAGTGGGTAATGACCAGCGTTAAGCAGCGCTCCGTCAGGATGACCTGAATAGATTTCGGGGATGGTTCTAGAGAGAACTCTGTACATCAATTAAAACTAAATAAATATATAAACAAATGCTGCAAAATGAAAGGTTTTTACTGGCGATTACAAGGTTTTACAATTACAACTTGAACATAATTTATATACTGGAAGAATTTGAATTAGAAACATTAAAGGAAACTATAATCCAGAGGAAGTTATAATCCAGGGATGCAAGGAGTTCTCCGTGCAGGAGAATTTCATGTCTCCCTGGCAAGGAGAACCTGTGGTGTCGCGTCCATGATTAGCATTCGCATTAGTAGTGACAAATGATGCAAGAAAGCAAGCTTTCGCCATTTACATTAGCCTGATTTGGCTAATGCAAATGATGAGCCATAAAAAATACTTCCCATTTAACTTATCCGCTTGAAGAGATGGGGAGAAACATTCCCACCCATTGTATAAAATAATGGTGAGATCGCACTTGAAGTATTGTGTCTAAATATGGAGATGGAACCTAAAAGAACACATCGAGCTTTTAAGAAAGGTCAAAGGAAGGCAATCGCAATATGCCTGAGCAAATGCAAAAGGGGTGTCAAAATGATCCCGACTTAGAATATGAGGGCTTAAAGGCTTGGTAACTTGATACCTTTAGTAGGACCTGATTGAGATCTATTAATCTCTGATATAGAGATGTATATGCTATTTTTATTGTGTTCAATTTTTACTGTGCTAGAATCGGGGGCAGAAATTTAAAGGGAAAGGAATTATAAACCTGGATTGCAGGAAGTTTTCAAAAGTTAATTTTTATTATTATTTATTTATTTTTTTTACTTTTAATTATTGAATACTGTAACTTTGCCACCATGAGTAGTTGGAGTCGACGGATAGAGGAAATTCGAAGCACTGATTAGTATCTACCGGAAAAGGCAGCGGGTATTTTTATTTGTTTTATTATAATTTCTGATAGTGCAGCAAAATCCTTCAGAGTCGGTGTAACTGTGACAATAGCTTTTGGCTTTTAATTGACAAGAATTGGGCCAATCATTTCGCTTACTGCTATTATATCCCTATCATGAGTAATCCGTAGCGGCTTGGTCAGCACGATACATCTCATTCTGCCACTCATTTAGAGAGATTTGGGTTCGATTCCCGTTCATGACCTCAGGAATCATGAAGGGATTACAGGTACACTCTAGACGATGTTGTCTGCGAGTACTTCAGCAGGGCAGTAGTATCAATGATGCTTCCATTGGCAAGCATCATGGACACTGTTGGTATCTGACCACCTTCTTTATATAGCCTGGTACGGGCACGTGACACTTTCTCTGATGGAAGCCAAATCTTTGGATGATAGGAGTGTATCTAATAAACTGGCCACTCTGTGTGTAGTAGGGCACTTATTTAATTTAAACGTAGTTTATTTATAATATCTGCTTATTTTATCTCCTGCCTTCAAAGCACGATTTGAAAGAAAATTCAGAAATGTAGCCGATCAACAAAATTTATTTTACTTAATAGCCAGATTATAAAAATAAATCCTGTAAAATAAGCTGAATTTCCAGCTAGAGCAAAAGTGTTATTTCTCTATGTGTGATTATAAATTCGTTAAGTCGTAACCTCATCAGAACAGTCTAGAAACTGTGATTCTCCATGGAATTCTCCAAAAACAGCAAATTCATTTTTGTACCCCTGATAGTTTTTGGGTTGTGTTTTAACTAATTATGTCTAAATTGGAAGAAAACGGAGAATTTGATATCAGAACTGTCTTTGCGGTAATTGCAGAAATAGAAGAGATTGCAGAAATTCAGTTTTTCTTTGTAGGTGAATCCGACTGCTTACAAGCCATCATAACATTACAAAGGAGAGGAGGCTACTACCTGACTAATATCTATATGCCTACTGTACTCATTGTATTTATGTCCATGTTGTCCTTTTGGATACCCCCTGAAGCCGTGCCCGCCAGGGTAACCCTAGGAGTGACGAGTCTATTGACTATAGTAACAAAGCAATACCAAGCAAATCTCCCAAATGTGTCTTATATTGTAGCCCTAAACATCTGGCTCTCCCTGTGTATTGGATTTGTGTTCTGCAGTCTTCTAGAGTATGCTTTAGTATTGGCCATATACACTAATGAGAAGGAAAGGGCAAAATCTTCGAAGGTTGTGCCTGTGCCGAATGCAGCAAAATTGAATGTTCATTCAGTAAGTAGTTCTAGATATTCTTAGATTTTTATTTAATTTATTAATTTATAAAATTTTATATTTATTAATACAGTGCACGAAGGTAGTTTCATAACTTTTATAGTTATGAAGGCAGTGCCAAAATTTTTCTCCGGAAATTCTTGTTCTTCCGAGAACAGAGGATTTTTCCCAATAAATCACTGTCCACCCTTGATTCATATTTGAACAATCACATCTGAGAACCAAAATTAAAGGGGGCATAATCATTAGGCCTGGATGGGCATTATATGAGGTCCCTGGTTTTATCTTTCTCGAGATGGGATAGATGAATTGCAAATGGCTTCTTCGAGATGTTTAAAAAAATTCAAGTATTTTAAAGGCATTCGTATATGCTTAAAATGCTAACTTCACCATGTTCATCTGTTTAGCCGTCCATCAGAATGTAATAACTCGACTCACAGTGGACGGATTTTCATAAAATATCATATTTACCTCTTTCAGAATTTCATAAAATTTCACTAAAATCGACAAATGTTATTTCGTTTTTTTTTTTTGAGCGTTAGATGAATTATGACCACCTACCTAATACCGTGTTAGGCTACTTTTTGCATGGATAACAGCCGCTATTCGCCAAGACATTGATTCTACTTACTAGAAGTCTGAAGACGTCCGTAGGGATCTGCAGCTATACTGCCTTCAAGGCTTTCCACAGTGTTCGAACAGATGATGAATGATCCTAAACATCCCACAGATGTTCAATTGGTTGAGGTCAGGAGAATTCGGAGGCAAATCATGATGGGTGATATCTTCACTGTGTTCCTTGAACCACTTGTGCACTGTGTGGACCTAATGACAGGGCGCATTATCGTCTTGGAAGATCCCATTTCCAGAAAAAAATGCAACATGGCAGGGTACATATGGTCTCCTAAGAGTTGCTGGTAGACCACACACCAGTTAAACGTTGGTCCATACACACCAGGGGTCCTAGTTCTTCGCAGCAAAACATGCCCAATGGTAAGCACTACCAGCTCTTACTGAACGGATTTTCTTGGACATTGAAGGTTATAGAAGATTTTTCGGGCCATTCCAAATTTTATTAAAGTCGGACGAATAAAATCTGGGGATTATATTTTCTCTGTTCGTCCGTTTACATTATAAAAGAACTCGATTTCTACTGAAATGATTTTCATAAAATTTTATATTTAGGTATTGGAGAAATTTATTGAGCATACACAAATTTCATTAAAATTCGGCCATCAGAAGTCCGGTAATTATTATTATTATATATTTTTTCATACATCCCATATCGGCTATCTATATACTATATGTGAATCATTGGATATTGTGTTCTTTACCCTGCGCTGATGTTATGAATCAATGGATATTGTGCCAGATTCGCAGAAAGGAAACGTTCTCGGTTCGCGCATAACAGTCGTTGCTTTTTGCTCATTTTTTGTTATAAATCATGAATTATTATCATTTGCCAACGCGCCTGAAATGTAACGCATTGCGCACTATTAAATAACTTTCTTCATTTTGTGCAAGGTGACAAAAATGGATGTATGTCCATTCGTTGCAAGATAATTCGTTGTTCGACAGTTCTTTTTATGAAAATTCGCTGTATGCGACAACTCGGTGTAAGATACAATTTGGTGAATGATATTTCGCTGTATGTGACAATTTGGTGAAAGACAGTTTTATAGCTACTACTAACTTCTTTGGTAAGCTATGACAATTTGATGAAAGACAATTGGTTTCTAAGACAGAGATCAGAAATGAACATCAGTGAAGTAAATGGTTTAGGAAAAAAGAGAAATTTTGGTGACTTAGAAAGAAGGAATGCAGAAATACCCTAAAATACTATTAACTTTCATTATTTTCCTTTCTTCTAGTTTGTGTGGTAATAAATTTCTTCCTCATCCTTCTCAACCTGCATCTAACCAATTCTTACTACTTGAAAAACATGGACTTCAAATAACCCCGAAAAAAAGTATTTTAAACGTAAGCACAATGCAAAATGAGGTGGTTCGAATCCCATTACAATCGAGGACTTTTTATGGGTTGGTGTTTTGTTCCCTCTCCCACTTCGCGTTTTTTATGAAGCAAACAAAGCAAACAGAAGAGACAATACAGTATATGCAATTATAAAATATGCCTATATACAGTATAGGCATTATACACAGACGCCTCACGACCTTAGTTGTTTGGTGCAAAAGTAAACACCCTTTTAACTACTGCCCTCCATGAATATTAAGTGTCTTTCGACGTACCATGCCTTAGTCAAAAGCGTCGAGAACTGCCATGGGTCCTAGTGAAAACTTGGCCAGAGCGCTTTTCCATATATGGGAGTCGGAATGTAATTCCAGCCAGCACAATCTTCAGGGAAGCTTACCCACCTACCCTTAATCCATCCACATTATTAGCCTACTACTAACTTCTTTCAGTAAAAATTTATAGCGCGGATTAACAAACCGAGCGTCAGGAGCTGAGCATTACCAAGTCCGTATCCATTAATGATCGCTATTTTTGGTCTCTGGAACAACTCACCGCCCATGTATTCCCCAAAAATGCAATTGACAGAAGTAAAAGTAAAGTGAGAACAAGGTTCTCTGGTATCTCCAAGCCTTGACCTGTCCGTAGCACTTTCTTTTAATAGGATATTTTAAAAAAGAGTAGAATGTGCATTAAAAAACGGAACTGAATAGTATTTTGATGGCTCCATCAAAAAAATATAAAACGTCAAGAACGGTATGGTGATCATGGCATGTTAAACGTTTGCTTTTTCTGTCTTGTGTCAAATTCTCTCAAAGAATTTATCGAATCATCGTAGCCCCAATCGTCTTTCACCAAACTGTCATATATAAAATTGTCACATACAGCGAAATGTCATTCACCAAACTGTCATATATAAAATTGTCACATACAGCGAAATGTCATTCACCAAACTGTTTCGTACGCCGAAATGTCATGCACCGAATTGGCATACAGCGAACTGTGGTACAAAGAATTGTCTTGCAGCGTATTGATGTGATCCTAACAAACATATGCCGATAAGTTTTTAGGCCTTTATTGGGAAGGTTGTTTGGTTTGTTTAATAGTCGTCCCGAGGAACCTTCAGTCATGAGGAGTCATTATACGAACATTATTCTATTTAAAAGATTTCTTTACCATAATATAAAGCATACTTCAGAAGTTGAATGGGTACGTAATATACTTGATCAGTTTTTTTTGATTTTGCATGCATATCTTACTGCACGCAAGGAATTGCCATAATTCGTCAAACGACACGAATTCCGCATCAGATTAATAAAACTCTTTTATTATTGAGGTTTGGTTGTTGGCCTCTTTTCTCGAGTACAAACCATTTAGACTTGACCTTAATTAAGTTGGATATGCGTGCGATTCAAGAGAACTTGACCTTAATTAAGTTGGATATGCGTGCGATTCAACCAGCATCTATCACGTAGGTCTTTATGATTCCTTAAGGAACACATTAAGTGTTCCTTAGTAACTTGTTAAGCGCTTAGGGTAAATATGTTTCAGTCACTTAGCTTAATTTGTTCCTTGTATTTTGTTGGTTAGCAACACGATTTTACGTATTTAAAATACAATACAGTATATGCAATTGTATTTTAAACGTTAGTGGTCCTAGAATGTTAGTGGCAATTGCCAAATTTCTTTTTTTCGAATAAGATATTTCGTTTTCGTCTTCAAATAGCCTCCATTTAGAAAGTTTCTGTTTGTTCTGGAAAATGGATTCGCATCTCTTTTCGCCCTTCTTTTCCTACTGCAGTCTTACTGGTAATCCTCAATTATTCGTAATCCCTGCGCTTTTCTCGTTTGTTTTCACTTATGTGTAGGTTGCCAATCCAGTATCTAACCTTATTCATGTCGCGTACGTTCGATATCTCTGTCTGTGGTTTATTTTCTCATAATGGAGCGAAGAGTTCTGGCCGGTACCACGTGTGCATGTTATTATGGAAGTCCATAGAACACAGAAGTATTTCGAATTGTTAACGCTTTATTTACTTCTTCATTATTTGCTGTTGCGTGGTAGTTGTGGTTGTTTCCAGGGTATATCATTATGCTGACGGTGTATTTCCATGTCGAGAACTCCCTAATTCGGTCAATTTATTTTTCATGGCGTCACTACAATTGCAATAGCATATAACCCGTGACAAATGCTTTGATTATGGAAGTTGCTTGTTAGCGAGCTAATAATAATATGCAGTAGTACTAACATGAAAGAACTCAGCAGGCGACTCCGATTAGTCAAATAAATCATCTTTGGAAATTTGCCAATGAAAGCTAACAGCACTCTATCTTTTTGATGTGGCCTTGTGTGACTAATGGGTCCGATCAATCCCATAAACTTATCACAGAATACATACAAATTACGTACACAATACACAGATGCTTTATTGCCTTAATTGCCTCAATGGAAATCCTAAAGGATCAATCTAACCCTGGCACATAATCAAAACCAACGATAAATATTTTTTCTAGTGGTCCAATAGATCGCTCAAGTAATCGAGAGATTTACGGAACCTCTCCTAAACGTGGGATGATTATACAATCTCTGAGAGTGTAGCCTTTATATCAACACTTATGGGATGAAGTTCACTAAAACGTTTCTTCCTCATCTCTTCTGACATTTACAGCAAAAAAAATTGAAACATTGAGGTGAAACTAATGAAATTTTTGTGGAAGAAAAACTCTCTTCCTTAAGACAAACAAAAAACTTTCTGAAGTTTTTCGCTGCTTAACCTAAGCATCTTCTGAGCGTTGCCTTAATATTGCACCTTGAAGACTACATTTATAGACTCATCCACGAAGGAAGATTCGAAAAAAGAACACTATATTTGTAACAACTCAGTAGATTTCTCAGTGCTACTGCAATTGGTGGATACAGGTGTTGATTCTGGAATAAATTCCGGACAATCGAATTAGTGTGTGAATTATAGAAGCGATCCTGCCTAATTGACCCATGGAACCCCGACTTTTCATTTGTTCAACAGAAAATAAGAATACAGTAATGCCTGACATAGCCGAGTGGTCAATACCAGAATGTAGTAGTACATGTGTTGTGTTGACCGTGGTCCGAGTCATGCGACTGCTAAATGAGGTTAAATATAATATTCTTTTCAAATGAAAAACGGATAAAGAAGAAAACAAAGCCAGTGGTTCAAATATTAACATTTGTTAAATAAAATTTTATTGGTATTAAATATAATACAAATATTGCTACATTTTGAGCGAATCAGAATGTGCAGATCGAAACCATGGGAGTGGAAGAGTAAAGAAATATCACTCATTTCAGAGCTTCACTGTATTTCGTTATCAGTGCACCTGTGCTAGGCCTGGTGTAACCTTTGATAGAATCACGCCTTTAGTTTCTTGACCTCTATCCGGTGATAATATTGGCGGCAGCTTTACTTTATATTGCAATGAATTGCAATCCTTTAATGGAAATACGTTTGTACTTCATGTTCAGTCATAAAGCATGCAGTTCGTTTTGCACATTTTTACAACCTTTACTGAAGACCCTGCAATCATGTATACCTTGTGATTGTGATAAATATTCATCGCCGTACTAAGTTTAAAATATGTTTAAAAGTTTTGCCTGGTTTCATCTTTTTGTTCGACAGAAACTTTAGAGCAATCTGTTGCACAATATAACATGGTACTTACCTTTTCAGACATGGCGCTGTATGTGGACAGTCGCGAGTACATGAAAGGTTTGGCCTGCTTCTATTTGGGGTTTACATTAATGATCTGTGAACTATTTAACATTGCTAATGTTGAGTGGAAAATCTCTGTGCACAATCTTAAGCTTCACAAGGTTTAAGAAAGTCATCAAATGTCTGATTATCAGCAACGAACCGTAACATGTCTCCAATTTCTGTAAATTTGGCTCAACAAAAATAACACCATTCTAAACACATTATATTCGTTAAGTTAAGGCTGAAAGAGAATCGATGGAGAGTAAATCTACAATGTTTGAAATAAGGCTGAAAGAGAATCGATAGAGAGTAAATCTACAATGTTTCGCTTTCATTTCAAACTTCCCCGTTTTTGTACAAATCGATATAAGACCCTTGGAATAGTGCCCTTGGAATGGGTACACTGTTCGATTTACACGAACAGTATGCCGATGCCTTAGTTATCGTCTAAAATTCTAAATAATTAAACGAATAAAACACCCGAAGTAGTTGCCTAATACTTCTTATGTACATAGCATATGCGATGTCCCTTTTTTTGTTACATATGATGGAAGGTAACAGTCAAAAGGAGAGGGGGAACTCATAAAACGAAAGCTTTTTAGGGGGGGGGGTTCCCTTAAACAATAGATGACAATATAATAATTATGCAGACCTGAAATTACAAGTATTATAACAACAAGGATACTACTAATAAATTAGAAAATTATGTAAATTTAAATAGAAGAGAAATTCAGATACCTCCATCTGCAATCTTGGAGGTGTGAGAACAGGGATATTTATCAATATGCGTAATGCGGTTCATAAGATAGATTAAACTGTGAGCTTTTTTACAATTAAAATAATGACGTATCTGCAATTTTAAATTATGAAAAATTTGATTTACATTACTGTATTTTAATTTGGTAATTTGCTTGACATTATTAAAACTTCAGGCGTTGGTTGAAAGGTAATCTTGATTCAATTATTCATAGAAATGTGTTCAATCAGTAGTTTCTTGAACCCGTTTAGTGAATTGGTATGTTTGATGTTTACAGGAAGGTTTTCGTCTCTATATTTTATGTGTATCTGTCCGATGGCTTTTCTAAAAGCGGAAACTTGAGGTCTGCTTTCTTTCTTAGGTTGTAGGCTATTTCTTCTTCTTCGGTTATGAAAAAGGATCTGAAAAGAGGAGCGAAGGCTGGTGTTTTCAGACCATTGCAGACAAATACAGCCTCAGCTTTATGAAACAGTTGGAAGATGTTGAGTAGTTCCACTTCCTTCTTTCTAGTGATCACTGATACATTCCAGGGAAGGCCTAAAATTGAACGAACACATCTGTTAATAACGGAGTCAACTCTTCAACGTTCTCTTTGCAGATGATTATGATATACGGAGCGGAGGTTATGCACTTTTCATGCGAACCTCACGTTTATTTTGAAAATTATTCTTTTAATTGATGCATTGATTTTACAATTTAACCCGATTCTAGCATTCAAATATTGACATCTTTATTGAAACTGTATTCAGTCGTATGTAGGCCTATAATTTCTGTTTTCTGATAGCAAATTGTTTCCGTTTCAGATCAGAGTGCGCCCAATGAATAACACTACGAGAAAGGCATTCACTCCCAAGAAAGAATTATTGAAGATTCGATTTTCAGCAAAGAATATTGACATTGCCTCCAGAATATTATTCCCTTGCACTTTTGTTAGTACAGCCTCTGTTTATTGGGCATTGTACGGCCAATAACAGTTTTCTCCCATAACTAAATCTACAGTTACAAAATTCCAACGTGCCTTTTTACATTTATAACTGAATATCGCTCATTTTCCTGAACATTCTTGTTCTGCAATTCATCCGCAGAAGATTCCCCAGTACAAAATTTATCACCGACAGAAGAACAGATAATTTAGTGGTTTCTTCGAATAGTTATGAAGTTATTTGAAGCTCAAGTATGAGAGCAAATTACGCACATGTAAATAAAACTGTTTATAATTGTCTTAAAATAAATGTTTTAGTTTACATATCTTATAGATGAGAAAATATTGGTGGATTCCTACTTCAATATGATGCTGAATGGGAAGTTAAGATTTATGCTAATTAATTTAGATTTCTTTGTAGCAAAAAAGGGTTTAAGACACAAGACGTCAGAGGTAAGGAAGTAGTTCACGTATAGTAGAAAGCTTTTAATGGTTGGAAAAAGAGAGAGAGAACAGAAATTTTCTTCAACGAATACAAAGGTCATCTATCAAGTATAGCAGATATCCTTGTCTATTAAAAAGTTACGGGTCCAGGATTAAGAGAATTAGAAATCTGAATATATCTATATTCCAAGATTATTCATATCTTGGAATATACCCCTAGTTTTTCGACACTCAGGGTGATACTAAGTATTGCATCAAAAAATTCATTCCCGACGATTTGAAGGGGGTTTAGTTATTAAACGCCCCTGCAAGCAATATCGTTGGCCACAATTTTTCATAAATTGCTTGTATTATTTATTATTTGTTTATTAGCTATTTACATCACTTCTTTCATTTTATTGGCAAAAGAATCAAGAAAGTTCTTCCTTTATAATATCCTTTTTGAGATCTACTACCGTGACAAAATAGCGAGCCGCCCAATTGCAACTTAAAAAGAGATTATTCAGTTTGCTAATTTCGTTCATTTAGGTAATTTTTCGAAATTAAAAATCTCTAGTTTAACGTTGATTATTGTCCTAAATATTAAGTTAAAAACCACACTCAAGAACCAAGTAAATTAGAACAAAGTGTGAGTTTTGATGTTTAATTCATAAGATTACACAAATTGTAAGTTTATGACAAGAGAAAGCCCTTGTCATATATAGTCGAAACAGTAGCTGCTTGTGTACTCCTGATAAACAGTTGCATATTCCCAAAAATATATCAGGAATCTATTAGCAATATTAATTAGACGCGATTGAAATATGTATCAATGAAAATATGCATACCACATATATTTTGTAGTACTTTGCACATTCGATCATTTTTAATGCAAACTGGTGTTGATTTTGTATATAATTGTAAAGATTTGTGTAATTCAGTGTATAATTCATGTAGTAGTGTAATTGTTGTACAGAAGAAGTATAAACAGAATACTGTTATAGAAATTTGAAAAATGGAGAGATTCTTCGTTATGTATAAATTAGCATTGTATAAATCTCTATTTAAAACCTCACTGTAAACACTGCAGTAAAAATATCATTCGAAAAATTATTGAAACATTTTTACGCTTTATTCTGTTTCACTGAAAATATGAAACATAAAATAAAATAAATTGATAATAAAATAAAATTTTCAGTGTCGATCCACTGGTGATATTCTGGGTTATGTTACCTATCTGTGCACAAATGCAATGGAAAAGTTTGGTGAAACTCAAACAGTTGCTCTTGAAATTTTAAAGGCTTTTGATCGTGTTTAGCATAAAGATCTTCTAAATAACCTTCCATCCTAGGGTTTACCATCCATCCGGTTTTTTTGTAATTGGTTATCCAGTTTTCTCTCTGACTGCTCAATACGGGCGATGGTAGATGGCTCTCTGCCTTCTAACTTCTCCACTAATGCTGGTGTTCCCCAAGGTTCAGTTCTTTCCCCCACTCTTTTCCTCTCGTATATTAATGATCTTCTTCCATTGACCGGAAATCCTATCCATAGTTTTTCTGATGATAGCACATTTCATTCCACATTCCAGTTTTAGAAACCTTTCCCTGCCCAAACAGCATCAACTTCTCGAATATCCATTAATAATTCCTTAAATACTGATCTCCAGTGGGGCAAAAATAATTTAATTGATTTCAATCCTTCTAAAACTCAGTCCTATTTTATATCTCGCAAAAAGAATTCTTCTACTCCTGTCTTCAATGATACTCTGATTTCTAGGCAAGGTCCTATTATCTCTATTGGGGATTACCCTGACTTCTAATCTCTCTTGGCACAAGCACATTGCAAATATTACTTCTTCTGCTTCTACTACAAAACGGAGCTTTCTCTTTCGTTCTCGGTGTTACATTTCTTCCAAACAGCTGCTCACTCTGTATAAATCGCAAATCCGCCCTGCCATGGAATATTGTTCCCACATCTGGGACGGTGCCCCAAAACCAAACCTCTCTCAGGCTTCTAGATTAAATTCGAAAGAAAGCAGTTAGGTTAATTAATGACTCCTCTCTAACAGAGTCTCTCCACTCGCTGTCTCATAGACGCACTGTTTCTGCTGAATGCCTCTTCTACAGATACTTCCATGGGAACTGTTCTTCTGAATTGGCTTCTATAATTCCCGCTCTCTCTTTCAAAACAGTCCGAACACGTGCCGCCACCAGCCAACATCCATTTACTGTCCAACTTCAAACTCACAGAACCAACTTTTCATCTTCCTCATTTATTCATTCAACTGCCGTTTTCTGGAACAACCTTCCTTCATACGTATTTCCTGAAAATTACAGTCTGTAGAAGTTGAAGTCTAATGTCAACAAATATATTCTTTCGTCTTCTCAATGCACGGTGCTAAGTCCTATAGGTTCTAAAACCTCTCGTATTGGGGTTTTCATAAAAAATAAATAAAATAACTTGATAACAAAGAGAAAATAATAAATATTATCGAAGTATAAAATAAGTAATTTTATTTGGGAACTGTGCCTAAACTTATCCGAGTAAATAATCAGAATTCCATAATAATTTCAGTCTATCTTTTCTTTGTACAAATATTCAGAAGAAATAATTTGAAATAAGTTGTTAAATAAACGTTTGTTTATCGCAAAATTATGTCCAGAATATCTTGATTACATATCTGCTCTTAGGTCGAACATATGGGGAAAAATACCTCACGGGGTATAATCAACATCCACGTACTCTTCTTACAAGTTTGGAGCTAAAGTGCGTCAAGCTATTGAAGTTTAAGTACCAGTAGGGCGAAAGGATCAGTTTTATATGAAGGAAAATTTGAAGTTTAGTGGCAAACCTTTTGTTTTGCTAGGTACAGAAATGTGAAAATACATTGCTATATTGCGGGAAGTATTGTTTATATGCTGTGTAAGACTGAGTACGCTCGTGGCAATATGTTTCCTAACGTGGGATGTTTGAAGCATTTCTTGCAAACTAAGTTCCATTTTTAGTTACGTACAGAAATTATACTTGTACATTACTCATAATTATCCGCTTAAAGCGGAAAGTCTGTCACTGACAGTAAATTAAAGTAAACCTTCAAGAGTCTGACATGTCTCTTAATATTTTATGGCATTTGTGAAAATTACAATGTTGTTTGCTACTACACTTTCTTGTTTGATGTGTGCTGAGTTCTATGGTTCACGTTTCTGTCATTGGATCTCTTTTCACAAAGGATATAAAAGTAGGTCGTGAAAGTAGATAAAAGCTTTTAAATAGCGGCCCTTTTTATAATTACATGTTATTTATTATTCTTCGATACCATCCGGAATATATGACAAAACTCAACTTGAAAAAGTTTTAATACATCCAAACTTGATCCATTTTTCCTCACTGTACAGATCCCTCCCTCCCTCCTCGTACTTTCACGCAAACCCTCAAACGCAGCCCAGTCGTCAGTGACAACCATCACAGATCTACGATAAAGTTGTCAATATTTTGCATCTCCACTTGCTTAAGACTGCGAATATTGTGGTGTCAGGCTGGAAATATACCCTAACTCCGCTCCATTAACATGCAATCTAAAAGAATCAAATTCTGGTTTCTAGAGGGAATTCTATATAAGGGTTTGAAAGCACGGAAACGTTATCTGTATGCATAAATACTGTTATATAGGGCTCCCCAAGAGTTACCTCATCTATCCGTTTGGGACGGAACCTTGCTATCGTCATCTGAAACTGACTCAGTTGAAGATGGGATTCGAACCTGGGTATTTTGATAGATTTTTAAATCAGATTATGATTAACAGGTTAAAAAAAGGCAAAAAAATGATTACTTGATTAGTTAATTTTTCAATTTTTATTGGCTCAACAGATAATGATAGTAGTAGCATCTAAATGCTAAAGTCATCAAGGCTATGGGGCATCGGTATATTCTGCTAATAATAGTGTGTATCCTTCGGTCGGTTTGCATTTTCTGTATTGTTAAAAATGCGCTTGAGCTAGTAAGTAGCATATTTTTCAGTGAATTAAAACACAGTTCTTAAAATAGTACGTTCATATGAACCCATCGAATACAAAAGCGAAACACGAATCCTTTTCATTGAAACGACTCGTAATATTCATGAGATGGTAGCAATCACCATTATAAAGGTCCATTCTGGGTGACTGGTACGTGGTGAGGACATCGATAAATAATGTCTTCGAATGAGACGATACAAATGATCATGTCTGGCCAAAAATTATAACGTTTCAAGTTTTCGTTCTGGAATTATTCGTTATCGATTATTTTTAGAAGTTACTAAATTCGTTGTAGATGAAGTTAGGGAGTTGTTCTAGGGAGTAACGGCCGTTACTCCTGCTGTTCTAGGGAGTAACGGCCGTTGCTAGGGAATACTTTAGACGACTTTGGAGACCGAAATAACGAATGGCGAAGATTGAGTCAGTTGTAACACTGGGCTGTTGTAGCACTCTGTCTTAGTTGCTTTAGAGGCTAGGAGTTGTTTGTTCGTGTTGAGAAAAAAGGTAAGGAAGATTTTGCGTCCATTTGTGTGTACTGTTGGTTATGACGCACTTTCCAATAATGAAGCAAATATTTTTTCTTGGGATTTTTAAATTGTTGCGTTGTGAATGGAGTTTCATTGAGTTACACTCGTACATTAAAACGTGCATTTGTTGAACTTATTTCTCTTTTAATACTTTACAGATTAAATTGATTTTATTTTGTGGTTTCAGAATGACTAAATATTTCATCAGTAACGATGTATGTCGGGGCAGGGGAGCAGTAGTAATCATTCCAAATTAGATTTCCAAATTCCAAATAAAGACCTTTGTAACACTTTCCCATTTGAAATGGGGACATTTACAAATGCCTCTGGAAACGTTTATGTTGTGTAGGCAGACGCGTTTATGGATTTTTAAAGTGATGGAATGACAATTAATGGAGTACGGTTTATCTTCTTTTTTTTTTTTACAGATTTGAATAATGTGAGCGCGCTTAAAACGCAAAGATACCATTCCGTATGGAGTTGACCAAAACCGTTAAACTAGAACAACAGAGCAAGAACCGGTTAGGAGCAGCAGAATCTATTCTGGATACGAGTATAAGTAAAGTTATGCGGATATGGTTCTGATGCAGCAAATGCATAAATGATTCAAAGATTATAAACGTTCTACTAATCTTTTTGATATTCTAATTTTCCTATTACTTTACATCTATTACAATCAATCCCTGTTGGTGTTACAATTACCCGCATCTAGAGCTGTAACAATACATTTCTGTTACAATTGCAAGAACTATAACAATGCATTTATATTACAATTGTAATACAGTAACAATGCATCCCTATTACATTCGGTAACAATGCATTTCTGTTACTTTCGAAATAACAATGTATTTCTGTTACAAGCGATCCGCATCTGTGTTACATTTGATTCTGATGTACAACAGTAGCATTCCGTCCCCGTTGGTGATACAGTTAAATGACACGTGGAGACAATTGTAACAATGCATTGTTATAAAAATATTTATAAAACACAAATGTAAGATAAACAATTTAGAGTTCTTTTAAAGGGATTTTTGCAACCATAAAAGACTAACCAGTTTTATTCGTAAATTTCGTCATAATTTCATTATAAATATCTTTATAATGAAAACATTATAAATATCTTTCATTATAAATAGCCATAGAAGTCAATGAAAAAAAATCAGTACAACTGACTTGGGTCTTGTTTTCCTACTGGCATTGATTATACCTCATTATATTATGTAAATTTCTCTCGTCTCAGAGTTAATATTAGGTGAAGTGGCATGTTCCGTGATTTTCGAAAGTCTGCGTTTTCAGGCTTTAGAAAAAATAAATTATGTCAAAGTTGGCTTTAAAAAAATGCATATACAGAGTGTTTCAAAAATGATGGTCAATAATTTAAAGGTGAAAAGTACAAGCTAAAATAAGAAAAAAAGTTCCAGTGAACATCGGGCCACAAATGAACCGTTTTCGAGATAAATCACATTTTCTCTTAAGATCCGCCACTGACTATGGGAGCACTAGTTTAGCAAAAGTTGTGAATCCTTTGCTAAGGGTGGTTTCATTAAACATAAGATAATACATTTTTAATTTTTGGTTTCAACACCACAGGATTTTATAGATGTTACATGATGTTACAAAAGGTGTTCAAAATGCTGTCCTTGCATCCGTGCGCAGCTTTGTAGTGTTCTCTGCATTGAGTTGCTAATCCTATCAGGCATTTCTGGGTCATTTCTGATTTTCTGAAGGCTCCTTCGACCCGATGCTATAATTCCTCAACTGTGTTAATATCAGAAATGCACACCAAGCTTTTTACATGACCCAAATACAAAAATCCATAGGATTTAAGTCTGGTGATCTGGGAGGCCACATTACAGGCCCACCTCTACCTATCCACCGTTGACCATACCTTCTAGTTATATATGGAGTCTCAACTCGAGCAAAATGGGCCGGTGCACCATCATGCATAAATCAAATGTTCTGGCATTACTGAAGTGGAACATTATCATCATCAAGGAGGCCTGCAAGAATATTCTGCAGGAACTGAAGGTACAGCTCTCCTGTTAGCCTGTTTGGCAGAAAGTGTAGTCCAATTAGACGGTCTCCTAGTAGTCCTGCCCAGACATTCAACGAGAAACGTTGCTGATGTCGTGACTCATGAATTGCATTAGGGTTTTCGTAGGAACAAACGTGACAATTATGCAAATTAAAAATACCATCACACGTAAACCCAGCTTTATCAGTTAACCAAGTGTTGTCTAAAAATTGGGGGTTCAGGACACACTGTTGTTGCATCCACTGGCAGAAGTTCACTATGGTAGGGTAGCCTGTATTGCTGAGACCTTGTACCCGCTGGATATGGTAGGGGTACATTAATTGGCGATGTAAAAGTGGCCACACACTGCTATGACTCAGTACACACTCTTGCACAGTAGCCCTCATTGTCGAAATTCCTGGATTTTGTTCTATTCTTTCTAACACCCTTTCCTCAACATCAAGTGTTACGCTTCTGGGCCTACCAGAATGTGCGCCTGTTGGACTGCCTTCGGAGGGGAAATGCTTCTTGGTACAAACGTGCAGCTTCGAGTGCACTGCCGTTGGCTTTACCATACATGAAGTGCATGTCCCCATACATACTCTTCGTTGCTGTAACCTCTTTCTATGTTGACTATCCTTTGACGAGTACTAGTATGCCTGCTACGTCTCAAAGCATTGAGAGAGGGGAAAGGGGGAGAATAAGCATAACCTAACCTAAACAAACAAGTCAGTGGTCGATCCCAACTCTGTACAGTTCACTTTGTCAGTGGTGGATCCCAACTAGAAATGTGCAATATCTCGAAAACAATTCACTTAAGGACCCACGTTTACTAGGCTTTAATTTTTTTGCATATTGTAGTCTGTAGAATTCACCTTTAAATTATTGACCATCACTTTTGAAACACCCTGTATATATATATATTATCTATCAAATAACAGATGGCAGCACTTGAGATGCTGTTAACAATTAGCTGGCAAATTTTGTAGAAATGGAGCAAAGCATTATCGCTTTCAGATTACTGAAATATAAGTGAGCATTAATCGGTCAACAGAGCTCTATTGTATGGCTAAATGACAGCGATGCGTATAAAGAGATCCTAAAGTATAAATTGGGAAAAACAGCTGAAAGAATAAAGATAGTTTGGGACGCTACATGTAGATGGCAGCACTATTCTGCAGACCGCCAGCTTTTGTAGTACTTTTTATTGCCAGTATGTCATCCGCTTGCACGGCTATTTTGTGACTTCCTTTCTGACGGTTGATTAGTTATTTCACTTGCAACACACGTGGAAAGGTCTACGTTCGATTCTATTACCACACCAAAGTAGAGGATTTTCCATAGAGATGGTAAGAACGCCTTTTAAACTGGCAACCAGTCGCGGATTGAGGCAAAGATTTCTTCTCTGTGAAACCAAGCATTTTCTTCCGCAATTATCTTAAGCTGTCATTGCACTCCTACACTTTCTATTCGCACTCAAGGGTTATCATAAAAAGTGATATAACTAAGATGCAATGAGTGGCAACTTTATTAGGCTCATCACTTGTTCGCACCATGCGAACAAGTGATGAGCTTACTGAATGATGAAGTCAGTTACATTCATTAGTCCTCTCCAACAGTGGTAACCAAAGAAGCATTTTAGACTGCACAACTCGTACTTTGTCAAGGATGGGACACTGCAGCCGACGACCGAACCGGTTTCCATTTCTGTGGACAAAAGAGAGAGAGAGAGGACATGGTTACAATGGACTCAAGAACACCAACACTTGAGAGTAGAGGATTGGAGAAACGTTGTCTGATTTCATAAATCCCAGCTCCTGATATTTCATGCTGATAGTCCATGATATGGCGAAAACATCGTCTAGATGTTTTCGCAATATCCTGGACTACTAGCATGAAATATTCGCCTTTTCGTCTGGATGTCAACAATGGAAGCTGACGGTGGCAGCGTAATGGTGTGTCCCGGAATTGTTTCTAGTGGAGTAGACGTATCGTTGCTCCATTGAAAACAATTTCCAGTGGAGCAACACTTAGTGCCACATATTATCTGGAATTCTTTCCCAAATATATGGAGGTAGAGGGGCTGATGTCTAAATTTGCAGATGATGTAAAGATTGGTAGAGTAGTTAATGATTGCCGCCAAGCAGAGCTTCTTCAGAGCGACCTAGATAGACTTCAAGGATGGTTAGAAAAATGGCAGCTATGCTTTAATCCAGCAAAGTTTAAGGGATTACACCCTGGGAACAGTGACCACAAAATAATTTATACACTTGCTGAAGTTGAACCAAAGCGAGTAGTGAAGGAAAGGGACTTGGGTGTTACGATACAGTCAACCATGAAGTTCCCCGAGCATTGTAGATAGGTTGCAAGTAAAGTCCATGTTGTCCTATCGATGATTTATCGAAAATTTGCTAGTAGGCATAAGGGCGCCATAATCCCATTATATAAGGCTATTGTTAGACCATACTTGGAACACTGTGTTCAAGTATGGAGACCGCACCTAAAGAACGACATTGTTCTTCTTGAAAGGGTCCAAAGATGGGTAATTCGCCTGGTGAGATCGAGAAAAGGGCGTCCATATGAGGGAAGACTTCAAATATATGGATTGCAGAGCTTGTAAACTAGACACCTTAGAGGAGACTTGATTGAGGTGTTTAAGGCTTTGAAAGGCATAAGAAAAATGAATGAGGACAAAATTTTCACGGTTATAAACGATTGTAGAACTAGGGGCCATAATTTCAAGTTACGGGGGAAGATGTTTAGACTGCATTACAGGAAATTTTATTTTATCCAGCCAGTTAAAATTACTGGAATAAGTTACCTGCTTGGGTGGTAGAGGCTGACAGTTTGGTAAAATTCAAAGGTCACCTACGGGAGGAGGGAAACGCATAGATTGTCTGTTTTCTTTTATTTTATTAATTAATTATTTATTTTTTAATTTACTTCTTCTTATTATTTTATTTATTATTTATTTTTTGTAAATGGTGCAGCATAAGCTATAGGCTTCCATTACTACAGGGCTCGCATCTTGTGAGCATGGGTTCGGCACACTCAGGGTCCTGAGCTGGATATCATCATTTTTCTTTTTCTTGGTGATTCGCTTCTCTCTCTCTCTCTCTCTCTCTCTCTCTCTCTCTCTCTCTCTCTCTCTCTCTCTCTCTCTCTCTCTCTCTCTCTCTCTCTCTCAGGATAATTCAGAATTTTTTTTTGTCTGGTGCAGCATAAGCCTCAGGCTTCCTTGCACCATACAGATAATAATAATAATGTGGTCTTTGCTCATACTAATATTTACGGTGGGAAAAGTGTTAATTAACGTTTGGAATTCTATTTGCATAGAACCTGTGCATAGGATGACAAATTTTGCTCTTGTAATACCGGGTTTACAATAATTTATTTAAATTCTGCATTAAGTTTCAAATCCATCGATTTCCGCAGAAAGTACTCCGATGATAGTACAGCAGTTTTGCCATTTTTTTTTATCTCTTTTGGTGAAATATAAGTTCGGTGCCTGTCGGAGAGTGGAACGAGTTCTCTAGAAGCCTCTTCAGTCAGGATGTAGTTAGTCGTTTTCTCCCGTAAGTTATTCTGAGTTTTTAGTCTTGACAACATGCAGATTGACCGGGGAACACAAATACTTTTTCAGATATAAAAACGTCGTAATATAGCCTAAGTTAGCAAACTGCTCTGACTGTGAATAACTGAGAATGATTGTGTGGCACATACACCGAGGAGCTAAAACATTATGACCAGCGAGTCGTTATGCAAATCGAAGCAAATTCAGGCGAACTACGGCGCGTGCGCGGATCGGGACACGGTATAAAAAACACTTGACACTGAGTTATTCCGTTATACACTATTAAATTCTCTGCACAGTTCAAATATTTGGGTGTGATCCTAGACACCAAACTAACCTTCACGGAGCATATAAAATACATCCGCAAAAAAAAAATCAGATCCTACTCAGCCATAATCGCGAGAGTCACCCGAAAGGGATGGGGCCTCACCCGGCGCACGCTCCATTTTTCTACAAGGCTGTGTACATTGCCATCTTAACGTATGCCGCCGGAGTGTGGTTCCAAAAGGCCACACTCGCTTCCAGCAAACTGTCAACGCAAATTAAATATCTGGGACTGATCATCGATCAGAACTTATCATTTAAACCGCACCTAATCTATCTAAAAGAGAAACTGCGGAAATACACAGCGCTCGTTGCCAGAGTTACACGCAGGGACTGGGGGCTAAACAGGAGAACCCTGTCCCTGTATTATAAAGCCATCTTCATCCCGATAATAACATATGGATCTTCCATATGGTACAAGAAAGCAGGAACAGCAGTGAATAAAAGGATACTGGACACGATCCAACGCAACATATTATTAACAATAACAAGAGCATGTAACATGGTTAGTACGAGTGCCCTACAGGTCCTTACGGGGACCCTACCCTTGGATTTAGAGGTAACCCGCTGCGGACTTATGTATCTACTAGCCAAAGGAACCCAAACCACCTACAACGATCTTACCATTGACATCATCAATAACAGGAAAAACGAGAAACAAAAAATAGTGGACCACCTCGTACAAATTTGGCAGAGAAGATGGACAGATGTGGAAAAAGGGGCGGTAACAAAAAAATTTATTCCCCAAGTGACCAAGCTGTATCCCAAGGCGCCCGCATGGCTGTACCCAGGCCTAAACACTACTTTTCTACTCACCGGCCACGGGCCTTTCAAGGCCAAATTAAATGCCATGGGCATAATCGAGGAATCACACTGTCTCTGCGGCGAACTAGAAACATGGCATCACGTTATGCATCAGTGTGAAATATACGAAGACATCAGATGTCAAATGATCACGAGAATTAAATACATCCCTAACACCCAGGAACACCATCTCCTGGACACACCAGAAGAATTTGCGGCCTTTAGTCGCTTTGCCCAGGACGTCTTCTCCAGAAGGAAACTACAAATAGCCATCCACCAAGGCCAACAGGAGTAATGAAGCCAAATATGGACACCAAGGAATACGAGAAACTAAGGACGGGGTGATATCCCATGACGATGACCAAAGAAAGAGGAACACAAGTATGCGGCCTGCCCCATGAGTGACAATGAAGAGAAACAGACGTGAGACAAAGACCATATTGGAGACCTGAAGAGAGCACTCTAGCCCTCTTCACCTATAATTCCTAACTCCCCGGGAGGAGGGGACGGCCACATGGTCCCCCCCCTTCTCGCCATCCCTTGTTTCCTCTCTGGTGGGGCATGGGCATGCCCACTGAAACTGGGGCCGCCTTCTCTATTGGCTCCATACTTCTGCCTTTTCCCCCCAGTCTTCTGTCTCTCTCCACACTCTATCTTCACGCTAGCGAAGTCCCACACATAAAAATTAATACATAAAAACCGTCATACGCCCAACATTCGGTCTAAGAAATTAAAGCGATAATATCTCACGTCAACGCAAATAACACTTTATTTTATTTTCTTGATGATCATTGGAATATGCCACCCAAAGTTTTTTTTTTTTTTGGTCCTACCCGCCGAAATCTCAGGAAACTAAGCAGCAGGACCTGCCAGAGTAAACTAAGTCTACGGGGTTCCTGGCCTGCCTCCACGGGGCGTAAGTGGGGCAACGTTGGATCCCAACAGGGGTCCAGCGGCTAAATGGCCAGAAGAACAACGGTACACGACATTACACGATCCAAGATCCATACACTTTTAAATCTCTGGCATTTACAGTGTACTGTAATACACCACAACGTAAACTACGCGGAGATGGGGGGAACCCCTGGTGCCGCTTGACCCTAAAAACACTTACACAATACTCACTACTTCCAGCAAGCGACTAATAGACTCCACCCAAAGAACCATACTACTGTCCATCATCCGTGCGTGCAGTACTGTCAGTATCCACGCCCTCCAAATCATTGCAGGAGTTCTCCCACTGGACCTAGAAATAGTCAGACGAGGACTTCTATACCACCATACCAAGGGCATCTCAAAAACCTGCCTGGACTTCACAACAGACCCGGACGCTAATCAGAAAACAGAGAAGAAGGGACTTAACGCGCACCTAATACAGGTGTGGCAGGAGCGATGGCAGAACTCCAGTACTGGAGACATCACGAGAAAATTCATACCTAATGTGACTCGGGTATACCCCACGTCACCCAACTGGTTCTCCCCTGGCTTACAATCAACCTATCTATTCACAGGCCATGGGGCCATTAATGCAAAGTTATCACTCCTTGGGATCCAAGACCACCCCATCTGTGTTTGTGGAAGATTAGAGAGTTGGCAGCACCTCATGAATGACTGCCAGCTCTATGACGACCTACGCAACACCCTAATCACCAAGATCAGACACCTACCAAGAGGTCTTGAACAACACCTCCTGGACACCAAAGATGAGTACCTAGCGTTCACTGATTTTGTCCAGAAATTGTTTGCAAGACGGAGAGCCAACTGTGCTATCGCCCACAACTGACAACACTCCCAGGATAAATTCAATCCTGACTAAAGTAACTGGATCAGGATAAATCCAAGCCCCAAGGTACTGTTTAAAAATATGGACAATAACCAACGAGAAAAGCCTGGAACTAATGAGGTGAAATGAAAAGGAAACCCAAGTATCCTATCACAGAAGAGACCCCGACTGAGGACAAATGTCAATTCACAAAGCAGGCGAACAGCCTTCTACTATAAACACAAAAAAAAGAACAAATAAACACTCGGGGATTGTCCGCACGGACGAGACCCTGACTAAAAAGAAACAAACCGGACTGGACCATAGGTACATCAACTGTGACAACGAAGGAGGAACAAGAATTGAACTTAATAATGAACACCCACGACGTACACGATTTGTCGCCTACAACCACAAGCAGAACCTGAGGACATCCACGTAGCTGGAACAAAGAGATCCTTGCTCCTGTTCCAAGACAAATACCGGACCGACAACTCGGACGCAGTTGACGTGTGTGACACGCAGCCCAGCTGCCGAGGCCACATGATCTGAGCCTGGCAGCCTAGCCCGACTCTCTTTAAATCCTGGGGTGGGAGGGCTCCACTCCTCCTTTCCTTCTGGTGAGGCATGTGCATGCCTCACTGATCTACTGGGGTCGCCTACTCTATTGTCCCCATACTTCTGCCTTACTCCCCCCAGTCTACAGTCTCCTCCCCCTCTATCTTTTCACAAGCGTATGCTCCCACACTAAAACCTTAAACAACTGCAAATTAACTACGCCCATTTTCGGCCTTCTTACATCTAAGCGATATTTTCCCACGCAATTGAAGGCACGCACATATGTACATATTACACACACATATATATTTTATATGTGCGTGTGTATATATATCCTTATATACATGTATATATACATAATTTTTTTTTTTGTTTTTTAGGTCCTAGCCGCTGAAATCACCAGGAAATTCAGCGGCGGGACCTGCCATAGTAAAAATAGTCTACTGGGTTCCTGGTCTGCCTCCACGGGGCGTACGTTGGGCAACGTTGGGCCTCAGCAGGGGTCTAGCGGCTAAACGACCAGATGAACAACAGTACACGACATAACACAAATTCAATATCCACACACTTTTAAATCTCTGGCTTTCCTAGCAAACTGGCACACCCACAATGTAAGCAACGCGGAGATGGGGGAAACCCCGTGGTGCTGCTAGACATCTACGCACTTTACACTTTATCCTTATTCTGCGTCTGCGTGTGTAGCACAGTGGTATCTTCAACGTCCTCTGCACCACCGGGTGGAAAAGGCCAGGGTTCGAATCCCGTCGATGATGCGAGGAACTTTAATGGGCTTTTTTACTGTGTGGCTGAGATACGGTCTCAGGGGTAGGTAGCAAGGTTTTACCTTCAGAATCTGGGGTTTTTCGTCCGGCAAAACAGACAAATCGACCATAGAACACACGCAATTAACAGACATATGACACACAGCACAGCAGATGAATTTCATTATACGGATGGCCTAAAAATAATGGTTTGGTTTTTTATATCCTTATTCTGCGGTATATAGGGGAAACCCTGGAGACTGCAATTAAAACAAACATACCTTGACCTTTATCCTTATTCTGCGTCTGCATGGGTAGCACAGTGGTATCATCACCGTCCACCCCACACCGGGAAGAAAAGGCCCGTGTTCGAATCCCGTCAATGACGCTAGGAACTTTAATGGGCTTTTTTCACTCCATGGCTGAGTTAGTCAGTCTCAGGTGTAGATAGCAAGGTTTTTCCCCCAGTAAGTTGGGTTTTTTCGTCCAGAAAAACAGGCAAATAGACCAGAGCGCTCACGTAATTTACATATATTACATATATGGGCATATGTAAGAAATTATGGGTGGCCCTAATATAATAATAATTTGAATAATATTATCCTTATTTTGCATTGGTCGCAAGAGTGACCAGGAGGGACTGAGGGGCTAAACAAGCGGACCCTGTAACTCTACTACAAATCTACATTCATCCCGGTCATCACATATGCTTCACCACTTTGGTACAAAAAGGTAACCACAGTGGTAAATAGAAGAACCTTGGAGTGTATCCAGCGGTCAATCATTCTGACAATCACACAAGCTGTCTCGACAGTCAGCACGCACGCACTCCAGGTTCTGGAGGTAGTCCTCCCGCTGGACTTGGAAATCATTAGATGCGCCCTGACATATAATATGACAAAAGAAATACCATGTACTATCTTGAACTATACGTTGGACCTCGTCAACAACAGGAAGCTTGAAAAAACCAGACTGCTCCATTACCTTCGACAGGAATGGCAGGATCGGTGAACAGAGTCCACTAAAAGGGAAATCACCAAAAAGTTCCTCCCGAGCGTGAACAGAGTCTTTCCAAAACCCCCGAGTTGGTTCCAACCGAGGCTCCATGTCACCTCTCTGTTCACTGGGCATGGCCACTTAATGCAAAACTGTCTAGCATTCGAATCACTGAGGATCCCCGTTGCCTCTGTGGCCACGAGGAGACATCTCATGTATGACTGCGACCACTATGAGGGCCTGCGATGTATGCTCACCACTGCTATCACCTACTTCCCACAGAACATGGAACAGCATCTTCTCGACTCGGAACATGCATACAAAGCCCTTACCATCTTTGCACAGAAACTCTTCGCTAGAAAGGGAGCATTTATAGCAGACCACCATGCACAGCACCCGGAAGCTGATGATGAATCGCGAAACTAGGACTTGAGAAAACTGGAATACACAAGAAAACTGTACTAAACTAACCTGCAATCACGAACACGGCCATCTAGCCTTGTTCAAGAGGGAACTGACAACCATGAAGACCTATGTCTGAACCCAGACAAACTGATACAGGACTTTACATGAACTGAATACAAATTATTTGCACTGGACGACTAGCTGGATGGCTAAACCAAATGGCCAACGCACGAACTAAGAAAATGATATTACCAGGACCCAAGGCATCATCCTCACAACATTCACACTGGGCGACCTGAACAGGTTACATGACCAATCAGAGGACGAGACTTGCCTCATATATGACCTTACGACTGGATTTGACTCCTACATTGAACATGATCACCAACAAAGATCCGGTTCAGATCGCTTGGACTCTTTACGTGCTCTCTACTGCCAATGCCTGAAGGCAATCTGTACCGGGATCACTTGCCTGGTACCTTTTCTCCCTTTCTCTTGGCTGGGCGGAGGAGACAATCTTGTCTCCTCTCCTCACCTGTCAACCCTTATTCTTCTCCTGGTGGGGCATGGGCCTGCCTCACTGAACATCCTGGGGTCGCCTTCTCTATCGTCTCCATACTTCTGTCTTTTCCCCCTACTTTGCCTAATACGCAGCGTATAACCCCACACAAACTGCAAAAACTTAATTTCGTCCAAATTAAACCGCATAAACCTCAATTGTTTTTTTTTTTTTAGCCCTAGTCACTGAAATCTCAGGAAACTAGGTGGCAGGGCCTGCCAGAATAAAATTTCAAACTACTGTGTATCTGGTCTGCCTCCACGAGGCCAAGTGTGGGCAACATTGGGCCTCAGTAGGGGTCCAGCGGCTAAACGGCAAGATGAACAACGGTACACAACACTACACATAAAAAATCCACACACTTTATAATCTCTGGCCTTCCCAGTGAACTGGTACACTTAGAATGAAAGCAACGGGGAGATGGGGAAACCCCTGGTGCCGCTAGACATCAATACACTTTACACTTTACCTAAACATCGTTGCTGACCAGGTACACCCTTTCATGGCAACGGTCTTCCCCTCTGGCGGTGCCGTCTTCCAGCAGGATAATGAGCCATGCCATGCCACACCGCCCGGATTGTTCGAGACTGGTTCGCGGAACATGAGAAAGGCTTCCAGGTATTTCCCTGGCCTCCAAATTTCCCAGACATCAATCCCATCGTGCATCTGTGGTTTGTGTTGGAACAGAAACTGCGATCTGCGGCGTCTCAACCACGGACCTTACAGGAGTTAAAGGATCCGCTGGTTAGATGTTGGCACCAGATACCACGAGACACATTTAGAAATCTTGTAGCGTCCATGCCTCGCCGGGTACGAGCTGTTTTGGCTGCACGTGGAGGATCAACATCATATTAGGTAGGTGGTCATAATGTTTTGGCGCATCGGTGTATTTTTCTATAGAGACATTTCCCCAAGAAAATCATATACAATAACACATTTCCTGACTATATTCTGTATTTTGTATATAAATACCGTCAGCAATGTCCAATTGCAATGAAAATAGATACAGGAAAATAATTTAAGAAAACCCACTATTAAATGACATTATCTAATCAACTTCCCAAAAATGGGACAAAACGATAAGAGTGGAGGAAAAACCTTTAACGTATTGTGATGTTAATAGTTATCTTCCGGAAGACAATGGGGGAGGATAATTCTAGTATCTTGCTTGAGTGTCCTGACAAATACAACGTAACTCAAAAATAGTTGAACCCTTTTAAAACTTTATAACCTTTTTATATTTCCGCTGAAGACAAAATCAAATACAATGCATTTTGATGGTGTTAAACCAACTGCAAAACACAAGTCAGACCTAAGCTAAGGGCGTACAGATAATAACCCTCCCATAATTTTATTTGAGTGGTATAAAAGTTTCCGAAGAACCTTCTGCTTCATCAAATTCACGAGGACTACCCAAATGGAAATGCTGCTTCCCAGGTTGGATAGACACCTCGTTCTCCGAACAATATACTCACAGTTTTTTTCCTTAAGAATTTCCGGAAGATGTTCCCTTCAAACCTGTACTCATAGCAAATTTACTAGACTTGAAAACCATATTCAAAGAGTCTTTTTATAGTGCCATACCAGGCACGTATGAGTAATTATGGGAGTTGGTAGAATGGTCGTCCTCCCCACACCTGTTGGAAAAGACTTGAGTTCGAGTCCCATCGATGCCGGCAGAAATTTGTACGTGTCTTTTTCACAACCAGGGTGAGTTAGTCGTTCTGACGTGAAGGTAGCATGGTTTTATCTCCCGGGTTTTTCATCCAGCAAACAGAAAATCCACCTCTTCAGGGGATCCAATTTAGAATGGAGTCAAGGAAATAAAATTACACAACAGTTTAATAATATAAATCTTATTGTAAATAAATAAATTTATTATCTATCAGAAGCTCTATATCTTTTGGACATTGTGGTTATAGGCTTCAGTGTATAACGAGTAGCCATTATCACCTCTCTTCATTTCAGCATACTGCAAGTATCACGACTTCAAAAAACCCAGCTGTGAACAGCGTAATGCAACCGTTTTTTTCTTCTTTCACTTTAACAAAATTTTAACCCCGCTCGCATCAACTGATAGCAGATATATCACTTGCCGTACCTTAATACTGTTACGGTAAACCTTCAGACTGCATTTTCTGTTGTGAAAGTTTAAAAATAGATAAAAAAATATTCGCTTTTCGGTGATGTTGCTCTAAATATTTAATCAGCCATGTAAGGTTGAACTTATAGTTCGTCAATTTATACTTTGAGGTCGAGGCAATAAAGGTCTTGGGTGTCGATATATTTTGTATATCTGTTTGTCTGGATGAAACACTGGATTCGTCAAGAAGGGTGAACTATGTATTCTTCTCTAGACTAACTGACTCTTCTATTATAAAAGCCCATAAAACTTCCTGCTGTCCAGGAAATTGTGAATCCAAATCTTTTCTAACACTATATGGAAGCGGTCGTAGCCACAGTGCAATATGACCTTAGTCGCTGATGTTCCTAAAAGCCTACAACAAACAAACAAACAACATGCTATACACACAGAAGTACTATGTAAACATAGCCAGCAGAGTACATCAGTTATATAAACTATGGCTGGAAAATAAAAGTATAATCGTTCAAAAATATTTAGTAATACCGTGGTGAATACGAACTGAATAAATAAAGTATAAATTTTAAGCTTTTTGGTAAGGGGAATTTGCTTGAGATTGTTCCCTCTTAGGGTGTACAGTGGTTTGGATCACCAGCCTTCTACACCATGCGGAAAAGGACTGAGTTCGAATCCCACCAAGAGGGGGAGGAACTTGTATACATTTTTTCACGTTGAATTTGTTATCCTTGAGTGAGGACTGTATGCTTGTCCAAATGATTTTTGCTAGATGGTTATTTATCCAGAAAAAATGACCACTCAATTTACAAAATTTATATACCAAAATCCTATACACACCAGGATGGCACTTTTGGCCATGGAGGCTTTGTATATTGTGTCTGTACACTATTTGTTTTCTATTATCCCTTACTTTGTTTTATGGGATCAAATTCCTGAGGTTTTATGATTTTCCTTCCCGAATAATCGTATAACCATCGTATAAAGCCGAGTAACTCAGCCATACCTAAAAAAATCCGTTGAAAAAATTCCATCACGGTGGAATTACAAAACTGGGACTCTCCAGGAATTGACATACCATCTATTGCGAAGCAAGACAATTCATAACCAGTCCGATATTGGCGAGGAGTATGTAAAAATTGCAAGGGTTGGGCTGAGCAGAATTAGGAGATGTCTGCCTGATTTACTTCTATATGTTTAACCGGGCCCGTGCATTTCAGGTCGGTGGCAAAGTATATTGTCGTTTCCGTTTTTTTAACCCCCACAAGAGATGCAAATCAAACCTAGAATAAACGATTATGCGGGGATGTTACCCAATAAAAAACTGTGTAATCCAACGGACCACAGAAACTACCACATCCATAGGTAAGTAAGCCGAAGAATCCCTAAAACACAACCTTCTTGACTCTTATGGTAGCCGACATTCAGATTACTAATCCTCTTATAGAATAGAGTAGATAAGTGGGTTGACCGTGGTTCAAGCCAGCGTGAATACTAAATATGATTAACGATTGTATTCATGGTAATATAAATCGTAATATAAATAAGAACTAGATACCAAAAGTACATTTATCTGTTCGTTCGTTTGAGTGGACAAGTGTAGAAAAGGGTGTGATCATTTTAATATGTAAGATATATCTACGCATCATGAAAATTGTAGTGACCACAAGTTGAATATATACAATTCCTGATAATTCTTTTCCTTAACTCGCAATTTATGAAAATTTTTCTTACTGAGAAGGGCTTTTAATTACGAAGGGACCAATATCTTAATTAGCCCAACGAGGTACATCGTGTGAGTTAGGTATGGAATATATACTCAGCGATCACTTAATTATGATCATCTAACTAATACTATGTTGGGCCACCGTTATCACGGATAACAGCCGCTATTCACCAAGGCATTGACTCCACCAGATGTGTGAACACGTCCGTAAGGCCTTCCACAGTATCGGGATGGATGATGTTTGCTGTCCATACGCCCCACTTTCCGTTCCACATCATCCCAAAACTATTTAATTGGCTTGAGATCAGGCGAATCTTCACTGGGTTCCTCAAATCACTCGTGTACAGTGCGGGCTCGATGACACAACGAATTATTGTCTTAGAAGATCCCGTTTCTGTCCGGGAAAAAATGCAACATGGCATGGCGCACAAGGTCTCCTATAGAGCTGCTGATAAACCATGAGTGAAACAGGTCCATACGCATCGGGGGTCCTAGTTCTTGTTAGCAAGACATGCTCAATATTAAGTAAACCACCACCTGCCTGAATATTGGACTCCATGCATGATGGGTCCATTCAGTAGTGTTGCTTGCCCCACACAAGGGCGTCCGTCCGTGTCTTGCATATTTCGATTCATCGGACTGACACATTCTTTCTGGTCCTCAAGTGTCCAACCAGCGTGTTGTTGACACCACAGCATTCGCCGCAGACGACGATCAGCGATGAGGAGAGGGTGTATCTTGGGTCGTCTGCTGTGGAACACCCATATGTCTGAGTGTGCGTGGCATCGACATTTGGGATATTGTTCTTTCATTTTCCATACTGTAATACAATGTCGGACCATAATACGATGTAATGTGATGTCTGACATGCTTTTGAGTCTGTACAACGCGCAGCACCCTTTGCTCACCGCCTTCCGTAATCCTTTACGGTTCTGTCGACGGGCGGTGGTTTGACCCGTTCGACACTATTCTTTGCCCACCTTAACCGCAGTGGGCCCTGAGCAACTGACAAGACATGCCATTTCCGATATGGAAGTATCCAACAACACAATCTTGTCCTGAAACTCCGTGATATCTTTACCCCGTCCCATAATTGCTACTTTATCACTTTAATGTGCATGACCAGAAGGAAATTACCACTGCTCTAACATACGAAGCTGTTCGGCATTTTAAACTGTGAACTCCGCGGCATAATCCATTACGGATGGGATGATCGTATTCAGCGATTACTGAGCTTATATATTACATGTATATGAACGTATACATATATAAACTCGGTAACTGTATTTCACGCAGTTTCTGGAATCTCGTGACAAGATCAAATTTCATCCTGTGTCTGCGTGGCGAATTTTCGAGTCCCATAAGACTAGTTAAACACATTGGATACACCTGAGACGATTGCCTATATATAAATTTTAAAAAAAATGATCTGGAGGTGTGTTTATTATGACGACAAATACACTGGGATCATTATTTCGAAATACAAAAATTCCCCCAATTTTATATATCCCGAAAGAGGAAGTGTGCGTTGAAAATCCATGAAAATCTGTAAGTAGAAACTGGAACATATTCCCGGTAAAGAAGCTGATAGTGGAGGAGTTCCCTATTTGCTTAAATGCACAGCCCGACAGATGAAAACCATCATATCAACGACTCCTTTCTTGTCAGTACTTGCGGATGTCACTCTCCGCATTTTCTATCTCACCAACGCAGATAAGAAAAGTGCACGTAACACGAGTCCTTGATATGCCTGCAATATGCCCCAATTCCTCATTCATCAATCCGAAAGTTATCAGTAGAGCGGTTAACTCTATACATTGAATATCTTCAAGACATTGGCTACCTTTGAGGGACTTTCCATATGCTAATGGAAGGCAAGGTAGAAAATTAAGTTAAGAAGCTAATGCTAGCTGACAAAGATTCTTACATCTTATATTAAGGTCTTATTTTCACTGTTCCAGCCCGCAGTTAAGTTCGAGTTTATGTTGTGTTAATTGTCACACTTATTTTCACTTTTCTCTAATACTTTTGCATGTTATGTAGATATTATGAAAAGTGCCGATAAAAGGTCCCACAATAAGACAAAACATGTTAACAGTTGGCCAGTGTATACTATAAGAACTTAGCTTTGTTGGATCTCATGGAAATCTTAGAAGTTCAATTGCTTGTGAAGATTCGCAATAATAGTCACATTTTTCACCCAATAAGTGGGGAATTTAAAAAATTTAGAAAACATAATTAATCACAGAAATTCTCTTTTGTGCAGTTTATAATTATTATGTTTGAATTTGTAAATTAAGTTCTTAAACTACGTGAAGTCTCTCTCTGTAAAGCAACATGTGAGTGAAGATAACTAATATTTGTATAAAAATTTATTTCAAATCTACGGATATTTTTGCACACTATTTACATTCTTCCTCTGGAAGATGAAAGATGACAAATAAATAAATAAATATTTTTAAATGAGCGTCTTAATAAATATAATCTGCTAGTAGCTAAGAGAACAACATCAATGAAAGACATTTCTGACCTTTGTTCAAAGATCACTGTGAGGATATCGAAGGTTTATAACAAATAAATAAGCTGATAACAGATGGGCAACTGAATAATTAGAATCTGTGATCACTCAGGACGTCCATCTCCACCAGTCCCTGATTTCATTCCACAATAACACACAGATGACGTAGATATACACATTTGTCCTCCAGCTTCCCTGCATTGGCCAGAACACAAACACAAAGGTTTTAAACTCACAGAGTTTGTGGCTCCATCGACCTCTACAGAAAACTTTGTTGCACAGTAACCAACGTAGGTGGCGCTGTTTTCTTTGTCGTATATTTTCTTGTCCAGCTGGAATGAAGCGGATCCATTCTTTTCACATCTTGGATGTCCATTTGTTGTTCTTTTTATGTAATCCAATTGACCTGGGAGTAGGTTTAGACGAAGTCTGGTGTCACCCATAGAAATTGTACAGTCCGATTCTTGTTTACTACACTGTACCGTGGCCTGTACAATGGCGTTGTAGTTTGTTATCGATCTTTTGGTAAGAAGATGCTCGTGCTGTAAGAGGGCGCTATTCAATGTGAAGTTAAAAGAGGATTCCGATGAGTGATGAGACTGCAGAGAATTCACAGGAAGAGTTCTGAAATGAGAAAATACACCATTAATTGTCTGATTTGGTTAATTTTTTTATCTTTAAGTCCAGTATATGATTAATTAATACTTCCACTAATCTTCTGCAACTGAATTTTCGATTTCGCAGCAAACATTATTAGTTTAGTTCATGGATCATTCACATTACAATATATATATTATGAAAGATAAAGCCGAGGAGGAGAATAAGAAAGTTGATTTATTTAAAATAGTCTTTTTATAGGAAATTAATAGGTAATCAGAGGGTGAAAGAAGTCATAAAGTTACTTACCTTGCTAAAGTAGAACATATAATCCCTGATGCCAAAACTACTATAATTCCTAAGAGATCCATAGTGATTCAGAAGTAAGGATGGAGAAATTAAGCCAAATGAAAGTTCTCTGTTACCTTCCACTCTAACACCAACAAGTCTCACTAATTCACTGCTGTCGAGTGCAATTAGACAACCCATTTTATAGACCTGAGATGACAAACTACTGTTTCAAACTAAAGAAAATCCAGAATGGTAGGTAAATTTGAGATTTTCAATTTTCCGCGAAGGTGTGACGGATAACCTCTTTTCAGTGCGACTCATTTTAGATTTCCCGCACGCAATAGTTGTCATTGCTCGTCGCTATCTTCACCTGTTAAACTTTGTCCTGCCGATAAGACAGTTGCACGCGAATAAAGCTTGAACCGTCATAGATAAATCTCGACTTCGATTTTGTTTCTGTTGATCCTAAATATGATATATATGGATGGGATTATCACCATCTGTGTTGTCTTGCATCTTGTGGACGGTTGTTGATAGACGTGACTTATGGAAAATGCGGTTATCGTGAGAAAAAAACATTTTATTTTCATGTGTAATTACATTCTTTCAGTTTAATCCCTTATTATCTGGAAGACCGTAAGGGACCTATGTCTGAAGAATACGTTTTCCACAACCGCCATGTTTTATTACTTCACCAAAGTAGAGAAAAGTGTTTAGTGTTATCTGTTAGGTATTGTACAAATGGCCTTCTGCGGAGCGTCATTGGAAGAATCTGCCAAACTTCAGCGGTTGATTCCTTGAGCGATTTTAACAAAAAAATTCATATCAACATACCTCCAGTTTCAAACCGATATGAAGACACCACACTTGTAAGAAGAACACCAGAATACCGTGTTAAACATTATTTTAGAATTACCAGCTGTAAAATGTTTTTTAATCATATTGCGTATATATTGTCTGTAAACTGCGTGCTAATTCTGTAGTCGATTATCTGTTTTATAGACGAAAAACTCGAGCGTTCGGGAGAAAAAAATCCATGCTATCCTCGCCTGAAACCGACTAACTCACCCCCCTTGTAAAACAGGCTATAAAAATTCCTCGCCAGGTAATCGACAGGATTCGAACTCAGGTCTTTTCTATCCGGTGTGGGGAGAACGGCCATTATGCCAACTGTGCTACCCACTAGGACCTTGTGGATAGCATAGTTGGTTTCTCCACTGAAATGTCCATTGAACACTTAAGGTTCCGATTAATTGGTACCTTAAGTTCCATTTAATCCAATAACTCAATCCTCAATAACTCACTAACTCAATTTCCAAAAACTCAGCGCCATAAATTTACAGAAAACTGGCATTGGAATTTGGTTTCAGCTATAGCTGAAACCAAATTTCCAACGCCAGTAATTAGTTTCGCGTTTGTATGGGTTTTATAGGTGGGTGCCAGTACTCAAATGAGGACTTCTTAAAGGCCTGCGTTACACTGCTGAAATCAACAGTTCTGAAGTTACTGTTATAAAAACCATACATGAAGTGGATGTAAATACTCTTCTCGATTTAAATTTAGCCGGCGTCTTTTCGGTAAAGTACACCAAGGTAAACTCAATAACACAAGACCGAACGCTTCTTACAAGCTGAAAAAGTGCTTGCAGGAGATGGACTACATAGCTAGCCCACGACACGAGCACAGTTAGGCAGCACTTGAATTACTAGCGGCTGAATAGTGCAATGACTGTATCTCCCCCCCCCCCCCCCCCGTCCGGAATTGGACTCATGTTGATACGAACTGTTTTGTTTGTTTAAAACGCTCAACAAGAAAAAACAAGAAACTCAAAACGAAATTTATTAAATGTTAAGTTGTTTAAAATAAAACAATATAGTAAAGTTTTTCCGAGTTTTTCATCCTGCACAAAATCATAAGGTGGACCAATGAACACACACAACACTGGTACAGATATAATTCAATATAGATCCGACAACATCTAAATAAATTATCTTCAATTTTCTAATTTACTGTTTGAAATTATTTTTGACAGAAAAATAAATAAATACAAAACATACGTATACTGCATAAGAGGGCATGGGTATACGTATGTTCTTGACTGAAAATATGTTCTTCTTGACTACGAAATTTCTGATTTATTTCAGTTCCATTAATATATAAATTAGTACAAGAAATAATTCGTTAGTTCCATTGATTTATCTATACCAGAACGTATTTCATGCAGATACATGAATGGGACAACCACAAACCTATCAGACATCAGCGTTTATCAGAAAGTGCTGATAAACACTGGAAATTGATAAATATTGACGCGCGCTACTTGTCTAAATTACTCCAAGAACTCGGGAAGGGGATTCCACTTTAAGATTAGATTTTTATGGGTAACAAACGAAAAGGAAAGTTGATGACGCTGTCTTCATCTTAAGAAAAAGTGGCGACGCTATTATCATCTTAAGAACACGCATGGTAATAATACATGTATAACGGTATATGCGGTACTGACAGACTATTAAATTGATAAAAGCAGATTGCAAGCAAGCGATGATTTTTTTTCCTTTTTAAGGAAGAAAACACTATGTAAATAACACCCCAGAGCAATGGCGAGGGGGCACTTCGGATGACAGAAAATTATGAAGAAAAAAAAAATGATTGGAGTGTGTAAATGGGGCAAGCAGAGTCGAAATTTTTGAAACCAGTGCAGTTCCAAACAGCAGTCCTCTTGGAACTTCAGAAAAAGAAAAAAGCTGAAATAGGAAACTTTATCCAAAAGCTGAAAAGGCAGTATGATTTAAATAAGGATTATGTTGAGATTTTTAACGGCCTCAATTTTCTGGATTTTCTCACACACGAGAAAATTCCGCCGGTTCTTTCTATATAAAAAGTACAAAATAACCGGCACGGTCATAGCCGAGTGATCCGAGTACCGCTTGTAGCTGATAATCTGTAGTCTGTTATAAAAGTAGTAGTAGGGTCAAAGGATACAGTAAAGCTTATACTGCATCAGCAAAAAAAAAAAAAAGAAAAAAAAAAAAAACACACACAAATACACTTCACCCGTCCTAACCCTCCAATAATTTATCTAGTTCTTCCTTGAATTTATTCAAACCATTCATTTCCACAACAGATGGAAGCCTGTTCCAGTAATCAACCAATCAGGGCTCCCACTCACAAATTTTAAAAAAACTTAGATTGCAAATTAAATAAACCCAAAAAAAACCTAGTTTTCATCATATAGTATAGTAACACAAATAATATAAAACTTATCATGCAAAAATATCTTTTATTTAATTGTAATCAGAATTTTCATCCCATTCAGTTCCCTCCACATTTATTTTTTGAAGTTCTTTCATTTTTTTCAAACGTTCTTAGTATCTTTTATGACAAGTTCCTTGTATGACTTCTTTTACCAATTCTGGTTTAGGTTTCCATGAATAGCAATTTTGATTAGATCTATTTATCGCCTGTTTTGCCATTAGTCGATTTTTCACAGTTTCTGGTTTAAGGGAGTTTGTGGCTTTTGTGTTTTATGTGGTTTACTTGGGAGAAGATTCTTTCTACGCTTGCCAAAGAGTGAGGTAAAATAGTTAGACTGGTCATAAAGTTAGATAAAATCTCATATTTAGAATTATTAAAGCCATCTTTTACATTACGTAACAGATACCAAACTCAGGGATGGTTTTGTAAGAGAAATCTAAATCTTGATTTAAACGAAATGATCTCCATTCATCATCTAGAAGATCTAGTTTGTCTTCAGAAACGAGGTGAGGGAACTGCATTGCTAAATGGAAAATTGAGAATGGCGAATTGGCACGATCATGTATCACTGCTGGGTCAAGAACATTGAGACTGGCTATAATTCTATCATCATTTAGAGGAAATCTTTTTCTGATTTCCATACAAAGTTCAACAAGAAATTTTAAACAATCATTTTTAAACCTGCTTTCACTGTCACCAAGTGGTGTTGAATTTAATAAGGCCATACAACGCCCTCCCAAATATATTTTATTAGAGGCTTATGATTTATTGCATTGTTTGGATCAATTTCAACCAGCTTGCACGAAGTAATGATTTCTTTTATGAAAAAACTAAGAATATTTTTATACTCAATTGAAACCATTGAATGAAGTAAGTGCAATCTGAAATGCTCAGATTGAAATTCAATATTCGGGCAGTTTATTTTCTCCAGTACATATCCTGAAAACAACAACATATGCTTAGTTCCTTCGTGATCATAGTATTGTAAATATTCCCTGCACCATCGATTTTGTCAATTTTTGATTGAGACTGAAAATAAAGAACTAACGTATGCCACTGCTCAATAATAATTTTTATTACATTGCCACGGGATAACCAACGTGTTTGTGCTAATTTGGGGATTTCATGCTTAGCAGTATCTACATCTTGAATCATTTTGAACTCGTTTAATCTTTTACTACTACTGGAAAAATAACAAGAGATATCTTTTATAAATATTTCTAGATATGATGGTAGTACCTTGACTGAATGACTAGCACATAATGCAAAAGAATGGCAAACACATCCCATTATAAATACTGATGGTACATCCTTTTTTAGCAATGACTGGAACCCACTCTTAGTACCCATCATAGTGGCATAATTATCACTTCCAAAGCCAACGAGATTACTTATTTGAATGTTTTTTTCTATGAAAAGATCTTTTACAGCTTAATAAAGCCCTTCTGAAGTACCATTTTCGACACAAACAGTGTCAAGTAACACATCTACAACATCAAGTTTTTTAATATCAAAATATCTAACAACAACAGCTAGAATTTGCGATAAAGATAAATCTGTACTTTCATCTATTATCATTGAAAGGTTGTTGTTTCTGCATATGTTAGAAATGTATATTTTTTCATGATAGGCTATCCCATCTTGTATAAGATAAGAGACTTTAGTCGCCTTCATCTGAACTTGTTTTGCAATATTGCTATCATGAAATGCTTTCTTATATGCTTCTATAAGGTGATCACATTGCGCAAATGGAATATTATGCTCTGAAATGAGTGCAGCAATTGTTAACTCTGCCTTTGCTACTTCTTCAATCTCTGTAGGTTTACGTTTTGTGAAGAACGTGTCTAACGTTGAACTTGTCTTAGCAATATTTGCACTTTTTTTATGTTTAACTGTATTTTTTTGCGCTAGTAACATCGATTTATTGGCATTCTTTAATTTCATTTCACAACAAATACAGTAAGACGCACCTTTTTCATTACTGTTTTCTTTCAACCAATCCTCTAATTCCGGATCTTCTAACCATTCATTTCTAAAATTTTGAGTATACCACCGTTTACTCATCTTTCTCTGTGGGGAACAAGTTTCAGACATTGTGGGCAATTTGTGGGTATGGCTAATTAGTAGTTATCTTATTTAAAATGTTCTATAAAATAAAAAATAAATCACTAATCCGTTAACATAAAATAGAAATAGTCACTACAATTTAAATTTATTATATCACTGTATGTAGGCGCCTCCGTAGCCAGGTGGGAAGGAGCAGCAGTGCGTAGCACACGCTTCTTGATTATACCGGGGTTCGAGCCCGTCACCACCAAATACAGAGGATGCGGAAAGGTCAGGGAATGACCACCGCATATCCCCGAGCAATATGGCATTAGTTGCTAATGCTCCTAACAAACAATAAATAATAATCACTGTATGTAGTACATGAATAAATGTAAAAATCACACCAAACAATGCAATAATACCACCAACGATCACGAAAGACTGTGCAGTAAAGACCGCCTGCTCAATAGGCTGCGCATACATGTTAGTAACACGAACATGTATGCTTACATGTATGAACACGTAAGCGTAATTTCATAGTGTAGAAAACTTTGAAATCCTTTTACATTTGTAGTATTTTGTACAAGCTTGAGATATTACAAATTATGATCAGTATTGTTAGAATATAAAATTAAGAAAATTGTAAACTGTTATTAAATGTATTAAATTTTATTGTATTTACAAGAAATAAAAATAAATTTTGACTTAAAATTAAAAATTACCGAAAAAACCCAGATAATGAGATATTTTTGTGAAAAAAACCTATCAACCCAGATGACAATCAAAAAACCCAGATCTGGGTGGAAAAACCCAGGAGTGGGAGCCCTGCAACCAATCGTTGGTTGAAGGCAAACCATTCTTCCTCAACTTGAATTTATGTCCCCCTCATGTATGTAATATCATTAACAGTCAGCTTACTGAATCCATTCAAGGATTTAAACAACTCAATCAGATCTCCTCGCAATTGCCTAGTCTCCAGACGCTGCGATTTGTAGAACTAAAGTCTTTATACGTAAAGCACGCTTTTGTTTCCTTCACCAATCTGGTTGTCCTTCTCTACACCCATTTCAGCAGTTCTACATCATTCCTAAAATGAGGCCTCCAGACCTATATGCAATACTCTAGATGCGGCCTAACCATAGCCTTGTACAACGGGATAATCATCTCCTTATCCCTACTAGCAAAGTTTCTGTATATCACTGATAATTATTCCCAGGTATTTTTCATTTTCTACTACTCTGAGTGTAGTTCCACACAGTTGATAAGTTACTCTGCGATTACTGCTACCCATATGCATTGCTTTGCGTTTGTCAAAGTTAAATTCGCCATTTCTCAGTCCATTGACCTAATTTTTCTAAATCTTGTTCTAGTAGCATATCGTCATTACTGTCTTTAATCACCCTGCCAACCTTTGTATCATCTGCAAATTTCGACATTAAGCCTGACATACTTTCATCAATATCATTGATAAATATTGAAAACAACAATGGATCCAGCACTGAACCTTTGGGCACTCCACTGATGAACCACTCTCTGTCTTCTTCCACTTACTTATCCATTTATCTATAGCAGTAACTTGCCCTTAATGCCACATTGCTCCAGTTTGTACAGCAGTCTTTTAAGTGCAACAATATTAAAAGCCCTCCTGAAATCCAAGTATATGATACCAAAATTATTTTTGGATCCTTGGTTACTGCATCATAATAACTTATCAGATTGATTAGACAAGACACCCTCTTAATAAATCCATACTCTGACTGCAGTATAATTGCATTCCAGTCTAGTTGATCCTGCATTACTTCTTTAACTAGTGACTCCATTATTTTTCCCAGAAAAGAAGTTTAATTAACAGGTCTGTAATTACTTATGTCATCTTTTGATCGCCCTTTATGAATTCGGGGTACATTCGCAGATTCCAGTCCATAGGGACCTCCCCCTGAAACCAAGGGCGCTCTCATAATTAGGGCTAAGGCTTTAATTATGAGACTCTGATAAAGCATATACAGATTGTTATGCGTGATATTTTGGGAAACTGTGTTCATTCCCTATTTTTTTTTTCTTTTTGTTGTTTTGATACTTCTAAGCAAAATTACATTGCAAATGGAAGAAAGTGAAACCAGGGTAACTAACGGTAGTACTTCTATTCTGAACCATCATCTTGAAACAAGATAGTGACATTAATTATAAGCACCATCAATTTAGAACCTTTCGTTTGTAGTAAGCTCCAAACCAAATGAACATTACATCGGAAGTGACACTAAGTATTAGAATGCACTCTTATTTCTGTCCTCCATCCTGAAATAAGATAGAAATAGGATCAATTACACACTACATTGAAATAAAGGGAAGGACTCTGCATTCGTTCTACTAATTGTTAGTAACGTGATCTTGAATGCTCACAACACCGGAAAATATCTCATATACACTTAATTATCACTGAATTATGACCACCCTATCCGTAATGGACTATACTGCATCGCAGTATAAAAATCTGAACAGCTTTGTACGCTGAATCAGTGGTAATTTGCATCTGGTCGTGAGAGTCAAAACGATAAAGTAGCAGTTATGGGACGTAGTAAAACTATCACGGAGTTTCAGAAGGGCATGATTGTGAGATCCCATGCGTCGGGCGCATCCATATCGGTAACGACACGTCTTTTCGGTTGCTCACCGCCCACTGCGTTGATTTTAAGGTGTAAAAAGATTAGTGTGGAACGGTCAAACAACCTCCTGCCGATACAACTGTAAAGCATTGCGCAAGGTGGATTGTTAAGGGTGAGCGACAGCTGCAGCGCGTTGAATAGGCTCAACGGCAGGTCGCTGTGCAACAGCTCACATCGCAATATAATTATTAAATTAAATTATTATATTCGGGTCACCCGTAATTCATTACATAAACCCGTAATTCATGTCTGTAAATTGCGTGTGTTCTCTAGTCGATTTGCCTGTTTTGCTGGACGAATAAACCCCAGTTTCTGGGAGGAAGAAACTTTGCTGTCTACGCCTGAGACTGACTAACCCAGCCACGAAGTGAAAAAAGCCCATTAAAGTTCCTCGCATCATCGACGGAATTCGAACTCGGGCCTTTTCAACCCGGTGAGGGGAACACAGTGACGATACCACTGTGCCTACACGCACTGACTATCGCAATATAATATGAGAAATGCAAAAACATCTCAAATGATGATGCACACTGAGATGTACAGAAGACGACCCAAGAGACATCCTCTTCTCATCGCTGATCATCATCGACGGAAAGCTGTGATGCCAGCAACATTCTGGTTGGATACTGTAGGAGGAGGACTGGAAACGAGTGTGCTGGTCGGGTGAGGCTAAATATCTGGTGCAACACGACAATGGATGCCTTCGTGTGTGTGGCGCAAACAACACACGTCCATTTACCCATCATGTATTGTGTCCCTGTTCATACAGGTGGTTGCTTAATATGGGACATATTTTTCTGGAGAGAACTAGGATCCCTGGTGCGTATGAACCAACGCTTCATTGGTGTGGTCTACCGGCAGTTCTTAGGAGACCATATGCACCCAACCATGTTGTATATATTCCCGGACACAAAGGGGGATCTTCCAAGACGACTATGCGCCCTATTATCGGAAATGTACTATGTACGAGTGGTTGTAAGAACACAGTGAAGATATCACCCATCCTGATTGGCCTCCAAATTCGCCTGACCACAATCCATTTAACGGAAAGTGAGGAGTATGAATACGAAACTCTCATCTACAAGTATTACGGCATTGTGGAAAGTCTTGCAGGCAACATGACTGCAGATTCCTAAGAACCTCTTCACACATCTGGTAGAGACAAATGCCTTGGTGAGTAGCGGTTGTTATCCGGACGAACGAAGGCCCAACACGGTATCAGGTCATAATTCAGTGATCACGCATTTTATACAGAATTGATTGTAGCATTCCATCAGTTGTATTTCAAGTTTAAATATTACTGCGTAAATATTCACTACATGAAAAGATACTCAGCCATAGGGCTGACGTAATAATGAAACTCAGTTCATTTGATAAGAAAAATCAACATTATGACGTTTTTCAATTGTTTCAATAAAAGTATACCAATCATTGGGAGGTTCTTTCCAGCTGCTTAGATTCAACAGAGATACAGCAATTTCTGACTATCTGACATATATACTTCGAAGCCTTCTCTAGCACGTAGTCACAATGAAAATTAAATACTTGGATGTATTTATAATCATTTTATCTCTCTCTTTTTCATGGGCTGGTAAATAAGTTGTTTAATTTTTTGTCTTAATTTGCAATTTATTTGACTACGATCTTTTATTTAGACTTACAAGAATTAATAGCATTCAATCTTTGATTTTTACAATGCGCTATTTTATTCTACAGACCTTTAATGAGTATCTATTTCTTTCTTTCTAAAAGATGATGGAGAATGGGGACGTTGGGGCGAGTGGGAATCGGAATGCAGCACAACGTGTGGTTTAGGGGTGAAATACCGTTACAGGAAATGTGACAACCCAGCTCCAACAAAAGGAGGTCAAGGTAAGTAAGCATTTTGAGGACGGGAAATATTCATTTTTTTTTTAATTTAACAGTTATCGTTTTAATTGATTATTTTAATAATGACCATTGAGAAATTAAATTCGTTTTCATACAGATTGCGTTGGAGCTGCTTTTGAAACAACTAATTGCGACACCGGGTTAACATGCCCAATCAATGGTGGATGGTCTATTTGGGGTGCCTGGGAATGCACGGCAACTTGTGGAGGTGGTAAAGGGAAGAGGACCCGTGTTTGTACAAACCCTTCTCCAGCATTTGGAGGAGAACAATGCAAAGGAGCGAATATGGAGATGGGGAGTTGTAACGAAGAGCTCTGTCCAGATGTATTGTACACTTTATCTCCCGGTAAGTGTCACGAGTAAGATCATTTATATTATACGCTGTAATGTTGTTGTTCAAAGAAACTCATACAGGAAGTAGCACGAACAAAATACAGACATTTCTATTTTATTTTATATTTAGAAACGAAGGCTGAAGCAGATGCCATATTAAAATGTAAGCTATTTTGTTATTCTTTATTCTAATTTTTTTTTTGTTAATTTTATCTTAAAGAATGTTATAGTCGTTATTATTTATAACACTTAAAATAATAAAATATATTTTATTTTGACTATAATCATCATTCTTAAGCTTCTTCATCGGTTAAACTTGGACTGCATTAAAAATAGCCATTCTATCATGATATCTGTTAATTTTCGTTTAGCAATCCATTACAACTTTGAACTGACGGAAAGCGACACTGCACGACTCCCGTGCAAATCTGACGTTTTAGCGAAAATCTACGGAGAATATCCGGAGTCTATCGTTGCTTGGACAAAGAATGGGGAGATTCTCAAAATGGATGAATCGAGAATGACTTTTGAGATTTCTGACCTCGGTAATTCTACTTTATAAAAGTAGCCTCTCATAAGCATCTTAATATTTTAACTAAGGTTTAATTCAGTTTAATTTAGTCAAGCCCTATTTAAAGTTAATATGAGAAAATAATGTAATGAATAATAACAACAAGCTAAAAACCCATAAATAAAATGTAGAAACTCTTCTTGGGTGGATAAAAAAAAACAAAAACATGTACATTTGAATTTATTTGTCCTTTTTGGTCAGTGTGATCATCCCGAAACCAAGAACCAATTATCTTTGCCCATCCCAGCTTCATGACACCTTCTTAGGTACCTCTTCTCCATTCACCGAGTATGCTCTTAAGATTTTGTCAGAAAAAATCCAGGTAATTAAGCATGATTTACATTCTGCGTCGTATTTTTCAGTAATTTTCAATCAACCTGTCAATTACTTCTCCGTAATTTTCACTTAGTGCTACCAAGAAAGACATTCACTACAAGACGAAACGACTGCCAGGCATTTCGCTTAGCATGTCATTTTTGTCTTCCAATTCTGAAGCCAATATCTGCATAACTTATGGACCAATAAATATGACACTCCTTTCACATTTGTATCATAGGAATTTGGAAACAGATTGCATACGCTTGAAGTTGTCACCTTAAAACTCCAATGCATTAACAAATTGTTTGACCAGTGCCAGATTAGTATGGGACATTGGAATCGAGGATTTGTTTCTTGGAACTAAGGGACTGTTTACTAAATTGTGTGCCTAAGGTTGCAACTCAGTTCTCGCAGACTGTGCTCTTCTCTAGTAGTGCTGATCTACTGCCCTCCTGTGCCAGTGACCAAAAAATAAGAGAACTCATCCTGAAGTCCCCGCTGTCACTAATTTATTCAGGACACACTTTATATCTTCTCTAACACATAATTGATTCATCTTTCCGTCTTATTTAACACGAACAAGATACGCAACAGGAATCGATGGGAGTATTTCCATGGAAGCTGTTTTGCTTTGATAATTCCCATTGCGATGAGACACAGCTTCCAGACTTTGAACAGACGTCATTCTTCTGGAATATGATTAACACCAATACTGGCCCAAAAACAGTGATTTTGTTGGATTCAGCAAACATCATATAAGAAATAGTTGATTATAAACATAATTTTTTTTTGTTAGAGTTGTTAGTAGTAGTTAAAATGAATCACAAATAACCACTTTTTATTTCCTGTAGTGTTTAGCAGTTTGGAATACGCTGACAATGGCGTATACATCTGTAGAATAACCTTTGCACCTAGATCCTTTAAAATCATCTCCGTTGTAGCATTAACGGGTAAGTACCGCTTAATTTTAATAATCTCTTAAATCAGAATTTATAGTAATATTTAATTACTTCGTTGTATCATTTTTAAAGCTTCTGATTATAGTTGATAAAAATATTCTCGCAAAAGAGCAAAAACTCTTCGATAAAAATCATTTAAAATAAAAATATTTTATCTTTAAATATTTAATAAAATAAATATATAACTTTTGGGAAATAACTATTTATCATTCTTACTAACCCCACTTTATTTATTTTGTTTCAACGAATTTTAAAGTTTAAAAATTAAAAAAATAATAAGTAAAACCTTAATTATGAAATTTAAAAACTTTAAATTTCTCCTATTAATATATTGTATAGTTTAAATAAGTTTAATTATAATAATTCAATAATTTTAAAGTTTCAGAGATTTAAGTTTTAAATACAAATACTGTATAGTAATTTATTTCGTATTTTTTTAATTTTGTTTAAACATTCAAGATGGCGTATTTATGATTCTTATAATAATCTTCTTCTGTTTTCAGTAAAAACAGCAGATCCTCAGATGACAGTGCATATACCTGAAAGTTTGAAACTAGAATGCCATGGGCGAACTCTGGGTGTTATCTATCCCAAAGTGGTCCAGAAGTGGTATTTGAACGATGTGGTAGCTAAAGATTACGGCGAACTCTCTCCCCGATCGGTGAATATTGTTTTAATTCTCTCGCTGCATTAATTTTTCTAAACATTTGTGTATGAGAATGAGAAATAAACTGAGCTGCATAATTCAACTCAGCTATTTTCATTCTTATTCGAACTGAAGACGAATTATACGAATGAAAGTAGATGAAACCAGTTATCCGTTGATGAAAGGGGCCAAATTTATAACATTTGGTTTTCCTCTCACAGCTACATAACAGTTAAAATGTTTAAAATGCCACTCGTTTGATTCTATGTTATTTTGTTTATTCAGGTCGATATCTACGTCATTCCTTCGGTTTCCGACAACTGTACTGGTACTTGGAGGTGCGAAATTACTGAAGTAGCCACTGGACGGGTCTGGACAACCAATGTTGTTAAGGTAGAAGGTAAAAAAACTTAATCCTTACTAAAATTAATTGTTCTTACATTGCTATACATTAAGAGCATTAATTAATGACGGATATCCATTTAGTTTTCGTTTCACTGGTTCTATTTAATGTTTTTTTTAGCTGGTTGAATTGGATATAAAAATTCATATGAGAATTATAATCTCATAATTTGTTTTGTTTAATTTCTATAGTGTTACCTGCCCTGACTTTCATCCAGAAATTACTCAAGAACAAAAACTTGATTCTTGCATTCGTTGTTGGTGTATTTGCTATCCTGGCTTTCGTAGCAATCAACTGTGCTTACGTTATGAAGTAAGTCAACTTAAATGCATTATGGAAAAAAACTTTGTGTCTCAATAGAACGCAGTTTTATTAATAATAGCAATTCAGTCAAGTCCCACGTGAACTGCAGCATTATGATCGAGGCAGTCAATCCAAATAAACAACCAACCATCCCGTCTCTTTGGACACTGGAGTGCAGACCTCATTACAGCAATCCTCCTGTATTTCGTTAATTTTAAACCAAACATGATCTTATAATAGCAATTATAAAGGCGATTCAAATGAAACGATGATAGGATCATATCATACGCTGTTCCATTGCCGAAGCCATTCTTATAAAATGGTAAATTACATCAATTCAGTCAGAAAATTCACTCAAAGAAATCATTCATTTATATTGAGTTAAAGGATGTAAGATGATGAAGACTGAAATATAAATTCTATGTTTTATGTGATTTAAACATATTTTTTTTTATAAATTTTCTGCTTTCGTTTCAATTACCCTCGTTTTTATTATTTTTATTTTATTTCATATTTAATAAACGGACTACGGTGTCCAATTATTTTATTTCATTAGCCGAGAAAGTAATGTACTCATGCTCCATTAAATCCAGAAAAAATATACGATAACAAAATCTATTATATTTATCAAACCGTTCTTGAACACTGCCCTACCATTAATATCCGAATACCTGCCTTTAGTCAAAAAAAGTGCTTTTATTGTGTGATTTAATATTTTGTGCTGAAACCTTTTGTTTTTATGACAGCCTTCAATCTTCGCGGCACACTCTCAACCAGCTTTTTATAAATGTCAGGTGATATCTTCCTCCATTCGGCCTTTAACGCAGCCACCAGTTCAGCCTTGTTCTTTGGGAGATCTCGACGTGCACGTACCCTACGATCCAATACATCCCAAAGATGCTCGATAGAGTTCAGATCAACACTCTGGGCTGGCCAATCCAACTTTTCTACATCCATGTCCTCAAACCACTCCGTTACGACCCGAGCAGTATGGCATGGCGCGTTATCTTACTGATACAGGTAATGGGCCTTCCCCGAAGTATTGCCATAATGTTTGAAGTGCATATTGTCCAGGTGGTCCTGGAATTGCACAGCATTCATGGTTTTGTCGATAACGACTAATGGGCCCACATCAAACCATGAAAGGAGCCCAATACCATGATACTGCCCCAGCAAACTTCACTGTTATGAGGATACAATCAGGAAAGAACTGTTCCCCTAGCATTCGCCACACCCAGGAACGGCCATCAGACTGGTAGAGTGCGAACCTCGAGTCGTCTGTCCATATGACTGTTTTCCACTGCTCTACAGTCCAGGATTCGCGCTCCTTGCACCTTGTTAATCGACAAGGCCAATTAACAATGCCGAACTGGTGGCTGCGTTAAAGGCCAAGTGGAGGAACATATCACCTGACATTTATAAAAAGCTGGTTGAGAGTATGCCGCGAAGATTGAAAGGTTTTAAAAGATTTCAGCAAAAAATATTAAATGACACAATAAAAGGTATTTTTTTTTTTGTCTAAAGGCAGCTGTTTGGATATTAATGGTAAGGCAGTGTGTTTGTTCACGATATCGGCCCCTGAATTTTTTATCTATGCAGATGAATCATGCGATTCGAAAATTCCTGGCCAGAATCGAGTTTTTATTGTTAATTAAAGTTTAATGAGTTAATTTTTAATTACGAAATTAATGGTTGCGTTTTCGCAAATGACTAACTGATATTGAAATTGATGGTATTATAAGCACAACGATATCAGCTGAACCAATATTATTTAAGGATGAAACAGTTTCCTACGCGCCTTTATTACTCTGATGAAACGTATCATGTTTTTTTAAGTATTTCTTCATTATTTTGGCAGAAAAATTGAACAAAGTTATATAAATGAAAGATTTAAATAAAAAAATAAAAAGCATGTCACCCGGAAGAAAATTTAACTGTTCAAACTATGTCAATGACGTGATTTCAACCTCAGTCATTTCCAGTCAGTGTGAAATTAATGGTGATTATAACTACTGTGCTACCGCGTGACTCATAGAGGTAGAAGAACACACCTAGGGACTCACATCTGGGGAGTACAGACTTGGGACACCCAGGGTCCTGAGCTGGATATCATCACTCTTCTTTTTCTTGGTGATTCCCTCTCTCTCTTGGAGTAATTCAGAAAATGTTTTTTGGCTGGTGCAGCATAAGCCTCAGGTTTCCTTGCACAATATGACCAATAATAATATATTTTTTTTTGTTAGTTGTTGGCGCATCGGCTTCTGTGGCCATAACGCACTTCTCAAAGTTTTTGCATTTTACTCTGATCCAAGCCCGAGGCGGGATTCGAACCCGCGACCTTTGAGTTGCCAGGCAGGCACTTTACCCACCTGGCTAGCCCGGTTGGCTGCTGCTAATGACCATCATCATCATCATCCGTAAGCATCTTTCTAAGTGTGATAGAATAAAGAATGCATACCTGAATCCGTTCTTCAAAATTTATGCATGGTAAGCTGCATAATTATTTAAAGCTAAACTACAAGCAAATAATATCACCTATCAGTCCTAAAACAGACTCCATTCCCAGGAGTGGAATTAGGAAAGAGACGACTTAAAGGATGTTCAGGATGAGAAAGGTTTGGTTTACTATTTATAAAGACACTACGAGACACCTTAATTGAAGTGTATAATGCCCGATGAGGGAATTGGCATAATAAATGGGAGTTGAATATACTCAATGGTGAATTGAGAATATTCAAAGACAAGAATCGCAGAGAAAAAAGCTGGCTGCAAGGTGGCCGAGGCAGAAAGTTTGGAAAAATTTTAAAAATTTGATAAGCACATTTTTGATGACAACATTACAGTATCACATAATTTTAATGCGAATACTATAACACTAATATTACAGCCTCATGCACACACGAAGAATGAATGCAAAAATACAACACGAAATAATATCAGACTAATATCGCGGATTAAACGCATACGACATTGACATGTATAAAGTATAATACCGCACGTTTATTTTAAATTACTTGGAAAACATTAAAGCACAAAATTCTCATACTGTCCTCTAGCATATATTGGGACACTTCATGTGCGAGAATAATGATCGATTCCAAAAATCGTACGACGGACAAGTGGTAGTACCAACTAAAATTAGCTTATAATAGGTATGCATACACCACAAAAGGAAGGCGGAACAAGATGGAAAGACAAAATTACCTAAATACTTTCACAAGAGGTGTGATTGTAAGTTGTCACATAGAGAGCATGGACCCCTCTTGGGTACCATAGTTGATATAACCGCCGTGTTCTCCACATCGGGTGGAAAAGACTCGAGTTAGAATCCCTTCACTGACACGAGCAATTTACTGTGCTATTTTACAATGTGGCTGAGTTAGTTGGTATTAGGCGAGAGATGCATGGTTTTTCCTCCTGGAAAACTTTAGTTTTCATTCATTCCAAGCTGGAAAGCCACCAATTAAAACGAATGGTAAGGGGAAATAGCAAAGGTATTCTTAATTAATAAACCGAAGAGATGATTACAGAATATGGGATATGTGCAGTACCAACAACCATCAGAAAAGCACTTCACAGAACGGATTACCATCATCGCATAGTTGGTCCTCAGCGGAAGCTGTCTTCTGCCAGCTTCAGCTGAGGAGAAGGCCTATTCTGGTGCAGAGAACGGGATTGGGCATTGCAGTAATGTCCAGATTTGAATCAAAATGGAATATCTTTGTTATCTTTTGGAACAATAATTAAGAACATGAACAAGAGGACCAAGTTTAAACAGAGAGGCCTGCAGCCTTTCGGAAGAAGAAATCGAGGAAGATTCCAATCTCCTAAAACTTGTAGAAAAACATCCTATATAGGCTTTTTGATGTATTCTCATGCTCGATATTAAAATTTTCTTTTTCTAATATTTTTTTTTTACATGTTGAAGGATAGTATAAATATAAAGATTTGATTTTTTCCCTTTGGTTAACAATAAATAATTTTAAAATGTGATTCCTTTTAGGAAAGCTAAAGAAGAATCAAAAGATGACTTTGAAAAGTACAAAGCTCTTATAAGTTTGGAAGAAAGTCAAGAAGAGTACTTGGATCAAAGCTTGGAGCAGGAAAATCTTGAAAAACAATTAGTGGATCAAGCAATTTTAGATGATAAATTGATGGAGCTGGACAGTTTGAAAATTAATTTGTCGGAGATCGGTAATTCAGATGACAATCTGGCTGAGAGCGATAATCCCGAAGATAATCTATTAGAGAGTGATAATCCAGAAGTTAATCTATTGGAGAGCGATACTCCAGATGATAATATATTGGAGAGCGATAATCCAGAAGATAATACATTGGAGAGTGATAATTTAGAAGAGTTGGTGGAACAAGATAACTTTGAGGATGATCTGGATCAGTCCCTAGATTCTACTCTCCCAAAAGCATCTAATCGTTATATAAAAATTGATAAAGGAAAAGAGTAACTCACTTTACTTAATCCCTAATTGGCCAAGAAAACAAATTACATAAGATAATATCGGCATGCAGTAAATATATGAAAAGAAATTTTAATGAAATTCATGTATTCCAGTTTTTTTGGCTTATTGATGAAATTTAATCACTATGCAATTAGAATATCTCTAACTTTTTAACAGAATTTCATATTGTATTTTCCCCCTTGCAATATTCAATAAACTGAATTACTGACCACTTTATTATTTAATGGATTATTTTTCGTCATAATTATGCATTCGAGAATATTGTCCTTATTCTGCTGATAATTATCTTTAATGGTTTTTATTATACAGATAATCAGTCTCATTGTGTACTTAATTATCATCAGTAATTAAACATTTATTAATTCTGTTCCTATGAGATTATGCAAATAAGTAATTATAATAACTATAATGATAATAAATAATTATCATAAATGTCAAAAATGTTTACTTTCTTGTTGAAAACGTGCACTAATTTTTTTCATCATATTGGATGATCCGTTAAGTCTGCTGATCGTGGCCACCACGGCCAGCTGACGGTTCTGATGGAACTTGTGAAAGGCTTGGGCGTCGCATTGCACGCCGCGGAGTTGGTTGGTGGAAGAATGGGATTTGTTGCCACAAAATCTTATAATCTTATAATTTGAATCGAGCATAGTTCACCGCCTGTTAGACCTGTTTAGTCTTTGGAGGAGACCACACGCCGTACTGATGTCATGTGACTATATTCTCAAGCATCTTGTATCAACTTCTGTAATGTGACCGTTCTGGTAATTCTTATACAATCCATATAAATGTCCCTTATACCTGTCCAAAATTTCTCGGTGTCTCCTCATTTCATTGTTATTCTACGGTACATCACTATACCAAATTTTGTCCCGTTTCATCGCAAGATGCACGAGTTACACCACGATTTCTACGTGTTCTTCCATTGATCTCATCGAGCAGTGTATCATATTGTGCGTATTATTCTGTATTATACCATTAAAATTATCCCATTTTTGAATAGTTGTTGATCAGATATTTTCAACGCAGCCCATCATTGCCATGTATGTAATGTGAAAATTATACTGAAGTACTTGGAATCTAATTGAGAGTAAAATTACTGTAAATTCAAATAGGTTTAATTGGAACAACTACATTGAGAATTCTGACACGTAAGCACAAAACAAACAATGGATGAAGTACTTTATTACTGCTACACCAATTTATAGAATGAATGTTTACTTCCACCTTGTTATTATTTCATATTTACAATGTTATTAAGTTGAGACCGCTGGTCATAAGTGTTATTTTTATGTTCTATTAAAAATAAAAACCTTTAACGCCTTATTTGAAATTGTTCCTTAGATTTTAATATTGAAGGAGAACATAAACCCATATTGCAGTGCCGAATAGCAAGTAGCTTCATTTCGAGATTTCTTCTGATGCATAAATATTTTCCTGAAATCTTCCGTTTTATGATTCTGATTGTAGCCAACATAAAGATAAGCACTCCTTTCTGCACTCTGTGACGTTGTTCAATTCCCGACTGTAAAGCACCGCTTAATTAGTGTTTTTGTGATAAAGGGTTAACTATGACGTCATTTCAAGTAGTATTTCCATTTAGAGCATGAACTCATTTAAAATGCTTCGATTTCTTCTATTTAATTCGCTTAGAAAGGTTACAGCCAAGTTTAAAATTATATAAACAATTCCGAAAATGTTACTACTTCATCCAATAAAGTAAAGAACACTCAATAATTAAAATACTTTTAAAATTTATACAAAATTACTCAGAAGAAATTCAAATAATAGCAATAACACAAAATGAATGAAACTTTAAGAAGTGAATTGCTACCTGTATCAGTCAGGATGGCAAGAATCATTGCATTGATACTCAAGGAGTGAGTCATTTTACACGTGGAAGTATCAATGACTAATATTATCCTGCGGACACTGGAATATGACACAAAATAGGGCCAGAAATCTCTTCTTAAAAACAAACAATCGTCGTATCTTGAAATAACGATCTGACTCTACACTTCGACGAAAATCCAACGAGGAAGTTAAATACTTAGATGGATAAAGGGTTAGTCAGGGAATTATGCAAACCAGTATAAGAAAGTTTTCATCACAAAGCATTCCCCACCTCCAAACCCACAAAAACTGAAGTGTGGATTTTCTGAAAGCACATTTAATCATTAACATTTTATACAGGAAGCCTATGGAAGACAATGCAAGAGGCACCGGAGGGCACAGGAAGACATTATCCAACTTTGCTATGAATTTTACCAGAGGCAAAACTACAAATTTGGGCTTCCCCTTGTATTGATGTGCCCTCACACCCATGGTGAGGTGAGCAATAGTATATAAAGGAAGAAGCCCAACATTCATTTTTTACGTCCCCTGTTCCTTATCCTGCCACTCGTTAGGAGTATAGATTCAATTCCCATCTTTGAGTAGAGGAAAATCTGCTCTGGTTCAATCGAGTTTGCAGTTAGCCGATCAAGGGCAGATGGTGAAATACCCGTGAGTTATTGTGGGTGTTTCAACCCGGACGACTTGCAAATCGCCTGTGAACACAAATTTCACAAACAAAATAAAGATAATACGGATATTATTACAGTCAATTAGAGCGCCTTGGAACGCAGCATGTACTGGAGTGACCTCGTAATGGTGAGGCTGTTAACACTGTTCTTAACGTACTGGCTGTTTCAATTTTTAAATAGAATAAAAGAAAAAAAAAAGACAACTCTGAAACTAAATTCAATGCTCTGGTGACTTTAAAAAAAAATAAGAAAAGCAACATATGCATTTTTATATTTATTCATTTCGATACATTAATATTGTTAAAATATAACTGAATATGAAAATATCCGTGCAAAATATCAATATTTTTTTATTTTTTAAACCCTTAATATGAAATCAGGCATATAATTACGCTCAATGGCCTGAAACTTAGAAAATTTTATTCAATATTATAAGCCCAACGTTTGCACGAATTAAAGCCTATCGGAATCCATACCAAGACGTGTAGCGTCTTGGTATGGATTCCACTAGGTGTTTGAGGAAGTCTCTCTCCAGATTTGATCTTTCTTTAATCAAGATATTTCTCAGCTCTGTATTGTGGTCGGTAAAGAACTGCGAAGTCGAACTACCCTTTCCAATAGGCCAGACATTCTCAATTGTATTCAGATATAGAAAAATTGGGTAGATTTTGTAAATCTTGGGAATGTTCCATTCAGATACAATTTTTGCATTGAAGATAGTTGTGTTGTCGTCTTGAAAGTCCATCTCAATCCGGGTAAAAATGAAGCATTGCGAGGTGAAGTTTGTCCGATATGACAGAAAGATATTCATTCGAGATGTGAGCGGACCTAGTCCGTTCCAACGAATTACCACCACCAACAACGCTTGAGTGGTAGATATGAGGGAGGCTGGATGTATGGCTTCATGAGGTTCAGACACACTTTCACTCTACCATTGGTGCAATAAAGTGTAAACAGCGACTGGTCAAACCACATGATATTTTTGCATCGTTCCACAGTCCGGATCTTTCGATTTGCGATTCGATTTTTTACTATTTTACATATTTATGTAAAAAATCGAAAGATTTTTTACGGAAATAAGTGGCATTTGTATAGCGCAAAACTACTAAATCCTAAATCCCTGATTCCTTAACTCGCGCCCCTCAAATTTCTGTTAGAAATGAGTCCTTTAGACGTTAAAAACGTTTTGACTGGCTTTATTCCAAAAGTTTTGTAACGAAAAAACCATCATGCGAAAAGCGTAACGGAAATTACGCAAATGATGTCACTTCCTAAATGACGCTAACTTCACATTCACTGCTCATATCGAACACTTAAGTAGTAAAGAAAGGAATGGGAGCTAGGGAAAAAAAAGGACTACCAATTGTGAGCTACGCAGCATCTGTCTAGTTCAAACTACTAGTACAGTTAAATTTAAAAATAACATCAATTCACTGCAAAGATCTATGTTACTTACTATTCCGATAGTGTGTAGTGTAAAACGGTGTCTACGAGAGCCCTGCAAGTTACTGCTGGGATTCTTCCTTCTGATGCGTGTCTTACTTATAGCGCTCTTAGTTATTTTACTAGAAAAGGTATGCAGATTTCATTTCTGGGTTTAACCAATGATTGTTAGAAAATTGTCAAATAAACAAATTGTGTAAATTAGTTGAGGATTGGCAAGAACGCTGGAATTGCAGTGATACTGTGCTGTGACCAGGTTATTTATACCTAGTGTTAATAATATATTGAATAAATGGTTCCATATTAGTTTGGAAAGCTAAGGAATTAAGAAACAGAAATATTAAGGTTTTAAGATACAAAAAACTTGCGGAAACTGGGAAGGTTAATTCGAAAACGCATCTGGTTTCAAGTCACCCGGTGTTTTCAGATTGAATGTAATTTTTTTCGTTACAATTAAACTCCGAGGCTGGAAAAGAGTTCTGCACGTTTATTAAAACATTCTTCAACTTGGACATGTCACCGGATCTTTCGATAAATACTACACGTAATGGAACAACTATAGATGGTGTATTTAACAGTCGTAAACTCTTCAATGTAAAAAAATATATATCCTACTTTAGAGCTTAAATTGATTTTTTCAGTCATTTGATGAATACTGGACATTCTGTTCTGAAGGCTAATTCGCTTTAAATTCACGTGGTTTCGTTCTTAAGAGTTGCAGCTTTCTGTCGCATTTCTTTCTTTCTTTTAGAGCTGTATTCTCCTGTCGTCTTCCGCTCATTATATGCTTCGGAGATGGTTTCTTTCGAAACCCACTACTAATTTCCTTTGTTTTCTCAATTGTGGCTCCTCCTAAACCTGCTCCAGTGATAATACCTTTCTGAAAATCGGAAAGGTCATCTGTCTTCCCATGGACAAAAACTAATAACGTTGTAGAGCAGATATCACCTTTTAAGGACGCAAAAGGTAATATTAGGTGTATCACCTTTGTTGAAGATTCCTCAGCAAACAAAACCAGTGGAGGTTAAAATACGTTTATTGAAAAAGACATTGACCGAATAGTATCTATAGACAGCTGCACCCTTCTGACAGCTGCAAGTTATCTCTAATGTTGGGGTGATATACACGAAACGTACACGCCTTTTGTGTACATCTTTCTTATCTAAAACAGGTAGCGATAAAACTTTTGCAGTTGACGCGTGATAATTCGGCACGTGGGAAATCTAAGTAAGGTTACAGTAAGGTCTGATTAAAGGGAATCCTTGATGAGTTTCCGCTTCGGTCACACCTTTATGGAAACAAATACTCATCCCATGTATTGTAATCTTCAGTTCCTAAGGAATGTTGATGTTCGGGATAATTCTCTTCGAAAATTGGGTATTTTGGATTTCCTTCAAATTTTCGTCTTTGGGAAGTTTCTGTTCCTTGTGTGTAGTATATAAAATGGGTTGTCTCGAAGTGTCCAAATACTCTGTACCGTCAGATTCTGAAAGCGTTACGCTGAAAAGTAAAGAAGAATTATCACTCAGCAACTTTGTGTTTTCTGAATCCTCATGGAACTTCTCGGTGTTTTCATTGTATTGCTGTTAGGGACTATTTGCCCAACATTTTCCAGGTAAGGTCCGGTAACTTGACATGGTCAAAAATTATATAGCATCATCAATTATTTTAAGAAATTATTCATCTTAAAAAAATAAAATATTACAAATAATAAAAGTTGATTTTTATGAAAAATAAATTTCATTATTATTTATAAAAATAAATAAAAATTATTCTTTAAGCTTGTTTATTTTATTTTTATTTTTTTGGAAAATAGAAATAGAATGTTTAAATTAATTGTATTTAATTAACTTAATTAAAGTTTCGCTATCATTAACATTTCAGCTCATTACAGGTCTTATTAGATAATGAAATTCAATGTATACACCTTTTTGAAATTTAATTAAATGTGTTACAATTTCATTATAGAATCTTGCCAGTTCTCCAAAAGTCACCGAGTCCCTTAAGAATGTTCCCAGATAACGAACCAACTTCTTCATGGTCTGGTCCCGCTTTGGAAGTTTCTTCTTTTAATTTTACTTTGAACAACGAACTTGTGTGGCCCCTGCACCTTCTCAAACAAAGGTCGGCAGCAGGCTACAACGCCATCATAGAAGCCACAGTACAATGTGGCAAACAGGAAACGGACTGTACAATTTCCTTGGGAAACACCCGATTCCGTCTGAACTTACTTCCAGGTCAATTGGATTACTTGCGAAGAACAACAAATGGACATCCGAAATGCGAAAATAACGGTTCCGCTTCATTCCATCTGGATGAAAAAATATACGACAAGGAAAATGACGCCACCTATATCGGTTACTGCGCAACAACATTTAGTGTGAAGCTAGATAGAGCCAAAAATACCGTGAGTTTAAAACCGTCGTGTTTGTGTATGGGACAATGCAGGGAAGCTGGAGGGAAAATGTGTTTGTCTACATCGTCTGTGTGTTACTGTGGGATGAAATCTGGAACTAGTGGAGATGGGCGTCCCAAGTGATCCTTGAATTTAGCTTTTTATTTATTTATTAATTATTTATTGTGTATTATTTATTATTGTAAATTAGGCATTGCTTAAATTATAATCCCTTCGAATAGATCGCGAAGTGTAAATAGGTGTAAAATATGGTTTGTAGACAACGGAATTTCGTTTTTTAATAAAATATTTAATAAAAGGATAATTCGATTATTATTTAAATGGATGTTACAACAACTATTAGACATCTGGGGAGCGACAGTTCTGCTAGTGTCGAAGATATAATTAAATCTCGTAAACCCGATCTCACAAGACAAATCTTTGGACACCTTGAAGAAGCACAATGCCTTTCTTTAGGTGCAGTTTCCATACAGTATTCCAAATGTGGTCTTAAAATAACCTTATATAATTCGATTATGACATCCTTATCTCTACTAGCAAATGTTCGATAAATCATCGATAGGAAATGACAAGCCTTCCTTGCAACCTAAACAAAAAAAAAAACAAACTATTACTTCTAGGCTACCCGAATAATTAAATTCATCTGCCGTGTTGTGTGTCTTATATTTGTAATTTCGTGTGTTCTATGGTCGATTTGTCTGTTTTGCTGGACGTAAAACCTTGCTATCTACGCCTGAGACCGACTAACTCAGCCACGGAGTAAAAAAAGCCCATTAAAGTTCCTCGCGTCATCGATGGAATTCGGACCCGGGCCTTTTCCACCCGGTGTGGGGAGGACGATGACGATACCACTGTGCTACCCATGCAGACTCCTTGCAACATGTCTACAATGCTCGGAGAACTTCATGTCTGACCGTATCGTAAGACCCAAGTCTCTTTCTTCCACTACTGGCTTTAGTTAAACTCCGCAAAGTGTATAAGTTATTTTGAGGTTACCGTTCCCCAGGTGTAATACCTTACACTTTTCTGGATTAAAGCATAGCTGCCATTTTTCCGACTAGCCCTGGAGTCTATCTAGGACATTCTGAAGAAGCTCTGCTTGGCGGTGATCATTAACTACTCTACCAACCTTTACATCGTCTGCAAATTTAGACATTACGCTCTCTATCATTTCATCGATGTCATTTATGAAAATCAAAAACAACTGTGGTCGTAATACTGATCCTTAGGGAACCCCTGCTTACATCAACCCAATCTGAGGAATAGCCATTTATCACAACCTTCTGGCTCCTGCCCTGAAGCCATCCAGCTGTTCATGTAAGGAGTTTTCCTGTGATTCCAACCTGTTCCAGCTTATAAAGTAGCAGCTCATGTGGGACTGAGTCAAATGTTTTGCTGAAATCCAAATAAACAATGTTGAATTTATTCCCTAAGTCCAGCTCCTGAGTGGCTCTATCAAAATAGTTAATAGGATTAGTTAAACATGATTTTCTGTTTACAAAACCATGCTGAGTATCCTTCAGAATTCCATTTATAACTAAATGATCCTGAACTCTATCCTTGATCATTGTATCCATGATTTTCCCTACAACTAAAGTTAGACTGACCGGCCGGTAATTTCCCACTTCACTCTTAAAACCACCCTTATGTATTGGACATACATTGGCACTTTTTAAATCCGACGAAATCACTCCTGAGTCCAGTGATGCTCTCGTAATTAGCCTCAATGGCTCAATGCACTCATTTGTTGCCTCTCTTAAGACTATAGGGTAAAACTGCAGCCATTATCAATCCCCTGCAGGATGGAAGCTTCCTCAAAAACTCATGTTGAAGGAAGTGGACCATAATCTGCACGCTGGTCCAGTGCGGGTTGACAGATCGACCGTTTTATCAGTCATGGGCTTGAACCCCGGTCGATTCAAAGAGCGTGTGCTACTACACTCCTAACCACTCGGCTACTTGTACTGGTCAAGATTACAGGGTATATGCCATCAATTCATTCCAGAAACCTTACTCGCTTGTAGGCTGGAAAGTTTTTTCATTAAATCAACATGTGAAATTTCAACATCATAAATTAATTTTTTTTTCATCTTCATTCCCATAATTTCTCATTGACACAAAGGGTTTTTCTTTTGTAAATATCGATGCAAAGTAATTGTTGTGTTCATTTGCAACTTCAGCTGGGGTATCTAATAGCAATTTCCCTGAACCTTTAAAGTACCCTCTATAATATTGGCAAAAAACATTGCACTACCTTTGTGTAAATGTATCCTGTCTCAACAAAACAGGTTTCTTCTATCTACGAGGGCTAGCCAAATTGATAGAAATCTATCAATTTGGCTATTCCGGATCCGGGTCCATTATATAACGATTCGATCTAGTTTGTCCTTCTCTTCTTCTTTGCATTTATATATGTGAAGAGTTCCTTCTCACCTCTTTGTTCTCTTTGCTAGGGATGTCTCATAATCTGCCTTTGCCAGCCTAACCTTTTCTGTGGCACTATTACAGATCACTTTTTAGCTGTTGTACGCTTCAGTACTTTTTATTGCTCTCTAACTTTTCCATGCATAATGAAATTTGGCAATTTCATTATTCATCCAACTTGGATTCCTCCTCGTGGAGTATTTTTAATGGTATTTATGCATTCAATGCTTCTGTGATTAATGTTTTAAAGGTATACCATAATTCAATTGTATTCGCTGTCTGTGAGATATCCATCCAGTTAATAGAGGCCATGTAGCATTTTAGCCGTCGTAATTTCCTTTCCTGAAATTATAACACATTCCTTTGCCTTTAACTACTGCTACCTCTCAAGAATATCTCAATTCCTTGTCAACGTTCATCCAGTTCATTCTAGAGTCAGAAGTAGACGGTGCTCTCCCATTCTTGGATGTCCTGGTAAAACGCGTGGGCCCACATCTAGAAACCTCAGTGTACTGGTGCGGACAGTTCACAAACTACAGATCTGGACATGCCTCTAGCCATCTGAACAGCACTGCCCGCACTCTATTCTCCAGGGCTTGGAGCCACTCCAGCACAGATGAAGCTAGGCGCAACGAGATTTCCAGAGTGATAACAGACTTGATCAATTGTAGCTACCCAATACACATATTGGACAAGTGCTTATTACAAGCGCAGGAGCTCGCAGTCCACCCGAGACCGCCACCAACTCAGGACAATGTGCCTACCGCCTACATTCCCTACTATCCAGGCATGTCAGGCCGGATCTAAAAAAATCCTCCGTGAATACCACATAAGATGCGTGCAGTTGCATGGTAGAAACTTACGTTCTCTAGTTTCCAACGGAAAGACTCCGGTCACACCTCTCTTACGCAGCGGTGTGGTGCATATTCAAATTTAAAGCAATATAACTCAACGTATCAAACAAAAACAACAAAAATCACTTAGCCTTCTCTAAGGAGAATTGTATTTTGGTTTCCTATACAACCTGATCAAAGTAGTTTCTGTCCCTGCCTACTATCTACTATCTAACACAGTCCATTTTTCAAATACATCTTTAACAAATTCATTAAAATATGAGAAATTTCTTCTATCTGAGAACAGAGCACCAAGTAGACCTTCCTCCAATTGTATACCCAATCGGGCTTCCGGTGTGGTGCATAGCCTGCAAAGATTGTAACAGCTGCTACATACGGGAGACCTCGAGACGTCTTCAAGAACGCCTCGCGGAACACGACAGATCGATTGGCCTTGCTGAGACCGACCAGTCCGCAATCACAGTGCACTACTGGTCAACCCACCACGATCTCAATCACAAGCGGGACTACGAAGCAATTGACCAGTCCCGGCACTTTCGCCACCGCCTCTGATTTTTTGTTTTATTTATTTATTATTTTTTTTTTTTTTTTGTTAGTTGTTGGCACATTGGCTTCTGTGGCCATATTGCACCTCCCAAGGTTTTTACATTTTCTACTCTGATCCAAGCCCGAGGCGGAATTCGAACCCGCGACCTTTGGATTGCCAGGCAAGCACTTTACCCACCCTGCTAGCCCGGTCGGTCGCCTCTGGTTAGAGTCACTCAATATATTATGTAATGCAGGAGCCATGAATCGCAACAAAGGCATGAGACTACACCCCATCTTAGAGGCAACTATTATAAGTCTGGATAAACGCTAGAGGAAAAACTACGCACGTCCATGCAGCAACAATGATCACCAATTTAATGATTGAATGGCCTACCTCGTGCCCTCAGACGGCTCACTGCACGCACAACTCTGTGTCCGTTAAATAATTTATCTGTAAAGTTTCCATTTGTTGAAAAAGAGGCAAATTCAGCCTCGAAAGCTCCAAAGTCAATTAAAATATTTCATAATTCACTGGATATATGCATTATTATTTGTATCTCTATGGATTCCAGTACAACAGGCCCATTCACTCTTATGCTACCTCTCTCTTCATTGTCCACCATAGAACTCCGTGATCACTTCCTGCTACTGGTTCTTGTACTGTCAGCCCTATTACGTCATCTGGCTTAATAAAATTCGTTTAGTTGGGTCAAAAATTTTGTTCCCCATGTGGAATTTCCTTCCCATTTGCTCCAATCAATTAGAGGCAAATCAAAATGACCCATAATAAGTCATTGACGCTTACTTGCCCATTCCATTTGCATGTAGAGGCCCTCGTCATAATTTTCAAAATCACGTGGCCTGTAGATTCCTCCCACTCTCATTATACCTTTATATCCAACGATCTCACACCATAGAGATTCTATATTAGCATGTGAAGCGTCTGAATCCGGGAAAGTTTTCGTCGCGCGCGCTCAGGCTGCTTTTGATATGAAGCATGACCCCATCACCCCGTCTATCTTCTCTATCCTTCCTAAATTCATTATATATACCGTACGAAAACTCATCATCCCTTATCTCCCGGTGGCACCACGTTTCCGTAAGCCCTATTATGTCAGCGTTACTTGTCCTAACCAGCAGTTCGAATTCACTCATTTTATTGACGACACTTCTGACATTACTGTATAAACAATTAAGACTTAGTGTACTTGTATAGTTAAGTACCCTGACACACCCTTTAAAGTTATTTAAGCTCGTCTCTCTGGTATTAGCTGCTCGCTCACTTGAAACGTTTCTACCCTCAGAACATCTTGCTAATATGTTCTGTTGTGGTAACACAAAAGAACTCTTGAGTTATGTGCAAGCGTTACTTTGACCAATATTACCAGATAAACGCGTATATATATATTACCCTTGTCCCCCCAAACTAGCAATTTCCCTGAACCTTTAAAGTACCCTCTATAATATTGGCAAAAAACATTGCACTACCTTTGTGTAAACGTATCCTGTCTCAACAAAACAGGTTTCTTCTATCTACGAGGGCGAGCCAAATTGATAGAAATCCCTCCCCCAAAAGCCTTGCAGAGTCCTTCAAGTTTCGAGTTAATCCACAAGGCTTTCGGCATATGATCCCTCCTATCGTGCCTGGGCATAATTGCAGATACATAGACATTGTGATCTAGTGAGAGTAGATAATGCCGGTTGTCTTCTGATAAATTTCTTTGCCAGAGATTTATTGTTCCTATAATTCCTATTGGCGATGGAGATAAGCTGGTTCTTAGGATTACTGTGCTGGAGTTGGAAAAATACCATTTTTCGAAGCGGTTTTTAATTAGCTCTTAAAATAATTGGGATGTAAATCGATCTCCTGTTGTTTTTTGGTAGTTGTAGTTCAGAAACATTTAACGAAATAAGCTTCTTTGAAACTAAGAGTCAATGAAAGGGCATGACTTTTTCAAAAGTATTAGACAAGTTTTCGGAGAGAGGATTTAGAGATTTTCAGTTTTTCTACAAAATTTGCCCAATTAAAATCGCAAGAAACACAATGTACAGGGATGGACACAAAGGTATTTTAATAGCATTCTACTCGTAACTAATATGTTGGATTGAGATATCACGCACTCGCCCTCTTTTTACCACTGCTCAACTCAAAACAACCTGACTACCGGCGCAACCATTATTGATGAGCTGAGTTGAGAGAAGGTTGACAGAACTGGGATATAGGCCAATAACTAATTGAAAATCCTTTCACACAGTAGGTTTCTGAGGTCATGCAACTGCCCATAAGCCGAAACTGTATCCCAGCATTGCGCACCATCTACTGTCCTGATGCAGAGAATGGAAGCATTGGCATTACAGTAGTAGAGGAACTAAATGTGCAGAACCACGTTACTTACTTGAGGCATCAGGTGATTAGATTTGGATGCGATGGATTCTCAAAGAACTGTTTCACCTGCATTGCACAGCGCCAATAATGAAGTTTTATGGTGGTATTGTGGAGATGTAGGCCAGCTTTACGTGGTTTTATAAAGCCGAATGGGTTTACTCGAAGAAACAGCGAATGCATATGTGTGCTGTGATATTCTGAACAATTTTGCTTCACCTGAATTGTGACAATTGTGAGTTCGGAGAGAAAGTCATATTCATCGCCGTAAAAACGTTTTATGTCACAACGGTCAGTGTGATAATGGTTTGAGGATTGAGCATTATCTCAGAGTCAGCTATTTTCAGCTCAGAGACCAGATATATTTTTAATTCAACTGAATATATTCAAAAGGATGTTTTACGCAATAACTACAAGTCATAACAAGATGTACCGGCTTAAGCAGAGGACCAATCCTGAGTGACAAGTAAGATGCTTAATTATGCGCACCACATAATCGAATCCACAGAATTCCTTCATATTTTTAAGTTTTTATCTTGCAAACTCCTCTAACCACATGTGGACGTCCCTGAGTATGAGAAAGAGATTTATTTTTTTTGACAAAAAAGACCATTTTAACCTTGAAATAGTGCATTACCGAGACATCTCATTCGAGGAGGTGTGGATTCAAATTAATAAATTAAATAAATGAATCACAGTATATTTCTGGCCGGACACTTATTGTCAGAGGAGCTTAGTACCATAGCGATTTACAGAAATTTTGGAGTCATTTGTAAAATGTGAATTCGAACACATGGCGTGCTTGACCCAGCAGTTTCCTGCTAATCGCATGCCTACAGTCATAACTGGAGAAATTGTTAAAGATCTCTTGAATCGACGACGTAGTTAGATTTTCAGCATGGGTATCAACACCCACGCACTAAAGTTATGAAAAATTTTCATTGCTGGATCGTCATAATGATCTTATATCTTTGCACAATTGCTTTGCAATATACAGTAGATTAAAAAAAGTTTTAAAACTTGTGCAGTTGCTATTGTTATGAAGAGATTCTTTTTGCATTCCACCAATGTAATATTTTCCATCCTGTCATACAAATTTGTGTAAGCGGAAATCCCCACGTTGGAAGCTGCATAATTTCTCTCAATGCTTCTGATGCTGTTGTTGTTTAAAAGTGAGGTTGTTGTGTAAAAACAGAGACAAAAAAAAAGATCGCACACTAGTGTCTATTGAACTTACAAGTGATTCGCATTCTTTGATAGTAAGTTAGTCGGTCTCAGGCGAGTTTTCATGGTTTTTGTCTGCAGGAAAGCCGGGTTTTTGCGTCCATTAGGCAGACAGATCAATCACATAAGACACAGAATTTGTGTACGATATATATATACGGCGCAATGTCCCCGCCCAAGTCACTGATGTGCCTCCAATTAGTCCTTGCAGTACCCCAATGGGTATTTGTTAACCGTCCACCTGGTGGAAAACGTCCGGGTTCGAATCGCGTCAGTGACGCGAGGAACTTTTATGATCTGTTTTTTTATTCAGTGTTTTTGCTTAGTCAATCTGAGGTGAGAATACCAAGGCCCTCTCACACCGAAAAGGCTTTGCTATTCTCACCTGGCCCTGTCACCAGCTCAAAGTTCAATTTGGTCGTTTTCACTAATGCATTCCAAATGAATTAAGTAAACTTTTTATCTATTTTCCAATTTTATTCATGGGCAGGGCATGTGAGCTGGTTTGTATGTTTCTTTAGTCACGAGGAAGGGACCTGTGAAGTTTTTGGATTATTCTGCATTTCATTAGCACCTTTCGCAGCTATGAGTAACTCCAGAATGTAAATGAACAGGAATCAAGTAACATAAATTTCGATATTTCTCTCCTGATATAAAAGTAGATTTATTGGTCATTAAAATATGTTTATACAAATAAATAATATATATACACACACACACACTTAACATTATATCAGTCGTAGAGTCTTAAGTCAAGTGCTAATTTGGCCTTTGATTTTCGATTGGTATTGTAATCCCTTCGTGGCGTCCACAGTAAAACAATTCCCTAGTTTCGATACAATAATATCCAAGAGAATTGCAGGAATAAGGTAAACTACGACACACTTTGTAAGGTTTCAAGTAAAGATCACTTTCACCATTGGTACGAATATGAAAACCGGTATCGCAATAACCTCTGACCCTTATATTTCTTCCGTGGATGTCCGTCATTTCTACAGTATGAGGAAACAAAGGACTTCGGTTACATCCGGGCGTTATGATTGAGGCGTTACGAATGTACAATAACTGTTCTTGGGATACTTTAACGGTGTAGTTGGCAGAACGTTCTGAGACACTGAGGTGACACGAGGACATCCTAGAGCTATCGGTGGGACACACGAGTGATCCTGTGAGTCGCACATTGCTTGGTTGGACATGTCTTTTATGTCGGAGACGAGGCCATAAAGTTGCCGAAAGCGTTAAATTAGAAAAATGGTTTTGATGAAACCTAGAGATTTTATTGAATGGCTCAGCAGCATCTGAAGAAGAGGAATTGCTATTTCCATTGTGTTGATCGACTTCTCTTTCCATCAGATTAAATGTTATGCCTCTGAAAATGAAGAAAGTAAATTTATCTTAATTAACTTAACTTCTCTATGTTAGTATGATAAAATGTAATTATGTGCTCCACTGAGATATTTTAAACTATTATTAAAAGAAATATGTGAACAGTTAAAATGAAATAAGGAAATACCATATAAGAGGACTTTAAGTAAAACTAAAAACACAATCTGCTATTTGTAGAAAATGAACTGATAACAATAAATCCACATTTTTAAGTGAACTTACCAGTGTGGTTGAAGAAATACAAAAATATCTAAAAAAATAATTAAGAGAGATAATTAACGCACGCAAAAGAATATATAAGCGATATTTGCAGTTAACGAATAAACTTCCAAAAATTTCGAATGCCCGTTATTAAAAAATGAAAGAAGAAATGCGGCACCGAATTCATCCTTTCCACAATGATTTCTGAAAGGGTGTCTTTAACGAGTTATGCCAACCTGCATTAACCTTATAGATTATAAATTATATTTCTTTAAGCGAGGTGAATTCATTTGTTTATTTGGAATGCGGAAGACCATAAGAAGTCAACAAATCGTGACTGAAAATTGTATATTCTGTGGCAGTTTGCCTGTTGTGGCACCACCCTCACGTGTAGCACAGTGGATATAATTACCGTCCTTCTCACAGGGGCTCACATCTTGGCTGTCCAATTCCAAAATAAAAAGAAAACAACCGATAGAATGGATGTTTCTGTTGAATTTTATTGAATAGCTTTGTACCAGAAATTCGTTTAAATGCCTTTGCAATGTCTAGAGTAGGAAATTTAACATTTCAAACATTTCAGAAATTTATGCGAGACAATATTTCAGAGAATATCTCAAAAATTTGTTCCAGAGAGTATGCTAGAAATTCGTTCGAGAGAGTGTTTCAGAAAAAACACGCTCTCGTATAAAACAAGAATCCTCTTGTGGGTACAGGTGCGCCGTTATTGAGACGAAATTCTCTTAATCCTATTAGAATTTAAAACATAAAAATTCTTACAATAAAAAGCTGGGTCTCAAGCGAATTCTACTGGGGTTTAAATGACATCACTAATATGAAAAGAACGTTGGATCTTACCTTAGACGCACCCGAAGCCCATTGGGATGACTATGGACCTCATAGATCAAGAAGAGAAGAATAAGTACAATATTCATCGCTTAATTTTGTTGATGAATGAAAGCGCGCGTTTATATGGTTTGTAAATTGTCCTTTTATAGAATATTTTTATCTTTAAATCTTTTTTTTAAACGAAGTCTTTCATAGTTTCATAATTATATTGTGAAAAATGCCTGCAAACTTTATTTTCCCAAAGAAACACATTTAATGATTTCCTGCGTGTACCCCAAATACCAATTTAGGTTTTCCTATTGCAAAAAGCGTCTCCGCCCATGTACCATCCTTACATCTTACCTTTCAGATTTTCTACCTATCGTTAGTGTCAGGAAAACCATGGGCCTGAGTCAATATTTTATTTATTTCTTTTGAACGCTACTGATAACAGAACGTAAAAAGATTTTATTGTGGGGAATCAGCTGTTGTTGCTTCCTGCTGCAGTTTTATCAAACATATAACAAGTAACAGATAAAAAATGTGTTGGTAAATGCATGTATGTCACTAATTTGAAAAAGGCGAATGGAAGACACCAATTGTAAACTTATTATTACTTTAGAAAATTTTATTTTTTTATACTGCTACTCCGCCAAAAAGACTGAAACGCAGAATTCCCTTCCATTTGGGTATACTTAACTGGATTCCCAAGGGCACAACCCCCACCCCCCTCCAAGCTCAAGGCGTATATCGAAGTTAGTAGTATTGATAGGAAAAATCGAATTAAACTGATTACCAAATGATCATTCAGTTGTTTTTTTTAATAACTGTGCGATCTTGTAATCATACTTCCAATCTATGATCACAGAAAGCTGCCTATTATAAAGAAGGGTTAATAGGACTGATGACACTATTTTGAAGTGGAATATCAAAACTCTGTTTGCACCACTTGGATTTTTATCAGAACAAGAGTGTAAACGTTTCTTATCAAATGACTGACACTTGGAAGTTACCCAGTGACAAATGATAATACAATATAAGTCTTTATTTATGTTATAGGTGTCGCACGTAGATTATGTGTGCCCGTTTGTAAGTGAAAGTAGTGCATCGTGTGCGTGTTTAGGCTTAAAAATTCAGGGACAGTTATAACCACACAGTTCTTAAATGTCATTGTGTAGCGCAACAAAAAGCACAGAACAGAAATCCAAAATTAAATCCGTAGTGAGAGTATTTAGACAAATTATGATTGCATAATTTTGATTTAGGAGTTTCTTTTTTCGGACTCTTCCTTATATTGATACAGCGACATTATGAATAATCCTGTGTTACCAATCTGAAATATTTTGATCTTCGATCAATAAATTTGTAATGGAGACGGTTTCTTTTTATTTAAATGAAGAAATCGAAATAAATATGTAATGAACACTTCTCTACTTTTTCTTGCTATCTTGAGAACGTTCTGTTCCCTCAAGTGACAGCGCCAATGATCATTTAGAAACCATATCATTATCTATGAGTCCAGCTAAAGTTACCAATATCATTTGAATTGAAGAACATCACTAAAAAGAGGTAAATCTGTTATTCATTAAAAACTCGATGGCATTGCTGTGACAAACTGTTCCAGAGATAAGAGTATCTCTTATCAGGAGAGAGAGAGAGTGGTCTCAATTCGCAACCGTCATACGAAGCTGAATACTTGTGTATTCAGCTTCGTATATATACGAAGCTGAACACATTTGTGGAGTACAAATGAGCAGCTAAGCGGTGTGTGAAAGAAAACAGAGATATTTATAAAAATATATAAATAGATATCTATTAATATACTTAGATAGCTCTGGATCACGTTTCACCTATCTCTTACACGTTTGATAAACAGAACGAAACTTAGTATCTTTATAATAACATTATGTAATGTTATCACCAGACACTAAAATAAAAAACATAATGGAAATCGGAGTCACACGCTTGAATTTTCCCAGGAATAATCTGTAGAGAAATTCTACAGTAAGAATAAAAGGTTTTAAAAACCGATTTACGTATATGAAAACCAAAATGGAACTTTGAGCAAAAATGGAAGCAGACATGGAATGAGTTAGGTTCCTTTGAGAAATTAAAATTGAAATCATGTATTTTCAGAGTATTAGCATTAATAGAGGCATATGATGCAAGAAAGCAAGCGTATACAGCATCAGCCAAAAAAAATAAAATAATAAAATAAAATAATAATAATAATAATAAATAAATAAAAAATGAAAAAAAAAAACCTTCCCATTTCACTCATCCATTCGTTCCAAATGTTTGTCTAGTTTTGCCTTGAATTTATTTAAGCTGTCGACTTCTACAACGATAGATGGAAGTTTGTTCCAGCAATCAACCACCCGCTGGCTAAAGGCAAATTTCCACACATCTATTTTACAACTATCTTTCGCCGACCGGGCTAGCCGGGTGGGTAAAGTGCCTGCCTAGCAATCCAAAGGTCGCGGGTTCCATAATGCACCTCCAAAGGTTTCTGCAAAAACCTTGGGAGATGCATTATGGCCCCAGAAGCCGATGCGCCAACTACCAAATAAAAAAAAACAAAAAAAAAAAAAAAAAAAACCAGTCTTTCCTCAATTTGGATTTATGTCCCTTCAGGCGATAAGTCTGGGCAAGAGGAAGAATCCCATCAGCATTGAGCATGATCAAACCATTCAAGTCCTTATACACCTCAATCTGATCACCTCGCAGGTGCCTAGTCTCCATACGCTGCAATTTGCAAAAGTTAGCCTTTCTTTGTAAGAGCTCCATTCACTAATCTTGTTGCTCTTCTCATTATTCGTTCCAGCAGCTCTACAGCCTTCCTAAAATGAAGCCTCCAGACCTGTGTACATTACTCGAGGTGTGGCTTGACAAGGGGATAATCACAAATTATTCTTTGCAAAAATTCCTGTATATCATTGACGAGACAGCAGGAACTGTTACAGACCGTCTGCAATGCTTAGAAAATTTCATATATAATTGTACAGTTACCCACAGGTCCTTTTCATTATCTACCACCATCAGTGTAGTACCACACAGATGATACGTTACTCTGGAGTTACTACTACCTATATACAGTATTTGACATTTGTCAATGTTAAATTTCAGTTGTCACCTCTCAGCCCATCTGTTCAACTTTTCTAGATCCTGTTTCAGTAGCGTACTGTCATTAGCGTCATTAATACCTACCAACCTTCGTATCGTCTGAAAACTTAGACATTAAGCCTGATATACTTTCATCAGTATCATTAATAAATACAGAAAACAACAATGGACCAAACACTGAACCCTGTGGGACTCCACTAATAACATTAGTCCACGAATAGCAGTGTCCATCGATTACCACTCTCTGTCTTCTCCCATTCAACCATCCCTTTATCCATAGCAGCAATTTGCCCCAATGCCACACTGCTCCAATTTGCACAGCAGTCTTCCATGTGCAAGTTTCAAAAGCTTTCCTGAAATCCAATTATATGATATCAGAATTATTCTTTGCATCCAGTTCCGTTGTAACTATATTATAGTATCCAATCAAATTGGTCGGACAAGGCTTCCCCTTAATAAACCCATGCTCAGTCTATTATTTAGCTTTGAAAGACTAACTAAATTTAAAGAATAAATAATACAATCTAAGATAAAAAAGAGAAAACTTTAAGATGCAGTCAGTTTGAAATTCATGAAACAAAATGCCGAGATTTTTTTTATAAAAAATTAATTATCTTTTATAAACTCAGAATATTTTTTTCCTGGAGGCTCTTTTAACATTGTATTATCATGTAATAATTTTTAAACATTAAAAGTAAATTTTATAGGAATGAATAAATCAAAAACTAATTATGGAAATTATAGCAGTATCTTGTATTTTAAATTTGACACAATTTCGATGCATAAAATCGAATTTCCAATATTATTTTTGCTATTGCTATATTTTTGAAGTGTTTAATACAATAAAAACAGCAGTCTTTTCAAAAGACGTCTCTAATTTCAATAATGTGCAATTTTACATTTAATTCTGTAATGATTCATAATCATAATCTTCCAGGTTAGCTTGCATTTGTACTGAAAAATCGAATAATTTAACGTTGTCATTGGACTGCAGGGATTCTGCAACAAGTAACCTTTCATGGATAATTTACATTTCATGGAAATGTAGAGAGTGTGTGGAAGTGATCCAGTGGAATATTTTAATACGATTTAAATTGAAGGGAAGAAAAGATGGATACATAAATGTGGTAGCGATCTTACAAGAGTTTTGTAAGATTCATGCGATTAAGAGGAAGAAAGTTTTAAATTCTAGTTCTTGAATATTCATCGAGCTCGTTTTAAGATTAATGTATAGTTTAATTTTAAAGTTTCAGAAACAATTTCATCTTTTAAATATTTCGATTTAAAGATTGAAAAAAAAAAGGAAATAATACAAATCCATCAATTAAAATGTAGTTATGAGTTTTTCTGTGACATAAACTATGTATAAAAATATGTTTATTATTTCATAAAACGATGTTTTTTTTTTTTACAAATAAAAATACATTTAGTCGATCTTGAAGACATTCTTTTGCACAGTACGTAAACAGATACGTTTTATAATTTAATCTGGCCTTTGATTTTCTGGCTCTGATGTAACTTCTGCATGAGTTCCACAATAAAACAGGTAACTCGTTTCGATGCAGTAATGTCCCAGAGAGTTACAAGAATTGGGTAAACTTCGGCAAATTTTGTGAGGCTTCAAGTAACGTTGGCCTTCGTTGTTAGTATGAACTCGGAAACCGGTGTCACAGTAACCTCTGACCTTTATATTTCTTCCATGGACGTCCTTAGTTTCTATTGTGTGGGAAAACAAAGGAACTTGATTACATCCAGGTGTTGTGGTTGAGGCATTACGAATATACCACAGCTGTTCCAGAGACACTGCGACAGTTTGGTTAGTTACACCAGGCACACTGAAGTGACACGTGGATATAGCTGAACTTTCAGTGGGACACACGATATTTCCTGTAAGTCGCACGTTACTTGGTTCGACAGATCTTTTATTTCGAAGACGAGACGTCAAATCCAAAGAGAACGTTGAAACAGAAAGATGTGTTTGAGATTTGCCCTGAATTTCTCCACCAACATCTATCTTCTGTCGATGATCTTGTCTTGATAGAGAATTGAAATTTTTAAACCTGAAAAATATAGGAAAATTTCACCGATTTTTTATATGTTAATTATGTTTGCATCTATAATTTTTGCAATGAAACTTCCTTACTGCTACTTTTAGAAATATGTAAACAATAATAGATTGAAGAAATTCTAAGGAGAGTTAAGTCTTACTTTATTTGCATGATACAGATTATTTCCAATTTTATAAGGTTTGTGTTTTTAATTATATTTAAGTAAAATTTATATTTTTAGAAGAAATTATGCAATTCTTTTGATAACATGAAACAATGTTATTAAAAAAGATTTACATTTACATTTATTTCTATTTCAAGAGGAGATTTTTCAGGATTGTTATTTTTTCCTTAGCAAAAAGGCAAAATAAATACAAAATAATGCACGCTAACGTATTCAAATTCACGTAAAATCTCTGTAAGCATCTTTGTCCCTAAATCTTTACCTCTGATAAACATAAAATGTATTTCTTTTATATCGAAAATAAAATAAGATGAGTTGAGTATTAAATAAAAGGTTAATAGAACTGAGAAGCATTATTATTAAAGCAAAACTTCGAAAACATACAAATGGAACTATGTCACGACAACTGTAATGGCTTTTCAGATAACAATAAAACATAAAAAAGATTATTATTACAAGTGAAATATGTGAATTCTGTTTTACAAAGCGAAAATATGCAGTTATAAATATTACTCTGAAAGGAAAACTTTTGAAAGCGAAATGTTTGAAATATATTCCATTTATATTTACAGAACATATTGAAGCATAATTGTACATTATTCTAATGAAAAGAATTGTTGAGTAGTACGATGAAACCTTATACCCGAATACATTATCAGAAGAATCATCACGATACCGATGTGCAACTCAATAACGTAGAGTCCGCCTTCGAGTGTGCACACCAATATTTTTTAGCTTACACACTGAATTTACAGATGGTTATAAAGAATATCTTGGAGCCTCGTTATAATAATCATCAATTATTATTCAGCATTAGACGATTAAGGAATTGTAGTTGCCAATGTCCCACTTTAATATTTAAAAAGCATTGAGGAACAGCTTCTGTAGCTTACAAGTGATTATCAATTTCTGCCAATGCAAAATATACACCTTACCTTTGCAATATTTGAGGTCCACTGGGCTGAGAATGGGCTACACAGAAAAGAAGGAGCAGAATCACTACAGTATTCATCGCTTGATGTTGTTGATGAGCGAAAGGAAGTATAGTTCAGTCCATCACGAACTATTCTTTTATAGGGTCTTTTCTTCTATATTTTGGGTTTTTTTTAAAGTATGTTCCTTTTAAATTGCATAATTATATCGAACATATCTGCATAGAACCTAAACGTATTTGACGATTGGTCCCCATTGTTTTCCCAAATTTCCAATTTAGGTTTTATATATTACAAAAGGGTTTTTGCTATAGTAAAACCTTTAGGACTTGCCACTGACATTTCTTAAGATTATTCTGATAACGAAATCCATGTATGTCATTCATTTGTTTTTTTTTATTTACTTATTTGTCTCTGCTGATAATATTACGTGATCGCACTGTGCACACAAATATTATGCAGTTTTATCAGTTGGGCAGTAGATAGCTGTGTTTGTAAATCCATCTGATTCTAAATTCAATAAAATTATTGGAAACGTGAAAGTTTAGTTAATGCTAAACGTATTTTCTAATTTCCTGATCGGTAAAAGATATTATTTTTATTTGTTTCTTGATCACAAACCATGGAATATCAATTCATTGGTCATTTATTTCAGTTGTGTTTTTTTCCTTTCTTTTCTTTGCCCTGACCTCAAACAGGAAAATACCGGAACCAATAGTACCGAAAAAGCTTGTTTTTAGCTGAATTATGATTAGACAGAAGATCTGTTGACATGACACTCGAATATCAGGAGTTTTTGGAATTTGTTTCTGCCAGTACAATTTTGGTTTCTTTACAGAATTTATCCTATCTAAAACTCCTGTTATTACATGAAAATGTAATAACAAGAGTTCCACAAGACTGCTAAATGCAATTTCTGATAATAGTTTTAATTCTCAACTTGCTGATTCCCCACGACTCGCAGCAAAAATTGGAGCAGCAAAGCCAATATGTTCTGTGATTTATGTAAGATGTAATGGCCTACACATATTGTTTGTTATGTTTCTTTTCACGTGTGAACGCAGTGCAGTTGGGTCAATGGTCATAAACCCCTAAGGTTCAATTCCTCCTATCCCTTATTTTCAGCAACTGGCTAGAAGAAATATTAATATCACAATCTGAGAATTCTGTGATATACTGCAGTTCCACTTGGCAATCTTGTAAGAGCTGAATTAGAAAACGGTAACAGAGGATATAAAAAATATTATGCAATATCTGTTTTATGGATGCTATGCAATAGCATATATTATGCAATATTTGTTTTATTCTCAACTAATGAAAACATAGGAATCATTTAGATAATCACAAAAAAGTGTGTAATCCATTCTGATGATGAGGACGAAATTATTCCTATTAAAATACGAGGGGCATGTGAAAAGTTCGTGGCCTGAGTATGAAAAGGTAGCGGTAAGGTGTTAAAACTTTCTGTACATAATCATCAAGGAGTAATCTTAATTTTAATACAATTTAAATAATGTCTTTGGTTAATTACAGTCCTGACCTGAGTTCAACAACGATATGTGAATCAGGAAAGATGGACAAAATTAGTCACCGTGAAATCATTCAATATTTTGGGAAAAGGAATTAATGCCAAAAGTAATTAATGAGGGCATGGTTAAAATATTCGGGGAGGACCCTCCTTCCTATTCCGTGTTTAAGAAGTGGACATCAGAATTTAAACGGAGTAAGGAGAGCTGGAAGATGACCCATGCTGTGGTAGACCTGGAACGTTTAACAGTCCAGAATTTGACAGTATGAGTGATCTAGTGAAGAGTGATCGATCAGTAACAGTTCGGAATATTTCCAGCGAGCTGGATATCTCATCTGAACGGAATGTGCTGATACCTTTTTCTAGCTATGAAAAAGGTATCAGCACAATGGGACCCAAAGTTGTTAACAGCAGATCAAAATGCACATGAGTTTGTCAAGTGAACGTTTCCATCGTTTTCAAGCAGATCTAATAAATTTCCTTGCAAAGTTTGTGACCAGATGAAAAGTGGGTCCATCACTTACTGCCAGAAACAAAGGAGCAATCCAAACACACGATGCTGATAGAGTATAACTGATGGATTACCTTTAGAAAGGCCAGTCAGTCACAGGGGCGTATTACGCAGAGCGTGTGAAGCTTTTGAGTGAAAACATCAAAGACAAATGCTGAGAAAAACTCTGCTAAAGAATCTTGTTCCACCAGGACAACGCGCCTGTTCAAAAGTCTGTCATTGCCATGACTGTACAGCATGAGAGCGGCTTTGAAATCTTGGACCATTCCCCATATTAACCACATCTAGCACAATTAGACTTTCACCTGTTACCTAATTAAAAAATTAAACAGTGACGTCAATGCTGCAGTGGATGAATTCCAGGAGGCCCAAGAGAACACTTTATTCGCAACTGGAATAAAAGAATTAAGCATCGGTGGCAAAAGCGATTGATTCCAAACGAGACTACGTTGAAAAGTTGAAAAGTAACATGGTACTAAATTCCTGAAATAAACCCTTCTTACTAGCCCTAGTTGGCGCCTCCATAGCCAGGTGGGAAGGAGCAGCAGTGCGTAGCACACGCTTCTTGATTGGACCGGGGTTAGAGCCCGTCACCACCAAATACGGAGCATGCGGAAAGGTCAGGGAATGACCACCGCACCGGAGCAATATGGCCTTAGTTGCTAATGCTCTTAAAAAAAAACCAAAATAACTAGCCCAAGAACTTTTTTCAAATGCCTCTCGCAATATGAAAATAATAATAAAGAATATTTTGTCCTTTTGAGATCTAAACAGGCGCCTCCGTGGCCAGGTGGGCAGGAGCAGCAGTGTATAGCGCACGCTTCTTGATTAGACCTGGGTTCAAGCCCGTGACCACCGCATACGGAAAGGTCAGGGAATGACCACCGCATATCCTCAGAGCAATATGGCATTAGTTGCTAATGCTCCTAAAACCAAATAACAATAACAGACCTAAATAGCTACCGTTTATTTCTCTTTTTTTGATTTAACTTTATACAGGGAGTCTCAAAAACACACGGCATAACTTCAGGAATGGGTTCCTCATCGTAGTTCCGGAAATGCTTGGTTCCGAGTTATTAACCGAAATGTCTTATCTCCCGCAGGTAATTTCCTTCATCACAAGGTACTGACAGAATCTGATGGTTTTCCATTCCGACCATGTACTGAAATCAGGAGCAAGCAGATATGCACTTTATGTACGGTTTAGCGGACAGCAATGCTCTGGAGGCTCATCGTTTGTACCACGAAAGGTTCCCATAACGAAGATGTCCAGACAGAAAAACGTTTGAAGGTATCCATCGCCGCTTTTGTGAACATGGGACCTTTACACCTCGTGCTGCCGACAGAGGACGATCAAGATCTACGACTTCTGAAGTAGAGGGGGGGGGGTGGACCAACTGCCTAGCCTTCACGCTCATTTGATTTAAACCCACTAGATTTATTCTTTTGGGGCCATTTAAAGTCATTGGTGTATTCGATTCCGGTAGCTGATGTGCAAACTCTCCGCAATCGAATTGTGGAAGGTTGTGAGACAATAGGAAACATGCCAGGAATTTGGCATCGTCTTTGTGAGTCCATTAGACGTCGATGTGAGGCCTGTATTCAGGTAGAAGGTGGACATTTTGAATAAAGACTCTAAGGTGATGTGGACAGTTAAGTATCATAGACAGACCTTCAAAATTCGAAAACCAAGCATTTCCGGAACTATGATATTGATATAAAATATTTTTATTGTCTACATATGAGGAACTCATTCCTGAAGTTATGCCGTGTATTTTTGAGACACACTGTATAGAAAACTGAGAACAAACAGTTTCTAGAAAATTAAATATTTCTATCAAAAATTCGGTTGATAGGTCTACACTATTGTTTTAGAATTATTATGTTATTTTATTCAATAGAAATTGCTATAAAATTTCTTTTGGAGTTGAGCAACACAAAATCAATCTGTATTCGGAAACAAAACCAAAAAAAAAAAAAAAAAAAAAACGAATAGAATATTCAAAAGTGGCCAAATGTTTATTATTATTATTTTTATTCATCGAATATTGTGTTTACAATACACCAGTGCATCGTGCATCAACTCACATTATTTTCAGTTTATTATAATAATTCAAGTGTGTTCTCTTGGGTTGATTCCATCTTACGGATGAAACTTTGAAACTTCTGAAACACCTCACAAAACACCTCGTGTTTTGTGAGGTGTTTCAGAAGTTGTTGCAATCTTTGCATCCTCCACTGAGATCCGATGACTAAACCGGACTGATGAAGCCGCAGATAAGTCCTCCTGATTGGTTTCTGTTAATTGATAGGTTACTACAATTCAAGTGCATTACATTTTAACGTAGTTTCTGTTAAACAATTTTGAGATTAAAACTTTCTTCACTAAAAACGAAACATTTGATATAACAGGAGGCATGATAGATACAGTTTAATTCTTGCGGAAACTTGTCCTGCATGACTTTAACAAGATGAGAATCTCCGAAAAAGAAAATCCTGAATCACAAATATTTGTTTTAATTGTTTCAAGACGGGCAATTCGCTCAGTTTCATGCCTTTACTTATAGGAAGTGCACATCGCTTCTCCATACCGTAGTGCGGGCTCAAATCCATGATATGAGATGTTTCTTTACTACATATAACCAAGGGGGACACTCTTGATCCCCATTTCGGGGCACCTTTTTGTTCTTCCAAATGAGTGATGCTTTGCAACGTTTTCATTAGAATTAACGAAAGAGATGAGGGAGTCTCGAGAATTGTAATAGTACATCAATGGAATAGCCTTGATGGAACATCGCGTACCTAAATGGAATAGCCATTGATCAATGGAATAGCTTCATTATCTTATTCTTGGCAAGTGATATCATTTCAGTCTCCTCATTAATAAAAGGGACTTGACAAATATGAACTTATTGCCAGTTACCCATTTGAGAATTTTATGACATACGAGTATTTTTCTCTAACATTTCATTTATTTACAATTCTGTTTTAAATTAAGTGATGTCTGTTATATTATCCTGAGAGATTTAACTGATAACAGTACTCTTCAAGGCACTCAACTACTGATTATTTTTTTACATTTGATCATCATTTCCATTGAAACTGTTGTAAATGAGTATGCCAAGAATCTAATTCAAACTTGAGAGATTTTGTGTACTCCACATGAAAAATAAATAAATTTATTTATTAAATAAAAGAGCATAAATTGACAAAGAAATCCGTACGCATTGAACACTGTATTCTTGTTATTATTTAAAGAAGGTATTGATTTTTATCAAAACATATTTTTTAAACTCCACAGTCAGTTGATAAAATCAATATCACTGTTTACAAAACCCCCTTTATTTCAAAGATCATCATCCATGACAGGCACATCCGTATAATGGTCACTTCAGATGTTTCTAGACGGTGCCCACTAATCAGAAGCACAATCTATTCAAATTGTCCTCCTGAGTAGCATAGTTGATATGATTATCGTCCTCCCCAAACCACGTGTTAAAGACCTGAGGTCGAATCCCTTCAATGAGGGGAGAATTTTTTGCGGGCCTTCTTCACATGTGGTAACGGATTTATATGACATGCTGATAATATCTATGAAAATGTATCGTTATTTTAATTTATCGAAGAGAGAAAAATGTCGTACGACAGTTTTCTGGATAATTATTGGATATTTTTTAGTATACTTTTTTCACCATTCGGGTTCATTGCATATTTTAATAAACGTTCGAGCTTTCATAACGTATCAGTAAATAATAATATATTTGAGCTAATACTGCAATCACAATTCAAGATAAATTCCAATAAATTAAGAAGCAATTGGTGCGATTTCAAAATAAGTAGTCGCACTCTATGAGCAATAACTGATTTCATCCCACAATAAAGTACATAATTCTGACGAAACTCTTGTCGCCCAAAGACATGGTTCAGTCCGTTTTTCTTTTAATAAATCACATTCTAATTTGTCATTTGCCTTATGATTAAATGGTGTGAAGACTGTATAGTTCATAAACTTGACAGACTTGGTCTTTTCGCCACGATAATTAAAAGAATGAATATTATTTATTGCAATACGATTGATACACTTATCCCACTGTAACCTTAAAATTTTATTTAAAATAATATACTTCCAAAAATTGATCGAAGATTTCAAGTTGTGAAAACTGCAGAATTCAAAAAAAGCTTCAACAAACAGATTTTGATGTATCTCATCTTCTGTTGTAGAATACAACAAAATGCCCTCACAACTCTTTCATTCTTTGGTTTCCTATTCATTGTGTTCAGATTACTTGGAACAAATTAACTAGTCCACCTATCTCAACATATTTGATAAGACTGCTGGAAACTTTTTTCTTTCGATATGATTACATACCGTTATCAGCAGACACTGAAAAACAATAAACAAAATAACAGAGTCACAAACATTGATTTACTTGTCATTAATAATCTGTAGAGAAGATCAGTGGTAAGGCCAAAAGATTTTACAGGCGAAGAGGCACTTTTCCCAAGGTGTTTCCTCAAAATGACGATTTAAGTGAAGAGAGGAAATAATTGATTGCGATTAATTTGTTTGGGGAGTTTTATGTATCTGAAAACTGAATTTCCACTTATTTAATTACTCCTTTTAAAAATAAACCCAGAAAAGAGAAATTAAAGCATATTATAAAAAGACAATTCACGATGTAAGAACTCATACTGACATCTACACCCTCAAGCGATGAATACTGCGGTGATTCTATTCTCCCTTCTCTTGTGTGGGGTCCACACTCATCCCAACCGACTTCAAGTTTCTCCAAGGTAAGTTGAAATTTTGTTTTTATTGAGCAGAAAACCAAAACTGACAATCTTCATGAAATCATTGCGAAAAGTGCGTTCGGTATTGCACAGAAAACGCTAGTTCTCACAGTGGCTGAGCTACTAGCCAATTGTTTGGAAAAGGGGATGCTGAAAACCCCTCCTTACTGAAGAAATCTATAATGGACATTTTTTTTAGATGGTTATTTGATTTATGCAAAATTTTCGCTGGATTTACCAGCGTAGTTATGGACCTATCATGATATTAATGAATTTTGTTATATAATTTTGCGAAATATTTTTCAAAGTAATTACAGCATAGCATAACTTTTCTGTATGTCATCGATTTGAATTATGGACCATTCTACAGTGAGCTCAATTAAGATTTGTAATTTGAAACTCACCATTTGTATCTTTGGGCTTGAGAACGTTTTGACTTCCAAGATCTTACTGGATTCGAGGACATCCTTCAATTGAGCTGCTCCCTTTTAATTATTTTCCCGGACGTTGCAATCTCTGCATATAAAGGTTCGCTTTCTATTTTCTCAAGTCACTTCCACAATCTCATTCTATTCACAATAAGGAAGCTCCTTTATTAACTGAAGGCAATTACACAATTCCTTTTTAAACTGCTTAACGGTGTTCTTTCATCTTACATTAATTCAAAACAATTTATGGGATAAATATTCCTTAAATATCAACCGTAAAATATTTGGATTTAGACAAGTATTACTGGAAGGAAAACAATATTTTTTAAAATTTATTTCGTTCTACTTTTTTCTTTATATTTCCCTCCATTTCTCTCTTATTTCCTTTCTTTATTCTGTTAATTCACATATTCATTCAATATATTAATATGTCCTAATGATAAGTTCCAGCTTTTTCCCCCTCAAGGTCAATATAATCGCTGAATGCTAAATTGCAAAGGATGTTCGATACTTCACATATAACAGATTGCGATTTCTTAATTATTACGTTAAGCCAAAAAGTAAAAGAACAATTTGTTTTTGTTGTCGTGACTTTTTTAAAGACAATAAATAAGCACATTGAAAATGGAAAAAACGTAATTACACTCATTGTATTCTGTTAGATTTTGTTATTTTTAAAATAAAGCAAACATTTTATGCTTTCACTTTATTTATGAAACTGATCGCTCTACATAAATAACTTAGAGTAATATTTTAAACCTTTAATGACATTTCAGTTTTTGGAGCGCAAATTTTAAGATCATTTACTCTTTAATTTCAGAAATACAAAAATCGAATCTCTAGAAAGCGAAGAAGAAGTCCAACAACACAGGAGAGATGTTAGTTTGTTTTCAAATAATCATGAAGAAATCGATTCATCAAAGACTGCTACAAATAATTTCCCTGGACCAAAATATTCCGTCCAGTTGTCTTCGCCTCTTCGACATAAAAGGTCTACCGAATCCAATAACTTGCGCCTGACAAGAACACTCCTTTGCCCTACTCACAATTCAGAGATATCTACCTGTTACCTCAATGTGCCAGAAAGCATCGCCAACCACACCGTAAGAGTGTCTCAGGAACAGCTGTGGTACATTCGTAATGCCTCCTCCACAACAGCTGGATGTAAACAAATCCCACTGTTTCCTCACTCGGTACAAATGAAGGACATCCACAGTAGAAACATAAGAGTCAGAGGTTACTGCGATACCGGCTTCCAAGTTCGTGCCAACAGCGAAGGTCAACGTTACTTGAAACCTCACAAAGTGTGTCGAAGTTTACCATACTTTTGCAACTCTTTGAATCATTACTGCATCGAAACCGGAGAACTGTTTTATTGTGGGACTCATGCAGGGATTACACCTGCACCAGATAATGTTAGGCCAGATTAGCACTTAAAGTATATAGGCAGGTGTTGTTTATAAAGTTGGAGGAACTCTTAAAGACTAATAGAATACTTGTTAACTATACATGATGTTAAATATACATATTTATTTGTACAAATATCGCTATTATAAAATAATAAATATATATTTTTTTACTACCAAGAGACTGAAATATGGCTCTGTTAGTTGTGTTTGGTAATGATATTTATTAAGTAAAAAAAATAAACATATTTCTTATAAAAAACTGTTCTTTATGTATTAATGGCAACTTATATATAGAACGAAAGCAATTACGTAACCATATTACAGAGAAACCAAGAAGGCACCTATTTCAGAAATATTTTTTCAGTTGTAATGCAGATAATAGAGTTTGTAAATTTATCTGCTAAAGGGCCGGACATGATGAATGGGGAAGCAAAAGATATAGTACTATTGAAGGTTTTAAACCTGATTCCAAAGAAAAAAAATATTATTTCTAAGGGAGATATTTTGTGGCGTTTAAACTTCGATTGCATTCTATAATTAATTTATATTTCTAACTATTTTGACATTAAACTGGCGTCGTCCGTAACTGCTGAAATTTAATCCAACTAGACAAACGTTTCTGAAGATGAATGATTTATTGCTGATAATTGTTGATTAGTAAAATTAACTGGATAATATATGAAAGGCATTTTATTAAAAATTGTCACAGCCACTGTATTACGCCGAAAACGATATGTACAAACATAAGGGGATGTTTAGAGTAGCTTTAATCATCGCACGTAAATACTTATGAAAACGAGAGGCTCTTTAATTAATAATAATAAAAAAGAGGCGCGAATAGCCCATTGGTTAAGAAGGGGGAGTGAAAAAAAACGCGAAAGTCATCATCAGGTCCATCTCTCTCTCAAAGGTCAAAGTTAGGCAGAGAGAGGCGCCATCTGGTGTCCAACACCACTCACCAATGGATGCAAAAAAATTCAGTAATAAACAGATCCACCTCCATAACCGTTCAATATTTCCTAGTAGAAACATTGAACCTGCAGCATCCAGTATAGCGTAAGATAAAGTCAAATCCGTTCTGACCTTCGGCAGAGGGATCAGCTGGAAAATTTGAAGAGAGTCGCCTAAGAAGACAGGAGAGCAAGTGTTGCTATCTCCTGTATGGCTACTGGAAACATTGGACAACAGGAGAAGAAGTGCAATGGAACCCTGGCAAGAACTCACTCGAGGAGTTATGGGTTAACTAACCTGTGGAGCAGCAAATTTAGCCATAATGGCCCGGGCCCCCTGGATAGACTTAGAACGGAAAAAGAAAACAAAGAAGTTACAAGGGATGACAGAATGGGATAATCGGGAAGTCCCACAAATAGCTAACTCCCAAGGACAGATAACATCCACAACTACTAGTACAAGAAGTTCAGCTGCAAACACACAGGCGCATAGCTGAGCAGTTCACCCAGATAGTAATGTACCCTGACACAATCCCTGAGTTTATGATTCAAGGAATCCTCTACGTGAAGGCTAAGGACAAAAACACCACAAACCCGACAAAGTACAGAACAATCATCTGTCTCCCGAAAGTGTACGAGATCCGGACCTGCTGCATAACTCACAAGTACCGAAACCTTCACACGGAATATCGACTACTGCAAGGCCTTGGAGTCGAAGGACTCCAAGCGCCATAGCTGGATGAGAGGCATTGAAGTTCTACAAAGTCAACGCGACACTGACACATTTCCTAGAAGCAGTTATGGCAAAATGGAGGACCACTAACAAGGTCAAGAACATCACGACCTGACCAGTATCCATCAGAAAAGAAATCTTACAGGGAGATGCCTGTGTCCGCTATGGTTCTGTTTAGCACTCAACCCACTGTTCACCATGCTCAATGGCCTCGTGGGTATAGCAGTTTTTAGAATCGCCTTCCGCCCCACACCAGGTGGAAAGGAAATGAGTAGTAGTACCGTCGATGACGTGAGAAATTTTGAGGGTCTTTTTTTTTTTTTTTTTTCTTTTCACAAAGTGGCTCAGTTGCTCGGTCTCAGACGGAAGTATATGTTTTTTTCACCTGGAAATTCTAGTTTTTCGTCTAGTAAACAGAAAATCAACCTCAGACACATGCAATTTACAGACGCTATACACCGAAATAGCCTTAGTCGCTCATGCTCCGAAAACCCTACAACAGCATGCTCAATAACAGCAAGTACAGATATACTCTAAATATATGGAAGACGAACCTATACATCCTGTCTCACCTGACGTACATGGAAGCTGACACGGAGAATCACCTTCCAAAGCTACTCCGAATCACTAAAGAGTTCAGCACTTAATGCGGGATGAAATTTGGCCTAGACAAGCCTAACACCCATGGATCGCATCAAGTACAACAAGTCAGACGAAACTACCAGTTAAATACCGCTGAAGAGATTGAAGCCATGACAGAGAGAGAGACATACAAATATCTGGGGGATGATGGAAGTCCACCAGTTAGAACACAACGAGATCCGTGGCCACCTAACTGAAAAATGCCTTCAGACTGAGACACCTACAAAAGTCGAAGCTGAATGGCGGGAATATGGTGACAGTCATAACCACTTTTGTAGTCCCAGTGTTCAAACTATGATATTAGGACCACCCATTATTTCTAATATAAACCCATATATGTATTTTGTCTCTAAATTGTGGGTATTCTCTGGTCGATTTGACTGTTTTGCTGGACGAAAAAACCCAGTTTCTTGGGGGAAAAATCTTCCCATTTACGCCTGAGACCGACTAGCTCAGCCACGGAGTGAAAAAAGTCCATTAAAGCTCTTCGCGTCATCGACGGGATTCGAAAGCGGAGCTTTTCCATCGGGTGTGGAGAGGGTGGTGATGATACCACTGTGCTACTCAAGCAGACTGTACTCCTAGTACTAACGTGCTCCTTCTGGATCACAGAGTGGTTTAACAACGACCTAGAGGAGCTATGTGGTTGACCAGGTTAATAATGACCAAGGGTCCAACACCATCCGAAGTCGAGAAGCTGACAATAACCCGTAACGAAGGAGGTGATTAAGAACCTCGAGGATCACTTCCAAGAAAACACAGCACCAACTACGAAGCAATAAGAAAGATAGATAAACGACACACACACACACACACACACACACACACACACACACACACACACACACACACACACACACACACACACACACACACACACACACACACACAAGGAACCAAGACAGAAGGATGGGTGATGAAGACAATTCATGGCAGAGACTACAATGACCTTGTGGGGTTTCTGTTTTTGCTTCCCTTTTTCCCCAGATCTCAATCCTACTAAGGTCTCAAACAGCCCACAAAACGCAAATCTAACTGCAATTTCACAGAAAATTCTAGATTCTAGGGAGTGTAAAGCGGGTGTTAGCAGAACATTAAAGAGTCATTTATTTACAAAAAAAGTAACTTTTAATGAACATTATATACAGCATTTACATAAAAAAACTACATATATGCATATCAATTTCCATATATTTGAACCATACTACAGTACAATTCACTACCTCTCTCTCATCAACTATTCTCAATTTACAAATTATTAACATCAGTTTGTATCAGTCGTATTTTACGTATTATGAATCATCAATGATTACTCAATCATTATCTTTCATTACCAATTTTTATCAATAAACATCAGTAAAACTCATTTCAACTCTTATTACTCTTTCTGTCTATCTTTGTTTCTAACCTTTAACACATAAAATAAAAGTGGTATACTCTTACATCAGTAATATTCACTACTGATCACTCATTCTACCTTAGATACACCCTTCTTTCAAGAGGTTTCCAAATAAATAAAATTTCTTTCTGTACAAACCGTATTTGTCAAATTATCATTTGTCGACACCTTGTCTAAATTAATGCCACATGTTAACATATACTCGACGTACTACCCTTATGATTATATTTTCTTTATTAATTCCTTTATACTGTTTCGCTCTATTTATTACCCCTGTACCACCCTTACGTTATTTCATAATCATTAACTTTCATAAGTTCACCTACTTTCATAATCATAATCACTTACTTTCATAGGTTAACTTTCATTTTATCACTCGAAATTACTTGTTTCCATTTAGCCGCTATTTTAACAAATTATCTCAACCTTAGTAACTAACTTGCCTGTTTCAAATTGAATTTTCTTTAGAAAGAACTATCAATCAATTTCTTACAGAGTTCAGATTTTGAGTCCATGAGTTCGGGGGGTCAATAAAAAAAAATTGGAACAGACATAGGTTCCGAAATGGCCACTACTTCCATTTCCTTTGCGCTCAGGCTTCCTTCGTGGCAGACAGGATTTCTTCCATTTCTTGGACACACTGCCTTTCGATGCCAGACAAGGCTTTCTTTCTCTTCTTGGCACACAGATCTGAACAATTGGCCATTTCTCAACGGGCCGGACCCTAGACACATTTGTACGCTCTTACACAACAAAACTTCAGAGGTACAGCTTGCGATTACGTTGGCAGGGACGCTAATCTTCGCCTTCTCTGCCTTCCGATGCCGGACAAGGCTTTCTTTCTCTCACTTTTTTTTCCCTTCTTTTTCTTCTTAATCTTGCTACCACGAGATGTCAACTCCAATTACCAAAACATCTACTTCCACTTCAACCCTCAACTCAAGACTTTCTCCCCTTAGAGTACAGAGAAGTCAGATCCAGAGTGAACACTTGCTCAATTATTTCCCCAGAACGTTTCTTTTTCCGTTAAGTTTGGAATGCCTCCCCCAAGGACTTGCAACCAATCCCCATACGCTGTTTAATTTTTCATTCCTCACTATTTGCTAAAACATCTGACCATAGCCGTCTCCCTAGCGCACAAACCAACCCTTCTCTAGAAATTTCTTATTTTCTTTCGCACAGCAGTATGGCCCTTTCATGTTTGTTGGTCACCTCCAAAACACTCAGTTTCGTGTTCACACCTTCTCTGCTAACCATGGCCAACTTGCCCAAATATCAGTCGCCCAGACGCCGTTTTCTTTTTATGCGAACACTGGACGTCCACTAGTTTTCTGTTTAATTGCTAACGGTGGCTTTAATCGCGCCTCCGTAGCCAGGTGGGCAGGATCAGCAGTGCGTAGCACACGCTTCTTGATTAAACCGGAGTTCGAGCCCGTGACAACCAAATACGGAGGATGCGGAACGGTCAGGGAATGACCACCGCATATTCCCGGAGCAATATGACCTTAGTTGCTAATGCTCCTAAAAACAAATAACAAATAACAACAATAACAACACATTCTCTGATAAATATGGCCAACTTGCCAAAATATCAGCCATCCTGATGCCGTTTTCTTTTTATGCGAACACTGGACGTCCACTCGTTTCCTGTGTACTTCCTAATGGTGGCTTACGTCAAAAGATACGCTTCGTAATCCAGTTTCATGGTTCTATTTGTTCTTGCCCTCGGCAACCCTTTCCTCGCTTGTTCGCAAATGGCACCCCTCTCTATTTCTGGCTGTTGTCTTTGTTAGCTCTCTTTTATCACTCGAAATTATTTGTTTCCATTTAGCCGCTATTTTAACACATACTTCTGTAACTTTCACATTCTCAAAATCCAGTGTTTCTTCAAACATTAACCTTATTTACATTAAAGCTAAATGTCCAATCTTAATACTTGCTATTTTTAAACTTAATACTCCTTTCCATTGCTCTGCCTGGATTTATTTTAGCAAAACAAACATTTCTATTATATTTGTAAGGTCCTGGTCTTACAACCTCCATCAAAACGGTGGCCTCGAAAGCTTGGCTCACAAACGGAAGGCTCTTGCCCATAATCGGAGGAGTCATGCTCGTTGTCCAAGACGTGGCAATCAATACCAGGAACTACATTAATTCTATAACTTTCATAATATTCCTTACTCAGGGGTTAAAAAAAAAGGCCACAAAGTCCTCTTAAGTTTATGTGACCCAAACAGAGCAAAGAAATGAGGTCGCAAACCGAGCTATTCAATAACAATTAAGAGAAACTAAAATCATTAAAACTAAAACTAAACTAATATGGTTACATCAATAAACAGAACATTTACACTCAGCATTAAATATAATACAAGGACTGAAACCACATTCAACATATAATTTCATTATTTAATGAAAACACTTTCGAGCATACAGGCCAGTAAGGCTCCTGAAGTTGATGGAATATACCCTATAATCTTAAGGGAGGCGGCAAGTGAGTGCATTGAACAATTGAGGCTAATTACGCGAGCATCACTAGACTCTAGGGAGATTCCGTTGGATTTGAAAAGTGCCAATGTATCTCCCATACATAAGGGTGGCTCTAAGAGTGAAGTGGGAAATTATCGACCTGTCAGTCTGACTTCAGTGGTAGGGAAAATCATGGAGGCAATGATCAAGAGTGGAATTCAGGATCATTTGGATCGAATTGAAATTCTCAAGGATACTCAGCATGGTTTTGTAAAGGGAAAATCATGTTTAACAAATCTGGTTCTCTATTTTAGAATGGTCACTCACGAGCTGGATTTAGGGAATAATTTTGACATTGTTTATTTAGATTTTAGATTTCAGTAAAGCTTTTGACTCAGTTCCACATGAGAGGTTGCTTTATAAGCTGGAACAGGTTGGAATCACTGGGAAAATCCTTAGATGGATAGCAGGATGGCTTCAGGGTAGGAGGCAGAGGGTTGTGATAAATGGCTATTCCTCAGATTGGGTTGATATAAGAAGTGGGGTTCCCTAAGGATCAGTATTAGGACCACTGTTGTTTTTAATTTTCATAAACGACATCGATGAAGGGATAAAGGGCGTGATGTCTAAATTTGCAGATGATGTTAAAATTGGTAGAGTAGTTAATGATTACTGTCAAGCTGAGCTTCTTCAGAGAGACCTAGATAGACGCAAGTGTAATACCAACAAAGTGTAAGGTATTACACCTGGGAAAGAGTAATCCCAAAATAACTTATTCACTTGGTGGAGTTCAACTAAACCCAGTACTGGAGGAAAGGGACTTGGGTGTTACGATACGGTCAGACATGAAATTCTCTGAGCATTGTAAACAGGTTGCAAGGAAGGCCCATGGTGTCCTATCGATGATCCATCGAACTTTTGCAAGTAGAGATAGGGAGGTGATAGTCCCATTATATAAGGCTTTTGTTAGACCACACTTGGAATACTGTGTTCAAGTATGGAGACCGCACCTAAAGAAAGACATCGAGCTTCTCGAAAGGGTGCAAAGTCGGGTCACTCGCCTGATGAGATCGGCAAAGGGTCGTCCTTATGAAGAAAGACCTCGAATATGTGGGTTGCAGAGTTTGGAAACTAGACACCTTAGAGGAGATTTGATTGAGGTGTTTAAGGCTCTGAGAGGCATCAGTAAAATGAATGAGGACGAAATTTTCAAGATTATAAATGATGCTAGAACTAGGGGACATAAATTCAAGTTACGGGGGAGATGTTTAGATTGGACTGCAGGAAGTTGCAGGAAGTGCAACGAATTATAAATTACTGGAATAAGTTGCCTACTTGGGTGGTAGAGGGTGACAGTTTGGGAAAATTCAAAGGTCATCTGGATAGTATCTTCGGGTCAGGGAAGCGCATAGGATGATAGGTTTAATTTCCTTTTTTTTTTATTAATTATTATTATTTATTTATTATTTTTTTTATCATTGTTTTATTCGTTTTTTTTTTTTTGGCTGGTGCAGCATAAGCTATAGGCTTTTTTGCACCATGCGGCCATTACTAATACTAATACTAATACTAATATAATACAAACAGTGCAGGAGTGGGGGAAAAATCAGATAGAAGTAGTTGGTGTTGGTCCAATATATTGGCGTTTCTCAAAAACAAAAGAAGGAATGTTGTGGAAGGTGGAGCAACAAATTTCTTTTTTTTTCCACAAGATGATGGTCCCGTCCAGGGCGGAAATCACTAACAGTTTTTTAAAGGAATTCTCAAGTACTGCTAAATGTCAAAATTAAGCAAAATATGCTGCCAGTCTGTACATTTTCTGCAAGAGCAGAGGTTAAAATGATGAAGTCCTAATGTGTACATTAGGACTTCATTTAGCCATCCATGAGCAGTGATGAGATATGACGTCTGCATCGATATGGAGATCCATTTTCTTCTTCTTTTATCCGTTAGATAAGTAAACTCTAGGAAAAACGTTCTAGTAACCTGATCAGCCAGCGAGTTGTTCTATCGTGTCTGCCATATGTTAAGAAGTTCGTTCCAGATGTGTTTCTTCTCACCCTTGGTGTTATGGTTATTAAAAATGATTCTAATATCAAAGAAGTCGGTTAGAATTGCTTTTTTTCAGTCTTTAACACAGCCCTCTGTAAGCTATGTGCAGATCTAGTGGAATAGATCCTGCAAGAACTTGAAGAGAAGCTGATGAGACTACGGCAGGCACGCACCAGGGCTAGTAGTATGCTGCTTTGTGTATTTTTATTATTTTTTTAATGTTTTATTTTGTAACCTCTGAAACCAAGCTTTGGCGCTGAAGGTTACAACAGAGATGACTGCTGCTGAGTAATAAAGGCTTAGAGGTTTCCTCGAAAGGCTCCGATCCTGTGGAGTAATATGTATGAGAGCTTTTTAGAATATAAAAATTTTTCTCGTTTATCATCAAATGAGGGGTGCAGAAAAAGTCATCACTTTTCAATATTTTTGTCTTATTTCAGGAAGCGCCTTCCTTTTCTTTTTTGTATTAAATATTCCAGTCTAAAATGTGATCAACTCACTCTTTTTGTAGATGAAAAAGGACATTTCATCGAATTTTATGCTGAATTACGTAATTATATTTTGAAGTTATTGAATAGAAGTCTTAGCCTTTCTTCTTCATCGTGCTTTTCGCTGTATTCCGATTTTTTTCTGATGATACTGAATGGGAGAATTTTTAATGTAACTCTTAAAAAATATACATAACTAAGAAATAGAATTAGCTTTCTAGCGCAAGCCTGTTATTCCGAAGGATGACAAGAAAATAGAGAAGAAATCTGTCAATGACTCCTTTCATAATCTGATGAAATTTGCTTGATTTCCACAGAATCATAAAATATTCGTTTAAAACTTGGTTCCTCATCGATAATGGCTTCTTATAATAGGAAAATGCAACATGTTTTTGGAAATATTCGTTCAGAAGTTATTTGCACGTTATTCTAAAGTCCACTTCTTGTCGCACCAGCTACTCACACTTCAACTTCACCGAGCATTTCTGGAAAACGTTCCGGTGTGCTCTATGAAGTGTGGAGAAAACTCTGTTTGCTGTGGTGCAATTTTGAGACCATCAGACTGTGAGGACAATATACATAAAACCGGATATGTTTTATAATCTCCAAATAATCACGCCAAGGCGCGTTCAAGCTGCTGTTCACACCACCAAGGCCCTATAAGTTATAAGATGGGCAATCATATTTCAATTATTATTATCTTCAAATTTTTCAATGAAATTAGGCTTTTTTATGGTAAAAAGCAATCATTCTTCAGACTTTGTAAGATAAATCAGAAATATGATAAAATCAACGCAGTAAGTGTATGGTATAAACGTATTAACAACTGCATAAAAGTTTAAAAAGAAACAACATTAAGAAATTTCAATGATCTGTGTTGACTAAGTTACAGAGGAAAAGTGTCTTTAAACGAAAGGCTGAAAGAGGCATCTTGAGATCTATCGAGATATTAATGGTTGGAAGCACAGATTTTAAATTTCCTTCGATAACTTAACTGAAGAAATTACTTGAAGAAAACCATTTGTAGCTGAAAATTATTATTCGACTATCTGGGATTTTTTCAAGTAAACAAAAAAAAGAAATAAGTAGGTTTTGCAAATTATGAGCCTATAGGGATCTGCAACTTTAATCGTTTTGTCAAGTGAAAATACACTTCCAGAAATTTGGCATTCCTTTTCAACAGAATAGCACAAAGGCCTTTATTTTTTATATCATTCTGGAATATTTCTACGTGTCTGTATAAACTATTACAATTATTCACAACTTTATAAATTTTATGTCTTTCACTATATCTAGATTTAACAGTTAAAATTAATTACATATTTTACATTTATTTCAGTTGTTTTGGTTATTTTTCTCTGTCTAAGGAACCCAGGTATGTTTCTAATAACTTTCCATTTCTACGATAATTTCTAAGGCCATCAACAGTTGCTGATTGTTTTGCCTTTGTATAAATCCATCTACCTCATATGGATGCGGAGGAAACTCGCAGTGCAGAAGTTATTCACACGCTTTATTTTTTTAAGTCGAACCATACAAACCTTATTTTAAAGAAAGCTCATGTAAATTTTCAACTGATTCGCATATTTGTTTCCAAAATAAACATAAAGCGCAAGTCTTAAATTATCAGTGTTTCAATATGCACATTTTTTGGCTTCGTTTAAGTCAGAACTCTAATGTCACGTATAGTTAATAGCATGCTGTAATGTAGAGTACGAAACAGGAGAGGCGCAAAAAATTTACTGAGACAGTAAAGTTAACAGAAAACAAAATACTTTAGCTCTCATTCAAAATTTTAGCATTATTTATTAATTATATAAAATAATATTTGTACAAATAAATAGCATTATATTTATTTACAGTTCACAATTGTTCAATGAGTCAGTGATGACATTTTTTTTAAGTTAGGCAACACGTACATTCTTTTAAGGACTAATCCGGTCTTTCATTTTCTGATGTAATCCCATCATGAGTCCCACAATAAAACAAGGAGTTGCATTCGATGCAGTAATGCCCCAAAGAATTACAGGAATATGGCAAACTTCGACATACTTTGTGAGGCTTTAAGTATAGTTGACCTTCACTGTCCGTCCGGACATCAAAACCTGTATCACAGTAACCTCTGACCCTTATATTTCTGTTATAGATGTCCGTCGTGTGTACTGTATGAGGAAACAATGCGTTTCCATTACATCCTGGTGTTGTGGTGGTGGCATTTCGAATATACCACAACTGTTCCATGGACACTTTAATAGTGCGATTTCCGGCTCCTTCTAATACACTGAGATAACAAATGGGCATCGTTGAGCTCTCATTTGGACAAAGGAGTGTTCCTGTGAGTCGTAGATTTCTTGATTCAGTAGATCTTTTACGTCGAAGAGGAGAGAAAAAGTTGATCGAATCATCGGAACTTGAAGAATGTGTGAGGTCCTGATCAGTAATGGAAATGTGTCTTTTCTGTTCGATTTCTCCTTCGATAGAATTAATTTCTGTATGGCTGAAACGAAAAAAAGGACACGTTTAATTTTTTTCTTAATGTCGCGTTTGCTAAAACTATATTTTTCTAAAATAATTTTTAAACCATTAAAAAATGCACACACTGGCCAAGAAAATATGAACCTTTATTCAACGTCGAATCGGGCTACCTTTGTTTCAAATAACAACTATACAGGATTCTATAATGTTTTAGTGCGTTTTGGTCTAATAGTAACCATTCTTCCCTCTAAATATCGCACAGCTGCTACAAAGTTGCAGTAAGAGGACTTCGTTACCGAATAGCTGTTCCAGCATATCCGACCCATTCTGAATGGGATTTATATCAGGTGAGGTGAAGGCCAAGGTAGACGGTGGAAATCTGTTCCGTGTCTTGATCTCCGAACCATTTTGCACGATACGTTGTTGCATTGTCATCCATAGAAGGCCTTCACTTTCAGAATAAAAGTGTAACATTGCAGGGCGCAGTAGATCTTTTACAAAATTCAGGAACTTCGTGGATAATATTCGACTTTTCACCGGTAGCAACTACTGGCCCATCCGTGGCAACAGAACATTCTCCACACCATGATACCACCTCCAGATACTTGGGTTGTCTTAACAAGGCAAGCAGGACCATTCCCTGCATGAGGTACTGGCGACACTCTTTGCCTAACAAAGTGTACCGTGCTTCGTCTGACCACATGACTACCTTCCGTTGTTCCACTGTCCAATCACGACGTTCTCGGCAGCACTGCAAGCTGAATTTTATGTTTTTCTCTGAAACATGTGGCTTTCAAATAGGTAGGCGACTGCCAATACCCAATTTCTTCAATCCCTTGCACATCAACTAACATCTGGATTTAGCTAAATCCAGATGTTAGTTGATGCACACTGGATGGCTTATTTCTCCGTACAATCCTTAGAATACGATGGCTTCGCACTTGAAGTATTGTTTTTCTGACACATGTACGCTTTTGCGATGTGGAAGACTCTATAGCTTTCCATTAATTCAAACCTTTGAGATGAATGCCTTTGAAAATCTAGTAATGCCATCTGTTTCTCGAATCGTGGCTCCTGCTAATAGTACACCCACAACAAGACCTTTTTAAAAGCCTGATGGATTACACGTTTTTTTCCCATTCTGGCTTCAGATTACTGCAGTCGAGAAGCATGTGCAATCTTGACGGTCAATTAGCCAACACGCCATCAGTCCAAGTCACAATTTTCTTTGGGTCCGTTTGCATTTATTTGCAAATATACGCGTTTCTTCTGTCTGTGACTGTCTCAATATAAAGGTTCGTATTTTGTTTGGCCAATGTGGATATATGACAATGAAATATTCACAAACGAGCAGAAGGTATATTTGGTACTCTTTAAAATCAATTAAATTCCTTGAAATATTATATTTTCAGAAATTTTATATCATTTACATTTACCAAGCGATTACTTTCGTGATATGTCTTAAAAATTCAACAGTTTATTTTATTTTATATTGCAAAAAACCACAAACGGATTTACTTAAGTAAAACATTTAAATGCTGATGGTTACCAGCACAGAAATTTTACAATCAATAAAATTCACAAAGTTTATTACAAAACTTTCAGGGTTTTATTTTTTGAAAAAAATATTTTTTGGAATATAAAAAGTAAATCTCAGTTCTTTTTAAGAACAAATAAGTGAATATGCGCCTAATAATAGCCACAATTTTTATTATAAAGGAATACAGTAATACCATTATAAATAAGAATTTGGTTAAGTACAGGGATTATAAGAAGTTATGATCCCTGTTCTGGGACACCAGGTGGAAAAGAACTGTGTTGGGATCCACTTAACAGAGGAGCAATGGCAGGCAATTAAAAGTATGCAGTTAAATTCATGAAATATTAAAGAGATGATGAAAATTATGAGAAATGAGATGATGAAAATACTTCTGATTAACATCAGTTTTTTTTTTTTAACTTTAAAAATAAAACATCTTTCTTACCTTCGATGCATTTTAAACCCATCAGCATGGGAGTTAATCGCACAGAGAAGGAACAGAAAATTCACCGCCGTATTCATTGCTAGATATTGTTGTCTGGAAGAAGGTTGAGTTTTGAGCATCATGAGTTCTCCTTTTATAGTGTGAATTTCTGATTGTCATCTTTACTTAGGAATCGCTAAAAATTCCACAGTTATATCGAAAATCCCAGTAAATTTTAATTCCCAAAATAACCCATAGAGATTCAATGACTGAACGCCTCTGTTTTCTTACCTGACCACTTAGGATTCCATGCTGTCCCAACTGTTTCTGTTTCAGACAGTCTTTTGGTCTTACCACTACTTTTTTTTCTGCGTGACGATGCTGCCAACGAAATCCCTAACACTCAGTAGTATTTTTGTTTATAGATACCGTGGCATATACTGATAAGGAAACGTATTATCAATTTAAAGAACCCATCTCCCATTGCTTTATCAAATACGTAAGGGAAAGGTGTGTTTATTGAGTTATCTTCTGCTAATCAGAACAAAGGTAATTAGAAAAACAAAGGTTGATGACTGGCGAAGATTACAAGGAATTCGAGTTGTATATCTTGCAACCAGGCAACTTCACCATAAAATCCACGCATTTTACCCAATATCCTGCTCTTTTAAATAATCCGCCCCTCAACCTCGTCTGCCATTCTAACCAACCCAACCCAAATCAATCCAGCCCAACTCGTCGAAAACACAGATGTACACAGTGTACAGAAGTGTACAGTACACTCCTTCTACATACAGTATATCATAGCTATATTTAAAAATCGCATATGGGCTTGAATTGCTTCTTCAATTTCGTACAGCAAGATTCTCTTAGTTTACACAAGTGCGCAATGATGCCGTTCACCAAATGAAATTGTAAAATCGTTTTCCGTCCTATTATAAATTCTAATACAAAATTCTTTGAAAAGTAAATTCGCAGAATATACCATGATACATACTATTACAAACAGTTCCAGTTTTGGTTTGCTCTAAGTAAACGGATGATTGTTGTAGACTAATAAATAGCTCTGTCTTATAAATTATCCGATGATATACCATGATATGTTTTAAGAGAGATAATTGAATCCACGTTATGTGTAACCACGTTTAATATCCCGCAGTACTTTATTTAATGGAGGAAGATAATGTAGCAGTTTCCCTCTTGCAGGAGCCTTGTGTAGTCTGTGGACAAGTTGGAGGATATCCACAAGGATATAAGATAATATCAGAAGGAGATTAGACACTGGCTGCCATTATTGTACGCTCGCAAGGTTTAGTTGTTACAAAGGTAGCAGCCTTTTGTAGCAAAAAACATTATATGTTTCGAAATAATTGGCAGCTTTGGCAGAGTATCTCTTGTGACAATGCATTGTCAATATTCTGAAGAAATGGATCCTTACGTGGAATATGTTGAGAGGCTGCAGCAAGCATTTGGCTCTTGCGAGATGGTGGTTGCTTTAGGCTCTAATGCTACATCTCCACTGTGGGGCAGCGAGGTATCTGATGAAAGAGGAATGTTACTGGAAGATTTTCTTGCTGCTCCCACAATGGCAGTGATTAATGAAGGACATTCGCTCACTAATTCGACTGTGCATGGGCAGTCATATATAAACTTAACTATAACTACAAGTGCAGTTGAAAATAATATTAGGAATTGAAAAGTGCTAGAGGGGTATACGACCAGCGACCATCACAGCATCTCCTTCAAAATAAGCGCACAAGAGGGAATTCGAGATGTGCATGATATAAGTAGATTTCTCGTTAAAAATGCTATGTGGAGTAAATTTAATGATAAAATACTTATATTTAATATCAGATGTTGACTGTCTTAAATTGAACTCATGTGAATATGAAAAGAGTTTAACTTATATATTGATAAAATCATGTCAAGTGTCAATGAAGAAAAAGTGTTTTGTAACAAGACCTGTTTTCTGGTGGAATGAAGAATTAACTCGGATGGGTAGAGACTATAAGTTTAAGAAGAAAGTATGAACGATACAGCAGGTTAGGTGATTTAGAACTTGTAAACCACTATGGCAATTTGTACAGGCAGCATAGGAAGTTGGTGCTGTCGGTAATGTTAAGAAAAGTAGTTGGAAAACATTTGTTGAGGAGCAAGGATTTCGAGGTCCATGGAGTTCCGTGTTTGAAATTTTAATTAACAAGAAGTACTTAGCCAACGTTTCTTGCACTATGGGTAATGAAATACTACTCTAAATTGGGCTGATTCCGTGAGCATGGTCTTGAATGATCTCTTTCCGGAGGATATAAATACTATGGACACAAAATACTCCTTTCAACGGAACAACTTATCATGAAGCAAGAAAATGCTGTATATAATACGGTAAGCAGAGAAGAAATATTTATTTTGGAGGAAGTTGCAGGGGCCATAGAATGTGCAAAGACAGGCCGATCGCCGGGCTCTGATAAAACTGAAGTTGATGTGCTTAAGAAGTATTATGAACTTATGCCAAGGATATACACTAGATTTGTATAACAAGTGTTTAGAGGAAGGTGTCTTCCCCTAGACCTGGAAGGAACTACAGGTGAAGTTAGCTTTGAAAGGAGTTGATAAACTTTAAAATGAAACTGGTCCATATCGCACCATTTCTCTGTTATCTGTGCTGGGAAAGACTTATGAACGATTGTGTATCAATCGCATATTGATTAGTTATAATATGAAGACTATATCCTCTGAAAAACAATTTGGTTTAAAAAAAACAATATGGAATATAGGATGCTGTATACAGCTTGATTCAGGCAGTGGAGGGCTGTGGTGATCGATATGTGCTAGGAGGTTTTATAGATTTTAAGGGTGCCTTCCACAGGTTGTGGTGGGACGGCATCTTTGCTCGCATAAGAGCAGCAGAATGCTCTGTTTTGTTATATAAAGTATTTCGAGACTATTTTAATGATAGGAAAGTGAATGTAGAAACTATGTATACTAAAGTTGAGAAAGTAGTACAGATGTTTTCCCCAGTGCTCGGTTATCGGTCCCTTTGCATGGATCATAGTCCTTGATGAGTTCTTACTTCAGGAAAGAAGGAATAAAAAAGATTGCATATACTGATGATTTAGAAATTTTAATATTTGCAATTCTCGTTCTGTATTAGAGAAAAGATATGAAGAAATTCTAATTGAATTAGAAAATTTGAGCAGACTCTATAAGCTACAGATATCTCGAGACAAGACAGTCCAGATGTTGCTGAAAGGTCGCTTGAGTATGAACAGAGCACCGACTGTGAGGCTCTTAGGCGATTCAGTTCGGTACGTTAGAGTGCCAAAATATTTAGGCCTAATGCTTGAAGAACGATTTTTCTTCACGGAACATGCAAAATACTTAAAGACAAAAAATAGGACACGAGTTTTAAGAAGGGAGTGAGGCATTAAAGATAGCGCCTTAAATTTACTTTATGAGTGCCTATTTGTCCTGGTCATAACTTACGCCTCTGGAGAATGGGTGCATCGAATTGATAAGGTGGTCATTAATAAGTATTTATTACATGCACAAAGATTTGCCCTGCTTAGTATTACTCGTGCTGGACGGAGGCCTTGCAGATTATATCTGGTAGGCTGCCAGTTCAGTATAAAGTTATACTGTCTGGATTTATGTATTATCAAAAAAGGCATATAAAGAAAACCATTATGGGTGTGACATCTTGCCCAGATGAAGGAAGGCTTTACACCAGAGCTGATATAAAGCAAGAGAAAAAACGAACATGTGAGGAGCTCAAAGTTAAGTGGCAAATAAACTGGCAAGAATCTGAAAAAGGTAGAAAAACCTATATGTTCTTTCCAAATGTGGATATAATAGATACTCTGAAAAGAACTTGGTTGCAGTTTGGGTAGAACGCTACCTTTTTAATAACAGGCCATGGTCTATCTTATAGGCTTTTTCAGTTTGGACTCTTGGACCGAGGTATTCCAGTTGTAGTGAAGATGAGACCGCAGAACATGTTATGTTAGTTTGCAATCAATATCTTCAATATCTCGATTTAAGAATGAATTTGGAGTTGTCTGAAGGCACTCTGGTGAGGGAAAGACTTTGGATCATATCCACGGATAGACGGTACTTACTTATTTTAATAATTATGTTGCAGAGGTTTTTAGAAGACGTACTGCAATTCAAGTAGGTTGTAGAGGTAACTCTTCTCACTAAGATTTATGGAAGTAAAATCTTTGATATCTGATTTTACTTAGAAGCAGCTAAGTGGCTGAAATAGTTTGTTTAATTTATGTGTTGTGTTATGTTATATTTACATTTTTATATTAACCAAAATCAAACTTGAAGTTCGGTAATTAGTTAAGACTTGACCATAACCACAGATATGCTTCAGCCTAGGTAGTGGCAAAGTTGTCTTAAATTAAAAAAAAACCGCAGTACTTTATTTTGGATAGAGAACTTGGTTTCTTCAAGAAGCACAAGGAACCAAAAGAATTATATCTTCGCTGAAGTGCGTTAACTTCATGCGATCATTTTATGAATGAGATAAAAGCATACACTTAAACCATTCATTCATCCTGCTCTCCTCGATTCAACTTACTGAGATAAGTCGATAAACGTACGGACACAATTATCTGAAACGAATTTGATAATTTTTGTAAAGTTAACCTTCTGTTATCAGCAGACGCAAAAATGGAATAAAAAATCTTGATGATTCACAGGGATGGATTTCATTATCAAGAAGAAGGCATGGAATATCTGTGAAACCAAAATATATTCTACACGTTTTTACACTATAGAAACCTGAAAGTTATCATATGGGTAAACAAATCATAGCAATCCAGCTATCATTCAATACAGTTAGTTTCTTCGGAAACTTCATTTTTCAGGCATTTTCCATTAATTATGAAATTTTGGAAGATCCGAACTAAACATAAACACAAAAACTAGAGATAAATAGATCTTAAATAAGTAGAATTCGCATCGAATCCATCAGAGAACTACATTCATTTCACTCATCAAGAATATCAAGTCATGAATACCGTGCTGATTTCGCTGCTCTTCCTTTATGGGGTACAGTCTTATCCTCAAAGGCATCCAACAGGTGAAAGGTAGGGTTTCTATTCTCTTCCAGTGTTGTCAAGAAACAGTTGATCTCATATAAACCAAGACAGTTCTCTCGGTGACTTTTCAGTATTATATATTTTTTAATGCGCTAATTACATATCAAAAAATTCATCTTGATTCTTATGTTCTTTGAATCAGTTATTTCGGTCTTCAGTTGATCAAATAACGACCTGTAATTCCGACCTATTTTGGGTTTATCGGAAAATACTGCGGACTAAAAAGCAATATGGAAATATGTGAAACATTTTTATTACACGTTTATAGATATTCTCCTGGATGTATCTTTAAACTAAATAATTATTCGATCATTTTGCGATATATAAATATTGGACCATGGTTGGAAGTCACTATTTTCTGGTAATACCCCTCATAATTCCGTTGTGTTGGTGTCAAAACCATCAACACAGAGTTTCGCTATATCGAACTTAAACGAAAGCTGAACAATTAAAGCTATCACTTTCAATGCGTTTTAATAACTTTCCATAGCAATCAATCTTGACTGTTGCAAATCTGCAACGACAGATTTACGTCGACTCAAGTAATCACAAAATGTAAGTGGCCAAGTGCTCCCACATCTGGGTAGTGTTTGAGAAGATCGCAGGAAATGGCGGGAAAGACCGGATGGCGCTCGGAAGAGTGATAAAGATCTCCCTCAGTCGTCAGTAAAATACTCTCAAGCATGAGTTAGTTAGTCAGAGGAACTGACACGAGTGCGTATCCTGTAAAGTACCTGAACGACATCAGCATCACTTGGCAATCAGAAATAAATATTTTTATTTGCTTGGTCGTTGCGATGAAGCGTGTTGGATGACTCTGACTCACCCTGAGATAACTTTTAGAGATTCCTCTGCGAATCTCGAAGGAGACCACTTCGATATTGTAGAGGGTTTTTAATTTGAATAATTAAATATGTGAGGAAACCACCGAAATTATTGTACGCTGATCACCAAAGGTGCATTTCGAAAGCAGAACCGGATGTCCAAGCTGCAGAAGCACTAAACGTTCCAAACCCCAACGTTCTGTTTAAATCGGTCTCAGTACTCGGCAGGTTTGATGTTTAAAACAGTGTGATCTTACATGGTATCGTTATATATTACGCAAATTTTGGATCATAATTAATAACTGGTCTTATCTAAGAACGTGTAAGGACCCGTCCTTACATTAATTAATAAAATTTGTTAAATATTATGAGAATTTAACTGTAATACGAATAGTGGTTTTCTGGTAAAAACAACATGGGTTAAGAAGCACTGGAATTCAAAAATACCTCCCAGTCACTCCCTGTGTAGTTGTAGCTTGTTTGTATGGAAGTTCTTTGACCAGTCAGTAAAAGTAATATACCATGACAAATCCCCATTAAGACAGAGGCAGATGCACCATAGTAAGGGCCAAGAGTGCTTAAGCTGGCCCTCTTAAAATTTTCACGGTGAAACGCTATTAGAGGTGGGCGACGTCACCAGGTGTGCGCTCGTGAGGTCACGGGAGGAGCTGTGACGCTTCTCAGTTGACCGGAACTTCCGCCTCTCTTTCTGTATTGTTCTCGTATGTTCGAGGCCCACGGAAGTTGGGACACAAAGAGTAAAGAAGACCCACCCACGGAAGAGGAGAGGAGACAAATGAAAACACAGGAAAAAGATGTGCAGATCTCCTATTGGCCAGGAAGAAAGTGGAGGGAATTTTGAGAGGGAGATTCTGAAAAGGTTTTCGTGGCATTCTGAAAAAGTTTTCGGGAGATTCGGAAGAAGTTTTCGGAGGAGTCGGAAGAGGTTCTCGGAGCGGTCTGGAGAATGATTTGAAGGAGCTGGAGAACGATACAAAGCAGAGCAGTAGTCTAATTTGAATGATAGCTGCAGACCTGAGGTAGATGGAAGCAGGGATAGAAATTCTGCATATCCCGACAGCCCGTAGGAATGTTCACCTGTAAACATGGAAGCCGTAGTGAGGAAGAAGGAAGAATCACACCCTGAGAATCATATAGGCAAAGCCAGTCGAATGAGTGGTCGAACCATTGACCTACTCGAAAACCCCTTTATCCACGGAAGAAGAAATGCTGACCGGTAAAGAGTATGCGACACTGATTGATTCCAGCCGTGCAGTACCCGGTAGGGAAACACCATGATCACCGAGATCCCCAAATGAGCGCCCCCGCATTCCAGTACCTGAATGACCGATATGAAAGGAAGCCGAGCAGGGAGGAAAGTTCCAGGCCAAACACGTAAGTGCTAGAGGGTTTACCGAAATAGGTGTACTTAATTTATTAAGGAGAGGACTTTAGGAGAAATATGTATATATAGTTAAGGAGGGAGATTTAAGTAATGAATATATGTATAAAAGTGTAATGTATTTAAGACGGACGTAGCCTATAATTTGAAGTGAAGCTCCTCATATAAATGCTTGCTGGAAGGAGAGGGTATAATAGATAACTGAGAATTGTTTAAAGTTGGGAAAGGTTTTTATAATATGTATGAAATTGAAGGTTGAAATTTCAATTTATTATGAGTTGATTTGTGGAGAGTATTTCTGATTTAAGTAGGGGCTAATTAATAAGTGATATATAAAGGTATAGAGGATTAACTGTTCTGAAGGGTAATGTTAAATTGAATTGATTAATATTTCCTGTTGACCTGATTGCAGAAAGGGTGTCTGATTGAATAAATGCAATTTTCTTACAAATTGAGACACGAACTCTGAAGGTTTTTGTGAGCCAGTTCATTGGCTGGTAGTTGTTGGTTTATTATACAGACTGTTCAGAAGAAGAGTGGGAAGAATCTATGTAAAGTGTATGACACGACCTATTGAAGTCCCTGTAAGGAACATGAAGAGACACCATGTCATAATGAATAATAATGTGTATTAGAATAGGATATCTGATGATGAAACAATTGAGTTTGAACAAGATATTTACACATATAAAGGTTAATGAATTAACAAGTCACCAGCCAAATATAGTTTGACCAAATACTATTGCTAGTTTCTGTATGATATGTTAATAAACATTGTTTTATTTTACATTCATGTGTTGGAGTCTGTCATTCCGAAACTCAGCCAATCCGGTGGAAAATTACCTAAAATAATTGGGGTCCCCTTTGAGTCTGGTAATCTTCTGAGAACAAACAAGTCAGATGCTAAGTGGGAGGATTGGACTACGGGGATATACATATAAAAAAGGGGATAAATTATAATAATTAAAATATAAAGAAAATTAGGGCAATCAAGAAAAACAACAATACCCCCAGCCCCACAATTGGCGAGCACAACCCCCACAAACGTTTAAAATACAGAAGTTTTTCTTGAAGCCGAAAAGATGCTGTGTTCTCAGCTTTCTAAAAATTTCAAAACTCGTCAGTGTTTATAATTGAGAGAAAAACTGAATTCCGTGTAGTGAACAATCTGTTTCCATTTTGATTGCCTTCCTTCAGAAGCAAAAAATGCAAAAGAAAAACCAGAAAATTGTTAGTTAGTACTGGATACAAAACTTATTTCAAAATTAGTAAAAAAACTTTATTAGAACAAATTATTAGCATTTATCCCATTGACAATGAATAGAAAAATATTGATCTTTTCCTTTTCTTCATTTCCAGAGATATAAAGATCAACCCTGCGGAAAGAGAAGTCCATCAACAGAAGAGACAGCCTAGTTCTTACTTAGATGATGACAGAACAATCCGTTTTCCACAAGTTAAAAGCAACTCTACAGGATCTACCTATTTGCTGGATTTCGTGTCTTCTTTTCGGCGTAAAAGGTCTGCTGAACCCAATAATATACGAATTACAGGAACTCTGGTTTGTCCCACCCACAGCTCACAGATGACCACGTGTCACCTCAGTCTGGAAGAAGGGGCCTCCAACTGCACAGTTCAAGTTTCCCTCGAACAATTGTGGTACATTCGTAATGCTTCAGCGTCAACTCCAGGGTGTAGTCAAATCCCGCTGTTCTCACACTCAGTGCAAATGACGGACATCCACGGTAGAAATATAAGAGTCAGAGGTTACTGCGATACGGGTTTCCATATTCGAAACAACAGCGAAGGTCAGCATTACTTGATGCCTCACAAAGTGTGCCGGAGTTTACCACATTTCTGCAATTCTTTGGGACATTACTGCATCGAAACCAGTTCCCTGTTTTACTGCGGGATTCATGATGGGATTACACCTGCACCAGATAATGTAAGGCCTGAGTAGCATTCAACAAACTGGCGTGTGTGTATATATGAATAGAATTAAATTAAAAGAAGTCTTCGTGACCGATCCACGTGTTAGTAAATGTAGATATTCAGATCATAATTTATTTGTAAAAAGTCATTTTGCTAAATAATAAATGTATACGTACATAGGAAAAGACAATGAAAAATTTGTATTTTGTCAGTAATATTTAAATATAAAGCCCATTCCTGCATGCAACTTGAACAGACTAATATGAAAACATTCATGCAGCTTTTATTTCTTTATTTCATTTCAATATAAACACAAGGCAGTTATTAATTACAATGCTTAAGTGGGATAATATAATAAACAAAAATAATACGTAATCTTAAAGAGAAAAGAAATTATACTTAATAAAAGTTAATTCGTTCGATCAATTTGATTATATGAAACCTCCAACGTATTTTTATCGACGAAAAGTATGCTGAACGTTTTTTGCAATCACTAAAATGGTTTTTGTCGATTATTTTGCGCCAAAGCGACTAAGGCATTGGGAAGTATTATAAATAAAAATATTTTTCTTCTTGAAGAGATTCGAGCTTAGTTTTATTCCCACACAGTGTGGATGGACAGTGATCAAAACAACTATGTTAGGAATACAGAATGAATAAGCCATTTGCTCTGTGAAGCAGAACGGGAACACATAATTACGTGTACCAATAAGCAAAAATACACTGATTAGCCACTTAATTAGAAACACTCAGACTTCTTTTGGAATGGAGTGATCCTCCGGCAACAGAATCACGTGTTAATACAATGATATAAAGCAAATAAGCAGATAAGAAAGCGTGTTGTATTCGCCAACGGAAAAAAACAATGTCATATTCGCCTCTCCTCAGAGCATTACCCCATCCACCGTGTATTTTATGTGTTTAAATCGCTTGTGTCCTTTTGTCAGTTTGCTGTTTTTGTGTATATTAGAAACCTAAGTCTCCAGATAGGGAAAAACCTTAATAACATCGCCTGAGAGCGACTAATTCGGCACAGTGTGAAAAAGCCCAGAAAAGATTCTAGAGTCATTGACAGGATTGGAACTCAGTTCTTTTTCATAAAGTAGATTATTACTATTTGTACTAGCATGTTATATAAAATAGTATGGGTATGAGTATTCTCGACCTCTTAAATCAGATGATAGCACATCGCTTAAAGTACAGGAATCATTCAACGGTAGGGATCACGCAATCGTTATTAGAAGATGAAGAAAGATATTGCAGTAGTTAAAAAAGGCGTGAAGTTTCATTTTCGACAGTTTAAGACAGTATGACAGTTTAAGGAAATATATGGCATCATTAATTGGACAGATTGCAGAGGGAGGGCGAATATATTTGAATTTTGGAATACCTTTAAAGCAAAAATCTCAAAATGCACGAACGGATTTTCACCTTTAAGGATCTATTGTCTGTGCAGGAGCACAATGGTATCGTTACCGTCCTCCACACACCGGGTGAAAAAGGCCCTAGTTCGAATCCTGTTAATGACGCGATAAACTTTAATGGGCTTTATTCCCTCCATGACTGAGTTAGACGGTCTCAGGCCTAGGGAGCAAGGTTTCCTCCCCCCTCCAGAAACTGGGGTTTTTTGTCCAGCAAAACAGGCAAATCGAGCAGAGAACACACGCAAGTTACACATACAAATATGGTTTATGTATTAAAATTACGGGTAACGCTAATATCTCTCTATACATTAAAACGTTTTCCCTCCTAGTGATGTTGATTCGGGCGAATGGAAGAAAATGGCGAGGCAATTACGTCACTACAAATGCAAATAATTATTGACAACTGCCTTCATAACGTTTACCAACCTCGTGCACGTGCTTCGCTGTCTAACATTTGGTGTTCCATTATAACATTTTCTTTAACAGCAATACATGCGGTGCAGCATGGTGTAAGATGTAAAATCTTACAAATATATTATTTTATAGAAAAGTGAGATTAATTTAAAGTAAAACTTATAATATAGCAATATGGGGGAGCAAAACCCTACAAGTCAAGAATATTTCTAAGATCACTTCCAAGGGATTAAATTAGACAACATCTATACAAGGGGAGCGGTAGGCTGAAAGGCTATTAGCAACCTAGGTACACTTCGACTCCCAGCTCACACAGACAAACCAAACAATAGAAACTATTAGCAACTGCTATTAGTAGAAGGTGTTAACTCTGAAAAACAATGGCGCGAAGGACCATGCTACTGTCGGGACATTTCTTTAATCGGTGACATTTGGATCGGAGACAGGGTGGTAAATACGGAACAAATGCTGGGAATTAGATTTAAGGCTGGCGTCTGGCTGTCGGTGATGGCAAGTTTTATAGATCGTGGGAAATTAGTCTGCTAAAGTATAACTATAAGCGGCTGACTTCAAAGGTGCAGATAGCCTGGAAATTTTACAAACTTCGTAAAATAAGAAGTTAGATCGAGCAGTAAGGAATCAGCTTGAGAAAATAAAACGGGCAAATAAGAAGGGAGTGGAAGTTGATAAAATGAGAAAGATTGGTTAAGACTGAGAACTAGGGGCGCCTGACATATGGAGGCGGTACAGAAATTGAGATGAACAAAAAGAGAACCGGAGTGAAAAGAGGCGATTCTGTGAGGTTTCTTTTTTGAGAAGGTGTTTTTAAAAAGGGCGGAGAGACAAAAATAATAGAGAAAGTAGAAGAATGGAGTGATAGAAACCAGCGAAAGCGTAAGTACTTAGGAAAGGAGAAAGCCCCTTTTGATGAAGGCATCGAGTTCTGATGTCCCAGACAGTAGGAAGCAGATCCTGTATCGAAGCTAACAGGTGGTGAAGGCAAAGTGGTAGCCCGATTAGACGGAGCGAAGCCTAAAAATTAGTAGCTCAATGAGAAGGAAGGTAGCCCGAATAAAGTGGATAAAGGATGCCAGACCCATGCAGCCAAGAGTTCCTGATAATTATCTGTAGCAGATTCAGGTGAAGCAGATGAAGGAGATCCTCAGAGAGCCAAAAATGGAAGGTTGAAACCGACCCGGAAAGCAAAGGTACCTGGAAAAAGATAGCAGTAGGTGAGATAGATGTTAAGTACTGTAAGTTAACAAGAACTGTTAGTGAAACAGTATAGTGATTAATAAAAAAAAGGGGGTAGCACTTGAAGTAAAATGATAGACAAATTATCTCTGAAATAAATTATATATATATTAACAGAGTTATTATGTTAAAAAAAAGGTTATTTTAAAATGCAAGAGAAACGAAGGATGAGTAATAGATTAAATTGCTGTTCAATGATTATAATGTGTTAGAAGGGTAGTAAGGTTTATATAAGAAACTTTGAATATGTTTTAGGGATAGATAATTGAATATAGTGTTTGTATTGATGAAGAATTGTTGGTTCATCTGAAGGACTAATAACAAATAGAGACTTTAGGAGAGTTAAGATTGGTCTTCAGTGTATTGTAACAGAATTGTGAGAACACAGTATAATGATGAAAGTAGCATATTGATTGTTAATATAAGGAACACAATTGTATCCAGAAGTAAGTGAAATAGGTATGGTGAAGGTGTATAAGTCTTAGGAGTTAGTTAGTTAGGGCAAGAAAGTTGAATCAATGTTTTCATATAATGGTCAACTCAGATTAGCTAGTGAAGGGAATTAGGAATAATAATTTATGCAAAGTATCCTTGATTTAACTTTGTATGCATACTACATGTTTTTTTATTCAATTGTATATTATGTTGTATATATATATATATATATATATATATATAGGTAAATAAACTTTGTTGTTTATTAATCTGTGAGTTTGTTATTCCTGAACACTCAGCCTTTCCGAAGGTAATTATACATAATTGAGAAGTTCCCTTGAATCTGGAATTCTCCTGTGAAGCAAAGTCAGATGTGTACGTGGGGGTGTAAGGAATAGAGGGCTATATAGTTATAGGGGAACAGAACAAATAAGGAATATTTAATAAAGCATTATTATTAAACATATTCAAAATAAAATTTAAAGAAGAGTAAAAACATATGTATATTTTTTAAGGACCTTCACTCCACCCCCACAATGGATTCTATAACGTTTTAGTGCGTTTTGGTCTAATAGTAACCATTCTTCCCTCTAAATATCGCACAGCTGCTACAAAGTTGCAGTTAGAGGACTTCGTTACCGAATAGCTGTTCCAGCATATCCGACCCATTCTGAATGGGATTTATATCAGGTGAGGTGAAGGCCAAGGTACACGGTGGAAATCTGTTCCGTGTCTTGATCTCCGAACCATTTTGCACGATGCGTTGTTGCATTGTCATCCATAAAAGGCCTTCACTTTCAGATAAAAGTGTAACATTACAGGACGCAGTAGATCTGTTACAAAATTCAGGCACTTCGTGGATAATATTCGACTTTTCACCGGTAGCAACTACTGGCCCATCGGTGGCAACAGAACATTCCCCACACCATGATACCACCTCCAGATGCTTGGGTTGTCTTAACAAGGCAAGCAGGTTCATTCCCTTCATGAGGTACTGGCGACACTCTTTGGCAACAGAAAAGATGGACAGATAAATGTGGTAGAGATCTTACAAGAGTTTTGTAAGATTCATGCGATTAAGAGGAAGAAAGTTTTAAATTCTAGTTCCTGAATATTCATCGAGCTCGTTTTAAGGTTAATGTACATTTTAATTTTAAAGTTTCAGAAACAATTTCATCTTTTAAATATTTCGATTTGAAGATTGAAAAAAAAAAGGAAATAATACAAATCCATCAATTAAAATGTAGTTATGAGTTTTTCTGTGACATAAACTATGTATAAAAATATGTTTATTATTTCATAAAACGATGCTTTTTTTTACAAATAAAAATACATTTAGTCGATCTTGAAGACATTCTTTTGCACAGTACATAAACAGATACGTTTTATAATTTAATCTGGCCTTTGATTTTCTGGCTCTGATGTAACTTCTGCATGAGTTCCACAATAAAACAGGTAACTCGTTTCGATGCAGTAATGTCCCAGAGAGTTACAAGAATTAGGTAAACTTCGGCAAATTTTGTGAGGCTTCAAGTAACTTTGGCCTTCATTGTTAGTATGAACTCGGAAACCGGTGTCACAGTAACCTCTGACCTTTATATTTCTTCCATGGACGTCCTTAGTTTCTATTGTGTGGGAAAACAAGGGAACTTGATTACATCCAGGTGTTGTGGTTGAGGCATTGCGAATATACCACAGCTGTTCCAGAGACACTGCGACAGTTTGGTTAGTTACACCAGGCACACTAAAGTGACACGTGGATACAGCTGAACTTTCAATGGGACACACGATATTTCCTGTAAGTCGCACGTTACTTGGTTGGACAGACCTTTTATTTCGAAGACGAGACGTCAAATCCAAAGAGAACGTTGAAACAGAAAGTTGTGTTTGAGATTTGCCCTGAATTTCTTCACCAGCATCTATCTTCTGTGGATGATCTTGTCTTGATATAGAATTGAAATTTTTAAACCTGAAAATATAGGAAAATTTCACCGATTTTTTATATGTTAATTATGTTTGCATCTATAATTTTTGCAATGAAACTTCCTTACTGCTACTTTTAGAAATATGTAAACAATAATAGATTGAAGAAATTCTAAGGAGAGTTAAGCCTTACATTATTTGCATGGTACAGATTATTTCCAATTTTATAAGGTTTGTGTTTTTAATTATATTTAAGTAAAATTTATATTTTTAGAAGAAATGTATTTCTATTTCAAGAGGAGATTTTTCAGGATTGTTATTTTTTCCTTTGCAAAAAGGCAAAATGCACGCTAACGTATTCAAATACAGAATAATGCACGCTAACGTATTCAATACAAAATAATGCAAGCTAACGTATTCAAATTCACGTAAAATCTCTGTAAGCATCGTTGTCCCTAAACCTTTGCCTCTGATAAACATAAAATTTATTTCTTTTATATCGAAAATAAAATAAGATGAGTTGAGTATTAAATAAAAGGTTAATAGAACTGAGAAGCATTATTATTAAAGTTATTAAAGCAAAACGTCGAAAACAAACAAATGGAACTATGTCACGACAACTGTAGTGGCTTTTCAGATAACAATAAAGCATAAAAAAGATTATTATTAGAAGTGAAATATCTGAATTCTGTTTTACAAAGCGAAAATATGCAGTTATAAATATTACTTTGAAAGGAAAACTTTTGAAAGCGAAATGTTTGAAATATATTCCATTTATATTTACAGAACATATTGAAGCATAATTGTACATTATTCTAATGAAAAGAATTGTTGAGTAGAACGATGAAACCTTATACCCGAATACATTATCAGAAGAATCATCACGATATCGATGTGCAACTCAATAACGTAGAGTCCGCCTTCGAGTGCGCACACCAATATTTTTTAGCTTACACACTGAATTTACACATGGTTATAAAGAATATCTTGGAGCCTCGTTATAATAATTATCAATAATTCAGCATTAGACGATTAAGGAATTGTAGTTGCCAAAGTCCCACTTTAATATTTAAAAAGCATTGAGAAACGGCTTCTGTAGCTTACAAGTGATTATCAATTTCTGCCAATGCAAAATATACACCTTACCTTCGAAATATTTGAGGTCCATTGGGCTGAGAATGGGCTACACAGAAGAGAAGGAGGAGAATCACTACAGTATTCATCGCTTGATGTTGTTGATGGGCGAAAGGAAGTATAGTTCAGTCCATCACGAACTATTCTTTTATAGGGTCTTTTCTTCTATATTTTGGGTTTTTTTTTAAAGTATGTTCCTTTTAAATTGCATAATTATATCGAACATATCTGCATAGAACCTAAACGTATTTGACGATTAATCCCCATTGTTTTCCCAAATTTCCAATTTAGGTTTTATATATTACAAAAGGGTTTTTGCTATAGTAAAACGTTTAGGACTTGCCACTGACATTTCTTAAGATTATTCTGATAACGAAATCCATGTATGTCATTCATTTGTTTTTTTTTTATTTACTTCTTTGTCTCTGCTGATAATATTACGTGATCGCACTGTGCACACAAATATTATGCAGTTTTATCAGTTGGGCAGTTGATAGCTGTGTTTGTAAATCCATCTGATTCTAACTTCAATAAAATTATTGGAAAAGCGAAAGTTTCCTTAATGCTAAACGTATTTTCTAATTTCCTGCCCGCTAAAAGATATTATTTTTATTTGTTTCTTGGTCACAAACCAGGGAATATCAATTCATGGGTCATTTATTTCAGTTGTGTTTTTTCCTTTCTTTTCTGTGCCTTGACCTCAAACAGGAAAATACCGGAACCAATAGTACCGATAAAGCTTCTTTTTAGCTGAATTATGATTAGACAGAAGATCTGTTGACATGACACTCGAATATCAGGAGTTTTTGGAATTTGTTTCTGCCAGTACAATTTTGGTTTCTTTACAGAATTTATCCTATCTAAAACTCCTGTTATTACATGAAAATGTTATAACAAGAGTTCCACAAGACTGCTAAATGCAATTTCTGATAATAGTTTTAATTCTCAACTTGCTGATCCCCACGACTCGCAGCAAAAATTGAAGCAGCAAAGCCAATATGTTGTGTGATTTATGTAAGATGTAATGGCCTACACATATTGTTTGTTGTGTTTCTTTTCACGTGTGAACGCCGTGCAGTTGGGTAAATGGTAATAAACTCCTAAGGTTCAATTCCTCCCATCCTTTATTTTCAGCAACTGTCTAGAAGAAATATTAATATCACAGTCTGAGAATTCTGTGATATACTGCAATCCACTTGGCAATCTTGTAAGAGTTGAATTAGAAAACGGTAACACAGGATATAAAAATTATTATGCAATATCTGTTTTATGGATGATATGCAATACATATATTATGCAATAACAGATATTATGCAATATCTGTTTTATTCTCAACTAATGAAAACATAGGAATCATTTACATAATCACAAAAAAGTGTGTAATCCATTCTGATGATGAGGATGAAATTATTCCTATTAAAATACGAGGGGCATGTGAAAAGTTCGTGGCCTGAGTATGAAAAGGTAGCGGTAAGGTGTTAAAACTTTCTATACATAATGCATAACACATCAAGGAATAAACTTAATTTTTATACAATTTAAATAATGTCTTTGTTTAATTACAGTCCTGAGTTCAACAACGATATGTGAATCGGGAAAGTTGGACAAAATTAGTCACCGTGAAATCATTCAATATTTTGGAAAAAGGAATTAACGCCAAAAGTAATTAATGAGGGCATGGTTAAAATATTCGGGGAGGATCCTCCTTCCCATTCCGTGTTTAAGAAGTGGACATCAAAATTTAAACGGAGGAAGGAGAGCTGGAAGATGACCCATGCTGTGGTAGACCTGCAACGTTTAACAGTCCAGAATTTGACAGTATGCGTGATCTGGTGACGAGTGTTCGATCAGTAACAGTTCGGAATATTTCCAGCGAGTTGGATATCTCATCTGAACGGAATGTGCTGATACCTTTTTCTAGCTATGAAAAAGGTATCAGCACAATGGGAGCCAAAGTTGTTAGCAGCAGATCGAAATGCACATGAGTTTGTCAAGTGAACATTTCCATCGTTTTCAAACAGATCTAATAAATTTCCTTGCAAAGTTTGTGACCAGATGAAAAGTGGCTCCATCACTTACTGCCAGAAACAAAGGAGCAATCCAAACACACGATGCTGATAGAGTATAACTGATGGATTACCTTTAGAAAGGCGAGTCAGTCACAGGGGCGTATTATGCAGAGCGTATGAAACTTTTGAGTGAAAACATCAAAGCCAAATACTGAGAAAAACTCTGCTAAAGAATCTTGTTCCACCAGGACAACGCGCCTGCTCAAAAGTCTGTCATTGCCATGATTGCACAGCATGAGGGCGGCTTTGAAATCTTGGACCATTCCCCATATTAACCACATCTAGCACAATTAGACTTTCACCTGTTACCCAATTAAAAAAAAAAAAAATACTTGACTGGCATACATTATCCCATCGACAGTGACGTCAATGCTGCAGTGGATGAATTCCAGGAGGCCCAAGAGAATACTTTATTGGAACTGGAATAAAAGAATTACAGCATCGGTGGCAAAAGCGATTGTTTCCAAACGAGACTACGTTGAAAAGTTGAAAAGTAACATGGTAGTATATTCCTGAAATAAACCCTTCTTACTAGCCCAATAACTTTTTTCAAACGCCTCTCGCAATATGAAAATAATAATAAAGAATATTTTGTCCTTTTGAGATCTAAACAGGCGCCTCCGTGGCCAGGTGGGCAGGAGCAGCAGTGCATAGCGCACGCTTCTTGATTAGACCTGGGTTCGAGCCCGTGACCACCGCATACGGAAAGGTCAGGGAATGACCACCGCATATCCTCGGAGCAATATGGCATTAGTTGCTAATGCTCCTAAAACCAAATAACAATAACAGACCTAAATAGCTATCGTTTATTTCTCTTTGTTTGATTTAACTTTATACAGGGTGTCTCAAAAATACACGGCATAACTTCAGGAATGAGTTCCTCATATGTAGACAATAAAAATATTTTATATTAACGTAGGTCCGGAAATGCTTGGTTCCCGAGTTATTAACCGGAATGTCTTATCTCCCGCAGGTGATTTCCTTCATCACAAGGTACTCCATTTTAACCTCCATTCGCCGAATCCGCTACCGAGGCCATAGCCTATCCGCGGTAATGTCAGAAAATGGGATTTTCCTAACTTTTAGAATTCAAATTTTGTTAATAAATAAATAAATAATAACCCAACAATAAACAATTCCTATCCTGGCCACTTAGCCTCATGCAAGGAGAATCAACTTTGAGATTTTTTATCCATTGATCCTAATTGGATGAGTTGACATCCTAGCCACTTGGAGGCGTGCCACTACTACCCAGCAATCTAAATCTTCTTTTAAAAACTTCTGCAACGTACTTATTAAAATAAGTAAATAACCTTTTATCAGTGAACATGACATGGAGTCTCTCCTTCTCCAGATAGCCAATTGATAGTTCCAATTCCATTCTCAAGTCAGCATAATAATTGCAGTCAAGCATAACATGCTCAGATGTTTCTAGCTCTCCACATTTACACAACCCATTGTCTTTGAGACCAAGTTGAAAGAGTCTCAATGCCAATCCATGTCCAGTTAATAAAAACGTAGAACACAGACCAAACTGTTGCCACACCATTCTTTTAACATCAATTATATTAATTCTAGGCAAGAACATAAAGGTCTGACGTCCTTTTTCAGATGTTTCCCATTCTGTTTGCCATCTTACTTTAACTTCTTCTAAAACTCTGTTCTTTTCACTTTTAACATCTGCTCTTGTATAAATTTTATCTGGTTCTGGACACGTTCTTATTCTTACTATCGTCTTCCTGATATTTCGCTTAGTAAGATATCCTACTCCAGCTATTAATACTACATACTGGACTGGCAACCTACCTGATATTACCTGTAAGGCTTCTGTGGACACCGTCCGACATGCCCGAGTAATCCCTAGTAAAGCAAATCTTTGTGCCTGTACTAGGTGTTTTTGAATAACCTTATTCCCAATTCTATGAACCCAAGCCCCGGCAGCATAACATATTATAGGTGAAAATAAACAATCATATAATAGATTGAGGCCTCTACCTTTTATGCCCCAATCTCTTCTAATCACCCTCCGGAGCTTGGCATACAAGGTTTTAATTTTACCTTTTAAATATTTAACGTGTTCTGTAAAGAACAAACGTTCTTCAATCATTAAACCAAGATATTTTGTTACTTGTGCATATCGAACGGCACTCCCCATCAGCCGTACAGTAGGAGCCCTATTCATGCTTAGTCTTCCCTTGAGCAACATCTGAACCGTCTTTTCCTTTGAAACCTGCAATTTATGTTTCCTTGTCCATACTTCTAATGTTCTCAAAGCTTCTTCTGCTTTACTTTCTATACAAGATCTGGAATTTCCTTGAACCATCATTACCAAATCGTCAGCATAAGCTATTTTTGTGACACCAGCCATTTCTTCATTTAAATATTCATCAAAGACCATGTTCCACGCAAAGGGGCCTATCACCGAACCCTGTGGACATCCTTTAATAACTTTCCTAATTATTTCTGTATATCTTGTTTTAACTACTACTTCCCTATTGGAAACGTAGCTTCTAAATACACAAGGTACTGACAGAATCTGATGGTTTTCCATTCCTACCATGTACTGAAATCAGGAGCAAGCAGATATGCACTTCATGTACGGTTTGGCGGACGGCAATGCTCTGGAGGCTCGTCGTTTGTACCACGAAAGGTTCCCAGAACGAAGATGTCCAGACAGGAAAACGTTTGAAAGTATCCATTGCTGCCTTTGTGAAAATGGGACCTTTACACCTCGTGCTGCCGACAGAGGACGACCAAGATCTACGACTCCTGAAGTAGAGGGGGGTGGACCAACTGCCTAGCCTCCACGCTCATTTGATTTAAACCCACTAGAGTTATTCTTTTGGGGCCATTTAAAGTCATTGGTGTATTCGACTCCGGTAGCTGATGTGGAAACTCTCGGCAATCGAAATGTGGAAGGTTGTGAGACAATAGGCAACATGCCAGGAATTTGGCATCGTCTTTGTGAGTCCATGAGACGTCGATGTGAGGCCTGTATTCAGGCAGAAGGTGGACATTTTGAACAAAGAGTCTAAGGTGATGTGGACAGTTAAGTATCATAGACAGACCCTCAAAATTCGGAAACCAAGCATTTCCCGAACTATGATATTGATATAAAATATTTTTATTGTCTACATATGAGGAACTCATTCCTGAAGTTATGCCGTGTATTTTTGAGACACCCTGTATAGAAAACTGACAACAAACAGTTTCTAGGAAATTAAATATTTCTATCAAAAATTCGGTTGATAGGTCTGCAAAACTGTTTTAGAATTATTATGTTATTTTATTCAATAGAAATTGCTATAAAATTTCTTTTGGAGTTGAGCAAGACAAAATCAATCTGTATTCGGAAACAAAACCAAAAAAAAAAAAAAAAAAAAAAAAAAACGAATAGAATATTCAAAAGTGGCCACATTTTTATAATTATTATTTTTATACATCGAATATTGTGTTTACAATACACCAGTGCATCGTGCATCAGTTCACATTATTTTCAGTGTATTATAATAATTCAAGTGTGTTCTCTTGGGTTGATTCCATCTTACGGATGAAACTTTGAAACTTCTGAAACACCTCACAAAACACCTCGTGTTTTGTGAGGTGTTTCAGAAGTTGTTGCAATCTTTGCATCCTCCACTGAGATCCGATAACTAAACCGGACTGATGAATCCACAAATAAGTCCTCCTGATTGGTTTCTGTTAATTGATAGGTTACTACAATTCAAGTGCATTACATTTTAACGTAGTTTCTGTTAAACAATTTTGAGATTAAAACTTTCTTCACTAAAAACGAAACATTTGATATAAGAGGAGGCATGATAGATACAGTTTAATTCTTGCGGAAACTTGTCCTGCATGACTTAAACAAGATGAGAATCTCCGAAAAAGAAAATCCTGAATCACAAATATTTGTTTTAATTGATGGGCAATTCGCTCAGTTTCATGCGTTTACTTACAGGAAGTGCACATGGCTTCTCCATACCGTAGTGCGAGCTCAAATCCATGATATGAGATGCTTCTTTACTACATATAACCGAGGGGACACTCTTGGTCCCCAATTTGGGGCACCATTTTGTTCTTCCAAATGAGTGATGCTTTGCAACATTTTCATTAGAATTAACGAAAGGGATGAGGGAGTCTCGAGAATTGTAATAGTACATCAATGGAATAGCCTTGATGGTACATCAAGTACATCAATGGAATAGCCTTGATGGTACATCAAGTACATCAATGGATGTACTTGATGTACATCCATTGATGTACATCAAGTATTTGATAGTATATCAATGGAATAGCCTCATTATCTTATTCATGGCAAGTGATATAATTTCAGTCTCGTCATTAATAACAGGGAATTGACAAATATGAAATTATTTCAAGTTACCCATTTGCGAATTTTATGACATACGAGTATTTTTCTCTAACATTTAATTTATTTACAGTTCTGTTTTAAATTAAGCGATGTGTATTATATTATCCTGGGAGATTTTAACTGATAACAGTACTCTTCAACGCATTCAACTACTGATTACTTTTTTACATCTAATCATCATTTCCATTGAAAATGTTGTAAATGAGTATGCCAAGAATCTAATTCAAGCTTCAGAGATTCTGTGTACTCAATATGAAAAATTAATTAAATAAAAGAGCATAAATGGACAAAGAAATCCGTATGCATTGAACACTGTATTCTTGTTATTATTTAAAGAAGATATTGATTTTTATCAAAACATATTTTTTAAACTGCGCAATCAATTGATAAAATCAATATTACTGTTTAAAAAACCCCCTTTATTTCAAAGATCATCATCCATGACAGGCACATCCGTATAATGGTTACTTCAGATGTTTCCAGACGGTGCCCTCTAATCAGAGCACATTCTATTCAAATTGTCCTCCTGAGTAGCATAGTTGATATCATTATTGTCCTCCCCAAATCACGTGTTAAAGACCTGCGGTCGAATCCCTTCAATGAGGGGAGAATTTTTTGCGGGTCTTTTTCACAACGTGATTGAGTTAGTCGGTCTCTTGGGAGTGTAGTATCGTTTTTTCTGCCGGAAACTCTGGTTTTTCGTCCAGCAAAATAGCAAATCGACCACAGTACACACGTAATTTAAGGACGTACGTTACACGGCGCAATATAGACTAAGTTGCTGATGCGCTTAAAACCCTACAACGTCTATTCTAATTATAAGAAAGTTAAGAGCCAAGACGTGTTCACACGTGGTAACGGATTTATACGACATGCTAATAATATCTATGAAAATGTATCGTTATTTTAATTTATCGAAGAGAGAAAAATGTCGTACGACAGTTTTCTGGATAATTATTGGATATTTTTTAGTATACGTTTTTCACCATTGGGGTTCATTGCATTTTTTAAAAAATGTTCGAGCTTTCATAACGTATCAGTAAATAATAATATATTTGCGCTAATACTGCAATCACAATTCAAGATAAATTCCAATAAATTAAGAAGCAATTGGTGCGATTTCAAAATAAGTAGTCGCACTCTATGAGCAATAACTGATTTCATCCCACAATAAAGTACATAATTCTGACGAAACTCTTGTCGCCCAAAGACATGGTTCAGTCCGTTTTTCTTTTAATAAATCACATTCTAATTTGTCATTTGCCTTATGATTAAATGGTGTGAAGACTGTATAGTTCATAAACTTGACAGACTTGGTCTTTTCGCCACGATAATTAAAAGAATGAATATTATTTATTGCAATACGATTGATACACTTATCCCACTGTAACCTTAAACTTTTATTTAAAATAATATACTTCCAAAACTTGATCGAAGATTTTCAGTTGTGAAAACTGCAGAATTCAAAAAAAGCTTCAACAAACAGATTTTGATGTATCTCTCATCTTCTGTTGTAGAATACAACAAAATACCCTCACAACTCTTTCATTCTTTGGTTTCCTATTCATTGTGTTCAGATTACTTGGAACAAATTAACTAGTCCACCTATCTCAACATATTTGATAAGACTGCTGGAAACTTTTTTCTTTCGATATGATTACATAATGTTATCAGCAGACACTGAAAAACAATAAACAAAATAACAGAGTCACAAACATTGATTTACTTGTCATTAATAATCTGTTGAGAAGATCAGTGGTAAGGCCAAAAGATTTTACAGGCGAAGAGGCACTTTTCCCAAGGTGTTTCCTCAAAATGACGATTTAAGTGAAGAGAGGAAATAATTGATTGCGATTAATTTGTTTGGGGAGTTTTAGGTATCTGAAAACTGAATTTCCACTTAATGAATTACTCCTTTTAAAAATAAACCCAGAAAATAGAGATTAAAACATATTATAAAAAGACAATTCACGATGTAAGAACTCATACTGACATCTACACCCTCAAGCGATGAATACTGCGGTGATTCTATTCTCCCTTCTCTTGTGTGGGGTCCACACTCATCCCAACCGACTTCAAGTTTCTCCAAGGTAAGTTGAAATTTTGTTTTTATTGAGCAGAAAACCAAAACTGACAGTCTTCATGAAATCATTGTGAAAAGTGCGTTCGGTATTGGACAGAAAATGCTAGTTCTCACAGTGGCTGAGCTACTAGCCAATTGTTTGGAAAAGGGGATGCTGAAAACCCTTTCTTACTGAAGAAATCTATAATGGACATTTTATTTTAGTTGGTTATTTGATTTATGCAAACTTTTCGCTGAATTTACGAGCGTAGTTATGGACCTATCATGATATTAATGAATTTTGTTATATAATTTTGCGAAATATTTTTCAAAGTAATTACTGTATAGCAGAAATTTTCTCGATGTCATCGATTTGAATTATGGACCATTCTACAATGAGCTCAATTAAGATTTGTAATTTGTAACTCACCATTTGTGTCTTTGGGCTTGAGAACGTTTTGACTTCGAAGATCTTACTGGATGCGAGGACATGCTTCAATTGAGCTGCTCCCTTTTAATTATTTTCCAGGACGTTGCAATCTCTGCATATAAAAGTTCGCTTTCTATTTTCTCAAGTAACTTCCACAATCTCATTCTATTCACAATAAAGAAGCTCCCTTTATTAACTGAAGGCAACTACACAATTCACTTTTAAACTGCTTAACGGTGTCCGTTATCTTACATTCATTCAAAACAATTTATCGAATAAATATTCCTAAAATATCAACCGTGAAATGTTTGGATTTAGACAAGTATTACTGGAAGGAAAACAATATTTTTTAAAATTTATTTCGTTGTTATTTTTTCTTTATATTTCCCTCCATTTCTCTCTTATTTCCTTTCTTTATTCTGTTAATTCACATATTCATTCAAAATATTAATATGTCCTAATGATAAGTTCCAGCTTTTTTCCCCTCAAGGTCAATATAATCGCTGAATGCTAAATTGCAAAGGATGTTCGATACTTCACATATAACAGATTTCGATTTCTTAATTATTACGTTAATTAGCCAAAACGTAAAAGAACAATTTGTTTTTGTTGTCGTTTACTTTTTTAAAGACAATAAATAAGCACATTGAAAATGGAAAAAACTTAATTACTCTCATTTTATTCTGTTAGATTTTGTTATTTTTAAAATAAAGCAAACATTTTATGCTTTCACTTTATTTATTTGAATTTTGAACTTAGAGTACTATTTTAAACCTTTAATGACATTTCAGTTTTTGGAGCGCACATTTTAAGATAATTTACTCTTTAATTTCAGAAATACAAAAATCGAATCTCTAGAAAGCGAAGAAGAAGTCCAACAACACAGGAGAGATGTTAGTTCGTTTTCAAATAATCATGAAGAAATCGATTCATCAAAGACTGCTACAAATAATTTCCCTGGACCAAAATATCCCGTCCAGTTGTCTTCGCCTCTTCGACATAAAAGGTCTATTGAATCCAATAACTTGCGCCTAACAGGAACACTCCTTTGCCCTACCCACAATTCAGAGATATCTACCTGTTACCTGAATGTGCCAGAAAGTATCGCCAACCACACCGTAAGAGTGTCTCAGGAACAGCTGTGGTACATTCGTAATGCCTCCTCCACAACACCTGGATGTAAACAAATCCCACTGTTTCCTCACTCGGTACAAATGAAGGACATCCACAGTAGAAACATAAGAGCCAGAGGTTACTGCGATACGGGCTTCCAAGTTCGTACCAACAGCGAAGGTCAACGTTACTTGAAACCTCACAAAGTGTGTCGAAGTTTACCATACTTTTGCAACTCTTTGAATCATTACTGCATCGAAACCAGCGAACTGTTTTATTGTGGCACTCATGCAGGGATTACACCTGCACCAGATAATGTTAGGCCAGATTAGCACTTAAAGTATATAGGCAGGTGTTGTTTATAAAGTTGGATAAACTCTTAAAGACTAATAGAATACTTGTTAACTATATGATGTTAAATATACATATTTATTTGTACAAATATCGCTATTATAATAATAAATATATATTTTTTTACTTCCAAGAGACTGAAATATGGCTCTGTTAGTTGTGTTTGGTAATGATATTTATTAAGTAAAAAAAATAAACATATTTCTTATAAAAAACCGTTCTTTATGTATTAATGGCAACTTATATATAGAACGATAGCAATTACGTTACCATATTACAGAGAACCCAAGAAGGCACCTATTTCAGAAATATTTTTTCAGTTGTAATGCAGATAATAGAGTTTGTAAATTTATCTGCTAAAGGGCCGGACATGATGAATGGGGAAGCAAAACGATATACTACTATTGAAGGTTTTAAACCTGATTCCAAAGAAAAAAATATTATTTCTAAGGGAGATATTTTGTGGCGTTTAAACTTCGATTGCATTCTATAATTAATTTATATTTCTAACTATTTTGACATTAAACTGGTGTCGTCCGTAACTGCTGAAATTTAATCCAACTGGACAAACGTTTCTGAAGATGAATGATTTATTGCTGACAATTGTTGATTAATAAAATTAACTGGATAATATATGAAAGGGATTTTATTAAAAATTGTCTAGAATAGCTTTCATCATCATCGCATGTAAATATTTATAAAAACGAGATTCTCTTTAATTAATAATAATAACAAAAAACAGGCGCGAATAGCCCAGTGGTTACGAAGGGAGAGGAGTGAAAAAAAACGTGAACGTCATCATCAGACACATCTCTCTCAAAGGTCAAAATTAGGAAGAGAGAAGATCCATCTGGTGTCCAACACCACTCACCAAGGTATGCAAAAAAAATTCAGTAATAAACAGATCCACCTCCATAACCGTTCAATATTTCCAAGTAGAAACATTGAACCTGCAGCATCCAGTGTAGCGTAGGATAAAGTCACATCCGTTCTGACCTTCGGCAGAGGGGTCAGCTGGAAAATTTGAACAGAGTCGTCTAAGAAGACAGGAGAGCAAGTGTTGCTATCTCCTGTATGGCTACTGGAAACATTGGACAACAGGAGAAGAAGTGCAATGGAACCCTGACAAGAACTCACTCGAGGAGTTATGGGTTAACTAACCTGTGGAGCAGCAAAGTTAGCCATAATGGCCCGGGCCCCCTGGATAGACTTAGAACGGAAAAAGAAAACAAAGAAGTTACAAGGGATGACAGAATGGGATAATCGGGAAGTCCCACAAAAATAGCTAACTTCCAAGGACAGATAACATCCACAACTACTGGTACAAGAAGTTCAGCTGCAAACACACAGGCGCATAGCTGAGCAGTTCACCCAAATAGTAATGTACCCTGACACAATCCTTGAGTTTATGTTTCAAGGTATCCTCTACGTGAAGGCTAAGGACAAAAACACCACAAACCCGACAAAGTACAGAACAATCATCTGTCTCCCAACAGTGTACAAGATCCGGCCCTGCTGCATAACTCAGAAGTACCGAAACCTTCACACGGAATATCGACTACCGCAAGGCCTTGGAGTCGAAGGACTCCAAGCGGCATAGCTGGATGAGAGGCATTGAAGTTGTACAAAGTCAACGCGACACTGACACATTTCCTAGAAGCAGTTATGGCAAAATGGAGGACCAGTACCAAGGTCAAGACATCACGACCTGACCAGTATTCATCAGAAAAGAAATCTTACAGGAGATGCCTGAGTCCGCTATGGTTCTGTCTAGCACTCAACCCACTGTTCACCATGCCAATGGCCTCGTGGGTATAGCAGTTTTTAGAATCGCCTTCCACCTCACACCGGGTGGAAAGGACTTAAGTAGGAGTACCGTCGATGACGTGAGGAATTTTGAGGGTCTTTTTTTTTTTTTTTCTTTTCACAAAGTGGCTCGGTTACTCGGTCTCAGACGGAAGTACATGTTTTTTTTTCACCTGGAAATTCGAGTTTTTCGTCTAGTAAACAGACAATCAACCTCAGACACATGCAATTTACAGACGCTATACACCGAAATAGCCTTAGTCGCTGATGCTCCGAAAACCCTACAACAGCATGCTCAATAACAGCAAGTACAGATATACCTTAAATAAATGGAGGAAGAACCTATACATCCTGTCTCACCTGATGTACATGGAAGCTGGCACGGCGAATTACCTCCCAAAGCTACTCTGAATCACTAAAGAGTTCAGCACTTAATTCGGGATGAAATTTGGCCTAGACAAGCCCAACACCCATGGATTGCATCAAGTACAACAAGTCGGACGAAACTACCAGTTAAATACCGCTGAAGAGATTGAAGCCATGACAGAGGGAGAGACATACAAATATCTGGTGAGTGATTCAAGTCCACCAGTTAGAACACAACGAGATCAGTGACCACCTAACTGAAAAATGCCTTCAGACTGAGACACCTACAAAAGTCGAGGCTGAATGGCGGGAATATGGTCACAGTCATAACCACTTTTGTAGTCCCAGTATTCAAACTATTATATTAGGACCACCCATTATTTCTAATATAAACCCATATATGTATTTTGTTTCTAAATTGTGGGTATTCTGTGGTCGATTTGACTGTTTTACTGGACGAAAAAACCCAGTTTCTTGGGGGAAAAACCTTCCCATTTACGCCTGAGACCGACTAGCTCAGCCACGGAGTGAAAAAATGTCCATTAAAGCTCTTCGCGTCATCGACGGGATTCGAAACCGGAGCTTTTCCATCGGGTGTGGAGAGGGTGGTGATGATACCACTGTGCTACTCAAGCAGACTGTACTCCTAGTACTAACGTGCTCCTTCTGGATCACAGAGTGGTTTAACAACGACCTAGAGGAGCTATGTGGTCGAACAGGTTAATAATGACCAAGGGCGCCAACACCATCCGAAGTCGAGAAGCTGATAATAACCGAGGGTGGTGATGCAACAGAGGGTGGTGATGATACCACTGTGCTACTCAAGCAGACTGTACTCCTAGTACTAACGTGCTCCTTCTGGATCACAGAGTGGTTTAACAACGACCTAGAGGAGCTATGTGGTCGAACAGGTTAATAATGACCAAGGGCGCCAACACCATCCGAAGTCGAGAAGCTGATAATAACCCGTAACGAAGGAGGTGATTAAGAACCTCGAGGATCACTTCCAGGAAAACACAGCACCAACTACGAAACAATAAGAAAGATAGATAGATAAACGACACACACACACACACACACACACACACACACACACACACACACACACACACACACACACACACACACAAGGAACCAAGACAGAAGGATGGGTGATGAAGACAATTCATGGCAGAGACTACAATGACCTTGTGGGGGTTCTGTTTTTGCTTCCCTTTTTCCCCAAATCTCAATCCTGTTTAAGGTCTCAAACAGCCCACAAAACGCAAATCTAACTGCAATTTCACAGAAAATTCTAGATTCTAGGGAGTGTAAAGCGGGTGTTAGCAGAACATTAAAGAGACATTTATTTACAAAAAAAGTAACTTTTAATGAACATTATATACAGCATTTACATAAAAAACAAAAACCTACATATATGCATATCAATTTCCATATATTTGAACCATACTACAGTACAATTCACTACCTCTCTCTCTCTCATCAACTATTCTCAATTTACAAATTATTAACATCAGATTGTATCAGTTGTATTTTACTTATTATGAATCATCAATGATTACTCAATCATACTCTTACAATTTTACATTACCAATTTTTATCAATAAACATCAGTAAAACTCATTTCAACTCTTATTACTCTTTCTGTAAATCTTTGTTTTTAACCTTTAACACATAAAATAAAATTGGTATACTCTTACATCAGTAATATTCACTACTGATCACTCATTCTACCTTAGATACTCGCTTCTTTCAAGAGGTTTCCAAATAAATAAAATTTCTTTCTCTACAAACCGTATTTGTCAAGTTATCATTTGTCGACACCTTGTCTAAATTAATGACACATGTTAACATATCCTCGACCTACTACCCTTATGATTATATTTTCTTTATTAATTCCTTTATACTGTTTCTCTCTTTTTATTACCCCTGTAGCACCCTTGCGTTATTTCATAATCATTAACTTTCATAACAAATTATCTCAACCTTAGTAACTAACTTGCCTGTTTCAAATTGAATTTTCTTTAGAAAGAACTATCAATCAATTTCTTACAGAATTCAGATTTTGAGTCCATGAGTTCGGGGGTCAATAAAAAAAATTAGAACAGACATATGTTCCGAAGTGGCCACTACTTCCATTTTCTTTTCGCTCAGGCTTCCTTCGTGGCAGACAGGCTTTCTTCCATTTCTTGGGCACACTGCCTTGCGATGCCGGACAAGGCTTTCTTTCTTTTCTTTGCTCACACATCTGAAGAATTGGCCGATTCTCAACGGGCCGGACCCTAGACACATTTGTACGCTCTTACACAACAAAACTTCAGAGGTACAGATTGCGATTACGTTGGCAAGGACGCCAATCATCGCCTTCTTTGCCTTCCGATGCCGGACAAGGCTTTCTTTCTCTCACGTTTTTTTCCTTCTTTTTCTTCTTAATCTTTCTACCACGAGATGTCAACTCCAATTACCAAAACATCTACTTCCACTTCAACCCTCAACTCAACACTTTCTCCCCTTAGACTACAGAGAAGTCAGATCCAGAGTGAACATTTGCTCAATTACTTCCCCAGAACGTGTCTTTTTCCGTTAAGTTTGGAATGCCAACCCCAAGGACTTGTAACCAATCCCCATACGCTGTTTAATTTTTCATTCTCACTATTTGCTAAAACATCTCACCATAGCCGTCTCCCTAGCGCACAAACCAACCCTTCTCTAGAAATTTCTTATTTTTTTTCGCACTGCAGTATGGCCCTTTCATGTTTGCCGGTCACCTCCAAAACACTCAGTTTGTGTTCACACCTTCTCTGCTAACTATGGCCAACTTGCCAAAATATCTGTCACCCTGACGCCGTTTTCTTTTTATGCGAACACTGGACGTCCACTAGTTTTTTTTGTTTACTTGCTAACGGTGGCTTTAATTGCGCCTCCGTAGCCAGGTGGGCAGGAGCAGCAGTGCGTAGCACACGCTTCTTGATTATACCGGGGTTCGAGCCCGTGACAACCAAATGCGGAGGATGCGGAAAGGTCAAGGAATGACCACCGCATATTCCCGGAGCAATATGGCCTTAGTTGCTAATGCTCCTAAAAAAAAAAAAACAAATAATAAATAACAACAATAACAAGACATTCTCTGATAAATATGGTCAACTTGCCAAAATAATCAGCCATCCTGACGCCGTTTTCTTTTTATGCGAACACTGGACGTCCACTCGTTTTCTGTGTACTTCCTAACGGTGGCTTACATCAAAAGATACGCTTCGTAATCTAGTTTCATGGTTCTATTTGTTCTTGCCCACATCAACCCTTTCCTCACTTGTTCGCAAATGGCACCCCCTCCCTATTTCTGGCTGTTATCTTTGTTAGCTCTCTTTTATCACTCGAAATTACTTGTTTCCATTTAGCCGCTATTTTAACACATACTTCTGTAACTTTCACATTCTCAAAATCGAGTGTTCCTTCAAACATTAACCTTATTTACATTAAAGCTAAATGTCCAATCTTAATACTTACTCTTCCTGGATTTATTTTAACAAAACAAACATTTCTATTATATTTCTAAGGTCTTACAACCTCCATTAAAACTGCATAGATACGGAGGCCTCGAAAGCTTGGCTCACAAACGGAAGGCTCTTGCCCATAATCGGAGGAGTCATGCTCGCTGTCCAGACGTGGTAATCAATACAGGGAACTACATTAATTCCCTATCTCTACCAGCGACTGATCGATGATTTGTCGAACAGTCGCTGGTAGAGATAGGGACGTCATAATCCCATTATATAAGGCTGTTGTTAGACCACACTTGGAATACTGTGTCCAAGTATGGAGACTGCGCCTAAAGAAAGACAGTGTTCTTCTTGAAAGGGTCCAAAGACGGGTTACTCGCCTGGTGAGATCGGCAAAAGGGCGTCCATATGAGTAAAGACTGCGAATATGTGGGTTGCATAGTTTGGAAACTAGGCACCTTAGAGGAGACTTCATTGAGTGCTAAAGGCTCTGAGAGGCATAAGCAAAATGAATAAGGACGAAATTTTCACGGTTAAAAATGAGGCTAGAACTAGGGGCCATAATTTAAAGTTACGGGTGGGAGTGTTTAGACTAGATTGCAAGAAGTTTTATTTCAGCCAGCGAGTTTTAAATTACTGGAATAAGTTACCTACTTGGGTGGTAGAGGCTGACAGTCTGGGGAAATTAAAAGGTCATCTGGATACATAAGGGAAGAAGGAAATGCATAGGTTCTCCATTTCCTTTTCTCTTATTAATTATTATTATTTTAATTTTATTCTTATTATTATTAATTTGTTTTTATTCTTATTATTATTAATTTGTTTTTATTCTTATTATTTTATTTTATATATTTCTTGTTATTTTATTTTATGTATTTCTTGTTATTTTATTTTATTTATTATTATTATTATTATTCATTTAATTTTTTTTTTTTTTTTTTTTTTTTTGGCTGATGCAGCATAAGCCATAGGCTTCCTTGCACATATAGTATAGTGTTAGGGTCGGGCGCCACCTGTGGTTTCCCACATCTGCGCCATATGTACACTGTGAAGAAATACAGAACACTGTAAATGCCAGAAAAAGTGTAGTGTGTTGAGTGTGTAGTTTTGTGTTGGGTTCTGTTGTGTGTCCTGGCATTTGGCCGCAGGGCCCCTCGTGGAACCCCACGTTGCCCGCACACACCACTAGGAGGTAGCCAGGCTGCCCATTATTCTCTGGCAGATCTCCGTCAGGGTCGCCTGAGCTTCCTGAACGGAGACCAATTAAAAAAAAAATAATAATAAAAAAAATAAATAAAAAAATAAAATTAAAAAAAAATAATAACAATAATAAACAAAAAAAATAAAAATAAAATAAAATAAAAAAGTAAATAAAAAATAATAATAAAATATAAAAATAAAAAAAAAATAATAATAATAACAAATAAATAAAAAAAAAAACCGATGATAATAAAAATAATAATAAAATAAATAAAAAAATAAATAAATAAATAAAAATAAAAAAAATAAATAATAAAAAAAAATAAAAAAAATAAAATAAATAAAATAAATAATAATAATAAAAAAAATAATAATAAATAAATAATAAAAATAAATAAAAAATAAGGTAGAGTGCGGCAGTACAGGGTGTACGGAAGAAGATGGGGGATGAAAGTAAGAGTAAGGGGATGTAGGTAAGGGCATCCTGTAAATTGACAGTGGAGCATATGCCCCACCAGGAGAAAAGGGGGAGGGGTTAACTCCAGAAGGGTAGAAAAACCACTCAGCGAGAGTGCTGAGTGTGACTTATATTTTGCAGTGGAGTGGTCAAGACCACTGGAGCCTACAAAACCATATGAAAAGTTAGCAGGTAATCCTACTTTGGATGTTCCAGGGTTAGCAAGTCGATGCTGGTAAAACAGTCAAGTACAGATTTTGTACTTCAAGTTTGAGTAAGTCCTTTACAGGTTTCTATCCCTGGCTTGAGTTGGTTGTAGAGTCCTGCGCCTAGAAAAGAGATTCTGTGCATACTCCGTTAATGATTTATAATATTGTTCTTCAGAAATTAGCAGGTGCTCCTGTCCTTGAGGTATGTGTTGTAGCCTGGTGTACAGTGTTCCTCGAAGATCGTTATAAATTGGGCAGTTATAAAGAAGATGGTCCCAATCTTCAATTTCTCCACATGTACAGTAGGGATTATTGATGATTCCCAAGGTAGTCAACTTATGATTTATAGAGCCGTGTCCAGTTATAATATATGTACAGTAGAGGCCAGGAGAGAACCAAGGCGGCGACTTTGGATAAACTAGTTTGACATCCGGGATGAATTTCTTAGTTATCAGACCCTTGTCCGTCTCCTCCCATCTTGTCTGCCAGATTTGTAGTAGCATGGCAGCTAGTTTTTTCTTTTCTTGCTTGCAGTCAGTGCGGGTGTCGATGGTATGTCCAAAGATGGTAGCTGGGATTCCCCGCGACAGGCAGTAGTGCAATCCTCGACGGATAACCTCCAAGTCAAGGGGGAGGACACCTGCAAGAACCTGTAGGGCCGGAGAACTTACTGTGCAACAGGCCCTTGTAATGGCAAGCAGTATACTTCGCTGAATTGTTTCCAGTTTGCATTTATTGCGAACAATTATTGCTCTATGGTACCAAATCCCGGATCCGTATGTAATAACAGGGAGGAATATAGCGTTATACAGGAGTTTGAGTGTTCTCCGGTTCAGACCCCAGTCACACCTGCTTACTCGGACGATTAAGGCTGCATAATTTCTGATTTTTACTTGAAGGTATGAGAGGTGCGGGAAGAAGGAGAGCTTTGAATCCAGGATGATACCCAGGTGTTTTAGGGAAGTTACCAGCTTGATGGTTTTTCCTTGTACCTTGATCTGAGGTGGCCTTGATATTTGTAGGGTGCCTTTGAGAAGTATGGATTGTGTCTTCTGTGGAGAAATCCGGAGCTTGTGTAGAGTTGCCCAGTCCTGTAAGATCTGTAGTGCCTGATTTCCAGCGGCCTCGAGAGCTGCTCTGGTGTCCGCTGCGATGGAGATGGTAATATCATCTGCGAATGCTTGGATAGTAACAGGGCCCAGATCCAGACCAAGTAACTCATCAAGGACGATGTTCCAGAGGAACGGGCCGAGGACCGAACCCTGTGGGCAGCCTCTGTAGATAGATTTGGTGAGCTTCTGGTATGGTGAGGAGATGGTGATCTTTCTGTTGGAAAGGTAACTTTCTATACACCTGTATAAGTTGGCTGGTATGCGTGCCAATCTTAGCCTGCGAAGAATGCTTGGCCACCAGAGCATGTCAAAGGCCCCGGCAAAGTCAATGGTTATGAGGAGAAAGTACTTGTAATTAGTGTTGGCTGCAGCTTGGGTTATTTGGTAGAGAGCATCCTCTGTGCAACGTCCTGGGCGAAATCCATACTGTGAATTGGATTTTAGGCCAGCTTCTGTGTAGTGTGTTAGGAGTCTGGTATGGAGGAGGCGTTCAAGTAGTTTGCTCAATGTGGACAAGAGGGCAATGGGTCGGTATGAGTTAGGCTGTTCTGGAGGCTTCGATGGATTTTTCAGTATTAACTTTAATTCAGCTATTTTCCAGCTTTCTGGGAAGGATCCCTGGGTTAGGCATTTATTGAACAGGTTAAGCAGAAATTGGGGATTTATCTGGGCGACCTTTTTTAGTATTTCTGGTTCAATGCGATCTAGTCCTGGGGATTTTTTATCCTTCATTTTGCCAAGGGTTTGCTGCAGTTCTTCAGTGTTAAATTCTTCCTCCACAGAGTCAATGTGGTAATTGTCGTTATCTAGGCAAATTTGCTGCTGTTGTGTTGTGAGATGATCGGCGTCGCTGATAAAGAGAGTATCCAAGATATTCATCATGGATTGCTCCCATGACGTTGTCATGATTCCTTGTGGTGTTATTGTGGAATGGACTACTTCTCCTCTTGGCAATTTGTTGGTAGTAACTCGGTACACCACTCCCCAAGGGTCCGAGTTACCCGTGGTGGTAACCAGCCGCTCCCATGTAGTTCTTTTTCGCTGCCTGATCATGGAAGTGTATTGGTTCCTGGTCCTCTTGTAGTCTTCACGAAGGGCTTCTACATCAGTAGCTGGCCAAGAGGTGCGAGCTCTCTGAAAAGCTTTCCTCTTGTTATGAACAGTCCAGCGTAGACGTTCGAGTTCCTGAGACCACCATGGTACAGCACTTGGAAGAGGTTTTTTCTTGGGCATAGATTGATTGCAGGAGAGGGTGATGATGTTAGTTACAAGCTGTTGATGCTGCTCGGGATTCAGGGAGAGGATATCAGAAGGGTGATCCATGATTGTTGACTGGAGAGAAGTGGTGAACAGCTCCCAATTAGCTTTGCTGATGGCATAGCGGTTGATATCGTAGTGCGGAGTAGGAGTTGATTCTATATTTCTTGTGAGGCTGTATGTAATTGCTCTATGGTCGGAGGTGGTCCAGGCTTCATTTACCTGCCACCCCGACACCTTACTTGAGATTGATCTTGTAGCAATTGTTATGTCTATTGTAGACTCCCACATAGTACTGGAGAATGTTGGGAGGTTATTGGGCCTGTTTATTATATTAAATGGTGAGGTGGCTAGAAAGTCTTCCAAACGCCGCCCATTATGGCAACCAGGTCGGTCAGCTGTGAGGCTGTGCCAAGCAGGAGAACGGCAGTTAACATCTGCCCCCAGGATGATTTTAGCGTTAGGTAGAATAGTGGTAACAGTTCTTAGGTAGTCAATAGCTGGGCCGATGTTTTGACTGGGTCTACAATAGAGTGATATTAAATAGAAGGCACCTAAGGGGCCAATTACATGCGCACACACTGCCCAACCTGTGCAGAGAGAAGAGATTTTGGTGACCATTATGTGTGGATTCCGGATGACTATGGCAGCCCAGGGAGTATCTTCTTCTGCTTGAATTATTTTATATGTGAGAGGATAGCCTCTAACTTTCTTGGAGTGGGTGTATGGTTCTTGCAGTAGTAATATATCAATGTTTTCTTCATCTGCCTTTTTTCTTATTTCCGCTGCTACTGCACGTGCTCGCTGAGCATTAAGTTGTATAAATTTAATAACACTGTTATTGAATGGCTTAGGCCTCGCTACCATAGTCGGTCTTCAGTTGTTGGTTTCGCTTTGCCTTGATGTAAATAGGACATTTGTTGTCCCTGATTGAATGGGATGCATCCAGTTTTACTGCTTTGCAGTTTGCGCACGTCGGAGCAGATGATTTGTTTGGGCAGCTGCTATAATGATGCCCTTTTTGGGAACAATGCCCACAGGTAGGATCCGTCTGTGTGCATGTGTGGGTGGTGTGCCCAAAACGACAGCATCTGAAGCATTTAGGAACAGCCACATGTTCCTTGAAGCGGTGGCTGCTCCAACCAATAAAGATCCTGTCTTGAAGTTTTAGCTGGATGTGGCCATTACTAATGTGCCTAATACTAATATTAATTCTATAACTATGCAACCCACATATTCGCAGTCTTTACTCATATGGACGCCCTTTTGCCGATCTCACCAGGCGAGTCATTTGTTGGCAACTGCACCAACCAAGTGGCACCACCAAGCCGGGTACTGCTGCAGTTTATGAAGGACAATCGGAAGGGCGTCGAATTTTCTGCAGTGAGTCGTTGATTGCTGGAAGAAGTTCCAGCAATCAACGACTTCACATGTAGCAGAGTTTCACAGTTTGAATAAATTGAAAAGTCAACGGAATGGTTATCTATGTGAAGAAGGAAGAAAACAATTAGAAGTTTCTTATCTACAACGTTTCTTTTCAGGGCACTGCAGCAAAAAAACCTGTGATTCCTTGCACTCTATGGCTATTTCTGTTATTATTACTATAAAACGGAGTTCAAAAACCTGTTGATGACAAATTTTTAATACTGCATTACAGTTTAAATACCATAATAGTCGCTCGTTGTATAAGATTTTTTATAAAATTGTATTCCAGTTCCTCTGTATTTTAGAATTATGAAATAGAATGGGTTTCTCTGAATATAAGTGACAAGGGGAATCAAAAAAACACGTGATGAACTAAAGAGGTTCAATGCTGTTCCATCGTTGCATAATCCATGTGGTTGAGGTATTCCATTGAATACCTCAACCATTCAATACCTCAACCACATGGTCCTCGGCATCACCGCCTTACCATACCAGGTTCCAATCCCTGCAATACTGGATTTTAAAATGGCTAAATAAGGACGCACGCCTATCACCAACAATCTCAAATCTGTCATGCTCTCTAATCTAAATATGTATGCCCTGTTCAAACTCTAGATTATATAACTTTGGAGATTCTTTATTATGCACGCATTCTTGTATCTGTGTATCTACGATTATCTATTTATGCAATCAGATGCTGTTTTAAGCCATGTGTTGTATCAACTCATTTGAGTACTCTGAACATGGATTGTAAATAGTATGGCAATATTTATTCGTGTAACCCGTGTCCTCTCCAACTTGATAGCTTAAAGGGACATTTCTTTGGAATTAAAATGATATTAATAAAAATAATGTTGACGTTGCCTTCCTCCTATCGTTAAATTGTGTGATCCTACACTGCGCATGGCCAGCTTTTATTAAAAAAAAATAAAAAATTCAGTTTTCAAACGGCATGTTCTCCATATTTATGAAGAAGGTATTCGGCGTATGTCAATGATGCTACGAACTGTGACACAAAATTACTTTAAAATTTTATTTATCTTAATCAGTACAGAGCCTTCACAGAGTTATCAAAATGTGAAAAATTAACAAAACAAGGTGAATTCCCCTTTAGGGGCAGCTACAATCATCATTTCTTCCTTTATTAGTCTCTAGTTGTCAAACCACAAAAGTATTACAAACACAACTTTTATTATATCGCATCGTTCGTAGATATGTTCTTCAAAGTCCTGCCCAGAATAAAGGAGTTAAAGAAAGGGTTCCCAAGAGAGGGAACCCAATCATAGAGGAGCTTTCGGAGGGCAGGACTGGAAAAGGGATTTTTATTCATCATGAGATTAGCATCTGAATGACAAAATTGCAACGTCAACGTCCTCTCTCAGCCTTCAGACGTCCATCTTGGTGACAGGTCAGGGCGCCCTGAATGTGGGTTACCTGTGGGTGCAGGTTTCAGCTTGGAATTCTTAAAATAGAACCCATTTGTTTCAACTCTTTTTCTTATCGAAATTCTTTCTTTTTTTTTGTTTTTTTTTTAAAAAACAAAATCGCACTTAAACGTTACCTGTTTTAGTGGGATTGACCCACCTTACGTGTGTTACATATCACCGCAAATTCCAACTTAGAATTCTTAATGAACCGATTTTTTTTTTTTTTTTTTACTTTGCTTCATGCATGCCTTTTATTTTATTTATTTTTTTTCTCTCTCGGGAAACCACCGCCAGGATTTGATCCCATTTGTTTAAAATCATTTTCTTTTTTTCTCATCAAAACTTTTTTCTTTTTTTTTTTTTTTTTTTTTTTTTTTAACAGCTGTAGCAAGGGTCCCACTCTGGAAAAATGACCACCAGAGCAACCAGACCCACCTTCTTACAACATTAAACGGGTCAGAGTCAGTACATATATTACTGGGACTGGACCACCTCACAGTGAGGACAGAAACACAGATTCATCTCTGCACGTGACTGTTTCTTCTTGTAGCCAAATGACCAGAACACAACAAAAGAATACGCACTCTTCGCACAGAAACATACAGAAGTCACATTTGTGACCCCTTTACAGTTGCTTCTATTGATCCTTCTTTTTTATTTTTCTCTCAGAAATCCACTACTGGGATTTCATCCCATTTGTTTCAACTCATTTTCTTTTTTTCTAATCAATTTTTTTTTTTTTTTTTTTTTTTTAACAGCTGTAGCACGGGAAAACCCACACTGCAAGAATGGGCCCCACAGCAGTCGTGCCCGCCTTAGAACACAACAACAGAATATGCACAGTTCGCAAAGAAATATACACAGTTCAGATTTGTGACTCGTTTACAGTTGCTTCTATTGATCCTGTGATGCTATTCACAGTGACACGAGGTGCAGTTACACACACGTTCCGGGTGCCTCCCTTTAAATACACAAATGTCTCACAGAAACATTTCTCTCATAGCGAGAGCAGTGTCTTCAAACGTCTATCATCAACTTGTACAGCAAGAGTGACAAACAGTTTTTTCACTCAATAATTATCTATTAATTCCCAGCATTTATCGCCGACAGAAATTATAATGTTTAGTCACACGTTCGCCACAGCAGTCGTGAATGTCCAAATACACTTAGACATAAGTGTTTTCCTCCTACAAATGTTGCCATCATTTTCAGAACAGCAGCTATAGATCTTTTCTCCACTTTTCTACTTGTACAAATTATTCTAGTTCGTGTAGAAATATGCAATCATCAGCGTTCAGTACTACGGCAATTAGCAGAATCAGTGAAATATATACGACAGGAGCGATCAAGGCCTCGCACTCTCAGAGGTAACTAGTTTTAAGAGATATTCAGTACTCATCTCCATAACGGCATCAACAGTTCATTCTGTAGATTTTGGTTGTGGAAATTGTAATTTGCAGCAGCAGTTCCATTCCGCATTCTATCCACAGTAAATTCCATATAAGTCCAGTTCGTCGTGGGCAGAAAGTAACAGGTTCTTTGCGGTATTCGCGAATATAGCAAAGAATGTTCCTCACTCTGAGATAACCTTATTTTTAAGACATATTCGGCAGCGACACTTCGTTCTCTAGGTTTCCGATTGTGGAAATTGTCCAATTCTGGTGGAAATAGGCATTGGCCTTCTTTCATTATAGGTGTCAAGCAGTAGATTCGCACGTGGCTTTACAACAGTAGTAGCAATTCTATTTCCCATTCTCTCCACTGTAAATTCCATATAACTTCAGACGTTCGTAGGAATCCAGTATTAGGTTCATTGAAGTATTTATGAAGGTCGCAAAGAATGATCCTCACTCTATGACGTACCTTTATTTTGAAGAGATATTCGGTAGACATCTCCAGAATGGCAGGGACACTTCATTCTCTAGGTTTTTGTTAGAGGAAATTGTCCAGTTCAGGTAAAATAGGCAGTCGTCTTTATTGAGTATAGTTTGCATCCAGTAGATTCGTAGATGGATTACTACCAGCAGCAAAAGCAGCAGTCATGGTCTCCTTTTATTGCACAGTGACAGTAGATCAAGTTCAAATGCAGCATTAGGTTAAAAAGATTAAAATGTGAGAAATTATATATATAAATGAAAAAATAAACAAATAATGTCCATTGAAATTTTCTGTATCATGGCAGAATTTTGATTGCAGATATATAGCTCTGCTTCTAATTTTCACAAGAGACTTTCGAGCACGCAGTAAAGATGCTCCATTGTATTAAAAAGAATTTTAATATGCGTGCTCGATGCCGAAATCCCAATTTTTCTCACTACTGAAAAATCTTAAAAATTCTAGCAGAAATAAACTTTAGCCAGAACTTGGCCCTTGCCTTTTTCTTCTTTTCCTTCATTATAAAGGTTTCAACGAAGCGTTCTGCAGGTTTATCCAACGTTGTTACGACCCGATGATCCTCAGATAATTGCTCTAAACATGAGATGTTTTCATCATTATATCTGAAATGGAAATCACCACAATTAAATTGGTTTGTATTTAATAAACAAAACAAGAAAATGCATTATAACAAGCGGTAAATGTTTTACAGTGAAAGGCTTCCTCACGAATAACAAAAGCGGTGGCAACAGCTACTTCCACCACCACCAATTCGATTACTTCTTTTCTTTCTTTCATATTGGTGTTAGTGGTGGACAGGTGTACATGTATTCCTTGTGTTTACGTGTTTTTTGATATTTCTTTGAACCTGGGGGAAAAAAAGTTTGATGTAATTTTCTCAGAACAGCTTGGATTAAGAAGGTTTCGTTGCATATGTTTACTTCCAAATCATTTGTTAGATGAGTGTGAGTGTGCTTTATATGGTCTAAGTCTGTATGCAACTCAGTCTTTGTTCTAAAGATAAATAGATAGCTCTTCGCTAATGTCTTGATACGTAAGGTTTTATGTCGTTGTCCAACTTTCCCGAACTAAGTCCCTCCTAATTTTGCTCGCAGTGAAAATAAAGGCAAAAGTACCACGAATTTGTTCCTATTTGATTTGTGCAATAAGTATAGCAGTTTCTTTCAGTGAAATGCTGCACCTGTTAGAACAGTAGCGAAATTAAATCTGCTACTCGCTCCTATCGCGCCCTCTAAATCCGTATTATAGTGATAGTCAGGAGTCATGACTGCTGGAGACACCATCCGTTGCTGTCTGCAAATTTTCACTCTAGAGAAGATAAAGGTCATTAGCTCAGCCCGGTGAAGAAATCTAGAAAGTATTACGAAAATATAGAAAGCTCTGGATATGTAGTAGATGTGTAATACAACCCATGCTATTTTTAATCTGTATCAAATAATAAGAAAAAAGGATTAGAAGGAGGTGTTCTTTTTAAATTTCATGTTTTTCGATTAAGATTAAAATGTAACTTTCTTTAAAGGCTGTTTGCAATTATTTCCTGAATTTGATTTTAAAAACTCAAAGTAAACGGATTATTCAATACTTACCCAATGAGATAAGACAGATCGATGACATCGGTATTCAACCTAATAAGTCTGAACTCTGAATCGACAGAGAGAACTTCATCATGGCCTGTCCTAAATTCCCCGTTGTTAAATAAATTTTGTTCCATGATGCTTGGACTATCTGTTATTCTAGGCTGAATTACATCGGCGTATTGGTTGTAACCAGAGGTTCCTGGAACTACTTCCAAAGCTATGTCCCGATAAATAGCTTTATCAGTTAACGTAGTCGGATCCTGTTGAATAGCCGAAATTTCTTTTTCAGAACCGTTCTTGTCCGGTGTTTTCAATAAGATTTCTTTCTCCACAGAAGGAGACTTTTTCCTTACTTCAAGATCTGATCCGACGCTGTTGCCCAGGTCCTCATCTGACAGAGTATATGAACCTCCAGTACGGTGAAAATCTGCAGTAACGACGAAAGTAGTTTCAGGTTTAACTGGAACGTTAACGGAGTACTCCACTTTGTCGTATTTGCATATGCAGTCTTTTCCTTGACTGTCTCCGTGTTCGTCGAACTGAAACTCTGTTTGGAAATCTGCATCTAAGCAGCCACAAGCCCCTGTAAGAAACAATGGAAGAATTACGTTGGTAAAACACAGTTTTGAGTGGGGCAGTTAAACAACAAACGTCGATTGTTCAGAAGGTTAATCAGAAAACTCCTTGCAATTTAACTCCAAAAAAAGTATTCTTTTTAATGAAAGGAAATTCGAGTAAATAAAGAAACAAATCAATTACAACCAGAGGATTCAATATGAATTATTTTGTGCAGTTACTCTGTACAAAATACTTATTCTGAAATACGTTTCTCGTGATTCCAATTTTTCTCCTCTTCCTGTCGATTCTTTTACCTTTGAGAGCGTTCTTTCCTAATATTTCAAGTGGTTTGAAAACTATTCAGTTTTAAACCACTTCAAATTAAATGTAGAAGATCCCGTAACTCTTAGCGTCTCAGTGACAAACTGAATTTTTTGGCAGAGTGAACAACCCCAGTAAACAAATGTAATAATTATTTTTATTAAACCCAACCCTATCGAACAATTATCTTTATTTCTTTGTCTTGGCAAGAGCACTTGGTTTCAGTGTTAGAACGGGAGAATAATGTTTGTTTCACCTGCAGAAGAAATTAATGAAGAGAAATATCTGTAAGACCAAAATCATTCAACGAGTTTCCGCATAACATGTTCGAGAGGAAACCAGAAAGGTAATACACTGGATCTGGTATCAGCAGTGATTATACGTGTATTAAGAATTTGCAGATAAAGAATTTGCAGAACCACTAGGTGGCAGTGATCACAGTGTACTGATGTGGGATTTAATTAAACATATAATTACCATCAATGATAAAGGGAATTTAAAAACTGTCTGAGAGTACAGGGGTCTCAGACAGTTTTTAAATTCTGTACAGTGGGACCATTTGATGATGTTATCAAAAGTAAATTCAAAATGGGAACCAATCAAGGAACTAATCGTGGAAGTTATTAGGCTTTTCATTCCAACTAAGAAATACTGCTCTTGGTTCAAGCCTAGATGGATGTCAGATAGATTGAAGAGACTCCTATGAGAGAAGAAAAATGCATGGAAAAATGCATGAAGAAAAAAATATAAATTATCAGATGACACATATGTCTAAGGTAGATTTAATCTAATCTGTAATCAAGTCGCAAAGGGATTAGGCAAGCGAAGGCAAATTATGAGAAATGTTTCAAAAGGATGCTAAGAAAAAAGCAAGGGTTTCTTTTTTTATATAAACTGTAAAATAAAGGGCATGAATCAGATTGGTCCACTTGATATCGATGGTTCGACTGGTTGATGATCCTGCTCAGTTAGCTGATAATCTCAATGAGCATTTTGCACCTACATTCACGGATTAAGAGATATTAATGGAGGAAAATTCCAGGAGTTTATCAAACTGTAACAGGGTTCTTAATGATTTTGTAATAACTGAGAGCAAAGTGGAGGGGAAATTGTTGAAATTAAACATAAGAAAGGCACCTGGTGTGGATGGAATCTATCTAGTTATATTAAAAGATGCGGAAAAGGAAGTAAGCAAACCCTTAGCCATGATTTTGAGAGCATCCTTGGACTCAGAAGAAGTCATCACGGACTGGAGATGTACAAATGTATCTTCAATTCACAAAGAAGGATCAAAAAGTAACACAAGTAATTACAGAAATATTAGTTTGACTTCTGTTCAGGGTAAAATGATGAAGTCACTGTTAAAGATGCATTGCAGGATCATCTAGACATGACTGCTGCAATGCAGGATTATCCAGACATGACTGCTGCAATAATTCAGACACAGCATGGCTTTGTTAAGGGAAAGTTTTGTGTGACAAATATGATTGGATACTGTGATGTGCTTACAAAGTAACTGGATGCAAAAAATAATTTTGATATCATATATTTGGATTTCAGGAAAGCTTTTGACACTGTTGCGCATGGAAGACTATTGTACAAATTGGAGCAGAATTGTATTAAGGGTAATTTGTTGGAATGGATAAAAGAGTGGTTGAGTGGATGAAGGCAGAGGGTGGTAATCAATGGAAGCTGCTCTTCGTGGACTAATGTTATTAGTGGAGTCCCATAGGGTTTGGTGTAGGGCCCATTGTTGTTTTGTGTAGGGCCCATTGTTGTTTTGTGTTTTTTTTTTTTTTTTTTTTGGTAGTTGTTGGCGCATCGGCTTCTGTGGCCATATTGCACCTCCCAAGGTTTTTGCAGTACTTTGATCCAAGCCCGAGGCGGGAATCGAACGAGGCGGGAATCGAACCCGCGACCTTTGGTTGCCGTGCAGGTACTTTACCCACTCGGCTAGCCCGGTCGGCCTGTTGTTTTGTGTATTATCAATGATGTTGATGAAGGTATATTGATGAAAAGATCTAAATTTAAACCACTTAATTGACGCTAGCAATTCTATTGGGTCTTTTTAGCAATGTAGCTGAGTTCGTCCATCTCAGGCGAGGGTAATGTTGGTTTCTTTCTTCGAAATATCCGGTTTTTCGTCCAGAACAGACGAATCGACCAAAGAAACACATCATTTTGGTACGTATTGTATACGGCGCAACATGGCTCTAAGTTGGTGATGCGATTCTGGTCAACTCTTCGATCCCCAATCGACAGTAAAGATTTTTTAATAAATAAATAGATTAATCATTTTTTTATTTATTAAAAATCTAATAAACTGTGCATCCCAAAAGTATGTATTTCTTTTTTAAAATATTTTATATCGAATGTGTCCTTTCTTTCTTTCTTTTAACTTCAGCGACATCCCTAAATAGACGGCTAATGAACTAAAAATTAAATAAAATTAGGAAAAGTCAATTAAGACTAAAAAAGGAAAAACTAAAAAGTAAATAAATAAATACGGGTAGGAAGAAAGAAAGAAAGGGAGACTACTTTTGTCTAAATTATAGTGTTAAATATCACTTAAATGAACGCAGAAGTACACACCAAATGAGAGAATTCAAATTGCTAAATAAATGGAATAATATTAATAATAAGAGCATTGCCTATTGAGAATGAAAGCAAAGTATGAATTTTTCCTGCTACATAGATGTGAGGACCAAAATGTCTATTTTACTTTTATATTTAATTTGTTTTAATTTAGAGTTAAATCTGTAAATATAATGCCTTGACAGCTGTATACACATCCCTCCTTAATCTACTGCAATAAATTCAATAAATATTTGCGAGAAACTCATAAAAGAAGTGACCTTTGATTCCTTTCTCAATGAATTAAGCACCATTTAAATCGACCAAAAGGTCGGGGATTGCCAGTCAGAATACGCACTAGAAGACCGAACTAATAGACAACTCTTTAAAGATTTCTAAAATACCATTTCTTTAGAACTCTTTAAAAGTGAAATTTCTTCTCTCACTCTAATAAGAGAAAAATAAAAATTGACATTCGGGGAATTTCAAAAAAATGGAAGTTCGGAAACCCGAGTGATTTATCTTTCATTTTTATGTAGTTTCCGATTGGAAACTATAAATTGATTCGGTCTGTTTATTTCCCTTATTACCGAATAACTGAGCTGACTTCTGTAGAAAGCCCATAAGAGTTGCTCGCGCCATTGGAGGAATTGAAACTCGCTGTCATTTCTACCTGTTTAGTGGACGATGATTACAATCTTTTGTAATCATCGTCCTTTAAGAAACCTTTAAGGAACACTGGCAGAAATCGATTTGATAAACTGCACTTTTGATTTGGGCGATGAAACACTAAACGTCGATTATATTCACGAATACTGAATTGGTTAATCCTCTCGCAATTTAACTACTAAAAGGAAACTCGATTAACAAAACAACAACTGAATTATAATCAATAAATTGAACATTAGTGTTTATTCAGTGAAAAGACTTACTTTGAAAAAATGCTTTCATTTTACGCATCGTCTCCTTTTCTTCTAAAACAGATTGTCCTAATAATTACTTGATGAAAACTATTCAATCTTATTCCCGCTTAAGATAAAGAAGTCTTAACTGATTCAGTTGAGCTGTGAGAGTGAGAAAGTGCGATTGTTGACAGAGATGAACAAATGAAGGAATTGTTGCTATCAAACCCTAATCGACAATTGAATTAATTTGGATTGTAGTCGTAATAGAGATTGGAGTCATCATTATTGGAATAGGCCAATCATACTAGGAGTAATAGAAGCATGTGATTCAAGAAACAAAGCTTACGAGCTTATGTATCATCAGCAATTAAAAAAAAAATTTTAAAAATTCACACAACCATTCCCTTTAAATTTTGTTCAGATCCTCCTTGAATTTATTTAAGCTATCAATTTCCACAACGACAGATGAAAGTTTGTTCCAGCAATAAACTATCCGCTGGCCAAAGAAAAATTTCCGTACATCTATTCTATAACTATCTTTTATCAATTTGAATTTATGCCCCCTTAGGTTCATAATCTGAGCAAGAGGAAGAATCCCATCAGCATTCAGCTTGCTGAACCCATTCAAGGCCTTATATCCCCTAAATCAGACCACCTCGCAGGTGCCTTGTCTCCAGCCAATGCAATTTGCAGAACTTAAGCCTCTCTTGGTAAGAGGATCCCTTCATTCCCCTCACCAATTTGTTGCCCTTCTCTGTACACACTCAAGCAAATCTACATCCTTCCTAAAATGAGGCCTCCAGACCTGTACGCAGTACTCAAAAGGTGTGGCCTGACCATTGCCTTATATAGAGGGACAATCACCTCCTTTTTCCTGCTAGCGAAATTCCTATATATCATTGACAAAACCCCATGACCTGACCTAGCAGCCTGTCTGCATTGTTCAGAGAACTCCATATCTGACTGCACAATTACTCCCAGGTCTTTTTCATTTTCTACCACCTTAAGCGTAGTACCACACAGTTGGTACGTTTCTCTGGGGTTACTTCCACCCATATGCAGTACTTTGCATTTGTCAAAGTTAAACTTCAGTTGCCACTTCTCAGCCCATCTGGCCAAATTTTTTAGATCCTGTTGCAGTAGCGCACTCCCATTACTGTCCATTACAACTGTGCCAATCTTTCTATCCTCTGCAAACTTCGACACCAAGCCTGATATACCTTCATTAATATCATTGATGAATATCATCAATATCATAGAGTTTAATATTCCTTAAAATCTACAATTTCTGCACTCCCCGGTTATGCCAAGGTGTGTCTATCCTGTGTGTGTGGAGCAAGTTTTTTTTTTTTTTTGCTAAATCCTTGATTTATGGGCGAGATCTTTTCAAGTTCCTCTGTGCCGTATGATTAATTTTGTGGAGCGATCCTTTAGAGCATTTGACAGTAGGGAATTGCAGGAATGCATTTTATTTTCTTTTTTTTAATTTTAGACTCATCAAACACTTATTCTGTGTTTGATTTTCTTCTGTTATGTTTGTCTAAGTCTGTACACGCATTGAAAATCCCGGAATATTTCTTGTTACATCTTCACCTGACATCGGCTAACTACAGCCTTGACAGATGATTTACGAAATTCCTCCAATCAGAGACACGGAACGCCGGTCTATAGAAACGAGAGAAAGTGAAGAAACCACTGTAATATCACAGGGAACATTTTCTTTCTTCTTCTTTCAGCTCCCCTGTTTTCTTTTTGCTTCTCCGTTTTTCTCTTTTTCTGCGATTTTGAATACGGGAATAAAGCTCCTGTCGCTTTCACCATGTTCGTCCGTCTGTCTGTCCACACGTAAGAACTGAACTCTAGTAAATTGAATTTCATAAAATTCTAAAATTACCGAGATTTATCGAAACTACAGATCAGTCGATGCCCATTGCCATCTAAGCAGCACTGTCGTGCTGTATTCTCTCGAGCTTGCAGACATTCCAGACAGGTGAAAACCAGGCGCACAGAGATTTCCAGAGTAAAAGCTGACCTAGTTAATTGTGGGCACCCAACCCATCTATTAGACAAGCACAACAACTTGCGACTCAACCGAGATTGCCACCCTCCCGTGACAGTATACCAATTCCCTATATTCCTTACTATCAGTACACGTCAGAAGAGATTTCTAAGATACTACGTGAGTACCGCATGAAATGCGTGCAAATCTCTGGTTGGAACTTAAGTTCTCTGGTATCGAACTTAAAAAAATATTCATCGCCCCTCTCTTACCTAGTGGAATAGTCTACCGCGTAACATGCCACCCACGATTGGGGCAACTGCTATATAGGGGGAGCTCAAGACGTCTTCAGGACTGCCTCGCAGAGCATAATAGATCGATTCGCCTAGGTGACACTGATCACTCTGCAATCGAGGAACATTTCTGGTCAACTCATAACGACCTTAACGCGAGACGCGATTGTGACGTGATCAACCAATCCCGACACTACCGTCACCGCCTTCGGTTAGAACCGTTGAATATATCGAGCTGTCCAAAAGCCTCAAATCGCTGCAAGGGAACAAGGCTACACCCTGTCTTAGAATCAACCATTTTGAAACTTGACAAACGCTGGCAGCAATCCCACACACGTCCGTGCACGAACTATAAGCGCCAATGTAGTGAATGAATGTTTGCGCAATCTCGCGGTGATGTGCGCGTCCTCAAAGTCAACCGAGCACGCGCAGCTCATTTAGTATATATTTTATTCCATCTCTAATGTCTGTATTTTGTTGGTATTCTGTATGCGTTTATTGCACTTGCTGAAGAAGGGATTCGTTACCCTGAAAGCTACTTGTATTAATCTTAACTTACTTATTAAAATCCAGTTACAGTCTCCACTAGATGTGCTGTATTATTCTCTTAAATCATGGAATCGTGTGAGACAGATCCATCCTCCTTTGTACTTTAAACAATATTTACCATGTTAATTTCAATTAATCATCTTCTCAATCTCTATTTAAAACAATTGGATTGAGCAAGCTCAATATACATAAAAACAGAAACAAGTCCATTGGCTAAATTTTTCCGCGAATATTTTACCCATACACATAACAACAACAAAAAAATCTTAAAATTAAGGTGATTTACAAATAAAATTGGTAAATTATCTCTGTCTAGGGTACAGAACCCTCTCTCAAGCTGACTTCATAGGTGAACATATTATGGACAGAGAAGAGTGATATGCATACCAGCCTCCATCTCCACGCAAAAGCAAAGGCCAGAAGGGTCCGAGCTCAATTCGTTTAATTACCTTACACCTTAGGCCGTGCTCCATCAGAAGGAAACAGGGATACAAACTGATTTGGTGCCAGGGAGGGCTTACAATATCGAGATCCCAGGATCCCGAATACTGGGATCCTGGTCATTTTTTTTCCGATATTCAAATATGGTCCTTGAGGTTGTCACAGACATTCTCTCATATATGACAGAGAAGCTGTACTTGCTACCTCGGAGTCTAAAACGCTGATGGAACTAATATTCGGGTGATACTCAAGTCAAGTCAAGTGGACCCAATTTCGGCAAAGTCCGGACGGTCTGTGACAGCCAAATCCTCTGTTTCAACTTTCACGATGGTGGGACTATTAGTAATCCTGGGTACAACCTACAAGCACACTGTGGGTGACCATCCAGGTGTGAACCAACGTAAGCAGGAGTCGAGGTGTGGCGCCCACACCATATGGAAGAATGCCGCCCCTCTGTGTTACCAGGCAATACTAGGTGGTAGATGACTCTCATCAACCGGTGCAATACCACCACTTTGCTTATTGGAGACTTGAAGTGATGGAACCCATGTTTAGTCTCCAGAGCTAAGTTCCGGTCAACCCTACCCCATCTCTTCTGTCATGCAGTATGATTGATGACTTTTGAGGGGTATGATTGATGACTTTTGAGGGTTATGAAGAACATCGTGGCGATATTCCTTACATTTCGAGGGTACAGCTCTAAAACTGTGTTCGCAGGCCAAGCCGCTATTTAGTACACCGGACCGAACATAACCTATTGGTAACTCTTTGGGAGGCTTCAGGATCACCTAGTGTTTAATCTTGCTAACTCTACTCTGCCAGACAGTGATTGGAGGCAGTCCGAGTAGTGTGTATGCGGAGGGCATTGTCGAGGACACGTTATGTCAAGGGTCTGTGTATATTTTCACCATGTGTACGCCATATCCAAATATTTCATTACTTCATACAGCATGCCCCCCCCCACTTTTTCTTACTATTGAATATACCATGAATTGTCAAACTAATAGAGTAATTTTACCTGCGAAAAGATCTGAACCTCCCAAACACTTCCTAATTCATTTCACAAATATAGATGGTCTCAATTCTAATCTCAACGATGTCCATTTCCACTTGCAGTCTGCCAAACCCCATGTACGTTTTCTGACAGAATCTCAGTTATCGGTTGATTCAACTACTGCTCATCTCAGTTTCCCAAACTATTCGCTGTATGATTCTTTTCGCCTCAAAGGTGGTACTTCTGTATATATATCCGTTCCGTTATTCCCTGTCAGAGACTTGGTAATTTGGAAGCTCCTCTTTTTGATCTTCTCTGGCTTAAAATCTCTCTACCTCATTGGGTCAAATTCATCTGTTGTCTCTACCGTTCTCCCAACTCCACTAATCACTTGGAGCTCTTCGACTTCTTCTCTTTGCAACTTGACTTTCTCCAGTCCAACTTTCCTAACAGTGAGGTAATTTTCCTTGGTGATTTTAATGTTCACAACTCCAGCTGGCTTCCGTTTTCTAGTCACACCGACCCAGCTGAGGCTTTTGCAATTAATTGACCTTGCACTGATTGTTCATTTACCTACAAGGATACCGGACAATCCTAACCATAAAGCCAACACGCTTGATCTTTTTCTCACAAACAATCTTTTTAAGTACACGGTCGAAGTGAATGGTCCTTTAGGTATCTCAGACCACACTTTGGTGATTGTCTTTTCTCCAATGGAGCCTTTATGTCATGGCAATTCCCAACCTCGTGTTGATTGGCATTACAAGAATGCAAAATGGGATGGCCTGCGAGATTTCGTTTGTTCTTTTCCTTCGTCGGAGTACTGTTTCAAAACTCCTGATGTCAACGTTTGTTCAGATCGTGTCAGTGAAATTATTCTTGTAGGAATGGAATCCTTTATCCCACCCTCCACTTTAAAATCTCGTTCTTTATCTAAACTTTGGTTTTCCAATAAATGTGCTAAGACTGCTCAGGAGAAGAATGTTGTATATCGCAATTGGCTTGTTTACAATTATTCAGTTTCATTTTCTGCCTGCATCAAAGATCTAAACAATTGTAAAGCAGTTATTATTCCGTCCAAACTAGAGTTTGAACAGGCTAAAAGTAGAGAACTTGCTTCTTGCCCTAATGGTAGCCGAGCATTCTGGTCTTTTGCGAAAGCTATTGGCCGCAACTTTTGCCCATCTCGGCTCCCACCTCTGTCAAAACCAGATGGTTCTGTTGTCACTTCAGTCAAGGATAAAGCTGACCTGCTAGCATCCCATTTTCCTTCCAACTCGTGTATTAATGATCTTGGTAAAGCACCTCCCTCCATTCCCAACATGTTCCATTCAATTTTTCCTGTGTTCTTCCGTCAAAAGATGTCAGAAGGATTTTGACGAATCTAGATGCTAAGAAAACTCCAGGTCCCGATGGTATTTCTCCACTTGTTCTCAAAACCTGTGCTCCTGAACTTTCTAATATTGTTTGCCGCCTTTTTTCACTTTCTTATTCCAAAGGTGTTTTTCCTTCTGCTTGGAAATTTTCTTATATCCAACCAGTTCCTAAAAAGGGTGACAAATCCCTCCCATCCAATTATCGTCCCATTGCAATTACTTCTACTCTTTCTAAAGTAATGGAGAAATCAATTAACCGCCAACTCTTAAACTACCTAGAAACCTTCCGTCTGATCAACGATCGCTAGGATGGATTCCGTCAGTGTTGATCGACTGGTGATATTCTGGCTTATGTTACCCATTTATGGACTAATTCAATGGAAAGGTTCGGTGAAACACAAGTAGTTGCTCTTGACATCTCAAAGGCTTTTGATCGTGTCTGGCCTAAAGGTCTTCTAAACAAGCTTCCATCTTATGGTTTGCCAACTGTTTTTTGTAATTGGTTATCCAGTTTTCTCTCTGATCGCTCACTGCGGGTGACGGTTGAAGGCTCTCTGTCTTCTAAGTTCTCCACTAATGCCGGTATCCCCCAAGGTTCAGTTCTTTCCCCCATTCTTTTCCTCTTGTGTATTAATGACCTTCTTCCATTGACTGGAAATCCTATCCATAGTTTTCCCGATGATAGCACATTGTATTCCACTTTCCAGTTTGAGAAACCTTGTCCTGCTCAATCAGCTTCAACGTCTCGAATATCCGCTACCAGTTCCTGAAATGCCGATTTCAGGTAATTCTCCAGTGGGGCAAAGACAACTTTAAAACTTGAATTCAAGTAATTACAGCACTTGTTTTTACCTTAATTTATTATCCGTCAATAAAATTTATTGAGAAAAACGTTCGTTTTTGGAATACCGGTATCCCGATTACATAAATTAAAAATACTGAAATATCGGTATTACGATTTTGACCGGTATTGTAAGCCCTACGTAGGAGTATCTTCCTCCAGATTGTCTTCTGGAAAAAGCCTTCAAGGAATAGCCTGCACAGTGGAGAACCAATCAGTAGTCATCAAGCCGTCAGTTTGGACAGAGGTATGTATTTCTGGACAAATTATCTTATCTCGAAAGATTTTATAAATTAGTCCACATTGGTTGGAATTGCTTGCTTGAGGTTGCTTGCTCATGGCCTTTGCCATGAGGGCTTTTTTTTTTACCTTCAGTTAGAGATTTAAAATACTCCATATGTTCTGGCGAAAATGTTCCTTTAAGCGTGCAACATCGGAATCAATAAGTTATGTGTGCCGTTGAATATTCGTTTGGCACCAATATCCAGGTGTCTTAAAACTTCAAGTTGAGCCGTCCATCAAGGGGTTGAGACCGTTCCCCTCTTTACTTTTCTTTTAGTTAGTAGAATTTGACAAAGCCCTAAACAAGGTGTCCTGTAATATATTTGCATATTCAAGAGCAGAGAGAGACTGTTAAGTTGTAAAGCTCTTTCTTCAGCAAACTCAAATTGCAAAGTTTCTTTAAATTTTGACCAATTAATATTTTTCATTGAGGAATCTTAACGGCTCCTCAAAGAGAAATATTTGATTAGTACATATACCTCTGAAGATTAGTAGATATACCTCTTCCTTTGCAATTTACTGTTAAATCCAAAGCAATAGCTGGACGTTTGTAATTACAAATGTCAGGACAAACTCTCCAATTTTCCACATGTTGCGAAAAACTAACAGAGGTCAGCGTAAGATATACACTGTATGATCACTGAATTGTGAACACCCCTATGAAAATTTAATGCGATCCGTTGACCACGTGAGGTACTAGAGTGCCAAATTAGTGGACCTAAAATTCCGAGCGTAATGGATAAAAGAAAGGATTTATCAGACTTTGATAAAGGACAGATTGTGGGTGCTCGATGAGTTGGTGCCTCTATTTCCCAAAGAGGTGGGAAATAGAGGTGGGGTGTTCGAGAGCCGCTGTAGTTAAAGTGTACCAGGACTAGTGTCAAAATGGTCAAAGAACAACCCAATGGCAAAACTGCAAAAGTTAGCGAAAGGTTGATGTTAGAGGTGAGCGCCGGTACGACGACTTGTACAGGCGAACAGGCGCAGCACTGTTGAAGAGTTGACTACCTAATGCAACATGGGCCAACCCGAAACAATATCTGGCATGACCATGCGTCATACGCTCGCACCTATGGGCACCTATGGACGCAGGTTTGCTGCCGACGCCACAAGGCGATCCTACACCTGTGCTCACTTGCACAGGGCTTTTACTCCAGTTCCTGGGTGGGGGGGAGAGAGGGGACAGCTCTCCCCCCCTGTCCACCCCTCTTTTCCTCCTGGTGGGGCATGAGCATGCCCCACTGACCTTCTCTGGGGCCGTCTTCCCTATTGACCCCATATTTCTGACTTTTCCCCGCAGCCTTCAGTCTCCTCCCCACTCTGATTAAATATCATAGCGTATGCCCCACACTACCAAAATTTTAATTGTTCAAATCAAGACACACATGCCCTTTTGGCCTCTAATAAACTCTTAGCGTCTTACCCTGAAAATCGCCGCGTGTTGCATTACAATTTTTTTTTTTTTTTTTTTTTTTTACATAGGCCCTAGCCACTGAAATCTCAGGAAACTAGGTGGCAGGGCCTGCCAGAGTAAACCTCCATACTACTGTGTACCTGGTCTGCCTCCACGGGGCCAAGTGTGGGCAACGTTGGGCTTCAGTAGAGGTCCAGCGGCTAAATGGCCAGATGAACAACGATACATAACATTACACTTATACAAAATCCATACACTTTTAAATCTCTGGCCTTCCCAGTGAACTGGTACACCTACAATGAAAGCAACGCAGAGATGGGGGAAACCCCTGGTGCCGTTAGACATCAATACACTTTACACTTTACACTTTACACCTATGGGCTATACCAGCAGACGACCCAAACGACATCCTCTACTAACCAAGTTTCGTCGGCGTTAAAGACTAACATGGTGCAAAGAGCATGCAAGTTGTTCAAGTTGGACCTTAGAAGACTGGAAGAAGGTGTTCTGTCGGTTGATTCACGTTATTTACTCCACACCGTGTATGGTCATGTACTGTTTGGCGTAAACAACATGAAGCTGTTCATCCATCATGCATGGTATCAAAGGTGCAGGCCGGTGGAGGCGGTCGTAAGGTGTGAGGCATGTTTCACTGGCAGGAACGTCGATCCCTGGTGCATGTGGAACAACGTATCAGTGGTCTTCGCTATCGTCAACTGCTTGCTGACTGTGTACAGCAAGTTCCTCTCAACTACATTGATACACTAACCTCTCAACGTCCTCTCAACTACATTGATACACTAACAGAATTCGAAATCAACCAAGCAGAATTATTGAGCACAATCCACAGTATGAAAAAGGACCTCACACGAGGCCCGGACGGTATCCCTACTGTCATATGGAAAAAATGTGGAACCACACTTGGAAAGCCATTACTTCACTTAATAAAATTGGTATTTGAGAGTGGAATCTATCCAGCTCAACTGAAAAAGGCCTTTGTTACTCCTCTTTATGAAAAAGGAGACCCACCTTCACCCAACAATTACAGACCAGTTTGTCAATTGAATACACTCTCAAAGATAATTGAATCCATTGTAATGAAGCAGCTATTTAACTTTATGAAATTTAATTTGTCAGTTTACTCCCACGGATTTCTCAAGGGTCGTTCCACCTGCACAGATATGATTTCGTTTGTTTCGAATATATCCCAGGCGCTTGACGAAGAAAAACACGTCGACTCCATCTTCCTTGATTTAAGCAAAGCCTTCGACAAGGTAGTCCATCAGAGACTAATCAACAAACTGCATCACTATGGTCTCAGAGGACAGGCACTAAACTGGATTGAAAACTACTTTGAAGGTAGAGAAATGTCCGTGACATTTAAAGGTAAAACCTCATATCCTTTAAAGCCTGAAATTGGTGTATCACAGGGTTCATCCTTAGGCCCGCTATTATTTCTTATCTACATCAACGACCTGCCAAGCACCCTTGGAGACTACCAAATCAAAATCAATATATTTGCAGTCGACATAAAAATCTATAAAGGAATTCGCAGTACCAATGACTGCATCATCCTAAAGGAAGTTCTTCAACGAGTTATTCAGTGGTTGAAGGAGAAAAAAATGGCAGTTAATGAAAACAAGTGTGAGCTGATGAGCTTTGCTAATGCACACAAGGAAAACAAACTTAATTTTTTCTTATTGAATCAACAACAAGGCAATCAAAACAGTCAGTACAGCCAAAAAATTAGGTAGCTTTATTAAAGAATCATTTTTCTTTGATGTCCATGTCTATAACATGGGCATCCTGGCTACTGCAACAGGATCTAGATAATTTAGGCAGATGGGCTAAGAAATGGCAACTGAAGTTTAACCTTGACAAATGCAAAGTACTGCATATGGGTAGAAGTAACCCCAGAGAAACGTACCAACTGTGGGGTACTACACTTAAGGTGGTAGAAATTGAAAAAGACCTGGGTGTAATTGTGCAGTCAGATATGAAGTTTTCTGAGCAATGCAGACAGGCTGCAGGGGCAGGTCATGGGGTTTTGTCAATGATATATAAGAATTTTGCTAGCAGGGAGAAGGAGGTGATTGTCCCTCTGTATAAGGCAATGGTCAGTACACACCTTGAGTACTGCGTACAGGTCTGGAAGCCTCATTTTAGGAAGGATGTAGATTTACTTGAGCGTGTACAGAGAAGGGCAACAAGATTGGTGAGGGGAATGAAGGGATCCTCTTACGAAGAGAGGCTTAAGTTCTGAAAATTGCAGTGGCTGGACACTAGGCACCTACGCGGTGATCTGATTGAGGTGTATAAGGCCTTGAATGGGTTGAGCACGCTGAATTCTGATGGGATCCTTCCACTTGTTCAGATTACGAACCTAAGGGGGCATAAATTCAAATTAAGAAAAGACAGATGTAGAATAGATGTGCGGAAATTTGCCTTTAGCCAGCGGGTGGTTAATTGCTGGAACATTCCATCTGTCGTTGTGGAGGTTGATAGGTTGAATAAATTTAAAGAGGAACTGGACAGGCATTTGGAGGGAATGGTGTGATTTTTTTTTTTTTTTTTTTTTTTTTTTTTTGGCTGATGCTGCATAAGCTCATACACTTGCTTTCTTGCATCACATGCCACTACTACTACTACACTGTGAAGGCAGCTAGCAAAAAACTAGATTTCCTGAAAAGAATTAACTGAGACTTCAATCAGTTGGCACTTTTCATCTTTCTTTACAAAATCTGTTAGGCCAGCCCTAGAATGTTCCTCACAGGTCTGGTCCCCACATGTTGCTTACCAAAAATTAGAAATTGAAAATATTCAGAAAAGAGCAATCCAGTACATCTGTTTTAAAAGTGGCCTTGAATACAATGAGAAATCCTACCAAGAGTGGTGTGTATTCTTTGGACTCGAAACGCTGGAAAAAAGAAGAGATAAAGCCGACTTACTCCTTCTTAACCAGCTGTTAAATGGTACCCTGAATTGCCCTCATCTCGTCTCACAAATAAATTTCAACGCACGGACAAGAGCATTAAGAAACCATCCACTGCTGAAACCATCCTATGCAAGAACAAATTATAGATACTACAACAGGAATGCAAGATCAATGAAGAAAGAATCTCCTTGCAAGTTCTAAGACTCTGATTGTGTAATGTGTGTGAAGAAATACCAGTGCTCTGCCTTACCCCTACCGGTTCACTTAAATAGGACGGATGAGTCCTACTTTTATTTATTTACTTTTATTTTATCTGGACATTTCAATTCACTAGTCTTCTTATGTACATTTACTTTTCCCTTTACTTTGGAAATGTATACTCCAAGCTTCTGCTTTGAAGCTGTGTAATAATAATGCTTTTTAGCTGCACCCTCAGGCACGTTTATTTGCTGTTTTGTAGCGGTTAACAATAATAATAATAATACACCCCGCTTTGTTACACTTTTTCCCGAATGGAGATGGTGTCTTCCAAGATGACAATGCATCGAGCCATCGGACACTTGTTCAGGAATGGTTTGAAGAACACAGTTCTGACTTCCAGAATATCGATTGGCGTCCGAACTCGCCCGATATCAATCCCATAAAGCACTTGTGGGACACTATGGAAAGGCATATCAGGCATTTGGATACACCCATCATCTCCATACCTGCATTGCTGACCGCATTACACACAGCTTGGTTGGTCAAAAGCTTCCGACATCTCGTTAAATCAATACCACGTCAGATAGCTGCTGTACTGAGGAAAAAAGGAAGGCCTACGATGTATTTGGTAGGTGGTCATAATTCACTGATCACTCAGAGTATATCAGACTGTCCGTGAGCGTTCCAAGAGGTCAAGGGCATACGGGAAGAATTTTCCCATATGTTCCCCGAGAACCCCGAGCGTCGTTTCCATCTCTGAAGCAAAGACGATATTTTGAATTTGAATCAGTGGAAACCAATACATTTGAATTACGAAAGGTGTTGTTAATTTCCTCCAATAAATGCAACGAGTTCTCTATATCCAAAGGGGGAGTATAGAGCAGTGTAATGGGACTAGGTAAAAGTCCAAAAATTAAGTGTAAATATGGACGCAAGAAGAGAAAGATGTAGAAAATCGGGTTGTGATTATTACAGTAAGTCCAAGTTTGAAAATCACAATGGCGGTTTTCGGCTGTTTTTACTCAAAAAGCGACAACTCTGGTGACCAAAGGATATTCGACCACGTGATAATTTGTCCGTATGCCTAAGCATCGCATAAGACTCTTGCAAAACTGAGATATCATATTTATCCTGCAGGCAGGAAACCCTCAACTTGTCCGCTACACATCTGGAACGCTGTGCGTTCACCTGCATTATTTTTAGATAATACTTATTTTCAGAACCGTTGTATTTTAATTAGTTAAAATTTTTATTATTCATTTACAATCTTCTGTCTTGCAATTTCAACTGCCCTCAGATATTCAAGCACGCGTGGGCGTCTGACCGAGTGGGCATTGTCCCTGTTTCTCCTCTTACAATTTATACACTTCGGAGATTCTGCATAAATATATACGCCTTTCGCGCAGTGACCGCATGTCATGGACTTATGAGTGCAAAATTGTGTAAGATGGCCAAAGGGCAAAATACGGAAACATTTTGTTACAATTGTAAATTGCTTAAATTTATGGGCTGAAAATCCCAAGAAAATCCTGTCGTTCTCTATAACACGTGTAAGCACTCTTGGCGAAAAGCGTATAACCGGATTGGTGACCCTTGTCTTATTCCCAGAACTAAAACGAAGTATAACCTCATCCTTTATTTCCTCCAACGAGAAACCATAATCCCCAAGATAGATTTTTGTGCTCAATAATTTCATCCTTAGTTACAGTGGCGGACAAAAAAACTGCATCACTGGTGAATTTTGCAAATAATGTGTTTTGCGCTGCTTTGTGGGTTGCAGAAGTGTTCGAAATGCATTTGTTGGATGAGATGTATATCTCTGTGAACGAAATCCAATGAAAACACTCCATCTGGTATAACTAATGGCTATAAATATTTCTCCAAAGGGTAAAATGCGTATTAATGGAAATATGAGAAATCATACAAATAGCAATCATTACAATCAAACATACATTTACGTGTACAAACTGAAATGACAAGTTAACGTAATAGTATTATGTAACTGTAAGTCAGAAAAATAAGTCCTCAATATTTTGTTGTTTCTCGTCGAGCTGCAATTACAGCCTTGCAACAATCTGGCATACAGTTAATCAACTTCTGGATATACGGTTGCCCAATGTCGTGGTATTACACACCCCAGCAATGCTGTCCTGCAGTTGAATCTTGCTTATTAGCTTCTTCCTAGCAAATTTAGACGATATCAATCCCATACTGCATCTTAAGGAAGAAATTCGAGAAAAAACATTGGTGTAAGTACGTTTTAAGCCTTGTGAGTCAAGAAGAAAACCTCTTCTTTAAATCTAAATAGCATAAAACAAATTTTGCTGTGTGGTAAGGTGCTGAGTCCTGTTGAAAAGTGCAGTTTTGGAAGTCTGTGTGGTGATCCCTAATAACGGGTTTCAGGCATTCCTCCAAGATAGCAGTGTAGGTTTCTTGCATTCACCGTTCCATTAATAAACTTAATTCGCCCCATGCTTTGCTTTTTATGCATCCCCAGACCATCTGACCAGCGGGGAACTTTACAGTCGGTGTTATGCAATCAGGATGGTATGCCTCCGATTTTCGTTTTCCATTTACATATCGCTTCCCATCCGAGCCAAGCAGGTTGAATTTCGATTCGTCAGAAAACATGACGGCGTCCCATCGGTCTTTTGTCCATGAAAAATGGGTTTTAGCCGAAGCAAGTCGCTTCCTTCTCATTTGTTGGGTCAACAAAGGCTTCTCGTGGGCCGATAGCCATGCAGACCACATTCCGAAAGCCTCTTTGGACAGTTCGTGCATTTGTTTCAACACCAGTGGCCATCTCAAATTCCGGGTTTAGATCAGGAGCACTAGCATGGCGATTACGAAGGCATAGCCGTTTCCAATAACGATCTTGGGAAGTCACTTCCCTACGACCTAATCCAGGTCTTCTCTTCACGCCACATGTTTCAAGCTTTAATTTCAGCACCCGGGATACTGTTGACTGGTAGCAGCCTATTTTATCAGCGATCGTACACGTAGAAAGTCCTTCCTGGGACAGAGCAACAGCTACACTTTTTTTCTTGGTGTCAACTGAACATATGGAGCCATGCTTACACCTCTGCAAAACAGGATACTATTGAGCATGTATACCCTTCCAACGCCGTATTTATAGAAATGGCTGATTCAATTCCTTCCAATTACTGTCTGATGCAATAGAAGCGTTATCTGACGCAATACCTTTGCTTTGCGACAAACAAAATGACTTTAATCAAACAATACCTTATAGGTTTCACTATAAATGTTACTTTTTTTAAGTTGATACAGTTTTTTTGTCTGCCACTGCAAGTCCTTTGACCCGTCATATACTAGAATTGCAGGGAAAGTCATTTTAGGTTTATCTGACTGCAATTCGACAACACTAAAAATAGGAGATTGTCTGAGAAAACCTAAGTACTTCCTCCCTTATTAGTTGTCTCGACTAAAATTCCATCGTTACGAACTCTTCTGACATTTCTGATTTTTAAATTGTTATATTCTGATCGCAAAGATTTATTTATTACATCTTTTTATATCCGAATCAGAGGGCAGCTTGGATCCTTCTACCGGTCTGAAGATGCCCACGTGTTGAAGGATAGTGTACTGTGTTGAAACAAGTCTAGCCTCCTTAGGAGCAGTCTCAGCAGTGTCAATAGTATCAAAATCCTTCTTGTGTTCTATTCTATCACCCTCAAAAAATGACTGCTGCTGTCGATTCAACCTTGACTATCAGCATAAGATGTCTGTATTAGTGGTATAAAGCCAACATTTCCTTTCATAATCTTGAAAAATATGTTAGCTCTCACTTGACTTGCAATTCCTCTGTTTTAACTTTCAATTTCTCATTTTCTATAATCAGTGATGTAGTGATTGTTTCCAGATCAGCTCAGAGGATGTGAATAATATTTGAGGATGTCTTGGTTGTTTTATTAGACTCGACCGCCATAAATTCGCTCAACGTTTTCTTAATTTTCGTCATGGCAACATGTACAGTTGTGCCATTAACATGACATTCTGCTTCTATCTTAATAACCGGATCTGAATTCGGTTTGACTTTATTACCTTTTTCACTGCATCACACGAGTTAACTTGCAAGGATGAGGCAGAAAGCTCAGAGTCACTATATACAATATTTACAGCAGAAGCTATATTATCAGCTTCAGGATCCTTTTCACTAGACTCCAGATTTGGAATTTTACGTGAGCAGGAAGTAGATTTCATTCCTTCCTCAGCCAAGTTCTGATTAACTCTAATCAGTGTAAAATTTAACTTTTTCCGTTTAGTTTTAGTCGGTTGCAATGAACGTCCTGAGTGTCTGGTCGACTGACTGCTAGACTGGCTTGAAACGGTTGCCGAAAGTGGAGAAAAGTCCGATTCAACCTCATGTGCGGCTGACGATGAATGTGATAAATATTTTTCCTCGTGTATTGAATACAGAACTTACCAGTTCTGTATTCAATGTTTTCTTGTTTCTGCAAGTGTATTATAAACTACAGAATACAAAGACAACAATATGATCCAGTTAGTCCGCTTGATCCGTGAGAAAGGTTTCTTTTATTTAAGAAAGGGTAAATTTTCAAACCGAAGTATCCCCATTGATCCACTGCACTGCTTCTGAGGCAGTGGATGTTATAATACGGATAGAGTACCTACCTGATACCTAATGTAAGCAAAAACAGATTTTTATTGTGGCCCACTTGTAAGAGATGAGACCCTTTGCATAGAAGTTATCAAGTTTCTAAATTTAAGGAATTTGTATCTTGCCAACAAGCCACAAGGGGCGTAGCAAAAATATGTATAAGGTAAGTAATTCAGTGGGATTGGTTAAGATACCTGGAATTGGTCTTGATATCCAATAGGAGAGCCGCAAAAAGAGTTAAAGGCAAGCCCAATATCAAAATTATTACTATGTATTGGCAAGTTCACTGAAACGACTATATACACTTCACACCTTACCCCGATGAAGGTTTAGTCATATATTAACCACTATTAGTCTACGACCAACGCCTCCTAGCAACAGTCAAGATGATAACAGGCATCATTGCAACACCTTCATTCTGGGATACCTGTGGCTGGAGGACCCCCCCCCCCTGCTGCCCTTAGGGCCAATCCCGAGCTCTACTCGCATTCAGCACGACTCCATCTCTCGGACAGGTTGCTCCCTCAGCAAATGCTCAAGCAAACCCAGGCACTTGACGCCGACCTGAACAAATTCGCTGTTGACCGGACTTACCGGAAAAAAATTTATGACTATCAGGACTAATCAGCAATGACTGATGTGTACCTTGCATCTGTTCCTGTCTGATTGAGTTGGTGCTCTTATCTCGATGTTAAGTCAGCTTAATCAAACGTAACTCTCATAAGGAATTCTCTCCTTTGTATCAAAATATGTTTTTATTTGTAAAATTACCTTTTTTTGTAAATAATTGTTAGATTTTCCAGGAAGTTTCGAGAGGCTGTAAAAATGTAAACCCCTGGCTTTTTGGCCGTGAAGGGCATTAAACATTATCTCTCTCTCTCTCTCTATTACTGAAGTTTCCGGGTATAGATACCAGAGAGAGAGAGCGCTAATACCAATATGGCAGCTTCCAAAATAGAGTTCTGCCACTTTTTGGCGCCAAAAACTACAGTAACGAAGATTTTTTTTTTTTTTGGTAGTTGTTGGCGCATCGGCTTCTGTGGCCATAATGCACATCCCCAGGTTTTTTGTAGTATTTGATCCAAGCCCGAAGCCTGATTCGAACCCGCGACCTTTGGGTTGCGAGGCAGGCACTTTACCCACCTGGCTAGCCCGGTCGGCACAGTAACGAACACGAAGTAATGCTGCTATGTTAAATCTCCATGGAGTTTGCGTGTACATTCAATACTATTGTAGAGATCGGCAGCCATGTTGTATAAAGCAGTCTGTTTCAATCATACAAAGTCTATGGGGAACAAAAAAAAAAAACTAACATCAACCGACTCACCATACATTCATGTACGCATGATGTCACGTTTTACAGAAGGGCGAAGAACAAAATACATAAAAAATAGGGCATTTTCAAGAGCACATAATCCACTGAATACAATACCAAACGGGCGAGTCCAACTGACCTTTAAGATCATTTTATTCTTCCCACCTGGCTACAGAAAGTATAGCGGTTGTAGAGAAGGCAGATGCCCGATTTCGGTGGAGAAAAGTTGGGCCATCAGCCGAAAGATAAGGGAAGGGAACAATTCTCTGGAACGGGAAGAAATTCACACAGCAAGGGAACCGTGTGATAATCGCCAAAATCGCCGGAGTAGCGGTTGAAGACCAACAGAATCCTGCGCTGTCCAAAGATTGGGTCAGCAAATCATATCCCGGGAAGTTCGGGATTAGCATATATATATTGAAATTTTGATCGGCCTAGCAGAAACTTTGAAGCATATAGTGGAAGCATTCAACTGGCTAAAGTCTAGACATCATCATCATGGTTCACAGTATGATTAGGCGGTAGGGTATTCCTTCTTGAGAACAGAACTTGGGCAAATTAATTGAACGCATGATAGAGCATTTCTTCTTCAATGAGCAAGTATTCATGTCCATGTGGTACATATTGGATCAAATTGTAAAAGGTGCTACGAAGGTTCTCAAAGAGTGAGAAGAGGTATTTTAGATTGTTGCAGTCCTCGATCTGTTTACAAGAACAATAATGGATATCTATTATGACCTTGGAAGTCAATTTGTAATGGTGTGTGTATTTTTGTAATCTGTTTGTTTGTGAATTTCTACAATCTCCTTTTGCATTTCTGTAATTTACGAATTTCATTTGTATGAAAGTGAGAAATAATAATTGGAATTTCTATTTATCCGATTTTAATGAAACGAGATTTGGCTCGAGAAATATTTTTAGGAAATCCAAATACAAATTTTCATGAAATTCCTTCGCGTGGAAATTCCCCCTGGTTCATGCACACTAACGAACGAACAAGGGGAGGACAAAACACACACTGCGATTTCTGCTGCACGGCCATCTTACTGACACTGAATGAGGCGGTGCTCGAACGACTCATTACATACACTCACGGCACATCCAAGGTCATTGTTGAGGTGCCAAATAAAACTGAGTGAGTTACCACACAGTTCGCTGCTGCGATCACACCAATGCGAAGATGGGGGAAACCCCTGGTGCCGTTAGACTCTAAACACATGCACACCAATCCATCAAATATTTCCGAAGATAATTAAAAGGGAATTCATGGACACCTTTTTCGAAGATCCTGTGTAATAATTTCTAATATTTATAATTGGAAAAGAGGCTGATGATTGCACAATACTTTTATGAAATCAACAGTTAACACAATCGCTATGTACATTACAGTGAGTGGACAGAAATCATGGGACACCTATCTGCTAATGGGTAGGCCCACCATTATCCCGGATAAGGGCAGTCACGCGGGGAGGCACTGAGTCCAATAGTTCACGGAAGCATTCCACAGGTATTTACCTCCATGGTTGCTTCACTGCTGTCTATAATTACATTGCATTCCTGGGTAAAGGATCCAAAACTCGAACGGACGTTTCCACAGCATCCCAAAGATGCTCCACTGAGTTCATGTCCGATGAACGGAGAGGCCATTCCTTGGTGGTAAATTCTGAGGAATGCTCTTCGAACCATGTTGTAGTCACCAAGGCTCCGTTGGGAAGCGATTGTCCTTCTGGAAGGGTCCATTGCCCAGTGGATGCATGATGACCACAAAGAGATGCAGATTGTCTGCAAGAATGGACATGTAACCTGGACCGTTCAGAGATCCGTCTAGACGTTCCAGAGGACCCAACGTGTGCCAGGTAAATACGCCCCAGACCATTATCGACCGTCCACCTGCCTGAACAGTTACTTGTTGACATGATGGGTGCATATCTTCGTGTGGTTTCCGACAGATACGAACCCTGTCTCCAATCATCCAAGGTCCAGTGCGGATGTTCTTTCGCCCAGTTGAGGCGTAGGGTCTGTGTCGTGGTGGTAGAAATGGGACTCTGGTGGTTGTCGTTGTTATTTGGTTTTTAGGAGCATTAGCAACTAAGGCCATATTGCTCCGGGATATGCGGTTGTCATTCCCTGATTTTTCTGCATCCTCCATATTTTGTGGCCCACGGGCTCGAACCCCGGTCTGATCAAGAAGCGTGTGCTACGCATTGCTGCTCCTGCCCACCTGGCTACGGAGGCGCCTACTCTGGTGGTTCGGCGATTCCCATAACCTATTGCGGCTATTTATAGCCTGAGGGTCTTGGTGGAAACGTTTGTGGCATATCCCTGGTTAAAGTCGGCGATGATGTACCGTTTTACCTGAACACTGATTTGTGCCACTGTTGCTCTCCGGTTGACTGAAACAATGCGAGACAAACGTCGATGGCCACATTCATCCACCACCTTTCTCTGTCCACAGCGCTGTCAACGAGATGTTTTCCATAAATGGCGTATTTCTGTTACACACTTCATACGGTCGAACGGGGACAGTGCAATTTCTGTACCTCCTCCGCGATAGAGTGATCCATACGAAGGAAATCCACTATCATCCTACTTTCAAAGTCTATTAATTCCCGACGTTTATCCATACTGACATCGAATTACCGTCTACCTGAAAGCAATGATGTAGTGTACGTATATACCTGACATGCGGTGGGCTCGTCCACTAGCGAGAGGGCTGACAGCGTCGCGTCCAGGAATCAGGTGTCCCACGAACTCAGTCCTGCCAGTGCATTTTATTGGGTTGTTATATGCCGGTGCGTAGCCTTTTTGTCTCTATCTGCAAAAATATTTCCAGTGTTCGTTGGCCTCTCACATCAAAGACTGTCTCCGAGTACACGATCGCCAGGGCTGGATAGGACTCAGCTCATCGGTGTATATCCATTGAAGTGTTTATGGTTGAAACGTTATTTTTTTATTAAATTTAATACTTTTATAATAATGACTTGTTTCTTATTTAATCCTCATACCGCACACACACACACACACACACACACACACACACACACACACACACACACACACTATAAATTAAGGCATAGCGTCCGTGCATATTAACTCCCCCACATCGCGTATTACGAACTTATGCATCTTGGTACCTGACGGTCACCGTCATATCCTCCTGTTTACTCTTAGGTGTTTTAAACAAAAGAACTTCTCAGGCTGCGGTGAGACTCATGAGGGAGTTCGTAAAGAATTTATTAAGCTCTTTAAACTACGCCTGTCGATAAAATTAACAGAACAAGCAGAAACCGTGTTGTTACTCGAGCAGCCTGCGATAAAACAGAAAAAAGTTTGGTACGCTTGTGTTCTCTGATGAGGTCTGTTTTCTCCAATAAATAGATTCTTGATGTTATTTTATATGGAGGCAAAGATGAGTGCAATTCCATCCCTCTGAAGTCAGAGAACAAATCCTCGAACCTTATGCGACTTTTATGGGTGCAGTTAGTCCTGATTTTCAACGGCACTTCGTATTGAGCTGAAGTGGTAAAGCAATATCTTGAAACTAAAATATCTTGAAACTAAAGACACTGAACGACTGTTTTGGCCAAGATGACCACCAGAAAACTCGATCGAGAATTTGTTTGACTCCGTTTGGCGTCGCATTGCAGTGCGTGAGACAACTCCTCAGTCACTTATACAGGTAAGGTCTGCGCTCGTGTAGGAATGGGATTGGTTACCACTGAATCTTATAGACACTCTTACATCAAGCATGGTTACTTCTGTCGAGCCTGTTTATTCTTTGGAAGGTTCATACGATGTACTAATGTCCTGTGACCCCATTTTCGAGCATCTTGTATCCACTTCTGTAATGTCCCTATAAATAACCGTAACTATAAATATTCCGTATATCTGTCTGAAGTTTCTCACCCTCTCATCATTTCATCGTTATTCTATGGTACACCGCAATTCCAATTTCTTTTCTAGCTATAACGCAAACCGCACGAGGTACACCACATTTTCTTCGTGTTCCTTTAATTTTATCCACCAGTGTATCTGTTGTTGTAGGGATCAAACGCCGATTGTACTGAGGAGATATTCCAAGCATATTTACATGAACTTATTTGCGAAATTTGGAGATGAAAAAACACAGAGCATGTGGTTAATGAATTAATTTTTAAGTTGATTTAATTATTTAATAAATAATTGTTAAAAGCTAAATATTATTATATAAATTATTAAGTTAGTCTTCTTATTACATTTGTACCTGCCGGTACACGTTACCAAAGATTTCTGTCCTGTACATTTTGTCTGTACATAGTTTCTCTGGATCTATATTTAAATTATTAAAATAATTCACAGTATTTGCTGGGAAGAATCTCCCCAGAGAGTCCAATTGAGTCAATTCGCAATTGAAACTTGATTCTTCCCTATTTATTTTCGGTCGTATCATCCGAGGGCGAGTGATCACGTTTCCCACTTTCGGCACATCTATTCTCTCCGTTAGTAGCTTTGCCAGAGTTAAGATGTTCCTGGTTATGATGATATACTTCCAGGGTGTGATGTCCGGATTGGCAGACAAGACAGCTCTAGAAATGGTAAACGGTTTCCCGGAGATCTTATTTAGCCATCTCAGGAGACAGTATTCTACTCCTAAGAAGGTCTTGATGTTGTTCTCGGGGGGCCTATGACCAGATAGTAGATGCGTACAACGAAATCGGTGTAACGCCTTTAAGGATGTATTGAATCATAAGATGAGGGCTTCAGAGACCGGCGAGTTCTTGTCTAGTGCTCCAGAATGCTGCGTATGTCTTTTTCCTAATGTGTTCGAAGTGAGGTATGAAGTTTAATCCTTCATCCCACTTAAGACCAAGGTCAACATGTGTGGGGGAATTTTGGACTCTGGTATTGTTCACAAAAATCGTAATTTCATTTTTCTTCTTTTTGTTGGTTAAGGTCATTTGGGCAGTTTTATTTTCATTAAGTTTCAGGCCAATGTAGTGCAGATATTCTTCTAGCTTGCTGATTGTCTTGTTTGCTTCCTCTGATAGATGGGGTGCAGTTTCTTGTTCTTTAGAGGTTACAAAAAATTTCAAATGGTCAGCATATGTAATAAATTGTTCACAGTTTTGAGCTAAAAATGGGTCTAGTGCTATTGCGAAGAAGGTGGCGGACAATACGCCCCCTTGAGGAACTTCCCTGGAGATACAGTAAGTTGCTGTTTGTTTCCCGTTTATTGCGAAAATATGTCATTGTTGAAAGGTGTTAATCAGAATGCTTAAAATGCTTCCTGAAATGTGAAACGCAGGTCCACCTTTACCAACCTACTGCAAACCACCAACACCATTCTTGGAGCTCTACAAGGTAGGGCTGAGATGGAAATTGTTTATCTGGATATCCAGTCTACATTCGGCAGCATAGACATCCAGCCCCTCCTGCAACTTTGTGAGGACTGATACCAGATAAAAGACAATATACTGGAATTTTAGGCGCCTCAGTAGCCAGGTGGGAAGGAGCAGCAGTGCGTATTACACGCTTCTTGATTAGACTGGGGTTCGAGCCCGTCACTACCAAATACGGAGGATGCGGAAAGGTCAGGAAATGACCACCGCATATCCCGAAGCAATATGGTCTTAGTTGCTAATGCTCCTAAAAAAAAAAAAAAAAAAACTGGAATTTTTTAATTCGCTACTTACGACCAGGGTCCTTCACATGACTGTGAATAAAAAATCTTTCACAAGGAAAGTTTGTGTAGGTGTTCCCCAGGGCGGAGTTCTTTCAGGGCTCCTCTTTACGGCTGCCATCCACCCATTTCTGTGACAGCAAACAGAATTCATCAGTTATGCAGACGACTTGAAGCTCCTATATCGGATCAACGGGACCGCCCGACCTGATGCTGTTTCTGAAACCGTTATCAACAGCCTTAAGAATCTGATTACAAACTTGGCACAGTTTTCTCTTAAGATAAATCCAAACAAATCTTCACAAATGGTGTTTTCACTCAAATCAAACCCAACGCAACTAAACCTGGAAATTCGCGGAACCACCCCAGTCACCAAGCACAGAGATCTCGGCGTTATATTCGACCCTAAACTCAGTTTCAAATACCATGTTGCAGACATTCATAACAAGGTCTGTAGATCAAGATGGCTTACCAAACAACACGTCCTATAGTCTGCGCGGGTTGCACAGTGGTATCGTCATCGTCCTCCCCACACCGGGTTGAAAAGGCCTGGGTTCGAATCCTGTCGATGACGCGAGGAACTTTAATGGGCTTTTTTCACTCCGTGGCTGAGTTAGTTGGTTTCAGGCGTAGATAACAAGGTTTTTCTCCCCAGTAACTGGGGTTTTTTCGTCCAGCAAAACAGGCAAATCGACCATAGAACATACGCAATTTACAGACAGAAACACGGGTTAATGTATTTAATTACGGACAACCCTAAAATAATAATAATAATAAAAACACGTCCTATATGTCAGAGCCTGAGTACACGCTCCAATACATATAATGGTTTCTGCAGTCATCCATAACTTACGGTTCAGAAATCTGGGCGTCGGCAACGAAACGACGCTAAAATCCATTGCAACCGATAAGTACTGGTTTCTTCGGTGGGGCTTTTTCTTGTTATTTCTTGTTATTTTATTTTATGTATTTCTTGTTATTTTATTTTATTTATTATTATTATTATTATTCATTTAATATATTTTTTTTTTTTTTTTTGGCTGATGCAGCATAAGCCATAGGCTTCCTTGCACCATGTGGCCATTACTAATGTGCCTAATACTAATACTAATTCTATAACTTTTATAATATTCCTTACTCAGCGGTTAAAAAAAAAAAGCCACAAAGTCCTCTTAAGTTTATGTGACCCAAACAGAGCAATGAAATGAGGTCGCAAACCGAGCTATCCAATAACAATTAAGAGAAACTAAAATCATTAAAACTAAAGCTAAACTAATATGGTTACATCAATAAACAGAACATTTACACTCAGCATTAAATATAATACAAGGACTGAAACCACATTCAACATATAAATTCGTTATTTAATGAAAAAACCTTCTTGCCTACAGGACAGTAAGGCTCCTGGAGTTTATGGAATATACCCTATAATCTTAAGGGAGGCGGCAAGTGAGTGCACTGAACCATTGAGGCTAATTATGCGAGCATCACTAGACTCTGGGGAGATTCCCTTGGATTGGAAAAGTGCCAATGTATCTCCCATACATAAGGATGGCTCTAAAAGTGAAGTGGGAAATTATCGACCTGTCAGTCTGACTTCACTGCTAGAGAAAATGATGGAGGCAATGATCAAGGGTGGAATTCAGGATCATTTTGGATCGAATTGAAATTCTCAAGGATACTCAGCATGGTTTTGTAAAGGGAAAATCATGTTTAACAAATCTGGTTCTCTATTTTAGAATGGTCACTAACGAGCTGGATTTAGGGAATAATTTTGACATTGTTTATTTAGATTTTAGATTTCAGTAAAGCTTTTGACTCAGTCCCACATGAGAGGTTGCTTTATAACCTGGAACAGTTTGGGATCACTGGGAAAATCCTTAGATGGATAGCAGGATGGCTTCAGGGCAGGAGGTAGAGGGTTGTGATAAATGGCTATTCCTCAGATTGTTTTGATGTAAGAAGTGGGGTTCCCCAAAGTTCAGTATTAGGACCACTGTTGTTTTTAATTTTCATAAACGACATCGATGAAGGGATAAAGGACGTGATGTCTAAATTTGCAGATGATGTTAAAATTGGTAGAGTGGTTAATGCTCACTGTCAAGCTGAGCTTCTTCAGAGAGACCTAGATAGACTTCAGGAATGGTCAGAAAAATGGCAGCTATGCTTTAATCCAACAAAGTGTAAGGTACTACACCTGGGAAACAGTAATCCCAAAATAACTTATTCACTTGGTGGAGTTCAACCAACCCCAGTACTGGAGGAAAGAGACTTGGGTGTTACGATACGGTCAGACATGAAATTCTCTGAGCATTGTAAACAGGTTGCAAGGAAGGCCTATCATGGTGTCCTATCGATGATCTATCGAACTTTTGCAAGTAGAGAGAGGGACGTGATAATCCCATTATATAAGGCTTACGTTAGACCACACTTGGAATACTGTGTTCAAGTATGGAGACCGCACCTAAAGAAAGACATCGAGCTTCTTGTAAGGGTGCAAAGACGAGTAACTCGCCTGGTGAGATCGGCAAAAGGGCGTCCTTATGAAGAAAGACTTCGAATATGTGGATTGCAGAGTTTGGAAACTAGACACCTTAGAGATTTGATTGAGGTATTTAAGGCTCTGAGAGGCATCAGTAAAATGAATGAGGACGAAATTTTCAAGATTATAAATGATGCTAGAACTAGGGGACATAAATTCAAGTTACGGGGGAAATGTTTAGATTGGACTGCAGGAAGGTTTATTTTAGCCAGAGAGTTATAAATTACTGGAATAAGTTGCCTACATGCGTGGTAGAGGCTGACAGTTTGGGGAAATTCAAAGGTCATCTGGATAGTACCTTCGGGTCAGGGAAGCGCATAGGATGATAGGTTTAATTTCCTTTTCTTTTATTAATTATTATTATTATTTTTTTTTATCATTGTTTTACTCGTTTTTTTTTTTTTTTTTTTTTTTTGGCCGGTGCAGCATAAGCCATAGGCTTTTTTGAGTCTTTTTTGCACCATGCGGCCATTACTAATACTAACACTAATACTAATATAATACAAACAGTGCATGAGTGGGGCAAAAATCAGATAGAAGCAGTTGGTGTTGTTCCGATAGATAGGCGTTTCTCAAAAACAAAAGAAGAAATGATCTGGAAGGTCGAACAACAAATTTATTTTTTCCACAAGATGATGTTCCCGTCCAGGGCGGAAATCACTAACAGTTTTTTAAAGGAATTCTCAAGTACTGCTAAATGTCAAAATTAAGTAAAAAATGCTGCCAGTCTTTACATTGTCCACAAGAGCAGCGGTTAAAATGGTGAAGTCCTAATGTGTACAGTTTATCGTTTAGCGATCCATGTGCAGTGATGAGATGTGACGTCTGCATCGATGTGGAGATCCATTTTCTTCTTCTTTTATCCGTTAGATAAGTAAACTCTAGGAAAAACCTTCTAGTAATCTGACCGGCCAGCGAGTTGTCCCGTCGTGCCATATGTTAAGGAGTTCGTTCCAGATGTGTTTCTACTCACCCTTGGTGTTATGGTAATTAAAAATGATTCTAATATCAAAGAAGTCGGTTGTAATTGCTTTTTTTCAGTCTTTAACACAACCCTCTGTAAGCTATGTGAAGATCTAGTGGAATAGATCCTGCAAGAACTTGAAGAGAAGCTGATGAGACTACGGCAGGCACGCACCAGGGCTAGTAGTATGCTGCTTTGTGTATTTTTATTATTTTTTTAATGTTTTATTTTGTAACCTCTGAAACCAAGCTTTGGCGCTGAAGGTTACGACAGAGATGAATGCTGCTGAGTAATAAGGTTTAAGAGTTTTCCTCGAAAGGCCCCGGTCCTGTGGAGTAATATGTGTGAGAGCTTTGGAGAATATAAATATTTTTCTCGTTTATCATCAAATGAGGGGTGTAGAAAAAGTCTTCACTTTTCAATATTTTTGTCTTATTCTTTTTTGTATTAAATACTCCAGTCTAAAATGTGATCAACTCGCTCTTTTTGTAGATGAAAAAGGACAATTCATCAAATTTTATGCTGAATTACGTAATTATAATTTGAAGTTATTGAATAGAAGTCTTAGCCTTTCTTCATCGTGCTTTTCGCTGTATTCCGATTTTTTTCTGATGATACTGAAGATGAGAGAATTTTTAATGTAACTCTTAAAAAATATACATAACTAAGAAATAGAATTAGCTTTCTAACGACAAGCCTCTTATTCTGAAGGATGACAAAAAAATAGAGAAGAAATTTGTCAATGACTCCTTCCATAATCTGATGAAATGTGCTTGATTTCCATAGAATCATAAAATATTCGTTTAAAACCTGGTTCCTCATCGATAATGGCTTCTTATAACAGGAAAATGCAACATGTTTATGGAAATATTCGTTCAGAAGTTAATTGCAGATTATTCTAAAGTCCACTTCTTGTCGCACCAGCTACTCACACTTCAACTTCACCGAGCATTTCTGGAAAAAGTTCCGATGAGCTCTACGAAGTATGGAGAAACTCTGTTTGCTGTGGTGCAATTTTGAGACAATCAGACTTTGAGGACAATATACATAAAACCGGATATGTTTTATAATCTCCAAATAATCACGCCAAGGCGCGTTCAAGCTGCTGTTCACACCACCAAGGCCCTATAAGTTATGAGATGGACAATCATATTTCAATTATTATGATCTTCAAATTTTTCAATAAAATTAGGCTTTTTTTATGGTAAAAAGCAATCATTCTTCAGACTTTGTAAGATAAATCAGAAATATGATAAAATCAACGCAGTAAGTGTATGGTATAAACGTATTAACAACTCCATAAAGTTTAAAAAGAAACAACATTAAGAAATTTCAATGATCTGTGTTGACTAAGTTACAGAGGAAAAGTTTCTTTAAACGAAAGGCTGAAAGAGGCATCTTGAGATCTATCGAGATATTAATGGTTGGAAGCACAGATTTTAAATTTCCTTCGATAACTTAACTGAAGAAATTACTTGAAGAAAACCGTTTGTAGCTGAAAATTATTATTCGACTATCTGTGATTTTTTCAAGTAAACAAAAAAAAAGAAATAAGCAGGTTTTGCAAATTATGAGCCTATAGGGATCTGCAACTTTAATCGTTTTGTCAAGTGAAAATACACTTCCAGAAATTTGGCATTCCTTTTCAACAGAATAGCACAAAGGCCTTCATTGTATATCATTCTGGAATTCTTCTACGTGTCTGTATAAACTATTACAATTATTCCCAACTTTATAAATTTTATGTCTTTCACTATATCTAGATTTAACAGTTAAATTTAATTATATATTTTACATTTATTTCAGTTATTTTGGTTATTTTTCTCTGTCTAAGGAACCCAGGTATGTTTCGAATAACCATTTCTACGATAATTTCTAAGACCATCAACAGTTGCTGATTGTTTTGCCTTTGTATAAATCCATCTACCTCATATGGATGCGGAGGAAACTCGCAGTGCAGAAGTTATTCACACGCTTTATTTTTTTAAGTCGAACCATACAAACCTTATTTTGAAGAAAGCTCATGTATATTTTCAACTGATTCGCATATTTATTTCCAAAATAAACATAAGCGCAAGTCTTAAATTATCAGTGTTTCAATATGCACATTTTTTGGCTTCGTTTATACTCAAATGTCACATGTAATTAATAGCATGCTGTAATGTAGAGTACGAAACAGGAGAGGCGCAAAACATTTACTGAGACAGTACAGTTAACAGAAAACAAAATACTTTAGCTCTCATTCAAATTTTTAATATTATTTATTGATTATATAAAATAATATTTGTACAAATAAATAGCATTATGTTTATTTAGAGTTCACAATTGTTCAATCAGTCAGTGATAACATTTTTTTTTTAAGTTGAGCAAAACGCACATTCTTTTAAGGACTAATCCGGCCTTTAATTTTCCGATGTAATCCCATCATGAGTCCCACAGTAAAACAAGGAGTTGGTTTCGATGCAGTAATGCCCCAAAGAATTGCAAGAATATGGCAAACTTCGACATACTTTGTGAGGCTTTAAGTATAGTTGACCTTCACTGTCCGTCCGGACATCAAAACCTGTATCACAGTAACCTCTGACCCTTATATTTCTGTTATGGATGTCCGTCGTGTGTACTGTATGAGGGAACAATGCGTTTCCATTAAATCCTGGTGTTGTGGTGGTGGTATTTCGAATATACCACAACTGTTCCATGGACACTTTAATAGTGCGATTTCCGGCTCCTTCTAATACACTGAGATAACAAATGGGCATCGTTGAGCTCTCATTTGGACAAAGGAGTGTTCCTGTGAGTCGTAGATTTCTTGATTCAGTAGATCTTTTACGTCGAAGAGGAGAGAAAAAGTTGATCGAATGACCGGAACTTGAAGAATGTGTGAGGCCCTGATCAGTAATGGAAATGTGTCTTTTCTGTTCGATTTCTCCTTCGATAGAATTAATTTCTGTATGGCTGAAACGAAAAAAAGGACACGTTTAATTTTTTTCTTAATGTCGCGTTTGCTAAAACTATATTTTTTCTAAAATAATTTTTAAACCATTAAGAAATGCACGCACTGGCCAAGAAAATATGAACCTTTATTCAACGTCGAATCGGGATACCTTTGTTTCGAATAACAACAATACATGCGGGGCAAGCATGGATTCTATAACGTTTTAGTGTGTGTTGGTCTAATAGTAACCATTCTTCCCTCTAAATATCGCACAGCTGCTACAAAGTTGCAGTAAGAGGACTTCGTTACCGAATAGCTGTTCCAGCATATCCGGCCCATTCTGAATGTAATTTATATCAGGTGAGGTGAAAGCCAAGGTAGACGGTGGAAATCTATTCCGTATCTTGATCTCCGAACTATTTTGCACGATGCGTTGTTGCATTGTCATCCATAAAAGGCCTTCACTTTCAGAATAAATGTGTAACATTGCAGGGCGCAGTAGATCTGCTACAAAATTCAGGCACTTCGTGGATAATATTCGACTTTTCACCGGTAGCAACTACTGACCCATCCGTGGCAACAGAACATTCTTCACACCATGATACCACCTCCAAATACTTGGGTTGTCTTAACAAGGCAAGCAGGACCATTCCCTTCATGAGGTACTGGCGACACTCTTTGCCTAACAAAGTGTACCGTGCTTCGGGTGACCACATGACTACCTTCCGTTGTTCCACTGTCCAATCACGACGTTCTCGGCAGCACTGCAAGCTGAATTTTATGTTTTTCTCTGAAACGTGGTTTTCAAATAGGTAGGCGACTGCCAATACCCAATTTCTTCAATCCCTTGCACATGGTACGAAACAGATTGAAATAGGTCAGTTCTGGATTTAGCTAAATCCAGATGTTAGTTGATGCACACTGGATGGCTTATTTCTCCGTACAATCCTTAGAATACGATGGCTTCGCACTTGAAATATTGTTTTTCTGACACATTTACGCTTTTGAGATGTGGAAGACTCTATAGCTTTCCATTAATTCAAACCTTTGAGATGAATGCCTTTGAAAATCTAATAATGCCATCTGTTTCTCGAATCGTGGCTCCTGCTAATAGTACACCCACAACAACACCTTTTTAAAAGCCTGATGGATTACACGTTTTATTCCCATTCTGGCTTCAGATTACTGCAGTCGAGCAGCCTGTGCAATCTTTACGCTCAATTAGTCAACACGCCATCAGTCCAAGTCACAATTTTCTTTGGGTCCGTTTGCATTTATTTGCAAATATACGCGTTTCTTCTGTCTGTGACTGTCTCAGTATAAAGGTTCGTATTTTGTTTGGCCAATGTGGATATATAACAATGAAATATTCACAAACGAGAAGAAGGCATATTTGGTACTCTTTAAAATCAATTAAATTCCTTGAAATATTACATTTACAGAAATTTTATATCATTTACATTTACCAAGCGATTACTTTCGTGATATGTCTTAAAAATTCAACAGTTTATTTTATTTTATATTGCAAAAAACCACAAACGGATTTACTTAAGTAAAACATTTAAATGCTGATGGTTACCAGCACAAAAATGTTACAATCAATAAAATTCACAAAGTTTATTACAGCACTTTCAAGGTTTCATTTTTTAAAAAAATATTTTTTTGGAAAATAAAAAGTAAATCTCAGTTCTTTTTAAGAACAAATAAGTGAATATTCTCCTAATAATAACCACAATTTTTATTATAAAGGTGTACAGTAATGCCATTATAAAGAAGAAATTTGTTAAGTACAGGGATCATAGGAAGTTATGATCCCTGTTCTGTGACACCAGGTGGAAAAGAACTATGTTGGGATCCATTTAACAGAGGAGCAATGGCAGGCAATTAAAAGTATGCAGTTAAATTCATGAAATATTAAAGAGATGATGAAAATTATGAGAAATGAGATGATGAAAATACTTCTGATTAACACCAGTTTGTTATTTTAACTTTAAAAATAAAACATCTTTCTTACCTTCGATGCATTTTAAACCCATTAGCATGGGAGTTAATCGCACAGAGAAGGAACAAAAAATTCACCGCAGTATTCATTGCTGGATATTGTTGTCTGGAAGAAGGTTGAGTTTTGAGCATCCTGAGTTCTCCTTTTATAGCGTGAATTTCTGATTGTCATCTTTACTTAGGAATCGCTAAAAAATCCACAGTTATATCGAAAATCCCAGCAAATTTTAATTCCCAAAATAACCCATAGAGATTCAATGACTGAACGCCTCTGTTTTCTTACTTTACCACGTAGGATTCCATGTTGTCCCAACTGTTTCTGTTTCGGAAAGTCTTTTGGTCTTACTACTACTTTTTTTTGCGTGATAATGCTGCCAACGAAATCCCTAACCCTCAGTAGTATTTTTGTTTATAGATACCGTGGCATATACTGATAGGGAAACGTATTATCAATTTAAAGAACCCATCTCCCATTGCTTTATCAAGAGATGAGGCCATAAAGTTGCCGAAAGCGTTGAATTAGAAAAATAGTTTTGATGAAACCTAGAGATTTTATTAAATGGCTCAGCAGCATCTGAAGAAGAGGAATTGCTATTTCCATTGTGTTGATCGTCTTCTCTTTCCGTCAGATTAAATGTTATGCCTCTGAAAATGAAGAAAGTAAATTTATCTTAATTAACTTAACTTCTCTATGTTAGTATGATAAAATGTAATTATGTGCTCCACTGAAATATTTTAAACTATTATTAAAAGAATTATGTGAACAGTTAAAATGAAATCAGGAAATACCAATTCTAAGGGCAAAAGCGTTTCAATTTAATACTTAAATTTGTTGATTTGTAGTTTATTTTATTTCTTTAAATATTTAATTATTTTATACGAACAAAACTAAAACAACTCCAAGTTTTATAAACACTTCCGATGAGAAATGAAGCAACCATTTAGAAATTTAAGCTTTCTAATAAAATTTAAATTAAACGTTATATTTGAGAAGCAAGAGAATTTCAGAATGATCAACTCCCTTAAATTCCAAGGATTGTAGAAAAATGTATCGAATTATAAAATATCTGATAAAATTATTTCCATCTATCCTACAACAAATAGGCTAATTATTACCAAGTCTAAATGCAAACTACTCTATTAAGCACAAAAAGCTGTAACCGGCTCAAAACTGAATAAATAAATAAATTTAAATTTGCATTTTTTGCAAAAATTAATGTAGAATAAGCTAATTTTAATCAAGTAAACGTAGTTAGTTTTCCGAATTTTAAACGAAGCTGCAACTCAAAATTCTAATATTTATATATAAGAGGACTTTAAGTAAAACTAAAAACACAATCTGCTATTTGTAGAAAATGAACTGATAACAATAAATCCACATTTTAAGTGAACTTACCAGTGTGGTTGAAGAAATACAGAAATATCTAAAAAAATAATTAAGAGAGATAATTAACGCACGCAAAAGAATATATAAGCGATATCTGCTGTTAACGAATAAACTTCCAAAAATTTCAAATGCCCGTTATTAAAAAATGAAAGAAGAAATGCGGCACCGAATTCATCCTTTCCACAATGATTTCTGAAAGGGTGTCTTTAACGAGTTATGCCAACCTGCATTAACTTTATAGATTATAAATTACATTTCATTAAGCGAGGTGAATTCATTTGTTTATTTGGAATGCGGAAGACCATAAGAAGTCAACAAACCGTGACTGAAAATTGTATATTCTGTGGCGGTTTGCCTGTTGTGGCACCACCCTCACGTGTAGCACAGTGGATATAATTACCGTCCTTCTCACAGGGGCTCACATCTTGGCTGTCCAATTCCAAAATAAAAAGAAAACAACCGATAGAATGGATGTTTCTGTTGAATTTTATTGAATAGCTTTGTACCAAAAATCCGTTTAAATGCCTTTGCAATGTCTAGAGCAGGAAATCTAACATTTCAAACATTTCAGAAATTTATGGGACAGAATATTTCAGAGAATATCTCAAAAATTTGTTCCAGAGAGTATTCCAGAAATTTGTTCGAGAGTGTTTCAGAAAAAAAAACACTCTCTCGTATAAAACAAGAATCCTCTTGTGGGTACAGGTGCACCGTTATTGAGACGAAATTCTCTTAATCCTATTAGAATTTAAAACATAAAAATTCTTACAATAAAAAGATGGGTCTCAAGCGAATTCTACTGTGGTTTAAATGACATCACTAATATGAAAAGAACGTTGGATCTTACCTTAGACGCACCCGAAGCCCATTGGGATGACTATGGACCTCATAGATCAAGAAGAGAAGAATAAGTACAATATTCATCGCTTAATTTCGTTGATGAATGAAAGCGCGCGTTTATATGGTTTGTAAATTGTTCTTTTATAGAATATTTTTATCTTTAAATCTTTTTTTTAAACGAAGTCTTTCATAGTTTCATAATTATATTGTGAAAAATGCCTGCAAACTTTATTTTCCCAAAGAAACACATTTAATGATTTCCTGCGTGTACCCCAAATACCAATTTAGGTTTTCCTATTGCAAAAAGCGTCTCCGCCCATGTACAATCCTTACATCTTACCTTTCAGTTTTTCTACATATCGTTAGTGTCAGGAAAACCATGGGCATGAGTCAATATTTTATTTATTTCTTTTGAACGCTACTGATAACAGAACGTAAAAAGATTTTATTGTGGGGAATCAGCTGTTGTTGCTTCCTGCTGCAGTTTTATCAAACATATAACAAGTAACAGATAAAAAATGTGTTGGTAAACGCATGTATGTCACTAATTTGAAAAAGGCGAATGGAAGACACCAATTGTAACAATTGTTTTAGAAAATTTTATTTTTTTATACTGCTACTCCCCCAAAAAGCCTGAAACGCAGAATTCCCTTCCATTTGGGTATACTTAACTGGATTTCCAAGGGTACTACAACCCCCACCACCCTCCAAGCTCAAGGCGTATATCGAAGTTAGTAGTATTGATAGGAAAAATCGAATTAAACTGATTACCAAATGATCATTCAGTTGTTTTTCTGAATAACTGTGCGATCTTGTAATCATACTTCCAATCTATGATCACAAAAAGCTGCCTATTATAAAGAAGGGTTAATAGGACTGATGACACTATTTTGAAGTGGAATATCAAAACTCTGTTTGCATCACTTGGATTTTTATCAGAACAAGAGTGTAAACATTTCTTATCAAATGACTGACACTTGGAAGTTACCCAGTGACAAATGATAATAATATAAGTCTTTATTTATGTTATAGGTGTCGCACGTAGATTATGTGTGCCTGTTTGTAAGTGAAAGTAGTGCATCGTGTGCGTGCTTAGGCATAAAAATTCAGGGACAATTATAACCACACAGTTCTTAAATGTCATTGTGTAGTGCAACAAAAGAGCACACAACAGAAATCCAAATTGTCTTCGTAGTGAGAGTATTTAGACAAATTACGATTGCATAATTTTGATTTAGGAGTTTCTTTTTTTTGGACTCTTCCTTATATTAATACAGCGACATCATGAATAATCCTGTGTTACTAATCTGAAATATTTTGATTTTCGATGAAGAAATTTGTAATGGAGCCGGTTTCTTTTTATTTAAATGAAGAAATCGAAATAAATAGGTACTTCTCTACTTTTTCTTGCTATCTTGAGAACGTTCTGTTCCCTCAAGTGACAGCGACAGGATTAGGTCAATGATCATTTAGAAACCATATCATTATCTATGAGTCCACCTAACGTAACCAATATCATTTGAATTGAAGAACATCACTAAAAGAGGTAAATCTGTTATTCATTAAAAACTCGATGGCATTGCTGTGACAAACTGTTCCAGAGATAAGCGTATGTCTTATGAGGAACAGAGGGGTGGTCTCAATTCGCAACCGTCATACGAAACTGAATACTTTGTGGAGTACAAATGAGTAGCTAAGCGGTGTGTGAAAGAAAACAGAGATATTTATAAAAATATATAAATAGATATCTATTAATATACTTAGATAGCTCTGGATCACGTTTCACCTATCTCTTACACGTTTGATAAACAGAACGAAACTTAGTATCTTTATAATAACATTACGTAATGTTATCACAAGACACTACAAATAAAAACATAATGGAAATCGGAGTCACACGCTTGAATTTTCCCAGGAATAATCTGCAGAGGAATTCTACAGTAAGAATAAAAGATTTACTAGAGAAAAAACCGATTTACGTATATGAAAACCAAAATGGAACTTTGAGCAAAAATGGAAGCAGCCATGGAATGAGTTTGGTTCCTTTGAGAAATTTTAATTTCTCAAAGGAACTTTGAAAAATTAAAATTTCTCAAAGGAACCTTGGGAGGTGCATTATGGCCACAGAAGCCGATGCGCCAACTACCAAATAAAAAAAACAAAAAAAAAAAAAAAAAAACTGTCTTTCCTCAATTTGGATTTATGTCCCTTCAGGCGATAAGTCTGGGCAAGAGGAAGAATCCCATCAGCATTGAGCATGATCAAACCATTCAAGTCCTTATACACCTCAATCTGATCACCTCGCAGGTGCCTAGTCTCCATACGCAACAATTTGCAAAAGTTAGCCTTTTTTTGTAAGAGCTCCATTCACTAATCTTGTTGCTCTTCTCATTATTCGTTCCAGCAGCTCTACAGCCTTCCAAAAATGAAGCCTCCAGACCTGTGTACATTACTCGAAGTGTGGCTTGACAAGGGGATAATCACAAATTATTCTTTACAAAAATTCCTGTATATCATTGAGGAGACAGCAGGAACTGTTACAGACCGTCTGCAATGCTTAGAAAATTTCATATATAATTGTACAGTTACCCCCAGGTCCTTTTCATTATCTACCAACATCAGTGTAGTACCACGCAGATGATACCTTACTCTGGCGTTACTACTTCCCATATGCAGTACTTCACATTTATTAATGTTAAACTTCAGTTGTCACCTCTCAGCCCATCTGTTCAACTTTTCTGGATCCTGTTTCAGTAGCGTACTGTCATTAGCGTCATTAATACCCTACCAACCTTCGTATCGTCTGAAAACTTAGACATTAAGCCTGATATACCTTCATCAATATCATTAATAATAGGCCTGACGTAGCCCAGTTGTCAGGAGCGAGGTGCATAGCACGCGTTCCTTGAGTGGACCGGGGTTCAAGCCCGTGACTACTAATTACGATAAATATTTGTATTGACGATTTATTGTAAACTCTACTGACTTGGTTGTCGTGCCGAAGTATAAACAGAAAATTTATTTAAATACAGAAAACAACAATGGACCAAACACTGGACCCTGTTGGACTCCACTAATAACATTAGTCCACGAAGAGCAGCGTCCATTGATTACTCTCTCTGTCTTCAACCATTCCTTTATCCATAGCAGCAATTTGCCCCGATGCCACACTGCTCCAATTTGCACAGAAGTCTTCCATGTGCAAGTTCCAAAAGCTTTCCTGAAATCCAATTATATGATATCAGAATCATTCTTTGCATCCAGTTCCTTTGTAACTACATCATAGTATCCAATCAAATTGGTCGGACAAGACTTCCCCTTAATAAACCCATGCTCAGTCCTATTATTTAGCTTTGAAAGACTAACTAAATTTAAAGAATAAATAATACAATCTAAAATTAAAAAAAAAAAGAGAAAACTTTAAGATGCAATCAGTCTGAAATTCATGAAACAAAATGCCGAGATTTTGTTATAAAAAAATTAATTATCTTTTATACACTCAGAATATTTTTTTCCTGGAGGCTCTTTTAACATTGTATTATCATGTAATAATTTTAAGCATTAAAAGTAAATTTTATAGGAATGAATAAATCAAAAACTAATTATGGAAATTATAGCAGCATCTTGTATTTTAAATTTGACGCAATTTCGATGCATAAAATGGAATTTCCAATATTATTTTTGCTACTGCTATATTTTTGAAGTGTTTAATACAATAAAAACAGCAGTCTTTTCAACAGACGTCTCTAATTTCAATAATGTGCAATTTTACATTTAATTCTGTAATGATTCATAATCATAATCTTCCAGGTTAGCTTGCATTTGTACTGAAAAATCGAATAATTTAACGTTGTCATTGGACTGTAGGGATTCTGCAACAAGTAACCTTTCATGGATAATTTACATTTCATGGAAATGTAGAGAGTGTGTGGAAGTGATCCAGTGGAATATTTTAATACGATTTAAACTGAAGGGAAGAAAAGATGGATAGATAAATGTGGTAGAGAGATCTTACAAGAGTTTTGTAAGATCCATGTGATTAAGAGGAAGAAAGTTTTAAATTCTAGTTCTTGAATATTCATGGAGATCGTTTTAAGATTAATGTACAGTTTAATTTTAAAGTTTCAGAAACAATTTCATCTTTTAAATATTTCGATTTAAAGATTGAAAAAAAAAGGAAATAATACAAATCCATCAATTAAAATGTAGTTATGAGTTTTTCTGTGACATAAACTATGTATAAAAATATGTTTATTATTTCATAAAACGATGCTTTTTTTACAAATAAAAATACATTTAGTCGATCTTGAAGACATTCTTTTGCACAGTACATAAACAGATACGTTTTATAATTTAATCTGGCCTTTGATTTTCTGGCTCTGATGTAACTTCTGCATGAGTTCCACAATAAAACAGGTAACTCGTTTCGATGCAGTAATGTCCCAGAGAGTTACAAGAATTGGGTAAACTTTGGCAAATTTTGTGAGGCTTCAAGTAACGTTGGCCTTCGTTGTTAGTATGAACTCGGAAACCGGTGTCACAGTAACCTCTGACCTTTATATTTCTTCCATGGACGTCCTTAGTTTCTACTGTGTGGGAAAACAAGGGAACTTGATTACATCCAGGTGTTGTGGTTGAGGCATTACGAATATACCACAGCTGTTCCAGAGACACTGCGACAGTTTGGTTAGTTACACCAGGCACACTGAAGTGACACGTGGATATAGCTGAACTTTGAGTGGGACACAAGATATTTCCTCTAAGTCGCACGTTACTTGGTTGGACAGACCTTTTATTTCGAAGACGAGACGTCAAATCCAAAGAGAACGTTGATACAGAAAGATGTGTTTGAGATTTGCCCTGAATTTCTCCACCAGCATCTATCTTCTGTCGATGATCTTGTCTTGATAGAGAATTTAAATTTTTAAACCTGAAAAATATAGGAAAATTTCACCGATTTTTTATATGTTAATTATGTTTGCATCTATAATTTTTGCAATGAAACTTCCTTACTGCTACTTTTAGAAATATGTAAACAATAATAGATTGAAGAAATTCTAAGGAGAGTTAAGTCTTACTTTATTTGCATGATACAGATTATTTCCAATTTTATAAGGTTTGTTTTTTTAATTATATTTAAGTAAAATTTATATTTTTAGAAAACATTATGCAATTCTTTTGATAACATGAAACAATGTTATTAAAATAGATTTACATTTATTTCTATTTCAAGAGGAGATTTTTCAGGATTGTTATTTTTTCCTTAGCAAAAATGCAAAATGAATACAAAATAATGCACGCTAACGTATTCAAATTCACGTAAAATCTCTGTAAGCATCTTTGTCCCTAAATCTTTGCCCTGATAAACATAAAATGTATTTCTTTTATATCGAAAATAAAATAAGATGAATTGAGTATAAAATAAAAGGTTAATAGAACTGAGAAACATTATTATTAAAGCAAAACTTCGAAAACATACAAATGGAACTATGTCACGACTACTGTAATGGCTTTTCAGAGAACAATAAAGCATAAAAAAGATTATTATTACAAGTGAAATATGTGAATTCTGTTTTACAAAGCGAAAATATGCAGTTATAAATATTACTTTGAAAGGAAAACTTTTGAAAGTGGAATGTTTGAAATATATTCCATTTATATTTACAGAACATATTGAAGCATAATTGTACATTATTCTAATGAAAAGAATTGTTGAGTAGAACGATGAAACCTTATACCCGAATATTTTATCAGAAGAATCATCACGATATCGATGTGCAACTGATGCGCCAATAAAACTCAATCAAACAAACAATCGATGTGCAACTCAATAACGTAGAGTCCGCCTTCGAGTGTGCACACCAATATTTTTTAGCATACACACTGAATTTACAGGTGGTTATAAAGAATATCTTGGAGCCTCGTTATAATAATCATCAATTATTATTCAGCATTAGACGATTAAGGAATTGTAGTTGCCAAAGTCCCACTTTAATATTTAAAAAGCATTGAGGAACGGCTTCTGTAGCTTATAAGTGATTATCAATTTCTGCCAATGCAAAATATACACTTACCTTCGAAATATTTGAGGTCCATTGGGCTGAGAATGGGCTACACAGAAGAGAAGGAGCAGAATCACTACAGTATTCATCGCTTGATGTTGTTGATGGGCGAAAGGAAGTATAGTTCAGTCCATCACGAACTATTCTTTTATAGGGTCTTTTCTTCTATATTTTGGGGTTTTTTTAAAGTATGTTCCTTTTAAATTGCATAATTATATCGAACATATCTGCATAGAAACTAAACGTATTTGACGATTAATCCCCATTGTTTTCCCAAATTTCCAATTTAGGTTTTATAATTACAAAATGGTTTTTGCTATAGTAAAACCTTTAGGACTTGCCAATGACATTTCTTAAGATTATTCTGATAACGAAATCCATGTATGTCATTCATTTTTCTTTTTTTATTTACTTATTTGTCTCTGCTGATAATATTACGTGATCGCACTGTGCACACCAATATTATGCAGTTTTATCAGTTGGGCAGTAGATAGCTGTGTTTGTAAATCCATCTGATTCTAAATTCAATAAAATTATTGGAAAAGCAAAAGTTTCCTTAATGCTAAACGTATTTTCTAATTTCCTATCCGCTAAAAGCTATTATTTTTATTTGTTTCTTGGTCACAAACCATGGAATATCAATTCATGTGTCATTTATTTCAGTTATGTTTTTTCTCTTCTTTTCTTTGCCTTGACCTCAAACAGGAAAACACCGGAACCAATAGTACCGAAAAAGCTTGTTTTTAGCTGAATTATGATTAGACAGAAGATCTGTTGACATGACACTCGAATATCAGGAGTTTTTGGAATTTGTTTCTGCCAGTACAATTTTGGTTTCTTTACAGAATTTATCCTATCTAAAACTCCTGTTATTACATGAAAATGTAATAACATTTTCATGTTATTACATTCTCAACTTGCTGATCCCCACGACTCGCAGCAAAAATTGGAGCAGCAAAGCCAATATGTTCTGTGATTTATGTAAGATGTAATGGCCTACACATATTGTTTGTTATGTTTCTTTTCACGTGTGAACGCCGTGCAGTTGGATAAATGGTCATAAACTCCTAAGGTGCAATTCCTCCTATCCTTTATTTTCAGCAACTGGCTAGAAGAAATATTAATATCACAATCTGAGAATTCAGTGATATACTGCAGTTCCACTTGGCAATCTTGTAAAGCTGAATTAGAAAACGGTAACACAGGATATAAAAATTATTATGCAATATCTGTTTTATGGATGCTATGTAATAGCATATATTATGCAATAGCAGATATTATGCAATATCTGTTTTATTCTCAACTAATGAAAACATAGGAATCATTTAGAAAATCACAAAAAAGTGTGTAATCCATTCTGATGATGAGGACAAAATTATTCCTATTAAAATACGAGGGGCATGTGAAAAGTTCGTGGCCTGAGTATGAAAAGGTAGCGGTAAGGGGTTAAAACTTTCTATACATAATGCATAACACATCAAGGAATAAACTTAATTTTTATACAATTTAAATAATGTCTTTGTTTAATTACAGTCCTGAGTTCAACAACGATATGTGAATCGGGAAAGTTGGACAAAATTAGTCACCGTGAAATCATTCAATATTTTGGAAAAAGGAATTAACGCCAAAAGTAATTAATGAGGGCATGGTTAAAATATTCGGGGAGGATCCTCCTTCCTATTCCGTGTTTAAGAAGTGGATATCTGAATTAAAACGGAAGAAGGAGAGCTGGAAGATGACCCATGCTGTGGTAGACCTGCAACGTTTAGCAGTCCAGAATTTGACAGTATGTGTGATCTGGTGACGAGTGATCGATCAGTAACAGTTCGGAATATTTCCAGCAAGTTGGATATCTCATCTGAATGGAATGTGCTGATACATTTTTCTAGCTATGAAAAAGGTATCAGCACAATGGGACCCAAAGTTGTTAGCAACAGCAGATCAAAATGCACATAAGTTTGTCAAATGAACATTTCCATCTTTTTCAAGCAGATCTAATAAATATCCTTGCAAGGTTTGTGCCCAGAAGAAAAGTGGGTCCATCACTTACTGCCAGAAACAAAGGAGCAGTCCAAACACACGATGCTGATAGAGTATAACTGATGGATTACCTTTAGAAAGGCCAGTCAGACACAGGGGCGTATTACGCAGAGCGTGTGAAGCTTTTGTGTGAAAATATCAAAGACAAATGCTGAGAAAAACTCTGCTAAAGAATCTTGTTCCACCAGGACAACGCGCCTGCTCAAAAGTCTGTCATTGCCATGACTGCACAGCATGAGGGCGGCTTTGAAATCTTGGACCATTCCCCATATTAACCACATCTAGCACAATTAGACTTTCACCTGTTACCTAATTAAAAAAAAAAAATACTTGACTGGCATACATTATCCCATCGACAGTGACGTCAATGCTGCAGTGGATGAATTCCAGGAGGCCGTTGAAAAGTTGAAAAGTAACATGGTACTATATTCCTGAAATAAACCCTGCTTACTAGCCCAAGAACTTTTTTCAAACGCCGCTCGCAATATGAAAATAATAATAAAGAATATTTTGTCCTCTTGAGATCTAAACAGGCGCCTCCGTGGCCAGGTGGGCAGGAGCAGCAGTGTATAGAGCACGCTTCTTGATTAGACCTGGGTTTGAGCCCGTGACCACCGCACACGGAAAGGTCATGGAATGACCACCGCATATCCCCGGAGCAATATGGCTTTAGTTGCTAATACTCCCAACACCAAATAACAATAACAGACCTAAATACCTACCGTTTATTTCTCTTTGTTTGATTTAACTTTATACAGGGTGTCTCAAAAATACACGGCATAACTTCAGGAATGGGTTCCTCATATGTAGACAATAAAAATATTTTATATCAACATAGTTCCGGAAATGCTTGGTTCCGAGTTATTAACCGGAATGTCTTATCTCCAGCAGGTGATTTCTTTCATCACAAAGTACTGACAGAATCTGATGGTTTTCCATTCCGACCATGTACTGAAATCAGGAGCAAGCAGATATGCACTTTATGTACGGTTTGACGGACGGCAATGCTCTGGAGGCTCGTCGTTTGTACCACGAAAGGTTCCCAGAACGAAGATGTCCAGACAGGAAAACGTTTGAAGGTCTCCATCGCTGCCTTTGTGAAAATGGGACCTTTACACCTCGTGCTGCCGACAGAGGATGACTAAGATCTACGACTCCTGAAGTAGAAGGGGGTGGACCAACTGCCTAGCCTCCACGCTCATTTGATTTAAACCCACTAGATTTATTCTTTTGAGGCCATTTAAAGTCATTGGTGTATTCGATTCCGGTAGCTAATGTGGAAACTGTCCGCAATCAAATTGGGGAAGGTTGTGAGACAATAGGAAACATGCCAGGAATTTGGCATCGTCTTTGTGAGTCCATGAGACGTCGATGTGAGGCCTGTATTCAGGCAGAAGGTGGACATTTTGAACAAAGAGTCTAAGGTGATGTGGACAGTTAAGTATCATAGACAGACCTTCAAAATTCGGAAACCAAGCATTTCCCGAACTATGATATTGATATAAAATATTTTTATTGTCTACATATGAGGAACTCATTCCTGAAGTTATGCCATGTATTTTTGAGACACCCTGTATAGAAAACTGACAACAAACAGTTTCTATAAAATTAAATATTTCTATCAAAAATTCGGTTGATAGGTCTGCAAAACTGTTTTAGAATTATTATGTTATTTTATTCAATAGAAATTACTATAAAATTTCTTTTGGAGTTGAGAAAATCAATCTGTATTCGGAAACAAAACCAAAAAAAAAAAAAAAACGAATAGAATAGAATATTCAAAAGTGGCCAAATTTTTATTATTATTATTTTTATACCACGAATATTGTGTTTACAATACGACAGTGCATCGTGCATCAGTTCACATTATTTTCAGTGTATTGTAATAATTCAAGTGTGTTCTCTTGGGTTGATTCCATCTTACCGATGAAACTTTGAAACTTCTGAAACACCTCACAAAACACCTCGTGTTTTGTGAGGTGTTTCAGAAGTTGTTGTAATCTTCGCATCCTCCACTGAGATCCTATAACTAAACCGGACTGATGAAGCTGCAAATAAGTCCTCCTGATTGGTTTCTGTTAATTGATAGATTACTACAATTCAAGTGCATTACATTTTAACGTAGTTTCTGTTAAACAATTTTGAGATTAAAACTTTCTTCACTAAAAACGAAACATTTGATATAACAGGAGGCATGATAGATACAGTTTAATTCTTGCGGAAACTTGTCCTGCATGACTTTAACAAGATGAGAATCTCCGAAAAAGAAAACCCTGAATCACAAATATTTGTTTTAATTGTTTCAAGATGGGCAATTCGCTCAGTTTCATGCGTTTACTTACAGGAAGTGCACATGGCTTCTCCATTCCGTAATGCGAGCTCAAATCCATGATATTAGATGTTTCGTTACTACATATAACCAAGGGGACACTCTTGGTCCCTATTTTGGGGCACCATTTTGTTCTTCCAAATGAGTGATGCTTTGCAACGTTTTCATTAGAATTAACGAAAGAGATGAGGGAGTCTTGAGAATTGTACCTTGATGTACCTTGATGGTACATCAAGTACATCAATGGAATAGCCTTGATGGAACGTCAAGTACATCAATGGAATAGCCTTGATGGAACATCACGTACATCAATGGAATAGCCATTGATAGTACATCAATGGAATAGCCTCATTATCTTATTCATGGCAAGTGATATCATTTCAGTCTCGTCATTAATAAAAAGGAATTGACAAATATGAAATTATTGCCAGTTAACCATTTGCGAATTTTATGACACACCAGTATTTTTCTCTAACATTTCATTTATTTACAATTCTGTTTTAAATTAAGTGATGTCTGTTACATTATCCTGGGAGATTTTAACGGATAACAGTACTCTTCAACGCACTCAACTGCTGATTACGTTTTTACATTTAATCATCATTTCCATTGAAACTGTTGTAAATGAGTATGCCAAGAATCTAATTCAAACTTTAGAGATTTTGTGTACTCCATATGAAAAATAAATAAATTAATTTATGAAATAAAACAGAATAAATGGACAAAGATATCCGTATGCATTGAACACTGTATTCTTGTTATTATTTAAAGAAGATATTGATTTTTATCAAAACATATTTTTTTAAACTCCGCAATCAGTTGATAAAATCAATATTACTGTTTAAAAAACCGCCTTTATTTCAAAGATCATCATCATCCATGACAGGAACATCCGTATAATGGTCACTTCAGATGTTTCTAGACGGTGCCTACTAATCAGAAGCACAATCTATTCAAATTGTCCTCCTGAGTAGCATAGTTGATTTCATTATCGTCCTCTCCAAACCACGTGTTAAAGACCTGAGGTCGAATCCCTTCAATGAGGGGAGAATTTTTTGCGGGTCTTTTTCACAACGTGACTGAGTTAGTCGGTCTCTTGGGAGGGTAGTATCGTTTTTTCTGCCGGAAACTCTGGTTTTTCGTCCAGCAAAATAGCAAATCGACCACAGTTCACACGTAAATTAAGGACGTATTTTACATGGCGCAATATGGACTAAGTTGCTGATGCGCTTAAAACCCTACGTCTATTCAAATTATAAGAAAGTTAAGAGCCAAGAAGTGATCACCCGTGGTAACGGATTTATATGACATGCTGATAATATCTATGCAAATGCATCGTTATTTTAATTTATCGAAGAGAGAAAAATGTCGTAGGAACGTTTTTTGGATAATTATTGGATATTTTTTAGTATACTTTTTTCACCATTGGGGTTCATTGCATTTTTTAACAAATGTTCGAGCTTTCATAACGTATCTGTAAATAATAATATATTTTCGCTAATATTGCAATCACAAATCAAGATAAATTGCAATAAATTAAAAAGCAATTGGTACGATTTCAAAATAAGTAGTCGCACCCTATGAGCAATACCTGATTTCATCCCACAATAAAGTACATAATTCTGACGAAACTCTTGTCGCCCAAAGACATGGTTCAGTCCGTTTTTCTTTTAATAAATCACATTCTAATTTGTCATTTGCCTTATGATTAAATGGTGTGAAGACTTTATAATTCATAAACTTGACAGACTTGGACTTTTCGCCACGATAATTAAAAGAAGGAATATTATTTATTGCAATACGATTGATACACTTATCACACTGTAACCTTAAAATTTTATTTAAAATAATATACTTCCAAAAATTGATCGAAGATTTTAAGTTGTTAAAACTGCAGAATTCCAAAAAAAGCTTCAACAAACAGATTTTGATGTATCTCATCTTCTGTTGTAGAATACAACAAAATGCCCTCACAACTCTTTCATTCTTTGGTTTCCTATTCACTGTGTTCAGATTACCTGGAACAAATTAACAAGTCCACCTATCTCAGCATATTTGATAAGACTGCTGGAAACTTTTTTTCTTTCGATATGATTACATAATGTTATCAGCAGACACTGAAAAACAATAAACAAAATAACAGAGTCACAAACATTGATTTACTTGTCATTAATAATCTATAGAGAAGATCAGTGGTAAGGCCAAAAGATTTTACAGGCGAAGAGGCACTTTTCCCAAGGTGTTTCCTCAAAATGATGATTTAAGTGAAGAGAGGAAATAATTGATTGGGATTAATTTGTTTTGGGAGTTTTGGGTATCTGAAAACTGGATTTCCACTTAATGAATTACTCCTTTTAAAAATAAACACAGAAAATAAAGATTAAAGCATATTATAAAAAGACAATTCACGATGTAAGAACTCATACTGACATCTACACCCTCAAGCGATGACTACTGCGGTGATTCTATTCTCCCTTCTCTTGTGTGGGGTCCACACTCATCCCAACCGACTTCAATTTTCTCCAAGGTAAGTTGAAATTTTGTTTTTATTGAGCAGAAAACCAAAACTGACAATCTTCATGAAATCATTGTGAAAAGTGCATTCGGTATTGCACAGAAAACGTTAGTTCTCACAGTGGCTGAGCTACTAGCCAATTGTTTGGAAAAGGGGATGCTGAAAACCCCTCCTTACTGAAGAAATCTATAATGGACATTTATTTTTATAGATGGTTATTTGATTTATGCAAAATTTTTGCTGGATTTACCAGCGTAGTTATGGACCTATCCTGATATTAATGAATTTTGTTATAAAATTTTGTTATATAATTTTACGAAATAGTTTCAAAGTAATTACAGTATAGCAGAAATGTTTTTCTATGTAATCGATTTGAATTATGGACCATTCTACAATGAGCTCAATTAAGATTTGTAATTTGAAACTCACCATTTGTGTCTTTGGGTTTGAGAACGTTTTGACTTCGAAGATCTTACTGGATGCGAGGACATGCTTCAATTGAGCTGCTCCCTTTTAATTATTTTCCCGGACGTTGCAATCTCTGCATATAAAAGTTCGCTTTCTATTTTCTCAAGTAACTTCCACAATCTCATTCTTTTCACAATAAGGAAGCTCCTTTATTAACTGAAGGCAATTACACAATTCCTTTTTAAACTGCTTAACGGTGTTCTTTCATCTTACATTCATTCAAAACAGTTTTATGGGATAAATATTCCTAAAATATCAACCGTGAAATATTTGGATTTAGACAAGTATTACTGGAAGGAAAACAATATTTTTTAAAATTTATTTCGTTCTACTTTTTTCTTTATATTTCCCCCCATTTCTCTCTTATTTCCTTTCTTTATTCTGTTAATTCATATATTCATTCAAAGTATTAATATCTCCTAATGATAAGTTCCAGCTTTTTTCTCCTCAAGGTCAATATAATCGCTGAATGCTAAATTGCAGAGGATGTTCGATACTTCACATATAACAGATTGCGATTTCTTAATTATTACGTTAAGCCAAAAAGTAAAAGAACAATTCGTTTTTGTTGTCGTTGACTTTTTTAAAGACAGTAAATATGCACATTGAAAATGGAAAAACATAATTACACTCATTGTATTCTGTTAGATTTTGTTATTTTTAAAATAAAGCAAACATTTTATGTTTTAACTTTATTTATGAAACTGATCGCTCTACATAAATAACTTAGATTAATATTTTAAACCTTTAATGACATTTCAGTTTTTGGAGCGCAAATTTTAAGATCATTTACTCTTTAATTTCAGAAATACAAAAATCGAATCTCTAGAAAGCGAAGAAGAAGTCCAACAACACGGGAGAGATGTTAGTTCGTTTTCAAATAATCATGAAGAAATCGATTCATCAAAGACTGCTACCAATAATTTCCCTGGACCAAAATATTCCGTCCAGTTGTCTTCGCCTCTTCGACATAAAAGGTCTACCGAATCCAATAACTTGCGCCTAACAGGAACACTCCTTTGCCCTACCCACAATTCGGAGATATCTACCTGTTAGCTCAATGTGCCAGAAAGCATCGCCAACCACACCGTAAGAGTGTCTCAGGAACAGCTGTGGTACATTCGTAATGCCTCCTCCACAACACCTGGACGTAAACAAATCCCACTGTTTCCTCACTCTGTACAAATGAAGGACATCCACAGTAGAAACATAAGAGTCAGAGGTTACTGCGATACGGGCTTCCAAGTTCGTACCAACAGCGAAGGTCAACGTTACTTGAAACCTCACAAAGTGTGTCGAAGTTTACCATACTTTTGCAACTCTTTGAATCATTACTGCATCGAAACTAGCGAACTGTTTTATTGTGGGACTCATGCAGGGATTACACCTGCACCAGATAATGTTAGGCCAGATTAGCACTTAAAGTATATAGGCAGGTGTTGTTTATAAAGTTGGAGGAACTCCTAAAGACTAATAGAATACTTGTTAACTATACATGATGTTAAATATACGTATTTATTTGTACAAATATCGCTATTATAAAATGATAAATATATATTTTTTTACTACCAAAAGACTGAAATATGGCTCTGTTAGCTGGGTTTGGTAATGATATTTATTGAGTAAATAAACATATTTCTTATGAAAAAAAGCCTTATTTATGTATTAATAGCAACTTACACAAATATAGAGCAATAGCAATTACGTAACCATATTACAGAGAAACCAAGAGGGCTCCTATTTCAGCAATTTTTTCAGTTGTAACGCAGATAATAGAGTTTGTAAATTTATCTGCTAAAGGGCCGGACATGATGAATGGCGAGGCAAACATTATACTACTATTGAAGTTTTTACACCTGATTCCAAAGAAAAAAATATTATTTCTAAGGGAGATATTTTGTAGCGTTTAAACTTCGATTGCATTCTATAATTAATTTATATTTCTAACTATTTTGACGTTAAACTGGTGTCGTCCGTAACTGCTGAAATTTAATCCGACTAGACAAAAGTTTCTGAAGATCAATGATTTATTGCTGATAATTGTTGATTAGTAAGATTAACTGGATAATATATGAAAAGCATTTTATTAAAAATTGTCTAGAGTAGCTTTAATCATCGCATGTAAATATTTATAAAAACGAGATTCTCTTTAATTAATAATAATAATAAAAAACAGGCGCGAATAGCCCAGTGGTTACGAAGGGGGAGTGAAAAAAAAACTATTTCCAAGTAGAAACATTGAACCTGCAACATCCAGTGTAGCGTAGGATAAAGTCACATCCGTTCTGACATTCGGCAGAGGGGTCAGCTGGAAAATTTGAAGAGAGTCGCCTAAAAAGACAGGAGAGCAAGTGTTGCTATCTCCTGTATGGCTACTGGAAACATTGGACAACAGGAGAAGAAGTGCAGTGGAACCCTGACAAGAACTCACTCGAGGAGTTATGGGTTAACTAACCTGTGGAGCAGCAAAATTAGCCATAATGGCCCAGGCCCCCTGGATAGACTTAGAACGGAAAAAGAAAACAAAGAAGCTACAAGAGATGACAGAATAGGATAATCGGGAAGTCACACAAATAGCTAACTCCCAAGGACAGATAACATCCACAACTACTGGTACAAGAAGTTCAGCTGCAAACACACAGGCGCATAGCTGAGCAGTTCACCCAGATAGTAATGTACCCTGTCACAATCCTTGAGTTTATGATTCAAGGTATCCTCTACGTGAAGGCTAAGGACAAAAACACCACAAACCCGACAAAGTACAGAATAATCATATGTCTCCCAACAGTGTACAAGATCCGGACCTGCTGCATAACTCAGAAGTACCGAAACCTTCACACGAAATATCGACTACCGCAAGGCCTTGGAGTCGAAGGACTCCAAGCACCATAGCTGGATGAGAGGCATTGAAGTTCTACATAGTCAACGCGACACTGACACATTTTCTAGAAGCAGTTATGGCAAAATGGAAGACCACTAACAAGGTCAAGAACATCACGACCTGACCAGTATCCATCAGAAAAGAAATCTTACAGGGAGATTCCTGAGTCCGCTATGGTTGTGTCTAGCACTTAACCCACTGTTCACCATGCTCAATGGCCTCGTGGGTACAGCAGTTTTTATAATCGCCTTCCACCCCACACCGGATGGAAAGGACCTGAGTAGTAGTACCGTCGATGACGTGAGGAATTTTGAGGGTCTTTTTTTTTTTTTTTTTTTTCTTTTCACAAAGTGGCTCAGTTGCTCGGTCCCAGACGGAAGTACATGTTTTTTTCACCTGGAAATTCGAATTTTTCGTGTAGTATACAGGAAATCAACCTCAGACACATGCAATTTACAGACGCTATACACCGAAATAGCCTTAGTCGCTGATGCTCCGAAAACCCTACAACAGCATGCTCAGTAACAGCAGGTACAGATATACCCTAAATAAATGGAAGAAGAACCTATACATCCTGTCTCACCTGACGTACATGGAAGCTGACACAGAGAATCACCTTCCAAAGCTACTCCGAATCACTAAAGAGTTCAGCACTTAATTCGGGATGAAATTTGGCCCAGACAAGCCTAACACCCATGGATTGCATCAAGTACAACAAGTCGGACGAAACTACCAGTTAAATACCGCTGAAGAGATTGAAGCCATGACAGAGGGAGAGACATACAAATATCTGGGGGGTGATGGAAGTCCACCAGTTAGAACACAACGAGATCAGTGGCCACCTAACTGAAAGGTGCCTTCAGACTGAGACACCTACAAGCCCCTATCTGCTCCAAACCCCTTTATTCGAGTTAATCCACCAGCTAACCAGACATCTCTGGATAAAATTGCCATCACAAAGGAACGCCTTACTGAGGTCATCAACAGTCTTCCCAACAAGTCTACCACTGGCCCGGATGGATTCCCTATTTTCATGATTAAAATATGTAGTGTATATTTCATTGACCTCTTGCTTGATGCACTCAATTCCGTCCTCGTAACAGGAGTTTACCCTGCTATCTGGAACACATACTATGTTTCTCCAGTTCCAAAAAAGTCTAACCCAAAATTGCCTAATGACTACAGACCAATTTCTGTAGGATGCACTTTTCTCAAAATCTTGGAAAAAGCCATACTTCCTGCTCTCATCCATCACATGTTCGGCCACAAACCTCCATACCTCCATAGTGTACTTCCTGGACGTTTCACGATCACCAACCTCTTGGACACACTGTTCAGAATTGAAAGTACCTTAAGCAACAAAGAGCAACTGGATATTGTGTTTCTCGACATTAAGGCGGCCTTTGACAATCTGTCCACCCATGCATTATGTACCATACTGTGCAACTACTTCAAAATCTCTGGTAACATCCTAGTTCTCCTTAGGAAACTCCTTCAGTCCAGGACCCTATGGATCAGAAATCAAAACCATTATCACCACATTCTCTGCTCCAGAGGGCTCCCACAAGGGGACGTTCTCTCTGCCGCCCTCTACGCCGCATCTTTAGAACCCTTCCTGTCAAACCGTACTAATTTTGCCACCTACGCAGATGATATTAAGTTCTTCATCATCACAAAATGCCCCCAGTCTCTCCAGTCTATTACTGTGAGCTCCAACCGACAGCTACATGAACTGGAAAACTACCTTCATGCGATTGGGCTCTCCATTAATAAAGAGAAAACTGCACAACTCTCTATCACCAAGAAGAAAAATACCAACGATGTGAACATCATTATAGCTAACTCTCCAGTTAAAAAAGTCACCCAACATAAAGATTTGGGTATCATCTGGGACAAAGACCTCACCTTCTTGCCTCACTTTAATGCCACTCGAACGAAAACATATTCGGCTTTATGGGCAGTAAAACAAGAGATCACCAACTTCCATAACCCGGACCTTATCATCAAATACATTCTTCGTTGCATTTTCCCAATTCCATTATATGCCTCGACTATATGGTCCGCAGCACCCTCATCATACCAAGCCAGGTTCCTCTCCTTGGAATTCTGGATCTTGAAATGGCTAAATAGGGTTGCCGGGTTAACACCTACAATCTCAAAATCTGTTCTGGTCACCAATCTTAATACGCTTCCTTGGAGGTATCTCATCATCTCTAGGAACCTTCTTACCCTCTCTCAGCTTCTATCCGGAAAACTGAGGTCACCCGATATATGGGATATCATCGCCAGACCTTCCGACAGCAGAAGATGCCAATCCAACACCTCCCCATACAGATCGAAGCTGCGTAGCATCTCCTCCCTGGACAACGTGTTTCCACATAACTCCTTTCAGATATTTAATACATTAGCCATAGACGTTGAGAAACTTTGCAAGGACAGAACATACAGAGCTTCCATTCTTGCAGACATGTATTCCTTAGTCATGTTGTAGGTGGACTCTTTGTGATGCCGCACTATCCACGCTCCGATGTATCCGTATGCACTTTTATTTGTTGTAACTTTATGTTTTTGTATCTTCACCAGTGGCTGTTTAAGGCCGTGTATTGTATCTGGCTCTGTATACAATGCATTTGTCTGTATTTTATGTTTTATCTTTGTATGTAATTTATGTCCTCTAGCTGCATAGCTGTAAAGGGACATTTCTTCGGAAAATAAATTGATATTAATAATAATAATAATAATAATAATAATAATAAAAAGTCCAAGCTGAATGGCGGGAATATGGTCACAGTCATAACCACTTTTGTAGTCCCAGTATTCAAACTATTATATTAGGACCACCCATTATTTCTAATATAAACCCATATATGTATTTTGTCTCTAAATTGTGGGTATTCTCTGGTCGATTTGACTGTTTTGCTGGATGAAAAAAACCCAGTTTCTTGGGGGAAAACCTTCCCATTTACGCCTGAGACCGACTAACTCAGCCACGGAGTGAAAAAAGTCCATTAAACCTCTTCGCGTCATCGACGGGATTCGAAACCGGAGCTTTTCCATCGGGTGTGGAGAGGACGGTGATGATACCACTGTGCTACTCAAGCAGACTGTACTCCTAGTACTAACGTGCTCCTTCTGGATCACAGAGTGGTTTAACAACGACCTAGAGGAGCTATGTGGTCGATCAGGTTAATAATGACCAAGGGCGCCAACACCATCCGAAGTCGAGAAGCTGACAATAACCCGTAACGAAGGATGTGATTAAGAACCTCGAGGATCACTTCCACGAACACACAGCACCAACTACGAAACAATAAGAAAGATAGATAAACGACAACACACACACACACACACACACACACACACACACACACACACACACACACACACACACACACACACACACACACACACAAGGAACAAAGACAGAAAGATGGGTGAAGAAGACAATTCATGGCAGAGACTACAATGACCTTTTAGGGGTTCTGTTTTTGCTTCCCTTTTTCCCCACATCTCAATCCTACTAAGGTCTCAAACAGCCCACAAATCGCAAATCTAACTGCAATTTCACAGGAAATTCTAGATTCTTGGGAGTGTAAAGCGGGTGTTAGCAGAACCTTAAAGAGACATTTATTTACAAAAAAAGTAACTTTTAATGGACATTATATACAGCATTTACATAAAAATAAAAAAAACTACATATATGCATATCAATTTCCATATATTTGAACCATACTACAGTACAATTCACTACCTCTCTGTCTCATCAACTATTCTCAATTTACAAATTATTAACATCAGTTTGTATCAGTTGTATTTTACGTATTATGAATCATCAATGATTACTCAATCATTATCTTACATTACCAATTTTTATCAATAAACATCAGTAAAACTCATTTCAACTCTTTTACTCTTTATTACTCTTTCTGTACATCTTTGTTTCTTACCTTTAACACATAAAATAAAAGTGGTATACTCTTACATCAGTAATATTCAGTACTGATCACTCATTCTACGTTAGTTACTCCTTTTATTGAAGAGGTTTCTGAATAAATAAAATTTCTTTCTCTACAAACCGTATTTGTTAAGTTATCATTTGTCGACACCTTGTCTAAATTAATGACACATGTTAACATATCCTCGACCTACTACCCTTATGATTATATTTTCTTTATTGATTCCTTTATACAGTTTCTCTCTCTTTGTTACCCCTGTACCACCCTTACGTTATTTCATAATCATTAACTTTCATAACAAATTATCTCAACCTTAGTAACTAACTTGCCTGTTTCAAATTGAATTTTCTTTAGAAAGAACTATCAATCAATTTCTTACAGAGTTCAGATTTTGAGTCCATGAGCACGGGGGTCAATAAAAAAATTGGAACAGACATACGTTCCGAAATGGCCACTACTTCCACGCTCAGGCTTCGTTCGTGGCAGACAGGCTTTCTTCCATTTCTTGAGCACACTGCCTTCCGATGCCGGACAAGGCTTTCTTTCTCTTCTTGGCACACACATCTGAACAATTGGCCATTTCTCAACTGGCCGGACCTTAGACACATTTGTACGCTCTTACACAACAAAACTTCAGAGGTACAGCTTGCTATTACGTTGGCAGGGACGCCAATCATCGCCTTCTCTGCCTTCCGATGCCGGACAAGGCTTTCTTTCTCTCACGTTTTTTTCTTCCTTTTTCTTCTTAATCTTGCTACCACGAGATGTCAACTCCAATTACCAAAAAATCTACTTCCACTTCAACCCTCAACTCAAGACTTTCTCCCCTTAGACTACAGAGAAGTCAGATTCAGAGTGAACACTTGCTCAATTACTTCCCCAGAACGTTTCTTTTTCCGTTAAGTTTGGAATGCCTCCCCAAAGGACTTGCAACCAATCCCCATACGCTGTTTAATTTTTCATTCCTCACTATTTGCTAAAACATCTCACCATAGCCGTCTCCCTAGCGCACAAACCAACCCTTTTCTAGAAATTTCTTATTTTATTTTCGCACGGCAGTATGGCCCTTTCGTGTTTGCCGGTCACCTCCAAAACACTCAGTTTCGTGTTCACACCTTCTCTGCTAAACATGGCCAATTTGCCCAAATATCAGTCACCCTGACGCCGTTTTCTTTTTATGCCAACACTGGACGTCCACTAGTTTTCTGTTTACTTGCTAATGGTGGCTTTAATCGCGCCTCCGTGGGCAAGAGCAGCAGTGCCTAGCACACGCTTCTTGATTAGACCGGGGTTCGAGCCCGTGACAACCAAATACGGAGGATGCGGAAAGGTCAGGGAATAACCACCGCATATTCCCGGAGCAATATGGCCTTAGTTGCTAATGCTCCTAAAAAAAAACCAAATAACAAATAACAACACATTCTCTGATAAATATGGCCAACTTGCCAAAATATCAGCCATTCTGATGCCGTTTTCTTTTTATGCGAACACGGGACGTCCACTCGTTTCCTGTGTACTTCTTAACGGTGGCTTACATCAAAAGATGCACTTCGGAATCCAGTTTCATGGTTCTATTTGTTCTTGCCCTCGGCAACCCTTTCCTCGCTTGTTCGCAAATGGCATCCCTCCCTATTTCTGGCTGTTATCTTTGTTAGCTCTCTTTTATCACTCGAAATTACTTGTTTCCATTTAGCCGCTATTTTAACACATACTTCTATAACGTTCATATTCTCAAAATCCAGTGTTTCTTCAAACATTAACCTTATTTACATTAAAGCTAAATGTCCAATCTTAATACTCACTATTTTTAAACTTAATGCTCCTTTCCATTGCTCTTCCTGGATTTATTTTAGCAAAACAAACATTTCTCTTATATTTGTAAGGTCTTGGTATTACAACCTCCATCAAAACTGCATAGATACGGTGGCCTCGAAATCTTGGCTCACAAACGGAAGGCTCTTGCCCATAATCGAAAGAGTCATGCTCGCTGTCCAAGACGTGCCAATCAGTACCAGGAACTACATTAATTCTATAACTTTCATAATATTCCTTACTCAGGGGTTAAAAAAAAAAAAGGCCAGAAAGACCTCTTAAGTTTATGTGACCCAAACAGAGCAAAGAAATGAGGTCGCAAACCGAGCTATTCAATAACAATTAAGAGAAACTAAAATCATTAAAACTAAAGCTAAACTAATATGGTTAATATGGTTATATCAATAAACAGAACATTTACACTCAGCATTAAATATAATACAAGGACTGAAACCACATTCACCATATAATTTCATTATTTAATGAAAAACCATTCGAGCCTATAGGCCAGTAAGGCTCCTGGAGTTGATGGAATATACCCTATTTACTTTACTTACCCTATAATCTTAAAGGAGGCGGCAAGTGAGTGCATTGAACCATTGAGGGTAATTATGCGAGCATCACTAGGCTCTGGGGAGATTCCGTTGGATTTTAAAAGTGCCAGTGTATCTCCCATACATAACGGTGGCTCTAAGAGTGAAGTGGGAAATTACCGGCTGGTCAGTCCAACTTCAGTAGTACGTAAAATCATGGAGGTAATGATCAAGGGTGGAATTCAGGATCATTTGGATCGAATTGAAATTCTCAAGGATACTCAGCATGGTTTTGTAAAGGGAAAATCATGTTTAACAAATTTGTTTCGCTATTTTGAAAGGGTCACTCACGAGCTGGATTTAGGGAATAATTTCGAAATTGTTTATTTAGATTTCAGCAAAACGTTTGACTCAGTCTCACATGAGCGGTTGCTTTATAAGCTGGAACAGGTTGGAATCGCTGGGAAAATCCTTAGATGGATAGCAGGATGGCTTCAGGGCAGGAGGCAGAGGGTTGTGATAAATGGCTATTCCTCATATTGGGTTGATGTAAGAAGTTGGGTTCCCCAAGGATCAGTATTAGGACCACTGTTGTTTTTAATTTTCATAAACGACATCGATAAAGGGATAGAGGGCGTGATGTCTAAATTTGTAGATGATGTTAAAATTGGTAGAGTGGTTAATGATCACTGTCATGCTGAGCTTCTTCAGAGAGACCTAGATAGACTTCAGGAATGGTCAGAAAAATGGCAGCAATGCTGCCATTTTTCCAGCAAAGTGTAAAATCCAACAAAGTGTAAGGTACAAGATACCTTAGCAGATTTGATTGAGGTGTGTAAGGCTCTGAGAGGCATCAGTAAAATGAATGAAGACGAAAATTTCAAGATTATAAACGATGCTACAACTAGGGGACATAAATTCAAGTTATGGGGGGGGTAAATGTTTAGATTGGACTGCAGGAAGTTTTATTTTAGCCAGCGTGTTATGAATTACTGGAATAAGTTGCCTTCATGAGTGGTAAAGGCCGACAGTTTGGGGAAATTCAAACGTCATCTGGATAGTACCTTCGGGTCAGGGAAGCGCATAGGATGATAGGTTTAATTTCCTTTTCTTTTATTAATTATTATTATTTTTTTTTATCATTGTTTTATTCGTTTTTTTGGCTTTTGCAGCATAAGCCATACATAGGCTTTTTTGCACCATGCGGCCATTACTAATACTAATAATACAAACAGTGCAGGAGTGGGGGAAAAATCAAATAGAAGCAGTTGGTGTTGGTCCAATAAATCGGCGTTTCTCAAAAACAAAAGAAGAAATGTTCTGGAAGGTGGAGCAACAAATTTCTTTTTTTTCCACAAGATGATGTTCCCGTGCAGGGCGGAAATCACTAACAGTTTTTTAAAGGAATTCTCAAGTACTGCTAAATGTCAAAATTAAGTAAAACATACTTCCAGTCTTTACATTGTCCGCAAAAGCAGAGGTTAAAATGGTGAAGTCCTAATGTGTACAGTTTATCGTTTAGCGATCCATGTGCAGTGATGAGATATGACGTCTGCATCGATATGGAGATCCATTATCTTCTTCTTTTATCCGTTAGATAATTAACTCTAGGAAAAACCTTCTAGTAACCTGCCCGGCCAGCGAGTTGTCCCATCGTGTTTGCCATATGTTAAGAAGTTCGTTCCAGATGTGTTTCTTCTCACCCTTGGTGTTATGGTTATTGGAATTGCTCTTTTTCAGTATTTAACACAACCCTCTGTAAGCTCTGTGAAGATCTAGTGGAATAGATCCTGCAAGAACTTGAAGAGAAGCTGATGAGACTACGGCAGGCACGCACCAGGGCTAGTAGTATGCTCCTTTGTATATTTTTATTATTTTTTTAATGTTTTATTTTGTAACCTCTGAAACCAAGCTCTGGCGCTGAAGGTTACAACAGAGATGACTGCTGCTGAGTAATAAAGGCTTAAGAGTTTTCCTCTAAAGGCCCCGGTCCTGTGGAGTAATATGTGTGAGAGCTTTGGAGAATATAAATATTTTTCTCGTTTATCATCAAATGAGGGGTGTAGAAAAAGTCTTCACCTTTCAATATTTTTGTCTTATTTCAGGAAGCGCCCTCCTTTTCTTTTTTGTATTAAATACTCCAGTCTAAAATGTGATCAACTCGCTCTTTTTGTAGATGAAAAAGGACAGTTCATCGAATTTTATGCTGAATTACGTAATTATACTTTGAAGTTATTGAATAGAAGTCTTAGCCTTTCTTCATCGTGCTTTTCGCTGTATTCCGATTTTTTTCTGAAGATGAGAGAATTTTTAATGTAACTCTTAAAAAATATACATAACTAAGAAATAGAATTAGCTTTCTAACGACAGCGTGTTATTCCGAAGGATGACAAGAAAACAGAGAAGAAATCTGTCAATGACTCCTTTCATAATCTGATGAAATTTGCTTGATTTCCATAGAATCATAAAATATTCGTTTAAAACTTGGTTCCTCATCGATAATGGCTTCTTATAACAGGAAAATGCAACATGTTTATGGAAATATTCATTCAGAAGTTATTTGCAGATTATTCTAAAGTCCACTTCTTGTCGCACCAGCTACTCACACTTCAACTTCACCAAGCATTTCTGGAAAAAGTTCCGGTGAGTTCTATAAAGTATGGAGAAAACTCTGTTCGCTGTGGTGCAATTTTGAGACCATCAGACTTTGAGGACAATATACATAAAACCGGATATGTTTTATAATCTCCAAATAATCACGCCAAGGCGCGTTCTAGCTGCTGTTAACACACCCAAGGTCCTATAAGTTATAAGATTGACAATCATATTTCAATTATTACCATCTTTTGATTTCCACTGAGTATGTACATTAGTGTGTACATTAAATACTTTGTGTAAATAAAGGGTTTGCAAATTATGAGTCTATAGGGATCTGCAACTTTAATCGTTTTGTCAAGTGAAAATACACTTCCAGAAATTTGGCATTGCTTTTCAGCAGAATAGCACAAAGGCCTTTATTTTATATATCATTCTGGAATTCTTCTACGTGTCTGTATAAACTATTACAATTATTCACAACTTTATAAATTTTATGTCTTTCACTATATCTAGATTTAACAGTTAAAATTAATTATAAATTTTACATTTATTTCAGTTATTTTGGTTATTTTTCTCTGTCTAAGGAACCCAAGTATATTTCGAATAACTTTCCATTTCTACGATAATTTCTAAGACCATCAACAGTTGCTGATTGTTTTGCCTTTGTATAAATCCATCTACCTCATATGGATGCGGAGGAAACTCGCAGTGCAGAAGTTATTCACACACTTTATATTTTTTTAAGTCGAACCATACAAACCTTATTTTGAAGGAAGCTCGTGTAAATTTTCAACTGATTCGCATATTTGTTTCCAAAATAAACATAAAGCGCAAGTGTTAAATTATCAGAGTTTCAATATGCACATTTTTTGGCTTCGTTTAAGTCAGAACTCAAATGTCACGTATACTTAATAGCATGCTATAATGTAGAGTATGAAACAGGAGAGGCGCAAAAAATTTACTGAGACAGTACAGTTAACAGAAAACAAAATACTTTAGCTCTCATACAAAATTTTAGTATTATTTATTGATTACATAAAATGATATTTGTACAAATAAATAACATTATGTTTATTTACAGTTCACAATTGTTCAATCAGTTAGTGATAACATTTTTTTTTTAAGTTGAGCAACACGCACATTCTTTTAAGGATTAATCCGGCCTTTCATTTTCTGATGTTATCCCTTCATGAGTCCCACAGTAAAACAAGGAGTTGGTTTCGATGCAGTAATGCCCCAAAGAATTACAGGAATATGGCAAACTTCGACATACTTTGTGAGGCTTTAAGTATAGTTGACCTTCACTGTCCGTCCGGACATCAAAACCTGTATCACAGTAACCTCTGACCCTTATATTTCTGTTATGGATGTCCGTCGTGTGTACTGTATGAGGAAACAATGCGTTTCCATTACATCCTGGTGTTGTGGTGGTGGCATTTCGAATATACCACAACTGTTCCATGGACACTTTAATAGTGCGATTTCCGGCTCCTTCTAATACACTGAGATAACAAGTGGGCATCGCTGAGCTCTCATTTGGACAAAGGAGTGTTCCTGTCAGTCGGAGATTTCTTGATTCAGTAGATCTTTTACGTCGAAGAGGTGAGAAAAAGTTGATCGAATGACCGGAACTCGAAGAATGTGTGAGGTCCTGATCAGTAATGGGAATGTCTCTTTTCTGTTCGATTTCTCCTTCGATAGAATTAATTTCTGTATGGCTGAAACGAAAAAAAGGACACGTTTAATTTTTTTTCTTAATGTCGCGTTTGCTAAAACTATATTTTTCTAAAATAATTTTTAAACCATTAAGAAATGCACACACTGGCTAAGAAAATATGAATTTTTATTCAACGTCGAATCGGGCTACCTTTGTTTCGAATAACAGCAATACATGCGGTGCAGCATGGATTCTATAACGTTTTAGTGTGTTTTGGTCTAATAGTAACCATTCTTCCCTCTAAATATCGCACAGCTGCTACAAAGTCGCAGTAAGAGGACTTCGTTACCGAATAGCTGTTCCAGCATATCCGACCCATTCTGAATGGAATTTATATCAGGTGAGGTGAAGGCCAAGGTAGACGGTGGAAATCTATTCCGTGTCTTGATCTCCGAACCATTTTGCAAGATGCATTGTTGCGTTGTCATCTATAAAAGGCCTTCACTTTCAGAATAAAAATGTAACATTGCAGGGCGCAATAGATCTGTTACAAAATTCAGGCACTTCGTGGATAATATTCGACTTTTCACCGGTAGCAACTACTGCCCCATCGGTGGCAACAGAACATTCCCCACACCACACCATGATACCCCCTCCAGATACTTGGGTTGTCTTAACAAGGCAAGCAGGTTCATTCCCTTCATGAGGTACTGGCGACACTCTTTGCCTAACAAAGTGTACCGTGCTCGTCTGACCACATGACTACCTTCCATTGTTCCACTGTCCAATCACGACGTTCTCGGTAGCACTTCAAGCTGAATTTTATGTTTTTCTCTGAAACATGTGGCTTTCAAATAGGTAGGCGACTACCAATACCCGATTTCTTCAATCCCTTGCACATGGTACGAAACAGATTGAAATAGGTCAGTTCTCGATTTAGCTAAATCCAGATGTTAGTTGATGCACACTGGATAGCTTATTTCTCCGTACAATCCTTAGAGTACGATGGCTTTGCATTTGAAGTATTGTTTTTCTGACACATTTACGCTTTTGAGATGTGGAAGACTCTATAGCTTTCCATTAATTCAAACCTTTGAGATGAATGCCTTTGAAAATCTAGTAATGCCATCTGTTTCTCGAATCGTGGCTCCTGCTAATAGTACACCAACAACAAGACCTTTTTAAAAGTCTGATGGATTACACGTTTTTTCCCATTCTGGCCTCAGATTACTGAAGTCGAGCAGCCTGTGCAATCTTGACGGTCAATTAGCCAACACGCCATCAGTCCAAGTCACAATTTTCTTTGGGTCCGTTTGCATTTATTTGCAAATATACGCGTTTCTTCTGTCTGTGACTGTCTCAGTATAAAGGTTCGTATTTTGTTTGGCCAATGTGGATATATGACAATGAAATATTCACAAACGAGAAGAAGGCATATTTTGTACTCTTTAAAATCAATTAAATTCCTTGAAATATTATATTTTCAGAAATTTTATATCATTTACATTTACCAAGCGATTACTTTCGTGATATGTCTTAAAAATTCAACTGTTTATTTTATTTTATATTGCAAAAAACCACAAACGGATTTACTTAAGTAAAACATTTAAAATCTGGTGGTTACCAGCACAAAAATTTTACAATCAATAAAATTCACAGAGTTTATTACAGCATTTTCAGGGTTTTATTTTTTAAAAAAATAAAATAGTTTTGGAAAATAAAAGGTATATCTCAGTTCTTGTTAAGAACAAATAAGTGAATATGCGCCTAATAATAGCCACAATTTTTATTATAAAGGAGTACAGTAATACCATTATAAATAAGAAATTAGTTAAGTACAGCGATCATAGGAAGTTATGATCCCTGTTCTGTGACACGAGGTGGAAAAGAACTGTGTTGGGATCCACTTAACAGAGGAGCAATGGCAGGCAATTAAAGGTATGCAGTTAAATTCATAAAATATTAAAGAGATGATGAAAATACTTCGAATTAACACCAGTTTTTTACTTTAACTTTAAAAATAAAACATCATTCTTACCTTCGATGCATTTTAAACCCATCAGCATGGGAGTTAATCGCACAGTGAAGGAACAGAAAATTCACCGCAGTATTCATTGCTGGATATTGTTGTCTGGAAGAAGGTTGAGTTTTGAGCATCCTGAGTTCTCCTTTTATAGCGTGAATTTCTGATTGTCATCTTTACTTAGGAATCGCTAAAAAATCCACAGTTATATCGAAAATCCCAGCAAATTTTAATTCCCAAAATAACCCATAGAGATTCAATGACTGAACGCCTCTGTTTTCTTACCTGACCACGTAGGATTCCATGTTGTCCCAACTGTTTCTGTTTCGGAAATTCTTTTGGTCTTACCATTGCAATTTTTTTACTACGTGATAATGTTGCCAACGAAATCCCTAACACTCAGTAGTATTTTTGTTTATAGATACCGTGGCATATACTGATAAGGAAACGTATTATCAATTTAAAGAAACCGTCTCCCATTGCTTTATCAAATACGTAAGGGATAGGCGTGTTTATTGAGTTATCTTCTGCTAATCAGAACAAAGGTGATTAGAAAAAGAAAGGTTGATGACTGGCGAAGATTACAAGGAATTCGAGTTGTATATCTTGCAACCAGGCAACTTCACCATAACATCCACTCATTTTACCCAATATCCTGCTCTTTTAAACAATCCGCCCCTCAATCTCGTCTGCCATTCTAACCAACCCAACCCAACCCAAATCATCCCAGCTCAACCCGTCGAAAACACAGATGTACACAGTGTACAGGAGTGTACAGTACACTCCTTCTACATACAGTATATCATAGCTATATTTAAAAATCGCATATGGGCTTGAATTGCTTCTTCAATGTCGTACAGCAAGATTCTCTTACTTTACGCAAGTGCGCAAATGATGCCGTTCACCAAATGAAATTGTAAAATCGTTTTCCGTCCTATTATAAATTCTAATACAAAATTCTTTGAAAAGTAAATTCGCAGAAGATACCATGATACATACTATTACAAACAGTTCCAGTTTCGAATGGTTTGCTCTAAGTAAACGGATGATTGTTGTAGACTAATAAATAGCTCTGTCTTATAAATTATCTACGTTATGTGTAACCACGTTTAATATCCCGCAGTACTTTATTTAATGGAGGGAGATAATGTAGCAGTTGCCCTCTTGCAGGAGCCTTATGTAGTCTGTGGACAAGTTGGAGGATATCCACAAGGATATAAGATAATATAAGAAGGAGATAAGCCAATGGCTGCCATTATTGTACGCTCGCAAGGTTTAGTTGTTACAAAGGTAGCAGCCTTTTGTAGCAAAAACATTATATGTTTCGAAATAATTGGCAGCTTTGGCAGAGTATCTCTTGTGACAATGTATTGTCAATATTCTGAAGAAATGGATCCTTAAGTGGAATATGTTGAGAGGCTGCAGCAAGCATTTGGCTCTTGCGAGATGGTGGTTGCTTTAGTCTCTAATGTTAAATCTCCATTGTGGGGCAGAGAGGTATCTGATGAAAGAGGAATGTCACTGGAAGATTTTCTTGCTGCTTCCACAATGGCAGTGGTTAATGAAGGACATCCGCTCACTAATTCGACTGTGCATGGGCAGTTATATATAAATTTAACTATAGCTACAAGTGCAGTTGAAAATAATATTAGCATTTGAAAAGTGTCAGAGGGGTAGTATACGACAGCGACCATCACAGCATCTCCTTCAAAATAAGCGCACAAGATGGAATTCGAGATATGCATGATATAAGTAGATTTAATATCAGATGTTGACTGTCTTAAATTGAACTCGTGTGAATATGAAAAGAGTTTAACTTATATATTGATAAAATCATGTCAAGTGTCAATGAAGAAAAAGTGTTTTGTAACAAGACCTGTTTTCTGGTGGAATGAAGAATTAACTCGGATGGGTAGAGACTATAAGTTTAAGAAGAAAGTACGAAAGATACAGGAGGTTAGATGATTTAGAACTTGTAAACCACTATGGCAATTTGTACAGGCAACACAGGAAGTTATATGTTGGTGCTGTCGGTAATGTTAAGAAAAGTAGTTGGAAAACATTTGTTGAGGAGCAAGGATTTCGAGGTCCATGGAGTTCCGTGTTTGAAATTTTAATTAACAAGAAGTACTTAGCCAACGTTTCTTGCACTATGGGTAATGAAATACTACTCTAAATTGGGCTGATTCCGTGAGCATGGTCTTGAATGATCTCTTTCCGGAGGATATAAATACTATGGACACAACGGAACAACTTATCATGAAGCAAGAAAATGCTGTATATAATACGGTAAGCAGAGAAGAAATATTTATTTTGGAGGATGTTGCAGTGGCCATAGAATGTGCAAAGACAGGCCGATCGCCGGGCCCTGATAAAACTGAAGTTGATGTGCTTAAGAAATATTATAAACTTATGCCAAGGATATACTTAGATTTGTATAACAAGTGTTTAGAGGATGGTGTCTTCCCCCACATATTACTCGTGCTGGAAGGAACCACAGGTGAAGTTAGCTTTGAAAGGAGTTGATAAACTTTAAAATGAAACTGGTCCATATCGCACCATTTCTCTGCTATCTGTGCTGGGAAAGACTTATGAACGATTGTGTATCAATCGCTTATTGATTAATTTTAATATGAAGACTATATCCTCTGAAAAACAATTTGATTTAAAAAAAAAAACAATATGGAATATAGGATGCTGTATATAGCTTGATTCAGGCAGTGGAGGGCTGTGGGGATCGATATATGCTAGGAATTTTTATAGATTTTAAGGGTGCCTTCGACAGGTTGTAGTGGGACGGCATCTTTGCTCGTATAAGAGCAGCAGAATGCTCTGTTTTGTTATATAAAGTATTTCGAGACTATTTTAATGATCGGAAAGTGAGTGTAAAAACTATGTATACTAAAGTTGAGAAAGTAGTACAGATGTTTTCCCCAGTGCTCGGTTATCGGTCCCTTTGCATGGATCATAGTCCTTGATGAGTTCTTACTTCAGGAAAGAAGGAATAAAAAAGATTGCATATACTGATGATTTAGAATTTTTAATATTTGCAATTCTCGTTCTGTATTAGAGAAAAGATATGAAGAAATTCTAATTGAATTAGAAAATTTGAGCAGACTCTATAAGCTACAGATATCTCGAGACAAGACAGTCCAGATGTTGCTGAAAGGTCGCTTGAGTATGAACAGAGCACCGACTGTGAGGCTCTTAGGCGATTCAGTTCGGTAGGTTAGAGTGCCAAAATATTTAGGCCTAATGCTTGAAGAACGATTGTTCTTCACGGAACATGCAAAATACTCAAAGACAAAAAATAGGACACGAGTTGTAAGAAGGAAGTGAGGCATTAAAGATAGCACCTTAAATTTACTTTATGAGTGCCTATTTGTCCTGATCATAACTTACGCCTCTGGAGCATGGGTGCATCGAATTGATAAGGTGGTCATTAATAAGTATTTATTACATGCACAAAGATTTGCCCTGCTTAGTATTACTCGTGCTGGACGGAGGCCTTGCAGATTATATCTGGTAGGCTGCCAGTTCAGTATAAAGTTATACTGTCTGGATTTATGTATTATCAAAAAAGGCATATAAAGAAAACCATTATGGGTGTGACATCTTGCCCAGATGAAGGAAGGCTTTACACCAGAGCTGATATAAAGCAAGAGAAAAAACGAATATGTGAGGAGCTCAAAGTTAAGTGGCAAATAAACTGGCAAGAATCTGAAAAAGGTAGAAAAACCTATATGTTCTTTCCAAATGTGGATATAATAGATACTCTGAAAAGAACTTGGTTGCAGTTTGGGTAGAACGCTACCTTTTTAATAACAGGCCATGGTCTATCTTATAGGCTTTTTCAGTTTGGACTCTTGGACCGAGGTATTCCAGTTGTAGTGAAGATGAGACCGCAGAACATGTTATGTTAGTTTGCAATCAATATCTCGATTTGAGAATGAATTTGGAGTTGTCTGAAGGCACTCTGGTGAGGGAGAGACTTTGGATCATGTCCACGTATAGACGGTACTTACTTATTTTAATAATTATGTTGCAGAGGATTTTAGAAGACGTACTGCAATTCAAGTAGGTTGTAGAGGTAACTCTTCTCACTAAGATTTATGGAAGTAAAATCTTTGATATCTGATTTTACTTAGAAGCAGCTAAGTGACTGAAATACTTTGTTTAATTTATGTGTTGTGTTATGTTATATTTACATTTTTATATTAACCAAAATCAAACTTGAAGTTCTGTAATTAGTTAATGCCTTGACCATAAGCACAGATGTGCTTCAGCCTAGGTAGTGGCAAAGTTGTCTTAAATAAAAAAAAACCGCAGTACTTTATTTTGGATAGAGAACGTGGTTTCTTGAAGAAGCACAAGGGACCAAAAGAATTATATCTTCGCTGAAGTGCGTTAACTTCATGCGATCATTTTATGAATGAGATAAAAACATGCACTTAAACCATTCATTCATCCTGCTCTCCTCGATTCAACTTACTGAGATAAGTCGATAAACGTACGGACACAATTATCTGAAACGAATTTGATAATTTTTGTAAAGTTAACCTTCTGTTATCAGCAGACGCAAAAATGGAATAAAAAATCTTGATGATTCACAGGGATGGATTTCGTTATCAAGAAGAAGGCATGGAATATCTGTAAAACCAAAATATATTCTACACGTTTTTACACTATGGAAACCTGAAAATTATCATATGGGTAAACAAATCATAGCAATACAGTTAGTTTCTTTGGAAACTTCATTTCTCAAGCATTTTCCATTAATTATGAAATTTTGGAAGATCCGAACTAAAAATAAACACAAAAACTAGAGATAAATAGATTTTAAATAAGTAGAATTCGCATCGAATTGATCAGAGAACTACCGTTCATTTCACTCATCAAGAATATCAAGTCATGAATACCGTGGTGATTTCGCTGCTCTTCCTTTATGGGGTAGAGTCTTATCCTCAAAGGCATCGAATAGGTGAAAGGTAGGGTTTCTATTCTCTTCCAGTGCTGTCAAGAAACAGGTGATCTCATATAAAACAAGACAGTTCTCTCGGTGACTTTTCAGTATTATATATTTGTTAATGCGCTAATTACATATCAAAAAATTCATCTTGATTCTTATGTTCTTTGAATCAGTTATTTCGGTCTTCAGTTGATCAAATAACGACCTGTAATTCCGACCTATTTTGGGTTTATCGGAAAATACTGCGGACTAAAAAGCAATATGGAAGTATGTGAAACATTTTTATTACACGTTTATTTGTAGAAATTCTCCTGGATGTATCTTTAAACTAAATAATTATTCGATCATTTTGCGATATATAAATATTGGACCATGGTTGGAAGTCACTATTTTCTGGTAATACCCCTCATAATTCCGTTTAGGAGGTGTCAAAACCATCAACACAGAGTTTCGCTACATCGAACTTAAACGAAAGCTGAACAATTAAAGCTATCACTTTCAATACGTTTTAATAACTTTTCATTGCAATCAATCTTGACTGTTGCAAATCTGCAACGACGGATTAACGTCGGCTCAAGTAATCACAAAATGTAAGTGGCCAAGTGCTCCCACAGCTGGGTAGTGTTTGAGAAGATCGCAGGAAATTGCGGAAAAGACCGGATAGCGCTCAGAAGAGTGATAAAGATCCCCCTCAGTCGTCATTAAAATAGTCTCAACCATTAGATAGTTAGCCAGAGTAACTGATACGAGAGCGTATCCTATAAAGTACCTGAACGACATCAGCATCACTTGGCAGGCAGAAATAACTATTTTTATTTGCTTGGTCGTTGCGATGAAGCGTGTTGGATGACTCTGACTCATCCTGAGATAACTTTTAGAGATTTCTCTGCGAATCTCGAAGGAGACCACTTCGATATTTTAGAGGGTTTTTGATTTGAATAATTAAAAATGTGAGGAAACCACCGAAATTATTGTACGCTGATCACCAAAGGTGCATTTCGAAAGCAGAACCGGATGTCCAAGCTGCAGAAGCACTAAATGTTCCAAAACCCAACGTCCTGTTTAAATCGGTCTCTGTACTCGGCAGGTTTGATGTTTAAAACAGTGTGATCTTACATGGTATCGTTATATATTACGCAAATTTTGGATAGTAATTAATAACTGATCTTATCTAAGAAAGTTTCAAATATAGAAGTTTTCCTTGAAGCCGAAAAGATGCTGTGTTCTCAGCTTTCTAAAAATTTCAAAACTCGTCAGTGTTTTTAATTGAGATAAAAATTGAAATCCGTGTAGTGAACCATCTGTTTCCATTTTTGATTGCCTTCAGAAGCAAAAAATGCAAAAGAAAAACCAGAAAATTGTTAGTTAGTACTGGATACAAAACGTATTACAAAATTAGTAAAAAAACTTTATTAGAACAAATTATTAGCATTTATCCCATTGACAATGAATAGAAAAATATTGATCTTTTCCTTTTCTTCGTTTCCAGAGATATAAAGATCAACCCTGCGGAAAGAGAAGTCCATCAACAGAAGAGACAGCCTAGTTCTTACTTAGATGATGACAGAACAATCCGTTTCCCACAAGTAAAAAGCAACTCTACAGGATCGACCTATCTGCTGGATTTCGTGTCTTCTTTTCGGCGTAAAAGGTCTGCTGAACACAGTAATATACGACTTACAGGAACTCTGGTTTGTCCCACCCACAGTTCACAGATGACCACATGTCACCTCAGTCTGGAAGAAGGGGTCTCCAACTACACCGTTCAAGTTTCCCTCGAACAATTGTGGTACATTCGTAATGCTTCAGCGTCAACTCCAGGGTGTACTCAAATCCCGCTGTTCCCTCACTCAGTACAAATGACGGACATCCACGGCAGAAATATAAGAGTCAGAGGTTACTGCGATACGGGTTTCCATATTCGAAACAACAGCGAAGGTCAGCATTACTTGATGCCTCACAAAGTGTGCCGGAGTTTACCACATTTCTGCAATTCTTTGGGACATTACTGCATCGAAACCAGTTCCCTGTTTTACTGCGGGATTCATGATGGAATTACACCTGCACCAGATAATGTAAGACCTGAGTAGCATTCAACAAACTGGTGTGTGTTTTTATATGAATAGAATTAAATTAAACGAAGTCTTCATAACCGATCCACGTGTTAGTAAATGTAGATATTCAGATCATAATTTATTTGTAAAACGTCATTTTGCTAAATAATAAATGTATACGTACATAGGAAAAGACAATGAAAAATTTGTTATTTTTTCAGTAATATTTAAATATAAAACCCATTCGTGCATGCAACTTGAACAGACTAATATGAAAACATTGATGCAGCTTTTATTTCTTTATTTCATTTCAATATAAGCACAAGACAGTTATTAATTACAATGCTTAAGTGAGATAATATAATAAAGAAAAAGATTACGTAATCTTAAAGAGAAAAGAAATTATACTTAATAAAAGTTAATTCGTTCGATCAATTTGATTATATGAAACCTCCAACGTATTTTTATCGATGAGAAGTATGCTGGAATTTTTTTTGGAATCACTAAAATGGTTGTTGTCAATTATTTTGCGCCAAAGCGACTAAGGCATTGGGAAGTATTATAAATAAAAATATTTTTCTTCTTGAAGAGATTCGAGCTTAGTTTTATTCCCACACAGTGTGGATGGACAGTGATCAAAATAACTATGTTACGAATACAGAATAAGCCATTTGCTCTGTGAAGCAGAACGGGAACACATAATTACGTGTACCAATAAGCAAAAATACACTGATTAGCCACTTTATTAGAAACACAGACTTCTTTTGAAATGGAGCGATCCACCGGCAACAGAATCACGTGTTAATACAATGATATAAAGCAAATAAGCAGATAAGAAAGCGTGTCATGTTCGCCTCTTCTCAGAGCATCACCCCCTCCACCGTGTATTTTATGTGTTTAAATCGCTTGTGTCCTTTTGTCAGTTTGCTGTTTTTGTGTAGATTAGAAACCTAAGTCTCCAGATAGGGAAAAACCTTAATAACATCGCTGGAGAGCGACTAATTCGGCACAGTGTGAAAAAGCCCAGAAAAGATTCTAGAGTCATTGACAGGATTGGAACTCAGTTCTTTTTCATAAAGTAGATTATTGCTATTTGTACTAGCACGTTAGATGAAATAGTATGGGTATGAGTATTCTCGACCTCTTAAATCAGATGATAGCACATGGCTTAAAGTACAGGAATCATTGAACGGTACGCAATCGTTATTAGAAGATGAAGAAAGATATTGCAGTAGTTAAAAAAGGCGTGAAGTTTCATTTTCGACAGTTTAAGACAGTATACTACAGTATGACAGTTTAAGGAAATATATGGCATCATTAATTGGACAGATTGCAGAGGGAGGGCGAATATATTTGAATTTCGGAATACCTTTAAAGCAAAAATCTCAAAAGGCACGAACGGATTTTCACCATTAAGGTCTATTGTCTGTGCAGTAGCACAATGGTATCGTCACCGTCCTCCACACACCGGGTGAAAAAGGCCCCAGCTCGAATCCTGTCAATGACGCGAGGAACTTTAATGGGCTTTTTTCCCTCCGCGGCTAAGTTAGTCGGTCTCAGGCCTAGGCAGCAAGGTTTCCTCCCCCCCTCCAGAAACTGGGATTTTTCGTCCAGCAAAACAGGCAAATCGAGCAGAGAACACACGCAAGTTACAAACACAAATATGGTTTATGTAATAAAATTACGGGTAACGTTAATATCTCTCTATACATTAAAAAGTTTTCCCTCCTAGTGATGTTGATTCGAGCTAATGGGAGAAAATAGCGAGGCAATTGCGTCACTACAAATGCAAATAATTATTGACAACTGCCTTCATAACGTTTACCAACTTCGTGCACGTGCTTCGCTGTCTAACATTTGATGTTCCATTATAACATTTTTTGTATGTTAATGAATATTGTATATTTGTAAATAGTTTAGTAGTTTGCAAATATTTTAGGAGAATATTTTAGTTTGCACCCTGGTACAGGACGCCCATCCTGGTCCAGAGGGTGGGAGTTTAAATAGGGTGTGGGGTGAGTCACCAGGCAGAAGGGGCTTGGGAGAAATGGATTGGGAAAGGAGATTCAACCACCCCAGGTGGTACTAATAAAAGAACATAGGGAAAGAGATTCCTATGGTGGAGAGTGCTTTTTCCAGCTCTGTACCACACTGGCCTGTGGTTTACGCAAATGGCCAGTGTCAGCTTCCAACACCATGTCAGCTAGGAAAAGCTACCACATCTTGTCAGCTTGGATAACCATGAGGCGCCTGAGGGACTACATAGCCATCAGTCTGTCCGGTGAAGAGGCTGAGATAGAACATGCCATTAATAATAACTTTCGTTCACTCAACATTCACACAATTTTACTTTTTATAGTTTTACTCTTAGTCTTTCTATTTTTTTTTTTTTTAATATATATATTAGGTTGGAAACGATCATTGTGATTCGACAGGTGTGTCTTTTACGTAGAAAAGATTTGACTTACTCTGTCATACCTTTACATATTACGTAAAAAAGTTGGCGAGCAGAGTGAGCAGGGGACGGAACCCCCCTAGTAATAATTAAATTAATTGTTCTATTACATTTGGTTGGTTTATTTCTGATATATTATTGTGTTTGAAGATGCTATTAGGATTATTATTTCCCAACGCTGCTTGGAAAAGTCCTTAGTTCGAGTCAATGATGGAAGGAATTTGTATGGGTCATTTTCACAATGTGGCTGAGTTAGTCGTTCTCATTAGAGGGTAGTATGGTTTTCTTTCTCAAAAACTAGGTTTTTCTTCCAGAAAAGAGGAAATCAACCACAGCAAACACTCTATTTATAGACAGCATATACGGTGCAATATGGCCTTAGTCGCTAATGCTCTTAAAACCTGATACAACAAGAAGAAGTGCCCCTTAAGCCCTACTACGACAACAACGTTATTATTATTATTGCTTTTATATTATTTCTCCCTGATTGGGGGTTCTACAGTGATGGGTATTACTACAAAATACACAGGGTGGTTGTTGTTATCTCTGGTGTTACTGTTAATCGAGGAACTCTGACTATCCTACAGGTGTTCAGGATTGCAACTTTCTGGAGTTCCTTGAAGGTGGAAGACCTATTGCTTGGAGACCTATTGCTGCTTGGCTATTATGTAGGTTCTTCGGCACCATACCTGACGGTTGACACGATGATCAGAATGGTCGTTATTTCTTGCATATGCAACATCTCTTTGATCCCCTGTTTTAGGTTCGTGTACTTCCTGATTTTTTCCTCGTGGGTTTTCTGCAGGTTGCCAGTGTTAGGTACCGCTATGTCAATCAGATAGGTAGCCTTTTCCTTCTTGTCCAAAAGAGATATGTCCGGTCTGTTGTGCGGGATTGTCTTTTCCGTTATTATGGCGCGATGTCAGTACAGCTTGTGAGGGGTTGGGGTCTCTAGTACTACCTGGGGTTCGTACTTGCATACCGCGGTGATGTGTGGGATCGTTTCTGAGGCAAGGTGGCATCGTCGACATATGTTATCGGACACTCCGGGCTCCTTGGCGATGTATAGTTTCTGGTGTTGATTACCTGGTCTTGGATGGCAAGCATGAATCCTTCAATCTCGGGGAAGAGCGTCCCGCTCGTGAGCCATGCATTGGAAGCAATTTTATCCATGTGATCTTGATGGAGATCATTATAGGTTCTGCCGTTGTAGTGTCTGCTGGCGTGCTGCTGCTGTTTGTTTCTGGAAGTAATCCTGCAGGTTAACTCTCACTGTCTTCTGTTGCTCAGTGAATTCTATCAGGCCACTTCCTCCTTCTTTTCGGCAATTGCCAGTATCTCCACTGCAAATTTCGGGCGGTGTTGGCGGCTCTTGATCATCATTGTCCTTCTCTTTCTCATGATATCCTCCAGCTCAGTATTAGTCCAATCTATGACCCGCAAGGAGTATGTTAGCACTGGGACTGCCTAGGTGTTTGTGATTTTAACCGTGTTCCTTCCGTTCGGCTTTGCTTTCACCAGCTTCTGAATCTCTGATGGTATTTTTCGGTCAGGCAGACCTTAATTTCCTTGTGCTGTAACTGCTGAGCCTGCATAATCACCAAGTATTTGTAGGCCATACCTTCTGCCATGACTTCGATCTCTTTACCAGTCTGCAGCTGGTAGTTTCGGTTAACTAATTTTCGCTGGTGCAATCCCTGGGTCTTGCACTTGTCTAGACCAAATTCCATCCTAATATATTTGCTGAATTCTTCGGTGATCTGGAGTAGTTGTGCCGAGAAGTGGTGCAAGAATATCTTGAAACTGAAGAAATCCAACTACTGCCGAGGCCAGCACGATCACAAGACTTAATTCTGATCGAACTTGGTGAGTTAAGATCTGCGCTCGTGGAAGAATGGGATTTGTCACCAGAGAATCTTATAGACATCCTTATATGTACCATAGTTCACTCTTATCAGGCATGATCGTACGTATAATAACTTGTAGTGATGTCACGTGATCACATGTTCGAGCATCTTGTACCAACTTCTGTAAAGAGACCTTTTTGGTAACTTTTATACTACCCCTTATAAATATCTCTCCGATGTTTCTCGCTGTCTCCTCATTTCCTTGTTATTCTATGGTACAACGAAATACCAAATTTTGTTCCGCTCCAGCTCATTCTGCACGAATCACACCACGTTTTTTACGTGTTCTGTTAATTTTTTCATGCAGTGTATTGCAGTTGTTCCAAACATTGAAAATTTTATGCAGCTGCATGTCACTATTTCTAAATTTATCAATTAAAATGAATTATATACAGTGAGTGATCACCGAATTATGACCACCTACCTAATACTTCGTAGGTCCTCCTTTTACCCTCACTACAGCAGCTATCCGACGTGGCATTGTTCAACAAGATGTCAGAAGCCTTCGGGAGGTATGGCCAACCAATCAATGCAGGTATGGAGTTGATTGGTGTATCCAGACGCCTGATATGCCTTTCCATATTGTCCCACAAGTGCTCTATGAGAGTGATATCGGCGTAGTTCGGAGGACAATCGATATGCTGGAAGTCAAAACTGTGTTCATCAAACCATTCCTGGACTTCAAGTGCCCTAGGGATCGGTGCATTTTCATCATGGAAGACACCATCGCCATTCGGAAAAAAGTGTAACATAGCGGGGTGTACACAGTCAGCAAGCAGTTGACGATAGCGGAGACCACTGATACCTTGTTCCACATGTACCACGGGTCCACGTTTCTGCCATTGAAACGTGCCCTACACCATACATCCGCCTCCATTGGCCTGCACTTTTGATACCATGCGTGATGGATGAAGAGCCTCATGTTGTTGACGCCAAATCCGTACACGACCATCCACATTGTGGAGTAAATAACGTGACTCATCCGACCAGCACACCTTCTTCCAGTCTTCTAACGTCCAACTTGCATGCTCTTTGCACCAGGCGAGTCTTTTACGGCGGCGAACCTTGGTTAGGAGAGGATACCGTAGGGGTCGTCTGCTGATATAACCCATACGTGCGAGCGTGCGACTCATGGTCCTGCCAGATATTGTTCCGCGTTTGCCCATGTGGTATTGGGTGGTCAACTGTTCAACAATGCTGCGCCTGTTTGCCTGTTCACCTGTACGAGTCGTCGGAACCGGAGCTCAACTCTAACATTATCCTTTCGCTGACCTTTCCAGTTTTGCCATCGGGTCGTTCTTTTACCATTTTTACGCCAGTTCAGCCGTTTGGGAAATCGAGGCACCACCTCGTCAAGCTCCCACAATATCTCCTTTATCAAAGTCCGATAAATCTTTCATTTTAAGGTGCCTCCGTAGCCAGGTGAGCAGGAGCAGCAGTGCGTAGCACACGCTTTTTGATTAGACCGGGGTTCGAGCCCGTCAACACCAAATCCGCAGGATGCAGAAAGGTCAGGGAATGACCACCGCATATTCCCGGAGCAATATGGTCCTAGTTGCTAATGCTCGTAAAAACCAAACAACAACCTTCCTTTTACCCATCACGCTCGGAATTTTACTACCTACTGAACCACTGACATCTTATGTATGCCACATAGGGCGACTAACTACGCATTCTTGTACCTCACGTGGTCAAAGGGTAGCATTCATTTTTCATATGGTGGTCGTAATTCAGTGATCACTAAGTGTATATTATGTTGTTGTTGTATTATGGTTGAAGGAGCATCAGCGACTAAGGTCTATTGCTCCGTGAATAATCTCTGTACATTACGGGTGTCTAAGGTCGATTTTCTTCTTGGTGGACGAAAATCCCGAGTTTCCAGGATATTTATATTACGTTGATTTCGGTTTTTTTTTTTTTTTTTTTTGCTTATTTTTCTCCATCTAAGGAGCCCAGGCATATTTCCAAAAGTTTCCATTTCAAAGACCATTCAACAGCTGCTAATTGTTTTGTTTGTATATATCCATTCACTTCATAAGAACGCGGAAGCACCCCGCAGTGTAGAACATATTCACCACTTTATTTTTTAAAAGTAGAAATTTTTTTTGTACGAAGCTCATGTATAAATTTTCATCAGATTTGCATATTTTTTTTCAGAAATAAATATCAAGCTCAAGCCATAAATTATAAGTGTTTCAATATGCACATTTTTTGGCATCGTGTAAGTCAAAAATGCAATTCACGTACAGTTAGCAGCATGGTATAATGTAGAGTACGAAGCAGGAAAGAAAGGATCAAAAAATTATTCGTGGAACCAGTACAGTTAACAGAAAAAATACTTTAGCCCTCACTCTAAATTTTAGTAATATTTATTAATTACATAAAATAATATTTGTACAAATAAATAACATTATGTTTATTTACAGTTCACAATTGTTCAATCAGTTAGTGATAACATTTTTTTTTTTAAGTTGAGCAACACGCACATTCTTTTAAGGATTAATCCGGCCTTTCATTTTCTGATGTTATCCCTTCATGAGTCCCACAGTAAAACAAGGAGTTGGTTTCGATGCAGTAATGCCCCAAAGAATTACAGGAATATGGCAAACTTCGACATACTTTGTGAGGCTTTAAGTATAGTTGACCTTCACTGTCCGTCCGGACATCAAAACCTGTATCACAGTAACCTCTGACCCTTATATTTCTGTTATGGATGTCCGTCGTGTGTACTGTATGAGGGAACAATGCGTTTCCATTACATCCTGGTGTTGTGGTGGTGGTATTTCGAATATACCACAACTGTTCCATGGACACTTTAATAGTGCGATTTCCGGCTCCTTCTAATACACTGAGATAACAAGTGGGCATCGCTGAGCTCTCATTTGGACAAAGGAGTGTTCCTGTCAGTCGGAGATTTTTTGATTCAGTAGATCTTTTACGTCGAAGAGGAGAGAAAAAGTTGATCGAATGACCGGAACTCGAAGAATGTGTGAGGGCCTGATCAGTAATGGGAATGTCTCTTTTCTGTTCGATTTCTCCTTCGATAGAATTAATTTCTGTATGGCTGAAACGAAAAAAAGGTCACTTTTAATATTTTTTCTTAATGTCGTTTTGCAAAACTATACTTTTCTAAAATAATTTTTAAACCATTAAGAAATACACACACTGGCCAAAAAAATATGAATCTTTACTCAATATCGAATCTGGCCACCTTTGTTTCGAATAATAGCAGTCCATGTGATGCAGCAGGGCTCCTATAAAATGTTTTAGTGCGTTTTGTTCTAATTGTAACCATTCTTCCAGCTAAATATAGCGCAGCTGTGACAAAGTCGAAGAGGACTTCGTTTTAAAATAAGCAACGAAACATATCCGTCAAGTTCTCAATGAGACTTAGTTCAGTTGAACTGAAGGCAAAGGAACGGTTGAAATCCATTCCGTGGCTTGGTCTCCGAACCATTTTACATCATCCTCTGTTCTGCTGTCCATAATGAGCCATCACCTTCAGGGTAAAAGTGTAACATTGCGGGGTGCAAGAGATTTGATAAGAAATGCAGGTTCTTCTGGATGATATTCATGGTCTTTCACCGGGAGCAACTACTGGCCCAGGCAACAGAATATTCCCCACACCATGATACCACCTCCAGATACTTGGGTTGTCTTAACAAGGCAAGCAGGATCCATTCCTTCATGTGGTATTCGCCGCACTCTTTTCGTAACAACGTGTTTCGTGCTTCGTCTGACCTCTTGACTATATTAAGGTGTTCCACTGTCCAATCACAACGTTCTCGGCACCACTGCAAGCGGAATTCATTGTTTTTCTCTGAAACTTGTGGCTTCCAAATAGGTAGGCGATCATCAATACCCAGTTTCTTCAATTCCCTGCACATGGTACGAAACAGGTTGAAATAGGTCAGTTCTGGACTTAATTGAATGCAGATGTTATTTGCTGCACACTGAATGTCTTATTTCTTCGTACAATCCTCAGAGTACGATGGCTTCGCACTTCAAGTATTATTTTTCTGACACATTTACGTTTTTGAGACGTGGAAGAATCGCTATCTTTCCATTGATTAGAAACCTTTGAGATGAATGATTTTGAGAACCTAGTAATGTCATCCGTTTCTCGAATCGTGGCTGCTGCTAATTGCACATCAATAACAAGACCACGTCACAGTTTTCTTTGCATCTGTTTGCATTTATTTGCAAATATATGCATTTCTTCTGTCTGTGACTGTCTCAATATAAAGGTTCGTAACTTTTTTGGCAAATAGGGATATATGACAATGAAATATTCACAAAGGAGAAGAAGGCACATTTCGTACGCTTTAAAATCAACTGAATTCCTGGAAGTATTATATTTTCAGAAATTTACATTTATTAAGGGATTAATTTCATAATATATCTTAAAATGCAACATTTTATATTGCAAAAAAACGACAAACGGACTTCCTTAAGTAAAACCTTCAAGTGTTGATGGTTACCAGCGAAGTAAATTTTACAATCAATAAAATTCACATAATTTGTTGCAATCCTTTCAGGATTTTATTTTCTAAAAAATATATTTTTTTTTTTGTAAAATAAAAAGAATATCTGAGTTCTCTTTAAGAACAAATAAATGAATATGCGCCTAATAATAACTACATACGACCTTAAAGAAACTTTTAAATCGATTTACAGTATAAAGAATTACAGTAATACTATTATAAATAAGAAATTGGCGAGATTAAAAGTTGAGGAGGATGGATCATTAATTATGATCCCTGTTTTGCAACCCCAGGTGAACAAGAACTGCGTTGGGATCCAGTTAACAGAGGAGCAATGGCTATTAAAAGTACGCAGTTGAATTCATGAAATATTAATGAGATGATGAAAAACGAGTACGTGACATACTACTGCAGAAAGCATCCAAAAACTTTTTCTCTGATTAACACTAGATTATTATTTTAACTTTAAAAATGAAATCTTTCTTACCTTCGATGCATTTTAAACCCATTAGCATGGAAGTTAATCGCACAGAGAAGGAACAGAAAATTCACCGCAGTATTCATTGCTGGATATTGTTGTCTGGAAGAAGGTTGAGTTTTGAGCATCATGAGTTCTCCTTTTATAGCGTGAATTTCTGATTGTCATCTTTACTTAGGAATCGCTAAAAATTCCACAGTTGTATCGAAAATCCCAGGAAATTTTAATTCCCGAAATAACCCATAGAGATTCAATGACTGAACTCCTCTGTTTTCTTACCTTACCACGTAGGATTCCATGTTGTCCCAACTGTTTCTGTTTCGGAAAGTCTTTTGGTCTTACCATTACAATTTTTTCCTACGTGATAATGCTACCAACGAAATCCCTAACACTCAGTAGTATTTTTGTTTATAGATACCGTGTGCCATATACTGATAAGGAAACGTATTATCAATTTAAAGAAACCATCTCCCATTGCTTTATCAAATACGTAAGGGATAGGCGTGTTTATTGAGTTATCTTCTGCTAATCAGAACAAAGGTGATTAGAAAAACAAGGGTTAAATGATTGGTGAAGATATGTACGATTTTTTCACTCTGACCCTACGTCCTTTGTCACAATCTGCAATAATTTACGCTTTGTTTAAAATTATTTAACAGCAAAGGGTTATTTGGGTCTGCGCTAATTAGGTGTGAAGAGTTGCACAAAGCTTTGTGTTGGTTTAACAATCCTAATAAAACCACAGCGAGTAAGGTTTAAATTTCATGTTTGTACTAAAAATTTAAACTTAAATTAAATATCATTGTCTATCGATAATTTTAGCTGCTTTTTGGTTAGACCGGATTGTGTTTACAGAAAAAAACACGTTCTTACACATCCTGAAAAAAATATATTATATCTTATGAAATTTTGAAATTCTAACGTTAATATCCACGTTCAATATTCCTAATATTCATTCCTTCAGTTCTTGTTCCTGTTGTGATAACAAACGTATTCTTTTTTAATTATAAAATAAAGATCAATAGGTCCTGTGAATATAAATTAGTAGTAGTAGTAGTGGCACTTGATGCAAGAAAGCAAGTGTAGGAGCTTATGCAGCATCAGCCAAAAAAAAAAAAAAAAAAAATCACACCATAACCTCCAATTGCCTGTCCAGTTCCTCCTTAAATTTATTTAACCTATCAACTTCCACAACGACAGATGGAAGTTTGTTCCAGCAATTAACCACCCGCTGGCTAAAGGCAAATTTCTGCACATCTATTCTACATCTATCCTTTCTTAATTTGAACTTATGTCCCCGTAGGTTCGTATTCTGAACAAGTGGGAGGATCCCATCAGCAGCGTGCTCAACCCATTCAAGGCCTTATAGACCTCAATCAGATCACCGCGCAGGTGCCTAGTCTCCAGCCACTGCAATTTGCAGAACTTAAGCCTCTCTTGGTAAGAGGATCCCTTCATTCCCTTCACCAATCATGTTGCTCTTCTCTGTACACGCTCAAGCAAATCTACATCCTTCCTAAAATGAGGCCTCCAGACCTGTACGCAGTACTCAAGGCGTGGCCTGACCATTGCCTTATACAGAGGGACAATCACCTCCTTTTCCCTGCTAGCAAAATTCCTATATATAATTGACAAAACCCCATGACCTGCCCTAGCAGCCTGTCTACATTGCTCAGAAAACTTCATATCTGACTGCACAATTACTCCCAGGTCTTTTTCATTTTCTACCACCTTAAGTGTAGTACCACACAGTTGGTACGTTTCTCTGGGGTTACTTCTACCCATATGCAGTACTTTGCACTTGTCAAGGTTAAACTTCAGTTGCCACTTCTCAGCCCATCTGCCCAAATTATCTAGATCCTGTTGCAGTAGCACACTGCCATTACTGTCATTAACAACCCTGCCAACCTTCGTGTCATCTGCAAACTTCGACATTAAGCCTGATATACCTTCATCAATATCATTGATAAATATACAAAACAACAGTGGACCCAACACCGAACCCTGCGGGACTCCACTAATAACATTATTCCACGAAGAGCAGCACCCATTGATTACCACCCTCTGTCTTCTCCCACTTAACCATCCTTTTATCCATTGTAGCAACTTACCCTTAATACCATTCTGCTCCAATTTGTACAGTAGTCTTCCATGCGCAACAGTGTCAAAAGCTTTCCTGAAATCCAAGTATATGATATCAAAATTATTTTTTGCATCCAGTTCCTTTGTGACCACATCATAATAACCAATCAAATTTGTCAGACAAGACTTTCCCTTAACAAACCCATGCTGTGTCTGAATTATTGCTGCAGTCTTGTCTAGATGATCCTGCAATGCATCTTTAACCAGTGACTCCATTATTTTACCCGGAACAGAAGTTAAACTAACTGGTCTGTAATTATTCGTGTCACCCTTCGAACCTCCTTTGTGAATTGGGGATACATTTGCACATCTCCAGTCCGTGGGAACCTCCCCTGAATCCAAGGATGCTCTCATAATTATGGCTAAGGGTTTGCTTAGTTGCTTTGCCGCCTCCTTTAATATAACTGGATAGATCCCATCCGCCCCAGGTGCCTTTCTTATGTTTAACTTCAACAATTTCTCCTCCACTTTGCTCTCAGTTATTACAAAATCATTAAGCACACTGCTACAATTTGATAACCTGGCCTGTTTAATAATTTTGCACCTGCCTTAGTAAATTTTTGCATTTGTCCCGGTAAATCATAGGACCAAAGATGTATTAATCAAATGAAAATTTAGTTCAAGCATTTAATCTTTGAATGTCATCGATCTGTAATCTTTGTTTGAAGAGCTCACGATATAAAATGATGATTATGAACCTCTAGCTTTAATAAATTAATTTATTCATAAAATTTAAATCATTACAAGTTACATCACTGATCAGCCTTATTGAAAGTATTTATAGTCCACGTAAGACTCTCTGTAAAGCTACTTATGTTTTTCTTAAGTTATAAAATGCATGGCTAACATTAGATTTATTTTTTTAAATATATACACCAAGAGAACTGTATGTCGAAGATCTATGAGGAACTGATTTACACTCAATTTAAATTATCAGTCATTCTACTTTGACATGTGACAATTTCTGTTTATTTTTGAGAAATTATAACAATTTATTAATTTTAATTGGAATGGTTTCTTTTCATTAATATTAAAAATGATCTTGTTATATATATATATATATATATATATATATATATATATTATATATATATATTTTTTTTTTTATGAAAACCGAAACACGAGAGGTATTAGAACCTATAGTACTTAGTACCGTGCTTAGGTTGGAGGTTGAGAAGACGAAAGAAGATACTTGTTGACATTGGACTTGAACTTCTGTAGACTGTAATTTTCAGGAAATACGTATGAAGGAAGGTTGTTCCAGAAAACGGCAGTTGAATGAATAAACGAGGAAGATGAAAAGTTGGTTCTGTGAGTTTGAAGCTGGACAGTAAACGGATGTTGGCTGGTGGCTGCACGTGTTCAGACTGGTTTTAAAGAGATAGCGGGAATTATAGAAGCCAATTCAGAAGAACAGTGCCCATGGAAGTATCTGTAGAAGAGACATGCAGCAGAAACAGAACGTGAATGAGACAGCGAGTGAAGAGACTCTGTTAGAGATTAGTTATTAATTAACCTAACTGCACCCTTCTGAATTGAATCAAGAAGCCCGAGAGAGAGGTTTTGGGGGCATCACCCCAAATGTGGGAACAATATTCCATGGCAGGGCGAATTTGTGATTTATACAGAGTGTGCAGCTGTTTGGAAGAAAATTAACGCCGAGAGCGAAAGAGAGAACCTCGTTTTTTAGATGCAGAGGAAGTAATATTTGTAATGTGCTTCTGCCAAGAGATTAGAAGTCATGGTAATCGCTAAAAGAGATATATCATATTGCCTAGAAATCGGATTGCTACCAAAGATAAGCATATGAGCAGAAGAATCCTTTTTGCGAGCGAGATATAACAGGACTGAGTTTTAGAAGGATTGAAGTGAAATAAATTGTCTTTGCCCCACTGGAGAATTACCAGTGGATCGGCATTTAAGGAATTGGTAGCGGATATTCGAACAGTTGAAGCTGATTTTGCAGGGCACGGTTTCTCACACTGGACAGTGGAATGCAATGTGCTATCGTCGGAAAAACTATGGATAGCATTTCCAATCAATGAAAGAAAGTCATTAATATACAAGAGGAAAAGAGTGGGGAAAAGAACTGAAACTTTGGGGACACGGTCATTAGTGCAGAAGTTACGAGATAGAGAGCATCTACCATCACCCTATGTGAGCGGTCAGAGAGAAAATTGGATAACCAATTACTAAAAACAGTTGGCAATATATAAGATGGAAATTTGTTTAGAAGACCTTTATGCCAAACATGATCGAAAGCCTTTCAGGTTTCAAGAGCAACTGCTTGACCAAACTTTTCCATTGAATTTGTCCATAAGTGGTAAGAAAAGCCAGAATATCACCAGTGGATCGACACTGACGGAATCCTTACTGGAGATCATTGATCAGACGGAAAGTTTCTACGTAGTTTAAGAGTTGGCGGTTAATTGATTTCTCCATTACTTTAGAAAGAGTAGAAGTAATTGCAATGGGAGATAGTTGGATGGGAGGGATTGTCACCCGTTTTAGGAACTGGCTGGATATGAGCAAATTTCCAAACAGAAGGAAAAACACGTTTGGAATAAGAAAGTGCAAAAAGGCGGGCGGCAAAGAACAGGAGTAAGTTCAAGAGCACAGGATTTGAGAACAAGTGGAGAAATACCATAAGGAGCTGGAGCTTTCTTGGCATCAAGATTCGTCAAAATCCTTCTGACATCCTTTTGGCGAAAAGCCACAGGAGGCATTAAATGGAGAGTGCTGGGAATGGTGGGAGGTGTTTTACCAAGATCATTAATACATGAGTTGGAAGAAAAATGGGATGCTAGCAGTTCAGCTTTATCCTTAGCTGAAGTGACAATAGAACCATCTGGTTTTGAAAGAGATGGGAAAAAGTTGAGGCCAATAGCCTTGGCAAGAGACCAGAATGCTTGGCTACCATTAGGGCAAGAAGCAAGTTTTCTACTCTTAGCCTGTTCAAAATCTAGTTTGGACTGATTAATAACTGCTTTACAATTGTTGCGAGTTTTGGTGTAGGAAGAAAATTAAACTGAAGAATTAGAAACCAGCCAATTGCAATATGCAACATTCTTCTCTTGAACAGCCTTAGCACATTTATTGGAAAACCAAGGTTTAGATAAAGGACGAGATTTTATGGTGGAATGTGGAATAAAGGATTTCAATCCTACAAGAATAATTTCACTGACACGATCTGAGCAAATGTTGACATGAGAGGTTTCGAAACAGTAATCTGACCAAGGAAAGGAAGAAAATAAGGGTTGTTTTTGAGAAAAAGATCAAGCGTGTTAGCTGTATGGTTAGGATTGTTCGGTATTGTGGTAGGTGAATGAACAATCTGCGCGAGGTCATTAGTAATTGCTAATGCCTCAGCATCTCGATCAGCTGTATCTGTGTAATTATAAACGAGAAACCAGCTGGAATTGAGAACATTAAAATCACCAAAGAAAATTACGTAACTGTTAGGGAAGTTGGACTGGTGTAAGTCAAGTTGCAAGGAAAGGAAGTCAAAGAGTTCCAAGTGATTAGTGGAACTGAGAGAACTGTAGAGGCAATAGATGATTTTGACAGAAGGAGGTAGAGATAGTTTAAGCCAGAAAAGATCAAAAAGAGGAGATTCCAAATTACCAAATCTCTGACAGGGAATATCAGGACGGACATATGCAAAAGTACGATCTTTAAAGCAAAAGGAACCATACAGAAAATAGTTTGGGGAAATGAAATGAGCAGTGGTTGAGATTCTGTCAGAAAAAGTACACGAGGTTTGGCAGAATGTAAGTGGAAATAATGGACATCATTGAGATTAGAACTGAGACTATGTATATTTGTGAAATGAACTAGGAAGGGCTTGTCTTAGACCCTTAGAATTATGCGAAAATTTCAACATTTACTTAATATTATAAAATTATTCTATAAATTTAAAGTTCACTTTCATTACTGCCAGTAGAGAAATGAAAACTACTTTTCGCCATTTGTTTAAATTTCCAATGAGGAATATCCAAACTTCTCCTTTCATTACGTAAGACTATGTGTTTATAATCTACAATAATACATAACTTACGAGAGAATATTGCAAAGAGCGTATGTATTTGCTGCCACACTGTTTATTATAATTCTTCCATACATCGTACGTACAGTAATTGTATCTATCGAACTCTTTCGTATGAAGGAACCACGAGTTTAAAGATACAAACATTTCAGGTAAAACATTTTCAGGAGCAAAACAAACATTTCAGGGATCTTCAAACTCCTCTCTAATTTGAATTCCTGTCGGTGCAAGTAATGAAACAAGCCAACAGAATACAGCTAGGAGTTAATATGACTGTTACTCTTTGCACAATTTTTAAGCAAAGGTTTGGAGTGTAACTATATTTTTACAAGGAATTCGAGATGTACATCTTGCAACCAGGCAATTCCACCATAAAATCCACGCATTTTAGCCAATATCAAGCTCTTTTAAATAATTCCCCCCAACCTCGTTTGCCATTCTAACCAACCCAACTCAACCCTTCAAAAACGCAGATGTACATTCCTACATATATTATAGATATATTTAAAATTCGCGTATGGACTTGAATTGCATCTTCAGTTTCGGACAGCAAGATTCTCTTAATTTGCGAAAGTCGACTGCTAATTATGTCGTTCACCAAATTAAATTGCAAATTCGTTTTCTGTCCTACTTTAAATTCTAATACAAAATTCTTTGAGAATTAAACTTGCAAAACATACCATGATATATACTCTTAAAAACAGTTCCAGTTCGAATGGTTTGCTCTAATTAAAGAGATGATTGTTGAAGACTAATAAATAGCCCTGTCTTTTAAATGATCCGATGAGATACCACGATATGTTTTATTAGTGTTAGTTGCATCTACTTTATGTCTAACCACCTTTAATAACCCGCAGTACTTTATTGTGTATAATAAAGTTTTAGTTTCTTGAAGAAGCGCAAGGAGCAAAACAAATTACAACTTCGCCTGAACCAAATCACTCTGCTGAAGTCCCATAACAATTGAATCGACCTCATGCGATCATTTTATGAATGAGATAAAAGCATGCACTTAAAGCATTCATTCATCCTCCTCTTCTCGATTCAACTTTCTGAGATAGGTGGACAATTACCTGATATTTACAATTACCCTCCAGCAATGAGAGCACAACAATACAAATGGCCCTCAGTCCCCAGCAGCTTTCACTCTCCCTCTTACGGCAGCGAGAGGATCAGAGTGGAAGCAGAGGGTGCTAAGAATCTCTGGGTACGACCAGGCTGCCATGCACGGAAATTGAACTTGGCCTGTTATAACGTACGATCACTCATCGGTGAAGACAGGATATTAGAGCTGGAAAAGGAATTAGAAAATGTGAATTGGAATATCATCGGTTTGGCTGAAACAAGAAGAAGAAATGAATCACTTATAAGTTTATCAAGTGGAAATCTGCTGTACACCAATGGAAACAGTGAAAGGAGTGAAGGTGGAGTTGGGTTTCTGGTCCATAAAGATTTTAAAAACAACATTTTGGAATTCAAAAGTACATCACCAAGGGTGTCAAGACTAATACTCAAGATTTCTAAGAGGTACAAGCTAAAGATTATAATGATTTATGCACCAACATCGAGCCATGATGATGAAGAGGTTGAAGAAATGTACACTGAAATTGAGAGTCTTCTAGATGAGCAGAAAACCCACTACACTATTATCATGGGGGACTTCAATGCTAAGGTTGGAAAAAGGCAAAACAGCGCAGAAAGAGGAACTATAGGAAATTTTGGAATTGGTGAAAGAAATAAAAGAGGTGAAAGACTTGTGGAATTTGCAGAATCTCAAGGAATGTCAGTAATGAACACTTTTTTCAAGAAAAGGGTGAACAGAAAGTGGACATGGAAGAGTCCAAATGGATTAACAACTAATGAAATCGACTTCATCCTCACTAACAGAAGATATATTGTGAATGATGTTACCGTCCTGAATAAGGTAAATGTTGGAAGTGATCACAGAATGGTAAGATGTACACTTGATATAGATGTAGGAAAGGAAAGGAAAAAACTGACTCGAGTAAATAATACAAAGGTCTTTGAAATAACAGAGGAGGAGAAAAAGCAGTATGTACTGGAACTTAAGAACAAGTTTGAGCCTCTGCAGACTGCTCAGGACCAAGATATCGACGAGGAATATTACAACTTTCTGAAAGTGATAAAGCCCAAGAAACCTATAGGGAAACAGAAATCCAAAGAAGAAAAAATTAGTCAAGAAACACTTGTCATGATGAACCAAAGACGACAAATGAAGAGCAAGAAAAACACTGACAGGGAGAAAATTGAGTATACTGAGTTATGCAAAGCCATTAGAAAGAGACTCAGAGAGGACATAAGAAGATTTAACACAAGAAAAGTAGAACAAGCATTAAGGGAAAACAAAGGATTTAAATCAGCAGCCATGAGCAGTAATACAGAAAGACAAATGATACTGAAACTGAAGAATAGCGATGGTGTACTTATAAACAGCAGAGAAGGCATAATTCAAATAGCAGAAGACTACTATAGAGAATTATACAAGGAGCGAGGGAATGATACCAGCAGTGGGGAAGATGGATTGCAAAGTAGCAACACATACGACATACCTGATATTCTTCCTGATGAGGTAGAACATGCATTGAAGAAAATGAAGAATCGGAAAGCCCCGGGGGAAGATGAAGTTACTGTAGAGTTGTTAAAATTGGGAGGAAGAGACATAACACAAAAACTGGCAAGGCTCTTCACAAAGTGCATTAGAAAAGGTGTGATGCCTAAGCAGTGGAATAATGCAATCATAGTTTTGCTGCATAAGAAAGGAGATAAATCAGAAATTGGAAATTATAGACCAATTAGCTTGTTATCCCATATCTACAAGTTGTTCACAAGGGTCATTACTAACAGATTAGAAAGAATACTTGATGAGAATCAACCGACAGAGCAAGCTGGCTTTAGGACAGGATTCTCAACTATGGATCACCTTCATGTAATATCACAGCTAATGGAGAAAGCAAATGAATATAAAACACCATTATGCCTGGCATTTGTGGATTATGAAAAGGCATTTGACTCCATACAGCATAAGGCAATGTTTCGGGCACTGGAAAGACAAGGCATAGATACTCCATATATTATGATTTTGAAGAAAATATATGAGAGTGCTACATCCTTTATTAGACTAGACAAAGACAGTAGGAAATTTAAAATCGAGAAAGGAGTTTGACAAGGAGACACAATATCTCCGAAGCTGTTTACTGCTGCCCTTGAGGAAGTTTTCAGAAGATTAGACTGGTCGCAGAAAGAAGTCAATGTGAACGGAGAGTACCTAAACCATTTACGATTTGCAGATGACATTGTGGTCATAAGCCACGATCCCAAAGAATTAGAGGAAAATCTTAATCAGTTATGCACAGTTAGCAAGGATTTTGGACTAAAGATGAATATGGCTAAAACAAAAGTAATGATGAACAAGTATGCCACGGAAAGGGAAATAATGATTGAAGGAGCAGTAATTGAAAAGGTGGAGTCATATACTTATCTGGGACAAGTTATTAGCTGTAATAATGATAAATGGCTGGAAGTCAAGAGAAGAATAAATTTTGGATGGATAGCATTCAGGAAATATAGTCACATACTGAAGAGCAATATCCCAGTTTGTCTGAAACATAAAATAATGAACCAATGTATACTCCCCACCATGACTTATGGAAGTGAAACTTGGGCACTCACCAAAAGAATGGAAGAGAAGCTAAGAACTACACAGCGAAGAATGGAACGAATTATATTGGGAATCAGACTGTTAGATAAGAAGAGAAACACATGGATTAGGCAGCAAACTCAAGTAAAGGACATTCTTATCAAAACTAAAGAACTAAAATGGTCTTGGGCAGGACACATAGCTCGAAGACATGATGACAGATGGACTAAGAAAATAACAGAATGGTACCCAAGAGGAGCTAGAAGAAAACCTGGAAGACAAAGGCGGAGATGGATAGATGAAATTCATGAGTTTTTGAGTAGTAAATGGATGGCCAATGCTCAAAACAGAAGGAACTGGAAAGTTGCTGGAGAGGCCTTCATCCTGCAGTGGATTGAAAATGGCTGATGATGATACCTGATACGCATTTGATAAACTTTGTAAAGTTAACCTTCTATTATCAGTAGACGCAAAAATGGAATAAAAAATCTTGATGAGTCACAGGCATGGATTTCATTATCAAGAATAAGGTATGGAAAACATCGTGTAAAACCAAAATATATTCTCTAGGTGAAAATATACTTTTTTTAAGATATGGAATCCTGAAAATTACCATGTGGGTAAGCAAAAGACAGCAATCCGGGACTCATTCAATGCGGTTAGTTTATTCGGAAACTTCATTTTTAACCATTTTCCATTAATTATGAAATATTGGAAGTTCCGAACTAAATATAAACACAAAAAAGTGAAGATAAATAGATCTTATAAAAGAAGAATTCGCATCGAATCCATCAGACAACAACAACCCACCATTTCGCTCATCAAGAATATCAAGTCATGAATACGGTAGTTATTTCGCTGCTCTTCTTTTATGGGGTACAATCTTATCCCCAAGGGCTTCGAACAGGTGAAAGGTAAGGTTTCTATTCTCTTCCAATGTTGTCAAGAAACAGCTGATCTCATATAAACCAAGACAGTTCTTTCGGTGACTTTTCAGTATTATATATTTTTTACTACTCTAGTAACATATCAAAAAATTCATCTTCATACTTATGTTCTTCGAATCAGTTATTTCGGTCTTCAGTTGACCAAATAACGACCTGTAATTCCGACCTATTTTGGGTTTATCGGAAAATACTGCGGACTATAAAGTAATAGGAAAATATGTAATATATTTTTATTTCACGTTTATAGAAATTCTCTTAAATGTATCTTGCAACTAAATAATTATGGCGCTCAGAAGAATGACACAGATCCCCCTCAGTTATCATTAAAATACTCTAAACCAGTGTTTCCCAACCTTTTTTTTACCATGCCCCACCTAAGTCTTTCTAAAATTCTGATGCCCCCTATGTAACGTTGGGAAACACCGATATACATATTTTTTATATTCAAAAATTGAATTAATTCCTAAATGAAGCCTAATTACAACTTGTTCAGGACACAAAACTTAGGTTTTAGGAAGAAATCATTAGGAAATTATTAAGAAAAAAACAGTAAGTAAATTTTCAAAACATATAATGGACAACTAAAATTCAAGTACAAAATAATTTATATGAAAGATTTTTTTATAATATTTTAATTTTTAGTAATTATTATTTAATTGTTTAATAATTTCAACATTCCATGTGAAGTCACTTCTAGATGAGTGCACTAAATTTAGTGAGACCCTTGTGCTTGATGCTTGCCGCAGAGAGATTTTATATTGGGCTCCAATTTAGTCAGCTTCAGTCTCAAGTCTCCCCGTTTTGTGATATCCAGTCGATTTCTTTTCTTTAGGAACAAATCATTTATGGCACTAAATCCACATTCAGCTAAATATGAAGATGGAAACGGTAACAATAGCTCTCTTGCAAAGTTGGTTGAATTTGGGTATTTAATTTCTGTTTCATCACAAAGCCATGCCATCGCTCCTTTTATATTGAATAAAGTTTTAACTGACTCATCATTTTGCATTTCTGAGAGTTCTTCTTGGTACTGCATTGATACATCAGACAAATCCACTAACATTGGTTGCATCATCCAGGTTGGAAAATCAATTTGTTTTAAATCAGAAAACCTTTCTTTTAAATCAGCGGACAGAATTTTCAGATGATCGACAATAACAAGTACAGCGGTATCAGTCACTTCACATTTTTGCAGCCAACGAAACTGTTCAAAATTTTTGTTACAAATATATTTTTGACATAATTCAATAAATGTAATGAAACCAAATATCTTCGCTTTTGCATCGACGAGAGTTTTATTTGTTCCTTGAAGTTGTTTATTTAATATATTTAGTTTTTCAAAGATATCGGCTAAATAACTCACAAATGCTTTACCATCGACCGTTAACAGATGCTTCATTTCAGGTTTGTCACTTAAAAAGTCACTAATAGTATCAAATAGTTCCATGAATCTTTTCAAGCAGTTCCCTTTCGAGAGCCACCTTACTTCAGTGTGAAGTAAAAGTCTCACATGGTCTCCATTTTGTTCTTCACAAAAAAGCTTGAAGAGACGCTCACATTTGGCATTAGCTTTAATAGCATTGACACATTTTATAACTGATTTTAGTACTTCATGAAGAACAGGCGAAATATTTTTAGCTACCAAGTTTTCCCTATGAATAACACAATGCACAAGAAGCATTTCTGGATTCTCATCTTTCATCAATTTTAAGCAGCCATTTTTCTTGCCCATCATATTAGGAGCACCATCTGAAGCGCAAGATGTTATATTTTTCATTGGTATATTATTGTCATCTAAGTAATTTTTTAGCTTATTATATATATCTTTGGAGGTAGTGGTGCTCTCTAATGATTTACAGAATAACATTTCTTCAGCAAAATTACCTTTATCAATATATCTCACATAAGTTATCAGTACGGCTTCACTGTCTCTCAAAGTTGATTCATCCATTTGCACTGAGAATTTTCTTGTTTTCAGCTTTCCAACAAGTTGTATTTCAATATCTTCACTCATTTCATCTATTCTTCTGCTAACAGTATTGTTATTGAGTGGCATAGCTTTCACGTCTTTGTCATCTTTTTCCAGAACTGTTTTAAGAAATGCTGATATTGATGGTTTGATTAAATTCTCTCCTATAGTATGATTTTTCCCAGATTTAGCAATGAGTAAAGAAATTTCATAACTAGCCTCAAGAGTACGATTGACAGTTGCAGTATGAGCAATAAACAGAGACTTTAATGTTGCTCTTTTTTCAAAATTCTTCTTTAAAGTTTGAAAGTAATCTAAATCTGAATTTACATGAGCATTATGTTTCGCCTTCAAATGCGCCTCAAGACGACCTCGCTTCATTGATTCGTTGGTCAAGCATTGTTGGCATAAAAGACAAAAAGGTGACCTTTGATCGTGGATAGCGGGTATGAAACCAAATTTTAAGTATTCCTCTGAATACTGACGAACTTTTTTTTTTACTTGCACTACTCATTTTACTGCGCAACTGAAAGAAATAAATATAAGATAAATCAAAAACTAAAAATAAACTATGCATTAAAGTTAATTTAATTTTATTTTAATATATCAAAATTAATTATTAGTACGCTTTTTGAATGAATAAATCACACGAATTACTGAATTCGGGCTATTAAATCTGTGGTCTCTGTGAACAAGCAGATAAGTCTAATTTGTCAAAAATGAGATAAGTGCACTATAATAAAGTATTTATTATTTACTATTATGTGACACGCAGCTATCTTCGTTATTGTAGTTTTAGCGTGAGTAATAAATATTTGTATATTCGAATATATGCGTGTTTATATGAGAGTGTGAAGTTTATTTTTCCTCTCCTGCAAATTCGAGTTTTTGGACTTATTTGCTTATTTACTGAGACCACAGAAATACATATATGACAAATACATACCATTGTATATCACGGTTCTTCATTAATAATAATTCTGTGCGTGGACAAAGTAATTTTTATTTTAATCTGAGATCGTCAAACCTATCCAAATGTACAGTCACGATGCCCAAACGAGCGTTTGTATGAAAGGAATTACCTATTTCATATAACATGCTGAGTTTGCGGTAGGCTACAGTAGACAACCACTTTGCTTGCACATTGCATATGCCATAAGCAATCGTCCAATACAGTATGTACTATTCCTTCACTAGGCATAGTAAGCAATACTCTCCGAGCAAACTGTAGTTGATATTACTCCAAACTTTCAAGTGCAGCTCTATAGAAAGTACAACATTTAACGAATGCTTATTTAAAATTGAGATACCAACAATTCTTCTTTTGTACAAGTTAAATCATAGTAGGCGGTTGTTTTAAACTCTAGACGAGCAATTTTTGAATTGCCCCCCCTGAACAATCAAATTGCCCCCATGTGGGGCGTGGGACCCACGTTGGGAAACACTGCTCTAAACCATGAGTTAGATAGCCAGAGCATATGAATGTGTATATACCGTCTGCCTCAGAACTATGTACATCATCATAGCTATATATCTGGACATATCTATAGCATGGTTTAATGCCACGTTTTTAATTTAATTTCATGTTATGTTATCTATTTGTAATATTGTACAGGTTTTTATGTTACCCCATAACCTTTTCAAGCCCCTTGTCTCCTGGCTTTGACGGGCATATTACTCTATCTTTACTGCACAATAAAGATTTCTTTTTCTTCTTCTTCAACGAGTCCCTTAAAATACCTGAATGATATCAGCACCACTTGGCAGGCAGAAAGAACTATTTTTATTTGCATGGTCGTTGGCGATGAAGCTCGTTCGAAGTCCCGGATTCATCTTGAGATAATGTTTAGAGATGCCTCTGCGAATCGCGAAGGATACCACCTCGATATTTTAGAGGGTTTTTAATTTGAGTAATTAAATATGTGAGGAAACCACCGAAATTATTGTACGTTGATCACCAAAGGTGTATTCCGAAAGCAGAACCGGTTGTCCAAGCCGTAGCAGCACTACACGTTCCACAACCCAACGTCCTATTTAAATCGGTCTCAGTACTCGGCAGGTTTAATGTTTAAAACAGTCTGATCTTACATGGTATCATTACTTATTATGCAAATTTTGGATCATAATTAATAACTGGTCTTATCTAAGAAAGTTTCAAATATATATATTTTTTTAAAGCTGAAAAGTTGTTGTGTTTCCCAGCTTTCTAAAATTTTCAAAACTCGTCACTGTTTATAATTGAGAGGAAAATTGAAATCGGTGTGGTGAACAATGTTTCCATTTTTGGTTGCCTTCCTTCAGAAGCATAAAATGCAAAAGAAAAACCAGAAAATTGTTAGTTAGTACTGGATACAAAATTTATTAAAAAATTTGTAAAAAAACTTTATTAGAACAAATTATTAGCATTTATCTTATTGACAATGAATAGAAAAATTATGATCTTTTTTTTTCTTTCATTTCCAGAGATATAAAGATCAACCCTGCGGAAAGAGAAGTCCATCAACAGAAGAGACAGCCTAGTTCTTACTTAGATGATGACAGAACAATCCGTTTCCCACAAGTTAAAAGCAACTCTACAGGATCTACCTATTTGCTGGATTTCGTGTCTTCTTTTCGGCGTAAAAGGTCTGCTGAACTCAGTAATATACGACTTACAGGAACTCTGGTTTGTCCCACCCACAGCTCACAGATGACCACGTGTCACCTCAGTCTGGAAGAAGGGGTCTCCAACTACACCGTTCAAGTTTCCCTCGAACAATTGTGGTACATTCGTAATGCTTCAGCGTCAACTCCAGGGTGTAGTCAAATCCCGCTGTTCTCACACTCAGTGTAAATGACGGACATTCACGGCAGAAATATAAGAGTCAGGGGTTACTGCGATACGGGTTTCCATATTCGAAACAACAGTGAAGGTCAGCATTACTTGATGCCTCACAAAGTGTGCCGGAGTTTACCACATTTCTGCAATTTACTGCATCGAAACCAGTTCCCTGTTTTACTGCGGGACTCATGATGGGATTACACCTGCACCTGATAATGTAAGGCCTGAGTAGCATTCAACAAACTGGTGTGTGTACATATGAGTAGAATTAAATTAAACGAAGTCTTCATGACCGATCCACGTGTTAGTAAATGTAGATATTCAGATTATAATTTATTTGTAAAAAGTCATTTTGCTAAATAATAAATGTATACGTACATAGGAAAAGAAAATGAAAAATTTGTATTTTGTCAGTAATATTTAAATATAAAGCCCATTCCTGCATGCAACTTGAACAGACTAATATGAAAACATTCATGCAGCTTTTATTTCTTTATTTTATTTCAATATAATCACAAAGCAGTTATTAATTACAATGCATAAGTGAGATAATATAATTAACAATAAATATTATGTAGTAGTAGTAGTGGCACGTGATGCAAGAAAGCAAGTGTAGGAGCTTATGCAGCATCAGCCAAAAAAAAAAAAAAAAAAATCACACCATTCCCTCCAAATGCCTGTACAGTTCCTCCTTAAATTTATTTAACCTATCAACTTCTACAACGACAGATGGAAGTTTGTTCCAGCAATTAACCACCCGCTGGCTAAAGGCAAATTTCCGCACATCTATTCTACATCTGTCCTTTCTTAATTTGAACTTATGTCCCCGTAGGTTCGTAATCTGAACAAGTGGAAGGATCCCATCAGAATTCAGCGTGCTCAACCCATTCAAGACCTTATAGACCTCAATCAGATCACCGCGCAGGTGCCTAGTCTCCAGCCACTGCAATTTGCAGAACTTAAGCCTCTCTTGGTAAGAGGATCCCTTCATTCCCCTCACCAAAATAGTTGCCCTTCTCTGTATGCTCAAGCAAATCTACATCCTTCCTAAAATGAGGCCTCCAGACCTGTACGCAGTACTCAAGGCGTGGCCTGACCATTGCCTTATACAGAGGGACAATCACCTCCTTTTCCCTGCTAGCAAAATTCCTATATATCATTGACAAAACCCCATGACCTGCCCTAGCAGCCTGTCTGCATTGCTCAGAAAACTTCATATCTGACTGCACAATTACTCCCAGGTCTTTTTCATTTTCTACCACCTTAAGTGTAGTACCACACAGTTGGTACGTTTCTCTGGGGTTACTTCTACCCATATGCAGTACTTTGCATTTGTCAAGGTTAAACTTCAGTTGCCACTTCTTAGCCCATCTGCCCAAATTATCTAGATCCTGTTGCAGTAGCACACTGCCATTACTGCCATTAACAACCCTGCCAACCTTTGTGTCATCTGCAAACTTCGACAATAAACCTGATATACCTTCATCAATATCATTGATAAATACACAAAACAACAGTGGACCCAACACCGAACCCTGTGGGACTCCACTAATAACATTAGTCCACGAAGAGCAGCACCCATTGATTACCACCCTCTGTCTTCTCCCACTTTTAATCATCCTTTTATCCATTGTAGCAACTTACCCTTAATACCATTCTGCTCCAATTTGTACAGTAGTCTTCCATGCGCAACAGTGTCAAAAGCTTTCCTGAAATCCAAGTATATGATATCAAAATTATTTTTTGCATCCAGTTCCTTTGTGACCACATCATAATAACCAATCAAATTTGTCAGACAAGACTTTCCCTTAACAAACCCATGCTGTGTCTGAATTATTGCTGCAGTCTTGTCTAGATGATCCTGCAATGCATCTTTAACCAGTGACTCCATTATTTTACCCGGAACAGAAGTTAAACTAATTGGTCTATGTAATCTTATAGAGAAACGAAATCATACTAAATAAAAGTTAATATATTCGATCAATTTGATTATATCAAACCTCCAACATATTTTCATCAATGAGAAGTATGCTGGACGTTTTTGCAGTTACTAAAATGGTTGATGTCGATTCTTTTGCAACAAGCGACTAAGGCTATGTGGCATTGGAGCGTATTATAAATAAACGGTATGTCTTTATGTTTTATACGTTTTATGCATGATTTTTCCTGAAGAAAATCCCGAGTTTTCAGAAAAGAAAAGGCATAAGCTTGCTAGGCAACCGACCGATTTCTCCATAGTCTATAAAATGCCCATAAAATCCTTTTATTCTTGATGTGATTCGAGCCTCAAGCTTTTCCCACACAGTGTGGATTGACAATGATCAAAACGCATACAGAATGAAGAAAACATTTGCAATGTGAAGCAGAACACAGAAACACATAATACAAATACGAATAAGGACAATACCCTGGTTGGGCCCCTTATTAGGTACACCTAGACTTTTCAGGAAAGGGAGCGATCCTCTGGCAACAGAATCATGTGTTAATACAATGATATAAAGCAAGTAAGCAGATACGAAAGCGTGTTGAATTTTCCAATGGAAAAAAACACAAAAAACTGTCATATTAAGGCGCACCCAGAGCATTTCCTCATCCACCGTGTATTATATGAGTTTGAATCGCTTTTGTTCTTTTGTCATTTCCTATTTTTTTCTACATGAGGAACATAAGTTTCCAGATGGCAAAAAACCTTAATAACATCGACTGAGAGCGACTAACTCAGCACGTTGGGGAAAAGCCCATTAAAGATCCTAGAGTCGTTGACAGGATTGGAACTCAGTTCTTTTTCACCCGGTATGAGGAGGTCGGCGATTATAACGACTATGTTAGCCGCGAAGACCGCATGCGAGAATACGCAAGAAGGAAGATTTAGGTGGCTCTAAACGTGGCATGGTAGTCATTGATAGAGGCACGGGACTAAACCTGGAAACGAACTTGTACACATCTCAACAATTCCTGTTTTTTTTTGCCGCAACACCCGATTTTGCCAAGTTGTTTTGTGGGTGGAAACGTTTCATATGAGCAGGAAGCTAGGGAAACGTGAATAAACTTCAATGAGTGTGTCAGGGTAGTAAAATATAGAAGAATGCTTGGTCTTAACTATGTCTAGAGTAACATCAGGCATTTTTCAAATAAAATGACTGAATTTGAACTCCTGGTTAGGACAACTAATGCTGACATAACAGGGCTAAAAGAAACGTGGAGTCACCTGGAAATTAGAGATAATGAGTTTCATTAAGGTATCTACAATGCATTTTGATATAGGATAGGGAAAACAGAAGGGGTGGGAGAGTCAGTCACACGTCTTATCAAAAGCAGTCTGAGCGGGTTACCTTACGTGTACCAGCATAGAATCTGTGGTGTCAGTTAGTTGAAAACAAGAAGTGGGAGTGAATTAGTTGGTGTGATTTAGTTGGAAGCAAGAAGATATAATGACAGTATTAGTAATGTGAAGATCAGAAGATTGAGAAGAGTATTATGCGACTTTTTCCATTTAAATCGAGTGAGCAAGCAAGTTTCAATGTTTTATGAGGATTTCAGTACGCCTTTAATGTATTGTATTAAACGGCAGGGAAAAACACAATGGGAAAGGAAATTATTAAATAAAGTAGATAATTATTATTTGTACTAGCTTTTAAGATAAAATAGTATGGATAAGAATATTCTCAACCTCATCATTACTCCCAAATTAGATGATATTGCTGTGCTTAAAATACAGGAATCATTGAACGGTAGTGATCACGCGATCGTTAGTTGGAAGATGAAGAAAGTTATTGCAGTAGTTAAAGGTAAAGGCACAGATTGGTTTTAATTTTAGACGAGGGGACTATGATAGTTTAAGGTAGTATACGGCATTTATTAATTTAGTGGATTGCAGAGGGAGGGCGAAAAGTCTAAAATTATGGAATACCTTTAAAGCAAAAATCACAGAAGACAAGAACGCATATACACTGATAGGACAGAATTCATCGAACACCTGGTTCCTGTGCAATGCGACGCTCTCACCCCTTTCGCTAGTGGACGAACCCACTGCTTGGCAGGTGCATAAACTGCCAACACTCAGACATACTTCAGATATCACCCAACTTCTAAATTACAGAAAAGTCTCCAAACAGATATTTGCCCTCCGCTTGCTCGTGTCAATTAAAATGATAGCGGGAGAAGTCGATACGCCAAATTTTTGGCAGATGTGCAATTGGAGGATACCCCCCCCCCCCCGAAACCCTTAAGAGCCCTCCCCTCTCTGCAGTCTGTGGCGTGGAGGCTCAGAATAGGGGATAGATTCCTGCCCATGGAGATGCTCCACAACGTCCAGGAGATAGATGTGGACTACGAAAAGTTCATAAAGGACAAATCGTACAGAACACGCATCACCAGGAACCAGCTTTCGTCTTCAACCGAGTGACTGCCATCGTCTTTTCATCGCTTTTCATTTCACATGCTAATATTAATTTTATATGTAAAATATGTAATTATACGTTTTATATCCTAATATTTATTTTAAGAAATTTTTCTTGTATTAGTTATTTCATGTTAAACCCCTAGCATTGTCGCTGTTGTGGGTATTATTGCATCAGGCAATCATGTAACCAATCACTGCCTGCAATAAAGATATTTATTTATTTACATACGTACACTGCATCACTGCATTCACGTAGACGGTAATTCAATGTCAATATGGATAAATGTCGTGAGTTAATCGACTTTGGAATGATAGTGGATGTCCGATGAATGGGTCACTCTATCGCGGAAGTGGTACAGCAATTGCACTGTCCCCGTTCGACAGTATCAAGAGGGTATCGAAATACGCCATTTCCGGAATTACATCTTATCGTAAACAGCACTGTGGGCGGAGAAAGGTGGTGAATGAACGTGGCCGTCGAAGTTTGTCTTGCATTGTTTCAGCAAACTGGAGAGCGAGAGCGGCACAAATCACCGCCGACTTTAACGAAGGTGGTGCAAAAACATCTCTACCAAGACCATCAGGCAATCATTAGCCGCAATAGGTTATATGAGCTGCCCACCCACCAGAGTCCCATTGCTATCACCACGACAAAAGACGAAACTGGGCGAAAGAACATCGGCACTGGACCTTGGATAATTGGAGACAGGTCTCTTGGTCCGATGAGTCCCGTTTTTTCAAGTTATTTCAAGCGGACAGGAGAGTGCGTATCTGGCGGAAAACGCACGAAGCTATGCACTAGTCATGTCAACAAGGGACTATTCAGGCAGATGGACGGTAGGTAATGGTCCGTGTTCAACTGCTATAAGTTGGGACGTCTAGTACGTCTAGATGCATCTCTGAACGGTCCAGGTTACGTGTCCATCCTTGCTGGCCATCTGCATCCCTCCGTGCTCATCGTGCACCCACAGGGCAATGAACTCTTCCAGCAGGACAATGCGCTTCCCCACAGAGCCGTGGTGACTAGAACATGGTTTGAAGAGCATTTCGCCGATTTTACCACCATGAAATGGCCTCCCCGTTCATATGAATCCTGTGGAGGACTTTGGGATGCTATGGAAAGGTCCGTTCGAGCTTTGGATCCTCCACCCAGGAACGCCACGGAATTATAGACAGCGGTGCACCAAGCATGGATGGAAATACCTGTGGAACGCTTTCGTGAACTAGTGGACTCAATACCTCATCGTGTGACTGCCCTTATCAGGGCGAAAGGTTGGCCTACCCGTTACTAGGTAGGTATCCCACTCAGAGTATACCATTAAGAATCTATTGCACGAGGAGGATGCCGAAATGGATGAATACGGAGATGACTGTTCTAATAGCTCAGAATAAGATAGCATGAGAAAATTGCAAACAGAGAGAAGAGTTAAGGTCAATGTTACTTGAAGCCGAAGTATGCCACGTTTCTGAAACCCAAACATACCGACAAATTACTGCATCGAAATTAACAATTTGTTTTGCTCTGGGAGACAAAATATGGAAAGATTATATCCCCATCAGATACTTTTCAGCAAGATTATCTCTCAAAGCACAGGCATGTGTATTCCGAGAATAATCAAAAACAGTTGATCTAGTAATATAAAAAGCATTATTTATTTTTAAAAATATCGTTTTACTGTTGTTTTTGTTGTAGCAGAGTTTTTCCGAGCATCAGCAACTGAGGCCATATGGCTCCGTATATACTGTTTGTTAATTGTGTGCGTTCCGTGGTTGATTTTATGTTTGTTGGATGAAAAACCATGCCACCGTTGCCTGAGACCGACTAACTCAACCGCGTTGTGAAAAAGAGCGATAAAAATTCCTCACGTCATCGACGGAACTTGAACTCAATTTTTGTCCATCATTTATGAAGAGGGTGGCGATTCTAGTAACTCTGCTATTCATGAGAGCTCGTTTTACTGAAATAACAAATATGCTTTTAAGTTTAAAGAATGTGAGTGTGTAAAGTATAGAGTTTGTTTATTGTCAAATGGTACCAGGGGTTCCCCCATCTCTGCGTAGTATACATTGTCATGTGAAAGAGAACACTGTCAATACCACAGGTTTAAAGGTGTATAGAATTTGTATATCTGTAGTGTCGTGTACCGTTGTTCCTCTAGTCATTTAGCCGCTGGGCCCCTAATGGGACCAAACGTTTAAAAGTATAAAAAATATAATAAACGTATAAAGAAGGTGAAAGTTCATGTTCTGTTACATTTGGTTGTTTTAGTTCTGATATATTATTGTGTTTGAAGATGCTATTAGTATTATTATTATTTCCCAACGCTGGGTAGAAAAGACCCGAGTCAATGACGGGAGGAATTTGTATGGACCATTTTCACAACGTGGCTGAGCTAGTCGGTCTCAGGAGAGGGTACCATTGTTTTTTCTCCCGTAAACTTGGTTTTTCTTCCAGCAAACAGTAAATCAACCGCAGCACACACTCAATTTACGAACACTATATATGGACCCAATACAACAACAACAACTCCTTAAACCCTACTACAACAACAACGGTATTATTATTATTGTTGCTCTTATATTATTTCTCCCTGATTGGGAGATTCCACTCCATAACGGGTACTGCTACCAAGTATACAGGGTGCTTGTAATGTCTAGTGTTACTGCTGGTCGAGGAACTCTCTGACTGTCCTACAGATGTTCAGGATTGCGACTTTCTGGAGTTCCTTGAAGTTGTTCTCTGGGAGACCTATTGCTGCTAGGCTGCTATGCAGGGTCTTCGGCATCATACCGGTGGTCGACACGATGATAGGGATGGTCGTTACTTGTTGCATATGCCACATCTCCTTGACCTCATGGCTCGTGTACTTCCTCATTTTTTCCTCATGGGTTTTCTGGACTTTGCTAGTGTTGGGCAGCACAATGTCAATCAGGTAGGTAGGAAGGTAGCCTTTTCCATCTTGTCCACAAGTGTTATGTCCGGTCTGTTGTGTGTGTGTGGGGGGGGGGGATCTTCTCCGTTATTATGGCGCGTTCCAGTACAGCTTGTGGGTTGGGGTCTCTAGTACTGCCTGGGGTTCGTACTTGTAGTATGGTACACTTTCTTTGGCCAACTGGTACTGTATTTCCTCGCTAGCTTCTATGTATTATCCTGGCTACCTGGTGGTGTCTATGAGTGTACTCAGTCTGGATGATCACCTTGCACCCCGCGGTGATGTGCTGGATCGTTTCTGAGGCCAGGTGGCATCGTCGACATGTGTCATCTGACATTCCGGGCTCCTTTGCGATGTATTTTCTATAGTTTCTGGTGTTGATTACCTGGTCTTGGATGGCCCGCATGAATCTTTCAGTATCGGGGAAGGGCGTCCCGCTTGTGAGCCATGCCTTGAAAGCAATTTTAGCGATGTGATCTTGATGGGGGTCATTGTAGTGTCTTCCATTATTATTATTATTATTATTATTATACCTAAGTGATGAACAGAAACAGACTTTTCTTGCATCTGCCAAAAGGGATAAAAAAATTTTCACAATCATTTATATGTTATTTCTCGAAAAAAACTGTATATCCATCTGCGATTTGACTTTTAACAAAATATCTTCCTCAACTTATTTGTAGACTTTTTATTCCAGTGATATACATCATGTTGTCCGAAAGCAACTCCCTGAGATCTGATCCTGCGTTACACCCCAGTTTTGATGCTTGTGCCTCTTTGTCTCTCTGACTTCAACCAGTAGAGATATACCCCTTTTCCTTTCCCTGATTTCCTTCAGTGCCTTATATATTTCAATCATCTGTCCTCGGAAATTTAGTTTTAAAGCTTTGCAGTTCGCACATCTTCTAATCCCGTTCTTTTTATATGCATCGATAGATGGACACTGCTGACCAATCTGATTGCCCTTTATTGAATCTTTTCTAGAAGCTGTGTTGTATAATTACGGTTCTCTCCACATCGGGTAGAAAACCTGAGTTTAAAAAGCGTCAATAACGCAAATACTTCTTATCGGTCTTTTTTACCACATATGGTGAGTCGGCCTCAGACGAGGATAGCGTGGTTATTTCTAAAGTTTCTGAAGGAAAACTCGGATTTTTCGTCTATCAAACACGTTTGGTTTTTTTTTTTTTTGGTTTTTTTTTAGGAGCATTAGCAACTAAGGCCATATTGCTCCGGGATATGCGGTGGTCATTCCTGACCTTTCCGCATCCTCCGTATTTGGTGGTGACGGGCTCGAACCCCGGTCTAATCAAGAAGCGTCTGCTACGCACTGCTGCTCCTTCCCACCTGGCTACGGAGGCGCCCCTATCAAACAGCAAATTGACCACAGAACACACTTAATTCGCAGATTATTTTATACGGCGCATAATGGCCTAAGTTGCTGATGCCTCTAAAACCCTACAGCAACCAATCTGTTCCCTAGGTACAAAACCTTACAGTCAAAATAAATGAAGACTCTTTATTGCTTACTAAATAGTGCAACAAAGCAACTCGGACCCTTCACAAAATATAAAACTAGAGGTCTTGCAGGAGAGCATATAGAATTCACAAATGAGCGCATACTATCTTAAGTGACTTATAGACAAATGTCTTTGCTGATAGTTGCATAACAGAAGCAGATAGAGCATGGTCATTCCATTCTGCAGATTTGATTTTTATAGGAGTAGTATGAAGTGCCAGCCCGAAATTTACAGATTTCTATCAGTCGTAATACGCTGTTTCATAGATTGTAATCTGGATCTGGTGGAGGTTCCGATAGTGAGAATTATTAGCATTAGTATAGGCATACAGTAGATACAAATAAGCAAGCTTGTACACTGGTGTGCAAAACTTAAGGACCAACACTATTTCTAAAGGTTACAGCAAAGGTTTGCTTTTTTATTGACTTAAATTTGCATATTAATTTATTTTCTAGAAGTGCTTTATGTTCCTAGTAAAGATGCTAAGTTTAATTTGAACTTAGAGATTTTATAGGTTTTAAATTTTATAGATTTTATTACACTGGTGTGCAAAACTTAAGGACCAGTCAGGTTTTCACCTGTAGCTTCTCATAGGAGTGTCCTGGATATGGAAAAAGCATACCAAAGGAACCTCGTGAGGTACAGAAATGTTGAAGGCAACAGGAAACAAAACGGTACAGAAGGACTTTATTCAAAAATGGCAACATAGCACAGTCTGCCATGATACAGATGCATCACTGCCAAAGGTGGAACAAAGGGAAGAGGTGGTCCTCAGTAGGAGATATGGCCACCCCTAATGTCGATGCAGGCTTTGCACCGCCTGTCCATACTTAGAACAATGTCGTTGTAATTTCTTGCGGTACCATCGTCCATTAGCGCTATCTTCAGCTGGAAAACATTTTTTGGTGGGTGTGAACGTATCACTAAGCGTCTCCCCACAGCGTCCCATATGTGTTCAATGGGATTTAGATCGATGGAACGGGCAGGCCAATCATACGAACAATGTCCTCACTTTCCAAAAGCATATCAACAGCTGCAGTGCGATGGGGTGTGGCGTTATCATTCATAAACATAACTCGGGGCCAATGGCACCTCGAAACAGATGCACATTGGGAAGGATTACCTCAGTACAGTAGCGTGCACCGGTTACAGTACCGCCTTCCCAGTATCTGGAGTTCTGTACGTCCATCCAAGATAAAGCCTCTCCAGACGAGAACACTTCGATCGCCATATCGATCCCTTTCAGTGACGTTCGAGGGATGATACCGTGTGCCAACCTCTCGCCAGATTAGCTGGCCTCCAGAATCGCTGCTGAGACTGAATCTACTCTCATCAGTAAAGAGTACGTTACCCCATTACGCTGCTATCTATCCAGTCCTCGTGTTCGATGCACCACTGTAAACGGTGTCTCCGATTAAGTGTTAAAGGGACATAGTGCACTGGTCGTCGGGCAAACAGTCCATCTTTGCTGTGTCGCCTGGCCACAGTAAACCGCGGTATCCTGTGTCCTGTGCAGCTGGTTTGCAATGGATCCCGCTGTCTGGTGTCGGTCCACGTTGGCCTGTAGGAGTATTAGCGATCATCATTGGGCGTTGTTTTCCGTGGACGACCACCACTGGTCCTTCCAACAACTGTACCTGTCGTTCTGAAGACCGACAACCCACGTGAGACGATGCTATGGGCGATGCCGAACTCTGCAGCCACACTGCTCACACTTCGACCTTCCTCGAGCTTTCCAATTATTTGACCCCGGGTAAAGTCATCCAGATGTTGTCTACTGACCATTTCGTTGTCTGTAGCACTGAATTAAACCAATCGAACGTGTGCAACAATCGTGCTCACCATTCGGTACTTTGCACATAACTGCTGAAGAACTGCTGCTTTTATCTGCTTATGCGAGCCCTTTTATCACGATGCAAATTTTTGCATGTGCTTCAAGCTTTCTACTAAACGGCCACAGTTATGCAAATCGCCGCAGGCTGTTTCTTTGATTTTGTGGTTGTAACCTTTATAAATAGTGTTTGCCCTTAAGTTTTGCACACCACTGTATTAATCTGTGAATCTCCCCAAGCTATATTCTTGCACCCTTTCAGTTTAAGTGTATCCCATCCCTGTAGAAATAATCTCTCTAGGGACAAACCTGTGGTTGTAGGCTACTTTGAACGACCGTGTTGACTATAGAGGGCAATACGGGCTTTGTTGCATGGATTGGCTACCAGCAGTTTGAGCCCAGGAACTTGAATGAGAGGGAAGATGCTGATCTCAACTGCGATTCGTTAAAGTGACGCTTAGAATGGCCATTAATATAGTTATTTACTTTTGTTGTCTTAACCAGATTTTCTTCAAATAGCATTAACTTAATGACCTCAGGTTTTCTGAGGTCATTAATTTAATGCTATTTGTTCTCAAGTTTGTGCGCACGGGAAGCTCAATGCTTATAACCACTGTCCTCCCTATACCGGGTGATAAAGGGTCGGGATCGAATCCAGTCAATGAGGTGAAGAACGTTTATGGGCTTTTTTCACTCAGTATCTAAGGTCTGTGCTGTTGGAAGAAGGGGTTTTTTACCAGAGAATCTTATAGACACCCTTATATGGACCATGGTTCACTGCTGTCAGGCCTGTTTAGACGTTGGAGGGACCTTACCCCGTACTGATGTCACGTGATCATATTTTCGAGCATCTTCTACCGACTTCTGTAATGTGATCTTTTTGGTAATTCTTATACAACCTCTGTAAATGTCCTTTATACCTGTTAGAATTGTTATTCTATAGTACACCAAAATACCAAAACTTGTCCCGCTTCATCGCAAGCTGCAGGAGTCACATCCCGTTTTCTACGTCTTCTGTTCATTTTGCCAAGCAGTGTATTACAATTGTTCCAAACATTCTAAACTTAAGCAGCTGCCCTTCACTATTTCTAAATTTATTAATTAAAACCAATTATATATATACAGTATTATGTTGTTGTTTTGTTAGGGTTTTAGGAGCATCGGTCACTAAGGTCATATTGCTCCATGTACATTGTCTGTACATTGAGGGTGTCTAAGGTCGATTTTCTGTTTGTTGGACGAAAATCTAGAGATTCCGGGATGTTTATATTACGTTGATTTCGGTTAATTTGCTTATTTTTCTCCATCCAAGGAACTCAGTATATTTCGAAAATTTTCATTTCAAAGACCAACAGCTGCTGATCGTTTTGCCTTTGTATATATCATCCACCTCATAAAGACTCGGAATCACCCCGCAGTGTAGAAGTTATTCACACACTATTTTGTAAAAGTCGAACCTTATTTCGTAGGAAGCTCATGTAAATTTTCATCTGATTCGCATATTTGTTTCCGAAATAAAGACATGAAGCTCAAGCCTTAAATTATCAATGTTTCATTATGCACATTTTTTGGCATGCAATTCACGTATATTTAAAAGCATGGTATAATGTAGAGTACGAAGCAAGAAAGGAGCACAAAATTAGTGGAACCAGTACAGTTAACAGAAAAAAATACTTTAGCCCTCACTCAAAATTTTAGTAATATTTATTAATTACATAAAATAATATTTGTACAAATAAAAAACATTATGTTTATTTACAGTTCACAATTGTTCAATCAGTCAGTTTAACATATTTTTAAGGTGAGCAACACGCACATTCTTTTAAGGATTAATCCGGCCTTTCATTTTCTGATGTAATCCCATCATGAGTCCCACAGTAAAACAAGGAGTTGGTTTCGATGCAGTAATGCCCCAAAGAATTGCAAGAATACGGCAAACTTCGACATACTTTGTGAGGTGTCAAGTATAGTTGACCTTCACTGTCCGTCCGGACATCAAAACCTGTATCACAGTAACCTCTGACCCTTATATTTCTGTTATGGATGTCCGTGGTGTGTAGTGTGTGAGGAAACAATGCGTTTCCATTACATCCGGGTGTTGTGATGGTGGAATTTCGAATATACCACAGCTGTTCCATGGACATTTTAATAGTGCGATTTCCCGCTCCTTCTAATACACTGAGATAACAAGTGGGCATCGCTGAGCCTTCATTTGGACAAAGGAGTGTTCCTGTGAGTCGTAGATTTCTTGATTCAGTAGATCTTTTAATTCGAAGAGGAGAGAAAAAGTTGATCGAATGACCGGATCTCGAAGAATGCGTGATGGTCTGATCATTAATGGAAATATCTCTTTTCTCTTCGATTTCTCCTCCGATAGAATTATTTTTTGCATACCTGAAATGAAGGAAGGAAAGTTTTTAAAAATTGTACTGAATGTAGTGTTTGCTAAAATTATTGTAATTTTCTAAAATAATTTTTAAACTATTTAGAAATGAACATACTGACAAAGAAATATGGCCCTTTACTGAATATCGAATCGGGTCACCTTTGTTTCGAATAACAGCAATCCATGCTGTGCAGCATGTACTCTATAAGGTGTTTGCTACAGCTTTTGGTCTAATTATATTCGTTGTTCCAGAAAAATATCGCGCATCTGCAACAAAGTTGAAGGAAGAGAACTTCGTTGCCGAATAGCTCACGCCAACATATTCCACACATTCTCAATAGGATTGAGATCAGATGAAATGGAGGCCAGGGAAAACGGTGGAAATACATGTCATATTCCCCGATTTATTTGCACATTGCGTTATTAGATTGTCAGCTATAAAAGGCCATCACTTTTGGAACAAAAGTGTAACATTGCAGGGCGCAGTAGATCTGATAAAAAAATTCAGGTACTCCCTAGATGGTATTAGACTAACCACCGGTATCAACGGACCCAGTCCGTGCCAACAAGGCATTTGCCACACCAATGTACCATCTCCAGGTGTTTGGTTTGTCTTAACAAAGCAGGTACGGTCCATCGCTTTGTGAAATTTTCGACACACTATCTGCCTACCATCAGTGCAAAAAAAGTTGTCGTGGTTCGCCTGACCACATGATTTTCTTCCATTGTTCCACTGTTCAATCACGACGTTCTCTGCACCACTGCACGCGGATTTTCCTCTGAAACGAGTGGCTTCCAAATAGACAAACGACTACCGATATCCAATTTCTTAAATTCCCTGCATATTGTACGGGTTGAAATAGGGCAGTTCTGGGCTTGGTTGAATTCAAATGTTATTTGCTGCTCATTGGATATTCTATTTCTCCGTACAGTCCTATTTATAGTACAATGACTTCGCTCTTGAAAGATTGTTTTTTGCCACGTTTATGCATTTGAGACTTGGAAGAACCCCGTGCTTTCCGATGTTAAAAACCTTTGAGATGGATGCTTTTGAGAAATCAGTTATGTGTTTCGTTTCTGGAATCGTGGCTCCTTGTAATCGTACACCCACGATAAGACCTTTTTCAAAATCTGATAGACCACTCGTTTTCCCCATTCTGGCTTCAGATTACCAGTTGAGCAGCCTGTGCAGCCCTTTTACTCAACCAGGTAACACGTCATCATACACGTCACATTTATCTTTCTATATCTTTGCATGATATATCTGAAAAATGGAACATTTTGTATTGCAAAAAACACAGTTGGAATGGTCTTATTTAAATAAAACATTTAAGGGTAGATGGTGACCAGCGCAGTAAGTTTACAACCAGTAAATTTCACCTAGTTTTTTTTTGCAGCGCTTTCATGGTTTTATTTTCTAAAAAATATATTTTTTTGAAAATAAAAAGACCGTATGTGTTCTTGATAAAAACAAGAACATGCATTTGCACCTAGTGAGAGCCACATACGACCCTAATGAAACTTCGAAATGAATGTATATTATACTCATATTATAAAGAAATAATACCATTATGAATAAGATATTGCATGATTATAAGCTGTCAAGGATGGCTCATTGTTTATGAACTCTGTTCTGTGACACTGGATGGAGAAGAACTGCGTTAGAATCCAGTCTACAGAGCAGCAATGGCAATTAAATGTACGCAATTAAATTCATGAAATCGTAAACAGATATATGACATACTACTACAGAAAGCATCCAGAAAAACTTCCTCTAATTAACACTAGATTATTATATTAAGTTTTAAAGAAAATCTTTCTTACCTTCGATGCATTCTAAATCCATTAGCATGGAAATTAATAACACAGAGAAGGAACAGAAATTTCACCACAGTATTCATTGCTGGATATTGTTGTCAGGAGAAAGGTTGAGCTTTGATCTTCCTGAGTTTGCCTTTTATAGTGTGGATCTTTGATTGCCATCTCAGGAATCGCTCAAAATTCTACACGTATATCGAAAATCCCGGTATACTTTAATTTCCGAAATAACCCATCGACATTCGATGACTGAACACCTTTGTTTTCTCTCATTACCACCTTAGGATTCCATAATGCCCCAACTATTTCTCTTTTGGAAAGTCTTTTGGTGTTATCGCTGCAATTTTCCCTATGGATTATTGCTGCCGAAGAAATTCCTCACACTCAGTAGTATTTTTGTTAATAGATGCGGCGCCACATACTGATAAGGAAACATAATATCAATTTAAAGAAACCAAGAGTCCCATTGTTTTATCAAACACGTAATAGATATGAGTGTGTGCAGAGTTATCTTTTCCTAATCAGAACAAAAGTGATTAGAAAAACAAGGGCTGAATGATTGGAGAAAATAATTATGGTTTTTTTTAATCTGCACTTACATGCTCGTCACAAAATGCGTGAGCCTGCTGTAATTAGGTGGGATGGCTTACCTTGCAAGGAGCTTTTTCTAGATTTCGTAATCGTCATAAAACCACAGAAAATCAGGTTTAAAATTTCATATTTGAACTAAAAATTTAAACTAAAATTAAATATCATTGTCTATTGATCATTTTTGTCCTGTTTATTTGGACCTTATCAGAAGAAAACACGTTCCTACACATTCTAGTTTATGAAATTCTAATGTTAAATATTCATACCAAGTATTTCTAATTCCTTTATTCATTCCAACTGCTCTTGTCCCTGTTGCGATGAGAAATATATTACTTTTTATTATAAAAAAATAGGTCAATAGATCCTGTGAATACAAATTACCAGCCCTGTGCAGTAACTGTGCTTCTGCCTTTTCCAATTTTTGAATTTGGCATCGTAATTGTAGGACCAGAGATGGATTAATCAAACTAAAATTTATTTCAAATATTTAATCTTTGAATGCGTTTGATATTTAATTGAATTTTTTTTGAATGAACAGCTCAAGACATCAAATTATACTTTTATATACAGTTATAATGAAAAAAGGTTTTGTATACATAACAAACATCAAACATAAATAAAAAATAAAATGTATTAGATATTACTTTTAGTAACAAACAAAAAAACGAAACAACAAATTCTCAGGTCAAGAATAAAGACTAAGAAAAAAAATTTTTAAAAAATAATACTTATTCTTAAAAATAAAATAAATAAAACATTCTAGGAGTTGTATAATGTAAGTATTTTTAATACATTAAAGGCATTTAAAGAGTAACTCTTCTGCATTTTTTCGCTGCAAATTCTTTTATTTGATCATCACGTTGTAATTCATTGGTTAAATCACAGTTTATGGAAAGAATTGATAAATAATTTAATCTTTCATTCGTCATTGTTGTCCTATATTTGTTTTCTATATAGGACATCCTGGAGAAGGATCGCTCCGCCTCACAGCTGGTGATTGGCAACGTCAAAAAAATTTTTAAGATTGTATAGCAATTCGGAAAAACATCGACAAGTTTCTTTTCATAAATTAGCTCGAATATATCACCGCATGAGTCGTATGAGTATGAGTCTGGCTTAGTCTGTAAGAAGGATTTTAACTGAATGCATTCATTGACTAAATGTTCATCTATGTCACCCGAATAATAATCAATAACATTACGTGCACTTTCCAACTCAATATTTTCGATATTAATGTCTTGCAAATACATTAAAATTTTGAATCTTTTGCTCAATTCCACATAGACATGGCCTCTTCTGTATAAATCCATAATCAACTTATCTAATGCAACGTTTAGAGTATCCCGTTTAAATTTTTCTGCTCCATTTAGCGAAACATTCTCTGTAGATTTGTCCGAAAAGTTTGAAGTAATACGTCTCTTTTTTAAATCACTGTATTCTTTTTCACACTAGTACTTAATTTTTTGGCTGTCTCCTCGTATTCGTTTAGTTTCTGATCTGATTGTTCTTGTATGTTGCTCACGAACGCTTCTAATGACGTAATTAATTTCTCACCTTCACATATGTCTAAGCCTGGGTCTGCACTTTTTTGTTAACTAAATTGAATCTCTCTAAAATTTCTTCCCAAAAAACACTTAAAATCGCAGTTTCAAGTTTCGTCAAATTATTAAATTCTGTGCCTCTCTTCGAAAATCAAGTTTCTCATCCATATTGCCACTAAACGTTGATATCACCGTAACTATTTTTTAAAGCTCTAACAGCATCATAGTGACAAGAACATCTAGTCTGGCTTAAACTTTTTATCGAAAATTTTAGTTTTGTTTCACGATTTAGAAGCTCCCACCTATGGGTAGTTGCAGAAAAGAAAACATATTTGTTGCACTACTCCAAAAAAGTTCACAATTTGAGTCGCAACTTTAACCGCTTCCCCACCAACTAGATTTAGGGAATGTGCAGCACACGGCACATAATCAGCGCATTTATTTTTTTTTGTTTGAGATGTGCTTGCACACCATTGTATCGGCCGGACATATTTGCAGCGTTGTCAAAAGACTGTCCTCTACAATTATCCAGTGGCAGTCCATTTCTTTCTAGAAATTCTTATAAGGAATTGAATAAAGATAAACCACTGTGACTACTAATTTTGATGAAAGATACACATCTTTCATACACTTTTCCCTCAAAACAATATCGTACTATAATAGCTAGTCGGTCATTGTGGGACAGATCTGGTGTCGAGTCCATCACAATTGAGTAGTACTTTGCATCGTCACTATTTATTTCAGCTATAATTCTTTTTATTACTTGTTTTCCCATAATTTGGTCGCAGTTCTCGTTGTTGGATATGTTCGCGCATGAATGGATCGAACTCTGCTAGTAATTCCAGAGCCCCCATAAAATTCCCATTGTGCGGAGAGCCAAATATTTCCTCGTGACCTCTCAATGCTAAGCCCCTTACACTTAAATATTTCACCAGTGCAATAACACGTTTTAGGACATTGTGGTAATATTCCGTATCTTTTCTTAGTTGCTCCTGCAACTGCTTGTCAATAACAGACTTATTTTCTTTACGTGTTAACCATAGTAACAATGATTTCTTACGTTCATTAGAATTTTCGTGACTTTCGAAACAAGGTCCTATATGTTTCCAGTCAGAGAATCCGGTTGTGTATTGAGAAGGGACTTTAGAGAAAAGTTTGCAGACTAGACAACAAACACTTCCCAAACTGGTAGAATAGCACAACCAAGATCTTTCCAGTAATTGACCATTTTAAATTTTTTTTCGTAAAGTAGTTATTTGAAAATGATCTGTTTTGTTCTTTGTAATTCCTTATTGAAACTGGATATATATTTTTTGGATCTTTATTTTGGAAATAAGTCATTTCACGTGAGAGACAGTGATTAATAAAATTATCATTTAACTGTGTAGGCCACAAACCTACCTCAACATATTTACAAGGAACTCTGCATTTTCTAAAGCCTCTTCTGCCTCTTTATCACTATCTTCTTGCAAAACAGCAACAGAGACTTCAGAGGACTGGTCATCGTCTAGGTATATTTTTGTCTGGTACTGAATGTCCGTCAACGTCAACATTGTTTTTAGAGGTTCTCGGTTGTGATTCTACTTCTAGTAATTCTTCGGTATTGTTATATACATTTTGTTGTTTTATCTGTTTCTCTTTGGTTAAGTTATTCTCTCTTTCGCTTATTACTGCACCTATATCGTTTAGATTCTCATTTTTATTTTCCAATACAAAAAAATTTTAACTTTTGGCACATTTACTTCTTTCTTTTTCTCTATATCATTGTATTTTTCGTTTTTCAGCTCCGCTTTTATCACACTTCAGAGAAGCGGTAACCACCGAACCAACCTCATAGGATATCATTTTATGAATGAGATAAAAGCATGAACTAAAACCATACATTCATCCTGCACTCCTCGGTTCAACTTTCTCAGATAGGTAGATAAACGTACAGACACAATTATCTGAAAGCATTTGATAAATTTTATAAAGTTGACCTTCTGTTATCAGTAGAATGAAATAAACAAATCTTGATGATTCACAGGTATGGATTTTATTATGAAGACAATGTATGGAAAACATCATGTAAAACCAAAATATATTCTACCTGCGAAAATACACGTTTTTACAATATAGAAACCTGAAAATTACCGTGTTGATAAACAAATCACAGCAATCCAGAAATCAGTCAATACAGTTAGTTTTCATTTTTCAAGTATTTTCCATTAATTATGAAATTTTGGAAGTTCCGAACTAAAAATAAACACAAAAACTAGAGATAAATGGATCTTATAAAAGTAGAATTCACATCGATTTATCAGAGATCAACCCATCATTTCTCTCATCAAGTCATGAACATCATAGGGATTTCGCTGCTCTTCATTTATGGGGTACAAAGTTATCCTAAAGGACTCCCAACAGGTGAAAGGTAAGGTTTCTATTCTCGTCCAATGTTGTCAAACACAGCAGATCTCATATAAACTATGACAATTCTTTCGGCGACTATAATAATAATAATAATAATAATAATAATAATAATAATAAAAGACAGGACTGTTTATTAGTTTTCAATTTGTTTGAACTGAAGACTAATAAATGAATCATGCCTGATGAATGAATCACACCTGCGAAAACCCGTTGGAATTTTTTTGTTTTGTTGTGAATGTGTCAGCAAAATGTACAAAAACAACAATATTCACACTATAAGTAGAATATTCACTCTAGCAGATGAGCGAAATGCAGTATCCGAGTGGAGGCGATAAATTAGAAAATTTCCACCGAGAGATATCATAGGATGGCATATTAGCAACCAATCCAGTTGTTTCGAATCTACAACACCAAAGATTAACTTCGGCTCACGTAATCACTTCCCAGAGTTTGGGAAGATCGCAGGATGTGACAGAAAAGACCGGATGGTGCTCAGAAGAGTGATATAGATTCCTCTTATTTTTTATTAAAATACTCTGAACCATGAGTTAGATAGCCAAAGGAACTGACCCTAGTATGTGTTCCGTACAGTACAAGAACGATATCAGCATCACTTGGCAGAAAGAAAGAACAATTTTTAATTGAATGATTGTTGTCGATGAAGCGTGCTTGAAGTCTCGGATTCATCTTGAAATCGCGTTTAGAGATTCCCCATCGAATCTTAAAGGGAATAAATCCGATATTTTAGAGGAATTATTTTTTTTTAGGTTGAATAATTCAATTTGTGAGGAAACCACCAAAATCAATGTACGCTGATCGTCAAAGGTTCATTTCGAAAGCAGAACCGGACGTTCAAGCCGCCGCAGCACAGAACGATCCGCAACCCAACTTGCTGTTTAAATTGATCTCAGCACTCGCCATGTTTGACGTTTAAAAGAGCATCTTGCATGGTATTTGTACAAAATATACAAATTTTGGATCATGATTAATAACTGGTTTTATTTGAAGAAGTTTCAATTATTGAACTTTTTCATGAAGCTGAAAAGGTGCTGTCCTTCCTGGTTTTGAAAAAATTCGAAAACTCGCCTCTCTTAATGTTTATAATTGACAGAGAAATTGAAACCCATATAGTGAACTATCTGTTTTCATATTTTATTATCTTCCTTCAGACCCAAAAAAAATGCAAAAAAACAAAACGTAAAATTATTATTTTTTTCCAGTTAGTTAAGGAATAATGTGGCCACTTTTACAAACAAAAAAAAAAGAAAAAGAAAAAAAAAACTAATTAAAAGACAATTCGTAGTAAGATAGCACTTTATTTATACAGTTAGTGCTGAATACAAAACTTATTAGAGCAATAGTTTCAAACTTTAATGGAACAAATTATTAGCATTTATCTCATTGACAATGAATAGAAAAATATTGATCTTTTTCTTTCCTTCGTTTCCAGAGATATAAAGATCAACCCTGCGGAAAGAGAAGTCCATCAACCAAAGAGACAGCCTAGTTCTTATTTAGATGATGGCAGAACAATCCGTTTCCCACAAGTTAAAAGCAACTCTACAGGATCTACCTATTTGTTGGATTTCGTGTCTTCTTTTCGGCGTAAAAGGTCTGCTGAACCCAGTAATATACGACTTACAGGAACTCTGGTTTGTCCCACCCACAGTTCACAGATGACCACATGTCACCTCAGTCTGGAAGAAGGGGTCTCCAACTACACAGTTCAAGTTTCCCTCGAACAATTGTGGTACATTCGTAATGCATCAGCTTCAACTCCAGGGTGTAGTCAAATCCCGCTGTTCCCTCACTCAGTACAAATGACGGACATCCACGGTAGAAATATAAGAGTCAGAGGTTACTGCGATACGGGTTTCCATATTCGAAACAGCAGTGAAGGTCAGCACTACTTGATGCCTCACAAAGTGTGCCGGAGTTTACCACATTTCTGCAACTCTTTGGGACATTACTGCATCGAAACCAGTTCCCTGTTTTACTGCGGGACTCATGATGGGAGTACACTTGCGCCAGATAATGTAAGGCCTGAGTAGCATTCAACAAACTGGTGTGTGTACATATGAGTAGAATTTAATAAAAAGAAGTCTCGATAACTTTTCGAACTGTTAGTAAATGTAGATGTATAGCATCTACTTATTTGTAAATAAATTATTTTATGAAATAATAAATATATAATTATAAAGAGGGCGCGAATATCTCTATTTGTCAGAAATGTTTTTGCTAGAACCACAACGTATGCATAACAATAGAGAAATCTGTAAACAGACAAAATTTTGTTATTTCTTTAATTGATTATATATAGTCGGATTATCAATTACAATACATAAGATAATGTTAAAATCAAATAAATGTTACATAATCACAAGAAGAAACAAAATGAAATGATACCGATCAAAATTAATACATTTGATGAAATATCCACAAGCCTATGTTGGAATTTTGGCGCAGTCACTCATTCTGTAGCACCAAGGTATCTCATAGATGGTAGACATTGGGGTGCTGTGCTTCTATAAATCGCGTGAATAGTATGGAAGCTTTTGCCGGTTTTGACAGATTAAAATCCGGAGCCTCCCAAAGAAGAAAACGTTCAATTTTCCCCAAAAGCCAGAAAAATGCTCATAAAAATGACATCCTTCTTTAAGTCATTTAAGCCTCAAGCCTGTTCCAAACAATGAGGAAAGGCAGTGATCAAACCGGCTTTGCTAGCCATATAGAATGAAATTTCTATTTGCATAATGAAGCAAGACATAGAAAAATACATAACAACACAGAAAAAATATAATTATGGGCCGCCTAAAACAAAAATGCAATGAGAATACAAAAAATACAAAAATACTATTTAATAAAGTGTACAAATACATTTTATTAAGTAGCCTCACCATATTTTGAAATGGAGCGCTCTTTCAATAATATCACGTGTCCCTGCTATGTGATATCAAGGAGGTGGGCAGATATGTAAGGATGCTGTACATTCAACTTTAGCTGTGCAATTCAATGCGAGAAAGGGCAAAGTGATAGATTAGATTTAAGTGACTTGGATGCAGCGTGGTACTTGGCGCTAGACACCGGTATGGCTATGTCAGAAAGTGCAACCCTCAGAGAGTTTTCATGTAGGATTGTGGCTTTTTTGTATCGAGATTGTTTCAATAAGGAAATAACAACCGATCAATTGCGATCCTGCAGTAGAAAGCAGCTCATTGATGAAATAAGTAGGTGAATGGAAGATGACCAGGGTTACAGAATGGCTACAGTCAGTTAAATAAAGATTCTGTATTTAACTGATTCAACTAAAGAGGACAAACGCGCAACTCATCGTACTTTGTTAAGAATCGTACTTTGTTGGGGGCATCGCAGGTGATGACCGAACTGTATTCCACTCCTGTCTGCAGAAAAAAGAAAAACAAGAATATGCGGTTAGAGTAGGCTCATGAACACCAACACTAGACAGTGGTAGATTGGGGACACTTTCCTTGGAGAATCACGGTTCCTGTTCTTTCATTCGCTGATTGAAGAGCAGAATATGGCGAAAACAGCATGGACTCATTCTCGCCAGGTGTCAACAGTGCAGACTGTTGGTGGCGATGTAATCATGTGTAGAGCGTTTTCATGATGAAAATTAAGGCCCTTCGTATTAAAGAAACAACTTTTGATGCCACTGGTTACCTAGAATTGCTTTCAACTAGAATTGCATCCCTTCATAACAGCGGTTATCAGTCTATCTCTGAATGGATTCTTCTAACAGGCAAAATCCATTCGCAGATGTGGCAAGTTCTGTAAGGAACAGGAAGAACCCTTTCTCAGATGTGAAAAGTTCTGTACTGTTTCATGCCTTTCCTGGCCTTTGGACGTGGCAATTCTGCAACGTCAAACGGCCAGAACAATACAAAACTTGTTTCAAGAATATGCGTATGATACTGAATTTAGCCTACTGAGATGACGCCTGCAGTGTCACCAGAGGTCAATGCATTATGAGCACCTGTGGGATGAGGTGGAAGTCTTCGAAGTAGTGATGCGCAACCATCCATTTTGCTTAAACTGTGGAAGCAGTTGGGGCAGCATGGACCAGCATCCGTGTGGCACGCTTTGGACACCTTATTGAGTCCATGCCACGAAGAATTCAGACTATTCTGAAAGCTGAAGGAGGATCTAATCGCTATTAGGTAAGTGCACCTAATATAGTGGCCAGCCAGTGCATAGAAACGTTAGTAGAAATATACTGGGGTTCGATCGAATTATTCTTTAAATATTCTGTCAAACATTTTATTTTGTCAAAAAAAATTATACATTTTCTGTTACTCAGAAAAAATTTCCGGGAATAATAGTGGGATTTCCATGATATTTGATTACGTTATAGTGTATAGTGTGTTTAGGGTCTAACGGCACCAGGGGTTTCCCACATCTCCGCGTAGTATACATTGTGGTGTGATACAGAACACTATAGAGGCCAGAGGTTTAAAGGTGTATGGATATTGTGGTGTGTAATGTTTTGTACAGTTGTTCATCTGGTCTTTTAGCCATTGGGTCTCAAATGAGACCCACCGTTGTCCACACTATACCTCGTGGAGGCAGACCAGGTACACCAGTATTTTAGAGATTTACTATTTACTCTTGCAGGTCCTGCTACCTAATTTACCTGAGATTTCAGTGGCTAGGACCTTAAAAGAAAATGTGGGAAGGGGGGAGAAACGCTAGAAATTGGTTTAGGCCGAAAGAGATATAAGTTATGCGGGGTAGAGCTAAATTTTTTTTTTTTTTTTTTTTTTTTAGTGTGGGGCTTGTGTAGTTTTGACAAGGGTCAAACGTTAGTCGCAAGATAGCTAAAGAGGAAAGGGAGACTGAAGACTGGGTAGGGAAGGTGAAAGACAGAAATATGGGGTCAATAGTGAAGATAATCCCAAACGTCGGTGGGGGCAGGCCAATGCCTCACCAGATGAAGATAGGGGATTATTATTATTTTATTATTATTTTAGGGTTTCCCGTAATTAAATACATTAACCCGTATTTGTGTCTGTAAATTGCGTATGTTCTATGGTTGATTTGCCTGTTTTGCTGGACGAAAAAACCCCAGTTACTGGGGAGAAAAATCTTGCTATCTACGCCTGAGACCAACTAACTCAGCCACGGAGTGAAAAAAGCCCATTAAAGTTCCTCGCGTCATCGACGGGATTCGACTCCAGGCCTTTTCCTCCCGGTGTGGGGAGGACGGTGACGATACCACTGTGCTACCCGCGCAGACGAAGATAGGGGATGGCAGGGGGAGGGTTCAGCGTAACCATCCCCTCCTGCCAAGGGAATGGATGGAAAGTGAACCGAGTGTGGGTACCGGTTCGGATCGCCTAATTCGGCAGCAGTCTTTGTCGGGTCTTCCTATGCCATTCCTGAGTCATGTTGTCCCGTCCGTGTGAGGGGTGAAGTCCAGATAATGGCTCCAGTTTAAGACAGTGGTCAGTTCCAGGTTAAGTTAACGATTAATTGTTCCTCAGATTGTAGGTTTTCAGAGTGAAGGCCAGCCTTGGAGTAATGAATTTCTATTCTATTGCTTAGGTTTTTGTTTGGTTGCGGTATCTAAGGATCTTTATTCTGGGTCACGAGTGGTTGGTTTGTAGGAAAGTTCCTGCTAAGGTTGTGGGTATGTCCTTCTAGTAAAAAGATCCTGCGCAAACTGCGTTAAGGCTTTATAATTGTCCTCGCTCTCCAGGAGATATTGTTCTTGGTTTATTGACGAGAAACGTATTCTAGTTATTAAGAGGCAGCGGAGGTCTTCGTATAGTTGGCAGTGGCGCATGAAGTGCTCCCAAGTCTCTGGCTGTCCACAGTGGCAGTCTGCGCGTGTAGCACAGTGGTATCGTCACCGTCCTCCCCAAACCGGGTGGAAAAGGCCTGGGTTCGAATCCCGTCGATGACTCGAGGAACTTTAATGGGCTTTTTTAACTCCGTGGCTGAGTTAGTTGGTCTCAGGCGTAGATAGCAAGGTTTTTCTCCCCAGTAACTGGGGTTTTTTCGTCCAGCAAAACAGGCAAATCAACAAATAGAACATACGCAATTTACAGACACAAATACGGGTTAATGTATTTAATTACGGGAAACCCTAAAATAATATTTTTTTTTTTTGTCCACAGTGGCAGAGAGGGGTGTCACTCAAACCGAAACTGGAGAGTTTTGCTCTTATTGTGCCGTGTTCCTGAGTAGGTAAGATGTCAGCAGTCCCGGTAAAAACCAGTTTGGGCTTTGGGGAAACACTAGTTGATTATCCGGTATGAATCTTCGGGTGACTTCCCCTTTTGTCGAAGTCGTCCAGCGGGTTTGCCAGGCCTGCTGTAGGTGGGTGAGAAGGCGTTTTTTCTCGAGTTTACGATCGTTCGCCGGATCAGTTGTGTAGCTTAGGCAGGTGATTGTTCTGCCTTTGGATAGTTGATAAAGCAACCCACAGCGGACGATCTCCAGGTCCAGGGGGAGAGCGCCTAAGAGGACCTGGAGGGCATGGGTGCTTACAGAACAGCAGGCTCTCGAGACTGTCAGTAGGATTGAACGTTGAATGGTCTCTAGCTTCCTTTTGTTTACTGCTTCTACCGCCTTGTGGAACCAGACTCCTGATGCGTATGTTGTTATTGCTGGAAAGAAGACTGCCTTATAGAAGAGGGCTAGGGTCCTCTTCTTAAGCCCCCAGTCGTGACGACGAGTGACTCTAGCTATTAGTGCGGAGTATTTTTTGATTTTGCTTCGGAGGTAAGTAAGATGGGGTGTGAATGACAGATTTTTATCCAGCAGAATACCAAGATATTTAAGTTCTGTGGAAAGCTTAATTGTTGTTTTCTGAATCTTTATCTGGGGATGCCTTCTGATATTGAGAGAACCTTTAAGTAGGATGGAGCAGGTTTTTGTTGGGGATATCGTTAAGTGGTTTTGGGTGGCCCATTCTTGTAGGATATTTATAGCACGGTTTACAAAGATCTCTAGTTGAGCTCTTGAGTCTGCCGCCAGCATCAGGATCAGGTCGTCCGCGTAGGCCTGTGACCTCACATCACCAAGGTCAAGGCCTGTGACCTCACATCACCAAGGTCAAGGTCAAAGCTGTCGAGCACCACGTTCCAGAGAAGAGGGCCAAGTACTGAGCCTTGTAGGCATCTATAGACTGGTCGTGTGACTGAGCACTGACGGTTACTGTTCTGTTTGCGAGATAGGTTTTTATACAATTGTACAAATTAGCTGGTAGTTTTGCTTTCCGGAGTCTGCCGAGGACGCTTGGCCACCAGAGGGAGTCAAACGCCCCGGCAAAATCTACTGAAATGACAAGGAAGGATTTATGACTGGTAGTGGTAGCTGCTTTGACGATATTCTCTAAGGCGTCCACCGTGGAGTATCCCCTTCTAAAGCCGTATTGGTTTTCAGAGTGAAGGCCAGCCTTGGAGTAATGAATTTCTATTCTATTGCTTAGAAGATGTTCTAGGAATTTTCTTAGTATGGATAGAAGAGTGATGGGCTGGTATGACTCCAGAAGGTCTTGGGGTTTTATCGGATTCTTGAGAATAAGCCTTAATTTTGCAGATCTCCATACTGCTGGGAAATGGCCTGCTTCAAGGCAATGGTTGAAGATGTTTAAGATCTCATTTGGGATGGTTTCATCAACCTTCTTGACGATCTCGGGCTCCAGCATATCTTCTCCTGGAGTTTTCTTGTTTTTTTTATTTTCGCTGCAGCGGTGTCCAATTCTTCCTTGGTGAAGTGGTCTTCCATTTGGGCCGTGGTGTATGTGCTGTTTTCCTCACATAGTAGTATTTACTCTGGGGTGTTTGGTGGCGTGTGGTGAAGGAACATGGCGTCAAGGATGTTATTTATAGATTCGGACCATGTCTTTGTATACTTGCTTTGTGAAGTCTTGGTGACTGGGATGACTTATCCCCTGGGGAGTTTGTTTGTGATCACTCCGTAGACCACTCTCCATGGAGAAGAATTTCAAACTGTGGAGACTAGATGCTCCCAGGAGCGCTTCTTCCTTTGTTTAATCAGGGCTGTGTATTCATTTCTTGCCATTCGGTACTGCTGCTTGAGATATTCTACTTCCGCTTTCGGTCATGTCCGTCTTGCGCGTTGAAAATTAGATTATGTTAGTGGGACCCTACATACGATAGCTGTATTGCTAAGGGAGAAGTGATTTCTGCTGGTGCACATGCAAACATTTGAATCGTGATGAGAGGGCTCACATAAACAGATAAAAGCAGTTCTGTGCAATTACCGAATGGTGCGCACGATTGTTACAGACGTCCGATTGGTTTCATACAGTGCTACAGACAACGAAATGGGCAGTAGACAACATCTGGATCACTTTACTCGGGGTCGAATAATTGGGAAGCTCGAGAAAGGTCGAAGTGCGAGGATTGTGGCTGCAGAGTTCGGTATCGCCCATAGCATCGTCTCACGTGCGTGGTCGGCCTTCAGAACGACAGGTAGAGATGTTCGAAGGACCAGTGGAGGTCGTCCACGAAAAACGACGTCCAATAATGAGCGCCATATACTCCTACAGGCCAAGAGGGATCGACACCAGACAGCGGGATCGATTGCAAACCAGCTGAACAGGACGCAGGATATCGCGGTTTACTGTGGCGATGCGACTCCACAAAGGTGGACTGTTTGCCCGACGGCCAGTACGCAGTTCCCTTTAATACCTGCCCATCGGAGACACCGTTTACAGTGGTGTATCGAACACGAGGACTGGATAGCAGCGTAATGGGGTAACGTACTCTTTACTGATGAGAGTAGATTGTCTCAACGGCGATTCTGGACGTCAGCTAATATGGCGAGAGGTTGGCACATGGTATCACCCCGTAAACATCACTGAAAGGGATCGGTATGGCGGTCGAGGTGTTCTCGTCTGAGGAGGCGTTATCTTGGATGGACATACACAACTCCAGATACTGGAAGGCGGTACTGTAACCGGTGCACACTACTGTACTGAGGTAATCCTTCCCCATGTGCGTCTGTTCCGAGGTGCCATGGGCCCCGAGTTCGTGTTTATGGGAGATAACGCCACATCTCATCGTACTACAACTGTTGATATTCTTTGGGAAAGTGAGGACATTGTTCGTATGGATTGGCCTGCCCGTTCCATCGGTCTAAATCCCATCGAACGCATATGGGACGCTCTGGGGAGACGCCTAGCCGCATGTCCACACCCACCAGAAAATGTTCACCAGCTGAAGATGGCGCTGACAGAGAAATGGACGATGTTACCGCAAGAACTTATCAACAACATTGTTCTAAGTATGGACAGGCGGTGCAAAGCCTGCATCGACATTAGGGGTGGCGGCCATATCTCCTACTGAGGACCACCTCTTCCCTTTGTGCCATCTTTGGCAGTGATGCATCTGTATCATGGCAGCCAGTGCTATGTTGCCATTTTTGAATAAAGTCCCTCTGTACCGTTTTGTTTCCGTTGTTGTGTCGGTATTGTTCCCTTCGTCATTTCTGTACCTCACGAGGTTCCTTTAGTATGTTTTTTTCCATATCCAGGCCACTCCTATGAGAAACTACAGGTGAAAACCTGACTGTTCCTTAAGTTTTACACACCAGTGTATTATACTTTATCACTTGGTAATTGCTGTATTCTGTTACGTGTATCGTATCATACGATACCAAATTGATTATGCAATTCAGAAGGTCGATATAGAGATTGAAATATAAATTGCCTGTAAGGTTTATACTATTAATGAATTCTGTGACACGTTTGTGTCAGAATATTTAAGAAATATAATTTTTATAGGCAGATATAATTTTAAAAGTGTGCGCTTTTATTTCAGGTGTTCGTTAAAAGTTCATTATTTATAATTCATATTTTTTTATTCACGGTTAAGAGATCTTTTGCATCCAAACTTTAGCGCATTCCAAAAGTTAGCTGGATTCAATTTACACAATTGTAAATTGATAAGAAAACAAAACTGTCAATTGCGCTATACATCTGCCATATTGCCCATTCGTTCCTTCAATCAGCGAGCGGCAACGTACATAATATGTAGAACTTCAGTTATATACAGCACAATATGTGGATAAGCTACGCAATATGTAAGGGAAAAAAAAAGGAAAATTCCAGATTTCCGTTGGTCTGGTGTTAATGGAATCTGAAATATCTCGAAAATCTTTCTAAAAGAAGGAAAGGAAGACCACAAAATCGCCTGAGCCGTACTAACTCAGTCACACTGAATAAAAGAGGCCATAAACATTCCATTTTGAAGCGATTCGAACCCAGACCTTTCTGCCACAGCGTGCAGTTCTCATCAACAACGTGGCAAGCTCTGAGAGTATTGCCATCAGAGTAATCTTTCATTATTCTTTTGTAAAAGTTTATATTTGTATCGTTCGCACGATTTGTTTTTAAACTTCTTGACTGTTGCTTAAAATAATTTTAAGACATATTTTTGTAATCAATTAAGTCTTATTCTTCATGATATTACTTAAGATGGTATCGCTTTCATAATATTTTTCAGAATATAATATAATATTCTGAAAAATATCCATCAAAATACGAATGTAATCTAATTTTATTTAAAAGTTCAATATTCTGTAGATTTAAAAATACACACAACCTCACCACAAATGATGGATTGAAAAATATAATCTCTTATATTAGGAACTTTAATACAAATATACATTCAGCTTTAAATTTTCACATCACTGAAGATTACAAAGGTCAATTCACCAAGGTGAACTGATTTTAGTGTTAATTAGGGCTTCTCTTCATCGCTTTCCTCATTACCTTTGCCAGTTTGATACGAATATCTGTTTCTATACAGATGTCATAAAGCCATTATGACACGAGTTCATAATGGCTTTATGACATTGAAGAGAAGCCCTAATTAACACGAAAATCAGTTCACCTTGGTGAATTGACCTTTGTAATCTTTAGTGATGTAAAAATCAGTGCGTGTATAGAAACTCCAGAATTCAATCCAGATCATGGACATTCCTTTACTATGTCGAAAACGACCTGCTGCAAAATGGCTTTTTTAGCACACAAAAGATGGGATGGGATCACCGGGTCATCATCCCATCCCATTTTTCCAGCTATCCAACCGATCTTTGTGAGGTAAAATTCGAAGATACTTGGACCAGCAGCTGAGCTGAGTTGAAAATCATGGTCAGAAAACACAAGCACATAAAAGCACAGATGCCATACTACCCAGAAAGCAGTGGTTGGATGAATGAAACCAGGAGCTCGAGTGTTTTTATACGAATTCTAAAAAGTAAGTAGAATAATTCACCAAAGTACAAGAAGTAAGAAGAGTTCCAGACTTCTTAAGACCTGTTAATGAAACTAAATTATAATTTATAGACTTATAAACACACTTAAATTAAATATAAAATTGAGTATTTCGTACTACTAAAAAGTAATAGTTCCTGTCTTCTTCATTCTAAATTTCATCGATAAATCATCAACTTTACTGATGAGAGAAAAAATCATATCTACATAAAACGCTTAGGTATGCTGCCCAAATTTTCCAACTGCTAGTAGTTGCCAGCAACCGTTCACGCGGTTGACCTCGCATGACCACCGTACCGAGCATTCTTTATTAATTTTTGTACTAGCGTTTTTCGACTGAAGAAAGGCAACCTCTGCCTGAAAGCTATCGATGTGTTTATTTTAACCGTTTATTTTATTTGTCTTCAATTTTAATAAACCTTTATAAGTTTTAAGAAGGGTAAAATTGGCTGAACAGTGTGTAAGAACTTTGAGAAAATGTAGAAGAAATGCTAATGAAACATTAGAGGAGAGATCCAATAGACTAAGAGACCAAAACGAGACTCTACGACTAAGAAGACGGGCAGAAAACATTGAAGAATGAGAATCAAGATTGGAAATGAGAAGACGGGAGAAGGACTAATCAAACAGAAGTACCGGATGCGAATAATCAACAAGCTGTAATTAACGTGGAAATATGTGTTACAACTGTGAGTATTGCAATGCAAGATATTGGGGATATGAGTTAAACACATCGAATAAATATACTAAATGCTGTCATGAAGGAAAGGCTTCACTTGACCCACTGTCTGATATAGATACTCTATTACGAGACCTGCTTACAGGGGACACACCTGAAGCAAATAACTGCAGAGAACGTATAATAGAGTACAACTTAGCAATGGCGTTCGCATCAATGTGCGAAGAGATTAAATCACCGCCTGGAAATGGTCCATACTGTTTTAGAATACACGGACAGATTTACCATTTGGCCTCACCACTATATTCAAACGAGGCAAATAAGCCAGGATATGGACAACTTCATATTTTCGATTCTGCTGAAGCAACAACAAAATGGCTTGAAAAACAATCAAACCAAGGGTGTATGGCCGAAGTAATGCAATAATTGGACGAGATGCTGCGACAAGTTATCCCATTTGCTGAGTCATATAAACAAATTCATCAAATAACCAAGTAATTCAACAATGAATGTGCGCATGGCATTTATAGAAGACCCATAAGAGCGATATAATGCACCTACATCCAAAACGGAGGTCCCTGCAATATCTGTTGGAGAAGACGAGAGACCACCTGCAAATAGAGACATGTGCATATATCCCACAGGTGACTACTGTATAATTATATCACCACTGAACAAGAATGGTACAGAGTGAAGGATCTACGTTTAACTCTTTACGCCATAATCAGAAAGATGGCGTATTTTACGTCAGGTACAACTAGTTTTCTATAATTTTATTAAATTATAACATTTTACAATTATAAAATTTCTAATGAATGTGCGCAGTTTGAAACTGCGCACATTCATTAGAAATTTTATAATTGTAAAATATCTCACGCAGATTTTGTTCTAATTTTAAACCTCCCAATTTGGAATCCTGGTTCGCCCCTCATTCTCCTTTCTTAAATGAATCTTCAATTTGGTTGATGATGTTGTTAATAACAGGAGGGTATGTATACTTGATTGGCTATTTTTTTTAAGTGTAATAAATGTTATTTTACAAAATACTCTAACACTACACAGACCAAAAGACTCCAACACTACTCAAACCAAAAGACTCCAACACTACTCAAACCAAAAGACTCCACCACTACACAGACCAAACGACTCCAACACTATTCAGACTACAATAAAACTCACACTATTTCTGGCCTTTACAGAGTTTGTATTACGACACGGAGTATACTACGCGGAGTTTGGGGGGGGGGGAGGACCCCGGTACCGCTATCTGAATAAGAATGATGACAAAACACTATCGATTATTTTTTTATTTATTTATTTTTGGAATAAATTTGCTAATTTTACAAAGCTGCACTAACAGGAAACAAAACATCGTTGTTAAGGTACAATTGAATGCTAGGTAAGTGGTGACACCTTGTGTCATTGTTTAAAACATAAATATTTTTAGAATATTTGTAAAATTATCTAAATCCCATTCTTTTTGAGACGAGACAATGTCGAATTAGGGGGATGTCAGTAGGGTCCTGCGTGACAGCTAAGTGGGACTGTATTGAAAGAGGAATAAGCGCAAACTTAAGCTGTCAGCAATCGTGAACTGCCAAACTGATGTTATCATTCGTCAGAAAGTTGGATTTACAATTTATGAGTTTATTTAATAAAATCCCATTTATTTTTCCAACATTACTGTATTCTGTAGATAAATAAATAAATAATCTTTATTGACAACTAAAGGGAAGTACAAACTTATTATATAAACCCGTCACAGCGAGATGCCAGGGGCTCAAATCCAAACTCTCCAGACTAAAACAAATGGGCAGGATGTTCCCCAATGCATCCATTCACCTCATAAATTATCACAACATTGATTGTAAGAGGTTACTCAACTCTGAAGCCTACAGGAGTCTCCTTTCCAAACAAATTATGAGAAATACAAACAGCTGCCTGCCTGCAACCCAGTAACTACAACCGAGAGCCAAATGTGATGTTCTGCAATACATATTTTTGATCATTATAAGTCATATTCGTTGTTAATGTATATAAAAATATGCTATGTATATTTTTTATATATCGGTATATATTTGTCTCCTTTGTACTGAATTTATGCCCCTAGCGTAGTGCTATGATGGGCTTGCTGTAGTTGCAATAAATGAATATTTATTATTATTATTATTAAATAGGCTTACTGTAGGGCTTACACTTCCCATAAACTAGTTCTTGGGGAAGGAGGAACACAATCTCCATCTTGTCAAGGGATAATTAAAGAGTTTGATGATGCTGTTGATGTAGGGTTTTAGGCGCATTAACAAATTAGGCCATATTGCAACGAATATAATATATCCATAAATTGCATGTGTTCTGTGGTCGACTTGCTGCTTGCTGAACGAAAACCCCAAGTTTCAGGGGGGAAAAACCATGCTACCCTCGCCTGAGACCGACTAACTCAGCCACTTTGAGAAAAAGACATTAAATTTCCTCGCGTCATTGATGAGATTCTAAGGGAAGTCTTTGCCACCAAATGTGGTAAGGACGACGATCATATACTGCCCTACCATTAATATACGGACACCCCTTAATGGATGGGGAAACAGGTCCTATGCATGCAACATGTCAGAGAACCTGCTACAAATATGCAAACTTTGCTTCGAACAGACAACTGCAAAAGTGGGCATGCAAGATGACACGTTCAACAGAATTACCTCAACAGTTAAACAAAATTTATCACCTCAACAAATGATAGACGCCGATTAACATGGTGTAAGGAGCGCGAATCCTGGACTGTAGAGCAGTAGAAAACAGTCCTATGGACAGACAAATCGATGTTCGCACTCTACCAGTCTGATGGAAGTTCCTGGGTGTGGCGACTGCCAGGGGAAGAGTTCCTTCCTGATTGTATCCTCTCAACAGTGAAGTTTGCTGGAGGCAGTGTCATGGTATGGGGCTCCTTTCATGGTTTGGTTTGGGCCCATTAGTCGTTATCGACAAAACCACGAATGCCGTGCAATACCAGGACATATTGGTATTGCACAGCATTCATGGAAAATATGCACTTCCAACATTATGGCAATACTTCTGAGAAGGCCCATAACTGTATCAGGAAGACAGCGAGCTATGCCATGCTGCTCGGGTCGTAACAGAGTGGTTTGAAGACATGGGTGTGGAATAGTTGGATTGGCCAGCCCAGAGGCTTGATTTGAACCCTATCGAGCATCTTTGGGATGTATTGGATCGTCCGATACGTTCGCGTCGAGATCGCCCAAAGCACAAGGCCGAACTGGTGGCTGCGTTAAAGGCCGAGTGGACGAACATATCAGCTGACATTTATAAAAAGCAGGTTGAGAGTATGCAGCGAAGATTGAAGGCCGTCATAAAAGCAAAAAGTTTCAGTTCAAAATATTAAATGGCACAATAAAAGCTCTTTTTTTTTGTCTAAACGCAGATGTGCGGATATTAATGGTAGATCAGTGTACCAACCGTACTACCCACGAGGACAAATAGATTTATCACCATTATAAAACTATAAGATTGCAAACATTTAAACTTTCCCTAATAACGAAGTTTCAAATGTAATTTATTGAAGCGAGATTTCTCAAAGGTTTTAAAAGAGACTAAAAAACATTAGTTTGTAAAATGCCCCCTTAAAACATGGTTTGCTTAAAAATTCACATTTCCGGTATATAGTCTGCGCGCGTAGCACAGTGGTATCGTCACCGTCCTCCCCACACCGGGTGGAAAAGGCCTGGGTTCAAATCCCGTCGATGACGCGAGGAACTTTAATGGGCTTTTTTCACTTCGTGGCTAAGTTAGTCGGTCTCAGGCGTAGATAGCAAGGTTTTTCTCCCCAGTAACTGGAGTTTTTTCGTCCAGCAAAACAGGCAAATCGACCATAGAACATACGCAATTTACAGACACAAATGACATTTCGTTTATTCAAAAAAATAATAATAAATAAATAAAATACAATTTAGGGAACTGTTTCTTTTAATATCATTTTCCACTATTTGCGAAAAGTCAGCGAGATTCTCGCTTAGTTATTTTCATATATTGTATGATCAGGGTTCAAAGTTATGAGTCGACCGGGCTAGCCAGGTGGGTAAAATGCCTGCCTGGCAACCCAAAAGTCGCGGGTTCGATTCCCGCCTCGGGTTTGGATCAGAGTAAAATGCAAAAAAAAACTTTGTGAGGTGCATTATGGCCACAGAAGCCGATGCGCCAACAACTAATAAAAAAAATCAAAGTTATGAACAATAAACCTGCACACGCGTGAACCTGCTACAGTTTGTTAAACATAAAATAATATTGATGGTTCCATAACAAATATGTTCTGTTATCGAGACTATACAAAAAAATAAGAAACTGGTGAGTCACAGAGAATTCCTTAAAAGGAGCAATATTTTTAACAAATGAGTTGAAGACTTGAACTTTGTTAACGTGGAGAAGTTTAATACACAACGGGAATGTAAAAATTCCCATTTTGCAAATATATTTTAAAGGTGAGCAAATGCTGATTGTTTGTTGATGTTGGACAAAAAATTGAAGTTTTTAGACATTTTCAGTTATAATAAGGAAACACCAAATTGCCAGCACCAATTCCATGTGATGAATCTAGCGCTGTTTGGTTTAGCTCATCGGTCCATCCTCTCTTATAATTTCTGTAACTGTTCTTTAAATTTGTCAAACTACACACTCCATGACATTAAATGGAAGTTTGTTTCAACAATCAGCCACTCTGGATGGAAGCAAATTTCGCACATCTACCCTGCAACCATCCTCATGTGTGTTGTCCAGTAAAGAGTTAGAACGCCATTCGCATTTAATTTACTCAATCGAGATTTAAGGCCTTAAACGATTCAATCAGGTCTTCTAGCAGATGCCTAGTTTCCAGACACTGCAACTTGCAGAACTTTCAATGAGGTCTTTGTGAGAGGAGTTTCCTTATTTGTCCTTGACTAATCTTGATGCTGTTCTCTGCACCCGTTATAACAGTTCCACAACCTTTCTAAAATGAGGCCTCTAGGCCCGTGTGGAGTAATCAAGTTATGGCCAAACCGTTGCTTTATACAAGGATAATCATCTTCTTGTCATTGCTGTCAAAAAGTCCTGTTTTTCTAGGAGAGAACTCCATAAGTTATCCTAGCAGCCTCTATAAATTGCTCAGGAATTACATGTCAGACTGGATAATTACCCCTATTTCTTACTCCGCTACCATGGGTACTGTACCTCCAATTTGGAATGTTATTCTGTATACACTACCTTGCATTTTTCAATGTTTCACTTGAATTTTCAGTCTATCTGGCTAATTTTTCAGGTTTTCTTGAAACATCGTATCCTGATCTCGGTCATTAACCTCCCTGCGAACTATGACATTAAACTGGATGTACTCATCAATATTATTAATAAATATTAAAAAAAAACGATTAACTCGGAACCCTGAGGATTTCCACTAATAACATGACTCCACGAAGCGAAGTGCCCATTAATCACTACTCTCTACTTTCTGCCCCTCTATCCATAGCAGTAACTTACCCTTAATGAAACACTGTTCTAATTTGTATAACAGTCTTCATGTGCAACAGTATTAAAAGCTTTGCTGAAATCCAAGTATGTGATATCAAAATTATTTTTTCTCCCAGTTCCTTTGCGACTATTTCGTAATAACCAATCAGACTGGTCAGACACTATCTCTCCATAAAAAATCCATATCTTGACCACACTAAAATTGCATTCCTGTCAAGATGTTCCCTATGTTACTTCTTTGATCACTGACTTCATTATTTTGGATAGAATAGAAGCTAAGGTTACAGGTTATAATTACACACTTCTCACTTTGACCTCCCCTTCATGAATACAGCAGACATTTGCGCATCTCCGATGAACAGAAACATCCCCTAAATCCAAGGATACTCTCAAAATTATGGCTAAAGGTTTACTGCTTTTTGCTGCTTCTTTTAATATAATTGTAGAGATTCCATGAGCTCTCAGGTGCATTATTTACTTTTAGCCTGGACAATTTCTCTTCAACTTTCCCCTAAGTTATCACAAAATCATTTAGTTCCCAACTATAAGTTAGCATACTTCTGAAGTTCCTATTCCCTAATACTTCTTCATGCGCGAATATAGATGTAAACTGTTTATTCAGTTTGTCAGAAACCTGAGCAGGATCATCAACAGTTAATCCATTAATTAATCAACAGTTAATCCATTAATTAATCAACATTTAATCAATATCAAGGACCAATATGATCCACCTCTTTCCTTCTAGTGTTAACATAAACGAAGAATGTTTTGCTATTACTTTTCTTAACACCCCTAACCAAAGGCCTCATGTAATCTGCCTAAGCTCTTTTATGGCTTCATTGCAGACTACTTACTGTAGGTTTCTTGTGTCCTCTGTTAATTTATATGCATCCCACGCATTCCAGGCTTTATATATACAATGACATGATTGAAATTTGGGTTTAACAGAAAATGAAACTGGCAACCAGGTGTAAAAACCAGACTAGTACTTAAGGATGCAACGGTTTGTCAACAAGAAAGACAAATAGAAGACATCTGCAAAACTGGAAAACAAATTAATTGTATTTTCCTTCGTCTCCTATCTGGTAGTCATATTGTTAGAATTAATATTAACGAGAATTCAAGAGGGTATAGTAAAAGGTGTTTGTTCAAGCAAGATGAGAGGGAGAATAGATAAAACAGTTTATGATATTGTAGACAAAAAGAGACCCATGGAGTTGTCGTCTGGAGTAAAGAGAAACGATTCTGAAGCAACGGCAAAGAGATCCATAGCTTCGACGGCATAAGAATTTTAAGGAATTTGATTCGAATTCTCTGAAGTCTGTAAGAAAAATTATTCCTGTTGTAAGGACAAAATAATATGACAATAATCAAAAATGGGAAGTATAAGCAGTTTGTAGAGAAGAGTTATAACTCTATCACTCTTGAAAATCGATGAAGAACGCGTAATTAAGCCAAGAAGTTTGGAACAGATATTACATGATCAACACGGGAAGAGGGATGAAAGTCAGATCGAAATAGGACGCCTAAGTCCTTGAATGTATCAGTACTTGCAGTCAGAGAGTTTCCAATATAATATTCAGTAAAGACGGAGGGTCTAACTGCACGATTCGAGCGAAAGCGACATAATTTACATTTTAACTGATTTAGAAACAAGTTATTTTTATTGAGCCAGAGTGAAAGGGAATGAAGACAGAACTGGAGTTCATCGCTGCCAGCTGAAGAATAAATATATATTTTTTACAGTTTAATATCAACTGCATAGAGTTCCCGCTCAATATTAACGGACACATTAATGTAAACAATAAAGAAGAGCGGATCCAAGGGTGAGCCTTGAGGAACACCTTGAAAAATAGTAAACGGAGTTGAAGTACCATCAGTTATTACGGATAGTTTGCGATTTCCAAGCAGTCAATCAAGCACATCCAGTAAAGGGGCCCATAGACCATAATATGAAAACTTGAAGAGCAAAAGATCGAAGTGGACAGAGTCAACTGCATGTGAAATATCAAGGAAAAGCAAATAAGTTTGATTTACTTCGCCCAAATCAGTTTTTATGAAATGATAGAACAAGGCCAGCTTTGAAACAGTTTATTTCCTGGGAAGAAAAACATACTGATGATTATTAATAAAAGGGTGAAGGTAGGAACTAAGATATTTACAAAATAGGAGTTCAAAATATTTCGCAATTGTATTCAGTATGGTAATACGTCGGTAGTTATTATGCATAGTTTTTTTACCCTGTTTTTTGTATATCGGGATGATATAGGCCACTTTGAACGCTGAAGAGTAACAACCACGAAGTAATTGAAGAGATTTGTAAGAATTGGAGCTAGAGATGAACTACTTTTCTTGAAGAAAAGAGCAGGACCAGAAGCAGTGAAATATTTAAGTTGAGAAATGGCTGGCTGCACATCATCAGTAGTGAGAATTAATCTATCAAGACAGCCATTAGCATTACATTCAAACGGATAACAGGGAATAGAACATTGATGTTCAGAACAAAGTTTCGAAAAATGGGTAACAAAAAGATTAGCAGTGCCAAGAGACAATGGACAGGATGCAGCATAATATGGGTTACCATGTTGTAGCAGTATGCCAGGAAAGGTCCAGCTTGTATCAGCAGGACAATGCTACATGTCATACTGCTCTCAATCACAGAGCGTAATATGTGTTGTATTACTCGGCCTATGATTGTAGAGTATTACAAAATTTGAGTGGATATTATATTGCGAGATATGTGCACTCAATTACTTTTATATATATTATTATTTAATCAATTAGTAATTAATTATAACGAGATAATTATTTACTTTTATTAATCACAAAAAAAGAAAAAAAAATCAGTTAAAAATCCAACGGACCCGAAATGTAACCTACTCAGTACATCACCCAGCTTTTTTTTTTTTTCATTATCCCAGCAGTCTTAATTTATTTGTTAGAAAGCCATAGTTTAGATAAACAACGAGAATTTAAGATGAAATGAAGAATAAAGAATTTGATCCCTAAAAAAATTATATCAGTGATACTGATAGAAACAAAACATGTATTAAAGAATCTAATAAAAATTAAATGTTCTGTTTATCCTCCGCAACGGTCACATAGTTCAAAGTAATAGAAGGAGAATACAAGATTCACAATATAAAGGGAATACAAGAATACTACCGTATTTAACAGTCACGCAGGCTTCAACCATAGTCAATTCAAATGCGCGTACAGATGTAATTTCGTGTCTGATCACCCAGCTACGGCGCCTACCAACAGGAAAATTATGACATAGAAAAGTAGTGTTTTCTAAATGAAAAGGAGATTAAAAGCCATAGATAAGCACAGCTCATTCCATTTGTCACTTTTCAAATGCCAGACAAGACAACGTGGAACTTGAGAGTGGATGGCCATAATAGAGGGATGGATTCTACGGGAGAAGAGATCATCACCAATTTGTTGTTGGTTAGACAACTTGAGTAGTCGATACCCGCTAATCCTGGAGCAGAATTTATCATTATTTGTAGTTCTTGCTTCTGCCTCCCCCCCTTACTGATCCTCTTCTTGTAGGTGGTATACATATATGACAGCAAACTGTGATAGGAGATTCAAAGCCCTACGGGTATGTATCAGGTTGAAATATCATTAGCGGGTCTCGACTACTCAAGTTGTCTGACCAACTGTCTAATATAAGTTTCGAGACTGTAGGACCACCACATATTTTTTTACTCTATGTCATATACATCAGTTTGTTGTTTGTGATATCTAGATGACTAAGTATCTCAAAACCTTAACTATGAACTTTGAAAGTTTATTGGCTAGATCATAGTATCTATTCAGAAAAATAAAACAGGCTTATTTGATATACAAACACAGGCAACATCAGGCAACAACAAATAGAATATTTCGGATTTGTTTTGTGACTGTGTTTATCCTCAAGTTATTTCTACTTAATTTCCATTTAAGCGTTGGCTTAAATGAAAATTACGTAGAAACAATCATAGAAATCTAAAAACACAATAAAATTAAACACATTGTTTTGTTAACTTTAGTTTAGGCTTTATTTAATATCTTTAATATCCGATTTAATCCCTTATATATAATTTTTCATAACGGATCATTAAAAAAAATTTCCAAGTATAAAATACATTTATTAATTTCAACCTACTTTGATCACGACATATTAATCTCAAACCGATGTGATGTGTGACGTCACTTCCTTCTCCTCTCTAAGTGTTCGGCTGAACTCAATTGTCATGCCGTGCTTGTACCTATTATTTCTTTTTGGAGTTTATCAAGGACTGCAAAAGTATCTTAATCAGATCTTATGCGTGTTTTTGTTTTGTTGTTTTTTTTATTTATTATACAAAACAGCTTGGCTTTCTTTACCCGCGAAGGACATTCAAGTATTTAAGGACATGCTTGCGCAACATCTTGGTTATCTGCAACACTTGAAACATTCGTCTCTAGCACCTTTGTTATCTGCACTTGAATACCAGAATTAAGGATCTTTCAAGATAGTGAATAATGGAAATTGCTGCACTTCGGGATTTATAGTGAGCGGTACCAGATGCATATTTCTTTCTTAAAAGAGAGGATCAGGCATACTTTATAGAAGTACAAGTAACCCTCTTCGAGTTCGGTTGTAATATTGATAGTAACTTGGAGAACTCCGATATATATATACCAATCAGGAACTTAGTGAGTCCGAATAACAGTTCGCCCTCTAGGATCTATAAAATGGATACAGTCTGGTGGTAATCTAACAGCGGTGCGTTTTATGGTACTACACGAGCTCTTTCTTTGTCCGTCGGGATTCAAGGTTTTGTTTTCAGGAAACTTTGTTTTATTTTAACAAGGTAAGTACCTCTGAAATTGCTTTTGTATCGTTAATTCTTTATAAATTTCTGTAAATCAGTATAGCAGTCGTAGCCAAGTGGCCACGTCTATGTGACTGCTAAATATTGTGATGTTCTTGCAATTCTCTCTATATTGAGCATTTTTCTGACATTATGTGGTCGTCCGGAGTAAACGGAAAATTTGATTAAATAATAATATAAGCATAATTTAATTACTTATTTAAGGATTTGTTATGCTACTAAATATTTGTGTTATTTTTATTATTATAATATTGAATTGCATTATATTTTTATTATTACTAAATCATTGTATTGGTTGCAGTTTTACAATCACCCTAAATATAGTAACGGGTTGGAAAGGCTTACTTTTAGTGGGACAAAAATCATGTAATTATAAAAAAATACTAATTAAATCTCATAAAAATAGTACTTCTGAGTTAAAATTATTGTTGTAGCATGCTAGATTCATTTAAAAGCTAGTTTAGATAGATTAAAAATTAGAAAATTACAATCAGAGTTTTCCCTTGCATCCAAGATTCGGATTTTTCCATTTCAATGCTTCTTTTGGCTCTTTCTTTGGTGTCTTTTGATATGGAAGAAGGTGATGATGGATTGAGACATCTCGCTGTATTATACATAATAAGGAATAGTTGCGTTGTGGAGTCTTCGTGTTTCACAGCGGAACAAGTAAATTTATCTTGCAATAGCTAATTTCTCCCGTCATGGAGATGGAAGTAATATTTTTTTTCCCAACTGTTGAGTTTGAGGACTCAAGATATTTGTTTATTTATTGAAAAACTGTTGGTAGTTGAAATTCTGACTATTGATAATCTACGTTGAGCTTTCTGGCTACATGTTTTTAACCGAAATTTAGTTTGAAAAATTCATTTATGATTTTATTGACTTCTTGATGGGGATAATTAAATGTTTCATCCATCTCCACTAGAATCAGATTGACAAAGATTGATACTTTATTAGCGTGTACGACGATTCCATTGTTCGAGGTCCAAACCTGTATAAAGGTTGATCTAGAAATTGTTTCATGTATAATTTTATTAAGACGCTCGGTGATCCAATTTCTCGGGAGCAACTTCCGTAAATAATTTGACAGCTTCACGGAGCACTTACCATTTTTACATAAAAAGGTGGAACAGTGCTCAGGCACTGAAACTTACCGTTTCATCGTTTTTTTAGTGATTTCCCTCGTTTCCTATTCTATATGGGCAGACTATTTTACTATTTAAAAAAAAAAAATTTCTTTGCATTTTTTCTATGGTAGGTGTCAACAATAATATTTACCGTATTTTACTCATGACCTTTGAAAAATCCACTGTTCTTGCGAAACAGCTCACCCTGTCGGCCATCGCAAGTAGCACAGTGATGATAATCACCATCCTCCAACATCTCGCTGCAAAATATTGAGTTAGAATACCGTTAATGATGCCAGGAACTTTGGCCATCATGGCCCAGTTAATCAGTCTCGGGAGAAACTACACTGATTTTATCTTTCGGAAATTTTGGTTTTGTTGGGTTTTTTATCCAACGAATCAGATGATATCAGGGCTTAAATTACAGGAACCATTGTCAGGAAGTGATCATACAATCAGCAGTATCGCAGGGCTTATATCCTGCAGTTTTGAGGAAGAACGCGAGGGAATCTATTAAACCATCGAGGTTAATTGTGAGTGCATCTTTGGACTCAAGCAGATTCCTTTGGATTGGAAAAGTGCCAATATATTGCCAATACACAAAAGTGGTTCTAAGAGTGAAGTTGGCAAGTATAGACCGGTTAGTCTGACTTCAGTGGTAGGAATAATCTTAGAGGCAATGATTAAGAGTGCGATCCATGAACATTTGGATAGACATGGCACTCTGAAGGACACAAAAATGGCTTTGTTCAGATTAAATCATGCTTACCTGAATAATTAGGCTGTTTTGACACAATTACTCAGGCCCTGGATTTAGGAAACGATTTCGACATAATTTATTTGGATTTTAGCAAAGCATTTGTTTCGGTCCCTCATGAGAGGTTACGGTATAAGTTGAACGAGTTGGGATTACTAATAAGGTTCTAAGGTGGATTTCTAGGTGGCTGCAGGGCAAAAGACAGAGGGTTGTGATTAATGGATATTTTTCAGATTGGTATAATGTCAGGAGTAGGATCCCTTAAGGATCGGTTCTTGGACCACCGTTGTTTTCACATTTTCACAAATGATATCGACGAAGGGACAGAAGGGGTGATGTCAAAATTTGCAGATGACGCAGATTGGCAGAGTTGTTAATGATCAGTACCAATCACCACTCCTTCAGGATGACTTGAACATATTTCAAAGATGGTCAGAGAAGTGGCAGCAATGTTTAAAGGCTGCTAAATGTAAGGTATTACACTTGGGGAATAGCAACTCACAAATGAATTAAACACTAGTGGTGTTGAATTAAAAACAGTGAAGGAAGAAAGGGATCTGCGAGTTACAATACGGACAGATATGAAGTTTTCTGAACAGTGTAAACAAGCAGCCAGGAAAGCCCATGGTATCCTATCGATGATTTATGGAACTCTATCCTGTAGAGATAGAGAGGTTATAATCCCACTGTATAAGGCAATTGTAAGACCATATTTGGAATACTGTGTTCAAGTATGGAGACCCCACTTGAAAAAGGACATCAAGCTTCTTGAAATGATCCAAAGACGGGCAACTCTTAAATGGTGAAATCGACAGAAATGCGACCGTATGAGGAAAGACTGATTATGTGGGCTATAGAGCTTGGCAACCAGGTACCTCAGAGGTGACCTCATTGGAGGTTTGTAAGGCTCTGAGAGGGATTAGCAAAATGGATGAAGGTGGAATTCTCACTGTTCTAAAGAATTCCAGAACTAGGAGGCCAGGCCATAAATTCAAATTGCAGGCGTTGAGGTTTAGATTAGATTGTAGGAAGTTTTGTTTTAGCAAACGATTGGTTGATTGTTGAAACAAGTTGCCCTCGCAGGTAGTTGAGGCTGACAGTTTAAATAAATTCAAAGGTCAAACTAGATAGTTACTTGTGTGAGGAGGGAAGAATATAATTTGCATGTTGTCATCTACTTTGTTTATATATATATATATATTTTTTTTTTTTTTTTTGTTTTGTTTAAGTATGATTTGTGTGCTTATCAGATTCATTTGGCAATATCATTTTCGTGGGGATATTCTCTTCTAGCTTCTATTACTTTATTTATGTTTTTTTTTTGTTTGTTTTGATTTTTTTAAAATTTATTACTACTCATCATTTCCCGATGTTTATTTATTAAAATTAAATAAAATTAATACCTTTTAATAACCACACATTATAATTATTATTGAATTATAATTAGTTACCACTGACTAATACACTGACTAATCCACAAAACACTGAAAGTTTAATGATACTTTTCAAGTAGCAGTTTTCTTCGTGGAGTTGATTCATCATGACTTTCCAGTGCACTCCAATAATGGCGTAAATGCTGTTATGCATTTATTTTCCAACATAATTTTACGTAGCTTTTCCCGGTATCTCGGCATACAAAGCTTAAACTGAGCACCAGTTAAAAAAATTATATTTCTCCTATTGCAACGATATAATAACTTAAGGAATGGTGCAAGTCGAAAGCTAAGGCCTCATCAGACGATTTCTGAGAAAAAACACTGCGAAAATAATTACATAGCATGGATGTCTGGAGTAGAGTTTCCTAGAAAGACCGATGTTAACATTAAAAAATCCCGACTAATTGGGGCTCAAAGGCTAAAATGCATAAAAACTGGACTTCTATTAAATTTTTCTATACGCGGATGATGCAGGCACTGAGTTCACTGGAGACGCAATGAGGCATTTCATCCAAATTGTACAAGATGTCTTACAAGCTGGTAGCAATGGTAGCTGGTTGTCGCTGATGCTTTAGGGATGGTTTAAGCCGCATTTAGTTTGATGTCATTCAAGTACATCAGTCAGTTGGCGCCTCCGTAGCCAGGTGGGCAGGAGCAGCAGTGCGTAGCACACGCTTCTTGATTACACCGGAGTTCGAGCCCGTAACCACCAAATATGGAGGATGCGGAAAGGTCAGGGAATGACCACCGCATATCTCCCAAGCAATATGGCCTTAGTTGCTAATGCTCCTTAAAACCAAATAACAAACAACAACAAACAGTACATCAGTTGAGAGAGGATGTAGATGTACAGGTTTTTCCTCCCTCCTTTAAGGGTTTATCAGTACTTGCTGTTGTTTAGCATGGTGGACAGTGGATGAGTGATAGATAGAACCATAGTGGACGCAGAGCCTCTCCCTGGAAGGTTCCTTTTCTGATGGGGATCAGTCTGGTCGTGATGACCTCGACTTTGATGATGGTCCTCTGTTTCGCCATTGTTGCTTCTATGACCTGTATCAGTATCTGGTTGACTTTGTAGACCTTCAATGTCTTTATCAGCCAGCTATGGGGCACGGAGTCGAAGGCTGTGGAGCCTTTATATTTTTATTTTGTATATTTAATTTAATTTATTTATTTTATATTTTATTTATTTCATATGTTTATTTATTTTATATTTTTATTTTATTTGTTTAATTTTATTTCTTTGACATGTTTAAAAATATGTTAAAAACATATATCATATGATTACCATATTTCTAACTCATCCCACTGATTCTTTGGCTTTTGCTCCTGGATCTGTTTAAAATTCCTTAGATACTACGGCAGTGATTGTTCTCTGTACATTATGATTCTCAAACTTTTCTTTTATTAAATAAGACATTTATTGACACTTCTTTATATACATATATAATACACTAAACAAAGTAATACAAACATCATTTTCATCTAAGCTTCCAAATACAAATAAAGGAAATTCACAATTTCCATATATACCCCTGCGAATCTTTCATTTATGTTTATATAACATACTTCAAATTCTCAACTCCTATGTCGTTATGATTTACAGATTACTTAATTAACTAAGATCTACAATACTTAAACAGTCCTTACACGATTTTTCTCCAGAATATGATTTCTATAATTACATCCTTCTTATTAAAAACTTTCTAGCTGATTATACTTTTATCTTATTGTTACTTCACACTACAAGAAAATGTGATCAAGAATCAATACCGATACATATAAGAATTTCTGCTGTCACATGTATTAACCTCTGAATGCATTCCTTTACATATACTCCTTAGCATTTCTTTTTATTCTATCGCATACTCAACCTCTAACTTACCTCTCTTTAAAACTATCAACACTTCAAAAAAGAATTAGCCTTACAATCAATGTGTATATTCTTACATACGTTCTCTGTCATTTCTTTTCAATGTCTTCTACCAATGCTTAATGCTCACAGGAAATCCTCTGGCTTACAACAGAAACTTCCCTTACCTTTTTCTCACGCATACCTTTAATTACCCCCTTATCGGATATTCAATTTTACAACACTTTTAACCCTCTTATCTTTTTCTGTTCTCAACCGAACCGCCTACTTAAACCTCCTGTCCCAAACATCATGTATAACTCTAACAAGGAACAGAAAAATCATGACTTATGTTAATCAAAGCTGCTAGTTTACAGGTTAGCACGTCTCACCACATTCTGTTTCTTCCATACCATCACAAGATTTCCTGGCATCGAAGTCTGCTCTCTCAATTATCGCAGCGCTCCAGAGTGTGACCATTTGTGGCTTGGCATCGTCACTGTGCTCTTCATTGCCCCTTTGCCAGTATCTTCAAGTGCCCTACTGTATACCACTCCGGTAACTCTTCACAAACTTCATCACGGAATACTCGATTTCAGCGAAAAAACGGACCTTCCTTTACGCTTCCCTTCCCTTTTCTCCTATGGCGCACACCTTTAACTCTCTTCTTCCCTTCACTCTTTCCAGCGCATACTTCTACAGCCCTATTTGCTATAGCTACACTCACCATACATATTCTTCAACTCTGGAGGTGGCGCTACTGTTCATTCCCTGTGTTGCAACGATGTTTAGAGTGTTCCCATAAAATACGGATTCTACTTTGGATTATCAATTCCCTGGACTGTGACGACCATTTCAGTGGATGCAGCATCGCTTTCTCTACCTGCAGGTAAAATTTTATCTTTTATTTGATGTGGGAAGGCCATTTTACAAGCAAGTGAAATATATCGTCGTATCTTCCCTATGGAAACCCACGTGGTCGCCGTAGAGATAGTGTCACTGAGGCAGTGAAACCTGTAAACTGTGAAACTGGCTGTGAACGGAGTTCTCCCAGGAAACTTTTAAACTGGTCACCTCACATACAACGTCTTTATTTTAGATCCTAGCAGTTTATTTTACCTTTTACCATGTTTATCGCCAGTCTCCTTTGTTCGCCACCATATTGTTTCACTTAGCGAACCTACGTTTTTCGAGTTGGCATTAAGAAGCTTTCTGCTAATTGGCTATAAATTCCAGCTGTTTTGAACAACTTCAAAAAATAATAATAATAATAATAAATAAATGAGTAATAATTATAATACATGGATAAATAATAATAGGTGAATAATAATAAATAATTGATAATAAATAAAATAGTAATAATAAACAAAAATAAAATTAAAGAAAATATGTCAAAAATCGAATCTCAAACGGGAAACAGTACTCCCGTAGTTGTGCTATTGCGCCCTTCATGCAGAGCACGGCACACCTCAAGCAACCAGGAACTACTTGAAAACACCTGCCCAAACTCAGCTCTGATTAAACAGCTCAACAAACAACCAGCTAAGTTAGGCACTGATGTTTCCTCGCAACGGGATCCAAATAATAGCAATATTATTATTGATGAGGAGGTCGCGGGTGTGGACACCAATATGAATAACCCCACCCCTCCAGCTGAGCGAAAACGGCTAAAACCCAAAAAAAAGGTCAAGAAATCCACTAAAACCTGTTCTCCTTCAGCTACTCTCTGGGAGAACCTAGAAGAAGAACTGAACTCCATGCAGTCCTCACTAGATAAGGATTGCTCTCACTTGGAGAAAATTATGATCCTCAGGTCCATGATGGAATGCTGCCTTCGCTTTGAAGGAAGTAGAGTAACCAAGCCAGCTGCCCAAAAAGTTACAGGCTGCTGGGGTACCCTCGAGAAAATGTTACATGACCTAATACTACAGAATGAACAACTAATTGCAATCAATGAACAACTGAGGGAAACAAATTATACTTTGACAAAGGCCCTCAGCAGTCCAGCTTGGACCAGCCATAGCACTCAGAACTCTTTCCTCCCAGATCCGACAGCACAATCAAACCGCCAGACACGACCAGCACTTCTCCCTACACCTATCCCAGAATCAACCTATGCTGCTATGGTACAGCGGCCAAAAATTAATGCCCATCCTCCCAATCACACTGACTGCCACCTTATGGACAGTGAACCGAATATCACAGTTAATGATTATCACCAGACCAAGAACCGGGAACCAAGTGAAATGCCACAGCGCCCCCGGTCCTATTCAGATGCGCAGAGGATCCAACCAATGGCAGATAAGCTATTTGCCCCTCCCAACACCAGACAGAATAGAGAACAAAACCTAGTCATCCTTCGTGCGACCCAAGAGGGTTGCTTTACTTCAAGCGAGGCTGTCAAGGAGGTTGTTACTACCAACTTGAAACCTCAAATGAAAACCATAAAAATTAAAAGCCTCAGAAAAATCCGTAATTCTGGAATCATCATTGAGACTGCTTCCAAAAAAGATGCAGAAAACATTATTCAAATCCCACAGATAAATGAACTGGGTCTTAGCGCTGAGATACCCAAACCAAAAGGCCCATCAATTGTAATCTTCGATGTCGAAAAAGGAATTTCCAAAGATGACCTCCTTGAGGAAATATATGACAGGAACCTTGCTGATCATATCACTAGACATGAAATTCAAAGTGAACTTAAAGTCAAGTACTCCACCAAATCCAGATCGGGTACTTGTTGCAACTGGGTAGTCGAACTCTCCCCGAAGATATGGCAAATATTATTCCAACAACAACGAATATTTATTGGCTGGAGCTCTTGCCGGTTCAAGGAGCACATACCTACCATCAAGTGCTTTAAATGTCTCCGATTTGGACACACATCCCATGTCTGTGCCCGACAAGACTTCACCTGTGGCCACTGTGCTGAACGCGGACACACCTACAACAATTGTCCAAACAAACATCGAGCCCCTAACTGCGCCAATTGCAAAGCAGCAAAAATGGATCCCAATCACTCCGTCCGGGATGTCAAATGTCCAATCTATTTAAGGGTATTGAGAACCATCCATAACAAAACCGACTATGGCTGTACACCATAATCGCCATTCCACCAACGTCCTCAAAATTCTCCAACTGAATGCCCAAAGAGCTAGAAATGTTGTCGAACAAATTAGAATGAAAATGGATGAAGAAGAAATTGATATCCTTTGCGTTCAAGAGCCCTACACCCACAAGGGACGGGTACAGGGCTACCCTCGCGCTTATAGGATCATTGAGACAACCACAGATACTCCATGGGCAGCCATCATTATTAGGAATACAACAATTACAGTCACAAAGATCGACTCCTTATGCACCCCCTTTGGTGTTTGTGCACACATTATCTGCCAACAAGGCTCTCTGCACGTAGTCTCGTTGTACTGCCGACCACGAACTGATATCGCAACATATATTGAATATCTCCAGTCAGTCATAACCCTCTTACCTTCCAGCAAAATCCTAGTAACGATGGATGCCAATTGTAGATCTCGCTTGTGGCTTAGCCGTGTGGATGGCCACATAGTTTCCCAGAATGGACAGCAATTAGAAGATTTCCTTTCATCCTCCCCATTTGAAGTCCTTAACAAACCACATCACCTTTCTACCTTCAGCAATACCCTGTGGGAAAGCAACATTGACGTTACGCTCGCCACACGGTCCATAGCACAAAAGTTCTCATCATGGATGGTTCATGAGGCCTGGACCACCTCAGACCACAGGGCCATCTCCTTCCATCTATCTAGACAACTTGATAGTACTCCTCCCACCTACCACGATATCATCAGATACTCCACCAAAACAGCTGACTGGAATGCCTTCAAGGACAATATAAAATCAAAGCTACAAATGGATACATCCCAACTAAACCATCTTGATCCACAGGAGCACCTCTCCCTCCTAACAAGCACACTCCAACAAGCATGTGAGAGAACTATGAAAAAACGTCAGAAGCACCTAAAGGCTGTCCCTTGGTGGTGCAGGGAACTAGAAAACCTAAGGCGGCAAGTCCACACTGCCCGAAAAGCCTTCCAGAGAGCGAGGCACTCCTGGCCTCCTGCTGAGGTCCAGGCTCTACGGGAAGCATATAGAAGATATCGTAACGACTACACAAGCCTCATTCGGCAGAAAAAGAAAGTGTCTTGGCAGAACCTTGTGACAACCACTGGTAACGCAGATCCTTGGGGGGTCGTTTATCGCATTGTTATGAACAAGCTGCCCAGGGGAGAGATGTTAAATGCAACCCTGACTCCTGATGGCAATCCAACACACACATGGGCTGAATCCATGAATAATATTCTGAATGCCCTACTTCAGACAGATGAGAGTCCCCTCAATGATGAACAAAAGCAAATTAAACAAGACAACCAGGCCTTCTCCAACAATAAAATAGAACCTCCTTTCACCTCTGAGGAAATGAACAAAGCACTTGACAGAACAAAAATGAATAAATGCCCTGGTCATGATAATATTGAGGTTGAGGTCATCAAGAAAGCAGCAACACATCTCCCAAACCACCTATTAGCACTATTCAACAAATGCCTTGCGAAAGGAATTTTCCCTGATTCTTGGAAACAGGCAGTGCTTCGACTCATCCTAAAAGGTCCAGATAAAGATCCTACTCTACCCAAATCTTACCGCCCCATTGCTCTTCTCCCGGTCTTGGGAAAGGTAATGGAGCGGCTGCTTCAATCCAGATTATCCACCTATTACCAGACAGCCAACTTAGACTCTCCAAAACAGTATGGCTTTAAGGGTGCTCCACTGAAGATGCTATGAACAATCTGCTCAACACAGCAAACTCAACCACAGAAAAATATCTACTGGCTATTTCCATTAACTTTGCTGGTGCCTTCGATTCCATCTGGTGGCCCAGCATTGTCAGGAGATTACGTCAAATCAATATTCCACTCAACCTCTACCGCTGTCTCCAGAACTACCTCTTCAACCGCTCAGTCACTGTTCAAACAAATTTTCAGAAAACCTCCCGACCAGTTGTTAGAGGGTGTCCACAGGGCTCGGTTCTTGGGCCCTACTTCTGGAACTTGATACTAGATGAATTTCTTCTTATGGATTTGGGTCCTGTGGACTGCATGGCCTATGCAGATGACCTCATCCTCCTTATCAAAGCTGATTCTAGAACTCAGCTTGAGCAAATTGCCTCCCCTGCCTTAACGATCCTCCAAAATTGGGCAAACAACCACAAGTTAGTCATCTCTGGGGAAAAAACGAAGACAATCCTCCTCAAAGGATCCTTGGACATAAGAAGACCACCCCAAATTAAAATCTCTGGGCAGACATTGCAACTCAAAACAGAACTAAAATATCTAGGAGTAACCTTTGACTCCCGATTAACATTCTTACCTCATCTTAATTACCTCTCCAATAAAATACGTCGTTATACTGCCATGATCGTAAGAATTAGCAGAGCAGACTGGGGTTTGAAGAGGAGGACTCTCATGCTACTTTATAAAACCATCTTCTTACCAGCTGTGTGCTATGGTGCAGCCATATGGTTCCCTCGTGCCATCATTGCACGTAATAAAGCAAAGCTACATACAATTCAACGCAATATCCTACTCACTGTGACTAGAGCATGCCGCACAGTCAGTAATCCTGCCCTGCAGGTCTTAGCAGGCACTCTTCCTCTGGACCTGGAGGTTATTCGTCGCGGCCTTGCATACCGCATAAAGAGAGGAATTGCCACCACCATTCTGGATATAACACTCGATCTAGCTAATGATCCAAAAAACGAAATGAAACAGATTTACACTAAGCTCTTCCAGCATTGGCAAAGATCTTGGGAGCAAACAACCAAAGGTGAAACAACTAAAAGATTTCTTCCACAAGTTATGATAACTGCACCAAAACCTCCTCCGTGGTACTCACCAGGCCTTCACGTCTCGTTCTTCCTCACTGGTCATGGATCGTTTCGGGCCAAGCTGCATGCCCTGGGTCTCACCGATTCTCCTCTCTGCACATGCGGTGACAATGAAGACTGGATTCACCTCATGTATAATTGCCCTCTTTATGATTTACCCAGAAGTCTCCTAATTACCAAAACTGGAAATATACCCAGTGGGCAGGAACACCTCTACATAATTGACGAAACCAACTACAAAGCCTTCACTACTTTTGCCCAGACTGTATTTGAAATGCGTCAAATTCACCTACAGCAAACTGTTCAACGCACCCCCATCTTATAATGAACCCAAAACTCAATTCACAGAACATATCCTGAATGGAATCAAAGAAAACACAAACAGAATATTGATCTTTGTCATGACCTAACAGGAATCTCTCGACGTTCACAAAGGAAGCTATCTGACAAACCCACGAACCCAAAAAGGACTTTTCTACAATAGCCACAAGAACTCCAAGCAATCCTTGAGTTTCATGAATCCATGTGCCTCCTCTCATCCCCTAAGAGAAGATTATCCAAGTCCCAGTGTGGGACACTGCCCATTGCCTACAAGTCACCCTTGGATGAAGAAGATTAAATTGTTGACCCTGGGCCCCCTGCCCATTGTGGGACCCACTCACTTGCTGGCACCTCTTCTCTTCAAGGTGTATGACAATATCTGATTTTCCTACTTGTGCAGGAACTCATATAAATACTCCTCTGGGAGTGGGGCTGGCATTTGACTTTCAAATGCAGGATCATGCTATTAGGCAATCTGACTTTGTGGGTCACTTGACCTCACAACCTTTTCTCTTCTTCCTGAGGTAGGGTGGGCTCCCCCCAGGGGGGAGCCCACCCTACCTCACCCTCTCTCTTCTGCTTACCTTCCTTCTTCTCCTCAATCTCTCACCCCTTCTCCTATTTCAAAAAAAAAAAAATTTTTTTTTTTTTTATTTATTTTTTTTTTTATTTTTATTTATTTTATTTTATTTATTTATTTTATTTTTTTATTATTATTATTTTTTTTTTATTAATTTTTTTTTTTTATTATTATTATTTTTATTTTTTTATATTATTTATTATTATTCTTTTTATTTTATTTTATTATTATTTTTTTTTTTCTCGGCCCTCCCTGGGAAGCTCAGGCTAACCCCAGGGTCGGCCAGCCAGAGTTCTCTTTCCACATACCTGGTCCGGCTCCCAGTGCCAGTGACGGTAACTAGCAGTCTGTGGTGTTCCACAGACCCTAGGCTAAGCGGCCAGATGAACAACATAACCCGCACTAAGCAAACATGAACATACACTAACATATGATATCTGGCCTTGACAGTACTGTACTGTCTTACTTCACAAGAGATTCAAATGCGGAGTTGTGCGAAAGCACCGGTGCCGCTTATCAAAAAACACTATGTCACTATTCTTCAACTCTGTGTCCCTTGGTTTTGTTCTTCCCAAATCACTTCTGTATATTCACTGCTACTCCAATGCTCCGTAATACTTATAATCCCTACACCTTGCTGTTGCATTGTAGACACACTTTCGTGTACTCCCCCAGTATCACTCTCTTCACTCTCCCAGATTTTTTGTTAACAACTTCCCTTTCTCCTCTTCCAAAAAACTCTCGAATTTTCTCACCCCACCTACGGCTACAATTCATTAAAACTTCATCCTTTTACAAGTTTTTTCATTTCTCTTATTGGTTCGCATAATATTATCCATTTACCCCTATTTACTACTTTCTCCTTCCTTTCTCGATTATTTCCGAGGGAAATACCGATGTCTGATTTTGCCACCTGTTGTGCAGAGGCGCCAACGATACTGTTCCATATGCCACTAACTCCGACTACAAGGCTCTTTCTTTGATGTCCCGTCTCCTTTTGTTTCACTACAGTCTCCATCTTCACCCCATTTCCTTGTTTACAGGCTGATCCCTGGTCTGACGCATCTGCGTGGTCTAATTCTAACAAGTTCGTCCACCATCTGTATGTACAATTTCCATCCCTACTACTTTTACCAGCCCTTCCACACCATCAGGAGTAAACATGTTCATGTTGCGTGATGACCCGTGACTCTCCAGCCCAGGCTATAAAACCATATCATATATCTATAGAGAATTTTGTTTGTGGCCCTTACATTGGCCCTTTTGGTTTACAGCCTACAGAGGTATACAGTGTACATAGAATTTACAATAAAAATAATATAAGATGAACTTAAATGTAAGAACTGGATCTTTTTTTTTTTTTTTTTGGTAGTTGTTGGCGCATAGGCTTCTGTGGCCATAATGCACCTCCCAAGGTTTTTGCAGTACTTTGATCCAAGCCCGAGTCGGGAATCGAACCCGCGACCTTTGGGTTGCCAGGCAGGCACTTTACCCACCTGGCTAGCCCGGTCGGTGAACTGGATCTTACAAGGCCTCGTGGTAAAGTGAAAACCGCTGACAGATATTAGTATTAGTATTAGTAATGGCCACATGATGCAAGGAAGCCTATGGCTTATGCTGCACCAGCCAAAGAGAGAGAGAGAAAAAAAACCGAATAAAACAATGATAAAAAAATAAATAATAATAATTAATAAAAGAAAAATAAATTAAACCTATCATCCTATGCGCTTCCCTGACCCGAAGGTACTATCCAGATGACCTTTGAATTTCCCCAAACTGTCAGCCTCTATCACCCATGAAGGCAACTTATTCCAGTAATTTATAACTCACTGGCTAAAATAAAACTTCCTGCAGTCCAATCTAAACATTTCCCCCCGTAACTTGAATTTATGTCCCCTAGTTCTAGCATCATTTATAAGCTTGAAAATTTCGTCCTCATTCATTTTACTGATGCCTCTCAGAGCCTTAAACACCTCAATCAAATCTCCTCTAAGGTGTCTAGTTTCCAAACTCTGCAACCCACATATTCGAAGTCTTTCTTCATAAGGACGCCCTTTTGCCGATCTCACCAGGCGAGTTACCCGTCTTTGCACCCTTTCAAGAAGCTCGATGTCTTTCTTTAGGTGCGGTCTCCATACTTGAACACAGTATTCCAAGTGTGGTCTAATAAAAGCCTTATATAATGGGATTATCACGTCCCTATCTGTACTTGCAAAAGTTCAAGAGATCATCGATAGGATACCATGGGCCTTCCTTGCAACCAGTCAACAATGCTCAGAAAATTTCATGTCTGACCGTATCGTAACACCCAAGTCCCTTTCCTCCAGTACTGGGTTTAGGTGAACTCCACCAAGTGAATACGTTATTTTGGGATTACTGTTTCCCAGGTGTAATACCTTACACTTCGTTGGATTAAAGCATAGCTGCCATTTTTCTGACCGTTTAGCCCCTGAAGTCTATCTAGGTCTCTCTGAAGAAGCTCAGCTTGACAGTGATCATTAACTACTCTACCAATTTTAACATCATCTGCAAATTTAGACATCACATCCTCTATCCCTTCATCAATATCGTTTATGAAAATTAAAAACAACAATGGTCCTAATACTGATCCTTGGGGAATCCCACTTCTTACATCATCCCAATCTGAGGAATAGCCATTTATCACAACCCTCTGCCTCCTGCCCTGAAGCCATCCTGCTATCCATCTAAGGATTTTCCCAGTGATTCTAACCTGTTCCATCTTCGAACTCACTCCTGAAGTCCATGAACAAATCGAGGGCATATCGCCGGGACTGTTCCAGACCAGTCGTAATTAATTTTCTGACTGCATCCTTAGTTGTATTTCCTTTTTAAAATTCGTATTGTTTTGATGATGACAAGCCAAGGGATTCATATCTTGTCGAATAACTTAGGATGATTGGTCTCTTATGAACATTGCCCAGAATTTGCAAATAAGCAATCGGAGATATAATGTTCAGTGTCACGCGGCACCGGGGTCTCCTCCAACTCTGCGTAGTAACTCTGTGATGTTCAATTCAGTTCAATGTAAAGGCCAGAGTGTGTATGTGTAAGTGTAGTGTTCATGACGTGTAGTTTTGGGTTGCGTTTTCCTTCTGACCGTTTAGCGCCTATTAGGTCCAGATTGCCTGTCACTAACCACGTGCGGGTAGGCCATGCAGTAGAGGAGAGGCATTGATACTCTGGAAGGGCCCGCTGCGGGGTAGCCTACGCTACCCATGGCGGGGTCTAAAAAAATTATTATAGTGGAACACCGGGACAAATTGCAAGAGGTGTCGCTAGTGTCGTTGTTCGTAAGGTTGATGTTTTATTGTGTTGCATTTTATTTAATGTCCTAGTGTATTCAAGGACATTAAATAAAATGCAACGTTTAATTCAGTGGTTGTCGAAAAATTGTCAGTAAGTTTTGCCCTAACTGGCTATACATTCTAATAGATTTTGTAAGCTGTTAATATTAGTTTATTTCCATCGTAATATTGTTAGGCCTAACTCAGGAATCGCTGACAGCCTCGTTTAACGGTTATGTCCGTGTTATCTGATGATCTGTTACTGTTATGACAATCCGTTATTAAGTGATTTTGTCACTACCGATTCCTCATTGCGTAGTTTACCAACTGGTCAAGTTATCATAACAGCTCCCAACTCGATTCAGAATGGCATATTTTAGCGCATCAGCAGTACCACTTACTTGCCGCATGTCTAATGAATGATGACTTCATAATTAAATGCGTTACTTTCCTCCAAAATTGTTGCAATAAGCCTAATTGTACTTCCGTCGAAGTTAAGAGACTGAACAAAACTAGAAAACGCAAGTTTTAATGTGACGCGTGTAGGCCACAAGCAGAAAAAATAATGAAGAATTACCGAATGATGGCACTTTTGACGATTCTTCCGAAGAACAGGTCAACGGTTTTGAACAAGCAACAAGTGCCTGTCTGCTGACGAGGCTAGTGGGAGCCAGACGTGTTCAAAGCCGCTAAGTGGATTTTCTTATTTATTTATTTGAAATAATTGTTTTTCTAAAACTTTTGATTTAAATTTAGTAGTATAGCATTATTTTGTGATTTTCTGATTAATCTGGTGTATTTATTCTTTACTCGGCCTTGTAATTGCATAAACGTATCGGTAAGGGGATCAAATCCACGTGTTACAAGTTGCAGCTCCGCTAAACGAGAAGCTTTTTAGCCATATTTAACCGCTTTATTGACCAATTGATTCATCAAATTATTTTCTATAAGTAGCTTACAGACCTAGTCAGGATCCTTAGTTTATTCTGAATTGAGACAGCGAGATTTGGAAGTAAATTATTACTTAAGCGTCAGTAGATTTACCGTTCCTAACTTGCCGCCATTGTTATACGATACAACGTTATATCCTGAACTAGATGGCGTAAGCTTAGTATAGTATACAATATAATATTGTCAATTAATCCGTAAAATCTATTAATTTTGTTAAACTTCGTTGTCAATTAAATTGTACTTTTAACTAAATACGTATAACGACTTAGATTTTACAAACGTAACATAATTAATTAATACATAACTTGATACGGAAGTTATATAAACGGAACTCGTAGATAATACTCGATACTGAAATATATATACAGGGTGTTTCAGTTAAACGTTTCAGAACTTCTAAGAGGGGTAGGGTACATCCTGACAACTCGAAATCATATAGCAATGTGGGGTCGGAAATGCTTTCCTGAAGCGGTGTTGTACACAGAAGCACCATAAAGAAAAGAGACCGTAAGTGAGAAATCGTTTTAATAATACATGAAAAGAAGCAAAAGGTACATGGATTAAAGTAAGTGTTCGAAGTTTCTTCCACGGGCTACAATGCACGCCTCACATCTCCGACGCATGGACATCCGAACATTCTGGAATACTCCAGGCGAATTTCGAATTTCTTCGGCAGCTACTTCGATTCTTGCAACCAGCTCCTCAGCATTGTCAACAGGGGTGTCATAAACTAGCGATTTCATATGACCCCAGAAATAAAAATCAAGACATGATAGGTCGGGTGACCGAGCAGGCCAACGCACGGGACCACCACGTCCGATCCACTGTTGACCAAATGTGACATCCAGGTAGTTACGAACATCTCCGCTATAATGGGCAGGGGCTCCATCGTGTTGGAACCACATTGTCTGTTGCGTCGATGCAGAAATCTGTTCATCTCTCAAAAGTTGTGGCAATACTTGCTGCAGAAAGATCAAGTAGATAGGTCCGGTTAGACGACACGGTAACAGGTAAGGTCCGATGAGGTGATCTCCCATAATACCGGCCCATACATTGACCGAAAATCGAATCTGTGCTGCACGACGTCGTATTGCATGCGGGTTCTCGACCGCCCAGATATGGTCGTTATGCGTGTTGAAAATTCCTTTCCTTGTGAAGGATGCCTCATCGGAAAACAACACTTCAGCAGGAAAAAGGGGATTTGTAGCACATTTTCCAAGGTACCACTGTGCGAAAGCAATACGAGGTGCATAATCCTCCGGTTGCTGTGTCTGGACACGCTGCCTGGAGTATTCCAGAATGTTCGGATGTCCATGCGTCGGAGATATGAGGCGTGCATTGTAGCCCGTGGAAGAAACTTCGAACACTTACTTTAATCCATGTACCTTTTGCTTCTTTTCATGTATTATTAAAACGATTTCTCACTTACGGTCTCTTTTCTTTATGGTGCTTCTGTGTACAACACCACTTCAGGAAAGCATTTCCGACCCCACATTGCTATATGATTTCGAGTTGTCAGGATGTACCCTACCCCTCTTAGAAGTTCTGAAACGTTTAACTGAACACCCTGTATAGCATTATAACTGTGTTGGGATACAAATTTAGGGTTATAATTTTGTACGGAAATTGAAATTTTATTGAAATTAAATCGAAATCATGACTAAGACCAGAGCAGCAAAGCAAAAGACTCAAGCTAATGGGAGTGTTGTGGCTCAGAGGAGAACTGAGGGTGTCAGTTGCCTTCTGAATCACAGCCTTTTAAAATGCACTGCTTGCATGATGTTTGTGGAGCAATCGGGAACGGGACATGATATTGCCAAGGGTCTTTGTGTGTGCGGGATGCAAGGAGTGTAACGAAATCAAGCGACAACTCAGCGTTGTTATGGGCCTATATGAGAGCTTGAAGGACAGGGTAGATGCCCTCGAAGGATCTAATGTGAGGGCCCATCAAGCTCTCAGCTGCCCACATCAACGCCAGAGCTTGCACTTGGTCATCACGCAACACAGCGGCAACCCCCAAGGCAGAATGCGCTGGTCCCACAGGAACTAGTAGTTGTTGGTGACTCTATTGTCAGGGAAACGGGGAACATGCTTTGTAAAAAGGATAGGTGGAACAGGACCAGGTTATGTCTACCAGGGGCAAAGGTTGTTGACGTTGTAGAGCAAATATCATCTTTTAAGTGCACCAAAGGTGATATTGTTGTACATGTTGGCACTAATGATATTAAGAGTAGGAGACCGGCAGAATTATTTAACAAGTACAGGTCACTGTTGAAAAAAAGCTGTGAATTAGGGTTGAATTTGAAAGTGTGTGCAATTCTGCCCAGACACGATAGGAGGGAGTATATGATGAGAGCCTTGTCGATCAATTCGGCCCTGGAAAGATTGTGCAAGGCTTAAGGAATAGAATTTTTTTCAGCCTGGTCTGTACTTGTTAACAGAAGGGACTGCTTCTATAGGGATGGGATAAACTTAAATAGAAGGGTGCAAGAATATTTGCTAATGCTATCGAGGCAATGTTAGGTGGGTCGGAAAACTGCTAGCTTGGGGGGATAAAAGGACTAATAGATTAACAGTAGCCACTGGCAGAGGTGAAAGTGATTCTTGCACTGCTTCTTTTGGAATGAGCAGCAGCCTGGAAAACAAGATGCAGGGTATTTCAGAGACTGCTGGGAGTCATTGCGGTACAAGTAAACACATAGGTTGTGTTAGAGTAGCTAAGAATAGGAACAAGTGCATGCATACTTGAGTGTACACCAATCCTAGGAGTTTGGTAAATAAATTTGATCAATTTGAGGTATTGCTCAAAACATCAAAGGCAGATATTCTTGGGATATCAGAGACGTGGTGTCACACAGATATAAGAAATGCAGAACTGGAATTTGGGGAGTACAACGTCTACAGAAAGGATATACAGGATAGAAAGGGAGGAGGGGTTATGCTATTAGTTGAGAAACACATAAAATCCAAGGAAGTGAAGCCAGTCGACATCGCTGGACAGTGCAGTGTAGAGTCAGTTTCGTGTGACATAAGCATTGCGAGATCAAAATTGAGAGTAGGAGTGTGCGATAGGCCTGATGACTCTGATGAGTATAACAAGAAACTGTACAGGGAAATAGAGTGGGCCAGTACATCAGAGAGTCTTATAATGGGGGATTTGAATTTCCCAGATATTGACTGGAATTTGTGGGTTGGTCACTCACACACTAACAAGGCTTTTGTGGATTTATTGGATAATTGTTTTCTACATCAGCATGTTCGGGAGGCAACTAGAGGGAGTAATACTCTTCATTTGATTATCAGTAGTGATTCTTCATGCATTAGGAATCTGTTGATAAAGGAACCACTAGGTAGCAGTGATCACAGTGTGCTGAAGTGGGATTTACTCAAGGACGTAACTACTATCAGGGGTAAAGTGAAGGGTTTTTGCTTTCGTAAAGGCGACTACGATCGTCTGAGACAGTATTTAAATTCTATACAGTGGGACCAACTGATGAAGTTACCAACAGCAAATTCAAAATGGGAAGCATTCAGAGAACTTATCTTGGAAGCTAATAGGCTTTACATACCAACTAAGAAATATTGTTCAAGATTTAGGCCAAAATGGATGTCAGATGAACTAATAAGACATATGGCAGAGAAGAAAAATGCATGGGATACATACAAATTAATGGGTGACACAGAAGCCTATGATCGATATAAGTTGATCTGTAACCAAGTTACAAAGGAGGTTAGGCATGCCAAGGCATATTACGAGAAATCTTTGGCAAGGGATACAAAGAAAAACAGCAAAGAGTTCTTTACTTATGTAAACTCTAGAAGGAAGGGGATGAATCAGATTGGTTCACTTGATATCGATGGTTCAACTATTGATGATCCTGCTCAGGTAGCTAACAAACTAAATGAATATTTTGCATTGACATTCAGAGGAGTTATTCAGCCAGCGGAATGCCAGAGGTGTATTCAGCTCTACAGTAAGCTAGATAATCTTGTAATAACTGAGAGTAAAGTGGAGGAGAATTTGTTGAAGATAAACAAACGAAAGGCACCCGGGGTGGATGGGATCTATCCAGTTATATTAAAGGAGGCAGCAAAGGAAGTAAGCAAATCCCTAGCCATAATTATGAGAGCTTCCTTGGACCCAGGGGAGGTACCCATAGACTGGAGATGTGCAAATGTGACCCCAATTCACAAAGGAGGATCAAAGGCTGACAAAAGTAATTATAGACCTCTGAGTGTAACTTCTGTTCCAGAAAAATTAATGGAGGCACTGGTTAAAGAAGCACTGCAGGATCATCTAGACAAGACTTCAGTTATAGCTCGGACATAGCATGGTTTTGTTAAGGAGAAGTCTTGTCAGACCAATTTGAATGTATACTATGATGCAGTCACAAAAGAACTGGATGCAGGGAATAACTGTGATATTATATACTTGGATCTTAGAAAGGCTTTTGATACTGTTGCACATGGAAGACTGCTGCACAAATTGGAGCAGTGTGGCATTGAAGGCAAATTGCTGCTATGGATAAAGGGGTGGTCGAGGGGGAGAAGACAGAGAGTGGGAATCAATGGACACTGCTCACCTCGGATTAATGTTATTAGTGGAGTCCCTCAGGGTTCAGTGTTGGGTCCATTATTGTTTTCTGTATTTATAAATAATATAATATTGATGATGGTATATCAAGCTTAATGTCCAAGTTTGCAGACGATGCAAAGGTTGGCAGGGTTGTTAAGGACACTACTGACGCTATGCTGCTGTAACAGGATCTGAAAAGGTTGAGCAGATGGGCTGAGAGGTGGCAAATGAAGTTTAACATTGACAAATGTAAAGTACTACACATGGGAAACAGCAACCCCAGAGCAACGTATCAACTCTGTGGTACTGTACTGACAGTGGCAGAGAATGAAAACGACCTGGGGGTAATTGTGCAGGCAGATATGAAGTTCTTTGAGCAGTGCAGACGGACTGCAAGAGTAGCTCATGGTATCTTTTCAATGATATACAGGAATTTTTCTAGAAGGGATAAGGAGGTGATTATTCCCTTGTATAAGGCAATGGTCAGGCCACACCTTGAGTCTGTATACAGGTCTGGAGGCCTCATTTCAAGAAGGATGTAGAGCTGCTGGAACGAGTACAGAGAAGGGCAACAAGATTAGTGAATGGAACAAAGGGTTGCTTTTACGAAGAAAGGCTTAAGGTTTACAAATTACAGTGTCTGGAGACTAGGCACCGGCGAGGTGATCTGATAGAGGTGTAGAAAGCCTTGAATGGTTTGAGCATGCTCAATGCTGATGGGATTCTTCCTCTTGCTCAGAATAATCACATGGGAGGGCATAAATTGAAATTGAGGAAAGATAGATGTGCAGAAATTTGCCTTTAGCCAGCGGGTAGTTGGTTGGTGGAACAGACTTCAATCCCTTGTTGTGGAAGTTGATAGCCTAAATAAATTTAAGGCTCAGCTGGACAGGTCGAACGAACGGAGGGTTGAAGTGGAAGTTTTTTTTTTTTTTTTTTTGGCTGATGCTGCGCAAGCTTGCTTTCTTGCATCATATGCCTCTACTAATGCTCATGCTAATGCAAGAGTAACCCTCTCACTGACCGACCTAGTAAATGGCATTTTTTGCTCCATCCTGAAGGATCAATTCTTGAAACCTTGATATGCGATATTTACCCGGAAGTGTTCCGCTAGATAAAAGAACAATCATTACCTGACTGAACGGTAGGAAGGGAACCTAAAAAAATTTGTCTCGCGTGCGGAATTAAGAGACATCCTTGCAGACTGAAAGCCCCCTTTCGATGCAGACTACAGAATACGCTGAAAATCTTGCGAGCAATTTCATCCTTGTACATACAATGCTGCAGGAACTTTAACATCTGGAGCAAGGGTTGGGTTGATTTGAATCCATCTGATTGCACAATGTGCCTCAGCTTCCCCATTAACCGAAGAATCGATCATGCTATACGAGGCAAAGCTATACTGAGAAAAGTGGAAGTGAGATACATGGATTGCACACGAGGATAGAGAGTAATGAAAATCGCAAGTAGAAGACAAAAAATGAATGGAATCCAGGAGAAAACGTACCAGAAAGAATACGAAATCTACAAGACAGCCAAATGATAAGTCAAGTACAGCCGGAAACTGTCAGTTTGCAGCAAGTCTCGACAAGCAGTACCACCAAACCCAGTGAAACTTTAGTGTCAGCACAAGAGAATGATTTCACAATTCTACTGGGAAAATTGAAAACGAAAATAAGAAGGGCTCAGAATTATTAGGACATCAGGAATCCTCTGCATTCATTGGGGCATGCATGTGTCCTGAGAGTATGAGCTCCACAATTACCTCCTCTCTCTCAGATGACGCCCCTGCAAACCCGCTCACCTACGCGTACATCGCCAAGCTACCTTAAAAACATAACACTTTTGAGGTTAAAAAATCCAGCTCATCCCAGGATTTCGTGAATCCTGCGATGAGCTTTGATCCTATGATCACAGTGAAGGTATTTCGGTACAAAGGATGGGGTCCACAACACAGCCTAGAAATATTAAAGCCTTGTGTGAGTGCGAACATGGGATAACTGTTGAAGTTAAGCAAGTGGAACACCACACCCAGCTTACTCCTCCTTTATAATCTCTTGCCCACCGTATAAAGCAACTAGACCTAGGGGCATTGGCATAGTCAAACCCAGACAGGAGTACAAATAATTTCTTTTAGCTGCACCCTACAGAAGGTATTTGAAAAAGCATTGCTTCCTACCATCAATCAAGAATGCTTGTCATAGACCACCACATTTGCACTCAATCATTTCAGGGAGATCGACGATAACAAACTTACTGGAAACCCTCTTTCGCTTACAGAAAACACGAAATAAGAAAAAGTAAATGGATATTCTTTTTTTTTTTTGGATATTTCTGCAGCCTACGACAACATCTCAATTCCAGCGCTTATTGCGATTTTAAGGAATTATTTTAATATAAGAGGAAAGTTGTTAACTATAATAAGCAGTCTGCTCAATCAAAAAAAACTGACCGTTAAGCATAGAAATCTAAAATCTTGCTTTACCATCTCTCGAGGTGTGCCCCAGGGAGGAGTTCTTTCGGCTACCTTTTTTGCGGCGGCACTGGAGCCATTTCTTGCTCAGAACTGTATGCGAACGATGTGAAATTCGTCATCAAGTCCAGATACTACGAATTAGCAGAAGGTATTTGTCAGATAGCGAATAGCAAAATCCAAGAATTTGAGAGCTATCTGGACTGTATTGGGCTCCGTATTAATTTACAGAAGTCTGTCCAAAAGATCGTAACTAACAAGCTGAAGAAAAATGACATCTCGTGGTCATGTGCGCGCTCTCAAAGTCATCTGAGCACGCACAGCTCATTTAGTATTTATTTTATTCCATCTCTAAAGTCTATATTTTGTTGGTATTCTGTATGCCTTTATTTCACTTGCTGAAGAAGGGGTTCGTTACCGTGAAAGCTACTTATATTAATATTAACTTAATTATTAAAATCCATTTATATTCTCCACTGGATGTGCTGTATTATTCTATTAATTAATGAAATCCACTGCGACAGGCCCATCTTCTCAATCTCTATTTAAAAAGTTTGGATTGAGTAAACTCAATAAACTTAAAAAGAGAAACAAGTCCATTGGCTAAATTGTTCCACCGAATTCCGTGCTTGACCTTAAGAAGTAAACCACGTCCTACGTTTTTGCCTCACTAACCGAAATCTTCTCTTAAAAAAACAGAATGCACTCTGAAAGTGCATTCTGAAAGTTTTTAAGAATGCACTTAACAACAAAAAAACTTAAAATTAGGGTTATTTTCAAATAAAACTGGTAATTTATCTGTGTCTAGGGTACAGAACCCTCTCTCAAGCTGACTTCGCAGGTGAACATATTATACACAGAGGAGAATGATATGAATGCCAGCTTCCATTTCCACGCAAAAGCAAAGGCCAGAAGGGCCCAGCTCAATTCGTTTAATTAGCCTAGACCTTAGGCAGTGCTCCATCAGAAGGAAACAAGGATACAAACTGAATTGGTGTCAGAGTCTAATCCCGTAATTCACAGCGCAGAATGAGAGAAAGAATATAAACGTCTCTCAGCCATTCTCAGAGCTGTTCCAGCCAGTTTGCCCTGTATTTACAACCAAACCATACATTGTTCTTCGGTCTACTCCAGCTACTGCCCTACCAGCCCCCACCCCCTCTGAGCACGACCGAACCCCTAACATAAACGCAGCGTTACCCCGTGTGACGTCACACAGAGTCCAGTACAAATGACCAACAGGTGAGCAGGCAATTTACCTCAAACACCTGTATGGCATTTACAGGTTCGGTGAAACAAGCACGGGCAACACCCAAAAGAGCGAATCTCTGAGTAGAAAAAGATGTTTCTGCATTATTCAGTTTTAAGCCTTCCTACACCAAACTCGCCGCATGCGCGCTTATGAGGAATACTTTTGTGTAATAGATTAAGAAATTAAAGGACGGCCTTTAATTTCCCGTTTCGCCCTGATAACCCTCCGAAGCTTTGCCTAAAATAATTTAATTTTTGAAGGAGTTTACTTTTGAATGGGTAATGCACGCGCATCACTTGTACTACTACTACTAAGGTAGTTTTAATGCATCGTTTAAATTATACACTTGGTTGTGCCACTTTATTAGGTACACCCGTGCTATGCACGCAAATGGTTTGTCCCACAACATTGCAAGTCACATGACCACAGTTGTGGATGTAAGTGCAGCAGAACAACCTATCTAGTATCAGTTAAGCGTACAAACCGTAACAAGAACGGGGAAAAGGAGTGATCTAACGCACTTCGAACGTGGCAGGGTAGTAGGTGCAAGACGTGCATCTCTGAAACGGCAGTTCTCCTGAACTTTTCACTCACCACAGTTTCAAGGGTGTATCGAGAATGGTGCAATGAACAGAAAACATCCTCTCAATGGTACTCCTGTGGAAGAAAATCGCTTGTTGATGAGAAAGGTCAGAGGAGGAGGATGGCTACAAGTGTGCAAGCAAACAGTCGGTTGCACATCACGTCAGAATACAACCTTGGTGCTCAGAACAAAATATCGCAACGCACCATTAGTCTCCCTTAACTTAACCTGGATCTGACCACTGGCTTAAACTGGAGCCATTATCTGGACTTGACCACTCACACGGACACGGGACAACATGTCCCAGGAATGGCATAGGAAGACCCAACAAAGACATTGTGCAGTTTGCTGCTGAAACATCATTAGGCGATCTGAACCGGGTACCCTCACTCTGTTCAGTTTCCATCCCTTCCCTTGGCAGGGGGATGGTTACTCTGTACCCCCCCTGCCATCCCCTATCTTCACCTGGTGAGGCATGGGCCTGCCCCACCGACTTTTGGGGTTATCTTCACTATTGACCCCATATTTCTGTCTTTCACCCCCCAGTCTTCAGTCTCCCTTCCCTCTCTAGCTATCTTGCGACTAGCGTTTGACCCTTGTCAAAAGTACACAAGCCTCACACTAAAAAAAAAGAAAAGAAAAAAAAATTAACTCTCCCCCGCATAACTTATATCTCTTTCGGCCTGACCCAATTTCTAGTGTTTCTACCCAACACTTTTTTTTTCTTAGGTCCTTGCCACTTAAATCTCAGGAAATTAGAGTAAATAGTAAATCTCTAAAATACTGGTGTACCTGGTCTGCCTCCACGAGGTATAGTGTGGGCAACAGTGAGTCTCATTTGAGACCCAACGGCTAAAAGACCAGATGGACAACGGTACAAAACATTACACACCACAATATCCATACACTTTTAAACCTCTGGCCTCTACGTGTTCTGTATCACACCACAATGTATACTACGCGGAGATGGGGGAAACCCCTGGTGCCGTTAGACCTTAAACGCACTATACACTAGTCGCACTTTGTCGCGAATGGGCTACAACAGCCGACGGCCACATCGCGTACCTTTGTTATCAATGAAGAACAAGAGAGCACGCCTCCTGTGAGCACAGAAACACCAGCACTGGACTATCGAGGATTGGAAATCAGTTGCTTGGACTGACGAATAGAACCTCCTGGTGCATCATGTTGATGGAAGGCTCAGAATTTGGCAAAAACGACATGAATCCATAGACCTGTTATGTCTTACGACTACTGTGCAAGGTGGTGGAGGCAGTGTTATGGTGTGGGGAGTGTTTTCTTGGCACACGTTGGGTACATTGATACCCATAGATTCACGTCTGAATGCCACATCGTACATAAACATCGTTGCTGACAAAGTGGATCAGTTCAAGTTGACAGTTTTCCTCAGTGAGATAGTTACTTTCAGCAGGATAATGCGCCGGTGCACAAAGCCCGAATCACTATGAAATTGTTCCAGGAACATGACAATGACTTTTCCTTGCTGCAGTAACTCACCCAGTCCTCGAATCTGAATCCTATTGAACATCTTTGGGTTGAGCTGGAAAGGGCTGTTCGCTGCAGGCCTACACCTCCGTTGAATCTTAAGGAACTGCGTGACACACTCATGTCTGCATGGTACTCCCTTCCTGCACAACGTTTTCAGCATCTTGTTCAATCCATCCCTAGACGAATTCAGGCTGTTTTGAAGGGTAAAGGAGGCTCAACAGGCTGAATAGCTCCACAACGAGTTGCCATGGTATTGCAATACTTCCAGTAAGTAACTCTTCACCTATGCAGATGACTAATGTGGAGTTATAGTTCATAACTGTGTTTCAATATGGCAATAAACAGGGTAGCTGCCTACCCACCGATGAGACGTCAATTAGCTGCGCCACCTGGAGGAGGGTTTTCTTGGGGCCCTCTTTACTCCGAATAGGCAAAAATAGTGTACTCTAATGGGAAAGAGTTGCCGATTAAGTTGAGTGGTTTAGTTCAGCGAGTGAGGGTGAAGAGTAACAGTTCCTTTGCTCTTTCAAAGGCATTTCTTCCTCTTGCTCTCCTACAATCACTTTCTGCTTTCCTAATTGGAATAGAGACAGGATGTGGATAACACAGTGATTTATCCCATACCATTTTTCAAAGGGTGTCGTCTGTGTGGTGGTATCCACCAGGAATAAGTAACATTAGTCTTCCCCTATGGGGATGCCCTACTTATTCTAGATAATACACATGATCATGGCAACTCGTTGCGAAGGTAACTACAATATGAGATATAATTAAGACGATGCCAATTTAACTACCTGCATAGATGGCTATGAATTAAACTGATGCAATTGAACTAATCTCTACGTTAGTCAATTCACGTAACGTGCAACTCTTGCCCTAAAATACTGTTTGTTACTTATTCTCGGCGCATACCACCACCCAGACAGCACGATTTCGAAGTTTCTTGGCATATCATCGGTCGGTGGGCATGTGCCCTGGTGCTGCCATAGTGACGACCCCGTCGTGAAGTATAACTCCATAATATGAGTGATGTCTGATGTGTGCGTGGTTTATCCAAAAAGATATTTGTTGGCTAAATGCCTAAGGGTATGAAAGCTTGTGCATTGCCCTTGCATAAGTAAACTCCTTCATACTCTTAGGCATTTAGCCAGGAAATATCTTTAAGATTTAATTTTCTGTTTCACTGACTCATTTTGCATACCTCAAGGAGACCTCTTCAGAGCGTACAAGAGGTGGCCTATTTAAACTCGGTTTACCCTTTAAAGGCAGAACCATGGTCTTTTCGTTGAAAATCTGTACCTTATGTAAATTTGGCCAATTTAGGAGTTCCTGATATATGGACTGGGCGTTGTCCTCAATTCCTTTTCGAGACTCATCTCTAACAATTAAACCTAAATCTTGTGCATAGGTGATGGCACACGTGTTGCTGATATCACAATAAAAAACTCGTCGAAAACTGTTTCACGTAAAAGGCCCGAAGTCCTAACCCTGAGTACACCTGCGCTCAAGAACAAAGAACTCCTTTTCCCAACGGGGCCAAACCATGAATCTGCGGTCAGAAAATAATCTTTAAAGATATTAAACAGATCTCTGAGACAGGCGAAAAGTCTAGCCTTGCGTAAGATACTATCACAGCACACGGCATCGAACTCACTCCTGAAGTCCATGAACAAACCGAGGACATGATCGCCGCGACTCTTCCAGAACGGTTGAAATTAATTTTCTTATTGCATCCTTAGTTATATTACATTTTTTAAATCCGCATTGTTTTGAATATGACAAACCCAATGATTCATATCTTTTCGGATATCTTAGAATGATTGGTCTCTCATAAACTTTGCCCTAAATGTGCAAATGAGCAATCGGAGACATAGTGTTCAGTGTCAAGTGGCAATGGGTTCTTCACAAACACCGCGTAGAAACTCTGTGATTGATGCAGTTCAAGATAAAGTTACACTTACACATCAGAATGTGATGTGTAAGGTTAGCGTTAATAATGTGTAGTTTTGGGTTGCGATTTCCTTCTGGCCGTTTAGTACCACGGGGACATAGCGCAAGAAGGGAGTAAAGCTGGGACAGAGTATAGCGGTTGTAGAGAAGGCAGCTGCGCGAGTTCGGTGGAGAAAAGTTGCTCCATCAAAAATTATTATTATTTTAGTGTTGCCCGTAATTAAATACATTAACCCGTATTTGTGTCTGTAAATTGCGTATGTTCTATGGTTGATTTTCCTGTTTTGCTGGACGAAAAAACCCCAGTTACTGGGGAGAAAAACCTTGCTATCTACGCCTGAGACCAACTAACTCAGCCACGGAGTAAAAAAAGCCCATTAAAGTTCCTCGCGTCATCGACGGGATTGGAACCCAGGCCTTTTCCACCCGGTGTGGGGAGGACGGTGACGATACCACTGTGCTACACGCGCAGACAAGTTGCTCCATCAGGAGAAAGATAAGCGAAGGGAACAATTCTCTGGAACAGAAAGAAAGTCACACGGCAAGGGAACCGTGTGATAATCGTCAAAATCGCCGGAGTAGCTGTTGAAGACCAACAGAATCCTGCGCTGTCCAAAGACTGGGTCAGAAAATCATGTCCCGATAAGTTCAGGATTAGCATATATATTGAATCTTTGATCGGCCGAGTAGAACCTTTGAAGCATATAGTGGAAGCATTCAACTGGCTAAAGTCTAGATATCATCATCATGGTTTACAGTATGATTAGGCGGTAGGGTATTTCTACCGCCTAATCATACTGTAAACCATGATGATGATATCTAGATTCCTTCTTGAGAACAGAACTTGGGCAAATTTAATGAACGCATCATAGCGCATTTCTTCTTCAATGAGCAACTGTTCATGTCCATGTGATACATATTGGATCCAATTGTAAAAACTGCTACGAAGGTCCTCATAGAGTGAGAAGAGGTATTTTAGATTTGTCCACAAGAACAATAGGGGACATCTGTTATGGCCATGAAAGTCAATTTGTAATTGTGTGTATGTATTTTTCTAATCCGTTTGTTCGTGTATTCCTACAATCTCTGTGTGCATTTCTATAATCTCCGAATTTCTTTTTTTTAGAAGAGACAAATAATAATTGGAATTTCTTTTTATCCGGTTTTAATGAAACGAGATTTGGCTCGAAAAATATTTTTAGGAAGTGCAAATGCAAAATTTCATGACACTCCTTCGCTTGGAAATTCCCTCTGTTACATGCGGACGAAGGGACGAACAAGGGGAGGATAAAACACAAACTGCGCTTTCTGTTGCACGGCCATCTTACAGACACTAACTGAGACGGTGCTCGAAGGACTCATTCTGCGCACACTCACGGCACAGCCAAGGTCATTGTTGAGGTGTCAAATAAAACAGTGTTACCACACAGTTTGCTGCTGCGATCAGACCAATGCGGAGTGGGGGGGAGAAACCCCTGGTGCCGTTATACCCTAAACACATACACACCCATCGTTCGAATATTTCTGAAGATAATTAAAAGGGAAATCATGGACACCTTTTTCGATGATCCTGTATAATAATCCCTAATATTTATAATTGGAAAAGAGGCTGATGATTGCACAATACTTTTATGAAATCACCAGTTCACACAATCGCTATGCACATTACAGTGAGTGGACAGAAATCATGGGACACCTATCTACTAACGGGTAGGCCCACCTTTCTCCCGAATAAGGGCAGTCACACGGTGAGGCACTGAGTCCAATAGTTCACGGAAGCGTTACACAGGTATTTACATCCATGGTTACTGCACTGCTGTCCATAATTACGTCGCATTCCTGGGTGAAGGATCCAAAATTCGAACGGACTTTTCCACAGTGTCCCGAAGATGCTCCAATGAGTTCAGATCCGATGAACATAGAGGCCATGCCTTGGTGATAAATTCTGCGGAATGCTCTTTGAACCATGTTGTAGTCACCAAGGCTCCTTCGGGAGGCGCATTGTCCTGTGGATACATGATGACAACAAAAATAGATGCAGATGGTCTGCAAGGATGGACACGTAACCTGCATCGTTCAGAGAGGCGTCTATACGTACGATAGGCCCCAACGTGTGCCAGTTAAACACGGCCCAGACCATTACCAACTGTCCACTTGCCTGAACAGTTCATCGCTGACATGACAGGTGCATAGATTCGTGTGGTTTCTGCCAGATACGCACCCCGTCTCCAATCATCCAAGGTCCAGTGCCGATGTCCTTTCGCCCAGTTGGGGCAAGAGTCTGTGTCGTGGTGGCGGGACTCTGATGGTTCGGCGGCTCCCATAATCTATTGCGGCTAATGATAGCCTGTGGGTCTTGGTGGAGACGTTTCTGGCACCTCCCTGGTTGAAGTCGGCGGTGATGCGAGAAACCCCTGGTACCATTTGACCCTGAACACACACACTCAACACTGATTTGTCCACTGTCGCTCTCCGGTTGGCTGAAACAATGCGAGACATACGTCGAGGGCCACCTTTATCCACCACCTTTCTCTGCCCACAGCGCTGTCAACGGTGAGATGTTTTCCGGAAATGGCGTATTCCCGATACACCCTTGATACTGTCGAACGGGGACAGTGCAATTTCTATACCACCTCCGCGATAAAGTGACCCATGCGACGAGAATCCCACTTCCAAAGTCTATTAATTCACGACGTTTATCCATACTGACATCGAATTACCGTCTACCTGAAAGCAGTGATGTACTCTACGTATATACCTGACATGCGGTTGGTTCGTCCACTAGCGAGAGGGGTGACAGCGTCGCGTCAAGGAACAGGTATCCTACGAACTCTGTCCCGTCAGTGCGTTTTATTGTTATATGCCCGTGCGTAGTCTTTTTGTCTCTGTCTGCAAAAATCTTGCCAGCCTTCGTTGGCCTCTCACGTCAATGACTGCTTCCGAGTACAGAATCGCCAGCGGCTGGATGTTACTTAGCTGATCGGTGTATGTCCATTGAAGTGTTTAAGTTTGAAACGTTATTTTTTTTATTAAATTTAATACTTTTATAAAAATGAATTGTTTCTTATTTAATCCTCACATCTGCACACACACACACACATACACACACTATAAAACAAGGCATAGTGTCCGTGCATGGTAGCTCCCCACACCGCGTACAAACTTATGCATCTTGGATCCTGACGATCACCGTCATATCCTCCTGTTTACTCTTAGGTCTTAAACAAGAGCAGTGCTCAGGCTGCGGCGAGACTGATGCAGGATTTATTTATTAAAGCATTTAATAAGCTCTTTAAACTACACCTGTCGACAAAATTAACAGAACAAATAGAAACCGTGATGTTACTCGTGCAGCCTGCGATAAAACAGCACAGATTTTGGTACGCGTGTGTTCACTGATGACTTCTGTTTTCTCCAATAAATAGATGCTTGGCGTATTTTATCTGGAGGCAAAGAAGAGTGCAATTCCATCCCCGTGACGTCAGAGAACAAATCCACGAACGCTATGTGACTTTTAGGAGTTCAGTTGTCCTGATTTTCAACGGCACTGCGTATAGACCTCAAGTGGTAAAGCAATATCTTGAAACTAAAGACATTGAACGACCATTTTGGCCAGCATGATCACCAGAAAACTCAATCGAGAATTTGTATGACGCCCTTTGGCGTCACATTGCACTGCGGCAGACGACTCCTCAGTCACTTATAGAGGTAAGGTCTGCGCTCGTGGAGAAATGGAATTGGTTGCCACTGAATCTTATAGACACTCTTACATCGAGCATGGTTCACCTCTTTCAGGCCTGTTTAGCCTTTGGAAGGTTCATACGATGTACTGATGTCATGTGACGACATCTTCGAACATCTCGTGTCCAATTCTGTAATGTCCCAATAAATAACCGTAACTATAAATATTCGGTATATCTGTCTCAAGTTTCTCGCTCTCTCCTCATTTCATCGTTATTCCTTGGTATACCACAATACCAATTTTTTTTCCAGCTTCAATGCAAACTGCAAGAGATGCACCACCTTTTCTACGAGTTCCTTTAATTTTGTCCAGCAGTGTATCTGTTGTGGTTGTAGGGTTCAAACGCCGATTGAAATGAGGAGATATTCCAACGCGTGTGTTATATCTGAAAATTGCCCATTCTCTGGGACTCATTTGTGTTTTGCCTGCATAAGGGCATAAGAAACACAAAGCCAAAGAGAGATCAAGGCGAATCTACCTAATAGAGATCGTCCATACTTGCCGTGATGTCCCCTTTCTATACTCCTGTGAGACGGAAATGGAACGGGGTATTTCTTAGGAGCAATACGACGAAAGGAGAGCCATTTGATGGAAACTGCACCAACCAAGCGGCACCACCAAGCCGGGTGGGTACTGCTGCAGTTTGTGAAGGAGAATCGGAAGGGCGTCAAGTTTTCTTTTAGGCAGTGAGTCGTTGATTGCTGGAAGAAGTTGCCTTCACAGGTGGCTGATGTTTACAATTTGAATAAATTGAAAGGTCAACTGAATGGTTATCTATGTGAAGAATGAAGAAAACAATTTGCATTTTCTTATCTGCTACGTTTCTTTTCAAGCGACTGCAGCAAAAACCCTGTGATTCTGCACTCAATGGCTACTTCTGTTATTTTTATTATGAATTAAGGTTCAAAAACCTGTTGATGACAATTTACTAATATTGCATTACAGCTTAAATACCATAATAGTCGCTCGTTGTATAAGATTTTTTATAAAATTGTATTCGAGTTCCTCTGTATTATAGAATTATGAAATAGAATGGGTTTCTCTGAATATAATGACAAGAGGGAGCAAAGAAACAAGTGACGCACTAAAGAGGTTGAATGCTGCTCCATCATTGCATAATCCCAATCCATTGAATGCCTCAACCACGTGGTCCTCGGCACCTCCGTCTTACCAAACCAGGGATTGGATCCCTGCAATACTGGATTTTAAAATGGCTAAATAAGGACGCACGTCTATCACCAACAATCTGAACATCTGTTATCCGCTCCAATCTAAATATGTATGCTCTGTTCAAACTCTAGGTTGTTTAACTTTGGTGATGATTTATTATCCACTTATTGTTGTATCTACAATTCACGTTGCATTTATGTAATCAGATGCTGTTTTAAGCCAGTGTTGTATCAATTCAGTTGAGTACTGTGGACATGGATTGTAAATAGTATGGCAATATTTATTTATTCATTATTATCATGTAACTCCAGTCTTATAGCTATAGCTGTAAAGAAATTGATATTAAGAATAATAATCTAAACGTTGGCCTTCCTCCTATCGTTAAATTGTGTGATCATTCGCTGCGCATGGCAGTGAATAATCACATCTTTTATCTTTTATTAAAAGCCACAAATTCAGTTACGAAAAGGCACGTTCTCCATATTTATGAAGAAGGTATTCGGTGGGTGTGTATCAATGTTGCTAGGAACTGTGACACAATAATTTGTTTACGAATTTATTTATCTTTCTCACTACAGAGCATTCACAGTGTTATCAAAATGTGTAAATTAACAAAAGAAGGTGAATTCCCCTTTAGGGGCATTTACAAACGGCATTTCTTATTTTAATTATTGTCTAGTTGTCAAACCACAAAAGTATAACAAACACAACTTTTATTATATCGCATAACTTCGTAGATATGCTATTCAAAGTCCTGCCCAGAATAAAGGAGTTAAAGAAAGGGTTCCCAAGAGAGGGAACCCAATCATAGAGGAGCTTTCGGAGGGCAGGACTGGAAAAGGGATTTTTATTCATCATAAGATTAGCGTCGGAATGACAAAATTGCAACATCAACGTCCTCTCTCAGCCCTCAGACGTCCACCTTGGTGACATGTCAGGGCGCCCTGAATGGGAAGGTACCTTAGTTACCGGCGAGTGCAGGTTTCAGCTTGGAAGGCTTAAAATTAGAACACATTTGTTTCAACTCATTTTCGTTTTTCTCATCGATTTTTTTTTTCTGATTTTTTTTTAAAATAGTGTATTTCAGGGGATTTCTCCCCTCTGGAAGAATGAGCCTCAGAGCAAAAGGGCCCACCTTCTGACAACACCAAACAGGATAAAATCAGTATTTGTTTTACTTGGATTTTGACCCACCTTACGTGGGTTACATACAACTGCAAATTCCAGCTTGGAATTCTTAATGAACCGATTTATTATTTTTTTATTTTGTTTACTTTGTTTCTTTTTTTTTTTTTTTTTTCCTCTTGGGAAACCATTACCGGGATTTGATCCCATTTGTTTCAACTCATTTTTATTTCTCATCAAAATTCTCTTTTTTTTTCTTTTTTACTAGCTTCTCGTTTTTTTTTTTTTTTAACAGATGTAGCACGGCGGTTCCCCCTCTAGAAGAATGAACACTAGATCAACAGTAAACGGGTCAGAGTCAGTACCTGTTTTACTGGAACTGGCCCGTCTTCCCCCAGTGAGGACAAAAACACAGAATCATCTCTGCAGTTGACAGTTTCTTCTTGTAGCCAACAGAATATGCACACTTCGCAAAGAAAAACATACACAAGTCACATTTGTGACCCTTTTACAGTTGCTTCTATTGATCCTGTGATGCTATTCACAGTGACACGAGGTGGAGTTGAACACACGTTCCAAGTGCCTCCCTTCATATACACAAATGTCCACAGAAACATTTCTATCACAGCGAGAGCAATATTTTCAAACGTCTATCATCACTTTTAGAGCAAGAGTGACAAACAGTTTTCTGACTCAATAATTCTCAATTACTTCTCAGCATTTATTGTCAACACAAATTATAATGTTTAGTCACATGTTCGTGACAGCAACATAGACGTAAGTGTTTCCCTCGAAGAAATGCTGCCATCATCTCCAGAATAGCAGCGATAGATCCTTTCTTAACTTTCCTACTTATACAAATTATCTACTTATTATAGAAATTTGCAATCATCAGCGTTCAGCACTACGGCAATACGCAGGACCGGTGAAATATATACGAGAGTAGCGATCAATGCCTCGCACTCTCAGACGTAACTAGTTTTAAGCGATATTCGGTACTCATCTCCATAATGGCATCAACAGTTCATTCTGTACGATTTCGCTTGTGGAAATTGTAATTTGCAGCAGTAGTTGCATTCCCCATTCTCTCCACAGTAAATTCCATATAAGGTAAGCTCGTCATGGACAACAAATAACAGATTCATTGCGGTATTAGCGAAGATAGCAAAGAATGTTCCCCACTCTACGACTTAACTTAAGACATATTCGGCAGCGACATTTCGTTCTCTAGGTCTCCGATTGTGGAATTTGTCCAATTCAGGTGGAAATAGGCATTCGCCTTCATTCATTATAGGTGGCAAGCAGTAGATTCGCACGTGGCTTTACAACAGTAGTAGCAATTCTATTTCCCATTCTCTCCACAGTAAATTCCATATAACTTCAGATGTTCGTAGGAACCCAGCATTAGGTTCATTGAGGTATTTGCAAAGGCAGCAAAGAATGATCCCCACTCGATGACATACCTTTATTTTGAAGAGATATTCGGTAGACATCTCCAGAATGGCAGCGACACTTCTCTAGTTTTTTGTTAGAGGAAATTGTCCAGTTCAGGTAAATTAGGCAGTCGTCTTTGTTCAGTATGGTTTGCGTCTAGTAGATTCGTAGATGGATTACTACCAGCAGCAGCAGCAGCAGCAGCAGCACCATTGATGTTCTCCTTTTATTGCACAGTGACAGACCAAGATCAAATTGAGCATTAGGTTAAAAAGATTAGTATATATAAAATGAAAAAATAAGCAAATAATGTCCATCGAAATATTCTATAGCATGGCAGAATTTTGAGAGCAGATATATAGCTCTGCTTCTAAGTGTGTCAGAAGAGAGTTTTGAGCACGCAGGAAAGATGCTCCATTGTATTAAAAAGAATTTTAACATGCGTGCTCAATTCCGAAATCCCAATTTTTCTCACTACTGAAAAATCTTAAAAATTCTAGCAGAAATAAACTTTAGCCAGAACTTGGCCCTTGCCTTTTTCTTCTTTTCCTTCATTATAAAGTTTTCAGCGAAGCGTTCTGCAGGTTTATCCAACGTTGTTACTACCCGATGATCCTCAGATAATTGCTCTAAACATGAGATGTTTTCATCATTATATCTGAAATGGAAATCACCACAATTAAATTGGTTTGTATTTAATAAACAAAACAAGAAAATGCATTATAACAAGCGGTAAATGTTTTACAGTGAAAGGCTTCCTCACAAATAGCAAAAGCAGTGCCAACAGCTACCTATCATTAGCTATTATTAGTGTTGGAAAATTGTACATGCATCCTTGTGTTTACTGGGCTTGCTCAGAATATCTTGGATTAAGAAAGTTTCCGTGCACATTTTTTCTTCCAAATTATTTGTCAGATGAGTGTGAGTGTGCTTTATATGGTCTGTCTGTAGGCAACTGCGACTTTGAAAATAATTTTCTGCCTCCAACTTCAAATTCAAAAAAGGATAAGTAAAAATGCGATTCGCAATATCGTTCTGAGAGAAGTGAAATATTGCAGATCCCATCTTCAAACCTTGTTTACTGCAGGACTTCACATGCGGATTTCACCTCACAATTCTTACTCTATCTAAAGATAAATAGATAGTTCTTCGTTAATCTCTTCATACGAAAGGGTTTATGTTGTTGTCCAACTTTCCCGAACTAAAACCCTCCTGATTTTGTTTGCAGTGAAAATAAAAGCAAAAGGACCACAAAGTTGTTCTTATTTGATTCTGCAATAAGTATAGTAGTCACGTTCAGTGAAATACAGCACCTGTCAGAATACTAGCCAAATTAAAACTGCTGCTCAACACTAGTCGCTCCTATCGGGCCCTCTAAATCCCTATTATAGAGATAGTCAGGAGTCATGACTACTGGAGACACCATCCATTGCTGTCTGCAAATTTTGACACCAGATGTGTAATACACTCCATGCTATTTTTAATCTGTACGAAATAATAATTAAAACGGACCAGAAAGAGATGTTCCTTTTTAAATTTCATGTCTTTCGATTAAGATTAAAATGTAACTTTCTTTAAAGTCTGTTTGCAATTATTTCCTGAATGTGATTTTAAAAACTCAAAGTAAACGAATTTCATCAATACTTACCCAATGAGATAAGACAGATCGATGACATCGGTATTCAACCTAATAAGTCTGAACTCTGAATCGACAGAGAGAACTTCATCATGGCCTGTTCTAAATTCCCCGTTGTTAAATAAATTTTGTTCCATGATGCTTGAACTTTCTGTTATTCTAGGCTGAATTACATCGGCGTATTGGTTGTAACCAGAGGTTCCTGGAACTACTTCCAAAGCTATATCCCGAAAAATAGCTTTGTCAGATAACTTTGTCGGATCCTGTTGAATAACGGAAATTTCCGTTTCAGAACCGTTCTTCTTCGCCGTTTTAAATAAGATTTGTTTTTCCACAGAAAGAGACTTTTTCCTTACTTCAAGATCTGATCCGACGCTGTTGCCCAGGTCCTCATCTGACAGAGTATATGAACCTCCAGTACGGTGAAAATCTGCAGTAACGACGAAAGTAGTTTCAGGATTGACTGGAACATTAACGGAGTACTCCACTTTGTCGTATTTGCATATGCAGTCTTTTCCTTGACTGTCTCCGTGTTCGTCGAACTGAAACTCTGTTTGGAAATCTGCATCTAAGCAGCCACAAGCCCCTGAAAAATACAATGGAAGAATTACTTTGGTAAAGCACAGTTTTGAGTGGGGCAGTCCAACAACAAACGTCAATTGTAAAGAAGGTTAATCAGAAAACTCCTTGCAATTTAACTGCTAAAAAGTATTCTTTTTAATAAAAGGAAATTCGAGTAAATAAAGAAACAAATCAAATACAACCAGAGGATTCAATATGAATTATTTTGTGCAGTTACTCTGTACAAAATACTTACTCTGAAATAATTTTCTTGCGATTCCAATTTTTCTCTTCTTTCTGTTGATTCTCTTACCTTTGACAGAGTTGGTTCCTAATATGTTTGAAAACTGTTCAGTTTTAAACCAATTGAAATTAAATGCATAAGATCCCGTTTCTTTGAGCGTCTGAGTGACAAACTGAATTTGCTGGTAGAGTAAACAACCCCAGTAAACAAATGTGATAATTATTATTATTAAATCCTAACGAACAATTCTCTTTATTTCTATTGTCTTGGCAACAGCTCTTTGTTTCAGTATTAGAACGGGCGAATAATGTTTGTTTCACCTGCAGAAGAAATCAATGAAGAGAAATATCTGTTAGACCAATAGCATTGAACGAGTTTCTGCAGCAGCATGTTCGAGAGGCAACCAGAAAGGGTAATACTTTTGATCTTGTAATCAGCAGTGACGACACGTGAATTAAGAATTTGCATATAAAGGAACCATAAGGTGGCAGTGATCACAGTGTAGTGACGTGGGATTTACTCAAAGAGGTAACTACCATCAGTGGTAAAGGAAAGGGCTTTTGCTTTCGTAAAGGCTACGATGGTCTGAGACACTATTTAAATTCTGTACAGTGGCAGCCTTTGATCATGTTACAAAAGTAAATTCAAAATGGGAAGCATTCAAGGAACTAATTGTGGAAGCTTTAGGCTTTTCATAGCAACTAAAAAATACTGCTCTTGGTTCAGGCCTAAAATGGATGTCAGAAAAACTGATGAGACTCCATGCAGGGAATAAAAATCCATGTAAATTAGTAGGCGACACAAATGTCTATGGTAGACATAAGCTAATCTGTAATGAAGTCACAAAGGATATTAGGCAAGCGAAGGCAGATTACGAGAAATGCTTGGCAAAGGATGCTAAGAAAAGCAGCAAGGATTTCTTTACTTATATAAACTGTAAAAGGAAGGGGATGAATCAGATTGGTCCACTTGATATCGGTGATTCGACTGGTTGCTGATCCTGCTGAGATAACTGATAACCTAAATCAACATTTTGCGTCTACATTTTCAGTTAGGAGATATTAATGGAGGAAAATGCTAGACGTTTATCAAACTGTAACAGGGTGCTTAATCATTTTATAATATCTCAGAGCCAAGTGGAGGAGAAATTGTTGAAGTTAAACATAAAAAAGGCACCTGGGGTGGATGCGAACTATGCAGTTTAATTAAAGGAGGCGGCAACGGAACTAAGTAAACTCTTAGACGTAATTATAAGAGCATCGTTGGACTCAGGGGAGGTCCCATGCACTGGAGATGTGCAAATGTATCTCCAATTCAGAAAGAAGGATCAAAGGGTGACACAACTAATTACAGACCAGTTAGTTTAATTTCTGTTCCGGGTAAAATAATGGAGTCACTGGTTAAAGATGCATTGCAGGGTCATCTAGACAAGACTGCACAATAATTCAGACACAGCATGGGTTTGTTAAGGGAAAGTCTTGTCTGACAAATATGATTGGATACTATGATGTGGTTACAAAGGAACTGGATGAAAAAAATAATTTTGATATTTCGATTTGAGGAAACCTTTTGACTGTGTTGCACATGGAAATTACTCTACAAATTTGGGCAGAATGGTATTAAGGGTAAGTTGTTGGAATGGATAAAAGGGTGGTTGAGTAGGTGAAGACAAAGAGTGGTAATCAATGGAAGCTACTCTTCGTGGACTAATGTTATTAGTGGAGTCCCACAGGGTTCGGTGTTGGGTCCACTGTTGTTTTGTACATTTATCAATGATATTGATGAAAAGATCTAAATTTGAACCATTGAAATGACGCTAGGAATTCTATTGGGTCTGTTTAGCAATGTAGCTGAGTTCGTCCGTCTCAGGCAAGGGTAATGTTGGTTTCTTTCTTCGAAATATCGGGTTGTTCGTCCAGAACAGACAAATTGACCAAAGAACACACGTCATTTAGGTAAATATTGTATACGGAACAATATGTCTCTTTATTGCTGATGCGATTAGAACTCTTTGAGAACCAATCGACAGTAAATTTTTTTTAATAAATAAAATGATTAATTATTTTTTTTATTTATTAAAAAGCTAATAAACTGTGCATCGCAAATTTATATATTTCCTTTTTAAAATATTTTATGTCGAATATCTTCTTTCCTTCTTCTATCTTCAGCGACATCCATCCCTAAATAGACGGCTAATGAATTAAAAATTAATTTAAATTAGGAAAAGTCAATTAAGAATAAAAAAGGAAAAACGAAAAAATAAATAAATTCAGCTGGGAAGAAAGAAAGAAAGAAAGGGAGACTACTTTTGTCTAAATTATAGTGAGAAATGTCACTAAAATCAACGTAGAATTACTGTACTTACCAAATCTGGAAATTCAAATTGGTAAATAATAATAATAATAATAATAATAATAATAATAATAATAATAATAAGAGCATTGCTTATTGTGACTAAAACTAAAATATGAATTTTTCCTTCTTTCTATTTTTATATTTAATTTGTTTTAATTTATAGTTAAATCTGTAAAATATAAAGCCTTGATAGCTGTACACATTCCTCTTAATCTACTGCAATAAATTCAATAAATATTTATGAGAAATACTCATAAAGTAAGTGAAGAAGTTCTCACAATAAGTGACCTTTGTCCCGTTTCATCTTTTGTAAGCTACGTGAACCGGGAAATCCCTCATAACAGAAAAATATAAAACTGACAATTTCAAAAAGACGAAAGTTCGGTAACCCGAGTGATTTTCTTTCATTTTTCCATAGTTTCCGATTTCGCTACTAGATGGAGACACAGGTCAGTTTCTGAAGTTCGATCGAAAATAAAAACACATTCTTTCTTTTAATCTATCGTTTTCGGTGTTATTGGATCGAATTCTGTAAAATTGAAGCTCTAAAATGACTTGATCTCTTTACTTGCAACTCTCTTCCAGCCTTCCCTTATTACCGAGTATCTCAGCCGACTTTTGTACAAAGCCCATAAGAGTTGCTCGCGTCATTGGAGGAATTCAAACTCGCGTCATTTGTACCTGTTTAGAGGACGATGATTACAATCTTTTGTAATCATCATGCAAAGGCTTCGGATTAAAAGAGTGTGTCGCTTGCTATGACACGTTGCATCCATTAGGAATGGATTATCCGATTAGAGAAACATTTAAAAGTAAGGAGGAACACTTTAAGAAACACTAGCAGAAATCGATTTGATGAACTGCACTTTTAATTTGGGCAGTGAAACATTAACGTGATTTATATACACGAATGGTGAATCGGTGAACCCTCCTGCAATTTAACCACTAAAAGGAAACTCGATTAACAAAAGCAACAACCGAATTACCAACAATGAATTGAAAATCAATGTTTATTCAGAGAAAAGACTTACTTTGAAAAAATGCTTTCAATTTACCCATCATCTCTTTTTCTTCTAAAACAGATTGTCCTAATATTTACTTGCTGAAAACTATTCAATCTTATACGCGATCAAGATAAAGTAGTCTTAACTGATTCAGTTGAGCAGTGAGAGTGAGAAAGAGCGATTGTTGGAAGAGATGAACAAAGCCAGTAAACAAATGAAGGAAGGAATTATTGTTAGCAAACCCCAATGAACAATTGAATAAATCTGGACTGTAGTCGTAATAGTAGGTTCACTCATCATTATTGGAATTGGCCAATCATAGTAATAGTAAGAGAGGCAAGTGATGCAAGAAACCAAGCTTATGAGCTTATGTATCATCAGTCAAAAAAAAAAAAAATTGACACAACCATTCCCTATAAAATTTTGTCCAGATCCTCCTTGAATTTATTTAGGCTATCAAGTTCCACAACAAAAGATGGAAGCCTGTTCCACCAATCAACTACCCGCTGGCTGAAAGAAAATTTCCGCACATCTATTCTACATCTGTCTTTTCTTAATTTGAACCTGTGCCCCCTCAGGTTCATAATCTGAGGAAGAGGAAGAATCCCATCAGCATTCAGCGTGCTCCACCCATTCAAGGCCTTATACATCTCAATCGGATCACCTGGCAGGTGTCTAGTCTCCAGCTGCTGTAATTTGCAGAACTTAAACCTCTCTTGGAAAGAGGATCCCTTCATTCCCCTCACCAATCTTGTTTCCCTTCCCTCTACACGCTCAAGCAAATCTACATCCTTCTTAAAATGAGGTCTCCAGATCTGTACACAGTACTCAAGGCGAGGCCTGACCATTGCCTTACAGAGGGACAATCTCCTCCTTTTCCCTGCTAGAAAAATTCCTGTATATCATTGACAAAACCCCATGACCTACTTTTGTAGCCTGTCTGCATTGCTCAGAAAACTTCATATCTGACTGCGCAGTCACTCCCAGGTCTTTTTCATTTTCTGTCACACTAATTGTATTACCACTAATTTGGCACGTTCCTCTGGGGTTACTTCTACCCATATGCAGTATTTGGCATTTGACAATGTTAAACTTCAGTTGCCACTTTGCAGCCCATCATTCCCTAAAAAAATTAGGGAATGTTGCTCCCTATTGAGTAGCTCCACGAGACAAAGGAGTAGAATTATTCGTAGCCGTATAACTAATTCTTCTTCTTGTGAAAACATCAGATGCAAACTGCTGAAGAGCAACATAAGAATTCTTGTCTCCCACCAGCAAAGTTTCATGCCCATGAGAGAGTGTAGAAACTGACGAACGAAGAACATCTCTAAAGTCATTATACAGCGAACATTCAAATAAAATGTGGCTCCCATTTTCATTTTTCCCGCATTGACAAGCTTCCGTCCTAGAAAGACCAAAACGACATAGTTTTTCGTTAAGAGATCCATGTCCCGTTAAGGGGAAGGATGTATATAAGTCTAAAGAGAACCGAGCAGGTTTCTGCTTTACACAAAAGGTCACCTCAGGGAAAAAAGTCCTAGTAACAGATCCGACAGATGACGTATCCCAGGGTGTCTGCCATAGATTTATCATTTCATTCCACAAACGATTATGTTCTTGCTTAATATCTGAATTAATATTCAGAACCAAACCCATAAATTCAGTTGATAGTTGATTTTTTAACCTATAACAAAGACGACAACCTATACAAAACGACAGTGGACCCAAACCGAACCCCGAGGGACTCCACTAATAACATTGATTCTTCTATCCATATTTAACCAGTGACTCCATTATTTTACGCGGAACAGAAGTTAAACTAACTGGTCTGTAATTACTCGTGTCACCTTTCGATACCCCTTTGTGAATTGGGGATACATTTGCACATCTCCAGTCCGTGGGAACCTCCCCTGAGTCCAAGGACGCTCTCATATTGATGGCTAAAGGTTTGCTTAGTTGCTTTGCCGCCTCCTTTAATATAACTGAATAGATCCCATCCACCCCAGATGCCTTTCTTATGTTTAACTTCAACAATTTCTCCTCCACTTTGCTCTCACTTATTACAAAATCATTAAGCACTCTGTTACACTTGGATAAACCTCTGGCATTCCCCTCCCTTAATAACCGTACATATGCAAATGTAGATGCAAAATACTCATTCAGTTTATTTATTTTTTGTCTTCGCAGACTCATGAACAGTCGAACCATCAACTGGATCAATCTTTTTCATCCCCTTCCTTTTAGAGTTTACATAAGTAAAGAAATCTTTGCTGATTTTCTTAGCATCCTTTGCCAAAGATTTCTGGTAAGCTGTATTCGCCTGCCTAATCTTCTTTTCGACTTGATTACAGACTAAATTATATCTATCATAGGCTTCTGTGTCACATGTTAATTTATATGCATCCCACGCATTTTCCTTCTGTGCCACGCATCTCATTAGTTCATCTGACATCCATTTAGAGTTTGATATTCCCTAATATCTACCATTTCCACCACCCCCGGTTATGCCAAGGTGTGTCTATTCCTGTGTGTGGAGCAGGTTTTTTTTTTTTTTTTTTTTTGTGCTAAATCCTTTATTTATGGGCGAGATCTTTTCAGGTTCCTCTGTGCGGTAGGATTAATTCCGTGGACCAATCCTTTTGAGCATTTGACGGTACGGAATTGCATTTTCTTTTCTTTTTGTTAATTTAGACGCATCAAACACTTATTCCACGTCACGCCATCTTCTATTATGTTTGTCTAAGTGTGTACACGCACCAATTTTTATATTCTGCGCACATATAGTGTTTGGGTCGGGCGCCACCTGTGGTTTCCCACATCTGCACCATATGTACACTGTGCAGAAATACAGAACACTGTAAATGCCAGAAAAAGTGTAGTGTGTTGAGTGTGTAGTTTTGTGTTGGGTTCTGTTGTGTGTCCTGGCATTTGGCCGCAGGGCCCCTGGTGGAACCCCACGTTGCCCGCACACACCACTAGGAGGTAGCCAGGCTGCCCATAGTTCTCTGGCTAGTCTCCGTCAGGGTCGCCTCAGCTTCCTGAGCGGAGACAAAGTTAAAAAATAAATAAATAAAATAATAATAATAAAAAAATAAAAATAAATAAAATAATAATAATAAAAAAGTAAAAATAAATAAAATAAAAAAATAAATAAATAAAAAAATAAAAATAAAAAAAAATAATAATAAATAAATAAATAATAATAAAAAATAATAATAATAAATAAATAAATAATAAAATAAATAATAATAATAAAAAAATAAAAATAATAAAAATAAAATAAATTAATTAATTTAAAAAAAAAGCAGCGATTAGATAGAGTGAGGTAGTACAGGGTGTACAGAAGAAGAGGGGGAATGAAAGTAAGAGTAAGGGGATATAGGCGAAGGCATCCCCAACCAATCAATGGACACTCAGTCAATCAGGCGAAAGCGAAGAAAGGGGAAGGAATGGGGTCGAAAGTGACTGTACAAGGGAGCACAAATAGGATCGTCATTTGGCGCCTCTGTCATTGACATCGGGTGGTGTCCAATCCAGGGGTTTAATTCAATCCAATGGTACCTTTCAAACTCCAATCATCAGATAATTGTCCGTTTGATGGTGTGGCGGTCAAGTTCATGACTGTCTAGTCTGGATGAAAGTCCATCATGGTCTCAGACCGTCTGTTGTCTTCCTTGGGACCGTTGTGGCTCAGGTACAGGAACTGTAGATAAGGATTTCCTTCGGCTGAAGAGCTCTTGTGCGAAACGCGTGAAAGTTGTATATTCCTCCCTACTATCAAGCAGGTGTGTTTCTTGGTCTTTGGGTATGTAGGTCAAGGAAGTGATAAAGGTGCAGCGAAGATCCTCATATAGGGGGCAGTCATACATAAGGTGCGACCAACTCTCAGTCCCACCACAGGTGCAAGTGGGATCATCGATGATTCCCAGGGCCGTCAGTTTGCCTTTTAATGATCCATGGCCAGTTAACAGGTATGTAGCATAAAGACCAGGTGAAAACCAGGGGGGAAGCCTGCGGAACACCCTGTTAATGTAAGAGAAGAACTTTCTAGTGATTTCGCCTTTGTTGGAAGTAGTCCATCTCGCTTGCCACGCCTGCTGCAGATGCGTGAGCAGACGCTTCTTTTCTGCTGTTCTGTCCTTTGCGGGGTCTGTTGTGAATTCGAGGATGGTCTTGGAATTTGCTTTGGAGAGGTGGAAGAGTAGTCCACAGCGGACCACCTCCAGGTCCAGTGGCATGGCGCCTGCCAGGATTTGCAGAGCATGGGTACTGACAGTGCAGCAGGCACGGGTAGTAGCGAGCAGGATGTTTCTTTGCAGAGAGTCGAGGATTCTTATACCACTAACAGCGATTGCTTTCGGGTACCAGATGCCTGCTGCGTACGTTATAATAGGGGTAAATATCACTTTATAGAATAAGGACAGAGTGTGCCTATTGAGTCCCCAGTCCCGTCTGGAGACCCTGGTGACAAGGGCGGTGTAATTACGTATCTTTCTTCTTAGGTATTTAAGATGTGGCTGGAAATTCAGTTTGTTGTCAAGTATAACTCCTAGATACTTGAGTTGAGTGGAGAATTTTATGGTCCTGTTGTCGATTTTTATCTGTGGCGGTCTGGCTTCATTGAGACTTCCTTTGAGAAGAATAGAATCTGTTTTGGTGGCAGAGATGGTGAGGTTATGGTGTTTCGCCCAGTCCTGTGGCTTCTGTAGTGCATTATTCGCCAAAGTCTCCAGTCGGGCCCTAGAATCGCCGGTAACGGTGATAATGAGATCATCTGCATAGGCTTGAGAGGTGACCTCTCCCAGGTCCATGCCAAGGAATTCATCAAGGACAAGATTCCACAAGAATGGGCCCTGAACCGAGCCCTGTGGGCATCCTCTGTAGACCTGTCTGGTGATTTTCATATATGGAGCATTGACAGTGATTGACCTGTTGGAAAGGTAGCTTTTGATGGAGTTATATAGGTTTACTGGAAGCTTTGATTGGCGCAGTCTGCCTAGGACGCTCGGCCACCAAAGTGAGTCGAACGCCCCAGCAAAGTCGACAGCGATGACCAGAAAGTATTTCTTTTGGGTAATTCCTACTGCTTCAAGGAGATTGTGGAGTGCATCTACAGTGGAGTGCCCCGTTTTGAATCCAAATTGTCTGTGAGAAGCCATGTTTGCATTGTTGTAGTGTTTGAGAAGTCTGTAGTAGAGTAGCCTTTCATAGAGTTTACTAAGTACCGACAGGAGAGCGATGGGACGGTAGGAGTTTGGGAGTTCAGGTGGTTTCGTCGGGTTCTTCAGGATTAGTTTTACGTTGGCCGACTTCCAATCTGTTGGGTAGTGACCATCACGTAGACAGGTATTGAATAGATGAAGTGTTAATTCGGGGACACACTCCACTGTTTTCTTTATAATCTCAGGCTCCAGCAGGTCCGATCCTGGACATTTCCTATCTTTGATCAAGGCCGCAGCAGTTTGTAGTTCTCCTAAGTCAAAGGGAGATTCCTGCTCTTCAGTGTGGTAAGTCTCATTCTCTGCACAGAGGGATTTTTGTTCCTGAGTGATTGGGTGTGTTGCTGGTTGTAGGATGGCGTCCAAAATGTTTGTTATGGATTGCTGCCAGGTGGTTGCTTCCGTACCTTGTAATGACTTGGTTGACGTGGTGACCTCTCCCCTGGGTAGTTTGTTTGTGGTGATCTTGTACACCACTCCCCAGGGGTCGGTATTGCCAGTGGTAGTGACCAGGTGTTGCCAGGATTCTTGTTTTCGTTTGCGGATCAGGGCCGTGTACTGGTTTCGCACTTCCCTGTAGTTCTGTCTGAGCGCCTCCACTTCACGTGCCGGCCAGGTCCTCCGGGCACGCTGGAAAGTGTTTCTTCTTATAATGACTTCTCGGCGCAACCTATGCAGCTCTGGGCTCCACCAGGGCTTGCGCCTGGGGCCGGGTTTTTCCTTTTGATTGCCAAGTTGCAGGCGGTTGTGATCAGATCAGTGACTTGTCTTTGGAGGGCATCTGCGTTGTCGGGAAGTAGGTGGGGTTGGGTCTCATTAGTTAGGGCTGTCCTGAAGACGTCCCAGTTCGCCTTTTCAATTGCATATCTATTTAACATGACTCGTATGGCTGGGGATCTAGCTAGAGATCGATTTAGCTGGAAGGAAATAACCCTATGATCCGATGTAGTCCACGCCTCGTTGACCTTCCAGTTGGAAATGTTGCCGACAATGTTCCTTGAGGCCATAGTGATATCAATAGTGGCCTCCCATAGGGTGTTTGAGAAGGTGGTAGGATTGTTTGGTTGGTTGGTTAATGACTGTCATAGTCGAGTTTGCCAGGAAGTCTTCCAGGCGTTGACCATTTGCAGTGCTCCGCCTGTCTGGTGTCAAACTATGCCAGACCGGTGATCGGCAATTGACATCGGCTCCGATGATGATTTTTGCGTTTGGCAGAGTTCTCAAGACATCTTCCAGGTATCTGATAGCATAGGTAATCTCTTCGCCTGGTCTACAGTATAGAAAGATCACGTAAAAGGATCCCATGGAGCTGATTAGGTGGGCACAGGCAGCCCAGGCTGTACACAGTGCTGAGATTTTAGTTGCTGTGATTTCTGGATTTCGAATAACTATTGCAGCGCAGGGGGGTATCCTGATCTGTTTGAATTATTTTGTAGGTCAGGGGATAACCTCTCACCTGCCTCGTGTGAGTGTACGGTTCCTGTATAATGAGAATATCTGCATTTTCTTCGTCTGCCTTGATTCTTATCTGATCGGCCACCGCCTGGGCCCGCTGTGCGTTGATTTGAAAAAATTTATTAACTCCGTAGTTATATCTTTTAGGCTGTGAGCCCATAATCGGTTTTCATCTGGTATAAACTCTTGGCGCTTATATAGGACGGACACGTATTGTCCCGAATAGAGTGGTGGTGGTCTAGTTTATTACTTTTACAATTTGCACAGACAGGCTCAGATTCTTTGTTAGGGCATGTGTTGTATTCATGTCCTTTCTCAGCGCAGTGGCCACAGGTCCTGACAGCCTGGGCACAGGTGTGTGAAGTGTGCCCGAACTTGCAGCATTTATAGCATCTTGGTACAGCCACGTGCTCACTGAAGCGGTGACTGCCCCAATTGATATAGATTCTCGTTTGATCTTTTAAGATAGGCCAGACAATCGGCGCTGGTTCCACTATCCAGTTTACTCCATTTCCGACTCTTGGCTTGGTTGAGTATCTGGGCATAATAAGGTCACTCTTGTCCAGGTCCGAGAGATGTCCATGTACATTACGTCGGTATATTTCATCGGTGATCTCGGAGGGGGTGATGTCTTTATCTACGTCGAAGATGACAATTGACGGCCCTTTTATTTTGGGGGCCGCAGCAGTGAGGCCTAGAGTTTGGATCTTTGGGTTTTCCATAATTTCTTGGGCTTCCTCCCTGGTTTCAGTGTCAATGACCACTTCCACGTTTCTGGTTTTCCTTATACTTTTGATTTTAGTATTTTTCAGTTCTTCATTTAGATTTTTCATAACGTGGTTTTTGATTTCTTCGCTTGTTTGCGCAGTATCCTGTGTTGTTGGTCTTAAAACGACCAGGTTTGGCTGTTTGATCAGTGTCTTCTTCCCCAAGGGGGGTCCACTTGCTTTTGGTAGTTGTGTCCCATTGGGTGCAGTCCTCAGCGCGTCTGCATACGAGGGGGCGCGCTGTGGCATTTGGTTGCCCCGCTCATCTAGGTATGCCTCCAACTTGGCCTTAGCCCTTTCCTGTTCTACGTGCTGGTTTACTATTATAGTCTCCAGTTTTGTCCAAATTGTCATGATTTCAAAACGGAGACCGGTGGTGATTCTACTGTTTGATTTGGACATTAAATTCTCTAGTTGAGTGCGCAGGGCAAACATCTGTTCGAGAGCTGTTCCTTCCTGTAGTGAAGTGCCCAGGGGTGGGGTAGAGTCTTGCTTTGTCCCCTTCTTAGCGTTTTCCGTTTGTGAGCACTGGTTGTCTTGTACTTCTCTTAACCCACAAGCACTCCTACTCTCTCGGTCAGTCTTAGAGGCAGGGCCTGTCTTTGCATCTTCATTATTATTCTGCGCACAGACAATCTGTTGTTACTTCTCCACCCGACATCGACTAACCTTGACAGATGACTTACGAAATTCCTCCAATCAGAGACAAGGAACGCCGGCCTGTAGAAAGAGTGAAAGTGATGAAACCACTGTAATGTCACGAGGAACTTTTTTTTTCTTTTAGCTCCCCTGTTTTCTTTTTGTTTCTCTGTTTTTCTCTTTTTCGGCGATTTTGTGTATGAGCGTAAAGCGCCTGTCGCATTCACCATGTCCGTCCGTCTGTCTGTCCACACGTAAGAACTGAACTCTAGTGGATTGAATTTCATAAAATTCTAAAATTACCGAGATTTATCGAAACTACAGATCAGCCTATGTCCATTGCCATGTAAACAGCAGTGCTCGCGCTCTGTTCTCTCGATCTTGCAGACATTCCAGCTCCGACGAATCCAGGTGCACTGAAATTTCCAGAGTAAAAGCTGACCTAGTCGATTGTGGATACCCAACCTATGTATTACACAAGTGCTTGCAACAAGCGGAACAACTTGCGACTCATCCCAGACCTCCTCCCACGTGATAGTGTACCTACTGCCTATATTCCTTACTATCCGTGCACGTCAGACCAGATTTCTTAGATCTTACGTGAGTACCGCATGAAAGGCGTGCAAATCCCTAGTTGGAACTTACGTTCTCTGGTCTCAAACGTCAAGAAATTCCCATCGCCCCTCTCTTACGTAGTGAAATAGTCTACCGCGTAACATGCTATGATTGCAGTAGTTGCTATATAGGGGGAGCTCAAGACGCCTTCAGGACCGCCTCGCAGGGCCTAAGACATCGATTCGCCTCTATGACACCGATCACTCCGCAATCCAGGAACATTTCTGGTCAAATCATCATGATCTTAACCCGAGACGGGATTGTGCGGTGATCGACCAATCGCAACACATGTCAACGCCTTCAGTTAAAACGGTTAATCACAGACCCCCTCTCAAGTTGATTTCGCAGGAGAACATATTTTGGACAGAGGAGAATAATATGAATACCAACCTCCATCTCCACGCAAAAGCAAAGGCCAGAAGGGCCCTAGCTCAATTCGTTTAATTAGCCTAGACCTTAGGCCGTGCTCCATCAAAAAGGAAGAGGGATACAAACTGAATTGGTGCCAGGGTCTAATCCCGTAATTCACAGCAGAGACTGGGAGCAAGAACATAAACATCTATCTTCCATTGTCAGAGCTGTACCAGCCAGTTTGCTCTGTATTTACAACCAAACCACACATTGTTCTAATGTCTAATGCAGCCACTGCTTCACCAGCCACCCAACCAACCCCTGTGAGCACGACCGAACATTTAATATCAACGCAGCCTTACCCCGTGTGACGTCACACATAAGTCCAGTATAAATGACCAACAGGTGAGCAGGCATTTACCTCAAACACCTGTATGGCATTTACAGGTTCGTTTAGAGAAGCACGGGAACATCCAAAAGGGCGAATCCCTGAGTAGAAAGAAGATGTTTCTGCATTATTCAGTTTTAAGCCTTCCTGTTATTTGTTATTGTTATTTGGTTTTTTTTAGGAGCATTAGCAACTAAGGCCATATTGCTCCAGGATATGCGGTGATCATTCCCTGACCTTTCCGCATCCTCCGTATTTGGTGGTGACGGGTTTGAACCCCGGTCTAATGAAGAAGCGTGTGCTGTGCACTGCTGCTCCTTCCCACCTGGCCACGGAGGCGCCCTAAGCCTTCCTACACCAAACTCTCGCCGCATGCGCCCTCATGAGGAATAAAATACTTTTGTGTAATAGATTTATAGGACGGAATTTAATTCCACGTTTCGCCCTGATAACCCTTCGAAGCTTTCCCTAAAACAATTTAATTTTCTGAAGGAGTTTACTTTTGAATGGGTAATGCACGCGCATCACTTGTACTGCTACTACTAAGGTAGTTTTAATGCATCGTTTAAATACACTTGGTTGTGCCACTTTATTAGGAACGCCCGTGCTATGCACGCAAATGGTTTTTCCCATAACATTGTAAGTCACACTACCATGGGGAAGTCCCCACGAACTGGAGATGTGCAAATGTATCCGAAATTCACAAAGGGGGATCGAAGAGTGACACGAGTAATTACAGACCAGTTAGTTTAACTTCTGTTCCGGGTAAAATAATGGAGTCACTGGTTAAAGATGCATTGCAGGATCATCTAGACAAGACTGCAGCAATAATTCAGACACAGCATGGGTTTGTTATGGGAAAGTCTTGTCTGACAAATTTGATAGGATATTATGATGTGGTTACAAAGGAACTGGATGCAAAAACAATTTTGATATCATATATTTGGATTTCAGGAAAGCTTTTGACACTGTTGCGCATGGAAGACTATTGTACAAATTGGAGCAGAATGGTATTAAGGGTAAGTTGCTACGATGGATAAAAGGATGGTTAAGTGGGAGAAGACAGAGGGTGGTAATCAATTGGTGCTGCTCTTCGTCGACTAATGTTGTTAGTGGAGTCCCACAGGGTTCAGTGTTAGGTCCACTGTTGTTTTGTATATTTATCAATGATATCATGAAGGTATATCAGGCTTAATGTCGAAGTTTGCAGATGATACAAAGGTTGGCAGGGTTGTTAATGACAGTAATGGCAGTGTGCTACTGCAACAGGATCTAGATAATTTGGGCAGATGGGCTAAGAAGTGGCAACTGAAGTTTAACCTTGACAAATGCAAAGTACTGCATATGGGTAGAAGTAACCCCAGAGAAACGTACCAACTGTGTGGTACTACACTTAAGGTGGTAGAAAATGAAAAAGACCTGGGAGTAATTGTGCAGGCAAATATGAAGTTTTCTGAGCAATGCAGACAGGCTGCTAGGGCAGGTCATGGGGTTTTGTCAATGATATATAGGAATTTAGCAGGGAGAAGGAGGTGATTATCCCTCTGTATAAGGCAATGGTCAGGCCACGCCTTGAGTACTGCGTACAGGTCTGGAGGCCTCATTTTAGGGAGGATGTAGATTTACTTGAGCGGGTACAGAGAAGGGCAACAAGATTGGTGAGGGGAATGAAGGGATTCTCTTACCAAGAGAGGCTTAAGTTCTGCAAATTGCAGTGGCTGGAGACTAGGCACCTGCGCGGTGATCTGATTGAGGTGTATAAGGCCTTGAATGGGTTGAGCACGCTGAATTCTGATGGGATCCTTCCACTTGTTCAGATTACGAACCTAAGGGGGCATAAATTCAAATTAAGAAAAGACAGATGTAGAATAGATGTGTGGAAATTTGCCTTTAGCCAGCGGGTGGTTAATTGCTGGAACAAACTTCCATCTGTCGTTGTGGAAGTTGATAGGTTAAATAAATTTAAGGAGGAACTGGACAGGCATTTGGAGGGAATGGTGTGATTTTTTTTTTTTTTTTTTTTTTTTTGGCTGATGCTGCATAAGCTGATACACTTGCTTTCTTGCATCACATGCCACTACTACTACTACTAATCGCGTTTAGAAATTCCCCATCGAATCTTAAAGGGAATAAATCCGATATTTTAGAGGAATTATTTTTTTTTTAGGTTGAATATTATTATTATTATTATTTTAGGGTTGCCCGTAATTAAATACATTAACCCGTATTTGTGTCTGTAAATTGCGTATGTTCTATGGTCGATTTGCCTGTTTTGCTGGACGAAAAAACCCAAGTTACAGGGGAGAAAAACCTTGCTATCTACGCCTGAGACCGACTAACTCAGCCACGGAGTGAAAAAAGCCCATTAAAGTTCCTCGCGTCATCGACGGGATTCGAACCCAGGCCTTTTCCACCCGGTGTGGGGAGGACGGTGACGATACCACTGTGCTACCCGCGCAGACGTTTAGGTTGAATAATTCAGTTTCTGAGGAAACCACCAAAATCAATGTACGCTGATCGTCAAAGGTTCATTTCGAAAGTAGAACCGGATGTTCAAGCCGCCGCAGCACTGAACGAACTGAGCACTCGCCATGTTTGACGTTTAAAAGAGCATCTTGCATGGTATCTGTACAAAATATACAAATTTTGGATCATAATTAATAACTGGTTTTATTTGAAAAAGTTTCAATTATTGAACTTTTTCATGAAGCTGAAAAGGTGCTGTCCTTCCCGGTTTTGAAAAAATTCGAAAACTCGCCTCTCTTAATGTTTATAATTGACAGAGAAATTGAAATCCATATAGTGAACTATCTGTTTTCATATTTTATTATCTTCCTTCAGACGCAAAAAAAAAAAAAAAAAATGCAAAAAAACAAAGCATAAAATTATTTTTTTTTCCAGTTAGTTAAGGAATAATGTGGTCACTTTTACAAACAAAAAAAAAAGAAAAAGAAAAAAAAACTAATTAAAAGACAATTCGTAGTAAGATAGCACTTTATTTATACAGTTAGTGCTGAATACAAAACTTATTAGAGCAATAGTTTCAAACTTTAATGGAACAAATTATTAGCATTTATCTCATTGACAATGAATAGAAAAATATTGATCTTTTTCTTTCCTTCGTTTCCAGAGATATAAAGATCAACCCTGCGGAAAGAGAAGTCCATCAACCAAAGAGACAGCCTAGTTCTTATTTAGATGATGGCAGAACAATCCGTTTCCCACAAGTTAAAAGCAACTCTACAGGTTCTACCTATTTGTTGGATTTCGTGTCTTCTTTTCGGCGTAAAAGGTCTGTTGAACCCAGTAATATACGACTTACAGGAACTCTGGTTTGTCCCACCCACAGTTCACAGATGACCACATGTCACCTCAGTCTGGAAGAAGGGGTCTCCAACTACACAGTTCAAGTTTCCATCGAACAATTGTGGTACATTCGTAATGCATCAGCTTCAAATCCAGGGTGTAGTCAAATCCCCCTGTTCCCTCACTCAGTACAAATGACGGACATCCATGGCAGAAATATAAGAGTCAGAGGTTACTGCGATACGGGTTTCCATATTCGAAACAGCAGTGAAGGTCAGCACTACTTGATGCCTCACAAAGTGTGCCGAAGTTTACCATATTTCTGCAACTCTTTGGGACATTACTGCATCGAAACCAGTTCCCTGTTTTACTGCGGGACTCATGATGGGATTATCTCACTTGCGCCAGATAATGTAAGGCCTGAGTAGCATTCATCAAACTGGTGTGTGTACATATGAGTAGAATTTAATGAAAAGAAGTCTTGATAACTTTTCGAACTGTTAGTAAATGTAGATGTATAGCATCTACTTATTTGTAAATAAATAATTGTATGAAATAATAAATATATAATTATAAAGAGGGCGCGAATATCTCTATTTGTCAGAAATGTTTTTGCTAGAACCACAACGTATGCATAACAATAGAGAAATCTGTAAACAGACAAAATTTTGTTATTTCTTTAATTGATTATATATAGTCGGATTATCAATTACAATACATAAGATAACGTTAAAAACAAATAAATATTACATAATCACAAGAAGAAACAAAATGAAATGATACCGATCAAAATTAATACAGTTGATGAAATATCCACAAGCCTATGTTGGAATTTTGGCGCAGTCACTCATTCTGTAGCACCAAGGTATCTCATACCATCTATGGATGGTAGACATTGGGGTGCGGTGCTTCTATAAATCGCGTGAATGGTATGGAAGCTTTTGCCTGTTTTAACAGATTAAAATCCGGAGCCTCCCAAAGAAGAAAACGTTCAATTTTCCCCAAAAGCCAGAAAAATGCTCATAAAAATGACATCCTTCTTTACGTTATTTAAGCCTCAAGCCTGTTCCAAACAATGAGGAAAGGCAGTGTCATCACACCGACTTTGCTAGCCATATAGAATGAAATTTCTATTTGCATAATGAAGTAAGACATAGAAAAATACATAACAACACAGAAAAAATACAATTATGGGCCGCCTAAAACAAAATGCAATGAGAATACAAAAAATACAAAAATACTATTTAATAAAGTGTACAAATACATTTTATTAAGTAGCCTCACCATATTTTGAAATGGAGCGCTCTTTCAATAATATCACGTGTCCCTGCTATGTGATATCAAGGAGGTGGGTAGATATGTAGGGATGCTGTACATTCAAATTTAGCTGTGCAATTCAATGCGAGAAAGGACAAAGTGATAGATTAGATTTTAAATGAAATGGATGCAGGGTACTTGGCGCTAGACACCGGTATGACTATCTCAGAAAGTGCAACCCTCAGAGAGTTTTCATGTAGGATTGTGGCTTTTGTGTATCGAGATTGTTTCAATAAGGAAATAACAACCGATCAATTGCGATCCTGCAGTAGAAAGCAGCTCATTGATGCAATAAGTAGGTGAATGAAAGATGACCAGAATGGAAGATGACCAGGGTTACAGAATGGCTACAGTCAGTTAAATAAAGATTCTGTATTTAACTGATTCAACTAAAGAGGAATTTCAAACGCGCAACTCATTGTACTTTGTTGGGGGTATCGCAGGTGATGACCGAACTGTATTCCACTCCTGTCTGCAGAAAAAAGAAAAACAAGGAATGCAGTTAGAGTAGGCTCAGGAACACCAATACTAGACAGTGGTAGATTGGGGAAACTTTCCTTGGTTTGGAGAATCACGGTTCCTGTTCTTTCACGCTGATTGAAGAGCAAAATATGGCGAAAACAGCATGAACTCATTCTCGCCAGGTGTCAGCAGTGCAGATGTTGGTGGCGATGTAATCACGTGTAGAGCGTTTTGATAATGAAAATTAAGGCCCTTCGTATTAAAGAAGCAACTTTTGATGCCACTGGTTATCTAGAATTGCTTCCAACTAGAATTGTATCCCTTCATAACTGCGGTTATCAGTCTATCTCTGAACGGATTCTTCTAACAGGAAAAACCCATTCGCAGATGTGGCAAGTTCTGTAAGGAACAGGAAGAACCCTTTCTCAGATGTGTAAAGTTCTGTACTGTTTCATGCCTTTCCTGGCCTTTGGACGTGGCAATTCTGCAACGTCAAACGGCCAGAACAATACAAAACTTGTTTCAAAAATATGCGTATGATACTGAATTTAGCCTACTGAGATGACGTCTGCAGTGTCACCAGAGGTCAATGCATTATGAGCACCTGTGGGATGAGGTGGAAGTCTTCGAAGTAGTGATGCGCAACCATCCATTTTGCTTAAACTGTGGAAGCAGTTGGGGCAGCATGGACCAGCATCCGTGTGGCACGCTTTGGACACCTTATTGAGTCCATGCCACGAAGAATTCAGACTATTCTGAAAGCTGAAGGAGGATCTAATCGCTATTAGGTAAGTGCACCTAATATAGTGGCCAGCCAGTGCATAGAAAAGTTAGTAGAAATATACTGGGGATCGATCGAATTATTCTTTAAATATTCTGTCAAACATTTTATTTTGTCAAAAAAAATTATAAATTTTCTGTTACTCAGAAAAAATTTCCGGGAATAATAGTGGGATTTCCATGATATTTGATTACGTTATAGTGTATAGTGTGTTTAGGGTCTAACGGCACCAGGGGTTTCCCCCATCTCCGCGTAGTATACATTGTGGTGTGATACAGAACACTGTAGAGGCCAGAGGTTTAAAAGTGTATGGATATTGTGGTGTGTAATGTTTTGTACCGGTGTTCATCTGGTCTTTTAGCCGTTGGGTCTCAAATGAGACCCACCGTTGCCCACACTATACCTCGTGGAGGCAGACCAGGTACACCAGTATTTTAGAGATTTACTATTTACTCCTGCCACCTAATTTACCTGCGATTTCAGTGGCTAGGACCTTATAAAAAAAATGTGGGGACGGGGGGAGAAACGCTAGAAATTGGTTCAGGCCGAAAGAGATATAAGTTATGCGGGGTAGAGCTAATTTTTTTTTTTTTTTTTTTTTTTTTTTGAGTGTGGGTCTTGTGTAGTTTTGACAAGGGTCAAACGTTAGTCGCAAGATAGCTAGAGTAGGAAGGGAGACTGAAGACTGGGGAGGAGGTGAAAGACAGAAATATGGGGTCAATAGTGAAGATAATCCCAAAAGTCGGTGGGGGGCAGGCCCATGCCTCACCAGTTGAAGATAGGGGATGGCAGGGGGAGGGTTCAGCGTAACCATCCCCTCCTGCCAAGGGAATGGATGGAAAGTGAACCGAGTGTGGGTACCGGTTCGGATCGCCTAATTCGGCAGCAGTCTTTGTCGGGTCTTCCTATGCCATTCCTGAGTCATGTTGTCCCGTCCGTGTGAGTGGTGAAGTCCAGATAATGGCTCCAGTTTAAGCCAGCGGTCAGTTCCAGGTTAAGTTAACGATTAATTGTTCCTCAGATTGTAGGTTTTCAGAGTGAAGGCCAGCCTTGGAGTAATGAATTTCTATTCTATTGCTTAGGTTTTTGTTTGGTTGCGGTATCTAAGGATCTTTATTCTGGGTCACGAGTGGTTGGTTTGTAGGAAAGTTCCTGCTAAGGTTGTGGGTATGTCCTTCTAGTAAAAAGATCCTGCGCAAACTGCGTTAAGGCTTTATAATTGTCCTCGCTCTCCAGGAGATATTGTTCTTGCTTTATCGGCGAGAAACGTATTCTGGTTATTAAGAGGCAGCGGAGGTCTTCGTATAGTTGGCAGTGGTGCATGAAGTGCTACCACGTCTCTGGCTGTCCACAGTGGCAGTCTGCGCGGTAGCACAGTGGTATCGTCACCGTCCTCCCCACACCAGGTGGAAAAGGCCTGGGTTCGAATCCCGTCGATGACGCGAAAAACTTTAATGGGCTTTTTTCACTCCGTGGCTGAGTTAGTTGGTCTCAGGCGTAGATAGCAAGGTTTTTCTCCCCAGTAACTGGGGTTTTTTCGTCCAGCAAAACAGGCAAATCAACCATAGAACATACGCAATTTACAGACACAAATACGGGTTAATGTATTTAATTACGGGATACCCTAAAATAATAATAATAATAATAATAATAATGTCCACAGTGGCAGAGAGGGGTGTCACTCAAACCGAAACTGGAGAGTTTTGCTCTTATTGCGCCGTGTCCCGTGAGTAGGTAAGATGTCAGCAGTCCCGGTAAAAACCAGTTTGGGCTTTTGGGAAACACTAGTTGATTATCCGGTATGAATCTTCGGGTGACTTCCCCTTTTGTCGAAGTCGTCCAGCTGGTTTGCCAGGCCTGCTGTAGGTGTGTGAGAAGGCGTTTTTTCTCGAGTTTACGATCGTTCGCCGGATCAGTTGTGTAGCTTAGGCAGGTGATTGCTCTGCCTTTGGATAGTTGATAAAGCAACCCACAGCGGACGATCTCCAGGTCCAGGGGGGCGGTGCCTAAGAGGACCTGGAGGGTATGGGTGCTTACAGTACAGCAGGCTCTCGAGACTGTCAGTAGGATTGAACGTTGAATGGTCTCTAGCTTCCTTTTGTTTACTGCTGTTACCGCCTTGTGGAAAAAGATTCCTGATGCGTATGTTATTGCTGGTAAGAAGACTGCCTTATAGAAGAGGGCTAGGGTCCTCTTCTTAAGCCCCCAGTCGTGACGACGAGTGACTCTAGCTATTAGTGCGGAGTATTTTTTGATTTTGCTTCGGAGGTAAGTAAGATGGGGTGTGAATGACAGATTTTTATCCAGCAGAATACTAAGATATTTAAGTTCTGTGGAAAGCTTAATTGTTGTTTTCTGAATCTTTATCTGGGGAGGCCTTCTGATATTGAGAGAACCTTTAAGTAGGATGGAGAAAGTTTTTGTTGGGGATATCTTTAAGTGGTTTTGGGTGGCCCAGTCTTGTAGGATATTTATAGCACGGTTTGCAAAGATCTCTAGTTGAGCTCTTGAGTCTACTGCCAGCATCAGGATCAGGTCGTCCGCGTAGGCCTGTGACCTCACATCACCAAGGTCAAGGTTTAGAAAGCTGTCGAGCACCACGTTCCAGAGAAGAGGGCCAAGTACTGAGCCTTGTGGGCATCTATAGACTGGTCGTGTGACTGAGCACTGACGGTTACTGTTCTGTTTGCGAGATAGGTTTTTATACAATTGTACAAATTAGCTGGTAGTTTTGCTTTCCGGAGTCTGCCGAGGACGCTTGGCCACCAGATGGAGTCAAACGCCCCGGCAAAATCTACTGAAATGACAAGGAAGTATTTCTGACTGGTAGTGGTAGCTGCTTTGACGATATTCTCTAAGGCGTCCACCGTGGAGTATCCCCTTCTAAAGCCGTATTGGTTTTCAGAGTGAAGGCCAGCCTTGGAGTAATGAATTTCTATTCTATTGCTTAGAAGATGTTCTAGGAATTTTCTTAGTATGGATAGAAAAGTGATGGGCTGGTATGATTCCAGAAGGTCTTGGGGTTTTATCGGATTCTTGAGAATAAGCCTTAATTTTGCAGATCTCCATATTGCTGGGAAATGGCCTGCTTCAAAGCAATGGTTGAAGATGTTTAAGATTTCATTTTGGATGGTTTCATCAACCTTCTTTACAATCTCGGGCTCCAGCATATCTTCTCCTGGAGATTTCTTGTTTTTTTTATTTTCGCTGCAGCGGTGTCCAATTCTTCCTTGGTGAAGCGGTCTTCCATTTGGGCCGTGGTGAATGTGCTGTTTTCCTCACATAGTAGTATTTGCTCTGGGGTGTTTGGTGGCGTGTGGTGAAGGAACATGGCTTCAAGGATATTATTTATAGATTCGGACCATGTCTTTGTATACGAGTCTTGTGAAGTCTTGGTGACTGGGATGACTTCTCCCCTGGGGAGTTTGTTTGTGATCACTCTGTAGACCACGCTCCATGGAGAAGAATTTCAAACTGTGGAGACTAGATGCTCCCAGGAGCGCTTCTTCCTTTGTTTAATCAGGGCTGTGTATTCATTTCTTGCCGTTCGGTACTGCTGCTTGAGATATTCTACTTCCGCTTCCGGCCATGTCCGTCTTGAGCGTTGAAAATTAGATTATGTTAGTGGGACCCTGCATACGATAGCTGTATTGCTAAGGGAGAAGTGATTTCTGCTGTTGCTAAGTTTACCCTGTTATAAAACATACGCGATGTAACCAGAAATTTGTATTATTTTTCGACAGTTGTCGTTCTTGTTAAGATATTGGTAGATGTCATATAAGGTGAATTTTTCTTTATGCACAAAGTGCATAGCATTTCTATAAACAACATAATCAGCAGAATTAACATTTTGGCATCTATGAAAATCAAAATATATTTATTATCTATAAAAATATCTGTCCATATAACTAATATTGCACATATCTGCGTTCATAAATTGTTCCATAGTCTTGGAAGCTTTCTTTATTTAAGTCTAAGATCTCATGTTCTTCAAATGATAATCAGGCTTTTTCATTTTCTGATGCTGATTTTATTCCTGCATGACTCCCACAGTAAAACAGAGAGTTGGTTTGGATGCAATAATGTCCCAAAGAATTACAAGAATCTGGTAAACGTCGGCAAATTTTGTAAGGGTTCAAGTAACGTTGACCCTCATTATTGGTACGAAAATGGAAACTTGTGTCGCACTATCCTTTGACTCATATTTCTCCTTCGGATATTCGACTTTTGTACCGATTGAGGAAGTAGTGGGATTTGATTGAATCCAGGTGTTGATGCTGAGACAATATGAATGTACCACAGTCGTTCGAGGGGCACTTTAACAATGTTATTGGCGACTCTATCACACTAAGGTAACATATAAACATCTCTGATCTATGGCTGAGACAAACAAAACTTCCTGACGTACATTACTTGATTCAGTCAGTTCCTTTGCTAGCACCAGAAGGCATGCAATCATATTTCTTCTGTTGATGGAATTCCCTTTGCGCCGAATTAATTTTTGTACAGTACTTCTGAAAATAAAAGAAAGAAAAATGGATCGCAATAATTTTCTCAATGTTGATTAAGATAAAGAAATAATTGTTCAACTTTAAACAATTATCCTAATATGTGAACAACTTTAAACAATCATCGTAATATATTAAAAACTAGTTCATCGGGCAAAATAGAAAATTTTTAAATATTTGTTTTGTTTAAAAGTAATAAAACCTCTCTTTTGTTTCCAAGATTCATTCATTCTCATAGCATGGGTGAATGCTTTCTGATTGCTATTTAGCGATCCCTTATAAAAGGATGCGTTTCTAGGATTCCAATGAAATTCAAAATGCTAGATCATTTTAATTGCCAAAAGAAAAGAGTTCAAATGCAATTCATATAGATCACATCAGCTACATATTTACGGGCACATCTAATCATTATGGAATTAAGGAACGTCTACGTTGTTTCATGAGTAAACATAAAATAAAGAATCCAAAACTATTCATTTGAAAGTAATTTGACACATGTAGTACACATGATGGGAGTAGCTTCTTGAATCAAATACACGACAACTGTTTATTTCAGCAGGTTACAGAAAGAAGAAGAAGATCAAATATCCTTCACCTAGTTGTCACTCCCAGGATCCAACAGTATCAGAAATATGACAGTTCCAAAAAAAAACAAAAAAATGGGGAGGGAGGCGTTATAATGTCATTAAATTGGTAGTCTCCCCAACTCACAAGGGAGAAACCAAAAATGGTAAATTATAAGCCAATGACTTCTGTTGTTAATGACATTATGGAATCTACTTTTAAAAACGCAATGCATGACTACTTCTACAAGAATGGGATCCTAAATGTGTTTCAGCATGGTTTCGTCAAGGGGATCTTACCTTACTGATAAATTACTATGCAAACATTGACATTATATACCGGGACTTCCGGATAATAGGAAGATCCATTATAAATTATGAATTGTTTTAAGGGTAGGAGACAGAGTGGTATTCTTTAGAGTAAATTTGAGCAGCCACTGGAATGCCTGAGGGATAATTAGTCGGACCTCTCTTGTTTCTTATCTTACTAAATGATACTGATGAGGGAATACAATGGAATATGCCAAAATTTGCTGTCGACTTAAAGCTTGAATGTAGTTAACGATCAGAACCAAGTTATGCCACTTCAAAGATTTCAACTGGCTGCACATATGATCTAAAAAATGGCAGCTGGGGTTTAATGCTACCAAATGCAAGTATTGCTCTTGAAGAAGAGAAACTCAGGAGTAGCTAGCTTATTGATTGGGGGAGAAGAACTAAAGGCTATACATGGAGAGAAAGACTTGCAAATTACAATGGAGAGAGAGATGCAATGTAAACAGGCAGCAAGAAGGGCACATGGTTTTCTATCTATAATTCATCGTAATTTTACAAGTAGAGAGAAAGAGATCAAGTATTTTTTTTTTATAAAACAGTGCATAACAGCGAAGATCCATCATTGGATTAGATGAGATTATAGTTGGATATTGTGTCCAGGTCTGGAAACTTGTACAAATAAAGCATCTAAAGTGAAATATAGAGCTACAAACTATGATGCAAAGAAGACTGACTAGCTTGGAGAAAGGCGCTTAACAAGCTAGATACTTCGGAAGAGGGATTTGATTGAAGTGTATAAGTCCCTGAGAGGTGATCTGTAAAATGAATGAGGTAGGAATATTCTCATTTACGATTGAAACAAGAACCAGAGGGCACAATTTTAAAATCTTAAGGAAAACCGGTAGACCAGACCTTACTAAAGTTTACTTCGGCCAGTGTTTTGTTGAACTTTGAAATAAGATGTAAAGGTGTCCAACGATATCGATCAGAGCGGAAAAATATCTTACTTTTTTGATCAAATTCAGCCATACAAATAAAAATCGGAAATTCTAACTTCGCAAAAAAAAATTCTGCAGCTCTATGGAAAATCTCTGTAAACCACAATTTCCAGGCCTAGGTCTGGAAGCTTTTACAAATAAAGCATCTAAAGAAAAATACATAACTTTCAGATATGATGCAAAGATGGGCGACTAGCTTGGAGAAGAGCGCTGAATATCTGTTTCCATATTGTAAAAAAATGGTTTTGACATTGGAAAGTCTTTTGGTCTTACCGCTGCTTTTTCTATAGATTATTATGACAAAGACGAATCACCTGTTTTTTCAATTGTGTTTGTTTCTTTGTATTTGTTTATGTTTATTGACATAAAACAGCGACTGATAATAAGAAAAAATCTTCAAGAGAAACCAAATCTCCTACTGATTTATCACACACATTTGATAAAACAGTAGGGCACTTAGATAAGCAGGGAACAGTTTTTTGTATTCGTAAATTTATCTAATAGTAATCTGAATGATAGTTGAATGGAGAATCAAAGGACCAACGTCACATCGTTGGTTACACCCAACCAGCGACAGCCCAATGATCAGAGGGCAGTTATAAAATTTTTCAAGTCGTACGTTCGAAACGACGTCATAATAAAATTGTCCGCCCATTGCTGATAGTAAGAACTGTGTCTGGCAGTTGTAAATTATTAGCCTCAACTGCAAGTCTGATACAAATTTCAGTCATTGTTAAGGGGGAACGGTTTACATCTATACCACATATATATTCAGACCAGCTTACCACCTTTTTTCAGGAGAAAACCACAATAAAGCCCATAAAAGATCCTTCCCATCTCAATAGGAAATATTTTTCAACTTCAGTCGGTGGTAGGATTCGAACCCTGCTCTTTTCCCTATATTCGCATTCGTGAGCTTCAAGGCTATTATTTTTGAAACAGAAAATATAGGGATTCACCATTCATTGTTCATTCGCTCTTCCATTTAATTTGTTCAGATAGTAGTGGAACAAATTTACAAACACATTTATCTTCACCACATTTGGTAAAGCATGTCGGTTTTTCTGCAGCGAGATTACGTTCTGTTATCGGTAGACACCTCAAAGAAATAAACAAAACCCGGTTTATTATCTAAAGAACAGATTTCATTATCAAAACCGACGTATGGAAAACTTGTCGATAATTCAACAAGATATTCTACCGCTGAAACGTTTTATAATACGGCAATTTAAAATGGCAATTTGGGAAATAATACTAAAGGAGAACACCACCACTGTGGGTTTTTTTTTATTTGGAAAACTAGTTTTCCGGAATTTTTCCTATAATTATGAAGTTCCGAAAGATCTCATTGTTACAGGATTTTAACTCATCATCTTTTTTATCTTTTTTAATTATGGAAATTGTCTCTTGAACAGAATATTAGAATTTACTAGTACACAGGTGTGCAACACTTAAGGACCAAAACTATTTCTAAAGGTTACAACCACAAAATCAAACGAAACAGCCTGTGACGATTTGCATAACTGTGGCCGTTCAGTAGACAGCTGGTGCACATGCAAAAATTTGATTTGTGATGAGAGGGCTCACATAAACAGATAAAAGCAGCAGTTCAGCAGTTATATGCAAATTACCGAATGGTGAGCACGATTGTTACAGACATTCGATTGGTTTCATACAGTGCTACAGACAACGAAATGGCCAGTAGACATCTGGATGACTTTACCCGGGGTCCAACAATTGGGAAGCTCGAGGAAGGTCGAAGTGCGAGGAATGTGGCTGCAGAGTTCAATATCGCCCATGCTATCGTCTCACGTGCGTGGTCTGCCTTCAGAACGACAGGTACAGATGTTCGAAGAACCAGTGGTGGTCATCCACGAAAAAAACGCCTAATGATGACCGCTATAGACTTCTACAGGCCAAGATGGACCGACACCAGACAGTAGGATCCATTTCAAGCCAGCTGCAGAGGACGCAGGATATCGCGGTTTACTGTGGCGATGCAACTCCACAAAGGTGAACTGTTTGCCCGACGGACAGTACGCTGTTCCCTTTAATACCTGCCCATCGGAGACACCGTTTACAGTGGTGCATCAAACACGAGGACTGGATAGCAGCGTAATGGGGTAAGGTACTCTTTACTGATGAGAGTAGATTCAGTCTCAGCAGCGATTCTGGACGTCATCTAATATGGCGAGAGGTTGGCACATGGTATCACCTCGCAAACATCACTGAAAGGGATCGGTATGGCGGTCGAGGTGTTCTCGTCTGGGAAGGCGTTATCTTGGATGGGCGTACACAACTCCACATACTGGAAGGCGGTACTGTAACCGGTGCACGCTACTGTACTGAGGTAATTCTTCCCCATGTGCGTCTGTTCCGAGGTGCCATGGGCTCCGAGTTCTTGTTTATGGATGATAACGCCACACCCCCATCGTACTACAGGAATTTGGCACCTGCAGTTTATTTTCTGCGTTCAAAACTCAAATGCCATCTGAAGGGGCACCATTTCGATAGCGGTTGAGAAGAAACCGATAAGTTTCTACAAAATTAATTCCTCCGAACCATCCAGAAGCTCTGTGACCTCGCAGAGCGGCGTATCGAGTTACGAGGGATGCACTTTGAAGATAGCGCTAGTTATTTTTTTTCTTGAGATTTAAATTTTTATACATGTTGTTCTTAAACTTTTCACATGCCCACACGTATCACGATATACTTGCATTGATGCTTGGCAGAGAGTGAGGAGGGAACATCACGAGGCGATGGACTCTTCTTGGCTTGTTAAGATGGACTAATATTTGGAAGTGGTATCATGGTATGGTGAATGCCTTTTTTAGCATATTGGGTCCGTTGATAGCGGATCTAAGGTTGAATATTATCCACGGAGTAACCGAATTTGTTCAGATCTTCTGGATCCTGCAATGTTACACTGTCACTCGAAAGGTGATGGCCACTTTGTGGATGACAGTACAACAGTACATGGTAACAGAATCGTACACGAACGGTTCGTAGAACATGACACGTTTTCCATCTTTCTTCCTGGGCACGTATTCACCTGAAATCGATCGTCCTTAGAATGTGTGAAACAGGCTGGAGAGAGAGAGAGAGAGAGAGAGAGAGAGAAAGAGAGAGAGAGAGACATATTCGGAAAAGCAGTCCTCTTCTTTCAACTTTGATATTTTGCTGTAAGAATGGATATAATTAGATCAAAACGCACAACACCACGTTATAGAATCCGAGCTGCGCAGCATATTTTTTATTATTCGAATCTCCTCTTCCATTCTGAATAAAGTTACACCCCTTGGGGAGTTGTGTATCACATTGTTACGAACAAGCTCCCCAGGGGTGAGGTCATCTCCTCCACAGTCACCCCGCAGGGCACCACAACCCTCACATGGGAAGAGTCAGTAAACAACATCTTGGACACCCTGTTCCCGCTAAACACAGATCCTCAATCCAGCCAGCAACCAGAAATCTGTACTGAAACCGCATCCTACAGCACTACTTCTATAGAACAACCTTTCAACTTAGATGAATTAAAACTTGCCATTGGCAAAACAAAAAACAAAAAAATCCCAGGGTTAGACTTCATTGAAGCAGAAGTAATTAAGAAGCTTGCAGAGATGCAATCAAATCTCCTTCTCAGCCTGTACAACCATTGTCTGGAAGTTGGACTCTTCCCAGATGACTGGAAAGAGGCCAATCTACGCCTAATTTTGAAGAACCCAAGTAAACTACCAGAGCAGCCAAGGTCATACAGACGCATAGCACTCCTTTTCGTTTTAAGCAAAATATTTGAACGTCTTCTCTTATCCATATTGGAAAAACACTATAAAAATGCAAATCTCCAGTCCCCAAACTAGTTCGGTTTTCAGGCAGGCCGTTCAGCAGAAGATGCTCTTCGACAGCTAACGGATTCAAAAATTCAGCCACCAAATACTTCTTAGTAATATCAGTGGATTTCGCCGGGGCCTTTGACTTGCTCTGGTGGCCAAGTATACTACGAAGACTCAGAGAAGCTAGTGTTCCAGCAAATCTTTACAGCTGCATACAAGACTATCTTCCCAACAGAAGTGTTACAGTCAGAAATGCCTATCGACAAGTCTCCAAAAATGTCTACAGATGATGCCCCCAGGGCTCTGTCCTTGGGCCCTTCCTATGGAATGTGGTCACGGACGAGTTCCTGAATCTAAACCTGGGGGATGTTTCCACCCAAGCCTTCACAGACGACTTGATACTGACAGTCACTGGAAACTCCAGAGCTTCCCTGGAAACAACAGCCAACGGAGCCCTTACAAAGCTACAATGGGCCAGCCTCTATAAACTCCATATATCCCCTGAGAAAACTACTTCAATTTTTCTCAGAGGAACCCTTCAAATAAGCAGGCCGCCGCAGATTAAAATTGCTGGTAGAACCATCAAACCGACAACTGAGATGAAGTACCTTGGGGTAATTCTCGACCCCAAGCTCACGTTTTACCCGCATATAGACTACCTTCATCGCAAAGTCAGTAACTACACGGCAATGGTAGTGAGGAGCAGCAAGTCTGACTGGGGCCTAAATCGCCGTTCACTGCAAATGCTATACAAAGCTGTATTTATTCCCACTATAACCTACTGTCCAGGTGTCTGGTATCATCGTGCACTCATCGTTCGTAACCAAAGGAAGCTCACCTCCATCCAGCGTAATATCCTTCTCACTATCACCTGTGCCTGCTGCAAAGTAAGCAACCCAGCGCTCCAAGTCTTGGCACGAGTTCTCCCTCTGGACCTGCAGATAATTCGTGAAGGCGTGCACTACCGGCTCACAAAGGGACTCCCTACCACCATCCTGGATTTCACTACAAACCCAGCAAACACCATCAAAGAAGAAAAATAGCGCCTTGCAGTCTACCTTCTTAACGCCTGGCAAAACAGATGGAATACCACCCCTAAACGTTCCATCACTAAAAAATTCTTACCTGAAATAGCCCAGATCTACCCTAAAGCTCCAGCATGGTACAGCCCAGGGTTATATACCACTTTCCTGATTACAGGCCATGGATCCATAAATCACAAACTTCCCTCTATGAACATCGTGGATGACCCTCGCTGTCTTTGTGGTGAAAACGAAGACTGGGATCACCTATTCTATGTTTTCCCGCTCTACGAGGACCTGCGAACGTTGCTCATATCAAAAATGCATGTCGTGCCTCGAGAAAATGAACATTTTCCGATCAATGAGGAAGACCAGTGCCACGCTTTCTCTGCCTTTGCCCATGATCTTTTCACCAGAAGAAGATCACTGGTACAACGTCCTGGAACTGATGCACATTGATCAACACCCTTTTCACATATATTGATCATTTTCACCTAGATTGTGACCACTTCTAACTACTGAATTTGACACTCAAGTCGCTTGGCTTGAATTGTTTCATCCGTGTCTCTCTTGATATGTGATTGTCTTCCCACCCTTTCGAGGGCCCTCTGCTTCCACTTCTGCTTAGGTGGGAGAATTCCCACTCAACCTGCGGAGGATGCCTTCCCTTACATCCTCCGTCCCTCTGTCTATACCTCCTTTCCTTTACCCTCTCGTGTACATCCTGTACTCCCTGTACTCTTTTTTTTTTTTTTTTTTTTTTTTTTTTTACTTGGTCTCTTTCCAGGAAGCTCAGGCGACCTGGAAGAGACTAGCCAGAGAATTATGGGTAGCCTGGCTACCTCCTAGTGGTATGTGCGGGCAACGTGGGGTCTCACCAGGAGTCCTGCGGCCAAAAGCCAGGACACCCGACAGAACTCAGCACAATACTTTATTTACAATACAAAAATTAACAAAACAATCGTGTGATCATTCATCTACGAGACCGAAGTTTCCAGGTAGAAAACGTTTCATGCTGATAGACGTGGAATGAAACGAAAAAATCGGTCGGAAAAGAAACCTTTTCCAAAAGAAACAAAAACAAAAAACGGTAAAACCAAATCGGCATCTGAGATTCCAACTTCATCTTTCAGGATGATTGATAAAACTATTCTTGTTAAAAAAAAAAAAAGGTTACTATTTGGAAGGTGGTACATCCGGTTTTCTAGACGGAGGAGGTGTAGGTCACTGCAGTGATCGACAACTTTCGCTCCTCCCACTGCTTACGTTCAGCTTCTGTCACATGACACCTTCCGCCCTCCCTCGCTTGTCCAGACAAGGGAAGTTAAAAGAAATAAAATTCCTCAGTACTTGGATCTTCTGATTTAAAATAATAGAGAAAGAGAATTAATGGAGTTAAATTACTAAGCAGCAGATAGCTTGTGGGCCTTGGAAGGGAGGTGAGGACCCCCTGTCTCAGAATAAAAAAATTTAAGTGACAGCCGATTGAGGTTCCAAGGTAGTAGGAAGCCAAAATTGTATACACAGATCCACATTCCCACAATTGGCGAGTCCCAACCAGGGATAGATCATAAAATTGCTGATTGCACTACTAAATGGAGAAACAGGTCAGTTTTTAAAAAAAAAAAACACTTATTCTTCCCCTTTAAACTATCTCTTGGAGTTTTAGTTGATCGAAACACTTTACGCTATAAAATTCTTCTTGACCTTTTTTATTTCTTCCTGAAACCGAAGTTTCCAGAAGGACAGACATTCAACTCTCAGTTGACTGTCTGTCATTCAATTGTCTCAGTTTTACAGAGCAATGATGGAGAGGCGTCTGAAAGGGATTCGTCGTTTTAGGCTAGACTCCTGAAAAGAATTCGTCGTGTTGGGCAAGACACAGCAAAGTGAGGTGAGTGATTTTTCTTCACGACAATGCGCATTCACACAACGCAACCGTCGTAAAGCAGATTCCCACAAGGAAGGTTGATTGCTTCACCATTCCCCGGTTGGTTCGAATTTGGTACCTGCAGTTTATTTTCTGTTCTCAAACCTGAAATCACGCCTGAAGGGGCACCATTTTGACAGCGATTGAGAAAAAACCAATGTGTTTCTACATGTGGACATGTGTATATGTAATGGGCGGCTCCTAGAACGTCTGTTCAACTCCGCCTCGTGTCTCTCTGAAGAACAGTATCACTACAAATAGGCCAGATATGTGTGTGCGACGTATGTTTGTGTGTATTATGTGTGCGTTCTGTTGTTGCTGGCCACTTGGCTACCCAGAAGCATTAGTCACCTAGAGTCCTAGACAGATGATTCTGAGTACTCGTCCACACCACTGCAAGGTGGGCCAGTCTCAGTAAAACACATAATGTCTCAAAATTTATATCCTGGCAGTGACTGTTACACCATCGTCTTTACTCTTCGACAAAACAAGAGCACTGCTGAGCCAATGATGAGCTTAATGCGAAGATTTGTATAAACCAAATAAGCTGAAACCTTATCTCGGGACGATTTATCTAATACGTCTAACTAAACTTTCTGATGTGCTGCCATCTATCGCCAACCATGAAAAGTACAATTATTCTTTATATTTACAATTCTTGTTTGATTTTGAATCATTTTCCGCACGATGTCAGGTTTTTTACTAAACTCAAGAAACTTTATTCATTTAATTTGCCAATGTGGTGAGCAAATTTGACATGATCTGCGTTTCCGCTATGGAAGCACACGAGCACGACCTTTTGAAACTCCGTAATTTTTTACTAGGTCCCATAACCACGGGGGCTCACATCTGGTGAGTATGGGCTTGGCAAACCCAGGATTCTGAGCTGGATATCATCATTCTTCTCTTTCTTGGTGAATCCTCTCTCTCTCTCTCTCTCTCTCTCAGGGTAACTCGGCAATTATTATTATTTTTTTTTTTTTGGCTAGTGCAGCAGAAGCCTCAGACTTCCTCGTACCATGTGGCTCATAATAATAATAATAATAATAATAATAATAATAACTGCTACTTTATTATTTTTTATTTGTACAAAAAGATGCAAATTACCACTACTGTGGAAGCAAGCAGATCAAGTTGCTGTGCAATGGAGCTGGAACCAATACTGCTCTGAGGCTGTTCTAAATCCCCAGTGATTTCTGAGCCCATCCACAGATGCTTCATTAATAGATTTGCATCCTCTTCCACGCATTATACTGAAGCTTTCTGTTCCCTCTAGTTTGTCATCTGTCTGTCTACACGTTACGTTAAGGGCTTTACAAACCTTTTTCTGATGATATTTCCGAAGCACCACCACCACTAGTTACTCTCGAACCAAATTTTCCCACAGCAATGGGAAAACTATCTCATCAAGCCTTTAGCCAAAGTTCAGTCGCCATCGAAACCAAAACACTTCCGACCCATCTCCAACTCCTCCAGCCTGCTGAAGCTCCTGGAGACGACCTTACTCCCCATCCTCACCAAGCAGATTTTGCCCAGTAATCCAGCCCTAATTCACTATTCCCTTCCAAACAGATCAACGATCACAAATCTGCTAGCCACCACGAATACTATCTTGTCAGCATTCGAGAAAAGGCACGAACTAGCTGTTACTTACTTAGACATTGAGGCTGCATTTGATGCCGTCCAAGTAAACCAACTACTCACTCTCCTGGAATGCCACTTCCAGATCACAGGGAACATATTATGCTTTCTCTCTTCTCTTCTGAATAACAGAGTTATAAAGCTTCATACAGGAGATCGCACCCTTACTAGATCCGTCACCGCAGGAGTCTCACAAGGAGGGGTCCTTTCCGGCCTTCTGTTCTCATCTATTATCTTCCCACTGGTTGCACATTCTCGATGTCTACTGAGCTATGCGGATGATATCAAGTTACTCACTCCCATCATCCCTGGTCAAGACCTTGATCTGGTAAAAACAGAAATTAACAATACTCTCACTGCAGTCACATCTTACCTCTGCCAGTTCGGGCTCAAGATCAATCCTGCTAAGTCCGAATTCATGGTGTATTCATTGAAGCAAACTCCTTTCTCTCTCCAGCCCTCATCCCAATTGTATCCAGCCATCATGATCTGGGCGTTGTATTCGACTCCAAACTTCGATTCAATGCCCACATAGACATGCTCCTCACACGTGCTTCAAGACTCCGATGGATAGCAAAACAGCATCTCCTTCATATCAGAGATAAAAAGACAACCGTGATGTACATAAGAACAATTATCTTTCCACCTTTACTCTATGCTGCTGAAATCTGGGCGTCAGCGGCACCGTCAATAAAGAAACCACTCTTTGCCACAGAATTCTAGTGGTCAGGCGCGCGGGTGCATAAGTACACGTGCCTTGAGTGACCGGGGTTCAAGCCCGTGACTACTGAATACGGTGCTGTTTCTTGTAATCTGTCTATCTTGTGAACTCCTCTGACCGTCTGGTCGTCCCGGAGTATAAACAGAAAATTTATTTATTTATTTATTTAAAGTGGGCCAACAGGAAGCACAACCTTCCAGCTCTGATTCGTACCACGCAGCTTGCCAACTCTCTCGGGATTCCACGGCTTCCCACCTTAGTCGACGACCAACGCCTCCTAGCAACAGTCAAGATGATAACAGGCATTCTGGGATACCTGTGGCTGGAGGATTCCCCCTGCTGCCCTTAGGGCCAATCCCGAGCTGTACTCGCATTCAGCGCGACTCCATCTCTCGGACAGGTTCCTCCCTCAGCAGATGTTCAAGCAAACCCAGGCACTTGACACCAACCTGAACAAATTCGCTGTTGACCGGACTTACAGGAAAAAAATTATGACTAGTAGGACTGATCAGCAATGACATGTGTACCTAGAATCTGTTCCTGTCTGATTGAGCTGGTGCTTTTATCTCCATGTTAAACCAGCTCAATCAGACCTAACTCTCGTAAGGAGTTCTCTCCTTTGTATCAAAATAAGTTTTCATTTGTAAAATTACCTGTTTGTGTAAATTAATTGTTCGATTTTCCCGGAAGTTTCGGGAAAATCTCTCTCTCTCTCTCTCTCTCTCTCTCTCTCTCTCTCACTGATTTGCTACGTTTTATGTAACAGTAGCCGAATGGTCAGGAGCGGGAGTGCAGCACGCGCTCTTTGAGTAGACCGGGGTTCAAGCCTCTGATTGCTGAATACGGTCGATCTGCCAACCCGCACTGGACCAGCATGGAAGATTATGGTCCATTTCCCTCAGCATGAATTGTTGAGGAGGCTTCCATCCTGCAGTGGGTTGATAATGGCAGCACTTTACTTTTTTTTTTATGTAAAACAGCTTTACCAATCATGTGTGATCTCATAAAGATCGTCACGTTGCCAAGTTCTTTGTGATTTTCCATGTACTTTAAACTCACTTGCACAAGTGCAACACGAAAAATATGTCCAGACACCGCTATTCTGCCTATTTTGGGGAAATATAAACGATTATTTTTCTGCCATTCTCTTTCCCACGTTATCGACTATTCCTAAACTAAATTTCTTAACGGTGTATCTATATTCCTTCAACGTGACCATTAGATGGTGCTTCAAGCTCTGAATATGAATATATCAATTATAAAGATCGTATGACATCCTTAAATGCCCGAAGTTCTAGAACTTTGGGTGAGTAACAAAAAATATCTCTACATACAGAATGGCAGTGTTAAGAGTGATCTAGATCAGGAGAGTTCCTAGGGTATATGGCGCCCGGGTGCCAATTGGAATTTGGCGTCCCTTTAAAATTTTCTTCATATGTGTATGTAAGTTTCGGGTTTTCAAGCGCCCCTTGAACGTTGTTACCCAGGTGCAGTGCACCCCTTTCACCCTTGGGACGGCTCCCTCCTGATCTGGATAATTATATGCCTCTAAGTATGACTCATGGCAATAAAAATTTCGGAATCTACGATTAAGGACGTACTTCAGCGCAAGTTCACCTCGAATGAGAACTTGAGCTGTACCCCATTGGACAGTTCACATTCGACTGTTATTGCTATGCCTTCATCCTAATAAGGTGTGTATAAGGTATAAGGTATGTTCGTGTCAGACGGCACCTGGGATTTCTCCCATCTCCGCGTGTTCGCTGCATCGAGGACAGTACACTGTCAAGCCAGAGACTTGAAAGTGTGTGGGCCATGTCTGTGCAGTGTGATGTTTTTGCCCATTGTTTGTCCGGGTTATTGGCCGCTAGGCCCCTAGTGGGGTCCGTCGTTGCCCATACCTCGCCACGTGGAGGCTAGCTGGGTGTATCCAGTATCACAACAAATTGGTCTGGCAGGTCCTGCCACCTAGTTTCCTGGGATTTCAGTGGTTAGGACCTATAAAAAAAAAAAAAAAATTACGCGTTTGACATTAATGCTTAATGGGACTGCTGTTAGGAAATCGCTGGTTGGGATTGCATGGTAGAGAGATGTGTTAAAAGGCCTAATAAGTCTGGCAAAATTTTAATGTTATTAAATTTAGACATGTTAGGCTATACGCTAGAAAAAAGTGTTAGTTGTCGTAGAGATTTACACGAAACCGGTAGAATTTAGACGTTGATTAGAATTTGGCAGAATTGTTAAGGGGTTAAGGGTTACTCGGTCGGTTTAGTGAGAGAGAGAGAGAGAGAGAGAGAGAGAGAGAGGGGGAGACTGAAGACTGGGGAGGAACATATAGACGAATAGGGAAGATAGAGTAGGCATCCCCAAGGAGGATGCCTACTCTTTGGGGATGCGAGCTCCACCAGGCGAAGTATGGAGGGAAGGTGTAAGGTGTAAGGTGTAAGGTGTATTTAGTGTCAGACGGCACCAGGGGTTCCCCCCATCTCCGCGTAGTTTTCATTGTGGGTGTACCAGTTCACTGGAAATGCCAGAGATTTAAAAGTGTATGGATATTGTATATGTGTAGTGCCGTGTACCGTTGTTCATCTGGTCGTTTAGCCGCTGGACCCCTGCTGAGGCCCAACGTTGCCCCACCTTAGCCCCGTGGAGGCAGACCAGGAACCCAGTAGACTTAAGTTACTCTGGCAGGTCCTGCCACCTAATTTCCTGAGATTTCAGTGGCTAGGACCTAAAAAAAAAAAAAAAAAAAAAAAAAAATAATAAAAAAAAAAAAAAAAAAAAAAAATAAAAAAAAAAAAAAAAATAAAATAAAAAAAAAAATAAATAAATAAATAAAATAAATAAATAAATAATAATAATAATAATAAAAAAAAAAAAAATAATAATAAATAAATAAATAAAAGAAAATAAAATAAATAAAGAAATAAAATAATAATAAAAGGATAAATAAATAAAAGGATAATAAGAAAAAAAAAAAAAAAGAATATATTTATATTGCATGCATATATGCATGTATACAAGCACATATATGTACACACAACGTGCATACATGTGCCAACGTCAATCGTGGGGTTGACGTCGCTTGAATTGGGCCAGAACGTGGGTGAAGATATTTTGGATGTATTTAAATTTAGGTGTGTGGGACTTCGCTAGCGTGAAGATAGAGAGGGGGGGAAGGCTGAAGTCTGGGGGGAGAAAGACAGAAATATGGAGCCAATAGGGAAGACAGCCCCAAGTTTAGTGTGGCATGCCCATGCCCCACCAGAGTGGAAATGAGGGGGGGGCGACGAGAGAATCGTCTCCCCGGGGGAGTAGGGTTTAAAGGTGAAGGGGGCTAGGGTGCCCTCTTCAGGCTGCCGTGAGGCTTTGGGAGCTAGGCTGCAGTTTGTTGTCTCTATTCTTGTCCACTTGATTCAGATTGGGACACTCATGAGGCAATCCCTGTCCCCCCTTTTTTTTTTTTTTTTTTTTTTTTTTTTTCTCCGTTGATTCTCTTTTCTTCTTCTTTTTTCCTTATTTTCTTTATTCCTTTCTTTTCCGTTCATTTTCTTTTCTTCCACAGTTTTCTTTTCCAGGAATTGTCTCTGTCTTATGCGATTTATGTTACTGTACTATCAGTCTCGATGTATAGCAATTAACACCCTTCTCCTTGTGAAGAGGTCCTGTGCATACTGGGAGAGCGCTCGGTACTCCTCTTCCGTGTCAATGAAGTGATGTTCAAGTCCTTTGGGGAGGTAATGGATTTTCGTGATGAGGGTGCATCTGAGGTCTTCGTATTGTGGGCAGTCGTAAAGCAGGTGGTCCCAGCTTTCGACCTCCCCGCACGTGCAATTTGGGTCATCGACGAGGCAGAAGCTGAACAGTTTCTGGTTGAAGGGTCCATGTCCTGTGAGTAATGAGGTCAGGTGCAAGCCCGGGAAGAACCAACCCGGTTGCCTTGGGTATATTTTGTTCAGTTCTGGAAAGAATTTACGAGTGATCTCGCCCTTTGTCGTCTCTGTCCATCTTTGCTGCCACTCCTGAAGGAGGTAGGTCTGTAGTCGGGCTCTTTCCGTTTTTTGACTGCTTGCTGGGTTGATTGTGAAGTCCTGATGATTTGCGGCCACTCCCTTTGAGTGCAAGTAGAGCAGTCCTGCTTTCACAGCTTCTAAATCCAGGGGTAGCGCGCCAGCAAGCACCTGCAGTGCAGGTGTGCTTACCGTGCGGCAAGCTCGTGTGGTTGTCAATAGGATGGTCCTATGTGTCATATCCAGGATTTTCTTGTTGGTTACCAGTGATGTTTTGGTGTACCATACTGCAGCTGCGTAGATTATTGCTGGAATGAAGGTTGACTTATAATATAGCATTAGGGTTCGTTTTTTCAGTCCCCAATCCTTCCTCGTAATCCTAGCCACTAGGGCTGAGTATCTTCTTATTTTCATTCTTATGTGTTTCAGGTGAGGTATGAAGGATAGGTTATTATCTAAGATAACTCCTAAGTACTTCATTTGCTTGGTGAGTTTGATGGTCAGGCCATTTATTTTTATTTGGGGCGGACGCTGTACCTGAAGAGTTCCTTTCAGCAAGATGGATATGGTTTTCGTCGGTGCAATTTTTAGCTGGTTTTTTGTGGCCCAGTATTGTAATTTCTGCATTGCCTCATTGCCGATGTTTTCCAGTTGGACTCTGGAATCTGCCTCAATAGTAACAATGAGATCGTCCGCAAAGGCCTGGGCCTCAGCCAGCCCCAAGTCCTGGCACAGGAAATCGTCCAAGACCATGTTCCAAATGAGAGGACCCAAGACAGACCCCTGCGGACATCCCCTATGTATGTTTCTTGTGATTTTTTGATAATTTGTATTTATTTCCACTCTTCTGCCTGAAAGGTAGTCTTCCATTGCTTTGTATAAGTTGATTGGTACTGCAGCTTCTCTCAGTCTGTTCAGGACGCTCGGCCACCAAAGTGAGTCGAACGCCCCGGCAAAATCGACTGAAATGACCAATAGATATTTTTTCCTGCACTCTTGTGCTTTCCTAAGCAGATTTCCAAGGGCATCCACCGTAGAGGATCCTGGCTTAAAGCCAAACTGATTTTTAGCTGCTAGGCCTGCCCTTTCGTAGTGGTTCTGTATCCGCATGTGGAGTAGCCTCTCGTACAATTTACTGACTACTGAGAGCAGAGCGATGGGTCTGTATGATGATGGACATTCTGGGTTCTTAGTAGGATTTTTCAGAATTAGCTTGGTGTTTGCAGTTTTCCATGCTGCAGGGAATTTCCCAGGGAGGAGAGAGAAACCTGTCTTCTCCCTCTACTACTTTGGGATGGGGTTTTAAACAGAACCGGATTAGAGTACCCAGTTCAGATCGCCAAACGGCGTGTCGGCAGCAAAGCCGCAGTATGTCTTTGTCGGTGATTGTTTGTTTGTTGTTTGGTTTTTAGGAGCATTAGCAACTAAGGCCATATTGCTCCGGGATATGAAGTGGTCATTCCTTGACCTTTCCGAACCCTCCGTATTTGGTGGGCACGGGCTCGAACCCCGGTCTAATCAAGAATTGTCGGTGATAGTTGTCATGTCCATGTAGTGTCGAATCCGGTAAGAAGGTCAAGCTGCCCATCCCGCTCTAGGGATGGGATATGTTAGCTGGCAGTTAACATATCCCACCAGAACCCACCAGGCGAACCCACCAGGCTAAGGGGTGGGAGAGACACACTTTTTCTTTATTCTAATCTGCATTCCCACTCTACTTGAATTCATTTTTTCTTATATTTTATAATTTTTTTTCCCAAGTTTTATTTTATACAGGGTGTCTCAAAAATATTGTTCTCCGCAAGTCAATTTCTATCTTCTGTTATGCCTAGCATGTTTAGTTTTTCCTTAAACTGACCATGACCCGTTAGTAGATACGTAGTGTTAAGGCTCGGTAAAAACAACGGTGGGCCTTTCGGGTGCATTTTTGTCACTAATGGAAAAAAATTATGGGTTATTGCTCCTTTGGTGGCTTCATTCCACCTTCTTTGCCAGGTTTCTGTTAGGAATTCATCTATCCTTTTTTGTTCCCTCTTCCAGCCACTAGTCACGTCAAGGGTTATGCCACAGGTTGTAATTGGGATCGCTTTTTTGTGATAGTACACTAGTCCCGCGTGAGCAACTTCCAGGTCAAGGGGTAGTACACCTGCAATGACTTGGAGCGCCGCCGTACTAACTGTGCTACTCGCTCTAGTGATTGTAAGTAGTATGTTCCTCTGAACTGTTTCAAGAATTTTCCTGTTTGTTACTGTGCTGGTTTTCGTCATCCATACTGGCGATCCATACATAATTACTAGAATGAAGAGGGTTTTGTAATATAGGGAGAGGATCTTTTTATTTAGCCCCCAATCTATCGTGTATGAATTGCCTGTGGAGACGGAAATGGATCTCGTCTGCGCTGCTGCTACTGTCAAAGAAACTCCAGGTGTGTTCGACCGTGTGCACCAATCCATGCTGTGTCGGTGTCACGCATGCATCGCGTCTCATGGTGGAACCTTCGAGCATCTGTTGTAACATCATGAAATGCATCCATCTCGTACTCCATTGTTAATATTATGCCAAATAAATGTTTGCCACTAATTACTGTCTTGTGTCATTTTTGCTTCTTGTGCCTCTGCTACTACTTTCCCGTGACTTTTCCGGTTATGGGTTCTGTAAGATTTGAAATTCTTACAAAAATAAATTTTTTTATAAAGACTTTGGAAGTTAGTTTTCCTTTGGATTCTTGCTGTTAGTAGGATAAAATGGTAATATCCGAAGTTTCAATAACAAGAATTATTCAGTAAGGATTATAAAATTAGTGGGTAGTAGAAATGAAAACAGAGCCATTAGCATTAACTTCCGTTAAAGCAGGGAATAGACGGAGAATACTACGGCAAACACAGCAGGGGGTTTGGTGCGACAAACAAGTTAATGTTTATGCAGGGTCGAAATAGTAGGGACAGTTTATTTCAAACTGTCGCAGACAGGAAGTGAGTTCGTAAGCAGCACATGTAGGATGGAATAGAATGAAATTAATACTTCTTGTTAATAGTATTTAATTGGTGCAGTACTAAATATATGTAGAAAGGAATGGAATGGAATTGATATTTCTTGTTTAACTGATGCAGTATTACACATGTAGAAGGGGGTAGAATGGAATGGATATCTTTTACTAATGGTATTTAAAGGATGCAGGATTAAATATATCTAGAAAGGAAGGGATTGATATCAGCTAGTATTGATTTTACCTGATGTATGATTATGATATATATATACACATGTAGGTGAGACTAAATCATGTTGTCTTATGTATGAATTCAATTTTTTTGGTTTTAATATGCTCATATAAATATGTATAATAAACTGATTTTTTTATACAACATTTGTGTGTGTCTTTTGTTGTTCTAGGCACAAGCCTATCCAAGGAATTAAACACATATAAAGCTTTTCCCCCTGAACTTAGAATTTTCTGTGAAGTAATAGTCAGATGCGCAAGTGGGGAGTTATTGTAAAGGGGATCTAATCACAAGGGGATAGATAAATAAATAGTATGAATATACAAATATAAATAAAATATGTAATAAAGAAGCTTCCTTACATCCCCCCCCCCACAGTTCCTATGCGATTCACATTCCTTTAGATGTTACCTACCTCCCCTAAACGTTTGTACCAATATTTTTGAGACACCCTGTATATATATTTTTTTTTCCCCCACTCTCACTCATTCATCTTTTTGTCACACACCAGGGGGGATGCAATGATGTGTAGTCTAAATTTAAATACTAACTAAAACTAGGGTAGGGTTAGTGTGTACTTAACTGTAGCATTTAGGGTTTGTGTTCTTTTTCTCACACACTTACACTTTCATTCATTCTTCTAGCTTTCATTTCATTTGTTCGACTCTTGCTTTCTGCACTGCACTCTCTGGGCACCTCAACTTACTGTTATTCTTCAGTTGTGGTGCAGGCCTAGCCGTAAGTTTTTTTAGGCCAGGGGAGAATGCAGTGATAGTGTTTGTGTGGTTAGTAAATGTTTGTTAGTATATATAAAGTAATGTAAGTTATTTTTAACTTTGTATTCTTTTGGCCAATTACATTTGCTCTTCCACTCATTCCCATTCACTCTCTCTCTCTCTCTTTCCCTCATACTAGGTCACTCTTTCTTTCACCAAAACTGCCATTTATTCCCTTTTACTATAATTCCTAGTTCACTCAGTGCCGAACCTATTCATTCTGTCTTTCATTCTCATTCATTCTACATTGCATTCCCTTGCTACCAGCTTACTGATATTTTTCAGCTAATCCGCTTCCATGGCTGCCTGTACATCTCCCTCCCCTACACGGTTACTTTTTTTTTTTTTATGTGAACCCCAAACACGAGAGGTATTAGAACCTATAGTACTTAGTACCGTTCAGGGTTAAAAAGCATGGGTTGAAGGAGAAGTATGTGGGGAGGGGGCTGCCGGAAACTTTGCTCTAGAGACTAAACATGGGTTTCACCACTTCAAGCCTCCAATAAGCAAAGTGGTGGTATTTCACCGGTTGATGAAAGTCATCTGAGGCCCCAGGTTCCTATATATGGCAGGGTAGTCCTGCAGAGTTTTGTCATGCCAGGTTTCTGTCAGGGCGCAGAATACTGCTATCCTGGCAGTTTTTAAGTCATCGTCTAGGCGTGGTAGGAAAACTTGGGAAAATTTAACTATTGATTATTGTTTAATTGCTGGGGGGCTGAATTGCTGAATTCTTTGGATTGTTCTGCGCATTTCGAATACTTTCTGTGTGAAAGATGTAAAGGCTTTATAATTTTCCTCTTCTATAATGAAGAGGTGTGTTCTTCTCCCCTGGGAAGGGGGCCCAATCTGTGCTATTAGCTCTGTTCTGGGGATGTCATATATTATACATTCATTTAGAATGTGTGCCCAGTCTTCACTCTCGCCACCGGTGCAGTTAGGGTCATCAGTCAGACCTAAGGAGGTTAGTTTCGCCTTTAGGGAGCCGTGACCTGTCAATATAAATGTTGTACAAAGTTCAGGGGCATACCACTTAGGTGGCTTTGGGCTAACCATTGACACCCGTGGCAGAAACCGTTTGATAACTAGACCTATGATTTTCTGCTCCCACTTTGTTTGTCCTAGCTCCTGGAGCTTGTGGCTATTCTTTTTTTTTTTTTTTATCATTGAAGGTGTTGGTTGTATCACGGGCTATCCCCAGAAATTCTGTGGGTATGCCCTTTTTAAATCTATAATATAAGCCTCTTTTGGCTACTTCCGGGTAAAGGGGGAGAGCTCCGGCCAGAACTGTAGCGCAGTTGTGCTCACTGTGTGATATGCTCTGGTAATAGTGAATAGTATTGTCCTTTGTATCGATTAGAATCTATTCCTATTTCTTACTATTGCCGAGCGGGTGAACCACGCACCAGCTCCATAGGTGATAACAGGAAGGAACATTGCACGGTATGTGATTGCCAGAGTCTTTCTTTTGAGTCCCCAGTCTGCTGGACTGATCCTGGCAATCATGCCTTCATTATAATGCTAGAATGAGGGTATAGCAATATGTACCTGAGTTGATCGCCAGAGTTAACGGATTTAATAGTGCAAGTTCATGTTGTATTTCTGGCCGAGTGAATTGTATTCTGTTGCTTACATCATTATGTGGGTTCTCGCCAATAGTTGTATGCTCTTGGGGGTTTTAAGCGCATCTGCAACTTAGGACATATTATTCCGTATGTAATGGTTCTAAATTGTACGTGTTGTCTGGTCGGTTTGTTAGACAAAAACCCGAGTTTCCGGGATTAAAACCATGCTACCCTCGCATGAGCCGCCTAACTCAACTGTGTTGTGAAATTTCCCCAGAGGGATCGATTCCAGCCGAACTATGCAACGAGAGTTGCATAAAAAATAACAGTTAAAAACTAAAAATTGAAGAATCTGAGATTTGATAGTCGCATGCTTAATAAATGTCACTCCTTTTTGTAAAAAAATCGAAAAATTCGACAGGATTGGTGCTGCCAATATCAAGACTTGACTGAAACAGTGGACAAAGATCATGTGGTCTGGATTTATAGTTTTTTTGCACGAAAAGTTTGGCCTAAAGACATGCATACAAATTGTCATGTGTTTACCACTCAAGTGGCTGGAGATAACATCATGGTATGAGATACATTCTGTTGTATGGACTGAGTCCGCTCTTAGAAGGTCGTATTACCTCCAATGAATACCTTTCTTTTGTATCGGAAGAACTTCATCCGGAAATGCTTTAAAGGGGACATCGTAATTATTTCGCAATTCCCTTTCGGCTTCGCAATTCTCTACGATCACAATACAGCAGCTGACAAATATCCTGATGAAGGAATGGTGAAATCTGATCTACCCTCCCTCAGAAAGTGTGCGGAATCCATTCTATGACTTGTAGGGGCTATAATACGGTCAATATTTGGTTCTACTAGATATTGAATAAAGGTGTCTATTTTTTTTTTTTTTTTTTTTGGATAATGTGTGTAGCTCACTGTGATTTCGTTTTGTATCAGAGATAAAAATGGACATGATTTTGTCACATTCTAGAAATTGAACAAAAATTGAAAGAACTGGTGTTTTAGTTTTTGTTCCGAAGTAATTAAGGTAATGGGACATCAGTGTCGTTTGTATTCTGTGGTAGGTTTGCCCGAAAAAAAAAGAGTTCTGGTTTGAACCATGCCACCTTCTCAGGAGACCTGTTAACTCAGCTAAAGTGCGATAAACGACTATGAAAATTCCTCTTGACGAGATTCGATCCCAGGCTATTTGCACTTGATATGAAAGGACAGCGATCGTAAATGTTGTGAATCTTGGAGAAGCCAAAAGAAGCTGCAAGTGACAATTAAATATGGTTTCTAGAAGTGCTTCGCGGATGAAGAACTATCGAAAAAGGCGTATTTCTTCGCCATACAGATACACACTGCAAATATTTGGTTAGCATCTCTCTCTCTCTCTCTCTGTTTTAATAAGATCCGTCTGCGCTGGTAGCAGTGTGGTATCGTCACTGCCCTCCCCACACCGCGTGGAAAAGGCCTGGGTTCGAATCCCGTCGATGACGAGGAACTTTAATGGGCTTTTTTTCATTCCGTGGCTGAGTTAGTAAGACGTAGATAGCAAATTCCCCCCCCCCCATAAACTGAGGTTTTTTCGTCCAGAAAACAGGCAAATAGACCAGAGAACACACGAAATTTACAGACAAAATAAATATATGGGTAGATGTAATCATATACAGGGGATCATAATATATATATTTTTTGTTTTAATTTGATCGTTTTCTGCACTACTTAAGATGATTAAAAATTCCTACTCATTGGTATACAAATTTTTGGTTAGCAGCACTACTTTTCAGAAAATCACTACTCCTTCTTTCTGATATTAATACCCATTTTTATTTAATATTAATGCCATTAATTTCATAAAGATTGTCAGTTCTACTTTTTGAAGTCATCGCGGTTTATTATTCGAAATAGTGAAACTTGATTCCTCTAGATGGCGCTTAAAGGACACAAATGGTCTTTAAAACTTGTTAGTCTCAAAAACCTAAAAATATTCTCGTTAGATAGGATTACACTGTTGGCTTATAAATCTTAGTACTTTCTATCTCTCCTGCTGTAGACGCATAAGAAGTTAGAGATGCCTAGTGATATCCAGGTTATAGTTGTTGGAGCAGGACTTAGTGGTAAATAATTGTTTTTTTTTTTTATGTGTTGGATTTTATGCAACTTATTTTATTACTTGGCTTGGCTTAAAGATGGCGATAACAGAATTGAATAAAAATTTAAAAAACGGAATAAGTGAATGAATTTGTTTAATAAATTTCGTCATTTAGAAAGAAATGAATAAGCGGTCAAGGTAATTTCAAATAATATCCATCCAAATTTTGCTATGGATTCAGTTGCGAGAAATACAAAGTGGAGAAAGGGCTGTCACTGCAGGGAGGGAGGCAGAGGTGGAGGAGAAGGTATGGGTCAGGGCTCAACGGCTAGTACCGTACGGTTTTAACATTCATTTTTGTAGTGTGGTACAACGCATTTTTGACTCACTTCGTTCTTCATTGCGTCAAAATCAACATGGTCATCGTCACCAATGATATATATTACGTACTACGTTTTACTCCTTTATTTCTTAAAGAAGTGTGATTTCTAATACAATTCATAAGAATAAATAGCAGAATTGTTGAGTAACAGAATACATACAGTGTGTGCAAAAATAGAACTCCTCTGACTTTTTTTTTTATATATATATTTACAGTCTTTATGCTGTAAATAAGTACGGAAATGCATTGAAGCAGGCCGCTTCAGTTTGAGCCTTTCTTACGCAGCGTCAAGGGTACATAGAATATTGGAAGTCTTCAAAGGTGGAATGAGGAAATGCAGTAACTTTGGACTTTATTATTTCATCCTGTCTACTTAGCTCATTTGAGTTGTGTATATTGCGGAAGCTCACTAACGTAGATGTTTAACTGAGATGTGACGCTTACGTGTGTGTGTTTTATTTCGTCACGGTGCAAGTAGCAAAAGTCGATGTTTTAAATAGGGATCAGTGCCATAGATTAGAGATTAGAGCCGGGGTCGACAGGACAGACTTCTGTCGACCCCGGGCGAAATTTCATCTAGGGCTCCCTCGCGAAAATTAAAGGTGGCACCGTAAAATTTAAAAATAACGGAAACACTCAAATTATTCAAATCATAAACTTTAACTACTAGTACATTATTTATACAAACTTAAGTTTTCACATCATTACCTTATGATATTTACTTGATATAAATTTGTCTATACGTCTGATGTTTTTATATTTTTTAGTACATCTTGTTCTATTTATTAGTATTGTTATTACGATTATTTCTTAATACATCTTGTTCTATTGACATAATGGCCAATCCTTAATTCTTCCTTGCCCAATTGTTGCTCGGGAATTGTTGTTTCAATCCTTTTGAGTCTTGAAAAACTCCTCTCTCCAGGCGCAACCGTAATTGGTAATATTATAATATCCGAAGAGAAATGGCGATGTTGGGATATAATTCAACAAAGTTTTTTTTTTTCTTGAAGAAATGTCAATAATTCCAAGCAAACCAAATTTTTTGCTCCTTTTAAAACATGCTGCAAAGATTGGATTTCTTGACGTAACTTTTTCGCATCGAAGTCTTTGCTCCCGACTTCGCCAGTGAGAATTCCTTCAAGATTTGGATGCTGTCAACCCCGAGTTTTTGACTATAATTGAACCGGTGAGAATCGGACAGGTCAACATAAAAAAAAAAACCGACCTGCACTCATGTACATGTACATTTAACCTTGCTTGCCTCTATTTTGCGAGCGAATAAAATCATTAGTTCCAAGAGTGACTACAGGGAACAACATCATTATCATACTGAATGGAAACCAAAAACCATTCAAGAATGGTGTCAGTGTAAGGTGTTATGTTATTGTAAACGGCAGTTTTGATTGAGGAAGTTACATTTATGCATTATTGTAATTATTTTCCAAAGGCAATTTTAAAACTTTAAAAATGTCGATAAAGCAATTTAATCTTTTTGGATAACCTTGGAGTTGGTATTCATATTATTTCAAGTAAGTTTTATTAATGTGGCCATATATGAACAAAAAAGTATTCAAATAGAGAAATGGCATCAGATTGACACAACAAAAAGATTATTATTGATAGAATGCAGTGTAAAGAGGTTTTCTACAGCACCCTTGGAAAAGATCTTCACTAGGAGGAGGAAAAAACTTGAAAAATTTGCCAGCCAACTGGTTAAAAATCAGTGATGAAACTAAATTCTGGGCATCTGTCAGATTTCCGAAAGGTACCAGTCGTCGTCCGGCTCCCATGCTGTTAGATCTGGTAGTATAGTAGTTTCACCACTTTAAAGATTCAGTATGAAACAAAGTGTTCTTTCGAAATTCACTACGATTCAATTTAATTCAATAGATTTTAAAGACTAATTAAAATTGTCAATTATCGTAAACGAGGAATTAACCCAAACAAAACAAACGAAATTGAAGAAAAGGAATTGGGTGGAACTATTTCCGTTTATTCCTCCTCGGTCGATAACACCGAGGAAATGGAAGATAAAGGGACTTTAGGCTTACATGAAGAAAAATAGGTTTAAGTCACTAGACAACTTATGTTCTGTTTTTCTTTCTATTTTCGAATACATTTTTCACTATTAAAAAAAAAAAATTAGCATTTTGCAATTTGTTTTCTTATTTCATGTGAAATTAAGATTTTTTAATTATTTTATGTTAACCTGAAGTGCAATAGATTTAAGTCACTTTTGCTTTCAGGAAACCTATATTTTCAATATTTTTAATTTTAGTAAATCGTCTATGATATTTTAATTCTTTTACGATAACAATGACATCATAGTTTATGCAGGTGATGTGGTGTTCTTTGTGAGAGAAAACTGTCTCAGGGAACTGGAGGATAAGACGGCTGCTGATCTTCATCACTTACTATCGTTGTCTGATTTCCATAAGCATCATGTCTCTGCACAAAAGTCAGTAGCGCTGCTGCTCAGCTGGTCATGGCCACCCACTTATAGATTTCGGGACCTCTCGCTCAAGGTCCTCTTGGATTCGGGAGACGTCCCCACGGACTAGATATGTACAAATGTATCCCCAATTTCCTTCACGAGAGTACTTATGGGGACAGATGTGGAAAACCACTAGTGGCGCCTGATTCCCTAAACACTATGTATTCCCAATTCAAAAAGGGTGACACCGGTAATTACAGACCTGTTAGTTTAATGTCTGTTCCCGGGAAAATAATGGAGTAACTGGTCAATGAAGCACTGCAGGATCATCTAGACAAGACTGCAGTTATAGTTTAAACACAGCATAGGTTTTTTAAGGGAAATCTTGTCTGACCAATTTGATTGAATAATATGATCTGATCACAAAGGAATTGGATGCAAAAAATAATTTTGATATCATATACTGGGAATTCAGGAAAGCTTTTGATACTCTTGCATATGGAAGAGTACTGTACAAATTGGAACTATGTGGCACTGGTAGAGTAAGTGGAACTGGTAGAGTAAGTGTCTCTACCGTTCTCCCAACTCCACTAATCACTTGGAGCTCTCTGACTTCCTCTCTTTGCAACTTGACTTTCTCCAGTCCAACTTTCCTAACAGTGAGGTAATTTTCCTTGGTGATTTTAACGTACATAACTCCAGCTGGCTTCCGTTTTCTAGTCACACCGACCTAGCTGGTCGAGATGCTAAGGCTTTTGCAATTACCAATGACCTTGCACAGATTGTTCATTTACCTACAAGAATACCGAACAATCCTAATCATACAGCCAACACGCTTGATATTTTTCTAGCAAACAACCCTTCTAAGTAGGTGGTAGATTATTTTCATCAACCGGTGAAATACCACCACTTTGTTTATTGGAGGCTTGAAGTGGTGAAACCTATGTTTAGTCTCTAGAGCAAAGTTTCCAGCACCTCCCCTCCCCCCATACTTCTCCTTCAACCCATGCAGGTACTAAGTACTATAGGTTTTGATACCTTTCATGTTTGGGGTTTTCATAAAAAAAAAAAAAAGTACACGGTTGAAGTGAGAAGTCCTTTAGGCACTTCAGATCACAACTTCGTGATTGTCTCTTCTCCCAATGGAGCCTTTATCTCATGGCTTTTCCCAACCTCGTGTTGTTTGGCATTACAAGAATGCAAAATAGGATGACCTGCGAGATTTCTTTTCTTCTTTTCCTTGGTCGGATTACTGTTTCAAAACTTCTGATGTCAACGTTTGCTCAGATCGTGTCAGTGAAATTATTCTTGCAGGAATGGAATCCTTTATCCCACACTCCACTTTAAAATCTCGTCCTTTATCTAAACCTTGGTTTTCCAATAAATGTGCTAAGGCTGTTCAAGAGAAGAATGTTGCATATCGTAATTGGCTTGTTTCTAATTCTTCAGTTTCATTTTCTGCCTAAACCAAAGCTCTCAACAATTGTAAAGAAGTTATTAATCAGTCCAAACTAGAGTTTGAACAGGCTAAGAGTAGAAAACTTGCTTCTTGCCCTAATGGTAGCCGAGCATTCTGGTCTCTTGCCAAAGCTATTGGCTGCAACTTTTGCCCATCTCCGTTCCTACTTCTGTCAAAACCAGATGGTTCTGTTGTCACTTCAGCCAAGGATAAAGCTGACCTGCTAACATCCTATTTTTCTTCTAACTCATGTATTAATGATCTTGGTAAAACACCTCCCACCATTCCCAACATGCTCCATTCAATGTCTCCTGTGGTCTTCCGTCAAAAGGATGTCAGAAGGATTTTGACGAATCTTGATGCTAAGAAAGTTCCAGATCCCAATGGTATTTCTGCACTTGTTCTCAAAACATGTGCTCCTGAACTTACTCCTATTCTTTTCCGCCTTTTTTCACTTTCTTATTCCAAAGGTGTTTTTCCTTCTGCTTGGAAATTTGCTCATATCCAGCCAGTTCCTAAAAAGGGTGACAAATCCCTCCCATCCAATTATCGTCTCATTGCAATTACTTCTACTCTTTCTAAAGTAATGGAGAAATCAATTAACCGCCAACTCTTAAACTATCTAGAAACCTTCCATCTGATCAACGATCGCCAGTATGGATTCCGTCAGTGGCGATCCACTGGTGATGTTCTGGCTTATGTTACTCATTTATGGACTAATTCAATGGAAAGGTTCGGTGAAACACAAGTAGTTTCTCTTGACATCTCAAAGGCTTTCGATCGTGTTTGGCATAAAGGTCTTCTAAACAAGCTTCCATCTTATGGTTTGCCAACTGTTTTTAGTAATTGGTTATCCAGTTTTCTCTCTGATTGCTCACTGAGCGTGATGATAGATGGCTCTCTGTCTTCTAACTTCTCCACTAATGCCGGTGTCCCCCAAGGTTCAGTTCTTTCCCGCCACTCTTTTCCTCTTGTATATTAATGACCTCCTTCCATTGACTGGAAATCCTATCCATAGTTTTGCCGATGATAGCATATTGCATTCCACTTTCCATTTTGAGAAACCTTGTCCTGCTCAATCAGCTTCAACTTCTCGAAAATCTGCTACCAATTCCTTAAATGCCGATCTTCAGGTAATTCTCCAGTGGGGCAAAGACAACCTAGTTGATTTCAACCCTTCTAAAACTTAGTCTTGTCTTATATCTCGCAAAAAGGATTCTTCTGCGCCTATGCTTATCTTTAGTGACATTCCGAGTTCCAGGCAAAATGATATATCTCTTTTTTTGCGGATTACCCTGTCTCTTCTAATCTCTCTTGGCACAAGCACATTACAAATATTGCTTCCTCTGCATCTAAAAAACTTGGTTTTCTCTTTCGCTCTCGGCGTTACTTTTCTTCCAAACAGCTGCTCACTCTGTATAAATCGCAAATACGCCCTGCCATGGAATATTGTTCCCACATCTGGGGCGGTGCCCCCAAAATCTCTCTCAGACTTCTTGATTCCATTCAGAAGAGGGCAGTTAGGTTAATTAATGGCTCATCTCTAACAGAGTCTCTCCACTCGCTGTCTCATAGACGTACTGTTTCTGCTGCATGCCTTTTCTACAGATACTTCCATGGGCACTGTTCTTCTGAATTGGCTTCTATTATTCTCGCTCTCTCTTTCAAAACAGTCCGAACACGTGCTGCCACCAGCCAACATCCATTTACTGTCCAACTTCAAACCCACAGAACCAACTTTTCATCTTCCTCGTTTATTTATTCAACTGCCGTTTTCTGGAACAATCTTCCTTCATATGTATTTCCTGAAAATTACAGTTTACAGAAGTTCAAGTCCAATGTCAACAAATATCTTCTTTCATCTTCTCAACCTCCAAGCCAAGCACGGTACTAAGTACTATACATTCTAATACCTCTCGTGTTTGGGGTTTACATAAAAAAAAAGAAAAAAAAGTTGCTGCTATGAATAAAGGGATGGTTGAGTGGGAGAAGACACAGTGGTCATCAATGGACACTGCTCTTCATTGACTAATGTTATTAGTGAAGAGTCCCAGAGTTCGATATTGGGCCCATTGTCGTCTTGTATATTTATCAATGATATTGGTTAAGGTATGTCAGGCTTAATATCCAAGTTTGCAGACGATACGACGCTTGGTACAGTTATTAATGACAGTAATGAGAATGCCAATGCAACAGGATCTAGAAAAGTTTAGCAGATGGGCTGAGAGGTGGCAAATGAAGAGATGGCAAACATTGATAAATGTAAAGGACTGTATATGGGAAACAGTAACCCCGGAGTAAAGCATCAACTGTGTGGTACTATACTTACACTGTTAAAGAATAAAAAGGAACTGGGGTAATTGTGCAGTCTGATATGAAGTTTTCTGAGCATTGCTGACAAGCTGCCAGAGCAGGTCGTGGAGTCTTGTCAATGATATACAGGAATTTTGCTAGCAGGGATAAGGAGACAATTATCCTTTTGTATAAGGATATGGTCAAGGCACACCTTGAGTACTGCATACAGGTCTGAAGACCTCATTTTAAGAACGATGTAGAGCTACTGGAACGAGTACAGAGAAGAGCAACGAGATTGGTGAGGGGAACAAATAGTTACTCTAACCAAACAGGCTTTTGTTCTGCAAATTGCAGCGTCTGGAGACTAAACACCTGCGATGTGATATGATTGAGGTGTATAAGGTTTTGAATGGTTTGAGCAAGCTCAGTGCTGATGGATTCTTTCTCTTGCTCAGATTACGCACTTGAGGGGCATAAATTCAAGTTGAGGAAAGACAGTTGGTAAATAAAAATGCGGAAATTTGCCTTTAACCAATGACGGGTTGATTGTTGGAAGAAACTTCCATCCTCATTGTGGACGTTGATAGCTTAAACAAATGCAAGGAAAAACTGGACAAACTTTTGGAGTGAATGAATAGACTATAAAATATTTAAGGGCAAAGGCCTCAATGCTACGAGGTAGAATGACTAACATGTAGATTAATGCAAAAGCATCATTTTAACGTAGCTATCTACCAAAGTGTTTTAATTAATTAATTAAATTGGCATAGTTTTGGTTATATCTCATATTGTGAATGCCTTCACAACGAGTTGCCATGGTATTGTACTACCTTTAATAAATAACATTTCACCAGTGGAGAAGGCTACTGTTATTTATTCTCAGTGGATACACCACCCAGACGGCACCGTTTCAAAGAATAAATAACAGCAGTCTTCTCCACTGGTGAAATGTTATTTATTCGAGGTAGTACAATACCATGGCAACTCGTTGTGAAGGCATTCACAATATGAGATATAACCAAAACGATGCAATTTAATTAATTAATTAATTAAACTACTTTGGTAGATTGCTACGTTAAAATAATGCTTTTGCACTAGCCTACATGTGAATGAATAGATAAAATGGGAAGAGGTGTTTTTTTTTTTTTTTTTTTTTTGCTGTTGCAGCTGCATAACTGGCTTTATTGCACCATATGCCTATGCTAATGTCTGACTGGACAATTATCCGAAATCTTTTTCGTTCTCTTTTTCCTTTTGTGTTGTACCACGCAGTTGATTCTTTAATCTGGTATTGCTGCTACTGATGTGCAAAGCTCGCATTTGTCAATGTTTAACTTCAGTAGGCATTTTTTAGCAAATCTAGCTATTTTTCCATATCTTGTCTCAGTACCATACTGTAATAAACTCTCATTAACCATATTTTTTTGGTTTTATTTATTTATTGCCAACCGACTTTTGTGCAGTGTTTTTTGGCCTTCAAACATTCGCTGAAACAATCAATTTGCATAACCGAATCCTATTAGCTTAGCTATTTGGTTTTTAGGAGCATTAGCAACTAAGACCATATTGCTCCGGGATATGCGGTGGTCATTCCCTGACCTTTCCACATCCTCCGTATTTGGTGGTGACTGGCTCGAACCCCGGTCTAATCAAGAAGTATGTGCTATGCACTGCTGCTCCTTCCCACCTGGCTACGGAGGCGCCCCGAATCCTATTCAGTCTAACTTTCTGGCCAGATTTCATGAGGTACGGCATCGAACAAATTCTTTATACTTTTTTTTTCCCCCCCCCAGAATGAAGAAGTTTATTTCGTGTTTCCACTGTAAACAACGACGATTGAGAGTGTACATGTAAACAAATAGAATTAAGTTTTTATTTTAATCAAGGGCAATAATAATTCTCTAACTGAAAGCACCTTTTATTTGTAATGCCATGCTGTGGAACTAATACTACACATGAAATACGGAAAAAAAATTAATTTGTTCCTTTTGTAAACGCCGGTTTGCCTCTTAACGTACACTATGTCCAACAATTATCACCGAAACCAGAAGGAAATTTTCCCTTTGTTTGGAAAAGCCCATCTAAAATTTCAAGGGAGGGGAAAGGGAATCAAAGGCAGTTTTATTTGCGTGTGCCCAACTTTGCTTACAAATAAATAAAAAAATTACTATCGATTAAGTTTCCTATTGTGAAAACTGATGTATCTACCCAGTTTGTTTCCATCTCCCTGCTGCTACCCTGGACCTATCCTGAACACATCCAAAATATTGAATTTCAGGTTGCATAAAACTGTTTTTCCTTTCCCCTTTAAAATCGTTCCCTTTCCCCTTTAAAATACAGTATAACATAATATTATAACAGGCGAAAGAAGCCACTTTTACAAAATTGAATTCCAGTTTGGAAACAGCTTGCATGAATATCATTTAGCATTTGGTTAGTAACATATTAACGCCCGTTCTCATACATCCTAATCTTATTCGTATCATTCAGATGTGAATGAATTTATTAAAGCGATAACTACAAATAGACACACGATTATTCGACTTTACTTGCAATCTCACCCTTACTCATTCTGTATTGTACAAATAGCAAACGTTATCTCTTTCAGTAATGATAGTGTGGCAATCTATGCTATCAAGGCATTAAGTAGTTTGTAATTTATTGAATAGACTTTAGTCAATTACCTTTACTGATATCGGAAATAATTCCTCCCCATAATTAAAGGACCAGATCCTTAGCATTCCAATGCGCGACTGTGGGGGGGGGTTGTGTTATTATTATTTAAATAATTTTCTTTATAAATATCTTTTAATTAATTTTTTTTCTCCAATGCATGTGTCTTATTTAATTATTCCCTGTACTCTACTATCCCCCCCCAGTTTTTCCCCTCCCACTTTACACCTGACTTGTTTGTCTCCCAGAAGATTCTAGACTCGAAGGGGGTCTCAATATTTTTGGTATTCCTCCTCTGGATTGGCTGAAGTTCAAAATGACTAACAGACACTTAAGTACCAAACCATAATAATATTTATTGACATTATATATACATTTCCAATCAATAGCTACGATTAACTGAGAACTTTATTATGTGTGGCTTTGTTAGACTGCTAGGCCTTATCTGTGTAAATATCCTTGAAATTCAAACTACAGAATTTTCATACATATATATATATATATATATATATATCATCATGTTCTTCGTGTGTCTCATCCTTGGGTTGTAACAGATCTAGGAGTTCATTACATCTCATAATCCTTACATCAGCTTTCCTACCAATCAACTATCCTAGTAGGTCTACAAGTGGCTTTCAGTATGGTAATAAACAATTTCAAGTAGCTATATATACATATTTATATCCCTTTCCAAAATTATCACGTACACACATATATATATATATATATATATATATATATATATATAAATATCTCAGTTAGAAAATCCTTTCCTCAACTACAGACTTGTTCATTATTCCTAATCAATCAATGTAATTAACCATCTTCCGGTATCTAATCCTATAATTCTTTAATTAACAGAGCACTCAATCAGTGTTTTATCCGTTTAAACAATTACTATCACACTAAGTTATACTCTCTATAAATCCAAATTCACTATAATATCACATTCAACTACAATCCTTTGTTACCTAATTAGTCATTCCCCCAAAATTAACTATTATCTCAAAGTATCCTTCCTACCCACTAATAAACTTTTACCATAAGGTCCTACTCTTAATTTCTCTACAATTCTATGTACATGGGTGCAATTACATTTAGCTTTCTTCCATAGGTTAAGTATTTCCCCTAGAGTCCTTCCTTCACTAGCTTAAGATTTTTCCGTACTGAACTATCACTTACTTCAGTTTTCCGAGTGTTCTTTCTATTCTGGGCTGCCGTAACTATCAGCGTAACGGCGTAGATTAGAAGGGGGGTGGTTGTTCATCCTTGGAATACATCAATCTACCTGAGGTTCACTCTCCCATAGGCACTGCTCTGCTGAGTTGAATAAGGATCCTTTCTTACGTCATTTTTTAGAATTCTCCTTGGGCACTCTCCTTCCTTCACTATGAATTGCATCAGCTTCTCACTCTGTTATTTTATTCATTGGCTACTGCTGTATCTTCTTTCTTCCACATGGACACATTCCTTCCCCAACTTTAGACTTACAAAATTTCTCACAAAGAAAATTTCCTTCCCATTACTAAATCATCACCCCAAACTCAACAACGACTCTACCACACGTCTGTCTTCCTCCTTCCTCCGTGCAAAAAGACTCTCTTCAAAACTTTTTTTTTTTTTTTTTCTCTCCACTCTGAATTTCAAAATTTCCTACGCTTTTCCCTCTGACCAATCGCTGACCCTTTCATCCCTTCCCCTGTAATTCCCATTCGTCTCCTATACTCTTCCGCGGGCGTGTCTTCCATCCTTTTTAGAGAAGGCTTCCGGTTTCCAGCAATTTCTGGAACTTTCTAGAAAGGTGACCGGAAATTCCGGTAGTCTAGGAGTTTCTAGATCTTCTTTGTGATTGCCCACCTGTGCCCTGTTTTTGTCTTGCTACACCTGTCGTTAATTGCCCCCGTGAAATTTTAAAGTGTGCACTTAAATTTCATGAGTACCTCCATTACTGAGCTCCATCTCTATCTTCATTGTTCTTTCGGGGCGAAAAGTTGACTCTGATCTGTGCTCATTAACTACGGTCTGCTCCATCAGTGTTTCCTATTGAATCGCGTGTTCGAAACGCTTCCCCCCCCCCGTTGCTACGTTAATCTTCCTCTTGATTAAAGGTAATAGGTGAAATGAGCACAATTAAACCTGGGACTTATCTGAACTATCCTATTCAAATTCTGTTATTAGTTTTGACCTGATATATATTTCAAATGGTTGTCTGTATTAATATTCCTTAATTTTTTTTTCAATATCAATAACCCTCATATTTAAATAACAGTTGTAAGGACAGGTCCTTACAGGACATCTGGGGGGAGTCATTCCCCCTTAGAAACAATATACGCATATTTTTTAAATTTTTTTTATATAAAAAAAAATCACTTATTATTATTATTAGCCATATAGTGCAAGGAAGCCTGAGGCTTATGCTGCACTGGCCAAAAAAAAAAATTTCGGAGTGAGAGAGAGAGAGAGTAGAAAGGAATCACCAAGAAAAAGAAGAATAATGATATCCAGCTCAGGACCTTGGGTGTACCAAGCCCATACTCACCAGATGTGAGCCCTATTGACTTCTTTGAACTAAACTTCTTAAAAACTATATATATATATATATATATATATATATATATTTTTTTTTTTTTTTTTTTTTTACAAAAAGGCTGAAATTCAGTATGCTGTACTCCGTGTGTTACACAACGTAACGAACAGAAGGTTGCGTGAAGGATGTGAACTGAGAAAATAATTACAATTAGAAGGGGAAAAAAAAACACTTATTAGAGAGGTCATGTTTTTAATCGATTTTCATTTTTGTTTAGTGAAAAAAGTTAGATTTTTTTTCCTGTGAAATAATAATAATACATACATACTTCTTTTAACAATTAAAACAAGGGAAATTAAATATTTTTCCGCTGAGTGAATTTTTCGTAATTCTTCATTACTTGCCATTTCTTCGTAAAATTCTTTACAAGAATTAGCAAATTGCACTTAACTTTTAGCTGCTTTCAGCGTTTCTACAGTCAGCTCTGTTTTTGTTGACGTCCACAGCTTATCTACTATCGAAAAAACTCTCCGTTGTACCATTGGTTCCCGGCAAACGTTTTCCATTAAGTATGGGGGCTACATGTCCAATCCGGGACAATTTGCAATGCGGGGCAAACAACTGAAATCCGGGACGTCTGGTCACTTTACCCATAATGGAATTCTCTAAGCTGAAGCCTAGATAATGGAATTTTATGGATAGATATGCCTTAATAGAATTTAAAAACAATAAATGAACAGTTATTTACAGAGATGTAAATATGCGATTACATCTATTTAATGACTAATTCACAGCTGAAAACTTCAAGTACTGTTGATTATCTGTTAACATTCTTAGCAAAGCTTATCTTCGTACTTACCTCTGAGATCCGTATTGGTTAGGATTAAATTTACATAAACCCCAGGGGCTCACACCTGGGGTTTATGTAAATTTATGTAAAGGTGAATATGGGCTTGGCACATCCAGGGTCCTGAGCTGGATATCATCATTCTTCTCTTTCTTGTTTTTTTTTTTTTTTGTTTGTTTGTTATTTGGTTTTTAGGAGCATTAGCAACTAAGGCCATGGTGATTCCTTTCTATTTTCGACTCTCTCTCTCTTTCTCTCAGGGTAACCTGGGATTTTTTTTTTTTTTTTTTTTTGGCTGGTGCAGCATAAGCCTCATGCTTCCTTGGACTCTATAGCTAATAATAATAATAAAGGAAAGTAAAGAGTAAAAATAAGTTCAATTATATTAATTAATTTAAAAATATGTCCCGAGGAAGTGCACCACCTTTTTCCTGGTTGTGACTTATAAAATTATATGAAGAAGACGCGAAGCTTTTCTAAGAACCTTAATAATCTATTTTAATATTAAAATTTATTTTCTTATCATTGCTTTATTATGAAATAGGCACTATTTGAATCTTCACGAGGAAAGACATAGAAAGAAAGAGCTACACTTCTATTACAGTTTCATTTTATTTTCTCTTTCTTTGTTCATTGTTGTCTCAAGGCCAATGGCTAAATAAACGTGGAAATCCATATTTATTTAAGATATGGATAAGGTATTACTAATTTTTACAACTTAGCGATTAACAACTACTTCATTGCAAGCAGCTCCGCGTGTGATATGATTCCAAGTCTTTAGGTATATAAATTTGCATAAAGTAGTGGAACTGTTCACTGTTCCCAGCCTGAAAAGTAGAGGCAATGAAATCTTGTCAGCGCGCGTGTAGCATAGGAGTTACAACCACAATCTTCACCACACCTGGTGGAAAAGGCAGGGTCCGAACCCCATTAATTAATAACGCCAGAAACTTACTGAATTTTTTTTTTTCGCTCGGTGGATAAGTTTGTCGTCTCAGGCGCGGACGTCAAGGTTTTTTTTTCTTCCCTCTAATCTCAGGTTTTCATCCAGATAAACAGGCATATCGACCATTTCCATTTTTTTTTTCATTTATTAATACACACAGTTTATATACATTCATATATATACAAAACTTACATAGATTTATATACACTGATATATACATTTCCATCATCCAGGGCTTGTGTGTGTGTAGCCCTTCTCCACCTTTGTTCTCTGTGTTAGCGAACTCTAGGCCACTTCACCATCAGGGAGCAGTAAACACCTGGGCAGGTAAATCGACCAGGAACACACGCACCTGGGCTTTTAAGTATGGTCTTGGGTAGCGCTACTATGATAGTTTTTTAATGAAGTATTTTATAAAAGTAGCCAGTGAGTGTGACAGAGAGAAACATGTATTCTTGTGCATTAACTCCTTCTTGTACCGTCTGGGCGGGAACTCCCTCCCGCCCACACGGTACACGAAACGAAGTTAGAAAGATGGGCAAAGAAGACACTCATGGCGGACACTACAATGACCTCCATCAAGATCACATCGATAACATTGCATCCAATGCATGGCTCACAAGTGGGACGCTTTTCCCCCCAGACTGAAGGATTCATGCCGGCCATCCAAGACCAGGTTATCAACACCAGAAACTATAGAGAATACATCGCAAAGGAGCCGGAATGTCAGATAACACATGTCGATGATGCCACCTGACCTCATAAACGATCCAACAGGTCACCACGGGATGCAAGATGATCACCCATAGTACACTCGTAGGTACGACCAGGAAGCCAGGATAATACATCAGAAGCTAGCAAGGAAACCAGTTGATCAAAGAAAATGTACCGTATTAAAAGTACGAACCCTAGGCAGTACTGGAAACCCCATCCCATTAGCTGTACTGAGACCGCGCCATAATAACAGACAAGACAATCCGGCACAACAGATCGGACAGACCCTTGTCAACAAGAAAGAAAAGGCTACCTATCTGATTGACATAGCGATGCCCAACACAGTTAACCTCCACAAAACGCAAGAGGAAAAAATCAGGAAATACACAAACCTAAGGAGATCAAAGGTGTGGCATATGCAACAAGTAATGACAATTCCAATCATCGGGTCAACCACAGGTATGGTGCCAAAGACCCTGCATAACAGCCTAGCAGCAATAGGTCTCCCCGAAAACGCCTACAAGGAACTTCAGAAAGTCGCAATCCTCAGCACTTGTAGGATACTCAGAGAGTTCCTCGACTAACAGTAACATCAGACATAACAACCTTCCTGTGTACTTGGTAGCAATACCCGTCACGAGGTGGAACCCAGTCAGAGAGAATTTATAATTATTGAGCTTTAATCATAGTGTAGCAGTGAAACAATCCTCTTATTTTCATCATAGGTAGGGTGGACTATATCCCTGTAGAATCTATCTGGGACCACCCCTGCTGGGACGGAATGTTAGTATGGATTAATGAAACTACAGATTATGAACTAAATAGAGGCATTTGGAGGGTTCAACTACTGAGTCTGGGCGTTGAGTAAGTACTTGGAACACTGTCATGGGTTACAGAAAAGAGAAATCGGTGGGAAAAGATGGACTCAGGGAAGCTGTTCGTTGCAGAACCCATGCTGGCTTTTAACACTCCGTAACTAAAGAATTCTGAAAGTAAAAACAATGACGTTGAAGCTGACAGCATTGGATACAGTGACCATGATTCTACCACATGACACTGGAAAAATATTTTTAGTGATTTTTTTTTTTTTCCAATCATGCTAATAGGCATGTAAACTGATTGAACAATCACAACTGAATGAAAATAATTATTTCCTCACTGATGAAAAAATTCAGCTGAAAGATCCTCTATATTATCCAATGGCGAAATATTTTAAATCTTTACTGTTCTAGTAAAGTAAATGAGTGCTATATTATGAATATTTCATAACGTACCACTTGAACAAATATTGATGTCTTTCTGAGTTTTCTAGTTGATTTACAAACGCGGACTGGCCAGGGATGCTGTATCGACACATGGCCCTTATGTTCGGACCTCTCTGAGACTACCCCCCCCCCAGTTTTTTTGATGCTGGTCTTAACTAGTGATTTTAAAAATAAGTACCAAACTCAACATTAAAATTTATATTGTAAAAGACATTGCAGCTAATTTCTGTTACTAATATATATAAAAAAGGCTTTTTATTCATTCAGCCCGTTGTCCCCGTTTACCATTTTCGTCTTACAAATGTAAATGAATATATTCATTAAATCACTGCACTGTCGATCCTAGGAACGCAATGATTTTCAGATGTGGAATCCACACACTTTTAAGACATGTGGACTCCACAAGTAACATTAGTTTCTGTAAGCAATGTGAGGGGGGGGGGGAATTGTGAATTTTTATTATATTATATTATTTTATTTTTTGTAATTCTCTTTTTAACTTAACTAAAAATTTGAAATTCGCTGAACACCCTATTGACGTCTTTATCACCCCCACATACGCAAATCTGACTACCAATTTCAGAAAATTCCAATTTCTAGTGTGTGTAAAGCGATTGTTAGCAGAACATTAAAGTCACACATTGATTTACAAAAATTTACAAACCTTGTAATGAGCATACAACAACATTTACATAAATACAGCATTTACATAAAAGAAACAAATAATTACATACAAGCATCGCAATTTCCATATACCTATGTAAACCATGCTACTCCATCTCTCTCTCTCTCCTCAATTATTCTCAATATGCGAATTATTAACATCAGTTTGTATCAGTTGTATTTTAAAATAAAATTGACTCCACAAGGATTACTTAATCACTCTCTTACCTTACCAATTTCTTTTCTGTCTTTCTCTTACATCAATAATATTTACTTCAGCTCTTATTACTCTTTACAATCTTTGTTTCTCGCCTCTAACACATGAAGCACATTACATCTGGTACTGTAAGATGTAAAATCTTACATGTTAATATTTTAGAAATGAGTGAGCTTTATTTAAAATAAAAGTTAGGAAATAGCAAAACAGAACGGTAAACATTTTCAGTCACAAATATTATTCTGGGTCACTCACAAGGATTATAAATTGGACAAGGTTGAATTAGAGAAGGGAGCGGTAAACTATTAGCAATTAGAGATACTTCAGACATTTCAGTTCCCACCGTGGCAAAGAATAAACAATAACACGGGAATGGTGACAGCGACAAGTGCGAATACCTATGGGCGTGCAGGTGCGAATAATTATGGCTCTGAGGACCAAGGGGCTATAGACTGAACATCGTGGGACATCCCTTTGTCCCGTGACACCGATAGCGGCCAGGTATTTGCGTCTGACTGTCGGCGAGGGCAAGGTTGTTAGAGCAATGTAAAGATAATCTGCTAAGTTTAACGAGGGTGGCGAAGGTGACGGCGAACTTCAAAGCAGCGGATTGCCTGGGAAAAATTTTGGAGATTTATTAAAATGAGCTCCGAAGATACAGTTTGGGAAAATTTAAAGGACGAATAGGAAATAATGAAAGTTGAACAAAATGAGAATATTGGGTAAACTCAGAAAAAGGGCGTGCAGGAATTATGAGGGGGCGTTGCCGAATTGAGATGACAAAAGTGAGTGAACGGGGAGAGAGAAGAAAGACAGAGTTGAGAATTTGTTAGTGTTTGGTGAAAATGGGTTAAGGGGACACAGACAGTTGAGAATTTGTTAGTGTTTGGTGAAAATGGGTTAAAGACACAGACAGTTGAGAATTTGTTAGTGTTTGGTGAAAATGGGTTAAGGAGACAGACAGTTGAGAATTTGTTAGTGTTTGGTGAAAATGGGTTAAAGACACAGACAGTTGAGAATTTGTTATTGTTTGGTGAAAATGGCTTAAAGAGACACACAGTTGAGTTTCGTTGGTGTTTATGTGAAAATGAGTTAGGAAAGTGACATAGTCGAGTTTTTGTTAGTGTTTTGCGAAAATGGGTTAAAAAGAACAGAGTTGGGCTTTTGTTGGCGGTTTGTGGAGATGAGTTAGGAAAGACAGAGTTGGGTTTTGACAGTGTTAGTGGAAAAATTTGAGTAATAAGTTGTGTGGGTTAGATAAGTCCTGTCCTGTCCTGTCAGCCAGTTAGGAAAGATCTGACAAGTTAAGATGGAGTAGGGAAGGGTTAGATAATTTTAGTGCAGTCAGTAAGTTAAAGAAAAGTTAGTGGAGTTTAATAATAGAAGAGAACAGTCGAGTAGTCCGTTATTGGAAGGCAAGGGTAGTGGCCCGTATGCAAATAAGTCTGTCCGTATTGGAAGGCAAGGGTAGTGGCCCGTATGCAAATAAGTCTGTCCGTATTGGAAGGCAAGGGTAGTGGCCCGTATGCAAATAAGTCTGTCCGTATTGGAAGGCAAGGGTAGTGGCCCGTATGCAAATAAGTCTGTCCGTATTGGAAGGCAAGGGTAGTGGCCCGTATGCACATAAGTCTGTCCGTATTGGAAGGCAAGGGTAGTGGCCCGTATGCAAATAAGTCTGTCCGTATTGGAAGGCAAGGGTAGTGGCCCTTATGCAAATAAGTCAGTCCGTCGTCGGAAGGCAAGGGTTGTGGCCCGTATGCAGATGAATGAAGTGTAAAGAGAATAAGCCAGTCCGTCGTCTAAAGGCAAGGGTAGTAGCCCGTATGCAAACGACTGAAAAGTGTATGGAGAAATAACCTGTCCGTTATAGGAAGGTAGTGAAAGTGGCCAGCATACAAATAAGTGTTGTGCACTGAGAGAAATAACCCTAGTCCATCATCTGAAGGCAGTGATAAAGGCAAGGTGCAGATAAGTGAGCTGAGAAGATCAAGTTGTAATTCCTAGTCCGCCACAATAGCTGAACCGAAGACTAAGTAGCAGTATCGAAGACGAGCCCATAATTTCCTAAAAGACACAATGATGCCCTATCCAGACGTAGACTACAGCCATGGAGAAACTTGAAGTTCTGAGATGAATGCAGTTGGTAAACGATGATGCCATTCCCAGACAAGGAACTGAAGGCCCCAAAACGGAGAAGTAAAATTAAGTAAGTGACTAGTTATATAGTATTCTCCCTCACAAATAAAGACTGTTGGAACTCTAATATCAGATTAGTATAACGTTTAGAAGGATGTTAAGGGAAGGATGTACAAAGATATAAATATATACATAAACATAGTGATAAGTCAGATGATAGTTTTGGATTTTGATTAATGTATAATTAGACATATGTAGGAAGGCAAAGGAGGGAAAATTGATATTTGTTATTAGTTGTTGTTTAACTTAAAGGTATGATATATTTTGGAAGGTAAGGGTAGAGAAATACAGAGAAAGAATTAGTCTTATGAATGTAGCTAACACTTGGGACCAGCATTAGTCCAGAAATTGGTGTCAAATGTACTATCTGTCTTGATTAAAGAAAGTTGTGAAGTTATATTTCCCAAGACAATATGGGACAATAATTAAATTAGAAATTAAGAGTAAATTTTCCTAAATCAATTTATAAGGTAAGAATAAGATTTACATAAGAGAAAGAGTGTGAACTAAACCTCTTAAATAATTATTGTTCATGTGTGGAGAAGGAAGAAACTAAAATAAGTTTATGTAATGATATTGACTGAGTTGTATTGAAGTGGATAACCTTGTTTAGAGTAAAACCACTGTATTTAATTGCCATATATAATTGTTTAACACAGACAGATTTGAGAAATAAAAATATGTGCTTGAGAGTGATAATTCTTATATTGTGTATATAAGTGTAAATAAAATGTTATGTTATATATTAATGTGTGTGTTGTTTGTCATTCTTGAACACTCAGCCTGTCCGAAGGGAGTTATAATTAATTAAGAAGTTCCCTCGAATTTGGAATTCTCCTGTAAAGTAAAGTCAGATGTGTAAGTGGGGAAATTATACTAAGGTGGAAAACACATATAAGGGAACAAATAAAATACATAAATAAAATAAATATATAAATTACAATCATTGAATTCCACCCCCCACAATTGGCGAGCCAGCCAGGATTAATTCCTAATCGGAAGGCTGTGTTCAGGATGACAAAGCAATTTTAGAACAGTTGCTGAAACTGAAAAAAAAATTCAGCTGGCGAGCCAGAACAGTAGGGATAAATTAACAGGAGATTGATAAAGATAGAGCAAAGAATGGTAGTAGAAATGTGTTAAATAATGTTTAATAAATGAAGACGTTAACATAAAATAGATGTGGATGTGAATTCATATAGATATGGATTATTCAAAAGTTATTATGGATTGATTGTATGGTAAATTGACTATTGATAGATTAACAGGAGATTGATGAAGATAAGGCAAGGAATGGTAAGAGCAAATGTGTTCAATATTGATTAATAAATAAAAAGTGTAAGCACCATATAGATGTTGATTATTCAAATGTGGATTTGAATACATATATAGATGTGGATTATTCAAAAGTGGTTGTGAATTAATTGTATGGGAAATTGAATATTGATAGCATATTATTGTTAATTGAAAGTCAGTTAATAAATTAGATTGATTAAAGGAGGTTGATTAATATTGAAGGTTTAAGTGAAGTGAATTATTATTAATTGATTAATGATAGTTGATTATTATTGATTAAGTGATAAATTGTAATTGAGTATTGATGATTGCTTAGTTGTGATTAATAAGTATTGAGTGATAAATAAGTAATTGATTATTGACGATTACTTTATGATGGTTGATTACTGTTGATTGACAAATTGGGGTTGAATCAGCATTGTTCATTTAGTGAAGCTGATGAGTATTGATTGTTTAAATTGAAGTTGATTAGTATTGATTGTTTAAATTGAAGTTGATTAGTATTGATTGTTTAATTGGTTAGTCGTAGTAGATTACTGTTTAATTGGAATAATCGATAAGATTATAATTTTTGGAGGGTATATATTGTAACAATGCTTCTAAGATTACAGATGGCTACTAGTGAAAATAGAAATATAAGGAAGGAATCCCTAAGGGCAAACTCCAACATAGGGAATAGTTTAAATGGGTCCATAAAGCTTAGTAAGTATTTAAGAAACTTAATAGGGACCTGTAAAAGGGATAAGAAATTAGAATATTTAGAAAAACAGATAGCTGAGTTTGTAGTCAAATTAGCAAACCTGTTAAGAGAATTCCGTTCCAGGAGGTAAGATAGTTTAAATTGTATATATTGTATATAGTAGGAATATAGTAGTCTATGTTGTATTTAGTAGGAATATGAATTACATGTAGATAGAAAATTTTCGGAGAGAAGGGAGTATTATAAAAAAATTTACACAAGTATAAATTTTTTCTTGGAGGGCGGAAGGTATGTAAGATGTAAAATCTTACATGTTAATATTTTAGAAATGAGTGAGCTTTATTTAAAATAAAAGTTAGGAAATAGCAAAACAGAACGGTAAACATTTTCAGTCACAAATATTATTCTGGGTCACTCACAAGGATTATAAATTGGACAAGGTTGAATTAGAGAAGGGAGCGGTAAACTATTAGCAATTAGAGATACTTCAGACATTTCAGTTCCCACCGTGGCAAAGAATAAACAATAACACGGGAATGGTGACAGCGACAAGTGCGAATACCTATGGGCGTGCAGGTGCGAATAATTATGGCTCTGAGGACCAAGGGGCTATAGACTGAACATCGTGGGACATCCCTTTGTCCCGTGACACCGATAGCGGCCAGGTATTTGCGTCTGACTGTCGGCGAGGGCAAGGTTGTTAGAGCAATGTAAAGATAATCTGCTAAGTTTAACGAGGGTGGCGAAGGTGACGGCGAACTTCAAAGCAGCGGATTGCCTGGGAAAAATTTTGGAGATTTATTAAAATGAGCTCCGAAGATACAGTTTGGGAAAATTTAAAGGACGAATAGGAAATAATGAAAGTTGAACAAAATGAGAATATTGGGTAAACTCAGAAAAAGGGCGTGCAGGAATTATGAGGGGGCGTTGCCGAATTGAGATGACAAAAGTGAGTGAACGGGGAGAGAGAAGAAAGACAGAGTTGAGAATTTGTTAGTGTTTGGTGAAAATGGGTTAAGGGGACACAGACAGTTGAGAATTTGTTAGTGTTTGGTGAAAATGGGTTAAAGACACAGACAGTTGAGAATTTGTTAGTGTTTGGTGAAAATGGGTTAAGGAGACAGACAGTTGAGAATTTGTTAGTGTTTGGTGAAAATGGGTTAAAGACACAGACAGTTGAGAATTTGTTATTGTTTGGTGAAAATGGCTTAAAGAGACACACAGTTGAGTTTCGTTGGTGTTTATGTGAAAATGAGTTAGGAAAGTGACATAGTCGAGTTTTTGTTAGTGTTTTGCGAAAATGGGTTAAAAAGAACAGAGTTGGGCTTTTGTTGGCGGTTTGTGGAGATGAGTTAGGAAAGACAGAGTTGGGTTTTGACAGTGTTAGTGGAAAAATTTGAGTAATAAGTTGTGTGGGTTAGATAAGTCCTGTCCTGTCCTGTCAGCCAGTTAGGAAAGATCTGACAAGTTAAGATGGAGTAGGGAAGGGTTAGATAATTTTAGTGCAGTCAGTAAGTTAAAGAAAAGTTAGTGGAGTTTAATAATAGAAGAGAACAGTCGAGTAGTCCGTTATTGGAAGGCAAGGGTAGTGGCCCGTATGCAAATAAGTCTGTCCGTATTGGAAGGCAAGGGTAGTGGCCCGTATGCAAATAAGTCTGTCCGTATTGGAAGGCAAGGGTAGTGGCCCGTATGCAAATAAGTCTGTCCGTATTGGAAGGCAAGGGTAGTGGCCCGTATGCACATAAGTCTGTCCGTATTGGAAGGCAAGGGTAGTGGCCCGTATGCACATAAGTCTGTCCGTATTGGAAGGCAAGGGTAGTGGCCCGTATGCACATAAGTCTGTCCGTATTGGAAGGCAAGGGTAGTGGCCCATATGCAAATAAGTCTGTCCGTATTGGAAGGCAAGGGTAGTGGCCCTTATGCAAATAAGTCAGTCCATCGTCGGAAGGCAAGGGTTGTGGCCCGTATGCAGATGAATGAAGTGTAAGGAGAATAAGCCAGTCCGTCGTCTAAAGGCAAGGGTAGTAGCCCGTATGCAAACGACTGAAGTGTATGGAGAAATAACCTGTCCGTTATAGGAAGGTAGTGAAAGAGGCCAGCGTAAAAATAATTAGTGTAAGGAGAATAAGCCTGTCCGTCGTCTAAAGGCAAGGGTAGTAGCCCGTATGCAAACGACTGAAAAGTGTATGGAGAAATAACCTGTCCGTTATAGGAAGGTAGTGAAAGTGGCCAGCATACAAATAAGTGTTGTGCACTGAGAGAAATAACCCTAGTCCATCATCTGAAGGCAGTGATAAAGGCAAGGTGCAGATAAGTGAGCTGAGAAGATCAAGTTGTAATTCCTAGTCCGCCACAATAGCTGAACCGAAGACTAAGTAGCAGTATCGAAGACGAGCCCATAATTTCCTAAAAGACACAATGATGCCCTATCCAGACGTAGACTACAGCCATGGAGAAACTTGAAGTTCTGAGATGAATGCAGTTGGTAAACGATGATGCCATTCCCAGACAAGGAACTGAAGGCCCCAAAACGGAGAAGTAAAATTAAGTAAGTGACTAGTTATATAGTATTCTCCCTCACAAATAAAGACTGTTGGAACTCTAATATCAGATTAGTATAACGTTTAGAAGGATGTTAAGGGAAGGATGTACAAAGATATAAATATATACATAAACATAGTGATAAGTCAGATGATAGTTTTGGATTTTGATTAATGTATAATTAGACATATGTAGGAAGGCAAAGGAGGGAAAATTGATATTTGTTATTAGTTGTTGTTTAACTTAAAGGTATGATATATTTTGGAAGGTAAGGGTAGAGAAATACAGAGAAAGAATTAGTCTTATGAATGTAGCTAACACTTGGGACCAGCATTAGTCCAGAAATTGGTGTCAAATGTACTATCTGTCTTGATTAAAGAAAGTTGTGAAGTTATATTTCCCAAGACAATATGGGACAATAATTAAATTAGAAATTAAGAGTAAATTTTCCTAAATCAATTTATAAGGTAAGAATAAGATTTACATAAGAGAAAGAGTGTGAACTAAACCTCTTAAATAATTATTGTTCATGTGTGGAGAAGGAAGAAACTAAAATAAGTTTATGTAATGATATTGACTGAGTTGTATTGAAGTGGATAACCTTGTTTAGAGTAAAACCACTGTATTTAATTGCCATATATAATTGTTTAACACAGACAGATTTGAGAAATAATAATATGTGCTTGAGAGTGATAATTCTTATATTGTGTATATAAGTGTAAATAAAATGTTATGTTATATATTAATGTGTGTGTTGTTTGTCATTCTTGAACACTCAGCCTGTCCGAAGGGAGTTATAATTAATTAAGAAGTTCCCTCGAATTTGGAATTCTCCTGTAAAGTAAAGTCAGATGTGTAAGTGGGGAAATTATACTAAGGTGGAAAACACATATAAGGGAACAAATAAAATACATAAATAAAATAAATATATAAATTACAATCATTGAATTCCACCCCCCACAGTACCTTCTTATCTCAATAACATTCCCTATAGGTCACCCATTCTACCTTAATTAACATCTTGGTCAACCCTAGTTATCATCTTAATCATCCCTCTTTACTGATGAGGTTTTCCTATTAATAAAATTTATTTCTCCTTGTTTGGCACTTTGCCTAATTTAATGACCTTGTTTGGCACTTGGTCTAATTTAATGACATAGGTTAACCTATCCTTACAGTACTACCCTTTTAAATATAATTTCTTTGCTAATTCCTTTATATTATTACTTTGATTTTACTACTCCTAAATCACCCTTACATTTATTCATAATCATTAACAACAGGAATGCTCCTCTCTCAATTTTTTCTCTCCCCGAACTTTCTTTTACAAGGACTATCACTCAACTATCACAGAGCTAGGTTATGAGTCCTTGAGTTCAGGATTCAATAGAGGAACAAGGAACAGACTTACTTTCCGACATTGCCACTACTTCCAATGTCCTTGCGTTCAGGTTTCCTACGTGGCTGACAGGCTTGCTTCAGTTTCTTGGGCACTCCGGTTTTCCTTCGAGGCTGACAGGCATGCGTTCACTTCTGGGGCACTCTTCACATGATGCACCTTTTTGTGTAGACGATATATTCACAGGAGCACATACTTGGCTCATTCTCTGCGGTCGACACTAGAACCCATTAGCAGTTCCTTCGCGAGGTTTCCTTCAAATTCTTCACAATGGCCTACGTTACCAAACTCGCCTACCTATATTTCAACCCGCAACTCACGACCTTCACCTCTTAGACCACATCACAGAGAAGTCAGACACAGAATGCTCTTCTCTCAATTTTTCGCTTCCCGAACGCCACTCTTCCCCTCAAGTTTGGAACGCCTCCCCCAAGGACTCCAATCAATCCCAATTTTCTGTTTAAATTTCCATTCCTTTCCATCTGCCAACACAATTTTCCGAAGCTGTCTCCCCAACGCTCAAGCTAACCTTTTTCTCGAACTTTCTTATTTTTTTTTTTTTCTCACAGGAAGCATGACCCTTTCATGTCCACCGGCAACCTCCATAAGCACTAATTTTCGTTTCACACCTTTCTCTCTAAATGTATCCGAACACCCAAATATCAGTCAACCTGACGCAGTTTTATTTTGATGCGAAAACTGGACGTCCACTCATTTCCTCTTTTGGTTCTAACGGTGTCATAGATCAAAGGAGGTGCTTCGTATAATCCCGTTTCACGTCTTATTGTTTTTCCTGAAGCAACCCCTTCACGCCCGTTGTCAAATGACACCCCTTTACCTAGTACTGCTGTCCCTGTTTGCTCTCTCGTATTATTTGAATTACTTGTTTACCCCTTTGCTACTATTCTTAATTCTCACGCTTAAAACTGTCCATCTAGCGTTCTTCAAACTTTAAACTTACTTCTAGCAAAAAAAAAAAAAAAAAAAACAAATATTCTTATTTAAATTTGTAAGATCTATTTCTTACAACATGTTTCTGTAAAAGTAGGAATTTTTTGCGGTTTCAGTATTTGTGATTTCATCTCTGATTTTTCATCCAGACAGTTGAATTGAATGCAGAGGCGTAGCTACCATGGTACAAGAATGAGAAAACGTAAGAGCACCATGAAAACGGAGTAGCCACAATTCTGCATATCCAACCGGGCTAGCCGGGTGGGTAAAGTGCCTGCCTGGAATCCCAAAGGTCGCGGGTTCGATTCCCGCCTGGGGCTTGGATCAAAGTACTGCAAAAACCTTGGGAGGTGCATTATGGCCACAGAAACCTATGCGCCAACAACTACTAAAAAAAAAAAAAAAAAAGTTCTGCATAGATAATTTTTTAAATTATTATTATTAGCTATATGGTGCAAGGAATCCTAAGGCTTATGCTGCACCAGCCAAAAAAAAAAAAAAAAAAAAAAAAAATCTCGAATTATCCTGAGAGAGAAGTAGAAAGGAATCACCAAGAAAGATAAGAATGATGATATCCAGCTCAGGACCCTGGGTGTGCCAAGCCCATACTCACCAGATGTGGTTATTATGTAATAGTGGACAACCACCTTACGCTCATTGAAAGCTCATTTAGAAAAATATAAAATACGTATTAGGAAATCTTATTGCAACTACAGTTACTTTTTTTAAAAAAATCTGCACATTAACTGATGTTATACATTGTTTATTTTTGTGTCAAATTTTTACCATCTTTTTATATTTAAGATTTATTGAATATTACTTAATGTACATTATAAATAATATTTTTAAGAGTTAATAATATTTTTATTAACACAAAATGCATGACATCATTCTTCTCTTTCTTGGTGATTCCCTTCTACTTCTCTCTTTCTCTCTCTCTGGGTAAATTGGTTTGTTTTTTTGTTTTTTTTTTTTGCTTGTGCAGCAAATCTTCGGCTTCCTTGCACCATATAGCTAATAATAATAATAATAATAATAATAATAATAATAAAGAGGGATTTTCAGTTTTATTTGCATCGGGTCCCTTTAATCTTACTACTCTGTGCTTTAATTCTAGGTACGCCAGGCTTGGCTGCTAGACACAGAGTAGAAAGACATCAGCTATGTTATGTATGGCCTTGACACTTATCTAATAGCTGGAAAGTACACATCTGCCTTGAAGGTCACTTATTAAATGCCTCATTTCCGGATAAAAAATCAGCAATCTGTGTGCTTGAGTTCTGTAGGGGCAGAAACACACTATTATCACGTCACGTGAATCTCGTCATGTTCCTGTCACAGAGTAGCACTCTGTGGTCCCTGTTTAGTGTAAAGTGCGAAGTCGGTCGGAGAAGAAACTGTAACGTAGGGTGGCCAGATTAAAAATTTGATATCGAGGTACTCATGCTTACGTTTGGGGTATTCATTCCTCGTTCAGGGGTACTCGCATTATATCTTAAAAAAACCGAACAATTCTAATAATAATCATTTTATTTCTATATTTTGTTGATTTTTACAAATTCGTGGAATTCAAAATTGGTCAAATTTTAATAAAATTAACCGAATTATAGCCCGTGCTTTAATTCGTTTAATTCGAAAAATTTTATTGTAAAAGTTATAAACACTAAAGGAAACTTTTATAAATATTAACATCAAATGTTTTACATAAATGTTTACAATACATATTCAATAAACCTGATTTATTTTATCAAAAATAAAATATTTACCTAGCAATACTGTTCATTTGAGCGAATTTTCTTTAACAGTTTTTAATTTTTTAGTTCTTATGCGTAAAATTCTTTGCATGACCTATTGTGATTGGTTTTCTGCAACAGTTCTCCTTCAACATTCTTATTTCTATCCTGTTTCCACGCGTTAAACATTGATCTAAATACTTGCTCACGCATTACATTTGAGTGAGGTAAAGCAAACACAAAATTAATATTTTTTTCTGTATTACGTACTTCGTACGCATTTAAAATTTTTATCCAAACATCTGTGGTATTTTTGAGGTCTTTTGTCTCAATATTTCTACGGAATGATTTCAACAGAACATATTCTTCATACAGCAAATCGATATTGATATTAGGAATTTTAAATAAAAAAAAGTTTATTGCTGAGCCTTAAACCATTACAACGAAATAAAAAAAGTCAAATAGAATGTAAAAGGTTACAAAGTAAGCATAATATAAATATTCTATAAACCTCTTTGTAAATAGGATAGAATGTCGTATTTGAGTCGGGTGCATTTCAACAACAACTTTATCGTCAGTTAATTCTTTCTTCCTAAATAATCATCTCAACAGGTTGTTTTATGATTTCTGCTTTTTTCAAATTCCCCATTTCAAATGTTAAAAAAGGAGTTTTTTGGAAATTTTATTATACTTCCAAAAGGGGTACGTCTGGCAACCTGTAATGTTGTATATATGTCATTCTCTTTGAGGATAGCTGAAGCGAAATGAATTGCCCCAGTTCATCTCCCTCTTCAGATTTTGAAGATTTAGAAAATGTATGTGCTTCTCTTCTAGCCGAGAAAACAAAAGAGTACGCAACGGATACACGACATCAACTGGAAGAGAACAGAAAAAGGCGAATTCCATCATTTACTGCAGGACTTTAAGAAGATGAAAATCGTTTTAGGATGTATTTACGAATGAATAAAGAAGAATTTAATTTCCTATACTGTATATTCTAATTAAAGATGACATTCAAAGGAAAAAAACGCAATTTCAAAATTAAATCAGCGCTAAAGAAAAATTAGTTATATGTTAAAGGAAAGTTGAAATACTGCACGTTTAATTTTGAATAAGGCCTTATTCTGTCAAAATACGAAACAAACATTTTTAATGAAATTTAATTACAACAAAAAACTACTTCTCAACCCTAAAAATTTAACTTGTAATAAATTGTTATGAGTTGTGCAAATTGAAATGATCGACTTGTTCATCCTAAAAATTTAACTTGTAATAAATTGTTATGAGTTGTGCAAATTGAAATGGTCGACTTGTTCATCCTAAAAATTTAACTTGTAATAAATTGTTGAGTTGTGCAAATTGAAATGATCGACTTGTTCATCCTCTCAATTTGCAATTCTGTTGGTCTATTTTCCTTCTTTGGCCATTTTTGAGCATCCCTGTGACTGGACATTTGCGGGAGTATGCCGAGTAGCTGGTCGAAGTGGTGGGTGCTTCGGAATAGGCACAGGAACAACGTCCTTGATGTTGTTGTTATTTATTTTCGGATATTCTTACTTGTGCACTGAAAACAGATTGTTTACTTCTAATTTAATTTTCTATTAGCATTTCCTCCATTTTCCTCTTGTCACGCCTAACGAAATTTCTGCTCGAACAGAAAAATCTGACTTCCAGACAATGCCATTCGGTCTTGAAGCCCGACGGGTTAGCTTGTGAATACAGCCAATTAGAACACTGCATCTCCGAGCAATAAACTATTGGTAAATATAGCTCCCCCACATTTGACGTTAGATATGTATACGAGTGAAGTCTCGTGAAAAGTTTTGCGATTGAAAGTATTAAAATTTTTCTCATCAATATTTAAGCTTGAAACAAACGTAAGGGTACGTTGTACTTGTACATCGGAAGTTTATGTATCAACTTACTCTGTTTTTTTGAAAATATTTGAAAAGTGAAACCCATGTTTCAATATTCGATGCCAAAAGCAATTTTTTTTGAAGCGAAATTGAAAAAAAAACGTCATTGCTACTTTGCTTTGCATTCTTAGCCAAAGACCTCTAATAATCTGCCTCAGTTTATTTCACATCCTTAGTGACTTGATTGCAGACCCCCGTATACTTACTGTAGGATTCTCTGTCCCATAATAATTTATAACCATCCTAGCATTTTTCTCTGCCACTAATCTCATTAGTTCATCTGACATCTATTTAGGTCTGAACCTTGAACTAGTAGTATAAAAAGCCTAGTAACTTCTACTAATACTTACCTGAAAACTTCCTACATAGTATTTAGTAATGTCATCAGGTTGGTCCCGCAGAATGGAATTTGAAATCTAAGATCATTGTAGTAATCTTTACAAAGAAAAATTCCTTCCCTTTATTCTTGTTAATTAGATATATTTTAAGTCAATCGCTCATTAACAGATTATGATCACTGCCACCTAGTGGTGCCTTTATATGTAGATTCTTAATGCATGAAGAGACACTTTTGATAACCACATCAATAGCATTACTTTTCCTTTTCTTTATGCTAGTATAGAAAACATTCTTTCAGTAAATCCATGGTAGCTCTGACTATGTGAGTGACCAGCTCATTTCCAGTTAATATCTTAAAAATGAAAGTTAAAATCCTCTATTATAAGACATTCTGATTTATTGGCCCATTGTATTTATTTGTTTAGTTATTCATTATACTCATCACAATCATTCAGCTGTGGGAAAACAATAGGCATTTTAACTAGACACCATTCTATAGGAGCACTATAGAATTGTGGTTTATGTAATCACCATCCTATAGTTCTCCTGTATCAGTAACTGAAAATGAGCAAAGCTTGATAAGAGTGGTTTGCTTATTGCTAAGAGATTAATGATTTTCATAAAAGATTAATTGTTCCAGATTTCATTTTTTAACTTTCCTTTACAATCAGTTTTATTTTTATTTAAAAAAAAAATGCTCCAACTGGAATGCATTTCAGGATGATTAAGGTTGGTTTTTTGAACAAATGAAACATCTCATAAGTTTTTAAATACTTTTATCTCTATTTTATTGTGATCAATTAGCCAAACAGGTACTGACATGAGTTACATAATAAGAATCGCTTGATGTTTTTAATATTCAGTTAGTAAGACATTAACTAGTCACCATTGAGCTATAGTTATAATCAGTATTGTTCAATAAAATAAAATTCAGACTAGTGTTGGCTAACCCTGATCTATTCCATTAAACTGCATGTAAATTTTGTTTTAGTAACGTGAACTAACTTGTAACTAATATGACAATTAATAATGTATTTCTTAACAGGTTTGACAGCTGCAAAATGGCTGAAAGAATCTGGAGTGAAAGTTGTTGTTTTGGAAGCCAGGGACAGGGTGGGAGGACGGACTCTAACAAAACATGTAAGTTTTATTAATTGTAAACACTGTATATCTTTTAGTTTAGTTCAGACAAGTAAGCATAATAACACATTTAAATTATGAATAACTACACTCTTCATTATTTATGATAGATAAATTAACTAAAAGATAAGGCTAATAACTCTTAACTATAGAGGTGCTTTTCACAGGTATGTGGTCTACTAGATTTCTATCAAATTTATTTATATAGGTAATCAGTATTAAATAATAGTTTTATATTATTAAATATGATAATATTTTATTTAATATAATAATATTAAATTTAATTTTATGTTATCATATGAATATATATTACTAACATAATATATTATTTATGAAAGTGGCTCAATATATCTCACTTCAGTCACTTGTTAGAACCAGTTTCTAGTTATTTAACCTTCCATCACTCGCACCCTCAACTTGTGTGGCATCTCTGAAACATCCTTTTTGTTATAATTATAAGAAATAAATTTTTGCCTTTTTTACTGAATTGATAATGGCGATCTATTAATTATGATTTGCTAAAACCTAATTAAAAATATTGAGTGAAAATAAATGAGAGAAATCAATATAGTAATAATAATTTTTTTTTCTCGATCGATTATTTTAATTTTCAAGGTGATTTCTATCTCTTGATTAAACCACAGATGTTTGCATGTTGTTTGATTGATGTAACATGAACATCTGTATTTTTATAACCTATTTGTTTTTAACTGCCAAAAACAATAACTCTATGGCAAGATTAGACACCTGTCACACGTTTCAGAGACACCACTTAGGAATGGGAATTGCTTAGAAGAAAGATAGATGCTTTTCTTCACCTACTGTTTGTTAAATGCCAAACAAAAAAAAATTAATGTCTCATATTATTCTTCTACTAGTCATATAGTTCCCTGAGGAGCTGTTGTGGCCATCAATAAAATCCTCCAAATGAATCGATCATAGGCTATATGAGCGACATCGCAAAATGTCATGCCCAAAAGTTCACGCATCCTAACCTTCCCACCTCTCAGCCCATCTGCTCACCTTTTCTAGATCCTGTTGCAGTAGTGTACTGACATTAGTGTCATTAAGAACCCTGCCAACCTTCATATCATCTGCAAACTTGGATATTAAGCCTGATATACCATCATCAATGCCGCCATAGCCTAGTGGTCAGACGCATGGGTGCATAACTACACATGCCTAGAGTGACCGGGGTTCAAGCCCGTGACTGCTGAATACGGTGCTGTTTCTTGTATTCTGTGTATCTTGTAAACTCCTCTGACCGTTTGGTCGTCCCGGAGTATAAACAGAAAATTTATTTATTTATTTATCATTTATAAATACAGAAAACTACAATAGACCCAACACTGAACCCTGAGGGACTTCACTAATAACATTATTCCATGAAGAGCAGTGTCCATTGATTACCACTGTCTGTCTTCTCCCACTCAACCATCCCTTTATCCCTAACAGCAATTTGCCTTCAATACCACACTGCTCCAATTTGTGCAGCAGTCTTCCATGTGCAACATTATCAAAAGCCTTTCTAAGATCCAAATATATGATATCAAAGTTATTGTTTTCATCCAGTTCCTTTGTGACTACATCATAATATCCAATCAAATTAGTCAGACAAGACTTCCCCTTAATAAAACCATGCTGTATCCGAGCTATAACTGAAGTCTTGTCTAGGTGATCCTGCAGTGCTTCTTTAACCAGTGCCTCCATTAATTTTCTTGGAACAGCAGTTAAACTAACAGGTCTGTAATTACCTGTGTCTCCCTTTGATTCTCCTTTGTGGATTTGGGTAACATTTGCACATCTCCAGTCCATGGATACCTCCCCTGAGTCCAAGGAAGCTCTCATAATTATGGCTAAGGGTTTGCTTACTTCTTTTGCCACCTCCTTTAATATAACTGGATAGATTCCATCCACCCCAGGTGCCTTTCTTATGTTTATCATCAACAATTTCTCCTCCAATTTACTCTCAGTTATTACTCTCAGTTATTACAAGATTATCTAGCTTACTGCCAGAGTTGAATACACCTCTGGCATTCCTCTCGCTGAATAACTCCTCATGTGTGAATGTAGAAACAAAATATTCATTTAGTTTGTTAGCTACCTGAGCAGTATCATCAACAGTTGAACCATCGATATCAAGTCCTTGAGGTTGACACAGACATTCTCTCAGATATGGCAGACAAGCTGTACTTCCTATCCTGGAGTCTAAAATGCTGATGGAACTGATATTCAAGTGGACGCAATTTTGGCTAAATCCGGACGGTCTGTGACAGACAAATCCTTTGCTTGCACTTTCACGGTGGCGGGACTGTTAGTTGTTGTTGTTATTTGGTTTTTAGGAGCATTAGCAACTAAGGCCATATTGCTCCGGGATATGCGGTGGTCATTCCCTGACCTTTCCGCGTCCTTCGTATTTGGTGGTGACGGGCTCGAACCCCGGTCTAATCAAGAAGCGTGTGCTACGCACTGCTGCTCCTTCCCACCTGGCTACGGAGGCACCCGGGACTGTTGGTAATCCTGGGTATAACCTCCATACACAAGTACATGGTGGGTGACCACGCAGGTATGAACCAACGTAAGCAGGAGTCAAGGTGTGGCACCCACACCACATGGAGGAATGCTGCCCCTCTATGTTATCAGGCAGTACTATGTGGTAGATGACTCATCAACCGGTGCAATACCACCACTTTGCTTATTGGAGGCTTGAAGTGGTAGAACCCATGTTTAGTCTCTAGAGCTAAGTTCCGGTCAACCCTTCTCCATCTCTTCCATCATGCAGTATGATTGATGACTTTTTAGGTTATCATGAACATCGTGGCGAGATCCATTATTTCTTACATTTCGAGGTTACAGCTCTACAACAGTGTTTGCAGGCCGGCCGCTAGTTAGTACACCGGACCGAACCTATTAGTAACTCTCTAGGAGGCTTCCAGATCAGCTAGTGTATAATCTTGTTACCTCTACTGTGCTAGATAGTGACTGGAGGGAGTCCGAGTAGTGTGTACGTGGGGTGCATTGTTGAAGCCATTTCGTTAAACTCCTTGCACAATGCAAGGAGTTTAACGAAATGAGGCGACAACTCAGTGTTGTTATGGGCTTATATGACAGCTTGGAGGACAGGGTGGATGCCCTCAGAGTATCTAAAGTGAGGGCCCATCAAACTCTCAGCTGCCCACATCAACGCCAGAGCTTGCACTTGGTCATCACGCAACACAGCGGCAACCCCCAAGGCAGCATGCGCTGGTCCTACAGGAACTAGTAGTTGTTGGTGACTCTATTGTCAGGGAAACGGGGAACATGCTTTGTAAAAAGGATAGATGGAACAGGACCAGGGTATGTCTACCAGGGACAAAGGTTGATGATGTTGTAGAGCGGATATCATCTTTTAAGGGCACAAAATTTGATATAGTTGTACACATTGGCACTAATGCTATTAAGAGTAGGAGACCGGCAGAATTACTGAACAAGTACAGGTTACTGTTGAAAAAAAGCCATGAATTAGGATTGAATTTGAAAGTGTCTGCAATCCTGCCCAGACACGATAGGAGGGAGTATATGATGAGAGCCTTGTCAATCAATTTGACCCTGGAAAGACTGTGCAAGGCTCTAGGGGTAGAATTTTTTTCAGCCTGATCTGTACTTGCTAACAGAAGAGACTGCTTCTACAGGGATGGGATACACTTAAATAGAAAGGGTGCAAAAATATTTGCTGATGCTATCGAGGCAGTGTTAGGTGGGTCGGAAAACTGCTAGCTTGGGGGGATACAAGGACTAATATATTAACAATAGCCACTGGCAGAGGTGGAAGTGATTGTTGCACTGCTTCTATTGGAATGAGCAGAAGCCTGAAAAACAAGGTTCAGGATATTTCAGAGACTGCTGGGAGTCATTGCGGTACAAGTAAACACATAGGTTGTGTTAGGGTAGCTAAGAATAGAAACAGTTGCATGTATACTTGTGTATACACCAAAGCAATGAGTTTGGTAAATAAATTTGATGAATTTGAGGTATTGCTCAAAGCATCAAAGGCGGATATTGTTGGGATATCAGGACGTGGTGTAATACAGATATACGGAATGCATAACTGGAATTTGGGGAGTATAACATCTACAGAAAGGATAGACAGGATAGGAAGGGAGGAGGGGTTATGCTATTAGTTAAGAAACACCTAAAATCCAAGGAAGTGAAGCCAGTCGACATCGCAGGACAGTGCAGTGTCGAGTCATAAGCAGTGTCGAGTCATTGGTGTGACATAAGCATTGGAAGATCAAAAATTGAGAGTAGGAGTGTGCCATTGGTCTAATGACTCTGATGAGTATAATAACAAACTGTACAGGGAAATAGAGTGGGCCAGTAAATCAGAGAGTCTTATAATGAGGGATTTTAATTTCCGAGATATTGACTGGAATTTGTGGGTTAGCGTTAGCATTAGCATTAGTAGAGGCATATGATGCAAGAAAGCAAGCTTATGCAGCATCAGCCAAAAAAAAAAAAAAAAACCTTCCACTTCACCCCTCCGTTCGTTCCAAATACCTGTCCAGCTGAGCCTTAAATTTATTTAGGCTATCAACCTCTACAACAAAGGATAGAAGTCTGTTCCACCAACCAACTACCTGCTGGCTAAAGGCAAATTTCCGCACATCTATTCTACATCTGTCTTTTCTCAATTTGAATTTATGCGCTCTCAGGTGATTATTCTGAGCAAAAGGCAGTATCCCATCAGCATTGAGCATGCTCAAACCATTCAAGGCTTTGTACACCTCTATCAGATCACCTCGCCAGTGCCTAGTCTCCAGACACTGTAATTTGCAAAACTTAAGCCTTTCTTCATAAGAGCAACCCTTCATAACAGCAACCCGCTAACCTTGTTGCCCTTCTCTGTACTCGTTCCAGCATCTCTACATCCTTCTTGAAATGAGGCCTGCAGACCTGTATACAGTACTCAAGGTGCGGCCTGACCATTGCCTTATACAAGGGAATAATCACCTCCCTATCCCTGCTAGAAAAATTCCTGTATATCATTGATAAGACACCATGAGCTACTCTTGCAGCCCAACTGCACTGCTCAGAGAACTTCATATCTGCCTGCACAATTACCCCCAGGTCCTTTTCATTCTCTACTACTGTCAGTGTAGTATCACAGAGTTCATACGTTGCTCTGGGGTTGCTGTTTCCCATATGTAGTACTTTACATTTGTCAATGTTAAACTTCATTTGCCACCTCTCAGCCCACCTGCCCAACCTTTCGAGATCCTGTTGCAGCAGCATAGCGTCAGTAGCATCCCTAACAACCCTGCCAACCTTTGTATCGTCTGCAAACTTGGACATTAAGCTTGAAATACCATCATCAATATTATTTATAAATACAGAAAATAACAATGGACCCAATACTGAACCCTGAGGTACTCCACTAATAACATTAGTCCACGATGAGCAGTGTCCATTAATTACCACTCTCTGTCTTCTGCCACTAAACCATCCCTTTATCCATAGCAACAATATGCCACCAATGCCACACTGCTCCAATTTGTGCAGCAGTCTTCCATGTGCAACAGTATCAAAAGCCTTTCTAAGATCCAAATATATAATATCAAAGTTATTCCCTGCATCCAATTCTTTTGTGACCACTTCATAGTATCCAATCAAATTGGTCAGGCAAGACCTTCCCTTAACAAAACCATGCTGTATCTGAGCTATAACTGAATTCTTGTCAAAATGATCCTGCAGTGCTTCCGTTAATTTTCCTGGAACAGAAGTTAAACTCACAGGACTATAATTACTTTTGTCAGCCTTTGATCCTCCTTTGTGAATTGGGGTTACATTTGCACATCTCCAGTCTGTGGGTACCTCCCCTGAGTCCAAGGAAGCTATCATAATTATGGCTAAGGGTTTGCTTACTTCCTTTGTTGCCTCCTTTAATATAACTGAATAGATCCCATCCACCCCAGGTGCCTTTCTTGTATTTATCTTCAACAATTTCTCCTCCACTTTACTCTCACTTATTACAAGAACATCAGGCTCACTGCCAGTGTTTACTTCATCTATGGCATTCGCCTTCCTGAATAAATCCTCATGTGTGAATGTAGATGCAAAATATTGATTTAGTTTGTTAGCTACCTGAGCAGGATCATCAACAGTTGAACCATCAATATCAAGTGGACCAATCTGATTCATTCCCTACCTTCTAGAGTTTACATAAGTAAGAACTCCTTGCTGTTTTTCTTTGCATCCCTTGCCAAAGATTTCTCGTAATATGCCTTCGCCTGCCTAACCTCCTTTGTAACTTGGTTACAGATCAACTTATATCTATCATAGGCTTCTGTGTCACGTGTTAATTTATATGTATCCCATGCATTTTTATTCTCTGCCATATGTCTCATTAGTTCATCTGACATCCATTTAGGCCTAAACCTTGAACAATATTTCTTAGTTGGTATGTAAAGCCTAGTAGCTTCCAAGGGTTGGTCACTCACACACTAGCAACGCTTCTGTGGATTTATTGGATGATTGTTTTCTACATCAGCATGTTCGGGTGGCAACTAGAGGGAGTAATACTCTTGATTTGATTATCAGTAGTGATTCTTCATGCATTAAGAATCTGCAGATAGAGGAACCACTAGGTGGCAGTGATCACAGTGTGCTGAAGTGGGATTTACTCAAAGAGGTAACTACCATCATGTGTAAAGGAAGGGTTATTGCTTTCGCAAAGGTGACTATGATGGTCTGAGACAGTATTTAAATTCTATACAGTGGGACCAACTGATGATGTTACCAACAGCAAATTCAAAATGGGAAGCATTCAAAAAACGTATCGTGGAAGCTACTAGGCTTTACATACCAACTAAGAAATATTGTTCAAGGTTTAGGCCTAAATAGATGTCAGATGAACTAATGAGACAAATGGCAGAGAAGAAAAATGCATGGGATACATATAAATTAACACGTGACACAGAAGCCTATGATAGATATAAGTTGATCTGTAACCAAGTTACAACGGAGGTTAGGCAGGCGAAGGCAGATTACGAGAAATCTTTGGCAAGGGATGCAAAGAAAAACAACAAGGAGTTCTTTACTGATGTAAAATCTAGAAGGAAGGGAATGAATCAGATTGGTCCACTTGATATCGATGGTTCAACTGTTCATGATCCTGCTCAGGTAGCTAACAAAGTAAATGAATATTTTGCATCGACATTCACACATGCAGAGTTATTCAACGAGGGGAATGCCAGAGGTGTATTCAACTCGGGCAGTAAGCTAGATAATCTTGTAATAACTGAGAGTAAAGTGGAGGAGAAATTGTTGAAGATAAACACAAGAAAGGCACCTGGGGTGTATGGGATCTATCCAGTTATATTAAAGGAGGCAACAAAGGAAGTAAGCAAACCCTTAGCCATAATTATGAGAGCTTCCTTGGACTCAGGGGATGTATCCATAGACTGTAGATGTGCAAATGTGACCCCAATTCACAAAGGAGGACAAAGGCTGACACAAGTAATTATAGACCTGTGAGTTTAACTTCTGTTACAGGAAAATTAATGGAAGCACTGGATAAAGAAGCACTGCAGGATCATCTTGACAAGAATTCAGTTATAGCTCAGACACAGCATGATTTTGTTAAGGGAAGTTCTTGCCTGACCAATTTGATTGGATACTATGATGTAGTCAGAAATGAATTGGATGCAGGGAATAATTTTGATATTATATATTTGGATCTTATAAAGGCTTTTGATACTGTTGCTCATGGAAGACTGCTGCACAAATTGGAGCAGTGTGGCATTGGTTGCAACTTGTTGCTATGGATGAAGGGGTGGTTGAGGGGGAGAAGACAGAGTGGTAATCAATGGGCACTGCTCATCATGGACTAATGTTATTAGTGGAGTCCCTCAGGGTTCAGTGTTGGGTCAATTATTGTTTTCTGTATTTATAAATAATATTGATGATGGTATATCAAGTGTAATGTCCGAGTTTGCAGACAATACAAAGGTTAGCAGGGTTGTTAAGGACACTACTGATGCTATGCTGCTGCAATAGGATCTGGAAAGGTTGAGCAGATGGGCTGAGAGGTGGCAAATGAAGTTTAACATTGACAAATGTAAAGTACTACATATGGGAAACAGCAACCCCAGAGCAATGTATCAAATCTGTGGTACTACACTGACAGTGGTAGAGAGTGAAAAGGACCTGGGTGTAATTGTGCAGGCAGATAAGAAGTTCTCTGAGCAGTGCAGATGGGCTGCAAGAGTAGCTCATGGTGTCTTATCAATGATATACAGGAATTTTTCTAGCAGGGATAAGGAGGTGATTATTCCCTTGTATAAGTCAAATGTAAGGCCACAACTTGAGTACTGTATACAGGTCTGGAGGCCTCATTTCAAGAAGGATGTAGAGCTTCTGGAACAAGTACAGAGAAGAGCAACAAGATTAGTGAATGGAACAAAGGGTTGCTCTTACGAAGAAAGGCTTATGTTTTGCAAATTACAGTGTCTGGACACTAAGCACCGACGAGGTGATCTGATAGAGGTGTATAAATCATTGAATGGTTTGAGCATGCTCAGTGCTGATGAGATTCTTCCTCCTGCTCAGAATAATCACCTGAGAGGGCATAAATTCAAATTAACAAAAGACAGATGTAGGATAGATGTGCGGAAATTTGCCTTTAGACAGCGTGTAGTTGGTTGGTGGAACAGACTTCCATCCTTTGTTGTGGAAGTTGATAGCCTAAATAAACTTAAGGCTCAGCTGGACAGGTATTTCGAACGAACGGATGGGTGAAGTGGAAGTTTTTTTGGCTGATGCTGCATAAACTTGCTTTCTTGGATCAAATGCCTCTACTAATGCTAATTCTATTCATTGACAGAACCCCATGAGCTGTTCCGGCAGCTTGTCTGCACTGCTCAGAGAATTTCATATCTGACTGCACAATTACTCCCCAGGTCTTTAATTTTTTGCTACTATGAGTGTAGTATCACACAGTCGATAAGTGACTCTGGGATTACTGCTACCCATATGCAGTACCTTGCATTTGTCAATGTTAAATGTCAATTGAAGAACTCTTTATTGCATACAAAATGCACATGCCGTACACAATACCCTTGACGGCTACAAGCCAGGGGTTAAAAATTTCTGTTTATACTCCGGCACGACAACCAAGTCAGTAGAGTTTACAATAAATCATCAATACAAATATTTATCATATTTAGTAGTCACGGGCTTGAACCCCGGTCCACTCAAGGAATGCATGCTATGCACTCTCGCTCCTGACCACTGGGCTATGCCAGGCTCATTAATTGTTAAAATTGGACCAATGGGCTGAGAAATTGTTATTTCTCAGCCCATTGGTCCAATTTTATTAGATCTTGTTGCAGTAGCTCACTCTTATTACTGTTGTTAATCATCCTGCCAACCTTTTTATCATCCTCAAACTTTGACATGAAGCCCGATACATCTTAATTGTGCTTAATCTTATTTATCATTAATAAATATTGAAAACAACAATGGATGCAGCACTGAATCCTGGGGGACTCCACTGATAACATTACTCCATGAAGAGCATTGCCCATTGATAATCACTGTCTTCTTCCACTTAACGATCCATTTATCCATAGCAGTAACTTGCCCTTAATGCTACATTGCTCTAGTTTACATAGCGGTCTTTTATGTGCAACAGTATCAAAAGTCTTCCTGAAATCTAAGTAGAGTAAACCATTGATTTAACGGATTTTGGATTTAACGGACTGGACAAATAATAATACTGTAATGTACATAGTAATCTCAACCATATTATTTTTTTAGGTTATACAAAACTTCAGTGTTATTGTTAATTCAAAATTAATAATAATTGCCTATTTCCACTATTGTTTTGAAAATTGCCTACTTTTATTTTTATAATCAAATTCAGGAAATTTTTTTTTCTTTCTGAAAATGTGTTCAAATAGCTGTTTTCCCAGATTACAAATAAGAGCAGGCAGTGACTTGCAAGCTGAATGTGACTCGGGACACCAAACTGCAGGTCTACTGACTTGCTTTTTTTCGATCTCAGTCAGCCCCAAGCTATCGTGCGGTCAGGTTGTATACACAGTGTTTCTGTGATTTCTGAATTGTGACTTTATTTATTAAATAATTTTGCAATCCTTACAATTTAAAATGGCAAGTGATAAAGGAATTAAAAGAAAACGTGTGAACTTAAACATGGCACAGAAATTAGAACACGGCATCTCAGTAGCATGTGTTTGTGAACTTTATGGTGTCATATGATTGGATAGATGCCATTCATTCTAGGTGCCTTTTTTATGTTTAGCTTCAACAATTCCTCTTCCCACTTTCCTTTCAATTATAAAAGAGTCATTTAGCTCCCCACTGGGGTTTGATAAACTTCTCTCATCCCTTTTCCTGCAGAATTCCTCATATGTGAATGTAGATGCAAAATACCTATTCAGTTTGTCAGCAACATCATCAGGATCATCAATCAATCCCTTCCTTCTACTGTTAATATCAGCATAGAAGCCTTTGCTGCTTTTCTTTGCATTCTTTGTCAGAGACTTCTCACAATTTGCCTTATCTTGCCTAAACTCCTTTGTGACCTGATTACAGACTAATTTATATCTAACATAGGCATTTGAATCACCTGATAATTTATATAAATCCATGCACATTTCTTCTGTGCCTCTTGTATTAATAGTTCTTCTGACATCCATTTAGGTCTAAGCTTTGAACAGTATTTCTTTGTTGATATGAAAAGCCTAGAAGCTTCTATGATTACTTCCCTGATTGCTTCCCATTTAGATTGTTGTTTGCTGCTAGTAACATCATCAGTTGGTCCAACTGCATAGAATTTTAAAACTGTCTAAGACAACTCTTAGACAGTTTTAAAGTGTCTGCAATTCTGCCCAGACACGATAGGAGGGAGTATATGATGAGAGCCTTGTCGATCAATTCGGCCCTGGAGGGATTGTGCAAGGCTCAAGGGGTAGAATTTTTTTTCAGCCTGGACTGTACTTGTTAACAGGAGAGATTGCTTCTACAGGGATGGGATACACTTAAATAGAAAGGGTGCAAGAATTTTTGCTGATGCTGTCGAGGCAGTGTTAGGTGGGTCGGAAAACTGCTAGTTGGGGGGGATACAAGGACTAATAGATTAACAGTAGCCACTGGCAGAGGTGGAAGTGATTCTTGCACTGCTTCTATTCAAATGAGCAGAAGTCTGAAAAACAAGATGCAGGATATTTCAGAGACTGCTGGTAGTCATTGCGTTACAAGTAAACACATGGGTTGTGTTAGGGTAGCTAAGAATAGAAACAGGTGCATGTATACCTGCGTGTACACCAATGCTAGGAGTTTGGTAAATAAATTTGATGAATTTGAGGTATTGCTCAAAACATCAAAGGCAGATATTGTTGGGATATCAGAGACGTGGTGTCACACAGATATAAGTAATACGGAACTGGAATTTGGGGAATACAATGTATATAGAAAGGATAGACAGGACAGGAGGGGAGGAGGGGTTATGCTATTAATTAAGAAACACATAAAGTCAAAGGAAGTGAAGCCAGTTGACATCGATGGACAGGGCAGTGTCGAGTCAGTTTGGTGTGACATAAGCATAGGGAAATCAAAATTGAGAGTAGGAGTGTGCTATAGGCCTAATGACTCTGATGAGTATAATAATATATTGTACAGGGAAATAGAGTGGGCCAGTAAATCAGAGAGTCTTATAATGGGGGATTTTAATTTCCCAGATATTGACTGGAATTTGTGGGTTGGTCACTCGCACACTAGCAAGGCTTTTGTGGATTTATTGGATGATTGTTTTCTACATCAGCATGTTCGTGAGGCAAAAAGAGGGAGCAATACTCTTGATCTGATTATCAGTAGTGATTCTTCATGCATTAAGAACCTGCAGATAAATGAACCACTAGGTGGCAGTGATCACAGTGTGTTGAAGTGGGATTTACTCAAGGAGGTAACTACCATCAGAGGTAAAGGGAAGGTTTTTGTTTTCGTAAAGGCGACTATGATGGTCTGAGACTGTATTTAAATTCTATACAGTGGGACCAACTGATGATGTTACCAACAGCAAACTCAAAATGGGAAGCATTCAAGGAACTAATCTTGGTGGCTACCAGGCTTTACATACCAACTAAGAAATATTGTTCAAGGTTTAGGCCTAAATGGTTGTCAGATGGACTAATGAGACATGTGGCAGAGAAGAAAAATGCATGGGATACATACAAATTAATGGGTGACATGGAAGCCTATGATAGATATAAGTTGGTCTGTAACCAAGTCACAAAGGAGATTAGGCAGGCAAAGGCAGACTACGAAAAATCCTTGGCAAAGGATGCAAAGAAAAACAGAAAGGAGTTCTTTACATACTTGAACTCGAGAAGGAAAGGGATGAATCAGATTGGTCCACTGGATATTGATGGTTCAACAGTTGAGGATCCTGCTCAGGTGGCTAACAATCTAAACGAGTATTTTGCATCTACATTCACGCATGAGGAGTTATTCAGGAAGGAGAATGATGTAGGTTAAGTAAACATTGGCAGTGAGCTGGATGATTTTGTAATAACTGAGAGGAAAGTGGAGGAGAGATTGTTGAGGATAAACATAAAAAAGGCACCTGGGGTGGATGGGATCTATCCAGTTATATTAAAGGAGGCAGCAAAGGAAGTATGCAAATCCCTAGCCATAATTATGAGAGCTTCTTTGGACTCAGGGGAGGTACCCATAGACTGGAGATGTGCAAATGTAACCCCAATTCACAAAGGAGGATCAAAGGCTGACACAAGTAATTATAGACCTGTTAGTTTAACTTCTGTTCCAGGTAAATTAATGGAGGCACTGGTTAAAGAAGCACTGCAGGATCATCTAGACAAGAATTCAGTTATAGCTCAGACGCAGCATGGTTTTGTTAAGGGCAGGTCTTGCCTGACCAATTTGATTGGATACTATGATGTAGTCACAAAAGAACTGGATGCAGGGAATAACTTTGATATTATATATTTGGATCTTAGAAAGGCTTTTGATACTGTTGCACATGGAAGACTGCTGCACAAATTGGAGCAGTGTGGCATTGGAGGCAAATTGCTGCTATGGATAAGGGGATGGTTGAGTGGCAGAAGACAGAGAGTGGTAATCAATGGACACTGCTCAACGTGGACTAATGTTATTAGTGGAGTTCCTCAAGGTTCAGTGTTGGGTCCATTGTTGTTTTTGGTGTTTATGAATGATATTGATGATGGGATATCAAGTTTAATGTCTAAGTTTGCAGATGATACAAAGGTTGGCAGGGTCGTTAAGGACACTACTGACGCTATGCTGCTGCAACAGGATCTGGAAAGGTTGAACAGATGGGCTGAGAGGTGGCAAATGAAGTTTAACATTGACAAATGTAAAGTACTACATATGGGTAACAGTAACCCCAGAGCAATGTATCAACTCTGCGGTACTACACTGACAGTGGTGGAGAATGAAAAGGACCTGGGGGTAATTGTGCAGGCAGATATGAAGTTCTCTGAGCAGTGCAGACGAGCTGCAAGAGTAGCTCATGGTGTCTTGTCAATGATATACAGGAATTTTTCTAGCAGGGATAAGGAGGTGATTATTCCCTTGTATAAGGCAATGGTTAGGCCACATCTTGAGTACTGTATACAGGTCTGGAGGCCTCATTTCAAGAAGGATGTAGAGCTGCTGGAACGGGTACAGAGAAGGGCAACAAGATTAGTAAATGGAACAAAGGGTTGCTCTTACGAAGAAAGGCTTAAGTTTTGCAAATTACAGAGTCTGGAGACTAGGCACCGGCGAGGTGATCTGATAGAGGTGTATAAGGCTTTGAATGGTTTGAGCATGCTCAATGCCAATGGGATTCTTCATCTTTCTCAGAATAATCACCTCAGAGGGCATAAATTCAAATTCAGGAAGGACGGATGTCGGATAGATGTGCGGAAATTTGCCTTTGGCCAGCGGGTGGTTGGTTGGTGGAACCGACTTCCATCACTTGTTGTTGAAGTTGATAGCCTAAACAAATTTAAAGCTCAACTGGACAGGTATTTCGAACGAACGGAGGGGTGAAATGGGAGAGGGTTTTTTTTTTTTTTTTTTGGCTGATGCTGAATAAGCTTGCTTTCTTGCATCATATGCCTCTACTAATGCTAATGCTAACTGTAGTTGCCCTTAAGAAAGCAAATGCCTTTCCCTTTAATTTTGCCAGTAGTTATGCCTTTATTTAAATTCCACATTAGTACACTGTGACCACTGCCACCTTGTGGGTCTTTTACCTGCAGATTCTTAATCCATGTAGAATCACTGTTGATAACCAGATCAAGAGTATTGCTTCCTCTTGTTGTCTCTCTAACCTGCTTCTGTAGAAAAAAGTCATCCAAGAAATCTACAAAAGTCTTGCTAGTATGTGAGTGACCAACCCACAAATTCCAGTCAATATCTGGAAAGTTAAAATCCTCCAACATTCTGATTTACTGCTCCACTCTATTTCTCTGTACTTATTTGATATACTCATTGCAGTAATTAGGCCTATAACACAGTGCTTCTCTCAATTTTGTATTCCCAGTGCTTATATCATACCAAACTGACTCAACTTTGCACTGGTCACCCATATCTGCAGGATGCACTGCCTTAGATTTAATATGCTTTTTAACTCAGAGCATACCCCCCAACCCACGCTCCTGTCTTGTCTGTCCTTCCTGTATACATTGTACTCCCCATATTCAAATTCAGTATCACCTATGTCAGAGTGATGCCATGTCTCTGCTATCCCTACAATGTCTGTATTTGCTGAGTTAATTACTTCAACTTTATTTACAAAGCTCGTGACATTAGTGTACATGCAAGTATCTATGCACATGTTCTTACAGAATTACACAGCCCATGTATTCACCTGTTCCATGATGACCCACATCGGGGCCTGAAATCCCCAACACCTTGCTTTCCTTGCTGCTGCATTTTTCAATAGAAGCAGTGCAAGAATCACCTTCACATCTGCTTATGGCCCTGTTAATCTATTATTCTGCATATCCTCCACTAAGTTAGCAGTTTTCTGACCCACCTATCACTGCCTCAATAGCATCAGCAAATATTCTTGCACCCATTCTATTTAAGTGTATCCCATCCCTGCAAAAACATGCTCTCCTGTTAAGAAGCACAGACCATTCTGAGAAAAAAATTCTACCCCATAAGCCTTTCTCATTCTCTCCGGAGCTGAATTGATTGACAAGGCTTGAAATGTGTACTCCCTCCTATTGTGTCTGGGCAGAATTGTAGACACTTTCAAATTCAATCTTAACTTGTGAATTTCTCCAAACATTTCCCTGTACTTTGTAACTAAGTCCTCTGATCTCCTACTCTTAATATCATTAGTGCCAATGTGTACATCAATATCACCTTTTGTTTCCTTAAAAGATGATATCTGCTCTACAGTGTCATCTATTTTTGCCTTTGTCAGACATACCCTAGTCCTATTTCACGTATCCTTGCACAATATGTTTCCCTAACAAAGGATCACCAACAATAACCACCTCCTTTGGGATCAGTGCATTCTGCCTTGGGGATCGATGCTGTTTTGCCTTATGCACAAGTGTGAGCTGTGACATTGAGTTGGGTAGCTGACAGCTTGTGGGCCCACCATTTTAATTTCTTTGAGGGCACCACTCCCTACCCTTCAAACTCTCATAAACACCCATCAGAATGAGTTGGCACCTAATTTCTTCACACTCTGCTCCAAACACACACAAAGACCTTTTCCTTTGGCTGTATCCACAAGTTGCACATTTTATTAGCATGTGATTCGTAGGAGAATTGTCCTCTTCAGTTCCCTTTCCCTAAGTACAACACTTCCACTTCTTTGTGCCCTTTGCTTTGCTGCTTTAGTCTGGGGCATGATTTTCATTTAAATATAGTTTAATTCATCAACAATGAAAATTAATAAAATTATTTGATTTAATTGGCAATACTACACTAACTAATAAATTCCTAAATGCAGTGATATATATATGTCTTACACTATCAAGTTTTACGTTATACCTTATGCTATAAAGATCCATATATATTTTGGGATCCATATGTACGTTACCATTATGATTGCAATTTTAAATTAGTTATATTCTTACTAAAAAGTAAAATTTCTTAGCAAAAAAAAAAAAAAAATATATATATATATATATATATATATATATATATAGTCCCAATTCGATACTTATTTTTACCTATATAAATTACACTGCATTGGGACTACCTTGTCCATACTGTATTAGAAAGTGCTAATTTCATTTTTCATTTTCGTTGCTTTTTTTGGCCTTTCACTTTTCTTCTACTACTATGGACAAGTATAGAAACTTAGTTCCTGATCCATGGTCAGGTGTAGTACCTTGATGAAATACCTGATCATGTATGAATATTTATTTCAGCTGACATCAGATCAAGCATTTTTGCATTACCTATATTAGACCATTTACTAAAAATATTTCCCCCCATATCTAATGACAGCTACACCATTTTTTTTATTTTCATTTTATTTGCATTTTGATGTATTAATTTTACTTTACAGCCCCCCCCACTTTATATTGGCTTGGCAATTCAGCCCATAATTTTCTTAATTCATCATAACCTCTATAGGATATTAACATCCTTTCACCTTTCATAAATCTACTACACTTCTTTTTCTACTTTCCTCACCCTTCTAGTTACTGGCACTTTGTGTAACTTTTACATCCATTTATGCATACTTAATTCAATATATTAATATAACTATATATTAATATATAGTTATATTAATATAATATAACTACTTATTATGTGTATATATAAATATATATATATATACACACGTAATTAATATATATACTAGAAACTATATATTAATATATAGTTATATTAATATAATATAACTACTTGTTAGGTGTATATATATGTATATACACACACGTAATTAATATATATACTAGAAACTATATATTAATATAATATAACTACTTGTTAGGTATATATATATATATATATATATATATATATATATAAATGTATATTATAATTAATATGATAAATAAAAGTAAAGATGGCAGTTCGAAACATCCGGAAAGCTTAAAAAAGTTAGGTGTATATATATAAATATATATACACCTAACAAGTGATTAGAACCTTTGAGCTACTTATTTATCATAATTGAATCCTACTGTTCCACTGCACTACTAGTTGTGTTACGATATTCACACCAATACAGTAGCGGTACAAATAATGTCATAATTTACAAAATCACTAGCTAAATTTAAAAATAAGCTATGAATGTGACTAAGTTTAAACTATTTGTTAAACACAATTTAATATGTTATAGATATTAACATATATGTTTTTTTAATATGTTATGAGGTGATAAATGTGTGGGCATGCCAGGTGTCATTAGGCTGCATTACTGAAACTTTATTACTCATTGTTTAGCTTATAATGGACTATTTGTATTTCTGTTTAATTGATGTTCTTCTGCATCTAGCAATTTCTGGTATCCAGCATTCTTTAAATTGGTATTTAAACTTGGGAGACAAACTGCAAGTTGTTACCTCCCTCAAGCAGAATAGGATTTGTCCATTAACCTCATGAATAATGCTGCCAGAATTAAGTCTCAGTGTGAGATTGAATGGCAGTGGGGAAGGAGAAATCACACCTGCCTATTAATCATGTGCAATCTTTTATTTGTAGTATGAAATTTGTATGATTATGAGTTAATTATTATATAATGACATGCACATTGATTATGTTTTTGGTGGATTTTGATTTATTCCTGTATAGATATGTGTATGAAAATTAATTGAAATCTTGTCGGTGGAGATGAGATAGTTTTAAAAATATGTAATTCCTTTAACTTTTTTTTGTATGAGTGTACTAGAAAACAGCTTCTGTAAGTTGTGTAAAAATTGAATTAAACCATTTAATTGAACTGAATTAAAAGAAAATATTTTAAAGATTTTTTCCCTTTTACTTGTAACAGTGGTTTCCAATTGTGCTTTTTTTTTTTTTTTTTTTTTGTGTATGTAGGAGCCAAAAGTTAAATATGTGGACCTAGGAGGAGCATATGTTGGTGTCCATCAAAACAGGATGTTTAGAATAGCTCGAGAACTTGGTGTTCAGAATTATAAAGTGTATGATGAGGGAAATAGCATATATTATGATGTAAGTTAGGAATTCATGAGTTTCATAGTGTTGTTTTGAGCAGGCTCTTTGACTGCTCAAACAGTAATAGTAAATTAAATTTTAATTTGAAAACACTGAAATATTTCTAGTCTATTGCATCACATGAACTCTGTTTAGAAGTTTTACTTGTATTTTAATTTACATTTCATTTATATTAAAAATATTTTACGTATATTCTAATAGAGATGTATATAATTCAGACTTCGACCAAAATAATCTAAAGGTACAACTGTTAAAAAAAAAAAGAATAAGAAAGCTGTAGTCCCTTCTGCAGGAAAAGTTAAGAAAGTGGAATTGAAGGAAAATATTATAGGAATTGAAATTACAGATACTAAATAATCAAGACAGATGGCTACAGTTATTGGATCTCAGAGATATGACAAGATGGAACAGCCAAGATCTTCTGTTAAAAGAGCACACCAGGACCTTGATAGTTCAGGAGAACAGAGTTATTTAGAAGTGATAGGTTTGGACAAATTGAAAAATATAAATTGAAATTGAGGGAGCTCATTTTAAAGGAGATGATAATATTCTTGGAACAGTGTCTGCTCAGATTTTAGAGCTATGGGACAAATTAGAAACTATGACTCTGGAATTACAAATTGAGAATAAAATTTTATTGTGAGACTTGAGAAAAAAGATAAAATAACGAAGACTCAGATCTTATGCTAGTGCTTGGTCGCACAGGAAAAAGAGAAGCAGGTAAAAGTTGCTGTTTCCACTAAAAGTGAGCAGTATAAAACTAGTATGAAGTTTAAAAGGAACTTGAATTCTGTCCACCCTATCTTGCAGGCTGTAAAAGTAAGGAATAATAAAAGGCAGAAAAATCCTGATTGAGGTAAATAGAGCAAGATTTAGGAAAGATTAAGATTTTGTAAGTCTTCAGGGACTTGGGCTTAATTTAGAAAAACCTAAGAAATTAAAGCCAAAAGTGATTGTTTTGTTTTTGATGTTATTAAAGATGTGACAAAAGAACAAATGCTTTAGTAATTGTGGCAGTGTAATCTGCATAAATTTGGTTATACCAAGGTTTAAGACATGGCTGATGTGACTGTAGTATCAATGAATAGGACTGAAGATAAGATAAGAAGGTGGGAAATATATTGTGCAAAAAGGACAGGCAGAATAGAACCAGGGTCTGCCAGGGGGTAATAGTCAATGATGTACAGTAGATATCATCTTTTAAGGGCACAAAAGGTGATATTGCTATACACAATGGCACAGATGACATAAATAGTAGGAGATCTGTGGACTTAACAAGTACAGGTCAGCATTGAAAAAAAAGTCAGTAGTTAAAGTTAAATTTGAAAGTGTCTGCAATTCTGCCCAAACATGAAAGGAGGGAGTATATGATGAGAGCCTTGTCAATCGATTCGGCCCTGAAGAGATTGTACAAGGCTCATGGGTGAGAATTTTTTTCAGTATTGTTGTTATTTGGTTTTTAGGAGCATTAGCAACTAAGGCTATATTGCTCCGGGGATATGTGGTGGTCATTACCTGGCCTTTCCGTATTTAGTGGTCACAGGCTCGAACCTCGGTCTAATCGAGAAGCGTGTGCTACGCACTGCTGTTCCTGCCCACCTGGCTATGGAGGTGCCTTTTTCAGTATGGGCTGTGCTTGTTAACATGAGACTGCTTTTACAGGTATGGGATACACTTAAATAGAAAGGATGCAAGAATATTTGCTGATGCTATTGAGGCAGTATTAGGTGGAGTGGAAAACAGCTAGCTTGGAGGGATTCACAGACTAATAGATTTACAGTAGCTGTAAATCTATTGAATATTCAGAGTTGAAAGTGATACTTGCACTAGTACTATTAGAACAAGCTGCAACCCGGAAAGCAAAGTGCCCGGGATTTCAAGAACTGCTGGGAGCCATCGTGAAACAAATAAACAGGCTGTGTTAGGGTAACCAAGAGTAAGAATAGGTGCATGTATACTTGCATGTACACCATTAATAGGTGTATAGTAAATAAACTTGATGAATTTGAATTGCTTGCAAGACATCAAAGGTGGATATTTCTGAGATATCAGAGATGTGGTGTCACACAGATATAAAGAATGCAGAATTGGAATTTGGGGCATACAATGTGTACAGAAAGGATAGACAGGATAGGAAGGGAGCAGGGGTTATGCTGTTAGTTAAGAAACACACAAAATTTAAGGCACTATATCCAGTTGATATGAGAGGACAGAGCGATTTTGAGTCATTTGGTGTGACATAAACACTATGAAAGCAAAAATGAGAGTAAGAGTCTGTCATAGGCTTAATGACTCTGAGTACAATAAACAGTTCTACAGAGAAATAGTGGGCCAGTACATCAGAATGTCTTATAATGGGGGGTTTGACTTTTTAATATTGGTAGATGCATATGATGCAAGAAAGGAAAAGAAAGCAAGCTTATATATATGCAGCATTAGCCAAAAAAAAAAAAAAACCGCTCCCATTTCATCCCTCTGTTTGTTCCAAATACCTGTCCAGCTCAGCCTAGGCACCTCCGTAGCCATGTGGGCAGGAGCAGCAGTGCATAGCACTTGCTTCTTGATTAGACCGGAGTTCGAGCCCATGACCACCAAATACAGAGGATGCGGAAAGGTCGAGGAATGACTACTGCATATCTGCGGAGCAATATAGCCTTAGTTGCTAATGCTCCTAAAAACCAAATAACAACAACAGCTCAACCTTAAATTTATTTAGGCTATCAACTTCCACAACAAAGGATGGAAGTCTGTTCCACCAACCAACCACCTGCTGGCTAAAGGCAAACTTCTACACATCTATCCTACATCTGTCTTTTGTTAATTTGAATTTATGCCCTTTCAGATGATTATTCTGAGCAAGAGGAAGGATCTCATCAGCATTGAGCATACTCAAACAATTCAAGGCTTTATACACCTCAATCAGATCACCTTGCTGGTGCCCAGTTTCCAGACACGGTAATTTGCAAAATTTAAGCCTTTCTTCGTAAGAGCAACCCTTTGTTCAATTCACTAATCTTGTTGCCCTTCTCTGTAGTCATTCCAACAGCTCTACATCCTTCTTAAAATGAGGCCTCGAGACCTGTATACAGTACACAAGGTGTGGCCATTGCCTTATACAACGGGATAATCACCTCCTTATCCCTGCTAGAAAAATCCCTGTATATCAATGAAAAGACACTGAGCTACTCTTGCAGACCAACCGCATTGCTCAGAAAACTTCATATCTGCTGTACAATTACCCCAGGTCCCTTTTGTTTTCTACCACTGTCAGTGTAGTACCACAGCGTTGATACGTCACTCTGGGTTTACTGCTTATCATACATGGTACTTTCATTTGTCAATGTTAAGCGTCATTTGCCACCTCTCAGCCCATCTGCTCAACTTTTCTAGATCCTGTTGCAGCAGCGTACTGTCACTAGTATCCTTAATAACCCTGCCAACCTTCATATCGTATGCAAACTTGGACATTAAGCTTGATATACCATCATCAATATTATTTATAAATATAGAAAACAACAATGGACCAAACACTGAACCCTGAGGGACTCCACTAATAACATTAGTCCATGATGAGCAGTGTCCATTAATTACAACTCTCTGTCTTCTGCCACTCAACCATCCCTTTATCCATAGCAACAATTTGCCACCAATGCCACACTGCTCCAATTTGTGCAGCAGTCTTCCATGAGCAACAGTATCAAAAGCCTTTATAAGTTCCAAATATATAATATCAAAATTATTCTCTGCATCCAATTCTTTTGTGACTACATCTAGTATCCAATCAAATTGGTCAGGCAAGACCTTCCCTTAACAAAACCATGCTGTGTCTCAGCTATAACTGAATTCTTGTCAAGATGATCCTGCAGTGCTTCTTTAACCAGTGCTTCCATTAATTTTCCTGGAACAGAAGTTAAACTCACAGGTCTATAATTACTTGTGTCAGCCTTTGATCCTCCTTTGTGAATTGGGGTTACATTTGCAAATCTCCAGTCTGTGGGTACCTCCCCTGAGTCCAAGGAAGCTCTCATAATTATGGCTAAGAGTTTGCTTACTTCCTTTGCTGCCTCCTTTAATATAACTGGATAGATCCCATCCACCCAAGGTGCCTTTCTTGTATTTATCTTCAACAATTTCTCCTCCACTTTACTCTCAATTATTACAAGATCATCTAGCTCACTGCCAGTGTTTACTTCATCTATGGCATTCTCCTTCCTGAATAAATCCTCATGTGTGAATGTAGATGCAAAATATTGATTTAGTTTGTTAGCTACCTGAGCAGGATCATGAACAGTTGAACCATCGATATCAAGTGGACCAATCTGATTCATTCCCTTCCTTCTAGAGTTTACATAAGTAAAGAACGCCTTGCTATTTTTCTTTGCATCCCTTGCCAAAGATTTCTTGTAATCTGCTTTCGCCTGCCTAACCTCCTTTGTAACTTGGTTACAGATCAACTTATATCTATCATAGGCTTCTGTGTCACATGTTAATTTATATGTATTCCATGCATTTTTATTCTCTGCCATATGTCTCATTAGTTCATCTGACATCCATTTAGGCCTAAACCTTGAACAATATTTCTTAGTTGGATTGTAAAGCCTAGTAGCTTCCAAGATAAGTTCTTTGAATGCTTCCCATTTTGAATTTGCTGTTGGTAACATCATCAGTTGGTCCCACTGTATCGAATTTAAATACTGTCTCAGACCATCATAGTCACATTTACGAAAGCAATCACCCTTCCCTTTACACATGGTGGTAGTTACCTCTTTGAGTAAATCCCATTTCAGCACACCGTGATCACAGCCACCTAGTTGTTCCTCTATCTGCAGATTCTTAATGCATGAAGAATCACTACTGATAATCAAATCAAGAGTATTACTCCCTCTAGTTGCCTCCCGAACATGCTGATGTAGAAAACAATCATCCAATAAATCCACTGAAATAACCTGCATCTTGTTTTCTAGTCTGCTGCTTATTCCAATAGAAGCAGTGCAAGAATCACTTTCACCTCTGCTAGTGGCTACTGTTAATCTATTAGTCCTTGTATCCCCCCCCCCAAGCTAGCAGTTTTCCAACCAACCTAACACTGCCTCGATAGCATCAGGAATTATTCTTACACCCTTTCTATTTAAGTGTATTCCATCCCTGTAGAAGCAGTTTCTCCTGTTAACAAGCATAGACTAATCTGAAAAATATTCTACCCCTTGAGCCTTGCACAATCTTTCCAGGATCGAATTGATCGACAAGGCTCTCATCACATACTCCATCCGATCGTGTCTGGGCAGAATTGCAGACTCTTTCAAATTCAACCCTAATTCATGGCTTTTTTTCAACAGTTACCTGTACTTTTTAAGTAATCACATAACCTCTATCACATCACCTTACCTAGTCTCCAGATGCTGAAATTTGCAGATGTTAAGCCTATCTTCCTAACCTAAAATAACCTTTTGTTCCACTCACTAATCTTGCTGCCTTTCTCTTTACTCATTCTAGTAGCTCAACAGCTTTCCTAAAATGAGGCCTTCAGACTTGTATGCAGTACTCAAGGTGTGGACTGACCATTGTCTTAAAAAATGGGATAATCACCCCTTTATCTCTGCTAGGTCGTTGACAAGACCCCCATGAGCTACTCTACTAGCCTGTCTGCACTGCTCAGAAAACTCCATATCTGACTATACAATCACCCCCCAGGTCTTTTTCATTCTCCACTACCCTGAGTGTAGTATCGCACAGTTGGTAATTACTCTGAAGTTACTGCAACCCATATGCAATACTTTTGCATTTTTTAATGTTAAACTTCAGTTGCCGCCTCTCAGCCCATCTGCTCAACTTTTCTAGATCTCTTTATAGTAGTGTACTCTCCTTACTGTTATCAACCCTACTAACCTTCGTATCATCTGCAGACTTGGACATTAAACCTGATATACCTTCAACAATGCCATTGATAAATACAGAAAACCCTTGCAGAACTCCACTAATAACACTAGTCCATGAAGAGCAGTATCCATTCATTACCACTCTCTGTCTTCTCCCACTCAACCATCCTTTTATCCATTGTAGCAACTTGCCCTTAATGCCATCCTGCTCCAACTTGTACAGTAGTCTCCCATGTGCAACAGTATCAACAGCTTTCCAAAAATCCAAGTATATGATATCAGAATTATTTTTTGTATCCTCTTCCTTTGTGACCATATCATAATATCCAGTCAAATTGGTCAGAAAAAGACTTTCCCTTAACACACTCATACTGTGCCTGAACTATAACTTCAGTCTTGTCTAGATGATAATGCAGTGCTTCTTTAACCAGTGCCTTCATTAATTTTCCTGGAACAGAAGTTAAACTAACAGGTCTATAATTACTTTTGTTGCACTTTGATTATCCTTTGTGAATTGGGGTCACATTTGCACATCTGCAGTCCATGGGTACCTCCCCTGAGTCAAAGAAGCTCTCATAATTATGGCTAAGGGTTGCTTACTTCCTTTGCTGCCTCCTTTAATATAACTGGATAGATCCCATCCACCCCAGGTGCCTTTTTTATACTTATCTTCAACAATTTCTCCTCCACTTTCCTCTCAGTTATTACAAAATCATCTAGATCAATGCCAGAGTTTAATTTACCTCTGGCATTCCCCTCCCTGAATAACTCCTCATGTGTGAATGTAAATGCAAAATACTCATTAAGTTTGTTAACCACCTGAGCAGGATCATCAACAGTTGAATCATCAATATCCAGTGGGCCAATCTGATTCATTCCTTTCCTTCTAGAGTTTACATAGGTAAAGAACTGTTTGCTGTTTTTCTTTGCATTCCTTGCCAAAGATTTCTCGTAGTCTGTCTTCACCTGCCTAACCTCCTTTGTGACTTGGTTAAAGACCAGCTTATGTCTGTCATAGGCTTCCATGTCACCCATTAATTTATATGTATCCCTTGCATTTTTCTTCTCTGCCATATGTCTGATTAGTTCATCTGACATTCATTTAGGCCTAAACCTTGAACAATATTTCTTTGTTGGTATGTAAAGCCTAGTAGCTTCCAAGATAAATTCTTTGAATGCTTCCCATTTTGAATTTGCTGTTGGTAACATCATCAGTTAGCCCCACCTTATAAAATTTATATAGTGTCTTGTACCACCATAGTCCCCTTTACAAAAGCAAAAACCCTTCCCTTTACTCCTGATGGTAGTTACCTCTTTGAGTAAATTCCACATCAATACACTGTGATCACTGCCACCTAGTGGTTCCCTTATATGCAGAGTCGTAATGCATGAATAATGATTGCTGATAATCTGGTCAAGAGTTACTCCCTCTGATTGCCTCTTGAAAACAATCATCCAATAAATGATTGTTGTAGAAAACAATCATCCAATAAATCCACAAAAGTCTTGCTAGTGTGTGAGTGATCAACCCACAAGTTCATGTCTATATCTGAAAAGTTAAAAAGCCCAATTATAAGACAATCTGATTTACTGGCCCACTCTTTTTCTATGTACAGTTTTGTTGTTGTCATTAGGCCTATAACACACTCCTACTCTCAACTTTGCTTTCCTAGTGCTTATGTCACACCAAACTGACTCAGCACTGCACTGTCCACCCATGTCAACTGGATGCACTTCCTTAGATTTTATGTGCTTCTTAAATAAGAGTAACTCCTGAATAAGAGTAACATATATTCTTGCCCTTACTCTTTCTGTACACATTGTAATCCTCATAACTTGTACAGAATATCAGAAGGCTTTTGAAATAAACAAAAAGAGGGTAGGCTATGAATAGTGCCAGTAGTCATTTTATATTACTAATGTTACAGGTTATTACCGAAGGCTAAGGCTACTCTCCTCCACTACTTTCAGTAGTGGAGAGGTCTATTGACATGATTCTGGCCCTGGAGCCTTACTCTTTCTTGGGAAAGGTGGATAAAACAAAGCTATTGTATCCCATGCTCCTCAGAGAAGTGTGAGATGGGACATAAAGGCCCACATACTAAACACACTGTACAAGTGTATATTTGTTCTCATCATTACATGTGTTGCTGTATCTTGGAATACTTGGGCTGTTAACTCTATAGTTAAAAAGCATATATTATCTGCACAGCATTTCACTCTTTTGGGCATAACCTGTGCTTGCCTGATGGTATTGACTGATGCTTTTCAAGTAATGTCTGGCAAGTTACCTGCAGATCTTTTAGTTATTTGAGCTGAATTAGTGTATTCTATGAAAAGAGAAATCTTCACTAAAATTTTGCGTATTCTTTCATACCCTGGATGTGGGGTGGCACTTGGATGGCAGCAGTTTGCTATAGAAAGGAGGTGTATATGTGATGAATTTATGAATATATGACAAAATAGATGAAAAAATTCTGATAAGGGGAGGGCATAAAGACTTTTTGCTTGCTTACTGTTGACTGGAAGCAAGCCTAATGGCCAGATTGAGTCAGTTCAGCCTTGTACAATCTGGTTTATGTTTCTGTGGGGCAATGGAGACAGGACTCCATGTGATGCATTGTATCTATGAGGATTTGCACTCCAAGCTGGCAAGAGACTTTTTGTTGAATTTGGACTCTATAAATATGTTGTTTTTACATCATGCTACTTTTAAGGCTTTTTGTAAATTTGTTGATAAACTGTTTAAAAGGAGAGAGCACAAGTAAAAATAGTAATGGCCTACCTCTGTGAAGTTAAGGATGGTAACCTGAGTCTTTGTATAGTGCTATGTGCTATTCACTGGTGAGGGCTAAAGGCCTGTGCTGTACCGTTCATGATTTAAACTTGCTTAGTTTCATTTAAATTAATTTAATCAACTTATTATCCTTAAATTTTATTTTGTCTTTTAATTGTTATAGCCATCTTAAAAAGATTGCAAGGCATAGTCAGAATTTTAGCTAGTAAAAAGATTGAAGTGCATATGGGCTTCTGCTCAGGTGGCACTCAGTATGTGAGTTTTCAAACATGGTCCATTCATTACATCATTAATATTCATTATATCAAATTATTATTAACAAGGAAGCCTGATGCTTATGCTGCACCACCACCAGGGGAGGGAGAGGGAGGGAGGGAGATAAGTAAGTAGGTAGGTAGGTAGGGAGAGAGAGAGAGAGAGAGAGAGAGAGATATCTAGCTCAGGACCCTGGGTGTGCTTCATCTTTTGTCATTAGGAATCTTAAAATAGAACTTAAATAAAATAAGGGTATGAAATTATTGTGCTTTTCTCATTAACCAATGTTAGTAAATGGAAATCAGTAGTGATCAGTACTGCCTGATATCAATGTATGGGTGAATAATTATCTGCCTAAATTTGGTATCTAATGTTTAATAGTATTGTTATTTCACTACAAAGAAAGCTACTAAATAATAAACTACAAAAGTGTTGAATTTAAGCCTGGACAGAAAGAGAGGAATAATAATATCATTGGTATTAAATTAGTGTTGATACTATGGCCTCCGTAGCCGAGTGGGCAGGAGCGGGAGTGCAGTAGCACACGCTCTTTGAGTAGACCGGGGTTCAAGCCCCTGACTGCTGAATACGGTCGATCTGCCAACTCACACTGGACCAGCATGGCAGATTATGGTCCATTTCCCTCAGCATGAATTGTTGAGGAGGCTTCCATCCTGCAGTGGGTTGATAATGGCTGCACTTTACTTTTACTAAAGAGAGAGGGAAAAAAAATAATGAAATGGCCAAAAAGTAAGATGGCTAAAACTATACTTTCCTGAGGAAATTCTTTGTTGGTGTACTTTCTTGAGGAACTGAAATCTCTGTTAACTTAAAGTCAAGATGTTTTGATGTGTTGACTTAATTAAAGTTTTGACTGACTTTAATTTATAATTAAAGTAAAAGTCAGTCAAAATCTAGATGAACAGTGTAATATTTCATTGTGTGTAATTTGATCTAACACAGGGTTCATCTTTGATAACCAAAATTCATGGAGAGCCTGAACATAGAGGGATGCAGTATGTGATTAAAAACCAATAATATTATTATATAATGCAAAAACAAAGATTATAATATGTGAATAAATTTCATAAATTGAATAAGATTTAGTTACTTTTAATTTTGCATTATGTTATAGGGTCATCATTGTCGACTTACTTCACTCTTGCCATCTTCTTGGAATATATTTGTGAATATGGACCTCAACTATGTTGTTCGTTTACTGGGTGAAATGGGTAAAGAGGTAAAATTTTTTTAAGTTTTCAGTTTTTAAGAAATTTTTACTCGTATTAATTTGTATATGAAAAAGTGGACACTTCAAAGTTAAATAGCTAAGTTAGTTCAAAATTAAGTACTGGTTGATCCATCCTAAATATCTGAAGTTTCACAGGTAGCTTGAGGTCATCATGATTCCAGCTGTTAAAAATTGGGAATGTTAACATCTCACAGCATTATAGTATGTCTGTGTGGGTAGCACAGTGGTATCATCACTATCCTCCCCCATGCTGAGTGGAAAAGGCACGGATTTGAATCCCTTCAATGACATGAGGAACCTTAGTGGTCTTTTTTCACTCTGTACCTGAGTTAGTTGGTCTCAGACGTAGATAGCAAGGTTTCCCCCCACCCCCAGAAACTTGGGTTTTTCACCAGCAAACAGGCAAATCAACCATAGAACACACGCAATTTACAGACAAAATAAATACATGGGTATAATCATTTACAGGGGACACTAATATCATAATTTTCATAATTAGCATTATAGTATATATTCCCAAACAAATATTTGGGATTTATTGAATATATTGGGTGTTGAATATTTCATTGGAGAAGGGTTTATTTATCAATATATATAGAGTGTGATTGCCTCTTGTATTTTAAAATATCTTACTGTGACATATGAAAGTTACAGGCAGGTAGCTGGGTAGTATAATCCCATCAGGCAGGCATTAGAGATATGCAGTGTATGAAAACCTCCTTCTTATAATAGTGTTTACTAGCACTGAGACTTTACATGGCCTATCACTCTATCCCCAAAGGTAGAAATTGGTTGGTTTGAAGTCAAGTGAATTTTCAACATTGTTGGAAACTTCTTGGAAATTATCCTGGAATTACTTAATTATAATCAAGAAATTTGCAAGAAACACTGTTTGCATTGATTGAGGCTGACAGAATGATGATAGATTTTGGAACTGCATCTCATGCTTTAATGAGATGTTGTCAAAATAAAATGAGACCTAAATTAGTATGTGGAAAGAGTATTATGTCCAGTAACTCTGCATATGAGATTGGATAAAAAGCTAATTGTTTTAACTTAAAATGAGCTAAGATGTGTAGTAGTTTGTAAATTGATATGTGATCTCCAGGGACACTATTGCTGTGAACAGTCTCAATATGATATAAACTCTACTTTAAAGCAGTGATTCTTGGCGTAGCACTTCTGGTGTAATCAAGGTAGGTAGCCAGGTGGGCAGGAGCAGCAGTGCTTCTTGATTACACCGGGGTTCGAGCTCGTGACTACCAAATACGGAGGATGCAGAAAGGTCAGGGAATGACTACCGCATATCCCCGGAGCAATATGGCCTTAGTTGCTAATGCTCCTAAAAACCAAACAACAGTAATTCTTAAGCAAGGTACTACAAGCTTCTTTGAGAGTGCTGTGTGATTATAAATATCTCCACTGAGATCATTGGTAATTACCTATTGTTGTTTACAGGGCACTTTAAACAACCTTTACATTGTGTTCATAAACTACATCGATACATCAACTATTTATGACCAGGAAAAAAAAAGAAAAAAAACAAATTCTGTACTGTAACGAAATATAGGTAATATCTTAATGAAGCCTTGTTTAAATGTTCATAGCTCAATGAGTGCCAGAGAAATTTGATTGTGCAAGGTTCCCAGTGCAGTTGCATATGCCTTACATCAGCTCAGTTTCTATCAAATAGCTTTATGGTTTAGTATCAGAGATGGAACTTGGCTAGGGCAGTTCCCTGGAATCCATAGTTCACAGGAGGCCCTTTAAGCTGACCAAAAAGGTGGGAATGAAGAATAGTCATTTTTTTGAAATTATTATTTTAACAGATGTTAATAGTTATAATATATTCAACAAAATATTTGTGGAAGTGCATTTCATACACCTCAAGTGGTTAAAATTATTATTAGGAGTGTACCAGGGCCAATCCTTGGGGGGGGGGGGATAGAAGGGAGGTGTAGTAGATGCAATTCATCTGGTCCTCCCAAACTCCCCAACCATTCAGGGTGAAGGAGGAGGAGTTCAATCCAGCTAAGGAGAGAATTCCTTGCTATCATTTTTCCCAACATTAATTCTCACACCCAGGTTCCCTGAATTTTAGGGTTAACCCTGAATTGCATATCACCAAATCAACTTGTTAATCACTATTCCTCTACTCACATTAATTTTTTTTTCTTTAAAAAAAAAATTTATTTTTTAAATTTTATTATTTTTTCTTTAATTAATTTAAATTTTTTTTCTTTAAAAAAATTACATTAAAACTCCTAAGAAATTTCATCTAGTAACATACCTAGCAATCCACCATAAAAGTGAATTGTTCCTGAATTTTTGAGAAATTTTATTTTAGCTTTGATATTGCATTTTTACATTCAGTGTAGTAAAGTTATAGATTCTGTCTCAGAAACTCAAACTCTGAATGTCTTTTCCCACAGAAAAAAGGTAGAGTAACCCACAAAAGCCTGTTTAATCCATAACATAGTTTAGCTCAGGCTTCTTTCTTAAAAGCATTCTTGAGGTGCGGGGCTGGTACATTTTTGGCCCTAGATTTCCTGAATATATAAGTAAATTGTCCCTATCCCAAATGGGAGCCACTAAAATCCTTTACACTTGGATTGAAAAATAGTAAAAGTTAGTACTATTGCAATTAACATAAAATGCCACAAAAATGAAAAAGAAATATATTTACTATTATACACACAGTTTTTTAATTTCCTTGCAGGCAGATATTCATCTGAGCCATATAAGGTGTTACTGCACTACCATAAACACTTCAAAGTCAGTAATTATTTCATAACATGAACTAGTTTGCTGAACAAGATTAATAACCCATTGATAAGTGGACTTTTTGTATGTTGTCCAATGACAATTAAATCTATTATTAAAATTAAATAAATATTAAATATAATTAATTAATGTAAATTATTAACAGTACTAAATTAAAATACATTGAGCATGGATGGACATACATTCTTGCCCTAGAGCCTGTCTGTTAGATGTGTGGAAATTTGCCTTTAGCCAGCGGGTGGTTGATTGCTGGAACAAACTTCCATCTGTCATTGTTGAAGTAGACAGCTTAAATAAATTCAAGGTAGAACTAGACAAACTTTTGGAGTGAATGGATGGGTGAAATGGGAAGGTTGTTTTTTTGGGTCATGCTGTATAAGCTTACTCTCTTGCATCAGATATACCTATGCTAATGCTATGGCATTTATTTGACATTGGCTAGGACCAAATGTATTTTAAAGCACATAAATGACCATGACACACACACACACACACTAAGTGCTGCCGATTATAGTGAGTTGCTCAATAGAATCAAATTTCGAAGAACCGATCCAAATCAATAAAATGCACTACACTTTCATTATTTACTAGAATCACGTTTTCAGTTATAAGAATTAATTTTGAATGCCTCTGTGATATTTTTCTAAAGCACATTTTGTCAGTCCCATTTATAGAGCTCACAACCATAAAACAATAAAAACAATTTGCAGTTTCTGGTTTATTGGGCTTTTCTGTTAGTGTAATTCTGTTAGTGCAATAAATGGATAGTAAACTCGATCTTATTCATTTGATATAATACTGATAGCTGGAATTCTCTGTTTTCACGTTATTATGGTGAAATCTTCTCTTCATTTCTATATCTAAACTTTGTCTCACTTGCTTGTGTTGTGTTACTTCCAATTTGTGTGTGCCATGTGCTTTGTTATTGATTGATGCTTATCTTTTTTACTGTTTCAAATTTTACTACCAAAAAAAAACTGTTGGTGAACAGACAGAGAGTGAATTTGAGTGTAAAAGATAAGTTACAAATTATAGAAATGTATGATAAATTAAACTTAGACAATGTCTCAAAGGGAAGCAGCAGTAAAATTAGGAGTGTCTCAGTCATCTTTATCAAAATTTTTAAAATCATATCACACATTAAACACTAATGTGATTAGTGAAACCAGAAAAAGGCAGTGCAAAGGGAAATGCCAAACAGTAGATGAAGCTCTGTTTGTTTGGTTCAAACAGATCAGCTCATTTAATGCACCAATCAATCATAGCATTCTTCTTCTTCAAAATAACTAATGATTTTGCTGAAAAATTACACGAATAGTTTAAGGTGACAGATGGATGGCTGACAAGATGGATGATAGGCATGATATTGTTTACAAAAAACTTCAGGGAGAAAAACAGGATTTAGCATTAGCATTAGTAGAGGCATATGATGCATGAAAGCAAGCTTATGCAGCATCAGTCAAAAAAAAAAAAAAAAAAAACCTTCCTTCACCCCTCCGTTCGTTCGAAATACCTGTCCAGCTGAGCCTTAAATTTATTTAGGCTATCAACCTCTACAACAAGGGATGGAAGTCTGTTCCACCAACCAACTACCCGCTGGCTAAAGGCAAATTTCCTCACATCTATCTTATATCTGTCTTTCCTCAATTTGAATTTATGCCCTCTCAGTTGATTATTCTGAGCAAGAGGCAGTGTCCCATCAGCATTCAGCATGCTCAAACCATTCAAGGCTTTGTACACCTCTATCAGATCACCTCGCCGGTGCCTAGTCTCCAGACACTGTAATTTGCAAAACTTAAGCCTTTCTTCGTAAGAGCAACTCTTCGTTCCGTTCACTAACCTTGCCCTTCTCTGTACTCGTTCCAGCAGCTCTACATCCTTCTTGAAATGAGGCCTCCAGACCTGTATACAGTACTCAAGATGTGGCCTGACCATTGCCTTATACAAGGGAATAATCACCTCCTTATCCCTGCTAGAAAAATTCCTGTATATCATTGACAAGACACCATGAGCTACTCTTGCAGCTCGTCTGCACTGCTCAGAGAACTTCATATCTGCCTGCACAATTACCCCCAGGTCCTTTTCATTCTGCACCACTGTCAGTGTAGTACCGCAGAGTTGATACGTTGCTCTGGGGTTACTGTTTCCCATATGTAGTACTTTACATTTGTCAATGTTAAACTTCATTTGCCACCTCTCATCCCATCTGATCAACCTTTCCAGATCCTATTGCAGCAGCATAGCATCAGTAGTGTCCTTACCAACCCTGCCAACCTTTGTATCATCTGCAAACTTGGACATTAAACTTGATATACCATCATCAATATCATTCATAAACACCGAAAACAACAATGGACCCAACACTGAACCCTGAGGGACTCCACTAATAACATTAGTCCACGATGACCAGTGTCCATTAATTACCACTCTCTGTCTTCTGCCACTCAACCATCCCTTTATCCATAGCAGCAATTTGCCTCCAATGCCACACTGCTCCAATTTGTGCAGCAGTCTTCCATGTGCAACAGTATCAAAAGCCTTTCTAAGATCCAAATATATAATATCAAAGTTATTCCCTGCATCCAATTCTTTTGTGACTACATCATAGTAGCCAATCAAATTGGTCAGGCAAGACCTTCCCTTAACAAAACCATGCTGTGTCTCAGCTATAACTGAATTCTTGTCAAGATGATCCTGCAGTGCTTCTTTAACCAGTGCTTCCATTAATTTTCCTGGAACAGAAGTTAAACTCACAGGTCTATAATTACTTGTGTCAGCCTTTAGCATTAGCATTAGCATTAGCAGAGGCATATGATGCAAGAAAGCAAGCTTACTCAGCATCAGCCAAAAAAAAAAAAAAAAAAAAAAAAAAAAAACACCCACTCCCATTTCACCCCTCCGTTCGTTCGAAATACCTGTCCAGTTGAGCTTTAAATTTGTTTAGGCTATCAACTTCAACAACAAGTGATGGAAGTCGGTTCCACCAACCAACCACCCGCTGGCCAAAGGCAAATTTCCGCACATCTATCCGACATCCGTCCTTCCTCAATTTGAATTTATGCCCTCTGAGGTGATTATTCTGAGAAAGATGAAGAATCCCATTGGCATTGAGCATGCTCAAACCATTCAAAGCCTTATACACCTCTATCAGATCACCTCGCCGGTGCCTAGTCTCCAGACTCTGTAATTTGCAAAACTTAAGCCTTTCTTCGTAAGAGCAACCCTTTGTTCCATTTACTAATCTTGTTGCCCTTCTCTGTACCCGTTCCAGCAGCTCTACATCCTTCTTGAAATGAGGCCTCCAGACCTGTATACAGTACTCAAGATGTGGCCTTACCATTGCCTTATACAAGGGAATAATCACCTCCTTATCCCTGCTAGAAAAATTCCTGTATATCATTGACAAGACACCATGCGCTACTCTTGCAGCTCGTCTGCACTGCTCAGAGAACTTCATATCTGCCTGCACAATTACCCCCAGGTCCTTTTCATTCTCCACCACTGTCAGTGTAGTACCGCAGAGTTGATACGTTGCTCTGGGGTTACTGTTTCCCATATGCAGCACTTTACATTTGTCGATGTTAAACCTCATTTGCCACCTCTCAGCCCATCTGTTCAACCTTTCCAGATCCTGTTGCAGCAGCATAGCGTCAGTATTGTCCTTAACGACCCTGCCAACCTTTGTATCATCTGCAAACTTGGACATTAAACTTGATATCCCATCATCAATATCATTCATAAACACCGAAAACAACAACGGACCCAACACTGAACCTTGAGGAACTCCACTAATAACATTAGTCCACGTTGAGCAGTGTCCATTGATTACCACTCTCTGTCTTCTGCCACTCAACCATCCCCTTATCCATAGCAGCAATTTGCCTCCAATGCCACACTGCTCCAATTTGTGCAGCAGTCTTCCATGTGCAACAGTATCAAAAGCCTTTCTAAGATCCAAATATATAATATCAAAGTTATTCCCTGCATCCAGTTCTTTTGTGACTACATCATAGTATCCAATCAAATTGGTCAGGCAAGACCTGCCCTTAACAAAACCATGCTGCGTCTGAGCTATAACTGAATTCTTGTCTAGATGATCCTGCAGTGCTTCTTTAACCAGTGCCTCCATTAATTTACCTGGAACAGAAGTTAAACTAACAGGTCTATAATTACTTGTGTCAGCCTTTGATCCTCCTTTGTGAATTGGGGTTACATTTGCACATCTCCAGTCTATGGGCACCTCCCCTGAGTCCAAAGAAGCTCTCATAATTATGGCTAGGGGTTTGCATACTTCCTTTGCTGCCTCCTTTAATATAACTGGATAGATCCCATCCACCCCAGGTGCCTTTTTTATGTTTATCCTCAACAATCTCTCCTCCACTTTCCTCTCAGTTATTACAAAATCATCCAGCTCACTGCCAATGTTTACTTTACCTACATCATTCTCCTTCCTGAATAACTCCTCATGCGTGAATGTAGATGCAAAATACTCGTTTAGATTGTTAGCCACCTGAGCAGGATCCTCAACTGTTGAACCATCAATATCCAGTGGACCAATCTGATTCATCCCTTTCCTTTTCGAGTTCAAGTATGTAAAAAACTCTTTTCTGTTTTTCTTTGCATCCTTTGCCAAGGATTTTTCATAGTCTGCCTTTGCCTGCCTAATCTCCTTTGTGACTTGGTTACAGACCAACTTATATCTATCATAGGCTTCCATGTCACCCATTAATTTGTATGTATCCCATGCATTTTTCTTCTCTGCCACATGTCTCATTAGCTCATCTGACAACCATTTAGGCCTAAACCTTGAACAATATTTCTTAGTTGGTATGTAAAGCCTGGTAGCCTCCAAGATTAGTTCCTTGAATGCTTCCCATTTTGAGTTTGCTGTTGGTAACATCATCAGTTGGTCCCACTGTATAGAATTTAAATACTGTCTCAGACCATCATAGTCGCCTTTACGAAAACAAAAACCCTTCCCTTTACCTCTGATGGTAGTTACCTCCTTGAGTAAATCCCACTTCAACACACTGTGATCACTGCCACCTAGTGGTTCATTTATCTGCAGGTTCTTAATGCATGAAGAATCACTACTGATAATCAGATCAAGAGTATTGCTCCCTCTTGTTGCCTCACGAACATGCTGATGTAGAAAACAATCATCCAATAAATCCACAAAAGCCTTGCTAGTGTGCGAGTGACCAACCCACAAATTCCAGTCAATATCTGGGAAATTAAAGTCCCCCATTATAAGACTCTCAGATTTACTGGCCCACTCTATTTCCCTGTACAATATCTTATTATACTCATCAGAGTCATTAGGCCTATAGCACACTCCTACTCTCAATTTTGATTTCCCTATGCTTATGTCGCACCAAACTGACTCGACACTGCCCTGTCCATCGATGTCGACTGGCTTCACTTCCTTGGACTTTATGTGTTTCTTAATTAATAGCATAACCCCTCCTCCCCTCCTGTCCTGTCTATCCTTTCTATACACATTGTATTCCCCAAATTCCAGTTCCGCATTACTTATATCTGTGTGACACCACGTCTCTGATATCCCAACAATATCTGCCTTTGATGTTTTGAGCAATACCTCAAATTCATCAAATTTATTTACCAAACTCCTAGCATTGGTGTACACGCAGGTATACATGCACCTGTTTCTATTCTTAGCTACCCTAACACAACCCATGTGTTTACTTGTACCGCAATGACTACCAGCAGTCTCTGAAATATCCTGCATCTTGTTTTTCAGACTTCTGCTCATTTGAATAGAAGCAGTGCAAGAATCACTTCCACCTCTGCCAGTGGCTACTGTTAATCTATTAGTCCTTGTATCCCCCCCAACTAGCAGTTTTCCGACCCACCTAACACTGCCTCGACAGCATCAGCAAAAATTCTTGCACCCTTTCTATTTAAGTGTATCCCATCCCTGTAGAAGCAATCTCTCCTGTTAACAAGTACAGTCCAGGCTGAAAAAAATTCTACCCCTTGAGCCTTGCACAATCCCTCCAGGGCCGAATTGATCGACAAGGCTCTCATCATATACTCCCTCCTATCGTGTCTGGGCAGAATTGCAGACACTTTCAAGTTCAACCCTAATTCACGGCTTTTTTTCAACAGTGACCTGTACTTGCTAAGTAATTCCGCCGGTCTCCTACTCTTAATATCATTAGTGCCAACGTGTACAACTATATCACCTTTTGTGCCCTTAAAAGATGATATCCGCTCTACAACGTCATCAACCTTTGCCCCTGGCAGACATACCCTGGTCCTATTCCACCTATCGTTTTTACAAAGTATGTTCCCCGTTTCCCTGACAATAGAGTCACCAACAACTACTAGTTCCTGTGGGACCAGCGCATTCTGCCTAGGGGGCTGCTTCTGTGTTGCCTGATGACCAAGTGCAAGCTCTGGCGTTGATGTGGGCAGCTGAGAGCTTGATGGGCCCCTCAATTTATTTCCTTCGAGGGCATCCACCCTGTCCTTCAAGCTCTCATAAAGGCCCATAACAACGCTGAGTTGTCGCCTGATTTCCTTGCACTCCTTACATCGTGCACACACAAAGACATCCCCCTTGGCAGTATCATGTCCCGTACCCGACTGCTCCGCAAACATCAAGCAAACAGTGCATTTTAATAGACTGTGATTCAGAGGGCAACTGCCCCCCTCAGTTCTCCCCTGAACCACAGCACTCCCATTAGCTTGAGCCTTTTGCTTTGCTGCTCTGGTCAGAGTCATGATTCCGATTTAATTCAATAAAATTCAAAACAAAAATTAAATCCTTAAGTTATATCCCAAAACAGTTATGTTATATATATATTTTTTTCGGTATCTAGTGTTTTCTACGAGTTCCCTTTATACAACTTCCGTATCACGTGTACCACTATAGTTATGTATTAATGATCCTCCTTTGTGAATTGGGATTATATTTGCACATCTCCAGTCTGTGGGTACCTCTGCTGAGTCCAAGGAAGCTCTCATAATTATGGCTAAGAGTTTGCTTACTTCCTTTGCTGCCTCCTTTAATATAACTGGATAGATCCCATCCACCCCAGGTGTCTTTCTTGTATTTATCTTCAACAATTTCTCCTCCACTTTACTCTCACTTATTACAAGATCATCTAGCTCATTGCCAGTGTTTACTTCATCTATGGCATTCCCCTTCCTGAATAAATCCTCATGTGTGAATGTAGATGCAAAATATTGATTTAGTTTGTTAGCAAACTGAGCAGGATCATGAACAGTTGAACCATCGATATAAAGTGGACCAATCTGATTCATCCTCTTCCTTCTAGAGTTTACATAAGTAAAGAACTCCTTGCTGTTTTTCTTTGCGTCCCTTGCCAAAGATTTCTCATAATCTGCCTTCGCCTGCCTAATCTCCTTTGTAACTTGGTTACAGATCAACTTGTATCTATCATAGGCTTCTGTGTCACATTAATTTATATATATCCCATGCATTCTTCTCTGCCATATGTCTCATTAGTTCATCTGACATCCATTTAGGCCTAAACCTTGAACAATATTTCTTAATTGGTATGTAAAGCCTAATAGCTTCCAAGATAAGTTCTTTGAATGCTTCCCATTTTGAGTTTGCTGTTGGTAACATTATCGGTTGGTCCCACTGTATAAAATTTAAATACTGTCTCAGACCATCGTAGTCGCCTTTACGAAAGCAATAACCCTTCCCTTTACCCCTGATGGTAGTTACCTCCTTGATTAAATCCCACTTCAGCACACTGTGATCACTGCCACCTAGTGGTTCCTTTATCTGCAGATTCTTAATGCATGAAGAATCACTACTGATAATCAAATCAAGAATATTACTCCGTCTATTTGCCTCCCGAACATGCAGATGTAGAAAACAATCATCCAATAAATCCACAAAAGCCTTGCTAGTTTGTGAGTGACCAACCCACAAATTTCAGTCAATATCTGGGAAATTAAAATCCCCCATTATAAGACTCTCTGATTTACTGGTCCACTCTATTTCCCTGTACAGTTTCTTATTATACTCATCAGAGTCATTAGGCCTATAGCACACTCCTACTCTCACTTTTGATCTCCCAATGCTATGTCACACCAAACTGACTCGACACTGCACTGTCCAGCGATGTCGACTGGCTTCACTTCCTTGGATTTTATGTGTTTCTTAACTAATAGCATAACCCTTCCTCCCTTCCTATCCTGTCTATCCTTTCTGTAGACATTGTACTCCCCAAATTCCAGTTCTGCATTACTTATATCTGTGTGACACCACGTCTATGATATCCCAACAATATCCGCCTTTGATGCTTCAAGCAATACCTCAAATTCATCAAATTTATTTACCAAACTCCTAGCATTGGTGTACATGCAAGTATACATGCACCTGTTCTTTTTCTTAGCTACCCTAACACAACCCATGTGTTTACTTGTACCCCAATGACTCCCAGCAGTCTCTGAAATAACCTGCATCTTATTTTCCAGGCTGCTACTCATTCCAATAGAAGCAGTGCAAGAATCACTTTCACCTCTGCCAGTGGCTACTGTTAATCTATTAGTCCTTGTATCCCCCAATCTAGCAGTTTTCCGACCCACCTAACACTGCCTCGATAGCATCAGCAAACATTCTTGCACCCTTTCTATTTAAGTGTATCCCATCCCTGTAGAAGCAGTCCCTCCTGTTAACAAGTACAGACCAGGCTGAAAAAAATTCTACCCCTTGAGCCCTGCACAATCTTTCCCGGGCCGAATTGATCGACAGGGCTCTCATCATATACTCCCTCCTATCGTGTCTGGGCAGAATTGCAGACACTTTCAAATTCAACCCTAATTCACGGCTTTTTTTCAACAGTGACCTGTACTTGTTAAGTAATTCCGCCGGTCTCCTACTCTTAATATCATTAGTGCCAACGTGTACAACTATATCACTTTTTGTGCCCTTAAAAGATGATATCTGCTCTGCAACGTCATCAACCTTTGCCCCTGGCAGACATACCCTGGTCCTATTGCACCTATCCTTTTTACAAAGGATGTTTCCCATTTCCCCTGACAATAGAGTCACCAACAACTACTAGTTCCTTTGGGACCAGCGCATTCTGCCTTGGGGGCTGTCGCTGTGTTGCACGATGCCCAAGTGCAAGCTCTGGCGTTTGTGTGGGCAGCGGAGAGCTTGATGGGCCCTCACTTTTAATCCTTCGAGGGTATCCACCCTGTCCTTCAAGCTCTGATATAGGCCCATAACACCGCTGAGTTGTCGTCTGATTTCCTTATACTCCTTGCATCGCACACAGACAAAGACATCCCCCATGGCAGTATCATGTCCCGTACCTGACTGCTCCACAAACATCAAGCAAATAGTGCATTTTACAAGGCTGTGATTCAGACGGCAACTGCCCCCCCTCAATTCTCCCCTGAGCCACAGCACTTCTATTAGCTTGAGCCTTTTGCTTTGCTGCTCTGGTTTGAGTCATGATTTCGATTTACTTTCAATAAAATTTCAATTTCAGTGCAAAATTATAACCCTAAACTTGTATCCCAATACAGTTATAACGCTATAGTTATGTTTCAGTATCGATGTTATCTACGAAATCCCTTTATATAACTTCCGTATCAAGTTAAGTATTAATTTTTTATTTTTGCTAATTATTTATTTTACGTAATCTAAGTTGTTATATGTATATAGGTAAAGTACAATTTAATCGACAATGAAGTTCAACAAGATTAATAGATTCACTGATTATTTGGTATTATATTATGTACTATACTATACTAAGCTTATGCTATCTAGTTCGATATCTTTTGTATCGCGTAAAATGGCGGGAAATTACGAATGGTAAATCTACGGACACTTAAGTATCGATTAACTTCCAGTTCCCGCTGTCTTAATTCAGAATAAACTAAGGATCCTGACTAGCTACTTACAGAAAATAATTCGATATAACAATTGGTTAATAAATCGGCTAAATATGGTTAAAAAAAAAACCTCTCATTCAACGGAGCTGGAGCTTGTAACATGTGGATTTGATACCCTTACCGATACTAAGTAATACCTACAAAATCTCTATCTAAGTTAAACTTTAAACTAAGTATCATAACTAGGAATATAAAGCTACTCTAGAAAACAAGTTAATATGCCAATTTAAGCTAATAAAACTGAAAATAAATCAGAAAAAAACTTCTCTGTCCCAAGAGCGACAATAAGCTACATCCGCACAGGCTGCTCTCGTGCTCAAACTCCCAATGGTTCTGCAGCTGACACCTGCAAAACATCTTATGTACTGGGCTCACATTTCAAGAGGATGCCCCCAAGGATCGTTGTTGGAAACTCTCCTCTGGAACACTGTGCTGGATCAGTGGTTAATGAGGGAACACAATGGTATCAGTAAGATAACATATGTGGATGACTTGGTGATTGTTGCTAATGGAAGTGCAAGGAGAATAACTGAAGAGAAAATACAGCCTATCTTGGATGACTTGATGGCATGGGCTACACTCAACAAACTGAAAATATCTTCCAGTACAACCAGTTTTATTACTTTAAGAACCATTTTAGCCATAATAGATCACCCAGAATCCAACTAAATAATACCCAAATCCCCTATGCATCCCAAACTAAGTATTTGGATATCACCTTAGATGATAAACTCAGTTTTCTGCCTCATGTGTCAAAACTCAGGGACAAAATCTGTTTTTTCACAGCCTCAGTTATCAGCATCTCAAGGAAAGAGTGGGGATTACCAAAGAAAACCTTGAACCTTTACTATAAAACCATATTTTTGCCTATTATTAGCATTAGTAGAGGCATATGATGCAAGAAAGCAAGCTTATTCAGCATCAGCCGAAAAAAAAAAAAAAAACACACCACTCCCATTTCACCCCTCCGTTCGTTCGAAATACCTGTCCAGTTGAGCCTTAAATTTGTTTAGGCTATAACTTCAACAACAAGTGATGGAAGTCGGTTCCACCAACCAACCACCCGCTAGCCAAAGGCAAATTTCCTCACATCTATCCGACATCCGTCCTTCCTCAATTTGAATTTATGCCCTCTGAGGTGATTATTCTGAGCAAGAGGAAGAATCCCATTGGCATTGAGCATGCTCAAACCATTCAAAGTCTTATACACCTCTATCAGATCACCTGGCCGGTGCCTAGTCTCCAGACTCTGTAATTTGCAAAACTTAAGCCTTTCTTCGTAAGAGCAACCCTTTGTTCCATTCACTAATCTTGTTGCCCTTCTCTGTACCCGTTCCAGCAGCTCTACATCCTTCTTGAAATGAGGCCTCCAGACCTGTATACAGTACTCAAGATGTAGCCTAACCATTGCCTTATACAAGGGAATAATCACCTCCTTATCCCTGCTAGAAAAATTCCTGTATATCATTGACAAGACACCATGAGCTACTCTTGCAGCTCGTCTGCACTGCTCAGAGAACTTCATATCTGCCTGCACAATTACCCCCAGGTCCTTTTCATTCTCCACCACTGTCAGTGTAGTACTGCAGAGTTGATACGTTGCTCTGGGGTTAGTGTTTCCCATATGTAGTACTTTACATTTGTCAATGTTAAACTTCATTTGCCACCTCTCAGCCCATCTGTTCAACCTTTCCAGATCCTGTTGCAGCAGCATAGCGTCAGTAGTGTCCTTAACAACCCTGCCAACCTTTGTATCATCTGCAAACTTGGACATTAAACTTGATATACCATCATCAATATCATTCTTAAACACCGAAAACAACAACGGACCCAACACTGAACCCTGAGGAACTCCACTAATAACATTAGTCCACGTTGAGCAGTGTCCATTGATTACCACTCTCTGTCTTCTGCCACTCAACCATCCCCTTATCCATAGCAGCAATTTGCCTCCAATGCCACACTGCTCCAATTTGTGCAGCAGTCTTCCATGTGCAACAGTATCAAAAGCCTTTCTAAGATCCAAGTATATAATATCAGAGCTTTTTCCCTGCATCCAGTTCTTTTGTAATTGCATCATAGTATCCAATCAAATTGGTCAGGCAAGACCTGCCCTTAACAAAACCATGCTGCATCTGAGCTATAACTGAATTCTTGTCTAGATGATCCTGCAGTGCTTCTTTAACCAGTGCCTCCATTAATTTTCCTGGAACAGAAGTTAAACTAACAGGTCTATAATTACTTGTGTCAGCCTTTGATCCTCCTTTGTGAATTATATCATAAACAGCAAGTGTTTGGTACCAAAAAAGTATCAAAGGTAAAAGTGAAACAGAAACTTATTTCCACACAAAGGTCAGTTCTTCTGGTGATTAGTAATATTCGAAGGACTGTTTCAAACAATGCACTCCAAATTCTTGGTACGATTCCTGTAGATTTATATATATTGCTTTCCAGGGTTTGATTTACTACCTAAAAAAAGGGACAGTCTAAGACAAGGCTTGGAATTATGACTGATCCAGCCAGCGACTTTAAAAGGGAGAAGAAAAGGCTTTGGAAGGAATTTACTGTTGCCTGGCAAAAAAGATGGGATGAGAGCAAATTTTGACTCTTGTAACAAGAAAGTATATTGTACAAACGGAATTCTCAACGACCTCTGGAGTTATTTCATGGTTTAGGCCTTTTATGACAACTTCTTATCTGCTAATAGGCATGGTTCCCTCCTGGCTAAGTTATTTGAGCGTGGCCTGGAGCCTGATCTGTACTGCACATGTGGGGAATATGAAAAATGGATTATGTACTTCTGAACTGTCCATTGTACTCTCAACCTAGAGCGGATTTAATGTCTGTAGTTCCAAACTTATTGGAGAACAATGTAAATATCTTAGTTGAAGACCATAATAACTTTTCTGCTCTGCAAACCTTCTCAAGAACAGTTTTCATATTGAGGACTCAGCTAACAACTTCAGCTTCTTCTGGGAATTGACTTCACAAATGACCAAAAGACAAAAGGTTTATGTGTAAACAGAAGATTTAAGTTAATTGTTATTGTGTTGACTTATATTGAGTTATTGTGTTGACTTATATGGATTGTTATTGTGTTGATTTATGTTAATTAATGTTGCATCGATTTATTTCAATTGTCTTTATAAAGATTGGTTTCTGTGAAACAAGGTTTATGAGAATCATTTAGTAGCTATCTCATTGTGCTTCAAAAGGTTTGAAGCACAATGACAAAACTGTCAACAGGTTTGAAAGTTCCAGCAGACAGACTAGACAGTGTTGTTAATTGTCTATTGTATGTAATTTAATTATATATTATTTCTTGGTTCTCAGGAATTCAGAGACTCTGAGCATATTTAAAACAAGTATTGTATATATCTGTTTAATGTAATAATTACTGTTTCTTTGTGGAAGTGAGGATAATTTGTGGAAGTTCTCCACTAGTAATTCACTTATTGACATCCCAGCACTACATCCAGTGGGTGCAGGACTTGTGCATTTGACACGAACACATAACGTAAACTCAGGCCTAGAGAAGGGCACCGGGCGGCAGCTGTCTTATATTGGCAGTGGTAAAATAGTAGTAGTAGTAGTGGCATGTGATGCAAGAAAGCAAGTATGAGCTTATGCAGCATCAGCCAAAAAAAAAAAAAATCACGCCATTCCCTCCAAATGCCTGTCCAGTTCCTCCTTAAATTTATTTAACCTATCAACTTCCACAATGACAGATGGAAGTTTGTTCCAGCAATTAACCACCTGCTGGCTAAAGGCAAATTTCCACACATCTATTCTTTTCTTAATTTGAATTTATGCCCCTTTAGGTTCGTAATCTGAACAAGTGGAAGGATCCCATGAGAATTCAGTGTGCTCAACCCGTTCAAGGCCTTATACACCTCAATCAGATCACCATGCTGTTGTTGTTGTTGTTGTTTGGTTTTTAGGAGCATTAGCAACTAAGGCCATATTGCTCCGGGATATGCGGTGGTCATTTCCTGACCTTTCCGCATCCTCCGTATTTGGTGGTGACGGGCTCGAACCCCGGTCTAATCAAGAAGCGTGTGCTACGCACTGCTGCTCCTTCCCACCTGGCTAGATCACCATGCAGGTGCCTAGTCTCCAGCCACTGAAATTTGCAGAACTTAAACCTCTCTTGGTAAGAGGATCCCTTCATTCCCCTCACCAATCTTGTTGCCCTTCTCTATACACGCTCAAGCAAATCGACATCCTTCCTAAAATGAGGCCTCCAGACCTGTACGTAGGACTCAAGGCGTGGCCTGACCATTGCCTTATACAGAGGGACAATCACCTCCTTTTCCCTGCTAGCAAAATTCCTATATATCATTGGCAAAACCTCATGACCTGCCCTGGTTGTTGTTGTTATGGGAGTTTAATGCGCCGACCTGCCCTGGCAGCCTGTCTGCATTGCTCAGAAAACTTCATATCTGACTGCACAATTACTCCCAAGTCTTTTTCATTTTTTACCACCTTAAGTGTAGTACCACACAGTTGGTACTTTTCTCTCGGGTTACTTCTACCCATATGCAGTACTTTGCATTTGTCAAGGTTAAACTTCAGTTGCCACTTCTTAGCTCATCTGTCCAAATTATCTAGATCCTGTTGCAGTATCACACTACCATTACTGTCATTAACAACCCTGTCAACCTTTGTATCATCTGCAAACTTTGACACTAAGCCTGATATACCTTCATAAATATGATTGATAAATATACAAAACAACAGTGGACCCAACACCGAACCCTGTGGGACTCCACTAATAACATTAGTCCACGAAGAGCAGCACCCATCGATTACCTCCCTCTGTCTTCTCCCACTTAACCATCCTTTTATCCAATGTAGCAACTTACCCTTAATACCATTTTGCTCCAATTTGTTCAATAGTCTTCCATGCACAACAGTGTCAAAAGCTTTCCTGAAATCCAAATATATGATATCAAAATAATTTTTTGCATCCAGTTCCTTTGTAACCACATTGCACATGTGGTTACAAAGGAACAATTTGTAAATACCTCGCACATGTTTTTAGGCCAGATTTGTCGAGGTTCTACGCCAAAACAGATGAACTAGGTGGAGATGGGCTTTTGCCTAGGAGCCACCCTTGATTCTGGGATCCATGTATGCAATGCACCAGGAGGTCAAATATAATATGTCTTATATATTTGTAATGAGAATGTTAATGTATATAAAATTGTATATATATCTTCATGTAAGTATTGCATATATATGTAATAATTGTATGTACAAATAAATGGAATGGAATGAAAATGGTTGAAAACCTCTTGGCAAACTATGTTAAACACTTATAATCCTGAAGACGTTTTTAATATAGATGAAACAGGGTTGTACTACAGGGCTACCCCAGACCACTGCATGATTTTTAAAAATTCCTCTGCGTCTGCAGGAAAGAAAATCAAGGACAGGATTGTTGATATCATCATTCTTCTTCTCTTTCTTGGTTATTCCCTTCTATCCCTCTCTCTCTCTGGGCGCCTCCTTAGCCAGGTGGGAAGGAGCAGCAGTGCTTAGCAAACACTTCTTGATTAGACCGGGGTTCGAGCCCGTCACCAACAAATAGGGAGGATGCGGAAAGGTCAGGGAATGACCACCGCATATCCCCGGAGCAATATGGCCTTAGTTGCTAATACTCCTAAAAACCAAATAACAAACAATCTACCCCTCTCTCTCTCTCTCAGGGTAACTAAATTTTTTTTTGGCTGGTGCAGCATATGCCTCAGGCTTCCTTGCTCCATTGCTCCATATGGCTAATGATAATAATAATTACAGTTCTTTTAACATGCAGCAAGATGGGAACAATCAAGATGAAGCTGTTAGTTATGGACAAGAGTAAATCGCCTAACTGTTTTAAAGGAATAAAACAGCTGCTTATTGAATATGCCAATAATACCAGTGCTTGGATGACAGCTTCTTTATTTGAAGATTATCTTCATAATGGGATTTGAAATTGGATAAGAAAAACAAAAAACTGCATTGGTTTTGAACAACTGCTCAGCTCATCAAAAGTTGACTTTCAGAAATATTGAATTTGTTTTTCTACCTTCAGATATCATATCACTGATTGAACCTCTTGATCAGGGAATAATAAAAACCTTTAAGACCTTTTATAGATCGGATGTGAGGCGAAGAATCATTCAGTCTATGGATGAAGGTTTGGGAACATCATCCAATATCGCAAAGCAGATAACTGTTCTAGATGCACTTCATATGACAATAAGTGCCTGGAATAAAGTTTCCAAAACCTGCATTAGCAACTGTTTCACAAAATGTGGATTAATTATTCTTGATGGGCAACTAAGTCATGATGCTGATCATGTCGAAAAGCCTGAAGACATGGGTGAACAGGAGTTTAATGATTGGGTGGACATAGATGGTGATCTATAAGTTACTACAGCTTTAACAGATGAAAAAATTGCCCAGTATGTTACTGATAATTTTGCCAAGGAAAATGAAGATGAAATAATTTTGGAGGAAAATGAAGATGAACCTGAATGAATTTCAGTTACAAAACGGCAAACTCTTGAAGCTATAGTCATCCTGCAGAGAGTGTTGGAAGAAACTGGTACAAGTGATCATGAATATAGACTCTTATACAATATAAAGCAATCTAAAATAAGTGACTATTTTAAATTATAATCATATTACAAAGTGTTATGTTTAATTAATATGTATATTAATTAAGCTATGTACGTAAGTATAAATTTATTTTTATTTTGCTAACCTGTGGATAAATTTATTTTTATTTTGTTTGGAAAGTAAAAATCGGAATAGTCTACTGATTTTTACGTCATTTAATTGGTAATAAATACTTTGGCAATGAAGTGTAAATTTGTGCTTTATATCTATTTTTTTATAGCCTCTGGATAATATTTGTTGATTTTTGCTTATTAGAATCTCTGTTTATTAAAATTAAATTTGCAAATGTGATCACTATAACTGCGGTGCTTAGGGTGTGTGTGTGTGTGTGTGTGTGTGTGTGTGTGTGTGTGTGTGTGTGTGTGTTTCATAAAAAAAATAACTATCTTTAAAAATAATAATTAATAAAAGTAATTATATTCTGAGATCTCTGTTTTAGGGTATTTACATAAATTTCTTATGTTTTAATAAAATAATTAAGAACATAGTGTAGAGTTTTGTTTACCTGTTATGATCAGTGCAGTAGTAGTGGCAAAAAAAGCAAGAAAACAAATGCATATAGCATCAGCGAAACAAAAACAAAAGTACCCACTTCAACAACATCAGATGAAAGCCTGTTCCAACAATCAACTGCCTCCTGACTGAAGGAAAACTTACATAGATCTGTCCTGCAACCATCCTTCCTCAACTTGAAGACACCTTGTGTGTGTGGTGGTCTCAGGAAAAGGAAGGATGCCATCAACATCAAGCTTACTCAATCCATTCAATGCCTTAAACACCTCAATCAGATCAACTTGTAGGTGCCTACTCTTCAGTTGTTTCTACTAAAGCCTTCCTTGGTAAGAGGACTCTTTTGTTCCCTTCACCAATCTAGTTTCCCTTCTCTGCAACTGTTCAAACAGAACTATATCCTTTCTAAAGTAAGGGCTTCAGACCTGTATACATACTCAAGATGTGGCCTAACCATACCCTTGTACAAAGGGGTAATTACCTCCTTATTGCTGCTAGTAGAGTTTCTGTATATCATTGACAAAACCCCATGAACTCTCCCAGCTGCCTGTCTGCACTGATAAGAGAATTTCTGACACATCTGACAGCACAGTTACCCTCAGTAACTGTGCTGTTAGATGTGTCAGAAATTCTCTTTTTCATTTTCCACTATCCTGAGTGTAGTACCCCACAATTGATGAATTATTCTGGGATTATTGCTCTACAAATGTAGCTACTCATAAATAATTTTTAAAAAAGAAATTTTTTTTAATTTGAAGACACATTTGTTTTATGGTTTATGAGCCACATCTAGTGATGAAAACTGTACACAAAATTTTGCAGTAATAAAGTTCTCACTAGAACATTTCAAATATTGTTTGCTTTTTATAATATTAATGAAAATTATTTATTCATTTTAGGCAGTTTGTTTCTATGGCAATCAGAAAATATTATTTTTGTTTGAATTTAATTTGACATGCAAGCTGGAAAAGGTTTGCCATTGCTGTTATAGACTAACTCTCAGAGACATTCCATACCTATTGCTCAGATTACTGACCTGAGGGGATATAAATTCAAATTGAGAAAAGACAATTGTAGAATAGATGTGCAGAAATTTTCCTTTAGCCAACGGGTGGTTGATAGTTGGAACCAACTTCTATCTGTTGTAGTGGAAGTCAACTTAAATAAGTTCAAGGCAGAACTAGACAAGCATTTGGAGTGAGTGAATGGATGGGTGAAATGGGAGGTGTTTTTTTTTTTTTTTTTGGCTGATGCTATATAAACTTGCTTTCTTGCATCATATGCCTCTGCTAATGCTAATAAGTTAAAATGTGGCGCTGAAATCTAACATTAAATAATTTTTCTATTTTATTTATACTTGAGGACGGCCATATATTGTAACAGGAGTTGATAATTATTCCTCTTGCAATTTATGGATTCCCTGCAAGATGAGTTAACAAGTTTATCAGACAGAATGACTGCTTGCCATTAAGAGTAGACTATATATTTTGTAGTATCGCTGGATTAAAATACATGTGTGGAGATCTCTATCTGCAAACTAACTACTCTGTTACAGCCAACTGTTAATTTATCAATGCTATATTTATATAAAGTTGATAAAATGATAATAGTCATGTGAATATAGTTGTCAATCTCAGTGTCTGAAGAAAAAAAAAGAGAATGAATTCTTTTTCTCAAAAAGAAGGGATAGATCTTTTAATAGAAATATTTCAAAGCCAGTAAAAGTTCATATTATAATTCTTCTGTGTAGATTCCAAATGAAGCTCCATGGGATGCTCCTCATGCTGAAGACTGGGATGCAATGACTTTCAAAGATTTTATTGACAAGCACTGCTGGACTAAGTAAACAAATTGAATAAGTATTTTTTTAATATACTGTGAGAACATTATATGGTATTTCTTGAAGAATTATTGTTAAAAAAAAGAAATATTAGTCGATTGAGTGATTTACTTTTAGAATATATTGTGCTAAAGATTTAGGTTACAGAAATTCCATTATTGTACTTTCATGTTTACTCTAACACAAAACCCTACTTAATAATTTGATGACATTTCCTGATTCCTTATGGAATGTTATCAGGCCTGAATAAAGAAAAGATGACTACTATGTGAATATGACTAGGAAGACTATAAAGGAACTAATAACTACTATATTCATACAGTAGTTATTTTTCTTCATTGTCTGTTGAAAATCTTTCACTAGGAATTCAGAATAAAAAACATTATGGGAATCCTATTGTTTCAACTTTGTACTAGACACGTTGGACAGACAAAAAAAATTTTCTTGTTTATACTCTGGCAAAACCACCATGTCACTGGAGTTTACAATAAATCAATAAGTACAAATGTTAATCGTATATAGCAGTCATGGGCTTGAACCCTTGTCCACTCAAAGAGCATGTGCTACTGCACTCGTGCTCCTGACCACTCGGCTATGTCAGGCCTAACTTGTGTGATCGAGACCTGCTAATATTAGCGGGTCTTGATCACACAAGTTGTCTTTCCAACATCTCTAGTATAAAGTTTTAGGACAACAAGATTCCCATAATGTTTTTTATACAATGTCAATGTCTAAGTATATTCGTTTGATGTTTCATAGCTGCTAAAATGTGGCAGACAAATGCATCAGTGAATAATCCATTGTTCTATTTCAAAAGCATATAACTTCCCCATTACATGAACATATTCAACCTATATGAAGTAACTTTAATAAAGTATTTCCAACAAAAAATGCATACGTTCACAAATTATTCTGATTCACACAAATAAAAATACAAGCAAACTAAAGAAATTTTAGAAAAGAGTTCAAAAGAGCCACCATATCCATAGTAAAATGTGCACTAAAACAAAGGACCCATGCAAAGGAATACCTTCTGCACTATATTCACAGAGTAAAAAATCGACTAAAATCACTTGTGAAGGAGGACTTACAGAATGTCTTCTTCCACCATTTACAGGATAGAATAAAATTTTATACTGAAATATTTGAGAAAAAATGGCAAGACATGAATAAAAAGAGAGAAGGAAATCACCAAGAAAGAAAAGAATGATGATATTCAGCTCATGACCCTGGGTGTGTCAAGCCCATACTCACCAGATGTGATGCAAAGTAATTAAGAGATCTTTTATAAGTTTATGCAGATGATATAATCTTATATACAGTTGGAAAAAACTCAAAACAATTATGACTCATGATCTATAGCAGGACCGTATTCATTTGCAGAGTTGGCTACATGATAATAAATTAGCACTTAGTTTTGAAAAAACAATTTTTGGTAATTAGACCTCCTCATCAAATTCTAGATAGTTATCCTTGTATTAAAATACATAAACATGAATCCCTTCATGATCAGAATTTCCAGAATTGCAAACGTCAAACTGTGAAAGAAGTTTCAAATCATTGTTACCTTGGGTTATGGATTGACTACAACCTTAGTTGGGAAATTCATATCACAAATTTGTATAAAAAAATTAAATTTTATGTCTACTCTTTTTTACTTAAAATAAATAAATGCACAAGGCATAATACTTTAAGAGTTTGGTATCTATATATGATATCGGTGTTTAGATACACCATAGATAACTCTTAAGAAACTACAAAGTAGTTGTTGGCGGCATCATTTGCTCTTTCTCATATTGTGCTCTGCCTTCACGACGAGTTGCCATGATATTGCACTACTTTGAATAAGTAATGCTTCACTGATAGAGAAGACTATTGTTACTTATTCTCAGTTGAGTACCACCACCCAGACATCTACACCTATTGGCATCTCTTATATTGTGTGATTAACTTCACAACTGGGTCGTCATGTCTGCAATACCAGGGTACCTGCCCACCCACTGATGATTGGCCAATAGCCATGAAACAGTGCTGTCTGGGTGGTGGTACTCAACTGAGAATAAGTAACAATAGTCTTCTCTATCAGTGAAGCGTTACTTATTCGAAGTAGTGCAATATCATGGCAACTCGTCGTGAAGGCAGAGCACAATATGAGAAAGAGCAAATGATGCCTCCAACAACTACTTGGTAGTTTCTTAAGAGTTATCTATGGTGTATCTAAACACCGATATCATATACTCTTTTTTACTATATTAAGAATAAGTTAAATCTTATAACAAAAGTTATCTTATATTATGCATTAGTGTACTCCCAACTTAATTATGGGCATGACAAATCTGTCAGAAGTAAGGATAATAAATAACTTTAATTAGGAGGATTTTGAGACTTTTAATGGGAAAAAAAGAAGTAAAAATACTGGAATGACTTGAATAAGGGAAGGCGATTTTTGCTAAAATATAAAATCCTTTATCCAGTTCAAAAACTGAAGTTAAACATCATTTTGAAAAATTTGAACATTATTTTTGAGGAGTTGAATGAGCAAAGGAATTTTTCACATAATTAAAGGATTGTTTTGCCCTAAGATACTGAATAGATTTGGAGAAATGCATACAATGAATATAATTAATAATTTGTTGGCTAGTGTTGATTTCAGATTCAGGAGAAGTTATCTCATTTTAAAATTAAAATATTTAATAAGAAAATTTTTGATTCTTAATGATTCAGCAAATTAGAAATTCCTCCCCCCCCCCACCTTTTTTGTTCAATAACAAATTTGTTTGGAAAACTTTTATTTGATGTATATCTTATTGTCAAGAAATATTATTTTTTTCTTAACAAGTTTATTTATTGTAAACAAATCTTTTGATGAATCATTTGTAGTGTATTGCATTTATTATTATTGCTGTGTTACTTCAGATTCAAAAAGATTTATAAAGATTCAAAATTTCCTGTTCCTAGATATTTTGTGTGAATTGCATCATTTCAGTTTACTCAGTCCTTTGTGTTGTTAAATGATGTATTTAATTCTGAAATTGTTATATCAGATAAACCTGTTAAATCATAGAACAGATTATAATGTTCTTTTTTGGAGTTAATAATTTGATTCTTACAGTATCATGTATATATCATTACATTTGCAAACATACACATGTTTTCATAGATGTCAATTGGCCAAATGGATTGAATACATTGATACTGTAGTATTCATTAAAAGAAACTAAGATTTAGAGTTACAAATCTTTTAATTTTTTATGTTCATAAAAATTATTATTTTTTAATGTTTAGCACTGCTCGTTCCATGATGAAATTATCTGTCAATGCAGCTATTGGTACTGAGCCCCATGAAGTATCACTCCTGTGGTTTTTATGGTATTTTAAACAATGCGGAGGAGTAAAAAGAATATTTTCGACTACCAATGGTGGTCAGGTAAGTACATTTTTATCTGCTTATTTATTATTAGTAATATGCAGGAAAACAAGCTTACAAAGGCATCAATCAAAAAAAAAAAAAAAAAAAACCCTCTCCATCCCCTCCAGTAATTTCTCTAGTTCTTCCTCCAATTTATTCAGACTATCTACTTTCGCAACAACAGATGGAAGTTTGTTCCAACAACCAACCACCTGCCTGCAGTTTGTAGAACTGAAGCTTTTCTTGTTAAGATCAGCTTTTGTTTTCTTCACCAGTTTTATTGCCCTTCTCTGCACACATTCCAGCAGATCCTCATCCTTCCTAAGGTGAGGTATTCAGACCTGTATGCAGTACTCAATATTGAGGCTTAACCATTGCCTTGGACAATGGGATAATAATCTTATTTCTGTGAAGTTCCTGTGTATCATTGACAAACTCCCACGAGCCATCCTAGCAGCCTGTCTGTATTGCTCAGAGAACTTCATATATGTCTGCACAATTAACTCCAGGTCTTTTTTCATTTTTCTCTATCCCAAGTATAGCATGTTATTCTAGGATACTGCTACTCGGATGTAGTGCCTTGTATTTGTTGATGTTAAACTTCAACTTTTATTTTTCAGCCCATCTGCCTAATTTTTTTCAAACCTTGTTGCGGCAGCTTACCCTGATTACTGTTATTAACCACCCTGCCAACGTTTGTATCATTTGCAAACTTACACATTAAGTTTGATATACCATCATCTGTAGCAATTTTAAAATTGAGAAAGGAGTTTGATAAGGAGACACAATATCTCTGAAGTTTTTTACTGCTGCCCTTGAGGAAGCTTTCAGAAGATTGGACTTGTTGCAGAAAAAGAGTCAGTGTGAATGGAGAGTACCTAAACTATTTAAGATTTGGAGATGACATTGTCAGTGGAGCAATATGGCCTTAGTTACTAATGCTCCTAAAAACCAAATAACTAACTAACTAATGACATTGTCATCATAAGCCACAATCCCAAAGAATTAGAAGAAAATCTTAATCAGTTATGCAGAATTAGTAAGGATTTCAGACTAAAGATGAATATGACTAAAACAAAAGCAATGATGAAAAAAAATGCTACATAAAGGGATATAATCACTGAAGGAGCAGTAATTTAAAATGTGGATTTGTATATTTACCTGGAACAAGTCATTAGCTGTAATAATGGTAAATGACTAGAAGTCAAGAGAAGGATAAATCTTGGATGGATAGCATTCAGGAAATATAGTAACCCCAATATTCCAATTTGTCTGAAATGCAAAATAATGAATCAATGTATACTCCCCACCATGACTTATGGAAGTGAAACTTCCATAAGTCATGATGGGGACTTAAGTCAAGGCACTCACTAAAAGAATGGAAGAGAAGTTGAAAACTACACAGTGAAGAATGGAAAGAATTATATTAGAAATCACTGTGGGATAAGAAGAGAACCACACGGATTTCTAGCAGGGATAAGGAAGTGATTATTCCCTTGTATAAGGCAATGGTTAGGCCACATCTTGAGTACTGTATACAGGTCTGGTGGCCTCATTTCAAGAAGGATGTAGAGCTGCTGGAACGGGTGCAGAGAAGGGCAACAAGATTAGTGAATGGAACAAAGGGTTGCTCTTACGAAGAAAGGCTTAAGTTTTGCAAATTACAGAGTCTGGAGACTAGGCACCGGCAAGGTGATCTGATAGAGGTGTATAAGGCTTTGAATGATTTGAGCATGCTCAATGCCAATGGGATTCTTCATCTTGCTCAGAATAATCACCTCAGAGGGCATAAATTCAAATTTAGGAAGGACAGATGTCGGATAGATGTGCGGAAATTTGCCTTTGGCCAGCGGGTGGTTGGTTGGTGGAACCGACTTCCATCACTTGTTGTTGAAGTTGATAGCCTAAAAAATTTAAGGCTCAACTGGATAGGTATTTCGAACAAACGGAGGGGTGAAATGGGAGTGGTGTGTTTTTTTTTTTTTTTTGGCTGATGCTGAATAAGCTTGCTTTCTTGCATCATATGCCTCTACTAATGCTAATGCTAGTCAACAAACACAGATAAAGGACATTCTTATCAAAACTAAAGAACTGAAATGAACTTGGGCAGGACACAGCTCAAAGACATGATGACAGATGGACTAGGAAAATAACAGAATGGTACCTGAGAGGAGCTAAAAGAAAACCTGGAATACAGCAATGGAGATGGACAGATGAAAATCATGAAATTTGTGGGCAGTAAATGGATGGCCATTGCACAAAACAGAAGGAACTAGAAAGTTGCTGGAGAGGCCTTCATCCTGCAGTGAATTGAAAATTGGCTGATGATGATACCTTTATCAATAAATATAGACAACAAGAATGGACACAGCACTGAACTCTAGGAGATACCGCTGATAGCATTTGTCCATGAAAAGCAGTCCCTTAATAACCACTTTGTCTTCTCCCACTTAACTATCCATTTATCCATTTTTTGTGCAACAGTATTAAAAGCTTTCTTGAAATATCCAAGTACAGTCGAACTTGGTTATAATGAGCATCACAGGACTGACAAAATTTCCTCATTATAACCGTTGCTCGCTATATCAGTGATAGTAGAGATGGAGAAACCCCCGGGGTCATTAAACAATGAACACTTTATATCAGTGATGAGTTAAATCTATCTCCTATTTTTTTTAAATTCTCAATAACATGCTAAAAAGATTGATTCAAAAAACTAAAATGTTAGGAAAAAAAATTAATATAAGTATATACCTACATATTTGTATTGATATGCTTGAATAAACTGCAGTACACTTGATATTAAACAATTTATTTGTCTGTAATTTTAATACCATACCCATAATACTAAGCACAATTTATTTCTCTGTAATTAAAAACAGTACTATTTAATAATAAACACTATTTCAATTAGTCTTTACATATGAATCTTAAAATTGATGTTTGTTTTAAAGATTTCACTTTGATATTTTTTAAGTTTCCCCTCAAAACACTCAAAGTGTTAAGTTTCATTATTTTCCTCAGTTCCTTCAAAAAAATTGACTAATGTGTCCATTGCACCTTGAGCTTGTGAGATTGTCGACACTGATTTTGATTCACTTTCAATTATCATCATCACAATCGTTGTTATTGTCTTTGTTGAGCACAGATTCTACAAAGTCACTCTGTAGATAATAAGTTGTAAGTAATCATCAACTCATACAAACAGATAACATCGACTCATCGATGTTATCTGTTTCACCTGTACTTACAACGTTGTTACATAGCAACCATTTGGATAATGGTAAGTTGTTTTCTTCATTTCCATCTTCTTCATCTACAATTGAAATATCATTTGAATTTAATTTTGATTTCTTGAAGCAATCTGATATGGTTGTCGAAGTAACGTTGTTCCATGCATCATTCAATAAATTTATAGCACCCAATATCTATATAGACTTGGTAAGTTTCTGTTCTTTTTAACTGATCAGATGTAGAACTAGAAACCTTTTATAAAATCCTTTTCAAACTCTTGATTACACCTATTTTCATTGGTTGTAAAATTGATGTCACATTGGGCCTTTTAAGAATTTGTTAAGGTTTCCCCTTAACAAACCTGCTGTGACTATAGTATAATTACATTCCTCTCTAGTCCTACATTACTTCTTTAACCAGTGACACCATTATTTTCCCTGGAACAGAAGTTAACCTAACAGGTCAGTAAATACTCATGTCATCTTTTGATTCCCCTTTATGAATTTGGGATGTATTCTTACATCTCCAATTCAGAGGACTTTTCCTGAATCCAAAGATGCTCTCATAATTATGGTTAAAGGTTTGCTTGCTTCCTTTGCTTTCCCCCACCTTCCCCCTTAATATAATTGGATAGATCCCATCCACCCCAGGTGCCTTTTTTTATGTTAAGCTTTAACAATTTCTCTTTCACTTTCTTATTAGTTATCACAAAATTATTTAGCTCCTTATTAGATTTTGAAAACTTTGATATTTTCCCTTCCTAAAGAATGCATGAATGTAGGTGCAAATTACTTATTCATGTTGTCAGCAACCTGTGCAGTATCATCAACAGTTAAACTATCAATGTCAAGCAGGTCAATGTGATTGAACGTCTTCCTTTTACTATTAACTTAAGTAAAGAAGCCTTAGCTGTTTCTTTTCTTTGCCGGAGACTCCTCATAATCTGCCTTAGCTTGCCTAATTTCCTTTACAGGTTAGTTTATGTCTACAAGGGATTTCAGTAAAGTAAAGTAACGCATTTTTTCTCATGATGATGTTTAATAATACGAAGTTGAAATTACACACCAAGAAATAAGTGAACAATCACTACTCCACAAAGTCTCCAGTTTTATTGATGCACTTGTCCCAGCGATGGATCAGTTTATCAATACCAGTACTGAAAAAGTCCGTGCCCACACACAGTAACCAACATCGCACTACCTGATGAACTTCCTCATCCGTGGTGAAATGCTTTCCTGAAAGGTGTTTTTTCAGAGGGCCAAACAAATGGAAGTCTGAAGGCACTAAGTCTGGGCTGTAGGGGGGGGGGATGTGACAGAGTTTACAATGATTATGGTGCAACCACTCAACTCCACACACTGCCCACACTCAAGTGTGGGCAGTGTGTGGAGTTGCGTTATTATGGAACAAAATCACACCACTTGTCAGGAGTCCTGGTCGTTTGCGTCAAATGTTGGCTTTCAGTTTTTCCAACGTTCAACAGTAAAGGTGTGCATTGATTGTTCCTTCTTTCAGCAAGAAATCCATGAACAGAACATCTTGGTGATACCAGAACACTGTGGCCATGATTTTTCAGACAACAGTTTTGAATTTTTTGTGCACAGGAGATTGTGGATGTTTCCAGGTCATGGAGCCTTGTTTGCTCTAGGGGTACAAGTGATGAACCCACATTTCGTCTGCTGTGACTATGCAAGTGAGAAAATCCTCTTTCATTGCTGTATCGCAACAGATTCTCCAGACACATCCCCATGTGTTTTAATTTGTCCTCCTCTGACAATTGTCGGGGCACCCAGCGGCAGCACACCTTTCAAAAACCAAGGACATCATGAATAATTTTGTGAACAGTCAACTTACTCACATTCACTATTTGTGCAATTTCACACAGTTTCACTCACCTGTTTTCAAGAACAATACCCTTAATGCACAAAATGTTGTCTTCTGTCTTGCTCGATGAAGGCCTGTCCATCCAATGTCAATCTTCAATGTCAACATGGACCACTTTAAATTCATTGCATCAAAAACACACCTGCTTCTTTGTCATCACCTTTTTTTAGCATTAGCATTAGCATTAGTAGAGGCACCTGATGCAAGAAAGCAAGCTTATGCAGCATCAGCCAAAAAAAAAAAAAAAAAAACCACTTCCACTTCACCCCTCCGCCCGTCCGAAACACCCGTCCAGCCGAGCCTCAAACTGATCCAGGCCATCAACCTCCACGACAAGGGACGGAAGTCCGCTCCACCAACCAACCACCCGCCGGCCAAAGGCAAACTTCCGCACGTCCATCCCACATCTGTCCCTCCTCAATCCGAATCCACGCCCTCTCAGGTGACCACTCTGAGCGAGAGGAAGAATCCCAACAGCACCGAGCACGCTCAAACCATTCAAGGCCCCACACACCTCTATCAGACCACCTCGCCGGCGCCCAGTCCCCAGACCCTGCAATCTGCAAAACTCAAGCCCCTCCCCGCAAGAGCACCCCCCACTCCACTCACCAATCCCGCCGCCCCCCCTGCACCCGCCCCAGCAGCTCCACATCCCTCCCGAAACGAGGCCTCCAGACCTGCACACAGCACTCCAGGTGCGGCCCGACCACCGCCCCACACAAGGGAACAATCACCTCCCCATCCCTGCCAGAAAAATTGCTATATATCACCGACAATACACCATGAGCCACTCCTGCAGCCCGTCTGCACCGCTCAGAGAACCCCACATCTGCCTGCACAACCACCCCCAGCCCCCCCCCCCCACTCTCAACCACTGCCAGTGCAGCACCACAGAGCCGATACGCCGCTCCGGGGCTGCCGCCTCCCACGTGCAGCACTCCACACCTGTCAATGCCAAACTCCACCCGCCACCCCTCAGCCCATCTGCTCAACCTTTCCAGATCCTGTTGCAGCAGCATAGTGTCAGTAGTGTCCTTGACAACCCTGCCTACCTTTGTATCGTCTGCAAACTTCGACATTACTCACATTCACTATTTGTGCAATTTCACACAGTTTCACTCACCTGTTTTCAAGAACAATACCCTTAATGCACAAAATGTTGTCTTCTGTCTTGCTCGATGGAGGCCTGTCCATCCAATGTCAATTTTCACCATACGCAGCAACCCACTCACGATGAATGTCACTTAGTGAAGAGCCTTTTGCTTGTAAAAAAGTGTAACTTCCAAAACACCTGTTTTGGACCACACTCGCATTGGTAACCGCCATTTTGCAACTGGAATCTGCTGTGAGGCGACAGTACCACAACACTGTACTGGCGGCCATTTTTGAATGTTATTCTTGAATTCTGATTCTAAAAGTTGGCAGGTGTATTATTTGATGATATAGCTGCTAAAATCACAACACCAAATGACATGGACTGAGAAGGTTCACTTGGGTATCAGGTGTTCAAGAAGCAGTTTAGTGCTTCTTGAACAGTTCTGTTGAGAAATTGATGTTTTTTTATACTAAAACTGAGATTTTGTCAGGTCTTTGGAATTTACTCTGCTAATACTAAAAATTGACACCTAAATGAGAATAAATATTGATATCAATCTAGGAATAGAAAAATTTTTCAGAAAGGTATTTTTATGATTTAAAAAATTATTGAAGTATCATTCCTACAATTTTGCATAAAATTACCATAAATATTTGATGTAATTTTTTCTAAAGTAATAATAACAAGCACATCTATGCCCATGTAGATGCACAAGTTTACAATTTATAATTATTACATATAATAAAAATGATTTATTGGAATATTTGAACATGCAGTTAGCTATGAAATTTAGAACTTCATAAAACTGAAATACAAATTTGAAATTTAGTAAATTTCTTTTCTAATAATTAGTAAATTTCTAGAAACTTTTAGCTGCTCGAGATTCATTGATTGTTAGTTGGTGTATGCTAGTTTTGCAGTCAATGTGATTTTTGTGGGTATAATAATAAGAAAATTCCATTTTATTGTAGTCAAGTATAAATTATTCTGGTAATAGTTTCTTTATCCTTGTTTTTTTAAGGAAAGGAAACTTGTTGGAGGATCTCAACAGATAAGTGAAAAGTTGTCAGAAAAACTTGGTAGAGGTAAATGACTTTTTTTTATGGTAATTACTTAATTATTTGAAAGGGGAAATGATTTGTGGCTTATAAAAATCAAGCTACTGTAAAAAAAAAAAAAACAGTCATGTACAACATGCTATGAATTAAGTTAATTTATTGAAATGCTACAATTAAAAATTTGACCCCACCATGCCTAAACTTAACACAATATTGATAATGCTTTGAGAGTTTACTAAATCCTGTCTGCTGGATTGGTAAAGTAGACAAAGAGCGACAATTGGAAAATAATATTCTCATAGCATGAGACCTATGGTATAGAGCGACAAAGGACAATATACATAACACAACTTGATTACTTTGAATGGAGTCAGTTGTATAGTTGATTCTATTCAAAGAAATCAAATTGTGTTCAGACCTGTTTTCTCCTTTGTTATTTCACAGAAAATATGTATTGCTGTTGACCCTACCATGGCCATCCTGGACTATAAACTGAAAATTTATTTATATTTTAATCACAAGTGATTATGTGTAGATGGTCACAAGTAATGATTAGTTGGATGTAGTGATTCCACAAGTAAATCATGTAATGGAAATTGGTCAGACAAGAATCCTGTGTGAACTGTGAAAGTTGAGGTGGGGGAGCTTTTGTATTTGGAAAGGCGACTACAGTGGTTTCTGGTAGTTTTTAAATTATATGGAGTGGAACCAGCTGATGATGTTACCGACAAAAGTTCTAAATGGGAAGCATTTGGGGAAGTAATTATAGAAACTACTAGACTTTTTATACCAATTAAGAGAAATTGTTCAGGGCCTTAGACCTTCCATCCATAGGGGAAATCCCTATGGATGGAAGATATGCACCTCCAATTTACAAAGGGGAGATTAAGGAGTGGCCTTCCATCTTTGACATTAGTAGTTTTTATTACTATTGTTATTATTAGCCATATGGTGCAAGGAAACCTGAGACTTATGCTGCACCAGCTAAAAAAAAAAAAAAAAAAAATTCTGAATCTGAGAGAGAGAGAGAGAGAGAGAGAGAGAGAGAAGAATGATGATATCCAGCTCCAGGACCCTAAGTGTGCCAAGCCCATACTCAACGTATGTGAGCCCCTGTGGTTACAGACCTGTTAGCTTGACTTCTGTTTCAGTGAAAAATTATGGCATCATTGGTTCTGACTTTTTTTAATCGGAAAATCTCCATAATTTTCCCACGAACAGAATATTTCTGCACTTCTAAACTTCTACTCTCTACACATTGTAGAAGAGTATTTCTACATTTTATTTTTTTTTTTCTCAGCCAATAGATTTTCTGATACTGATCGTAGATATTTTAAAGTTAATTTTTTTTGGTCATTTAACAATTGACCAATTAACAATTGGTCATTTCTAATTTTCAATAATGCCAGTGATAATACATCTTATAACTGATCCTTTGTTAAAAAAAAAAATTATGATTATAATTTAGAACTGCTCTATGTAAATCTAATTAGTAACCTTCACCTTTTTAATTTTATTTCTATTCCCAGACAGCACGATCTGATGATGGGTATTGGTAAGATACCCGAAACGTCACACTATTGATATATTAGTTTAGGCCAGTGGTTTACAACCTTTTTTAACTTGCAAACCCCTTTCAGCATAATATTTTTAAAGTGAACGACTAAGCCTATATGCTCTGAAACCTTATAATATTACAAAATATTTCCAGTACTATGTTTTTATAAGCAACATAGCATAATAATAATAATTTTTATTATTAAGTATCATTTATACTTTGTAAAGCAGTTATTAATCAGTCCAAACTAGATTTTGGACAGGCTAGGAGTAGAAAACTTGCTTCTTGTCCAGTGGTAGCCGACCATTCTGGTCTCTTGCCAAGACTATTGGCTGCAATTTTTGCCCATCTCCGTTCCTACTTCTGTCAAAACCAGATGGTTCTGTTGCCACATCAGCCAAAGATAGAGCTGACCTGCTGGCATCCTATTTTCCTTCCAACTCATGTATTAATGATCTTGGTAAATAAATCACCTCAAACCATTCTCAATACACTCCATTCAATGCCTCTTGTGGTCTTCTGTCAAAAGGATGTCAGAAGGATTTTGATGAATCTGATGCTAAGAAAGCTCCAGGTCCTGATGGTATTTCTCCATTTGTTCTCAAAACCTGAGCTCCTGAACTTACTTCTGTTCTTTGCCGCTTTTTTCATTTCCTTATTCCAAAGGTGTTTTTCCTTCTGCTTGGAAATTTGCTCATATCCAGCCATTTCCTAAAAGGGGAAGTTCCCCCCCCCATCTAATTATTGTCCCATTGCAATTACTTCTACTTTTTCTAAAGTAATGGAGAAATCAGTTAACCGCCAACTCTTAAACTATCTAGAAACATTCTGTCTGATCAATGATCGCCAGTATGGATTCCGTCATGTCGATCCACTGGTGATATTCTGGTTTATGTTACTGATTCATGGACAAATTCAATGGAAAAGTTGAGTGAAACACAAGCAGTTGTTCTTGACATCTTGAAGGCGTTTGGCATAAAGGTCTTTTAAATGAGCTTCCATCCTATGGTTTTTTGTAATTGATTATCCAGTTTTACCTCTGACCGCTCACTGGTTAATTGTAGACTGCTCTCTGTCTTCTAACTTCTCCACTAATGCTGATGTTCCCCAAGATTCAATTCTTTCTCCCACTCTTTTCCTCTTGTATATTAATGACCTTCTGCCATTGACTGGAAATCCTATCCATAGTTTTGCTGATGATAGCACATTGCATTTCACCTTCCAGTTTGAGAACCCTTGCCCTGATCAAACAGCTTCAACTTCTTGAATATCCACTTCCATTTCCTTAAATGCTGATCTCCAGGTAATTCTCCAGTGGGGTAAAGATAACTTAATTTCAATCCTTCTAAAACTCAGTCCTGTCTTATATCTCGCAAAAATTATTCTTCTGCTCCTATGTTTATCTTCGATGATGCTCCAATTTCTAGGCAAGATCTTGGGGATTACCCTGACTTCTAATCTCTCCTAGCATAAAACAAATTACATATATTGTTTCCTCTGCATCTAAAAAACTTGATTTTTTTTTTTCTCTTGGCGTTACTTTTCTCCCAAACTGTGTTGACTCTGTAGAAATTGCAATCTGGCCATGGAATATTGTTCCCACATCTGGGGCAGTGCCCCCAAAACCTCTCTCTCAGGCTTCTAGATTACATTAAAAAGAGGGCAGTTAGGTTAATTAATGTCTTATCTCAAACAAAAAAAAAAAAACAAAAAAAAACCCAAATTATGATATTAGGGTCACCCCATATACTTATTTTGTCTGAAACCGACTAACTCAGCCATGGAGTGAAAAAAGCCCATTAAAATTCCTCGTGTCAATGACGGGATTCGAACCTGAGCCTTTTCCACCCGGTGTGGGGAGGACCATGATGATACCACTGTGCTACTCTGCAACAGTCTCATCTCTAACAGAGTCTTTCCACTCTCTGTCTCATAGACCTTTGTATAGATACTTCCACAGGCACTGTTCTTCTGAATTGGCTTCTATAACTCCTGCTCTCTCTTTCAAAGCAATCCAAACATGTGCTGCAACCAGTCAACATCCTTTTACTGTCCAAGTTCAAATTCACAGAACCAATTTTTCTTTTTCCTCATTTATTCATTCAAATTCCATTTTCTGGAACACTCTTCCTTCTTATATATTTCCTGAAAATTACAATCTACAGAAGTTCAAGTCTAATGTCAGCAAGTATCTTCTTTCAACTTTTCAACCTGCAACCCATGCATGGTACTAAGTACTATTGGTTCCAAAAAAAAAAAAAGAAAAAAAGTACCTATACATAACAATGGTCCTTGAGAATCAGAAAAAAAATTAGTATGGAAAACATTTATTTAACATGATATATGATATACTGTAAGATATTAAACTAATTATAAGGAATTGTGGGAGATGTGGTTTCTTTCTTTGGCAATTCTTTACTTTTTATTTAATTTGATTTTACTTTATTGTTTATTATTAATTATATTTTGTAATTTACAATAATATACCTATAAATCTAAGCAGATGCCATTATAGAATTTTTTAGTGAAAACCCCCTGGAACACTCTCACGAACCACAGCGGTTCCCAACTGGTGGTTTAGGCTATGCTTAATAAAATATATATTAAAAACTCCACATGATAAAAGAGTGGTTAATTATACATATTAATAATTCTTAATGGATAACAATGACATAACGTCCTTCCCCAACTATATCTGCACATCATTAAGAGATATTGTTCAAGACAGAATGCAGTCACAGCATGGATTTGTGAAGGAACCGTCTTGTCTGACAAATCCGATCGGATTCTGTGATGCAATAATAAAGGAACTGGATGCAAAAAATAAATTTTGCATCATATACTCTGATTTAAAATGGGCTACAACGTAATCCAAGTGGTCAGGAGCAATTGTGGTAGTGGCACACACTCTTTGAGTGGACCAGGGTTCAATCCCGTGATTACTAAATATGCTAAACGTTTGCATTGACGTTGGGTGAAGGAAACACCAAAATAAAACCAAGAGCATCAGGCCTTGCCAGCTGGCTTGTAAAAATTTGGCTGGGAATATCAAATGACAAGCATTCCATCCATGTCGCTGACGCCTAACTGGGACAAACAGTGCCGATAATTTTTTTATGCTTTCATTTCAGATAAACTTTTGACGTATACACATAAAATTCTACTGTACAAATTGGAGCAGTGTAGCATTAGGGGCAACTTACTGTTATGGTTACAGGATGGTTGAGTGAGTGAAGACAAATAGTGGTTATCATTTGGGACTGTTGGGACCTTGTCAAACTCTGTGTCAAGGGAAACTATGTACTAATGGGAAACAAGATATACATGCAATGCAGGGGGATAGCTATGGATTCTAGCAGTTCATGCTCCATAGCTAACTTTTACCTGCACCACTATGAAAGCAGCATCACAGACAATATTACATTTTACAGATTTATTGATGACGTCCTTGTGATCAACCATGACAATTTTGGAACAGTAGCACAGTATATTTACCCAACAGACCTAACCATTGAACATACAAACCCGGATAACAACCAGCACGCTGTCTACTTAGACAGCGAAATTACCATCAACCATAACAAAATATATACACATCACTATGATAAGAGAGACCACTTTAACTTCAATACAATAAAACTCACCCACTGGGAGAGCAATATAGCAAAACACATACATGGAAATACAATCAGAAATCAGACAAACAGGTTGTTAAAAATATGCAACAATATAAATAGCGTAAAAGTAGCCATACAAAAACTCATTAAAACTCTCAACATAAATAAAATACCCACCCAATACAGTAGGCATCATATAAAAGCAGCCATACATGCAAATCTTAGAACACACCACCCTAATGTCGATCCACATACATTCATTGAAAATAATCTAAAAATACCATAGCATTAAATAAATTTAATCCCCATGTTTAAGCATTTTTTTGCGCTCAGACGAGGCTCGTTGTCTGACCGCACTACAACCCTCAGCAACAATTCCCCCCCCCCAGATAAAAACGTTATAAAAGTATTAGAAGATATCACCTAGTAAGAGGCTGTATATATGTATATAGCCATACCTTAGGACATATATGCGCTGTTATGCCTTAGAAAAGCGTTACTGGCGCAGTCCGAGGTAAGGCAGAAACAAATGTACAAATAACAGTAAAAGCATATGTAAATACAAAGGTAAAAGCAAATGTAAACACTCATATAAATACAATTTGATAAGACAAACTTAAAATCCAATGTTGGCATATTACATATGGAATTAACAGAAAATCAACCACCCAACAACCAAAGAAACTTCCCCCCACAGCAGACATTAGCATAGGATGTCAGGGCCTGAGGCTAATTCACCATCAGAACACAGTATAAAGTAAGTGCGACTGCGCAGTAAAAAGCTTCGCTACCTATATAACAATTAGAAGGCAGGATATAACCTCTTTCTAATCTACAACTTCATCAGGACAGTAGCAGTGGGTAAGAGCCTTCACAATATCGGATACTTACCCGTTGGGCTTTGTGTCCCCTATCACAGTTTGCTGTAGAGAACGATTATAAAAATTTAAACTAAAGTAAATGAAATATAAAAATTTTAAACTAAAGTTAATAAAAAGTTAAACTAAAGTAAATGAAATATATTAAATTTAAAAAGTGAAATTGAAAGTTAAATTAATATAGCAAAAATGGCAAAACTGGTATAGGGACAACAGAAACGTGTAGGTATGAGACATTACATCAGATGGGCTGTCAATCCACTCAAAGCCCCAAAGAAGTAGGGGATTGATGGCCACGTGATGGAATTTTCTATATATTAATATTATAATATATGTAAATGTATTGTTATTTAAAATTAGTATTTACATAAACATAACCATTAATTTTAATATAATTTTAGCTGAAGGTAATGAAAATTCATCAGTAAAGTGTAATGAAAAATTCATTATATAGTAATATACTTCTTAAAATTAATATGTATAGGCCATGCTGAATTAAGATAATCTTGTTGGGCTAACTTGATTACCAGATTTGTATGCACAATAATACTTATGTCAAATCACCATTAAAAGAAAAACATATACACACACACATATATATATATACAGGCACGTATAATGTCCAATTGGCATACTTACAATGGCATTAATGTTGCACAAAAGTAATCATTAAACTATATACTAAAATCTAACCAATTATGCATACTAATAATAATATATATATATTTATTTATTTATTATTTTTTTTTTTGCTCATGCTCTATAAGCTGCTTTCTTGCATTAGTTGCCACTATTAATACTAATACGAATAACATTTATTATTGCAGTAAAGCATAGAATTAACAGTGGAACTCATATTTTTGTGACAGTATGTGGGCTCCATCTCACTATATCCATATTCATTTCTTCATACATTATTTTTTGATATCAGAGCCATAGCCCAGCCTATTATCAGAAATTCTCTGTTTTTTTTAATATGAATCCCTGACTTGTTAGGCATTTTTCTGTTTCCTATTTGACATATGATGTGATGGGATGGAAGCTTAGCACCATGTTTATAGCACCCCAGACCACTAAATTTTTTAAAAGGAACTGATCAGTTCATTGGGGAATGTTTCTAAAGTGGATATCGCAAACCTCATTGACCTGCTGCCATGATGTATAATGGTTTGTATTACTGCCAGAGGAGGTCGTACTTTATACCATGTTTGCAGGTTTCTGCATTTTATGAAGAACTTTGTTTTGACATTTTCATTATTTCTTGACTTTTCAATTATTTATTTACATGCTAAGATCAGATTAATCATTTTATACTTTTCTTTTTTTCTTAGCCGGTGGATTTTCTGACACTGATCATATATATATATATATATATATATATATATAATATAAAATAAAAAATATATGAAATATAAAATATAAAATGAAATATATAATATAAAATGAAAATATATGAAATATTTTCATATTTCATATATATATATATATATATATATATATATTAAAGTTAATTTTTTTTGTTGCATTGGGATCAAGAGTCACTGCAGAATTAAAAGAAAATCGTAATCATGTGAAAAGTGTACAATAAAATAGCAAGAGATTGCCAATGGGCAGTGCTTCTGGTGTTAACATAAAGGGATCCATAACTGTGCAAATAGTATTTGTTCAATTATAGGTTACCTTCCTTGCTGTAGTACTAAGTATATAAACGTCAGTCAAATAATGGATGAAGAAAAAATGTTTGTGTTCTTTTTTTTAAATAAGCTATTAATGATAAAATCATAAATTATAATTTATGATTTTCAGATATGGTAAAACTTGGCAGTCCAGTAATAGAAATTGTTCAAGATGATGCTTCTGTAATAGTTAAGACTCTTGATGGCATTGATTATAAGGTAAGTGGTGCAGTAAAAATTTATATTTGTGAAATTATAAATTTTGTAATTTTTATATATAGTGCATTATTGCCAATTCTTGTTGCATTGAACTCTAATTTCTTTTTATCTGATTTGAATTGCTATTTTTTAACTTTTTGAATTGTTAATGAAGGGCTTGTGGTTATCTAAGCAGGATGAGACATTCACATCTACTAAGTTAAGCTTGGCAGATGTGAATGTCTCATTTTGACATTAACATGTCCCATGAGAACTGATTAGGGGGCCTAATCCATTGTCCATTCCTCACATTCTTGTAATGTAATTCCTTAGTAGGAAACCAGTTCTATGGCTACTAATGAATGAAAATAGGGTTTCCAGTATGAGACTACCATAACTAAATTGGATAAACATTGGAGAAACCTTATCACAGTTGTAGGACAAAACAGTTCAGAGTTATAATCACTAGGATATCATGCAGGTGAACAAGATTGCTGCTGTGCTTTTCAGTGAACCTGGATACATGTTCCTGTTCTAGTGAACCTGTTTAACATAATGTTAAACATGTTATAGGAACAAATATCAAGAAAGGTATCATCAATGTTAGACACTTAAACATCAAAGAATTGTAATTCGAAGAAGAAATTACAATTAACAAGTTTATAGAGCATTAGCAAAAAAAAAAAAAAAAACTACCCAATGTCACCTGTCCAAACCCTTCCCATTTCACCCATCCATCCTCTCCAACAGTTTGTAGAGTTCTTGCTTGAATAAATTCAAGGAAGAACTAACTAGATGACAGCATTCCATTGCCATCCACTTTCACAACAACAGATAAAGTTTTGTTCCAAAAATTAACCTCCTGTTGGCTGAAGACAAACTTCTGCACATCTGTACTACTGTAACTATCCTTCCTCAATTTGAATTTATGCCCACACTGAGTGTAGTCTCAGTAAGTGGAAGAATGTGATCAATGTCGAGTTATTCACTCCATTCATGGCCTTAAACACCTCACTCAGATCACCTTGCAGGTGCCTAATCTCCAGATGCTGTAATTTTCAGAACTGAAGCCTTTCCTGGTAAGAGGACTTTTTTGTTCCCTTCACCTGTTGGTCTTCTCTGCACCTGTTCCAACACATCTACATCCTTTATAAAATGTGGTCTTCTCTGCACCTGTTCCAACACATCTACATCCTTTCTAAAATGAGACCGCCTAGACTTGTATAAGACTTAAATACAGTACTCAAGATGCAACCTAACCATTGCCTTGTACAATGGGATATTCACCTCCTTATCCTTGCTAGCAAAGTTCCTGCACATCATTGACAGAACTCCATTAGCTGTCCTGACAGCATGCCGCACTGTTTAGAGAATTTCATGTCTGACTGCGCAATTACCCCCAGGTTTTTTCATTTTCCACTATCCTAAGTGTAGTTGGTATGTTAATCTGGGAATACTATTACCTAGTGTTGGTATGCAGTTGGTATGTTAATCTGGAATTACTGCTACCTATATGCTATGCAGTACCTTGTATTTGATTTGTCAATTTAAACTTCAACTGCCATTTCTCAGCCCATCGACCTAATTTTTCTAGATCTTGTTGCAGTTGCTTACCTTGATTACTTCATTAACCATCCTGCCGACCTTTTATCATTTGCAAACTTAGACATTAAGCCTGATATACCTCCATCAATATCATTAATAAATATTGAAAACAACAATAGGTCCAGCACTGAATGCTGGAAGACTCCAGTAATAAGATTAGTCAATCCCAGGGGCTCATGTCTGGTGAGTTTGGGCTTGGCACACCCAGGATCCTGAGCTGGATATCATCATCCTTCTCTTTCTTGGTGATTCCCTTCTACTTCTCCTCTCTCTCAGAGTAACTTGGAATTTTTTTTTTAGCTGGTGCAGCATAAGCCTCAGGCTTCCTTGCATCATATAGCTAATAATAATAATAAAAAGTGCAGTGTCCATTGATAACCACTCTGTCTTCTCCCACTCTACCATCCCTTTATCCATAGCAATAACTTGCCCTTAATGCTACACTGCTAATTCAGTAGAGTCAGGTTATGGTTATCCAGGAATATTTCTATTAATTCGCCTCTTCTATCCATGGTGGAAAATCTCCACGATGGATGGTGACCGTTGAAATCACCAAGTAAACAGACTGGAGGGGGCAGTTAGCATTAGTATTAGTAGAGGCATATGATGGAAGAAAGCAAGCTTATGCAGCGTCAGCCAAAAAAAAAAAAAACCCTCCCATTTCACCCCTCCATTCGTTACAAATACCTATCCAGCTCAGCCTTAAATTTATTTAGGCTATCAACTTCCACAACAAAGGATGGAAGTCTGTTCCACCAACCAACCACCCGCTGGCTAAAGGCAAATTTCCGCACATCTATCCTACTTCTGTATTTCCTCAATTTGAATTTATGCCCTCTCAGGTGATTAGTCTGATCAAGAGGAAGGATCCCATCAGCATTGAGCATACTCAAACCATTCAAGGCTTTATACACCTCAGTCAGATCATCATGCAGGTGCCTAGTCTCAAGACACTGTAATTTGGAAAACTTAAGCCTTTCTTCACAAGAGAATCCCTTTGTTCCAATACATTAATTTTGTTAATGTTGCTGTACTCGTTCCAACAGCTCTACATCCTTCTTAAAATGAGGCCTCCAGACCTATATACAGTACTCAAGATGTGGCCTAACCATTGCCATCCATACATTTGCACTTCTCCACTGACTGGAGAAGTGCAAATGTATCCCCAATTCACAAAGGGGGATCGAAGGGTGACACGAGTAATTACAGACCAGTTAGTTTAACTTCAGTTCCGGGTAAAATAATGGAGCCACTGGTTAAAGATGCATTGCAGGATCATCTATACAAGACTGCAGCAATAATTCAGACACAGCATGGGTTTGTTAAGGGAAAGTCTTGTCTGACAAATTTGATTGGTTATTATGATGTGGTTACAAAGGAACTGGATGCAAAAAGTAATTCTGATATCATATATTTGGATTTTAGGAAAGCGTTTGACACTGTTGCGCATGGAAGACTATTGTACAAATTGGAGTAGAATGGTATTAAGGGTAAGGTGCTACAATGGATAAAAGAATGGTTAAGTGGGAGAAGACAGAGGCTGGTATTTAATGGGTGGTGCTCTTCGTGGACTAATGTTATTAGTGGAGTCCCACAGGGTTCGGTGTTTGGTCCACTGTTGTTTTGTATATTTATCAATGATATTGATGAAGGTATATCAGGCTTAATTTCGAAGTTTGCAGATGATTACAAGGTTACCAGGTTTGTTAATGACAGTAATGGCAGTGTGCTACTGCAAGACGATCTAGATAACTTGGGCAGATGGGCTAAGAAGTGGCAACCGAAGTTTAACCTTGACAAATGCAAGGTACTGCATATGGGTAGAAGTAACCCCAGAGAAATGTACCAACTGTGTGGTACTACACTTAAGGTGGTAGAAAATGAAAAAGACCTGGGAGTAATTGTGCAGTCAGATATGAAGTTTTCTGAGCAATGCAGACAGGCTGCCAGGGCAGTTGATGGGGTGTTGTCAATGATATATAGGAATTTTGCTAGCAGGGAAAAGGAGGTGATTGTCCCTCTGTATAAGGCAATGGTCGGGCCATGTCTCGAGTACTGCGTACAGACCTGGAGGCCTCATTTTAAGAAGGATGCAGATTTGCTTGAGCGTGTACAGAGAAGGGCAACAAGATTGGTGAGAGGAATGAAGGGATCCTCTTACCAAGAGGCTTAAGTTCTGCAAATTTCAGTGGCTGGAGACTAGGCACCTGCATGGTGATCTGATTGAGGTGTATAAGGCCTTGAATGGGTTGAGCATGCCGAATTCTGATGGGATCCTTCCACTTGTTCAGATTACGAACCTAAAGGGGCATAAATTCAAATTAAGAAAAGACAGATGTAGAATAGATGTGCGGAAATTTGCCTTTAGCCAGCAGGTGGTTAATTGCTGGAACAAACTTCCATCTGTCATTGTGGAAGTTGATAGGTTAAATAAATTTAAGGAGGAACTGGACAGGCATTTGGAGGTAATGGCGTGATTTTTTTTTTTGGCTGATGCTGAATAAGCTCATACTTATTTTCTTGCATCACATGCCACTACTACTACTACTATTTTACCACTGCCAATATAAGACAGCTGCCGCCCGGTGCCCTTCTCTAGGCCTCAGTTTACGTTATGTGATCGTGTCAAATGCATAAGTCCTGCACCCACTGGATGTAGTGCTCGGATGTCAATAAGTGAATTACTAGTGGAGAACTTCCACAAATTATCCTCACTTCCACAAAGAAACAGTAATTATTACATTAAACAGATATATACAATACTTGTTTTAAGGTGGCTGGAGACTAGGCACCTGCGTGGTTATCTGATTCAGGTGTATAAGGCTTGAATGGGTTGGACACACTGAATTCTGATAGGATCCTTCCACTTGTTCAGATTACGAATCTAAGGGGACATAAATTCAAATTAAGAAAAGACAGATGTAGAATAGATGTGCGGAAATTTGCCTTTAGCCAGCGGGTGGTTAATTGCTGGAACAAACTTCCATCTGTTGTTGTAGAAGTTGAAATTTGAATAAATTTAAAGGAGGAACTGGACAGGCATTTGAAGGGAATGGTGTGATTTTTTTTTTTTTTTTTGGCTGATGCTGCATGAGCTCATACACTTGCTTTCTTGCATCACATGCCACTACTACTAGTAGTTTCATTTTTTTTTTTTATATATAAACCCCAAACATGAGAGGCATTAGCATTAGTAGAGGCATATGATGCAAGAAAGCAAGCTTATGCAGCATCAGTCAAAAAAAAAATAAATAAAAAATAACTTCCACTTCACCCCTCCGTTCATTTGAAATACCTGTCCAGCTAAGCCTTAAATTTATTTAGGCTATCAACTTCCACAACAAGGGATGGAAGTCTGTTCCACCAACCAACTACCCGCTGGCTAAAGGCAAATTTCCGCACATCTATCCTACATCTGTCTTTCCTCAATTTGAATTTATGCCCTCTCAGGTGATTATTCTGAGCAAGAGGCAGTATCCCATCAGCATTGAGTATGCTCAAACCATTCAATGCTTTGTACACCTCTATCAGATCACCTCGCTGGTGCCTAGTCTCCAGACACTGTAATTTGCAAAATTTAAGCCTTTCTTCATAAGAGCAACCTTCATTCCGTTCACTAACCTTGTTACTCTTCTCTGTACTCATTCCAGCAGCTCTACATCCTTCTTGGAATGAGGCCTCCAGACCTGTATACAGTACTCAAGGTGTGGCCTCTCCATTGCCTTATACAAGGGAATAATCACCTCCCTATCCCTGCTAGAAAAATTCCTGTATATCATTGATAAGACACCATGAGCTACTCTTGCAGCCTGTCTGCACTGCTCAGAGAACTTCATATCTGCCTGCACAATTACCCCTAGGTCCTTTTCATTCTCTACCACTGTCAGTGTAGTACCACAGAGTTGATACGTTGCTCTGGGGTTGCTGTTTCCCATATGTAGTACTTTACATTTGTCAATGTTAAACTTCATTTGCCACCTCTCAGCCCATCTGCTCAACCTTTCCAGATCCTGTTGCAGCAGAATAGTGTCAATAGCATCCTTAACAGCTCTGCCAACCTTTGTATCGTCTGCAAACTTGGACATTAAGCTTGATATACCATCATCAATATTATTTATAAATACAGAAAACAACAATGGACCCAACACTGAACCCTGATAACTCCACTAATAACATTAGTCCATGATGAGCAGTGTCCATTAATTACCACTCTCTGTCTTCTGCCACTCAACCATCCCTTTATCCATAGCAACAATTTGCCCCTAGTGCCACACTGCTCCAATTTGTGCAGCTGTCTTCCATGTGGAACAGTATCAAAAGCCTTTCTAAGATCCAAATATGTAATATCAAAGTTATTCCCTGCATCCAATTCTTTTGTGACTGCATCATAGTATCCAATCAAATTGGTCAGGCAAGACCTTCCCTTAACAAAACCATATTGTGTCTCAGCTATAACTGAATTCTGGTCAAGATGATCCTGCAGTGCTTCTTTAACCAGTGCTTCCATTAATTTTCCTGGAACAGAAGTTAAACTCACAGGTCTATAATTACTTGTATCAGCCTTTGATCCTCCTTTGTGAATTGGGGTCACATTTGCACATCTCCAGTCTGTGGGTATCTCCCCTAAGTCCAAGGAAGCTCTCATAATTATGGCTAATGGATTGCTTACTTCCTTTGCTGCCTCCTTTAATATAACTGGATAGATCCCATCCACCCCAGGTGCCTTTCTTGTATTTATCTTCAACAATTTCTCCTCCACTTTACTCTCAGTTATTACAAGATCATCCAGCTCACTGGCAGTGTTTACTTCATCTATGGCATTCCCCTTCCTGAATAACTCATGTGTGAATGTAGATGCAAAATATTGATTTAGTTTGTTAGCTACCTGAGCAGGATCATGAAAAGTTGAACCATCAATATCAAGGGGACCAATCTGATTCATCCCCTTCCTTCTAGAGTTTACATAAGTAAAGAACTCCTTGCTGTTTTTCTTTGCATCCCTTGCCAAAGATTTCTCGTAATCTGCTTTCGCCTGCCTAACCTCCTTTGTAACTTGGTTACAGATCAACTTATATCTATCATAGGCTTCTGTATGAAGCCTATGATAGATATGTATGAAGATAGATATGTATGTATATAGATATGTATGTATAGATATACATATGGATGAAGGAAGGTTGAATGAATAAACGAGGAAGATGAAAAGTTGGTTCTGTGAGTTTGAAGTTGGACAGTAAATGGATATTGGCTAGTGGCGGCACGGGTTCGGACTGTTTTGAAAGAGAGAGTGGTAATTATAGAAGCCAATTCAGAAGAACAGTGCATCATGGAAGTATCTGTAAAAGAGGCATGCAGCAGAAACAGTACGTCTATGAGACAGTGAGTGCAGAGACTCTGTTAGAGATGAATCATTAATTAACCTAACTGCCCTCTTCTGAATGGAATCAAGAAGCCTGAGAGAGGTTTTGGGGTCACCACCCCAGATGTGGGAACAATATTCCATGGCTGGGTGGATTTGCGATTTATACAGAATGAGCAGCTGTTTGGAAGAAAAGTAACGCTTAGAGCGAAAGAGAAAACCAAGTTTTTTAGAAGCAGAGGAAGCAATATTTGTAATGTTCTTGTGCCAAGAGAGATTAGAAGTCAGGGTAATTCCCAAAAGAGATATATCATTTTGCCTAGAAATCGAAGTGTCACTAAAGATAAGCATAGGAGCAGAAGAATCATTTTTGCAATACTGAGTTTTAGAAGGGTTGAAATCAACTAAGTTGTCTTTTCCCCACTGGAGAATTACCCGAAGATTGGCATTTAAGGAATTGTTAGCAGATTTTCGAGAAGTTGAAGCTGATTGAGCAGGACAAGGTTTCTCAAAATGGAAGGTGGAATGCAATGTTCTATCATCGGCAGAACTATGGATAGGATTTCCAGTCATTGGAAGAAGGTCATTAATATACAAGAGGCAAAGAGTGGGAGAAAGAACTGAACCTTGGGGAACGCCGGCATTAGTGGAGAAGTTAGAAGACAGAGAACGATCTACCATCACCTTTGGTGAGCAATCGGGGAGAAAACTGGATAACCAATTATTAAAAACAGTTGGCAAACCATAAGATGGAAGCTTGTTTAGAAGACCTTTATGCCAAACACGATCAAAAGCCTTTGAGATGTCAAGAGGAACTACTTGTGCTTCACCCAACCTTTCCATTGAAGTAGTCCATAAATGGATAACATAAGACAGATTATCAACAGTGGATTGACACTGACGGAATCCATACTGGCGATCATTGATCAGATGGAAGATTTCTAATTAGTTTAATATGAGTTGGCGGTTAATTGATTTTTCCATTACTTTAGAAAGAGTAAAAGTAATTGCAATGGGATGATAATTGGATGTGAGGGATTTCTCACCCTTTTTTAGGAACTTGCTGGATATGAGCAAATTTCCAAGCAGAAGAAAAAACACCTTTGGAATAAGAAAGTAACAAAAGGCGGCAAAGAATAGGAGTAAGTTCAGGAGCACAGGTTTTGACAACAAGGGGAGAAATACCATCCAGACCTGGAGCTTTCTTAGCATCATGATTCATCAAAATCCTTCTGACATCCTTTTGATGGAAGACCACAGTAGGTATTGAATGGAGCGTGTTGGGAATGGTTGGAGGTATTTTACCAAGGTCATTAATATATGAGTTGGAAGAAAAATGGGATGTTAGCAGGTCAGCTTTATCCTTGGCTGAAGTGACAACAGAACCATCTGGTTTGGAGAGAGGTGGGAGCAGAGATGGGTAAAAGTTGTGGCCAATAGCTTTGGCAAGGGACCAGAATGCTCAGCTACCATTAGAGCAAGAAGCAAGTTTTCTACTCTTAGCCTGTTCAAACTCTAGTTTGGACTGATTAATAACTTCTTTACAATTGTTGCGAGCTTTGGTGTAGGCAGAAAGTGAAACTGAAGAATTAGAAACAAGCCAATTACCTATATGCAACATTCTTCTCTTGAACAGCTTTAGCACATTTATTGGAAAACCAAGGTTTAGATAAAAGACGAGATTTTAAAGTGGAGTGTGGGATAAAGGATTCCATACCTGCAAGAATAATTTCACTGACACGATTTGAGCAAATGTTGACATCAGAAGTTTTTAAACAGTAATCCAACCAAGGAAAAGAAGAAAAGAAATCTCGCAGGTCATCCCATTTTGCATTCTTGTAATGCCAAACAAAATGAGGTTGGGAATAGCCATAAGATAAAGGCTCCATTGGAGAAGAGACAATCACCAAGTTCTGATCTGAAGTGCCTAAAGGACCTCTCACTTCGACCGTGTACTTAGAAGGGTTGTTTGTGAGAAAAAGATCAAGCATGTTGGCTGTATGATTAGGATTGTCCAGTATTCTTGTAGGTAAATGAACAATCTGTGCAAGGTCATTAGTAATTGCAAAAGCCTCAGCATATCAACCAGCTGTGTTGTTGTGACTAGAAAACGGAAGCCAGCTGGAGTTGTAAACATTAAAATCACCAAGGAAAATTACCTCACCATTAGGAAAGTTGGACTGGAGAAAGTCAAATTGCAAAGAGAGGAAGTCAAAGAGCTCCAAGTGATTAGTGGAGTTGGGAGAGCGGTAGAGACAACAGATGAATTTTACACAATAAGGTATAGAGATTTTAAGCCAGAGAAGACCAAAGAGAGTAGATTCCAAATTGCCAACTCTCTGACAGCGAATATCAGAATGGACATATGCACAAGTACCACCTTTGAGGTGAAAGGAATCATACTGCAAATAATTTGGGCATCTGAGATGAGCAGTAGTTGAATTAATCGATAACTGAGATTCTGTCAGAAAAAAGTACATGGGGTTTGGCAGACTGCAAGTGGAAATGTACATCGTTAAGATTAGAATTGAGACCACGTATATTTGTGAAATGAATTAGGAAGTGCTTGGGAGGTTTAGATCTTTTCACAGATAAGCTTGCTCTATTAGTTTGACAATTCATGGTGTATTCAATAGTAAGAAAAAGTGGGTGGGACATGTGTATGAAGTAACGAAATTTTTGGATACACATGGTAAGAATATACCCAGATCCTTGACATAATGTGGCCTTGACAGTGCTTCCCGCACACACACTACTCGGACCCCCTCCAGTCACCATCTGGCAGAGTAGAGGTAGCAAGATTATACACTAGCTGATCCAGAAGCCTCCTAGAGAGTTACCAATATGTTCGGTCCGGTTTAGAGCTGTACCCTTGAAATGTTAGGAATATTGGATCTTGCCACAGTGTTCATCATAACCTCAAAAGTCATCAATCTTACTGCATGATGGAAGAGATAGGGAAGGGTTGACCGGAACTTAGCTCTATAGACTAAACATGAGTTTCGCCACTTCAAGTCTCTTGGCATCACTCTACAGTTTTGACATTCCTGAAACCTGGAAAAGATCCATCCAACCCCTATAGCTATAGACCCATATCTCTTTCAAGCTGCCTCAGGAAAATTCTTGAGAAAATTATCCATAGAAGACTTGTCTGGATCATTGAGTCGGAACAGCTAATGAGCCATAGTCAATATGGCTTTCGTCAAAACAGGTCATGTTTAGATCTTATGGTCAAGGCTGAATTTGCCATCTGTAATGCTTTTGTCAAACATGAACATCTAGTAATGGTTTCAATAGACATAGAGAAGGCTTTTGATACCACCTGGCAGCATGGTATACTTAGTGATCTTTACTTTCGTGGACTACATGGCAACCTTCCTATATTTGTTGAGAACTTTCTACATACTAGATCATTTCAAGTTTGATACCAACATGCCCTCTCCAACTTTCATTCAGGAGGAAGGTGTTCCACAGGGATCAGTATTGAGTGCTACTCCTTTTGCTATTAGAATTGATTCCATCACTAAACAGCTTCCAAACACAATCGAGACTTATCTTTATGCAGATGACCTTTCGATCTCCTGCCATTCCCAAAACATGAGATCTATTGAAAGACAGCTTCAAATATCACTAAATAAAATACAACAATGGGCCAGCTTCAACGGCTACCGACTCTCTCAGCAGAAAACAATTGCAATTCATTTTTGTAGACAACGAAAACTTCATCCAGATCCTGAACTTAAAATTTCCAATGTGTCCATCCCAATTGCTACTAACATCAGATTTCTAGGATTAATCCTTCACCACAAATTAAATTTCCTATATCATATTAAAAATGTACAGACTTCCTGTCTAAAAAAAGTTAAACAGACTCAGAGCTTTATCTGCCCAAACGTGGGGTGCAGATCGTACCTCCCTGCTTCGGTTGTACAGGGCATTAATCAGATTCCGTCTCAATTATAGTGCTCCCATCTATGATTCTGCCAGAAAGAGTGCATTATGCTGTCTTGATCCCATTCAACACAGTGCTTTGAGAATTGCAATTGGTGCATTCAGAACGTCACCAGCATAGTCTTTACATTGATGCTCACGAGCCCCCGCTAACTTTACGCAGGAAAACATGCTGTCAGGATACACAGTTGTGCCTCTCATCCCATTCAGTCATACCTTTTAAACCCACTGTTAGAAAACCTATACAGAAACAAACCCAGCATAGTAAAACCAGCTGGTCTTTGCTTTCTTGAACTGGTGCAGGTTTGGAATATTTCCATCCTTTCTGTACAGCAGGTACCAACTTTTACTCAACCACCATGGGCTCCTCCTCCTCTTCCAACATATGACACTTACCTCTGCCAATGGAGAAAGAATATTTTGCAAGCAACAAATGTCAAACAAGTTCATGATATTCACACTCAAAGATATATTGATTTCTACCAAATTTAAAGAGATGGCTCTAAGTCTAATGTTGGACCAGCTGCAGTGTTTCCAAATACAGTTGTATCAGTATCCCTTCCATCAGAATTTAGTATCTTTTCTGCTGAATTATATGCAATAAAACTAGCTTTAGAAAATCTCTATTCTGACTGTTCTTTAAAATCTGTTATTTATACTGATTCCCTCAGCTCAATCACGTCGCTGTGTAATTCTGCAGATAAAGTTCACCCTATTCTAGATGAAATCAGAAGCTTGTTACTACAAATCAAAAAACGCCACCAACTGGTCACTTTTTGTTGGATTCCAGCCCATTCCGGTATTTTAGGCAATGAACTGGCCAATAAAGCTGCAAAAAATCCAACTACCTTAGATTTAACCAATATCCCTGTTCCAGCCTCAGATTATGCACTAACCATTCGGTGCCTCTGTAGCCAGGTGGGCAGGAGCAGCAGTGTGTAGCACACGCTTCTTGATTAGACCGGGGTTCGAGCCAGTGACCACCAAATATGGAGGATGCAGAAAGGTCAGGGAATGACCACCACATAATCCCGGAGCAATATGGCCTTAGTTGCTAATGCTCCTAAAACCAAATAACAAACAAACAAACTAACTGTTCATGCTGCTTGCCTATCACAATGGACAGCACTCTGGCACTCTCAAACTAATAATAAACTCTTTCAGTTTAAACAAGATCTGAAAATTTGGCACTCCAGTGTCCATACATCGAGAAGAGAAGTAGTCCTTTCAAGGGCAAGAATAGGTCATACTCATCTGACACATCTTTATTTACTCACAGGAGACGATCCACCACAATATACACATTGCTGTAACAATTTGACTGTTAGACATATTCTCATTGACTGCCCCTACTATAAACAACACAGAGCTTCATCCTTGATCTCACTGATAAATCTTTGTAAACCAATAACCCTTGAAAATCTCATTGGTGATAAGGCAAATATTTCTGAATTTTTTGACTTCCTCAAGCAAACTGGACTTTTTAATAATTTATGATTTCAGATTTTCTTTTGACTTTATGGAAATTCCTCATCTCTTAAAATAATAAGTGAATAGGCACATTATAGCCATAGTAGCTTATGTTCCATTAGCTTCCATAACAACAACAACAACATCTCTCTCTCTCTCTCTCTCTCTCTCTCTCTCTCTCTCTCTCTCTCTCTCTCTCTCTTTCGGGGTAATTCAGAAATTTTTTTTTTTGTTTTGGCTGGTGTAGCATAAGCCTCAGGCTTCCTTGCGCCACATGGCTAATTATAATAATATCAGTTTGGCTCTGGAGAGATTACTTATCGGTAGAATTTTTCTCAGCATGGTCTGTGCTTGTTATCAGGAGAGAGAGAGAGAGAGAGAGAGAGAGAGAGAGAGAGAGAGAGAGAGAGAGACTTAAATAGCAAGGTTGAAGGTTGAAAGAATATTTGCTGATGCTATTAAAGCAGTGTTAGATGGGTCTTAAAACTGCTAGCTGGGGGGGGAATATATATGGACTGAGATTAACATTAGCTACAGGCAGAGGTGAAAGTGATTCTTGCACTGTTTCTATTGGAATGTGCAGCAGCCTGGAAATGAAGGTGCTGGGGATTTCAAGGGCAGCTATGAGTAATCATGGATCAGATAAGTACATTGACTGTGTTATGGTAAACAAGGGTAATAACAGGTGCATGTACACCAATGCTAGGAGCATAATAAATAAATCTGATGAATTTGAAGTGTTGGCCATAAAGTGACAAATATTCATTCAAAGGTAAATGAAGCAAACTTAAGATTGGTATGGGCTTGCAGATAGGATATGAGAAGAGAGATATTCAAAGCAAAAAGGAAAGGTAATATCCTCAGATGAAGAGGAAGGGAGGATAGAGGAAAGGGATCCTACTCAGAGCATTGTTAAAGATCTGACAGAAAAGAGGATAACTGGAGGAAAACAGTGAATGGAAGGTTAATAGTCCGGAATCACTGATTTGTACCATTATATTGAGCCATAATATTATCATTCTATTGCTACAATGAACAATGTTCTGGTATGATACAAGTGCCGTGTTTATCATGAGGTCATTTTACATAAATGCTTTCAGTTTCAATAAAAAAGTGAATTAAATCTCTGAATTGTATTTTACTTCTTTTAGGATTTGAATTTTACACTGAAAAATATGTAATTTTATTGTAAAATAAATTTGTAGCATAATGGGTAGCCTACCCTGTATAAAGACTGTCCTTTTCATGTAGTCTATTTGCCCAAATTCAGTTTACAATTAAGTAAATATAAAGTGTGATCAAAATTCAGGGACTGAACTAATATTTCAGAAATGATGAAGCTTTCCTGCTGTTTGGATAGATTACTTATTAGATTACAAAGTCATCTCCTTTGAAGTAGTCCTTGTATGTATGCAGATTCCAAAGCTTCTGGAAGCATTTCAGATAGGCTTATTTTGATCTAATAGGTCCTCTATGATGTTTGAATGATATTCTCAGTAATTGCAAATCTGTGACCTTTCATGGGAGAGCACAGTGATGGAGTGCTTCTCAAGAACCTGTTGAATGAAAAGTACCAAATATGCAGGGGCATTGGCATATTTTCAGTGTCCCCCCCCCACACACACTCAGTGAAATGGTCAATTCCCTGAGCCCACTTTTGTGGCCAATTTTTCTGAACACCATTGTACAATCATCACAGAACTGTTTTTTAATATTTTTGGTTTGCTGTTTGACTATGTAGTACAAATTCATAATGAACAATTCCCTGTGAGACATAGAATATACATGATTTTTGCTTTTTTTTTTTTTTTTTGGACTTGTAGATGATGTAGTCATCCATTGAAGGACTGGGCATTTGTTTTTGAATCATAGCCATACACCTACAATTTATCACCAGTCACGATGGTAGAAACAAAATGTGGGTCAACAGTAGCATGTTCATGAAGATTTTGAAATGCAAGAACTCTGTGCACTTTGATCATCAGTGAGATGCAAGGCACAAACTTTGCTGAAATGTGTCACATTCCCAAATCTTGTGTTAAAATTGATTGACATGTCCCATAAGAAATAGTAGTTTCACTAGCAACTATGTGAATAATTGAACATTCATCACTACTGAGCAGATCATGAACAATTTTATTGTGAGTGATTTAATCATTGGATTTTGAAGTTGAAGGATAGCCAGAATGAGAATCATCTTTGACAGACAAAGGGGCCATTTTTTTAACTTTGACAAGCACACAACTTTTTCTCTGAAAGCTGTTTTTAACATTTTGTGGATTTCTATTGCACTTTTCCCTAATTTGAATAAATATTTTATGCAAATTCTCTGCTCACTAAAATCATTCATTTTAAAATGTAACAATGCATAAAACACCTATTCAGTATCTGCTAAACCAGAGACCACTTGAAGTGTTCATGGGTTACGAAGTGTAGATGAGTCACAAAGAAGTTGATTCATTATGTGTCTCAATTTCAGGATACAAAATCAGTCTCTGAACATTTTGATTTGCACCTCATGTGTATACCTACTATGATTAAAAGTTAATTATGAGCAGTGCATGGCAATATTATTATTAGCATTTAGTGTTAAATGGCCAAATGATATTAGGGAGCAGACTTTTTTGCATCTGCTAAAAAAACCCAGAAAACCCCTTTTGCTAATTGCTCATACTTTTCCCAATTCCAAGCAAATAACCATTCAAATTCTGCCTTGAACTTTAACAAACTTTCCACATTGGCTACTTTGGATGATAATTTATTACAGTAATCTATAACACATGTTGCTCAAAGGTAAACTTTATAAAATCAAACCAGTTATTCCTAAGATCCCCCCCCCAAAGATGTCTAATTAGTATTATTGAAAGTGTGACTATATTATGAGTAAATAATGTGGTTATTTAAGACTATTCCTGAAAAAAAAAAAAAAAACACTTACCCTCCAAACAAGTATAGAATATTAATGCAGCAATTAAGGTTATACTTAGCAAGGTGCCATTCTGCTACTTAAATAGCAAGTTACCTTAATAATCAAAATAAAATCAAATCATGGAATTAAAAAAAAAAAAAAAAAAACTGAAGTGTTACTCATTTCTTGCAGTGCAGATGTATGATTTTTCACCTAAGGTAATGCACACTCACACCCATAAGTTTTAAAGATTATAAAGTATTTAAGGGCAAAGGACTCATGCTACAAGGTAGAATGACTAACATGTAGGTTAGTGCAAATGCATGCTTTTAACATAGCTATCTACCAAAGTAGTTAAATTAATTAATTAAATTGGCATCGTTTTGGTTATACCTCATATTGTGAATGCCTTCACGATGAGTTGCCATGGTACCAGTGGAGAAGACTATTGTTATTTATTCTCAGCAGATACCACCACCCAGACGGCACCGTTTCAAAGCTTGTTGGTACCTGCAAGAAAAGCCAACAAGCTTTGAAACGGTGCTGTCTGGATGGTGGTATCCGCTGAGAATAAATAACAATAGTCTTCTCCACTGGTGAAGTGTTATTTATTCGAGGTAGTACAATACCATGGCAACTCATTGTGAAGGCATTCACAATATGAGATATAACCAAAACGATGCCAATTTAATTAATTGATTTAACTACTTTGGTAGATAGCTATGTTAAAATGATGCATTTGCACTAACCTGCATGCTTTAAAGATATAACCACGTTTTGTGTTTTTGTAGTTAACTGGTTATATGAACTAATTTTATTATGATAGTTGTCCATGATGGGTTAACGTATGCAGTATTTACATAAATTTTCTTTTTTGTGCTTATTGGTGAAAATTTCCATGATAACATGCAAGAACTGATATAACTTCTATATAAATCCCTGTATAAACATCTTCAACTTTTGAATATCCCTGGCCAGTTCAATTAAATGCCAATTTCCATATAATTTTCAAATGGGGTGAAGGGAACTTAGTTAACTTCAATCCTACTAAAACTCATTTCTGGTTTTTTTTTTTTTTTTCTTTGCAAAAAAGAATATTGTTCCTATGCTCATTGTCAGTGACACTCAGATTTCTAGACATGATCATATCTTTATTAAGAATTATCCTTATTTCTAATCTCTCTCTCTCTCTCTCTCTCTCGGCATAAGCTCATCAGAAATATTACTTTTTCTGCATCATAAAACTGGGTTTTGTTTTTAACTCTTGCATTACTTTTCTTCTAAAAAAAAAGCTACTGACTCTATAAACCTCAAATCCACCATGGAATATTGTTCACATATCTGGGGTGGTGCTCCCCCCCTCTCTCTCTCTCTCACTCTCACTCACTCACTCACTGCTAGACTCTATTCAAAAGCGTGTAGTCAGGTTAAGTAATGACCTGTCTTTTATTAAGTCTCTGTCTGATAGATGTTCAGTTTCTGCTGCTTGTATTTTTTGTATATGAAGTGTGGCAATAAAGTTCCCAGAGCAGTACAACAAAAAGAACACAAAGTGAAGGAGGTCAGAAATGGTTTTCTTTTTAATCAAAATAATCACAACTTGATTGAATGTACTTTTTACATGCTGTTCTAAAAGGGCCAGTGAAGGCATTCCAAGTGATGTTCAGTCCAACAGTTTTTTTTTTTTTTTCTTTATGTCCTCAATATCCTGAAATCTGTCCTTTAAGGGCAGTTTTCAACCTGGGTAAAAGGAAGAAGTCTGCTAGTGCTAGATTGGAAGAGTAGGCAGATGGTTGATCTGTATAATGCCATGTTTCATCAGAAATATCTACACAATAATTTTGAAATGGGCAGGGCATGTTCATGCAACAGGAACCAGCTCCCTTTCTCTTTAAATTGTGGCCTCGCCTTGGAAATGCCCTTCAGTAGTGTTTGAAGCACCTGTATGTAGAATGCAGCATTCTGAGAGTTAAATGATGATCTCTTGCCATAATTTCCCAAACTTTTGCAACACTATTTTTATTTTGAGAGGTTGGCTGAGGCAAACTTCTTGATGTTATTGCAAACATCCTCACATCCATCTTTGAACCCACTTATACCTTTTTTTTTTTTTTTTTTTTTTTGTAGTTCTTGGCACATCAGCTTCTGTGGCCATAATGAACCTCCCAAGGTTTTTGCAGTACTTTCATCCAGGCCCGAGGCGGGATTCGAATCCGCGACCTTTGGGTTGCCAGGCAGGCACTTTACCCACCCGGCTAGCCCAGTCGACCCCGCTTATACCATTCAAATGCAATGGTATGATTTAACATTTTCATCACCATAAACAATTTTTAACATTTTGTTCATTTATTTTGCAGATTTTTCCAGTTTAAAGCAAAATTTGATATTTGTTTGGTGCTCCATTTCAAAATTGTGACAGAAAGCTGACAGTACTAACTAAACTAGTTATTACTTGCAACCTGTTAGCCTACTGGACAATCTCCGTACCACCATCTGTTGAAGGAGGTTTTAACCACAACGTTTCACTACTTCCGTTTATTTTCAAACTCATTGAACATGACCAGAACAGCAACAGTCTGGGAACTTTATTCCCACACCTTGTATATTTCCACGGGTGCCATTCTTCTGAATTGGCATATGTAATTCCACTGCCTTGTTCCAAACTAGTCCAAACACATGCTACAACCAGCCATCCTTATTCCCTTGTATTTCTGTTCTCTAGAACAACCTTCCTTCATGTGTATTTCTATTTCCTGAAAATTCTAATCTACAAATGTTGAAGTCTATTATCAATATGTATCTTCTGTCTTCTCAACCTTGCTCATAGGTTCTAATATTATTGTTGAATTATATGTTCACTTTTTGTGTTTGGAGTTTCATAAAAGACAAAAGAGTGTCAAGAGTGTCAAGACTAATACTCAAGATTTCTAAGAGATACAAGCTAAAGATTATAATGATTTATGCACCAACATCGAGCCATGATGATGAAGAGGTTGAAGAAATGTACACTGAAATTGAGACTCTTCTAGATGAGCAGAAAACCCACTACACTATTATTATGGGAGACTTCAATGCTAAGGTTGGAAAAAGACAAAACAGCACAGAAAGGGGAACTATAGGAAATTTTGGAATTGTTGAAAGAAATGAAAGAGGTGAAAGACTTGTGGAATTTGCAGAATCTCAAGGACTGTCAGTAATGAACACTTTTTTCAAGAAACGGGTGAACAGAAAGTGGACATGGAAGAGTCCAAATGGATTAACTACTAATGAAATCGACTTCATCCTCACTAACAGAAGATATATTGTGAATGATGTTACTGTCCTGAATAAGGTAAATGTTGGAAGTGATCACAGAATGGTAAGATGTACACTTCATATAGATGTAGGAAAGGAAAGGAAAAAACTGACTCGAGTAAATAATACAAAGGTCTTTGAAATAACAGAGGAGGAGAAAAAGCAGTATGTACTGGAACTTAAGAACAAGTTTGAGCTTCTGCAGACTGCTGAGGACCAAGATATCGACGAGGAATATTACAACTTTTTGAAAGTGATAAAGCCCAAGAAACCTATAGGGAAAAAGAAATCCAAAGAAGAAAAAATTAGTCAAGAAACACTTGTCATGATGAACCGAAGACGACAAATGAAAAGCAAGAAAAACACTGACAGGGAGAAAATCGAGTATACTGAGTTATGCAAAGCCATTAGAAAGAGACTCAGAGAGGACATAAGAAGATTTAACACAAGAAAAGTAGAACAAGCATTAAGGGAAAACAAAGGATTTAAATCAGCAGCCATGAGCAGTAATACAGAAAGCCAAATGATACTGAAACTGAAGAATAGTGATGGTGTACTTATAAACAGCAGAGAAGGCATAATTCAAATAGCAGAAGACTACTATAGAGAAGTATACAAGGAGCAGGGGAATGATGCCAGCAGTGGGGAAGATGGATTGCAAAGTAGCAACACATACGACATACCCAATATTCTTCCTGATGAGGTAGAGCATGCATTGAAGAAAATGAAGAATCAGAAAGCCCCGGGGGAAGATGAAGTTACTGTAGAGTTGTTAAAATTGGGAGGAAGAGACATAACACAAAAACTGGCAAGGCTCTTCACAAAGTGCATTAGAAAAGGTGTGACGCCTAAGCAGTGGAATAATGCAATCATAGTTTTGCTGCATAAGAAAGGAGATAAATCAGAAATTGGAAATTATAGACCAATTAGCTTGCTATCCCACATCTACAAGTTGTTCACAAGGGTCATTACTAACAGATTAGAAAGAATACTGGATGAGAATCAACCGAAAGAGCAAGCTGGCTTTAGGACAGGATTCTCAACTATGGATCACCTTCATGTAATATCACAGCTAATGGAGAAAGCAAATGAATATAAAATACCATTATGCCTGGCATTTGTGGATTATGAAAAGGCATTTGACTCCATACAGCATAAGGCAATGTTTTGGGCACTGGAAAGACAAGGCATTGATACCCGATATATTATGATTTTGAAGAAAATATACGAGAGTGCTACCTCCTTTATTAGACTAGACAAAGACAGTAGGAAATTTAAAATTGAGAAAGGAGTTCGACAAGGAGACACAATATCTCCAAAGCTGTTTACTGCTGCCCTTGAGGAAGCTTTCAGAAGATTAGACTGGTCGCAGAAAGGAGTCAATGTGAATGGAGAGTACCTAAACCATTTACGATTTGCAGATGACATTGTGGTCATAAGCCATGATCCCAAAGAATTAGAGGAAAATCTTAATCAGTTATGCACAGCTAGTAAGGATTTTGGACTAAAGATGAATATGGCTAAAACAAAAGTAATGATGAACAAGTATGCCACAGAAAGGGAAATAATGATTGAAGGAGCAGTAATCGAAAAGGTGGAGTCATATACTTATCTGGGACAAGTTATTAGCTGTAATAATGATAAATGGCTGGAAGTCAAGAGAAGAATAAATTTTGGATGGATAGCATTCAGGAAATATAGTCACATACTGAAGAGCAATATCCCAGTTTGTCTGAAACGTAAAATAATGGACCAATGTATACTCCCCATCATGACTTATGGAAGTGAAACTTGGGCACTCACCAAAAGAATGGAAGAGAAGCTGAGAACTACACAGCGAAGAATGGAACGAATCATATTGGGAATAAGACTGTTAGATAAGAAGAGAAACACATGGATTAGGCAACAAACTCAAGTAAAGGACATTCTTATCAAAACTAAAGAACTAAAATGGTCTTGGGCAGGACACATAGCTCGAAGACATAATGACAGATGGACTAAGAAAATAACAGAATGGTATCCAAGAGGAGCTAGAAGAAAACCTGGAAGACAAAGGCGGAGATGGATAGATGAAATTCATGAGTTTGTGGGTAGTAAATGGATGTCCAGTGCTCAAAACAGAAAGAACTGGAAAGTTGCTGGAGAGGCCTTCATCCTACAGTGGATTGAAAATGGCTGATGATGATGATGATGATGATGAAAAGACAAAAAAAAACTGAGAGAAACTATATATAGAATTCAGTAACCATTAAATAAACTGCATTATGTACTAAGTTGTCAAATAAATATAATTTTATTAAACACAGTGTCTTCTGCATTATTGGATCTACTGATTTGCAGATGTACTAATTTAATAAATTGGTCTTTTTTTATAATATTGTCCATGAATGCTGTTTTTTATAGTCGAGAATTGGGACAATAAATACAATAATGTGTAATACCTAGCTATTATCAGTTATACACTGGTGTGCAAAATTTAAGGGCCAGTCAGGTTTTTACATGATTGGTCCTTAAATTTTGCAGACAGTTTTTAAATTCTGTACAGTGGAACCAACTGATGATGTTACCAACAGCAAATTCTAAGTGGGAAGCATTCAAGGAATTAATAGTGGAAGCTACTAAACGTTTCATACCTATTAAGAAATATTGTTCAAGGTTTAGGCCTAAATGATTGTCAAATGAACTAATGAGACTCGTAGCAGAGAAGAAAAATGCATGGGATGCATATAAATTATCAGGTGACACAGAAGCCTATGATATATATATATAAGCTAGTCTGTAATCAAGTCACAAAGGAGGTTAGGCAGGTGAAGGCAGATTACGAGAAATCTTTAGCAAAGGATGCTTAGAAAAACAGCAAGGATTTCTTTACTTATATAAACTCTAAAAGGAAGGGGATGAATCTGATTGGTCCACTTGATATCAATGGTTCGACTGTTAATGATCCTGCTCAGATAGCAAACAAACAGAATGAGTATTTTGCATCTACATTCACACATGAGGAGTTATTAAGGTTTGAAAATGCCACAAGGTTATCAAATTGTAACAGGGTGCTTAATGATTTTGTAATAACTGAGAGCAAAGTGGAGAAGAAATTGTTGAAGTTAAACATAAGAAAGGCACCTGGAGTGGATGGGATCTCTCCAGTTATGTTAAAGGAGGTGGCAAAGGAAGTAAGCAAACCCTTAGCCATAATTATGAGAGCATCCTTGGACTCAGGGGAGGTCTCCACAGGCAGATGTGGAGATGTGCAAATGTATCCCCAATTCACAAAGGGAGACAAAGGGTGATACAAGTAAATTGCAGACAAGTTAGTTTAACTTCTGTTCGAGATAAAATAATGGAGTCACTGGTTAAAGATGAATTGCAGGATCATCTAGACAAGACTGCAGCAATAATTCAGACACAGCATGGGTTTAAGAGAAAGTCTTGTCTGACAAATTTGATTGGTTATTATGATGTGGTTACAAAGGAATTGGATGCAAAAAATAATTTTGATATCATATACTTGGATTTCAGGAAAGCTTTTGACACTGTTGTGCATGGAAGACTATTGTACAAATTGGAACAGAATGGTATTAAGGGTAAGTTACTACAATGGATAAAAGGATGGTTGAGTGGGAGAAGACAGAGGGTAGTAATCAATGGGTGCTGCTCTTCGTGGACTAATGTTATTAGTGCAGTCCACAGGGTTCGGTGTTGGGTCCACTGTTGTTTTGTATATTTATCAATGATATTGATGAAGGTATATCAGGCTTAGTATTGAAGTTTGCAGATGATACAAAGGTTGGCAGGGTTGTTAATGACAGTAATGGCAGTGTGTTACTGCAACAGGAACTAGAAAATTTGGGCAGATGGGCTGAGAAGTGTCAACTGAAGTTTAACATTGAAAAATGCAAAGTACTGCATATGGGTAGAAGTAACTCCAGAGAAATGTACCAACTGTGTGGTACTACACTTAGGGTGGTAGAAAATGAAAAAGACCTGGGAGTAGTTGTGCAGTCAGATATGAAGTTTTCTGAGCAATGCAGGCAGGCTGCCAGGGCAGGTCATGGGGTGTTGTCAATGATATACAGGAATTTTGTTAGCAGGGAAAAGGGGGTGATTGTCCCTCTGTATAAGGCAATGGTCAGCCCACGTCTTGAGTACTGCGTGCAGGTCTGGAGGCCTCATTTTAGGAAGGATGTAGATTTGCTTGAGCATACAGAGAAGGGCAACTATTTTGATGAGGGGAATGAAGGGATCTTCTTACCAAGAGAGGCTTAAGTTCTGCAAATTGCAATGGCTGGAGACTAGGCACCTGCGAGGGGATCTGATTGAGGTGTATAAGGTCTTGAATGGGTTGAGCACGCTGAATTCTAATGGGATTCTGCCACTTATGAACCTAAGGGGGCATAAATTGAAATTGAGGAAGGACAGATGTAGAATAGAGGTGCGGAAATTTGTCTTTAGCCAGCGGGTGGTTAATTGCTGGAAGAAACTTCCATCTGTCATTGTGGAAGGAGGAACTGGACAAATATTTAGAGGGGATGGTTTTGTAATTGGTTTTTTTTTTTTTTTTATGGTATGGGAAAAGCATACCAAAGGAACCTCGTGAGGTGCAGAAATGAAACCAACACCGACGCAACAACGGAAACAAAACAGTACAGAGGGACTTCATTCAAAAATGGCAACATAGCACTGGCTGCCATAATACAGATGCATAACTGCCAAAGATGGAAGAAAGGGACAAAGCGGTTCTCAGTAGGAGATATAGCCACCCCTAATGTTGGTGCAGGCTTTGCACTGCCTGTCCATACTTAGAACAATGTTGTTGATAAGTTCTTGTGGTAACATCGTTCATTCCTCTGTCAGTGCCATCTTCAGCTGGTGAACATTCTGGTGGGTATGAACGTGCCACTAGGCATCTCCCCAGAGCATCCCATATGTGTTGGATGGGATTTAGATCCGAGGGGGGGGGAATGGGTAGGCAATCCATACGAACAATGTCCTCACTTTTCAAAAGCATATCACAGAGCAGTGCAATGGGGTGTGACGTTATCATCCATAAACATGAACTCTGGGCCAATGGCACCTCGGAACAGATGCACGTAGGGAAGGATTACCTCAGTACAGTAGCATGCACCACTTAACAGTACTGTCTTCCAGTATCTGGAGTTGTGTACGTCCATCCAAGATAATGCCTCCCCAGATGAGAACACCTCGACCGCCATATCGATACCTTTCACTGATGTTTGCAGAGTGATACTGTGTGCGAATCTCTTGCCAGATTATCTGACATCCAGAATCGCTGCTGAGAATGAATCTACTCTCATCAGTAAAGAGTATCTTAAGTAAAGATTTTGTGGTTTCTAACCTTTAGAAATAGCGTTGGTCCCTAAGTTTTTCACACCAGTGTTTATTACAGCTTCCGTACTGTATAATTTCAGATGTGCCTTATTTTATTATGATGATTATTATTAGTTATAAAATAAAAATCATTCTGAAATTGAATATTATAGCAGATTTCTTTAACAAGGGTCATAAAATGGGCTTATGGTTTTGCTTGCCTTTTTGGCCATTCATGAGTTTAATGAAAAGTAAGGAGAGAGAGAGATTTTGTAAAGAGATTTATTTTTTGTTTGTTGTTTATTTATTTTGGTTTTTAGGAGCATTAGCAACTAAGGCCATATTGCTCCGGGATATGCGGTGGTCATACCCTGACCTTTCCGCATCCTCCGTATTTGGTGGTGACGGGCTCGAACCCCAGTCTAATCAAGAAGCGTGTGCTACGCACTGCTGCTCCTTCCCACCTGGCTACGGAGGCGCCTTTATTTTTTTGTACATTAAGGTAAGGAAGGTCTGGAATAAAAGTTTACTAATTTTATTTGAAAATTTATACATCACTTCTTATAATTTAGTGAATTGAAAAAATGATTATATAGAAGTGACACGTTCCATTTAATGGCCTGTTTAAATATATTCATCAGGCAGATTATATTATCTTGGCAATTCCACCAGCAATTCAGACCAAAATCCATTACAATCCTCCACTTCCACCTCACAGGAATCAGTTGCTACAACGGATGCCAATGGGAACAATGATGAAGTGTATATTGTATTACCGTAATGCATTCTGGAGACCCAAAGGTAAATTTTTCATTATCTATCTTTTATGATTTTCAAAAAAAAAGGGAAAAAAGTGTAAACTGTCATCCATAATATTAATTAGAGAGAGAGAGAGAGAGCTAAATCTTATAAAAACTAGAAATTCACACCATTTTTAATTCTGATAAATTTTTGGTGTTGGTCATGGAGAGGTTTCTGAATGAAAGGTCTGTGAATTAGAAATGTGCAAGTTTGTAAACATAATTGTTTACCGAAAAATTTTAGGATAAAATATTTCATTAGTCAAAGGACCAGTAATTTATAATTTTTTTATATAATATTAAGTATAAAAAACAAGCCAGTATAACTTAAAAAAGAATTGTGGTTATTAGAGACAGATAGCATAAAATGTTCCCCAAGTAACTGCCAATTTCTTTTAGATATGACTTAAAATGACTTAAATGGCAAAATTTTTTTCAGATTCAAATTTTATATATTTTATTTAGCATAAAAATATTTAAATATTGATATGAAAGACTTCAATGCACTCCATATTTGTGTTTCAAAGGATACTCTGGTTCATTTTTGATCAGTGGATTAGGTGATGATCATCCCGTTGGCTTTACATTGGATGATACAAAACCTGATGGAACATATCCAGCAATTGTTGGGTAAGTCACGTTCTGTTTTCTTTTATGCATATTAGAAAATTAAATCATAGATGTTAAATTACTTTTATATTTTATTTTTCTGTATCAGTTGTCTGTTTAATGATAAGAATTGAATTGTTAGATTGTTGAGTTTTTGGTATTTTAATAGTTATTAGCTATTGATAGATTGATAGCAAAAACTTGTTAAGCGTGTTCTTTTCAAAACCGGGTTTTATTATCAAATTTGGCTAAGAATCATAAGATTAGATTTTAAAAACGTAAGTAGAATATAATCCACTTTCCACTTTTTACTATAAACTTTTCTCTTCTATTTCAGAGGATGTCTGTTTCTCCTTCCCATTATCTTCTATCCAACTTTCCCTTCTTTTCCAATTCCCATACTTTTCATTCTTATTTCCACTTCCTTTCCCTAAATACCTTGAGGCTCCCAGGCTTGCCTGATAGCCCCAGTAAGAGTTTCAGGTAAAGGGTAGTCCCTGACGTGCCTCCTCATAACCAAGGTTGGGAGTCGGGGGCAGGGGACCAGGTGTCCCCTTACCCCTGGCTGCAAAGTTGCCAGGTGCCGGCACTCAACATAACAACACACATACTTGCACCCTACATACATTTTTTGGTGCAAAAAAAAAAAAGCAAAAAAAAGCAGCTCAAAGCCTAGGGCTTCCTTGCATCATATGATTAATACTAATATTTAAGTGCTATAACTCTATTTATATTTGTCACTCTGGCATAACTTCAATGTTTATTACTGTAAAAGATATATGCCATCTGCAGCAATAGACTACAAACTTGGTTCTTCAGAGAGCTTCATGGAATTATTCATTTTTTAGTTCAAGCATTCTCCATTAGTAGAAATTCATTACCAAATCATTAGGTTTAAGGCGAAATATCAATCAAGTCAATATGTAATAAGTGGTGTAAACGGTGGTGTATAATACAGGCTATCAATTGTATTTGGTGAATATGTATGGAAAATAATGTATAGATAGTAGTACCATATTGTACATTTCCAAGTCTTAATAAAGGATTTTGTTTGGAATAGATGGAGCCTAAACATTCATTCATCTTGGACTTATGAATTGACAATCAGTGCCAGTGCATATTGTATAATATGAAGGTTACAGATTATTGGTCAAATGCAATGGCAGAGCAAGCATACTGCAGTTAATCTTTTGGATTCTAAAGCTGAAACTGATAGTGAATTAATATGTTATGGGAGTATATCAAAAGCCATGGTGAATACTGTGTTATTGGATGTGTTATTTGGAGTTTGGGTAGAATTGTCCATGATATTGTTGGCTTTTGAAAGTTATGTACTAGATGGTTCCCTAGAATATTAAGTGTAAGAGTTGAAAGTGGAACATATAATGATTGGCTTTAAGGTAATTGTTTTGGAACATTTATGGAATTATATATGTGGATTAACAATTAGTGCCAATGCATATTGTGTAATGTTATGAAGGCTGCAGGAAGCAGTTAGACTGAAGAGACCTGGATTTTTATCTTCTCCATGATAATACTGGACTTCAAGTAGTGCATCAGACATAGGGGTTGTTTAAGATTTTGAGTGAAACAACTACTGTTTTACTCACTCTGTCTGATTTTCACATTTTATACATTTAAAACAGCACAATTCAGGACAGCAGTTCAAAAGAGCTGTTGCTGTTCAGCAAACAGTTTAACTGGTTATGTGCATAAAACTCAGATTTAACACTGGAGGAATGGCTTGATTAAATTATGAATAATGGTTCAGTTTTTTGGTAAATATGTGCTAAACATAGTGTGTAGATAGCAGTACTGTATTGTATATTTCCAAGTTCTTAATAAAGAATTTTTTTTTTTTGAAACATACATGGAGCCTAAATATTCATTCATATGGGACTCATGGATTGACAATCAATGCCAATGCATATTATGTAATATGAAGGCTACAGGAAGAATAGTCTTTCTGATCAACCCTACTGTGATTCATGGATCATATTTCAATTTATTGTAGTGATATGATAAACTAAAATTTGATAATATCACAAATTAAATATGTGAAAAAAAAATTATAGCACTGTTTCTTAGATCGAGATTATTCGCTGTTTCTAAACTTGAGATATTTTTTTTTTTTTTTTTTTTTTTTTTTATGTAAACCCCAAACACAAGAGGTATTAGAACCTATAGTACTTAGTACCATGCTTGGGTTGGAGTTTGAGAAGGCGAAAGAAGATATTTGTTGACATTGGACTTGAACTTCTGTAGACTATAATTTTCAGGAAATACGTATGAAGGCGGCACATGTTCGGACTGTTTTGAAAGAGAGAGTGGGAGTTATAGAAGCCAGTTCAGAAGAACAGTGCCCATGGAAGTATCTGTAGAAGAGGCATGCAGCAGAAACAGTACGTCTATGAGAGAGCGAGTGGAGGGAATCTGTTAGAGATGAATCATTAATTAAACTAACTGCCATCTTCTGAATGGAATCAAGAAGCCTGAGAGAGGTTTTCGGGGCACCACCCCACACGTGGGAACAATATTCCATGCCAGGGTGGATTTGTGATTTATACAGAGTGAGCAGCTGTTCGGAAGAAAAGTAATGCTGAGAGCGAAAGAGAAAACCAAGTTTTTTAGATGCAGAGGAAGCAATATTTGTAATGTGCTTGTACCAAGAGATTAGAAGTCAGGGTAACCCCCAAAAGAGATATATCATTTTGCCTAGAAATTGGAGTGTCGCTAAAGACAAGAATAGGAGCAGAAGAATCCTTTTTGCGAGATATAAGACAAGACTGAGTTTTAGAAGGGTTGAAATCAACTAAGCTGTCTTTGCCCCACTGGAGAATTACCTAAAGATTGGCATTTAAGGAATTGGAAACAGATTTTTGAGAAGTTGAAGCTGATTGAACAGGGCAAGTTTTCTCAAAATGGAAAGTGGAATGCAATGTGCTATCATCGGCAAAACTATGGATAGGATTTCCAGTCAATGGAAGAAGGTCATTAATATACAAGAGGAAAAGAGTTGGGGAAAGAACTGAACCTTGGGGGACACTGGCATTAGTGGAGAAGTTAGAGGACAGAGAACCATCTACCATCACCCTCAGTGAGCTATCAGAGAGAAAACTGGATAACCAGTTACTAAAAACAGTTGGCAAACCATAAGATGGAAGCTTGTTTAGAAGACGTCTATGCCAAACATGATCCAAAGCCTTTGAGATGTCAAGAACAACTACTTGTGTTTCACTGAACCTTTCCATTGAATTAGTCCATAAATGGGTAACATAAGCCAGAACATTACCAGTGGATCGAGACTGATGGAATCCATACTGGCGATCATTGATCAGACGGAAGAGTCTAGGTAGTTTAAGAGTTGGCGGTTAATTGATTTCTCCATTACTTTAGAAAGAGTAGAAGTAATTGCAATGGGACGATAATTGGATGGGCGGGATTTGTCACCCTTTTTAGGAACTGGCTGGATATGGGCAAATTTCCAAGCAGAAGGAAAAACACCTTTGGAATAAGAAAGTGAAAAAAGGCGGCAAAGAATAGGAGTAAGTTCAGGAGCACAGGTTTTGGAACAAGTGGAGAAATACCATCAGGACCTGGAGCTTTCTTAGGATCAAGGTTCATCAAAATCCTTCTGATATCCTTTTGACGGAAGACCACAGGAGGCATTGAATGTAGCGTGTTAGGAATGGTGGGAGGTGTTTTACCAAGATCATTAATACATGAGTTCAAAGAAAAATGGGATGCTAGCAGGTCAGCTTTACCCTTGGCTGAAGTGACAACAGAACCATCTGGTTTGGACAGAGGTGGGAGTAGAGATGGGCAAAAGTTGCGGCCAATAGCTTTGGCAAGAGACCAGAATGCTCGGCTACCATTAGGGCAAGAAGCAAGTTTTCTACTCTTAGCCTGTTCAAACTCTAGTTTGGACTGATTAATAACTGCTTTACAATTGTTGCGAGCTTTGGTGTAGGCAGAAAATGAAACTGAAGAATTGGAAACAAGCCAATTACGATATGCAACGTTCTTCTCTTGGACAGCCTTAGCACATTTATTGGAAAACCAAGGTTTAGATAAAGGACGAGATTTTAAAGTGAAGTGTGGGATAAAGGATTCCATTCCTGCAAGAATAATTTCACTGACACGATCTGAGCAAACGTTGACATCAGAAGTTCTGAAACAGTAATCAGACCAAGGAAAAGAAGAAAAGGAGTCTCGCAGGTCATCCCATTTTGCATTCTTGTAATGCCAAACAATACGAGGTTGGGAATAGCCATGAGATAAAGGTTCCATTGGAGAGGAGGCAATCACCAAGTTGTGATCTGAAGTGCCTAAAGGACCTCTCACTTCAACCTTGTACAAAAAGGGTTGTTTGTGAGAAAAAGATCAAGCGTATTGGCTGTATGATTAGGATTGTCCGGTATTCTTGTAGGTAAATGAACAATCTGTGCTAGGTCATTAGTAATTGCAAAAGCCTCAGCATTCGACCTGCTGGGTCGGTGTGACTAGAAAACGGAAGCCAGCTGGAGTTGTGAACGTTAAAATCACCAAGGAAAATTACCTCACTGTTAGGAAAGTTGGACTGGAGAAAGTCAAGTTGCAAAGAGAGGAAGTCAAAGAGCTCCAAGTGATTAGTGGAGTTGGGGGAACGGTAGAGAAAACAGATGAATTTTACACAATGAGGTAGAGAGATTTTAAGCGAGAGAAGATCAAAGAGAGTAGATAAAAAATTGCCACGTCTCTGACAGGGAATATCAGAATGGACATATGCACAAGTACCACCTTTGAGGCAAAAGGAATCATACAGCGAATAATTTGGGCGTCTGAGATGAGCAGTAGTTGAATCAACCGATAACTGGGATTCTGTCAGAAAAAGTACATGGGGTTTGGCAGACTGCAAGTGGAAATGGACATTGTTAAGATTAGAACTGAGACTACATATATTTGTGAAATGAATTAGGAAGTGCTTGGGAGGTTTAGATCTTTTCACAGATAAGCTTGCTCTATTAGTTTGACAATTCATGGTGTATTCAATTGTAAGAAAAAGTGGGTGGAACATGCTGTATGAAGTAATGAAATTTTTGGATATGGCGTACACATGGTAAGAATATACCCAGATCCTTGACACAACATGGCCTCGACAATGCTCCCCGCATACACACTACTCGGACTCCCTCCAGTCATTATCTGGCAGAGTAGAGGTAACAAGATTATACACTAGTTGATCCGGTAGCCTCCTAGAGAGTTACCTATAGGTTCGGTCTGGTGTACTAACTAGCGTCCAGCCTGCAAACACCTTTTTAGAGCTGTACCCTCGAAATGTAAGGAATACTGGATTTCGCCACAATGATCATCATAACCTCAAAAGTCATCAATCATTCTGCATGATGGAAGAGATAGGGAAGGGTTGACCGGAACTTAGCTGTAGAGACTAAACATGAATTCTACCACTTCAATCCTCCAATAAGCAAAGCGGTGGTATTGAACCAGTTGATGAGAGTCATCTACACCTAGTAGTGCCTGGTGATATAGAGGGGCAGCATTCCACCATTTTGGTGTGGGCACCACATCTTTTCCCCTGCTTACATTGATTCACACCTGGGTGGTCACCCACCATGTACTTGTGCATGGAGGTTATTCCCAGAATTACTAACAGTTCCACTATCGTGAAGGTGCAAGCAGAGGATTTGGCTGTCACAGACCGTTTGGACGTCACCGAAATTGGGACCACCTGACTTGAGTGTCACCCGAATATCAGTTCCATTAGCGTTTTAGACTCCCAGGTAGCAAGTGCAGCTTGTCTGGCATATCTGAAAGAATGTCTGACAACCTCAAGGACCAAATTATTATTCCCCTGTTTCTTAGCTTGAGATTATAGTGCTCTTTCTTAGCTTGAGATTATAGTGCTCTTTCTTAGCTTGAGATTATAGTGCTGTTTCTTAGCTTGAGATTATTGTGCTGTTTCTTAGCTTGAGATTATTGTGCTGTTTCTTAGCTTGAGATTATTGTGCTGTTTCTTAGCGTGAGATTGTGCTGTTTTTTAGCTTGAGATTATTGTGCTGTTTTTTAGTTTGAGATTATAGTGCTGTTTCATAGCTTGAGTAGTTGTTGGTGACTCTATTGTCAGGGAAATAGGAAACATGCCTTGTAAAAAGGATAGGTGGAACAAGACCAGGGTATGTCTGCTAGGGGCAAAGGTTGTTGACGTTGAAGAGCGGATATCATCTTTTAAGGGCACAAAAGGTGATATAGTTGTACACGTTGGCACTAATGATATTAAGAGTAGGAGACCGGCAGAATTACTTAACAAGTACAGGTCACTCTTGAAAAAAAGCCGTGAATTATGGTTGAATTTGAAAATGCCTGCAATTCTGCCCAGACACGATAGGAGGGAGTATGTGATGAGAGCCCTGTTGATCAATTCGGCCCTGGAAAGATTGTGCAAAGCTCAAGGGGTAGAATTTTTTCAGACTGGTCTGTACTTGTCAACAGAAGGGACTGCTTCTATAGGGATGGGATACACTTAAATAGAAAGGGTGCAAGAATATTTGCTGATGCTATCGAGGAAGTGTGTCAGGTAGGTCGGAAAACTGCTAGCTTGTGTGGATATAAGGACTAATAGATTAACAGTAGCCACTGGCAGAGGTGAAAGTGATTCTTCCACTGTTTCTATTGGAATGAGCAGAAGCCTGGAAAACAAGATGCAGGATATTTCAGACTGCTGGGAATCATTGCGGTACAAGTAAACACATGGGTTGTGTTAGGGTAACTAAGAAAAAGAACAGGTGCATGTATACTTGCGTGTACATCAATGCTAGGAGTTTGGTAAATAAATTTGATGAATTTGAGGTATTACTCAAAGCATCAAAGGCGGATACTGTTGGGATATCAGAGACGTGGTGTCACACAGATATAAGGAATGCAGAACTGGAATTTGGGAAGTACAACGTCTACAGACAGGATAGGAAGGGAGGAGGGGTTATGCTATTAGTTAAGAAACACATAAAATCCAAGGAAGTGAAGCCAGTCGACATCGCTGGACAGTGCAGTGTCGAGTCAGTTTGGTGTGACATAAGCATTGGGAGATAAAAATTGAGAGTAGGAGTGTGCTATAGGCCTAATGACTCTGATGGTTATAATAAGAAATTGTGTCAGGGAAATAGAGTGGGCCAGTAAATCAGAGAGTCTTATAATGGGGGATTTTAATTTCCCAGATATTGACTAGAATTTGTGGGTTGCTCACTCACACACTAGCAAGGCTTTTGTGGATTTATTGTATGATTGTTTTCTAAATCAGCATGTGCGGGAGGCAACTAGAGGGAGTAATACTCTTGATTTGATCATCAGTAGTGATTCTTCATGCATTAAGAATCTGCAGATGCAGGAACCACTAGGTGGCAGTGATCACAGTGTGCTGAAGTGGGATTTACTCAAAGAGGTAACTACCATCAGGGGTAAAGGGAAGGGTTTTTTTGCTTTATTGCTTTCGTAAAGGCGACTATGATGGTCTGAGACAGTATTTAAATGCTATACAGTGGGACCAACTGATGATGTTACCAACAGCAAACTAAAAATGGGAAGCATTCAAAGAACTTATCTTGGAAGTTACTAGGCTTTACATACCAACTAAGAAATATTGTTCAAGGTTCAGGCCTAAATGAATGTCAGATGAACTAATAAGACATATGGCAGAGAAGAAAAATGCATGGGGATACATATAAATTAACATGTGACACAGAAGCCTATGATAGATATAAGTTGATCTGTAACCAAGTTACAAAGGAGGTTAGGCAGGCGAAAGCAGATTACGAGAAATCTTTGGCAAGGGATGCAAAGAAAAACAACAAGCAGTTCTTTACTTACGTAAACTCTAGAAGGAAGTGGATGAATCAGATTGGTCCACTTGATATTGATGGTTCAACTGTTGATGATCCTGCTCAGGTAGCTAACAAACTAAATGAATAGTTTGCATCTACATTCACACATGAGGATTTATTCAGGAAGGGGAATGCCATAGATGAAGTAAACACTGGCAGTGATCTAGATGATTTTAAAATAAGTGAGAGTAAAGTGGAGTTGAAATTGTTGAAGATAAATACAAGAAAGGCACCTGGTGTGGATGGGACCTATCCAGTTATATTAAAGGAGGCAGCAAAGGAAGTAAGCAAACCCTTAGCCATAATTATGAGAGCTTCCTTGGACTCAGGGGAGGTACCCACAGACTGGAGATGTGCAAATGTAACCCCAATTCACAAAGGAGGATCAAAGGCTGACACAAGTAAATATAGACCTGTGAGTTTAACTTCTGTTCCAGGAAAATTAATGGAAGCACTGGTTAAAGAAGCACTGCAGGATCATCTTGAGAAGAATTCAGTTATAGATCAGACAAAGCATGGTTTTGTTAAGGGAAGGTCTTGCCTGACCAATTTGATTGGATACTATGATGTAGACACAAAAGAATTGGATGCAGGGAATAACTTTGATATTATATATTTGGATCTTAGAAGGGCTTTTGATACTGTTGCACATGGAAGACTGCTGCACAAATTGGAGCAGTGTGGCATTGGTGGCAAATTGTTGCTATGGGTAAAGGGGTGGTTGAGGGGGAGAAGACAGAGAGTGGTAATCAATGGACACATTTCATCGCAGACTAATGTTATTAGTGGAGTCCCTGAGGGTTCAGTGTTGGGTCCATTATTGTTTTCTGTATTTATAAATAATATTGATGATGGTATATCAAGCTTAATGTCCAAGTTTGCAGACGATACAAAGGTTGGCAGGGTTGTTAAGGACCCTACTGACGCTATGCTGCTGCAACAGGATCTGGAAAAGTTGAGCAGATGGGCTGAGAGGTGGCAAATGAAGTTTAACATTGACAAATGTAAAGTACTACATATGGGAAACAGCAACCCCACAGCAATGTATCAACTCTGTGGTACTACACTGACAGTGGTAGAGAATGAAAAGGACCTGGAGGTAATTGTGCAGGCAGATATGAAGTTCTCTGAGTAGTGCAGATGGGCTGCAAGAGTAGCTCATGGTGTCTTATCAATGATATACAGGAATTTTTCTAGAAGGGATATGGAGGTGATTATTCCCTTGTATAAGGCAATGGTCAGGCCACACCTTGAGTACTGTATACAGGTCTGGAGGCCTCATTTCAAGAAGGATGTAGAGCTGCTGGAACGAGTACAGAGAAGGACAACAAGTTTAGTGAATGGAACAATGGGTTGCTCTTACGAAGAAAGGCTTAAGTTTTGCAAATTACAGTGTCTGGAGTCTAGGCACTTGCGAGGTGATCTGATAGAAGTGTATAAAGCCTTGAATGGTTTGAGCATGCTCAATGCTGACGGAATTCTGCCTCTTGCTCAGAATAATCAACTGAGAGGAAATAAATTCAAATTGAGGAAAGACAGATGTAGGATAGATGTGCAGAAGTTTGCCTTTAGCCAGCGGGTATTTGGTTGGTGGAACAGACTTCCATCCCTTGTTATGGAAGTTGATATCTTAAATACATTTAAGTCTCAGCTGGACAGGTATTTCGAACGAATGGAGGGATGAAGTGGAAGTTTTTTTGTTTTTTTTTTGGCTGATGCTGCATAAGCTTGCTTCCTTGCATCATATGCTAATGCTAAGACTGCAGTAATAATTCAGACACAGCATGGGTTTGTTAAGGGGAAATCATGTCTGACCTATTTGATTAGATACTATGACATGGTCACAAAGGAGCTGGATGCAAAAAATAATTTAGATATCATAAACACAGATTTCAGGAAAGCATTTCATACCATTGCATATGGAAGACTACTGTACAAATTGGAGCAGTATGGCATTAAGGGCAAGTTGCTACAGTGGATAAAAGGATAGGTTAGTGGGAGAAGACAGAGAATGGTAATCAATTGACACAGCTCTTAGTGGACTAACGTTATTTGTGATGTCCCTCAGGGTTCAGTGTTGGGCCCATTGTTGTTTTGTATACAGTGAAACTTCCCTTTAACGGACAGCCATGGGGAATGAAAATTTGTCCGTTAGAGAGAAGTGTCCACTAACAAGAAGTCTGAGGGAACAAAAAAAAAGAAAGAAAGAAAAATCATTAAACGTTTAATGTAAAATCAAATTAAAATATATACAGATTTTGAACAATATTTTTGTAAATAATATACAATTATATACACAAGAGATAAAGAAAAATCGTTAAACGTTTAATGTAAAATTAAATTATATACAGATTTTGCAAAATATTTTTGTAAATAATATACATACAATTGTGCTATGCATATTATGACTTTATCTTAAGAAAAATACATACAGTAATCACTTATTTTCTTCTGCACCTTCTTCAGGCTGATAATTTTGTTTTCAACATTTGTTTGGAGTGAAGAAACCATTGAAAGTCCTTCAGTATCTTCTTCAGCGGCGAAAAACATTTTTAAACGATTGATTTGTACGCGTGCTTCTATTTTCATCGGTGGTTCGCGTTAATATGTTCTTCGACAGAATGACCTCCTTCCATTTCTTCATCCTCATGAGGAACTACTTTTTAAAAATTATCGATGATAATGTTGTTGATATCTAGAGCACTATCTTTTGTAGTGAGGTTCGAGTCTATATCTTTGTAGCCAGGGTCACTTGTAGCTGAAGTATCGTACGTTATCAATAGATGTTGAAGTTCTTGTTCTTCTTGGTGCTCCACATTGCTGTTCACAACTTCAATTTTTGCGTTTGAGAAGCCAGACTTTACAAAATAGTTCACGACAGTTTGTTTTCTAATTGTGTTTATTGAAGAGGAAGTCCATTGAATCGCATCTAGGATGCTGATTTTCTTTGCAAGGTCACTCGCACATGTTACATCGTTCATGTTTGCAATGAGATGTCTTAAAACACGTTTTCTGTAGTGAAGTTTAAAATTTTTTATTATCTCTTGATCCAAAAGCTGATACTCTGCAGATGTGTTTGGTGGCAGACAAACAATTTGAACGTTGGACAATTCAATGTGTGGGTGAGATGCAGCATTACCTATGAAAAGAATATTTTTTCTGTTTTGACGAATCATGTTTTGGTTAAAGTGACTTATCCATTCGCTCGTGATATCTCGTGTCATCCACACTTTTTTATTAGACTTCCAGTCAACATTCAAAAGATTCAACTTTATGCCCTTGAAACAACGAGGATTTTGTGGTTTTCCTATAACAAGACGTTGTTCAAAGTCTCCCAGCATATTTGTACACAATACTGTACACAGTACAGTCAAGCGTTCCTTAGAAATTTTTCCGCCCTGGCACTTTTCGTTTTTTAGACTCATTGTTTTTTGAGGAAGAGCTTTAAAAAACAACCCTGTTTCATCACAGTTGTAAATATCCTTAGCTTCAAAATCACGACATAAATCTTCCAATTTAATGGTCCACTCTGTTACAACCCCAGTATCAACAGATCCACCTTCACCACTTACGGTTTTCCAAGAAATTTTATGCAGAGTTTTGAACTCATTTACTCCCATAGATTTCGCAACCTCCAAAGCCTTTTCCCTAATAATAGGCCCATTAATGGGAATTTTTTTAGCATGTGCGCGACAAAACCGCTCATAAATAACATTGCCAATTTGAAGTCCAACAGTTTTCGGGAATGATTTTTGAACCTGATCATTTCCGTGTTGCCAAAATTGTTTGAGCAGTTCATTTTTTTCCCTTTAGGATGTTTGAATTTTGCAGTGAGATTGCGAACACTATTTTTTTGCCGATCATACGCATTAATGAGTTCGACTTTATCTTTTATGATGTTTACGAGAAGACATTGTGCACTTCACACGACACTGAACAAAACTGAAAACTGAAACTCAAAAGATGAAAAGCCGACCAAATTCCCCCCCCCCCTGCACACACCGAATTCATCAGAAGTTTTACACGTGCCTTAAAATTCTTGAAAAAGGGTTTAAAACCACGACGTAAACCTTGATTAAATTCAGAGAATCGGAAGTAGAAAATAAACACATGATTGAGGCAATACGTGGAAGAAAAGTTCCTAGAAAAAGGGCCGTGAGCTCTCCCGCAGTCCATTATGGGGAGATCAAATTAAGTGCTAATCTAAACGAAACAGTGCAGATTGCCTGTCCGCGTCCGTTACAGAGAATGTCTGCTAGACAGAAGCTGAAAACACGTTAAAACCAATAAAGGAGAGTTGGGGAATTTGAAAATGTCTGCTGTAGAGAGATGTCCGTTAAAGAGAGGTGTCCATTAGGAGAAGTTTCACTGTATTTATCAATGATATTGATGAAGGTATATCCCGCTTAATGTCTAAATTTGCAGATGATACAAAGGTTGACAGGTTTGTTAATAACAGTAATGACATTGTATATAAAGTGCTTAGCATCATAATACACAGCCATTTCTGAATAAACAGAAAATTTTTAAGGTGGCATCGTTTTAGGTTATATCTCATATTGTGAATGCCTTCACAACGAGTTGCCATGATATTGCACTACTTCGAATAAGTAACGCTTCACCTAAGGAGAAGACTAGTGTTACTTATTCTCAGATAGGTACCACCACCCAGACAGCACTGTTTCAGGGCTATTTGGCCCTTCGTCAGTGAGTGGGTAGGTACCCAAGTGATGCAATGATGGCAAAAACAGTTATGAAGTATAACTCCACAATATGAGAGATGCCTGATGGTGTATGATGTATTTAGACTAAGGCGCATTTAGGGCTAGAGCCTCAAGCTGCGAACAAATTTATATAAATTTGTTCGCAGCTCGCCTCAGTAATGACATTATGTTGTAGCAACCGGATCTGAAAAAGTTGGTCAGGTGAGCTGAGAAGTGGCAACTGAAGTTTAATATTGACAAATGTAAAGTGTTGCAAATGGCTAGCAGTAACTCCATGGTGACATACCAGCTGGGTGTTGTTGCTCTTGGGGCAGTGGAGAGTGAGAGATACCTGGGGATAATTATGCAGTCAGAGATGAAGTATTCTTAGCAGTGGAGGCAGGCTGCCGGAGTAGGTCGTGGGGTTTTGTCAGTGATATATAGGAATTTTGTGGGCAGAGGTAGAGAGGTGATTATTCCTTTGTATAGGGCAGTGGTCGAGCCACACCTTGGATACTGTATAGAGGTCATGGGCGAAATGGGAAGGGATTTTTTTTTTTTTTTTTGGCTGATGCTGTATAAGCTTGCTTTCTTGCATCATATGCCTCAACTAATGCTAATGCTAAAAGGTCTAGCAGCCTCATTTTAGGAAGGATGTAGATCTAGAACGAGTATAGAGAAGGGTAACAAGACTGGTGAGGGGAACAGAGGGTGCTTTTACAAAGAAAGGCTTAAGTTCTGTAAATTGCAGTGGGTGGAGACTGGGCACCTGCAAGGCGATCTGATTGAGGTGTATAAAGACTTGAATGGATCGAGCAGGCTTAATGCTGATAGGATTCTTATTCTTGCTCAGTTTACAAACCAAAACCAGACAAACATTTGCAATTAATGGATGAGGGAAAGTGTCTTTTTTTTTTTTTTTTTTTTTTGTCTGATGCTCTGCAAGCTTGCTTTCTTGCATTGTATGCCAGCTCTACTAATGCTAATTTGTTTTGGTGTTGTTTCTTAGTTGTCTGTCCTTGTCGCAGTATAGTTCCCTCAGATATTCTTGCCATCTGTCCTCTTTTTTTTGTTGCTTATCCACAATTTCCCTGTTGTTTTTATCTTAAAAGTGTCCCCTTGCATGATTTTTCCTGATGTTGCATAGTTCCTTCACTTCTTTGTGGACTAGATGTTCCTTAGGCTCATTTTGCAGATATTCAATTCTTTCACATCTCTTATCTTCTCTATCCAATATCTGTTTCCTTCCTTATTTCCTTCCTAATCAAACTGTCATACATATTATATTTTCCTTCATCTTTGTTCTTAAAGTTTTTCCTGCACCCCATTAGCTCTAGTATCTCCCTTGTCATCCATTGCTATTTGGCTTTCCTTGGAGCCCATCCAAAAATTGCATTTGCAGCACATGTCATTATCTTCTTGAACTAGGTCCACTCAGATTCTAGGCGCCTCTGTAGCCAGGTGGGAAGGAGCAGCAGTGTGTAGCACACGCTTCTTGATTAGACTGGGGTTCGAGCCCATCACCACCAAATACAGAGGATGTGGAAAGGTCAGGGAATGACCACCGCATATTCCCGGAGCAATATGGCCTTAGTTGCTAATGCTCCTAAAAACCAAATAACAAACAACTCAGTTTCTGGGTCTCCATCTAGTAGATCAAAATTACTATTCTCCATTCCCTATTCAGTTGTACTTGCGAAATTTCTCCCATATGCAAGCTGGCTAAGTGTTTCTCTGTCCCAGCCTTTCTTTTATTCCTCACTGTTGATTGGCTTTAATTTTATAATCAGCTTCCCTATTAGTGGGCAATGGTCTGAGCCTATATCAGCTCCAGGATAGGTTTTGACACTTTTGATTATGTTTTGGAATCTTTGATTCGTACTGATGTAGTTGATCTGATTTCGATTACTCTTTGATTGGGCATCATTGGGAGCCTTCGATTTGTATAATCTTCATGGTGGTAGCTTGAACCAGGTATTCACAATGACCATTTCATTCCCTTGTCAAAAGTCCACCAGTGCATCACCCCTTTCATTTCTTGTTCCCAGTCAGAAAAGGCCAACAGTGTTGCCAACCCTGCCTGTTCCAACTTTGGCATTGAAATCTCCCATAACTACATTGATTCCTTTTCTTTTAGCCTAGTTTAGGATGTATTTGAGATCTTTCAGGAAATCTTGGTATTCTTCATCCTTGTATGATGTCGTTGGTGAATAAACCTGAATGATGTGAAGTGATATTGGAAGATTATTAAAAAAAAAAAATTGCTGCACAAATTGGAGCAGTGTGGCATTAGAGGCAAATTGCTGCAATGGATAAAGGGGTGGTTGAGGGGGAGAATACAGAGGGTGGTAATCAATGGACACTGCTAATCGTGGACTAATATTATTAGTGGAGTCCCTCAGGGTTCAGTGTTGGGTCCATTATTGTTTTCTGTATTTATAAATAATGTTGATGATTGTATATCAAGCTTAATGTTCAAGTGTGCAGACGATACAAAAGGTGGCAGGGTTGTTAAGGACACTAATGATGCTATGCTGCTGCAACAGGATCTGGAAAGGTTGAGCAGATGGGTTGAGAGATGGCAAATGAATTTTAACATTGACAAATGTAAAGTACTATATATGGGGAAACAGCAACCCCAGAGCAACGTATCAACTCTGTGGTACTACACTGACAGTGGTAGAAAATGAAAAGGACCTGGGGGTAATTGTGCAGGCAGATATGAAGTTCTCTGAGCAGTGCAGACGGGCTGCAAGATTAGCTCATGGTGTCTTATCAATGATATACAGGGATTTTTCTATCAGGGATAAGGAGGTGATTATTCCCTTGTATAAGGCAATGGTCAGGCCACACCTTGAGTACTGTGTACAGGTCTGGAGGCCTCATTTCAAGAAGAATGTAGAGCTGCTGGAACAAGTACATAGAAGGGCAACAAGGTTAGTGAATGGAACAAAGGGTTGCTCTTAAGAAGAAAGGCTTAAGTTTTGCAAATTACAGTGTCTGGAGACTAGGCACCGACGAGGCGATCTGATAGAGGTGTATAAAGCCTTGAATGGTTTGGGCATGCTCAATGCTGATGGGATTCTGCCTCTTGCTCAGAATAATCACCTGAGAGGGCATAAATTCAAATTGAGGAAAGACAGATGTAGGATAGATGTCCGGAAATTTGTCTTTAGCCAGCAGGTAGTTGGTTGGTGGAACAGACTTCCATCCCTTGTTGTGGAAGTTGATAGCCTAAATAAATTTAGGCTATCAACTTCCACATATAACGATTTATATTACGTAACGTAAATAATTATCAAAAATAAATAATTAATACTTAACTTGATACGGAAGTTATATAAAGGGATTTCGTAGATAACACTCGATACTGAAACATAAATATAGCATTATAAGTGTATTATACAAGTTTAGGGTTTTAATTTTGTACTGAATTGAAATTTTATTGAAATTAAATCGAAATCATGACTGAGACCAGAGCAGCAAAGCAAAAGGCTCAAGCTAATGGAAGTGCTGTGGGTCAGGGGAGAGCTGAGGGGGGCAGTTGCCCTCTGAATCACAGCCTTTTAAAATGCACTATTTGCTTGATATTTGTGGAGCAGTCAGGTACGGGACATGATACTGCCACAGGGGATGTCTTTGTATGTGCGCGATGCAAGGAGTGTAAGGAAATCAGGCGACAACTCAGCATTGTTATGGGCCTATATGACAGCTTGAAGGAGAGGGTGGATGCCCTCGATGGATTAAAGGTAAGGGGCCCATCAAGCTCTCAGCTTCCAACACCAATGCCAGAGCTTGCAGTTGGGCATCGTGCAACACAGTGGCAGCCCCCAAGGCAGAATGCGCTGGTCCCAAAGGAACTAGTAGTTGTCGGTGACTCTATTGTCAGGGAAATGGGGAACATGCTTTGTAAAAAGGATAGGTGGAACAGGACCAGGGTATGTCTGCCAGGGGCAAAGGTTGATGACGTTGTAGAGCGGATATCATCTTTTAAGGGCACAAAAGGTGATATAGTTACCAACTGTGGGACCAACTGATGATGTTACCAACAGCAAATTCAAAATGGGAAGCATTCAAAGATCTTATCTTGGAAGCTACTAGGCTTTACATACCAACTAAGAAATATTGTTCAAGGTTTAGGCCAAAATGGATGTCAGATGAACTAATGAGGCATATGGCAGAGAAGAAAAATGCATGGGATACTTACAAATTAACACATGACACAGAAGCCTATGATAGATACAAGTTGATATGCAACCAAGTTACAAAGGAGGTTAGGCAGGCGAAGGCAGATTACGAGAAATCCTTGGCAAGGGATGCAAAGAAAAACAGCAAAGAGTTCTTTACTTATGTAAACTCTAGAAGGAAGGGGATGAATCAGATTGGTCCACTTGATATTGATGGGTCAACTGTTGATGATCCTGCTCAGGTAGCTAACAAACTAAATGAATATTTTGCATCGACATTCACACATGAGGAGTTATTCAGCGAGGGGAATGCCAGAGGTGTATTCAACTCTAGCAGTAAGCTACAGAATCTTGAAATAACTGGGAGTAAAGTGGAGGAGAAACTGTTGAAGATAAACACAAGAAAGGCACCCGGGGTGGATGGGATCTATCCAGTTATATTAAAGGAGGCAGCAAAGGAAGTAAGCAAACCCTTAGCCATAATTATGAGAGCTTCCTTGGACTCAGAGGAGGTACCCATAGACTGGAAATGTGCAAATGTGACCCCAATTCACAAAGGAGGATCAAAGGCTGACACAAGTAATTATAGACCTGTGAGCTTAACTTCTGTTCCAGGAAAATTAATGGAGGCACTGGTTAAAGAAGCACTGCAGGATCATTTAGACAAGACTTCAGTTATAGCTCAGACACAGCATGGTTTTGTTAAGGGGAAGTCTTGCCTGACCAACTTGATTGGATACTATGATGCAGTCACAAAAGAACTGGATGCAGGGAATAACTTTGATATTATATACTTGGATCTTAGAAAGGCTTTTGATACTGTTGCACATGGAAGATTGCTGCACAAATTGGAGCAGTGTGACATTGGAGGCAAATTGCTGCTATGGATAAAGGGGTGGTTGAGGGGGAGAAGACAGAGAGTGGTAATCAATGGACACTGCTCATCGTGGACTAATGTTATTAGTGGAGTCCCTCAGGGCTCAGTGTTGGGTCCATTATTGTTTTCTGTATTTATAAATGATATTGATGATGGTATATCAAGCTTAATGTCCAAGTTTGCAGATGATACAAAGGTTGGCAGGGTTGTCAAGGACACTACTGACACTATGCTGCTGCAACAGGATCTGGAAAGGTTGAGCAGATGGGCTGAGAGGTGGCAAATGAAGTTTAACATTGACAAATGTAAAGTACTACACATGGGAAAAAGCAACCCCAGAGCAACGTATCAACTCTGTGGTACTACACTGACAGTGGTAGAGAATGAAAGGGACTTGGAGGTGATTGTGCAGGCAGATATGAAGTTCTCTGAGCAGTGCAGACGGGCTGCAAGAGTAGCTCATGGAGTATTGTCAATGATATACAGGAATTTTTCCAGCAGGGATAAGGAGGTGATTATTCCATTGTATAAGGCAATGGTCAGGCCACACCTAGAGTACTGTATACAGGTCTGGAGGCCTCATTTCAAGAAGGATGTAGAGCTGCTGGAACGAGTACAGAGAAGGGCAACAAGATTAGTGAATGGAACAAAGGGGTGCTCTTACGAAGAAAGGCTTAAGTTTTGCAAATTACAGTGTCTGGAGACTAGGCACCAGCGAGGTGATCTGATAGAGGTGTATAAAGCCTTGAATGGTTTAAGCATGCTCAATGCTGATGGGATTCTTCCTCTAGCTCAGAAAAATCACCTGAGAGGGCATAAATTCAAATTGAGGAAAGACAGATGTAGGATAGACGTGCGGAAATTTGCCTTTAGCCAGCGGGTGGTTGGTTGGTGGAACAGACTGCTATCCCCTGTGGTGGAGGTTGATAGCCTAAATAAGTTTAAGGCTCAGCTGGACAGGTATTTTGAACGAACAGAGGGGTGAAGTGGAAGTGGGTTTTTTTTTTTTTTGGCTGATGCTGCATAAGCTTGCTTTCTTGCATCAAATGCCTCTACTAATGCTAATGCTAATAGTTGTACACGTTGGCACTAATGATATTAAGAGTAGGAGACCGGCAGAATTATTTAACAAGTACAGGTCAATGTTGAAAAAATGCAGTGAATTAGGGTTGAATTTGAAAGTGTCTGCAATTCTGCCCAGACACAATAGGAGGGAGTATATGATGAGAGCCCTGTCGATCAATTCGGCCCTGGAAAGATTGTGCAAGGCTCAAGGGGTAGAAATTTTTTCAGCCTGGTCTGTGCTTGTTAACAGGAGAGACTTCTTCTACAGGGATGGGATACACTTAAATAAAAAAGGGTGCAAGAATGTTTGCTGATGCTATCGAGGCAGTGTTAGGTGGGTCAGAAAACTGCTAGATTGGGGGGATACAAGGACTAATAGATTAACAGTAGCCACTGGCAGAGGTGAAAGTGATTCTTGCACTGCTTCTATTGGAAAGATCAGAAGCCTGAAAAACAAGATGCAGGATATTTCAGAGACTGCTGGGAGTCATTAGGGTACAAGTAAACACATGGGTTATGTTAGGGTAGCTAAGAAAAAGAACAGGTGCATGTATACTTGCGTGTACACCAATGCTAGGAGTTTGGTAAATAAATTTGATGAATTTGAGGTATTGCTCAAAGCATCAAAGGCGGATATTGTTGGGATATCAGAGACGTGGTGTCACACAGATATAAGTAATGCAGAACTGGAATTTGGGGAGTACAACGTCTACAGAAAGGATAGACAGGATAGGAAGGGAGGAGGGGTTATGCTATTAGTTAAGAAACACATAAAATCCAAGGAAGTGAAGTCAGTCGACATCGCTGGACAGTGCAGTGTTGAGTCAGTTTTGTGTGACATAAGCATTGGGAGATCAAAATTGAGAGTAGGAGTGTGCTATAGGCCTAATGACTCTGATGAGTATAATAAAAACTGTACAGGGAAAATGAGTGGGCCAGTAAATCAGAGAGTCTTATAATGGGGGATTTTAATTTCCCAGATATTGACTGGAATTTGTGGGTTGGTCAATCATACACTAGCAAGTCTTTTGTGGATTTATTGTATGATTGTTTTCTAAATCAGCATGTGCGGGAGGCAACTAGAGGGAGTAATACTCTTGATTTGATTATCAGTAGTGATTCTTCATGCATTAAGAATCAGCAGATACAGGAACCACTGCGTGGCAGTGATCACAGTGTGCTGAAGTTGGATTTACTCAAGGAGGTAACTACCATCAGGGGTAAAGGGAAGGGTTTTTTTGCTTTATTGCTTTCATAAAGGCGACTATGATGGTCTGAGACAGTATTTAAATTCTATACAGTGGGACCACCTGATGACGTTACCAACAGCAAACTAAAAATGGGAAGCATTCAAAGAACTTATCTTGGAAGCTACTAGGCTTTACATACCAACTAAGAAATATTGTTCAAGGTTCAGGCCTAAATGAATGTCAGATGAACTAATGAGACATATGGCAGAGAAGAAAAATGCATGGGGATACATATAAATTAACATGTGACACAGAAGCCTATGATAGATATAAGTTGATCTGTAACCAAGTTACAAAGGAGGTTAGGCAGGTGAAGGCAGATTACGAGAAATCTTTGGCAAGGGATGCAAAGAAAAACAGCAAAGAGTTCTTTACTTATGTAAACTCTAGAAGGAAGGGGATGAATCAGATTGGTCCACTTGATATCTATGGTTCAACTGTTCATGATCCTGCTCAGGTAGCTAACAAACTGAATCAATATTTTGCATCTAGGAGTTATTCAGGAAGGAGAATGCCATAGATGAAGTAAACACTGGCAGTGAGCTTGATGACCTTGTAATAATTGAGAGTAAAGTGGAGTTGAAATTGTTGAAGATAAATACAAGAAAGGCACCTGGGATGGATGGGATCTATCCAGTTATATTAAAGGAGGCAGCAAAGGAAGTAAGCAATCCATTAGCCATAATTATGAGACCTTCCTTGGACTCAGGGGAGGTACCCACAGACTGGAGATGTGCAAATGTAACCCCAATTCACAAAGGAGGACAAAGGCTGACAAAAGTAATTATAGACCTGTGAGTTTAACTTCTGTTCCAAGAAAATTAATGGAAGCACTGGTTAAAGAAGCACTGCAGGATCATCTTGACAAGAATTCAGTTATAGCTCAGACACAGCATTGTTTTGTTAAGGGAAGGTCTTGCCTGACCAGTTTGATTGGATACTATGATGTAGTCACAAAAGAATTGGATGCAGGGAATAACTTTGATATTATATATATTTGGATCTTAGAAAGGCTTTCGATACTGTTGCACATGGAAGACTGCTGCACAAATTGGAGCATTGTGGCATTGGTGGCAAATTGTTGCTATGGGTAAAGGGGTGGTTGAGTGGCAGAAGACAGACAGTGGTAATTAATTGACACTGCTCATCGTGGACTAATGTTATTAGTGGAGTCCCTCAGGGTTCAGTGTTGGGTCATTGTTGTTTTCCGTATTTATAAATAATATTGATGATGGTATATCAAGCTTAATGTCCAATTTTGCAGATGATACAAAGGTTGGCAGGGTTGTTAAGGACACTAATGATGCTATTCTGCTGCAACAGGATCTGGAAAGGTTGAGCAGATGGGCTGAGAGGTGGCAAATGAAGTTTAACATTGACAAATGTAAAGTACTACATATGGGAAACAGCAACCCCAGAGCAACGTATCAACTCTGTGGTACTACGCTGACAGTGGTAGAGAATGAAAAGGACCTGGGGGTAATTGTGCAGGCAGATATGAAGTTCTCTAAGCAGTGCAGACGGGCTGCAAGAGTAGCTCATGGTGTCTTATCAATGATATACAGGAATTTTTCTAGCAGGGATAGGGAGGTGATTATTCCCTTGTATAAGGCAATAGTCAGGCCACACCTTGAGTACTGTATACAGGTCTGGAGGCCTCATTTCAAGAAGGATGTAGAGCTGCTGGAACAAGTACAGAGAAGGGCAACAAGGTTAGTGGACGGAACGAAGGGTTGCTCTTACGAAGAAAGGCTTAAGTTTTGCAAATTACAGTGGCTGGAGACTAGGCACCGGAGAGGTGATCTGATAGAGGTGTACAAAGCCTTGAATGGTTTGAGCATGCGCAATGCTGATGGGATACTGCCTCTTGCTCAGAATAATCACCTGAGAGGGCATAAATTCAAATTGAGGAAAGACAGATGTAGGATAGATGTGCGGAAATTTGCATTTAGCCAGCGAGTAGTTGGTTGGTGGAACAGACTTCCATCCCTTGTTGTGGAAGTTGATAGCCAAATAAATTTAAGGCTCAGCTGGACAGGTATTTCGAATGAACGGATGGGTAAAGGGGAAGGGTTTTTTTTTATTTTTTTAATTTTGGCTGATGCTGCATAAGCTTGCTTTCTTGCATCATATGCCTCTACTAATGCTAAATATTTATTATTATTATTATTTTTTTTTTTAATCCAAGTATACCATGCATAAGAAAGAGGAGATACTGGTTACTTCCATATAAGGTTAGTGAGTTATTGGTTTAGGATAATTTGTTTAGTCAAGATGAAACTATAATTCAACAGACACACATTGTAAAATGGTGTCGGCAAAGTTAGTACAGTAGGGCCTGCTTTTATCCATTTTGCTAATATGGCAGTTTTTGATTACATCCATATTCATTAAGTTCATCACTTGTTACACTTTTTCGGTGTTTTTCAGCATGATGCGTTTTGCAGCCAAGTCCAAGAAGGGTGTCGGGTGCCATTTTATTGTGGGTGATTCAGTCTGTTTGCAGCATATGATAGTGTAAACATGTTATTAGACTTTTATGTGCATTCGCAAGTGAAAAAAACCATGTTCCACTTTTGAGCGATTTTTGCTTTATGGTGGGGGGGGATCTGGAACCTAACCCACCATATGAGTGGGCCCTACTGTAGATGTGAGAAGGCATATGTCATAGTTCCACAGTCTAAAGAAAGTCAGTTCGTGGTTTTGCACATACAAACTAATCATGTTAGAATCGGACTGCAAAAAACCACAGGGGTCAGTATTAGTAGTGGCAAATGATGCAAGTAAGCAAGCATCATCAAAAAAAAAACACTACTCACTTCAACTGTTAATCCCCCTCTGATAATTTATCTAATCCTTTAATTTATTTAAACTACCCGCCTCTATAACACTGGATAGCAGTTTGTTCCGACAATCAATCACTCTCTGGCTAAAAGGAAATTTTTACACATCTGTATTATATCCATTATTTTTCAATTTAAATATATATCCCCTTGTGTTTGTCATCCAAGCAAGAGTTAGGATGCCATTCTATATTTAATTTATTTGATCCATTTAGGCCTTAAGCACTTCAGTCAGGTATCATCACAGTGCTTCAAGAGATACATATCCTTCATAAAATGAAGATTCCAGACCTGTATGAAGTACTTAAGATGTGGCCTGGCCGCTGCTTTGTACAATAGGGCCATCATCTCCATGTTTTTTCGGCCAAACTTCCTGTATATCATTGACAAGAGCCCCGTGGGCTGCCCTGGCAGCCTGTCAACTACACTGTTCAGAAAACTATGTCAGATTGTACATTTTGTCCACAGGTCTTTTTCTTTTGCCATTGTTTTGAGTGTAGTATTACCTGGTTGGTATATTATTCTATGATTATTGATTCCCATATGCAATACCCTGATTTCTGTCATTAACAACCCTGGCAATCTTAATATAACCCCAGGGGCTCACATCTGGTGAGTATGGGCTTGGCACACCCAGGGTCCTGAGCTGGATGTCATCATTTTTCTCCTCCTTGGTGATTCCCTTCTACTTCTCTCTCTCTTTCTTAGGGTAACTTAGAAATTAGAAATTTTTTTTTTTTTGGCTGATGCAGCAAAAGCCTCAGGCTTCCTTGCACCATATGGCTAATAATAATTATAGTGCTGTTTCTTAGCTTGAGATTATATCACTGTTTCTTAGCTTGAGATTATAGCGCTGTTTCTTAGCTTGAGATTATTGTGCTGTTTCTTAGCTTGAGATTATTGTGCAGTTTCTTAGCTTGAGATTATAGCACTGTTTCTTAGCTTGAGATTATAGCACTGTTTCTTAGCTTGAGATTATAGCACTGTTTCTTAGCTTGAGATTATAGCACTGTTTCTTAGCTTGAGATTATAGCACTGTTTCTTAGCTTGAGATTATAGCACTGTTTCTTAGCTTGAGATTATAGCTCTGTTTCTTAGCTTGAGATTATAGCTCTGTTTCTTAGCTTGAGATTATAGCTCTGTTTCTTAGCTTGAGATTATAGCGCTGTTTCTTAGCTTGAGATTATAGCGCTGTTTCTTAGCTTGAGATTATAGCGCTGTTTCTTAGCTTGAGATTATAGCGCTGTTTCTTAGCTTGAGATTATAGCGCTGTTTCTTAGCTTGAGTTATAGCGCTGTTTCTTAGCTTGAGATTATAGTGCTGTTTCTTAGCTTGAGATTATAGTGCTGTTTCTTAGCTTGAGATTATAGTGCTGTTTCTTAGCTTGAGAGCGCTGTTTCTTAGCTTGAGATTATAGCACTGTTTCTTAGCTTGAGATTATTGCACTGTTTCCTAGCTTGAGATTATAGTGCTGTTTCTTTTTTAATTATATGTAACATCACATCATCAAAATTAAAGTAGTGGCTGTTTTTATTACATTTTTAATATTTGGATGCTATTTAATGGTCAATTTTATTTTAGAATCAAATAAAATTCAAGAGGTTTTTTTTATTTATTTATTTTTTATTCTAGCTTTCTGGTAGCTGATAAATTGAGACGTTTATCATATTGTACCAGAGAGGAACGAAAAAAACTTATTGCTGAAAGTTTTGCTAAAGTTCTACAAATGGATGAAGCATTAAATGTAAGTTCAGAAATTTGGAAAAACTATTTTTTGCATTTCTGAAAATTTCTGCTAATAAATGCTTACTCAAGTAAGAGAGACTTTATTGTCTTCATTCGAGAAGTGATGTATCTTAAACCTGTAATGCAGAGAATGGCAAGATTAGGCATCCTCTGATCACGACTTTTAACCCAGCGCCACTGTCCACAAGAGCATCCACTGATAGATTAAATTATCTGCTTCAAAAGTTTGTTCAAAAGCTGTTGCTTCAAAAGTCTTTTATTAATTTTGCATTTTTATTTTAATGATTAAAAAGAATGAGTTCTTTTTTTTTTTTTTTGGTAGTCGTTGGCGCATAGGCTTCTGTGGCCATAATGCACCTCCCAAGGTTTTTTGCAGTACTTTGATCCAAGCTCGAGGCGGGAATCAAACCCGCGACCTTTGGGTTGCCAGGCAGACACTTTACCCATCCGGCTAGCCCGGTCGGCTTATGAGTTCTGTGAATAGGGAAAAATGTGACATTTTTATATATATTGTTGTTGTTGTTATTTGGTTTTTAGGAGCATTAGCAACTAAGGCCATATTGCTCCAGTGCAGTGGTCATTCCCTGACCTTTCCGCATGCTTCGTATTTGGTGGTGACGGGCTCGAACCTCGGTCTAATCAAGAAGTGTGTGCTACGCACTGCTGCTCCTTCCCACTTTATATATATATATATTATGTTTTTTAATTATTATTTTATTTAAGCCTATTTGATTATTGCTTCTTTATCACTTGCTACGTTAATGCTATTGTCATATGGCAATTAGACATTATACATGCTTGATATATTACTGGTTAATTGATTAAATTGCTTCAGTTTGGTCGATTTTTCTTTTACTGTTATTTATCTACTATCTATTACTGTTATTTCTTTTACTGTTATTTATCCACTATCTATTACTGTTATTTATCTACTATTTATCTACTATCTACTGTATGGGTATTTACCTGTATCGGGAACAGGAGATCCAGTTAGCCTGTGCAGTCTAACTTCTTCCTGGGGGTCTGTACATGTAATGGAAAATAATAATAATAATAATGATAATAATAAATGAAGTTAATATTTTGTATTTCAAACAAACATCAAATAAACAAAAAATAAATCAATGTTAACTAACATTCTTTTACCTGGTCATCTACCCTTTTTGATGTTCATCAAAAATCAACCGAACATCTGCCCATATAGAATAATTGAAAACACCACAAAACAGTTATAAACCATCAGTAGCCAAAAACCAAATTAAAAAACAGGATAAAAACTACCTAAATTGAGGCCCGGATTTATTGCGCTCAGAAGAGGCTCGTCCTCTGACCGCACTGTAATCCGGCATCCTATACTAACCCACCCTTTCGATATAATAATTTTTAAAAATTAGAAATGCCCGTATGGAAATATAGCAAAATACAAAAAACTAAACAGCATAAGGAGACACAAGGTAAACATTCACTTAGTAAGAGGCTGTATATATGTAAATAGCTATCCCCTAGGACAATATGGGCTGTTATGCCTTAGAAAAGCTATACTGGCCCAGTCTAAGGGATAGCAATAACAATGGAAAATCATGTAAATACAAATTCATGAAAAAATGCAAATGGACAACATCCTTAAATCATAAAAACATCCTTTTCTTCAAAACCTCATCATCAATAATAATCACCACGTAATTTTCTAACATATACAAAAAACATATCATTTCAACGCGGAAGAATTTCCCCAACCTCAGCCCCCCCCACCCCCAACAATACGTAAAAATCAACCCTCTCATGACTTGCAAATATACCGCCCTACAGCAATATCGATATCACGTCATAACAAACAATAGGCACATCTGCACACTAAAAACCGATCGGTCAATGAAACAAACAGAGAATGGGACTAACCCCCTTTTTCCAACAGACCACCACAGGACAACTGACTGTAAGTAAAAACCTCCTCACTTATCCAGATACTCACCCATTGGGCTTTGTATCACCTATACCAGTTTGCTGATTCCGATTCTAAGATTAAAAATATTTCTAAAATTATAATTATATTATCTAAAATCAATATAAATAAAGTTTACCAAAATTAATTAATCAAAGATTATCTAAAATCAATTTATTAAAGATTATCTAAAATCAATTTATTAAAGATTATCTAAAATCAATTAATTAAAGTTATCCAAAATTAAGTGATTATGTACAAAAGTATCACTAAAAAGGCAAAACTGATAAAGGGATAACAGAAACGGGTAGGTATGAAACATTCCTTTAATCTGGCTATCGACCTACTCAAAGCCCCCAACGAAGTAGCGGGTAGATGACCAGGTAAAAGAATGTTAGTTAACATTGATTTATTTGTTGTTTATTTGATGTTTGTTTGAAATACAAAATATTAACTTCATTTATTATTATCATTATTATTATTTACCATTACATGTACAGACCCCCAAGAAGAAGTTAGACTGCACAGGCTAACTGGTTCTCCTGTTCCCGATACACCTAAATACCCATATAGATAGTAGATAAATAACAGTAAAAGAAAAATCAACCAAACCGAACAATTTAATCAATTAACCAGTAATACAGCAAAATTTATTCAATTAACCAATATATATATATATATATATATATATATATATATATATATTTATAATTTTTTGATAATTTATCTCATAATCAACTGATTAGACCAAATAAATGTGTTGTATAAGTATTTATTATCATTAGTACAATTGAATTAGTATAAAAGTAATGAATTGTAAATATAATCATGTGCATTTCTATGGTTCCGAGTTAATACATATGGACATATAAACAGACATTGTAAGATGTTGCCACAAAGAAATGTATGGCCCATTGTTAACTATTGCACTAATATATTGACATATTGACTGTAACAATAACAGTTATATTTAAATCGTAATTTTTTCTAATTCTTCTTATTATTTCTCTGGGCTACAAATTCTGAATTTGTACACTGTTACATATACATATTATCAAAGATTTTTTTTTACAAACCGCTTATTGATCATACTGAACACAGTGATTCATGTTTATTGTTTGTGATTGTAATTTCAAATTATTATGACAATTTTTGCTCTTTTACAGCTAAAAACCTGATTGGGGCAAAATGTCAAAATTCTCTGTTTTGAAAAGCAATACATTAGCATTAGTAGAGGCACACGATGCAAGAAAGCAAGCTTACGTAGCATCAGCCAAAAAAAAGCTCCCATTTCACCCCTACATTCATTCCAAATATCTGTCCAGCTTAGCCTTAAATTTATTTACGCTATCAACTTCTACAACAAAAGATGGAAGTCTGTTCCACCAATCAACTACCCGCTGGCTAAAGGCAAACTTCCACACATCTATCCTACAACTGTCTTTCCTCAATTTGAATTTATGCCCTCTCAGATGATTACTTTGAGCAAGAGAAAGAATCCCATCAGCACTGATCATTCTCAAACCATTTAAAGCTTTATACACCTCAATCAGATCACCTCACAGGTAAAGGTGCCTCTGTAGCCAGGTGGGCAGGAGTGTGTAGCACACGCTTCTTGATTAGACCAGGGTTCGAGCCCATGACCACCAAATACGGATGATGCGGAAAGGTCACGGAATGACCACCACATATCCCTGGAGCAATATGGCCTTACTTGCTAATGCTCCTAAAAACCAAAATAACCAACCTAACCTCGCAGGTTCTTAGTCTCCAAACACTGTAATCTGCAAAACTTAAGCCTTTCTTCATAAGAGCAACCCTTTCTTCCATTCATTAATCTTGTTGCCCTTCTCTGTACTCATTCCAACAGCTCCACATTCTTCTTAAAATGAGGTCTCCAGACCTCTATATGCAGTACTGAAGATGTGGTCTGACCATTGTCTTTTACAAGGGGATAATCACCTCCTTATCCCTGCTAGAAAAATTCCTGTATATATCATTGACAAGACAGCATGAGCTACTCTTCCAGACCATCTGCACTGCTCAGAAAACTTCATATCTGACTGCACAATTACCCCCAGGTCCATTCCATTCTCTACCACTGTCAGTATAGTACCACAGAATTGATGCGTTACTCTGGGGTTACTGCTTCCCATATATAGTACTTTACATTTGGCAATGTTAAACTTCATTTACCACCTCTCAGCCCATCTGCTCAACTTTTCTAGATCCTGTTGCAGCAGCATACTGTCATTAGTGTCATTAACAACTCTGCCAGCCTTCATATCATCTGCAAACTTGGACATTAAGCCTGATATACCATCATCAATATCATTTATAAATACAGAAAACAACAATGGACCCAACACTGAACCCTGAGGGATCCCACTAATAACATTAGTCCATGAAGAGCAGTGTTCATTGATTACAACTCTGTCTTTTCCCACTCAACCATCCCTTTATCCTTAGCACAAATTTGCCTCCAATGCCACACTTCTCCAATTTGTGCAGCAGTCTTCCTTGTGCAACAGTATCAAAAGCCTTTCTAAGATCCACATATATGATATCAAAGTTATTTCCTGCATCCAGTTGTTTTGAGACCACATCATAGCATCCAATCAGATTGGTCAGACAAGACTTCCCCTTAACAAACCCATGCTGTGTCCGAGCTATAACTGAAATCTTGTCTAGATGATCCTGCAGTGCTTCTTTAACCAGTGCCTCCATTAACTTCCCTGGAACAGAAGTTAAACTAACAGGTCTATAATTACTTGTGTTGCCCCTTGATCCTCCTTTGTGAATTTGGGTCACATTTACACATCTCCAGTCCATGGGTAGCTCTCATAATTATGGCTAAGGGTTTGCTTACTTCCTTTGCTGCCTCCTTTAATATAACTGGATAGATCCCATCCACCCCAGGGGCCTTTCTTGTGTTTATCTTCAACAATTTCTCCTCCATTTTCCTCTCAGGTATTACAAAATCATCTAGCTCTCTGCTAGTTTACCTCTGGTATTCCCCTCCCTTATTAACTCCTCATGTGTGAATGTTGATGCAAAATACTCATTTAGTTTGCTAGCCACCTGAGGAGGATCATCAACAGTTGAACCATCGATATCCAGTGGACCATTCTGGTTCATCCCCTTCCTTCTAGAGTTTACTTAGGTAAAGAACTCTTTGCTGCTTTTCTTTGTCCAGTGGACAATAATAATATATATAATACGACATCATTCTGTAATATATAATAAGTAGCAAGGACACTGGCCTTTGAGAATATTTTTCATTGGATCATTTTTTGGGAGCTGCTAAGTGGAATTTTCTTTATTGCTAAGAGTTATGGCACCTCCGTAGCCAGGTGGGAAGGAGCAGCAGTGCGTAGCACACACGCTTCTTGATTAGACCGGGGTTCGAGCCCGTCACCACCAAATACAGAGGATGCGGAAAAGTCAGGGAATGACCACTGCATATCCCGGAGCAATATGGCCTTAGTTGCTAATGCTCCTAAAAACCAAATAACAAACAGCTAAGAGTTATTGTTAAGTTTTGTTTAAAATTAGTAATGTGGTTATTATTTGTGTTTAGCTGATTGAGTTGATGAATTTGTTTTTTTCTTGGCCTTTGATTTTGCTTAAAAAAAATCCAAAATCTACTTCTGCCGTCATTGCATTGTATCAATATGATCATTCAAATTATGTAGCCATTGTTACAGTATTGATATATGAATAATATATGCTCTATATGGAATGTAAATAATATCAGAATTGTTTTTATTAGGTCCATCCATAAACTATAAATTTATTGCAGTACAAGGTTGATTTTATAATGTATTTGTATCACAAATTATCCATAAAATAATTTAAAAAAGTGTAGTTTGTACTGTTTATCAAATATAAGTGGAAATGGTGTAGCATTATTATTTTGATATCTCTTGGTTTGTTTCATGTGTTGCTTTAAATTAAATTTGGACTAAAATCATGCCTCAGACTAGAACAGCAAAGCAAAGGGTCCAAGGTAGTGAAAATGCAGAAGAATTGCCAAGGGCAGCTCTACAAATCAAGATTATATTGTGTGTGTTATTTGTTCTCTTCTTGTGAAGCTACCTTTTATCAAGTCATGATAGCCAGAGGGGATGTCTTTGTGTGTGTGTTCATTGCAAAGAGCATGAAGAGCAAACCCCTAGCCATAATTATGAGAGCTTCTTTGGACTCGGGGGAGGTACCCATGGACTGGAGATGTGCAAATGTAACCCCAATTCACAAAGGAGGATCAAAGGCTGACACAAGTAATTATAGACCTGTTAGTTTAACTTCGGTTCCAGGAAAATTAATGGAGGCACTGTTTAAAGAAGCACTGCAGGATCATCTGGACAGGAATTCAGTTATAGCTCAGACACAGCATGGTTTTGTTAAGGGCAGGTCTTGTCTGACCAATTTGATTGGATACTATGATGTAGTCACAAAAGAACTGGATGCAGGGAATAACTTTGATATTATATATTTGGATCTTAGAAAGGCTTTTGATACTGTTGCGCATGGAAGACTGCTGCACAAATTGGAGAAGTGTGGCATTGGAGGCAAATTGCTGCTATGGATAAAGGGATGGTTGAGTGGCAGAAGACAGAGAGTGGTAATCAATGGACACTGCTCAACGTGGACTAATGTTATTAGTGGAGTTCCTCAGGGTTCAGTGTTGGGTCCATTGTTGTTTTCTGTATTTATAAATGATATTGATGATGGTGTATCAGGCTTAATGTCCAAGTTTGCAGACGATACCAAGGTTGGCAGGGTTGTTAAGGACACTACTGATACTATGCTGCTGCAACAGGATCTGGAAAGGTTGAGCAGATGGGCTGAGAGGTGGCAAATGAAGTTTAACATTGACAAATGTAAAGTACTACATATGGGACACAGTAACCCCAGATCAACGTATCAACTCTGTGGTACTACGCTGACAGTGGTAGAGAATGAAAAGGACCTGGGGGTAATTGTGCAGGCAGATATGAAGTTCTCTGATCAGTGCAGACGAGCTGCAAGAGTAGCTCATGGTGTCTTGTCAATGATATACAGGAATTTTTCTAGCAGGGACAGGGATGTGATTATTCCCTTGTATAAGGCATTGGTCAGGCCACACCTTGAGTACTGTATACAGGTCTGGAGGCCTCATTTCAAGAAGGATGTAGAGCTGCTGGAACGAGTACAGAGAAGGGCAACAACAAGATTTGGAACAAAGGGTTGCTCTTACGAAGAAAGGCTTAAGTTTTGCAAATTACAGAGCCTGGAGACTAGGCATCGGCGAGGTGATCTGATAGAGGTGTATAAGGCTTTGAATGGCTTGAGCATGCTCAATGCCGATGGGATTCTTCCTCCTGCTCAGAATAATCACCTGAGAGGGCATAAATTCAAATTGAGGAAGGACGGATGTCGGATAGATGTGCGGAAATTTGCCTTTAGCCAGCGGGCAGTTGGTTTGTGGAATAGACTCCCATCGCTTGTTGTTGAAGTTGATAGCCTAAACAAATTTAAGGCTCAGCTGGACAGGTATTTCGAACGAACGGAGGGGTGAAATGGGAGTAGTGGTTGTTTTTTATTTTTTTTTTTTTTTTGGCTGATGCTGAATAAGCTTGCTTTCTTGCATCATATGCCTCTACTAATGCTAATGCTAATATTCCAATTCACATTTTCTAATTCCTTTTCCAGCTCTAATATCCTGTCTTCACCGATGAGTGATCGTACGTTATAACAGGCCAAGTTCAATTTCCGCGCATGGCAGCCTGGTCGTACCCAGAGATTCTTAGCACCCTCTGCTTCCACTCTGATCCTCTCACTGCCGTAAGAGGAAGAGTGAAAGCTGCTGGGGACTGAGGGCCATTTGTATTGTTGTGCTCTCATTGCTGGAGGGTTTGGTCTTTTCCTCTTCACGCTGACCAGGCGTCTTGAAGAGAACCACTCTACACGTTCGTTGCCACCTAAGTGACGTAACAGGGCTTACCATCAAGAAGGTGTGCACGAGTGGATTTTAGGGAGGCAGGCCAACCGGACTTCTCCTAAATCTTCTGTAATAGAGAGATATTGGATCCATCAGTGTTTTAGGCTGAGTGTCTGATAACACACAGGATACCTGTGTGTTTCTGCTGTATGCCTCTTTATTAGATATTTCCATGAGCATTGTTTTTCTGAATTAGCATCTGTAATTCTATTTATTTCTTCTAAAGTAGTCCAGTGTGTACCTCAACATTTGTTCAAAGTTCAGCTTTACACTATCCGAGCTAACTTTTCCTTGTTATCCTCCCTTCTACTGCTGTCCTTTGTAATATCTTTCCTTTATATGTAATTTATGAAAATTGCAATCTGTAGGAATTCAAGAAAAGAAAATTAGTTTCCTTTCTGCTAATGGAAGACTTCGATTTAATTTTTACGTACATTACCTCACAATTTTTTTTATCTGATATAAAGTTTATTTTATATGTAATTTTGACATCTTTAACAATGATTACAAGCTAAAAATTTTTTAACAAAAATTAATTTTTTTAATAAGTGTCATAATAGTAATTTTTCTATTTTATCCCATAACACTCTTTTTTTTTTTTTTTTTTTTTTTTTTTTCAGCCAATTCATTATGAAGAACACAACTGGATGACAGAGCAGTATTCTGGAGGATGTATATTCACATGTATTCCTGGTACTCTTACAAGATATGGAAGGTGAGGCTGTAGCCTAGAGCACAAGGCTATAACCTAGTTTTATTATTTTTTTTCCAGAATAAAAAAAAATATTCCATGCATATATTTGCTTGAATGTATTTATAGTTATTATTATTATACTATCTTGTAATTACTATTATTATTGTACTATCTTGTAATTACTGTTATTGTTATACTATCTTAAAATTTCAAGTTATTATTTAATACAGGCAGTTTTCGCTTTACGAGTTCCCAGGTTTATGAGTTTTTTTCCCAAATATCAACAAAATCGAAAATATGAACATTAATTGCAAAAAATGAATGATAAACATTCATAAATCCCGCATTCCAAACCACGTGCATAGCTATACAAGCAGTGTACCCCACTTTACGATATTAATCAGTTCCAGAGACACCATCATATTGTTAAAATGCCATAATGTGAATCCAATAACATTGTTTTTCAGTAATTCATTTCAAGATCTCGGTAGTTGAAATTTTCTCTGTATAACTAAGCTGTTTATCTCTCTAAAATGTAATTTTTAAGGTCAAGAGCATGACCTTAAGGCCATATAAAAGGTAATGAGCATGATTTGTAAATTGTATTAGTTAAGAATTCAAATCATTAAAATGCACTACACTTTCATTGTTATCATATGTTCCGTTATAAGAATCAATTTTAAATGCCTTTGTGATATTTTTCTAAAGCACATTTCTGGAGGTCACGACCATAAAAAAATAAAAACAATTTGCACTTTCCAGTTTATTGGGCTTTCTGTTACTTATTGCAAGCAATTATAAACCTGTAGTAAACTCAATCTTCTTGCATTTGCAAAATTACCAATAGCTGGAATTGTGTGGTTTTTTTACGTTATTATGGTGAAATGTGTTTCTCCTTTACCGAAATCTTTAATTGTATAAAAAACATAAATAAATTTTCAGAATCTTCTCTTCATTCCTTTTTTTTAAGCTTCGTAAACTTGTTACTCCACGTGAATCGTGTTAGTTGCAATTTGTGTGTGCCGTTAAAAAATGCTTATGCATGCAATGATAAAATTTATAATTAAAAGAGATTATCTTGGAAAGATAATCCCTTTTAATTATAAATTTACAAACGCCTCTTAAAACATTTCTGAAGAAGATGACTCCTTGTGTAAAAAACCAACGAGCGCTGAGCCAATAATGAGTGGTCAACGAGTGTGCATTTAGTCGATGATGATGAAGAATAAACATTCTTTGACATTTGTAAGTCATAAATAAGTTCTCTATTATAATTTGCTTGATTTTACAGGCTATGTTTTCATTTCTTTGGATAAATCAATCATTGTTTAAATATAAACTAATTAGCTAACTAATTTCATTGTTGAGAACTTAACCCTTATTTTTAACCTTTTGTCTATGGGAAATAAATTCCTGCTTTACAAGCGTGCGCTAGGAACGAATTAACTCGTAAAGTCGAGAACTACCTGTATATTAGAAATGAAGATTAGATGTGAGGATGGAAGAAGAAAACATATGATAATGGCTATAAGGAAAATAAATAAAATGGATGAGATGTGTGCTGGGGAGAAGGAGAATTGGAATGTTTGGAGGGAGGGAGGGAGAGAGGGAGGGGGAGAGATAGAGATAGAGATAAATACTAAGACCTAACTGCTTACTTACAACAGTTTAAAAACAGCTGGTTAGACATGTAGGGCAAGATAGTTCTCAGTTTATTGAATTTATTGTATGGCATCTACTGTATTAAACTTGAAATTTAATATAATTGATTTTTTTCCCCTTTTGAATGAGTTGTAAATGAGCAGTAGTTGTAATGCCTATTCATTTATCAGTAGCATTCTAGGATTAAAGAAACGGCAATTCTGCTAACAGCCAAATATTCATGATCACTAGCCAGTTTTGAATTTACCGAAACTGTTAATACTTCAATTTTTTTTTCTCTGAACAGAGAACTTCGCAAGCCTATAGGGAGAATGTACTTTGCTGGTACTGAAACTGCCACTCGCTGGTCTGGCTACATGGAGGGAGCAGTTGAAGCTGGTGAAAGAGCAGCTAGGGAAATTTTGTATGATATGGGAAGAATTACTAAAGACCAAATATGGCAAGAGGAGCCACCGGCACCTGTAAGTTATTCCTCAGTTTTATTTTTACAGATAATTTTTTTACATTGTTTAATGTGCATAGACACTAGTGTTCACTTTATTAGTTGTGCCTGTCTTCTAATATCTTATTAGATCCCCTAGTACAGCAGTTCCCAACCTTTTTTGACTTGCAAACCCCTTTCAACGTATTTTTATTGTGAACTACTAAACCTATATTCTCTGAAATCATATGACACTTCTGAATTTTTGTTATGAAATATTTCCAGTACTATGTTTTTTTAAGCAATAATGCTTATAAAAAATTTTTATAAGTACCTATACATAACTAATGTTTTTAAGAATGAAAAACTATTTAGTATGGAAAACATTTATTTAACGTGATGTACTGTAATATAGTATAATAAACTAATTACAAGGAATTGTGGGAGATGTTACTTTTGTTGCAATTCTTTAATTTTATTTTACTTTATTCTCTTTGTTTATTATTAGTTATAATTTTTATAACCCTTTTTATCACAGCTGAATGGTGCGATACATATTGGCATGTTTGCACCAAATCCCCCCGCTAACATCCCGTCGTGCACGTAAGGGCACGTGACCAAACCATAACTAAATATTAATTTTGAACCAAACCACATAAATTAATATTAAACTATTTTGTAGTTTACAAAAATATACCTATGAAAACCTAAGCAGATGCCATTACAGAATTTTTAGTGAAAATCCCCTGGAACACTCTTGTGAACCCTGGGAGTTTGTGAACCACTGCCCTAGCAGTTCATCTCAGCATAGATTCCACTAACTTCTAATTCTTGTAGAGTGAATTGCAAGTGGTTCCCTATGTGAAACTCACTGTTAGCCATATGTACTCTGTGGGATTGAGGTCTGTTGTTTCTGGGGATATTGAAAGCAGCCTCCATTGCATTCCTTGAACCAGTTCAGCAAGACTTAAGCACAGTAGTGTAATGTATTATTTTGCTGGACGTTTACTCCACTTCTCAGGTAGAGAGTGAACACAGTGAGGTGCACTTAGTCTGCAACAATGTTTAAATATGATCTAGTGTTTAGACTTTGGTCCATGGGTCCATCATACATGACCACAACACTCACCAGGGTGTAGTGTTGTGGTCATGTATGATGGGGCTATGGTTTTCAATGTTTTTGTTGCCATAGTAGTTGAACAATATAGTTGGACTTCGATTTGTCAGATAAATAGATCCTTTTTTTTTCTAGTCCGCTAGTGTACAATTCTAATACTCCATAACTCATCGTAGGCATTTTTTCATGTTCGTTTAGGCAGAGGTGCTATGTAATGAGATTATTACTGCTGTAACTTAGTGCAGTTTCCAATGCATTGTTTCCTGATTGAACTGGGCGAGTATTTCTCTTAGGGTGGCATGTCTGTTGGCTTATACTGCCCTCTCCAAATACCAACTATTGGTTTTTAGCCACATTTCATGCATCATTTGTTTGCTTTTTTTCCTCATCTCCCATTCCTTCTAATCCTTATGCATATTCCACCACTTCTGCTATCATACATTAACTGGTACTAAGGATTCAAATCAAAGCTTCGTGTATTGTGAGACCTGTTGAATGAAGACAAGGCATTATGAAAAAAAAACCCACAGAGGGCATCTGGTTATTTACCATGACAAAATTACTATATTAAATCCAGTCTAAATAAAAACCAACAAATAGCAATAAACCATTTCATAAATAGAAGATACAAATTGGCATATCTGTAAATATTTAAATATTATTATTTTATTCAAATGCACATTTCAATCACAAGGGTTGACCGGAAGGGTTCCGGTCAACCATTCCCTATCTCTTCCATCATGCACTATGATTGATGACTTTTGAGGTTATGATGAACATCCTGGTGAGATCCAATATTCCTTATGTTTCGAGGGTACAGCTCTAAAACGGTGTTCACAGGCCAGCCACTAGTTAGTACACCGGACCGAACCTATTGGTAACTCTAGGAGGTTTCCGGATCAGCTAGTGTATAATCTTGCTACCTCTACTCTGCCAGATAGTGAATGGAGGGAGCCAGAGTAGTGTGTATGCAGGGAGCATTGTCAAAGCCATGTTATATCAAGGATCTGGGTATATTCTTACAGTGTGTATGCCATATCCAAAAATTTCATTACGTCATACAGCATGTCCCACTCACTTTTTCTTACTATTGAATACACCATGAATTGTCAAACTAATAGAGCAAGCTTATCTGCAAAAAGACCTAAACCTCAAAAGCACTGTCTAATTCATTTCACAAATATACATGGTCTCAATTCTAATCTCAACGATGTCCATTTCCACTTGTAGTCTTCCAAACCCCATGTATTTTTTCTGACAGAATCTCAGTTATCAAGTTGATTCACCTACTACTCATCTCAGATGCCCAAATTATATGCTGTATGATTCCTTTCGCCTCAAAGGTGGTACTTGTGCATATGTCCATTCTGATATTCCCTGTCAGAGACATGGCAATTTGGAATCTCCTCTCTTTGATCTTCTCTGGCTTAAAATCTCTCTACCTCATTGTGTGAAATTCATCTGTTGTTTCTACTGTTCTCCCAACTCCACTAATCACTTGGAGCTCTTTGACTTCCTCTCTTTGCAACTTGACATTCTCCAGTCCAACTTTACAAACAGTGAGGTAATTTTCCTTGGTGATTTTAATGTTCACAACTCCAGCTGGCTTCCGTTTTCTAGTCAAACCGACCCAGCTGGTCGAGATGCTGAGGCTTTTGCAATTACTAATGACCTCGCACAGATTGTTCATTTACCTACAAGAATACTGGACAATCCTAACCATACAGCCAACATGCTTGATCTTTTTCTCACAAACAACCCTTCTAAGTACACGGTCGAAGTTAGAGGTCCTTTAGGCACTTCAGATCATAACGTTATGATTGTCTCTTCCCCAGTGGAGCCTTTATCTCATGGCTATTCCCAACCTCGTGTTGTTTGGCATTACAAGAATGCAAAATGGGATGACCCGCAAGATTTCTTTTCCCTGGTCACATTATTATTTCAAAACTTCTGATGTCAACATTTGCTCAGTTCGTCAGTGAAATCATTGTTGCAGGAATGGAATCTTTTATCCCACACTCCACTTTAAAATCTCGTCCTTTATCTAAACCTTGGTTTTCCAATAATTGTGCTAAGGCTGTTCAAGAGAAGAATGTTGCATATCATAATTGGCTTGTTTCTAATTCTTCAGTTTCATTTTCTGCCTACACGAAAGCTCGCAACAATTGTAAAGCAGTTATTAATCAGTCCAAACTAGAGTTTGAACAGACTAGGAGTAGAAAACTTGCTTCTTGCCCAAATGGTAGCCCAGCATTCTGGTCTCTTGCCAAAGCTATTGGCCACAACTTTTCCCATCTTTGCTCCCACCTCTGTCCAAACCAGATGGTTCTGTTGTCACTTCAGCCAAGGATAAAGCTGACCTGCTATCATCCCATTTTTCTTCCAACTCATGCATTAATTATCTTGGTAAAACACCTCCCACCATTCCCAACACGCTACATTCAATGCCTCCTGTGGTCTTCCGTCAAAAGGATATCAGAAGGATTTTGATGAACCTTGATCCTAAGAAAGCTCCAGGTCCTGATGGTATTTCTCCACTTGTTCCAAAACCTGTGCTCCTGAACTTACTCCTATTCTTTGCCGCCTTTTTTCACTTTCTTATTCCAAAGGTGTTTTTCCTTCTGCTTGGAAATTTGCCCATATCCAGCCAGTTCCTAAAAAGGGTGACAAATCCCGCCCATCCAATTATCGTCCCATTGCAATTACTTCTACTCTTTCTAAAGTAATGGAGAAATCAATTAACCGCCAACTCTTAAACTACCTAGACTCTTCCGTCTGATCAATGATCGCCAGTATGGATTCCATCAGTCTCGATCCACTGGTAATGTTCTGGCTTATGTTACCCATTTATGGACTAATTAAATGGAAAGGTTCGGTGAAACACAAGTAGTTGCTCTTAACATTTCAAAGGCTTTCAATCTTGTTTGTCATAAAGGTCTTCTAAACAAGCTTCCATCTAATGGTCTGCCAACTGTTTTTAGTAATTGGTTATACAGTTTTCTCTCTGATTGCTTACTGAGGGTGATGATAGATGGCTTTGTCTTCTAACTTCCCCACTAATGCTGGTTTCCACAAAGGTTCAGTTATATCCCCCACTCTTTTCCTCTTGTATATTAACGACCGTCTTCCATTGACCGGGAATCCTATCCATAATTTTTGCCGATGACAGCACATTATATTCTACTTTCCATTTTGAGAAACCTTGCCCTGCTCAATCAGCTTCAACTTCTCGAAAATCTGCTACCAGTTCCTTAAATGCCGATCTTCAGGTAATTCTCCAGTGGGGCAAAGACAACTTAGTTGATTTCAACTCTTCTAAAACTCAGTCTTGTCTTATATCTCACAAAAAGGATTCTTCTGCTCCTATGCTTATCTTTGGTGACACTCCGATTTCTAAGCAAAATGATATATCTCTTTTGGGGATTACTCTGACTTCTAATCTCTCTTGGCACAAGCACATTACAACTATTGTTTCTTCTGCATCTAAAAAAGCCTGGCTTTCTCTTTCGCTCTTGGCGTTACTTTTCTTCCAAACAACTGCTCACTCTGTATAAATCGCAAATCCACCCTGCCATGGAATATTGTTCCCACATCTGAGGTGGTGCTCCAAAAACCTCTCTCAGGCTTCTGGATTCCATTCAGAAGAGGGTGGCACTTCTGTAGCCAACTGGGCAGGAGCAGCAGTGCGTAGCACACGCTTCTTGATTTAGACCGGGTTTTTGCAGATGCGGAAAGGCCCAGTCTTTCCGCATCCACCAAATATGGAGGATGCGGAAAGGTCAGGGAATGACCACCGCTTATCCGTGGACCAATATGGCCTTAGTTGCTAATGCTCCAAATAACAAACTAAGCCTCTCAGAAGAGGGCAGTTAGGTTAATTAATGATTCATCTCTAGCAGTGTCTCTCCACTCGCTGTCTCATAGACGTACTGTTTTTGCTGCATGCCTTTTCTACAGATACTTCCATGGGCACTGTTCTTCTGAATTGGCTTCTTTAATTCCCGCTCTCTCTTTCAAAACAGTCCGAACAGGCGCAGCCCCCAGCCAACATCCATTTACTGTGCAACTTCAAACTCACAGAACCAACTTTACATCTTCCTCATTTATTCATTCAACTGCAATTTTCTGGAACAACGTTCCTTCATACGTATTTCCTGAAAATTACAGGCTACAGAATTTCAAGTCCAATGTCAACAAATATCTTCTCAACCTCCAACCCAAGCACAGTACCTAAGTACTATAGGTTCTAATACCTCTAGTGTTTGGGGTTTACATAAAAAAAAAAAAAAAAATCTCATTAGTTTCGTTATTCTTCTGAAAAGTGGCAGAAGAGCACTGAGGTAGGTAGCAAGTGCTCCGTGAGAACTTGCTATCTACCTCAGTGCTGTTTTATGTGTTGTTTCCATCAGAAGTCCTGTACATGGGACACTTGTTCTGATTACAAGCCTTCGGGGACATAAATTCAAATTAAGAAAGGACAGATGTAGAATAGATGTGCGGAAATTTGCCTTTAGCCAGCGGGTGGTTAATCGCTGGAACAAACTTCCATCTGTCATTGTGGAAGTTGATAAGTTAAATAAATTTAAGAAGGAACTGGACAGGCATTTGGAGGGCATGGTGTGTTTTTTTTTTTTTTTTTTTGGCTGATGCTGCATAAGCTCATACACTTGCTTTCTTGCGTCACATGCCACTGCTGCTACTACTACATCAAGAACAGGCAGTTCCTGTTTTACGAGTTCCTTGGTTTGAGTTCTTTTTTCAAGTATCAACAAAATCGAAAATATGAACGTTAATTGCAATAAATAAATGCTAAACATTTATTTATTGCAATTAGCAGCTGAAACTCCTGTTTGTTCCTTTAGCATTAGCATTAGTAGAGGCATTTGATGCAAGAAAGCAAGCTTATGCAGCATCAGCCAAAAAAAAAAAAAAAAAACCCCACTTCCACTTCACCCCTCTGTTCGTTCAAAATACCTGTCCAGCTGAGCCTTAAACTTATTTAGGCTATCAACCTCCACGACAAGGGATGGAAGTCTGTTCCACCAACCAACCACTCGCTGGCTAAAGGCAAATTTCCGCACGTCTATCCTACATCTGTCTTTCCTCAATTTCAATTTATGCCCTCTCAGGTGATTATTCTGAGCTAGAGGAAGAATCCCATCAGCATTGAGCATGCTCAAACCATTCAAGGTTTTATACACCTCTATCAGATCACCTCGCTGGTGCCTAGTCTCCAGACACTGTAATTTGCAAAACTTAAGCCTTTGTTTGTAAGAGCACCCCTTTGTTCCATTCACTAATCTTGTTGCCCTTCTCTGTACTCGTTCCAGCAGCTCTACATCCTTCTTGAAATGAGGTCTCCAGACCTGTATCTGTATACAGTACTCTAGGTGTGGCCTGACCATTGCCTTATACAAGGGAATAATCACCTCCTTATCCCTGCTGGAAAAATTCCTGTATATCATTGACAATACTCCATGAGTTACACTTGCAGCCTGTCTGCACTGCTCAGAGAACTTCATATCTGCCTGCACAACCACCCCCAAGTCCCTTTCATTCTCTACCACTGTCAGTGTAGTACCACAGAGTTGATACGTTGCTCTGGGGTTGCTGTTTCCCATATGTAGTACTTTACATTTGTCAATGTTAAACCTCATTTGCACCTCTCAGCCCATCTGCTCAACCTTTCGAGATCCTGTTGCAGTAGCATAGTGTCGGTAGTGTCCTTGACAACACTGCCAACCTTCGTATCATCTGCAAACTTGGACATTAAGCTTGATATACCATCATCAACATCATTTATAAATACAGAAAACAATAATGGACCCAATACTGAACTCTGAGGGACTCCACTAATAACATTAGTCCACGATGATCAGTGTCCATTGATTACCACTCTCTGTCTTCTCCCCCTCAACCACCCCTTTATCCATAGCAGCAATTTGCCTCCAATGTCACACTGCTCCAATTTGTGCAGCAGTCTTCCATGTGCAACAGTATCAAAAGCCTTTCTAAGATCCAAGTATATAATATCAGAGCTTTTTCCCTGCATCCAGTTCTTTTGTAATTGCATCATAGTATCCAATCAAATTGGTCAGGCAAGACTTCCCCTTAACAAAACCATGCTGTTTCCGAGCTATAACTGAAGTCTTGTCTAAATGATCCTGCAGTGCTTCTTTAACCAGTGCCTCCATTAATTTTCCTGGAACAGAAGTTAAGCTCATAGGTCTATAATTACTTGTGTCAGCCTTTGATCCTCCTTTGTGAATTGGAGTCACATTTGCACATTTCCAGTCTATGGGTACCTCCCCTGAGTCCAAGGAAGCTCTCATAATTATGGCTAAGGGTTTGCTTACTTCCTTTGCTGCCTCCTTTAATATAACTGGATAGATCCCATCCACCCCGGGTACCTTTCTTGAGTTTATCTTCAACAATTTCTCCTCCGCTTTACTCCCAGTTATTTCAAGATTCTGTAGCTTACTGCTAGAGTTGAATACACCTCTGGCATTCCCCTCGCTGAATAACTCCTCATGTGTGAATGTCGATGCAAATATTCATTTAGTTTGTTAGCTACCTGAGCAGGATCATCAACAGTACCCATCAATATCAAGTGGACCAATCTAATTCATCCTCTTCCTTCTAGAGTTTACATAAGTAAAGAACTCTTTGCTGTTTTACTTTGCATCCCTTGCCATGGATTTCTCGTAATCTGCCTTTGACTGCCTAACCTCCTTTGTAATTTGGTTGCATATCAACTTGTATCTATCATAGGCTTCTGTTTCATGTGTTAATTTGTAAGTATCCCATGCATTTTTCTTCTCTGCCATATGCCTCATTAGTTCATCTGACATCCATTTTGGCCTAAACCTTGAACAATATTTCTTAGTTGGTATGTAAAGCCTAGTAGCTTCCAAGATAAGTTCTTTGAATGCTTCCCATTTTGAATTTGCTGTTGGTAACATCATCAGTTGGTCCCACTGTATAGAATTTAAATATTGTCTCAGTCCATCGTAGTCGCCTTTACGGAAGCAATAACCGTTCCCTTTATCCCTAATGGTAGTTACCTCTTTGAGTAAATCTCACTTCAGCACACTGTGATCACTGCTACCTAGTGGTTCTTTTATCTGCAGATTCTTAATGCATGAAGATTCATTGCTGATAATCAAATCAAGAGTATTACTCCCTCTAGTTGCCTCCCGAACATGCTGATGTAGAAAACAATCATCCAATAAATCCACAAAAGCCCCGCTAGTGTGTGAGTGACCAGCCCCCAAATTCCAGTCAATTTCTGGGAAATTAAAATCCCCCATTATAAGACTCTCTGATTTACTGGCCCACTCTATTTCCCTGTACAGTTTCTTATTATACTCATCAGAGTCATTAGGCCTATAGCACACTCCTACTCTCAATTTTGATCTCCCAGTGCTTATGTCACACCAAACTGACTCAACACTGCACTGTCCTGCGATGTCGACTGGCTTCACTTCCTTGGTTTTTATTTGTTTCTTAACTAATAGCATAACCCCTCCCCCTTCCTATCCTGTCTATCCTTTCTGTAGACGTTGTACTCCCCAAATTCCAGTTCTGCATTCCTTATATCTGTGTGACCACCACGTCTCTGATATCCCAACAATATCTGCCTTTGATGTTTTGAGCAATACCTCAAATTCATCAAATTTGTTTACTAAACTCCTAGCATTGGTGTACATGCAAGTATACCTGCACCTTTTCTATTCTTAGCTACCCTAACACAAACCGTGTGTTTACTTGTACCACAATGGCTCCCAGCAGTCTCTGAAATATCATGCATCTTGTTTTTCAGGCTTCTGCTCATTCTAATAGAAGCAGTGCAAGAATCTCTTTCACCTCTGCCAGTGGCTACTGTCAATCTATTGGTCTTTGTGTCCCCCCAAGCTAGCAGTTTTCCGACCCACCTAACACTGCCTCGATAGCATCAGCAAATATTCTTGCACCCTTTCTATTTAAGTGTATCCCATCCCTGTAGAAGCAATCTCTCCTGTTAACAAGTACAGTCCAGGCTGAAAAAAATTCTACCCCTTGAGCCTTGCACAATCTTTCCAGGGCCGAATTGATCGACAAGGCTCTCATCATATACTCCCTCCTATCGTGTCTGGGCAGAATTGCAGACACTTTCAAATTCAACCCTAATTCTCGGCATTTGTTCAACAGTGACCTGTACTTGTTAAGTATTTCTGCCGGTAAATCCTTCACTCTCAAAGGGCTCGATGAAGCATTTTAACACATAGAAAAAGCAATTGAGATTTTTGAGTCTCAAGATTGAAGTTTCGAGTGCACTAAATTGCAATAAATAAATGCTAAACAGTTATAAATCCTTAATTTCAAATCACACATGTAGCTATACAATACAGTATTACTATGTGTGTGTTTGTCCAGGCAGACGAGAGTATATCATTAACTCACATAACATAAAACTGTTACCATGCTGACATTACAAAGAGTGGTTGTATTGCTCTTCATTTTTGCTGTGTTGTCTTATTTCAAATTTATCTGGCTTATTAAGGGGGATAAATTTGAAGGGTGTTTGGAATAAACTCTTCCTCAGTTTATTGATAATTTTGAAGGATTTCAAAAACCAGCAGAGATCGTACAAAATTAAACAACAGGAGCTGTCGTTAATATTGCTAACCAATTGCAGCTTGAGGTTTCTACAACTAATGCCACTGATCTGCTTCAAGCACACAATTGAGAGCACACAAATGAAGACCTCTTTGAAATGGCAAAACGTGAAGAAGCTGAGGAAGAAGATTTAGCAGCTGAAACTCCTGTTTGTTCCTTCACTCTCAAAGGGCTCGATGAAGCATTTTAACACATAGAAAAAGCAATCGAGATTTTTGAGTCACAAGATTGAAGTTTCGAGTGCACTAGAAAAGTTGCTACAGTTTAAAAAATGCTAATACATGCTATCATAAAATTTATAAAGAAGAGAGAAGACTGTCTTGGAAACAGACGACTCCTTGTGCTTCCAACAAACTCACGATAAGTGCCGAACCAGCAATGAGTGATGAGCCATCAAGTGTGCATTTAGTCTGATGATGAAGAATAAATATTCTTTAACATTTGTATGACATTAATTTATTATTATAATTTGTTTGATTTTAAAGGCTATATTTTCATTTCTTTGGAAAAAAAAAATCATTGTTTATGCATAAACTATTATTTATTGACCTTTATTTAACATTACTATGGTCAAATTTCATTGATGTGAATGTAACCCCTGTTTTTAACATTACGCCAATGGGAAATAAATTCCCACTTTACGAGTTTTCTCTTTATGAGTGTGCACTAGGAACGAATTAACTCAAAGTCAGGAACTACCTGTATTATTTTTACTGGTGAAATAGTTGTTTATTTTCAATAATATCTAACCCATCTGCTACAAATATATGAAACGTGAATAGTGTGCTGATGAATGGAGTTGAATTTATGCCTAGACAAATTGGACAGTTGTCCAGGACTTGTAATTTGGCAGGACTAACAATCAATTCCATTATTTTTTGAAAATAAAAAATTACCAATATTTATTTATTTTTATATTTAATATTTGAAAATATTAAATATTTTTACTTAAGTAAAATTGTTTTTTGTGCATCATTTGGGACTTGTTTTCTGAACTTCTATAGTGGCGGTATATGGATATTTTGTCTAGAACTTGCAAATTTATAAATGTATCCTTGCTTTCAATAATTCAAAAACTAGAGATAGAGTGGTTAGTAAGGAGAAGAGAGACATAATAAGAAAACTTATGAAAGCATATATTAGTTTGTCGACATTAAGGCTCAGAAACGAGGCTTTCCTTATTAGTCTACATTTTTACATGAGCATCAGCAATGTGCAGAAACAAGGATTCAAAGTTGTTTAAATTCTTGTACAAAGACTTTTTTTATGGTTAACTTTGTTGGCTGTTCTAAAGCTGTTAATTGGCAAAAGCCTTTTCATCTTTGCTCCAAATGGTGAAACATTTCCCACACAGAAGCTGTATATTAATAAAATATTGTCAAACAGGGAAATACTTTTTTTTATAAGTTTTAATATGTTTAATTATTTTAATATTAAAATGTTTTGACTTGATCAAAAGTTCAGGGTTTGCTTGTGTGATTCACAGCTGCATCACAACTAAAATAATAGGTAATTACAATAAATATGACAATAAAAAGTATGCAGTTTTTTAATTATTTGTCTACTGAGTAATACTGAATGGTGAATTTTATACGAAATGTACAATTTTTTTTGAGCATGCCTGCTCAAAGTTTAAAAGTACAACACTTTATACACATTTGGATTGAAATTGCAGGATAGACAATGAATGGATCCCAAAATAATGATGGGATGGACTAAATGTCTTATTCTATTAGAAGATATCCCAAAATAGACCTGGTTTGGCAATAAAATTGATATTCCTGTTGTTCAGAGATGGCATTAGGGTAACTTTCAGTTTATCAATGGAAAAATATAGCAAAAAGTCAAGTTATGAAATCCAAAGGATTTTACTAATAAATAAGTGAAAGGAGAGGAAAAACTGTAATCAGTAGTAACTCACTTGAACATCTCAAAGGCAGAGCCATAGTACATGTATTTCTAGTCTTCTGCTAGTTAGATTACTTTCAGATAGCTGATCTGGGTTATCCAGGAGATTGTAGAGTTTCTTTATCACTCTGCATTGGAGTATCAATGGGGTGTTACTTGGGCATGTGAAGAATTCCACTGGTTGTTGAGAATGTGTGGGATGCTTGTTACCCAATGAGCATTCCACACATGCTTAACTATGTTAAGGTTGGGAGAGTAGGACAGCCACCCTGTCTTGACTCTGCTCGTTGGGTATGTTATTTGTGGGTGGTTGGTTGGTGGAACAGACTTCCATCCCTTGTCGTGGAAGTTGATAGCCTAAATAAGTTCAAGGCTCAGCTGGACAGGTATTTCGAACGAACAGAGGGGTGAAGTGGAAGTGGTTATTTTTTATTTATATATTTATTTATTTTTATTTTTTTTTTGGCTGATGCTGCATAAGCTTGCTTTCTTGCATCAAATGCCTCTACTAATGATAATGCTAATGTTATCAAAGAGCCATACCTTACATGGTATGGCTCTTTTATAACATGAAAATTTCCCTCTCTCTCATTTCTGTCAATGTAATGAAAAGACTATCTGATTTCATCTCTATAAGATAATGAAAAGACTACTGATCTCATCTCTATAACTTAGTCCCTCAGATCAATAGCAGTTCGCATGGCCAATGTTGATGTCTCCTTAAACTAAGTCAGTCAAGTTGTGCATTCCAAATTTGTGTTGAACAAGGGCTAGTTGAGAATCAGGTTACAAGCTGAACAGAGTTGTCTGCGAAAAAATTGTTGGTCAGCATTTAAAGCCAAATAATGATCATATCTTGGTAGACTGTTTTTGCTGTTCTAGTCTTTTGATTTTAGAATGTCCTGGTATGTTTGACCATCCTCCAGTCTATCAATGGTTCTCTCATCTGCTGATGAAGATAAATCATATTAGGGCAGGAAGCATCATTTGGAAAAATCAAGATACAAAATCAGGCACATGGTTTATTTCATATATCATATAAAGATTTAAAAACTTAGTTCAAAACTAAATTATTTTCATTCATAATTTTTTTTTTTTTTTTTTTTTTTTTTTTAGGATGTTCCTGCATTTCCATTTAAGACAACATTCTGGGAACATAATCTGCCATCTGTATCTGGCTTCATAAAATGTTTGGGCTGTACAAGTTTTCTTGGCACTGTTCTTACCTGTATAATAATTTATCGGAGGGATCTTGAATGGATCCAATCATTTTGTCCCAAATTAAGGTGAAAACTGATTTAACTTTAAGGGAAACTATAAGAAATCAATTAAGTTGCTGTTAGGTGGCAAGGGATCTGTGCTTCAGAATTTTAATTTGTTGTGTTTATTTAGCTATGTTATAATACACTTCTATTGCAATTGTTATAATGTAATATACACTACAAATTCAAATATACTATGGAAAGTCAGAAAAATGACACTGATCAGTAGATGTTGAACCACATCAATCAAGCAAATATCGAAATTATTCTGTTATGGTGAATATTTCAACATTGGGAAGAAGAATAATTGAAGAATTTCAAATCAGAAGAGTAGAGAGATAGATGTAAAGGCTTTCTAGTTGGTAAGATATGTGGGTAAATTAGACTTTGGACATTTTAGGTAAAAATAAGAATACAATAAATTATTTTGAGTAGCTCTTGTAAGAAGACAGTGTATCAATTTCAAGGTTTATTCTACAAGTACCTGAAGAACAGTTTCTTAAAAACCTCAGAATTACTGAAAACATGAAAAAAAAAAAAAAAAAAAAAAAAAAGACAAGGAAAGACTTTGAAACAAGAAAATTATGCCCTCTTTATTTAGTTTGTTCATTTACATATGTAATTTTACACATTTTTTTTTTTTTTTTTTTTTTTTTAACTTCTGGATCTTGAATTTTAATTTAATTTACTTTAATTTCTTTTCTTTGTATGAGTAACAAGTGGTTATTATCAGTATAGTGAACCGGTTTAATTTTTGTCACTCTCACATAATATTCACACTGAAACTTTAAAATTGCTATACTGTAGATGGTACATAATTTAAAAACTGCTGTAACATATGTCAGTACTGCATGATTTTAAAAATTATTTTGGGAATTATTTTTTTCATGAACCTACAATTTGTAAAATGAAATATCATTCACAGGGAATAAAGTTCTGATAATTCCTAACTCCATCAGAATGTCTGATGGACTAATAAACAAAGCAAGCCTTCAAAGGTTTATTCTGCGAGCATTATCAAGCAAATTCAAATCACATTAGCTGTGATTTAAATTTGCTTTATAGTTAAAATATCTTAATTGATAGCGAATACCTTTTACAGATAAAATTCTCAATTTGCTATCGATTGTTTTTGAAGTCCATTAACTCTCCATTACTCAATTTAACAAAGATGCATACTTTGTATCTGTGAGACACCCCTTCTTGTTTTAATTATAAAAAAATAAAATTAATTTTTTGCTTTTCTACTGAATTAAAAACAACAGGATCTGTTATTTACAGTTTGCTCAGCTCAATTAAAATATTGAATGAAAATAAAGAAGAGAAACTAATAATAAAGTTTTTATCATGGTTTTTTTTTTTTTAGAATTTTCAAGGTCTTCCTTGAAAAACTTATCTTCCAACTTGCACTTGCGTGGTATCTGGCAGATGTAACATTAGCATCGGTATTTTTGTCAGCTGTTTGTTTAGCTGAAAAAATTAAGGGTTAGACATCTGTCATTCATTGACATTTTACAGAATTTCACAGTATGAAAGAGAAATGGGAATTTCCTAGAAGAAAGATAGACCCTTTTCCTTGCCTGGAGTCTGTTAAATGCCAAGAAAATTGTCTTGTGATTCATAGTACTATATATCAAAATGTAAACCTGTATAACAGTTCAAGAATATTGATGGGAAAGGTATACAGGATTTGATTTCATTTACAAATTTAAAACACTAATAGAAAAGTTTAAACACAGCATTTGATTTCATTTACAAATTTAAAAAAATAGCTTAACTGGTGAGTTTTTAAAGTGAGGTTTTTACTTTATTTATGAGGTAAAAAATGAAATAAATATCTTTTCACAGCTATATTTTATTTTTATGGTGCATGGTGTTATACTCGTATAATACATATTTACGTATATGTATAATGTGAACAAGAAATCTATTAATAGATGGAATATAAGCTGCTCAGTTGGATCATTTAAAATGTTGGGAATGGTATGAAAGTTTTAAATTTTTTTTTAAAACTAAACTGTTGTAATTATGAATATAATAATTTATGTTTATAGCACCCATTGCATTCTTAAACATGAAAAAAAAATATTAATGCAATGAAAACTATATAATCGAGTTAAGTTTATAAATTTCTAAATGTCAGGGTGTGAAAATCATCCTGTTTGGCCACAAACATTAGTAAATGATATTTAACAACAAAAAAAGCTATCATTATTAGTAATATATATATATATATATATTTTTTTTTTTTTTTTTAAATTTGATACATGGTTGTGTTAATTAGTAAAAAAAAAAATTCAGTAAGAAACATTCAGAAATGCATGTGCTACCCTTGGGAATGACCTTCATCCCTACGAATAAACCCCATTACAAAAGAGTGCTGCTGCTAATGGGGACCGTAATGACATCAGTAACACATTCAGTACCTTTGGAATGCTTAATTAGATTATCATTTCTAAGTTGTATTTGCCATTCTGGCATTACTCTCCAGAAGGAAATAAAATACATAAAAAAAACTGCAACAGAGTAACATAAGAACACTGTGGCACAATAACATAAAAAATGGAACAAGATTTTAGATAACCATCAAAATTTCACTGAGGATACAATTGCTACAATTTGGTGCATTGGAGTAGTCTGATAATGATGCGCAATGTTTGCAACCGGACAATACAACCACAAAATAATGATGTTAATGAATCTCTGAACATAATTTTTGAACAATATAACTTTTAAGCAACACTGAGGTCTCTCTCTATATTAAAAAATACTTTTTTTTTTTTTTTTTTAAATAATGGACCACAGAGTGGGACTAAATCTAGACTGGTTAACATATACAGCAATTATCTCACAATAACATGAGAGTACATCTGTACTGGAGAACAATTTACGCTTGCTTTACAACAATGAACACTGCTGACACTTCATATAAAAGTTGCATCATTACATGATGATGTGACATTTAAACACAATTAGCTTATTTCATTACACAAAGTTATTTATACTTATACTAATGATTGTTGTAGTGCTAAAGGCACTTAATACCACTGTAGCCAAAATTATGTCTGAATCCATTAATACAAGCTGTGGAGCTTGCCAGTCACTGCTATCTAAAGATATTGAGCAGATCCCATCAACCCATGGCGTAATTACAGATTCATATAAGCATTTCCTCTAGTATTAATAAGGCCAAGTGATGCAAGGAAGTGGACTTTTTCTACATAAGCCAAAAAATAAATTGAATAAAATAATAATAATCAAAATAAAATTAAACAGAATATTCATACTATTACCATTCCCACAAGGTAACTATCCAATTCTGTTTTGAACTAGCCAGACTCACTGCCTCTGCCATAATGAGAGGCAATTTATTCCAGTGTTCACCAATCTACTGCTCATAAGTGAACTTCATGAGATCTAGTCTTTTTCTTATTCCCTGAGCTTATTTCTCTTATTTCTTTTTATTTGCATCACCTAGTTCTTGTCTCACCTATGAGGGAGAACAGGTCTTCCTTATTCATTTTACACAACTCTTTCAGTGCCTTATATGCCTCAGTTGTCCAAATTTGTAGTCCACACTTTCTAAGCCATTCTTCATGTGTGCATCAGTTTTCACTCGTTGCTAATCTGCTTATCCTCCTCGGAACATTTTTCATAATTTCTGTATTTTTTTTTTTTTTTTTTTTTTCCAGTTCAAGTCTCCATATAGTAGGGAGAAGGGCATCAATATCTCCATATAGAGATAGTGATGCCCTTCTCCTTACTAGCAGAGGTCCTATAAATGGTGGGCAGGGAAAAATGAGCCTTGCTAGCTGCCTGTTTACACTGCATGAAAAATTTCATATCAGCAGACATTGGCCCCTTGGATACTTGTCAATATTATCTATGAAAATTAAAAATAGGAGTGACCCAGTACAGAACCCACTTGTTACACTGGTCCACCCTGAAGACTTGACTGTTTATGATCATCTTCATAGTGGACCAGTCTCAGTTTTTTATCTCCTATCTTTTAGGCATCTTGCAATCCAGAGTAGGATCTTACCAGTAATTTAACTTCTTCCACAAGGGGATAGTATCAAAAGATTTTCTAAAGTATAGGTACATAATGTCAGAACTGTTACCTGCATCCAGCTGATTAATGGATTGGCATAGTAATTTATCAGATTGGTCATGCATGACTTCCCCTTAATGAACCCATGCTGGGATCTACTTAAGTTAACATTCTTGTCAAGATGGTCCTGAATTACATCCTTAAGCCAGTGGTGGAAGTTGTGTCAAACACAGTAGCACAGCACCTGACAGGTAACAATTTCCTTTTTAATTTTGAAGTTTATTTGTTCTTTCTGCTTGGACAATACCAATATTTTTATCTTTTCTTAATGGATTTCAATAATTATTTTATGTAAATTTTTAATTTTTATTAAAAACTTAGATACAGTAGACGCTCGATTTACCAGGATCGGATTAACCGGGACACTTCAAGATTCCAAATTAAGAAAAAAACAGAAATCATAAAATTCAAGTAATAAATAGAATAGGTATAAACAGATGTTTTACAAGTTGTAAATAAGTGACAAGAAGTGGTGTTAAGTTGTCATTAGGAGATTAGTGTGCCTGTTATTTTGTAACTCCCACTGTCTTCACACCCGCTGCTGAAAAAAAAAAAAAAAAAAAAGACCAATGTTTAGTTTGTTTTAGTGCATTGAATTGATTGTTGTGTTCCCTCGCCCCATAAAAGGACAAATTTTGTTTCGTTATGCATGTCAGGGATGTCGGAATTATTTTTTTTTTTTGTAGTAACTTTTTTTTTTGTTTAGAAATCACAAAAATAATGGGCAAACGCAAGAGTCATGTGTTCATTTAAACAAAAAAAAAAAAAAAAAAAAACAATTATTTGAAAGTTCTCTAAAGAACCATTATAATGTTGGTGACCAAACCATATGCGACATCGTAAAAAATAAAATGAAACATCATAATGGACACGTGAGTAGTGCGTGGTAAGTTCTTTATCTATCACCATACTTTTTACGTAGGTTGCTGAAAATTTTTTTGATACAGCAAGTCCCTGACTTACGTAGCTTCAGATTTTACATTGTTATTTATAATTTTTTTATATGACTAAAGATTTCAAGTGAAGGGCACATACATTTCACCATATTGGAACAAAATCACAGAATTCCAGCTATCGGTATTATCGCAAATGCAATAAGATTGAGTTTACTGCCCATTTATAATGAATTGCACTAACAGAAAAGCCCAATAACCCGGAAAGTGCAAATTGTTTTTATTGTTTTATGGCAGTGACCTCCAGAAATGGGCTTTAGTAAAATGCGAGCTCGCATGAAGTGATAATAGTGAGTTTTCGCCTTAACCCTGTGAAGTTGTTTTCAGAAAATTTTGTTTTGACCGTTACCATGACCGACTAAGAGAATAAGTGACAGCGGTACTAGTAAGTCTATCAAGAAAAGGAAAGCGATCGATTTGGATCAGAAAATTAAAATAATAAGGATGAATGAAAATGGCCAAACATCAACAAGTATCATGCAGAATTCAGATTTGTCAGTGGCAACAGTGAACACAATAAAGGAGAAAGACAGAATACGAGAAGTGGTCAGCACCAGTGAAAGTCAACTATAATAACCAAGGCTACGAAATACATATACCAGTTTTTATAGTACTGTACAATAACATGCAGTTTTTTCTTCCTTTTATGTTTTCTTTTCTTATATGCCACTCCAGCTACTTCATCGCTGTCCCCAGATAAAGTTTTTAATTGAACTTATTAAAAATATATAACTATTTTTCTTCATTCTTCTGAGGATATTATGTGGTTTTTGTAATTTTGGCATATCAGGGATATAGCAGCAATATTTTATTAGTCATTCCTGAGTTACGTAAATCTCGACTTACGTAAGAAGTCCTGGAACATATCTCTTACATATGTCGGGGACTTGCTGTATTTTTGGATTATCCGGGAATATTTTTTTACCATCTATCCTGGAAAATCGAAAGTCTACTGTATTTAAAAAAATGAAGCATTTTTTACAACTTTTTTCAAAAAAAATTAATTCTGCTGAAAATTAAAAAAAAAGTTTTAAACAAAATATAAACAATCTATTAGTCTTTTCCATTTTCCTGATAAGTATGTGAAACTTTAAATTTGTGCATGCATATATTTATGTTTATTATGGGTACTTTATTTTGGCTTATTATATACAAACAATTACTTTTAAAATATTAAAAAATATATATATTAGTTACTATTATTCACTTTCATTTTCAAATTTTTTCAGAATTTATTTCAAATTTGGTGCTCTTTTTAAAAAGCATGCCAAATTTTAAACACGTCTTGCTTTTCACTGGGTAGTAGACATCTTTAGTGAATATTGCATTTTGTGTTTCATATGCAAAAATGATAAATCTTTTAAAACAACTTGTGCAAGACTAGTGTGAGAGGAAAAGCAAGTAGCTTTGAACTGTAAATAAATGCTGCTTAGTGTACTTTGAAACTTCATAGTATTGGCAAGTGTGGGATGCCTCGCCACTCTGACTTTTATTTAGTTGCTCTTGCAACTCTAAATAAAATATTATTTTATGCAAGTAATTTTTTTTATTATTATTATTTTACTTGCATAAAATATTTTATGTGAGTCCTGTCATGTGCCACACAGGCACCTGACAGATCTTGCACTACTCTGTGACAACTAAAAAAAAAAAAAAAAAAATTCAGAAGCTATTTTAGAAGTTGGTAAAAGTTTGACTCTTTTTAGGAAGGTAGAAAAAATTTCAGGCTCTATTGTAAAAATTTGACTATATTTAGGAAGGTAGCAAAAAATTTCAGAATTTTTTAATCATCGATTAACTGAGACATTATTTTGGAGAGGTACCTGTCAGGTGCAGGGCTATCACCATTGGGTTAACCAAAAGCTCTATGATCCTCCTACCACAGAAGTCAAACTCATGGCTATGGTTACTTACTGTTTAGCACCATCTCTGTGGACTGGGGAGACAATAGCACTTCAACAGTCCAAGGGGGATCTTTCTGGAGTCAAAAGCTGCTCTTATTAATATTCCCATTGATCTAATACACTCACATTCAGCCTTTTTAATTATAACATTGAATATATACCATCCTCCACTGGAACCTTGCCCTCCTTTTTAACTTTGGCAGCTTTTCTAACAAACACTTCTCTGAAATTATTATATCAATTATTTTACAGAAATCTGATTTGGAGTATTTTATGTCTTATTATGATTCTTATCCTTTTAACCTTTGTGTTCATCATTGGTGTGAATTGACTGCAGTCAGAACAGCTAAATATATTTTGTTTTTTTCCCTTCCCTTCTTGTATGACTTCACTGAGAAATACATAAATGATTAATTTAATAGTAAATTTTTTGTACAATTTTCAAACAGTATTTCCTAATAAACATTCTTTTTTACTCTCAATTTTAAAAGCTTTATAATTAGTTCTCAAAAATATAGCACTTCCTTTTTTTAGTAGGAGGTCGTATTTTATTTATTCTTTTTTAAATGCGTATCACATAGTTTCATCTTTAAAAATATGTATTTGCTAGAGCCGGCTTAAGGAATGGGCCAGTGTGCCATTGTCTCAATGCGATGAAGTTTATGGAATGCCAGAAATTGAAAGAGAACAAAAAATAAATAAATAAATAAAAACCCAAAATATCATTATCAATCAAAAGAAAAAAGTGTACTGTTTTAAAAAGGAATTCTATATAGAAATTTAATTTTTGACCATTGAAAAAACTATCAAAGCAAATTTATTACTGCTTGATTGTTTGGTACATTTTGAGTCAAATAAACATTACAAGCAAAACCCTCAAAGAGATCAATTAAATATATCACAAGCTATCTCACTGCTTTCAAAGTCAATCAGACACCTTAAAAATTGCAGAACAGGTGATAAATTTAAGTGCCTTCTAGATGATGCGAAAAAGTTGGAAATTGAATTGAACCTGAATTTGGGCAAAAGAAATTGCATTGAAAAAAATATTTAATAATATATTAAACATGAAGATGAATTGGAATGATAGAGAAGAAAATGTTAGTATTTACTTTTTCAAAATTTTAGACAATGCAATCGACTCATTGAAAGACATGTTGAGTTGACTGTCAAGCATAACAAATAGTTCCAATTTCTATACAATTTCAATTACACCATGGTAATGAGGATAAATGTTTTTTAAATTCATGTCAACTATTGCAGGATCATCATTGCATTTTAAATTCATGTCATTGCAGGATCATCTAGACAAGACTTCAGTTACAGCTCGGACACAGTATGGGTTTGTTAAGGGGAAGTCTTGTCTGACCAATTTCATTAGTATTGCAGTTTTATGGATTTAAAATTCTGCTTAAAGGTGGTGATCAGAAAAACATCTCTGGCATCAGTTTATATAAGAATTAAATTATTATGTGAAACCATTTCAAAGAAGTTATTCTCTGCTGAAAATTTTGCAGTTCATGTGCTTAGACAGTTTAATAGCATCACTGGAAAATCTTTTTGTGGTGCTGAGAATTCTTGTGATATTGCCAGTAACAGTGTCCAGTGCAGAATGTAGCTTTTCAACAATAAATTATAACTTATCTGCATTCCACGATGATGTTGAATTGAATAGATATTGTTGTAGAGTTTTTGGTGCATCAACGACTTAGACCATATTGCACCATATATATTATGTCTGTGAATTGTATTCTGTGATTTGTTTGATGGACAAAAAAACATGCAACCCTCACTTGTGACTAACTCAGCCATGTGGAAAAAAACCCATAACAATTCCTTGTGTCACTGAAAGGATTCACACCTAGGCATTTTCACTCAGCATGGGGAGGGTGGTACTTACATGCACTAGGTGGGCAGGAGCAGCAATGCATAGCACACCTTCTTGATTAGACTGGGGTTCGAGCCCATGCCCACCAAATACGGAGGATGCAGAAAGGTCAGGGAATGACCACCACATATCCCCGGGACAATATGGCCTTAGTTGCTAATGCTCCTAAAAACCAAATAACAACGACTTACATGCACTGTGCTACCACATGGGAGCAGTTGGATGGGTTGGCAACCTTATCATTTGAAACATGCAGTTTCCAAGGATTTTTCAGCATTGTGGTTAACACAATGGATATACAGTGGATGGCAAAGGCCTGGGTTTGAATTCCACCAGTAGCATGAAGAATTTTTATGGGCTTTGTTCACAATGTGGCCAAGTTATTTGGTCAAAGTTTGCACTGCTTTCACCTGGAAACTTGTTTTTCATCCAGCAAATCAGCCTAGAATACATGCAATTTACAGATCGCAATATACGTCATAGTTGCTTTGCCCTTCACACACGTCAGGGATTTAGACCAGGATGAAATGATCCAAAGATTTGCAGTTGTCAAGGCAGAACAAGGTTAATCTTTAAAGACAATTTTAACAAGTATGTAATCTCTAATTTGTTTCCAGTATACACAAATTTCAACATATCACTTGGTGTGAATATAATACCACTGTGGCTATTTTCATTTCATTCTTGATTTCTGGGGGGGGGAGAGACTAAATCTGAATTGAAGGTATTACTGATGGGGAAGAATAAATACAAGTGCAGTCATTCCTGATTGTTTGGTAGAAAGATTTTGGTACACATTACTTTTATTCTTCAATAATTTCAATATATCCTACCATCCTGAAGAGTGTTTTTGTCCCATTAAGCTCCTTGACATTTACAAAAAATAAACCAGTTTTTTGCCTCAGTGCAAAATAATAATTTTTCTTTTGTTTAGCTCTACAATTTTTCAGTAAATTTCTGCTTTGTACAAATATTAGTGACTTTTTTTTTGTTTGTTTTCAGTTGACCAATAATTTGTTTTTGTACAGTATTATGCTTTTTAACTTGCCATTATACAGAGTAACTATTATAATAAAAATTTATACTGAACAGTATTTACAAGACAAAACAAATTTTCAACTATATCAATTTCTCTGGTACAGGTATTGTGTTGCTAACATACATCTAAAATGTATGTACTTCAAAATTTGAGGTTGCTTTTGCTGGCCCTGATTTAAAAATGGTCTCTCCATTTTTACCAAAAATACATACAGAGAAATAAAAAAAAAAAAAAAAAACATACTAAATAATTCCAATGTTCAAATGATTCCCTTATGCTTTGTGCTATTTTATATATTTTTGATAGACAAGTATACTGGTGACAGCAGCTGCACCAAGAAAACTTGAAAATCCTAAAATTTTGAAAAATCCTGCTATGGATGGCATATAGCACTCGCAGCATGTAGCTTTAAAAGGAAGGGCTGGAACATCCTAGGAAAGGGAAAAAAAATAGAAGTTTCAATCACATTTTTATTACAAATAGGATCTAATTAATGATCTCATGATAATATGCTTAAGCATATTATGATTATGGACAAAATGTGGGTTAAGTTTTCCATATTGGAACTAAAATACCATTCCTTGCAGTTGCTTGTTTGTGCATAGTTAGCACTTCATTCTGTTTAATGGTTCTTCTTAATCTAGAATTTTTAAGTAATAGTAATAGTGGCAATGATGCAAAAAAGCAAGCTTATATAGAGCATCAGCCAAAAAAGAAAAAAACACACACACACACACACACACACACACACACACACACACACACACACACACACTAAAATCATCCATACCCTTCAAGAATTTGTCTAGTGCTTCCCTGAATTTATTCAAACCACCCACAACAACAGATGGAAGTCTATTCCAATAATTAACACACACTGGCTGAAGGCAAACTTTCACATATATATCCCTCAACCATTCTTCCTCAGTTTGAATCTATGCTCCCTTATGTTTGTAGTCTCAGAAAGAGGAAGAATGCCATCATCATTTAGCTTACTCAATCCATTCAAGGCTTTACACACCTCAATCAGATCTCCTCACAGGTGTCTAGTCTCTGGATGGTGAAATTTGCAGGCGCCTCCATAGCCAGGTGGGAAGCAGCAGCAGTGCGTAGCACATGCTTCTTCATTAGACCGGAGTTTGAGCCCGTCACCACCAAATATGGAGGATGCGGAAAGATCAGGAAATGACCACCGCATATTCCCGGAGCAATATGGCCTTAGTTGCTAATGCTCCTAAAAACCAAATAACAAACATAACAGCTGCAATTTGCAGAACTGAAGTCTTTCTTGGTTAGACAACACCACCCCTTAACAAATCCATGCTGTGACTGCAATATTGCATTCCTGTCTAGATGATCTCTTGCATTACTTCTGTAACCAGTGATCGATTATTTTCCCTGGAAAAGACATTAAGCTAACAGGTTTGTAATTTAAAAATATTCGACTAAATGTCTAAAAGTAGAGTATGAAAAGATTGTTTATGCATGAGTAATGCACTTTTTCTACTGCACAGGTAGTATGCATGCATCGTGTAATTATATCTCATATTATGGTGGTATCTGCCAAGAATAAGTAATATTAGTCTTCTTCACTGGTGAAGCGTTACTTATTCAAAGCAGTGCAATACCTCGCAACTGGACAATGCAACGTTGAGTCTGTTTTATATGACATAAGCACTGGAAAAGGAAATATGAGAGTAGGTGTGTGTCATTGGCCTAATGAATCTGATGAGTATAATGAACAATTGTGCAGAGAAATAGAGTGGGCCAGTAAATCAGTGTCTTATAATAGGGATTTTAATTTCCCAGAGATTGACTGCAATTTGTGAGTTGGTCACACACACTAGCAAGGATTTTGTAGATGTATTGGATGATTGTTTTCTACAGCAGCATGTTCGGGAGGCAACTAGAAGGAGTAATATTCTTGATCTGATTATCAGTAGTGATTCTTCATGCATTAGGAATCTGCAGTTAAAGAAACCACTAGGTGGCAGTGATCACAGTGGGCTGAAGTGGGATTTACTCAGAGGTAACTACCATCAGGAGTAAAGGGAAGGATTTTTGCTTTCATAAAGGTGACTACGGTGGTCTGAGACAGTATTTAAATTCCATACGGTGGGACCAACTGATGATGTTACCAACAGCAAATTCAAAATGGGAAGCATCCAAAAATTAATCTTGGAAGCTACTAGGCTTTTCATACCAACTTGTTTAAGATTTAGGCCTAAATGGAAGTCAGATGAACAAATTAGACATATGGCAGAGAAGAAAAATGCATGGGATACATATTAGCATTAGCATAAGTGGAGGCATTTGATGCAAGAAAGCAAGCTTATGCAGCATCAGCCAAAAAAAAAAAATAAATAAATAAATAAAAAATAACCACTTCCACTTCACCCCCTGTTCGTTCGAAATACCTGTCCAGCTGAGCCTTAAACTTATTTAGGCTATCAACTTCCATGACAAGGGATGGAAGTCTGTTCCACCAACCAACCACCAGCTGGCTAAAGGCAAATTTCCTCACGTCTCTCCTACATCTGTCTTTCCTCAATTTGAATTTATGCCCTCTCAGGTGATTATTCTGAGCAAGAGGAAGAATCCCATCAGCATTGAGCATGCTCAAACCATTCAAGGCTTTATACACCTCTATCAGATCACCTCGCTGGTGCCTAGTCTCCAGACAATGTAATTTGCAAAACTTAAGCCTTTCTTCGTAAGAGCACCCCTTTGTTCCATTCACCAATCTTGTTGTCCTTCTCTGTACTCATTCCAGCATCTCTACATCCTTCTTGAAATGAGGATGTAGAGATGACCCTCCAGACCTGTATACAGTACTCTATGTGTGGCCTGACCATTGCCTTATACAAGGGAATAATCACCTCCTTATCCCTGCTAGAAAAATTCCTACATATCATCGACAATACAACATGAGCTACTCTTGCAGCTCGTCTGCACTGCCCAGAAAACTTCATATCTGCCTGCACAACCACCCCCAGGTCCCTTTCATTCTCTACCACTGTCAGTGTAGTACCACAGAGTTGATACGTTGCTCTGGGGTTGCTGTTTCCCATATGTAGTACTTTACATTTGTCAATGTTAAACCTCATTTGCACCTCTCAGCCCATCTGCTCAACCTTTCCAGATCCAGTTGAAGTAGCATAGTGTCGGTAGTGTCCTTGACAACCCTGCCAACCTTCGTATCATCTGCAAACTTGGACATTAAGCTTGATATACCATCATCAACATCATTTATAAATACAGAAAACAATAATGGACCCAATACTGAACTCTGAGGGACTCCACTAATAACATTAGTCCACGATGAGCAGTGTCCATTGATTACCACTCTCTGTCTTCTCCCCCTCAACCACCCCTTTATCCATAGCATCAATTTGCCTCCAATGCCACACTGCTCCAATTTGTGCAGCAGTCTTCCATGTGTGTGCAACAGTATCAAAAGCCTTTCTAAGATCCAAGTATATAATATCAAAGTTATTCCCTGCATCCAGTTCTTTTGTGACTGCATCATAGTATCCAATCAAATTGGTCAGGCAAGACTTCTCCTTAACAAAACCATGCTGTGTCTGAGCTATAACTGAAGTCTTGTCTAGATGATCCTGCAGTGCTTCTTTAACCAGTGCCTCCATTAATTTTCCTGGAACAGAAGTTAAACTAACAGGTCTATAATTACTTGTGTCGCCCTTTGAGCCTCCTTTTTGAATTGGGGTCACATTTTCACATCTCCTCCACTTTCCTCTCAGTTATTACAAGATTCTCTAGCTTACTGCCAGAGTTGAATACACCTCTGGCATTCCCCTCGCTGAATAACTCCTCATGTGTGAATGTCGATGCAAAATATTCATTTAGTTTGTTAGCTACCTGAGCAGGATCATCAACAGTTGACCCATCGATATCAAGTGGACCAATCTGATTCATCCTCTTCCTTCTAAAGTTTACATAAGTAAAGAACTCTTTGCTGTTTTTCTTTGCATCCCTTGCCAAAGATTTCTCGTAGTCTGTCTTCGCCTGCCTAACCTCCTTTGTAATTTGGTTACAGATCAACTTGTATCTATCATAGGCTTCTGTGTCACGTGTTAATTTGTATGTATCCCATGCATTTTTCTTCTCTGCCATATGTCTCATTAGTTCATCTGACATCCACTTAGGCGTAAACTTTGAACAATATTTCTTAGTTGGTATATAAAGCCTAGTAGCTTCCAAGATATGTTCTTTGAATGCATCCCATTTTGAATTTGCTGTTGGAAACATCATCAGTTCGTCCCACTGTATAGAATTTAAATACTGTCTCAGTCCATCGTAGTTGCCTTTACGAAAGCAATAACTCTTCCCTTTACCCCTAATGGTAGTTACCTCTTTGAGTAAATCCCACTTCAGCACACTGTGATCACTGCCACCTAGTGGTTCATTTACCTGCAGATTCTTAATGCATGAAGAATCACTACTGATAATCAAATCAAGAGTATTTACTCCCTCTAGTTGCCTCCCGAACATGCTGATGTAGAAAACAATCATCCAATAAATCCACAAAAGCCTTACTAGTGTGTGAGTGACCAGTCCCCAAATTCCAGTCAGTATCTGGGAAATTAAAATCCCCCATTATAAGACTCTCTGATTTACTGGCCCACTCTATTTCCTTGTACAATTTCTATTATGCTCATCAGAGTCATTAGGCCTATAGCACACTCCTACTCTCAATTTTGATCTCCCAATGCTTATGTCACACCAAACTGACTCGACACTTCACTGTCCAGCAATGTTGACTGGCTTCACTTCCTTGGATTTTATGTATTTCTTAACTAATAGCATAACCCCTCCTCCCTCCCTATCCTATCTATCCCTTCTGTAGACATTGTACTCCCCAAATTCCAGTTCTGCATTCCTTATATCTGTGTGACACCACGTCTCTGAAATCCCCACAATATCTGCCTTTTAATGTTTTGAGCAATACCTCAAATTCATCAAATTTATTTACTAAACTCCTAGCATTGATGTACACGCAAGTATACATGCACCTGTTCTTTTTCTTAGCTACCCTAACACTACCCATGTGTTTACTTGTACCCCAATGATTCCCAGCAGTCTCTGAAATATCGTGCATCTTATTTTCCAGGCTGCGGCTCATTCCAGTAGAAGCAGTGCAAGAATCACTTTCACCTCTGCCAGTGGCTACTGTTAATCTATTAATCCTTGTATCCCCCCAATCTAGCAGTTTTCCGACCTACCTGACACACTTCCTCGATAGCATCAGCAAATATTCTTACACCTTCTCTATTTAAGTGTATCCCATCGTTGTAGAAGCAGTCTCTCCTGTTAACTCCTGTAAATATAAATTAACAGGTGACACAGAAGCCTATGATAGACACAAGCTGTTCTGCAACCAAGTCACAAAGGAAGTTAGGCAGGCCAAGGCAGATTACGAGAAATCTTTGGCAAAGGATGCAAAGAAAAACAGCAAAGAGTTCTTAACTTATGTAAACTCTAGAAGGAAGGGGATGAATCAGATTGGTTCACTTGATATCAATGGTGAACTGTTGATGATCCTGCTCAGGTAGCTAACAAACTAAATGAATATTTTGCATCTACATTCACACATAAGGAGTTATTCAGGGAGGGGAATGCCAGAGGTGTATTAAATTCTGGCAGTATTCCATCTACTGCAGGCACCTTTTTTTTATGTTTAGCTTCAACAATTTCTCTTCCATTTTCCTTTCAGTTATGACAGTCATTTAGCTCCCCATTGGAGTTTGATAAACTTCTGGCATTCCCTTCCCTAAAGAATTCCTCAAGTGTGAATGTTGATGCAAAATGCCTATTGAATTTGTCAAAACATTTGCAGGGTTATCAATGGTTGCCCAATGTGATTCAACCTGTTCCTTCAACTGTTAACATACACATAGATGTCTTTAATCGTGTTATTTTCATTCTTTGCCAGAGACTTCTCATAATCTGCCTTAGCTTGCCTAACCTTCTCTGTGACTTGATTAGAGACTAATTTATATTTAGTCTAGGCTTCTGTATTGCCTGATACTTTATATGCATCTTGTGCATTTTTCTTCTCTGACAAGTCTCATTAGTTTATGTAACATCCATTTTGGTCTAAGCCTTGAAGAATTTTCCTTTGTTGGTATGAAAAGCCCAGTAGTGTCTATGATTACTTCTCTGAATGCGGCCAATTTAGAATTTGCTGTTGGAAACATCATCAGTTGGTCCCACTACATATAATTTAAAAGCTGTCTGGGACAACTTTAGTTACTCTTACAAAAGAAAGTCTTTCCTTTACTTTCCTTTAAGTCTTTCCTTTACCATTAATGTCTTTAATTAAATTCCACAATAGTATACTGTGGCCATTGACGTGCAGATTCTTAATGCATGTAGAATCACTCTTGATAACAAAATCAAGAGTATTGCTTCCTCTTGTTACCTCTCTTACATGCTGCTGCTGTAGAAAAGTCATCCAATAAATATACAAAACCGTTAAGTGTGTGTATGTATGTGTGTGTGTGTGTGTGTGTGTGTGTGTGTGTGTGTGTAACCAAGCCACAAATTCTAGTCAACGTCTGGAAAGTTAAAATCTCCTATTATAAGACATTGACTTATATTCATTCTATTTCTTTGGTATACTCATTAAGCCAATAACACAGTGCTACTCTCAATTTTGTTTTCCCAGTGCCTATATCACACCAAACTGACTCACATTGCACTGGTCATCCATGTCAACTGTGCACTGCCTTAGATTTAATATGCTTTTTAATTTATAGCATAACCCTGTGTGTCTTTCCTGTATACATTGTTTTCCCCACATTCAAATTCAGGTCTGCATGACACCATGTCTCTGCTACCCCTACAAATTCATCAAATGTATTTACAATGCTCCGTAACACAGCCCATGTATTTTCATGTTCTGTGATGACCCACAGCAGGACTTGAAATTCCCCACACCAAGGAAATACCATTCCTTACAATTGCTTATTTATACCTAGTTGGCACTTCATGATGTTTAAAGGTTCTTCTTAAACCTCAGTTTATCCAGAATTTTAAAGTTCTATATGTGTATTAACCTTTCATGCTTGGCATTACCATAAGGAAAGAATGAACAGTAAGGCTGCAGATCCTCTGGAGGTCTTTTAGCTCTTAACTTGGAACTTAATAAGCAATAAAGGGTAGCAGGTCAAGTGGCATTGAGAACCTACTGTGTAGACTATTCTCTGTAATGTAAATAGCAAACAGCATCTATAATACAATGTGCTCATAGGTTGATGGCACAAACTGTGTATTTGTAAACATTCTGTATACAAGATGTTGTTTCTGAAACATGACAACCTCTAATATAAACACTCTATATTGATGCTTAGAATTAACATTTCTGGAATTACACAGATTATTTTGTTTTTAAAGTAATCAATTTATGACAGTTAGTATATATTTTAAAATAGCATCACATTTAAAAATATTTTTCAGATATTGTATGCAAATTTGGAACTTACAGGTGATGGTGGTTCTTCTTGCCAAATTTCATCTTCTGAAAGCTTTCCCATAGCATGTAAAACTTCTCTAGCTGCTCTTTCTCCTGCTTGTACAGCTCCTTCCATGTAACCAGACCAATAAGTGGCAGTTTCTGTGCCAGCAAAATACATATGCCCCACTGGCTTGCGAAGTTCTCTGTGTGAATAATGAAAATAATGAACAAAGTGACAAATGACTTTGTACAATATCTTTAGTAATTTTAGCAAACTAGTATTGATAATGATATAAAAATTAATATTTAAAATGAACTGGCTCAAGAATTTTAAGAAATAATTCCTAAAAGTATAATATTAACAGTATAATATTTTCTTTTTTCTTAAAATTATGCACTGTAATAAATTCTGTATATTCATTGTACATAGCCATGAGGAAACTGGGTTTGCTCAGTATACTAATCTTTAATCTTACATTGTAGTGAAATTCTGCAATCAGCTACCTTGGTATTGCACTAATAAAAGCACTGCTCCAATGGAGAAGTATACTGCTTTTTGATATTTATCCATTGGAGAAGGAACTAAACAATGTTTTTATTTCAATAATCCAGTTCACGAAATCAAAATAGCAAACCAGGTTGGCTAAATAAGATTTTCCTTTTACAAAATTTTGTTTTCACCTTCAAAGTACCATTTCTGTCTAGGAATAGGACAGAAATGGCATTGAGAATGAATTGTATTCTTAAACACTGCATCGATGATTTATAAACCCCAGGGGCTCACATCTGGTGAGTATGGGCTTGGCACACTTAGGGTCCTCAGCTGGATATAATCATTCTTCTCTTTCTTGGTGATTCCCTTCTACTTTTGATACTCTCTCTCTCTGTGTCAGGGTGACTCAGGAATTTTTTTTTTTTTTTGGCTGGTGTAGCATAAGCCCCAGGCTTCCTTGCACCATATAGCTAATAATAATAATAATGATTTTCCTTACCACTGAAGTTAGACTGACTGGTCTGCAGTTACTCTCTTTGGTCTCAGAAGTGCCTTTATTGATTGGGGATATGTTTGCACTTTTCCAATCCAAAGAAACTTTTTGAGCCCAATGATGTTCTCACATAATTTTAATTCTTCAATGTACTCTTTTGCTAACTTCTGCAAAATTACCGGTTATATGGTATTTTCCCCAGTCTTTATCTTCAGGCTTCAAAATTTTGCTTAATAAACAATCTTTTTCCTTTAAAGGTTGATGAGACATTCCCTTTTAATTCAACAGCAACATCAGTTAGGTTATCTAAGACTTCCTCACATCCCTTATGTAAAGGTATGGTCTGATTCGTTCTTTTCACAAATGTGCAAACCTTCTGGTATCTGTTCTATGTTCTTTTAGCTAGTTATTTCTCATAATTAGTCTTCACCAACATACCCTTTCTGTGATGTTATTACAGATTAACTTATAGTTGTTATAGGCTTCAGTTACAGAGTTCAGGTCACAACCAGAGATTTTAATTTATCCTCCAGGTGTGACAGCAATGAACATTCTTTTTTAATCCATTTAATTATTTCTGATAAACCTGTAGCTAGAACAGCTCTTCTTGTAGGTTGAATTTTAGGTACAATTAAATTAGAACATCTTGCTTCATCTTCAAAAAACTTGAGCACATTATTTACTATATATTTTTCCCTTCACTGTGAAGAGTTTTTTTGACCCTGTCATACAGACATTTTTGTTACTTATGCAGGTGTGCAGCAGTCCATACTAGTACACTTCATATGTATGCACAGTCAGGTGCCTCTTTACCTTACCCTATTGCAAATAGAAGTTTTCTAAAAACTTAAACTTAAAACTTAAACTTAAATAAAAAAGCAAAAATTTCTTAAATTTTTGCTTTTTTATTGACTTAAATTGGCATATTAATTTATTTTCTAGAAGTGCTTTATATTCCTAGTAATGATACTTAGTTTAATTTGAACTTAGACACAGATTTTGTAGGTTATTACTTAGTATCGGTAAGGGTATCTAATCCACATGTTGGAAAAGTTTTGCAGCTCCTGCGAATGCTAAGTTTTTAATTATATTTAGACATTTTATTGACTTAATTGTTATATTAAATTATTTTCTATAAGTAGCTTATAGACCTAGCCAAGCTCCATGGTTCATTTTGAATTTAGCTGGTGCAATTTTCAAAGTAATTAATACCTAGTGTCCGTAGATTTACCGTTCGTAACTTGCCTCCATTGTTATGTGAGTATAGTAGTATTAATTAATCAGTAAAATTTCCTAATCTTATTAAATTTCATTGTAAATTAAATTGTACTTTTTTTTAACTAAATACATAATACGTATAACTTGATAGGAGATAAAGTCATATAACGTAACTCGGAGATAATATTTGATACTGAAATATATATATATATATATATATATAGTGTTATAACTGCATTGGGATATAAGTTTAGGATTATATTTTGTATTGGAATTTTATTTGAAATTAAACAGAAATCATAGTAATCGTGACGTGTGATCATCAGCCAAAAAAAAAAAAAAAAAAATTCACACAACTATTCCCTCTAAATGTTTCAAAGGTTCATTTTGAAACATTTAGTTTCAAAATGAACTATTTTTGAAAAAAAGTTTCAAAAATATATATATTTTTGGTCAGTGTGTATGTAAATTTGCTATCAGACTAACACTGATAGTATTAGTAGTTAAAGATGATGCAAGGAAGCCAGCTTATACAGAATAAGCCAAAAAAAAATTCCATATCATCTGGCCATTCCTTCTAGTAATTTATTTAATCCTTCCTCAAATTTATTGAAATTATCCACTTCTACAACAATCAATCAATTCCAGAGAGTAAGTGATTGTTTGTTCCACAATCACTCTGTCTGAAAGGAAATTTTTTCATATGTATCCTATAACCATCCTTTTTCAATTAAAATTTATGCCCATTTATGTGTATTGTCCAAGATTAGTTAAGAATACCATCAGTATTTAGCTTATTCAATCCATTTAAAATCTTGCACTTCAGTCAGGTCTCCTTGCAGGTGACTAGTTTCCAAGTGCTATAATTTGCAGACCTGAAGTATTTCTCGGAAGGATATCCTTTTGTGTCCCTTTCTGAACTTGTTGCTCTTCTCTGCAAACATTTCAACATCTATTTCCTTCCTAAAATGAGGTTTCTGGACTCAATATACAACCTAACCATGCCTTATACAATGGGATAATCATCTCCTTGTTCCTTCTAATAATATATTTCCAAGGAGGTATATTACTAATATTATGGACATATTAGTTATTGCTGTTCGAACAGCAATCAATAATATGTTCATAATGCATAGTGTGTATGTATCGTGGATCAGAAGTATGACCATAATTCACTGCTAAAACAGGAACTAAATATATGAGCTAGCAGATGGGACAATTCTGGGAAGGCAGGAGACTATACAATGCCAAACACTCTAAATTATGGTTGTGACCTCCCAACAGGTGTGATCATCAGTAAACTTATTTAATTCTTCAACTTGTGTAGCTATATGACCATAAGCTGTAGGGAAATTTTAGGCATATTTTATTCCAATTAAATGTCTAAGTTCACTAAATATGATGATTATATTTATTCAAAATCTAGTGCAAATTTTCATTAAAGTTACATACAAATGACAGCATACAAAATGAAATATGTAGGGTTTTTTTTTTTTTTTTGGAAAATGCCTTAAACAAATTCCTATTATAGGAATTGTGATTTTAAATTAAATGTTGCTGGAATTGATATTATGAAATGAACAGATAATGATTTTGACCATACCTTCCATATCTAGTAAGAACACCAGGAATACACATGGAAGTATAACATCCTCCAGAATATTGTTCTCCCATCCAGTTATATTCTTCGTAGTGTATAGGCTAAAAATGAACATGTTATAGAAAAAATAAGGCTTTTAAATAACAACAAGCATGCACAACAAATGGGTAATAGCATTTCAGAATAAATGAAAAGTTCATATAACTGTTCCCATAATGTAAGCAGTATTAACTATATGTTAGGACCTGCTAAGTGTGTAATTATCAGAGGGGATGGACAAGTGATGTGGGAATTTATTTTTTTAAATTTTTATTATTTTTTTTTAGCTGATGGTTTATCAGCTTGCTTTCTTGCAGCACATGCCACTACTGCTAATCAAGTATGCTTAAAAAAATTAACCCCTTCATAGTCATGTGAAATCATATGAGACTCTACCAAGTTTCAGGATAATTTTCATTCTATTCAATAAACTTATTGAATTTTTAATTCAAAACAGTGTCAAAAATTACCTTGCAAAGAATTTTGAATTACTTCTGAGTAAACATTCTGCTATCAACCTGTCCACAGGTGGAAAGGTCAACAGGAGAGGTTTATAGCAGACCATTCAGCACTGGTCAGTGCTGGATGACCCCTTCACCATTATCCTATAGGTTGTCAAATCCAAACAATGACTACACCTGAAACTGAGAGTGGAGCAAAATGGAAATTCACCAAAGGTGAATGGAAAAAATATGCCACTCATGTTTCACTTGATACAAAACTCATTCAGCCTCAACCCATAGACAATGTAAATAAACACATAACACAGCAGATAATAACAGCAGCCAATACTACAGTCATATGCAGGACACTGAAAACATACTACAAATTCATGTCAGACAATACCACAGTCATATGCAGGACACTGAAAACGTACTAACAATTCGTGAGTCTAGTGTCAGACAATGTTAACTACAAAATCATTTTGTAGTAAACATTTTTGTAATTAACCAAGAAAAAGAGTCACCTGACATTTTCTTGGTTTATCAGAAAGTGCTTATAGCCCAAGCTAACTTGTAAACTACTAGAGAAATACATTTCTATGACATATGTACTGTTATTTGTATGAAGTTAAATTAAAGTTGTATCAAAACAAAAATGCAATTTTGTAGTTAATGCTGTCTGACACTAAGCCCTCGGATTGGTGGAATACAGAATGCACAAAAGCAAAAGAGGAAAAAAATAAAGCATGGAATTTATTCTGTAAATATCCTTATCGACTATAAAAGGATCTAGAACCAAAGCCCTCCAAGTAAGAAGAAAAGAGTCTTGGATTTGGTTTGTATCCACTATTACCAAAGACACTGATACCTGACTGATTTGGAAAACAATTAAAAAGCTCAGCGGAAAATCATCACCAACTCCTCTCCCAATCCTCAGTTGGAATGGACAGGATGTATCATCTCCCTAATAAATGCCGAATGCCTTTGCAGAAATGTTCATACAACTATCTGCATTGAAAGCATGTTATGAAACTTTCAAAAAAAAAAGCTAAAGAAATAGCACAGAGAGACAGAAAATAACCCTTGACACAGTTCACTCACTGCCATTTACAATGTCAGAATTGCAGGAATCTTTAAATAGCCTATCTAACAATGGTGCTGCTCCTGATGTAATATAATATATTGCATCGGGACCAGTGATATAACAGTTAAATGACAACTCTTTTTCCTTGCTGATTTTTTTTTAATTGGATTCTGAAAATTGCAACCCTATTTCCTGGTGGCACTCAGCTATTCTGACTTTCTGAATACCCGGAAAGGACAAAACACATCTACATAATTACCAACCAATCTCTCTGACTGGGTGTCTTGGCAAAACTTTAGAGAAAATGAACCATAACAGGTTTAAGTAGTATCTGGATAATTACCTTATACAATGGTCAGGCAAAATCAGTCCTTATTACTGATAGCAAAGTTCCTGTATATCATTGAAAAGACCCCGTGATCTGCTCTAGCAGCTTGTCTGCACTGCTCTGAAAACTTCACATCTAATTCTTCTTTGGAATCAGAGCTTCTTTAGACTCAGGGGAGGTACCCATAGACTGGAGATGTGCAAATGTAACCCCAATTCACAAAGGAGGATCAAAGGCTGACACAAGTAATTATAGACCTGTTAGTTTAACTTCTGTTCCAGGTAAATTAATGGAGGCACTGGTTAAAGAAGCACTGCAGGATCATCTAGACAAGAATTCAGTTATAGCTCAGACGCAGCATGGTTTTGTTAAGGGCAGGTCTTGCCTGACCAATTTGATTGGATACTATGATGTAGTCACAAAAGAACTGGATGCAGGGAATAACTTTGATATTATATATTTGGATCTTAGAAAGGCTTTTGATACTGTTGCACATGGAAGACTGCTGCACAAATTGGAGCAGTGTGGCATTGGAGGCAAATTGCTGCTATGGATAAGGGGATGGTTGAGTGGCAGAAGACAGAGAGTGGTAATCAATGGACACTGCTCAACGTGGACTAATGTTATTAGTGGAGTTCCTCAGGGTTCAGTGTTGGGTCCGTTGTTGTTTTCGGTGTTTATGAATGATATTGATGATGGGATATCAAGTTTAATGTCTAAGTTTGCAGATGATACAAAGGTTGGCAGGGTCGTTAAGGACACTACTGACGCTATGCTGCTGCAACAGGATCTGGAAAGGTTGAACAGATGGGCTGAGAGGTGGCAAATGAAGTTTAACATTGACAAATGTAAAGTACTACATATGGGTAACAGTAACCCCAGAGCAATGTATCAACTCTGCGGTACTACACTGACAGTGGTGGAGAATGAAAAGGACCTGGGGGTAATTGTGCAGGCAGATATGAAGTTCTCTGAGCAGTGCAGACGAGCTGCAAGAGTAGCTCATGGTGTCTTGTCAATGATATACAGGAATTTTTCTAGCAGGGATAAGGAGGTGATTATTCCCTTGTATAAGGCAATGGTTAGGCCACATCTTGAGTACTGTATACAGGTCTGGAGGCCTCATTTCAAGAAGGATGTAGAGCTGCTGGAACGGGTACAGAGAAGGGCAACAAGATTAGTAAATGGAACAAAGGGTTGCTCTTACGAAGAAAGGCTTAAGTTTTGCAAATTACAGAGTCTGGAGACTAGGCACCGGCGAGGTGATCTGATAGAGGTGTATAAGGCTTTGAATGGTTTGAGCATGCTCAATGCCAATGGGATTCTTCATCTTTCTCAGAATAATCACCTCAGAGGGCATAAATTCAAATTGAGGAAGGACGGATGTCGGATAGATGTGCGGAAATTTGCCTTTGGCCAGCGGGTGGTTGGTTGGTGGAACCGACTTCCATCACTTGTTGTTGAAGTTGATAGCCTAAACAAATTTAAAGCTCAACTGGACAGGTATTTCGAACGAACGGAGGGGTGAAATGGGAGAGGGTTTTTTTTTTTTTTTTTTTTTGGCTGATGCTGAATAAGCTTGCTTTCTTGCATCATATGCCTCTACTAATGCTAATGCTAATTGCACAATTACCCCAAGTCTTTTTCATTCTTCAACATCCTGAGTGTAGTAACTGCACAGTTGGTACATTACTCTGGGGTTATTGCTACCCATATGCAGTACTTTGCATTTGTCAACGTTAAAGTTCAGTTTCCGCTTCAGAGCCATCTACCAAACTTTTCTAGATCCTGTTGCAGTAGTGTGCTGTCGTTAACAACCCTGCCAACCTTCGTATCATCTGCAAACTTGGACATTAAGCCTGACATACCTTTGTCAATATCATTTATAAATATATAAAACAGCAATGGGGCCGACCGGGCTAGCCGGGTGGGTAAAGTGCCTGCCTGGCAACCCAAAGGTCGCGGGTTCGAATCCCGCCTCAGGCTTGGATCAAAGTACTGCAAAAAAAACCTTGGGAGGTGCATTATGGCCACAGAAGCCGATGTGCCAACAACTACCAAAAAAAAAAAAAAAAAAACAGCAGTGGGCCCAACACAATGCTATGGGGAACTGCACTAATAACATCAGTCCACAAAGAGAAGTGTCCATTGATTACCAGTATCTGTCTTCTCCCACTCAACCATCCTTTTATCCATTGTAGCAACTTGCCCTTAATGCCATACTGCTCCAATTTGTACAGTAGTCTTCCATGTGCAACAGTATCAAAAGCTTTCCTGAAATCCAAGTATATGATATCAAAATTATTTTTTGAATCCAGTTCCTTTGTAACCACATAATAGTATCCAATCAAATTGGTCAGACAAGATTTCCCCTTAACAAATCCATGCTGTGTCTGAACTATAACTACAGTTTTTCCTGGATGATCCTGCATTGCTTCTTTAACCACTAACTCCATTATTTTCCCTGGAACAGAAGTTAAACTAACTGGTCTATAATTGCTCATGTCACCCTTTGTGAATTGGGGATACATTTGCAATTTCCAGTTTGTGGGAATCTCCCCTGAATCCAAGGATGCTCTCATAATTATGGCTAAGGGTTTGCTTACTTCCTTTGCTGGCTCACTTAATATAACTGGATAGATCCCATCCACTCTAGGTGGCTTCTTCATGTTTAACTTTAATAATTTCTCCTTCACTTTTCTCTCATTGATTACAAAAGCATTTAGCTCCCTATTAGAGTTTGATAAACTTCTGGTTTACACTTTCCTACAGACCTCATGTGTAAATGTAGATGCAAAATACTCATTCAGTTTGTCAGCTACCTCAGCAGGTTCATCAATAATCAAACTGTTGATGTCAAGTGGACCAATCTGATTCATTCCTTTCCTTCTAGAGTTTACATAAGTAAATAAATCTTTACTGTTTTTCTTTGCATTGTATGCCAAAGTTTCCTCATAATCTGCCTAATGATCTTTGTGACTTGATTACAAACAAGATTATATTTACCATATGCTTCTTTGTCACCTGATAATTTATATGCATCCCATGCATTTTTCTTCTCTGCCACAAGTCTCATTAGATATTAATTTAGTTCTAAACCTTGAACAATATTTCTTAGTTGGAACGAAAAGCCTAGTAGCTTCCAAGTTCTGGTTTCCAGGACACACTAGAATTTCCAGAAATAGAAATGCAAATCAAGCCATCAAACACCCAGTCAGCAGTGCTTACACACAAGCACAGGTTCTATATTCAGACTACAAACCCCTCATCCAACGAGCATGACACAATCAATGGAAGCAACTATGGTAATCTCAGACTAACAAATCTTTACGGATTAAACATGAACTTTTAAAATTGAATATCTTTTAAGGAGAATAAAAAGTTTGTATAAAGATAGCAGATCTGCGGTAAAGGTTGTGGACAATTTGGATTGAAAATTGGAGCAGTATGGCATTAACAGCAAGTTGGTACAATGGATAAAAGGATGGTAGGAGAAGACAGAGTGGTAATCAATGGACACTGCTCTTCATGGACTGTTATTAGTGGAGTCCTCCAGTATTTGGTGTTGGGCCCATTGTTGTTTTGTATATTTATCAATGATATTAGTATATCAGACTTAAATGTCCAAGTTTGCAGATGATACAAAGGTCGGGGATTGTTAATGACACTATGCTATTCCAACAGGACCTAGAAAAGTTGGGCAGATGGACTGAGAAGTGGCAACTGAAGTTTAACATTGACAAATGCAAAGTACTGCATATGAGTAGCAGTAACCTGAGAGAAACATACCAACTGTGTAGTACTACACTCAGGGTGGTAGAGAATGAAAAAGACCATTGTGCAGTCAGACATTAAGTTTTCTGAACAGTGCAGACAGGCTTCCAGAGCAAGTCACGGGGTGTTGTCAATGATATACAGGAATATTGATAGTAGGGAAAAGGAAGTAATTATCCCTTTGTACAATGGTCAGGCCATACCTTGAGTACTGCGTACAGGTCTGGAAGCCTCATTTTAGGAAGGATGTACAGTTCCTAGAATGAGTACAGAGGAGGGCAACAAAACTGGTGAGGGGGAACAAAGGGTTGTTGTTACAAAGATAGGCTTAAGTTCTGCAAATTGCAGTGTCTGGAGACTAGGCACCTGTGAGGTGATCTGATTGAAGTGTATAATGCCTTGAATGGTTTGAACAAGCTCAGTGCTGATGGGATTCTTCTTCTTGCTCAGATTATGAACCTGGTGGGGCATAAATTCAAATTGAGGAAAGACAGTTGTAGAATAGATGTGTGGAAATTTGCCTTTAGCCAACAGGTGGTTGATTTCTGGAAAAAAACTTTCATCTGTTGTTATGGAAGTTGATAGCTTAAATAATTTCAAGGAAGAAGCAGAAAAACGTTTTGAGCAAATGGATGGGTGAAATGGGAAGGTTTTTTTTTTTTTTTTTGGCTGATGCTGTATAAGCTTGCATCCTTGCATCACATGCCTCTGCTAATGCTAAAAAGTTATGAAAGTTGGAAGAGAAAAGGAAAATTTAGTGTAGACTAAATAATCAAAAAGTGGAATGGGCTAGTAAATTCTTATGTACCTGGGGACAGTCTATAACGAAGATGGAAGATCATACATAGAAATAAAGAACAGAAAGTAAACTAGAAAGTCTGTTAAAAGAAATTCATTTGAAACAAAAGGGAAATATTACATGTTTATTACACAGTTTTTAAGCCTATTTAATTTATGCATTGGAGAGCTGGGTAAGATATAAAGGGTGATCAAAATTTAGAATATTTAGAAATGAGAGTTTTAAGAAAAACAGATGGAAGCAATGGCAAGGCCATATTAAAACTGAGGAAATAAGAAGAAACCTTATGATTGGCAACTCTCCAATTAAAGGTAAGCAAGCAAATTTAAGATGGTATGTAAGAAATTGTGTGAGATTTTTCAAACGGATACGTGATACAAAAGTAAATTGTAATAAGCCTAGAGGCAGAACAACAGGAAAGTGGATTGGTTTCAAGCATGCATTGGAGGAAACTAACAGAAAATTGGATAGAATGGAGTAAAATTGTGAATGTATAGCTGATAGTCCATTAGGACTGGTTTGTACTAAAAGAATGACCTACAGGTCCTACTGGTATACAAGATTTGGGTGATGATGTTAATTTATACTTACATGTAAAGCTGCATCTGTTCCTAAAACCTTGGCATAACTTTCACAAACAAGCCTCATTCTTTCATCTTTGGTGAGGTGAGAAAGTTGTCGCAATTTATCAGCTACAATAAAACTGAAAAATAATTTCGTACTCTATTTTCAAATAAACTCATTTTATCACTTTATCTCTACAAAATGAATATAAGTCAATTTTTTTAATGGAGTTTTTCTCTTTCAACAGAAATTCTCTATCCTTGTTTCAATATAAAGTTGGTCTAAAGTTATATATATATAAGTTTGTGGAGAATTATTATAAAATACTTGAAAAAAAAGTCACTGTTTCCTCAGAAAAGGGTGTTTCTTAATTATTTTCTAATGCTAATTACAAAAATAATTTTTGTTTGTTTCCATCACATCAGGTTTCTTAAAAAAATCACAAAATAAATTAGATTTTTAACAAATTTTATTAATTTTGGCAGAATTTATGCACTTAAATTATAAAATAGTGCTACTTTTATATTTAAATACATGTTGAAGTACTATTAAAAAGGACAGTTGGGGTAAAAAGTCCACTAAACATGCCTCTCATTTTAAAAACTGATCTACAACGGGTCAAATTTTTATTTCCTTTTCTTGCAAATCCTTCTATTTTGCAGTCCGTCTTCAGCATCCAGCAATAGTCAGCCATCATGTTGACATTCCACCACCTCTAGTACCTCATCTCCATGTCTTTAATGTCCTGGTGAAACCTCTCACCCTGTTCTTCATTAACACTTCCTAGATTTTCTGGGAAGTAGTCGATGTGGGATTAAAAAATGTATATTGACACTCATGTTGTAGCCCAGCTTCTTGAAATTTTCCAACATATTTTCAACTATATTTTTCTAGTCTGGATCTTTGTTGTTAGCTAAGAAGTTCTTAATAACAGACCTGAAGCTAATTCATGCCTCTCTTTTTCTTTTATTCACAGTTCCTCAAAATCTCGATCTCTCATCAGTTTGCAAATTTGAGGTCCAAAAAAAATACGTTGTTTTAGCTTCTTTTGGGTGATCAATGAGAATTTAATACAAAGGTAGTTGAAGCAGGGACCTTCTTGAGGTAAAGCTTTCACAAAACGTTTCATCAAACACAGTTTGATGTGCAAGGATGGAAGACAGACAGTTTTAGGGTCTACCAGTAGTTTATGAACTATGTTCTTTGATCCAGGCAACAAACTGCCCCTCTCTGTTCAGACTTTGATATCCCAGTGCTTATTACTTGCCCAAATGTCCCACTCATGCAAAAAGAAGGGCATTTTTGTGTAGCCAGATTGCTATCCAAGTAACATGCCAATCATGTTAAAGTCAACACAGACCAACCAACCATGTTCTTCATACTTAATATTTGTCAACATCTTCAAGTTCTCGTGTGTTTCTTTCATATACACAGAGTGAGCTACAGAAACTGATCCATATTTATTTCCATTGTGGAGCAACACACCTTTAAGACTCCTTTTTAATGAGTCAATAAAAAATCTCCACTGTGTAGGAGTGTAAATAATTCCTGAATAGTTCATTAAGTCATTTATATTATTGCAAAAATCCACAGAATCGTGCTCAAAAAAGTAGGGGAGTAGTTCTTGTTCTCTGTGTCTGTATCATGAAAAAATTGTCCCATGTGCTAGAAGATTTTCTGACTAAAGCCTAGAACCAAGGAGTTCTCCAGATTTTGTTGGTAAATTTAAATCTCTTACCAGATCATTGAGTTCATGCTGTGAAAACAGTTGGCTGGACTCAATATCTGCAGGCATGTAGACTTCAGTTTCATCTTCAGAAGCTTCACTTTCAGCACACTCTGCTGCTACATTCTCCAATAAAAGTGGAGGCATGGAATTACCAGGGCAACTCCATGTGGGACTAGTCTAATGGTAAATGGAAAATTAGCATTAACATTAGTAGAGGCATATGATACAAGAAAGCTTATGCAGTATCAGTCAAAAAAAAACCACTCCCATTTCACCCCTTCGTTCATTCCATATACCTGTCCAGCTCAGCCTTAAATTTATTTAGGTTATCAACTTCCACAACAAAAGATGGAAGACTGTTCCACCATTCAAACACCTGCTGGCCAAACGCAAACTTCCGCACATCTATCCTACAAATGTCTTTCCTCAATTTGAATTTATGCCCTCTCAGGCGATTATTCTGAGAAAGAGAAAAATCCCATCAGCATTGAGCATGCTGATGGGATTTTTCAAGACTTTATACAACTCAATCAGATCACCTTGCAGGTGCCTAGTCTCCAGACACTATAATCTGCAGCACATAAGCCTTTCTTCGTAAGAGCAACCCTTCATTCCATTCAGTAATCTTGTTGCCCTTCTCTGTACTCGTTCCAACAGCTCTACATCCTTCTTAAAATGAGGCCTCCAGCCCTGTATACAACTCAAGGTGTGGCTTGACCGTTGCCTTATACAAGGGGATAATCACCTCCTTATCCCTGCTAGAAAAATTCCTGTATATCATTGACAAGCCACCATGAGCTACTCTTTCAGACCATCTGCACTGCTCAGAAAACTTCATATCTGCCTGCACAATTATCCCGAGGTCCTTTTCATTCTCTACCACTGTCAGTGTAGTACCACAGAGTTGATACGTTACTCTGGGGTTATTGCTTCCCATATGAAGTACTTTACATTTGTCAATGTTAAACTTCACTTGCCACCTCTCAGCTCATCTGCTCAACTTTTCTAGATCATGTTGCACCAGCGTACTGTCATTAGTGTCCTTAACAATCCTGCCAACCTTCATATCATCTGCAAACTTGGACATTAAGCCTGATATACATTATCAATATCATTTATAAATACAGAAAACAACAATGGACCCAACACTGAACCCTGAGGGACTTCACTAATAACATTAGTCCACAAAGAGCGGTGTCCATTGATTTCCACTCTCTGTCTTCTCCCTTTATCCATAGCAGCAATTTGCTTCCAATGCCACACTGCTCCAATTTGTGCAGCAGTCTTCCATATGCAACAGTATCAAAGGCCTTTCTAAAATCCAAATATATGATATCAAAGTTATTCCCTGCATCCAGTTCCTTTATGACCACATCATAGTTTCCAATCGAATTGGTATGACAAGACTTCCCTTTAACAAAACCATGCTGTGTCCGAGCTATGACTAAAGTCTTTTCTAAATGATCCTTCAGTGCTTTTTTAATCAATGCCTCCATTAATTTTCCTGGAACAGAAGTTAAACTAACTGGTCTATAATTACTTGTGTCGCCATTTGATCTTCCTTTGTGAATTGAGGTCACATTTGCACATCTTCAGTCCATAGGTACCTCCCCTGAGTCCAATGAAGCTCTCATAATTATGGCTAAGTGTTTACTTACTTCCTTTGCTGTCTCCTTTAATATAACTGGATAGATCTCATCCACTCAAGGTGCTTTTTTTATGTTTATCTTCAACAATTTCTCCTCCACTTTCCTCTCAGTTATTACAAAATCGTCTAGATCAATGTCAGAGTTTAATTTACCTCTGGCATTCTCCTCCCTGAATAACTCCTCAGGTGTGAATGTAGATGAAAAATACTCATTAAGCTTGTTAACCACCTGAGCAGGATCATCAACAGTTGAACCATCAATATCCAGTGGATCAATCTGATTCATCCCTTTCCTTCTAGAGTTTACATAGGAAAGAACTCTTTTCTGTTTTTCTTTTCATCCTTTGCCAAAGACTTCTCATAATCTGCCTTTGCCTGCCTAATCTCCTTTGTGACTTGGGTACAGACCAGCTTATATCTATCATAGGCTTCCATGTCACCCATTAATTTATATGTATCCCATTCATTTTTCTTCTCTGCCATATGTCTCATTAGTTAATCTGACATCCATTTAGGCCTAAATCTTGAACAATATTTCTTTGTTGATATGTAAAGCCTGGTAGCTACCAAGATTAATTCTTTGAATGCTTCCCATTTTGAATTTTGTTGTTGGTAACATCATCAGTTGGTCCCACCGTACAGAATTTAAATACTGTCTCAGACCTCCATAGTTCCCTTTACGAAAGCAATAACCCTTTCCTGTACTCCTGATGGTAGTTACCTCTTTGAGTAATTCCCACTTCAGCACACTGTGATCACTGCCAACTAGTGGTTCCTTTATCTTCAGATTCTTAATGCATGAAGAATCACTGCTGATAATCAAATCAAGAGTATTACTCCCTCTAGTTGCCTCCCGAACATGCTGATGTAGAAAACAATCATCCAATAAATCCACAAAAGCCCTGCTAGTGTGTGAGTAACCAGCCCCCAAATTCCAGTCAATACGTGGGAAATTAAAATCCCCCATTATAAGACTCTCCGATTTACTGGCAAATTCTATTTCCCTGTACAGTTTTTATTATATTCATCAGAGTCATTAGGCCTATAGAACACACCTACTCTCAATTTTGATCTCCCAGTGCTTATGTCACACCAAACTGACTCGACACTGCACTGTCCAGTGATGTCGACTGGCTTCACTTCCTTGGATTTTATGTATTTCTTAACTAATAGCATAATCCCCTCTTCCTTTCGTATCCTGTCTATTCTTCCTGTACACGTTGTACTCCCCAAATTCCAGTTCTGCATTCCTTATATTTGTGTGACACGATGTCTCTGATATCCCAACAATATCTGCCTTTGATGTTTTGACTAACACCTCAAATTCATCAAATTTATTTACCAAACTCCTGGCATTGGTGTACACATAAGTATTCTTATTCTTAGCTACCCTAACACAACCCATGTGTTAACTTGTACTGCAGTGACTCTCAGCAGTCCCTGAAACCCCCTGCATCTTGTTTTCCTGGCTACTGCTCATTCCAATAGAAGCAGTGCAAGAATCAGTTTCACCTCTGCTAGCGGCTACTGTTAATCTATTAGTCTGTGTATCCCCCCAAGCTAGCAGTTTTCCGACCCACCTAACACTGCCTCAATAGCATCAGCAAATATTCTTACACCTCTATTTAAGTGTATCCCATCGTTGTAGAAGCAGTCTCTCCTGTTAACAAGCACAGACCAGGCTGAGAAAAATTCTACCCCTTGAGCCTAGCACAATCTCTCCAGGGGCACCTCCATAGCCAGGCGGGCAGGAGTAGCAGTGCGTAGCACACACTTCTTGATTAGACCTGGGTTTGAGCCCATGCCCACAAAATACGGAGGATGTGGAAAGGTCAGAGAATGACCACCACATATCCCCGGGGTAATATGGCCTTAGTTGTTAATGCTCCTAAAATCCAGATAACAAACAATCTCTCCAGGGCCGAATTGATTGACAAGGCTCTCGTCATATACTCCCTCCTATCGTGTCTGGGCAGAATTGCCGACATTTCAAATTCAACCCTGATTCATGGCTTTTTTTTTCAACTGTGACCTGTACTTGTTAAGTAATTCCGCGATCTCCTACTCTTAATATCATTAATGCCAACGTGTACAACAGTAACCCCTTTTGTGCCCTTAAAAGATAATATCTGCTCTACAGTGTCATCAACTTTTGCCTCTGGAAGACATACTCTGGTCCTGTTCCACCTATCCTTTTTACACAATATGTTCCCTGATTCCCTGACAAGAGTCACAGACAATGACTATTTCCTGTGGGACCAGCGCATTCTGTCTTTGGGGGTTGCCGCTCTGTTGTGTGATGATCAAGTACAAGCTCTGGCATTGATGTGGGCAGCTGAGAGCTTGATGGGTTCCTCAATTTAGATCCTTCGAGGGCATCCACCCTGTGCTTCAAGCTCTCATATAGGCCCTTAACAATGCTGAGTTGTCACCTGATTTCCTTACATCTTGCACACACAAAGACCCTTTGAAATATAATGTCCCATACCTGATTGCTCTACAAACATCAAACAAGCAGTGCATTTTAAAAGGCTGTGATTAAGTGGTTTTTTGTTCTTCATTAGCTTTGTGCAGTCTTCTACTTGATGCTGAGTCTGCTGACGAGGCTAGTAGGAGCCAGATGTGTTCAAAGCCGCTAAGTGGATTTTTCTTATTTTTTGATTTGAAATTATTGTTTTTCTAAAACTTTTGATTTAAATTTAGTAGTATAGCATTATTTTGTGATTTTCTGATTAATCTGGTGTATTTATTCTTTACTTGGCTTTGTAATTGCATAAAAGTATCGGTAAGGGTATCAAATCCATGTGTTACAAGTTGCAACTCCGCTGAACGAGAAGATTTTTAGCCATATCTAGCCGCTTTATTGAATATTTTTTACATCAAATTATTTTCTGTAAGTAGCTTATAGACCTAGTAAGGATTGTTAGTTATTCTGAATTGAGACAGCGAGATTTGAAAGTTAATTAATACTTAAGTGTCCGTAGATTTACTGTTCTTAACTTGCCTCCTTTGTCATACGATACGTTATATACCAAACTAGATAGCGTTAGTATAGTATAGGTTATAATATTGTCAGTTGATCGGTAGAATCTATTAAACTTGTTGAACTTCATTGTCAATTAAATTGTACTTTTAACTAAATACATATAACAACTTAGATTACAAACATACACCCCCAGGGGCTCACATCTAGTGAGTATGGGCTTGGCACACCCAGGGTCCTGAGCTGGATATCATCATTCTTCTCTTTCTTGGTGATTCCCTTCTACTTCTCTCTCTCTCTCTCTCACTCAGGGTAACTCGGGAATTTTTTTTTTTTTTTTTTGGCTGGTGCAGCATAAGCCTCAGGCTTCCTTGCACTATATGGCTAGTAGTAATAATAACATAATTAATTATTACATAACTGATACGGAAGTTATATAAAGGGAACTTGTAGTAATACTTGACACTGAAAAATATATATACCGTTATAACTATGTTGGGATACAAGTTTAGGGTTATAATTTTGAACCGAAATTGAAATTTTATTGAAATTAATAGAAATCATGACTCAGACCAGAGCAGCAAAGCAAAAGGCTCAAGCTAATGGAAGTGCTGTGGCTCAGAGGAGAACTGAGGGGGGGGGGGCAGTTGCAGTCTGAATCACATTCTTTTAAAATGCACTGCTTGCATGATGTTTGTGGAGCATTTAGGTACGGGACATGATATTGCATTGGGGAATGTCTTTGTGTGTGCGCGATGCAAGGAGTGTATCAAAATCAGGCAACAACTCATATAGGCCCATAACGTTGTTATGGGCCTATATGAGAGATTGAAGGACAGGGTGGATACCCTCGAAGGATTAAAAGTGAGGGGCCCATCAAGCTCTCAGCTGCCCACACAAATGCCAGAGCTTGCACTTGGCCATCACGCAACACAGTGGCAACCCCCAATGCAGAATGTGCTGGTCCCACAGGAACTAGTAGTTGTTGGTGACTATTGTCAGGGAAACGGAGAACATGCTTTGTAAAAAAGGATAGGTGGAACAGGACCAAGGTATGTCTGCCAGGGGCAAAGTTTGATGACGTTGTAAAGTGGATATCATCTTTTAAGGGCACAAAAGGTGATATAGTTGTACACGTTGGCACTAATGATATCAAGAGTAGGAGACCAGCAGAATTACTTAACAAGTACAGGTCACTGTTGAAAAAAAGCCGTGAATTAGGGTTGAATTTGAAAGTGTCTGCAATTCTGCCCAGACACGATAGGAGAGAGTATATGATGAGAGCCTTGTCGATCAATTCAGCCCTGGAAAGATTGTGCAAGGCTCAAGGTGTAGAATTTTTTTCAGCCTGGACTGTACTTGTTAACAGGAGAGACTGCTTATACAGGGATGGGATCCACTTAAAAAGAAAGGGTGCAAGAATATTTGATGAAGCTATAAAGGCAGTGTTAGGTGGGTCGGAAAACTGCTAGCTTGGGGGGAGACAAAGACTAATAGATTAACAGTAGCCACTGGCAGAGGTTAAACAGATCCTTGCACTGCTTCTATTGGAATGAACAGAAGCCTGAAAAACAAGATGCAGGATATTTCAGAGACTGCGGGGAGTAATTGCAGTACAAGTAAACACATGGGTTGTGTTAGGGTAGAAGAATAGGAACAAGTGCATGTATACTTGCGTGCACACTAGTGCTAGGAGTTTGGTAAATAAATTTGATGAATTTGAGGTATTGCTCAAAGCATCAAAGGCGGATATTGTTGGAATAGCAGAGATGTGGTGTCACACAGATATAAGGAATGCAGAACTGGAATTTGGGGAGTACAACATCTACAGAAAGGATAGGAAGGGAGGAGGGGTTATGCTTTGAGTTAAGAAACACATAAAATCCAAGGAAGTGAAGCCAGTCAACATCACTGGACAGTGCAGTGTCGAGTCAGTTTGGTGTGACATAAGCATTGGGAGATCAAAATTGAGAGGAGGAGTGTACTATAGGCCTAATGACTCTGATGAGTATAATAAGAAATTGTACAGGGAAATAGTGGACCAGTAAATCAGAGAGTCTTATAATGGGGGACTTTAATTTCCCAGATATTGACTGGAATTTGGGGGCTGGTCACTCACACACTAGCAAGGCTTTTTTGCATTTATTGGATGATTGTTTTCTATATCAGCATGTTCAGGAGGCAACTAGAGGGAGTAATACTCTTGATTTGATTATCAGTAGTGATTCTTCATGCATTAAGAATCTGCAGATAAATGAACCACTAGGTGGAAGTGAGCACAGTGTGTTGAAGTGGGATTTACTCAAAGAGGTAACTACCATTAGGGGTAAAGGGAAGGGTTATTGCTTTCGTAAACGTGACTACGATGGACTGAGACAGTATTTAAATTCCGTACGGTGGGACCAACTGATGATGTTACCAACAGCAAATTCAAAATGGGAAGCATTCAAAGAACATATCTTGGAAGCTACTAGGCTTTACATACCAACTAAGAAATATTGTTCAAAGTTTAGGCCTAAGTGGATGTCAGATGAACTAATGAGACATATGGCAGAGAAAAAAAATGCATGGTATACGTACAAATTAACATGTGACACAGAAGCCTATGATAGATACAAGTTGATCTGTAACCAAGTTACAAAGGAGGTTAGGCGGGCGAAGGCAGATTACGAGAAATCTTTGGCAAGGGATGTAAAGAAAAACAGCAAAGAGTTCTTTACTTATGTAAACTCTAGAAGGAAGGGGATGAATCAGATTGGTCCACTTGATATTGATGGGTCAACTGTTGATGATCCTGCTCAGGTAGCCAACAAACTAAATGAATATTTTCCATCGTCATTCACACATGAGGAGTTATTCAGCGAGGGGAATGCCAGAGGTGTATTCAACTCTGGCAGTAAGCTAGAGAATCTTGTAATAACTGTGAGTAAAGTGGAGGAGAAATTGTTGAAGATAAAGACAAGAAAGGCACCTGGGGTGGATGGGATCTATCCAGTTATATTAAAGGAGGCAGCAAAGGAAGTAAGCAAACCCTTAGCCATAATTATGAGAGCTTCCTTGGACTCAGAGGAGGTACCACAGACTGGACATGTGCAAATGTGACCCCAATTCACAAAGGAGGATCAAAAGCTGACACAAGTAATTATAGACCTGTGAGTTTAACTTCTGTTACAGGAAAATTAATGGAGGCACTGGATAAAGAAGCACTGCAGGATCATCAAGACAAGACTTCAGTTATAGCTCGGACACAGCATGGTTTTGTTAAGGGGAAGTCTTGCCTGACCAATTTGATTGGATACTATGATGCAGTCACAAAAGAACTGGATGCAGGGAATAACTTTGATATTATATATTTGGATCTTAGAAAGGCTTTTGATACTGTTGCACATGGAAGACTGCTGCACAAATTGGAGCAGTGTGGCATTGGAAGCAAATTGCTGCTATGGATAAAGGGGTGGTTGAGGGGGAGAAGACAGAGTGGTAATCAATAGACACTACTCATCGTGGACTAATGTTATTAGTGGAGTCCCTCAAGGTTCAGTGTTGGGTCCATTTTTGTTTTCTGTATTTATAAAAGATATTTATGATGGTATATCAAGCTTAATGTCCAAGTTTGCAGACGATACAAAGGTCGGCAGGGTTGTGAAGTACACTACTGACACTATGCTGCTCTAACAGGATCTGGAAAGGTTGAGCAGATGGGCTGAGAGGTGGCAAATGAAGTTTAACATTGACAAATGTAAAGTACTACATATGGGAAATAGCAACGTATTCAACTCTGTGGTACTACACTGACAGTGGTAGAGAATGAAAAGGACCTGGGGGTAATTGTGCAGGCAGATATGAAGTTTTGTGACCAGTGCAGATGGACTGCAAGTGTAGCTCATGGTGTCTTATCAATGATATACTGGAATTTTTCTAGCAGGGATAGGGAGGTGATTATTCCCTTGTATAAGGCAATGGTCAGGACACACCTTGAGTACTGTATACAGGTCTGGAGGCTTCATTTCAAGAAGGATGTAGAACTGTTGGAACAAGTACAGAGAAGGGCACAAGATTAGTGAATGGAACAAAGGGGTGCTCTTACGAAGAAAGGCTTAAGTTTCGCAGATTAGTGTCTGGAGACTAGGCACCAGCGAGGTGATCTGATAGAGGTGTATAAAGCCTTGAATGGTTTGAGCATGCTCAATGCTGATGGGATTCTTCCTCTTGCTCAGAATAATCACCTGAGAGGGCATAAATTCAAATTGAGGAAAGACAGATGTAGGATAGATGTGCGGGTGGTTGGTTGGTGGAACAGACTTCCATCCCTTGTCGTGGAAGTTGATAGCCTAAATAAGTTTAAGGTTCAGCTGGACAGGTATTTCGACCGAACAGAGGGGTGAAGTGAAAGTGGTTTTTTTTTTTTTTTTTGGCTGATTGATGCTGCATTAGCTTGCTTTCTTGCATCAAATGCCTCTACTAATGCTAATGTGAAAAGGCTCTGATTGAGTGGTTTTTTGTTCTTCATTAGCTTTGTGCAGTCTTGTACTTTATCTTTTGTAATTTCTATCTTCCCTTTCTCCACTGGTAGAGGGGTAATTACGTTCGTTCTGATATTGAGGTCGTTTTACGTTAAGGAGATTATCATAATGCCATTCCCATGTTGGCATATCAATAAAATTTTTATTTTATTGAAATTCATTTGTTTTCAGTGCTCTCAAGCTTTGGATGATTGTGTTCCTCCTAGTGAGCTGTCTATTTCTTGGCATCCTTTCTCCCATGCAGCATTTTGGATTCAGCAATTTTCTGTTTAACTGCTCTATTAAACCTTTTGTATTCTTCTCTATTTTCCTGATTTCTATCCATTAACCATTTCTTATAGGCTCTTTTATTTTCTTTCACCAACCCAGCTACGTCTTTGTTCCACCAATACTGTTGTTTATATTTGTTATCCATTTGGCCTAGTGCTTTGTTAACTGCCTTGTGTATGGTGGTTTTAATGCTGTCATACAAGATATTCACCTCTTCTATTTCTTCAATGTGAGAGAGATAGTTCTGAAGTCTTCTCTGGTAAAGATCGTTAACATTGTCATGAGATAGCATTAGTTGAGGCATATGATGCAAGAATGAGATATACAGCATCAGCCAAAAAAAAAAAAAAAAACTTCCCATTTCACCCATCCAGTCACTCCAAATGTTTCTCCAGTTAAGCCTTAAATTTATTTAAGCTGTCAACTTCTACAACAGATGGAAGTCTGTTCCAGCAATCAGCTACCTGCTGACTAAAGGCAAACTTCTGCACATCTATTCTAAAACTGTCTTTCCTCAATTTGAATATATATCCCCTTAGGTTCTTAATCTCAGCAAGTAGAAGTATTCCATCAGCATTAAGCCTGCTAAAACCATTCAAGGCCTTGTACACCTCAATCAGATCACCTTGCAGGTGCCTAGTCTCCAGATGCTGCAACTGACAGAATTTAAGCCTCTCCTGGTAAGAGAACACCTTTGTTCCTCTCACCAACCTTGTTGCCCTTTTCAGTAATCATTCTAGCAACTCTACATCCTTCCAAAAAGGAAGCCTCCAGACCTATATGCAGTACTCAGGTGTGCCCTGACCATTGCCTTATACAAAGGTATAATAACCTCCTTGTCTCTGCTAGCAAAATTCCTATATATCATTGGCAAAACTCCATGACTATTTCTGGCAGCCCATCTTCATTGTTCAGAGAACTTCATATCCGATTGCACAATTACCCCTAGGTCTTTTTCATTCCCCACCTCCCTGAGTGTAGTACCACACAGTTGGTACATTTCTCTTGTATTACTGCTACCCATAAGCAATATTTTGCATTTGTCAATATTAAATTTCAGTTGCCACTTCTCAGCCTATCTACCTATCTTTTCTAGATACTGTTGCAGTAGCATACTGTCTTTACTATCATTAACAACCCTGCCAACCTTTGTATCATCTGAAAACTTGGACATTAAGCCTGATATCGATATGATTAATGAATACACAAAATAGTAATGGGCCCAGCACTGAGCCCTGGGGTACTCCACTAATAACATTAGTCCACAAAGAGCAGTGTCCATTTGTTACCACTTTCTGCCGTCTCCCATGCAACCATCCCTTTATTCATTGCAGCAACTTTCTCTTAATGCCATACTACTCCAATTTGTACAGCAGTCTTCCATGGGCAACGGTATCAAAAGCGTTCCTGAAATCCAAGTATATGATATCAAAATTATTTTTTTGCATCCAGTTCCTTTATGACCACATTGTAGTATCCAATCAAATTGGCAGACAAGGCTTCCCGTTAACAAACCCATGCTGTGTCTGAGCTATTACTGCAGTCTTGTCTAGGTGATCCTGAATCACTTCTTTAACCAGTGACTCCATTATTTTCCCCGGAAAAGAAGTTAAACGAACAGGTCTATAATTAATTGTCAGCCTTTGAACCTTTGTGATTTGGGGATACATATGCACAACTCCAGTCCATGGTGACCTTCCCTGAATCTGAGGCTGCTCTTATAATTATTGCTGCCTCCTTCAATATAATGGATTTCATCTGTCCCAGGTGCCTTTTTTATGTTTAACTTCAACAATTTCTCCTCCAATTCGCGCTCCGTTATTACAAAATCATTTAGCTCCCTGTTAGAGTTTAGTAAACTTCTGTCTTCCCCTTCCTTATGGAATTCCTCATGTGTGAATGTAGATGCAAAATACTCATTCAGTTTGTCAGCTATCTGAGCAGGATCATCAACAGTCGACCCACCAACATCAAGTGGACCAATCTGATTCATCCCCTTCCTTCCAGAGTTTACATAATTAAAGAAGTCTTTGTTGTTTTTCTTTGCATCCTTTGCCTAGGATTTCTCATAATCAACCTTCACTTGCCTAACCTCCTTTATGACTTGATTACAGACTAGCTTATATCTTCCGTAGGCTTCTGTGTCACCTGCATAATTGATATACGTCCTACACATTTTTCTTCTCTGCTATGAACCTCATTAATTCCTCTGACATCGATTCAGGCCTAAATCTTGAACAGTATTTCTTAGTTGGTATGAAAAACCTAGAAGCTTCCAAGATTAATTCCCTGAAGGCCTCCCATTTAGAATTCACTGTTTTTAACATCATCAGTTGATCCCACTGTATAGAATTCAAAAACTGCCTGAGACCACTGTAATCACCTTTATGAAAACAAAAACCCTTCCCTTTACTCTTGATGATAGTTACATCTTTAAGTAAATCCCACATCAGTAGACTTTGATCACTGTCACCTAGTGGTTCCTTTATCTGCAAATTTCTAATAGATGAATCACCACTGCTGATAATCAGATCAAGTGTATTACCCCCTCTGGTTGCCCCTCGAACATGTTACTGTAAAAAACAATCCTCCAATAAATCCACAAAAGTCTTGCCAGCATGCGAGTGACCAGCCCACAAATTCCAGTCAATATCTGGAGAGTTAAAATCCCCCATTACAAGACATTCTGATTTACTGCCTCACTCTATTTCTCTGCACAATTGTTCATTGTACTCATCAGAGTAATTAGGCCTATAACACATTCCTACTATTATTTTCACTTTAGCAGTGTTTATGTCACGCCAAACTGATTCAACATTGCACTGTCCATCCATGTCGACTGGATGCACTTTGTTAGATTTTACGTGTTTCTTAACTAACAGCATAATCACTCCTCCCTTCCTACCCTGTCTATCCTTTCTGTACACACTGTTCTCCTCAAATTCCAATTCTGCACTGCTTATATCTGTGTGACACCATATCTCTGATATCCCAACAATATGTGCCTTTGATGCCTTGATCAGCATTAAAATTCATCAAATTTATTCACTATGCTTCTAGCATTGGTGTACATGCAAGTATACATGCACCTGTTCTTACTCTTAGTTACCCTAACACAGCCCATGTATTCATTTATTCCATGATGACTCACAGCAGCTCTTGAAGTCCCCTGCAACTTGCTCTCTAGGCTGCTGCTCGTTAAAATAGAAGCAATGCAAGAATCGCTTTTGCCTCTGCCTGCAGCTACTGTTAATCTTTTAGTCTGTGAATCTCCCCTAAGCTAGTAGTTTTCCGACTCACCTAACACTTCCTCGATAGCATCAGCAAATATTCTTGCATCCTTTCTATTTAAATGTACCCCATCCCTGTAGAAGCAGTCTCTCCTGTTAGCAAGCACAGACCATGCTGAAAAAAAATTCTCCCCCATGAGCCTTGCACAATCTCTCCAGGGCCGAATTGATTGACAAGGCTCTTATCATATACTCCCTCCTATCATGTCTGGGCAGAATTGCAGACACTTTCAAATTCAACCCTAGCTTGCTACATTTTTTCAACATTGACCTGTCCTTGTTAAGTAAATAAAGTAGTTCCAGTTTATAAGTAATATTTTCCTGCATTACCCTATTATCTTGAATGGTAGTATTAGATCTTATTTGATGCTTCTGGTATTTGAAAACTATATCTGCAATCACCAGGTAATGATCCAAATCACAGTTGACACCTCTCATTACCCTACTATCTTTTGTTCTCCATTCTGACTTCTGGCAAAAAAATTATATAGTAATGATTGATTTCTGCTCGAGGGATGGTCACTCTCATGTATATCTATGGATATTTTTGTGTTGAAAAAAAGTACTAAGAATTTTCAGGTGGCACTGCTTGCAGAGATCGATAAGCCTCTCACCACTGTCATTCCCAGTCTCCTCATGAAAATGTCCCACTACATCGTCATTCATTTTTGATCCTACTCATCCATTTAGATCTCCTGTCAAAAATATTTGTTGATTCTTCTTAACCAAATCCACTTGTTCATAAAGCATATGGTAGAACTTGTCCTTTTCAGCATTGGGCGCATCAGCTACAGGTGTGTATACTCCCAACAAAAGCATTTCCTGGCCATGTATGTTGATAATGATTGATGCATCTTTCATTAATTTGATCATAGCTCTTAACAAATTTTTCTAGTCTCTTACCCACTAAAACACCAATACCCGCTTTGGCTCTTTCTGATTTTTCAACCCCATTCCAGTAATGACCATAATCTAAAAATCTGTTCATTTCCTTTTTTCTTTGTCTCTGTCATGACAAGTATATTAAGGTTCATCTCTTTAGCTTCTACAACTATCTCTCGTGTCTTATGTGAGCTTCTGCAAACATGCTAAAATGCTAATGCCATGTACCAATACAAATCTTTCGTTTTCCTTTAAGTCCATCCAGCTTCTTTGTAACAGTGGTTACAATTTACCGCTATTTTTAGTGATAAAGTGTTTTTCCAAGTGCTGGCCAGATGCCTCAACCTGAGGGACAAGGGATGTGAGTCAAGATTACCTTCCCCTAGCCTTTGCTGATCTAACAGCTCTACTTGCAAGACAGCAAGTTGGCAATGCTTATAAGTCAGCATTTCCTTGCCTTGGCACAGAGATGTCATTGAGTTATTGTGGCATTTAAAAAAAAGAATGAACCTGCCACATTTCATCCCTCCCCATTCTCTTATCTCTGCTGTCTAGGTCTGGGACTGCTTATTGGTTATTTGCAGCTAACCCACCTATGGGCTATCTGCCACCTACTGTCTGGTAGCTGAGGCTTGTCCCAGAGAACATGTATCTAAATGTAAGGATTACCAAATTATCTAAAGTTTGTTTACAATATTTTAATAAAATATTGTAAACAAACTAAAATTCTAAAAAGAAATTCTAAAAACAGCTAAAAACGGCATCGTATTAGTTATATCTCATATTGTGAATACCTTCATAATGAGTTGCCATAATATTGCACTACTTTGAATAAGTAACACTTCATCAATGGAAAAGACTATTGTTATTTATTCTTGGTGGATACCACTACTCAGATGGCACCGTTTGAAAAATGGTATGGGATAAGATACTCTGTTATCCACATACTGACCCTATTAGACTTAGAAAAGCAAAAAAGATGTAGGAAAGTGATAGTAGGAGAGGAAGAAGAAATGCCATCAAAAGAGGAAAGGGACAATTACTCCTCATACTCACACCACTCATAAACTCCTCGATTAGGCAACACTTCCCCAGTAGAGAACATTGTTGTTACCTATTCTTGGAAACTTCAGGTAGCATCAGGTTTCCCCTGGTGACTGTTTCAGGGCTATTTGGCCTTTCATCGGTGGGTGGGTAGGTATCCTGGTGATACAATGATGACAAAACAGTTAGGAAGTATAACTCCACAATATGAGAGTTGCCTGATGAGGTATAAAGTGAATTAGATTAAAGTGCTTTAAGGGCTTAAGCCTTGGGCTGCAAAAGAATTACACAACATGCCAGTTTGTGCAAATGCAGCATATTAGTATGCAGCAATTCTAAAAAAAGCTAAAAAAGGCATCATTTTAGTTATATCTCATATTGTGAATACCTTCACGAATTCCCATGATAATGCAGTACTTTGAATAAGTAATGCTTTGCAGTGGAGAAGATTATTCTTGGCAGATACCACCACCCAGAAGGCACCATTGCAGAGCTATTTGGCCCTTCTTCATTGCAGAGCTATTTGGCCCATCACCTGGGTACCTGGGTAGGTACCCAGGTGATGTAATGATGACAAAAATAAGTCCCCCAAAAACAGTTACTCCTCACACTTACTGAACTCAAACACTTTTGAGTGAAGGAATAACTGTTCCTTTTCTCTTTTGACAGCATTTCTTCTTCTTCCTCTTTTTTGCTTTCCTAAGTCTAATCGGGACAATATGTGGATAACAGACTATCTTATCCGATACCATTTTTCAAATGGTGCCGCCTGGGTGGGTATCCACCGAGAATAAGCAACAATAGTCTTCTCCATTGGTGAAGCTTTACTTATTCCAAATAGTGCAATATCGTGGCAACTCGTTGTGAAGGTATTCACAATATGATATATAACTAAACCAAGGCCTTTTTAGCTTTTTCTAGAATTATTGTATACTAATTACATTTGCACAAAATTGTACATTGTCTAATTCTTTTGCAGACTAAGGCTTAAGATCTTAAAGCACTTTAGGCTGAATATGAACAACAATATGAATAACAAAAACTGCACAGATGATAAATTTCTTAATTCATTTATATTAAAACTTTGCTACAAAATTTTCTGTGCCATCAAACAATTCAGTTTACTCATAACAAATAAGGTAAATATCAAAGAATATTATACAACCGTTTTTTTTTTGTTTTTTTTTTATCTAAATCCCAAACATGAGAGGTATTAGAACCTATAGTACTTAGTACCGTACTTGGGTTGGAGGTTGAGAAGATGAAAGAAGATATTTGTTGATATTGGACTTCAACTTCTAGACTGTAATTTTCAGGAAATACATATGAAGGAAGGTTGTTCCAGAAAACAGCAGTTCAATGAATAAACGAGGAAGAAGATAAGTTAGTTCTGTAAGTTTGAAGTTGGACAGTAAATGGATTTTGGCTGGTGGCGGCACGTGTTCGGACAGTTTTGAAAGAGAGAGCGGGAATTATAGAAGCCAATTCAGAAGAACAGTGCCCACGGAAATATCTATAGAAGAGGCATGCAGCAGATACAGTATGTCTATGGACCACCAAATACGGAGGATGCGGAAAGGTCAGACGTACTGTTAGAGATGAATCATTAATTAACCTAACTGCCCTCTTCTGAACGGAATCAAGTAACCCGAGAGAGGTTTTGGTGGCATCACCCCAGATGTTGGAACAATATTCCATGGTAGGTTGGATATGCAATTTGTAAAGAGTGGACAGCTGTTTGGTAGAAAAGTAACATCAAGAGCGAAAGAGAAAACCAAGTTTTTTAGATGCAGAAGAAACAATAGTAATGTGCTTGTGCCAAGAGAGATTAGAAGTCAGGGTAATCCTCAAAAGAGCTAAAAATCGGAGTGTCACCAAAGATAAGCATAGGAGCAGAAGAATCCTTTTTGCGAGATATAAGACAAGACTGAGTTTTAGAAGGATTGAAATCAACTAAATTGTCTTTGCCCCACAGGAGATTCCAAATTAAAAAGTCTGACAGGGAATATTGGAACGGACATATGCACAAGTACCACCTTTGAGGTGAAAGGAATCATACAGCGAATAATTTGGGCAACTGAGATGAGCAGTATTTGAATCAACCGATAACTGAGATTCTGTCAGAAAAAGTACATGGGGTTTGGCAGACTGCAAGTGGAAATGGACATAGTTGAGATTAGAATTGAGACCACGTATATTTGTGAAATGAATTAGGAAGTGTTTGGGAAGTTTAGATCTTTTCGCAGATAAGCTTACTCTATTAGTTTGACAATTCATAGTGTATTCAATAGTAAGAAAAAGTGGATGGGACATGCTGTATGTAGTAATGAAATTTTTGGTTATAGCGTACACATGGTAAGAATATACCGAGATCCTTGACGTAACGTGGCCTCAACAATGCACCCCACATACACACTACTCGGACTCCCTCCAGTCACTATCTGGCAGAGTAGAGGTAGAAAGATTATACAATAGGTGATCCGGAAGCCTCCTAAAGAGTTACCAATAGGTTCGGTCCTGTGTACTAACTAGCGGCCGGCCTGAGAACACCGTTTTAGAGCTGTACCCTCGAAATGTAAGGAAGATTGGATCTCGCCACGATGTTCATCATAACCTCAAAAGTCATCAATCATACTACATGATGGAAGAGATGGGGGAGGGTTGACCGGAACTTAGCTCTGGAGACTAAACCTGGGTTCCACTATTTCAAGACTCCAATAAGCAAAGTGGTGGTATTGTACCGGTTGATGAGAGTCATCTACCACCTAGACTGCCTGGTAACACAGAGGGGTAGCATTCCTCCATGTGGTGTGGGTGTCACAGCTCGACCCCTGCTTACGTTGGTTCACACCTGGGTGGTCACCCACCATGTGCTTGTGCATGGAGGTTATACTCAGGATTACTAACAGTCTCACCATTGTGAAGGTGCAAGCAGAGGATTTGGCTGTCACAGACCATCTGGACTTTGCCGAAATTGGGTCCACTTGACTTGAGCATCACCCGAATATCAGTTCCATCAGCGTTTTAGACTCCCAGGTAGCAAGTACAGCTTGTCTGGCATATCTGAGAGAAAATGTCTGTGACAATCTCAACAAATAAAACTTTTTAATAAAGCTAAACACAAAATTACTCAATTTAGATGGATAAAAATTGATAATTACTGTTACATGCATGTGGTATATAAAAATATACATATTATCTGAAAAACGTAACCTACCCAATAATTGCAGGATGTGAACCATCAGGTTTTGTGTCATCTAATGTGTAAGGGATAGGATCATCTGGTCCATCAATGTAAAGTGACCCACAGCACCCTTAAAATAAGCAAAATATATTAAATAACAAAAGTTATAATATAAAAGATATATCTCTAAAATGTTTGTTTGAAATACTGTCTGCAGGCTAAATATCAAACTTCCTAGCAGAATGCCAGGAAATTCATTTTAAGGCTGGAAGTACTCATTACTTATAAAACTCGAGTGTTGGCATTCGAGGTGAGCGGACGCACTTCGTCAGGGCTTCTCAGTTAAATGGATTGGATTACTGTTGATTATTGCTTTTAAATATTTGATTTATTTAGATATTGTTGGATTATTTTGTTATAGGTTTTCCTGTAACTGTTTGATTTTTATAATATTATAGATATAATTTTTTAAAGTTAATTTTCATCGATACATCGCTAATTTTATAATGGTAGTTACGAGATCTGCCTTAAACACGTCACAGGGTATCATGACTCACACGGAAATAGCTGATGGCAATTTACGGGAGAGTCATGATTTAATCCATTGAGGAACCTGTGGAATGTTTTCCAAGGTCGACCTTGTGACTAATCATAGCTCATCTGGGGATTCTCTTCTTTGTGATCGATGTAAGGAGTGCACCAATCTTAAATTACCATTTAGTGCACTGATGGAACAATTTTGAGTCACTGAAAAAACAGGTACTTGCCCTCGAGATTAATGCATCTGGGAGCTCGTCAGGGACTCAAGACTCTGGCAATCTACCAAGTGATGCACACCTGATTCGGGCCTCAAAACCGAAAAACCAATTGCAAACTACTCTGGTTCAAAAGGACATTTTTTATTAGGAGATTCCATTGTCAGAGAAACAGGGAATATTTTTTGTAATAAGGATTGGTGGAGTAGAATCAGGGTATGTCTGCCGAGAGCAACTATTAATGATGTCACCAACAGACTGTCAGATTTTAAGGGGGGTAAAGAGAATATTATTATTCATGTGGGGACTAATGACATTAAACATACACAATCTGACGATTTGTTGGAAAAATACAGGACCATGCTGAGGAAATGCTGCGAGCTAGGCCACAATGTCTATGTGTCTGCAATTCTGCACAGACACGATAGGAGGGATTATATGTTAAAAGTCTTGTGGATTAACTCAAGACTTGAAGGACTCTGTAAGGCTTTTGGGAGGAAATTTCTATCAGCATGGCCCACACTTGTAGGTAGAAGGAATTTGTTTTGTAGAGATGGGATACAGTTAAACAAAGGTGGTGCAAAAGTTTTTTCCAGTATTATTGGGGATACCTTAAAGGTTCAGGGAAACTGCTAGTTAGGGGGGATGTGGGTAATACTGACACACGTTTATCTGATAGTATTGGTCAAAGTAACTCTTGCACGTACCTCAAGAGTTCTTATCTGTTACTCCAACTGGACATATTATCTAGATGTTCTGGGGGCAGAAACGTTTCAAGTGAGTGGATAGCTAATGCAAGGGAAGAGAGCCTAAAAAACTTCAAGGGTTATGTTAGGGTTGTTAAATATACAAGAACAGTGTCGTCAATAAAATGAACGAATTCGAACTGCTGGTTAAAACAAGTAACACGAACATAATAGGGCTTACGGAGGTGTGGTGCCACCTGGAAATTGGGGATAATGAGCTTTAGTACGGCTTGTATAATGTATTTAGGAAGGCTAGGGTAGACAGAAGGGGTGGTGGGGTAATGCTTCTTATCAGAAGCAGCCTGAGTATGACGATAGCTTTCCCGGATTCACATGCTAGTATAGAATCTGTATGGTGTGCGATAGTTGGAAACAAAGGTAATAATGCGAGTAGGAGTAATCTACAGACCAGGTGATTGTGAAGATTATGACGAAAGCCTCTACATGCAAATGGAATGGGCAAGTAAGCATCAATGTCTTATTATGGGTGATTTCAATTTGCCTCTAATTGACTGGAGAAAATAGAGAGGAAACGCGACAAAATTTTTAAATAAACTAGATGACTGTTATTTGTATCAACATGTCAGGGAAAGTACTAGAAAAAAGAATTGTTCCCCATGTCGAGTTTCCTCTCTATTTTCTCCAGTCAATTAGAGGCAAATTGAAATCACCCATAATAAGACACTGATGCTTACTTGCCCATTCCATCTGGGCAAGTAAGTGCAATATCTACCCAGTTAATAGAGGCCATGTTGTACCTTAAGGCATCGTAATTTCAGAAAAGGAAATTACGCTGCCTTAAGGTACAACATGGCCTCTATTAACTGGGTAGATATCGCACAGAGAATAATTACAATTGAACTGTGGTATGCTTTTAAAACATTAATCACAGATGCCTTGAATGCATATTTACCATTAAAAAAATACTCCCCGAGGAGGGTTCCAAGTTGGATGAATGGTGAAGTTGCCACATTACTTGAGCAGAAAAAGGTGGCATGGAAAGGTTACAGAGCAATAAAAAGTACTGAAGCCTATAACAGCTACAAGATGATCTGTAATAGAGCAACAGAAAAGGTTCGACAGGCAAAGGCAGTTTATGAGAAACCACTACCAAACAGAGCAAAGAGGGGGGGATAAGGAATTCTTCACATATATAAATGCCAAGAAGAGCAGGACAAACCAGATCGGACCTTTACGTAAGGGAAAGGAGATAGTATTAAATACACCAGCTACCATTGCAGATGAACTCAACAGTTATTTTGCATCGATATTCACAAATGAAAAACCTTTTATGGCAATTGGAAATTGTGGGAGCGAAGTTGAAAAATATGTAATTAATCATATTGAAATTTCGCAATATTATTTAATGAAAAAACTTTCAAGCCTATAGGCCAGTAAGGCTCCTGGAGTTGATGGAATATACCCTATAATCTTAAGGGAGGTGGCAAGTGAGTGCATTGAACCATTGAGGCTAATTATGCGAGCATCACTAGACTCTGGGGAGGTTCCATTGGATTGGGAAAGTGCCAATGTATCTCCCATACATAAGGGTGGCTCTAAGAGTGAAGTGGAAAATTATCGACCTGTCAGTCTGACTTCAGTGGTAGGGAAAATCATGGAGGCAATGATCAAGGGTGGAATTCAGGAACATTTGGATAGAATTGAAATTCTCAAGGATACTCAGCATGGTTTTGTAAAGGAAAAATTGTGTTTAACAAATCTGGTTCACTATTTTGAAAGGGTCACTCATGAGTTGGATTTAGGGAATAATTTCGACATTGTTTATTTAGATTTCAGCAAAGCTTTTGACTCAGTCCCACATGAGCGGTGCTTTATAAGCTGGAACAGGTTGGAATCACTGGGAAAATCCTTAGATGGATAGCAGGATGGCTTCAGGGCAGGAGGCAGAGGGTTGTGATAAATGGCTGTTCCTCAGATTGGGTTGATGTAAGAAGTGGAATTCCCCAAAGATCAGTATTAGGACCACTGTTGTTTTTAATTTTCACAAACGCATCGATGAAGGGATAGAGGGCTGATGTCTAAATTTGCAGATGATGTTAAAATTGGTAGAGTAGTTAATGATCACTGTCAAGCTGAGCTTCTTCAGAGAGACCCAGATAGACTTCAGGAATGATCAGAAAAATTGCAGCTATGCTTTAATCCAATAAATTGGAGGCTTGAAGTGGTGGAACCCATGTTTAGTCTCTAGAGCTAAGTTCCGGTCAACCCTTCCCTATCTCTTCCATCATGCAGTATGATTGATGACTTTTGAGGTTATGATGAACATCGTGGCAAGATCCAATATTCCTTACATTTCGAGGGTACAGCTCTAAAACGGTTTTCGCAGGCCGGCCGCTAGTTAGTACACCGGACCGAACCTATTGGTAACTCTCTAGGAGGCTTCCGGATCAGCTAGTGTATAATCTTGCTACCTCTACTCTGCCAGATAGTGACTGGAGGGAGTCCGAGTAGTGTGTATGCGGGGAGCATTGTCGAGGCCACGTCATGTCAAGGATCTGGGTATATTCTTACCACATGTACGCCATATCCAAAAATTTCATTACTTCATACAGCATGTCCCACCCACTTTTTCTTACTATTGAATACACCATGAATTGTCAAACTAATAGAACCAGCTTATCTGCGAAAAGATCTAAACCTCCCAAGGACTTCCTAATTCATTTCACAAATATACGTGGTCTCAATTCTAATCTCAACGATGTCCATTTCCACTTGCAGTCTGCCAAACCACATGTACTTTTTCTGACAGAATCTCAGTTATCGGTTGATTCAACTACTGCTCATCTCAGATGCCCAAATTATTCGCTGTATGATTCCTTTTGCCTCAAAGGTGGTACATGTGCATATGATTCTTGCACTGCTTCTATTGGAATGAGCCGCAGCCTGGAAAATAAGATGCAGGATATTTCAGAGACTGCTGGGAATCATTGGGGTACAAGTAAACACATGGGTTGTGTTAGGGTAGCTAAGAAAAAGAACAGGTGCATGTATACTTGTGTGTACACCAATGCTAGGAGTTTAGTAAATAAATTTGATGAATTTGAGGTATTGCTCAAAACATCAAAGGCAGATATTGTGGGGATTTCAGAGACGTGGTGTCACACAGATATAAGAAATGCAGAACTGGAATTTGGGGAGTACAATGTCTACAGAAAGGATAGACAGGATAGGAAGGGAGGAGGGGTTATGCTATTAGTTAAAAAACACATAAAATCCAAGGAAGTGAAGCCAGTCGACATCGCTGGACAGTGCAGTGTCGAGTCAGTTTGGTGTGACATAAGCATTGGGAGATCAAAATTGAGAGTAGGAGTGTGCTATAGGCCTAATGACTCTGATGAGTATAATAAGAAACTGTTCGGAGAAATAGAGTGGGCCAGTAAATCAGAGTCTTATAATGGGGGATTTTAATTTCCCAGATATTGACTGGAATTTGGGGGCTGGTCACTCACACAGTAGCAAGGCTTTTGTGGATTTATTGGATGATTGTTTTCTACATCAGCATGTTCGGGAGGCAACTAGAGGGAGTAATACTCTTGATTTGATTATCAGTAGTGATTCTTCATGCATTAAGAATCTGCAGATAAATGAACCACTTGGTGGCAGTGATCACAGTGTGCTGAAGTGGGAGTTACTCAAAGAGGTAACTACCATTAGGGGTAAAGGGAAGGGGTATTGCTTTCGTAAAGGCGACTACAATGGACTGAGACAGTATTTAAATTCTATACAGTGGGATCAACTGATGATATTGCCAACAGCAAATTCAAAATGGGAAGCATTCAAAGAACTTATTGTGGAAGCTACTAGGCTTTACATACCAACTAAGAAATATTGTTCAAGGTTTAGGCCTAAATGGTTGTCAGATGAACTAATAAGGCATATGGCAGAGAAGAAAAATGCATGGGATACATACAAATTAACACGTGACACGGACGCCTATGATAGATACAAGTTGATCTGTAACCAAGTTACAAAGGAGGTTAGGCAGGCGAAGGCAGATTACGAGAGATCCTTGGCAAGGGATGCGAAGAAAAACAGCAAAGAGTTCTTTACTTATGTAAACTCTAGAAGGAAGGGGATGAATCAGATTGGTCCACTTGAGATCGATGGGTCAACTGTTGATGACCCTGCTCGGGTAGCTAACAAACTAAATGAATATTTTGCATCGACATTCACACATGAGGAGTTATTCAGCGAGGGGAATGCCAGAGGTGTATTCAACTCTAGCAGTAAGCTAGAGAATCTTGTAATAACTGAGAGCAAAGTGGAGGAGAAATTGTTGAAGATAAACACAAGAAAGGCACCTGGGGTGGATGGGATCTATCCAGTTATATTAAAGGAGGCAGCAAAGGAGGTAAGCAAACCCTTAGCCATAATTATGAGAGCTTCCTTGGACTCAGGGGAGGTACCCATTGACTGGAGATGTGCAAATGTGACCCCAATTCACAAAGGGGGATCAAAGGCTGGCACAAGTAATTATAGACCTGTGAGTTTAACTTCTGTTCCCGGAAAATTAATGGAGGCACTGGTGAAAGAAGCACTGCAGGATCATCTAGACAAGACTTCAGTTATAGCTAGGACACAGCATGGTTTTGTTAAGGGGAAGTCTTGCCTGACCAATTTGATTGGATACTATGATGCAGTCACAAAAGAACTGGATGCAGGGAATAACTTTGATATTATATACTTGGATCTTAGAAAGGCTTTTGATACTGTTGCACATGGAAGACTGCTGCACAAATTGGAGCAGTGTGGCATTGGAGGCAAGTTGCTGCTATGGATAAAGGGGTGGTTGAGGGGGAGAAGACAGAGAGTGGTAATCAATGGACACTGCTCATCGTGGACTAATGTTATTAGTGGAGTCCCTCAGGGTTCAGTATTGGGGCCTTTATTGTTTTCTGTATTTATAAATGATATTGATGATGGTATATCAGGCTTAATGTCCAAGTTTGCAGACGATACGAAGGTTGGCAGGGTTGTCAAGGACACTACTGACACTATGCTGCTGCAACAGGATTTGGAAAGGTTGAGCAGATGGGCTTCGAGGTGGCAAATGAAGTTTAACATTGACAAATGTAAAGTACTACATATGGGAAACAGCAACCCCTGAGCAACGTATCAACTCTGTGGTACTACACTGACAGTGGTAGAGAATGAAAGGGACCTGGGGGTGGTGGTGCAGGCAGATATGAAGTTCTCTGAGCAGTGCAGACGAGCTGCAAGAGTAGCTCATGGTGTATTGTCAATGATATATAGGAATTTTTCTAGCAGGGATAAGGAGGTGATTACTCCCTTGTATAAGGCAATGGTCAGGCCACACCTAGAGTACTGTATACAGGCCTGGAGGCCTCATTTCAGGAAGGATGTAGAGCTGCTGGAACGAGTACAGAGAAGGGCAACTAGATTGGTGAATGGGACAAAGGGGTTCTCTTACGAAGAAAGGCTTAAGTTTTGCAAATTACAGTGTCTGGAAACTAGGTACCAGCGGGGTGATCTGATAGAGGTGTACAAAGCCTTGAATGGTTTGAGCATGCTCAATGCTGATGGGATTCTTCCTCTAGCTCAGAAAAATCACCTGAGAGGGCATAAATTCAAATTGAGGAAAGACAGATGTAGGATAGATGTGCGGAAATTTGCCTTTAGCCAGCGGGTGGTTGGTGGGTGGAACAGACTTCCATCCCTTGTCGTGGAAGTTGATAGCCTAAATAAGTTTAAGGCTCAGCTGGACAGGTATTTCGAACGAAGAGAGGGGTGAAGTGGAAGTGGTTATTTTTATTTATTTATGTTACTTTTTTTTTTTTTTTTTTTGGCTGATGCTGCATAAGCTTGCTTTCTTGCATCAAATGCCTCTACTAATGCTAATGCTAATATGTCCGTTCTGATATTCCCTGTCAGAGACTTGGCAATTTGGAATCTCCTCTCTTTGATCTTCTCTGGCTTAAAATCTCTCTACCTCATTGTGTCAAATTCATCTGTTGTCTCTACCGTTCTCCCAACTCCACTAATCACTTGGAGCTCTTTGACTTCCTCTCGTTGCAAACTTGACTTTCTTCAGTCCAACTTTCCTAACAGTGAGGTAATTTTTCTTGGTGATTTTAATGTTCACAACTCCAGCTGGCTTCCGTTTTCTAGTCACACCGACCCAGCAGGTCGAGATGCTGAGGCTTTTGCAATTACTAATGACCTAGCACAGACTGTTCATTTACCTACAAGAATACCGGACAATCCGAATCATACAGCCAGTAGCTTGATCTTTTTCTCACAAACAACCCTTCTAAGTACACGGTCGAAGTGAGAGGTCCTTTAGGCACTTCAGATCACAACTTGGTGATTGTCTCTTCTCCAATGGAACCTTTATCTCATGGCTATTCCCAACCTCGTGTTGTTTGGCATTACAAGAATGCAAAATGGGATGACCTGCGAGACTTCTTTTCCTTGGTCGGATTACTGTTTCAAAACTCCTGATGTCAATGTTTGCTCAGATCATGTCAGTGAAATTATTCTTGCAGGAATGGAATCCTTTATCCCAAACTCCACTTTAAAATCTCGTCCTTTATCTAAACCTTGGTTTTCCAATAAATGTGCTAAGGCTGTTCAAGAGAAGAATGTTGCATATCGTAATTGGATTGTTTCTAATTCTTCAGTTTCATTTTCTGCCTACACCAAAGCTCGCAACAATTGTAAAGCAGTTATTAATCAGTCCAAACTAGAGTTTGAACAGGCTAAGAGTAGAAAACTTGCTTCTTGCCCTAATGATAGCCGAGCATTCTGGTCTCTTGCCAAAGCTATTGGCCGCAACTTTTGCCCATCTCTGCTTCCACCTCTGTCCAAACCAGATGGTTCTGTTGTCACTTCAGCCAAGGATAAAGCTGACCTGCAAGCATCCCATTTTTCTTCCAGCTCATGTATTAATGAACTTGGTAAAACACCTCCCACCATTCCCAACACGCTCCATTCAATGCCTCCTGTGGTCTTCCGTCAAAAGGATATCAGAAAGATTTTGATGAATCTTGATGCTAAGAAAGCTCCAGGTCCTGATGGTATTTCTCCTCTTGTTCTCAAAATCTGTGCTCCTGAACTTACTCCTATTCTTTGCCGCCTTTTTTCCCTTTCTTATTCCAAAGGTGTTTTTCCTTCTGCTTGGAAATTTGCTCATATCCAGCCAGTTCCTAAAAAGGGTGACAAATCCCTCCCATCCAATTATCGTCCCATTGCAATTACTTCTACTCTTTCTAAAGTAATGGAGAAATCAATTAACCGCCAACTCTTAAACTACCTAGAAACCTTCCGTCTGATCAACGATCACCAGTATGGATTCCGTCAGTGTCGATCCACTGGTGATATCCTGGCTTATGTTACCCATTTATGGACTACTTCAATGGAAAGGTTCGGTGAAGCACAAGTAGTTCCTCTTGACATCTCAAAGGCTTTTGATCGTGTTTGGCATAAAGGTCTTCTAAACAAGCTTCCATCTTATGGTTTGCCAACTGTTTTTAGTAATTGGTTATCCAGTTTTCTCTCTGATCGCTCACTGAGGGTGATGGTAGATGGCTCTCTGTCTTCTAACTTCTCCACTAATGCCGGTGTCCCCCAAGGTTCAGTTCTTTCCCCCACTCTTTTCCTCTTGTATATCAATGACCTTCTTCCATTGACTGGAAATCCTATCCATAGTTTTGCCGATGATAGCACATTGCATTCAACTTTCCATTTTGAGAAACCTCCTCCTGCTCAATCAGCTTCAATTTCTCGAAAATCTGCTACCAATTCCTTAAATGCCGATCTTCAGGTAATTCTCCAGTGGGGCAAAGACAACTTAGTTGATTTCAACCCTGCTAAAACTCAGTCTTGTCTTATATCTCGCAAAAAGGATTCTTCTGCTCCTATGCTTATCTTTAATGACACTCCGATTTCTAGGCGAAAGGATATATCTCTTTTGGGGATTACCCTGACTTCTAATCTCTCTTGGCACAAGCACATTACAAATATTGCTTCCTCTGCATCTAAAAAACTTGGTTTTCTCTTTCGTTCTCGCCGTTACTTTTCTTCCAAACACCTGCTCACTCTGTATAAATCGCAAATCTGCCCTGCCATGGAATATTGTTCCCACATTTGGGGTGGTGCCCCCAAAACCTCTCTCAGGCTTCTTGATTCCATTCAGAAGAGGGCAGTTAGGTTAATTAGTGACTCATCTCTAACAGAGTCTCTCCACTCGCTTTCTCATAGATGCACTGTTTCTGCTGCATGCCTCTTTTACAGATACTTCCATGGGCACTGTTCTTCTGAATTGGCTTCTATAATTCCTGCTCTCTCTTTCAAAACAGTCCGAACATGTGCCGCCACCAGCCAACATCCATTTACTGTCCAACTCAAACCCACAGAACGAACTTTTCATCTTCCTCATTTATTCATTCAACTGCCATTTTCTGGAACAACCTTCCTTCATATGTATTTCCTGAAAATTACAATCTACAGAAGTTCAAGTCCAATGTCAACAAATATCTTCTTTCGTCTTCTCAACCTCCAACCCAAGCACGGTACTAAGTACTATAGGTTCTAATACCTCTGGTGTTTGGGGTTCACATAAAAAAAAAAAAAAAAAAAAAAAGGTATTACACCTGGGAAACAGTAATCCCAAAATAACTTATTCAATTGGTGGAGTTCAACTAAACCCAGTACTGGAGGAAAGGGACTTGGGTGTTATGATATGGTCAGACATGAAATTCTTTGAGCATTGTAAACAGGTTGCAAGGAAGGCCCATGGTGTCCTATTGATGATCTATCGAACTTTTGCAAGTAGAGATAGGGATGTGATAATCCCATTATATAAGGCTTTTGTTATTCCACACTTGGAATACTGTGTTCAAGTATGGAGACAGCACCTAAAGGAAGACATCGAGCTTCTTGAAAGGGTGCAAAGATGGGTAACTCGCCTGGTGAGGTCGGCAAAAGGGCTTCCTTATGAAGAAAGACTTTGAATATGTGGGTTGCAGAGTTTGGAAATTAGACACCTTAGAGGAGATTTGATTGAGGTGTTTAAGGCTCTGAGAGGAATCAGTAAAATGAATGAGGACGAAATTTTCAAGATTATAAATGATGCTAGAACTAGGGGACATAAATTCAAGTTTCTGGGGGAAATGTTTAGATTAGACTGCAGGAAGTTTTATTTTAGCCAGTGAGTTATAAATTACTGGAATAAGTTGCCTACGTGGGTGGTAGAGGCTGACAGTTTGGGGAAATTCAAAGGCCATCTAGATAGTACCTTCGGGTGAGGGAAGCGCATAGGATGATAGGTTTAATTTCCTTTTATTTTATTAATTATTATTATTATTTATTTTTCTTTTTTTATCATTGTTTTATTTGGGGTTTTTTTTTTTTTTTTTGGCTGGTGCAGCATAAGCCATAGGCTTTCTTGCACCATGTAGCCATTACTAATACTAACTCTTAAGTTAAAACTTCAAAAATGATACTGGTAGAAGACGATAAGTTGTTGCTGTCCTGTGAACTGTTACTAAAGATGAGTGCTAATATTTTTAATAGAAGTTGACATAATAGCTCTTTAAACCTATTCAAGATGTTTAAATGATGGATAGCTGAAAATACTGTAACAGAAATGGAGAACCCAGAAGAAAGTCTGCTGAGTGAGTGATAACAACACTGAGCTGTTAGGTAGGAAAAGGATGAATAATCAACATTGAGCTGTTAGGTAGGAAAAGGATAAATAAATTGTCTGAAGAAATGTACTAGTCTGATGATGGCATCCTGAAGCTTGAGCAGTAGAAGCCTTCACAAATGCTCAATATGTTTAAAAGCTTAATGATAGAACCATTTCAATAATCAGTTCCTTAGAAATGACAAGGTAAAATTATGTTGTTCTTTTGTAAAAGATGTCACTCCTGTTGTAAATAGCAGTCTGCCCTTTATTGCCAAGTTCCTCTTAATAGCAGGACTTTGGAAATCCTGAATGCCTAACTTTGACAGAATGAGCATGACTTCAGTGTTACTAGATTTTCTGTATACTTCTTTTTAAGAAATGAGGTAATCTGTTTAAAAGGATGTCTAAAAATTACCATAATATTCTGATAAATTAATTTTCACATGGGAAAATTCCTGTATTTTATTTATTTCTTATACTACAATAATAAGTATTAAAAATTTACACACCTTCAGATCTCCAAAATGCTTCTCTGTAATATACAATGCTTTTCATCACTGTTCCCATTGGCATGCGTTGTATCATTTGGTTTCTATGAGGTGAAAGTGGGGGATCATAATGGATTTTTGCTTGCATAGCTGGTGGAAGTGCCATAATGACATAATTTGCCTACAGAATAAAATAGTAAACAAAGTATGCTTCCTCTTGCTGCAAAATTAAAATACACATCATGAAATTACTTGACTAAATATACAGAAAACTTATTTCTATTAATAAGGCTTATGTCTGTTTTTTATAGCACAGGAAAACTGAATCAAACGGCATTGATTTTAAGGCTATTATATAATTTTAATTGTAAGGCTATCATCAAAAGTTGATTATATGCTACACTTCTAGTAAATAGCACTTTTCTAAAAGAGAAGTATAATGATATTTATTTGTAATGTGGTATCTCCTCTACTACCCAGACAGCCATTTTGGTGCTTCTTGACATCTTATCAGTGGGAGGTGATGAGATACTAGTAAGCATCAAAATGGCTGTAAGCAGCATCATCATCATTATATCACTATAAGCATCATTGCACAACATCATAAATATACACCATTATACTTCTGTACTACACACACACACACACACAAATAAATAATCAAATAAGTAAGAAAACTTAAATTTTACTACTTCAGAATTGTGATGTAAACTATTAAATATCCAAATGTGTCGTGCTTTTGATATTAAGCTCGTAAGAAGTCAAAGAGGTTAGTGCACAACAGTCAGAAAAAGTTTCAAAATTAAAAAATATCTAAAAAAAAATAGACAGATTTAAATATATGTGCAGAGTCAGTTTTAGGAATTGGTAATATGGCTGATTGCCACAGGAGACAAATTTCATATTTATGAATGATAAAAAAAAAATGTTGAGCATAAATATAAACAAATAAGTAAGAAAACTGAACAGAAAGGAAAACAAACATTGTGACTTAGAGATGTTGCTCATTCTTGGACAAAAAAAGAATTGTAAAAGATTTTTCTAGAGTTAAACACAAAAAGAAAATATTTAAAATGAAGTGTGAATGTGTGGTTATTTTTTGTATGAAAATAATTATTGGCTATCTGGATATGCAAAAAAAGTGTAAACATAAAGTAGTAAAATTCTATAAGCATTTTTATGTGTGCAAGTTTGCTTGCACACATAAAATGCTTATAGCTTAGTGACTGTTCGATATTTCATTTATTAATTTTTTTATTTACTGGTCAACAAAACTATATGGACTTTAATTTTTTTGATTTGATGTTTTTTGTAATAAAAATTTTGAGTGGTTTTGAGTGACACATTGTAGAAACTGCCACTTAAAAATTTTAAGTGGCTATTTCTGGAATTTAATAAATTTTTCTTGAAATAAATGTTTCTTGCTGATTTTTTATAGTACTTCATAGTATGAACCAGAGCTATAATGCTCAATACGTTCTACATTGATATCAATATTTGTAAAAGAATAAGAGCAGTTTACCTCAATATCATACGGAAGTCTATGTATCATATTGAGGTAAACTGCTCTTATTCTTTTACAAATAATATTTCATAGTATTGCTAAATTGATTAGCAATACTATGAGTTTCTTGATATGCACTATCACGCAGTATTCACAATTATAGTATGATAGTTTTTTTTATGATTTTTTTGGGAAAATAAATTTTTAAATGTTTATAAAGCAGCTGCATATTATTTTTTATTAGTTTTTTCAAAAATATATTTTTTGCACTTCTATATAATTTCATTCTTTGACAGACTGGCTTTTGACCTAAAAAAAGAATAAAAACAGTTTCTCTCTGTCATTGACTTCTCCACAGAGCTAAAAAAATAAATATATAGCTTTCGTGTGAGAGTGTTGCTCACTAAATGAGTGCAGCAAGTAATGCAACTGTCACTGGACATGTATTTCAGAATATATTTTTTGCATTGCCACTTACATATTAATTGTTGGAAATATGAAATAATGGTTTTTCCAAGTTTGTAAACAAACAAGCTATTTTAATTTTGATCACAATTTTCTCTGTTGTGACAGCAAGTGAACACATTGTACTACTAGCAAAAAAATCTTAATTTAATTTGAAAGTACGAAGGACCTCCATGGGCTAAGAACATCATATTTAAATAAAAAACTGCTGTAAAATATAGCTGAGTTATGAAGTAGCCTTTGTGCTTTACTTATGGGTTCTAATTCTTATTTTGAGAATGAATTTTTTTTTTTTAATTAGTACTGTTTACATTGTTTACATTCTATTTCAAAATATTTTTTGAAATAGAATAACGAATTTTGAATATCCAGAAATGGGGAGAAGGAAGATAAGCCAGATATTTCACCTACACAAAATCTCTTGAACTGGCCCTGTGTACTGCTAGATGTTTCTAGAGAAATTTTTTTCAGTGGATGACATTAAAAAATATATATAACATATGTGTAGAACTGCAACTGAAATTGTAATGGTCAGAATTTCAAAGGTTTGAAATTATTCTGTTTCTTGTTTTTGCCTGTCACTTTAGAAATATTTCCAGTCTTTTTGGAATTTCTATCCACGATGAAGGTTGACTAGTCCCATGCAGAAGTATCTGCATGGGACTAGTCAGCTTTATCCTTTCTTTTACTCTCCATTTCAAATTGTATTATAATGCTGCATCTGGAATGGACATTTTTAAATATAAAAATTATGTTCTTTAAGTATAAGTTAGTCAGAGCTAATTTCACCTGTACAAGACAGGCATAGTAGATTCTGAATGAAAACTGAGTGTCCACTTGATAAGGTACACCTCTCCTTTTCACAAAATGCAGTACTCCCTCTGTAACAGCATCACATGCTCATATCATGGAATATAAAGGGTGGGCAGCCACACAGAGATTTTGCATACATGCAATTCATTTAAGATGACTTTGAACATGGCATGGTAGTCTGCGTTAGACACTGGCATGAATAACTTGGAAACTGCAAACCCACTGAGGTTTTTCACATACGAGCATCTCAGGTGTATCATGATTAGTCCAATAACATCAGACAATGGTGGTGATCCTCTGTTCAGAAGCAGCTCACTGATGTGAGAGGCAATTGGAGCTGACAAGACTTGTGAATGGTAACAGAAAGGTTACCGCCATTCAAACAACAACCTAGTACAAAAGCAACAATCAAAGAGGTATTTCAGAATGCAAAACTCATCATACCTTATCATTGATAGGATATTACAGCCAATAAATGAAGTAGATTCCACTGCTGTCAGCAAAAATCGAGAAGTTAGAGTTACAGTGGGCTCAGGAACACCAACGTTGGACGGTGAAGGATTAGGAAAAGCATTGCTTGGTTTGATGAATTCCAGTTCCTTCTATTTCGCACTGATGGGAGTCCTAAAATATGGTGAAAACAGAATGAGTCCATGGACCCATCCTACCAGGGTTCAACAACACAGGCTAGTGGTGGTTTGGAATTTTTTTTTTGTGGAGCACATTGACTCCCCCCCCTCCCCCAATATTAGTTGAACATTTGGATGCCACAGAATATCTGGAAATTTTTTTTAACCAGCTACATCCCCTCATGGTTTCAGTGCACCCACCTGTGAAAGGGTTCATCCAACAGGTATAATGAACCATGTGACAAGCCCGGAATTGTATAGAATTAGTTCCAGGAACATGAGTGAATTTAGCCTACTGTGCGATTCCCCTGGTCCTCTAATACTTACTTGACACACCATTAATCTATCTTCCTCTTGGCCCATTACCGTTTATTACTGCTTTGAATGTCCATTTAGCTAATTTGAAATTTGCTTAAGTTTGCTTTACTTACCTTTAATTGGTAATTGATATCCTAAGATTTAAAAAAATAATAATAATAATATTTAATTACAGTAAAAAAAGGTATACTGCAGCCATTATCAACCCACTGCAGGATGGAAGCCTCCTCAACAATTCATGCTGAGGGAAATGGACCATAATCTGCCACGCTGGTCCAGTGCAGTTTGGCAGATTGACCATATTTAGCAGTCAGGGGCTTGAACCCCGGTCTACTCAAAGAGTGTGTGTGTGCTACCGCACTCCCACTCCTGACCACTCGGCTACAGAGGATGTAATCATTTTACAATTTTTCTGAATTCGGAATTTATCAGGTAACTGAGGATTTGTTTAGATTCTAAGTGTCCTTATTTGGTATGAAAAAAATTTAGTATGAAAAAAATGGCCCTTAAAAATTAATAGAAATGTCTGAAAATTTGCATGTCAGTACATCATGATTATATATACAAATGTTCAGGATGGATACAGATATGCTGAAAAAGGTGCAGTGAAGAACAACAAAGTTATTTGTAATATAAATAAGCATTCCTATAGAAAAGGTATTCTAGTTTTGTAGGTTGGAAAGTCCTCGGACCAATGTATGCAAGCCAATTATTTGATTGAGGTATTTAAAGCTTTGAAAAGTTCCAGTAAGTTAAATAAAGATATATATATTTTTTTCTTTTGCAAGTGATTTGTGTGCATATTCTCTAGTTTGTGCAAAACTAGATAATATGCACTTAGATTGTGGAATGATAGTTGTAGAATTGACAAAGGAAATTTCTCTTTTAACTAAAGGGTTAAAAGAGAAATTTAAAGAGCCATTTTTCTATTATTAACTATTAGAATAAATTACAATAATTTTAGAGAACTAGAGTTAACATAAATTAAAGGAAGAGCCAGAGAGATATCGAGGTGAAACCAGATTTTTTTTTTTTTTTCGTTTTTTTAAGGCTAATGCTAAATAAATCTGACCTCCTTGCATTGAATCGCCTTTATTAATACTTTTTCAATAGCAAAGCTTACCCTGGAAGTATAGATTTTAATCAACTTATACTTCTTCCAGGGTGAAACAATTTTTTATCAATTTAAAATAAAAAAACATATAATCAGTACTACACTTACTTTATAATTCACACCATTAAGAGTCCTAATTTTCACAGAACTACCAGTTTGTGAAATTCCAATAACTGGATTTCCAAGTTTTACAGCATCTGTGGATACATTAATACAATTTTAATTACTTGTATATGTGTGACAAAATACACTGATATATATATATTTTTTTTTTCATCACCTTTTTTACTTAGAACAAATTGAAGCTATGAAGTATTGAAGTATTAATCTTTAACTCATCACTCACGGCATGAATGTTGATATGAGGTGAAAAACTGCTGTAACATTAAATTATCATAATCATAATCACGGTAGTATTTTTCTATTCTTTAACTTCCCTAGTAGGCATGCAATAAAAATATCAAATTGCAGGATATACATCATGCAATAAAAACATTTAAAAAAAACTGAATATTACATTAAGTATGCCATTTCAATGGGATACTTAATATACTATTCAATTTTTTTTTGTTTTTGGAATAAAAGGCAAGAAATAGTTTATTCTTTATTCTGACACTACATATAGATAATATCTTCAGACAATTTTTAGTAATAGCACTCTTGTTATTCAAAATAACTTATTTCTCAACTGCCTCACTTCTAATGCACTGATGCAGGGTGAAAAAAATCAAAACTGAAACCAGAGCTCTATAAAAGTTATAGTAAACCCCTTTCTGGCCGGTGTGCCAAAAGTATGCCAATACAAAATACAATTTTCACATGCACCATAATAAAAAAAAAATTTTTTTTTGTTGTGTAAACTATTTATTTATTGGTAGCTTTGTGCCACATAGTTCCATTCCCTGCACATGCCACTTGTGGTGGGCAGGAGCAGCAGTGCGTAGCACACGCTTCTTGATTAGACCGGGGTTCGAGCCCATGCCCACCAAATACGGAGGATGCGGAAAGGTCAGGAAATTACCACCGCATATCCCCGGAGCAATATGGCCTTAGTTGCTAATGCTCCTAAAAACCAAATAACATAAATAATAACAAACAGCCACTTGTGGTATGCATTCCATTCACTGGTTTGCCATCTGGTTTATGAAAAATCAAAAGAGGAGTAGGTGCACAGCACACTGTACACTTCTTCAATAAAAAAAAAATCTATGAAAAATCTGGTCTATGAAAAATCAAAAGAGGAGTAGGCACACAGCACTGCACACTTCTTCAATAAAAAAAATCAATGATGCAAATCAAAACTGAATATCATACTGGAGAAATAAAGTTCATAATATTTTAAGTTTTCCTGTTTTTTAGTGAATAAACTGCATAAAGCATGCCTGCTAGAGGGTTAATTTCATAATCTAAGTGATTGTAAATACTGATTTTCATGCACACCATATACCCAAAGCTTATATACAGAAGCTTATAATAATGCTGCATATGAGTATTTTTGAATGATATTCTTTCCTGCTTGTTAATGCATGACTATCTTAAATATTCATTACCTTAAATATACATTATATGTTTACAGTTAGTATTTTAATTTTTTATAAACGATTAAGACCATGTTTGTCAATTTCCCACTATTCTAATCACTTTCCAAAGCAATAATTTTCAAATAAAATGAGCACGCACAAGACCACCTTCTGTAAGAAAAAGCAAAATGAATATTAAACCTTACTATGAAAATTTAGCATTCTAATGCTTCAAGAAATGTGAAACTTCCATGATTTTATATTTTTCTCATGTCTGTGAGCATTCTCCATTGCTATAGAAGTTGGGAATGTCACTGGCATAGAAACAATCCACTGTACAGCAGGAAGTCTGATTTTATTGAGAAGGTAATTTGACCACAACACTGTTCATAATCAGTGAAATTAAATGGAGTTTAGGCACGTCCGTAGCCAGGTGGGAAGGAGCAGCAGTGCATAGCACACGCTTCTTGATTAGACTGGGGTTCGAGCCCGTCACCACCAAATACAGAGGATATGGAAAGGTCAGGGAATGACTACCACATATCCCGGAGCAATATGGCCTTAGTTGCTAATTCTCCTAAAAAACCGAACAACAAACAAACAAACAAATGGTGTTTATTGCTATTGACCCATCATTTGGAATTTCTTGAAAGGTACTGAAGAGTACAGCACGAGCAAATAATTCACGCCCGTGACTACCAAATACGGAGGATGCGGAAAGGTCAGGGAATGACCACCACATATCCCCGGAGCAATATGGCCTCAGTTGCTAATGCTCCTAAAAACCAAATAACAACATAACAATAACAGCACATAAATTTACTGAATTTCTTCAATGGAAATTTCATCCGACACTCTCACTGATGGGTTAATATAAAAAGGAAATAATACAAATCATTTCAACATTCATTTTTAAAATAAATTATAAAACAATTCATTAAATATCACATATATTATTTTAACAGAACTGTTTCCCATACCATTGCAAAATTCAATAGCAGCCATTGGTGATTTTGACTATTGTGCCAAAATAAAAATAAAAAATTTTAAGTTTATTTATTTATTTATTTTTTGCTAGAATATTGTTTTTCCACAATATTAAATCAGGTAGAGTAACCCTGGGTATAATGTCCATGCACAAGCACATGGTGGGTGACCACCCAGGTGTGAACCAACGTAAGCAGGGGTCAAGGTGTGGCGCCCACACTACAGGGAGGAATGCTGCCCCTCTGTGGTACTAAGTGGTAGATGACCCTCATCAACCAGTGCAATACCACCACTTTGCTTATTGGAGTCTTCAAGTGGTGAAACCCATGTTTAGTCTCCAGAGCTAGGATCTGGTCACCCCTTCCCCATCTCTTCCATCATGCAGTATGATTGATGACTTTTGGGGTTATGATGAACATCTTGGTGAGGTCCAATCTTCCTTACATTTTGAGGGTACAGCTCTAAAATGGTGTTCGCAAGTTGGCCGCTAGTTGTTGTTGTTATTTGATTTTTAGGAGCTTTAGCAACTAAGGCCATATTGCTCCGGGGATATGTGGTGGTCATTCCCTGACCTTTCTGCATCCTCCATATTTGGTAGTCACAGGCTCGAACCCCGGTCTAATCAAGAAGCATGTGCTACGCACTGCTGCTCCTGCCCACCTGGCTACAGAGGCGCCATGCTGCTAGTTAGTACACAGGACTGAACCTATTGGTAACTCTTTAAGAGGCTTCCAGATCAGCTAGTGTATAATCTTGCTACCTCTACTCTGCCAGATAGTGACTGGAAGGAGTCCAAGTAGTGTGTATGCGGGGGGGGGGGGGCATTGCAGAGGCCATGTTATGTCAAGGATCTGGGTATATTCTTACCATGTGTGTGTGGGGCGCCTCCGTAGTCAGATGGGAAGGAGCAGCAGTGGGTACCACACGCTTCTTGATTAGACCGAGGTTAGAGTCCGTCACCACTAAATACGGAGGATGCGGAAAGGTCAAGGAATGACCACCGCATATCCCTGGAGCAATATGGCCTTAGTTGCTAATGCTCCAAAATAACAAACAAACAAACATCTTACCATGTGTACGCCATAATCAAAAATTTCATTACTTCATGCAGCATGTCCCACCCACTTTTTCTTACTACTGAATACACCATAAATTGTCAAACTTGAATACACCATGAATTGTCAAACTAATAGGTTTCCTTTATCTGCAAACACTTCCTAATTCATTTTACAAATATACGTGGTCTCAATTCTAATCTCAACGATGTCCATTTACACTTGCAGTCTGCCAAACCCCATGTACTTTTTCTATTAGAATCTCAGTTATTGGTGGAATCTCAGTTATTGGTGAACTACTGCTCATCTCAGTTGCCCAAATTATTGACTGTATGATTCCTTTCACCTCAAAGCTGGTACTTATGCATATGTCTGTTCCGATATTCCCTGTCAGAGACTTGGTAATTTGGAATCTCCTCTTTTCGATCTTCTCTGGTTTAAAATCTCTCTATCTCATTGTGTCAAATTCATCTGTTGTCTCTACCATTCTCCCAACTCCACTAATCACTTGGAGCTCTTTGACTTCCTCTCTTTGCAACTTGACTTTCTCCAGTCCAACTTTTCTAACAGTGAGGTAATTTTCCTAGGTGATTTTAATGTTCACAGTTCCAGCTGGCTTTCTTTTTCTAGCCACACCGACCCAGCTGGTCGAGATGCTGAGGCTTTTGCAATTACTAATGACCTTTCACAGATTTTTAATTTACCTACAAGAATACCGGATAATCCTAACCATGCAGCCAACACACTTGATCTTTTTATCACAAACAACCCTTCTAAGTACACAGTCAAAGTGAGTGGTCCTTTAGGCACCTCAGATCACAACTTGGAGATTGTCTCTCCTCCAATGGAGGCTTTATCTCATTGCTATTCCCAACCTCATATTGTTTGGCATTACAAGAATGCAAAATAGGATGACCTGTGAGATTTCTTTTCTTCTTTTCCTTGGTCGGATTACTGTTTCAAAACTTCTGAGGTTAACATTTGCTCATATCGTGTCAGTGAAATTATTCTTGTAGGAATGGAATCCTTTATTCCACATTCCACTTTGAAATCTCATCCTTTATCTAAACCTTGGTTTTCCAACAAATGTGCTAAGGCTGTTCAAGAGAAAGACATTGCATGTCATAATTGGCTTGTTTCCAAATCTTCAGTTTCATTTTCTGCCTACACCAAAGCTCGCAACAATTGTAAAGCAGTTATTAATCAGTCCAAACTAGAGTTTGAACAGGCTATGAGTAGAAAACTTGCTTCTTGCCCTAATGGTAGCCAAGCATTCTGGTCTCTTGCCAAAGTTATTGGCTGCAACTTTTGTCCATCTCTGCTTCAACCTGCGTCAAAACCAGTTAGTTCTGTTTTCACTTCAGCTAAGGATAAAGCTGATCTGCTAGCATCCCATTTTTCTTCCATCTCCTGTATTAATGATCTTCGTAAAACACCTCCCAAAATTCCCAACACGCTCCATTCAATGCCTCCTGTTGTCTTCTGTCAAAAGGATGTCAGAAGGATTTTGACGAAGCTTGATGTTAAGAAAGCTCCAGGTCCTGATGGTATTTCTCTACTTGTTCTCAAAACCTGTGCTCCTGAACTTACTCCTGTTCTTTGCTGCTTTTTTTACTTTCTTATTCAAAAGGTGTTTTTACTTCTGATTGGAAATTTGCTTATATCCAGCCAGTTCCTAAAAAGGGTGACAAATTCATCCCATCCAATTATCGACCCATTGCAATTACTTCTACTCTTTCTAAAATAATGGAGAAATCAATCAACCGCCAACTCTTAAACTACCTAGAAACCTTCCATCTGATCAATGATCGCCAGTATGGATTCCATCAGTGTCGATTCACTGGTGATATTCTTGCTTATGTTACCCATTTATGGACAAAATTCAATGGAAAAGTTCGGGGAAACACAAGCAGTTGCTCTTGACATCTCAAAGGCTTTTGATCATGTTTGGCATAAAGGTCTAAACAAGCTTCCATCTTATGGTTTGCCAACTGTTTTTTGTAATTGGTTATCCAGTTTTCTCTCTGATCACTCACTGAGGGTGATGGTAGATGGCTCTCTGTCTTCTAACTTTTTCACTAATGCTGGTGTCCCCCAAGGTTTAGTTCTTTCCCCCACTCTTTTCCTCTTGTATATTAATGACCTTCTTCCATTGACTGGAAATCCTATCCATGGTTTTGCCGATGATAGCACATTGCATTCCACTTTCCATTTTGAGAAACCTTGCCCTGCTCAATCAGCTTAAACTTCTCGAATATCCGTTACCAATTCCTTAAATGCCGATCTTCAGGTAATTCTCCAGTGGGGTAAAGACAACTTGGTTGATTTCAATCCTTCTAAAACTCAGTCTTGTCATATATCTCGCAAAATGGATTCTTCTACTGCTATGCTTATCTTTGGTGACACTCCAATTTCTAGGTAAAATGATATATCTCTTTTGGGGATTATTCTGACTTCTAATCTCTCTTGGCACAAGCACATTACAAATATTGCTTCCTCTGCATCTAAAAAACTTGGTTTTTTCTTTCACTCTCACCTTTACTTTTCTTCCAAACAGCTCTTCACTCTGTACAAATTGCCAGTCCGCCCTACCATGGAATATTGTTCCTATATCTGGGGTGGTGCCCCCAAAACCTCTCTCAGGCATCTAGATTCCATTCAGATGAGGGCAGTTAGCTTAATTAATGACTCCTCTCCATTCACTGTGTCATAGACGTACTGTTTCTGCTGCATGCCTTTTCTACAGATACTTCCATGGGCACTGTTCTTCTGAACTACGTGGTCTCAATTCTAATCTCAACGATGTCCATTTCCACTTGCAGTCTGCCAAACCTCATGTACTTTTTCTGACAGAATCTCAGTTATCGGTTGATTCAACTACTGCTCATCTCAGATGCCCAAATTATTCGCTGTATGATTCCTTTTGCCTCAAAGGTGGTACTTGTGCATATGTCCGTTCTGATATTCGGTCAACATGCTGAAGCTTTTGCAATTACTAATGACCTAGCAGAGATTGTTCATTTACCTACAAGAATACTAGACAATCCTAATCATACAGCCAATACGCTTGATGTTTTTCTCACAAACAACCCTTCTAAGTACACGGTCGAAGTGAGAGGTCCTTTAGACACTTCAGATCACAACTTGGTGATTGTCTCTTCTCCAATGCCATATGCACTTCACAGAATGAAGGACAAATGAAGAATTCTGATTTAAGCAATTAGTATCTTTGAGGTTAACCTTGTAGAAATTAGAATTACATTTGAAATAAAGAATATGTAATTTTCCATAACAATATCTTCATGCAATGTATAATCTTTTTCCTTCTCATGTGAATTACAAATCTCCCTAATAATTCATTTATTAAATCAGGAAATATGTTAAAAAAAAATGAGGCAAACAAAACAAAGTAAATTAAAAAACTGATTCTAAACAGACAGACAATCAAGAATTGATTTACATAAAGAAAAATGTGAAATGGCCTTGAAAAAAGAATTTTTTTCATAATTTATTCTTTTACATACCTCCAAGTCTTGCAGCAATTTTCTCACTAACTTGTTGAGAGCCTCCAATAAATTTTCTTTCCTTAAAAAAAAAATAAATATCATAAAATGTTTTATACTAACAGTAATTTACTGTGTAAACAAAAATATATTTACTTTGTATATCAAAAACATTATGTTAACCTGATAAGTTTATCATGCTAATTAGGTAAGTTACATTTTTTTATAGACAAATGCACTTGAAACTGAATTTAAAAATTAAAATAATTAACAGGCAGTAACAATGATTTCTTGAATAAACCATGAAACAATTTTTGAAACCTTTCTGATTATTGACTGTCAATGTGGACTTCATAAATTTCAATCTACAGGAAAATCTCTGACTCATGGACAAATTCATGGAAAAATTCAGAGAGGCCTGTGTAGTTGCCATCCATTTCAAGATATTTGAATCAATGGCATAAAGCTCTTTGAAGAAAACTTCTGTCCTGCAGCCCATCCTCTGGCCTTTGCAAGTTTCTGGCTTCTGGCCAACTTGCTCAATGCACAGCTCTCACATCTTGATTTCAGTAAAGCTTCAGATTTGGTAATTGTAAGCAAGAGGAAAGAGAGAAGTTTTTCAGAAAGAAGTACAAAGAAAGCAACACAAATTTTTAATTTTTAACAATGCAAACATTAGTTTTTTGAAATTAAATTTTACTGACAACCTACACATTTGCTATACTTTTACACAGCAACAAGATATAAGGTTATTTACCAGTACATTATGCATTCAAACATTAGTTTATCTTAAGAGTTTTCCATTTCAACTGATTATGATTGCTTCAAGGAAGATATGCTTACAGATTTTTCTCTCTTTAGAAATGTTCAGTTAAAGCTTGGTTTATAACAATGGCTCTCCTGTCTAGATTTAGTTGTCAAGTGCCTTCATATGACATTCCCTTGACAGTCAAGGATATTTTTATTTTTGAAGTTTCACAAGAAAGAGAGAGAGATCTGAAGTGCATTTTCATTTTTTCATAACCGCTGACACTAAACATTATTATGCAGAATTGTTAAAATACCAAGTTCTTATCCTTGTTTGTTTATTTTATTATAGGAAACTCAGGGCATATGGCTCCAGATACACTGTCTGTAAATTGCATGTGTTCTGTGGTCAAATTTACTAGAGGAAAAACCAGTTTCCAGAAGGGGAAAACCATGCTACCCCACCTGAGACTAAAAAGCAAAGCCACATTGCAAAAAAATACCCATAAAAATTCCTCATGTCATTAATGAGATTCAAACTCAGGTCTCTTCCACCTATTGCAGGGAGGATAGTGATTACACCAATTGTGCTACCAATGAGGGCTCTTTTCCTTGAGGATTTGTCTTCTGCAAAACTTCCTTTGGATAATGAATTGGATGTGGACATGAATCAGTGCTCCCTACTGGTGACTGCTGCTTGTGCTTTTCAAGCTGTTAACTTCGAAAAGGTCTTATTTGGATTTCCTCACCACTTTTACCTCCATCTTTAAATAGACTTGTCAAAGGTTGCCACAGTTCTACAAGTTCAGTTAAACATTTACCATTTACGTGTATGCAAATACTTCAGTCATTTTTACTTCAGTGGCATTCATTAGCTTCAGTCTGCCTTTCCTTTTAGTATTTCTTTCTAGATAGTCGTAAATTAGCATTAGCATTATTAGAGGCATATGATGCAAGAAAGCAAGCTTATGCAGCATCAGCCAAAAAAAAAAAAAAAAAACTCCCATTTCACCCCTCCATCTGTTCCAAATGCCTGTCCAGCTCAGCCTTAAATGTATTTTGGCTATCAACTTCTACAACAAATGGTGAAGGACTGTTCTACGAATCAACTACCTGCTAGCTAAAGGCAAATTTCTGCACATCTGTTCTACAACTGACTTTCCTTAATTTGAATCTATGCCCGCTCAGGTTCTTAATCTGAGCAAGAGGAAGAATCCCAGCAGCATTCAGCTTGCGCAACCTATTCAAGGCCTTATACACCTCAATCAAATCACCTTGCATCTGCCTACTCTACAGTCACTGCAATTTGCAGAACTTAAGCCTTTCTTGGTAAGAGAACCCCTTTGTACCCCCTCACCAATCTTGTTGCCTTCTTTGCACTCATTCTAGCAACTCTACATCCTTCCTAAAATTAGGCCTCCAGACCTGTACACAGTACTCTAGGTGTAGCCTGACCATTGCCTTGTACAAGGCGCCTCCGTAGCCAGGTGGGAAGGAGCACAGTGCACAGCACACGCTTCTTGATTAGACCGGGGTTCGAGCCCGTCACCACCAAATACGGAGGATGCGGAAAGGTCAAGGAATGACCACCGCATATCCTGGAGCAATATGGCCTTAGTTGCTAATGCTCCTAAAAACCAATCAATCAATCGCCTTGTACAATGGGATAATCTCCTCCCTGTCCCTGCTAGCAAAATTCCTATATACCATTGACAAAACTCCATGACCTGTCCTGGCAGCTGTCTGCACTGCTCGGCAAACTTCATATTGGACTGCACAATTACCCCAGGTCTTTTTCACTTTCCACTTCCCTAAGTAGTACCACACAGTTCATACATATCTCTTCGGTTATTTCTAGCCATATGCAGTACTTTGCATTTGCTAATGTTAAGCTTCAGTTGCCACTTCTCAGTCCATTTGCCCAACTTATCTAGATCCAGTTGGAGTAGCAGACTCTTTACTGTAGATAACAACCCTACCAACCTTTGTATCATCTGCAAACTTGGACATTAATCCTGATATATCTTCATCAATATCATTGATGAATACTCAAAACAACAATGGACCCAGCACCAGACCCTGGGGAACTCCACTGATAACATTTGTCCACAAAGAGCAGTATCCATTGATTACCACACGCTGTCATCTCCCACTCAACCATCCCTTTATCCATTGTAGCAAATTACCTTTAATGCCATACCTCTCCAATCTTCCTTGAAAGCAGGGCCCTCCCCTGCTTTCAAGGAAGCTCTCATAATTATGGCTAAGGGTTTGCTTACTTCCTTTGCTGCCTCCTTTAATATAACTGGAAAGATCCCGTCCACCCCAGGTGCCTTCCTTATGTTTAACGTCAACAATTTCTCCTCTGCTTTGCTCTCAGTTATTACAAAATCACTTAGCTCCCTGTTAGAGTTTGATAAACTTCTGGCACTCCCCTCATTGAATAACTCCTCATGTGTGAAAGTAGTTACAAAATACTCATTCAGTTTATCAGGTACCTGAGCATGATCATCAATAGTCAACCCATCTACATGAGGCGCACTATAGCCATAGCAGCTAATGCGGCAATAAACAACCATACCACACACACATACCATCTACATGAAGTGGTTCAATCTGATTTAGCCATTTCCTTCTAGAGTTTACATAAGTAAAGAACTCTTTGCTGTTTTCCTTTGCATCCTTTGCCAAGGATTTCTCATAATCTGCCTTCACCTGCCTAAGCTCCTTTGTGACTTGATTACAGACTAGTTTATATCTGCCATAGGCTTCTGTATCACTGATACTTTATATGCATCTCATACATTTTTCTTATCTGCCACGAGCCTCATTAGTTCATCTGACATCAATTTAGGCCTAAACCTTGAACTGTATTTCTTAGTTGGAATGAAAAGTCTAGTAGCCTCAAAAATTAAGTCCCCGAAGGCTTCCCATTTACAATTCAACATTGGTAATATCATCCATTGATCCCACTGTACAGAATTTAAAAACTATCTAAGACCCCTGTAGTCATCTTTATGAAAGCAAAAGCCCTTCCCTTTAGCCTTGATGGTAGTTACATTTTTAAGTAATTCCCACATCAGTACATTGAGATCACGGTCACCCAGTGTTTCCTTTATCTGCAAATTCTTAATGCATGAATAATCACTGCTGATAATCAGATCAAGAGTATTACTGCCTCTGGGTGCCTCTTGAACATGTTGCTGTAGAAAACAGTCATCCAATAAATCCACAAAAATCTTGCTAGTGTGCAAGTGACCAACCCACAAGTTCCAGTAAATATCTGGAAAGTTAAAATCCCCCATTACAAGACCTTCTGATTTACTGGTCCATTCTATTTCTCTGCACAATTGCTCATTATACTCATTAGATTCATTAGGCCTATAACACACACCTACTGTTATTTTTCCTTTCCCAGTGCTTATTTCACACCAGGCAGACTCAATATTGCATTTTCAACCAATATCAATTGGATGCACCTCCTCAGATTTTGTTTCTTAACTAACAACATAGCCCCTCCCCCTTTCCTGTCCTGCTGTCTTTTCTGTACACATTGTACTCTCCAAATTCCAATTCTGCACTGCTTATATCTGTGTGACACCACATCTTTGATATCCCAACAATATCTGCCTGTGATATCTTGACTAGCACTTCAAGTTCATCAAATTTATTAACTATACTCCTAGAATTGGTATACATGCAAGTACTGTATACATTCACCTGTTTCTACTCTTAATTACCCTAACACAGCCCTTGTATTTACTTGTTCCCCAATGACTCCCAGCACTCCTGGAAATCTCCATTGCCTTGCTTTCTAGGACCTCTGCTTTGCTCATTCTAATAGAAGCAGTGCAAGAATTACTTTTGTCTCTGCCTGTGGCCACTGTTAACCTTTTAGTCTGTGTCCACAAAATGGTTATCCACTTTCAGAGGAAAGCATAATCTATCTTCTTTTGGGCATACAAATTAATCCAATGACAAGGATGCCTATTACCAACAGGAGCTCAATCTTCTCTCTTAATACCCTTGCTACTCTAGTTTTTAAGTCTACAATAACAGGGATTTTATCAACATGAACTTCCAGGTAATTTTTTAAAAGGGTCCTGCATGCTTTCAAGTTGTTCAGAAGAATATTATAACACAAGTATTTATAGAGTCACACAAGTCAGAAGAATATTATGACACAAGTAATTATAGACCTGTGAGTTTAACTTCTGTTCCAGGAAAATTAATGGAGGCACTGGTTAAAGAAGCACTGCAGGCAAGAATTCAGTTATAGCTCGGATACAGCATGGTTTTAAGGGGAAGTCTTGCCTGACGAATTTGATTGGATACTATGATGCAGTCACAAAAGAACTGGATGCAGGGAACAACTTTGATATTATATACTTGGATCTTTGATCTGTTGCACATGGAAGACCGCTGCACAAATTGGAGCAGTGTAGCATTGGAGGCAAATTGCTGCTATGGATAAAGGGGCGGTTCAGGGGGAAAAGACAGAGAGTGGTAATCAATGGACACTGCTCATCGTGGACTAATGTTATTAGTGGAGTCCCTCAGGGTTCAGTGTTGGGTCCATTATTGTTTTCTGTATTTATAAATAATATTGATGATGGTATATCAAGCTTAATGTCCAAGTTTGCAGACGATACAAAGGTTGGCAGGGTTGTTAAGAACACTACTGATGCTATGCTGCTGCAACAGGATCTGGAAAGGTTGAGTAGATGGGCTGAGCGGTGGCAAATGAAGTTTAACATTGACAAATGTAAAGTACTACATATGGGAAACAGCAACCCCAGAGCAACGTATCAACTCTGTGGTACTACACTGACAGTGGTAGAGAATAAAAAGGACCTGGAGGTAATTGTGCAGGCAGATATGAAGTTCTCTGACCAGTGCAGACGGGCTGCAAGAGTAGCTCATGTTGTCTTGTCAATGATATACAAGAATTTTTCTAGCAGGAATAAGGAGGTGATTATTCCTTTGTATAAGGCAATGGTCAGGCCACACCTTGAGTACTGTATACAGGTCTGGAGGCCCATTTCAAGAAGGATGTAGAGCTGCTGGAACGAGTACAGAGAAAGGCAACAAGATTAGTGAATGGAACAAAGGGTTGCTCTTACAAAGAAAGGCTTAAGCTTTGCAAATTACAGTGTCTGGAGATTAGGCACCGGCGAGGTGATCTGTTAGAGGTGTATATAGCCTTGAATGGTTTGAGCATGCTCAATGCTGATGGCATTCTGCCTCTTGCTCAGAATAATCACCTGAGAGGGCATAAATTCAGATTGAGGAAACACAGATGTAGGATAGATGTGCGGAAATTTGCCTTTAGCCAGCGGGTAGTTGGTTGGTGGAACAGACTTCCATCCCTTGTTGTGAAAGTTGATAGCCTAAATAAATTTTAGGCTCAGCTGGGCAGGTATTTCGAACGAACGGAGGCGTGAAGTGGAAGTGTTTTTTTTGTTTTTTTTTACTGACAGTAGGTATCTTTTGATTTGATTATTTCTTTTATTAGAAAGGATCACTACAATGGGATACAGCTTGGAATTACTTTTATTTTTGCATCTTCTTTCCTCTCCTTGTAATTTTTCTGATAATGTCTGCTGTTTGTTTTATATTTTTTTATTTACTTCACTCTCAAAAAATATATTTCCGAACAAAGCCTGCATTATTAGTAGAGCTCAGAGGAATGTTATGTGTATGATAAATGATACAAATACATACATCACATACAACACTAAATTCTTAACTTTGAAATACTAAAACCATTTTTGCATTTTTTATGCCTTGCACATTATTCTTATGATTATTTTTTGAAAATCTTCGATTGTACAATGTTTTCTGCCACTAGAAAATCACATCTACATGTACAAAATCAAGCAAACACATTACCATTTCTCCATTTCCTGATTTTACAATACATACAAAATCTTTTTTTTTTATGAAAACCCCAAACATGAAAAGTATTACAACGTATAGTAATTAGTATCATGCATGGGTTAAAGTTTGAGAAGATGAAAGAAGATACTTGTTGACTTTGCACTTGAATTTTTGAAGATTATAATTTTCAGGAAATACATGTGAGGGGAGGTTGTTCCAGAAAACAGACGTTGAAGAAATACATAAGGAAAAGAAAAGTTGGTTCAGTAAGTTTGAAGTTCGACAATAAAAGGATGTTGACTGGTCATGGAATGGGTTTAGACTGGTTTAGAAGGAGAGATGGGGAATTATAGAAGCCGATTTAGAGGAACAGTGCCCAAGAAAGTATCTATAGACAAAGCATGCAGCAGAAACAGTGTCTATGAGACAGAGTGTGGAGAAACTTTGTAAGAGATGGGTCATTAATTAACCTAACTGCTGCCATCTTTTAAATAGCGTTTAGACACTTGAGAGAGGTTATGGGGGCACTACCCCAGATGCGGGAACAATATTCCATGAAGGATTTCATATTTGTATAGAATGGGTAACTGTTTAGAAGAAAAGGAATGCTAAGAGTGAAAGAGAAAACCAAGTTTTTCAGATTCAGAGGAAGCAATATTTGTGATGTGTTTATGCCAAGAGAGATTAAAAGTCAGGGTAATCTCTAATAGGGATATGTGATCTTGTCTGGAAATCTGAGTGTAGTTTCATCGAAGATAAGCATAAGAGCAGAAAAATCCTTTTTTGCAAAATATGACAGGACTGAGTTTTAGAAAGAACAAAATTAACTACGTTATCTTTGCCCTACTGGAGAATGACCTGGAGATCAGCATTTAAGGAATTAATAGTGGATGTTTGAAAATTTGAAGCTGTTTATGCAGGGCAAGTTTTCTGAAACTGGAAGGTGGAATGAAATGTACTGTCATCAGCAAAACTGTGGATAGGATATCCACTCAGTGGAAGAAGGTCATTAACATACAAGAGAAAAAGAGTGGGACAAAGAGCTGAACCTTGGGGAATACCAGCATTAGTGGAGAAGTTAGAAGACAGAGATCACCTGCAATGAATGCTCAGAGAGAAAATGGATACCCGATTAAAAACAAAACAAAAAAAAAACTGGCAATACGTAAGATGGAAGCTTATTTAGAAGTATTTATGCCAAACATGATAAAAAAAGAAGCCTTTGAAATGTGAAGAGCAACTACTTGAGTTTCACCAAACTTTTACATTTTAATGTGTTCATAGAGGGGTAATGTAAGCCAGTATATCACCAGTGGATCGATACCGATGGAATCCATATTGGCAATAATTGATTAGATGGAAGGTTTCTAGATAGTTTAGGAGTTGGCAGTTAATGGATTTTTCCATTACTTTAGAAAGAGAGGAAATAAGTACAATGGGATGGATTTGACAACTTTTTTGGAACTGGCTGGATATGAGAAAATTTCCAAGCAGAAGGAAAAACACCAGTGGAATAAGAAAATTTAAAAAGTTGATCCCAAACAGGAGTAAGCTCAGGGACAGAGGTTTTAAGAGCAAGTGGAGAAATACTATCAGAACCAGGCACTTTCTTGGCATCAAGATTGTTCAAAATTCTTCCAATGTCTTTAGCTGAGGTCGCAATAGAACCATCAGGATTTAACAGATGTGGGGTAGAGATGGGCAAAAGTTGTGGTCAATAGGTTTGGCAAGAGACCAGACTGCTCGACTATCAATTGGACAAGAAGCAAGGTTTCTACTCTTAGTGTATTCAATATCTTGTTTGGATTTATTAATAATTGTTTTACATATTTTGGTGTATAAGTCTTCTGAAATGTTATGCTGTACTTCGTTGGCATCTTACTGAAGATATTGTTAATCAATATCTTCAGTAATTTTTAGTCTTTAATATCTTTAGTATTTTTGTGTCTGTTCGCACCAGACAAAAAAAATATGTTAACATAGAGAACAAGATTTACTTGCATGTTTTTGCACATTCCATATATTTTATGTAATGTATGTTAGCACACCTGATGGCTAATTTCTTGACAAAAATAAGTAGAAATTTACCAGTTTTTTAAAAAAATTCTAAATTTAGTGGGAAAGCAGTACTTTTACTATTTTTTTGTTAAAAAAAAAGGAAAAAAACTGCTATGATGGTGAGATGGAGGAAAGAGTGCTAAAATGAGTCAAAAATATGGGTCTCCATCATAAATCTAGATAGTCGGCAAGAATGTCTCTGGTTATCAAGATGGCAGGTGATGGGAGCCAGCTCTCTGAATGGAAAGACTATGACACTTTTCTGATGGCAACAGACTGCAGTCTGGTCTCTAGTCAAACAAGAAAGTGTAATATGGTTTTCTGACTTTTGCTTGACTTTCTTATCACTTTGAGGAAATGCTCCAAGCGACTACATTAAGTTCCTGCTAATTTATCACTTGAGGACATCCAAAGCACATCCGAGTTTTTCAAAGTATGCCCCCTCTCTCTTTCTCCCACCAACAAATTATAAAAAGGAAAACTTTTAATATGAAAGTTGAACTATTGCATAAAGAATAACTTTGATCATAAAGATCATGTTTACCTTTGATGATTGTAATCCTAAAGTGAGCTTCATACATATACAATAACTTAATGTCCTTAAGCCGGAGCACAGATGTGCTCCGGCTTATGGACATTTAGTTATTATTGCTATTTTCAAGATCTTCTATTTTAGATAGCCGTTTTTCCAGGGCAAGTAACATAAATCGAGTGACAATAAACACTTATGGAAAGGTTATAACATTAAGAAGCCCCCTAAAAATATCACTGAAATGTGTTAAGATCTCAATGTAGCTAAGTGGTCAGATCAGGCAAGGTGTGTTTCTGCAAGGTTTCTTGCAGAAACACACGTGCTTTGAGTGGACTGTGGTGTGGTTCAAGCCCACATGATTGCTAAATATGGTTAATGATTTTATTCATTTTCAAGTATAATCAGAGTATGCTACTGCAGCAAGAGCTAGACAAATTAGGCAGATGGGCTGAGAAGTGGCAGTTAAAGTGTGACAAATGCAAGGTACTTTATATGGGGGGGGGATTAGTAATCAATCCCAGATTAATGTACCAGTTGTGTGGAACCACACTTAGGACAGTGGAGAATGAAGAAGACTTGGGGGCTCAAGCATTTAGGGCATAAGCCTCAAGCTATGGAGGAGTCTACGCTATGTATAAATATAGTGCAAGCGCATCAGAAATACATAGCTATATCTGAATAAATCAGAATATTAGTAAAATGGCATCGTTTTAAGTTATATCTCATATTGTGAATACCTTCACAGTGAGTTGCCATGATATTGCACTACTTCGAATAAGTAACACTTCACCTAAGGAGAAGACTAATGTTACTTATTCTCAGATTACCACCACCCAGACGGCACCATTTCAGGGCTATTTGGCCCATAGTCAAGACTTTAGGGATAATTGTAAGGTCAGATATGAAGTTCTCTGAGTAGACAGGCTGCTATGATAGCTTATGGGGTTTTGTTAATAATATAAAGAGGTGATTATCCCAAAATACGAGTACTAAGCAACATTAGACTGCATCTTGAGTACATCCTGATTACAAGAATTGTATAAATATAATAAATAATTTAATCAGCAAATTCTTTATTTGAAGAGAACAAAAAAAAGTCTCTAAAAAAAGAATCTTGAAAAGTTTACAACAGGCTCATTAACAGTGAATTAAGGCCAAGATTAATATAACAAAATTCACCTCTGCCCACCTCAAATATAAAAATATTCTCATTTTCCTCATTTTTCATAAAAAGGTTACTTTTACTTGCTGTTAATGTGTATTACAGTCTTTCTATAACCTGGTTAATTGCCAGGTTATAGAAAGACAATTACAATATGAAAATTAATTACAATATGAGAGACACTTGTAATCTCTAACATTTTTGCAACCTCTGGGACTGGTACAAAAAAAAAAAAAAAAAACCCTCTCTAGCACTCTAGCACTGTGTTGTACCAAGGCCAGAATTTATAAATTTGTATGTTATCGATTTGTATATTTCGATTTAAAAAAAATAAAAATAAAAAAGATTCAAAGATAATAGTGCTAAGATTAATATCAAATACTTAAATGATGATTGCATACAATAAGCAATTTACCTGCCCACCATTTGTAGTAGAAAGTATTCTTTTTGTTCCTCCACACTGCTTTATATACCATAAGAACCAAAGAAGTGATGACTCATAAGGCTCAGAAGTGACAAACAGAGTTATCATTAATTTTGCCAGATCACTGCCAGTTCTGAAAACAAAAAAGTCTCTCATTATTACCAATAATTAACAATTTATTTCTTATTTTGAACACTTTAATTATTCTCAGAAGAATCAAGAAAAATTTAAATCAGGTAATGGTAACTGGGTGAAATATTTTGCTCATTATGGTAATAGGTAATTACAAAGTCGATCACAGCACCTGGTATACAGTGAGGAAAGAGTAAAATTATTGGCCTGAATATAAATCGTATTAAAAGAATATTAAACTTATAATCACAGTACTGGCCCTTAATATTTATTAGCCAGGGACACATCCAGACTATTTTTTTTGGAAAGGAGGGAGGTAAGTTGTTGTCGATGCTTTAGGGTTTTATGACACAAAGTTGCCAAAGGGAAAAATGTGTCTTTTTAGGTTTGTTAATGTAACTCTGTTTTGCTAGATTTGTTTATCAAAGTGGATTTCTTGAATGAAATAAAATAGTTCTTTAAATAAGGTAATGGTTAGTTTAGATTTGCAGAGTTGGAAGCAAATATCTGGAATCTTGTGTAGAGCAAGGGGGATTTTCATTAACTAATAGGCAATAGTGTATAAGATGCATGCATGAGTATCCAATTTGCAGTCTAGCAAGCATTATTTCTTCTCTGTGATTTTTTTCTGATGTTGAAGCCCCATATTTGTGTATTGTGTTTCTGCATGCTTGAGCCCATTCATTTTCACTTACTCTTCTAATAATTGGTCCAAAGTTAGTGTAAAGAAATACCATTGTTTTGTTTGTGTTTGGTAGTTGTGATGCTAACTAAGCTGCATTATCTGCTTTGTCATCGCCTGCTATTCTGGAGTGCCCTGGGATCCAATAAAGGGTTATTTCAGAGTGATTTTTTTTTTGAAGAGGTTGATTAGAATGCCAATTTCCTGTAGGAGTGGATGATAAGAAGGATGTTTACCCTGTATGACTTAGATAGCACTAAGCAAATATATTAATGAATATATTGACAGGAAATAGCAAGATCTTTCACATAAGTTTTTGCCGTAGCTGGAATGTCTCGAGTTATGTTACTCATATATTAGGCAAAAAAGAGTTGCACTTAAAATTAATCCTTGAGGTACTTCTTCTTGTGTGTGTGTGTGAATCATGAACATCATGTGAATCATTCTGAAATTGTACTTGAAAGGTCCTGAGACTGGGAAAATTCTGAATGAATTGAGGCAGGTTACCTCTCAGTCTAAAGTTCTATAAGTCTTGGAGGATTCCCTATCTCCAGGTGGTGTAGAATGCTTTATTAATATCAAAAGTTACCATTACCATTTTTTTTAACAAAAGCATTTCGAGCCTGTGCTTCGACTTTAATGTGGATATCAGTTACAGTCCAGTTATGATGGAAACCAAATTTGGTGGTGTGATATAGCATCTTGATCTTCAAGGATCCAGACAAATCTTCTGTGAACTGTTAGAGTGTTTCTTATAACAGCTGGTCAGAAATACAAGATGATAACTGCTGGGAGAGGAAACATATTTTCCCTCCTGGTTTTGCTATGGCTACTACTATTGACTGAACCCGTATATCAGGATTATCCATCTGATTGATGCCATATATATCATTCTCTTCAAAGATTCTGTTATAAAATTGCAGTAGTGTGAATATGGAGTTGGAGTTAAGGTAGCAAAACATTATGTAATAAATGACATCTTGTCCGGAAGAACTATTTTGAGAATTTTCAATGATCATTAAGTTCAGTATCAGTGAACGGTAGATTATAGGAATATGACTGATTTGTAGCAAAGTTAATTTTATATTGTTCCACAGACTTCAGCTAATGCCTCTCAATGTTGATTGGAGAAGAAATTCTTTTCCTTTGCAAAACAGGATTGGGGGTAGAGTTTGCTGATACTTTCCACTAAGGGTATGGATCTTTCTCTAGATTATTCTGAGATCAGTGTTTCTGCAGATGTTTGAAGTGAATCTAATTCACACATCCTGTTTTGCTTTTCCACAAATTAGGCGAGTTTCAGCTTTGAGTTATTTACAGTTCATAAGATTCTCAATTGTAGCATTTTGAGGGAAAATGTTCCATGCTTTATTTTGTTTCCTTTTGGCAAGAAAGCAATCTCTTGTTCACCAATCATTATACTGTTCTGGTAGTGTTTTATTTTGGTATTGTACTAGCAGCAGCTCCAAGTAGCTGTTCTACTATATGCATAGTGGCATTATTAATAGAAGTAGTAAGGATCAAGTGACTATCAAATTGGATTATATTAGAATACTGTTCTCAGTTAGCTCTGTGAAATCTACAGGTAATTCATTGGTTGCAGGCATTGTCTGTATCTGTCTATTTTTTTTTACAAATTGATCACTGTTGTGAAGGTCAGTTAATACTGTCCCCAGTGCTAGGATAAACGGATGAGGAATGCATGGACAGATCCAGAGCAGCGATAGATCCTGTGGGAAGATGAATATATGTGTTTAGTAATGCTAGCTGATGATTTTCAAGCACAGATTCAATAATCTGCCCTTTACAATCCATGTTCAGAGATCTACAAAGGGTGATGAGTATTTAGATCACCGAGAAGGTATATGGGGTTGGACAGTTGATTTAGTAAATTATCAAGTTCTGCAATGGAGCATGATATGTTTGGTGGAATATAAATGGAGATAAGAGTGAAGGTAATTCCAAGAACAATGTGAATGGCTACTGCTTTTAGAGAGGTGCAAAGCTGGCTAGATTTGGATGGTACATTTATTTTTATGAACTAAAATTGCTACTCTTGCCAGGGATTCAAGACATCTATCACATCTGTATGGCATATACAGGGTGTCTGGGTTAGAGGTATCCAAAAATGCACACATATCTCAACATCTATAAGGTGTATTAAAATAATTTTTTGGCATTATGCAGAGTAACTCACCAAGTTTTTATGAAGGTTAGTAAAGTTCAACATGGGCACCTTTTGTAGCTCGACAGATGTCGAAACGATACTCGAGCTCTTGCCAAGTGTTTTCCAGCATCTGAGGCTTATTAGAGCAACTGCTTCAACAATACACTGTTTCAAATCGTCAACTTTTCTCTGCTACACACAGTCTTTAATAAAGCCCCATACAAATAAGTACAATGGAGTCATATCCGGAGATCTAGGTGGCCAGGCAGTTGGGCCTTCTGATCCAACATCCAGGAAAAGTCTTGTTCAAAAACGTGGTAACATCTCGATGGAAGTGTGGTGGAGTGCCATCTCGCTGAAACCTGGGGGAATCTGTGGAACGGCAAAGATCTGCAGCATGTCAAGGTAAGTGTGTCCCTTTACTGTGGGCTCTATTAATGTTGCTAGTAGTTGCTAACATTATTAGCAGTTGCTCTAATAACGATACAAGCTCTAATAACAATATAAACCACACCTTGACATGCTGTTTGGGAATACTTCTGGCATTTAGTAAAAGTAGTAACACAGGTAGCCCTCGTATAACACGGTAGTTTGGTTCTTACAAAATCTTGTGTAATGTGAAACGGTGTTATACGGGACTAAGAACCAGTACAAAAAGGAGGGTTACATTCCAAAAGCTAACAAAAATACGCCATTTTTTAATAACTATCGGAAACTTAATTTTTATAGTAGTAATAACTTAATATTTTAACTTTATTTTTATAATAGTAGTAACTTAAATAGTAATAACTGAACAAACGTCTTACCTTACAAACTGTGATACTTATATGTGAGATAATCTACGTTCATTTAATTTTCTTCCTCTTCATTGCTGCTAAGCACAATCTCTTCTGCAACATCTAGACTGCACTCTTCGAAGTCACGAATGCACTCTTCAAAGTTACAATTATTTTTTATGGTCTTGAACAGGGATCTTCCAACAAAATACAGTGGACCTCCGCTTTAAACGATACGTGAAAATTGGAAGAATATTTTCCAGTTAGCAAAATAAAAATATATTTATGCTTACATAATGTACGTTCATTTAATACAAAATGAAAAAAAAAATTCTGCTAAAAAAAAAAAATACAGAATTCAATATTGTGGAACAACCTATAAGTAAACTCCACAATGTATTGAAGATGAAAAAATTCTCAATCTCTAACATGGAACGTACCAACATAGTTTATAGCATTGCATATGGGGAATGTAACTCTTTTTACATTGGTTCTACCCAAAATTACCTTTCAAAGTGAATACAACAGCGTCAGGCATCAGTGAGGGCAAAAAGGACAGGTGCTTCTGAACTTTCTTTTCATGCCATCCATGAGAACCATGTTTTTCTTTTTAATGAGGCTAAAGTTATTAATATATAAAATGAATATATAAAACTCATAATAGCTGAAACACTTGAAATTAAGTTAAATTTTAATTCTATAAATGTTCGTAGATCACACATCATTTCGGATTCATGGACCTTTACATGCATGTGTGAATAATTGTATTCACATTGGCTAACAAAAACAATCTTGACACGGGGTAGTATTAAATTTGGTTTTATAAGAGAGTGGATATTGTTAGGTTTGTCATTTTACTTCTTGTGAGCATGGATTTCAACCAAAATAACTTAGTCACTTATAAAGAAGTTTAACTAAAAAATAATGAGGAAAATTTGACAATTGTCTTCGATTCCCAGTCTGTGATTGTGAGTTGGTTTAGTCTTGGGTGTGCACATCGACTACTTGGGTAGTCGATGTGCATCGACTACACTCTGCTTTTCCTTTTATAGCAGTAAATAGATAATGGGAATTGAACACGAGTAGTTTTTTAAAAAACCATATGTATTAATAATAAATTTTATGGTTAATATCACATTACTAACTTTAACTTTTTTCATAATGGATTAACTGGATAAGTTGGGGGTGAGTTTTGGTTGAAGAGCATTCCTACAGTAAGGTACGAGAATTTCTCTTATATTTAACAGTAGTACTGTAATATGTACATACTAATTGATATTTCTGTTCGCTGCCCTTTAATTTTTTTTGATTGCAAAATTTAAAACAGTAAAAATGATAAGCAATTAATAACAAAGAACATGGCATTCACAAGTTGCAACAAACACTATTATCACAAGTGAGATATGGAGTAATGAGTTTCTGAAAAGTTGTTTTTTATATGATTGAATATTTCATGGAAGGGGAAACACATTTCACCATAATAATAACATGAAAACCCACAGAATTCCAGCTATCAGTACTATAGAAAATGCAAGAAGATTGAGTTTACTACCCGTTTATATAGGAGGCCTCCGTAGCCGAGTGGGCAGGAGCGGGAGTGCAGTAGCACACGCTCTTTGAGTAGACCGGGGTTCAAGCCCCTGACTGCTGAATACGGTCGATCTGCCAACCCGCACTGGACCAGCGTGGCAGATTATGGTCCATTTCCCTCAACATGAATTGTTGAGGAGGCTTCCATCCTGCAGTGGGTTGATAATGGCTGCACTTTACTTCTTTTTTTTTTTTACCCGTTTATAATTGATTACACTAACAGAAAAGACCAATAAACTGGAAAGCGCAAATTGTTTTTATTGTTTTATGGTAGTGACCTCCAGAAATATGCTTTAGAAAAATATCATGAAGGCGATAACAACTAGCGAGTCAACAACAGAGATCACAAAAAGGAATGGAAATATTGAAAATTACATCTAATATAACAGCAGGGTTTTCCCAGTACAACAGCTCAAAAATACTCTGTTATGTGAGATTTCCAGTAATTCTCAAACCGTGTTAGAATGAAACCTTGTTATGCGAGGGTTGCCTGTGGTATTTGCCATATAGTGCGAGGAATCCACAGGCTTTTGCTGCACTGACCAAAAAAAAAACCAAATAGATAAGAAAATACAAATGATGTGCGTCCCTCCCGACATGGGTAACCATCCAGTTGACCTTTGAATTTATTCATACTGTCAGCCTCACCTATCTGTGAAGGTAACTTGTTCCAGCAATCAATGATTTGCTGGCTAAAAGAAAACTTCCTTCCAACAATCTAGTCTAAACCTCTTCCCCTGTAATTTAAATTTACGACCCCTAGTTCTGGAATTCTTTATAACATTGAAAATTCCACCTTCATTCATTTTACTAACCCCTTTCAGAGCTTTATAAACCTCAGTCAGGTCATCTGTGAGGTATCTGGTTGCCAAGCTCTGTAGTCCACAAAATCGGAGTCTTTCCTCGTATGGTTTCCCTTTTGCTGATCTCATCATGTGAATTGTCCATCTTCGGATCCTTTCAAGCTCAATGTCTTTTTTCAAATGAGGTTTCCATACTTGAACACAGTATTCCAAATGCTGCCTTACAATTGCCTTATACAGTGGGATTATGACCTTCCTATCTCTACAGGATAATGTTTGATAAATCATTGCTAGGCCACCATGGGCTTTCCTGGCTGCCTGTTTACACTGCTCTGAAAACTTCATATCTGCCCATATCATAACTCCTAGATCCTTTCTTCCTCTGGAATTTTTTCTATTCAAAGCATCTAACTGGACTTAGAATACAGTCAGTCCTCATATAGCACGATAGTTGTGTTCCTAGAAACCCTCGTGCAATGGTTTAATATAAAATCGTGTAATATAAACAACAGGCCCTATGAGAAAAATGGGGTTAGGCACTGACTACTCAAGATTGAACACACATTTGTAACCAAAACATTATCAAACAATAAATGATCGTAATAAAATACGTATTTTATTTCGACTATTATGTAATAAAACATTGCTAATGCTTTTTCTTCTACCGTAAGCAAACTTGTTCTTTGTTTGATCTATCCAAACAGATGACAGCCATTCCATCTCTTCCAATTCTTTTTGTCTTGATCTAATGGATTATGTTACACATTGAGTTGTTCTATGAAAGTTTTTATTTTTTCTGCATTCTTTCTAATTCTCGCCGTTGCTTCATTTAAGCCTGTAGCACGTGCAATATCACATGGTCTTTCATTTCACTCAAAGTGTTTCACAATTTCATATCTTTTCTCTATCAACAGAGACGGACTGGCCATTAGCCTTACTGAGAAATCCCAGTGGACCGGAGGCCAGAAGACGATGGCGGCCGGTGTGATTTTGGCCATAAATGCTAGTATGAAGTTGCCACAAATTTTCCCGGGTAAGAATTTTTGATCCAGTCTGCCTGTCTATCGATATTGCTTTTATTTTTCTCTCCGAATCTGTAGTGTCTTCACCAGGACACTTCCTTTTCACACCTTTTAAGTATTTTACTCATTTTTAGGGAAAATAAAGCACAATTACAAAATGAAGAGGCACGCTTGATACACATAAACAAAGCTGCACACATGTAGAAACTGAATAAACATCACCATAAAGCTCACATTTTACTAAAGCACATTTTTGGGGGTTACTACCATAAAACAATAAAAACAATTTCCAGTTGTGTTTTTGCTAGTGGAATCAGTTATAAACTGATAGTAAACTCGATCTAATTGCATTTGCAATTATACCGATAGCTGGAATTGTGTGGGTTTTTATGTTATTATGGTGAAATGTGTTTCCCCTTCACTGATATAAAAAACATAAATACATTTTCAGAATCTTCTCTTCATTCCTATCATGTTGAATTCAGTTGGGGGTGATTCTGCATTTGACTGCCATTTTTTGTAAACACAAAGGTGAATCGTGCATAAGTGAATTTGGTTCATGTCATATGTGATATTGTTTCCCTATTTATAAATTGTGTATGATCAAATTTGTGTAGTGTAAACACGTGTTATATGAGGACTTACTGTATATGGATGGATCTTAGAAGAAAGGTAGCCAGCTTTAACTGATGCAGGGAGATTTAGAGTGCTGAAGATAAGAATAATATTTCTTGTGGAGGTAAGAACATCTTGTTTAGTCATTATTGTTTTGGCATTGATTACTTAAGATTGCAAACATTTGACTGTTTTAGGAGTACCTGTTACAGCCACTATGCTATTCTGCACAAGAAATGGAGATAAGCTGCTAAGAGGTTACATTAATTAGAAATGCATGATTAGGAAAGCAAAAGTCTGATGAAGAATCATGCTCAAGGTACGAGCTTATATGCTCTATAGTCGCTGAGATTAAGAGGTTCATGTTTCCTCTTTTTTGTTCTGAGGATTGGATTTATATTCAAGTTACTAACCTTACTGGTGACACTGCTCCTGCTTCTATTTGGAGGCAGGAGCAGTGCCACCAGTGACCACGTGATATGTGGTTAGTGTGTTAATGAAGTTAGTTATATATACAAGAAGAAAGGTGTCTTTCCTTTCTTGATAGAAAGCTTACTTCTTTATTTGGAAGGAGCCAAAAAAAATCATAATAATTTATATTGTTGTTTATTCTGTGTACGTAATTGATATACTAGAGGAAGGGAAAAAACTTTTGAAAACTTTATCTTTATACTTAAGTGATTAGAATTTAAAAATAATAAATAAGCACTATTAAGTTTAGATTTCCTTCTTACTTACTCTGTCCAGCAGTTCTTGTTTATGAATTCTTTGAATGTTGTTGTATCCCACTCATTAGCATGAGGTGCATCCCAAGGAGCATCAACAGGAATCTGCAATTATTCAATAAAAGTAAGTACTAAAATTTCCAAATGATGCAAAGAAAGAGAAAGCTTATGCATCTGCTATCAAAACAAGTTAGTTAATGTATGCAGTGCATTACATTTCAAGCCAGAAAATAATAATAATTCAAGATTTAGTAATAGTAATTGCCATATAGTGCAATGAAGTCACAAGCTTTTGTTGCACTGGCTGAGGGGAGGAAAAAACGAGTAGATAAAAAAAAAACACAAATTTTTTGCTTCCCCTTACATAGGTAATTGTCTAGTTGACCTTTGAATTTATCAAACTGTCAGCCTCAACTATCCACAAAGGCAATCTGTTTCAGCAATCAATGACTCGCTGACTAAAAGAAAACTTCCTACAATATAGTCTAAATCTCTTCCCCTGTAATTTGAATTTATGCCCCCGAGTTCTGGAATTCTATATAACAGTGAAAAAATTTTGCCTTCGTTCATTTTACTAACCCCTCTCAGAGCCTTATAAACCTCAATCAAGTTACTTCTGAGGTGCTTAGTTACTAAGCTTTGTAGCCCACATTATCAGTCTTTCCTCATATGGTCACCCTTTTGCTGATCTCATCATGTGAGTTGCCCATCTTTGGACTCTTTCAAGAAGCTTAATGTCTTCTTTCAGATGAGGTCTCCATATTTCACAAATACTTATTTCTAACAAAATAAGTCAACCTATTGACATGAAAATATGTTACAAAGCTTCCTAAAATACTCTAAGTAAGCACTGAAATTCTGAAATGGATTGGAGCTCCTGTTTCAAATATATGGTAATATTTCTCTAGGGAAACTGGGGAGGGAATACTCTGAAATCAGAAATGAACTAAGAACCATCTCGGGGCCAACAGAATACATGTTGAAAATTTTGTAGAAATCTGCATTTTTCTTGTCGATTAATGCAAAAACATACTTTCATTTATGCTAATTTTTGTGGGGATGAGAAGGAGAAAGGACCATGAATTTGTAACTGGACCTGAAATTTTCCTAATGACCAAGAGAACGTAGGTTGAAAATTTGGCCTCGGTCCGACTTTTAGTTCTAGAGTTATGCAAAGAGATTTAAGTTGTTGGGAGATTTAAGAGGAGCTATTATTATTATTATTAGCTATATGGTGCAAGGAAGCCTGAGGCTTATGCTGTACCAGCCAAAAAAAATTTGAATTACCCTGAGACAGACAGACAGACAGAGAGAGAGAGAGAGAGAAAAGCAGAAGGGAATCACCAAGGAAGAGAAGAATGATGATATCCAGCTCAGGACCCTGGGTGTGCCAAGCCCATACTCACCAGATGTGAGCCCCTGGGGTGATATGATTGATCTTGAAAGCTTTCCAGGGTCCAACAAATGATATGTTGAAAATGTAATACTGATTGAACTTTTCCTAACTAAGTAATATCTAAACATCTGATAACTTACTTCCATTAAAAGTTAGGTAATGTATGCAGCATATTATATTTCAGGCACATTCTATTTGTTAATTAAAATTAATTGAAATTTTTTTCTTTTTCTGTGATTAACTGAAGCAAAACATAAATATAGTTATCTTCTTATCAATTAATTACTAAGATTATAATTTATACAACACTTAATAAAACTCTAGTTTTACATTCTCTAACTTGCTATTCAGTTTAATTACAACTGTATAATATTTATTATTCTCCACACGTATACTTCAAAAAAATTTTTTGTCTCCTTTATCTCTATATATATGTATCTCTTCACAAGCAACACCATGTTCACAAGTCTTACATAACAATACAAATGAAGCATGCATGGACTGTCTAAGGCTAATAATACTACATTAAAACTACATTTAATCTATAAATTGCTTTTTTCCATACAAATTGTATGGAAAAAAGAAACTGATTCTAATGAAATTTTAATGAAATCCCAAATTTCGTTAAAATTTTAATGAAATTTGGGATGGCTTGAAAAATCTTTCTATATGAACCAAATATAAAATTTCACGAAAATCCATCCCCTGGGATTCCAGTTGTTACACAAAGATGGATGGACATGGAAGCAGGGCTGGATTTACATATAAGCTAAACCAGCTACAGCTTAGGGCCTCACATTACAAGGGGTCTCACTCCATCTTAAAAAATCCTTTTTTAATATTGTCACAGGTGAACTGTAAGAGAGAAGGGCCTCATACATGTTATACCTTAGGGCCACAACAAGTTTAAATCTGGCCCTGTGGAGAAGAGTAACAAGCACTGATGCATATGTGCTAACACATCTAAAAAGGGAAGAAAAATTAAAAATAAATTAAACTTTAATTTCTTGGGAGAAAGACATATGTGGGAATTGACTAATTCTAAATACGAGATTAAACAACACTGCACTCCATGTAAGTTTAAACTAAAATAAAATAACTTATCTACTTTTCCACTACTTCTACTTATCCACACAAATGCCTAGTTTCCAAACTTTTGTAGTCCTAGAACTATGGAAATATCTTTTTGCATCTGCAACTAGTCTTGTTGCCCTCCTTTGTACTCTTTCAAGAAAGTTGATATCGTTCTTGAAATACAGTATTCAAGATGTGCTCTGCCACTGATTTGTACAGTGAGATAATTAACTCTATCTTTAGTGGAAAAATTCCTGTATATGAACTTCGTATCGGATTGTTTAAGATTACCTGGATGCTTTTCATCTTCAATAGCGCTGAATGTGCTACTGTCTCTGCCTCCCATCTCAATTGATAACTTAATTTGTGGGTGCCTCCGTTGCCAGGTGGGAAGGAGTAGCAGTGCGTAGCACACACTTCTTGATTAGACCGGGGTTCGAGCCCATCACCACCAAATACGGAGGATGTGGAAAGGTCAGGGAATGACCACCGCATATCCCAGAGCAATATGGCCTTAGTTGCAATGTTCCTAAAAAAAAAAAACCAAACAAACTTAATTTTTACTGTGACTCAGGTGCAGAGCCAATAATCAACATTAAATTCATATGAAGAGGAACACATGGCTGGGGGGGGGGCCATAAAGTCTAATCTAGTCATCACATGGCTAGTGCACCTCATGAAAATTGGATGAAATTTAGTGTGCTGCAAAAGGAAAAAGGCTCAGAACCAATGCAGTAGAGGATAGTAGTATTTTTTTATCTTACTAATATCTGAGTTAAGAAGCCTTCAGCTAGGCAATTTTTGGATATTATATGCTTATGGCAAAAAGATGGAATGAATAAAAAATAAAACAAAATGCATATAAAATAAATTACAGTAATGAAAAATATTCACACGTTTTTTAAATATTAAATTATTATAAACCATTAAACTGCTTACCTCTTCACCCATTTTATCTATTAGCCTAAAAAGATTATTAATATCCATATTCACAAAAATGTTCCAAAAGTGAGGCAATTCATTGGGACGCAAACGGAAACGTTTTCCCTAAAAATAAATTTTTTTCAAAAATTTTCAACTGACAATATTAAATGTGCATACATACATACAGCAAAACTATATGTGAATAAAAAAGAGAATGAGGGGATAGGTTGGTGGGGAAACAGCTAAATTAAGCATACAGAAACATATACAAAGTATGATTATTGTATTAAATTTTCATTTTCAAAGGAGGGGAACTGTTCAATTTAATAAATGTGAAATGTTTTAGAATTAAAAATTCAATTTTTGAGTTCAACATAAAATATACGACTAGGGCTAGCTATTCTTTTCTCCCTTATAGAAATACCTGCTACAATTTTATTTGCACATGTTCTTTAAAGGAGATAGTTAATCTAGACAACTAGATTAGCCCTCCCTGGCATAGGCAGATTTACAGTAGGGGCACGTGTCCCCCTGTCATTTTTTGGAAAATATACAGCAATCGTTTAAATTCTCTTTAGCTACAAAAAAAATTTTTTTTTTCATTGTTAACATAGGATTGTGTCCTAGCTATTTTAAACTGACTACAGTTGCCAACACTGATGCTGATATGATCACCATTGTAACGTAAGGTATCAAGCAGTTTGGCTGTGCATAATGTTTACTTCAAAGTAATTCAGAGTTTAGCTGTGCGCCTGTGTCTGCCAGTCACATTATGTTTGAGTGTTGTATTTGTTTTGTTCAGTGCATTATTCTGTGTCTTGTTTGTACACAAACAAGGCACAAAATAGTGCTGCCTTTTTTCTAGATCTGCCAGTGCTCTTTGGTAATACAAGTTATACTGTAATATTAGTATTTCTGTATGAAGTCCATTTCTCACAGACATTCTCGGCCTTTTCTTTGATATAATAATAGCAAATGGGATCTGCATAATCTGTGTTCCTGTTTATTTGAATGGATTATGGTTATAATTTCCAAATCCTAACATTTGCTTTAATTTGTAAAATTCTCTTATGAATAAAAACATTTATTCCTCATTTCCTTTTAAACTGTTCTTTATTTAAATTTTGGTTTTCTAACAAATACACTACTGCTATTAGAAATAAAAATACAGACGATAGAGCTTCCCTGCACATGTATAAAAATCTCCTGACCACAGAGCTTAACAGACAGATTGCTGGAACAGACTTCCATCTGTTGAAGTTGGAAGTTGATAGCTTAAATAAATTTAAGGCTGAACTACACAAACATTTGGAGTGACCAGATGGGTGAAATGGGAAGGATTTTTTTTTTTTTGGCTGATTCTATATAAGCTTGCTTTCTTGCATCATATGCCTCAACTAATGCTAATGCTAACAGTGGTAAACAAGCTATTAATAAATTTAAAATTAAATTTAAAAATGCCATATAGAAAGCTTGTCTCATTGGTCACATTTCTATCCACCTTTACTTTTACTTTTTGTATTCAGATAGTATACTGCAACGTTAGTTAAAGCTAAGCTAGCTTCTGCTTTTTCACCAAATCTTTCAATGGCAATTGTAACATTTGAATGTTGAGCCTTACCACACTAAATGTATCCTACCCAATGGGTAGGATACATTTAGTGTGGTAAGGCTCAACTTACTCTTATCATACCAAACATATTCTACCAATAAGTAGCAATCATTGCACTTGTGAGGCTCTGGGTAAACTGAAATTATGGTACTTTTTTAAACATATAAAAAAATAAAATAAGATACACCTAATGATATACACTATTAGGTGTGATTTTATATTTAGTATTACTAGTAGTATTGGCAATTGATGCAAGGAAGCAAGCTTACATAGCATTAGGTAAAAAAAAAAAAAACATCCATCTGTTCTCTCTAAACACTAGATAGAAGTTTCCACCACTCAATCACTCTCTGGCTCAAAGAAAATTTTTGCACTTCTGTCTTACACACCCTTACACACATCTGTCAACACCCTGTTTGTTGAAAAACATGACCAGATTCATCTTGATCCTGGACTTATCTAAATGAAATTTTTTGAGCCTTGGCGATGATTTTGAAGTCCCTGCATACTCTAATACTTTGTCTCTGGGTTGTACTGAAACACCCAGTGCACTTCCAGTGACAATACAGTCAAGGAAATTACGATTGTCTTGACAAGTCTGGATGAAGTCTTTCCATGATGATATTCTTTGTTGATTCTGTTCATCATGAGTCTGTGTGGCACAAATTTTTCAAACAGCTTCATTTTCACTAAATCGTCATGTAGAATTTGAAAAAATCCTTATTCACATCCAACTGATCTGCCCCTCATTTCGAAAGGTTGATGGGTTTTCACTTCTTGGGTCATCCTCATGTCTGTCTTTGAACTGCGTGTAATTTTCAAATGCACTGGAATGACTTATTGTTTCATCACTATAAATAGTTTTTTAACATTTCACACTTTTTGCTATAGATTAGCATTAGTAGATGCAAGAAAGCAAGCTTATACAGCATCAGCCAAAAAAAACCCCTTCCCATTTCACCCATCTATTTTCTCCAAAAGTTTGTCCATTTCTTCCTTGAATTTATTTAAGCTATCAACTTCCACAAAGAGAGATGGAAGTTTGTTCCAGGCAATCAACAATCCGCTGGCTAAAGGCAAATTTCTGCACATCTATTCAATAATTGTGTTTCCTCAATTTCAGTTTATGCCCCCTCAGGTTTGTAATCTGAGCAAGAGGAAGAATCCCATCAGTATTGGGCCTGCTCAATCCATTCAAGGCCTTACACCTCAATCAGATCACCTCACAGGTGCTTAGTCTCCAGACACTGTAATCTGCAAAACTTAAGCCTTTCTTCGTAAGAGCAATCCTTCGTTCCATTCACTAATCTTTTTGCCCTTCTCTGTACTCATTCCAACAGCTCTACATCCTTCTTAAAATGAGGCCTCCAGACCTGTATACAGTACTCAAGGTGTGGCCTGACCATTGCCTTATACAAGGGGATAATTGCCTCCTTATCCCTGCTAGCAAAATTCCTGTATATCATTGACCAGATTGCATGACTTACTCTGGCAGCCTGTCTGGACTACTCAGAAAACTTCATTTCTGACTGCACAGTTACCCCCAGGTTTCTTTCATTCTATACTACCCTAGGGGTAACACCATCTAGTTGGTACATTTCTCTGGGATTACTGCTACCCATATGCAGTATTTTGCATTTGTAAATGTTAAACTTCAGTTGCCACTTCTCAGCCCATCTGCCCAACTTTTCCAGATCCTGTTGCAGCAGCATACTGTCATTATTGTTATTAACAGTCCTGCCAACCTTCATATCATCTGCAAACTTTAACATTAAGCTTGATATACCTTCATCAATATCATTGATAAATATACAAAACAACAATGGGTCCAACACTGAACCCTGGGGGACACAATTAATAACATTATTCAACAAAGAGCAGTGTCTATTGATTACCACTAACTGTCTTCTCCCACTCAACCATCCTTTTATCCATTGTAGCAACTTGCCCTTAATGCCATACTGCTCCAATTTGTACAGTAGTCTTCCATGTGCAACAGTATCAAAAGCTTTCCTAAACATAAGCCAAGTATATGACATCAAAATTATTTTTTGCATCCAGTTCCTTTGTGACCACATCATAGTATCCAATCAATCAAATTGGATACTATGATGTGGCAGACAAGATTTCCCCTTAACAAACCCATGCTGTGTCTGAATTATTACTGCAGCCTTTTCTAGATGATCCTGCAATGCTTCTTTAACCAGTGACTCCATTATTTTCCCTGGAATAGAAGTCAAACTAACAGGTCTATAATTCTCTGTGTCATTCTTTTATCCCGATTTGTGAATTGAAGATACATTTGCACATCTCTAGTCCATGGAGACTTCCCCTGAGTCTAAGGATGCTCTCTTAATTAGGGCTAAGGGTTTGCTTACTTCCTTTTCCACCTCCTTTAATATAACTGGATAAATCCCATCCACCTCAGGTGTCTTTTTTATGTTTAACTTCAACAATTTCTTCTCCACTTTGTTCTCAGTTATTACAAAATCATTTAACTCCCTATTAGAGTTTGATAAACGACTGGCCTTCAACTCCTTGAGTAACTCCTGTTGTGTGAATGTGGATACAAAATACTCATTTAGTTTGGCAGCTATCTGAGAATGATCATCTATAGTTAACCCACTGATATCAACAGGACCAATCTGATTCACCCTCTTCCTTTTAGAGTTTATATAAGTAAAGAAGTGTTTGCTGTTTTTCTTTCCATCCTTTGCCAAATATTTCTCATAATCTGCCTTCGCTTGCTTAACCTCCTTTATGACTTGATTATAGACTGGCTTATATCTGCCATAGGCTTCTGTGTCACCTGATAATTTATATGCATCCCATGCATTTTCTTTCTCTGCCACAAGTCTCATTAGTTAATCTGACATCTGTTCATCTGACTCAAATTTTTTTTGGCTGGTGCAGCATAAGCCTCAGGATTCCTTGTACTGTATAGCTAATAATAATAATAAGAAGAAGAAGAATAATACCAGCTGCAGATTGGTAAAGAGATCGAAGCCATAGCAGAGGGAGAGGCCTACAAATACTTGGGAATGATGCAAGCTCAGCAATTACAGCACAAGGAAATCAAGGCCTGCCTGACTGAAAAATACCATCAGAAACTCAGAAGCCCACTGAAAACAAAGCTGAACAGAGGGAACACAGTTAAAGTCATAAACACCTATGCAGTCCAAGTGCTAACATACTCCTTTGGGGTCATAGATTGGACTAACACCGAGCTGGAGGATACCACGAGAAAGACAAGGGCAAAGATAACCAAGAGCTGCCAACACCGCCTGAAATCTGTCGTGGAGAGACTGACAATTGCCCGGGAAGAAGGAGAAAGGGCCTGATAGATCTCACTGAGCAACAGAAGACAATAATAGTTAACCTAAAGGATTATTTCCAGAAACACACAGCAGCACTCCACCAGGCTATAAGGAAGATAGACAAGCAGTATATCCATTCAACCTAAGCAAGGAGTCCCCCCAACAGGCGCCTCCATAGCCAGGTGGGCAGGAGCAGCAGTGCGTAGCACACGCTTCTTGATTAGACTGTGGTTCGAGCCCGTAACCACCAAATACAGAGGATATGGAAAGGTCAGGGAATGACCACCGCATATCCCCAGAGCAATATGGCATTAGTTGCTAATGCTCCTAAAAACCAAATAACTAACTAATTAATTAACCCCCCAACCAGGAGGTACAAACAAAGCTAGAAAGATGGGCAGAGAAGCCACTCCATGGCAGACACTACAATGATCTCCATCAAGATCACAGATCACATGATAAAATTGCTTCCAATGCATGGCTCAAGATAGTGTATAGTGTGTTCGTGTCTAACGGCACCAGGGGTTTCCCCCATCTCCGCGTTGCTTTCATTGTAGGTGTACCAGTTCACTGGGAAGGCCAGAGATTTAAAAGTGTATGGATTTTGTAAGTGTAGTGTTGTGTTTCGTTGTTCTTCTGGCCATTTAGCCGCTAGACCCCTGCTGGGGCCCAACGTTGTCACACTATGCCTCGGGGAGGCAGACCAGGTACCCAGTAATTTTACGTTTTCACTCTGGCAGGTCCTGCCACCTAATTTCCTGAGATTTCAGTGGCAAGGACCTAAAAAAAAAAAATTTTTTTAAATAAAATAAAATAAAATAAAAATAAATAAATAAAATAAAATATAAAAATAAATAAATAAAATAATTTAATAGTATTGGGAAGTAGTTGCTGAAAGGTAGACTGAAAGGGGTTTTTGTATGCATTTGGAATTTTGACAATTTTTTTTTTTTTAAATTTTGACATCCGCTAGTGTTTAGGCAGAGTAGGGGGGAGACTGAAGACAGGTGGGGGAAAGCCAGAAATATGGAGCCAATAGGGAAGGTGACCCCAGGTCAGAGATTTAAATTTAGACTATGTGGGGTTACGTTGTGAAAGTGAACAGAGTAGGGAAGAGACTGAAGGCTTGGGGGGAGGAAATAGGAAGTAAGGGGTCGATAGAGGAGGTGACCCCTGTGGTCAGTGGGGCAGGCCCATGTCCCACTAGGAGGAAAAGGAGGGCGAGGAGGGGAAGAGACAGTGAAACCATCTCCTTCCCTCCCCAGGGAAGTGGAAAGAAAGTACCGTGCAAGAGAGCACAGGTATAGCCTGTTGCGCTGGCAGCAGAGCTGCAATGAGGTCAAGTCCATGGTAGGTCTTCTATTTGAGTTCTACTTCTTCTAAAAAGATGTCAACTTCTAGGATTGTAGGTCATTCCTGGGACAAGTCCTGTCTTTGCAGTTCAGGTTGTTGAGGTTGTGTTTGCAGTCTATCATCAAGTTTTTCGGTTTTAATCTTCTTTCATTTAAAGAGGAGAAATGCTGGTTGGTGATTAGTTTTGTCTTTGCGTTGTCATGGTTGAGTGGCATTTCTTCTTTTTCTCAGTGAATGGCAATTTGTCTCAAGAGCGGGACACTCTTCTCTGAGACTGAAGGATTCATGCTCGCCATCCAAGACCAGGTAATCAACAACAGAAACTAGAGAAAAAAATCGCCAAGGAGCCTGGAGTGGTCGATGACACATGTCAACGATGGCACCTGGCCTCCGAAACGATCCAACACATCACTGTGGGATGCAAGGTGATCACCCAGACAGAGTACACTCATAGACACGACCATGTAGCCAGGATAATACATCAGAAGCTATCAAGGAAATACCAGTTGATCAAAGAAAGTGTACAGTACTACAAGTACAAACCCCAGGCAGTACTAGAGACCCCAATCCACAAGCTGTAATAAAACCACGCCATAATAACAGATAGGACAATCCCGCACAACAGACCGGATATAACCCTTGTGGTTAGGCGCCTCCGTAGCCAGGTGGGAAGGAGCAGCAGTGCGTAGCACACGCTTCTTGATTAAACCGGGGTTCGAACCCGTCACCACCAAATACGGAGGATGCGGAAAAGGTCTGGGAATGACCCCCGCATATCCCGGAGCAATATGGCCTTAGTTGCTAATGCTCCTAAAAAAAAAAAAAAAAAAAAAAAAAAAACCAAATAACCCTTGTGGACAAGATGGAAAAGGCTACCTATCTGATTGACATAGCGGTACCCAACATTGGCAACCTGCAGAAAACCCATGGGGTTTTCTGCAGGTTACGAAATACACGAACCTAAGACAGGAGATCAAAAAATATGTGGTATGCAGCAAGTAACGACCATCCCAATCATCATGTCAACCACAGGTGTGGTGCCAAAGACCCTACATAACAGTGTAGCAGAAATAGGTCTCCCAGCGAATCCCTACAAGGAATTCCAGAAAGTCACAATCCTGAACACCTGTGGGGTAGTCAGAGAGTTCATCGACCAACAGTAACACCAGACATAACAACAATCACTCTGTGTACTTGGTAGCAATACCTGTCACGAGGTGGAATCCCCAATCAGGGAGAAATAATATATATAAGAGCAATAATAATAATAATAATAATAATAAACCTAGAACAGTATTTCTTAGTTGAAACTAAAAGCCTAGTTGCTTCCAAGATTACTTCCTTGAATGCTTCCCATTTAGAATTTGCTGTTGGTAACATCAGTTGGTCCCACTGTATAGAACTTAAAAATTTTTTGAGACCACTGTAGTCACCTTTATGAAAGCAAAAACCCTTCCCTTTACCCCTGATGGTAGTTACATCTTTAAGTAAATCCCACATCAGTACCTGTGATCACTGTCACCTAGTGGTTCCTTTATCCATAAATTCTTAACGAATGAATAATCACTGCTGATAATCACATTAAGAGTGTTACTCCCTCTTGTTGCCTCTCTAATATGTTGCTGTAGAAACAATCATCCAATAAATCCACAAAACCCTTGCTAGTGGGCGAGTGACCAACTCACAAGGTCCAGTCAATATCTGGGAAGTTAAAAACCCCCATTATAAGACACTCTGTTTCTCTATAGAGTTGTTCGTTGTACTCATCAGAGTCATTAGTCCTATAACACACTCCTACTCTCAACTTTGCTTTCCCCAGTGCTTATGTCACAGCAAACTGACTCAACATTGCACTGTCCATCTATGTCAACTGGATGTACTTCTTTAGATTTTATGTGTTTCTTAACTAACAGCATAACCCCCCTCCCTTCATATCCTGTCTGTCCTTTCTGTACACATTGTACTCCTCAAATTCCAATTCTGCATTCCTTATATCTGTGTGACACCACATCTCTGATATCCCAACAATATCTGCCTTTGATGTCTTGACCAGCACTTCAAATTGATCAAATTTATTTATTATACTCTTAGCTTTGGTCTACATGCACCCATTCTTACTCTTAGTTACTCTAACACAGCCCATGTATTTACTTGTTTCATGACTCCCAGCAGTTCCTGAAATCCCCAGCAACTTGCTTTCCAGGCTGCTGCTCATTACAATAGAAGCAGTGCAAGAATCACTTCCACCACTGCCTGCAGCTTCTGTTAATCTATTAGTCTGTCAATCGCCCCAAGCTAGCAGTTTTCCGACCCATCTAACATTGCGTCGATAGCATTAGCAAATATTCTTGCACCGTTTTTATTTAAGTGTATCCCATCCCTGAAGAAGCGAGATATTTTCAGTTTAAATCATAATTTGATATTGATTCGTTGCTGCATTGCAAAATTGTGACATGGAACATTAATGCTACTAATGAAACTGGTTGTTACTTGCATCCTGTCCTACTTGGCAATCTCTGTATGACCATCTTGGAGAAAGTTAACTACAATGCACCACTTCCATTTATTTTAAAACTCATTGAACATGATGGCAATTGCACCAGTCTTGAACTTTATTGCCACACTTCGTATATATATATAATATTAAATATATATATATTTAATACCCACAAAATGGGAACATGCAGAGTTAAATAAATAGATTAATTAATTATAATTATTGCCAGACATGCAAAATAGACCAGATAGCACAGCCACCTATAAAATCGGCACCTGGCCTGATTCGCAGTCTTTCTTATAGACTGACCACCATCCATAATCATTGCAGGTAAATACCTATGTACTTTACACTGATGCATACCCATTGGGCTTTGGGTCACAATCCCAGTTTGCTGTTAATGCCAATCTAAAAATTAAATTAATGTAATTTTCAGTTATATTATAATTAGGATACCTAAAACTAAATAGGATAATGTATTTAGTAAATCTGTTATTGGTCTACAGAAATCCCTCCTCCTCCACTAACTTTTTATTCTTTAATAATTTTCCCATTTCCTCAAACCGTTTATATTCCTTTTAACTTTATTTCATTTTAATTTTTTCAATATAGATCTATAGGCAAACCGACATCTCCTAGCACACTAAATTGCTAGACATCACAGTTAGGCTATAATGCATTGAAATGCCTCCCACCCAAATATAATTATACCACAAATGCAAACCCAAAAATTAAATAGAATCATGTCCTAAAACTATTAATTTGTGTATAATGTTTAATTTATAATTTCTACAATAGCATTAATGCCCAATAACTGCAACCATATTACAACAGAAAGTTTATTCATTAGAGAGAACAAAACTTAAAATTAGTGATTAAGTATATATATATATATATATATATATATATATATTATTTATTTTTTTTTGTTGGTGTTTACAAAACAAATTCAACATTAATTATCCATCTTACATACTTGATGGATCTAACTCACAAAGAAGACTGAGTACGTTTAAGTTGGATATGACTTAGCAATAACTTAAATGATTGTTAATATTTAGAATTTTTGTATTATTAAAGTGTACCTAAGGAATGTGCCTAGACTGTGGAAATTCACAGTGCCCAAATATAGCATTTACATACATGTTTATTATAATACCATATATCCTCTATTTCGTTCACTTTGTAATGTTCAATGCCAAGTTCTTTAGACAACCTCAATATCCTATTCTGAGTAGGGCCAATATAAGATCCACCCAAATCCACATAGTTTACCAGTGGGTCCTAAAAAAAAGAAAGAAAAAATCATTTTAATCCATAAACATAAAGACAAATGAACAACCACATGCATTAAGATGCTCACTTTACATATATGTAAAGTGACCAGACGTCCCGGATTATGCGGGACAGTTTTTGCCCTGCACTGCAAACTGTCCCTGAAAATGTCCTGGATTGGACGTATAGCTTCCATACTTATATCATCAATCACTATTTTGCATTTTTTTATTTTATTTTGCATCCTTGCAACATCTTTTGTCTCATATAAATGAATTAAAATTCAAATTAAAAGAAAGAATGGATATGCAGTATTTACCACTCATTGTATGCAATCAGTTAACAAATTTTGAAGAAAATGGTTGCTCCAAAAAAAATTACTTCATTTCCAATGTGAACAGTTTTTATCGGAACTGTATCCAATATTTAGAATTCCACTTAATGCAGTTTAAAAATATTGATTGTTTTAGATGGTTCAATCTTAATAATTGTGATAATTGGCAATGTTTGGAAAAAAGTTCTGAATATTTCAACGTACGATGAAATGAAGTTAATTGATGAGGATGAAGAAGAAAGTGGGCTTTTTGACGAGATATCATATTTCAAAAAATATGCTGATGATTCAAAAATAAAAGAATGGAATGATGAAAGAATGCCAACAGATATGAGGTGGGTTGAAATATTTAAACATTTTGACACAAGGGACACACCATGCAGGGATTTGAAAAGAGTAATTGTATTTGCATTATGTTTGCCATAATGTGAACAGTTTGCCATAATGTGAACAGTTATCATTTCCAATGTGAACAGTTTTTATCGGAACTGTATCCAATATTTAGAATTCCAATTAATGCAGTTTAAAAATATTGATTTTTTTAGATGGTTCAATCTTAATTGTGATAATTGGCAATGTTTGGAAAAAAGTTCTGAATACATTTCAACGTACGATGAAATGAAGTTAATTGATGCGGATGAAGAAGAAAGTGGGCTTTTTGACGAGATATCATATTTCAAAAAATATGCTGATGATTCAAAAATAAAAGAATGGAATGATGAAAGAATGCCAACAGATATGAGGTGGGTTGAAATATTTAAACATTTTGACACAAGGGACACACCATGCAGGGATTTGAAAAGAGTAATTGTATTTGCATTATGTTTGCCAAGAGCCAATGATGCAATGGAAAGAGTATTTTCGGTATTAAATAAGTTGTGGATGTCAGAAAAAACACAAATGACCATAGAAATGCTGAAGGCAATACTACAAATTAAGCACAATTTTGCTAATTCTTGTGAAATATTTTATGAAGAAATAGCAAATAATGAAGAATTATTAAGAAAAATTCACTCTGTGGGAAAAAAAATTATATATATATTTAATTTCTATTATTATTATTAGCCATACAGTGCAAAGAACCTGAGGCTTTTGCTGCACCAGCCAAAAAAAAAAAAAAATTTCTGAATTACCTTGAGAGAGAGAGAGAGAGAGAGAGAGAGAGAGAGAGAGAGAGAGAGAGAGAGAGAGAGAGAGAGAGAGAGAGAGAGAGAGAGAGAGAGAAGGGAATCACCAAGAAAGAAAAGAATGATGATATCCAGCTCAGGATCCTGGGTGTGCCATGCCAATACTCATGAGATGTGAGCTCCTGTTTTTATTGTTAAAAGAAGTATGTATTTTTATTATTATTTCACAGAAATGCCTATAGGTATTTCTGTGAAAAAAAATATATATAGGCTATAATTGTTTTTTAAGAAGTGTGATATTTTATTTTATAAGTTTAGTTCAAAGAAGTATGTATTTAATGTATATTTTGTATGTGAATATTTTTTATAAATAAAAAAAATATTTTATATCTGTATAACTATTGTTTTTAGGAGGTGGGTTGTAAAATCAATATCCAACATTGGAATACTAAGGATCTGGTCACTTTACATATAGGTAATCTTAAATAAGAGTAAAGTCTAACTTTTTTCAGGATAAGATATGTCATTAATATATGGTGACCAAACATTGTTTCATTTGGACAATCTTGCTTTTTTTTTTTTTTTTTTTTTTGCCCTGTCACCTTTTCCACTTGTTTTTACTAAAATAATTGCATTGGCTATTAAAAATATATACTTTCTTAATATAAACGTACATATTACTTGTAATGGGATTCTCCACAATGCAGAGTGTAACAAACGAGATGTTTGTTGCACTCTGCATTGGAGGCACCTCCGTAGCCAGGTGGCAGGAGCAGCAGTGCTTAGCACACGCTTCTTGATTAGACCGGGGTTTGAGCCCGTGGCCACCAAATACGGAGGATGCGGAAAGGTCAGGGAATAACCACCGCATATCCCCGGAACAATATGGCCTTAGTTGCTAATGCTCCTAAAAAAATAAAATAAAAAAAAAAACAAATCTGCATTGGACTCCAGAAGATATGGTCACCTTATTGACATATATTACTTATACATGACGTTATAATTATAATGAAAACATAATGAGATTGTTACAATTTCATTTTTTTATTGTGCATGACAGCTAATAAAAATTAACATACACGTTTCGTTAGTGTTCGACCTCCCACTCTGTCTCTTGCTTCCAGAACAAGTACTGACACTCCCGATTCCTTTAGCCATTTTGCAGCACTTAGACCTATTAATGAAATAAAAAGAGATATGTGGGCATATTTTTTGGACTCTTAACACACACGTTATCACTATATAGTTGTTTTGTAACTATCGTTAATGATTACCAGGGTGGTCATAATCTGATTAAGTTCAAACTATACCATTGCTTATCCTTGACCTAGTGTTTCATTCCGATCTGTACTTTGAAGGTTAATGTATTTTTTGGAGTGCAGCCAACTCGTATTAGTGGTTTCTATTGACCGAGTTTATTTCCGTACGTCAAGGGCAGGGCGAGAACAGTAACGCACTGTCTTAGGAAATGCTACTGTTTCTCTCTGCTTATCTGACGATAACGAACGATTTAGCAACTGCTGTTTTGTTTATAGGTCATTCAAACAGATCGTCACAGAAATTTATCCGAGAAGCGACTGGCACGAATTTAAATGAACACACTCTCTGCAAATTGCATCGTACAGAACACAGGTATCAATCCACCTTTTAAGTGCTCTCGTGGGCACTCAGTTGGTACTAGCATCGTCCTCCCCATACCAGATATAAAAAAAAAAACCGAGTTCGAATCCCGTTAATGACGCCAGGAACTTTTATGGGTATTTTTCACAACGTAGCTGAATCAGTCAGTCTCGGGTCGAGAGCGTTGCGTGTGTTCTGTGGTCGATTCTCAACCACACATAATTTATAGACATTATATGCGGCGCAATATGGCTTAAGTTGCTGATGCGCCTAAAACCCTACAACAACAACAACCTTTCAGTTTGAAGTGGTGGAGAAAAAAGATAAAACTGTTCCATTCGGGGCGTGCAAATGGAGGGGGGGGACACTGGATTCGATGCTGGCTTCAACAGAGAAGGAGGCCCCAGAACATTTCTTAAATGGTTATAACATAGTTATAACAAAAAAAACGGACCTCCGAAACAAAGGCACATTCGTAGGGATGAGTTGAGGGAGGGATTAAATCCCCTCCCCAAGAACATGTTTTATAGTATATAATTGTACTGTCACGTGCTTGTGAAAACTACAGTGTGGTACGTATGAGCACCCTCCCACTCCAAATAAAATTTCTGGGTGCAGCACTGCCATCAGAGCCAATAAGTTGGCCCCCAGATACTATATGTATAAATACTAGCACATAAGTACTAGTACAAGATCCTCAATCTCATCCCCTCCTCAAGAAAATAAAATTTCGTAATTTTTTGTGTATACTGTATTTAGGCCATCCAGATTTTCCCTATGCGGGTGCGACGCGACATATGTGCATCAAGCCCGACCCATCGCACTTGTAATGATAACATGGTGTGTCGAAGTTTAGGCTTCAACATTAAACATACCAGCAGAACAGACGCTAGAATTTGTGAAGCTAGTTGCAGAACATATGTGCAGGGTCAGCCCCCCCCCCCCAATTTATACTAAAAGTTTTCCAAGAATCTCACTTTATAAAATATTTTCCCAGCCACGATGACCTGGTACGTTATGTCACATACACTCACGGGTAACACGGTTATTATAATTACCGTCCCATCACACTGTGCGAATAAAGCCTAGATATTACACCCCTCACTGATGCTGGGAAAGTTTACAGATTTTTCATACCGTGACCAACTTATTCGGTATCGAGCGAAGGTGGGTTTATTTATTTTTTTCTATTTTATTTTATTGTTATTATCCGGGAAACAAACAAATCGAAGAGAGAAAACATGTAACTTACAAACATGGATGTATGAACCTCAGTTCGGGTAACCCTAAAATTAAAAAATAACAAATAATACATTTAATTCATCTGTCTAGAAAGGGACTGCATACCAGAGAACTTTGTCCATTAAGCATTTTTGCACTGGCTACACCTGGACTGATCTTATTATCCCTTAACAAAAACACTTCCTGTACTATACTTGCATATACTAAAAGTCTATTTTACGATTTAAATTGTAATATTTAAATTATAATAACTGTACAAGAGGTTATTCTTATAAATAAATTTCAGCTTATTCTTCAGAACGGCGACCCTGGGTCAGAGAAGTTTATAACATAGAGAGTACAACAGCATTATCGTAATATTAAGTTTCTAGTATATTAAAAAGATTAATGCACTTCTACATGCGTTTCCAATTAAAAAAGTAGAGGGGTGGACAAAATAATGAAAACAGATATGCCCTAATATAATGTTGGATCACCTTTCGCTTTTAAAACAGCTTGTGTTTCACGTGGAATATATTCAAAAAACTTTGAACTGTCTTAAGAGAAGAGAAATATTGGACCATTCTTAATGAAGGAACGTATCAAGTTCCTTGAGTGACGAACATGAAGGAAATCTGCTCACTCTCCTGTGAAATAGGCGCCTCCGTAGCCAGGTGGCCAGGAGCGGCAGTGCGTAGCACACGCTTCTTGATTAGACCGGGATTCAAGCCCGTGACCACCAAATACGGAGGATGCGGAAAGGTCAGGGAATGACCACCGCATATCCTCGGAGCAATATGGCCTTAGTTGCTAATGCTCCTAAAAACCAAATAACAACAACAACCTCTACCTCCTGTGAAATGTTCCCATTGTGAAATGGATTACCATTTCACAATTCCTTACAGTAAATTTCTCCCGTCTATGTTTACTTGGTCACAGTAGCTGAATATCCGCGTGATTCCGACATTTGTACAATATCCAAAGAACTAGTGACAGTAGCAACGTAAAGGGGGTGGGGGGACAACTAAGATATATAAACTTTACGAAGATGAAATCTTGGCAGATTTTGAAATTTCGTTGTGTAGAAAATGTTCTAAAATATAATGGCATACAGGCAATAATTGTAAAAAAAAAAAAAAAGTATCACCAATCTCCAAAAAACCAGCGCGAATTAAGGATGATTACTAAAGAACTTGATGTGGAAACTATAAAGATGGGTCGTGTGTTCGGGCCACGATGAGCAGCTTATAGCTTGCGGACGGCAATTGCCCGTTGGAGCCATTATCCCGCTTTGTGCAAACATTTTGAATCAGAAGTTAAATATTCCTGATTATTAAATCGACTTTTAAATCTGGAATTTCTTAACCATTTAGCACTAATGATCGACATCCTGCAGGAGCTCTCTTACCTTTCAGAAGCTTTACAGAATCACTATGGTAAAACCAGATAAATTAATTATTCGAACTATGAATGCTATTGCTAATTTGAAAAATTCTAAAGGAAATTATGAAAGTAAAATTAAGAGCATGTTGGAAGTGTAAAGAATTTGAAGAAATCAAAATCGAAAGTAAAAAAAAAAATTACCTCGTTACAAGTTATTTATTACATGCATTGTTTCATCCTTAAAGGATGTTATTAATGCAGCAGAGTGATTTTAAATTAAATAAAGAAAATAACGATACCATTGAAAGAAATTTTAACCATATGCTACCCGACATCGTGGAATATGAAAGCACTTTCGTCTCGGTGGCAAGACGGTGAAAACCGAATAAGAAATTGAAGTTTTCTGATAAAATATGAAATAAAAATTAATGATTTTAGAGATTTTGTCAAAGACAATTTATCTTTAAAATCGAGTGAAATTTGAAACCACTGGGATTACCAGTGCTGAAGCTGAGCGAACTTTCAGCGTAATGAATATTGAGTGGATGAATGAATAAATAATGTTGACAATTAAACACGTTGCAGATTATGATGACCATACATCTAAATGGAAAACCATTGCTTCAATTTGATCCGGATCGTTACGTCAAATCATTCCTTTGTAATAATCGCTGAGCTATTGAGAAGTAAATTGTATATGGCAATCTTTACAATAAATTTTTCTTGAATATTTGTGCAATACTTTTTTTTTCATGTAATCAATCTGTGATTTTCATGTACTTTTTCTAGAAAGTTTGTTTTTTATGTAATATTTGTTTTTATATTGTGGAATGTTTTGTGATAGTTTTTATGTTATTTGTTATATGGGAAATATTTCATGTTATTTTTTATTTGCAATATTAAAATTTTATCATGAAAAAAAAAAATGTATCCATTATATATTTCCCTAGTTGTTAAAAAAAAAGAAAAAAAGACGAATAAAAAAGTTGCGCGTGTGCCCAGCACGCTCGGTAGATGGTTTATGTGAAACATCCTTCGCGTTTCTTTTTAGGTATTTTGATTTGTATATATTGATTACGAAATAAAATAGCCTTTTTATTGTAAATATTTTATTGATCATTCACAAAATTTCATAATTTCTGGAAGACAAGATACAATGGATTTATGATAACTAAAGTAAGAGATGGAATGTATACTTGTGATTGCAACTTATCTAAATGTCTCTGGAAAACAGCGTCGGTTGAAGTACCGATCTTACAGTTTAAACGGCATACACAGCTGTTAGGGGCATCTAACAATGGAATGTAGCGAAAATACAAGACGAAAAAAAGAAATTGTTGACAAATATTTGTATTGTAGCAGTCATAATTACTGCAGTAGTAACTTCAGGAAGGATGATTGTGACGTCATACTATTCAAGAATTATAAAATATTTAAAGGGCAAAGGCATGCTACGAGGTAGAATGGTTAACATGTAGGTTAGTTTAACCTGTGGGGGTTTAGAAATGGAAAAAAATGTCTTTATCTTGTTTTTCCTTAGTTTCCTGATTATTATTATTATTATTAAATATCTTTATTTTGTTCCCTATTATTTATATAGACCTTTATCTTATACCCCCACTTACACATCTGACTTAGGCTTCACAGAAGAATTCCAGATTCAAGGGAACTTCTCAATTACATATAATTCCCTTCTGAAAGGCTGAGTGTTCAAGAATGACAAAAGCACACGTTAATTTATAACATAACATAGTTTATTTACATATATATATATATATACAACATGATTAAGTGATCAAAACTCAAGCACATACTAATACTATTCATGCCTATGTTGCATCAGATATATATGCAATTTAATACATTGGGTTTACACTAGAAGGGTTATTTCTTTCTACACAACAAACTTAATATCCTTACAAAAACTGCTATAGCTTCTTCTTCTTCACACATGAACAATAAATACTTAAGAAGATTAGTTAACACCCTCTCTCCTATGTAAATCAAATTCTTACCTTATAAATTGATTTAGGAATTTCACTCTTAACTTCCGATTTAATTAGTGCCCCATTTTGTCTTGGGGAATATAATTTCACAAACTTTCTCTAATCAAGACAGATAGTACATTTGACTCAATTTCTGGACTAATGCTGGTCCCAAGGGTTAGCTACATTCAGAAGGCTATTTCTTTCTCTGTATTTCTCTACCCTTCCCTTCCAAAATATATCATACATATATGTTAGACAATAACAAATATCAAATTTCTCTCTTTTGTCTTTCTACATATGTCTAATTATACATTAATCAAAACCCATAACTATCATCTGAATTATCTCTATATTAATGTATATATATTTATATTTTTGTGCATCCTTCCCTTAACATCTTTCTAAATTTCTACTAATCTGTTATTAGGATTCCTACAGTCCTTTATAGGTAAGTGAGAATACCTTATAACTAGTCACTCACTTAATTTTACGAATCGGATTTATCCTTTTTGGGGCCTTCAGCTCCTTGTCTGGGAATGGCATCATTGTTTGCCAAGGGCATTCATCTCAGGGCCTTTCGTTTCTCAATGGGCTGTAGTCTACGTCTGGATAGGGCATTACTGAGTCCCTTAGGAATTTATGGGCTGGTCTTCGATACTGCTACTTAGCCTATGGTTCAGCTATTATGGCGGGCTCGGGATTACAACTTTACCTTCTCAGGTCACTTATCTGCGCCTTTGCCTTTATCACTGCCTTCAGATGATGGACTAGGGTTATTGCTCTTCTTACACTACTTATTTTCACGCTGGCCACTTTCTCTACCTTCCGATTACGGGCGAGGCTTATTTCTCCATACACTTCACTCGTTTGCATACGGGCCACTACCCTTGCCTTCCTCCGATGACGGACTACTCGACTGTTCTCTTCTATCATGAAACTCCTCTAACTTTTCTTAACTTACTGACTGTACTTAAACTTATCTAACCCTTCACTACTCCATCTTAACTTTGTCAGATCTTTCTCAACTGGCTGACAGGACTTATCTAACCCTACACAACTTATTACTCCATCTTAACTTTGTCAGAACTTTCTCAACTGGCTGACACTCATGTCGTTATCTAGCCCTACACACTTACTAACTCATTTTCCCACTAACACTGTCAAAAACTCAACTCTGTGTCCCACTAACTCATTTTCATAAACACCCACATAAAACTCAACTCTGTGTCCCTTCCTAACTCATATTAAAAGCACCAACAAAAACTCAACTCTGTCTTCGACTAACTCATATTTACCGACACATATCTCAACTTTCCCTGTCTTTACTAACCCATTTCCACAAACACCGACAAAAAACTCAAACTTTGTGTCCCCTCTTGGCTGCGCGCGCTCTCTTTTTGTTTTCCGAATTTGTGTACCGCCCTTTTGTGTTGGCCCACCTTCGCTCAGAAATTTAATCACTCATACTTCAATATTTAAATTTACATCCCGACTATTCGCTAGTGTGGGTTTCCCATGCTATGTCCATCCCTACTAAATTCAACCTCCCATTTTGATATCACTATTCCTTTCCCAGGCCGTCTGTTCTCTTTTGAAATAGGCCGACATTCCTACAGACACGTGTTACTAGAATCACACCTACCATAAATTTCTTTGGGACGAGCTATTGCAGACTACCAGATGCTAGCTCTATTGTTTTGGACACAGTATTAGTCTTGTACTCACTTCCTGTTTGTCTCCAGATGTTACCGATCAAAGGGATGCTCCGACTAATTCCGCTCACCTTTCATTGTTCTCTAGCGACCCTTTTTGTCGCTTATTTACTGATGGCTCTGCTACCCATTTTAGACCTTCAGATTTGTTTACGGTACTTAGCTGAGTGTTTATCCATCTGTTGGTAGAAATTTCGTGCAGTAATTCTCACGACTCTCCCTTCCCTTCGATTAGCCCCCTCCTTAATTTAATCTCCCCCATGTTTTTAACGATCCACTTTGTTCAATTTATTTGATTTGTTATATTTTATTTTTCAATATAACTATTCCTGACGTATCCTTTCTTATTAAATTTCTCAGTTTGGGTACGACGATCTGTTATCTTTATAAACAATTTACTTGTAAGATTTTATATCTTACAAACTACTCTGGTAGATGGCTACGTTAAAATGATGCTTTTTTGCACTAACTTACATGTTATTCAAGAATTCTAAAAAGTTAGAACTCCAGACACTATCATATCGAGTTATCATCGTAAGGGGAGGAGGCATGGCGACCAGATTTTTAAGTTTTTTTTTATTTTTTAGATAGAATTTTTAGGAACGTTTTACACGTTCACTTATACGCATGGTTAAGGGGATAATAAGCTCCATATGTCCACCCTCCTAACTCCGCCCCTGACTCGAGATATTATACCGGTCACGAAAAATGCGTCACGCGCTCTAATCACATTACTAGTAGTGCGAGGGTGGGAAGCACCACTGGTTATGATGTTATATTAAGTTATAACGTTTAAGTTATTGAGCTACCATAGGAGGTTCTCAGCCTGTTTCATTCTTCCGAAACCAAGACGACATATCTGACTGTATTGGAGCATTATCATCTTAAAACATGGCATCATTTGTGAGAAACAATGTTTGCACCATGGGAAGAACCTGGTCACTCAGAATATTAGGGTAATCAGTTGCAGTAATTCGCCCGTTCAGGATGATGACAGGACCTAAAGAATACCAAGATATTGCTACCCAAACCAGTGTTGATCCTCCTTCTCCATGTGTAACTGTTAGCACAAATTAGTCAGGACTTCCTTTAGTCAAAGTCTTCCTAACAAGTTAGTCTTCCTTTAGCATTTGCCAAACGTAAATTCTCCCTAATGTAAAAAGTGTGAAAATGATTCTTCTGAAAATATGACGTTTCCAGTCATCAAGTGTCCAGTTTTTATGATCTTTACACCGTTACATCTTCCTTCTAGTATTCCAATTAATAGCGACTGGCTTGCCAATAGCGGCTCTGTCATAAATTTATGCTTTAGGATGTTCTCGCAGAACTGTTTTGCTAGGAACTGGATTGCTGTGGCCCACATTAAATTTTGCAGTTATTTTTGAGGGAGTTGTTTTATGTTTTGACGCTACAGTCCTTATCAGTGTCCAGCGATCTCTTTCAGTCAGCTTCTATTTTCTATCACAATTCATACTATGAGATTTTGTTTTTCCATTCTTGGTGAATGCAGGCATCATTTTCGATACAATTTCTGTGGATACATTAAATAAATCAGTTTTAAATCACCGATGCCCTTGCTACACGTGCGTACATCATCAATTGACCTCTTTGGAATTAGACAAGTCCGGCATTTTCTTCATGTACCTTTTAATATCACCTCTAAATAAACATCAGCTTTTATTATTTTCTACACGTAATTTACCTGCAAGAAACAAAAAAAAAAAAAAGAAAAAAAAATCGTCGTATATGCTTGTTCATAAAAACGCTATATAGCCATTACAAAAACTACTACTTTCATATCAGCAGGTGTTTCCATTATTTTGCAGATGTTTCGTGGTGCACTACTTTCCTACTACCTCTTCATTGCCTGCAAAAACTTAAATGGGTAAGAATTTAAATTATAATTAGAAGTTAATTATATGAAGATGAAATTAATAGATCAGTTAGGACTTAATTAAATCTAGATTTACGATTCATTTTTAGAAATTAGTAAATTCAGGAAAGATGTACGTGTTGCTGTAGTTATTTGAGCCTTCACAGTTTTTGCAGTCATTGAAGTGCCTACAGAAAGTATGTAGGAACGTACCGCGAATTTCATCTGCATATAATTTGCGATTAGAAATAAACAGATATTTAGTTTATTGATAGGCAGAAGTGCTTTTTTCATAGTTTAATATATTTTTATTACCTAAGCATCATGCCGCTAAAGTAGTATCTAAGGCCATGTACGCACAGGCATTCTGCTAATGTAACAGTGCGTATATGATACATTATATGGTCAAGGCAAGGGTCAGGCCACGCCTTGAGTAATGCATACAGGTCTGGAGGCCTTATTTTAGGAAGGTTGTAGAGTTGCTTGAGCGAGTACGGAAAAGGGCAACAAGATTAGTGAGGGGAATAAGGGGTGGTTTTACCAAGAAAGGATTAAGTTCTGCAAATTGCAGCGTCTGGAGACTAGGCACCTGCGAGTTGGTCTGATTGAGGTGTATAACCCCAGGGGCTCACATCTGGTGAGTATGGACTTGGCACACCCAGGGTCCTGAGATGGATATCACAAGGGAATCACCAATCTTTCTTGGAGGAGATTCCCTTTTATAATTGACTCTCTCTCTCTCTCAGGGTAACTCGGGAATTTTTTTTTTTTTAGCTGGTGCAGGATAAGCCTCAGGCTTCCTTGCACCATATAGTTAATAATAAATCTAGACAAATGCAAGACCCACACACTGCACCAGGGAGAATTAGTTGGCCGAAACTACCAGCTGCTGACTGGTAAAGAGATGACAGAAGGATAGACCTACAAATACCTAGAGATGATGCAGGCTCAGCAGTTAGAGCACCAGGAAATCAAGAAGTGCCTGACCGAAAAATATCAGACGCTGAAGCCTGCAGAAAGCAAAATTGAACAGAGGGAGCACAGTTAAAGTCATAAACACCTATGCAGCCCCGGTACTAGCATACACTTTTCGAGTCATAGATGGGACTAACACCGAGCTAGAGGATACCATGCGAAAGACAAGGACAATGATGACCAAGAGCCGCCAACACCACCCGCAGTCAGCAGTGGAGAGACTAAGAATAGCTCGGAAAGAGGAAGGAAGAAGCCTGATAGAGCAACAGAAAACAGCGATAGTTAACCTGAAGGATTACTTCGAGAACAACTCAGCACCACTCCACCAGGCCATAAGGAAGATAGATAAGTGGTATACCCCACTCAAACTAGGCGAGGAACCCCTCCCGCTCAGATGGCACAAGAAACGAAGCTAGAAAGATGGGCAAAGACAGACACTACAATGACCTCCATCAAGATCACATCGATAACATTGCTTCCAATGCTCACAAGCGGGACGCTCTTCCCCGAGACTGAAGGATTCATGCTCGCCATCCAAGACCAGGTAATCAACACCTGAAACTATAGAAAATACATCGCAAAGGAGCTCGGAATGTCAGATGACACATGTCGACGATGCCACCTGACCTCAGAAACAATTCAACACATCACCGCGGGGTGCAAGGTGATCACCCAAACTGAGTACACCCATCGACACGAACGGGTAGCCAGGATAATACATCAGAAGCTAGCGAGGAAATACCGGTTGACCAAAGAAAGTGTAGCATACTTCAAGTACAAACCACAGGCAATACTAGAGACCCGTACCCACAAGCTGTACTGGGACCGCTCCATAATAACGGATAAGACCATCCCGCACAACAGACCGTTAATAACCCTTGTGGACAAGATGGAAAAGGCTACCTATCTGATTGTCATAGCGGTGCCCAACACTAGCAATGTCCAAAAAACCGACGAGGGAAAAAATTAGGAAGTACATGAACCTGAGACATGAGGTCAAGGAGATGTGGCATATGCAAGAAGTAACGACCATCCCGATCATCGTGCCAACCACCGGTATGGTGCTAAAGACTCTACTTAGCAGCCTAGCAGCAATAGGTCTCCCAGAGAACACCTACAAGGAACTCCAGAAAGTCGCAATCCAGAACTCCTGTAGGATAGTCAGAGCGTTCCTCGACCAACAGTAACACCAGACATTACAATCACCCTGTGTACTTGGTAGCAGTAATCGTCACAGGATGGAATCCCCCAATCAGGGAGAAATAATATAAGAGCAACAACAATAATAATGCCTTGAACGGGTTGAGCAGGCGCAATGCTGATGGGATTCGTCCTCTTGCTCAGATTATGAACCTGAAGGAGCATACATTCAAATTGAGGAAAGACAGTTAAAGAATAGATATGTGCGGAAATTTGCCTTTAGCCAGCGGGTAGTTGATTGCTGGAAAAAACTTCCATCTGTCGTTGTGAAAGTTGATAGCTTAAATAAATGCTAATGCTAATTATGAGGACCAGAACTGTCACACAGCGAGAATTCAAGGAACAGAGTGCGTGCTTGTGATCCCTTAGTTGGTCGTCAGAACATGGCGTGCTTAGAAGTACTTTGGGTAACTTTAATACAGTTCAATGAAATAAAAAGTTTTTTCATTGCTCTAATCTACACCATTTTAATTATTTAGCTACAATATAAAATAATTTATTAGAGAACTGTCTAGACTATTTCTCTTCCAACAGTAGTGTTCGGCTCAAAACTGCAATGGCCTTCTACACTAGCTCAAATAAGTGTTACGTGTCTTTTGCTGTTTCTTAAAAAAAAAAAAAAAAAAAAAAAAAAAATGAAAGAAAAAGAAAACAATGCGGATAGAGTGTGCTGCGAACCGAACCACACTTGAGCATTCGTTTTATATTCAATGTAAACGTTACGGTAGAATGTTCAAGTGTGTGGGCACTCCTTAAAACTTTTGTGATTGGACAGGCAATTGATTTGAACAGTCAGCCTCGGCCATTCACCTAGAATCGTTATGATATCAAAATATCCTATTATTTTTAATTTTTTTTTAATATAAAAACTGATCCTTTTAATACTTATCACAGAGAGAGCTGTTTTCCGGCATGGGCTACACGGTGTGTTCCTGCGAAACCAGATTATAGGGGAGGCCCAAAAAGTAGATACTGTAGTGAGTCGATAGTTAAGCAGCTAGTTAGTGTAATGATCGTCCGAAACAGAGCAGTTTCCGCATGAGTCTATGCCCATGCAGAAAGACAGGGTCCAAATGTAGGAATGGGCCACAAAAATATACGTACACTGGGCGATCACTGAATTGTGACCACCTACCTAATACTTCGTAGGTCCTCCTTTTGCCCTCAGTACAGCAGCTATCCGACGTGGCATTGATTCAACAAGATGTCGGAAGCGTTCGGGAGGTATGGCCAACCAAGCTGTGTGTAATGCGGTCAGCAATGCAGGTATGGAGATCACTGGTGTATCCAGATGCCTGATATGCCTTTCCATAGTGTCCCACAAGTGCTATATGGGATTGATATCGGTGGAGTTCGGAGGCCAATCAATATGCTGGAAATCAGAACTGTGTTCCTCAAACCATTCCTGCACAATAAATGCCCGATGGCTCGGCGCATTGCCATCTTGGAAGACACCATCGCCATTTGGGAAAAAGTGTAACATAGCGGGGTGTACACAGTCAGCAAGCAGTTGACGATAGCGGAGACCACTGATACGTTGTTCCACATGCACCAGGAGTCCAAGTTCCTGCCAGTGAAACATGTCCCACACCATACAACCGCCACCACCGGCCTGTACTTTTGATACCATGCATGATGGATCAAGAGTCTCATATTGTTGACGCCAAATCAGTACACGACTATCCATGGTGTGGATTAAATAACGTGACTCATCCGACCAGCACACCTTTTTCCAGTCTTCTAACTTCCAAATTGCATGCTCTTTGCACCAGGCGAGCCTTTTACGCCAATGAACCTTGGGTAGGAGAAGATGCCGTATGGGTCGTCTGCTGGTATAACACGAGCGTGCGGCGCATGGTCATAGCAGATATTGTTCCGGGTTGGCCCATGTTGTATTGGGTAGTCAACTCTTCAACAGTGCTGCGCCTATTCGCCTGTACGAGTCATCGGACCCCACCAGGTCAGCCGTTTGGGAAATCGAGGCATCATCTCGTCGAGCATCCACAATCTGTCCTTTATCAAAGTCCGATAAATCCTTCCTTTTACCCATCACGCTCGGAATTTTACTACCTACTGAACCACTGACACCTTAGCTATGCTACGTAGGTCGACTAACTCTGTACTCTCGTACCTCACGTCAACGGGTCGCATTCCGTTTTCATAGGGGTGGTCATAATTCAGTGATCAGTATATTCAGTAATTCAGTATATTATAAAATGTATACATAGTGCATATTTTTGCCAAAAATTTGGTTTAAAATGAGCAAAAAAAATTTTAGGAGTAGTCAAAATTAATGGCGGAATAAAAAAGTACTAACTCCAAAAGTTTTATTAAATAATAACTTAAAACTGGTAAATATAGCTAGTGGTCATTCGTTGGAGTGCAGTAACAGACGTTTGTGTTGACCGTAGTTCGATAATGACTACCTAAATGACGATTAATGATTGAATACTTATATTTTTGTGGAAACGATTAGTTGTAAATTTCTGTAACCTATTGGTTGTGCCTTATAAAACAAAACATAGGTAAAATCTGCACAGTTGATGTCTTAAGCTGAGAGCTTAATAAAAACTTGCGAGCTTCACTCGCCATATAACGAAATCGGTCACAAGTTCAATATAGTTAGGGAGTTATAGTCTGTCAGTAGCTTTGTCTGATGATGGGGATCGATAAGATACCCGAAACGTCACCTTTATAGTAATTTAGGTGAACAGCCTAATAAACTATATTATTAATTTCACGTGGTATTAGAGTGGTATTAATATAATAATAACCTTAATGACAATAAGTTCACTATAGTCTAAATCGCCGGAAATTTTAAACCGACATAATTTAATAATACTCATAACACAATTTTCAATCAATGAAATAGCTTAACTATTTCGTTGAAAATTAACACGTTCTTGGAGCATCGTTGACCATATGCTAATTTTATAAGTTTCAGTTTTGAAAATAAGTTTTATTTCTTTCAGCAGATGCCACGGCAAGAAAAAGAGTCAGAAGAATTGAGTGTAAAACACAAATAAGCATTACTAAGCAATTTATGGACCATGCATCCATGCATGGTGACAATGCATTTTGTTTGCTAAACATATTCGTGAGTGCTGTACTAACCACGAAATTAACTATATAATATCGGTGTAAATACACCATAGTTAACCCATATATTTGAGCTACGATTGTAGCGTAGAAGGCATCGTTTTAAATGTGTCTCATAATGTGGTTGCCTTCTTTTTCAGCTTCTCTACTAGAGAAGCTGAAAAAGAAGGCAACCAGAGAATAACGCTTCTCTAGTAGAATAACTCTAGTAGAATAGAATAACGCTTCTCTAGTAGAGAAGGCTACTGTTATTTATTTTCAGCGGTACCATCGTAGCTCAAATATATGGGTTAACTATGGTGTATTTACACCGATATTATATAGTTAATTATCAAAACCCATAAGGATTATGCCTACTGCATTTAATTTTCCAAATACATAACCACGAAATACACGAGTTCTCCCTATTTCTGTTCAACTTTCTCTTACAATTGTTTTTTTTTTTTTTTTTTTTTTGTCAATTGGAGCGCGTCCGCCCAAAGGAACCGCCATGCTCACCTTGCTCTACGACCAGGCCTGCCTCCAATACGAGGTGGGATTCAAAAATAAATTTGTATTCACCCAGAAGTACTTGTAATAGACGGATTTTTTTTTTTTTTTTTGTTTGTTACCTTGAAATCTCTATAGCAACCACATAAATTGTGGTTTGAATTCACAAATGAATATAACAATTCATTTGTCCTTGTCGGGAATCAATTATTCTTAGAATTTCGAGGGAGTTTTCGAAATCCTAACTGAAAAAAAAAAGAAAGCGACACCTTATTTATGTTTCACGTTAAATTAGTTCTTGCTGCTTTGTCAGAAAAAGATCTTCTGCGCACAGATAGCTGTATAAAAAAAAATTAAAAAAAAAAAAAAAAGTATCGTGAACTTCCGAACTAAATGTTCAAAATTTTGGCTGAAAAGAAAGAAAACTGTAATATTTTCTCATGTTTTGTGTCTATTTAGTTAAAAGTGGTTTCTCCCGTCTCCGTCCAAAGAATATTCCACGGTCGAAGTTCCGATTGTGATTGAATATCCTGGTAATTGGAGAGAGGAGAGAGAGAGAGAGAGAGAGAGAGAGAGAGATCATTCAATTGTTTAATTATTGGCTACATAGGGAAAAAAGACAGTCGTAACTTTTTATAAGTTGCATTTCATTTTAGTTATAACTGATTTTTTCAGTTCGATAATCATGACGACTACAGCCTGAAAGACAAGCAAGGGCATCTCTCAATTTAACTCATAAAAAAACATCAAGGACAAAGGAAATGTGGTTCCTTTGCATAGCTAGTTAATAGATTGGGCAGAGAGAGAGAGAGAGAGGTTATTCAAATATTTAATGAAGTGGATATACCTATTTATAGATGGTAATACATGATAAATGTAGATGTAGATGATTTATTCTGTAAAATTATGGGGAAAGAAACAGTAACTTTTTCAAAATTACATATTAGTTATAACTTATAACTTATTTTTACAGTTCGGTAATCATGGTAACTACATGAAAGACACAGCAAGGTCATCTCCGCTAATTTATCACATACAAGGACAAAGAACAGGAGGTTCGGCTTGCATTATTGTTGATGAATGGGGTTTTTACTTCACCTCTCTTCCCTTACTGCTGTTCTGTTTCCTGTGTGAGCTGTTTTCTGGCACTGTTCTGGTAAGGTTGTGGAATCTTGCTGGTGCTGGCTTTGTTCCAGCGTAGGATTTTTCCTTTCTCCTCTTCTTTTTCTTCTGTGCTATTAGATAATATTTATTTATTTATTTTGTGCTGGTGCCTACGACTTCAGTTCCCTGGTGTACAGGGTTGCTGGCAATAACAGAGTTGACCTATCTGTTAGTGCGGAATGTTATTATTATTAGCTATATGGTGCAAGGAAGCCTGAGGCTTATGCTTCACCAGCCAAAAAAAAAAAGAAAAAAAAAAAATTCCCGTGTTACCCTAAGAGAGAGAGAGAAAAGTAGAAGGGAATTACCAAGAAAGAGAAGGATGATGACATCCAGCTGAGGACCCTGTGTGTGTGCCAAGCCCATACTCACCAGATGTGAACCCCTGGGGTTAATATTAGGCCTATCTATACGGTAGCTTGTCCTCCGTGACAGTAGTGGTTTCACAACTTGTCACTCGTTTGTCGAAATCTGAGTTCGAATCCCATAGAAAGATTGGAAGATTTTAGAAAATCCTCTTAAATCGAAGCTGTAGTTAGCCGATCTCAAGCGGAGGGATAGAGTTTTCTTCTGTGAGTTATTTCGTATTTTTCGGCTTGCAAATCGGGCCATATATGTGGGTAAAGTCTGGGGACCGTTAAAAAAATAATAATTATTATATAGAAGGCTGCTTCTCAGTAGCAAAGTGGCAAGAAACAAACGTCCTTGTTTATACTCCGGCACAACCACTATGTCAGTAAAGTTTACAATAAATCAATCAATACAAATTGTTAGTTGTATTTAGCAGTCACAGGCTCGAACCCCGATCCACTCAAAGAGAGTGTGCTACTGCAGTCGCGCTCCTGACCACTCGGCTACGTTAGGCCTAAACACAAGAAGACGCACACTACATTCATTTCTGGCCATTTTACAGAGTTATCATCACGGTATACCACGGCAATATTGAACTAACGTTCAGGAGCCACCCTGAATAAGATACAACACATTCCCACTTGATGAATAAGATTAGTAAAATTGTACCTCGCTTCAAAATACCGGGGAACGACATTATTTTCATAGTAGTAATAAAGGTAAATAAGATATACTGTAATTATATTAAGATATAATCTGTAATTAGTTTTCCTACTTATTAGGGAAAACATCCCAAGCATGATATTTAAGATATATATCCTGTTGTATTGCTGCAGTTCCATTCTGTTGTATTGTTGCAGTTCCCTTACTCTACAGTGAAGCTGTCTATGCATTGCAACACAGAAACTGTGTATCTCTGAACTTAACAAAACTTGCATGGCCATAGCAGGTAATTATTACAAATAACCTACAGCAAGCTGCCCAGAGGTAAACCTCAAGTGATCCAGCCTAAGGATCGCTTGAAGTTAGTGTCTAAGATTTACGAAGTAAAAAAAGTGCGAAAATGAAATGTTCGTGGGTGCCAGATCGGGTGATTTGGGTAACCATAGAAGGTAGCCACTGCCACCTATTCATCTTTCCAAAAGGTTTGGTTCAGGTACAGCATCATATCCCTGTGATAGTGAAGAGGAGCCCCGTTTTGTTGAAAAATCACACTTTTACATCCAACTACGGTACAAGGAAGTGCTCCGGCATACAAAGGCACACATGACCAGTAATGGTAGTGTCTTTGACAGAATTTTCAAATCCATAGAACTGTTATATGGCAATTTCCTGAATAAACTGAGACGAATTAGGCTTTCATCTGGCCCCACAACCACAGAAAGCCATATTGAATACATGTAAAAAAAAAAAAAAAACTGGTTACAAATATTTTCAAAATTGTGTGTCAATGCCAAAGATCTTATAAACAGTGTCTAGATAGACTGAAAGCAAATATGTTTGGCAGAATCTATAGGAAGAACGTCTTAATGCAGCAAGCCAAACAGTCAACTTTGACCTACAGACCTCAAAACGGACATACTGCTTTACATATTAATACCTTTGAATCTTACTTTAACATGATTGCTTTTACAGCTTTCCAATTTGTAAAAATTGTGTTTGTAATTAAAAATTACTATTAGTACGTTTATTCACCTCTGGCATTTAAGCTGGTCCGGGAAAGAATTCTTTAATTCCCATTGAAGATAAGAACCTTACGTAGGTATTGCACGTTACAGATTCTATCATACATAAAATGAAATAAAATAATTAAAAATAAATAGAGTCTAAGTGTCTAAGATTTACGAAGTAACAGATGTGCGAAAATGAAAAGTTCGTGTGTGTCATATCGGGTGATTTGGGTAACCATAGAAGGTAGCCACTGCGACCTATTCATCTTTACAAAAGGTTTGGTTCAGGTACAGCATCATATCCCTATGATAGTGAAGTGATGACTATATCGTGTGATTCTATGATTTAAAATGATTTCCTTTGTAGCGTACCAATGCAAATGGAATAGGGTTTCTATATTTTGGCCGGATATGGCGGAATTAGCTCATTCAACACATACGCACGCACGCATGTACAGTTTCTGGTTATTGCTGCACATATATGATGAATACAATTTATCTTATTTGAAGAGCAGAATCAATAACGAAAGATGATAAAACTGAAACTACAATTTCGCAAGGAGATTTAAAAAAAAGGGAAAAAGAATCTACAATCCAATTCTTTTATCAGTCATCTGAGATGCAAAATTTTAAGCAAAGAACAGCTGTGCAGTTCACCCCAGTGATATGTAACAAAAAAGCGTGCTGAAGTAGGAAATGCTGCATCTTCCCTCGCCTTCGGTTTTTTGTTTTTCTATTCCAGGAGCATTTCTAAAATAAGCAATAGAGAAAGCCTACTTCCTCTCTAAGCGACCATGAGGTGGCTTAGAGAGGGAGCAGACTTTCTTTACATCATGTACTGGCCCTGTAGCACCAGTACATGGCGTATCCGTATATGGAATTACAAATTGTGTTCCGGCAGTTAGTTTTGAATCCAAATTACATAATAAGGATTCAGGATTAAAAAAAAAATGGTGTATGATCAGTTTAAATAAAATCTAGGGACGGCTTAATTGGTTAGGAAGGCTGAAGGATAGAAGTATTGTTTCCTTTTATTGTACGAGGGGCGTTCAATAAATTATCTACCTATTTCAATGATTCATGAATTATCATGTTCCTACATATCTCAACTTGAATCATACTAACTTTGATTCCACTATATTTTTAGGTTGTGCTGCTGTAACAGAAAGAAGGAAGACACTTGTATCAAAATATGGATTTGCTGAAATTGGAGCATCGTTCAGTCATCAAGTTTCTCACCAAAGAAGGAAATGGGCCAAAAAGGATGGTGGCTGTGTATGGCAAGAGTGCACCTTCAGAGTACCAGGTGAAATTCTGCTCAAAACAATTCAAGTAGGATACAGATTCCATCGAAGATGATCCACGTCCAGGAAGTCCTATGACAGAGACCACTCCATAAATGTGCCAAGCTGTGGAAACCCTTGTGCTGAATGACAGACGTTTAAAGGTGTCCCAAATCTCTAGGGAATGTGACATATCTGAGGGAACAGTTATAACCATCCTCCATAAAACATTTGGAGATGACTAAGATCAGTGCAAGGTGAGTTCCCAGATTTCTGACCCCTGTGCAGAAGCAATTCAGAGTACAGTGTTGTGAGGAGAATTTAGAGCTGTATGGAAAGGATCCTGAAACTTTCATCTCCAGAACTGTTACGGGTGAAAACATGGGTTCATCACTGGGATCCCGAGACCAAGCAAGAATCAATGCAATAGAAGCACAAGGGTTCTCCTCACCCAAAAAATTTCGGACGCACTTTCAGCTGACAAGATTATGGCCATCATTTTTTGGAATGCTGAGGGAATTTTGTACATTCACTACTTGGAACACAAGCAGACAGCCACTGTGGAGTCATATGTATCCCTAATGTACAACGTAAGGGATGTCATAAAGGAAAAACGCCGTGGAAAACTTTCCAGAAGTGTGCTGCTTCTTCAGGACAACGCACCAGTGCACAGGTCACATGCTGTTGCTGCTGCTTTGAGAGACTCTGACATTACAAAACTTACCCGTCCACAGTAACTATTTCCTGTTTCGACACCTCAAGAAAAACTTACGTGAACGTCGCTTTGCTGGTGATAATGAACTGAAGTCTGCTGTTTCTGCGTTCTTTGATGGACAGTACAAAGAATTTTATTTGTCTGGTATTTTCTCATTGTCAAAAAAATGAAACAAGTGTAAACAAGTTCAGGGGAGGTACACTGTAAAAATAAAAACAGATTTTTGCCTCTATCTCATTTCCTTCATAGATAGATAAATAATTTATTGAACGCCCCTCGTATCTTCCATCCTAACAGGATTGAAGGTACAATAAAGAAAAACAGTTTTTGTGATTAAATTCGTATTTTAAAGTATCATATATTAAAATACAATATGTTTTGGCAGAAGGCGGATAATGTATCTTATTCAGGATAAGAAGATCATATGATCTTTTTATCCTGAATCATATAACGTCACAAGGGATACATGGAATGCTTTCCGAGGAGCTATCCTTTAAAAGATTTCAAAAGAACTATACGTACTCGTTATAATTTGAGGGCATATAGCTCACACCCCTCGAATTTCTAAATATGAATTCAATGTAAATAATAATAATAAATAAAATAAAACATTCACGGAAATGTACAAATTCGGGTTTCCTGTGAGCAGAAATGCCAATGAAAACACGATTTGAGAAAACTGGAAATTCTTTTTTTACTTATAGGGCTTTCCAGATTATTAATATACTGGAGCGTATCGGACCGCCCGTTCTGTTTGTTACACTCATTGGTAATGTCATGTACATACAGCGAGTGGCTGTATGTACATGACAGCGAGTGGCTGTATGTACATATTAAGTACACCAACCTAGGCCACTCTTTAGCCCTCAGAACGCCATGTATTCGTCGGTATTGACAACGAGGTGTCGAAAGGCGTCCCGCAGGTATGCCAGTCCGTGCTTACTCAAGTTCTGTACAATTCTGGCCTTGTGACATTAACCCCTTGGAAGAATCCATTCGCAGATGGATATAACCGTGTCGAAAAACCAACTACTAGATAAACTGTGACATCTATATGTGGCTCCAGTAGTATCTGAGGCTAAATGTGCGCAAAGAAAACACTCCACACCGTTATCACCATCATTGCTGACATCATTGCCTGCATTGCTGACATCTAGCAGAATGGGTCTATGGACTCATGATGTTTTCGTCGTGTTCTGATCCTTCTATCCGACCAGGCAATGTTTTGTTTTCCAACCATCCACAGTGTTCGTGATCTTAGCCGTACCCTCTTGTTTATTATTATTTAAAAAAAAAATCCTGTGTTACAGAGAGAGAGAGAGAGAGAGAGAGAGAGACTCAGAAGTAGAAGGGAATCACCAAGAGAGAGAAGAATGATGATATCTAGCTCAGGACCCTGGGTGTGCCAAGCCCATACTCACCAGATGTGACCCCCTGGGGTTATTGCTGACAACATGGGTAGTCGGCTGCCAGAGTCCATCCGTGAGCAGGTACGACGAATTGTGCGTCCCGAAATGCTTCCTTGGTTACCACTATTGTACTGAGTTGTTATTTAACTGATTGTAATTTTCAAGTTAACAAGACTTGTTTCCCTACAGAAGTCTTGTCAGCCTCCGTTGACCCTTCATGTCAATGAACTGTTGGTTGAATATTATTTGGTTATTGGACCAATCTCGATACGTGAAGACCACAACAGAGTACAGTTTCCGATACTCATACCAGCGAATATAGCACCGAGCTACATAGAAATGCAGTTCAAAATCACTTAAAAATTTCGTCTTTGCCCATTTTCCTCAGGCAATTTTACTCATACGTTCCTCCGTATTTGCGACCTGCTTCATCATATCGTATGGTACGAATACGTGATATTGTCAATGAAGGAAGGGTTCCATTTCATGAAATGGTAGCGTACCTAATAAATTGGACACTCACTCGCATACTTGATTATTAAAAATAAGATCATTTATTAATGAGCGTTCCGTTGCATAAAATTTTCCATTTCCACCACTGCCTCCTCATAAACTGCAGACCCTCGTATGAAGCTTCAGACACCACGAGTCAGAGCCAGTACAACGCTAGAAATAAGCGGTCACATTTTCAGCAAGTGGGAAAGTTATAGGCACAACCATTCAGCCCACTGTTCGGACTGAGAGGTCTTTAGGCAATGGTGAAACTACCGTTCCATCAGATCTACTGACTTTAGACAATGGTAATCTGTGACCATTGACTACATTATGTATTATTATTTAAATAATAATATAGTAGTTCATATAATCATCTTTCTAATGAACATTAATTATAGATTGAAAAACACTTTATCCTAATCATTGAACAACATTTTATCCTAGTCATTGAACAACACTTTATCCTAGTCAGTTACATATCTAGGTCCATGTCCATTGAAGTTTTTAATTTGTCTGTCTTTAATTTGAAACTGCTGTTAAGAAGGATCAGGTCACAGGTTACCATTGCCTAAAGGCAGTAAACCTGATGGAACGGTAGTTTCACCATTGCCGGAAGACCTCTCAGTCCGAATAGTAAGGTGAATGGTTTCCCATTGTCAAAAAACGAACGTTATGGAGGACCAAGTATTCAATGTAGTTCAAAGTATATACTATATACTGTAGCTGTTCAATAATTGGACACTGCTCATCGTGGACTAATGTTATTAGTGGAGTCCCTCAGGGCTCAGTGTTGGGTCCATTATTGTTTTCTGTATTTATAAATGATATTGATGATGGTATATCAAGCTTAATGTCCAAGTTTGCAGATGACACAAAGGTTGGCAGGGTTGTCAAGGACACTACTGACACTATGCTGCTGCAACAGGATCTGGAAAGGTTGAGCAGATGGGCTGAGAGGTGGCAAATGAAGTTTAACATTGACAAATGTAAAGTACTACACATGAGAAACAGCAACCCCAGAGCAACGTATCAACTCTGTGGTACTACACTGACAGTGGTAGAGAATGAAAGGGACTTGGGGGTGGTTGTGCAGGCAGATATGAAGTTCTCTGAGCAGTGCAGACGGGCTGCAAGAGTAGCTCATGGAGTATCAACCCCTGGCTTTTAGCCGTGAAGGGTATTGTGTACGGCATGTGCGTTTGTATGCAATAAAGAGTTCTTCTTATTGTCAATGATATACAGGAAGTTTTCCAGCAGGGATAAGGAGGTGATTATTCCATTGTATAAGGCAATGGTCAGGCCACATCTAGAGTACTGTATACAGGTCTGGAGGCCTCATTTCAAGAAGGATGTGGAGCTGCTGGAACGAGTACAGAGAAGGGCAACAAGATTAGTGAATGGAACAAAGGGGTGCTCTTACGAAGAAAGCCTTAAGTTTTGCAAATTACAGTGTCTGGAGACTAGGCACCAGCGAGGTGATCTGATAGAGGTGTATAAAGCCTTGAATGGTTTAAGCATGCTCAATGCTGATGGGATTCTTCCTCTAGCTCAGAAAAATCACCTGAGAGGGCATAAATTCAAATTGAGGAAAGACAGATGTAGGATAGACGTGCGGAAATTTGCCTTTAGCCAGCGGGTGGTTGGTTGGTGGAACAGACTTCCATCCCTTGTGGTGGAGGTTGATAGCCTAAATAAGTTTAAGGCTCAGCTGGACAGGTATTTTGAACGAACAGAGGGGTGAAGTGGAAGTGGGTTTTTTTTTTTTTTTTTTGGCTGATGCTACATAAGCTTGCTTTCTTGCATCAAATGCCTCTACTAATGCTAATGCTAATGCTAATATTACCATTTTGATTTAGCAAGGCCAAATGATGCAAGGAAGAGGACATTTCTGCAGCAGCCAAAAAAAAAAAAATAAAAATATAAATAATAATAATAATACATAATACATCGTACTGTTCCCATTCTCACAAAGTAATTATGCAAAGTAATCAATTCTGCTTTGAATTTAGACAGACTGACTACCTCTACCACATTGGGAGGAAATTTGTTCAATTGTTCGTTAACCCGCTGCTCATAAGTAAATTGGTGCTCCCCCCGACCAGGTTTTTCTCTCAGTTACGAGAGAGAGAGAAGAACAGTCCTTCCTCATTCTACACAACCTCCTCAATGCTTTATACACTCCAATCAAATCTCACCTTTGATGTTTCATTGTTAAACTGTAGTCCAGACCTTCTAAGCCCTTCTTCATATGAACGCCAATTTGCACTCGTCACTAATCTGGTCGCTCTTCTTTGAATCCGCTCTAGAACTTTTGGCTTTTTTAGGTGCGGTATCCAGACCAAAATGTAATAGTCTAAATGTAGAGATAATGGCGTATTTCTCTCTACTAGCAAAGATCTTATAACTCATGGATAGGGCACAGTGTGCCTTCCTGGCTATCTGTTTATACTGTATAGAAAATTTCATGTTAGCTTGAATCGTAGCACCTAAGCCTTTTTCATCTTGAACCACTTTCAGCTCCTTTCCTACTAGCTTATACACGACTCCATTATTTCATTTCCAAAAATTCACAACCCTATATTTAGAATTAAAAGTTACTTGCCATTTTTCAAACCATATATGCAACCGATTCAGGTCTTTTTCAAGCAAAGTAGCCTGACTCTGATTATTAACCACTCTTTTCACCTTCAAATTATCAGAAAATATTGACAGCATTCCTTGAGTACTCTCATCAATATGATTTAGTAAAATCAAAAATAGGAGGCGAATAAATATTGAGCCCTAAGAGAGGCCCTGCTTGTTATGCTGGTCCACCTTGAAGACTGACCATTACAACCCTCTGTCTTCTATCTTTTAAGCAGCCTGCGATCGAACATGGAATCATGCGAGTAACTCCACCTCTGTCTAGTTTATAAAGCAGCCTTCCATCAGAGACAGTATTGCCCTCCCGAGTAGCACAGTTGATATAATTGCCGTCCTCCCACACCGGGTGGAAAAGATCTGAGTTCGAAAAACGTCAATGACATGAGGAAATTTTGTGTGTCTTTTTCACAATGTGGCTGAGTTAGTCAGCCTCGGGTGAGGGTATCATTGTTTTTCCACGACCAGCAAAGAGGCAAATCGACCACAGGAACACACGCAATTTACAGACATAATATATACGGCGCAATAGGATCTAAGTCACTGATGCGCCTAAAAACCCTACAACAGCACAGTATTAAAAACTTTAATAAAGTATATATATATATATACTGAATAATCACAATATTTTCACCTGAATTCACCTGTTTAATGATTACATCATAGTAATTTATAACATTGATTAGATCTGACCTCTCCTTAACAAACTCGTGCTGGGCTCTATTCAAGATATGTTTTCTTGTCCAGATTATCCTAAATCGCATTCTTAACAACAGACTGCCATAGAAGTTAAATATTCACTATAATTATCCAAATCCTCTTTAGCATCATCTTTCTGGATTGGGGAAACATTAGCACCTCTGAAGTCCAAGGGAATTTTCGAGTCTAATAACATTCTCATTAACATTTTTTTTTTTTTTTTTATGAAAACCCCAAACACGAGAGGTATTAGAACCTACAGTCTATAGTACTTAGTACCGTGCTGGGTTGGAGATTGAGAAGACGAAAGAAGATACTTGTTGACATTAGACTTGAACTTCTGTGGACTGTAAGTTTCAGGAAATGCGTATGAAGGAAGGTTGTTCAAGAAGACGGCAGTTCAATGAGGAAGATGAAAAGTTGGTTCTTTAAGTTTGAAGTTGAACAGTAAATGGATGCTGGCTGGTGGCGGCACGTGTTCGGACTGTTTTGAAAGAGAAAGAGCGGGAATTATAGAAGCCAATTCAGAAGAACAGTGCCCATGGAAGTATCTGTAGAAAAAGCATGCAGCAGAAACAGAACGTGAATGAGACAGCGAGTGAAGAGACTCTGTTAGAGAGGAGTCATTAATTAAACTAACTGCCCTCTTCTGAATGGAATCGAGAAGCCTGAGACAGGTTTTGGGGGCGTGCCCCAGATGTGGGAACAATATTCCATGGCAGGGCGGATTTGCGATTTGTACAGCGTGAACAGCTGTTTGGAAGAAAAGTAACGCCGAGAACGAAAGAGAAAACCAAGTTTTTTAGATGCAGAGGAAACAATATTTGTAATGTACTTGTGCCAAGAGAGATTAGAAGACAGGGTAATTCCCAAAAGAGATATATCATTTTGCCTAGAAATTGGAGTGTCACCAAAGATAAGAATAGGAGCAGAAGAATCCTTTTTGGGAGATATAAGATAAGACTGAGTTTTAGAAGGATTGAAATCAACTAAGTTGTCTTTGTGCCACTGGAGAATTACCTGGGGATCGACATTTAAGGAATTGGTAGCGGATATTCGAGAAGTTGAAGTTGATTGAGCAGTGCAAGGTTTCTCAAAATGGAAAGTGGAATGCAATGTGCTATCATCGGCAAAACTATGGATAGGATTTCCAGTCAATGGAACAAGGTCATTAATGTACAAGAGGAAAAGAGTGGGGAAAAGAACTGAACCTTGGAGGACACCTACATTAGTAGAGAAGTTAGAAGACAGAGAGCCATCTACCATCACCCTCAGTGAGCGATCAGAGAGAAAACTGGATAACCAATTACAAAAAACAGTTGGAAAATCATAAGATGGAAGCTTGTTGGAAAACCATAAGATGGAAGACCTTAATGCCAAACGTGATCAAAAGCCTTTGAGATGTCAAGAGCAACTGCTTGTTTTTCACCAAACTTTTCCATTGAATTAGTCCATAAATGGGTAACATAAGCCAGAATATCACCAGTGGATCGACACTGACAGAATCCATACTGGCGATCGTTGATCAGACGGAAGGTTTCTAGGTAGTTTAAGAGTTGGCGGTTAATTGATTTCTCCATTACTTTAGAAAGAGTAGAAGTAATTGCAATGGGACGATAATTGGATGGGAAAAATTTTTCACCCTTTTTAGGAAGTGGCTGGATATGAGCAAATTTCCAAGCAGAAGGAAAAACACCTTTGGAATAAGAAAGTGAAAAAAGGTGGCAAAGACAGGAGTAAGTTGAGGAGCACAGGATTTCCAAGGATTTGTCACTTACATGCAACTTTTTAAATTATAATTGAATATCTAAAATCTTTTCCAGAAGCCTTGAGCCTTCTCGGATAGCGCAGATGACTTCTTTATTGTGTTTACATGAGATGGGCTCCTGCCTCTCCCCTATCCCCGCTCTTCGATTTCTTGTAATCATCTTTTGCCGTCTCAGCTCCATCAATTGCTTTGTTACATATTCTCTAATAATACTTATAGAAATCACAATCACGTGATTGTCTCTGACTCATGCTTCTTTCTTTAGCTAGATAAAATTGATATATCGATCGATGTATTAATTTTTTTTTTTTTTTTAGTAATCTTGAGTTTATGAATCTTGACCATTGGTACTAATACGTTTTTGGCCTTGAGAATAAATCCTTGAATATATCGTATAGTATATTTTTATGTGACATCTTTCAAAAAACATTCGGACCAGTACTTTTCAAAGAAATGGATGTTGAATCAGGAAATAATAAATTATGCAGAGTCACCTTCATTTTAATTACAGCCATGCTCCTAGAAATACTTTCGACCAACTTAGTAAGGTATTGATTAGTTGCCATTGATTCCGTTCCAAACAAACGAAGAAAAATTACAGGCACTCCCTTGTTTGAGAATCTTGACTACGGATGATTGTAATTTAGTTAGCACCATTTCCCAAAAGACGGCTGCAGACGAAGCAATTTACGAAATAAATAGAAGCTCCATATGCCACTAAGGCAGTGGATTCAGACTGACTCTTTAAATGAAAATCCAATCTGATGCACATTTAGCAAAACAATATATCAACAGTTTTTACGTGTTCTGAGTGGAGGAAAGGGAAATAAATGCAGTGATTGAAAGCATCATTGATTTTTTTTTTTTTTTTTTTTTTTTTTATGAGAACCCCAAACACGAGAGGTATTAGAACCTATAGTACTTAGTACCGTGCTTGGGTTGGAGGTTGAGAAGACGAAAGAAAATATTTGTTGATATTGGACTTGAACTTCTGTAGATTGTAATTTTCAGGAAATACGTATGAAGGAAGGTTGTTCCAGAAAACGGCAGTTGAATGAATGAATGAATGAGGAAGATGAAAAGTTGGTTCTGTGGGTTTGAAGTTGGACAGTAAATGGATTTTGGCTGGTGGCGGCACGTGTTCGGACTGTTTTGAAAGAGAGAGCGGGAATTATAGAAGCCAATTCAGAAGAACAGTGCCCATGGAAGTATCTGTAGAAGAGGCATGTAGCAGAAACAGTACATCTATGAGACAGCGAGTGGAGAGACTGTTAGAGATGAAGTGTTAATTAACCTAACTGCCCTCATCTGAATGGAATCAAGAAGCCTGAGAGAGGTTTTGGGGGCACCACCCCAGATGTGGGAACAATATTCCATGGTAGGGCGGATTTGCGATTTATACAGAGTGAGCAGCTGTTTGGAAGAAAAGTAACGCCGAGAGCGAAAGAGAAAACCAAGTTTTTTAGATGCAGAGGAAGCAATATTTGTAATGTGCTTGTGCCAAGAGAGATTAGAAGTCAGGGTAATCCCCAAAAGAGATATATCATTTTGCCTTGAAATCGGAGTGTCACTAAAGATAAGCATAGGAGCAGAAGAATCCTTTTTGCGAGATATAAGACAAGATTGAGTTTTAGAAGGGTTGAAATCAACTAAGTTGTCTTTGCCCCACTGGAGAATTACCTGAAGATCGGCATTTAAGGAATTGGCAGCAGATTTTCGAGAACTTGAAGCTGATTGAGCTGGACAAGGTTTCTCAAAATGGAAAGTTGAATGCAATGTGCTATCATCGGCAAAACTGGGGATAGGTTTCCAGTCAATGGAAGAAGGTCATTGATATTCAAGAGGAAAAGAGTTGGGGAAAGAACTGAACCTTGGGGGGCACCGGCATTAGTGGAGAAGTTAGAAGACAGAGAGCCATCTACCATCACCCTCAGTGAACGATCAGAAAAAAACTGGATACCCAATTACTAAAAACAGTTGGCAAACCATTTGGCAAAACAGTTGGCAAACCAAGTAGCAAACTGAATCCTGTACCAGCTGCAACCAGCCGCTGTCAACATCGTATGTGGTGACTTCAATCTACCCCCTCAACGTAATAACCTAAAGCAGCAGTTCCTCTCTCACCTTCATACCGCAGATCTCTGCCTTGTCAGCGAACTCCTAACTCGTGGGCCTAACCAACTTGATCTAATACTAGCCTCCATACCATGCATTATCGATAAAACCCTAGAGACGGTGCTCAACTCTGCCCATGACGCACTTTTAATGCTATTTCAACTACCAACTAATCGCCATCTTCCAAATCGGCAGAACAAAACCATGTCGCATGTCAGCATGCGACATGGTTTTGTTCTGCATTCCTGGACATACCGAGATGCATCGAGGCAGCGTCGTTAATCCTTTGGTCGATCCTAGAGTCATGCGATGTCCAATTAGCCGTCACCCTCCTCACCAATTGGACTATCTCTGTAACAAGCTATGCGGCCACAAGACAGATCATAATCTCTAATTACTCTAAAGCATGGTGGTCCCACGACCTGAAGAAGCGATTCGACCGTAAGCAACATTTACATAAATTGTGGAAGCAGACACAACATTACGGACAGAATTGCCTACTATAGAGCTCGAGCTGAGTTTAACCGCTTGAAATCCATAGCGATTAAATCGTATCTTGACAGGACCATACACACAAGGAAAGTTCCATATAAGGATATCCCTTCAGGTTTCCCCCTCAACTTGATCTCCAAAGCTTGCTTGACTACATCACCAGATTTACCACCACTGTTAACCCAGAAGACCAGCCCTCGCCGCAAACATCTGACACCAGTTTTTACCCATTGACTACCATAATAATATCGAGACAAGAGGTAATTAAATGCCATCAACTCACTGCCAGCAACTTCTACTACTGGACCTGACGGGAATCCGCAATTTATGCTTAAGAGCCTGAGTCCTTACATCCTGCAACCTCTGTTACATATCATTAATTCAGTGCTCTCAAAACACTGTTTCCCACACCAATGGAAGGAATACCTAGTCAAACCAAGGCCAAAAATTCGAGTTCCATTACTTGTGAAACACTACAGACCGATCTCAAACTCATCCTGCCTATTGAAACTGCTACAAAAAATACTGCTGCTAACAGAATCCTCAACAGAATCCAAACAGAATCCTCACTGCCTTTGAGAACAGAGACAAGCTGGCAGCCACACATTGAATTAGCATTTGATGCCGTGCACATCCCGTATCTCCTAAAGCTACTAGAAAGTCACTATCAGATAGGAGGCGACATCTTAGCTTTCCTTATATCTCTGTTGAATAACCGAATACTAAAATTATCTGTAGATAACTCACGATACCGCAAAGCAATCTCAGTTGGAGTCCCGCAAGGTACAGTGCTATCTGGCCTCATCTTCACCGCCCTTATTGCTCCACTGGTAATCCAAAAGTTAAATATCCTGGTATATGCTGACGATCTAAAAGGTACTCACGCCAATAGAGGCAAACCAATACCCTCACCAAATCTCAGAAGCCTTATCCTCCACTATCTCCTCAATATGAATATCAATCCCGAGAAATCAGAAATCATGGTCTTCTCGTTAAAGAAACAGCCAACAAAAATCTATCCAACCCTCAATGGAGCCTCCATCCTTCTTGTCCAACATCACATCGACCTAGGAATCAGATTCGACCAAAAGCTTCTTTTCGGCCAGCATGTAGATGTACTCCTCACAAAAGCTGCCATCTGCATCTCCCTCTACCACCAAACCAGTTTTCTCATCCGAGTATTGGCTTATCAAGTGGGCCTGACACAAACTTAGCCTGCCTCCCCAGCTCCGGACCACCGCTATGGCCAATGCACTTAACATCCCAAGGCTCATGTCGCTCATTAATGAAAGGAGGCTCGTCACAACAGTTAAACTCGTGACCGGTCTCATCTCCTCCTCATCCTTCTGGGGAAACTGTGCATGGAGGATGGAGGATCCCAGTGGCACGTCTACGAGCAATCCTCCAGTTATGTCCTCTGCAAAGACGCCTTCATCTGTCGGACCGGTTTCTTCCCCAGCAGATGCTATCTCGCGTCCAGGACTTATATGTCGACTTCAACAAGTTCTGTCGAGATCGACAATATAGGAAAGGAGTACTCAGTGGGGTGGTCAAGGCTACTAATTTCATAATTTGAGTTTTGAGCAATGTATATTCTTAACCCAACCAACTGTGTACATATTTATGCACTTCAATGTATATCCTTGTAGTATGTATTTTGAAACAAATGGTTGTGCACTCACTTAATGTTCTTATATATGTAGTATATTCATTCCCGTGACGGGCTATTGCAACTACTATTATGTAAATTATTATTCTAAGCGTTGCAATAAAGATTCTTCTTCTTCTTCTTCTTCTTCATACCAAATGTTGTCCCGCTTCATTACATGCTGCACGAGTTACAACACGTTTTCTACGTGTTTTGTTAATTTTGTCGAGCAGTGTAATCTGTCAAATTTGCCAAAATAGTAGAAAAAAGAAGGCATGCATGAGTGATACCATGTGGTGTTTAAATTTTTATTTCTCAAAAAAATAATTATTTCGTTTATTAGCCTAGGTGTTAACGTAAATTTAACAATAGAGGAGACAGAGATTAATTGTAACAATTCAAAGTTCTTCAGCCTTCTTTGCTATAGATGCCGAGTTATGTAATGGAAGAATTTTTGGTTTCAGTTTCCAGCGCTGTTTGCTGCGATATATTTTCACATACTGTAAATTGCTTTATGACGCAGATATAAAACTAATGATAACATGATAATTTCAAAACTGATCAACATTAGCGATACATTCCAATTTTTAAACAAGGTTCGAAGTACGCCCTAAGTAGCTGAGTGGCCAAGTGAGAGAGTGCGGCAACACACGCGTTCAAACCCGCACGACTGCTAAATACATTTGTACGTATGATTAACGATTACATTCATTGACAAAATGATTAATCGTAAACTTCACTATCTAGTGGTCCTGCTGATAATATCTGCATATTTTCAGCTTGACAGTCGTAACATCGAATGTCCTTTTCCAGTAGGTCGCAAATATGTTCAGTTTTATTGAGATCAGATGAGCTGGATGGCCATGGAAAGATGGAGAATTCATTGTCACGTTCCTGAAACCAGTTAACAATCTGCATGCCCGGAGTAATAACATACAGAGTGGACTCTCGCGTGGGTGACTCTGATTAGCCATAAAAACACATAGAAAGTGGAGGTTATATATCGATTCCCTGATTGAAACTACAGTATAAAATTCAAAAGAAATATTATTCTTATTGAAGAAAAGTTTAATCTTAAAAAAACAAAATGATCACAAAATTTTAGTATAATAAGAATTTTGTACAAATTTTCGAAATGTTTTCGGTAATCGAGTGATAATGGTGCTAGTTTTCAAAACTTGCTAGTTCAAAACCCACTTAGTATTTTTTCCTTTTTCTTTTCTTAAAATAATAATGCGATTTATTCATGAATTCCTTTTCAAAATTCTTTATATAGCAATATATTTATTTATCTGTATACAAAAACTTGTAAATTATAGAACTGTACATTTTCAATATGGACAGAGAACAGAGAACAGTTTAGTATGCAACAGGAATACAATTACGTCTATACCAATTTAAAAATCACATTCAAGGTAACGTAAACCGTAAACGATACAAAAAAAATAATAAAAGCAGTATTTAATAAAATGTAATAAAAACTACTTTATAACAAATTAACTTAATTTAAAACTAATTTAATTAATTAATATTAAAAGAGCTGATATAATTTGATATTAATCACAATTAGTGATTAATTTACAGTGAAATAATTAACCAATTTAACTTGACTGATGTAAAATTTGAGCAAGCAATTGCTCATACTGAACAGTTGTGTTCAACACCCTCTCCCTCAAAATTGCAGTTAATGAAATATACCCCACCATGTCAGTCATTCCTAGATACCTTAACCTTGTGGCATCTTTAAAGGCAAAATGACTGGTTAAAAGTAATTAGTAAATATGGCATTATGCGGGAACCGGATTATTTTTCATTATTACACAAAATCTGCAGATAAATGAACCACTAGGTGGCAGTGATCACAGTGTGTTGAAGTGGGATTTACTCAAGGAGGTAACTACCATCAGAGGTAAAGGGAAGGGTTTTTGTCTTCGTAAAGGCGACTATGATGGTCTGAGACAGTATTTAAATTCTATACAGTGGGACCAACTGATGATGTTACCAACAGCAAACTCAAAATGGGAAGCATTCAAGGAACTAATCTTGGAGGCTACCAGGCTTTACATACCAACTAAGAAATATTGTTCAAGGTTTAGGCCTAAATGGTTGTCAGATGAACTAATGAGACATGTGGCAGAGAAGAAAAATGCATGGGATACATACAAATTAATGGGTGACATGGAAGCCTATGATAGATATAAGTTGGTCTGTAACCAAGTCACAAAGGAGATTAGGCAGGCAAAGGCAGAATACGAAAAATCCTTGGCAAAGGATGCAAAGAAAAACAGAAAAGTGTTCTTTACCTATTTAAACTCAAAAAGGAAAGGGATGAATCAGATTGGTCCACTGGATATTGATGGTTCAACATTTGAGGATCCTGCTCAGATGGCTAACAATCTAAACGAGTATTTTGCATCTACATTCACGCATGAGGAGTTATTCAGGAAGGAGAATGATGTAGGTAAAGTAAACATTGGCAGTGAGCTGGATGATTTTGTAATAACTGAGAGGAAAGTGGAGGAGAGATTGTTGAGGATAAACATAAAAAAGGCACCTGGGGTGGATGGGATCTATCCAGTTATATTAAAGAGGCAGCAAAGGAAGTAAGCAAACCCCTAGCCATAATTATGAGAGCTTCTTTGGACTCAGGGGAGGTACCCATAGACTGGAGATGTGCAAATGTAACCCCAATTCACAAAGGAGGATCAAAGGCTGACACAAGTAATTATTGACCTGTTAGTTTAACTTCTGTTCCAGGTAAATTAATGGAGGCACTGGTTAAAGAAGCACTGCAGGATCATCTAGACAAGAATTCAGTTATAGCTCAGACGCAGCATGGTTTTGTTAAGGGCAGGTCTTGCCTGACCAATTTGATTGGATACTATGATGTAGTCACAAAAGAACTGGATGCAGGGAATAACTTTGATATTATATATTTGGATCTTAGAAAGGCTTTTGATACTGTTGCACATGGAAGACTGCTGCACAAATTGGAGCAGTGTAGCATTGGAGGCAAATTGCTGCTATGGATAAGGGGATGGTTGAGTGGCAGAAGACAGAGAGTGGTAATCAATGGACACTGCTCAACGTGGACTAATGTTATTAGTGGAGTCCCTCAGGGTTCAGTATTGGGTCCGTTGTTGTTTTCGGTGTTTATGAATGATATTGATGATGGGATATCAAGTTTAATGTCCAAGTTTGCAGATGATACAAAGGTTGACAGGGTTGTTAAGGACACCACTGACGCTATGCTGCTGCAACAGGATCTGGAAAGGTTGAACAGATGGGCTGAGAGGCGGCAAATGAAGTTTAACATTGACAAATGTAAAGTACTACATATGGGAAACAGTAACCCCAGAGCAACGTATCAACTCTGCGGTACTACACTGACAGTGGTGGAGAATGAAAAGGACCTGGGGGCAATTGCGCAGGCAGATATGAAGTTCTCTGAGCAGTGCAGACGAGCTGCAAGAGTAGCTCATGGTGTCTTGTCAATGATATACAGGAATTTTTCTAGCAGGGATAATGAGGTGATTATTCCCTTGTATAAGGCAATGGTTAGGCCACATCTTGAGTACTGTATACATTTCTGGAGGCCTCATTTCAAGAAGCATGTAGAGCTGCTGGAACGGATACAGAGAAGGGCAACAAGATTAGTGAATGGAACAAAGGGTTGCTCTTACGAAGAAAGGCTTAAGTTTTGCAAATTACAGAGTCTGGAGACTAAGCACCGGCGAAGTGATCTGATAGAGGTGTATAAGGCTTTGAATGGTTTGAGCCTGCTCAATGCCAATGGGATTCTTCATCTTTCTCAGAATAATCAGCTCAGAGGGCATAAATTCAAATTGAGGAAGGACGGATGTCGGATAGATGTGCGGAAATTTGCCTTTGGCCAGCGGGTGGTTGGTTGGTTGGTGGAACCGACTTCCATCACTTGTTGTTGGAGTTGATAGCCTAAACAAATTTAAGGCTCAACTGGACAGGTATTTCGAGCGAACGGAGGGGTGAAATGGGAGTGGTGTGTTTTTTTTTTTTTTGGCTGATGCTGAATAAGCTTGCTTTCTTGCATCATATGCCTCTACTAATGCTAATGCTAATGCTAAAAATTATAGGCTATATACTTCTTATTTTCATGATTAGTTTTTTCACGCACTAAGAGAAAAACACATCAAATTTTCCAAACAAAGTATTGAGTTTTCTGTTGTACCCGATTATCAAGTGTGCAGTTCATATTTTTGTTTTGACCACATATGAAATTTCCAGTGAGGATATCCACTTGTTGCGCCAAGCCAAGTGATAACAGCAAGCACTATGTTTAACCAAAGGCATTTAATGATAAGCAGGATGGAAACATATCTATTAAATTAGAAATCCCAGATGTTTAGTCATTCTATGGCTGCTGGCCTTTGTGTTTAATAGTGGCTTACCTGCAGATGTTGCATGCAGTCAGGCAGACAGAGCAGGTCATGGGGATCTTGTCAATGATAATCAGGAATTTTGCTAGCAGGGATAAGGAGGTGATTATCCCCTTGTATAAGGCAATGGTCAGGCCGCGCCTTGAGTACTTCGTACAGGCCTGGGAGGCCTCATTTTAGGAAGCATGTAGAGTTGCTACAAAGAATACAGAGAAGGGCAATAAGACTGGTGAGAAGAACAAAGGGGTGCTCTTACGAAGAAAGGCTTAAGTCTGCAAATTGTTGCGTTTGGACATTAGGCACCAACGAGGTGATCTGATTCAGGTGTATGAGGTCTTGAATGGTTTGAGCAGGCTCAATACTGATGGGATTCGTCTTCTTGTTTAGATTACAAACCTGAGGGGGCATAAACTCAAATTGAGGAAAGTCAGTTGTAGAATAGATGTGCGGAAAGTTTCCTTTAGCCAGCGCGTAGTTAATTGCTGGAACAAACTTTCATTTGTCAATAAATTCAAGCAAGAACTGGAAATGGATGGGTGAAATGGGAAGTCGTTTTTTTTTTTTTTTGCTGATGCTGTATAAGTTTGCTTTCTTGCATCATATGACTCTGCTAATTTATTACAGACTTTGTGGAGAAGACGAACATTTTGACTCACTAAATAATAGGGCTTTAAACAACAGTAAAGAATATGGTGTAGCTGTAATTTTAAAAGCTGTGCACAAAACATATGGAAGAAAAAAGATTAGTTTCATTAAAGTCATGGTATACTGTCATTGAAAAAAAAAACATCAAAAATAGTAAGCCTAATTTTTGATGCTTTTAACAATTCAGTAAAACAGGATAGAATCCTGGCTATCAGCAATATCGAACATAAAACACTTGAGGGTCTTTCAGCTTGGAAAGTTTAGTTTTATAATTAGGCTTCCAGTTCTTTCTCCTAATTCATCCTAAATTATAAAAAGACCGTCGTTTTGATGGTCTTTTACAAATCGATCAAATGTATCAAATCAACGACTGGTAAAAAGTTAAATAAGAAAAAAATTCTCTTAGGAAAAGAAGTGGAACAAATTCGTTACTATCCAAATTAGGAAAGCAAACTTGCATTTCATTATACGCGATTATCTTAATGAATTCAAATTAGTTTTTATATAAACAGGTGAAAGGAGAAGGATCTCTCTTATTAAAAACGCCACTGACAGAATGACAGACGTTCATAATTATGTATAGGTAACACCATGAGATGTAAACAGAATCAACATCACTGTGAGTTATTTGACACAGATTTTTCTATCTGCTGCTCTTGATAAGCTCTTGCATTTTTGTTTTCATACTGTACCGTGCACAGTAAACAGTAAACACCTGTGATGCATGTTAATGTGGGATATATATATAAATAGATATCATTTCTGATTACATGGAGCACCGTTACATCCATCTTAGCTTGCAAACTGTTTACACAGAGGAAAATTAAACTAAAGCGAAGTATTCCGATAAAAAAAATGATTAGGAAATTTCATTTTCATTTTCTCCTTTTCATTATGTTGAGACCCGCTAATACCTGTTATAATTATTAGAGTTCTTGAAAATAAAGAACGAAAAAAAATAATGAAAAGAAATATAGAATAAAATTCTTTTACAACAGTTTTCGATTCATCATATATTCAAAACTCGAATAGACGTTCTACAGTAATAATGTGTTTACAACAGTTGGTTGGTAAGATTCCCCTACTCGCTTGAAATGCTAAGGAAGATTTGCATGCTGCTGCTGCTGTTTTTGACGTTACAGCCGCTTTTGACTCAGTTATCAGAGTCTCAAGGAAGGAGTGGGGATTATCAAAAAAAACCTTGAACCTTTACTATAAAACTATATTTTTGCCTATTATATCATACGCAGCAAGTGTTTGGTACCAAAACGTATCAAAGGTAAAAGTGAAACAGAAACTTATTTCCACACAAATATCAGTTCTTTTGACGATCTTTGTGTGGAAATAAGTTTCAAACAATGCACTCCAAATACTTGGTGGTACGATTCCTGTAGATTTATATATTGCTTTTCGGGGTTTGATTTACTAGCTAAAAAAAAAGGACAGTCTAAACTCCAAGACAATGCTTGGAATTACGACTGACCCAGCCAGCGACTTTAAAAGGGGGAAGAAAAGGCTTTGGAAGGAATTTACTGTTGTCTGGCAAGAAAGATGAGATGAGAGCGAATTTGGGCTTGTAACAAGAAAGTATATTGCGCAAGTGGAATTCTCAAAAACCCCTGGAGTTATTTCGTGGTTTAGACCTTCTATGACAACTTCTTATCTGCTAAAAGGGCATGGTTCCCTCCGGGCTAAGTTATTTGAGCGTGGCCTGGAGCCTGATCTGAACTGCACATGTGGGAAATATGAAACGTGGATTCATGTACTTCTGAATTGTCCATTGTACTCTCAACTTAGAGCGGATTTAATGTCTGCGGTTCCAAACTTATTGGAGAACAATGTAAATACCTTAGTTGAAAACCATAATAACTTTACTGCTCTGCAAACCTTCTCAAGATCAATTTTCGTAACGAGGACTCAGCTAAGAACTTCAGCTTCTTCTGGGAATTGACTTCACAAATGACCAAAAGACAAAAGGTTTAAGTGTAAACAGAAGATTTATGTTAATTGTTATTGTGTTAACTTATATGGATCGCTATTGTGTTGATTTATGTTAATTAATGTATTGATTTTGACCAATTGTTATTGTAAAGATGTATGTTATATATTGTTTTCTTGGTTCTCAGTAATTCAGAGACTCCGAGAATATTTTTTAAAAAAAGTATTGTATATATCTGTTTAATATAATAATTAGTGGGTGTAAGTGAGGATAATTTGTGGAAGTTCTCCACTAGTAATTCATTTGTTGACACCCACTGGTATTGCACTACATCCGGTGGGTGTGGGACTTGTGCTTTCAGCACAAATACATAACGTAAACCCGGGCCTAAAGAAGGGCACCGGGCAACGGCTGTCTTATATTGGCAGTGGTAAAATACCTCGCACATGTTTTTAAGCTAGATTTGTTGAGGTTCTACGCCAAAACAGATGAATTAGGTGGAAAATGGGCTTTTGCCTAGGAGCCACCCTTGACTCTGGGACACACGTACGAAGTGCACCAGGAGGTATAATATGACGTCTTATATATGGGTAACGAGAATATTAATGTATATAAAATTGTATATACAGTATATCTTTTTGTAAATATTATATATATGTATATCAATAATAGGAACAATTTATAAATATCTTATGCAATATAATCCAGATCGGATTAATGCCATCTATTTTAGTTAGTACATTACATCCGTCGTAATATATATTTTTTATTATAGCTTAAGTAAAATAGGTACGTGCTATTTAATAGTATATTATGTTAGATATGATGGTGGTGGCTGAAAATATAAAACCGATTCCATATAAATATAAGAATATGTGTATTTTAACAAGCTGCCCAAAATATACACGTGGATCAAAACACCAAGTAACTCTATAATGGCCGATATAGACCCCCGTAGCCAAACCTAGTAAAGGATAATCATTAGTAAAACAAAGTAATAGTAATATAATACCAAATGTTAATTATAGGTAATAGGATACATTGAAAGGGACTTTATTGAGGGCTAACCCTCTCAATATATCCCACCCATAATTAACAGAGCTATCTGTTTCTGTTGTCATCTGCCTGTATAACATGGTCAAATATGTAATATTAAAAGTTTAGTGGTTAAGTAGATAAATAGTTAGCTGCAACAGCACAAAACCTCTGTGAAACGGCTTGAAAGAAGTGTGTCAGGGCTCGTCGAACCTGGGCAGCAGTCGCCTAATGCCCGTCCATAGCTCGAGGAGAAAGGTCCGGGTCCATTATTCACTGTCAGTGCTCAGCGCACTAAAATCCCGCACCCGCGAGATTTTAGTGCGCTGTAGGTTGTAGTGCAATACCAGCGGTTGCTAGCAATCCCGCTCCCAGGTTGCTCATACCTGGGAGCCACCAAAAAAATAAAATAAAATAAAATAAATAAATAAATAATAAATAATAAATAATAAATAAATAAAAAAATACATATAAATAAAAAAATAAAATAAAAATAATTAAAAAATAATAATAACTAAATTCCAAATAGCAAATGCTTAATGTACGGTACTCACCTTATACAATCTGCAATAGTTATTAGGGTGTATTGATGGCTAAATTTTGGATTGAATAATTTAAATTAGTAAATTAAAAAGCGAGATAAAAAAATAATAATAATAATAATAATGACGGAATTTAAAATAAGCGCAAGGAGGCAGAAGTGCAAAACTCCGTCCCCGGTTGTCATGAAGGATAATTAATTAAAAAACTCCGAGTAATATACAACTGATAAGGCCAATAGTCATAACGATGGACTTTCGTTTAGTTAAAAACGTCTTCAGTTGGCAAAGTTGAGAAGAGAGTGAGAGCGTGCTATATTTAAAAGAAATATCTATACTCCCATGATGCTCTTTGGAACACGTGGGAATCTCAAATGTGAGAGATTCCAGACCGGGAAAAGATTGAAGGGGAGTTTTGCATTTATGATGTTAAGTTTAGAGTGGTGGCGGAACCATTCAATAATGAGAGCCTCATATTGGAGAATTTTATAGCTGATTTTTAGTTTAACTATGGTAATGGAGGAATCAACTAGGGGTTGTGGTTGTGAGTATGGGAATGTATTGTGTGCTCGGTGCTAGATTGTCCTGTTATAAAACTGTTATAGTGATAGTATGCACATGTATTAGAGGAGGTTTGTGGAACCGAACTTTGTTGTTGTGCTTCCAATATAGCAAGCATTATAGTTTTGTTGGCATCTGATCAGATATATTATGTTGTTCATATCGCTTGTCCGGTACTTATGTGTATCTTTATATGTATTGAATAAAGATCCGAGTTTGTTGTATGCTGAAAATATGAGAGTGATATCTGTGCCTGTAAATACCCGACGGAACTGTCCTGCGAGTTCACTGTTTACTGTGATACCCGACAAGATATATAATATACATAATATATGCACCGCTCAGAGAACTTCATATCTGCCTGCACAATAACCCCAAGTCCTTTTCATTCTCTACCACTGTCAGGGTAGTACCACAAAGTCGATACGTTATTCTGGGGTTGCTGTTTCCTATGTGCAGTACTTTACATTTGTCAATGTTAAACTTCATTTGCCACCTCTCAGCCCATCTGCTCAACCTTTCCAGATCCTGTTGCAGTAGCATAGCGTCAGTAGTGTTCTTAACAACCGTGCCAACCTTTGTATTGTCTGCAAACTTGGACATTAAGCTTGATATACCATCATCAATATCATTTATAAATACAGAAAACAATAATGAACACAATACTGAACCCTGAGGAACTCCACTAATAACATTAGTCCACGATGAGCAGTGTCCATTGATTACCACTCTGTCTTCACCCCATCAACCACCCTTAATCCATAGCAGAAATTTGCCTCCAATGCCACACTGCTCCGATTTGTGCAGCTGTCTTCCATGTGCAACAGTATCAAAAGCCTCTCTAAGATCCAAGTGCATAATATCAAAGTTATTCCCTGCATCCAGTTCTTTTGTGACTGCATCATAGTATCCAATCAAATTGGTCAGGCTAGTCTTCCCCTTAACAAAACCATGCTGTGTCCGAGCTATAACTGACGTCTTGTCTAAATGATCCTGCAGTGCTTCTTTAACCAGTGCCTCCATTAATTTTCCTGGAACAGAAGTTAAACTCGCAGGTCTATAATTACTTGTGTCAGTCTTTGATACTCCTTTGTGAACTGGGGTCACATTTGCACATGTCCAGTCTGTGGGTACCTCCGTTGAGTCCAAGGAAGCTCTCATAATTATGGCTAAGGGTTTGCTTACTTCCTTTGTAGCCGAGTGGTCAGGAGCGGGAGTGCAGTAGCACACGCTCTTTGAGTAGACCGGGGTTCAAGCCCCTGACTACTGAATACGGTCGATCTGCCAACCCGCAATGGAACAGCGTGGCAGATTATGGTCCATTTCCCTCAGCATGAATTGTTGAGGATCCTGCAGTGGGTTGATAATGGCTGCACTTTACCTTTTTTTTGCTGCCTCCTTTAATATAACTGGATAGATCCCATCCACCCCAGGTGCCTTTCTTGTGTTTATCTTCAACAATTTCTCCTCCACTTTACTCTCAGTTATTACAAGATTATCTAGCTTACTGCCAGAGTTGAATACACCTCTGGCATTCCCCTCGCTGAATAACTCCTCATGTGTGAATATCGATGCAAAATATTCATTTAGTTTGTTAGCTATCTGAGCAGGATCATCAACAGTTGAACCATCGATATCAAGTGGACAAATCTGATTCATCCCCTTCCTTCTAGAGTTTACATAAGTAAAGAACTCTTTGCTGTTTTTCTTTGCATCCCTTGCCAAAGATTTCTCGTAATCTGCCTTCGCCTGCCTAACCTCCTTTGTAACTTGGTTACAGATCAACTTGTATCTATCATAGGCTTCTGTGTCACGTGTTAATTTATATGTATCCCATGCATTTTCCTTCTCTGCCATATGTCTCATTAGTTCATCTGACATCCATTTAGGCCTAAACCTTGAACAATATTTCTTAGTTTGTATGTAAAGCCTAGTAGCTTCCAAGATAAGTTCTTTGAATACTTCCCATTTTGAATTTGCTGTTGGTAACATCATCAGTTGGTCCCACTGTATAGAATTTAAATACTGTCTCAGACCATCGTAGTCGCCTTTACGAAAGCAATAACCCTTTCCTGTACTCCTGATGGTAGTTACCTCTTTGAGTAAATCCCACTTTGGCACACTGTGATCACTGCCACCTAGTGGTTCCTTTATCTGCAGATTCTTAATGCATGAAGAATCACTACTGATAATCAAATCAAGAATATTACTCCGTCTATTTGCCTCCCGAACATGCAGATGTAGAAAACAATCATCCAATAAATCCACAAAAGCCTTGCTAGTGTGTGAGTGACCAACTCACAAATTCTAGTCAATATCTGGGAAATTAAAAGCCCCCATTATAAGACTGTCTGATTTACTGGCCCACTCTATTTCCCTGTACAGTCTCTTATTATACTCATCAGAGTCATTAGGCCTATAGCACACTCCTACTTTCAATTTTGATCTCCCAATGCTTATGTCACACCAAACTGACTCAACACTGCACTGTCCAGCGATAGCGACTGGCTTCACTTCCTTGGATTTTATGTGTTTCTTAACTAATAGCATAACCCCTCCTCCCTTCCTATCCTGTCTATCCTTTCTGTAGACGTTGTACTCCTCAAATTCCAGTTCTGAATTCCTTATATCTGTGTGACACCACATCTCTGATATCCCAACAATATCCGCCTTTGATGCTTTGAGCAATACCTCAAATTCATCAAATTTATTTACCAAACTCCTAGCATTGGTGTACACGCAAGTTTGTACATGCACCTGTTTCTATTCTTATCTACCCTAACATAACCCATGTGTTTACTTGTACCGCAATGACTCCCAGCAGTCTCTGATATATCCTGCATCTTGTCTTTCAGGCTGCTCTCATTCCAATAGAAGCAGTGCAAGAATCACTTTCACCTCTGCCAGTGGCTACTGTTAATCTATTAGTACTTGTACCCCCCCCCCCAAGCTAGCAGTTTTCCGACCTACCTAACACTGCCTCGATAGCATCAGCAAACATTCTTGCACCCTTTCTATTTATGTGTATCCATCCCTGTAGAAGCAGTCTCTCCTGTTAACAAGTACAGACCAGGCTAAAAAAATTCTACCCCTTGAGACTTGCACAATCTTTCCAGGGCCGAATTGATCGACAAGGCTCTTATCATATACTCCATCCAATCGTGTCTGGGCAGAATTGCAGACACTTTCAAATTCAACCCTAATTCACGGCTTTTTTTCAACAGTGACCTGTACTTGTTAAGTAATTCTGCCGGTCTCTCACTCTTAATATCATTAGTGCCAACGTATACAACTATATCACCTTTTGTGCCCTTAAAAGATGATATCCGCTCTACAACATCATCAACCTTTGTCCCTGGCAGACATACCCTGGTCCTGTTCCACCTATCAGTATATATAGGTGGAACAGGAGTATAGATATTTCTTTTAAATACAGCAAGCGCTCACTCTCTACTCAAATTTGCCAACTGAAGACGTTTTTAACTAAACGAAAGTCCATCGTTATGACTATTGGCCTTATCCGTTTTATTTTACTCAGAGTTTTTTAATTAATTATCCTTCATGACAACCAGGGACGGAGTTGCGCCCTTCTGCTTCCTTGCACTTATTTTAAATTTCGTCAAATTAATTTATTTTTTTATCTCGCTTTTTAATTTACTAATTTAAATTATTCAACCCAAAATTTAGCCAGCAATTCACCCTAATAACTATTGCAGATTGTATAAGGTGAGTACTGTACAATAAGCATTTGTTATTTGGAATTTAGTCTAACAATCACGGTATTTTAAGAACTGTATAATTTCTCATATTAATAATAATAACAAAAAAAAAACAAAAATAATAATAATAAATAATTAAAAAATAATGATAAAAAAAAACAACTAACTAGTGGCAAAATCACTTTACAAAAGCTCATTACTTCTGAGGAAACAATATAGTTAAGTTAAGAGGTTAAGTTAATTATAGTTAATTTTAGTTAAAAACCAAAATATTCTGAGCATATTTGAGACAAAAAAAATAATAATAATAAGTACGTAAGAACGAAACATAACAAAAAGTGCTTTTGCACTAAACTCATCTTGACAGTTTGTCAGTTTAACTGTTGACAATTTGTCTTTGCCCTTCGAATAGAACCTGTCGCTGCGAGCAACAGCCACAATGAGACCCCGCAACCCTTTGCAGCCTAAATAGTCCGACAGTTATTTTCTGGAAGTCTTCACAATCTTCATGAAAGTCAAATAATTGTTCACTCAAGCTATACTCGTTCTGTCTGAAATAATTGTTCACTCAAGCTATACTCGTTCTGTCTGAACGCTGGTTTCTTCCAGTTGTTAACCACTCGAACTTAACCATGGAAGTTTTCCAGTAGTCAATGTCACACTTTGTGTAGAACACACTTAAGATCCTATTTGTCATATACCAACCACATTTTCAAAGTCCGAAGATCCTCTGGAGCACAAAATGCCATGTAAAATTCAAGATTGAAATTTTCATCCTCAGTAGCAGTTAAATGTTATATCCATTTTCATGATCCATAATACTCCAGAGCACACTTGCCATGCAAGGCCTTGAAATTGAACTTGAAATATTCATCCACAATAGAAAGAGGAACTGTATTGTACATAATCTATTGAAATTTTCTGCCAGATAACAATTACAACTTGGTCAAGTTATTCTAAGAAAAACAAATTTTCCCAAGACAATTACTCTCAAAAATGTTAATATTTGAAAATCCATAACTCTTGAACTAATTACCAGAGGGAGGCAGAAAAACCCAGAAAATTCAATGTTTCCCTTATATACAACCGGTCTAAAGTTTGAGATTACAGATGCTGTGGAAGTGGAGTTACTGACTGCTAACTGCAGACTCAAAAGTGGCCCAATTCTTAAAATTTCATACTAATTACATAAACAGGTATGTATATTTTTTTATCATGAAAAACTATAAGAGGTATGATTTCCACTGTACTCGCTGTAGCAATGAGGTACTGTTGACGTTTGTCTGGACTGTTGAAGTGAACCTATCCAGATTTACTTCAACAGTCCAGACAAGCAAGTAAACTACTTCCGAAAAAGGTTAATTTTTAGATTTCCAGGTCTTCAGAATCAACCAGCCGGAGATTAGATGATTCAGAAAATGAACATTTATTCATATATATAAATTCATCCACGAGCCGAAGACCACAGATCCAAAGGTATAGGAAAAACAAATACCAAATTCACACCCTATATTGACCCAATTACAAATTTCTTCTATCTGTACTGACTTGTGCTGAAAATATGATTAAGGCAGCAATAACCAACATTTTGCTAGCACCACTGAGGTAAATAAATGTGAATATTGTATATCGATTTTCTAACATATCAAATAGATTATATACATAAAATTTACTCGTTTCTTAACAAAGCTGCCCTAAGTTCCCCCCCTTCTGGCAAACACCAAGAAGGAGAAGTTCTGGAGAACCCCAAAGCTTTCGGGATCATCAACCAAAAGGTGTACATTGTTTTCATCTAGATTGGGTATGTTGTATAGCTAGGTTGCTCTAATATTGTCGTATTGTGTGCAATGTAACAGCGCATGCAATCAAGTGCACAAAGGATCTGGTTCCAGCCCTCTTTGATATAACTTGGATCTAAGGGAACCATGCCCTGATAACAAGAATGAAGTAAACGTTGTAGGGTAAAACCAATGAAATACTGTTCCTTTAGCTGCAAATTCAACCCCCGGAATGAATTTTTTTGTAACTTCCCCAAATACACTTGCATCCCATCTTCTCTGCCATTCCTCCATAAATAAAAAAAAATAATAATAAAAAAAAAATGTACCCAGACCGCTTGACAGGGGCTGCCTCCAGGGATCCATCCTGGGGCCGCTCCTGTGGAACCTGGTGCTTGATGAGTTTTTAAAGCTGGATATTCCAAATGTCACTACACAGGCATACACTGGTGATCTGATTATGATGCTTCAAGGAGACAGCAGGGCTCAACTGGAAGCCATAGGTAATCAAACCACACACATGCTACAGGATTGGGCCAAGCTTGCGTGATCTTCCAGCGATTGCGATGATTGCGTCATCTTCCAACGATCTCAACAGAAAAAACAAACTCAATACTCCTCAGGGCTGCTCTTGACCCTGGTAGACTCCACTAATCAAAATGAATGGAGCGACCATCAAACTCAAACAGGAACTAAAATATTTAGGAATAATACTAGACCGAAACTTGAACTTCACATCTCATCTCTATTACCTCAGAACCAAAACAAGGAGGCTCTCAGCCCTGATAACCAAAGTCACCAGGAGGGACTGGGAACTAAAGAAGAGGGCCCTCTCCCTTCTATACAAAGCTCTCTTCATTCCTATCCTTGCCTATGGTGCAGGTGCCTGGTATCAGAAAGCAAACACAGCAGTCAACAAGAAAAAGCTGGAGTCGATCCACCGATCCATACTATTGACAACAACTAGAGCCTGCTGCACGGTGAGCACCCATGCGCTCCAGGTCCTGGCGGGCTTCCTTCCCCTGGACCTGGAGATTGTGCGCTGTGGGCTGCTACACCAATATTCGAAAGGAAGAACCACAACTTATCTAGACTACACAACAGATCCACAGAAAAGCAAATCCTCAGAAAATAAGAGGTTAACAGAACATCTGAAATCTATCTGGCAAAATAGGTGGAATCTTACCACAAAAGGGTAAGTCACCAAAAATTTTATACCCGATGTCAGCAGGGTATATACTATCTCCCCGTCCTGGTTTTCCCCTGTATTGCACACCATCTTCCTTCTTACGGGATACGGCTCCTTCAGAGGGAAACTCCACGAGCTGGGCACCTCCGACAACCCGAGCTGTAACTGCGGGCAGGAGGAAACCTGGGAACACCTTATCCACGACTGTGACAACTATGAGGACCTCAGATGTCAGCTATACACACGCATCAACTCCTTGTTAAGGAACCGGGAAGAAATAATATTGCAAGAAGAAGGTAATTACTGGGCTTTCACCGTCTTTGCCCGCGAACTCTTTGAAAGACAAAGATCCCTGCCACATCATCACTAACCTATGAAAACACAGACGTGACTATCTGAAATGACTGCAAAACTCTGAACTAGTGGCCACCTGAAGTAGATACAACACATGAATGTGACGAACTGGACCTGACTTCTGGACTTGGACCTCCACCGGACTAACGCAAAGATGAAGATTGCAACTTGGACTCGGATCTCCACTGGAATAACACAAAGGTGAAGATTGCATCTTATGATTCCATACAGCCATATGGCGCCCCGGTCAGACACTCTGTCTAGCCTGCTTTTTACTCCTCTTTCCCTGGCAGGGGGGAGGGGACGGTCTGCTGTCTCCTCCCCCTCCTGTCACCCCTCTTTCTCCTGTGGTGGGGCATGGGCATGCCCCACTGTTTCAACAGGGGTCATCTTCCCTATCGACCCCTTACTTCCAATTTCCAAACCACAATCTTCCGCCTCCCCTCCCATCTCTTTCCCCTTACACAGCGCCTGCCCCACACGTCCAAATTTAAAACACCAAAATTCATGCCCGACCTATTAGGAAATCTTATCACTTCCAGCGCATATCCCTTATAGCCCCTCTAAACAGCGTATAAATATACCATGTTTGCCAAAAGAAAAAGAAGAATTTTTTTTTTTTTTTTTTTTTTTTAGGTCCTTGCCTCTGAAATCTCAGGAAAGTACGGTAGGTGGCAGGACCTGCCAGAACAAACTTTAAGGGAACACCTGGCTTGCCTCCACGTGGCGGAGTACGTAAACGTCAGGCCCATCAGGGGCCTGGCGGCTAACAAGTCAGATGAACAAGGGGCACAACATATTACACAACACAAAACCCACACACTTTTAAACCTCTGGCCTTGACAGCGTACTGTGCTCGATACAAAGAACATACGCTGAGATGGCGTAAATTCCTGGTGCCGTTAGACCCGAAAATACTTTGTCTTTTTAATTTTTTAATATTTCTGATTTTCAACTGCAACATGTTTAATGAGTAGAAAGTGGTTTTAAAGGGGATGGCTATCCTCATCCAGTGAAATTTAACACACCACTAAATATTCAAAAGCAGAACACAACAATCTGTAGCAATGGTAGTTAACCACTTTATTTAATAATTAGTATCGAGGGAGGTACTGATTACCAAAATTATGAGATCGCTAAGTGTTTATCAAGCCTGCCATCGTCCTGATAAGGCACACGCAATTTATGAGTTGATTCAAATTATAGGTAATTATTATCAGACTATAGAGTTAAAATAAAGAAAGCCAAAATTAATGGAATGAGATCTTTGTCATTTTACATATACTCTACGATAATAAATTAAGTTTTGAAGTTGAGATTTTTTTCTCCTCCCCCCCCCCCCCTATGCACGCATGTGAGGTTTACAATTTCTTTAAGGTTTTCTTAAAATATAACTACAGTATTTCACTCATAGCTTTAGTTACTTTGCGAAGCTTCATCTGTGGAACAACTCAGTACCGGAAGTTGGGAAGGTGGGGGGAGACATGCTAAAAATACATTGACTCCGAGAGAGGTTTTTAGAACCAATCTGATTCCATAGTCCCCAGTTCCCCAACCTATCCAACAGAAACATTGTTATAAATTTGAAACAGTAAATGCAATCCTTTTCAGCATTTCAAAACTTTTTTTTTTTCATATTTTAGAATATTCTTTTACAACCTCTGTACCAAACAAGCGAACAAATAAATACAGTATACAGGGTGTTTCAGTTAAACGTTTCAGAACTTCTAAGAGGGGTAGGGTACATCCTGACAACTCGAAATCATATAGCAATGTGGGGTCGGAAATGCTTTCCTGAAGCGGTGTTGTACACAGAAGCACCATAAAGAAAAGAGACCGTAAGTGAGAAATCGTTTTAATAATACATGAAAAGAAGCAAAAGGTACATGGATTAAAGTAAGTGTTCGAAGTTTCTTCCACGGGCTACAATGCACGCCTCACATCTCCGACGCATGGACATCCGAACATTCTGGAATACTCCAGGCGAATTTCGAATTTCTTGAACAAGAACGCCAAGTTAATAGGATGGATGATTACACGAACGCAGAGTTAGCCGATATGCATTTGGCGTACGGGGCTGCAAATTGTAGTGGGCCAGCCGCACAGCGTTTGTACGCGGAACGATATCCGACGAGGCGTATTCCCAGTCATAATTTCTTTGCAAGACTGCACCAGAGGTTAGCTGAGAGAGGTTCATTTGAAAGAGCTGACAGGGACAGGGTAAGAACAGCACGGACTCCAGCCTTCGAACAGAATGTGCTGCAGCATGTACAGGGGAATCCAAGAACGAGTACACGAAGTCTAGCAAAAGCAGTCGGGGTTTCCCATTGCAGCGTCTGGAGGATTCTCCGAGAACAAGACATGCATTCGTTTCACGTGCAGCGTGTCCAGACACAGAAACCGGAGGATTATGCATCTCGTATTGCTTTCGCACAGTGGTACCTTGGAAAATGTGCTACAAATCCCTTTTTTCCTGCTGAAGTGTTGTTTTCCGATGAGGCATCCTTCACAAGGGAAGGAATTTTCAACACGCATAACGACCATATCTGGGCGGTCGAGAACCCGCATGCAATACGACGTCGTGCAGCACAGATTCGATTTTCGGTCAATGTATGGGCCGGTATTATGGGAGATCACCTCATCGGACCTTACCTGTTACCGTGTCGTCTAACCGGACCTATCTACTTGATCTTTCTGCAGCAAGTATTGCCACAACTTTTGAGAGATGAACAGATTTCTGCATCGACGCAACAGACAATGTGGTTCCAACACGATGGAGCCCCTGCCCATTATAGCGGAGATGTTCGTAACTACCTGGATGTCACATTTGGTCAACAGTGGATCGGACGTGGTGGTCCCGTGCGTTGGCCTGCTCGGTCACCCGACCTATCATTTCTTGATTTTTATTTCTGGGATCATATGAAATCGCTAGTTTATGACACCCCTGTTGACAATGCTGAGGAGCTGGTTGCAAGAATCGCAGTAGCTGCCGAAGAAATTCGAAATTCGCCTGGAGTATTCCAGAATGTTCGGATGTCCATGCGTCGGAGATGTGAGGCGTGCATTGTAGCCCGTGGAAGAAACTTCGAACACTTACTTTAATCCATGTACCTTTTGCTTCTTTTCATGTATTATTAAAACGATTTCTCACTTACGGTCTCTTTTCTTTATGGTGCTTCTGTGTACAACACCGCTTCAGGAAAGCATTTCCGACCCCACATTGCTATATGATTTCGAGTTGTCAGGATGTACCCTACCCCTCTTAGAAGTTCTGAAACGTTTAACTGAAACACCCTGTATATATTAAAACCGCTCTGAGGAATTATAATTTTTTCATTTCAATAATATGAATCCAGAGCGCATAGGCTTCTTTCACCATTTTCACCACAGTATAGAAGATTTTAGTTATGTCATTTTAATATTAGCATTAGCTATATAATGCAAGGAAGCCACAGGCTTTTACTGCATTAGCCAAAAAAATAAAATAATAAAAAATAATTTATATTATATTTTAATATTAAAATATTATTGCATTACATTTTAATATTAAATTCTGTTGGTATGCGTTACAAGAGACCAGTCGATAAAAACTCTGAAGGAACACTAACGTGAAAAAAATTTTTCAGAAAAATGTTTTTTTTTTCACGAGAAAACCAAACTAAAAAATATATTTAGAAATTTTTAGAAGTAAAATAACACTCCCTTTCTGCTACAGGTAACATGAATCGGAAGTCTCAATACAGAGCAATCATTAAATTCCTCACCAAATAAGGCAAATTTCCAAAGGAAATTTACATTAATAAAATTCATACATTAATGAAAAACTCATTAATGTATAGGGCTAGTATATGACCAGTATGTCCCTTCGTCATATCAAGTAAAGTTCTGAAGCAAGCAATTCAAATGTGAACGGAAGTCGCTGGAAGATGACCAGAGGACAAAGCATCCGATTCAGTCAACATCACCCGAAATGTGTGAAAAAGTGAAACTGTTGAAATACTGACAACATCTTACATCATCATCATCTCTTGCTGACTACACGCCTCACAAGTCTGGACTCTGATAAAGTTTATGCTTTCATTTTACACATATTGAGTGATTCCATAATGAAGAACCGACTTGAAAAGCCTTGGTGTTCAGAACGATGCACTTCATAAGTCACGTGTTGCAGTTATTTCTTTAAAGCGGATTGATTCGAAACTTTACTTCAACCACTCCATGGCTGAAAAATTACTTCCAGCGATTATTATCCGTTTACAAACTTTAAAAAAGGAGTTCGTGGTTATCAATGATGAATTTAAAGCTGCTGTTTCTCAGTGGAATTAATGCTGAAAAAAGAATCGTCCTTTTTGAGAGGAAAATCTTCTTTAGAAAAGAAATGAGTAAGTCATTGAGTTCAAGGAGATTGTGATTTTTACAAGAGAGTATTTCCTGTTCTGCGTTTCCATACCTAGGGCCCTGTGGTTGCATAGTAGGCATTACACCGTTCAACCCGCACCCACCGAGAGGAAAAGATATGAATTCTAATCGCGTCAATGACGCGAGGAATTTTTACGGGCCTTTTTTACAACATGGTTGAGATAATCAATCGGTCTCAGGCAAGGATAACATGGCCTTTTCTCCCGGAAACTCGGGCATTTCGTCAAGCAAACAAACAAAAACACTCAATTTACAGACATAATATATATGGCGCAATGTCATCTTAGCGCTGATGTAACTAAAACTTCACAACAACAAAAACAAACTTAGATAGACAACTTTTGTAGTGTATATTTGGCAAGCTCAGGCAAAGCCGCCAGGGTTTGCCCCATCCAGAAACCTACACCCTGCTAACAGGCCCATCTCCACGTGGTGATGGACGGGCAAGGGGCGGGGAGACCTTTGTTCTCCAAGGGCGCGCGTGGAACAGAGGAACAACAAACCAACGCACCCCAACACTACATTATGCAGACTACAATAAATTGTACTCTCTGACCTTTACAGAGTTTGTACCGCAATACAAAGTATACTACGTGGAATTAGGGGAGACCCAGGAGCCGCAAGACACTAAACATTATGTCCATTTGTACTGCGGAGTTGTGGAAAACCACTAGTGTCGCTTAACCCTAAACGTGACCTTATGTGCATCTGTACTTTGGAATGCAAAGATAAGTGGAAAATTAATCATTTCATCTGAGATTCTAACAGTATTCTATCCTTTTTTAGCAGCCGAAGTACATAGGCTAGCCGCCAATCAAGTACCAGTGTATAGCTATATAATGAATTATATTAGCTCGCTTATATAATCAATAACTGGCTTGATACCTTGTTGATTAGATTAGTAGATTGTACTGCCACATTCCTAATGTGGCAGTACAATCTACTTCTCTTCTCTCATTTGCAGAAAAGCTCATTAATAAATCAGTGATGAAAATTAAATCTGCTAAGTACGTTTCATTTAATGTTGACTCTGAAGTTCAGATGTTTACCATGTTGGCAACTGGTGTTCATTATTGGATACACCTGTAAGAACGACTTGCCAATCGAACGATTTCTAAAATTCAGCTAAATCCCTATAAAACGATCAGCGCGGTATGACGCGTATTGGAGTCTGTGTGGCACGTAGGACAAAATCAATAGTACTCTCTAGTCAACGTAGTGGATAACAGCGAAACAAACTAGGCATGCTATAGCAGTGAGAAAAACATGAAATTCAAGATCGCTCACTTGGCTTTCCATTCGGAACTAACGCTGTGGAAGGGAAGACTAGTGAGTTACCTTGATCCGCCTATTGTTTTCCTCTTAGCTATAATAACTGCCATTATGGCTATTGTTCAGAGTCTCTAGAAGTATGAAATTGAGAAACACTTTAAGAGTAAGGAGGGGGCACAGAAAAACGTAATAGAGGATTTTTTTCTATATATTTAAAACTAATCAATGGCAAGACAGCTTCATTTAATATTCTGAAGTTAATTTGTAATATAATAATAATTATATTACTATTTTTTAAAGATAACAAGGAACATTATTATTTCTTCAGCTGATCATTTCTAAAAGGACCTGCTTCCACATTCTAATCATAATCACTGCTTTCTACAGAAATATGATGAAGACATTTGCCCTTCACATATACCTACCCTAAAAAAGTTTATTACATTTACACTGCTGTAAAGACTTATTTGCGAACACTAATATGCTGAAATACAGGGTGTCTCAAAAATATTGGTACCAACGTTTAGGGGAGATAGGTAACAGCTAAAGGAATGTGAATCGCATAGGAACCCATAACCGGAAACGTCACCGTAAGTCGGTACACGGCGCTGTTCAAAATTTCTGGTTTACTCATTCAAGCAGTAGTCGCCGCACGAAGAGCATGCATCGATATACGAACTGTGAGCTGCCAGACATGCACCTAGTGTATGGACGAGCCACTCAACGAATTTATGGAGAGCGCTTCCCATTCAGACATATACCGGACCACCGTTTGTTTCTGCGTGTGCGTCAAAATTTGTGCAATTATGGGTCATTTAGAGGTAACAGGAGTAGTACGGGCAGACCAGGTTCAACGTGAACTCCCGCCATGGAATAAAGTGTGTTGAATGCCGTCCAGAATGATCCTACTATCAGCGCACGTGCCGTTGCCTCTGCCTTAGGAGTGTCTCGTTGCAGGGTACAGCGAGTCTGGCACGACGATTCCTTACAACCCCCTTTCATCTCCAAAGGGTTCAGTTACTACTCCTCCAAGATCATCCTGCACGTGTGGCTTTTGCGCAATGGTTTCTCCAAGGAAGTGTTCAAGACTTGAATTTTCCAGCCTATGTTTTGGTCACGGATGAGGCTTATTTCACTCAGGAAGGCTTATTCAATCAACACAATGCTCATGTGTGGGCTCAAGACAACCCACACGGTGTGCGCCCCCTGCGGCGCAACAACACTTCGCAATAAATGTGTGGGCAGGTATGGTCGGTGACTGCTTAGTCGGCCCATACCTGTTACCAACCCGCATGAACTCCGCTAAATATCGGATCATTCTTGAACAAGTTCTACCAGGGTTACTTGACGATGTTCCAGCAAATGTGAGACGCAACATTTGGTTTCAACATGACGAGGCGCCTGCCCATTATGGAAGGTGTGTTCGTGACCATTTCAACAGGCGTTTTGGGCGTCGATAGATTGGCCGTGGTGGACCCGTTGCCTGGCCCCCACGCTCACCTGATTTATCGAGCCTTGATTTCTTTCTGTGGGGGGGGGGGGATCCTCAAATCTATCGTGTATGAATCGCCTGTGGAGACGGAAATGGAACTCGTGGCGAGACTCGTCTGCGCTGCTGCTACTGTCAAAGAAACTCCAGGTGTGTTCGATCGTGTCCGCCAATCCATGCTGCGTCGGTGTCACGCATGCATCGCGCCTCATGGTGGAACCTTCGAGCATCTGTTGTAACATCATGAAATGCATCCATCTCGTACTCCATTGTTAATATTATGTCAAATAAATGTTTGCCACTAATTACTGTCTTGTGTCATTTCTGCTTCTTGTGCCTCTGCTACTACTTTCCCGTGACGTTTCCGGTTATGGGTTCCTATGCGATTCACATTCCTTTAGATGTTACCTACCTCCTCTAAACGTTTGTACCAATATTTTTGAGACACCCTGTATATTCACAAAGCATTTGTGAAGCATATTTTTCATTGCTTCCTTGTTTCTCATTTCTGTAGTAGTTCTCAAGGCCATAAAAAGTCATCATGAAAAATCATTCAAAATTTTCTTTTAATGTTTATAATGATGACAACTCATTATTTCCATGCAAGTCACATAATAAATCACTTGGACAGATTTAACCAAATGTTATCGGAACACTAGATATTGCTTGGATTCCTTCATCTTTTAAAAGTTTGAAAATGAAACTTATCTATTTCAATGAGCAGCCCAAAATTGTTTATTCCCTTTAATTGGTAAAAATACTGCAGACGTACTGGGACGGACAGCATTTATGCATAGACAATTTTTATAACTGTATAGGACCCATAATTTGTCAGGGCCATGGAAGCTTCCATACTATATATAAATTCTTTATTGCTAATAAGTACAGAACATGTACTAGAGACAATAATACTCATCACGGCGACATGGCCAGGAGTTTTACATTATAAATGAGATTAATTGGCAAAAAAAAAAAAAAAAAAAAATTACCGTTACATGGGAAATTGAGTTACACAAAATTAAACGTGTAAAAATGAAATTATAATAATGAAAACATGAGGACTGAACGTCATATGGAGGAAATTATCCCAGTTCCACTGATCTAATCCACTCGAGGAGCATGTAACGGTATTTGTAGTCGGTAGCCAATTTCTGAAGGTCGACTCCAAGACGGAGCAGTGCCTGAATTTTGGGGAGTGCCTGGGCAGGTAGGATCCGACTACACAGTTTCAACCGGTTGTATTTGAGGATTAGTGTGGGCTCAGATCTCAAGGATGGCGGAGGATTGTGCCACTGACAGAAATCCCTTATGGCAGGTAACCACTGGGATGAGAGTACCTAAAACTGAAGGTTGAATTATTGTTGGTTGCTGTTTCAAATGAGTAAATCATTATTGCAGATTTTGAAGGGTTAAGTTTTTGTTTAAGTTAAATTTTTGAAGGGTTAATTTTGAATTAAACAATTCAAACATCTTCAAGTAAGTTGAAAGGGCGGTCAAGTTCTCTGTGATGGAAGACGTAATTGTCATTGGGTTTGCAGACGGTGGGATTAATGTAAGAAACTTTATATCGTCGGCATATATTAGAGCATCATCACGAGGACTCATGAAAGGAATCAGAATGGCTGAGAAGGCCAGAGAGGATACCACCTTGTGGGACTCCTGCATTGATTTTTCTTGTAAAGTGGGTCTTCTTCAAAGTGAGATGGACACTTCTATTCCTCAATAAGGCGGTGAGGAAAGCTAGTAGGTCTCCATTAATCCTGAAGAAGAATTGCAGAAGCCTGAGAAGGGTTGTGACGTCTAGGCTGTCAAAAGCAGCTTCAATATCGGCGTACACTATAGCTAATTCAGATTTAGTTTCGAAGGCTTGAAGAATTGATGTCAGTGCGGCCATGAGGTTTGTTATGATGGATCTATTTTCGACTGAGAAATGAAACTGTTTCGGCTTCTGTGGCGTCAACTGTTTGTTTAATGCTGGAAGGAGTACCTTTTGTAGAAGTTTGAGAAGGGTGGAAGAAGTTGAGATTGGTCTGAAATCTTTTAGGCTTGTTGGCGCTTTAACCTTAGGCAGTGGCCTCACAGAGTATTTATTCCATTGAGCAGGGAAAATGCGTGTGGAAAGAACAGAGTTGTAGATTGAGAGTAATGCATCTAGGATATAGGGGCTGAGGCATTTAATTATGAAATGAGGTATCTTATCATGGCCTGGGGTACTAGATGGACGCATGGAGTTAAGAGCATATATCAGTTGTGTATTGTGATGGAAATTATGGAAAGGTCATTAGTAGGTGCAAATTGAGAGTTTTGGAGAGGAATTTCAGCAGAAGCTGAATTGGTTTTGAATCTTGAAATGTAGTCCATCCAGTTATCTAGATCAAGATTTGAATTAATGCGACTGTGTCTTGATGAGTATGGCGCTTTTCCTTTAGACAAGGTAGCATCGGTGTATCTCTTTATTGCTGATGCCTTGAGTCTGTTGATCTGGAGTATAGGATTCGATCTTGGGTTGTGCCAGACAGAGATTTTCCACTACATGTGAAGGTACTGCTTGTGGAAACTGCGCGCTAGATCTTTGGTCCACCAAGCTCTAGTTCTGGGCGAAATGTGTACGGGTTTGGCTGACGCATAGAGGGTGACTGTATTTATCCACCTTGTGATTAGATCAACTGCGAGGATTGGATCCCATCCATCAAGCACATGCCATGGAATAGACTGCGCTGCCTCGAGGCACTTTTTTGGATCTAGAAAATTCGGAGAGAATATGATTTTCTTTTCAACAGTATTATGGCAATTGAAGCTGGGCATAGGCAGAACAAGAAGTTCTGCAATTGGGTCGTGATCTGAATTGAAGGACGTTTCTGGTGGAATGTCGACTCTGCAAATTCCAGAACATAGAATCAAGTCAAGGCGATTGGTGCCTCTCGTTGGCTCCTCATTGGTAATCGTAAACTTTAATGTAGAGAGATTGTTCATTAGTCGTTGAAGGAGAGGGCTCAAGTGGGGTGGAAGGTTAAAATCGCCGCAGAGAATGTGCGTAGCAGAAGGGTGTAACTTACTCATTATCCAGCCGGTAGCATCGTCAATTGTTGCAATATCTAGAGCTGGGGGTATGTAGATTGCCGCTAAATCGATTAAACAGGCATTAAACTTCACAGTCACGAGTACTGCTTCATAAAATAAGGAGCTCCTAGATGTGACGTGCACAAATTTCAAGTTGGAATCTTTGACGAAGATGGCAACACCGCCGCCTCTAGATTGAGATCTTGATGTGAAGAACGATGAAAATCCAGCGGCCGGAGCATAGGCTATTGACTCCTGGTCAGGTTCAAGCCATGTTTCTGATTGACAAATTACATCCATGCTATTGGACAACAAGAGTTGTTCGAGAGTTTCAAGCTTATTTCGGAGGCTCCGGACATTTTGGTAGAAAACTCATAAGGGTGAGTTGAAAGGGAATTTTTATATAATTTTTGAGGTGTTCAAAAGATCTATTTGTAGATGCTTTTGAACACCTCAACAGATTAGGCCTGGTGGAAATTATACTGTTAAAATTGAAAGTGATTGAAAAGCAGGGTTATGTGGTGTCACATCGGTATGTTTATAAGCAGTAGCTGGGGCAAGAAAGTGATTGGAGCTGGACATGTGGTGCGGTGGTTTTCGACAGTCGAGAGACACTAGTGTAGTTTCACAATTAGTTAGTCATGCAGGGGTGAGCTGTGTCATCTTTCGGTTTTGCCCATAAGATGAAGTTGAAGTGGATGGTTTTGGGTCTTTCGATTCATAAAAAGGCCTGATTATAGTACCAACTGGCCATACAGAGGAAACAGATCTGAATGCCCGGCTTTCGCAAACTACTCTAAAGGATGAGTAATTTTGCGTTTTCTTGAGTAAATTTGCAGATACTTTGGTATGCAGTTCTTTACTCATTGCAGCCTCCATTTCCTCAGCAGTTGTCAGTGGCCCCAGTCGGGAAATAAAAAGGTTTCTGTGCTGGGAGGTGGAAGGCTTGCTCATCGATCTGAGAATAGAGGATGTGGAGGCACAAATCCTAATCTGACACTTTTCCTTGATATTGGCAGGGTGATTCTTAATTTGAAAGGGTGACATGGGGAAATGAGGGTTCTGATTAGCTGTTAATCGAGATGAAACAGAACGGGTAGCAGCGATTTTTGCCCAAGATTGTTTGTTCATGACAGGTGAGCAATGGCTACTTTCAGACAGCAGCACAGGTGGTAAAACTGAGGTTAATTTTGGAGGTGTGATGCTAATTTGGTGGGCTGCCACTTGTAGATCGCACCTCTGTTCAGCTGCTTGACACGAATTCATGACCGGGACTTCGCTGCTTGCTACATTAGGGAATTGAGATTCCTCTGAAAGGTGATTGGCTCCCTGGGCAACATTCCAATTCGGCGAGATTGTGTGAGGTCAAAATATCTAACTCTGCGCATTGGGCGGTGAATTGAGTGTTGATTCTGTTAACTAGTTAATTTTGTTTGGAAAACATGAATTTTGAAGCATCCGGTTTTGATTTGCATATTAGTATACAGATCATTAAGAGCAGACATCAGTTTATCTATTAACACAGGTATGAAATTTCTTTGCAGCTCATCTGCGACAGACTTACTTATTGACTCATTCTAGATTTCTGACCTTGAGTTGTCCTGTATGGACAGTGCGGCCGTTGACACTATTCCTGGCAAAGAGATATCACTTTGGATCGTTGCATTATTAGTGCTCCGGGCCTGAGAAACAGTTAATTTGTCTTTGGTACACGACGGTTGCAACAAGCTTTGCGACGAAAAACTTATCTCACCCCTGATACACCCCGGTGTTTTACAACTGATTAACTTGGGTGCTTCGTTATGACAGTTATTGAGGGTATCCGCAGGGAGGATCGATTTAGCGGTATTACGATTCTTTGAAATTACATCAGATGGAACATCTCGCGACAAAAGTTGTATACTGACCATGTTATTCATATCAGAATTTTCATTCATGTTGCTGTTCAGATGGTCTGCTATTGACTGCGTCTACCCCTCTCTGTTGCACAAATTTCATAAACTTTTGAAATTAGAAGACTGTAAACGGTTGCTTTAGAAGTGTGTATAACAGCCATTATATGATTTTTTCAATAAACAAAATCTATTCGAACATTATTACTTGAAAAATTCCCAGGTTCTGTCCGCAGAGGCCCGTAAATGGATATCTTGTCAATGCCAGAGTGAACAGATTTAAAAAAAAAAAAAGAAAAAAAAAATCCACGCTTGCAGAAAAAGTTAGATTGCTCAATGCGCATGCGACTCGCGAACACGTGACTTTCACGTAAGTTATTTAAACTTACGTGAAAGACACATTAAACTCGTGTCTGTTGAGAGCAGATGTTGAACAGTAAACATTATTTTAAGTACCGCCCCCGGTATGACTCTTAATAAAGATTAAAGCACGTGAGAAGTGTGAAATACTCTTCCGAAAATATGTTGCTGCCTTATTATTACTGTTAACCTCACTTAGTAAAATAAAATTAATAATTTATGCATAAGGATCCTTTCTGTTCCTCGCTCCCACACTTTTGGTCCATTTCGCGGAGTGCTTTGTGAAGCACGAACGCCTGGGCACTGCCCTGAGTACTCCATCCCACTACTCTTGTACTGAATTTTCGTCCACATTCCACGTTTGGTTTTGCATACGATCTTGTTGAAAAATAAATTCCGAGAAAACAATGGCTGGGAGGTGATCAACATCTTGGATTACTTTTGTTGTCGATATTCTGTCAAGTAGATGTTGCGCTATCTATTTTAAAAATATTAAAAAAAAAAAAAATCATAAAATATTCTAAGAACTTACATGTCACAGACCATTTTAAGACGCAAAACAAATAAATAAATAAAAAATATAAATTGGAATAAATAAAACTTTGTGTTCCATGACATTAATATCAATTACGCTTATTTATTATTATAATTTTGGCTGCAGATAACATAATCTTTGACTTCATTCGGCCAACACTAATATTCAGCTAAAATAAATTTCTTTATAAGAATAAATTTTTTTACTATCTAAATTAATGCACAGAAAAGGGTACACGCATTTACTCATTGGTATTAATTTTTTGATTGACGCCATATATGAGTTTTTTTCTCCCTTGCATCACTTTACCAATAAATGATACAATGATACAAAAAATATTCAAAATGCAAAAATTTACTTAAAAAGCGTATAATTACTAATTTACTACTATTTAGGATATTCAAAAAATATTTAGTATGCTAAATTTAAATTCAAATATATGTTGAATATACTGCATAGAAAAATAAATATTTATTTTATTATTTTTTTCGTTTAGGCTTCTACTATGTAAACATTTACTTCCTTGCATCCTTTGGCCGATATTGATATTCGTCTACAAAATTTCTTTAAAAAAAAATTTCTATGCATATTACAAACACGAAAGTACATACCGCTGATGCCGGCTCCAATAACGACAACCTCAGCATCTTCGGCCATGTCGTCATTAATCGTCAGTCTTACGAACGAATGGTAACGGTACAAACGCTTATACAGTAACAAAATAAGCACAGTAGCAGCAGACAATATCACCTTTTAAGTGGCAACTCACTGATGATTTAGGTGCCATCTATAGGTTACGAATGTAACTACTTTATCGACATAAAATACTTTATATACTGTACGTATTGCATAGAAATAAATTATCGTGTAATCATGCACTGTTGTAATTTAATTTTAATAATAATATTTAAAAAATAAGATGCAGGGATATGATATTTCATATCTGATGCAAATTCTAAGAGAACATTTAAAAAAAAAATAGATTTGCCTTAAAATATTAGAAAAATGATGATCGGATTATTCGAAAAGTTAGTCATACTAGTAAAACACTATAAATAAAACCAGAATTTCTAGAATTTTCCAGAAAAAACAGAAACTACAAACAACAGAGTTTTTAAAATACCCGCGCGTTTTATGGGATAATGTGTAGCTGTAAATGAAACCGAATAAACAGTTTTATCTAAACTGCTTTTTCTGAAAAAAAAAAAAAAAAAAAAAAAATAGTGGTGGTTTCAACTGATAGTTAATTAGTTAATAAATACGTGTATAATAAAGGATTTGGGCGGGTGGCTAATAAAGGTATAATAAAGGATTTTGGATACAGCACGTGTTTGGACTGTTTTGAAAGAGACAGCGTGAATTATAGAAGCCAATTCAGAAGGACAGTGCCCATGGACGTATCTGTAGAAGAGGCATGCAGCAGAAACAGTACGTCTATGAGACAGAGAGTGGAGAGAGACTCTGTTAGAGAGGAGTCAATAATTAACCTAACTGCCCTCTTCTGAATGGAATCTAGAAGCCTGATAGGAGGTTTTGGGGGCCCCCAGATGTGGGAACAGTATTCCATGGTAGGGCAGATTTGCGATTTGTAACGCCCTGTACAAAAGTAAAAGAAACGCCGAGAGCGAAAGAGAAAACCAAGTTTTTTAGATGCAGAGGAAACAATATTTGTAATGTGCTTGTGCCAATAGAGAGATTAGAACTCAGGGTAATCCCCAAAAGAGATATATCACCTTGCCTAGAAATTGGAGTGTCATCAAATGTAAGCATAAGAGCAGAAGAATCCTTTTTGCAAGATATAAGACAAGACTGAGTTTTAGAAGGATTGAAATCAATTAAGTTGTCTTTGCCCCACTGGAGAATTACCTGGGGATCGGCATTTAAGGAATTGGTAGCAGATATTCGAGAAGTTGAGCTGATTGAGCAGGGCAAGATTTCTCAAAATGGAAAGTGGGATGCAATGTGCTATTATCGGCAAAACTATGGATAGGATTTCCAGTCAATGGAAGAAGGTCATTAATATACAAGAGGAAAAGAGTGGGGGAAAGAACTAAACCTTGGAAGACACCGGCATTAGTGGAGAAGTTAGAAGACAGAGAGCCATCTACCATCACCCTCAGTGAGCGATCATAGAGAAAACTGGATATCCAATTACAAAAAACATTTGGCAAACCATAATGGAAGCTTGTTTAGAAGACCTTTATGCCAAACACGATCGAAAATCTTTGAGATGTCAAGAGCAACTGCTTGTGTTTCCCCGAACTTTTCCATTGAATTTGTCCATATATGGGTAACATAAGCCAGAATATCACCAGGTAGCAGCTTCAGTAATCACTGATTGAAGAGTTGGCAACTGGATCTCTCCTTGGCAACAACAGCCGCTTAAAAAAAAAAAAATAGATGCCAGCAATCCTTCTGTACACTAGTATAAAAGATTATATGGATGCAAACTATGTATAATATCCTTTATGTGCTGCCATCGAAGTCTTCACCGATGAACATGTTATTCTTCTTGAAGAAGCAAGATGAAGGATAACAAGGTTTTTTCCCCCATTTATTTTGGTTTTAGATAGCCTTCTATAATCTCATTTTCCTTTATAAATGATCATCTTTTTTTAAGTGGTTACAAGGCTATAAGTTCAAGTAAAGGTCTTTCTTCTATTTTTAATCGAGGTTTCTATATACAGTCATCGAAGTCTCCTTCAACAAGGTCCTCCTTCGAATAACATGGTCTTCAACAAGTCTATTCAGAAACAAGAAAAAAAATCATCCTGAACAGACAGATCAAATCCAGGTTATAAATTCAAATATACAGCTTACTTCTTCCTGAGTATAAAGGTCGAAACTGAGTGTTATCATCGCAGGAAGAAGTCATAGTTCCAAAGAGCAACAACTAGCAAAACTGGACAGTATAGAGTGTCACATTTTAGGAAAGCAAGGTGTCATCCCATTGAGTCAGCTACATGCGCATGAGAGACGCTCGAATAATTTCTAGAAATGCTTGCAGCAGAAAGATCAGCTACATTTGTCTTCTCAAATATTTCAGAGGAAAATTGTTGAGAAGCTTCGAAGGAGCATATATTATCTATTAGAGTAGATTCCTTCCCTACTGATAGGTTTTTATCGAATTTTGTAATTTATTACTAAACTCTGGGTAAAGACTGTAGTGATAAAGAACATGCTTCCAGGTTTACTCTTGTCCACAAATATGAAGATTATTGTGTGCAAGGTCCAGTTGAAAAAGTTTTCAGTTCAGGGAACTATTATCAATAAAAGCCCGCACAGGACAGAGAGAGAGAGAGAGAGAGAGAGAGAGAGAGAGAGAGAGAGAGAGAGAGAGAGAGAGAGAGCACGGAAAAATGATTCCACGATCTCCAGATAAAACTAGCCATCGACTTGAAATATCAGCTGGAGGAATTTCTTGACTGCTGTGGTTAATATCTGAAGGGCATCTCATCGATGGTACGGGATGTTGGAGGAGAGTTTCGACGATTTCAAAGAAAGAGAGGTGAACTCAACGAGGAAGTAAGAAAATGGTGTGAATCAGAAACCTCAGCTGTTACTTGGCACTGGAAGAGATTTTGGATATGTCTAAACCCCAAGCACGAGAGATATTAGAACCTATACTACTGTTTTTCTTTTTTTTTTTATGTGAACCCCAAACACGAGAGGTATTATAATCTATAGTACTTAGTACCGTGCTTGGGTTGGAGGTTGAGAAGACAAAAGAAGATATTTGTTGACGTTGGACTTGAACTTCTATAGATTGTAATTTTCAGGAAATACGTATGAAGGAAGGTTGTTCCAGAAAACGGCAGTTGAATGAATAAATGAGGAAGATGAAAAGTTGGTTCTGTGGGTTTGAAGTTGGACAGTAAATGGGTGTTGGCTGGTGGCGGCACGTGTTCGGACTGTTTTGAAAGAAAGACCGGGAATTATAGAAGCCAATTCAGAAGAACAGTGCCTATGGAAGTATCTGTAGAAGAGGCATGCAGCAGAAACAGTACGTCTATGAGAAAGCGAGTGGAGAGACTCTGTTAGAGATGAATCATTAATTAACCTAACTGCCCTCTTCTGAATGGAATCAAGAAGCCTGAGAGGGGATTTGGGGGCGGCACCACCACAGATGTGGAAACAATATTCCATGGCAGGGCGGATTTGCGATTTATACAGAGTAATCCCCAAAACAGATATACCATTTTGCCTAGAAATCGGAGTGTCACTAAAGATAAGCATAGGAGCAGAAGAATCCTTTTTGCGAGATATAAGACAAGACTGAGTTTTAGAAGGATTGAAATCAACTAAGTTGTCTTTGCCAAACTGGAGAATTACCTGGGGATCGGCATTTAAGGAATTGGTAGCAGATTTTCGAGAAGTTGAAGCTGATTAAGCAGGACAAGGTTTCTCAAAATGGAAAGTGGAATGCAATGTGCTATCATCGGCAAAACTATGGATAGGATTTCCAGTCAGTGGAAGAAGGTCATTAATATACAAGAGGAAAAGAGTGGGGGAAAGAACTGAACCTTGGGGGACACCGGCATTAGTGGAGAAGTTAGAAGACAGAGAGTCATCTACCATCACCCTCAGTGAGCGATCAGAGAGAAAACTGGATAACCAATTATTAAAAACAGTTGGCAAACCATAAGATGGAAGCTTGTTTAGAAGACCTTTATGCCAAACACGATCAAAAGCCTTTGAGATGTCAAGAGCAACTACTTGTGTTTCACCAAACCTTTCCATTGAATTAGTCCATAAATGGGTAACATAAGCCAGAATATCACCAGTGGATCGACACTGACAGAATCCATACTGGCGATCGTTGATCAGGCGGAAGGTTTCTAGGTAGTTTAAGAGTTGGCGGTTAATTGATTTCTCCATTACTTTAGAAAGAGTAGAAGTAATTGCAATGGGACGATAATTGGATGGGAGGGATTTGTCCCTCTTTTTAGGAAGTGGCTGGATATGAACAAATTTCCAAGCAGAAGGAAAAACACCTTTGGAATAAGAAAGTGAAAAAAGGCGGCAAAGAATAGGTATAAGTTCAAGAGCACAGGTTTTGAGAATAAGTGGAGAAATACCATCAGGACCTGGAGCTTTCTTAGCATCAAGATTCATCAAACTCCTTCTGATATCCTTTTGACGGAAGACCACAGGAGGCATTGAATGGAGCGTGTTAGGAATGGTGGGAGGTGTTTTACCAAGGTCGTTAATACATGTGCTGGAAGGAAAATGGGATGCTAGCAGGTCAGCTTTATCCTTGGCTGAAGTGACAACAGAACCATCTGGTTTGGACAGAGGTGGGAGCAGAGATAGGCAAAAGTTGCGGCCAATAGCTTTGGCAAGAGACCAGAATGCTCGGCTACCATTAGGGCAAGAAGCAAGTTTTCTACTCTTAGCCTGTTCAAACTCTAGTTTGGACTGATTAATAACTGCTTTACAATTGTTGCGAGCTTTGGTGTAGGCAGAAAATGAAACTGAAAAATTAGAAACAAGCCAATTGCGATATGCAACATTCTTCTCTTGAACAGCCTTAGCACATTTATTGGAAAACCAAGGTTTAGATAAAGGACGAGATTTTAAAGTGGAGTGTGGGATAAAGGATTCCATTCCTGCAAGAATAATTTCACTGACACGATCTGAACAAACGTTGACATCAGAAGTTTTGAAACATTAATCCGACCAAGGAAATCATCCCATTTTGCATTCTTGTAATGCCAAACAACACGAGGTTGGGAATAACCATAAGATAAAGGCTCCATTGGAGAAGAGACAATCACCAAGTTGTGATCTGAAGTGCCTGAAGGACCTCTCACTTCGTGTACTTAGAAGGGTTGTTTGTGAGAAAAAGATCAAGCGTATTGGCTGTATGATTAGGATTGTCCGGTATTCTTGTAGGTAAATGAACAATCTGTGCTAGCTCATTAGTAATTGCAAAAGCCTCAGCATCTCGACCTGCTGGGTCGGTGTGACTAGAAAACGGAAGCCAGTTGGAGTTGTGAACATTAAAATCACCAAGGAAAACTTAGTACCGTACATGGGTTGAAGGTTGAGCAGTTGAAAGAAGATACTTGTTGACATTAGACTTGAACTTCTGTACATTGTAATATTCAGGAAATTCATTTGCAGGAAGGTTGTTCCAGAAAACGGAAGTTGGATGAATAAGAAGAAGAAAAGTTTCTGTGAGTTTGAACTTGGACAGTAAAAGGATTGCCTGCCCTCTTCTTCCAATGGGAGAAGAGGAAGGGGAAATTTCATCACTTATTCGAGCAAATTGCAGAAGAGGGTGCAGGAAATTAAGTCACTACAAATATGCAGGTAAATAATTACATTGTTGTCTTCCATTGAAAGACAACTGCTTCCATAAAGTTCATCAACCTCGTGCACGTGCTTTACTGTCAAATACTTGACCACGCCCGGCATCATTTGATGTTCCATTGTAATGTCAGCTGATTAAGGGACCCGATTTATAGTTTGTATATTTGTAAAAAGTTTAGTATTTTGTAAATATTTCGGTTAAATATTTTAGTTTCTGCTCTTTCGGATGCAATAATATTCCTGGAACCCGAATAGAACATGAAGCAAAAGGCCTTTTCCTAAGTGACCTATGTAAACGCAAGTAAATAATTACATAGTGATATTTATTCCACCTTGACAATGCCGCGTAGTGGGGTAGACAATGGGAGAAGAGGGATGCGGGTGACATGCTACAAGTGGGCGGAGCAATTACATCACTACAAATGCACAGGTAAATAATTATATAGGTTATTTCCTGATTAAATATCGATCATTGCGTATCGACATGTTTACGTAGAAAAGATTTGACTTACTCCGTCATACCTCTACATTTTACGTAGAAAAGCATGCGCTGGAGTTGGGGGGCAAAAAGCGATCAGGGTATGAAGCCCCCTAGTTATTATTATTATTAGTTTATTTTCAAAGAAACGTCCCTTTACAGCTATTCGGCTAGAGGACAGAATTAGATTAAGATGAAGAGGAAGCAATATTTGTAATGTGCTTATGCCAAAAGATATTAGAAGTTAGGGTGATTACCCTAACTTCTAAGCATTAGAGAAATATGATCTTGCCTGGAAATCAGAGTATCATCGAAATTAAGCATAGGAGCAGAAGAATCGTTTTTGCGAGATATAAGACAGGACTGAGTTTTTAGAAGGATTGAAATCAACTAAGTTATCTGTGTCTCAGTGGATAATTACTTGTAGATCATCATTTAAGGAATTTTTAGTGGATATTCGAGAATTTGAAGCTGTTTGTGCAGGGAAAGGTTTCTCAAACTAGAAGGTTGAATGAAATGTGCTATCATCAGTAAAAGTATTGATAGGATTTCTGGTCATTGGAAGAATGTCATTAATGCACAAAGAGCATTAATGACCTTCTGAGAAAGAACTAAAACTTGGTGAACACCAGCATTAGTGCAGAAGTTAGAAGACAGTGAGCCGTCTACCATCACCTAAAGTGATGGTAGATGGCTCTCTGATGAGCCGTCAGAGAGAAAATTGAATACACAATTGGTGGATGGAAAGTTATCTAGAAGATCTTTATGCAAAAGCATAATCAAAAATCTCTGAAGTATGAAGGGCAACTGCTTTAGTTTCACCGAACTTTTCCATTGAATTTGTTCATAGTTGGATATGTGTGGACATGTGGACATGTGTTTTTGTAATTGGCGGCTCCTAGAACGTTAGTTCAACTCCGCCTCGTATCTCTGTGAAGAATAGTATCACTACAAATGGGCCAGATATGTGTGTGTGTGACGAAGGTTTGTGTGTATTATGTTTGTTCTGTTGTTCTGTTCTGGCCGCTTGGCTACCCAGAAGCATCAGTCATCTGGACAGATGATTCTGGGTACTCGTCCACACCACGGGAAGGTGGGCCAGTCTCAGCTAATCACGTACTGTCTCAATACGAGACTCTGATCCACCTGATGTTGCCAAAAGGTGGGCCAGATTCCTCTAGGGGCCCACTCCAGAGGAGAGAAGAAAAAAAAAGAAAAGAAACATATATATTTATTTAGATTTTCCCGTGGTGCAAAAGAAAGGAAAAAAAAAAAATGATATCACTGTAAAACGCAAAACAAAAAAAAAAAGTGACAGCAACCCTGAAGAACGCAAAAAAAAAAAAAAAAAAAACCAACCATGTGATCATAGTTGGATAGCATAAGCCAGTGGATTGACACTAACGGAATCAATACTGGTGATCGTTGACTGATGGAAGGTTTCCAGATAGTTTTAAGAGTTGGCGCCGCAGTGGTGGGATTCAGCCGGTTCGGCAGAACCGATACCTAATTTTTTGTTGAATTCGGCGAACCGGTTGTTAAAATGGCACTTGTGATCAGGGTTCTCTCTAAGGTGGGCGCCTGGTATTCTATGCCATTTATTAATTTAGCAAGAAATTTTCGTTTAGTATCTATAAAATGAAGAAAATGTATGTTCTGACTGATGTTTATCAATGGTATAAGCATAGTGCTTTTTTTTATAAAAGTTTATGATATGACCACACGTGGACAGAACCAGTAAAAATATTCAAATATCCGCTCCTGCTCTATAACATATATCCGCTCATATAAATTGGCACATAATCCGCTCCTGTTCTATAATATATTAAAATAAAACATTTTTTTTTTGCAGTAGCCCTTAAAAGGATGAAAAATCAACAGAGTTTGACAGATTTTTTCAATAAGAAACCAAAATCAGAATTTGTTGTATTAGAATTGGCCTTGGATTCAGTTACATCACCAACAATTTTCGTTGAACTAGTTGAATTGGAAAAACAAGATGCAGAGACAATATGTTCTTCAGTTATGGAAAGTTTAAATAATGTTGGGTTTACTAAAACTACCTAGAAAAAAATTTAATAGAATTTTGCTCCGATGGTGCCAGCGTTATGCTTGGGAGAAAATCTGGAATGAGCACTAGGATTGCAAAAGAGTTTCCAAACATAATAATATGGCACTGTTTAAATCATCGCCTCCATCTTGTTTTAGATGATTCGATAAAGGAAATAAAGCAAGCAAAACATTTTATAATATTTATTGATAAGATATATACTATTTTTCATCAATCCAATAAGAACCAAATTGAACTTTCCAAAATATCCGAACAACTTGGAATTGAAATTATAAAGATTGGTAGAGTTTTGGGACAAAGATGGGCTGTCTGTAGTTTAAGGTCAACCCTAGCTGTGTGGCACGCTTATCCAGCGCTACATCACTATTATTATTCAAATAAAAAGTACTTAGGTATGGCTGCCTGTCTTGAAAATATATATTTTATTTGGCATTGATGATTGATATTTTAAACGAAATTTCTCTTCTTTCAAATGCACTGCAAGCAAGAAATATAGACATAATAAAGCTGAAAAACTCGTGATAAGATCTATTAAAGCATTTCAAATGCTTGGAAAGGAAAAGGGTCCATATGAAAAAAACGTTGATGAACTAATTACTTCAGAAACCTTCAAAAATATAAAATTTGTAGAAAATCATCGATTTGTCGGGCTTCCTCGGGAAAGACTTTTAGAAAACATCGTAATGAATTTGAAAAAAAAAAAAAAAAAGACTAATGGATTGTGAACATTTAAAAGTTGTAGCCAATTTCAAGATAGGAATAAATTACAATTTCTCAATTTTTTGGAGCCAGATTACTGGAATATTGAAGAAGCACTAGTTCCATGGAAAGCAGCTGAAGAACAATTGCTCGTATTTAATGACATTTTTAATTACCAAACTGATATTAATGATTATCGACATTTCTTGGAAAACGTTTTAAAAAATTCCCAGAATTATGCAATTCCTGAAAGTGTTCAAAGAGCTAAAAATATTGTCAGAACAATTGCTGTAAGTTCAGCAGAAGCGGAAAGGGGTTTTTCAAAGATGAACATAATATGTTCAGAGAAGAGAAGTCTCCTAACTGTTTCTAATATTTCAAACACAATGACTATTAGTCTAATCGGCCTACCTCTAAAGGAATGGGATCCTACTCCTACAGTGGTTAAGGATAAATCACTCAGCCGATGATGCTTGGATAAAAGCGAAGAAAATTGCAAGTGAGGACGCCAATCAAGAGGCAATATGGAAATATCTTACATAACACTTTTATTGTTTTTTGTCAGGTATTATTTAATATTTTTTCATTAATATTTTAAAACTCTTTCTTATAACATAATCTAGTTTTGTGGACCTCTTTTATTGTTTTTATTTAAGTATTAACTGCATGAAATAATAAACTACCTTTCGGTATATAGTTTTTTTATACTTAGAACGGTCATTAAGGCAGCGAACCGGTTGTTAAATTATTTGAATCCCACATGGTTGGCGGTAATTGATTTCTCCATTATTTTATAAAGAGTTTATAAAGGTATGACTGATATCTTTATTTATTATTTATATATATATTATATTTATTATATATTATCTATATATTTATTATATATTATCTATATATATATTACTATTATATATTATTTATTATTTATTTTTTATTTATTTATTATTATTTTATTATTATTATTATTATTATTATTATTATTATTATCGGTTTTTTTAATTTAATTTTTTTATTTATTTATTTTATTTTTTTATTTATATATTTTTAAAATTTTTATTTATTTATTTATTTATTTTTTTTTTTATTTATTTTTTTTATTTATTTATTTTTTATTATTATTTTTATTATTTTATTTTTTTAATTGGTTTCCGTTCAGGAAGCTCAGGCGACCCTGACGCAGACCTGCCAGAGAATAATGGGCAGCCTGGCTACCTCCTAGTGGTGTGTGCGGGCAACGTGGGGTTCTACCAGGGGCCCTGCGGCCAAATGCCAGGACACACAACAGAGCCCAACACAAAACTGCACATTCAACACACTACACTTTTTCTGGCATTTACAGTGTTCTGTATTTCTTCACAGTGTACATATGGCGCAGATGTGGGAAACCACAGGTGGCGCCCGACCCTAACACTATGCACACTATTATTATATATTATCTGCGTCTGCGCGAGTAGCACAGTGGTATCGTCACAGTCCTCCCCACACCGGGTGGAAAAGGCCTGGGTTCGAATCCCGTCGATGACGCGAGGAACTTTAATGGGCTTTTTTCACTCCGTGGCTGAGTTAGTTGGTCTCAGGCGTAGATAGCAAGGTTTTGCTCCCCAGTAACTGGGGTTTTTTTCGTCTAGCAAAACAGACAAATCAACCATAGAACATACGCAATTTACAGACACAAATACGGGTTAATGTATTTAATTACGGATAACTCTAAAATAATAATTTTAATAAAATTTTATTATATATTATCTATATATTTATTATGTAAGCCGTTTTCTTAACTACGTTAGTGTGAACGATAGGCTTAACCGATCGGGCTGGAATTGGTCTCAAATTTAAGGTATTTCTTCCTAAGTGTGCACAAAGTTGTTAAAATTTAAAAATTCCGAATAGTTTTGTTTTACGGAAGGGGGCCAGTTTTGTACTACAAACGAGAATAGTTCAACATTCACTTCACAGAGGGAGCCACGGGAAGATGCTAACTGTTAAAGAAACAGTTGTCTAAGCTGATAAGAGGCTTTTTTTTCTTATTAACAATTTGCACTTTAACTGATTAACAATTTGCATGTTCACACAATCGTGTCCTCTTTTCCGAAAAAAAAATAATAATAATAATAATAATAAAACTCTGCTACCAACTGTGAAATTCTCTACTAGCGTTGTCTACCTTAAAAGAAAGTACTAATCGTTAGTATTCCATCACAGCTCACTATATGTCCCCACATTGTGCATGCGAACTCATACACTCATTTCCATTCGTTACGTTTAATACGTTCAGAACTCATCATTTTATCGTTATCAACTTCGAGTTTATTTGTTTTTTGCTTTGAGGTTATTTAAGGTAAGTAATTTAAGGATTTAGAAGTATGTCACAGCAAAATGCTACTATGACTGACGGGTTGAACACACCTTGCATCAAAGTAGAAACACGCCTTGCATCAAAGTAGAAACACGCCTTTTCATGTTTCTGCAAATGTATTTAGGATCGTTTAGATAGACCGATCCTGAATACATTTACGCATATACAGTATATTGATACTAAATGGGTACTACATTTATTTAGGACAACTAGAGAAAAACTCTGCTATCAATAGCGAAACTGTAGCCATTGCGTACGCTAGGCCCAACCAATTTGGTCTCAAATTAAAGATATTTCTTCCTAGGTGTGCAGAAACATGGGAAAATATAAAAATTCCGAATTGTTTTATTTTATAGAAATAAGAAATGAGAAAGGATTCGATGTGTACTGGCTTGCCTTGCTCACGACCAAACACGCACTACATTTCTTTAGGACAGCTAGAGGAAAATGCTACCAATTGTGAAATTCTCGCAAAGGGTACGCTAGTTATATGTATTAATATTTATTATTTTTATTTTTTATTTTTATTTTTTATTTTTAAACTTTCTAACTAATGTAGTATTTTATTTATTAAAACTATATTATTTTTGAACTCTAATTTATAGTCTCATATTAAACCCCTGGCCTTATAGCAGCAATTCGTATTGCATTAGTAAGTTCAGTCAAACCACCATTTGCAATAAAAAGATATTATACTCGTACATTATGTTAATTCGTAAATAACGAAACAAGTTCTAGAAAGCATTCATATAAAGGTGGGGAGGGATTAGTTATGAAACTCACTGCTTTATTTAAAGCTTTAACTAAAACGTTTTAGATTTCTGATGCAGTTTTTCATAGAATGAACATTCCATTAGATGCTATTTTTAATGCAAAGAATAGTAATAAAACTGGCTACAGAAGTGAAACAAGGGGTGGGGATAACAGGATATTGAGCTGCATATTAAGTGCTTATAAATCCATGTCGTGCTCAATTTTTTTATGTTTTATATTTTGTAGTAACATAAATATATTTCATTCGTTTTTACCTTCTCAAATCTCCTTTGAGGTTTACGTCTTTGAATAAGTAAAATTTTACGTCTCCTGAGATTTTCTTTCCTTTATTTGGGATAGACTCGTCTGAGTGACATCAACAAATTCAAGAAATATTTTAAAAGGTGGGTTTATAGTGATGAGGAATCAGTGCGGCTCAAATTCCATTTACGTGTCTTTGAAACCCGTGCGCATAGAAATAGGATCAGGGTATATCATATCACGAACTGGAAAAAGAAGAATCAACGAATTCTTCGTGGATTTTCCATCCATTTGGAAAGAATATAAATGGAGTGTAATACAAATAGACTATTTCGACAGGCAGTTTTAGCATTCAAACACAATATGTCGAATGTAATCTTTCATGTCTATCTGAAAAATGTTCTTATAGACAAGAGATGCACATTTGAAATGGAAGTTGTTCACCTCACACTTTGGTAAATAACGTGTTGCAATCAAGCAATTTGTTAAGACCAAAGCGCCAATAGAGGTCGCCGTGGTTACTAACACAATAATTGTATTTTGTTGCGCTTTCTCTCTCTCTCTCTCTCTCTCTCTCTCTCTCTCTCTCTCTCTCAAGCAGAGTCAGTGAGCGTATAGTGAAAAGGTATTTCGCGAAGAGATAACTGTTATGGAGCAAGCCTTCCGGACATGATAAGGATGGGATTTATCTCCGCTGCCGCTACATTTTGGCGGCTGTTTCCGCAGCGGTAAGTGAAGGGTAACCGGCATATACCTTTGGGAGGTCAGGAAGGAAGTAAGCTCAACAGCACGGACTCCGACAATGTTATGGGTCCCTGTTTACTTCGTTCTCATAGACCCTTGGAAACATAAATTTTATTTTTGTTCCAACTTTAATGCATAAAGTAAAAGAATGTTTAAGTTGTTAGCTGTGGTAGCATCGGGTTTCTTATGGGCAAGGCGAGAGAGAGAGAGCGGAGATTCGCCTCGCCCACTGCCCCTGGACATAAATACGAACTCACACGGTTGACTGAATCCTCATTTGTCAATGCGGAGAACGTAACTATGTTTCTGTCTTTAGATCTCACTCTGGATTCTCGTGGGTATCTCAGACAAATGACAAAACCATGTAGTGGTGTTCGCTGGGCAGACAAAGGCGGATTACAACAGAGCAGTGATTCGCTTACTGCTCTGCCACGCATAGGAGCATAATCAAATCTTTGGTGTACAGTGTTATGTATTTTCAGTTTCATTAAAGTCTGTAGCAATTTGCGTGGCCCTTCTCGCCCCTCTGTCTTCTTTATTTCAGATAAACGAAAGGATTAAGGACCCTGTTCTTGAAATGATTAATTATAGAAGTTGTCTTGCATCTTTTTGGCAAGAAATACCACTTACAGTGCTTTAGACTGAGAAAATAAATAAATGTTAACGGGAATGCCATGATCAATAATTTAAACTTTGTTAATCTTGGCAAATTAACTTGGCATTTAAAGTGTTGAATCCTGGTAGCCATATAATAGCAAAAGTCACAAGTAATATGGTAAACATGAATAGAAACAAACGTGACACAAGGAGAAAGTAGAACGCAGTTCAGTGAGAGTCAAACAAAGAGTATTTGTAATACAATACGTGCGATCTGCATCGAGTTGGAAGCAACCTCAACTGCAGGAAGGTGATATCATTTATTTTCAAGATAATTCCATCCCATCGCCGCAGGTTTTCAAGATAATTTTCAAACAATTTTCAAGATAATCCCATTCCATCGGCGGCCTACCCACCGATGAGTAAGCCAACAAACTTCGAAATTGTGCTGTAATTTTAGTATTAGTAATGGCAAATTATTCAAGAAAACAAGTTTATAAGGCATCTGAAAAAAAAAATTCTTACATTACTTACCCATTCCTTCCCAATTGTTTGTATAGTTTTTCTTTGAATTTATTCAAGATACCTACCTCTACAACATCAGATGAGAGTTTTTTTTCCAATAATCAACGACACTCTGGCTAATAGAAAACTTTCGCCCATCTTCCTGCAACCATCCTTCTTCAGTTTGAATTTATACCCCTTCATGTGTGTAGTCCGAGCAACAGGAAGGACTCCGTCAAGCGGAACAGTCACCGCAATAATCTGAAGAGCAGGAGTGGAGAATTGTTCTGCACGCACATACTAGTAAAAGTAGTGTAGGATGCTGAGCTTCGCCTATGCGTCCGCGCTGTACGTGGCCATAGGGTCAAAGACAGAGTTATGATATATTTTCAGTGTTCTTTTGGTGAGTCTCCATTCCTGTCTACAAATTTTCATAAAATCTACAGGCAAACCGTTTAGTTTTCCTTCAGGATTACTGACATGAGCATCAAAATTTAGATGATTACCCATAATAAGTCCAAGATGCTTGATTTCTACAAACATAGGAATTTGGGTTTCATCCATTTATTTTTGTTTTTGAAGGTCTGGCTTAATCTAATTTCCCTTTAAAAAGCGCCATTTTTGTTTTTTTATATTAAATTTGGAGTTTTTTTTTTTTTTTTTTTTAAACTGTCCAGTTGGTATGATACGTATCTGGTTAGATCAGATACGTATCACGATTTCGGTCTGCTTTTCAATGGCGGATCGAGCCTCGGCAGAGAAAATAAAGGTGAGGTCATCGGAAGATGTAATGATGAATGGTAAGGAATTGTTGTAAGAGCCATGTATTGAACATTTCTTTTTGACTGTGACTTGTACGAGGATCTCAGAGATCAACTTCGGAGAGACATTCTGAACTTCTCGCCAAACCATGTGGATCAACTAATTCTCTTCCCTGCAGGCCTTTGCATCTGGCATTTTTACCCGGTGAAAAACCATGCATTCCAATGCCAACCTAAACCAGGCAAACGATTCTACAGCCAAGCGGCCAGAACAGAACAACACACACATAATACACACAAACCTACGTCACACACATATCTAGCCCATTTGTAGTTATACTATTCTTCACCAGTGTTGCCAACTCTTAATAATATTTCCCGCTAGCCGCATACTCAAAATCCGCTATTTTTAACACTTAACCCGCCAAATTTTTTAAATTTTCATTTGTTTGTACTTTGTAGTGAATAAAAACAAACAAACGAATAGTATATATAAATAGTTATTTATTTTCTGTTTTTAATATAAAATCAATATATAAAAATCTAAATTAATTTCGAAATTCAATATCTCCTCATCATATGCTTCTTGTGTACCTATTTTGCGAAGCACTTCTTCAGGTAAAACAATTTTTACAACACTTTTGAGCCCGTATCGTACTGATAAGATTGCATTAACCATGCCAACACTCATTCTGTTGCGTGTTTTGTTTTTTACTAGATTTAAGTTGCTGAATATTCTTTCCACATCTGCATTGGATAATGGCAAAATTAAAATACCCAATGCAAATTGGCTAATTTCTTTAAATGGATTTTCATCGCTTGCATCTGGATATTTCTAAACTTCTGACCAAAACTTCATTGTATTGTTGATGTTTTCCCATTTAACAAGATTAATGTTTATATACTGTTGCTCATTTTTTTCAATTTGATTCAAAAGATTTGTCTACTCTTTGTACTTCAGATAAGATAGGTTTTAAAAATAAAATATACGCTAAATTACTTTCATCTTTGAACATTGAATAAAGAAGTTGTGCAGTATAACGTTTGTCAGTCAAAGGAGTTATTTCAAAATGGGCTTTTACTCGGCTACGGAGACCCTATTTCAATATACTCTTCTAAAATTCTTGTTATAGCAACTTCAATGGATAATCACCTTGTTTGACACGAATGAACTGTCTTTTTCGGATCTGCACCATCGTTTATGGCACTGTATAAATATTTGAATTGATTTTGTCAGCTAGTGGATTTACTTAACCAATTATAAGTTTCAGCGATCATGAATTCTAGACTTCTAGGGAATGTTTCGCGGGTTGCATGAGATACTGCTAATTGCAAAGAATGACATACGCATTTAATTAATATCAATTTCGGTACATCGGACTTCAAATGTGTATAAACGCTGTTATTAACTCCAATCATAACGCTAGCATTATCTGTCCCAATGCCCACAAATTATTTAAATTCTGGTTTAAATCGTTTCAGCTAATTCATCATATTATTTTTGGTATATTGTAATTATGGAAGGTAGATTAAATGATACTGAAAACAGACTGGCTCTGATGCCGTAGCCTAGTGGTCAGGCGCGCGGGTGCATAAGTACACGTGCCTTGAGTGACCGGGGTTCAAGCCCGTGACTACTGAATACGGTACTGTTTCTTGTATTCTGTGTATTTTGTAAACTCCTCTGACCGTTTGGTCGTCCCGGAGTATAAACAGAAAATTTATTTAAAGGAAGTTTAAAATTTTCCAGCGTTATTTTAATTGAATTTGAAATATTTTCAGCGTTACATTGATCTAATTCTACAAGAGCTAAGAATGTAGAAACTCTCTTATCGAATTGCTCATCATAATACACAATTGCAATACCTAATAGTTTTGTTACACTAATATCGTTTGATTCATCTAGTAACAAACTATAATTTGAAAAGCCATTGAGCACTGACTATAATAAATCTTTCTGAAAGTGGGGGTGTAGGATATATTTTATAACGCCGTTGCATTTTGTTCGATGAATTTTTAAAGTTTTGGCTGTTTGATCTTGGAATGCATTCTTACATAATTCACCAAGGTGGTCTATTGCCAGTATTGACGAGTGAGCACAACAAACAAACTTAACTTTGCTTCAGCTGTTTGTAAATTCTTGGTGGGAAAATTTAATTTAGATTGGTTGCCTGATCTATTAGGTGAAAATGGTTCTTCTACTGACTTAATATGTTTGAAAGTTTTTAAATGACTTTTAATGTTATGTCGGTAATTGGGATCGCATTTCTTGGAAGCCAATCAAATACGACGAATAAAAATTATTCAATGCCATTTCTTCGCGGTTTCAAAAAAGGCGTCATTAGAATTTTTCCCCACATTTTTAGATTTGATTCAACAATTAAAGCTATGACCCAACGGTCAGGTCGTTTGACCGCGGGCGTAACTACGTAAAATTGTTGGGGTTCTCCTCAGGGAAATTCCAGAATAATATAAAACCGATTCTTCGCTTTATAAAAAAAAAAACAACAAAAAAACTATGAAATATGATATCCCTACTATGTTTACGATGTATATCGATAAAACATTTCAATTATGAAATATTTTTATTGTTAATTAAATAATTACTTGAACAATTAATTTAATATTTGTTAAATAAATATTTCTTAATTTAAATGTTACATTGCCAAAATATATAAAATGCTAAACATTTATACTCTTCCCGCTAAAAAATCCGCTATCCGCTATTTCATATTTTAATCCGCTAAACCTGAAGCAATTCCGCTAAATCTAGCGGGAAAACCGCTAAAATGGCAACACTGTTCTTCACAGAGATACGAGGCGGAGTTGAACAAACGTTCTAGGCGCCCCCCTTTACATATACACATGTCCATATTGAACATTGTGTTCCATATCAGTTATTCCAGGATGGATCCCTGGAGCCCCTAGTGGCACCTCAAGAGACCTGCATTTCAAGGAGCTCACTCACCAGAGGGAGTCAAAAGCAACCTCTAAGTCAATAAATACAGTAAGCTCATATTTTGGTTATAAGATTCATATTCCTCGATGATAAGAAATGCGTTTCTTAAAGCGTATTGGGTATGTTAAAGCTTTGTCTCTATTTCAATTTCTTCCTAAAAACATTAACTGTATAAAACCAAAATATTTATTTCGATCCCTGAAAAGGATTGAATTTGATCCTGTCTCGACGGGAGGAATGTTCATTGGCTTTTTGCACAACTTTTGTCCAGTCAGTCAGTCTCGAGAAAGGGTTGCATGATTTTATCTTCAGGAAACTCAGTTTTTTTTTCCTTGCAAACAAAAAAATCGAATAAAGAATGCAATTGCAGACACATAAGGCACTGACACCGCATAGCCTCAGTTTCTTTGGCATTTAACCTAAACCTACATACTTGCCTCTGGACTTGCCCTCGTTGATAGCACAGTTAGTATAACCACCGTCCTCCCCACACTAGTTGGAAAAGACCTGAATTCGAATCCTGCAATAACGCGAGGAATTTTATGGGTCTTTTTCACAACGTGGCTGAGTTATTCGGTCTCAGGCGAGGTTAGCATGAGTTTTCTCCCGGGAACTCCGTTTTCCTTCCAGAAGACAGTGAAGCGACCACAGAACACTTGCAATTTACAGACTTTATATATGGTGGAATAAGGCCAAGTTGTTGATGCGCTTAAAACCCAACAACAATCAACCAACTAACCAACCTCTGGGCTTCCATTTCTTCAGCACATTTCCAGTTTTCGACTTTAGAATGTTAAATTCCTGAAGAACACTGCGCACAGGCATTTCCCTCGGAAACTCACTTTGTCAGCATTTTCCGTAATTATACGTATGCGTTCTAAATTATAAGATTCATATTCTGCTCGATGATAAGCAATGCAGTTCATAAAAGGTATTGGCAAGTGAGCTAGAGTCAATTTCTGCTCACTTTTATCCAATACATTTACATATTTCGTAGTACACAATTGCTGCACTCAGAAGGCGGGACCCATGTCAGGCATTCCTCTCTATCCTAATCATCCTGGGTCTGCTCCAATTGCAGAAGTACATGTCTTCTTCGGAAAACTTTTAAGGAATAGGACTGAAACACCAAAAAGTTTCCTGCGTTGCAATAAGGCATGCCTCACATTCTGGTATCAATGACTGAAGATTAGGATATAACTCACTAATTTTTCCCTCAGATCTTGATATTCATGTGTCACTAAGTGTTTTATATCCGGTCAGTTGTGCGGGAGATCATCTTATCTGTTCTTATGGCACGGTCCTAGTAAAACTTGTGAGTCGTCATCATCATCATCATCATCAGCAGCAGCAGCCATTTTCAGTCCACTGCAGGATGAAGGCCTCTCCAGCAACTTTCCAGTTCCTTCTGTTTTCTGCAATGGCCATCCATTTACTACCCACGAACTGATGAATTTCATCTGTCGATCTCCGCTGTGGTATTCCAGGTTTTCTTCCAGCTCCTCTTGGGTACGATTCTGTTATTTTCTTATTCGATCTGTCATCATGTCTTCGAGCTATGCGTCCTGCCCAAGACCATTTTAGTTCTTTAATTTGATAAGAACGTATGTCCTTTATTTGAATTTGTTTCCTAATCTATGTGTTTCTCTTCTAATCTAACAGTCTAATTCCCAATATAATTCGTTCCATTCTGCACTGTGTAGTTGTCAGCTTCTCTTCCATTCTTCTGGTGAGTGCCCAAGTTTCACTTCCATAAGTCATTGTGGGGAGTATATATTGGTTCATTATTTTACGTTTCAGACAAATTGGGACATTGCTCCTCAGTATGTGATTATATTTCCTGAATGCTATCCATCCGAAATTTATCCTTCTCTTGAATTCCAGAAATTTATTATTATTACAACTAATGACTAGTCCCAGATATTACTGCTGCTTCAATGATTATATCCCTTTCTGTGGCATACTTGTTCATCATTACTTTTGTTTTAGCCATATTCATCTTTAGTCCGAAATCCTTACTAACTCTGCATAACTGATTAAGATTTTCCTCTAATTCTTTGGGATCATAGCTTATGATCACAATGTCATCTGTAAATCGTAGATGGTTTAGGTACTCTCCATTCACATTGACTCCTTTCTGCGACCAGTCTAATCTTCGGAAAGCTTCCTCAAGGGGCAGTAGTAAACAGCTTTGGAGTTATTGTGTCTCCTTGTCGAACTCCTTTCTCAATTTTAAATTTGCTATTGTCTTTGTCTATTCGAATAAAGGAGGTAGCGTTCTCATATATTTTCTTCGAAATCATAAGATATGGGGTATCTATATCTTGTCGTTCCAGTGCCCGAAACATTGCCTTTTGCTGTATGGAGTCAAATGCCTTTTCATAATCCACAAATGCCAGGCATAATGGTGTTTTATATTCATTTGCTTTCTCCATTAGCTGTGATATTAGGTGAAGGTGATCCATAGTTGAGAATCCTGTCTTAAAGCCAGCTTTCTCTTTCGGTTGATTCTCATCAAGTATTCTTTCTAATCTATTAGTAATGACCCTTGTGAACAACTTGTAAATGTGGGACAACAAGCTAATTGGTCTATAATTTCCAATTTCTGATTTATCTCCTTTCTTATGCAGCAAAACTATGATTGCATTATTCCACTCCTTGGGCGTCATGCCTTTTCTAATGCATTTTGTGAAGAGTCTTGCCGGTTTCTGTGTCGTCTCTTCCTCCCAATTTTAACAACTGTAAATAAATAAATAAATTTTCCGAGACCACCAGAGGTGGTCAGAGGAGTTCACAAGATAGATAGAATATAAGAAACAGCACCGTATTCAGCAGTCACGGACTTGAACCCTGGTACAATAACTTCATCTTCCCCGGGGATTTCTGATTCTTCATTTTCTTCAACGCACGTTCTACCTCATCAGGAAGGATATCGGGTATGTCGTACGTGTTGCTAATTTGCGACCCATCTTCCCCACTGCTGGCATCATTCCCCCGCTCCTTGTATAATTCACTATAGTAGTCTTCTGCTATTTGAATTATGCCTTCTCTGCTATTTGAATTATGCCTTCTCTGCTATTTATAAGTACACCATCGCTATTCTTCAGTTTCAGCATCATTTGTCTTTCTGTATTACTGCTCGTGGCTGCTGATTTAAATCCTTTGTTTTCCCTTAATGCTTGTTCTACTTTTATTGTGTTAAACCTTCTTATGTCCTCTCTGAGTCTCTTTCTAATGGCTTTGCATAACTCAGTATACTCAATTTTATCCTTTTCAGTGTTTATCTTGCTCTTTATTTGTCATCTTCGGTTCATCATGACAAGTGTTTCTTGACTAATCTTTTCTTATTTGGATTTCTTTTTACCTATATGTTTCTCGTGCTTTATCACTTTCAGAAAGTTGTAGTGTTCCTCGTCGATATCTTGGTCCAGAACAGTCTGCAGAAGCTCAAACTTGTTCTTAAGTTCCAGTACATACTGCTTTTTCTCCTCTTCTGTTAACTCAAAGACCTTTATATTATTTACTCGAGTCAGTTTTTTTTTCTTTTCTTACATCTATATCAAGTGTGCATCTTACCATTCTGTGATCGCTTCCAATGTTTACCTTGTTCAGAACGGTAACATCATTCACGATATATCTTCTGTTAGTGAGGATGAAGTCGATTTCATTAGTTGTTCATCCATTTGGGCTCTTCCACGTCCACTTTCTGTTCACCCTTTTCTTGAAAAAGGTGTTCATTACTGACATTCCTCGAGATTCTGCAAATTCCATAAGTCTTTCACCTCTTTCATTTCTTTCACCAATTCCAAAATTTCCTATAGTTCCCCTTTCTGCGCTGTTTTGTCTTTTTCCAACCTTAGCATTGAAGTCCCCCATAATAATAGTGTAGTGGGTTTTCTGCTAGAAGACTCTCAATTTCGGTGTACATTTCTTCAACTTCTTCATCATCATGGCTCGACATTGGTGCATAAATCATTATAAACTTTAGCTTGTACCTCTTAGAAATCCTGAGTAGTAGTCTTGACACCCTTGGTAATGTACTTTTGAATTCCAAAATGTTGTTTTTTATATCTTTATGGACCAGAAAGCCAATTCCACTTTCGCTCCTTTCACTGTTTCCATTGGATTTCCACTTGATAAATTTATAAGCGATTAATTTCTTCTTCTTGTTTCATCCAAACCGATGATATTCCAATTCACATTTTCTAATTCCTTTTCCAGCTCTAATATCCTGTCTTCACCGATGAGCGATCTTACGTTGTAACAGGCAAGATCAGTTTCCGTGCATGGCAGCCTGGTCATACCCAGAGATTCTTAGCACCCTCTGCTTCCACTCTGATCCTCTCGCTGCCGTAAGCGGGGGAGTGAAAACCGCTGCGGACTGAGGGCCGTTTGTTTCGTCGTGCTGTCATGTGCTGGAGGGTTTGGTCTTTTCCTCTTCACATTGACCAGGCGTCTTGAAGAGAACCACTCTACACGTTCGTTGCCACCTGAGTGACGTAACAGGGCTTACCATCAGTAAGTGTGCATGAGTGGATTTTAGGGAGGCAGGCCAATCGGAGTTCTCCGAAATCTTCTGAAATAGAAAGATATTAGATGCATCAGTGTTTTAGACGGAGTGTCTGATAACACACAGAATGCCTGTTGCCCTCTCAGCCCCTTGTGAGTAGGGGGTCTTTAATACAGCCTGAGGTTCGTACTTTCTTTTACCAATTGGTATTTCTTCGCTAACTTCCGATGTATTATCGTTGGGACATGGTCGTTTCTATGAGTGTACTGCGTCTCGGTGATCATCCTAGTTCTCGTGGTGATGTGCTGGATCGTTTCTGGGGTCCAGGCGGCATCGTTGACATACGTCGTCTGTCACTTCAGAATCCTTGGCAATATATTTTGTCCAATTCCTAGTGTTCCCAGGTAATCAGCACTTCAGTTGAAGCGTCGATTACCTGGTCTTGTATATTATTATTATTACTGAATGATAATAACAATAATATTTCTCTTTTATTTTGCTTATATTAGGTGCAACTGTCATTTTAGGGTCACTTGTGAATTCCCTCATCCACACGTGTATGGATGTAAATAGACACGTGTAAATGAGATGTAGATTGGCCGAGGCACAGATAACAAGGATTTCCACCCCGGGAGAAACTCTTATTATTCACGCCTCAGCCAATTAACTCAGTCACGGAGTGAAAAAATCCATAAAAGTTCCTTGCGTTATTGATGGGATTCGAATCGGAGCCTTTTCTATCCGGTGCAGGTAGGAAAAACAAAAAAAATGCAATAATTTATATTATTATACTGTTAAATTATAAATATACTTTACAAAAAGTACTTATGTGTTATTACATATTTTATTTTATTTTGAATGTGATCCTTTCGCTTTATCAAACACATCGCGATCCACTCAGATTTTTCGGCGCCCCACCGGTGGGTCGCGATTCACAGGCTGAGAAACGCTGTTATTTTTATTATAGTAGGGTTTTAGGTGTATGAGCTACTCAGGCCATATTGCTCCGTGTATATTGTCTGTAAATTGAGTGTTCTGGGGTCGATTTTCTGTTTGTTGGATAAAAAACCTTAATTTTCGGGGTAAAAAAAACCATGCTACCCTCGCCTGAGACCGGCTAACTTGGCCACGTTGTGAAAAAAGCCCACAAAAATTTCTAACGTCATCGACGTTACTGGAACTAGGTCTTTTCCACTCAGTGTGGAGAGAACAGCGATTCTACCAAATGAGCTACCCAGGAGGGCGAGAAATGCTGATCTTTAAGCATATAGGGAATTTAGCGCATATTTCAGTTCGGTTGACTTATAGTGATTTCAAAATTTTTATATCCAACGTTCACATTTGCTTTTGATATCCTGAAAAATGTACCACACGGAATCCATTATTTCTTCATCTGTTAGCTCAGCAACTTATAATAGTCTAATACAACTTACCAAAGGAAAACAAATATATAGAGTAAAAAATTTAGTTTGGAAACAACAAATAAGTTGTACGTTTTATTAATGCCGGTGCATGATATTATTCTCTGTAATACAAAAAAAAAAAAATGTACTCCAGAGAAATATTCATCACGTGAAGTTTTCAGAGATGTTATTTACATAACATTATGTTGCTATTGATCCAACAGATCTACAATGCTCTCATCTTTTTATTTGCTTGTTTGTGTTGCGTTGGATAGGCTGGCTGTCAAATTATGAGCGAGATTTGAATGTACAGTTGATAGAGAGAGAGAGAGAGAGAGAGAGAGAGAGAGAGAGAGATTTACAGTTTTAGCCTGATATGCTCTACTTACTCTTAGAATTATAATGAAAGTTTGAGATAATATATTAATGAGAATCAGAGGAAAAAGCTATAACATTTTGATTTTGAAATACATGTCATGATTAGTTTCTTGTGCATATTTTGATCGACTTTCCAGCAAAATAGTGGCTGGAATTCTTCAAGGAAATTTTCTCCTCACTACTCAGTTAGCTAGTCTTAAACAATAATAGGTATTTTCCTTTGGTTTTATCCTCATGACACACATATTAAACATATAGAAATAGGGCATAGCTATTTCCTCAAGCAGCGGAGTATCATGCGGCGTAGTACTTTATGAGTAACTGAATGAGGTTCAGTTACTTTATGAGTTACCCATAAGTAACTCATAAATAAGTAACTTACTTAATATGCTGTTGTAGTGGTAGGATTTTAGGAGCATTGGCGACCAAGGCCGTATTTCTCCGTGTATATTGTCTGTAAATTGCGTATGTTCTCAGGTCGATTTTCTGTTTGCTAGACGAAAAACCTGAGCTTCGGAATTAAAAAACTATGATGCCCTCACCTGAGACCGACTAACTCAGCCACGTTGTGAAAATGACCCATAAGAGTTCTTCACATCAAAGACAAGAATCGAACTCAGGTCTTTTCCACCCGGTGTGGGGAGGACGGCAATCCTACCAACTGCGCTACCCACGAGCACACTTAATAAGTAACTGAATGAGTTTTTAATGAGTAGCTGTGACAGTTGTCATTTTTTTGCGTATCAATTTACTGTATGTTCATATTCTAATCTGTTATTATTATAAACTTTTTCTCCTTTATGGGATTTTTTTCGGCCTCGTGACGGCTACTGGTACCAAGTGCATGGGGTGGTTCGTTGCGCCCGGTTACGATTATTATTATTACTGTTCGTTGAGAAACTCCCTTACCATCCTACTAGTGTTTAGGATCGTGGCTTTCTGGAGTTCCTCGTAGGTGTTCTCTCCGAGGTCTATTGCTGCTAGGTTCTTATGGAGGCTCTTGGGTACCATGCCGGTGGTTAACACGGTGATCGGGAGGGTCATTACTTGTTCCACAATGCCATATTTCTTTCACTTCCTGTTTTAGGTATGTGTACTTCCTGATTTTTTCCTCGTATGTTCTGTGAAGGTTGCTGGTGTTGGGCACCGATATGTCGATCAGGTATGTAGCTATATCCTTCTTGTCGGTGAGGGATGTCTAGTCTGTTGTGCGGGATCGTCATGTTGTGCGGGATCCGTTGCTATGACATGCTCCCAGTGTAATCTGTGAGTAGGGGTCTCTTGTACTGCCTGAGGCTCGAACTTGTAATATGGTAAACTTTCTTTGATCAGCTGATATTTTTGCTCTAGCTTCTGATGTATTATCCTAGCCACCTGGTCGTTTCTGTTAGTGTACTCTGTCTGCGTGATCAACCTACATCCTGCGATGATGTGTTGGATTGTTTATTGTGCTCGGTGGTATCGTCGACATGTGTTCTCTGTTACTCCTCGGCTCTTAGCGATGTATTTCCTGTAGCTCCTGGTGTTTATTACATTATTATTATTATTATTATTATTATTATTTCTCCCTAATTGGGGGTTCCACCTCGTGAGGGGTATTGCTACCAAGTACACAGGGTGGTTGTTGTTATGTGGTGCTACTGTTGGTCGAGGAACTCTCTGATTATCCTACAGGTGTTCAGGATTGCGACTTTCTGGAGTTCCTTGTAGGTGTTCTCTGTGAGACCTATTGCTGCTAAGCTGTTATGTAGGGTCTTTAGCACCATACCTGTGGTTGAATGATGATCGGGATGATCATTACTTGTTGCATATATCCCATCTCTTTGATCTCCTGTCTTAGGTTCGTGTACGTCCTGATTTTTTCCCCATGGGTTTTCTGCAGGTTTCCAGCGTTGAGTACCGTTAAATCAATCAGATAGGTAGCCTTTTCCTTCTTGTCCACAAGGGTTATATCCGGTCTGTTGTGCGGGATTGTCCTATCCGTTATTATGGCGCGGTCCCAGTACAGCTTGTGGGTTGGCACCTCTAGTACTGCCTGGGGTTCGTAATTGTAGTACGGTACTTTCTTCGATCAACTGATATTTTCGTGCTAGCTTCTGATGTATTATATTGGCTACCTGGTCAGTTTATGAGTGTACTCAGTTTGGGTGATCACCTTGCACCCCGCGGCGATGTGTTGGATCGTTTCTGAGGCTCCTTTCCAGGTTGGATCGTTTCTTTTCCATCTAACCGGGATGGAAAAGGCCCCGGTTCGAATCCCGTCAATGAGGAGAGAAACATTTATGATTTTTTTCCACTCCGTGGCTCAGTTAGTCGGTTTCAGGCATAGAGAGAAAGTGCCCCCCCCCGCCATTGAAAAACTGCGGTTTTTCGTCCAGCAAAGCAGGCAAGTCGATCAGAGAACACGAGAAATTTACAGACACAGTACGCATGGTTAGTTGAATTAAAATTTCGGATGGCCCTATGTAATAGTTTAGCACCTAGTATACATTTCTTTATAATTTAGTTATAAAATATTTTTAAATATGTATTCTAATGTTAACCCATGGCCGTTTTTTATTTATTGTATTAAGAGATTCCTGCCAAAATTTGGCAATCGCTGTTCAATCTACACATAATTTAGATAATTAAAATATACTCCCTTCTCTGTTTTGCTGAATTGCAGGGTGAGAAGACTCTATAAAACGACACATTAAACATATAGAAGACAGTTCCAAGTCCAGGTTATAAATAACAAGTCCAAGTCTAGGACATAAATAACTGTCAGCCCATTTAAGTCCACAGCATCATAAGTTAAGATGGCTGCAGCAAGCCATATCAACTCACAAATCAGATAACGGTGAATAAGGAAATCTTCACGAAACCAAGAAGTTCTTCATGAATCTACAACTCGGAGTCTGTAGGAACCAGGTACTCCGCTGAGACAAGCCTGCACCACAAATGCTGCTTAGGACAGAAATGCCAGTACAAGGAGACGGAACTCTGCAGTATCACGAACAGCACAAGGAGCTGCCCGTGACAATCACAACAATGCTAACAGCACCATGAACTGCTAAGGGAAATGAGAGGAAACAGAAGACATCTATTATGTGAATGAGGAAGTGGGAGTGTACATCCACCCAGATTCAGGAACAGAATATCACATTCTTACTCACTCCCACAGAAACGAATTCATTCATTCTGTTCCGTCACACACAAAGAAAAAAAGAAATCAAATTATTATACACTATTAGGGCCACCCGTAATTTCTTACATCTACCCATTTATGTAATGTGTCTGTAAATTGCGTGTGTTCCATGGTCGAATTGTCTGTTTTGCTGGACGAAAAACTCCAGTTTCTGGGGGAGGAAACCTTGCTATCTACGCCTGAGGCCGACTAATTCAGCCAATGAAAAAAGCCCATTAAAGTTCCTCGCGTCATCGACGGGATTCGAACCCGGGCCTTTTCCACCCGGTGTAGGGAGGACTGTGATGATACCATTGCTACCCGCGCAGACTTTTCCGTCACACAGCACAATCCTTCATATTGTGTGGAGGGGATGGGAAAATTTTATTATTTGATTTTTTTCTTTTGATTTTGAACTCTACTGTGGTCTCAAACCCCACAAAACGCTAATCTGACTGCAATTCACAGAAAATTCTAGATTCTAAGGTGTGTAAAGCGGGTGTTAGCAGAACATTAAAGACACATTTTTTTAATAAATTTACAAACCTTTAATGAACATTATATATACATATATATATATATATATATATTTTTTTTTTTTTTTTTTTTTTATGAAAACCCCAAACACGAAAGGTATCAAAACCTATAGTACTTAGTAAGGGGATGCGGAAACTTTGCTCTAGAGACTAAACATGGGTGAAAACTACATATATACATGCATACCAATTTCCATATATTTGAACCATACTACAGTACAATACACTACCTCTCCGCCATAACTATTCTCAATTTACAAATAAATAACATCAGATTGAATCAGTTGTATTTTACTTAATATGAATCCTTGAATGATTTCTCCATCATTCTGGGCCATTACCAATTTTTATCACTATCATCAGTAAAACTCATTTCAACTCTTATTATTTTGTTAAATCTCTTATCTTTTAACCCATGAAATTTATTACAACTGGTATCCTCTTACATCAGTAATATTTACTACAAATCATTCATTCTACCTTAATTACTCTCTAGTTATCATCTTAGTCATCCCTCTTTACTAACGAGGTTTCTTTATTAATAAAATTTCTTTCTCTTTACACCTCATCTGGTATGTTATCTTGTGTTGGCACCTGGCCTAATTTAATGATAGAGGTTAACATAGCCTTACAGTACTACCCCTGCAAATATAATTGCTTTACTAATTCCTTTATACTGATACTTTCTTTTTATTACCTCTGTACCACCATTACATTATTTTATAATCATTAACATTCATAACAAATTATCTCAACCTTAGTAATTAACTTGATTAATACAACACGAACGTTCCTTTTTTAAAAGGACTATCACTCAGTTCCTTACAGAGCTGGGTTGAGTCCTTGAGTTCACGATTCAAGAAAAAAAAAAAAAAAAAAAACAGGAACAGACTTACGTTCCGGAATGACCGCTACTTCCAATTTTCTTGCGTTTAGGCTTCCTTCGTGGCAGACAGGCTTTCTTCCGTTTCTTGGGCACTCTCATTTCCTTAGTGGCGGAAAGGCTTTCTCTATTTCTTGGGCACACTGCCTTCCGATGCCGGACCAGAATTTCTTTCTCTTCTTGGCTCACTTATCTGTACAGCTGGCTATTATCACTGCCTTCCGATGCCGGACCAGGCTTTCTTTCTTGCACGTTTACCTTAAGCTTGCACTTTAACACTGCCTTCACTGCCTATCACTGCCCTCCCATGCCAGACCAGGCTTTCTTTCTCTTCTTGGCTCACTTATCTTTCAACTTAACCACCGCCTTCACGGCCTATCTCTGCCCTCCGATACCGGACCAGGCTTTCTTTCTCTCATGTTTTTTTTTTTCCTATTTCTTCTTCATCTTGCTACCGCTAGATGTGAACTCCGACCATCAAAAAATCTACTTCTACTTCAACCCACAAACACGACTTTCTCCCCTTGACCACAGAGAAGTCAGATATGGAATGGACACTTGCTCAAATTACACCCCCTCCCCGAACCTTACTCTTTCCATCAAGTTTGGAACGCCTCCCACAAGGACTGCAACCAATTCCCATACTGTTTATTTTTTTCATTCCGTCCTATTTGGTAAAACAACTCACCCCAGCTGTCTCCCTAGCGCACAAACCAACCCTTCTCTAGAAATTTCTTATTTTTTTTAACAGGCAGTATGGCCCTTTCATGTCTGCTGGTAACCTCCAAAACACTCATTTTCGTGTTCACACTTTCTCTCTAAATATGGCCAACTTATCCAACATTCAGTCACCCTGACGCCGTTTTATTTTGACGCGAACACTGGACGTCCACTCATTTCCTGTTTACTTTCTAACGGTCGCTTAGATCAAAAGAGACGCTTCGTAATCCAGTTTCATGGTCCTATTGTTCTTGCCCTCAGCAACCCTTTCGCGCCTGTTCCCAAATGGCACCTAGTCCTACCTAGTCTACCTAGTCCTGCTGTCCTTGTTTGCTCTCTTATATTACTCGAAATTTCTTGTTTAACTTTAGCTGCTATTTTAATTCACACGTCTAAAACTTTCCCATCCCCAAATCCAGTGTTTCTTCCAACTCTAATCTTATTAACATTAAAACTAAATATCCAATCTTATTACTTACTATCTTTAACTTAATACACGGGAATTAATGCTAATTCTCACTTTCCTTCGCCTTTCCTGGATTTATTTTAGCAAAACAAATATTTCTACTTTAATTTGTAAGATCTACATCTTACAATATGAATACCATGAGTTGTGCTTTGTAACTATAATGCTGCACATATCGTCTATTCCTGCATCCGCAACTATGTTCCAAAAGCATTTCAAGATCCTCACCTCCAGTTCACAGTCCAGCCTGATGTGTCTCACATTCCATCACGAAGGACTCATAATTTTCCCAATTAGACCTGCTTCTGCCAGAAGAGATAAGAATTTGAATAAGACTCACCATATTAACCCCTGGCAATAGTGACATAGTGAAGCAGTGTTTGGTGTCAAAAGGCACCAGGTCTTCCCCAACTTCGCGTTTGTTTCTCAGTGAAGCATACAGAGCTCTGCAAAGGGCTAGAATGTGTGAAAAGTCATGTTTGTTTCTGTGTGTGGTGTAGGGTTATGTTGTTCTCTGGCCGTTTAGCCGCAACGTCCTTGCTGGGACCACACGTTCCTCCTTCACTACCATCCTCGTGGGTAGCACAGTTGGTAGAATCTCCATCTTGCCCACATCGGTGGAAAAGACCTGAGTTCGAGTCCCGTCGCTGACATGAGGAATTTTTATGGGGATTTTTCACAACGTGGCTGGGTTAGTCGGTCTCAGGCGAAGATAGCATGTTTTTTTTTCTTCCACAAACTCGGGTTTTTCATCCAGCAAAAATAAAATCAACCTCAGAACACACGCAATTTACAGATAATATACACGGAGCAATATGACCTTAGTCGCTTATGATCCTAAAACCCAAACACAACAACAACAACCGTCACTACCACTTGGAGGGAGGCCAGGTAGTACAAAGGGCTATTAATATTATGTTTAGGCCACCGAATAATTAAATTCATCTGCCGTGCTGTGTGTGTGTGTGTGTGTCTTATATCTGGTAATTGCGTGTGTTCTATGGTCGATTTGTCTGTTTTGCTGGACGAAAAATCTCAGTTTCTGGGGGGGGAAAACCTTGCTATCTACGATAGCAAGGTTTTTCCCTGAGACTGACAACTCAGCCACGGAATGAAAAAAAGCCCACTAGAGTTCCTCCCGTGATCGACGGATTCGAACCCCGGCCTTTTCCACCTGGTGTGGGGAAATAGAAAAATGCTGAGTACGCTGGCTGGACACAACATAAAGTCGCCTGAACTTCCTAAGTCGGCCCAAGAAAAAAAATCTTTGAAAGTGAGCCCGGGAAATATAGTATGAGAGGAGATTAAAGCTATGGAAATAGGATGGTGGCTGTAGGGGAGGAAGCCGCCATAGAGTTGGGCTGAAGCCGTGGAAGGATGAAGAGGGGTAGTAGGGCAGATTGAAACCATAGTAAAAAACAAAAATACATAGGGAACAGTTTGCCCCATCAGTAGTCAATTAGCTTCACGTGCGTGAAAGCACTATCAAATGCACTGTAAGTGCATTCCCATCACAGGTGCGATGTCAGTATGTCAGCTAGGTTTGGGCACAATTTAGGGTTAGTTTAAATTCAGAGTGATTTGTCCAAGTCATTCAAGTATTTTCGGATATTGTCCGAGGATTAAGTGAAGCAGCAATGAACAGTTTCAAAAAGCTAGTCATTCAAGTTCTGTGAAGCTAGATATTGGTTTCCGTATGAAGGAGAGCTCTGCGTCGGGTGAAGGCATTCTTTGCGAATTGAGAGAAGGCATTCTAGACGTCTTGGTAGAGTATGAATTTATGTTGCGTCCCACGGGAAGGACACGCGCAATCGTAATCAGGTTAGCTCTGAGGTCATCTTAGTTAGGGCAATGGTACAATACGTGTTCCTAGTCCTCCTGAGATCCACAGGAGCATAGGAGCTATCTGAAATTCCCAAACTTGTGAGCTTGAATTTGAAAGATCCGTGATCTGTCAGAAGGTAGATAACATAGAGGCAGGCGAATACCAGGGAGGAGGTTTAGGATCAGTGATTGCTACATCTGGAAAAATTCGTTTGGTGGTAGCGTCTTTGGTGTTGTTATTATCCCAGCGTGACTGCCATAACTGAAAATGTTTGCTGGTGTTCCTCTTTTCCTCTCGTATATTATTAAAGACGTCCAAATTGTATCCTAAGATGGTAGAAGGGACAACTGTCCGAAGTCGATAAGTGAGGCCACAACTGATGACTTCCAAGTCCAGGGTAAAGTGCAAACGATAACCTGGAGAGCCGGTGTGCTACACGCCCTGTAGATTGTGAGTAACATGGCTCTTTGGATACTCTGCAGATTGTTGGAATTTCACGCCAGGGTTGCTCTGTGCCACCAAGCCTCAGCACCATAACACATTATGGGCAAGAAAATATCTTTATAAAGCAATATCAGTGTTTTCCCTTTGAAACCTTTCTCAGGGCGCGTAATGCGTTTGATTAGTGCAGTGTACTTCTCGATTTTATTGCTGAGGTGGTTGAGATGAACATGGAGGGCATTAACACCTGGCCAGACAGTGATAGTGTTTTTTGTCTGTCGGCACCGAAGATTTCCCCCAACTCTACGTTTTTACTCTGTATAGAATACAATACTCTGTATAAGGCCAGGATGTGTGTTAATGTGTGTTTTGTGAGGTATTACTTTGGATTGCGTTGTTCTTCTGGCCAGTTTGCCTGGGGACCTGTGGAAAGCCACCAGCACCCCACTTACCGTCACTGCCCCGGGGAGGCGGGCCAGGACACATTAAGAGAGAATAACTCGGGAGAGGCGAAACCTGGGGTACCCTAGGCCAGTTGCGCCTAGGACATGAGCTCAAGGTGGTCCAAAAGGAGTCCCACAGGGTAGCATATTTTCTGGCTTATTCTTCATAGCCATATTCATACCATTCATTGCTAGCAGATCGGACTTATTCTGCTATGCAGATCGGACTTATTCTGCTATGCAGATGATACACATTTGTTTATCTTTGATGTGCAAATAAATAAACAAATGTTTATCTTTGATGTGATAATCTTCTCACTGAAGCTAAACCAACCACACTTCCATTGATACAATAGCACACTTTAGTCCAGATAGTCTACCACCATATAACTCTGGAAGAGGTATTCTAAACAAAGCTATAGTTCCCGAGACATCAGACATCTTGACGCCTTCGCAATATAAAGATTAAGATGGAAAGCAAAGTTGCAGGGTCTCGTAAAACAGATCCTGCAACTTCGAACCAATACGTTTATAGGATTATCCATCCCTCAGTACTGTAAGATTCAGATCTGTGAATCAGCTTCTGCATGAACGCTTCGCAGCATTCAGTCAAACGAATATTGGTTGATCAGGTGCCTTTCAGACAAACGTAGCAGAAATGAAGCACATACTACCATTATTACGGCCTACATTTACACAACATTAAAATCAAACATTAAGAAAGAAAAACTACCACAATAAAAAGTATTACAGGCTACATTAGCTCTCTTCATTTCTGGAAAATTTGTCACTGGAGGATCCCACATCAAACCCTCAGAGCTTTTTACTTTTCTCCATAACAACTGCAACAGACATTATGTAGCTTCATCCCTACCAGCATGATACGGACAGTTCAGAACCTGGATGCAGATATCCATCGATTTATTTGTAATTAAAGTTACAGCAAGTGGTAATTCCAAGCATAACACTGCAAAGCGGAAAATGTGCCTAACCATGATCACTGTATGTTCAACTGAAAAGTGTCATTACTAGTGTGATTATTTTTTTCTAATATTTTGTATAATTTGTATTTCATTTTATAGTGATGTATCCTAATTTACTTTAATCATTCATTTTTGATTGTTTACCTCTCTAAATTATGAAACAGAATATTCCCATCTAGTCATTATTAGTAGATTGAAGATGTGCGACATTATTCATTTCGTCTATTTTCAGAGTATTGATTATGTCATGCTTTATTAATGATGTTAGTTATAAGTTATACCTTAAATGGTTTGCTAGTTTGATTTTAAAATGAAATATACGCTGGCAATCAAAAGGAAATAATCTATTAAAAGTCTGACGTAACATCTTCAACGAGTGAACATCATGACAAGTTCGTTAAAAACCTAACGTGATGCAATTAAATCACTTTTAAAGCTCGCTACGGCTCAGTTTCTCTTTTTTAAAGATAAGCAGCCTTTCAACCACTGGCTGATCGCTTTTAATAATGTCAGCACTTTGAAGATATCCTTATCTAATAAGGGGAAGTTCAGTCAAGTTGAACTGCGCAAAGCGCCAGCAACTACAGCGCTTCCTCAGATGAAAGTCTGCAGTTATCTGGAAGGCTGTCGTAGAAGACTTTCCCAGTGACCCAGTTTAACGTACTCTCGATGCTTCTCTAAGGCAAGTCAGTTGGGCGGGAGGATTTTCGCAAGTGGCAGTGACGATGGCTCAAGTTCCACGTGATTACTTGTCAGAGACATGCAGGATCCACTCACATAAGAAACGCCCCTTCTCGGAGTTAGTTGTCTTAAACGGTTCCGATACTGGGATCATTTGGTACAGCTGTTTTGAGAAGGGGTGAAAGTTATGCACGAGTACCATCTAATCATCGTCTGGAATTTCTGAAAGTATGATTATTTTTTGTTGTTTGTGTTGCTATGACTCGTTAATCGGAGTTTGGAATTGTTTATAAGTGAAGCGAGATCTTAAAGGTGCAAAAATATCCCTTTGCATGAGTTTCCTAACATCTTTTGTAATTGCCTTTTGTCTCTCACTACTTCATTATATAATTGGCAAACTAACTCCATATGAATTCCGTTAAATTCGCTATGGAATTTTATAACCTATTAAGTGTATTTTAATTTATTAATCCATGTGATAATTTATTCCGAAAAAAAAAAAAAAAAAAAAAACAAGAGAAGCTGACAGGGTTGCCAGACGTACCCTATTTCGGGGTATAATACCCCTTTTTTGGAATTATATTCCAAGATACCCCTTTTTTAAAATTTGAAATGTGGTATTTGAAAAAAGCAGAAATCATAAAACGCCCTGTTTAGATGATTATTTAGGAAGAAAGAAAGAATTAACTGACGAAGTTGTTGTTGAAATACACCCTTAAGGACTCAAAAAACGACCTTCTATCCTATTTACAAAGAGGTTAATAGAATATTTATATATGCTTACTTTGTAACCTTTTACATTGTACTTGACTTCTTTTTTATTTCATTGTAATGTTTTAAGGCTCAGGCAACAAACTTTTTTTTTTTTAAATTCCCAATATCAATATCGATTTGCTGAATGAAGAATATGTTCTGTTGGAATCATTCCATAAAAATATTGAGACAAAAGACCTCAAAATACCACAGATATCTGGATAAAATTTTTAAATGCATACGAAGTACGTATGCATTTAAAAATAAATACAGAACAAAATATTTTGTTTTTGCATTGCCTCACTGAAATGCATTGAGTGAGCGAGTATTTAGCTTAATGTTTAACCCATGGAAAAAGGACAGAAATAAATTAGACCGAAAGAATGTTGAAGAACTATTGGCGAAAACCAATCACAATATGTCATGCAAAGAATTTTACGCATATGCACTAAAAAATGAAAAACTGTTAAAGAAAATTCGCTCAAATGAAAAGTATTGCCAGGTAAACATTTTGTTTTTGATAAAATAAATCGAGTTTATTGAATATGTATTGTAAACAATTATGTAAAACATTTGATGTTAATATTTATAAAAGTTTCCTTTAGTGTTTATAACTCTTGCAATAAAATTTTCCGAATTAAAGCATATACTTTAATTCGTTTAATTTTATTAAAATTTGACTAATTGCATGAACTCATAAAAATCAACAAAATATAGAAATAAAATAGTTGTTATTAAAATTGTGGAATGAATACCTCAAACATAACGATGCTCCTTTAGGCTACAGAAAACATATGAACTGTGTTTAGCAAATAATTTTCTAATTTAATTCCAACTTTTACATGGCTGCCATTGTATTTACCACATTCCTTGCAATTCTTTAAGTTAACATTTTCCATAAAATGTATTTATTTACTTACGATTACTTATTTCGCAATATTATTTAACTGAAATATAGTGTTAAATCCACAGTAAATTTAACAGTAAATATCTTCTCACGAGTATGCGCATTTCGAATGATAAATAATGTTTACGTCATCCAATTGCCACCTGGTGGAAAATTATTTACCTTGGTGAATATTTTAATATAATATAAATCAAGGTGGAATTATTAAGGTAATTTCTTAGCGGTAATTTATTCAATTAATATAAATTTAAAACCCTAATATAATATTTAATTTAATATAAATAAATAAGTAATAAATATGTGATATGCAATTAATATTACTTATATTGTATAATTAATAAATGGCTATTTCTATCGCATATTTCAATTTAAAACTAGGTTGCCTCGTCAGATAGTTCTGAACAGCTGGCGAAGGTTTCTAGAAATTTTTTTTTTGCACATACAGTTTTTGATGGAAGTTGATGTCCATTCTATATTCTAACGCATAACATACAAATCTCATAACAAACCTTCAATTCTTTGCATTAGCATGCCTGCATTTTTGTAATGAATGGGCAGAAATTTTAGTAATCGATAGTCATATTACCAATATTTGAAACTTTTTTTAGAAGTTTACTTAAGTTATAGTTATTCAAGAAAATCCATAACCTATATTTCTATTATGTTTGCAATCAAATAGCATTTTATTAATTGTGGACGTTACCATTTACTTACATAAATGCGTAAAGCAGGAGATAAACGATATTTGAATTAATTAGATTTTTCCGACCACTTTTTGGTGAACAGTTTAAGATGAACATGAATCAGAAAGAAATTAGAATTTTTCATTAAATTTTATACCTTTAACCAGTAGTAAATTGAATAAAATATTTGACTACATAAATGTGGTTATTTATGTCATATTTCATATTATATTCGCCGATCGTTGTTTGGTGAACAGTATAATATGAAGATGAATCCGAAAGAAATTGGACTTTTTTCAATCAAATTTTGAACCTTTATAACCAGTAAGAAATTGAATGAAATATTTGATTACATAAAAATGCTTAAACTATTTGAATACTACCAGAAATTATTCAGGTCTTCAATTTGAAGAGACTTTATTATAATCGCACTCCTGAAATGAGATTTTATTAAAAAATTAAGCCACAGTCTTCATGGCAGAAAATTTTTGATAAGCGACGCCTAGAGATCCAAATAAATATCATACGCCTAGAAAAGAAGGCGGGAAGGGAGGAGGGAGATAAAATACTGTATTTTATGTCATTAATTCTTTGCTCAAGGCCAAATTTCTCCTTACTCTGTCTATAGCTCTTTAAAGTTCCAATTTTCACCAGGAGCGGAATTAACTGCATAACAAAGAAGTTGACAAGATTGCAAACGCCACTTTGACGCGCAAGCGCAGGTGCTGAGGCATTGGAGCAGCGGAGATTTACCGTTCGTACAACTCAGTGCTGGCAAAGGATGCCGCAGGTTGGAGGATCGTCCGAATTGAAGAATATGGAAAGGAATAGGTAAGTTTCTGTTGAAAACAATTATAACCTAGAACGAAGTGAGCTTATCCTTTCTTTTTACATAAGTCAGCCACAGTAATTATAGTCTCTGTTATTTATTTATTTAGTCTTTATTATTTTTATTAAAAGTAAGGGCAGCATTTGAAATATTTTATGAACGAATTTATTATTATGGAACTGTGTTCCGAATTGCAGTTGTATCTAAACTTCTTTGATGAGAGGGGGAGGAAATGAAAAGAGTTCTCTTTGGATTCGCCATTGAAATGGAAAGCGCAACAGTTGAAAATCAACACTTTTGATAAGGTGAAAAAGTTAAAATCGACAAACCGAAAGCTTATAAACCGTTGCAAACTAAAATACGCATGCAATTTTTATTGCAAACAAAAATATCTTGTACAAGTTGAAAAGCTACTTTTCTTGATGCAGGTGGTAGGGACAAAATGGGTAAAATTTTATTGTAAAAGACAGGAAGGGTATAAACATTTCGTGATAGGGTTAGCCAAACAGCTCATACACCAGCAGTGTGTTGCATCTGTAAATTGCGTGTGTTCTTTGATCGGTTTGGCTGTTTTTTTCTCTGAAAATCTGAGCTTCCAGAATAAAAAAAAAAATAAAAAAAAGAAGCATGCTGCCACCTTCCGAGACCGAATAACTCAACAACGATTTGAAAAAGGCCCATAAAGCTTCATTAACGGAATTCGGATCTAAGGGGTTTTTCACGCAGTGCATAGGGAAGACAGTGATTACAATGATCATTAAATGTTTTCCAAATTCATTTGTTATTTTTTCCATTATTTCCTAATTACACTTACAGTGATCAGACGTCCCGTATTATGAGAATATTTCCGCAATTAAATTTTCATTCCTTACTGTGAAATGTTTAGTATTGTTTTTGTTCTAAAGATACAATATCTTTGTTCAATGTACTTACAATACTCCTGTATTCAAATAAAACTGCGTTTGCTGCTGGAATGTATTTGTTTTGTGAAAAACGTTTGATATGATGCAATTTCTGTTTGGTGGCTGTAGTGTTTTCATGTAATAAAATTCAAATTCATAATCTAATTCATAAATAAATTCATGAAAATAGTTATTCTGATTAGTCCTTCGTTTCACTCATATTTGGGGCGGCAGTGTACATATATGTGCGATAAATTTTAGCTTACCTGTTTCTTGAAAGTATCACTTTTCGACGATGTTGCTGTTGTTGTTGTTTTAGGAGCATCAGCAACTAAGGCCATATTACTGTCTGTAAATTGCGTGGGTTCTGTGATTTATTTTCTCTTTGCTGGAGAAAAAACCATGCTACCCTCGTTTGAGACCGACTAACTCTGCCACGTTGTGAAAAAGGCCCATAAAAATTCCTCACGTCATCGACAGGACTCTAACTCAGGTATTTTCTATCCGGTGTGGGGAGGACAGTGAATCTGCTAACTGTGCTAACCATGATGGCATTTTTCGACAATTTTAATAACAAGTAACTTGGAAAATATTTAGAGGAATATTTTTATATCTAAAATAATATATAAATTGGAACTGCTACCCAAAAGTTATAATAATGATAGTATCAGCAACTAAGATCGTATTTCACCGTATATACTGTCTCTAAACTGTGCGTGTTCGTGTGTTTGCCTCTTTGCTGGATGAAAAACCCTAATTTCTGGAAGGAAAAAGCATGTAACCTTGGCCTGACTAACTTAGCCACGTCGTGGGGAAAAAAAAAAATTCCTCGAGTCATTGATGATATTCGAATTTGCCTTTTTCACCGGAAGGAGATGCTTATATACACTGTGCTACCCATAGAGAAGTTCTGAGAAATGTTATTGTTATTTTTTTTTAGGAGCATTATCACTGAGAAATGTATTTAAAACAAAGATCCACTTCAATGCACCCAGCGATTTTTCCATTGTTAGAAGCGAAATTCTAAACTTTTTTTTTTTCGTGTTACATTCACGTTTCCTGTGATTTTTTCTGGATTTCCAAGATGTCAGTAAATCTCTTTCCTTTGAGCTTCAGTGCCATCTTTGAAAACAAGAGTTTGCACCAAGCAAGGTCTGGAGTATTTAATAATGGTAGCAGTAGTTATTTAAAAAAATATTCGTAACCTAAGCATTTTCCTCTAACGCGGTCGCGTTATAAGGATATATCTCGCAATGGATTCTGGTAGCTCTCGTCACTTTAAGTTAATTTTTCTCCGAAACACAGCATTTGGCGCATTTCGATTGCCTTCGTTCTTCTTTGCTTGTTGCTGATTCGGATAACGTATAATTATGTAGGTGATAGATGACAAAGAGACATATGAACTGCCATCCATCTGACTTATTCTACGGTTGGTTTGTGTGTGAAACAGAAGAGGAAAGGAGAGGAGAGGAGAAGAGAGATAATATATATCGATGTAGGTAGAGAGATCATGTAAATACTAAATATTATACTAGAGCTTCATATCTTTTGGATTAAATGGAATTTACACATGTAAGTCATATTATACACTTAATTGCAGGAGAAGGGTATAAATGGGGATTATATATGTATACAGTTAGAATGTAAATTCGATTTTATTTCAAATTCATAAGGTATTGATAAAATCAAACTTAGTAATGTTTATGAAAAAGGATGTTTCTTTTTTTGTTTCTAAATAAATGTTTTTTTCATTGAACAAAAGAAAAAAAAACTAAACTATTTATTTATATAGTGAAACATCTCTTTAACTTCTCTTTGCAGCGACTGTACAGAATGCTGTGCAATGTTTGAGACAAATATTTCAAAGCATTTTTGACTGATAGTTTGAATGCTGAATAGTCCAAATATGATGTTTATCTACCCTTTCTTCAAATATAAATAGCATTTGTGAAGTTCCTTATTCTTAAAAAAAATAATTCATATCTCTCAAATTAAATTCTGGTAACTTTCGGCCATACTGACTGCAGTAACGTTGATTATTCGAACAAGGATCATTCACAGCATCGTTTATTATCTAATTCCACGACTGGTTAGTCACGGAATAGCATTCCTCCTGATCTGTACATATTCAATTAATTTTAAATCAGTTAAAATATTTAATTATAAAGTTTAAATTGTGTAGAATATTGTATACAAAATCTAAACGTGTAGTGCTTGCTGTCAATAATAGATATGAAACGTGGAGAAATAGAAGATAATGATCTTCTATTTCTCCACGAATATGGAGTAGAAGACTAAGCAATTCGACATTAAAAAATGCAGTTACTTGGGATATTCTAATTCCTTTTTTGAATCCCAATCAGTATCCAGTTTTGAGTTAATTTTTGATTGATAAAATGTGCATTTATAAAGTAGTATTTAAAACTTTAAAACACATTGAAACTTTTATTATTAAAGAAGGTTGAATTCAAGGGGACTGTTTCGATTTACTATTTTTTTTGGAGCGTTCTCTCTTTTATAGAAACAAATGCGCGCTTAACTAAAATCCGTTGAAGTTTCGTTATGAATATAACATAAATGCATTTCTTTCAAGAAGTTCAAATAATTATGATGAAAAATTCCGCTTGACCTTATTTTTATAACAAACCAATAGCGTTACACCATCATAAAGTTATTGGTAACCTCCTTTATTATATAGAGCTGTAGGATGTAATTTAATTCCAATACACGAATGAAATAGAGAAGGTCTCTGTTAGAGAAAGAATGATACAATATAATAGGATTTAATTTTTTTTTCTGTTCAGCTGCAGCAGACATGTAGCTACGAAAATTCCAATCGCAGCTATGGATGTTTCACAAAATAATAGAGCTCAACAATTTTTCCAGAAAAATAAAAAAAAAATAAACTGAAACGAGTGTCTCTTATAGACAACAAGTAACCTTCAGTTCCTTTCTTTTAACTAGTAATCAATGAATTTTCTATTAGATAAGCCCGTTAAGATTTTCGAGCTGGCGACCATAAAAGGTAATTATGGCGCTACTGACATTCATCTACAGATCATTGCACACACGTAGAGCGCTGAAACAACTTAAATGATCATTATATATCACTTATAGCTCAATAATAGCCAAGTTCTCGACGGTCCGTTGAAGAATATATTCAAGATATGTGTTGAAGCTTTTTATTGAGTCGGGAACTAATCATTATAAAAAGATATGGTGGAAAAGTGAGTCAAAGGAGCGCAGACAGGATTGAACATTTGTTATTTTTGACAAAGATGAATTCCAGAATTAAAAACAATAGCGGATATTGATTATTATAACAACTGTATTAAGAGTACAGTAAAATTTATTGTGTATGAAAGAGAAAGTAATGTTCATGGCAGTGAAATTAGGGCAAAGTAATTATTATTTAATAATAATTGTCGTGTATTATTTTATTGAAACAAAAATAAAAGCAAAGTCCCCAGTTCACTTGTATGTTTTGCGGTATTCCCGATATTTTCTGTAACCTTGATTTGTATTTTTTTTTTGTTTTGTTTTTTTGGAATTTTCTAAAATAAATAGTTCGCAGGAAATATTCCTTCCAATTAATATACTTCGAGTTTTTCGCTCTTAATTAAAGAATGTCATTTGTTTTTATATTTAGACTCTTCATTTACCAACCAATTTTTTTCTAATTTAGTTCGAAACTTAGTAGTGTCTTTTCAAGGTCCTTCTTCAATTGTGTTATATTTATATGTATATTGTTTCTAGGGTGATTGAAAAAATCCCCCCTCGAGATTTCCTGCGTTGGAATGCTAAGGATCTGGTCACTTTATGTTAGCTTAACTTCTTGTTCCAGGGAAAATAATGGAGTTACTGGTTAAAGAAATAATTATAGCATGGATTTGTTAAGAGGCAATCTTGTCTAACCAATCTGATTGGATACTCTAATGCAACCGCATGCAAAAAGTAATTCTGATATCATGTACTTAGATTCGAGGAAAACTTTTGATACTGTTGTACATAAAAGACTTAGAAATTGAAGCAGTGTAGCATTAAGGATAAATTACTGCTATGGATAAAGGGATGGTTGCGTAGGAGAAGACAGAGAGTAGTTTTTAATCGTAATGGGCACTGCTCTTTGTGGACTAATGTTATTAGTGGAGTTATCTAGGGTACAGTGCTGGGCCCATTGTTGTTTTCAGTATTTATTAGTGAAGGTATACTAAGCTTAATGTCTGAGTTTGCAGATGATACAAAGGTTGGCAGGTTGGTTAATTATAGTAACCAGCGTTAATTATAGTAATCAGTGTAATTATAATAATCAGAACTAGAAAAATTAGGCAGATGAGTTGAGAAATGGCAATTGAAAGTTAACATTGACAAATGCGGATGGGTAGAAGTAATCCCAGATTGAAGAACCAACTCACTCAGGGGAGAGAGGTGGGAGGGTAATTGTGCAATGAAGTTCTCTGCGCAGTGTAGAGAGGCTGCTAGGACAGCCTCTCTACACATTGGGTTTTTATCAATGATATATAGGAACTTTGCTAGCAGGCATAAAGAGATGGTTATCCGAGCGTACTAGTCAATAGTTAGGCCGCATCTTGAATACTGCACACAAGTGTAGAGGCTTCATTTTAAGAAGAATGTAAATCTGCTGGAACGGGTGCAGAGAAGGGCAACGAGATTGGTGAAAGGAACAAAATGGTGGTCTTACCAAGAAAGGCTTTATTGCTGCAAATTGTAGCATGTGAAGTCTACGCATCACATTATAAGTTTGCTTTCTTGCATCATTTTGCGACTACTAATACTAATACTAAATATAAATAGCAGACCACAGGACAGGGAAACCTTGTTTAATGTTGCCTCACTTGCTCGTAAAATGCAATGGTAGTGAAAATGTAGTCCACGGATGGGAAAAATGTAATATTTTGTAAAATAATTGATACAAGTTGACGAAATTTGGTAGTACTAGAGTTTCAGGCACATCGTAAATTAAACCACCTTGTGCTGTATATATTATGTCTATAAATTGAGTGTTCTGTAGTCGGTTTGCCTTGTTTTCTGGACAAAAAATCAGAATTTCCGGGAGAAATGCGCTACCCTCTCTTGAGAACGAGGCTATCTCAGCGACGTTGTGAAAAAAGGCCCATTAAAATTCTTTGCGTGACTAACGGAATCTGAACTTCAGGTCTTTTCTATGCTGTGTGGTGAGGGCATTGATTATATTAACTGTGCTACCAAGGCATGAAATTTGGTATAGAAGTATCTGTTATTTTATGAAGTAAGAGTGCTTCCCCTTTTATCCCTTATGGGAAAAATATATCATTTCTGAAAACATGCAAATTGGTTCATGTGTTCCTGAAAATGAGTACCGACCTGTTAGAGGAAGGTGGAGATAATACGAAAATATGATTACTGTGGCAACAAGGCAACATTCACAGCTAGCTCTTATACTATTAATGAGAGTGTTTAATAGTCTGAGCTCATTGAAGCCCACTCATCCAGGAAAGAAGTTTTTAATTTATGTAAGGTTTCGAGGGTGGTTGATAAATCAAAATTTGCCTTCTCCAGGGCATCCACACTTGATTGTTGTAACAAACTTCTATCTGTTGTATTAGAAGTAGGCAGTTTTGCTTAATAGGATTCATGTCTGGAGATCTCGGTGAACACTTTATTCGGTAAATATCCTCAATCTGAAGGCGGTAGTTTACCAGTTGAGCTCTATGAGAAAGGGAAAGGATAGATCATTGGAAGAAAGCTGGAGCCTATTGTACCCATAAAACTTTGACAAAGGTTTAAAAGATTTCGTCCATATACCTCAGATCAATCACAGTTTCTCTCTGGAAGATGTGCAGCAGAAACAAATGGCCACGTTCTCATGGGAGTAAAGCGTAGGCAACATAATCTCTGACCATCTATTTCGGATACAATTGATCCGGAGTTTTGTATATCCTTCTGTGATTGCTGGAAACTCGGAAGATAGTTGCTGTACTGTTATTTTCGTAGTCCTCTGGACGTTAGGGACAGATAAAGGCCTCCGTAGCCGAGTGGGCAGGAGCGGGAGTGCAGTAGCACACGCTCTTTGAGTAGACCGGGGTTCAAGCCCCTGACTGCTGAATACGGTCGATCTGCCAACCCGCACTGGACCAGCGTGGTAGATTATGGTCCATTTCCCTCAACATGAATTGTTGAGGAGGCTTCCATCCTGCAGTGGGTTGATAATGGCTGCACTTTACTTTTTTTTTATTTGATCATCCGCTAGTGTCGTTTCCTTCGGTCAGTCCTCTACGATACTTATCCTGTCTCCTGGAACTTCCTCCATAGTCGGGATATGAAATTTGGGTAGTCATTCCGGAGATCTACTAATTTCGTCTGGGATTAACTGTACACGTCAGTTAATCACTCAACGACGTTGCTGTTATTACATTGGAGCATGAAACGTTTCACACTCGTGCTTGATATATGTGTACAATATTTTCATGTTAAGGGTTCCCTGAGCCGAAGTGCATACACCGTGGCGTATTGCGCCTGTAAATTGCATGTATTTACGCAATTTACAGGCGCAATACGCGCCTGTAATAAACGACTTTTTGGGGAAATAAACTATGTCCCACATAGATCAACTAACTCGGCCACGGTGTGAAAGATTCTCATAAAAGTTTCTTACGCTATTGACAGGATTGAAACTCACGGTTTTCTCAGATGATATTGAAGGACAATGATTATGACCATCGTGTTATTCCTGAGGGTAGGTATATTTGCACAATCCAAGTGGCGCACTGTCAAACTACTCAAACCGCATTTAAATATTTGAACAGTAAAACGATACACGCTCACGACCTTCGGGGGTATACAGTGATTTCGATCACTCTCCCATAATGTGGGAAACTATTCGAAATTTTCCCATTCAGAACCCTACCATAAATTCATGGTAGGTTCTGAATGGGAGCAATATCTTTCATCTCGTACCTGAGTCCACTTGAAATTCCATAGACAAACAAAGACTTTTATGTTCCATGAATAAATTAAAGTATAATATCAAAATTGATAGTACAGCTATCTGAACTCTATTTTAAAAGAAGTCTGCACTGGTCCTAAAAGAATGTAAAAATACTTAATTTTTTTTCACTTGTAAAGGAAAGAAAATTTTAGCTGCAAGTTTAAGCTTCTCTCTTGTTAATATATTATCAATATAAAAATTCTACTAGAGACTGTTGTTTGCGGTATATGCGTATAATAACACGTAGATTAAACCATTTGGGAGTTCCTTGACGTTTGGAATCAACATTACCGATAATCCCCGTTTAGTTTGGCGTGAGAGAGCAAAATAAAAACTTTTTAAAAGGCTAAATGGTGAAGAGGAAATTCATCTAATGAAGATTCATTATGCATCAACTGTCCGGGCTTATAACGACGAGGCATTTCCGGAGTGATGGGCTTGACGATGCAGGCTAATTACTTTGCCCTCCCATTTTCCTGATTTGACTTCCCTGGAATTTCATATGTTGGAAGAAGGGAAAAGGCGAAACGACCGCTTTATGCAGTATAATTTTTCAATAACACAAAAGAGCTTGTGCAGGCGTTCCCAGACTTATTTTAGGGTTCCGTTCTGGAAACCAGTCCGTAAGTCGAAATGTTACGTAACTCGGAAACCGCCCAAAATCTGTATAAAAATGTAAACATGAGTCCACCATCTAAAACATCACTTTATTTATGTCTAATAGCATTTTTATATTACAATTATATACTCATAATATTTGCATTAGAATATTATTTGAAAAACAAAACTTTTAAAGTATGTATTCATACTTTAAAAGTTACACACACACACACACACACACACAGGAAATGCAACTTATTTCCGGTGTGTGAGTGTATGGGGGGGCGGTATATATAACACTGATATTAGTTGGAGGAGGATGAGGTTGAATAGAGAGCTCTCACGTCGTCAATATCGGACTCCTCTCCCGACTCTAAAATAGCCGAAGAAGTGGAAGGTCTGTAGAAGTATGGTGCTGAAGATGGATATGGCTGAAGTTAGAGTCAGAGAATCTACAAGTTCCTTCTTTTTTCTCACATCATCATCACTAACACCTGCCCTACTTGTATAGGTGTAATGGCTGAAGGCTGGATATGGCTGAAGTTGGAGTCAGAGAATCTGCAAGTGCCTTCTTTTCCTCACAGTAGACTTTAAAGAGGCAGAACTTTTTGCATGGTCTTTTTATTCGTTCTTTATCTTTCACTACTGGATGTTGCCAGCCTTAAAACACGTGAAGCGGTCTTGGTTGTTTTTCCACCTTCATACATTTTCACAATTTCTAATTTTTGCTCTTAATGTTATTGTATTCCGCTTTTTCGAAACACCAAGGTTGTCAGATCTACCCACATGTTTTCCTACCATACTGATTGAGATAACCCGCAATAATAATAATAATAATAATAAAACAGAAACAGTTATCTGCGAGCGGTAGTATAAATAACAGTGTGCAAAAATGAGACGAAGGAAGAAATAGTTTAACAAGAAGCTCCCATTCTAGATACAAAGAAGTCGTTGCACATCATGTGAGCTATGTACATGGCGAGTTGCGTACATGGGCAATGTCTGGTGTTCTTGGAAAGTTCCCACTGGAGACCGGGCTGTAGGTACCTTTGAAGTCGACAATCCCAGCTGATTTCCACACGGACATTTATTTTTTTTTTTTGAAATTTTTTACGTAAAGTCGGATTTCCGTAAGTCGGGGAGCGCCTGTATTTGTAATTACTTATCCAAGACCTTAGGGATCACGTTTTGAAAAACTAGCGAATTAGAAATTGGCGAACATCAATAAAATCGGCAGGCCCTTCTTCCTACCTTCATCCTATAGAAATTTAACATTATACACAGAGTGTCTATAAATTATTCACCTGGTTTTGAAGCTCAATTAAAATTTCTTTGTAAGAAGAATTATAAAACGGTTTTCTGCATTTAATAAAGCAACTCAGAGAATTTCTTATCACACAACCGCAATTCAGTAAACCTCTACATGGGCACTTTTGGTAGCACGTAGAATGTCAAGACAGTAGCCGATTTCATTCCAAGCGTTTGAAGCATCTCTCGAGAAATGGATGTCACTGTCTGTTCAGTTTGTCTTTTAACTCTGTGACGTTGCTAAATATTTTGCACACATCTTGTCCTTTACGTCAGTGTGCGACTGCAACAGGATCTAGATAATTTGGGCAGATGGGCTAAGAAGTGGCAACTGAAGTTTAACCTTGACAAATGCAAAGTACTGCGTATGGGTAGAAGTAACCCCAGAGAAACGTACCAACTATGTGGTACTACACTTAAGGTGGTAGAAAATGAAAAAGACCTGGGAGTAATTGTGCAGGAAGATATGAAGTTTTCTGAGCAATGCAGACAGGCTGCCAGGGCAGGTCATGGGGTTTTGTCAATGTTATATAGGAATTTTGCTAGCAGGGAGAAGGAGGTGATTGTCCCTCTGTATAAGGCAATGGTCAGGCCACGCCTTGAGTACTGCATACATTCTCATTTTAGGAAGGATGTAGATTTACTTGAGCGTGTACAGAGAAGGGCAACAAGATTGGTGAGGGGAATGAAGGGATCCTCTTACCAAGAGAGGCTTAAGTTCTGCAAATTGCAGTGGCTGGAGACTAGGCACCTGCGCGGTGATCTGATTGAGGTGTATAAGGCGTTGAATGGGTTGAGCACGCTGAATTCTGATGGGATCCTTCCACTTGTTCAGATTACGAACCTAAGGAGGCATAAATTCAAATTAAGAAAAGACAGATGTAGAATAGATGTGCGGAAATTTGCCTTTAGCCAGCGGGTGGTTAATTGCTGGAACAAACTTCCATCTGTCGTTGTGGAAGTTGATTGGTTGAATAAATTTAAGGAAGAACTGAACAGGCATTTGGAGGGAATGGTGTAATTTTTTTTTTTTTTGGCTGATGCTGCATTAGCTCATACACATGCTTTCTTGCATCACATGCCACTACTACTACTACGTCCAATTTTTTGCACACATCTTGTCCTTTACATCATAGGTGTGATATCTGGAGAACGAGGAGGCCATGGAATGGAACCATCCTGGCCGATACATCGGTTAGGAATTTTTTTTATTGAGGATACCGCGAATATGCAAGCTCCAGTGTGGTGGTGGTGTCCATCTTGCTGATAGAAAACATGAGGACGAATATTTCCCAGCTGAGGTGCAGCACACAATTCGAGCAAATGTAGGTAATTTGCAGAGTTCACAGTGTTTTCGTTGAAGATTTATGGCCCAATCACCTGGCTGAAAGCCAATACACACTACACGTTTACCTTGGGACTATCACACTCGACTTTATATTGAGCGGGGATTTTCAGATCCCCATATGCGACAATTCCACCAGCGATGAACTGATATTCCACCAGGGTGGAATATCAGTTCATCGCTGAAATCGACATTTTTTCAGAAGAGCTCAACTTTGTCTATATGGGCGAGAATGTGAACAGCGAATTCCTCTTATTGTGATTCGTCGTGAGGCTTAATTTCCTGAACGATTTGCACTTTGTAAGCATAACGTTTCAATCTCTTGTGAACCACCCAATGTTGTTTCGCGGTATTTGCAGCTGCAGGCTTGCCCGGCGGATAGATTTTGTAGGACTTTGGGTAAACATTTCCTAAACTTCATCTGCAGATACACTAGGCCTACCTGCTCCTTTCTAGTGCAGCACACTGCTGGTTTCTAGAAACTGTTTCAACCATCGCCGCATTCATCTCTCTGTAGATGGATCTGTCCAAAATTTCCTCTGAAAACGTCTCTTTACAGTCACTGGAGATTTGGTGTCCCACAGGCACAACACGCACATTGCTTTCTTCTTCACTATCCCTATTTTAATGCTGCACTGTCGCAATACTTGCTGGGATCACACCTACAAACCGCACGAGAAAAAACTCATTGAGTTGCTTTAATAGAAGCAACAAACCATTTTAAGATGCCTATTACAGTAAAATTTTAATCGAGCTTTATAATCAGGAGAATAATTCATAGACATACTGTATTATACAATGCTCTCTCCAATATTTTCAATTACTGTAGACAGTATTATGTAATGTAGATCGAAAATAGACTGATAGCGTTTCATCAGTTGTTCAACAAGGTCATCGCCTTGTTTAAAAACTGGAATGATATCCAGTATTGTCTCTCTTAATTATAATGCCAAAAACTAATGGACAAGTACTTCCGACAGTACAAGCCCTGCTAATGATCGGAGTTGACTTGCAGAAATTCGCTTCTGATCGCAATTACAGGCGCTCGTTGGCCGAACTTGTTCCCCTTTTGTTTGGCCCCTGATGTCGACTCATACCGATATCTCCATCTGCTATCTCCTATGAGGCGCATAACGGCACATCGCAGGCAAATCGACGAACTGTCTTCACAAGAAAATGCAATACCGAACAATAATTTGGCACTGTGAAATATTCTGACTTGTGTGAATATGCTTAAATATGTGCTTTGTACATATGAACGTGCACATACCTTGGTGCACTGTCTGCCTCACAACTATGTACATACTCATATCTATTGAATGGCTAATGCTACGTTTTTAATTGTTATGTAATCTTTTATACTGCACAAATTTTTATACTGTACATATTTTTATATTACCCTATATCATTGTCAAGCCCCTGGCCTCCTGGCTGTGGCGGGCACATTATTGTATCTTTACTGTACAATAAAGATTTTCTTCTAATCTGAAATAGTAGTTTTAATAGTAATAGAACAAGAAGTCCATTTGTGTGTTTACAGTTGTACCGCAGACACCATTAATTAGGCTTTCAGTAAACATGTTTGCTTATTCTTTTACTGTTCAATTTGAAGTTTCATTACCATCTGTTGTTCTTTCACGATTTATTCTTTTACTGTTCAATTTGAAGTTTCATTACCATCTGTTGTTCTTTCACGATGAGTGAATACAATATTAACCCAACTACACGTTTCATGTATTATTATATAACGTGTCATTACTCTTTTATAATTTCTCAGACACAACATTAGTGGACAATTAAGCAAAGGAACATCAACGCCCGTCAACACGTGTTCATGTGAAGAGACCATATGTGAACAGCTGACCTAAATGAGCGCTTTGCCCAGGAACTCCCTAGTACTGCGGGGGAAAGAAAGAACGCCAAGGCCGCCTATCAGACGATACCCATGTACCTTTGTTGTCCGCTGGTTTTGAGGACTTATCTCTGCGCGATGTGCAAACTTGAGAGAATTCTTTCCACGTCTTGCAGCGTCTTCGTGACAGTAATCCTGTTGGTCCGTGGATCTCTGTCGGCCAGTTCCGATCACCAAGAGATTAAAAGGGAATTAGCCACCATGAAAGAGATGATGGCTGATATTGAAGGTGAGTGGGTGTGTTGAATGTAACGTAGGATGTAAAGGAGTTGGTGATTACCTTTCTATATTTATTGTGTGCCTTTCCTTCTCTTTATTTTTATATATATTTAAGCGCTAAACGAACCGATTAAGATTTGGCATTTGTTTATATGTTTAATGAAGTAAAAACAAAGCATTTAGCTAAGATCCAGTGATGCATTGCTAAGATTCAGAGAGAGAGAGAGAGAGAGAGAGAGAGATCGAGAGATCGAGAAAAGACATAAACGCGACAATTTTAAATGCTGTTACGTTTATGTTAGCTTAGGTTTCAGATATATGTTGAAATCATACAACACTCGCCGAAGACCGACTAACTCAGCCACGTTGGGGAAAAGGCCAATAAAAGTTCTTGCATCATTGACGGGATTCAAGCTCAGGCCTTTCCCACTCAGAAAATACATGGCCTTTAATCACTGTCTTCCCACATTGGGTATTATGGGAAGACGGTGATTATACTCTCTGTACCACCATGATGATTAGTTTTGAATGTCTATATTTTTGGATGAATTGCGCTGACATTAATTATGAGGGACGCTTGAAAAGTTCATGGCTTGATGGATTTATTTGAAGAGGAGTTTATTCTTGTAATTTTTCATCATATTCCCGTTTGGAGTCAATGCACTTTTCCCATCAATGCCGCAATGCATTGATTTCAACTGCGAGTTTTCTCTTGGTCTTCCAGTAATGCATCCACTGCACCAATGTCGTCGCTGTCGGTGGTAAAATTGATGCCAGCTAGGTTTTTTTTTTTTTTTTTCAAATTAGGAAAGTCAGACGGTGCTAGATCTAATGAGTATGGGTTATAGTCCGGTATAGCCCTCGTGGGTAACAGAGTTGGTAGAATCGCCGTGTTCTTTCATGTTTTCTTCTATGCTTTTAAGAGCTGGAAGAAAATGGTCTTGAAGGAGTTTCCGGCAGCGTTCCGTATTAAACGTATCCAGTAAAATTGGCGCGACGATTCTAAGAGACTGACTGAGTTGTACACCACACCGTGCATTTCTTGAATGCAAAGGAGGTTCCATGCATGGGAATTCAAGCTGCCTCATACATGCATATTCTGTTTACCGAAATTTACTGAAGAAGGTGGAAGAGCACTTCGTCGATGAACGATGGTGAATAATCGTCTGGATATTGATGAAATGAATCACAGATAGCGAATCACCTTTCTTTGCCAACGTTGGTCACCGATCGTTGCATCTCTATTTTATAAGGAAACAGTTTCAAGTCTTATCAAACGACAAGACTTGAAAATTAGATATTTCTAAATTACATTAAATTAGACATTTCTTTTAAACCATGCTATTGAGATAGTCGTTTGATTTTCTTGGACTCAACAACAAACTTTCAAATTTGAGCCACCCGAGAACTAACTCATCTGTAATATTTCATGAATTGCGTGTGTTCTCTGGTCGATTTGCCTAATTTTCTGGGTGGGGGCTTGCTATCCGATTAACTCAGTTACGGAATGAACAAAAGCTTTTAAAAGTTCCTCGCATCATTAACGGGATCTGAACTCGGGCCTTTTCTACTCGGTGTGAGAACAACGGTGATTATAACCACCGTGATACCTGCGCAGATAAATTTTCTTGGACTACGCTACGTATATCCACTCCCTGCATGCGCCAAATATTTTCAGGCGTCTTTACGGACTTCTTTCTCCAAAAAAAAGCACTTATTGTTTGCCATACATCCAAACTTTAAGTATTGTTACTACCCTCAACACTTGATATTTCTGGACCTTTTTTGCAAGTAAATCTCACTTTAAATCGTGCTATCCTGTAACAAAACTGCCAGCTTGACGAAACCTTTATTACACACACACATAAAAAGACCTCTTTGCTAAGTAGTGTACTCCATATTGCTTACAGAATGTTTTCTATAGGATGCATCACTAACCGATGAAAATACTCCCATTTCGTACGTGTTTAAAGACACCCAACTCACCAATGCCAGTCCAATACATCATAAGATATAGTTGCTCAAAACTGTTGCACTTTTCCTCGATGATCCTGTTTATTCCAATATTACTAAAATGGTTTCGATTTGGAAAACAAGTACAAAAAATTCTGTCATAACAATCACTTTTATTTATCATTGCAAATTATAAATGATCCATCCCAAGCTAAAGTGCTTAAATTTGTTATTGCTTTGTTTATAAAGGTGTGCACTTTTAAAAGCAGTGCTGACAGCACTTTCCAACTTGAAAAACTGTTGTCAGCACGCCTTTTCAACCTGGCATACGCTGAATGAGCTGTGGGCTGGAAAGTTATCATGAAAGGAGAACGCCCTTAATGATTATGCCAGGGAGCTTTTCTTTGATTGCTGGGTGTAATGCTGAAATACAGTATTTCTGTTGAAATATCCAACTAATATTACAATGACCTTAAACTTCATTTAGGGTCATTGTAATATTTTTTCAGCAATATTTTAGAAAGGTGAAGATGTCAGCATAACTAGAACTTTACAGTGCTTCAAATTTCTCTGCATCGTTGACTTCTGAGAAGTGGGGAATAATAATGCATAAACATGGATCTTGGATTGACGTGAATGCTTTGTGGAGTTCATACCAGTTATGTTATTAATTAATAATTAATAACGTGTTAATAATTAATAATAATCTGTTATTAATAATAGTATTGATAATAGAAAAATTAACATGAAAGTGATCAGGATTCCTTTATTATCTTAAAGGAATCCTTATCACTGAAATTTATAAATATTGAATTTAATTAATTAGTAATGTCTCATGTACTATCTTCTTTGTCATCTGCAGGGAAACTGGAACAGTTCAATGCGCTCTACATTATGAGCCTTGATAAAAGAGTCAAAGACATTGAATCCAAGCTGCAGACGATATTAGCGAGAGTGGCTGAACTGAATAGGAAAAGTTCCCTTTTGAGCGAGATCCACAACGACATAGATTCCCGAAAAGAGTTACTTCAGAAAATTTCTAGGCATGTCGAAGACCTGTCTCGAAAGCAGCCAAGCCCCGTTGGTCGAAAGCACAAAGGGGAGAGCGAAAAGTTAGAAAAGCTAAGCGATAACGTCCAAGGTCTATTCCAGATCTTCAGTGGAGTAAACAGAAAGATTGACGGTGTGATTCAAAAGATTGATCACTTAGCAGGGATTGCCTCTCCGGAAGATGTCAAAATACTTTTGGATAGAAAACTGGCTTCCTTGGAAGCTGCAACAGAGAAATTTAGCGAGTGTTCCCTCTGTGATAAAACCACCCTAACGGATACTCTGAAAAGTACTGTGAGACACAGTGTAGATGGCGCTGCACGAAAACTGCCCTCTTGTTCTACCTTAGATGTTGAACGTGGAATTGGCAGGGTGCTCGATACAAAATTTGACGTTACGACAGAAATGCTCAATGTCGAAGTGTCCCGAAAATTGGAGAAAATGGCTCATCTGTTGGAGGGAGTTAAACACGAATGTCATCGACTGGCCTACGAAGAATTATCCTCTCGACATACCCAACTGGACTCACAGGCCAGAGTTCAGAATCATGAAAAACTACTGGATCTTCCCTCCATTCTGGAACAAAGGGGAACCGATGATGATCAGCCTCCTTCCAGAGAGAGTGCCGGGAGAATATTTAGGAAACTGTGGAGAAAGCTAACAGAACCAATAGGGAAGGTGGGCGAGAAGATTGAGGCATTGACTAACGTTATGGAAAGTAATACCCAGAGATATCATAATGAAACCATCGCCAAAATCAATGAATGGGCTTCCAGAGAGAAATGGTGGGACACATGCAACAAACAATACGAATCTTTGATGGAGAATACTAAAGACACTACACAACGGCTGGGATATATCGAATCAAGACAGATGACGGTACAAAACATTTGCAGCAAGATATTAGTGGAGGTAGAACGCATACGAGAAGCCACGGAAACGGGGAGTTTAGGTCCGAAACCTACGGAGGAGTCGCTGAGTAGCAGGGAAAGCTATGACATCGCTCGAAGTTGCACAGAACTCCAATCTCAGGGAATTATGAAAACTGGCATTTATACCATTCGACCCAAGGATTCACAGCAGGATTTTCTAGCGTACTGCGATCTCCAGACGGACGGCGGAGGGTGGACAGTAAGTGATCAACTGCTTTTATTTTTATTTAATTATTGAATTATTTTTGAACCAACTACACGTTTCATGTATTATTATATAACATGTCATTACTTTTGAAAAAAAGTAATGACATGTTAATTCTTTTTAAAAATATTTTTGAAAAAGATATTAATAATATAAATTGTGAAATGTATTAATATCTGATAAATTCATTTTTTATTTTATGGAAGACTACTGTACAAATTGGAGCAGTATGGCATTAAGGGCAAGTTGCTGCTATGGATAAAGGGGTGGTTGAGGGGGAGAAGACAAAGAGTGGTAATCAATGGACACTGCTCTTCGTGGACTAATGTTACTAGTGGAATCCTCCAGGGTTTGGTGTAGGGCTCATTGTTGTTTTCTGTATTTACCAATGATATTTGTGAAGGTATATCAGGATTAATGTCCAAGTTTGCAGATGATACGAAAGTTGGCAGAGTAATTGATGACAGTACACTATTGCAACATGATCTAAAAAAGTTGAGCAGATGGGCTGAGAGGTGGCAACTGAAGTTTACATGAGCAAATGCAAAGTACTGCATATAGGTAGCAGTAACCCCAGAGTAACGTACTAACTCTGTGGTACTACACTCAGGGTAATGGAGAATGAAAAGGACCTGGGGATAATTGTGCAGGCAGATATGAAGTTTCCTCAGCAGTGCCGACAGGCTGCAAGAATAGTTCATGGTGTCATGTCAATGATATACAAGAACTTTGCTAGCAGGGATAAGCAGGTGATTGTCTCCTTGTATAAGGCAATGGTCAAGCCACATGTTGAGTACTGCATACAGGTCTGGAGGCCTCATTTTACGAATAATGTAGAGCTGCTGGAACGAGTACCGAGAAGGGCAACAAGATTGGTGAGGGGAACAAAGGGATGCTCTTACCAAGAAAGGCTTAAGTTCTTCAAATTGCAGCGCCTGGAGAGTAGACACCTGCGGGGTGATCTGACTGAGGTGTATAAAGCCTTGAATGGTTTGAGCAAGGTCAGTGCTGATGGGATTCTTCCTCGTGCTCAGATTACTCACCTGAGGGGACATAAATTCAAAATGTGGAATGATAATTGTAGAATAGATTTGCGGAAGCGGGTGATTTAGCCAGCGGGTGGTTGATTGCTGGAATAGACTTCCATCTGTCGTAGCGGAGGTCGACAACTTAAGTAAATTCAAGGCAGAATTAGAGAAGCATTTGGAGTGAATGGATGGGTGAAATGGGAAGGAGTTTTTTTGTTTGTTTTTTTATTTGGCCGATGTTATATATGTATACTTTCTTGCATCATATGCCATTACTAATGCTAATGCTAATTTCTTTTTTGGTAATAAGTTTAATACAAATTAACAACGTTGGTGTCCAGTTTTAATGTTCAGTAGTTTATGCATAAGTTGAAATTTTAGGGTCTGTACCCGTAAATTACGAGTACTTCTTCGACATGACTTCTATTATGATCAATTTTCCACTGAAGCTTTTGCTTTAATCCTCTCAGAAAAAGAATTCTGCGGCGAAATATGTACACTGACTGTAGCAGAAAATAAACCTGGAGACTAACAAATGCTGTAGTTTAAAATATGCTATTTGTGACAGTTTTGCTGAACTTAAAAAAATTGGCTTCTCCCTGTCAAAGAAGGGAGAATTTTACGAGGAGGTATGAAGAGGGTTTTGTGTTCCCAACATTGGATGAGCTTCACCTATATTTTATCAATAAGATTTCATATACAGATATAAAGGTATAATTAATCAATTCTCAATATGTATTATACACATATAGATTATATAGAAATAAACCTCATCTATTTTAGGAGATAACGAAATTAGTGTCATCAAAATATCAGCCGATGACAGCACACATAAAGGTAAATGTTACGTCAATATAATCGCAATTTAGGCACAGTGTTTAGCTCAAAAAAATACCACGCTTATACTGCTTATTTATTTTTAGGATTCTTTACATAATAAAATAAAATGTTTATTTATCTGCTTGTTTGTCTATTTTGTATTCTTGTCTATACATCTTTTTCAAAATCTTCATTTTCAGGTTTTCCGAAAACTATACACTAAAGTTAAAAATAGTGAAAAGAAAATTACTGAATTAAATACATAACACTGATTCTGGCTGTTCTTTTTACATCCCTTTTTTTTTTAGATTTTACCAAAAATGTATGAAAATATAGAAATTTAACAATCACTAACAGGAGATTTACAAATATAGTGAAGCGAAGATTTTTTGTCATTATATAGTCATTTTGGGATTTGACATTTTTCGGCAAAAATTTCATTAATTCTTTAGTGTCATCATTTAAAGTTCTTCAACATACTGTCGTCAAGTGAGCTTTGCTGTTCTAAGAATTACAACCTATAAAAACGTGGTATTCAAAAAAAGAGGTCCTAAACATGTATTTTTAAAAAGTATATACAGTACTTGTTTAAAAGACATGGGCGAGAAGACAGTCTTTGATTCACGTTATGGAGAGTAATACTCAGAGATATCATAACGAAACCATCTCCAAAATCAATAAATCAATTAATGGGCTTTCAGAGAGAGAAGTGGTGGGATAGACAGACTGTGGAAATCAAAGGATACGAATCTATAATGATTAATCTATACTGATTGACCACTTTATAAGGAGCATCTTTATATTAAATGGAGCTCGCCTTCAATAATAGCACCATGTTCCTCTGCTGTTTCACTCTAATTGGATGGCCATTAGAGTTTATACCATCAATGGGATTTATGGTATAAACAACTTCAGTCCATGGACCCACCTTGCCAGATGTCAACAGTGCAGGCTTTTAGTGGCGAGGAAACGATGTGAGCAGTGTTTTCGTTGCACACATTGGACTTCTTTATATCAGGGGAGCAAATATTTGGATGCCACAGGTTGTCTGGAAATTGTCTCTGACCAAGTGCATCTTTCATGAGTGCAGTATATCCATCTGCGGATATGTTCTTCAGGCAGGATAATGCACTATGTCACAAAATTCACTATTGTCAAGAACTGCTTTCAAGAACATAAGAGTGGATTCACCCTACTGCAGTTTCAGTCCCCAGTCACCAGATCTCAGTCCAGTTGAGCTTCTGCGGTTGAGGTAGTACGAGGTCTTCGGAGTATAATTTCCCAACTATCTAAAAGTTTAATCAACATGGAACAGCGTCCCGTGGCACGACTTCGAAATTTTGTTGAGTCCGTGCTACGACGAATGAAAGGACGGTGTTCTGAGGTTCTGAAATAGGACCTATTTCCTATTAATCAATGTGCGATGAATATTATATGAGTGTATAATGAGAATAATGTTTTAAGTGAACATTTTAAAGAGCGACTTTGTGGGACTTCAGATTGAATGTTTCAGTAAAACTATTTATAAAAAAAAATTACAAATTACAAATGATAAATCCCAAATAGTAAATGGACACACATGAAAAATTCATGAAAAAATTCATTATTATTTTTTTAATATTCACAAGTCATATTTTTTAATATTTTGTTTAAATTAAACAGAATATAATTAATTCTGTTTAATTAATTTAATATAATGATTAAACAGAATTAATACAGTCCAGTCTTGGAATATGCAAGTTAAAACGAATCCTTTTTTGATATCGACCGAACTGAGACATTGAAAATTATTTTTTTCAGAAGTTCAAAGAATTTTTTACTATAAATGTATTTATTCCTTGCTTTGAGAACGATGGTTATTATTGACGTACTGTTTACCGTTCAACTGCAATAAAAATTATTATAAAAGACATAAAGATTCAACACAATCCATTCTAAATTCACCGGAATATTTATTATTAGGCGTTTTAATTAGTAAGACCGAAAAGGATCAACTTTTACGGAATGGCTTCAAGTTTCAATATGCCAGTCCGACAGTGAGAAGACCATTAAGGCGAATTTTAATAACTTTAGGATGATCAAGAGGTTCATAAAGTTTCAGAACAGTTTTTTCGTTGGTGGAATGCATAGTAAAATTTTAAGACTTTCATCTGATAGAAGTTTCCCCCATGTTCTTTATACGAACTTTAATTAAGAAATTTTCTCCAAAATATACTCTTAGTGGGTCTGCAGTTGTCTTTTATATCTCAAGCACGATGTATATGGATCACTCAAAGAGATTTTCCCCCCCATTTTGTGAATCAAAAATTTATGTGAAAAAAAAAACAAAAACTTGAACATTGAGTTAAAAAACACTTAACGTTACAATAGCACTCATATTTTGTTTCCTTCAGTCTACAGAATTTGAATTAATTCTGATAGGCAACGCAAGAGTAGTCCATTTTCAAATGGAATCAGATGGAGAGGTAAAAAGGTAAGGTAACTTGCAGCCATTATCAATCCACTGCAGAATGGAAGCCTCCTCAACGATTCATGTTGAGGGAAGTGGACCATAATCTGCCACGCTGGTCCAATGCGGGTTGGCAGATTGATCGTATTTATCAGAGAGGGATTGAACCTCTGTCTATTCAAAGAGAATATGCTACTGCAATAACTCTCCTGACCACTCGGCTACGGATGTAAAAACATAGCTGTGATAGAACACAGTTTTTTTAGCAACAAAGATGGACATTAAAGAATGTTTATAAACATGAGAGGGCACTCTACAGAGTCTGGAATCAGTTGTATGTCTTTTCTGTTTCTAGTGAGTTTTTTAATTTGTGATTTAAGTTTTATTTCACATTATATTTTTTATCTCGCTAGTCACGTAGCTGGGTTTATTACCTAAATCAAATAGGTATTTCAGAAGATATACTTGTTTGAATTAACAACTGTTATTAGCTGTGATTTTTGGTTCCAAAACCCAACTTTGTGTAAACGTATGTGTAATTATAAATAGTATATTTAGTTAAATATAAACAGTACAGTAGCTATTTTGTACATTGGTAGTTTAGTAGTGCTTTAGAGGCAAATGAAACTGTTCATTGGTTAGTGTTACTTTACGATAATCAGTAGTGGATGATTCCGATTGATATCAAAAACTATAGAACTTCAGATTTCATATTATTGTCTAGATATTGTTTTAAAAAGTAGCTCAACTAGAAGATGTCTCAGAATTCTTTTGGGGAAATTGGGATTGATGATTCACGTGTGAGTCTGTATCCTAGTGCAATGGTACGCTGAACTGTAGCTAACTGACCGTGATATATTTCTGTTCTCAAGGTGTAGTCCTCCTTGGTAGATTAATCTGCACTATGCATCACTGTCTGCCACTCGTTTGGCGAAGTCTGGGTAGAGCCAAGGGATGCTCTCCCGAAGGATCGCATATCAGGAATGGATCATCAGACGGAGAGTACTCTGGTTCCAATAGGGTAACGTTTGCCGGTGCTTCAATTGTTATGAAACTGCAAATGTATTTTGTAATCAAAAAATAACAGTCTAGTCTTAGTAGGGTACTAAAGTTGATGATGCTAAAAGCCAATTGTCAGTTCTTAAGTGAACTAAAGGCCATATGGTTATACAAGTGGGAACTAATGGCAAAATAAAAACGAACTGACGACTTGGTAAAGAAATAAAAATAATTTTGATATCATATACTTAGATTTCAGTGAAGTTATTGATATTGTTCCACACGAAAGACTGCTGTACAAATTGGAGCAATATAACATCAGGGCAATTTACTTGTCCAGATTAAGGGATAGTTGAGTGGCAGAAGACAGGGAGTGGCTATTAAAGAGCACGCTGCTTTTTATGGACTGATATTATTGGAATCCCTCAGGGTTCAGTGCTGGACTCTTTGCTGTTTACAATATTTATTAACGATATTGATGAAGGTATAATAAGTTTAAAATATCTAAGTTTGTCAGGGCGGTTAATGACAGGAATCAAGGATAACCACTGCAAATTGATCTGGAAAAATTAGGCAGAAGTGGCAATTGAGGTTTAACATTGATAAATGCAAGGTACTGCAAATGGGTAAAACCCAGAATAACATATCAGTTGGGTGGTACCATACTCAAGATAGTGGACAGCGACAAAGACCCAGGGTAATTCTGCAGTTCGATACGTTCTTGGAGCAATGCAAAGAGGATACTAAAGACATCTCATGGGTTCCTATCATACAGGAATTTTGCCAGGAGGGAGAAGTAGGTGGTTATTCTGTTGTATAAGGCAGTGGTTAGGTACGAAAGACGTGGTTCTGTTGGAAGACGCGTAGAAAAGAACAACAAAATTAGTCAGGGACACAGAATATTACTCCTACGGAGAAAATCATCAATGCCTGGAAACTAGGTACCTGCAAGGAGAACTCATTAAAGAGTTTAAGGCTTTAAAAGGATTGAGTATACTAAAGGCTGATCACACGCTATTCTTTCTTGACAACACACATAAAGGGACAATAATTTAAATGGAAAAGGATGGTTGCAGGAGAGATATGAAAAAATTTTATCCAGAGAGTACTTGACGGTTGGGACAAAGACAAACTGCCGTGTAATTTCAACAAATTTAAGAAATGATTGACGGTTAGTTTGTTAGAGGGAATCTATATATGTGTGGTTAGTTTTTTTTTTTTTTTTTTTTTGCTGATGTGTATAAGCTAAATGTAGATAATTGACTTACATAATATTTCCTCAGTTCTTCTTTCTACCTTCCTCCTCTTTTTCCTTCCTTCCGTTTCCTTCTTCCTCTTTTTAGAGTTATTTAGGAAGATATTCTGTAGAATCTAGCCCAGAAATAAATATTTTTTTTGGAAACTGATACAATTTCTACTTTCATTAGTCAAAATTAAACATTTTCAAACCAAATAGATCCGAATTGAATTTCTCTCAAATTTCTTTTGACAGAAGTAATAAAATCGGAAGACTTCTGTCGGTGGCAACACGTTATTTGCCACAGGGATGCTTACAGTTTCCAAGGTGACACTAACGACACAGCTACCGGTGCACACATTAGCCGCTATTTATGCGCGTGATGCATTATGTCGGCCACATTTATAAATCACTTCTTTACTAAGCCTTACGAGAGCCGACAATTTAATTAATGTCGTGACACTTGTATCTCGGCGACCTCTGCTCCGAAAAATGTCGAGGGTTGTTTATCTGCACGCGTCACAATGCAACGGTTTAGAGATTAAACGGCGTTGTTCACGAGTGTTCCTTATTTAGCGTCTTTCTATAGCGTTTCTCCCTTCAGGTGCAGGTGACGCCTTATCTCGCGCTTTCACTCATGTATGTATCCATGGAAACACACTGATAACCGCCGGATGGGTCTCCGTAGTCAGATGTTATCATTGGCCGAACATGGCACTTCCAAGTATACATCGGGCCGAGTAATAACGGCTATAAACAAACATCGCGCATCACCATCCACGTGCGATGTCGCCAAATGGGAGAACGGGTCACACGGTGTTTACGATGTTCAGTCTCACTCGCAATGATTCAGAAGAGAGGACTCGGAGGTTAGGGCACAACACACTTGTTTCCAAGGTTGTTTCATCTCTGGCTGAGATATTTCTTACTTATTTCAAGGACACCAGTATTCCGTGCATCTCATCGCATCGTTAATTTACTTGTTCACGTCTTCTTTCCTCGCTTTATCCTTTTCCTTCCCCCCCCCCCTTTCTTTCTTTACCACAATGCTCCGGATGGTTGTCCTCCAGTACAGAAAGACTCTTTCTCTTTCTCTTTTTTCCTTTCTTATTATTTCTCTTTATTTTTCTCCTTTCTTTTCTTTTCTTCTTCTGTCTTCTTCCCTTTATTTCTATTTCTTTCTTTCTTTCTTTCTTTCTTTCTTTCCCTTTTATTCCTTCTTTCTCTCGTTTCTTTTTTCTTTCTATGTTTATTTATCTTTTTTTTTCTTTCATTTAATTTCTTTCTTTTTAATTTTCTTTCCTTTTTCCTTTTCTTCATATTTTCCTTTCTTTATTTCATTTATTCTAATTTATCTCTTTCTCTTTTCTTATTTCCTTCTTTCTTATGTTTTGTTCCTTTCTTTTTTTCCCCTTTTACCTTCTTTTCTTTCTTTTCTCTATATATTTCTTTCTTCTTTTCTTTATATTTGTCTTTCCTTTTATCCTTTTTTTCTTTTCGTGCTTCTTTTCTTTCCTTTCCTTCTTCCTATTTTTTAAGTTTTCATCCCTTTTTTTTTCTTCCTCCTCCTTTTTTTCTTTCTCTTCTTTTTTCCTTTCTCCTCCTTTTTTTCTTTCTCTTCTTTTTCCTCCCCTTCATTTTACTTCTCTTTCTTTCTTTCTTTTTTCTCGCTCTTCTTTTTATTCTTTCTCTCTTTATTTATTTTTTCTCTGTTTCTCTTTATTTATTTTTTCTCTGTTTCTCTTTTTCTATTCTCATGGTATATTTCTTTTTTTCTCCCTTTTGATTCCAAATGATTTTTCTTCTTTATTTTCTTATCCCCCACTTAAGTTCTGTGTCTTCGTTAATCCGTCTACTGAATTCGTGAGATCTTGGATTTGAATTCCGTTGATGCCCAGAGGAACTTTTGGAGTTTTCGAACAGAGCCTGAGAATACATTAGCATTCTTCAATTTCTTCTCTTCTTCAAGAGGAGTTCCATTACGATGAGTTTCCTAAGCTTACAAGTTATTTTTGATAGGAATTTTTTTTCCGCCACAAAATGCAGTTCAAGGTGTCTTGGTCAGTTAAACCTCAGGCTGTCATATACTCCCGTACTCCATCCATCCATATCCTCCTAGGGCTTCCTCTTTTCCTTCTTCCTGGAGGTATCTATTCCAGGATAGCCTTTGGATATCTGGTTTCTTGCATCCGTTTTTACATGTCCATACCATGTTTCTTCGATTACCATAGTCCATACCATGGTTTTTCGATTTCACTCTGAAAAAAAAAAAGACAAACCATTCTTTAGACAAAGAAAATGATTTTTTACAGACACGGTTTATTTCTGCCCAATCGTTGCATTCAATATGTATAGTTCCTAATCTGAAGAAACCAATTCAACCCAACTTCCTCAACCAGACAATCTTCTCTGTCTATCTGTTTGTCTTTCTTTTTATTTCATCCTTCTTCTTTTTTTATTTAATTTCATACCACCTCCTCTATTCTCTCTTTCTATTCGCCATATTACTTTGCTCTTTACTTGTTTCGGTATTTTTCCTCTTCAGTCATTTTCTTTAAATTTTTACTGTTCTTTATACAAGGATGCCTCACTTTAACTTGGTATACAAGGCTTGGAAAACACGACTCTAATCGAAAGAAAAAAGGTAGATAAATGTAAACTGCAGCCATTATCAATCCACTGCAGGATGGAGGCCTCCTTAATGATTCATGTTGAGGGAATGGACCATAATCTGCTACGCTGGTCCAGTGTGGTTGGCAGATTGACCGTGTTTAGAAGTCAGGGGGCTTGAACCCCGGTCTACTCAAAGAGCGTGTGCTACTGCACTCTCACTCCTGACCACTCGACTATGGAGACCTCTAATCGAAAGAATTTTGTCATAAATTCCATGCTATGAATTAAGGTTTCATGCATTCTCTGACAACCGCCCTTGTGGGTAATACAGTTGGTAGGATCACTGTCCTCTCCACACCAGTAGAAAAGACCTCAGTTCGAGTCCCGTCAATGACGTGAGGAATTTTCATGAGCCTTTTTCGGATGTGGTAGAGTTAGTCGGTCTCAGGCGAGGATAGCATGGTTCCCCCTCCCGGAACCTCTGGTTTTTCATCCAGCAAACATTAAATCGATCTGAGAACTCATACAATTTACAGACAATATACACAGAGCAATATGGCCTTAGTGGCTGATGCTCCTAAAACCCTATTAAAACAACAACAACAACAAAGAATAATTTTATCATTCGATTCATGAACCATTTAATATCCGATTGTTTTCAAATAAGTAATTTTTATCGTCATGACTTCGGTAAACAGAAGGCAAATTATTACGGTTAGAAAGAGTCGTGATTATTTGGACTGTCACTGTTACTTTTCACTGTCTTTAAAGAGTCTCAAAGCGATAGGCTTGATAGTGATTTCACTGTTGTACCACTACACGATACGGAAAAGCTATCTTTACGTACATGAAAGTTTTTCTGACTGACTGCCACTCCAAGCTGACACACTGAAAGATTACCAGGCTAATAGTTCAACACATATTTCGAAGAGTTTATCGCTTTCGCTGTCATGTCCACCTTCTGATTTAAGAGTCACCTTCGCATTAATGTCTGAGCTCGTTACTTCCATCTGCGCCTAATGGCCACACTTACAGCGACACGAGCTGCTAGGACACCATTTAATAACACGTAACCTACGTTTCGTGTATTCTAGTGAAGCAAATAGCTTACCTGGATGATCAGCGCACTCCACTTTAATGAACTGCGACAAAAACACAAACATTAAAACCGTTTCACGGCGTGACGTAAACACTTTGCTTGTCGGAAATGATTTACTTCACTATTACTCATCACATTTGGATGGGTAATCCGGTGCTCGTCGGTCGAAGGCCACTCGACGACAAAGCACGCTCTTCGTAATCTATGCGGAGCCGTTGGAAAAATAGCGAGAATGGAAACACTATAAACTTAGTAATGTGTGTATGCGACAAACAAAAAAACTTAATTGGTATTCCAGGTCGTTTATCTTCATTTCTACCCATCGATCCTGCCGATGTACTCATTTGCTAAATGCATTGGTAAAGCCATCTTTTAACAATGCCAGATCTGAGGCTGGTCAGGAATGTTTACAGGAGATATGAGGGAAATGAGGAATAAAGAATAGCGACATAGCCAGAGTTTGGACCGCCCCAAGGCGCCAGGGGGGGAGTCCTCCTTTTTAATTGTTCGTGTGACCAAGAATTCAAAATATGTATATTTTCACTTGGGCATCAGGTGAAGCCAACTTGTGTATAATAGCAAAAATTTCAGTAGAATAAATAATAATAATAATAAGATTCTTTATTAACGTAAATTTTATACAATAGTGATTCCTTACACTGAATGCTTACCGTAAGTGATCTGTGAAAAAAAAACTAGGAAACTTTTCCCCCTTAAGAAAATTAGGTTTTTTACGCCTTTGTGTATATTGATGATATGTGTGATGTACATTGCCCTACCATTAATATCCGGACACCTGCCTTTAAGGGAAAAAAAGAGCTTTTATTGTGTCATTTAATATTTTGTGCTGAAACCTTTTGCCTTTATGACAGCCTTTAATCTTCGCGGCATACTCTCAACCTGCTTTTTATAAATGTCAAGTGATATTTTCCTCCACTCTGCCTTTAACGCAGCCATCAGTTCGTCCTTGTTCTTTGGGCGATCTCGACGAGCACGTACCCGACGATCCGATACATCCCAAAGATGCTCGGTAGGGTTCAGATCAGAACTCTGGGCTGGCTAATCCAACTTTTCCACACTCATGTCCTCAAACTACTCTGTTAGGAACTGAGCAGTAGGTCATGGCGCATTGTCTTGCTGATACATGTATGGGCCTTTCCCGAAGTATTGCCATAATGTTGGAAATGCATAATTGCCCTGGTATTGCACAGCATTCATGGTTTTGTCGATAACGACTAATGGGCCCAAGTCAAACCATGAAAGGAGTCCCATGACACTGCCTCCACCAAACTTCATTGTTGAGACGATACAATCAGGAAGGGACTGTTCTCCTGGCATTCGCCAAACCCAGGAATGGCCATCAGACTGGTAGAGTGCGAAACTCGACTCGTTTGTCCCTAGGAGTGTTTTCCACTGCTCTACAGTCCAGAATTCTCGCTCCTTACACCATGTTAATCGGCGTCTAGCATTTGTTGAGGTGATCAATGGCTTGTGAACAGCTGCACGACCATTGTAACCCATATCATGGAGTGTCCTTTGTATTGTACTAGTGCTGACATTAGTCCCAATACTCTCACAGAGTGTCTGTGTGACTTGAGACAATAGCAAATTACGATTTGGCGCACAGTTCTTCTCAGAATTCTCTTGTCCCGTTCTGTTAGTTTTCGGGGTTTACCAGGCCGTTTTTTTTTTGTTTTTTTTTGTCAGATTCAGTCCCATTCCTCTCCATTTGCATATGACGTGACTAATCGTTGACTTAGGGATCCCCAGAGTGACTGCAATGTCACGCATAGAATGCTAGCTTATGTGGCATCCTACTAGCATTCCACGTTGGAAGTCTGTTAATTCTGTTGTACGTGTCATCTTGCATGCTCACTTTTGCAATTGTCTGTTCGGAGCCCAGTGTGCATATTTATAGCAGGTCCTGTGACGTGTTGCATACATAGGACCTGTTTCCCCGTCCGGCAGGGGTGTCCGGATATTAATGATAGGGCAGTGTATGTATGTTTCGGTTTAAGTACTTACGCATAACTTGAGCCATCTGGTAGTCAAAAATATTCATTATTTATTTATTTTTAACGTGGAGGTAATTTTAGTTTATAATCTAAGAATATAATTTTATAAAAGGTGAAAACTTTCACGTGTCGCTTAATTTTTTTTAATGTGTTAAAACGAAAAATGATAAAATTAATTAATAATTTTTTTTTTTACGTTACAAAACATTTGTGTTAGCCCGCTAGCATGAATATATTTTTAATTGGTTTTTAGGGCGAAACAAATAGATGTGTTTCATTGACTCCTTGGAAGGGAAAAAGAATTGAAGTTCATTTGTGATCAGATGATCAAGTTAAAAGGTAAAAATATGAGTGGAATGTCGCAATTAAACTTTTATATTGACTTTTGATATTTTCCAAACAGTGCACGAATATAAAAGAGACAGTAACACAGACTGGTAATAAATATATTTTGAGACAGTGATCTCATAACAAAATACATTTTGAATTCAGTTGGTTGCGTCTTGGTAAAGTTCTGATGCCTGTATTTCACATCAGTGAACCTTATTTTATGAATAGTACTTCGTTTTAGTATGTGTGTGGGGACAGTTGTAATGGCAAATTATGAAGGAAAGCAAGCTTATATAGCATCAGCCAAAAATAAAGAAATAAAAATAGTTCACCCATCCGTACCCTTCAAGAATTTGTCTAGTTCTCGCTTCCACAACGACAGCTGGAAGCCTGTTCCACAAATCAACCACCCGCTGGCTGAAGGTAAAGTTCCACACATCTATCTTGCAACCATTCGTCCTCAACTTGAATTTATGCTCCGCACCATGTGTGTGTAGTCCCCGCAGATGAAAGAATACCATTAACATTCAGCTTACTCAATCCATTCAATACTTTAAACATCTCAATCAGATCTCCCCGTAGGTCTCGAGATGCTGCAGTTTGCAGAACTGAAACCTTTCTAGGTAAAAACACCCTTTTGTTCTCTTTACCAACCTTGTTGCCTTTCTCTGCACCCATTCCAGCAGATTTACATCCTTCCTAAAGTGAGGCCTCCAGATGTGTATGTGTATACAGTACTCAAGATGCAGCCTAACCAAGCCTAGCCTAACATGACATTATACAAAGGGATAATCATCTCCTCATTCCTGCTAGCAAAGTTTCTGTATATCATTGACAAATCCCCATGAGCTGTCACGGCAGCATGTTTACACTGTTCAGAGAATTTCATGTCTGACTGCACAATTACCCATAGGTCTTTTTCATTCTCCACTACCCTGAGTGTAGTACCACACAGTTGATAAGTTACTCTGGGGTTACTGCTAACCACGTGCAATACCTTGCATTTGTCAATGTTAAAACTTAAATTGCCAAATCTCAGTCCATGGACCCAAATTTCCTAGATCTTGTTGCAGTAGCACACCCTGATGACTGTCATTAACCACCTTACCAACTTTTAGGCGGGGTAGTCAGGTGGTGCTAAGGGAAAAGGGGTAAATTATGCCTAGTTACAAACCGGGTTAGATAATGATTTGTAACCAGAGAAACAAGTAGAAAATATTTAGAAACAGGGATAAGCTTAATCTTAATATAGAAGTCTTCAATGAATCTATTTCTTAGTTTAATCTAAGTTGAATTATAACTATTTTTGACCCACAATTTTCATAAAGAACAACTGGTTACATTTTATGGTGGAGAATGCGCATACATTAGAATCTTTCGTATAAGACTTGACAGACTTAAAATTTCTATATTCGTTTTATAGAGGCTCAACTTTGTTGTCTGGAAAGAAATCGTCTGGTTTTGGAATCGCTAAAGAAATAGTCTGTAAAAGCGCAACAACTCTTATTTACAGGCTGGACTTGAGAAAGTCTAAACCTTACCTGGCATTCAAGTTTAATTTAAGAGAGATCAATTTAAGCCTGCCTCTCAAAAGATTGCATTGTATTGTCCAGACGTGGACGCAAATTGTAGACTAATTTTAGAGAAAACTCGTATATTTGGCTAACTCATTTTCTCCGAATAAAGGAGATGAGATTTTGTTGAGAAGCAATTCAAAATCGACTTAATACTCGAAATAAAGTAGGGTATTAAATTGACATGGTAGGCTAGGAGTGTGTTAAACTAGGTGTCAATATATCGTTTAATTTATGCATATTCTTCGATTGGTTTGCTGTTTCCTGGATGAAAAATCCGAGTTTCCGGGAGAAGATCCATGCAAGGTTCTCCTGAGGCCGACTAATTGAGCCACCTTGTGGAAAAAGCCCATACGAGGAAAACGTTGTCTGTTATTGTTGTAGTGGAATTTTAGAAGCATCGGCGACTAATTATTATTAGTATATTGTCTGAAAATTTCGTATGTTCTGTGATCTATTTGCTGTTTTCTGGGAGAAAAAAAAACCACACTGTCCCCGTCTAAGACTGACTAACTCAACCACGTTGAGTTAGTCAGTCTAACTCAACTCGGAAAAAAAGTCCCATTAAAATTCCTCACATCATCAACTGGACTCGAACTCAGGTCTTTTTTATCCGGTGTGGGGACGATGGCGATTCTATCAACTGTGCTCCCTACGAGGGCACTGGGAAAAGGAAACACCTCTTAGTTTATATAGATGGTGATTGCAGGATAAATCCTGTGTAAATAGTTATACTATAACTGTTTTCCATACTATGGCGTATAAGGACATACAATAGGCTCGGAAGTATGTGAAAGAGAGAAATTGATAGTACACTCAACCTATTGTATCTATTGGATAATAGTGATCATTTCATGCTATTGTAGATTTGAAGATAAGGAAATCTGAAGAAACGAGTTTAGAAGCTCTGTGCAGGGATAAGAACGAGACACAGCAGAGGAAGGGGGGGGGATAGAGGAGGAGTATTGCTTTTTCAAAATAAAAAGATGTAAATTAAAGATATGGCCAAACTCCTTCAGAGCGCATTTGCTTCCCATAAGTTCCCGACCCAAATCTTTAATGGTTGCTTGTGTTGCACACGCTATATACAACCGTGTCTTAATACGCAACACCAGTAATCCACATCTGAACAGCTCAGGCCGATCGACAAGGTTGTTCTAAGTATGGACAGACGGTGAAAGCCTACATCGAAATTAGGGGTGGCCATATCTCCTACTGAGGACCACCTCTTCCCTTTGTTCCATCTTTGGCAGTGATGCATCTGTATCATGGCAGCCAGTGTCATGTTGCCATGTTTGAATAAAGTCCCTCTGTACCGTTTTGTTTCCGTTGTTGTTTCCTTCATCATTTCTGTACCTCACAAGGTTCCTTTGGTATGCTTTTCCCATATCCAGGCCACTCCTATGAGAAGCTAAAGGTGAAAATTTGACTGGTCCTTAAATTTTGCACACCAGCGTACATGGTTACGAAAGTTAGAGTAGGGGGAAATTGAAGGCCCAGGGGGCGACAGGTAGAGGTATGGGGGATACAGGGAAGGCGCCCCCAAGTTTACCAGTGGTAAGAGCCACTAAAGAGAGAATAGGGTAGCAGGAGAGCGAGGCGACGAGTCGTCTCGTCACCCTGCCAGAAAGAGGAGTTAAAGTGAGAGCCGGGCAAGAGTGCTTGGCTCAGGCCATTGTTTGTCGTCATTCAGTTCTTTTTGTACATCTCCATGGTTGCTCGGCGGAGGGCCGATGAAGTCGTCCTCCCCCCGCCAGGAGGAAAGGAAGTGGGCTGGTTAGGGTGCTCAGTTCAATTAGCCAAAAGGCAGGAGGCAGATGCTTCATTAGAAGTTTCACCGCAGTAGCTCTCTCTCATAGGTGCAGACTCAGTCTGTCTTCTGAGGGGTTCCTTCTCATTTTTATGGCTGTCGTGGTTGGTTGAGTTATTGTGCAACCAGGTTACATCTTCGCTTGTAGAGAAAATTTGGAGAAAATTATATATTCCTGTTTACTGTCAAGAAGATGATTTTCCCGGTCTCTAGGCAGGAAGGTGATCCTAGTGATAAGCTGGCAGCGGAGGTCATCATAGAGCTGACATTCATGCATAAGATGGTGCTAGTTCTCCAACTCTCCACAGCAGCAGCAGGCAGGATCGCCAGTGATGCCCACGGCTGTGAGTTCGGCTCTGAAAGCTCCGTGTCCGGTGAGTAAGAAGGTTGAATGTAGTCCAGGTGAGAACCATGGCGGTGCTTTAGGGAATAATTTATCCATATTTGTGAGGAATTTTTTAGTGATTTCTCCTTTGGGGGTGTTATCTCATCTGGATTGCTAAATTTTTGCGAGATGGGCAGTAAGTCTTCTTTTCTATCGAGCGACTGGTGGCAGAATCCGCACTGAAGCCCATGAAGGAGCATGCATTACCTTGGGACAGCTCGTAGAGGACTTCACATCTTGCCACTTCGAGATCGAGTGGGAGGGTTCCTGCCAGCACCTGCAAAGCATGAGTGCTTACTGTTCTGCAGGCCCGGGTAATAGCTGTAGCATGGCTCTGTGGGTGGATTCTAATATTCTATGGTTGACTGCCATGGTGACGTTGGAGTACCATGCTCCTGAAGCGCATGTAACTATTGGAATGAAGGCAGCTTTATAGAAGAGCTTGCGTGTTTGCAGTCCAGTCCCCAGTCCTTCCTAGAAACCTTAGTGACTGAGGCCGTGTAGCATCTGATTTTTTTCTTGATGTACTGGAGGTGCGCCTTGAAGGAGAGCGTGGTGTTCAGCATCACTCCCAGGTACCTGAGTTCTTTAGATAGCCGCAATGTGGTTGTGCTGATCTTGATTTGAGGGGATCATCTGTAATCAAGGGTTCCCCGAAGGAGGATGGAGTCTGTTTTCGCGTCCGAGGTCGTGAGGAGGTGGGTCTTGCCCATGTTTGCAGGATTTGAAGGGTGTGGTTTGCCTTCACTTCAAGTTGTGATCTGCTGTTTGCAGCGTCCGTAACGATAAGGTCGGCTGCAAAGGCTTGTGAGGAAGCTTCACCTACGTCCATAACATTTGTTCCACAACGTTGGTCGCAGTACAGAGCCCTGGGGAGGATAGCCAATATGGCCGCCTTTACATTCAGACGCACGTAACTACGCTCCATAAAAATGTGTTTAAATCTGAGCTAAAATTCCAAATTGTGTCTCCACCTGAACATAGTCATCTGATGAGTGCCTAGGTGAGAAAATTTTCGTTCCTTTTAGAGAAATTAGCCAGATACTAGCATTATTCTCTATTTTCCTTTGTTTGCGAGATCTGCATGGTCACCATGCGGCTCGAGGAGAGAGAATAGAGAAGTGCTCCGGTATAACGCGGCCACCGCGCTAGGATCTGGCCCTTGACTAGGGAAGTGCTTCAACGTGCTGCAATAGTAACTTTGGATAGGGAATATGTCCGAAACTTTCCTACCGAATTCTGTGCAATTTCAACCAAAGAAATTATTTTTGTTTCTCTCCCCCAGACCATAAACTTTCCATAGTGAGAACAAATCTATGCTCTGAAACACATTACAGCAAATCTGATGCCACAATCGTCTTTGCATATAAGGAAACCCCCCTAGAGAAAAAAATCCCGACCTTCTAGGGGTACTTTTACACTTTGCTGTCCCCCTCAAACTGCCAGTGGGGGATATCCCAAGAAAACACCATTCGTCAACATTCCCAAAGCGCAATCCTGACATAAAGGTGTAACCCCAATAATCAGAACTGTTCTCGATTGACCGGATTACACTATAAAATGGAAGGAAAACTAGGTAAAAACGGCGATAAACAGTCGCAGAGGCAGAAAGATGATCCTGTCATCGTTGACCTGTAGGAGGAAGGGGAGGACATCCCATCCGGGCTCCCCCAAAGTAAGCGGAAAAAACGCAAAGAAAATGTTCCAATACCTGAACGGGAAATGCGCTCCAAGACGGAGAACAGGGAGCAGCCAGAAGCTACTTCGCTGCAAAAGAACACCAACGAGGACAGGCAGCAGGACTCACCCCTCGACTCTGTCCTACCACAGGGAACTGTTTACGAGATGACCCTCTTCCTTAAAACAGTACTAGAAAATATATTTAAGGAGAATTCAAACAGAGTGTCCTCCGGACTTAGATCCCAAATTGTGACAATTTTCCACAAGATGGAAACAATACTATCACCAATACCTTGAAAGTGAGCGAGCCACCACTCGAGTTCATGCTTACATTAAATGCGGGGCACGTCAAATGCCACAGCGCGCCCCGACATATTCTGAGGCGCTGAGGCATAAAGGCGCCACTGCTGCCGATACCATGACCACTACAACCACAAAATGAGCAACTAGGAAGATGCTGCTCCCCACCACACATCTCGTGCTACTCAAACCGACCAACTCAGATACGCTAAAAACAAGTGAAGAAGTCAAAAAAGAGGTTATTGACTCGCTAACGCAGGAATTTAAAACAGCCAGAATCCGCTCCATACGGAAGACTAGAAACACTGGTGTGGTAATCGAAACGGAAAATAAAAAAGACGCTAAATTGATTCTCAATTTAGCGTCCACCAAGATCCCTACACTCGGTCTCATTGCAGAAACTCCTAAAGAAAAAGGCCCCTCAGTCATCATATTTGTCATAGACCCGAATCTGACTACAGAGACAATCTGTAAAGAAATCTTCATGCTAAATCTGCAACAAGACTTCCCCGACTGAGACTACAAAGGACTACGATGGAGACTACCCAGATCAACACCAGCATGTTGTCACTAATGCCATCCTACGAGCAGCGGACCAGTCGATCCGGAGATGCCCCCCCCCCCCCCCAGCCAGGCACTGTGCCGTGGTGGTCGCAGGAACTTCTACTTAGGAGAGATATGAACAGGAAAAGACGCGCCTTCTAAAGAGCCAGGAGGTCGTGGCCTCCTCCTGAGGTTCAACCCATCAGACAACAATACAGGGAGGCCAGGAATAACTATACTGCGATGATGAGGCAGCAGAAGAAACTGTCCTGGGAGCATCTGGTTTCCACAGTCGGCAGTACAGACCCATGGAGCATCATATGTAGGATAACCACAAACAAGTTACCAAGGAGAGAGGTCACACCCTCAGCCATCACCCCACAAGGCACCATGACAAACAACTGGCATGACACCGTCAACAACATTCTCAATGCCACCTTCAAACTTATCGAAGAGGACAACACTCCTTAACGGCAACAGCTGTGCCATGCCAGAAAAACCTACCAGTCGGTCCGAGTGGAACAACCATTCACCCTGCAAGATTTACAAACTGCCGTATAAAAAATAAAAAACAAAAGAACCCCGGGACTGGACATGCTTGGACCAGAACTGGTAAAAAAAGGTGGCCGAGTATGCCCCGAACTTGTTGTTAGACTTATATAACCACTGTCTTCGTCAGGGCTGGTTCCCCTCAGATTGGAAGGTAGTCAGCATAAAATTAATCATATAAAACCCATCAAAGCAGTCACATATACCGGAGTCCTGCCGACTTATAGCCCGCCTGTCTGTACTCAGCAAAATCCTGGAACAACTTCTTACACAGAAGCTTGAAGTACATTACACCGCAGCAAATTTAACAACAGACAAACAATTCGGATTCAAAACTGGGAAATCCACTATGGATGCATTAGAATATATCATAAATGCCGCGTCAAACTGCCAACGAAAGTATTTTCTTCTCAGTTGACTTTGCAGGGGGGTTCGACGTCCTCCGGTGGCAGAGCATCTTCGCAAGACTGAGCTACTAACCTGCCAACAAACCTATATGGATGCATTCAGAGCTACCTGAACAATAGGAGGGTCCTAGTGCAGGCTTCTTACTGCATGGTTGAGCGCCAGGCACACAGGGGCTGCCCTCAGGGCTCTGTACTGGGTCCCCTTCTATAGAACTACCTGCTGGATGAGTTCCTCTCCCTGGAACTGGGGGCGTGCAAGCGCTCGCATACGCAGATGACCTCTCCTTAATCCTCTGTGCTGATTCAAGAGCACAACTGGAAACGCTTGCCAACTCAGCACTTTCTACACTAAGAGAGTGGACTGAAACTCGTCACCTTAATATCTCTGTCACCAAAACCCAATCTATCCTACCAAAGGGATATCTAACTCCTACCAGACCACCGCAGATAAAAAATCTACAACAGAACGATCAAGTAGGACACAGAACTCAAGTACCTAGGAGTGATCCTGGACCGAAATTTATTGTTTACTCCCCACTTAAAATACATCCAGAAGAAAATGAAAAACTAAGTTGCCATGCTTTCCAGGATTACCCGCCACGACCGGGGTCTGAAAAGAAGAAGCCTAGCAATACTTTACAAAGCAGCCATCATCCCTGCGATTGCATGTGTTTCTGGTGTCTGGCACCATAAGGCCTCTACGGCGGTAAATCTTTGGCTACTCAACATCATTCACCGACCGATTTTATTAACTCTCACCAGAGTGTGCAGCACCGTATCTATTTATGTGCTGCAAGTACTCATTGAGACCCTCCCCCCTGATTTTGAAGTGATTCGCCTAGGCATGTTACAGCAGATTAGACACGGAAATCCAGCTGCCTTCCAGGATCACACCATATACCCAAATGCAAATCGGAAAGTGGAGAAGAAAAGACTCCACATCTATTTGCGATCAATATGGCAGCAGCAGTGCTGGACGACCTTCACAAAAGGGGAAGTAACGCGGAGTTTCCTCCCCGATCTACAGCAAATATACCCACAGTATCCGGCATGGCTTTGCCCTGGATTGTACAGTACGTATCTCCTAACAGGACACGGAGCGATCCGCCACAAATTACACCTTCTCGGACTCGAAAACAGCCCAATGTGTACATGTGGCTCTGTAGAGACCTGGGGACACCAGATGCGTGACTGCGAACTTTATGAAGATTTTCGTGTTGAATTAATCATCCAAGTGTGCCTTAATCCCAAAAACCGGGAACACTACTTACTGGAAGACGAAGCCTCATATATAGCATTCACCAAGTTTGCCCAGAACCTGTATGTCAGACAATTGACCATTCCTCTACCTGCAAACCTCGAATAAACGTGTCAAACAAAGCTTCTCAGAGATCCTCAACCAGACGTCAAGTTTGACTGCTTGATCCATCATGCAGGACGAAACTGAAACGCTTCCGAGAAGTGACAAAACTCCACTTCCCAGAACATTGACTACAGGACGGGACAACAGTCCCATGAGTGACTCCCAACTATGACATTTTGCACAACCTGCTCAGCTAAACCAACACTGGATCGCCTCTGCTGGGTCTCAAGTTTTTCTGGATGGTGCAGACCTGACCCCAGGGGTCTTGTTTGCTCCCACCCATGCACAGAGGCCACACTGGCGACCTGAGCCAGCTCCCTTGTCTGGCTCACTGTTTCACCTCTTCCTGGCAGGGAGGGGAGGGGACAGTTTGCTGTCCCCTCCAGGGCGCTCGGCCACCAGAGAGTCGACGGAAACGGCCAAGACGGAAACGGCCAAGAAGTATTTTTGATCATTGGCTGCAGCCTGTGTCAAGAGATTTCACAGAGCGTCAACCGTTGACATTCCTTGTCGGAAGCCAAATTGTTTTGGCGACGCTAGATTTGCTTGGAGATAGTAGTTTTGAATTCTGGTCAGAAGGAGCCTTTCAAGAAATTTACCGCATGCGGATAGCAGGGCTATGGGCCTGTAGGACTTTGGTTGTTCTGGGGGTTTGTTGGGATTTTTGATGATTACTATCTTCCATTCTCTGGGGAAGATTCCAGTTCTAAGGCATAGATTATAGAGATTTAGGAGAAGATCAGGGCTATGTCGACTACTTTCTTCACAATCTCCGTTTCCAATAGATCTGGGCCTGGGAATATTTTTTTCCTTTGATGAGGCATGCAGCCGCTTGGAGTTCCTTCAGTGCAAAGGTCGTTCCCTGGTATCTGTCCAGTAGTTGTCGTTTTCCTGACAGATAGTGATTTGTTCTGGCGTTTGTGGGTTTACGTTTGAGTGGAATGTCACGTCCAATATGTTGTTAATTAATTCTTCCCATGAGTTTGTGAATTCTTCTAGCAGGGTCCTGGCTGGTAGTTGCCATCACCTCCCCTCTGGGGAGCTTGTTAGTGGTCATCATATAGATCATCCCCCAGTGGTAGGAACTTCCATAGTTAGTGGTAGACGTCAGACTGCCCGGCAAATGGATGACTGGACCCAGGGTATCCCAGCAGAACATCGCCCAAAGCATGACACCGCCCCCCCATCGGCTTGTTTCGTCCCACGGTGCATCCAGGTGCCATCACTTCCACAGGTATATGACCCACACGTACCTGGCCGTCCACATGGTGCAACAGGAAACGTGATTCATCACACCAGACGACCTTCTTTCAATCACTCAAGGTCCAGTTTCGATGCTCGCGTGCCCATTGTAGGCGCTGTCACTAGTGAACCGTGGTCAGTATGGGCACTCGGAGCGGCCTGTGGCTATGCAGCCCCATTTTCAGCAGGGTTCGATGTACTGTGTGGTGTGACACATTACTCCCGTCACCAGCATTCCAATTATCGGCGAGTTGCGCCACAGACGCCCTTCTGTTGCCACGTACCATCCGGGAGAGCCTTCACTCACCTCGAGCATCGATGAGCCGTAGTCGTCCAACACCTAGCCGGCGACTCGTGGATTCCCCCTCCTCGGACCACTTTTGGTAGGTACTAACCACGAGCCGTGCCGTTTCGGATATGCTCTAACCCAGTCGTCTGGCCATTACAATTTGGCCTTTGTCAAACTCGCTTTAGTCCGCTGCCTTTCCCATCTGAAGAACAAGAGTAACACTGATTATCGGAGCTCAGTATCAGGTGTTTTTTATAACGTGTCCCGACCCGCGCACACACCGTAATTCATCTGCAGTTGCTTCGATTTGCATTACAACTTGCTGGTCATAATAGTAGTAGTAGTAGTAGTAGTAGTAGTAGTAGTAGTAGTAGTGGCACTTGATGCAAGAAAGCAAGTGTAGGAGCTTATGCAGCATCAGCCAAAAAAAAAAAAAAAAAAAATCACACCATTCCCTCCAAATGCCTGTCCAGTTCCTCCTTAAATTTATTTAACCTATCAACTTCCACAACGACAGATGGAAGTTTGTTCCAGCAATTAACCACCCGCTGGCTAAAGGCAAATTTCCGCACATCTATTCTACATCTGTCCTTTCTTAATTTGAACTTATGTCCCCGTAGGTTCGTATTCTGAACAAGTGGGAGGATCCCATCAGAATTCAGCGTGCTCAACCCATTCAAGGCCTTATAGACCTCAATCAGATCACCGCGCAGGTGCCTAGTCTCCAGCCACTGCAATTTGCAGAACTTAAGCCTCTCTTGGTAAGAGGATCCCTTCATTCCCCTCACCAATCAATCGTGTTGCTCTTCTCTGTACACGCTCAAGCAAATCTACATCCTTCCTAAAATGAGGCCTCCAGACCTGTACGCAGTATTCAAGGCGTGGCCTGACCATTGCCTTATACAGAGGGACAATCACCTCCTTTTCCCTGCTAGCAAAATTCCTATATATCATTGACAAAACCCCATGACCTGCCCTAGCAGCCTGTCTACATTGCTCAGAAAACTTCATATCTGACTGCACAATTACTCCCAGGTCTTTTTCATTTTCTACCACCTTAAGTGTAGTACCACACTGTTGGTACGTTTCTCTGGGGTTACTTCTACCCATATGCAGTACTTTGCATTTGTCAAGGTTAAACTTCAGTTGCCACTTCTTAGCCCATCTGCCCAAATTATCTAGATCCTGTTGCAGTAGCACACTGCCATTACTGTCATTAACAACCCTGCCAACCTTCGTGTCATCTGCAAACTTCGACATTAAGCCTGATATACCTTCATCAATATCATTGATAAATATACAAAACAACAGTGGACCCAACACCGAACCCTGTGGGACTCCACTAATAACATTAGTCCACGAAGAGCAGCACCCATTGATTACCACCCTCTGTCTTCTCCCACTTAACCATCCTTTTATCCATTGTAGCAACTTACCCTTAATACCATTCTGCTCCAATTTGTACAGTAGTCTTCCATGCGCAACAGTGTCAAAAGCTTTCCTGAAATCCAAGTATATGATATCAAAATTATTTTTTGCATCCAGTTCCTTTGTGACCACATCATAATAACCAATCAAATTTGTCAGACAAGACTTTCCCTTAACAAACCCATGCTGTGTCTGAATTATTGCTGCAGTCTTGTCTAGATGATCCTGCAATGCATCTTTAACCAGTGACTCCATTATTTTACCCGGAACAGAAGTTAAACTAACTGGTCTGTAATTATTCGTGTCACCCTTCGAACCTCCTTTGTGAATTGGGGATACATTTGCACATCTCCAGTCCGTGGGAACCTCCCCTGAATCCAAGGATGCTCTCATAATTATGGCTAAGGGTTTGCTTAGTTGCTTTGCCGCCTCCTTTAATATAACTGGATAGATCCCATCCGCCCCAGGTGCCTTTCTTATGTTTAACTTCAACAATTTCTCCTCCACTTTGCTCTCAGTTATTACAAAATCATTAAGCACACTGCTACAATTTGATAACCTTCTTCCATTTTCAAACTGTAATGATTCCTCACGTGTGAATGTAGATGCAAAATACTCATTCAGTTTGTTTGCTATCTGAGCAGGATCATCAACAGTCGAACCATCGATGTCAAGTGGACCAATCATATTCAGCCCCTTCCTTTTTGAGTTTATATAAGTAAAGAAATCCTTGCTGTTTTTCTTAGCATCTTTTGCCAAAGATTTCTCGTAATCCGCCTTTGCCTGCCGAACCTCCTTTGTGACCTGATTACAGACTAGCTTATATCTGCTACAGGCTTCTGCGTCGCCTGATAATTTATATGCATCCCATGCATTTTTCTTCTCTGTCACGAGTCTCATTAGTTCATTTGATAACCATTTAGGCCTAAACCTTGAACAATATTTCTTCATCGGTATGAAAAGTCTAGTAGCTTCCACGATTAATTCCTTGAATGCTTCCCACTTAGAATTTACTGTTTGTAACATAAGTCGATCCCACTGTACAGAATTTAAAAACTGTCTGAGACCACTGTACTCCCCTTTACGGAAGCAAAAACCCTTTCCTTTACCCCTGACGGTAGTTACCTCTTTGAGTAAATCCCACTTCAGCACACTGTGATCACTGCCACCTAGTGGTTCCTTTATCTGCAAATTCTTAATACACGAATGATCACTGCTGATAACCAGATCAAGAGTATTACTTTCTCTGGTTGCCTCTCGAACATGCTGCTGCAGAAAACAATCATCCAATAAATCCACAAAAGTCTGACTAGTGTGTGAGTGACCAACCCACAAGTTCCAGTCAATATCTGGGAAGTTAAAATCCCCCATTATAAGACATTCTGATTTACTGGCCCACTCTATTTCTCTGTACAATTGTTCATTGTACTCATTCGAGTCATTAGGCCTATAACACACTCCTACTCTTATCTTTGCTTTTGCAGTGCTTATGTCACACCAAACTGACTCAACAGTGCACTGTCCATCTATATCAACTGGATGCACTTCTTTTGATTTTATGTTTTTCTTAATTAACAGCATAACACCTCCTCCCTTTCTGTCCTGTCTATCCTTTCTGTACACATTGTACTCCCCAAATTCCAGTTCTGCATTCCTTATATCTTTGTGACACCACGTCTCTGCTATCCCAACAATATCCGCCTTTGATGTCTTGACCAACACTTCAAATTCATCAAATTTATTTACTATACTTCTAGCATTGGTATACATGCAAGCATACATGCTCCTATGCCTATTCCTTGTTACCCTAACACATCCCATATACCCAACTATTCCAGGATGACTGCCATCCGTCCCTGAAACCCCCAACACCCCTCGCTCCAGGTCGCTTCTTATTCTAATAGAAGTTGTGCAAGAATCACCTTCACCTCTGCCTGAGGTTACTGTTAAACTATTAGTCTTTGTATCCCCCAAGCTAGCAGTTTTCCGACCCACCTAACACTGCCTCGATAGCATCAGCAAATATTCTTGCACCCTTTCTATTTAAGTGTATCCCATTCCTGTAGAAGCAGTCTCTCCTGTTAACAAGTACAGTCCAGGCTGAAAAAAATTCTACCCCTTGAGCCTTGCACAGTCTTTCCAGGGCCGAATTGATCGACAAGGCTCTCATCATATACTCCCTCCTATCGTGTCTGGGCAGAATTGCACACACTTTCAAGTTCAACCCTAATTCTCGGCTTTTTTTCAACAGTGACCTGTACTTGTTGAGTAATTCTGCCGGTCTCCTACTCTTAATATCATTAGTGCCAACGTGTACAACTATATCACCTTTTGTGCCCTTGAAAGATGATATCCGCTCTACAACGTCATCAACCTTTGCCCCTGGCAGACATACCCTGGTCCTGTTCCACCTATCCTTTTTACATAGCATGTTCCCCGTTTCCCTGACAATAGAGTCACCAACAACTAATAGTTCCCGTGGGACCAGCGCATTCTGCCTTGGGGGTTGCCGCTGTGTTGCGTGATGACCAAGTGCAAGCTCTGGCGTTGATGTGGGCAGCTGAGAGCTTGATGGGCCCCTCAATTTATTTCCTTCGAGGGCATCCACCCTGTCCTTCAAACTCTCATATAGGCCCATAACAACGCTGAGTTGTCGCCTGATTTCCTTACACTCCTTACATCGCGCACACACAAAGACATCCCCCATGTCTTTGTGTGTTTTGGTTCATCGGTGTATATATAATAAAATAAAGTATTTTTATTACTAATTGCATACTTTAGTTCTATTTCCCTCCGGTATTTTAATTTAATACAGAAGATTTCAATAGTTTCTTTTTAATCCTGGAATATTTTCCCTTCAGATTAATGATTTATGTTAGCTGCTTTGAATAAACTATAAATAATGAAAAGAATATTTTCGTTATTTTCTGGTAGATGGCGCGACATGAAAATTCTTTCCTTTTCTTTTCTTTTCTTCTTTTTTTGTTAGTACCGGTTCCGAAATTTGTAAATTAGAACGTTTCCAGTATTTAATAAAACTGTCACACTAAAATAACAGATAAGACTCACGCAATTTCGTTTAAATAGTAACCTAATTTTAAAACGAAATTGAAAATTATTTTTCGTGGTATGTAATTTGTTTTGTTGGTAATATTTTTAGCCTGAAAAAGAACGCATTCGAAGCCTTGCGCCTTCGGTATTAATATTAATGTCTGCAAGTATACCAGACATGTCATACAACAAAAAAAGTCTCTTCTCAAATAATTAAAAAAACTATGATATATTAAAAGCTCTCAACAGAATATTCGAATTAAAACTGTTGCATTTTACAAACTAGAAACATCGGAGAAACAACGTGACAACATTTCTTTTCTGGTTGTCATAACGAGAAAAACAAAATTATCTGGCAAGGTGCCAATTAGGCAAGACAGATTTGTTTTGGTTTGTGTGTCGGCAACAGAAATGTTTCAATGTGTGAGAAAAGAAACGCAGTGGTGCCTTAGGATCTTTTTAACCCCGAGGGTCTAGTGTCAAGGCGCTAAGGGTGCATTGTATCAAACTTGGCCACGGTATCTATTATAACATTATTAAATTTAACAAGTTTCGGACTTGGTTCTACTAACAAAACCTCTTGTGAAGCGTATAGCGCCTGAGGATGCTGTGTTGGACAGCCCTGTTCTGTTGGTAGGATTATTCACGTAGCCTATTAACTTAGTGTCCTTCAAAATTTGTCTAATGGTTTACAGAACGCTAAACCTACCAATTCACGAAGAAAATCGATTTTGAATCCTGGGTGGTTAGATCAGAGGCGTCTAGCAGGCGACCTTATATCACCTGCGGCTCTGCAAACGATGCTCGCTGTTCTAGTGGTTGGAAATCGTATTCGATCTCTGATCAATATATAGTTTTGATGAATGGGGAGTTCATTCAAATATGCGAATGAAAATAAAAATAATTAACTTAAGTGTTCAATCCTTATTATATTTGTTAATTAGATTATATTTTATTTTTACAACTTGCCATTTTAAACATGTAACGATTTTTTTTAATGACTTTGATTTCTAATCGATATGTTTTGGTTTTCAGTGAAAGAAATTACTAGAAACAAATGATGAGATAAATGCAGTTTTTTGAATTTTTCTCTTCTCAGACTCGGATAATTCCATTTATGAATTTTTGCTTTCGAGGAATTCAAATATTGAAGTTCAAGGTCATTTTCAGATTTTACTATAAATGTAAACAAGGGAGCAAATTTTTTAAGATTCTCGTGGACTGCGATATAACTTTTTCTTTTTTTAATTGGCCATTTTTAATTGACCATCTGAGCACAACTAAGGGACAGTTTGAAGTTGAAGTTACTCTTTTTTTTTTTTTTTTAATATTGAAGTTAATTTTTTTAGCATTTAATTATCAAACCTTGCAAATCGTGAGTGTGGGTAGGAAATGTGAGGAAACATCGGCTGTAATGAATGAATTTTAGTTTTAAAAATGCGTTTGGTCTACAGTAGTTGATACAGCCGGATGTAACTGACAGACGGCGCCACCCACACAATGTGCGTGTGCTTGTGGTATCAGTTTATTTTACTTCGGCTAACCGACCGGGCTAGCCGAGTGGGTAAAGTACCTGCCCGGCAACCCAACGGTCGCGGGTTCGATTCCCGCCTCGGGCTTGGATCAAAGTACTGCAAAAACCTTGGGAGGTGCAATATGGCCACAGAAGCCGATGCGCCAACAACTACCAAATCAAAAAAAAAAAAAAAAAAAAAAAAAACTTCGGCTAACATATTTTCGCGATGAAGCAGATTTTATTTGCTGTTCATGAAAAGGTTGTTTCCTTTCGTTTATCAGTATGCAGTGGAACATCCCAGCGTGTTTCAATTTATTTACAATTTCTTTTATACATTAAGTCGCGTTTGCAAATTCATTTTATTATATTTTAATTTTTTAAACTGTTATACCCGGAAAGTTTTTGTTGATGTTCGGAATTCTGTTCACGTGAAATCCATTTTTTGATGCAGATCTAAATGTGTGTGTGTGTGTGTGTGTGTGTGTGTGTGTGTGTGTGTGTGTGTGTGTGTGTGTGTGTTTAATGCTCTCTTTACAATGTTGGGGAAATTAATGTTGAGGAAAAAGGAAAAGGAGGAACTTCACTCTCCTTGGATTGAGGCCCCATCTTTGTTGGGATTTGAGGTCTATTTCACTCTGGGTGCCCGGGTGGTTTGCATCCACTGCATACGCCGCCAAAGGATGGAACCTGCGATGGAGGAAGGAAGATTTAAGTATTTGGGCCATTTGTTTGGGCCATTTTTAATCACCGTCCTCCCCACACAATATGAAAGAGACCTGAATTCGAATCCCGATATCAATATATCAATGACAGAGGAATTTTTATGAGCTTTTTCCACAATGGCTGAGTTAGTTTATCACAGGCCAGGAAAATTTTGTCTATCTGATATCTAATATTGGCAAATAATCGGAAACTCGAATTTTACGTTCAGCAAACCGGAAAATGGACCACAGAAAACACTCAATTTACAGACACAATATATTGACGTGTCATTGCCTTAGATCCATTGATGCTTAACACACATTACACTACCCTCTATAATGTAAGAAATATTTTTTTTCAGTAATGACAATGATTGCAGTAGTAGGAGTTGTCTGGGAGGCTTTCTCCACACATATCCGTTTTCAATCTACCGGGAGTTGATTGAAGAAGCCGGGTACGTTATTTGGGAACGGCTTCTCGAGGGACTTAGGTCGGATTCCAGCTAGGAAGGAAGGAAGGAAGGAAGGCGAGTTGCTGCTTCCCAGAGATTTGTGAGGGAGTAGATGGCCGAGCGAAGATTTTAACTATGGAGGGTACTTCCATCCTATGTATGACGAGCTTCGCTAGCGTGATTATGTTAGTCTTTATGAGTAGAATCTTTCAGAGGGATCTATCGTATGGAAATGTAAAGAACGCTTTTTGGAACGATGAACGGCCTTCCTGTGGAGCGGTCCTATGAGGCAATTAATCTGGGTCATGGGCCAGACGCCCGTATCACAGAACCATATAGTGCTACTGGGGTTTAGGGGTTTGCGGTATAACTGGAATGATCTAATGAGATCCAATTATGGCAGGTTGCGAAGTTATAATAACTACATCTGAGAGTTAAGAAAATTAAAAATAAATTTTTATTTTATTTCCTAAGAAATGTATACAAAACATTCCCTATTATTTCTTCAGTGTGTATTAAAACAACAAAAGTTATTCATGAAAATCTTCAAGATCATATAATTGCATTCAATTTTATGTTTAATTTTAGTTATATCTTAATTGTAATTTGGCGCCTCCGTAGCTATGTGGGAAGGAGCAGTAGTGTGGAGCATACGTTTCTTGATTAGACCGGCGTTCGAGCCCGTGACCACCAAATACGGAGGATGCCGAAGGTCAGAGAATGACCACCGCATATCCCCAGCTCGGATAAAGGGTGAGGGTTGACGTCAGGAAGGGCAAACACTGACCCCACATATATAATGGGAAAAGGCGAGGGCAAAAAAATTTTAATTTTGATTTTTGGAAATTCTGTGGATTATGTTTTTGATGTCTTTAATACCATCAGTTAAAGTATAAAATTAGAAAAGTACCAACTTAAAATTAAAAATCCTAATAACGAAACTACGCTTCAACTACCAAAACCAAGAATACTTCACCTACAGAATGAAGAAACTTACCGAGCCCTCACTCAATTTACAATGGACCTATTCACCAGGCAGAAGGCGCTACCACCACCATAGTATCCGAGTCAATAGGTAAAAACAAATCAACGGCTGCCAATTCTTTTGCGCATCGCTGAGCCATGGATGCTAACGCCTTTGGACCAACTTACACAAGACTTGACCAACAAACCATCCGGAGTACAGAACCCACCTTGACTCCTCACATTTTGAGTAGTCAACTGGCCTCCCCACTTGATTGGGACAACACTAGCGGTGCAATCAAAGACAGGGTCCTCACATACTTTGACAAATTCCTCATCATTGACTCCTGGACCAAATTTTCCCCACCGCACATGACACATCTAATCAAGTTCCTGAACTTGACCATCATATTTTGGACTCCCGGTTTTGACCTCCCCACTATTCATTATCATGGACTACTGGACCAGCCTTCGGTCTGGATGCGACACAGGCTCACCGAATGGAGTTCCAATGACGACACCTGGATTAGACCTTCCCGAACACGACCCATTCCACAATAGCAGCACTGACGCCACTGGATTTCCACCAAATTGTCGGCTCCTGCTGACTGGCCGTGCTGGTCGTACCTACCTTGCATTTGCGGGGTATCTTTTTTTTTGAGGGGGGGTTCACTCCCTCTCATTCTTCCCTCTGATGAGGAATTGGGCATGCCACACTGTTAGCAGGGGCCATCTTCCCTGTCGGCCCCTTCCTTCTGTTTCCTACCCTCCAGTCTTCTGCCTCCCTCCCCCTTACTTTTTTCTTACACAACGGTTTTTGTTTATATGCCTCGCAGGTCTAAATCTAAATACATCAAAATTATTGCCCGATCTATTTGGCCCTAGAACACGTAATCAACGAACAACCTCTGTTAAAATTACAAAAAAAAAAAACAAAAAAAAAACTATTATATTTAGGCCACCCAAATAATGAAATTCATCTGCCATGCTGCGTCTTATGTCTGTTAATTGCATGTGTTCTATGGTCAATTTGTCTGTTTTGTTGGACGGAAAGCCCCAGTTTCTGGGGGGAAAACCTTGCCATCTACGTCTTAGACCGACTAACTCAGCCACGGAGTGAGAAAAAAAAAGCCCATTAAAGTTCCTCGAGTCATCGACGGGATTCGAACCCGGGCCTTTTCCACTCGGTGTGGGGAGGATGGTGACGATACCACTGTGCTACCCACGCAGACTGTTAAAATTACAACTGTTGCTCATGAAACAGCGATCATCTCATTCTAAAATCTGGTCCTAGACACTGAAATCCCAGGAAAGTATGTGGCAGGACCGGCCAGAGTACTCCAGCATCAGTGGTACACCCGGTCAGCCTCCCCGTGACACGGTATGGTAACGTCGGGTTACCATACCGTGCCAAGCCCCAAGCTCCTGTCTATTAGGTGGCAGAGCATTCTGTCACCTACATCGACCTGAAAGCTGCTTTCGACTCCATCAGTATCCCCTCACTTGTTCACCTCCTAGAAAACTACTTCTACATAAAAGGTGACATGTTGTGGTTTATCACAGCCCTGCTCTCTGACAGAACCATTCTTCTTAAAGCGGATCAACACACAATCCGGAGAAAGATCACTGCGGGAGTTCCCCAAGGCGGAGTTCTCTCCGGAGCATTATTCACCGCAGTTATTATTCCGTTTGTGCAACAGAGAGAAGACATACTCTGCTATGCCGATGATATTAAAATATATATTCAGATTAACCCTGGCGAACATCTCTCAAACATCAATAAAAAGATCTGTGAAAAGTTACACGACTTAGAATCCTATCTCCATCAATTTGGCCTCCTCATTAATCCTGCCAAATCAGCCCAAATTGTCTTTTCTCTGAAGCGCCAACCCACTGAAATCCAAGCTTCTCTAGACGGCATTCCCTTCCCAGTGGTCAAGATGCATATAGACTTGGGAGTCGTCTTCGACTATAAACTGAGCTTCAACCCTCACATTGACAAGCTCATAGCAAAATTCTGTCAAATGCGCTGGACCACAAAACAACAACTGTTCCACGTTAGAGATCTGGATGTGACTCGTCGGTACATATACACCTCAGTATACTCCGTCGTACTGTATGCCTCGGAAATTTGGGGGTCCGCGGCTCCTATCAACATCAAGCGCGTGTACTCCGCCGAATACTGGCTCCTTTGTTGGATCACGCAAAAACATCGTCGTCCACCCCAGCAAAGGACAACTGCGATGGCGACGTCACTTCACTTTGCCCGACTTCCAGATCTTGTATTTGAAAAACGCCTTGTTCTCACTGTCAAGATGACAACCGGAATGGTCTCGGAGCTAAGCATCTGGGAACTGTGTGGCTGGAGAATCCCTCTACCCGAACTGAGGTCAGCTCCCACGCTCGCAGCTCACTATAACAGACTAGCACTCAGTGACCGTTTTCTCCCCAGGGAGATGCTCCCCACAATCCTTTCAATTGACGGCGACCTCTATAGGTTTGTGAAGGATCGGAGGTACCGAAGACAGATCCTTAAGAGCCTGACCTTGGTCAGGCAAAGTGCACATTGATAAGGGCAGCATAATAATGCCCTATATATTGTAAATAATGTTCAAAGCACGATGTCTTTATGAATGTGTTTTAAATAAAGTCAAGAATATCTTTATGAATATAAATATTAATATAACATAATGTAAATCTGAATATCTTTATTATTTCATTGTAAATACTGTGAAAAGCATAATATCCTGTAAATAATCTGACACTGATTCTATTTTATTGTTGGCTCTGGGGGATGAGCCCGAACTTCGATGTGGGCCCCGTCTCCCCAAGGCTATTATTGTCCACCATCCAAATGATGCAAAGAAAAACAGCAAAGAGTTCTTTACTTATGTAAACGCTAGAAGGAAGGGGATGAATCAGATTGGTCCACTTGATATCGATGGGTCAACTGTTGATGATCCTGCTCAGGTAGCTAACAAACTGAATGAATATTTTGCATCGACATTCACACATGAGGAGTTATTTAGCGAGGGGAAAACCAGAGGTGTATTCAACTCTAGCAGTAAGCTAGAGGATCTTGTAATAACTGAGAGTAAAGTGGAGGAGAAATTGTTGAAGATAAACACAAGAAAGGCACCGGGTGGATGGGATCTATCCAGTTATATTGAAGGAGGCAGCAGAGGAAGTAAGTAAACCCTTAGCCATAATTATGAGAGCTTCCTTAGACTCAGGGGAGGTACCGATGGACTGGAGATGTGCAAATTTGACCCCAATTCACAAGGGAGGATCAAAGGCTGCCACATGTAATTATAGACCTGTGAGTTTAACTTCTGTTCCAGAAAAATTAATGGAGGCACTAGTTAAAGAAGCACTGCAGGATCATTTAGACAAGACTTCAGTTATAGCTCGGACACAGCATGGTTTTGTTAAGGGGAAGTCTTGCCTGACCAATTTGATTAGATACTATGATGCAGTCACAAAGGAACTGGATGCAAGGAATAACTTTGATATTATATACTTGGATCTTAGAAAGGCTTTTGATACTGTTGCACATGGAAGACAGCTGCACAAATTGGAGCAGTGTGACAATGGAGCCAAATTGCTGCTGTGGATAAAGGGGTGGCTGAGGGGGAGAAGACAGAGAGTGGTAATCAATGGACACTGCTCGTCGTGGACTAATGTTATTAGTGGAGTCCCTCAGGGCTCAGTGTTGGGTCCATTATTGTTTTCTGTATTCATAAATGATATTGATGATGGTATATCAAGCTTAATGTCGAAGTTTGCAGACGGTACAAAGGTAGGCAGGGTTGTCAAGGACACTACTGACACTATGCTGCTGCAACAGGATCTGGAAAGGTTGAGCAGATGGGCTGAGAGGTGGCAAATGAAGTTTAACATTGACAAATGTAAAGTACTACACATGGGAAACAGCAAACCCAGGGCAACGCATCAACTCTGTGGTACTACACTGCCAGTGGTAGAGAATGAAAGGGACCTGGGGGTGGTTGTGCAGGCAGATATGAAGTTCTCTGAGCAGTGCAGACGGGCTGCAAGAGTAGCTCAAGGTGTATTGTCGATGATATATAGGAATTTTTCTAGCAGGGATAAGGAGGTGATTATTCCCTTGTATAAGGCAATGGTCAGGCTACACCTAGAGTACTGTATACAGGTCTGGAGGCCTCATTTCAAGAAGGATGTAGAGCTGTTGGAACGAGTATAGCGAAGGGTAACAAGATTAGTGAATGGAACAAAGGGGTGCTCTTACGAAGAAAGGCTTAAGTTTTGCAAATTACAGTGTCTGGAGACTAGGCACCAGCGAGGTGATCTGATAGAGGTGTATAAAGCCTTGAATGGTTTGAGCATGCTCAATGCTGATGGGATTCTTCCTCGCGCTCAGAATAATCACCTGAGAGGGCATAAATTCAAATTGAGGAAAGACAGATGTAGGATAGACGTGCGGAAATTTGCCTTTAGCCAGCGGGTAGTTGGTTGTTGGAACAGACTTCCATCCCTTGTCGTGGAAGTTGATAGCCTAAATAAGTTTAAGGCTCAGCTGGACAGGTATTTTGAACGAACAAGAGGGGTGAAGTGGAAGTGGTTTTTTTTTTTTTTTTTGGCTGATGCTGCATAAGCTTGCTTTCTTGCATCAAATGCCTCTACTAATGCTAATGCTAATGCTAAAACCCCTGGCATTGCTGCTGTGAAGGGTCTATTGTATATACCACGTTTGTATACAATAAAGATTATATATATATATATATATATATTAATCGCCAAGCCCCTAGTGGGCTTGGCGACTAATAGACAGGAGGAACAAAGGGCACAACACAATATGCAGCCCATGACCCCCACACACCTTCAAATATTTGGCCCGTACAATGTACACCATCGGAGATCAGAGAAATCCCAGGAGCCGTTAGACATTAACATACCTTACACCTTACCTAAACATCATTGCTGATCAGGTACAGCCTTTCATAGCAACGGTCTTCCCTTCTGGAGGTGCCGTCTTCCAGCAGGATAATGCGCCATGCCATACCGCCCGGATTGTTCGAGACTGTTCGCGGAACATGAGGAAGACTTCCAGGTATTGCCCTGGCCTCCAAATTCCCTAGACACCAATCCCATCGATCATCTGTGGTATGTATTGGAACAACAACTCCGATCTACGGCGTCTCAACTACGGATCTTACAGGAGTTAAAGGTTCTGCTGGTTACGTGCTGGTACCAGATACCACAAGACACATTTAGAAATCTTGTAGCGTCCATGCCTCGCCGGGTACGAGCTGTTTTGCCTGCACGTGGAGGACTAACATCATATTAGATATGTGATCATAATGTTTTTACTCATCAGTGTGTGTATATATATATATATATATATATATATATATATATATATATATATATATATATATATATATATATATATATATATATTAAAGGGGCCTCAAATTTAAATATGGTCGAGGCCTATTTCATCCTTTAATTCATCCCTAACTGACCCGATTTGAGCAATCGTCGACATCAGAAGATTTGAAACAGTAATCCGACCAAGGAAAAGAAGAAAAAAAATCTCGTAAATCATCACATTTTGTACCCTTGTAATGCCAAACAACACGATTTTGAGAATGGCCATGAAAAAAAAAAAAAAAAAAAACGTTCCATTGGAGAAAAAACCATCAGCAAGTTGTGGCTTGACATGTCTAGACGACCTCACACTTCGACCGTGTACTTAGAAGGGTTGTTTGTGAGAAAAAGATCAAGACTGTTGGCATGCGTATTAGGATTGTCTGATATTCTGACTATACCGTGCCAAGGTATAGTCAGAATATCAGGTGGGTAAATGGACGATCTGTGCTAAGTCGTTAGTAATTGCAAAAGCCTCAGCATCTCGACCAGCTTGGTCAATTGGTCAGTTTGACTAGAAAACAGGAGCCACCTGGAGTTGTGAACATTAAAATTACCAAGGAAAATTACCTCACTGTTAGGAAAGTTGGATTGGAGAAAGTCAAATTTCAAAGAGAGAAAGTCAAAGTCCTCCAAGTGATCGGTAGAGGGAGAGCGATTGAGGATACGGATGAATTTGACAGAATGTGGTGAGAGATTTTAACCTAGAGAAGATAGAAAAGAGGAGATTACAAAGTACTGTCTCTGACAGCAAATATCAGAGCGAAAAAAATGCACAAGTACCACATTTGAAGCGAAAGGAATCATACAGCGAATAATTAGGACAAATGAGCGAGAGCAGTGGTTGAATCAACCGATAATTGAGATTCTGTCAAAAAAAGTACGTAGGACGTAGTAAGCGGAAAAAGGATTTACATTTACTTGACTATCTGTTATCTAATATCGGCAAATCATTATACAGGGTGTTTCAGTTAAACGTTTCAGAACTTCTAAGAGGGGTAGGGTACATCCTGACAACTCGAAATCATATAGCAATGTGGGGTCGGAAATGCTTTCCTGAAGCGGTATTGTACACAGAAGCACCATAAAGAAAAGAGACCGTAAGTGAGAAATCGTTTTAATAATACATGAAAAGAAGCAAAATGTACATGGATTAAAGTAAGTGTTCGAAGTTTCTTCCACGGGCTACAATGCACGCCTCACATCTCCGACGCATGGACATCCGAACATTCTGGAATACTCCAGGCGAATTCCGAATTTCTTCGGCAGCTACTGCGATTCCTGCTGAAGTGTTGTTTTCCGATGAGGCATCCTTCACAAGGGAAGGAATTTTCAACACGCATAACGACCATATCTGGGCGGTCGAGAACCCGCATGCAATACGACGTCGTGCAGCACAGATTCGATTTTCGGTCAATGTATGGGCCGGTATTATGGGAGATCACCTCATCGGACCTTACCTGTTACCGTGTCGTCTAACCGGACCTATCTACTTGATCTTTCTGCAGCAAGTATTGCCACAACTTTTGAGAGATGAACAGATTTCTGCATCGACGCAACAGACAATGTGGTTCCAACACGATGGAGCCCCTGCCCATTATAGCGGAGATGTTCGTAACTACCTGGATGTCACATTTGGTCAACAGTGGATCGGACGTGGTGGTCCCGTGCGTTGGCCTGCTCGGTCACCCGACCTATCATGTCTTGATTTTTATTTCTGGGGTCATATGAAATCGCTAGTTTATGACGCCCCTGTTGACAATGCTGAGGAGCTGGTTGCAAGAATCGCAGTAGCTGCCGAAGAAATTCGAAATTCGCCTGGAGTATTCCAGAATGTTCGGATGTCCATGCGTCGCAGATGTGAGGCGTGCATTGTAGCCCGTGGAAGAAACTTCGAACACTTACTTTAATCCATGTACCTTTTGCTTCTTTTCATGTATTATTAAAACGATTTCTCACTTACGGTCTCTTTTCTTTATGGTGCTTCTGTGTACAACACCGCTTCAGGAAAGCATTTCCGACCCCACATTGCTATATGATTTCGAGTTGTCAGGATGTACCCTACCCCTCTTAGAAGTTCTGAAACGTTTAACTGAAACACCCTGTATAAATACTTTAAACACCTTAAAATATTTAAATTATTTAGGGAATTTATAACTTGAGTGGCCACTTTATTGGGTACAGAGATTTTCCCCGATGTACGTACACTGAGTGATCATTGAATTATGACCACCCTTATGAAAAGTGAATGCGACCCGTTGACCACGTGAGGTACTAGAGTGCGCAGTGAATCGACCTACCTAGCATAGATATGGTGTCAGTAGGTAGTAAAATTCCGAGCGTGATGGGTAAAAGGAAGGATTTATCGGACTTCGATAAAGGACAGATTGTGGGAGCTCGACGGGCTGGTGCCTCGATTTCCCAAACGGCTGAACTGGTGGTGTGTTCGAGAGCCGCCGTAGTTAAAGTGTACCAGGACTGGCGTCAAAATGATCAAACAACAACCCGACGGTAAAACTGCAAATGTCAGCGAAAGGTTGAAGTTAGAGGTGAGCACTGGGTCCGACGACTCGTATACAGGCGAACAGGCGCAGCACTTTTTAAGAGTTGACTACCCAATACAACATGGGAACAATACTGCCATCACCATGCATCGCACCTCGCACATATGGGCTATACCAGCAGACGACTCCTCCGGCATCCTCGCCTAACCAAGGTTCATCGCCGTAAAAGACTAGCCGGGTGCAAAGAGCATGCAAGTTGGACGTTAGAAGACTGGAAGAGGTGTGCTGGTCGGATGAGTCACGTTATTTACTCCACACCGTGGATGGCTGTGTACGGATTTGGCGTCAACAACATGAGGTTCTTGATCCATCATGTATGGTATCAAAACTGCAGGCTGGTGCAGGCGGTTATACAGTGTGGGGCATGTTTCACTGGCAGGAACTTGCACCCTTGGTGCATGTGGAACAACGTATCAGCGGTCTCTGCTATCGTCAACTGCTTGCTGACTGTGTACACCCCGCTATGTCACACTTTTTCCCGAATGGCGATGGTGTCTTCCAAGATGACAATGCGTCGAGCCATCGGACACTTGTTGTGCAGGAATGGTTTGAGGAACACAGTTCTGACTTCCAGCATATCGATTGGCCTCCGAACTCCGCCGATATCAATCCCAGATAGCACTGGTGAGACACTATGGAAAGGCATATCAGGCGTTTGGATACACCAATCACATCCATACCTGTATTGCTGACCGCATTACACACAGCTTGGTTGGGCATACCTCCCGAACGCTTCCGACATCTTGTTGAATCAATGCCACGTCGGATAGCTGCTGTACTGAAGGCAAAAGGAGGACCTACGAAGTATTAGGTAGATGATCATAATTCAGTGATCACTCAGTGTATTTTACATGGCTATTAAAAATGAGATATGTTATTAACAACCCATCTTTTTTGTAAAGTTTTCCATTTCGATGCCGGATCTGAACATAAAAAATGGATCTCATCATTATAAAAAGAGTTACTAGATATATATCGGAACATAAGAAGGTTATTATATTATCTGTGATAATTTTTAAAAGTTTTTTATGATGGTTGACGCATTCTCAAAGTCTCTGGTTTTCTCAGTAGAAAATGGACGTGTCATTCTGTCGCAGCCGCAATTTAGCTTCTCTTCATACGTCAAAAGAAATGCTTATGCAGAATTCACATCACGTTGGCTGTCACCAATCGATATTTGGATAACGGAAAGAAACAGAATATTTTTCTTCAGAGACTGCCAACCTGGTGGAAGTGACAAGTTTGCTTCTGTTAGCATTTAATAAAAATATAAAGATAAAATAGTTGCTGACTCTCTCAAAGTTTCCTGAAGTGAATACACACTTCAAGTGTATATTAACAAAAGGATTAGCGCAATAAGAGAAAAGGCTATTACTGGTTTCAGATCACATTTTAATACGGCGTAGAACGTCCTTTGGTCTAATAATACAGCTCATCACTCTTGAAACTGCATGCATGACATCTTGGGCACTATTTATGCAACTTCACGAATAGCTATCTAGATATCAAAACACGCGATCTTTCTTGTCGATGTTCAAATTTGAAGTGATTTGAAATGACCAACTGAGTTCCAAATACCTAGATGTTCTTTGACTTTGTCTGTTTCGCGAAAATATTTCTCAATATTTGTCAATAAGCCTTTTCGACACAGTGTGAAAGGGGACTGACGATATCTACTGTCCTATCCTCGAGATGCTTATTAGTTAGTGTCCCAGTGCTTTGGTAACATAACGTACATAATACGTATAATATTTGTTTGAATTGTATATAATAAATACATGTTTGAGTTGTCAAGATTTACATTTGAACTTAATGAAAAGCAGATCTATCAACTTTTGGATTTTCTGGAAAGTTTTCTTTTCTTACGTGCTAATGTGCCTATTTCTTTTCTAATGTGCGTATTTTAAAATAATTAAATTAATAAAAAATAAACCAACTTTTATTAATGATATCGATTAAAAATAATCGTTGTAATGTTCAAAAACTGCCGTTAGGTGGCTCGTGACAGTTCGTCTGTTTGGTATTTGCTTTCAATTCTCCTTCTTTTTTGGACTCGAGAGGTTTTATGTGATTTCTTCATTTGTAAATAAATTCTCCTATTGTGCTATTATTTGCTTTTTAAAATGTTTCCGAAACGTACAAATGAGCTTAAGGATTTTCTTTTCTATGAATATTATTTTAGTTAGATGTGTCAGCATTAGTAGAGGCATATGATGCAAGAAAGCAAGCTTATCCAGCATCAGCCGTAAAAAAAAAAAAAAAAAAAAAACAGCCATTTCACCCCTCCGTTTGTTTGAAATACCTGTCCAGCTGAGCCTTAAATTTATTTAGGCTATCAACTTCCACAACAAGGGATGGAAGTCTGATCCATCAACCAGATGCCACTTAGTTTTTAACAACTTGTTTTGTGCTATTATTATTATTATTATTATTATTATTATTATTATTGTTTCTCTTATAATATTTCTTCCTGATTGGGGGGTTTCCACTCCGTGACAGATACTGTTACCAAGTACACAGGGTGGTTGTAATGTCTGGTGTTACTGTCGGTCGAGGAAATCATTGACTATCCTACAGGTGTTCAGGATTGCGACTTTCTGGAGTTCCTTATAGGTGTTCTCTGGGAGACCTATTGCTGCTAGGCTGCTATGTAGACTCTTTGGTACCATACCGGTGGTTGACACGATGATCGGGATGGTTTACTTCTTGCATATGCCACATCTCCTTGACCTCATGTCTCAGGTTCCTGTACTTCCTAATTTTTTCCTCATGGGTTTTCTGGACATTGCTAGTGTTGTGCACCGCAATGTCAATCAGGTAGGTAGGTAGCCTTTTCCATCTTGTCCACAAGGTTATGTCCGGTCTGTTGTGCTGGGTGGTCTTATCCGTTATTATGGAGTGGTCCCGGTACAGCTTGTGGGTTCAGGTCTCTAGTACTGCCTGGGGTTCGTACTTGTAGTATGCCACACTTTCTTTGGTCAACTGGTATTTCCTCGCTAGCTTCTGATGTATTATCCTGGCTACCTGTTCGTGTCTATGAGTGTACTCAGTCTGGGTAATCACCTTGCACCCCGCGATGATGTGTTGGATAATTTCTGAGGCCAGATGGCATCGTCAGCATGTGTCATCTGACATTCTGGGCTTCTTTGCGATGTATTTTCTATAGTTTCTGGTGTTGATTACCTAGTCTTAGATGGCCAGCACGAATCCTTCAGTCTCGGGAAAGAGCGTCCCGCTTGTGAGCCATGCATTGGAAGCAATGCTATCGATATGATCTTGATGGAGGTCATTGTAGTATCTGCCATGGAGTGTCTTCTTTGCCTATCTTTCTAACTTCGTTTCTTGTACCGTCTGGGCGGGAGGGGGTTCCTCTTCCTTATGGCCAGGTGGATTGATGCTGTGTTCTTCTCGAAGTAATCCTTCAGGTTAACTATCGCTGTTTTCTGTTGCTCTATCAGGTCTAAGGTCCCTTCCTCCTTCCTTTCGAGCTATTGTTAGTGTCTCCACTGCTGAGTTCGGGTTCATCATTGCCCTTGTCTTTCTCATGATATCTTCTAGCTAGGTGTTAGTCCAATCTATGACCCCGAATGTGTATGTTAGTACTGGAGCTGCATAGGTGTTTATGGCTTTAGCTGTGTTCCCTCCGTTCAAATTTGCTTTCAGTAGGCTTCTGAGTCTCTGATGATATTTTTCGGTCAGGCACTTCTTGATTTATTGTGCTCTAACTGCTGAGCCTGCATCATCCCTAGGTATTTGTAGGCCTCTCCTTCTGCCATAGTTTCGATCTCTTTACCAGTCAGCAGCTAATAGTTTCGGCCAACTAATTTTCCCTGGTGTAGTGTGTGGGTTTGCATTTGTCCAGACCAAATTCCATCCTGGTGTCCTTGCTGAATTCTTCGGTGATCCGGAGTAGTTGCTGGAGTTGCTTCTCGGTTTCTGCGTAGAGCTTGATGTCATCCATGTACATCAGGCGGGTGAGGGTGTACAGGTTCTTTCTTCCTTCTTTGAGGTTATATCCAGACTTGCTGCCATTGAGCATTGTGAATAGCGGGTTGAGTGCTAGACAGAATCATAGTGGCTCAGAGCATCTCCCTGAAAGATTCCTCTTCTAATGGGGATTGGCCTGGTTGTGATGTTCTCGACCTTAATGGTGGTACTCCATTTCGCCATTGTTGCTCCTAGGAAGTTTGTCACTATCGGATTGACCTTGTAGATCTTCAGAGTCTCTATTAGCCAGCTATGAGGTACGGAGTCGAATGCCTTGCGGTAATCGATGTAGGCCGTGTATAGGTTGCGGTGCTTCTTGAAGGTTTGCTCCATAACTGCGGCATCTATGGTTAATTGCTCATTTGCTCCTCTGCTTGCATCCTTTCTGCTGTTCGGCCATTATGTTCTGACTCTCTAAGTGGTCTGATATCTTCTTGGTTATGCAGCTGGTCAGGATCTTGTACATCGTTGGGGGGCAGGTGATTGGCCTGTATTTCGCCGAGTGTCTTGTATCGTCTTTAGGCTTCAGATATGTGACTCCTTCAGTGAGAAACTTATTATTATTATTTCTCCCTAATTGGGAATTCCACTCTGTGACGGGCACTGCCATTAAGTATACAGGGTGGTTGTAATGTTTGGTGCTACTGTTGGTCGAGGAACGCTCTGACTATCCTACTTATTATTATTATTATTAGTAGTAGTAGTATATGCTAAGGACCCTGGGTGTGGCAAGTCCATACTGACCAAATGTGAGCCTCTGGGGGTGGGCTCACATCTCGTGAGTGTGGACTGGTGAGATATGAGAGTAAACCAAAAAGGTAAAGGCAATTTTTGTGTAAAACTAACCCCTCCTAAGATCATCATATATACTACTCTGTTAGAAAAGTCTACATGTGTCTCGCTTGCTTGCACCTCAGGCAGTTTTATACATATCCTACTAGAGTATTCTAGTACGCTTTGTTTAATATGGAAAAAAAAAAATTATATTACTTTTCCACGAACTCTTCATGCTTCTCTGAACATTCTCACAGTCCACAAGCTTTTCAGATGTTCGTGGCATCATATACAAGTGACATCATATACTACGCAGTATATAATGTCTGTACATTGTGTGTGTGTGTGTGTGTGTGTGTGTGTGTGTGTGTGTGTGTGTGTGTGTGTGTGTGTGTGTGTGTGTGTGTGTTCTGTGGTCGATTTGCTGCTTTTTGGACGAAAAACCCGAGTTTCCGGGAGGAAACCATGCTGTTCTTTCCCCGAGACCGGCTAACTCAGCCACCTTGTGAAAAATACCCATAAAAATTCTTCGCGTTATTGACTGGATCGAACTGAGGTCTTTTCCACCCGATGTGGAGTGAACGACGACGACGACATCAACTGTGATACAACGAGGGCACACAGGAATTGAAATTTGATGTGCGTATTTGTTAAATCCATTAATGAAGTAGAGCTGGCTCTACAAGTGTGCAGATATGTGTCTAGGTGGGCACCATGGCATTAAAGTTGGCACAACACTGTTTCGTTCTGGAAAGTTATTTTTCATCAACATTGTGCAGTAGTAGTTTAAACAGCAATTTCACGCGACAAAAACAGCATGCGGCACTTCCATCTGTTAGTTGGTAAAGAAATTTAGGAATCCGAAATTTGATTTTTAGCTTTGGAGTAGCCTAGCACGTCTTAAAGTTTCAATGGAATGTGTTGAAATTATTAAAATCAGATTTGTACAGAAGCTCTGGCAAGTCTCAGAAAAATCGCAGCAGAATGTCAGAGAGCAGAGTGGTTAAAAAAAAAATTAAGTTTTACTCGTATAAAGTGAAAGTAGGAGAGCTTAAAGAAGCCGATAAAGGAAAGGGAATATCCTATTTCAAATAATTTTGACAACACAAAGCATTTGAGCTGGACATGCTGAACAATTTAATTTCCACAGATGAATCTTGGTTTTAATTGAGTGAATCCACCAACAGCCAGAATATTACGTGGAATACTAAAAATCTACACGTTCATGTAGAAATGAAAATCTTTTGTGAAAAGCATTTGAAAACAGATTCCTTTTAAATAATTCAAAAGATTCACGAAATGATTTAAATATATAACACAACCGAAAAACCACGTTCACAATTTTGGTTTTGTTTTAAATAACTTTCGTTTTCAAGTAATAAGGAAAATGTACTTTCATGCATTAAATGACGAGTTTGACCACTGAATGATTTTTATAAATTCCGTTGCCTGCAGCTGTAATAGATGGTACCAATTTCCACATCATAAATTGTGTTATGGGATTCTTGCGTGCCACAGCTCTTTCGTGTTCAAACCTATTAATGGTTTCGTAGGTCCTTAAATATAAAAATGTGCAGCAATTGAAACTATTTCTGTTTTTTTGACAAGCGACTTACCTTCCACTTGGTGGTAATAATTACTACTTTTAATAATTACTACTAAAAATTAATTTATTTGATAATATTACAGATTCAATTAATATCAACTGCTTTTTTGTTCCAGGCTTTATCAGACTTAAATAAATCGTCGAATATACAGTACAGTATACTGAAGCGAAAGTACTGCCATCTGTTGACAGAATTGTTAATTTGAAGGCAAGCTTAATAAATTACGAGTATTTTGCTTATTAATTTCTCTTCATTATCAGTGATACTAAAATGATTTATTTATTTAGTTGTTGTGTTCTTCGACAAGTATTCTATTGCTCATATAAATTTATGCTTATTATAATATGCTTCTTATAATAATACTTGTCGAATAAAATAATATGCTAATTTATGCTTATTATAATAATAATATTTATAAATGTTATTTTCGCACAGGTGATACAGAGACGAGGGGATTATGGAGAACCAAGACAAAACTTTACCCAAGACTGGGAAAACTACAAGAAAGGATTTGGCGATTTCTTACAGGAATTCTGGCTAGGAAATGAGAAAATATATTTACTTAGTACTCAAGAAGATGTCAAACTTCGTGTAGATTTAGAAGATTTCGAAGGAAACAAGGCTCATGCAGAGTATTCTAGGTAATGCAATTTCAATTTATGGCAGTAACCACAATTATCGTTGTAATTTAGCTCAACAGGAATTTCGGCGCTCGCTTTTTAACTTTTTAGCACATATACTTATCAGAGAAATTTATAAATCTTGCTGGTTCAATTCTTTGCCAATAGATAGCACTTGGTTTTTAAATGCGCCATCAGTTATATTTATATTTTAAAATTTCATTTATTTAAAAAAAAATGTTCTTAAAGTGAGGTTAAGATTATTCTAAAGCAATACTATTTCAATTTCACGTTGATGTGCAATAAAACCAGAGTAGAAAACAGTCTTGTATTTAATTTATTTATGTTTATGTTTGTGAATGGACTTATATATATTTATTTATTTATTTAAAATTTTTGACTAAATGGGCAGACATAAACAGCGATACATTAAGAGATATTTTTAATTAAAACAGTTTTAATTTTGAGGGAGGCCTTCAGGGAGTGTATTCACCCAATTGAAGTTAATTATGAGGCATCTTTGGATTCGGGAGAGATTTCTTTGGATTGGAGAAGTGCCCAACGTATCATCAATACATAAAGGCGGGTTTAAGAACGAAGATGGTAACTAGAGACATGTTAGTCTGACTTCAGTGGTAGGAAAAATCTTAGCAGCAATGATTAAGAGTGCAACCCAGGAACATTTAGATAGATATGGTACTGAATCACACCCAACATGGTTTGTTAAGGGAAAATCATGTTTAACTTATTCGACATAGTTTTATTTGGATTTTAGCAAGGCAGTAACCTGTCATAAGGGACTGAGTTGAATAAGCTGGAACATGTTGGGATTACTGGAAAATTTTTAAGATTGATTGCAGAGTGGCTGCAGGGCAGAAGCCAGAGGATTATGATTAATGAATATTCTTAAAGTGGGGGGGTCTCCCAAGGATCGGTTCACGGACCACTGTTGTTTCTTGTTTCATATGGATGGGACAGAAGGCTTGATGCCAAAATTTGCAAACGACGTAAAGATTAGTAAGAGTAACTAATGATCAGTACCAAGCAGCGCTTCTTCATGATGACTTGAACAGGCTGCAAGAATGGTCAGAAAAATGGCAGCAATATAAACATAACATTTTGCTGCATTAAAACTAATGCAGCAAAATGTAGTCTTGCACTTGTGGAACAGCAACTTCAAAATAAATTATACATTTGGTGGGGTTAAATTGAAAACAGTAAAGGAAGAAAGGTATCTGGGAGAGGAATTACAACACGGGCAGACATGAAGTTTTCTGAGCAGTGTAAACAGGCAGCCAAGAAAGCCCATGGCGTCCTATCAATGATTTATCGAACGTTATCCTGTACAGATATGGAGGTCATAGTTCGACTGTGTAAGGCAATTGTAAGACGCTACATTTGGAATACTCTGTTCAAGTATGAAGACCTCATCTCCAAAAAAGACATTGAACTTTTTGAAAGGGTCCAAACTCGCATGGCGAGATTAGCAAAAGGGCGACCATATAAGGAAAGACTCCGATTATGTAAACCACAGAGCTTGACAACCAGGCACCTTGAAAGTGACCTAATTGAGGTTTATAAGGGAGGGGTTAGTAAAATGAACGAAGCTGGAATTTTCTCTTTTAGCGAATTCCAGAACTCCAGGGTATAAATTAAAATTACAGGGAGGGAGGTTTAAAATAGACTAGGAAGTTATCTTTCACGCAGAGAGTCGTTGATTGCTGGAACAGGTTGCCTTCACATGTAGTTGACGCTGACAGTTTGAATAAATTTGGCCAACTGGATAGTTACCTAAGTAAGGAGGGAAGCGTATAATATGTATTTTCTTATCTACTCGTTCTACTCGATTTTTTTTTTTTTTTTTGTCAGTGCAGCAAAAGCTTGTGGCTTCCTTGCACTATATTGCTATTACTATTATTTACAATTAGCTTTCTCATAGTTTACACTGAGTAGCCACTGTATTACGCACAACTAACTAATAGCGAGTATGCCATCCTTTAGTTCTCAGAATAACCCGGATTCGTTATGGTATAGACGTAACGAGAAGTCGAAAGAGTGCAACAAGGGGTGTTGGTCCATGTTGATTCAGTTGCTTTTCGCGGTTCATGCAAAAGGGGTGGTTGCTGATTTCTACTCTGAACAGCTCTTTGTTTCTCATTCCACAGGTATCCAACTGAGAACTAAAGACCGGGGAGGCCACTGCAGTAGGTTAAATTCACTGTCATATTTCATTACAATCAGTTCTTATCAATTCAGGCTTTTTTCACACGTGCATTATTTTTTTGGAAGAACCTATCCACAGATGGCCCTCCAGCTAGAGGGGATGCATCTGTTGTTGCTGTTGTAATAGGCGTTTAGGAGAATCAGAAACAAAGGCCGTATTGCTCCATGTATATTGTCTGTAAAAATTGCGTGTGTTCTGAGATCGATTTTTTTCTGTTTGCTGGTCGAAAAATCCGAGTTTCCAGGAGAAAAAACCATGTTACCCTCGCCTGAGACCGACTAACTCAGCCACGTTGTGAAAAAGGCCCATAAAAATTCCTCGCGTCCTTAATGGGATTCGAACTTAGGTCTTTTCCATCCAGGGTGGTGGGGAAAGGAACTCCTACCCGCGAGAGCAGAAAAATAATTACCACAAGTAATGATTGTATAAGTGACCGTTCTATGTAATTTTACAAAGTTTATTCGCCTTTTTTGGAAAATATTTCCAGGAAATTATATCCATTGTATACTCATAACTATTGGTTGTTCAGGAATATTATACCTTTTTTATTGCTAGCGGATTCATCTTATCCACGCACAAATAACTTGGGCTTTTTATAGCAAACAGGCAAATCGACCACAGAATACATACCATTTACAGACAGAGTATACAGACGCCGCATAGCCTCAGTTGTTTTGACGCTTAACACACACACACACACACACACACACACACACACACACACACACACACACACACACACACACGCACACACACACACACACGCACTCGCGAGCGCTCATAAATAAAATAAATTTAGGCATAGTTTCCACTCAGTGATTCATGGCAGCCTGAGTGTCAGTAAACAAACAAAAAAGAAAGAGACAGGCTAATCTCGTAACACTAATCACCAATCTTCAACAAGTGTACCAACTAGCCTGTTTTGGCATAATTCCACTTTTCGCCCTTGCCCATTATAAATCGAATTGAAATTGAGCACATACACTGTTCCAGGAAAAGTCAGTGGACACCTGTAGTTAATGAACAAAATATCTATGAATTTAAAGAAATTAATAGTGTGGCCATAATGAGTGTTTCAATGTCGTAGAAGACTTTCTTCAAATTTCAGTTAGGTATTGTGGCATTTTTTTAAAGCTGTGTAAAAGCTAGTGGCATTGTGCTTCACTCCTTTAATCATTCGTGAGAGTTCCACTAACGAAATGGGCTGCATTAATTGTACCATAATTTTGCTTTCCAGTTTATCTCAAATACGAGGGGTGATCATTTATTTTTGCAGACTAGTGCAAGTGTTTACCGCGCGAACTTTACAAAACTGCCTCTAGAGGCGAATTCCAGTACTTGTTGAGCTAGTGTTGCGTGAAGAGTTTCGTAGCCTCGTATCACTGACGATGGTTTCAAAGCAAGTATCATGTCGGACATATAGATTGAACAGCGATATGTGATTTGTTATTGTGTCAGACGGGGCTTAAATGCATGGGAAACAGTTAAAGAGATGAATGAAGCGTATGGTAATCAGTGTCTTGGTAGGACAGCCATATTTAAATGGCACAAGCGATTCACTGAAGGCCGAGAGTCTGTTGTAGATAACCTGATCAGCCTTCCTCCTCAACAACTCCTGAGCAAATCACAAAATCCCAGGAAATCTTGGATGAAGGCAAGCGAATTACACTTCGTGAATTAGCTGTTAGAATGTCCATTTCATACGGTAGTGCTCACAACATTGTGAAAGATCACCTGAAAATGTCGCGAATCTGTACTCGTTGGATTCCACACAGTTTGACTCCAGAACAAAAACAGCAAAGAGTAGACTTGTGTGACGAAATGATTGACGTTGTGAAACACAGGATCAAAACTCCTTAAATCGAATAGTGACTTGTGATGAAACTTGGATTTTCACTACGATCTAGAGACAAAACAATAGTCGAGTGAGTGGAAACAATCTGTTGAAACAAGACCTAAGAAATTTCGAGCTTCTTGTTCTGCTGACAAGCAAATGGTTCTTGTGTTTTCTGACATAAAAAGCATTCTCGTTACACATTTTGTGCCTCGTGGAACAGCTATGAATAAGGAAGCATACTCTGAGATTCTCAGGGTGAAACTTCGCCTCGCCATTCGTGACAAATGTCAAGAACTTCCGGGTGTGAAGTGGTTTCTCCATAAAGACAATTCCAGGCCCTATGCAGATAATATTGTGCAAGCAGTGATCACTGCCGTAAGTGCCGAGGTTTTCCACATTCCCCTTGTTCACCGGACTTAGCCCCGTGTGATTTCTTCCTGTTTCCACGTCTGAAGAAAACTTTGAAAGGCAAGTCGAGTCCGACAACGATGCTCGCAGAGACACAACGGGAGCACTTTTCAGTCTTTCGAAAAATGGCTTGCAAGAAGCATTTAATGCGTGGGTATGACGGTGGCAAAAGTGTGTAAAGTTCAAGGGAGAGTATTTCGAGATGTTGTTATGGTTTTTATTTGGTTTTTAGGAGCATTAGCAACTAAGGCCATATTGCTCTGGGATATGCGGTGGTCATTCCCTGACCTTTCCGAATCCTCCGTATTTGGTGGTGACGGGCTCGAACCCCGGTCTAATCAAGAAGCGTGTGCTACGCACTGCTGCTCCTTCCCACCTGGCTACGGAGGCGCCGATATTCAAGGGAGAGTATTTCGAGAAGAAGAAATCCACAGAAGATTCAGATGATGAAAATTAAGATAGGATCTTGCACCAGTCCGCGAGTTAAATGATCACCCCTCATATGTTCAATTAAGTTGAGGTCTGGCTGTCTGCTAAGAGTTGGACCTCAACTCAACTACAACCCACCTCAACTAGATTGCAATATTCCTAGTAATCTTCTCAAACCAAGTGTTCATAATCCTCACTATGTTACAAAGCGTTGTCAACGATGTAAGGCACACAAAATTGTCTAGAACGCCAGTGGCTTCATGCACTGCAACTAGTGGACCTAGTTTGTTACGAGAAACACCCCCCACCCTGGCTATGACACCTCCTTTCCTCCCAACTTTATAGTTGGACAACAGCACAGATGGTAAGCGTTTTCCAACCATCCTCCATACTCAAATAAATGCATCAGACCGTAAGTGCATAGATTGTCACTCTGCAGCATCGATTTTCATTGTCCACAGATTATCAAATGCTTGTGGGCTGCAGCTCTTCTCTGTCAGTTCGTGACATGTCTTACGTATCTTAGAAGTACAGGTTTGCTTGCGGTTGGTCGAAGCTCCGAACTCATACGCTCTATGGTGTGGTGGCTAGATGTGGTAACTAAGTGTTTCAAGGCTTGTTGTCTATTGTAAATCAGTATTTCACACTTACGTGTTAATGATAATTTCTTGGGCTCAGTACTATCTCTGCATTTCCATTTTTTTTCACAGGTTGCTAACTTGTAAACGTTAGTTCTCGTAAGCATTTTCCTAAAATGACATCCGACTATTGTTCCCCTCTGAAACACTATTTTTGAAATGAACTCCAGACTATTATAAGCGTTCATATTTCAGAGAGATGTCTCAATTTTTAGTAGGCTAGTGTATATTAGAATGATAGAAGTTATCCCACCTTAAAATCAATGACTATAGGTTTCTCCAAAGGTTTGAAACCTTAGTCTTATCGTTCATTAACGTTGTGAAAGTTAGAAATCCAGAAGAAAGTTGATGTTAATATTATATTTCTGTAATTTTCAGAAAATGCATGCAGTGGAAGATAATTTCAGAGAGTGGAGATAGAGGGGAATGACTGAATGATGAAAAATTAGTTCGGTGATTTCAAAGTTTAATTATGAATGGATTAAAAGTTGGTCTAGAAGCAAAAATCAAAGAACGAGTGAAAAAAAAAGTCCAGAAGGGAATTTTTCAATGACTACCAATACCACTAATAATTTTAAGAATCTGGGAGAAGTTTGAGTTCAATGTTATCAAACAAGACATGCACATTCGGGACGTCTTAGTAACAACAGATCATTGTCAAAATAGAATTTTCATGGACTTTTTCACATCGTAGTCGAGTTAGTCGGTCTCGACACTTACATACCATTTTATTTCTTTTTTATATAAATTACTTCAATTTTGTCAGCCAGTAAAATTTGAAACAGTTGTTGCCATTTTAAGAAGTGGCTTTCAACCCACAAGACTGCCAACTTTATATTCTAACTGCACCTTAGAGAACCATAATTACGGAATAAGAAAATATTTAATGAGCCCTCGTGAGTAGCACAGTTGGTAGAATCGCCGTCCTTCCCACACCAAGTGGAAAAGACCTGAGTTCGAGTCCCATAGGTGACTTGAGGAATTCTTATGAGCCTTTTTCACAAGGTGGCTGAGTTAGTCGGTCTCAGGCGAGGGTTGCAAGGTTTTTTCTCCCGGAAATTCGGATCTTTCGTTCAGCAAACAGCAAATCGACCACACAACACAATATATGCACCGAACAATACGTTCTTTGTTGCTGATGCTCCTAAAACCCTACAAAAACGACAATATTCAATGAATAATATCAATTCGTCTTCATAGATAGCTGTGTGAGCTTGCGTGTGTGTGCTGTTCCCCCTTCTCTCCTTAAATGAAGGGATAACTGGGTCATGCCATGTGGTTTAACCACGTGTATTACCTGTAGATCTATGAGACACTTCCTTTCTGTTAAACGGAACAGTGCATGACCTCAAGCAGAAAAAAAAGGGGGGGGACAGGTAGAATCCGGAAATAGGAAAAGAAGATATAATTGATCGCAGGTATTGTGATTTCCTTTCACTATCCTGTCTTATTAGACTTCTGAGAAAAGGAGCTTTTGCATTTCTTTCACTTTTTAGTCTTTATGTTGAAATATTTACAACTGGTTTGCAAATAAAGAAAACAAAAGTGAGTGACTTGTCTAAAAATAGATAACCAGAAAGGTAGATCGTTGATTTCCGTATACTTCACGTGCTGTCAAAAAAGGAAATAAAAATAGTAACGTAAAATAACTAGACCAAGTAAAAATTAGTTTTTATAATAATTGAATAAAGTGACAAAAACACCACATCTTATCTAATAGCCTCAATTCCTGTTCCGGTTATTATGATGATTCTTAACACATTTGTTTCATTTCGTAATTAATGTCAGTTTTAATATTCTTTTTTATAGTAATGAGCTTTAGTGTTCTTTTTTTTCTTTCTGTTCATGTGAATACGCAGATTTCGAGTGGAAGGAGAAAGCGAGCAGTTCAAGCTTAGTGTTGGAGGTTACTACGGGAACGCTACTGATTCCCTCAGTCTTCACGATGGGAAATTATTCTCTACTGTCGATAGAGATAATGATGAGGTGGCTTCATGCTGTAACTGTGCAGATACATTCAAAGGTGGCTGGTGGTATTACAGGTAGGTTTTCAACCCAGATGATCTTATATTACAATAGCATTAACCTTCTAACGATGTACTGTTTGGATTTGCCTCTTAATCGGAAGCTCAGATGATCACCAATTAGTCATTTATCAGATTTACGAATGGTATGCTGTTGTTGTTGTTATTGGGTTGTTTGGAGCAGTAGCGATTAAGGACATATTGCTCCTTGTATACTGTCTGTAACTTTCGTGGGTTCTGTGATCGATTTGCTGTTTTCTGGAAAAAAATATCCCCGTTTCCTGAAGAAAAAATCATGTTAATCTCGCCACGTTGTGAAAAAGGTCCATAAAAATTCCTCACATCATCGACGGGCCTCGAATTCAGATCTTTTCCATCTGGTGTGGGGAGGATGGCAATTCTGCCAACTGTGCTACCCACTAGGGCCGAATGGTATTCCTCTGTTTATTTCTGAACGTGACAATAGGTGACAATTCTCATCTATTTCTTTTATTTTTAATTATATGAAGGTTTACACCCAATAACTTCTCTATGAAATGTCGTATGCTCCTGAGAAAGCATTTCATATTTTCATTTCTCTGCCAAATGTCCTTCGACGTAAAAGGGTATACTGGAGAAGGAATATCATATTAATAATGAAATAAAGAGACTACGCAACGTGTGTATTTTAAGCTAAGATTATTGGCTAGTTGAAAATTGTCGCATATACTTAAAGAACTCTAGTCTTAGGCATGTGAGACAACTAATTCAAATAGCAGCACTTTTAACATCCTGATATGCACTCGTCGGTGGTATAGTTGGTAGAATCGCCGCTCCCCCACACTGGGTGGAAAAGACCTCAGTTAGAGTCCCGTCGACGACATGAGAAAATTTTATGGGCCTTTTCCACAACGTGGCTGAGTTAGTTAGTCTCAGACGAGGATAGCATGTTTTTTTTTTTTCTCCAGAAACTCGGATTTTTCGTCCAGCAAAGCAGATTATTGAACACGGAACACATGCTTTTTACAGGCAGTATACAAGGAGCACCCCTGGCTTGTAGCCGTGAAGGGACATTGCTGTATACAGCAATGTGCCTTCTGTATATAATAAAGAGTTCTTCTTCTTCAATATTGCCTTAGTCGCTGATGCTTCTAAAACTCTACTACAACAACAACATCCTCTTATTTATCATCCTGAGACACAGCTGTACAGTAAACGCCGAAATGTAGAAGAACTTTTCAGTTTTATATTAAAATAACCGTTTGTAATTTTATCATTTAATACCCAATAAATTGAACTTAAACATAGGTATAGTGTCTTTATTTCATTAGCCTTAGGCTTCCTCGCACCATCTGGCCATTACTAATACTAATACTAAACACATAAATATCCTTATTCGACTTCTTTAGGGTAGATAAATTTTTGAAAATCAAATGAGAATATGATTATTAATAGTAAGCAATATTATTAACGAACATATAGAAATATTAACTATGATTGACCAGCTAATGGAAGTTCTATTTTCTATTGAAATTGTTATTAACCTCGTTTCTTTAATATCATTATTTTTTTTTATTAATTTACTTCATTAATGTTATTAATTGTCTCCAATTTAATGAGAGAATTGTCATTAATTTGAAATGAAAGTAAAGTTTTCGAGTAATTATTTGTAGAAACACTACGCTGCATGCTTGCAGGTAAATTCAGGAAAAGTAAAATGTATTGTTATATTTCGGAAAAGCAAATATGGTCAATGCACCTGGGCAAGAGAGAGAGAGAGAGAGAGATCATTGACCCACTGATCTAATTGGAAATGCAGCGAGAGAGAGAGAGAGAGAGAGAGAGAGAGAGAGAGAGAGAGAGAGAGAGAGAGTGTGTGTCCAGGGATTCAGGAAAATAAACGAAACAGTTGAGTTAAAAGAACCAGTTTGTACAAGGAACTGACAGATATAAGGACACACAAATTTTCCTTTGTCGTAATGACCGATAATTTTAACCGTGATGTTATCTTTCTTAAAAATGGCCCTGATTCGTTCCTGTTAAAAAAAAATCATTTCCCAAAAGTTAAATACATCACCGATAAGAGAACAAGCATGCCTTGAATTTTCTCTGTTTTAATGCATTAACAATGCCAGAAAGTTGCTATTTATAAAGCGATGGAATGCATGCTGCCAGTTAGATAGTATTTTACGACTACCAATATCGCGTTTACTTAATTAATTATTACTTAATGTTTTATTTTCTTTTTAGATGTTTTGAAGCAAATCTGAACGGTCCTTACCACACTGATCCAACGGACAATGGTTACTTCCAGGGTATTATTTGGGAACGTTGGAGAGGAGATTACTCATTGCGTACCTCAGAAATGAAGATTCGTCCTATTTCTTTTGACGACATTAAAGATCCCTAGAAATATAGAATGCGAAGAAAGTTGGGGGGGACAACGGCCGATGCAGAAGAAGGAAAGTAAGACTGTTATAGAATTGACACGCAACTCTTCTGGGAGTCAGCATGAAAAAAATGCATACCTCTTCGTTGGCTCAAAAATTAATTATTTACATTCCATTAGCTACAATCTCTTTATTGTTTTTCCCCCCGTTAAATGTGTTTTTGTTCAACGTTTGCATGTTAGAGTTAATGTTTCTATATCAGTACTGATGTTACTCAAAGAGAGTTTGTGACGTAAGATGTAATAGCTTATTACGTGGACAGATGTAGTTCAGCCTAATGGAATAGATTATTGTACAGTCAGTTATAATTTAATCATTAGATTTGTATTACACGAATAGTTAAAAGTTGAACAGAACTATGAAGATTTTAGGGGTGGATTTATAATTGGGGTAGTGGTAATTGAAATAAAAGAAAATAGATGAAGCGCAAATGTTTACTGCACATATTGTTATCAGTGACTTTGATAAGTCCTTCTATTTTGGAAATATTAAATCTTTGGATGGATACCCTACATTAGGGGTTTGACTGTTGAGGAGGGAGTTGTACAGAGAGGGAATTTGCTTACTATACTGACTAGAATTAAGAAAAAATCTTGAAAATGTATGATTGACGATTTCAGGACATCTGGGTTAAATAACGTGGCTCTGCTGTCATTGAACACGTTAAGATGTTGATCAAACGTGTGTTTGTATAAGTGTCTTTATTCATATTCTCTATATACTTCATGATAATCTATCACTGCCATCAGATATCTTTAGTTATAACGTGCTGATATAACGATTGCCATTAACTTATTGTGATTCTTAATCTACAGTACATATGCAGTACATCAGAAATAAGATGCAAATCTTTATCCTTGAATGAATTATTAACGAGAGGGAATATGTAGCCAAAATCCAAGAAAATAGGCAATAATTGAATTCACAGAAGGCTAAATTTAGTCTTTGCCAAGTTTGTCTTCTGTGTGTGGTTTATCAAACGTATAGCAAACCCAGAAAAGACAATTATATGCGCGCGTGTTCGAATGCATTTAAATCATCCAGTGAATTCTTCCTATTTACTTCAACCAATCGTTCGATATTTTAGAATGCTAGAATTCCAACATCTTAAATTATGTTAAATAAAAATGGAATGAGATTGCGCATGCTCATGACGTTAGAATTGCATTCACTTGAGTGAAACGTTCAAAGCTTGTTTATAGAAACAAAAAATAAAAGATTTTGTCATAGGATGCGAACAATGTGTTCAGTAAAAAATGCGTATAAATGTGTTTCTATTTGCTGGAAGTGCTAACAACGATTTTATTTGAAGTTAACTATTTGATGTGTAGATATCTGAAAACTGTTACATAAATTTACAGAGATTCTATGACTGTTATCTAATAAATATCACTCTAATGAAAACAGATATTTTCACATTTTTAAATCTACAGCTGCATAGTGCTTCCAGTTGATCTGATGTATATCCACGGCTGTAATCAAATAATAATAAATAAAGTTATCACAATAAACGTTTCTTTCCTTATTCAAGCACCATTCAGAATCCGATTTGGTATACACAAATTTTCAGTTTAAAATTTTGTAATTTTAAAATGAAAATTATAAGATAAAAATGACTTACAGGGTCAAACGTGATAAAGTTATTTATTGAATTATTTATCAAATATGAATGAGCCTCTCGGAGACTCTCAGCTGTGTTTAAAATTCTATCTATGTAATAATTATATCTACATGAAAAAAATGTAATTTGATTACAAAAAAAAAGTACTTCATATTTATTAATTGCATATTTTACTTAAAATTCATCGAAGGTTGTTCAAACTTTTTCGCTTTATAAAATAATAAAGCTAACTATCCATTTAATTATTAGAACTTCTGTATTTTCAATTGTAGCGTAACTTTTTTTACATATATAATTTCTATAAAATGTTTTAATTAATTTTATCCCTATAGTACTTGCTAGGAAAAGTAATTTTTAACCGGTGTTCTTTTTAAAGTTGAAAAACAATAATAAGATCTGAATATGGGGGATGATCAAGTTACTCTAGCCCTAATATTGAAATAATTAGTTTCGAGTTCTTTTGAAGTATGTACATTTTGAAATATGTTTATTTTTAAATATCTACTTGTATTATATATCCGCATGTCTCTGCTGCATGTACACGAAAGTAGAGGTCACTCATAATAACACTAGTCGGCATTAATTTCCTCCCTGAAAATAATTTCGAAGATTCTTATAGGAAATATGTTCAAAAACTCAGATATGTGCTTAAAAAGTTTTCATCACCCGCAATTTTCAAATATCTTAGGTAAATGACCGAAAACCAAAACCTGTGGTTAAAGCCTCATTTCCCATTTGGACTTTTTTCCTGGAAACTTTGGAGCGGTCTCCGATAAACACGGTGACTGGTTTCATAAAGATATTCTCAAATGGAAAAAGACACCAGGGAAAATGGAGTCCACATAAGTTGGCAGACTATTGGAATCTCGTACGGGAGACATCAATGGACCATTATAAAAGGCAAAATAAGTGTTTTGTTATCAGATAAACATTCTAACCAACCAACCAGAATTTCCATGAGAAACCGACTGAAGGAGTAGTACTACCGCTGTATGAAATTAAGAAAACTGAGGTTAGAGCTGTTATCAAATCAAAAAAAAAAAAGTTAAAGCTGTTAAAAAATATTTTTGAAAAAAACTGAACTCCGACTGATATCAAATTTGGCCCCATATTCACCATCAGATTCAGCCTGTTCCTAAATCTAAAGAATTATCTTCGTGAGGTAAGAAATTTGCAGATGATTCTGCTTTTCTGTGCGCACCTGGTTGGATAGCCAACCACAAGAATGGTAGGAATTAAAGCCTTGAAATATCGTTAGGATAAATGTATTAGTGTGCAGGAACTACCTTGAAAAATTTAAATATTTTCGTCGTTGTCATCCTATTATTTCTACCTGAGGGGTAAAGCAACTTGATCATCATTCGTAAGTAGTTTTGAATTCTGACAGATTCTTCCTATTTTATAAAAATATAATGCGTATAATCAAACGTTTCTATATAGTCAAACGATTATCATTTTAAAGTTTGACCACAAAAAAAAAAAAAAAAAAAATGGCTGCACGTTTATATATTATGGTGGTTCGCCGAATAGGCAATTTTGGCTTCTTAAGATTAGAGAATGTTCAAATATTTCCTTATTATTTTATCATAACAATTCGTAATCACAAGAAACAGATGAATGAATGACCTCCAATTATATAAATGGGTTCTTCGGTATACGGTAATTTTATTTCGTCACGCTCATAGTTTTCTTTTGAGTGAAGCAGTCTCTCTTTCTGACGATATCTTTATATACATGAGCGCACACACACTGATGATGTTGGTCAACCATTTTAACTTCTGAGTAAACGGGAATCTGCGCCGACGTAGAAGTTGGTAAAATCTTCAACAAAAGTTCCCCTAAAAAGACAAAATCAAATGTGATTAATAAACATTGTGAACTCGTAATATTAAACTACTAACTCCAAAAGTTAACTGGAAACCATTAGTTTGAATTATCGATTATTCAGACAACCTGATAATGTGAAAATGGTGTTTTCTGGTAATCATTTGTCATGCTACAAAATTCATTGGCATTAACTTATAATTAGCTCATTATAAACAAGAGTGTTTCATACATTGCGCGAGATACTTTCAGGCTCAATTCAGAATCCGAAAACGGAAAAAAAGTTTATATAAATATATGCCCGAAATCGCTTTGTTTCTAAGTTACACTCTATTTAGAGTTCATTAGCCTACTTTAGTTATACTTCAACAAAATCTGATAAACTGCGATTCGGATCTAAACTATTATTAGATTTTAGTAAAGGAATGGAATCTGAGCAGCCAATTTCCTTTTCTATTTCATAGCTGTTCAGAATGGTCTTGTCGAGTTGGGCAAGAAATAATTATTCAGGGCCATTTCGATAAGAAGATGCAAGACTATAGATTTGTCCAAGTGGAGTACTACTGCAGATAGTTAAACATTTCAGAAAAGTAGTGAACATGCAAGGTAAAATATATATATATAATCGGTGATTGTCTGCTTGAGGATCTCAAAAAAAAACAAGTTGATGAAATTCATACACGAGTTTGGAGCATCTGAAACGACAGCTGTATATTGAGTTGTGAAATACAATGAAGAATTTTAAAGTCAGAGAGGAGTACATTGCTAAAAATGTACCCGGATCATTTACTAATTCGCTTGGAATTTCTCTGCCTTACTAAAGGAAGAGCTGAAAATCCTGGACATAACCTTTTGCTCAAACAAGGCTTATTTCAATCAAGGATATATGCTATCAAATGAAATAAAATCAGATTTATACCGGAAGTCTTCTTGCGGTAATAGAGAATCCCACCTCATTCTGAATGTACCATAGGTGCAGTATATATTGGTGATATCTAGACCAGATTTCTTAGAGTGAACAGTCACTTTGGCGTTTACCGCTACTACAAGAAAATTTCATTCCTATTGTGCTGGCGTTTGATAAGATGCGCAAGACCACATACTGCAAATATGTTGCAGTGTCACTGCAATGTTAAAATATTATTTTTATTTTCTCTATATTTCTTTAGTCTTAGCTAATTAGTGTGTTTCAAGCCTTATCCAGGCTGAATATGACACCACCCATGAGTTATGATTCATCAGTGTCTTTTCTTTTTATGATCCGAATTTTTGTTATGCAGTAAGTACTCAACACACATGGGTAAGTATATACTGTTTATAGGTCAGTGTTTCCAGTATACGTATACTCTTATTTCGCCAAGCTTGATATGCTAGTCACGAAATGAAGACTAGCAGTCCAAAATCTCAAAATATCGAAGCTTGATATTTTATGGTTCGATTCACGACCCGAAAACAATGAAGAAAGTTTATATAAAGATATGGCTGAAATCGCTTTGTTCGTGGATTGTAGCCTATTTTATGTTAAAACAATTAGCTATCTTATATTTAAAGGAATTCTTCAGAATTACTGCCCTGAACTTGAATACACGCCTGAATACCCCTTGGACTGCCCTGAAATGCTCAAAATTTCCAAGTATTATTCGGATTTGATGGCATCCTCGTTCTAAAAGTTGGAGAAGTATTTCAATATTGTCAATGGCGTAGAGAAAATTAATAACCAACATGCATAAACCGCATGACTGTTCTTCCTTGCTGGCATCAGTATTTTCCTCTGCGCGTTTAAGGACTAGTTACTCCAGTTAAATACTTCTCGTGCTGATTGGTCTAACACCGTCTGAAGCTCGCTTGATGAATGACGTTCAGGGGCGTCTATTTCTCTGAAAGGTCTTATCGATGATTTGGAAACTTTAGTGTGTGTAAACTGTGGCTGAGAAAACTCCTTACATGAGTTGCATGTCTGCCATTTCTCGGTTTTGAGTAAGCCCCCATTTCCGCTTAAAATGCACACTATCACTTAATATCACAAAGGCTTTTAAGCTATTTTCTGGAATTAGCGCTGATTTTTAAGGTAATAATGTATTATTATAATCAGTAAAATTCTCGTTATATTGATAAATTAAAATAAATGTAGATTATTCACACAGAAACAGTAATCAATTTCTATCGTTGTTGTAACGTGGTTTGTCAACAAGCACATTTACCGGATAATTTATGAACACAAAAAGGGCTGCAACTCGTAAGCAAAACGATCTTGGGCATATGATTACATAAATTTTTTTCTTTTTTTTTTAAGGTCCTGAATCGACCCTAAAAGTATGATCCACGTGTTACGAAACACTCTGTATAAACAAAAAGTAGGTAATGTACGCAGTGGGTTACAGTTCAAGCACGTTCGATCTATTATGTTTTTGTTTTTTCTTAAATTAATTGGAGTTTTCCATTTTCTGTTTTTAATAGATGTGAAAAGTAAATAACTAATTAACTTTCTACTAATTAGTTACTGATTTAAGTACTTGATAATGTAATGACACAACTTTTTTGTAATGTATTTTATTTATCGCCTCCTGGATTTTAATTAGAACTGAAATGCATTTTAAGGAACTTCTGCGCCCTCGTAGGTGGCACAGATGGTAGAATCACCATCCTCCGAGCACGTGATGGAAAATACCTGAGTTCGAATAACGTCGATGACGTGAGAAATTTTTACGGGTTTTTTTTCACGACGTGACTAAGTTAGTCGGTCTCAGGCAAGGGCAACATGGTTTTTTTCTCCCGGAAACTCGGGGTTTTCATCCAGAAACAGAAAATCGATCTCAGAACACACGCAATTTATAGACAGTATATATGGAACAATATGGCCTTCGTTGCCGATGCTCCTAAAACCCTACCACAACAACAACAACAACAGAACTTCTGAAATTGATAGAATAAGTAAATGATAAAACATTATTTACATATTTAGTAAATTAATAACAAAAAAGAAACGAACTCTTCAAAAAGCAATCACTATGCATAGTGCTTAAACACGAGAAATTTTAACTTGTGTAATATAAACGAAATATATTTTTACAGGTTGTCATAATTATTTATAATTATTTTTTTAAAACAAGAAAGATTACAAATAATTCTAACGTTATTGTTATAATTTTTCCTTACCTGAAGGCAACTTTTCCGTTAGATGGCGGTGCTGTCCACACAAGGGTTGCCGATTTTTTGCCACGATTGTCTGAGTGAGTTACAGCAGAGCATTCCTCAATTACTTTCAAACCGACTCCATTTTCGAAATTCCCTATTGGTTCACCAGTATTTGGGTCAACGGCTTTGATCATGAGTCCTTTTAAGGGTACTTTTGGGGCATCGACTGTGACTAAAGAGAAGTAAGAATTACTATTACTGAATAAAAAATAAATGTTAAAAAAAAAACTATATAGATAAATCAAAGAAAAACTCCAAAGAGACATTTTTCCCGTTACTGTGGGAAAATATTTTTCGGCTTTAATATATAAAAATAATCATTTTAAATATCTAAGATATTAATTTTAATTAATATTAACATTTTAAAATGAATAATTATTAATTGAATGTTTTAGTACGGTTTACTGCGAGGGCTGAATAGTATTTTAAGCCTAAATCAAAAAATACGGTTAAGAAATAATAAATTCAGATCTCATTAGAGGGCGCTACAAACGCAAATGCCGATTTCAACGTTCCATTATACATTTGCAGAAGATAAAAATAAAAATGGCTGTAAGTCAGTAGTCTGCATATATTACTTAAAAAAAGGAATCCGGTCTATTTTTATTTTTATTTTTTAACCTGCAACTTGTTTTGATGTTACATATATTTAAAACAGAAAATGGTTTATCGAAACTGAGACTTAAACATGCATTTGACAGGTAAATTTTATTACTGTTTACAGAAACCCCTTATTAGGAGCAATTTTTTCTCTGCATCACCCAACCGGAAACGGAGAGTTTGTTCAACCTAGAAACCTATAATTTTGTAACCAATAGAAATAACAAAATTCAATGGGGATTTTTTTTTCTCTTTTTTAAGCTTCCAGTGTAACCATTAATGGTGTCCTACTTCCGTCTACTTTTTGATAGTAAATTGCACGAAAATTATCGCATTTTGTAATCAGTGCGAAAACGTTGTCAACTCAAATAATATAATCTTTAATATAGTATAGCCAAAACAAGAATATATTTTAGAGCCTGCTTGTAAAGGTCTATCCACTTCTATGCTGCCCTCAACAACTCTAGTGATATCATAAGTGTTTTGAGTTAATTTTTACGATTAATCCGAATTTAATGTTTAATTATGAAAAACTATGATTTAATGTTTCCACCTGCTGAAAGACAACTTGTTTTACCATCAGTGGAAGACTTAATCTGTAAGACTGGTAAAACTCCTATCTGAGGAACCTGTAACCTTAATTAGCATCTACTAATTCTAGTGGCAACTTTCTCCTTGTTTAACAATAATGTACAGACCGACAGTAGGAAACATGGTTCTTTTAGCAATTTTCTGCTTCGATGAAAGTAGGTACCGCTAGCGAAGCTTGTCTGAGATGCCTCCCGGTGCCAGGAAATCGAAATCCTTAAGTGCATTTTTCACTTGTTTAAATCATGAAGTGGAATTAATGCGCTAATCTCTAAACAGGTTACAAAGACTCAGGAAAATAATTAATGTGTAAAATTTCCAAATACTAAGAACATCTTTTCAAAGAGGATTACAGGATTATCTGTAGAGGTCGGCAGGTTTTAAAATTATGTTAGACAAGGCTTGAGAGTGTCTTAGCAGAATGAATGACGCAACGCCTGAAGTGAATAAGATTATTTGGGACACTATTTTTGAGAATTTTGCTACTCACTTGAAACTTGTAATCAAGTACTGCTGTTAAGGAAAGATTGACGATGTTTTTCTAGAAAATAGGGGTCTATTGTTCTCTCCAGATATTTGCGTGTGTGTTTGTTAATCACCAAAGCACCTCAAGCTATGAGGCGCGAATATATTGCGTGTATTCTGCAGTCAGTTTGCTTTCTGAAAATCGAGTTTCCGGGAGATAAAACGCATACACTCCCTTCCGAGACCGACTAACTCGACACGTTATGAAAAATGCCGATAAAAGTTGCTCGCATCGTTGACGGGATTCGAACCCAGATTTTTCTCACATGGTGTGGGAGGGAAGGTGATTATATCCACTGTGTTATCCGCCAGGGCAAGATGGTGTGCAGATATGGAGTTGTAGTTCTAGTGCGCATCGCAAAAATGCTCAGCTCTGGCTTTTAGTTGGCGTTATAAGAACAATCACTCAAATTCAGTATCGGACCACAAAAAAGTAGCGTGTTTGATAGGTGGCAGGTGGTTACATTCTGATTAGTAGTATCAAATTATGGACCGCAACAAAAAGTAGAGCATGTACAGTAAGACCTGAAAGTTTACAGCAATTTAATAATAATCTGCGTGTGTTTGTGTAATCCTGTAGTCAGTTTACAGGCTTTGATACAGATATGACTCTAGCTATCCAGATGTGTTCTTGTTTTGGAACAGATACACAGGTGAAGAGTTTGAGGTCTTTGACAAACGTGCTGTGTTTGTGTGTGTGTGTGTACAAGGGTGAACAAAATAATCAAAACACCTGATACGAAAGTACTAATTTCGTACTGACTGCATGACGTTAACATGCAGTAGTTTTAATAGGACGAATTGTGGCAGGAAACCGAAGCTCACTGAGACTGCCGGACACTGAAAAGGATTGTACCCAAAAACATAAAACTTCTTCTTCAAAAAAAAAAAAATGACTGCAGAACTAAATGTGAGTCTCAGCAATCCAGTTTCTAGCAAAAGGTTCGGCGAGAACTTCATAAAGCTGAAATTTATGACAGAACCGCTAATGTCAAGCCACATATCCTTTATTGACGATAATACTAGAAAGAGGATGCAATGGTGTGAGACGCACAAATACTGGACACTTGATGATTGGAAACGTCGTCATATTTTCATACGGATCATCATTCATGCTTTTCCGAATATTAGGGAGAGTTTACTTTTGGCGAATGCCAAAGGAAGCGCATCATCCTGACTGTTTTGTGCAACCGTCAAACATGAAGGAGGATAGACAATGGGTTGGAAGCAATATCTTGGTATTCTTTTGGTCTTATCATTACCCTTAACGGGCGAATTATTTTCACGGATTACCTTGATATTCTGAATGATCAGGTTTATCCTATGATGGAAACATTGTTTCCTACGAACTATGCCATGTTTCATGATGATAATGCTCCAACTCACACAGCCAGATATGTCTAATCTTGTTTTGAGGAACACGGAACTGAGGCAAAGCATCTCCTATTGACTGCGCCATCGCAGACGTAAGCGTTACTGTGGTCATATTTGGATAGGACAGTGAGAAGCAGATTTCCTCCACCTTCATCACTCAGGGAGTTTGAAACGTTCCTCCATGAAGAATAGACCACTACTCCTCTTAAGACAGTTTGAGATATATTTGAATTAATTCCACGTACAATATAAACTGTTTTAAAGGCAAAATTTAGCCAACACCATTATGTGGACACCTGTAACTCTTATTACTGGAGTTTCCGTTATATTTTCCGCTCCTATATGCATATACTCATAGTGTTAGGGTCAGGCGCCACCTGTGGTTTCCTACATCTGCGCCATATATACCCTATGAAGAAATACAGTACTACTGTAAATGCCAGAAAATTGTTGGGTTCTGTTGTATGTCCTGGCATTTGGCCGCAGGGCGCCTGATGGAACCCCACGTTTCCCGCAGCCACCACTAGGAGGTAGCCAGGCTGCCCATTATTCTCTGGCTAGTCTCCGTCAGGGTCGCCTGACAGAGACTAGCCAGAGAATTATCGGCTTCCTGAGCGGAGACCAAGTTTAAAAAAAAAAAAAATAATAATAAATAATAATAATAATAATAATAATAATACAATACAATACAATACAATTTTATTTATCAAGAGAATTCGTTTACAATAAATGAACTTGTTAAGAAAAGTAAATTTCTTGACAACAAGTTGTAGTTCTTCCTTTACAAGTTTTGTACAAATTTGTTATCTTACAGAAAAGACTATGAAGTCACTACACATAATATATTCCACACTGTAAACAGAGGTAGTTTATCTGTATATCAATTCTAATCTACTGTGTCATTGAGTATCAAGAATTTTCTTATTAGGAATTTTAATTTGGAGATGGGATAACTTCTCCTGAGCCTGAAATCAATGCTAGCCAACAAGTTGTTTATTACATTCATTGTGTGCCTATCTCCAAATCTATTTAGTATCCTAGGGTGAGGCAAAGTAATTGCTTTTGGGTTCCTTAAATTATGTGAGACATTTCTTGGCAGATTCGACTCTTCAAAAAAAAAAATAATAATAATAATAATAAATGAAAAAAGCCGATTAGATAGAGTGAGGTAGTACATGATGTAGGAAGAAGAGGGGGAATGAAAGTAAGAGAAAGGGGATACAGACGAAGGCATTCCCAACCAGTCGATGGACACTCAGTCCGTCAGGCGAAGGCGAAGAAAGGGGAAGAAATGGGGTGGAAAGTGACTGTGCAAGGGAGCACAGATAGGATCGTCATTTGGAGCCTCTATCAAGTCTGGGTGGTGTCCAATCCAGGTGTTTAAGTCAATCCAATTTTAGCTTTCAAACTCCAATCGTCAGATAGCTGTCCGTTTGATGGTGTGACGGTCAAGTTCATGACAGTGTAGTCTGGATGGAATTCCATCATAGTCTCAAACCGTCTGTTGTCTTTCTTGAGACCATTGTGGTGCCGGCACAGGTACTGTAAATAACGATTTCCTTCGGCTGAAGAGCTCTTGTGTGAAACGCGTAAAAGCTGTATATTCCTCCATACTATCAAGCAGGTGTGTTTCTAGGTATGTAGGTCAGGGAAGTGATGAAGGTGCAGCGGAGGTCCTCATACAGGGGGCAGTCGTACATAAGGTGCGACCAACTCTCAGTCCCACCACAGGTGCAAGTGGGATCATCGATGATTCCCAGGGCCGTCAGTTTGCCTTTTAATAGAATAGAATAGAATCTTTAATTGCAGCAATGATAGACATACAATTAGTCCCGTCACGGCATGGTGGTGCCAGGGGTTAACAAAACATATTTACAAAAGAGATACACATGAGAAAAAAAGATAAATCAGATTATTAACAAGGCGCAGTTTTACATTTTCAGTTCGACGAGGATACCCTTCCTGTATTTTTTATTATTGACCACTTCTTGGAGATCCCCATCGATGGCTTGCAGTGAGGGCAGCATTTGCTTTGGCAGGAATCTGTCGGTTAGTACTAGCCGGTTACGGTTTGCTAGCAGCTGTGCTGAAGACCGGAGATAAGGGGGAGGAATGCGCCAAGAGCAGTGATCCCAGAAGTTCGGCTCTGTAATTTTACCGGTGGCCATCTTGATGGTGAACAGCAGCCTTCTTTCTGCGATGTAGGACCGGAGCCTGCGTAGTTGAAGAGCTTCTGCTAACTGCGTTGATCTGAGAGCTGGGGGAAGGTGGAGTTTGCTGTTGGCCCATTTTAGAAGCCAGAATTCGGCAGAGAATATTCTTTTGATGTTGGATTCGGCGGCCGAGGCCCATATCTCTGAAGCATACAGTATTGTCGGGTAAAGGATTGATACGATGTATCTTTTTACCAGTTGTGGGTCGGTGGTGTGGAGCAGCTGTTGTTTGGCGACCCAGCGTAGTGAGTTCAGCCTCGACTGTATGAGGTTTATGTGATCGTTGAAAGATAGTTTGGAGTCGGATATGGATAATGATCCATAGCCAGTTAACAAGTATATAGCATAAAGGCCAGGTGAAAACCAAGGGGGGGGGAAGCCTGGGGAACATCCTGTTAATGTAAGGGAAGAACTTTCTAGTGATTTCGCCTTTGTTGGAAGTAGTCCCTCTCGCTTGCCACGCCTGCTGCAGATGCGTGAGGAGACGCTTCTTTTCTGCTGTTCTGTCGTTTGCGGGGTGTGCTGTGAAGACGAGGATGGTCTTGGAATTTGTTTTGGAGAGGTGGAAGAGTAGTCCACAGCGGACCACCTTCAGGTCCAGCGGCATGGCTCCTGCCAAGATTTGCAGAGCATGGGTATGACAGTGCAGCAGGCACGGGTAGAGGCGAGAAGGATGTTTCTTTGCAGAGAGTCGAGGATTCTTCTACCAGTAACAGTGATGGCTTTCGGGTACCAGAAGCCTGCTGCGTATATTATAATCGGAATAAATACCGCTTTATAGAATAAGGAGAGAGTGAGCCTATTGAGTCCCCAGTCCCGTCTGGAACCCCTGGTGACGAGGGCGTGTAATTGCGCATCTTTCTTCTTAGGCATTTAAGATGTGGCTGGAAATTTAGTTTGCTGTCAAGGATAACTCCTAGATACTTAAGTTGAGTGGAGAATTTTATGGTCCTGTTGTCAATTTTTCTCTGTGGCGGTCTGGCTTCATTGAGACTTCCTTTGAGAAGAATATAATCTGTTTTGGTGGCAGAGATGGTGAGGTTGTAGTGTTTAGCCCAGTCCTGTAGCTTCTGTAGTGCATTATTCGCCAAAGTCTCCAGTCGTGCCCTAGAATCGCCGGTAATGATGATAATAAGATCATCTTCATAGGCCTGAGAGGTGACCTCTCCCAGGTCCATGCCTAGTAATTCATCAAGGACAAGATTCCACAAGAATGGACCCAGAACTGAGTCCTGTGGGCATCCTCTATAGAACTGTCTGGTGATTTTCATATATGGAGTATTGACAGTGATTGACCTCTTGGAAAGGTTGCTTTTGACAGGTTTACTGGAAGCTTTCATTGGCGCAGTCTGCCCAGGACGCTCGGCCACCAAAGCGAGTCGAATGCCTCAGCAAAGTCGACACCAATGACCAGAAAGTATTTATTTTGGGTAATTCCTACTGCTTCAAGGAGATTGTGGATTGCATCCACAGTGGAGTGCCCCGTTTTGAATCCAAATTGTCTATGAGAAGCCATGTTTGCACTGTTGTAGTGTTTGAGAAGTCTGTAGTAGAGTAGTCTTTCATAAAGTTTACTAAGTACTGATAGGAAGGTAGGAAGGGAGTCAGGTGGTTTCGTCGGTTTCTTCAGGATTAATTTTACGTTGGCCGACTTCCAATCTATTGGGTAATGACCATCACGTAGACAGGTATTGAATAGATGAAGTATTAACTCGGGGGCACACTCCACTGTTTTCTTTATAATCTCCAGCTCCAGCAGGTCCGGTCCTGGGCATTTCCTGTCTTTGATTAGGGCCGCAGAAGTTTCTAGTTCTCCCAAGTCAAAGGAAGATTTCTGCTCTTCAGTGTGGTAAGTTCCATTCTCTGCACAGAGGGATTTTTGTTCCTGAGTGATTGGGTTTGTTGCTAGTTGTAGGATGGCGTCCAAAATGTTTGTTATGGATTGCTGCCAGGTGGTTGCTTTCCGTACCTTGTAATGACTTGGTTGCAGTGGTGACCTCTCCCCTGGGTAGTTTGTTTGTGGTGATCTTGTACACCACTCCCCAGGGGTTGGTATTGCCAGTGGTAGTGACCAGGTGTTGCCAAAATTCTTGTTTTCGTTTGCGGATCAGGGCCGTATACTGGTTTCGCACTTCCCAGTAGTTCTGTCTGAGCGCTTCCAATTCCCGTGCCGACCAGGTCCTCCGGGAACGCTGGAAAGTCTTTCTTCTTATAATGACTTCTCGGCGCAGCCTACGCAGCTCTGGGCCCCACCATAGCTTTTCGGCAATCAAAAGGAAAAACCCGGGGCAGGGTTTTTCCTTTTGATTGCCAAGTTGCAGGCAGTTCTGATCAGATCAGTGACTTGTCTTTGGATGGCATCTGCGTTGTCAGGAAGTATATACTCAGTGATCATTTAATTGTGATCCCCCCATCTAAAATGGACTATGCCGCATAGCTCGCAGTATAAAAAGCCGAACAGCTTCATACGCTACAGAAGTGGTAACTTGCATCTGGTCGTGATAAAGTGACAGTTATGGGGCGTAGTTAAGATATCATGAAGTTTCAAAAGTACAAGATTGTGGGAGTTCGTGCGTCAGATGCTTCCATATCGGAAGTAATTACTTCAACAGTTCAACAGAATTCAACAGATCACCTCAACAAATGCTAGACGCCGATTAACATGGTGTAAGGGTGCGAATTCTGGACTGTAGAGCAGTGGAAAACAATCCTATGGACAGATTAGTCGAGGTTCTCACTCTGCCAGTCTTATGGCCTTTTCTTGGGTGTGGCGAATGCCAGGAGAACAGTTCCTTCCTGATTGTATTCTCCCAACAGTGACGTTTGGTGGAGGCAGTGTCATGATATGGAGCTCCTTTCATGGTTTGGCTTCGGCCCATTAGTCGTTATTGACAAAACCATGAATGCTGTGCAATACCAGGACAACATGGATAATTATGCACTTCCAACATTATGGCAATACTTCGGGGAAGGCCCATACCCGTCTTAGCAAGGTACTGATCGGGTCGTAACAGAGTGGGTTGAGGACATGGGTATTTGAACATGGGACCTTTACACCTCGTGCTGCTGACAGAGGACGACCAAGATCTACGACTCCTGAAGTAGAGGGATGGACCAACTGCCTGGCCTCCACGCTCATCTGATTTAAACCCACTAGATTTAAAGTCATTGGTATATTCCTGATGTGGAAACTCTCCGCAATCGAATTGTGGCAGGTTGTGAGACAATACGAAACATACCAGGAATTTGGCATCGTCTTCGCGAGTCCATGAGACGTCGATGTGAGGCCTGTATTCAGGTAGAAGGTGGACATTTTGAACAATTACTATAAGGTGATGTGAACAGTTAAGTGTCATAGACAGACCTTCAAAACTCGGAAACCAAGCATTTCCGGAACTATGTTGATATAAAATATTTTTATTGTCTACCTATGAGGAACTCATTCCTGAAGTTAAGCCGTGTACTTTTGAGACACCCTGTATACTGAGTGATCACTGAATGGGGGTTTCAGTGAAAAAAATAATACATTCTGTATTATTTGTTTCATTGCTATCTGTCGGGCAAGCTGTTGTTTTGCCAGTTCGCTGCTAAATTTTAATAGATATAATTTGGATAAATTTAGATCAGTTGAACTTAGCTAAGCTAGCAGATAACAAACAGAAACAGATAGCCTTTGCCAATTATTGATTGGATGTGTTGAATGGTTCCAGCCTTCATCAACGTACCGTTCAATGTACAAAGGGTACTAGGAAAGTTTTGCAATACAGCTTTGTTTATTTAATTTTTTAAAAGTAATTTCCTCTACATTCAACACACCTCTCCATCCTCCGAAACCAATCTTTAAACCAGTTCTGCCAAGTTTCACTAGGGAGTAAAGCACACTCGTTGTCCCAAGCCCGTAGAAGGTCCTCATCACTGGAAAACCGCCTCCCTTTTAGCTTCATTTTCACATGCGGGAACAGTGCAAAGTCGCAGGGAGCAAGGTCTGGACTGTAGGGAGGGTGCTCGAGAAGTTTCAGTCCTGTCGTGGTCAAATATTCGGTGCAGGCTTTGGCGCGGTGAGCTGGAGCATTATCGTGATGGAGGTACCAGGTGTCCATTCTTGACTTTGGCTGCAGGTTCTTCATAGATCCAATGACTTTAGGCAGGCATTGTTCAGTATACCACTTAGCTGTGACTGTCTTCTGCGTGTCCAAAACGACACGTTCCACAATTCCACTCGATTTGAAAAATACAGCTATCATTTTCTTCTTTACAGATCGGGATTTTCTGACAATTACGGGTGTGTCGTCATCATCAAAGACCCAAACTTTGTTTTGAGCCTTGGTCGGCAGATCGTAATAGTACAGCCAAGTCTCGTCACCTGTCACGATGTTGTTCACATACCGAGATTGTCCCTTATCAAACTTTTTTAACATCTCCCGGCACCAAGTCACACGTCGTGTCATCTGCTCTTCAGTCAGTTGATGCGGCACCCAGAGAGAACAAAGTTTCTTCACGTGCAAATGATCTTGCAGAATCGAACGAATTGCTGGTGCATTTAGGCCCAACGTATCCTCTATCTGTTGGTAGGTCACTCGCCTGTTTTCGTCAAGCATTTTCCTCATAGCAGTAACGTTTTCCTCCGTAACTGACGTTCGTGGCCTTCCCGGCCTCTCAGAATCCTCCAGAGTGAAATTTCCCCTTTGGAATTCTCTATACCACCTGAATATCGTTGTACAATGTGGACAATCATCATCTAGTGCAAGAGTCATTTCTTCTAAGCACTGGTCTATGGTTAAACCACGCACGAAATTATACCACAAAACTGTCCTTATCTCATTTCGTGACCACGATGCCATCGCAAGCACTTTACACTCTCACTACTAATGAATAACTGAGCCCATCGACTTGGCCCGGCGGCTACTATGCACGTATGAACATGTCTCAACATGCAGCAACAAGCAGCTTCCTGTGATTCATTGTTGCGTCATATTGCAAAACTTTCCTAGTACCCTTTGTATCCTAATATCAGTAATTTGCCTCATCATCATAATTTTATTTTCTAATATATTTTTTACTTGCATTTTATTATTAATTATTTGTTTATTTTGTTATAGGGTATAACTCATTAAACTAATTCAGGCCATCTAAGTCTTTTGGCCTCATGGCTCACTGGGTATATTTTATAATGAATACCTTTATTCTAAATCCTTATGATAAAATCTTATCTTACATCTTCTTTATTGGCCTAAAAACTAACTTTGAATGCTTATATTATTCTTAATACACTCTTATTCAATTCATTTGGTCTTAGGGCTCTCTTGGAAAGCTTTTATTGTACAATATTGTACTATAAGCACTGTTCAAATTCCTTATCTTACATTCTGTTGTAATTATATATATATATATATCCTGAATGAAATGGAATACAGTATATGCGTTTATAATTCTAAAAGAATAGCAATTTTGAAAAATTATTACGGAAGAATTGTTGGTCACAGAAAAATGCAGTTTTTACAGTAATACTCTACAAATAATGGCATTCCAGGTACAAGAGTACTCGGAATGTACTCTAGTAGTACCTGGAATTCCAAGTACTCTTCACTTGGAATCCATGTAACGTATTTCTAGTGGCGAGCACTAGAAATCCATACATTACATGGATTCTTATAAAATCCAGAATGCGTAGCCATTATTAATACAAGATTTCTCGAAAGAGGGAAAATCTTGTATTAATAATTACTAGACTGCAGAAGTCTGTCTGCAGAAATCTAGCTTGACTTCTGTAGACATTCTCAGTAGAAAAATATTGGTTGGTTAATATGTTTTTAGACGGACAATGCCCATGATTCGCTAAATTAGGAGTGAATACCCAACTGCTACATTTTGGCAAAAAATAATCCCCATGCTTACATCTAATCTGCTCTGTGGATACCAAAGGTATATAAGGATGTATCAATAAAGGTATTTGATTGATACATCGGTCGTGATTGGGCTATATGTCTTTGGGACTTGTGTGCCACTGGTTTTAAAACCTGCACATTCACAGGTCTGCGACATGTCGACCTTTTATGCCATCTTACAAGTGGCGATCTACCGTACCTCCATGCCAGCCAATCGGGGAGGGGCGAATAGAGTAAGGGAGTTGCAACACGGATATTATTTTTCATTAAGGCAATACCACGCGTACACTGAGTTCTGGAATGTGTTGGTGGACACATTGTTATGAATCCTAGCAATTCATAACATGTAATTTTGTAATGATTCGTATGTATTATTAATGTTATTTTTTGCGTCAACGTCTTGGTTTGTAACTAAATAAATTTTGATTCCATAAAGAATCCCATAACAAGCGTATTTTTCTGCAGCCAACAGTCTTTTCTAACCTGCAAATAGATTTGCATAATTCCGTGCACTTTCCGTATTTCTACTTACCAACTATTTTCTGCCCTGGACGATATGTGTCGCTGGATTGTGAAAAGATGAATGGAGAAAGGTGAGAAGGTTGGGGCTGGTTGCCGCTGTGACTTGGCTTCATACTGCCACATACTTTAGAGGGGGCACCACTGGGCCAGCTTTTTACAGAAGAGGGAACAGCGAGGGTGAAGATGAAAACTACGGCAGCAATTGTGAAAACCATTTTGATGAGATGAGTTACGTTGAGACACTGAAAAACATATAATGTTACTGCAATAAACTATCTTTAAATAAAACTGTCTTTTGCTGACAGGACAACAAACTGTTTTTGAAACAGATTGCACAAGTTAACTAAGAGATTGCCTAAATATAAAATTAGCGAAATGCTTAAAGAATTCTATACCTTTATACTAAGAGATTGCTAAATTTCATTAATGGAAGAATTTACTCAAAATTATAGTATTTTCAGTATTTTACAACTTTATGGTTTCGTAAATCCCTGGTTATTACTTTGTTTCATCTCTTTAATTCTATTGTTCAATGTATATTCAATTAAACATTGAAAAATGTACTGTATATGGTTCTTAAATATTTACTTAAGGTCAATTTTTCACTAAGATACTCCTTCCGAAAAAATAAGCAAAAATGTCTACAGGCATTCTGAACTTCAATCACCATTATCAAATTACACGATATAGAACTTATGTGACGTTATTTCTGTTTGGATATCCCATCAATTACGGGAGGAATACTTACGGGCTGTCTTCACTTCGTGGTTGAGTAGTCCCGCTCAGACGCGGGCAGGAAATCCCCTTACCCCCCGGACACTCAGGCAGTTGTAGCTGACGGAAAAGGATGTCCCACAGTCACTGGAACGATGTGGGACAGTGTTCTTGAAGAGATTGCTGTTACTGTGGCCGATTGTGCATTACAAAATACATATTCGTTCATTAGCGAGGGCAGTGTCACAACAGCGTTGCATTTCATGGTCAATCGTTCGCAAAGTTATTCGATCCGTCATTCATTAGTAGCTGTATAATATCCATGTCGTGTAACAGCTAACAGGAACCGATCCACGTCAACGTAACGATTTTGCTCTTTATGTTGTAAAGTGCAAAGACATGTGGCTGGAGAACATCTTGGGGACCATTTCCAGTTAAGTAGCAGTGTGAATACCTATATATGTCGCGTGTTGGATCATTACATAAAAGTTTTGTCAACGAAGTACTCCTTCATTGTCCACGTGTTACTGTTTGGTGTGGGTTTACAAAGAATTTCGTAATTGAACCGTTTTTCTTCAGGGAGGTCCCATGGTCAAGAGACATACGTGACTGCGTACCTGCGATCTTTGGAAACAACGTACCCCTTTCCCTTTTCTTTTATGCACTAAGGAGTTCCTCTAAACATTGGTTCGCTAGTAACTCAGCTGCTTTGTAACACATTTGATGATAACACAATTTCCCGCAACTTTAGGAACGCTTGACAATCTCGATCTCCTGGACTCAATCCCTTTTGACTTTTAGTTAAGGATATCTCAAAGACAGCGTGTATTAAGGATATATGCAACCTCTGCTTGATTTGAAGGAAAACATCACAAGGGCTTATCGATTTCATACTCCAAGACATTCTTTGCGCAACAGCTGGACGTGTCATACCGTGCTTCCAGCATATATGGACACAAATGGTCATCACATTGGGCACCTCAAGCTTCTTCTCAATCTCAATGTTTTTTTACCCTGGCAGGCCCACGTAGGTTAGAGGTCAAAAGTCCCCTTTGACGATACGGCGTATTATGTTTGCAATTTTTTGGGAAAAAAATCCTCAAGAAATATAAATCTCAATTTCTCAATCATTCTGAATTCCTAACCGGAGATTTAATTTTTTCCCCTACGATTAAGAAATTTTAAAGAGCAACTACAAACAGTGGCTCAATTATATTACAGGTGTCTGCCTTTTTGTATCATAAAAAGAAGTAAGGCAAAATAATGCATTTTTGTGATACTATAAATTAAATACTGCAATATAAAAAGCTCTGAGCTCAGTGGGATAGTCTAAAGAAGTGTTACAGTAAAAAAATAGTCATATCTTTGGGAAGAATCAATATTTTTCTCACATCTACTCGTTACAAGACTTTTATTGGAGTTTTATGTTCGCACCTGTTTCTTAATCTGCTGTTCATGTTCTGGAGTGTTTTTATCTGATAAAACTCATGTTATATAGCGAAAAGAGATGTTGGAACAGGATTAGACAACCTACATATCTTTCACCTGAAGGGCAGGGAAGGTTTCTAGTACTCTTACCCCTACCTCCCCTTGTAGTGAACGAAATTTCCTTGGTGAAAACGGATTAATTGCTTCCGACCTATTTAGTTAATAACTTGTCTCACTTTGTGAACTGCCCAAGGAACCCGAGAAGTTCCGACCCGCCACGTGTCAGCTCCATTTATGCGATGATTACACCGTTAAATTCCTGATAACTACACGGATGTGCTATCCCACTACCAAATATGAGCCTTAGCGGAACAAATGTTTATATTAGTTCCACCATTTGATATGACAAAACTAATATCTATATATTCGGCATCCCTGTGATATCGTGCACATTCAACAAGTTACTCAGCGATTGATACTCCATATATGACCACGTTTACATTCTTTATTAGTCATGCGTATTCAATTAGCATCGCTCTATTTGGTATCTGTGGTAACTGAAAAATAAGAGACTTTGTTTTGCTAATATGGTGTAGGGAAATATTTAGAACTATTTTTGAGCAAATGCAATTATTTCAGAGAAATATATGACGTAGTGAATACCTTATTGGGCACATGTACCTAATACTCACCACAACATATCAGCATGGATTTCGCTAACTTTCGATAACATTATGCAATTCCCTCACGGTACAATGACACCAATGCTGGATTGCCCTTTGGATGTCGTCCTTCATAAGGTTTATGCGACTGAGATCCGGTGACTGTGGAGAAGGAGAGAGAAGTCTCCGTTATATTCTTCAGACTAGTCTGATGTTGTAAGCACGGTACAATGAATCCTGCTTCCAACTGTACCATGGTGATGACCGGGTTAAGAGCGGATTTATTCTTCATGGTTCGGGAGGTAGTGATAAGGGTAAATCCAGCCTTCGTAGTGGGGTTCACACAAGAAAATTGCTTTAAATAAATAAATCTTTATTTGCCTTTTACCAATGACAAAATTCTATAAACAGAAAACACAGAAACCAAAATTTCCTTCTTTGCTTTCTTTTGGGATTTGAACGGGCCTATTCTGGAACATTACTGGGAACGTCCAAAATGTTATATCAAATTGTAAGAGTTGTTTATATCTGTTATTCGCAGTAAGCGCAGAGGTTTGCTGTCTAAAAGGTTTGCTGCAGCAGGACAATTCTCGACCTCATTCAGCCGTTGCCTTCATTGAAATGATTCAGAAACTTCATTTTGAACTTCTTTCCTCACCCATCATATAATACGAACCTCATCCCTTTCAGACTATCATTTTTTGGCCCCTCTAAAAAAAGTATTACGTGGATGTCGTGTTTCAAATGATGACGTATTTCAAATGGTGACGTGTTTCAAATGGCTTCAGGAAAAACAGAAAACGTTTTTTTATTTTTTTTGACTTGCCATCCTATATAAAAGTGATGTCAAGGTTTGGGGGAGTGTACAGTGCTTCGTGAAACGAAACATATCGTAATCATTTGCACTAAGGGGAAATATGTAGGTGAAGAGATAGGACTCTATTTATAACTATTATAGTTATTTGCCTATGAATTTTCCTAATCTCATATTTGTTAAGAAATGAATGATATCTAAAGTTCTTTTGTGTATTTAAATAGAACAAACAGCAGAGGAGTCACCGACGAAAGACAAAAGAAACAGAAATAAAAGAAGGAAGCAAGGCCAAATAAACGCATTGAAACGGTAAACTGAACAACTCTTAGGAGTGGTGAGATTTTTGTAAAGTAGGTCTGCGGTCAGTGTTTCTTACGAAACCAGCCCGTTACAAGTGGCTGGCCACAACCCTCCCATTACCCCTTAGGTGTGTGCCGAATGTACGAGACTTTTATCTTTTATTTATGATAAAGACATTCACGGAGTCGCTTAGGGATTACAGATACCAAAATAAGGTCAGTTCAAAATCACATTTTGAAGGAAAGAGTTTATCGGGAGCCACGCCACGTTCAGGACAAAAACATTTCTTTCTGCTGTCTACAAAATAGCTGAAATATTTTCTTTCTGCTGTCTACAAAATATCTGAAATATTTTCTTTCTGCTGTCTACGAAATATCTGAAATCTTTCTTAGGCGGAACATGTGACTGGTAATCCTATCTATCAGATGAACACGTTACTAGTAATCCTGTTCAATGAAGGATGACAAAGCACAGATCAAACGTATTTAATATTATCTTGTACCATCCGTTAAAAGCTAATGAAAGTTGCATAAATAATTTTATTACTTTAAAAGATTACCAACTGATTAGAAATTTCATACTGGATCTAGCAAGAAGTCATTCTAATTAGCTGTGCTTCGGACATGTTCTTTGAACAAGAGTTATAGAATTATCCGAAAGTATCGGATTTTAGAAAATCATGGCCATTGTGTACATGTGCGAAGTAAATATTGCAACTCAGTCAAAGATGCAATATTTTACAATTTTTTACATGTTTAAACAAGAAACTGTATAAAAATAGAAAGTTCAAACTGAAAGTTATTTTGGAATATTATTCCAAATCTTCTACTTTGTCTTCTACTTGATTATTTAATGTCGGTGGAACTATTTTCTTCATCGACAGTTGTTCAGGAAATCTTCCGTTAAGATAAAGGGAAAATTTTCCAAAAGAAAGTTTAGAGTCCGACTCTTCTGTAGAAGCAAAACTGAAGATCTTTAGCAATCAGCAAAATTACATGTTTCTCGAGGTTTAAATTCAAACAGATTGGGGTTACCGATCCACCAGTCACGTGAAGTCATAAGGAGAAAGCATGGGAAAACATATTTTTGAATATTGGATGAATTATGTAAATACACAAATTAATCTTTGAAATTTGCCACCATAGAAACCGATCAACACATTTTTCCACCCCATAATATCCTCGCTAGTACAGTAGTTATGATCGCTTTCCTGCCACACAAAGGGAAAAAGGGGAATTTATGGAGAAGTGAAAATAGAAGTGTGGCCTAGTTAGCCTGCGGCCTCGGCCAGTGCGGCATGGATTTTGCCTCATCGCCTTAGCTGCTTCAGTATGAAATCAAAAACTAACAACTTTCCTTTATGCTGTTGATGTGCTAATAGTAGAAGAATTTGAGAAATCCAATGAAGAAATCGCTATGCCTATCTTTAGTTTTTTGAAATGTTGAGAGAGACCCTAAAATCCAGCAATAAAAATGATAATCTGACACTCCAGGACAAGGAACAGGGTGTTTCTTGATTTCAAAGACAAACTATTAAAAGAATGCCACCAAGTAGACCATCCATACGTGAATGGCATAAGAAATTCATGGAGACTGAAGGTGTTTCAAGACGGCCAGGATTCAGGCATGTAAGCATAAGTGCTGGAAGTGGAACGGATCCGAGAATCATTTGTACAGTCCTTAGAAATCCATACGCACGCATCGCCAGAAATTGGTAATCCACGTTCAACAGTGCACAAAGGTAGCACAGGCGCTTAAGTCTGCATGGATGCAGGATTCAATTTGGACATATGTCAAGCCAATGATTATTCGCAAGGCATTCGCCACAGAAATGATGACAAAGCTGGATGAGAACAATAGATTCCTAAGACGTATTGTTGTCTTCTATTTCTAAGTTCCATTAAAAGAGTCAATGGTCAGTTGACGAGAGTCAGTCGCCACAAACTGAGGATCTGGGGATTCAAAACTTCTCATGTCGTTCGAAAAGTGCAATGTGCCAGCAGAAAGGTAAACGTGATTTCCTGAATCGTGTGTTGGGACCAATTTTATTTAATGAACGATAAAAGTAATTACGAGCCAATATTATTAAGCGCGGTCCATTCCGTTGGCCTCCACGCTTTCTTGACATAACTCCACTTCCTGTATGGATACATCGAAACATTGTAAACCAACAGATGGAACACAATACTGAAGCTATAGCAGCAATCGAGGCAGGTATGCTGAAACTTAACTAGAGAGAGAGAGCCAGGGTACCTCCTTGATATTCTCCGAATGACAAGAGGAAGCTCATATCGAAGTGTAAAAATGATTAAAATGAGTTGAATATAAAGTGTAGGAGATTTGCAAATAAAACAAACTCCACAAAAATACGTGTTCTCATTTCATTTCAACAGTGAGTGGCTCTGAGTTGTAAATGTTTCATGTGGGGTCCTGAATTCTAACAGAGGGATAAGATGATTGGACTGCCAAAGTTCATAAAAAAATCCTTCATTATCAGTAGTTAACAATGTCTGAGTCTTAAATTAAGAAATTTTCTGTAGTATATTTAAATTCATGAGACAAAAAGATACAAGTTCCCACTGTTTTTAGGATAGCTATTAACCTTTTGAAAGAGCTATGCTAAGCTAGGAAATTTTCCAAAAAGAAATACAAAAAAAAAGAAAGGGATACTCTACAAGAAACTCAAAATGGAAATGAGTTGTCATTACACAAAAATTGATCAACTAGTCAGGAAGATGAGAAAAAAAACCTAAAAATTCTGGACTATCTCAGGACGTGATAAGTTACTCTTAGAAACTTAGGAAGGGCATCCGGTCGTTAAAACTATGCCAAAACAAAAGGTGATTGATGGAAAGTAGATGTGTCAGGGCTACCGAACAAAGGACGGGTCCGGTTAAAGAAGTTAGTTCAGCTAGAGATGAAGAAGGAGTTGAAAAGTGTTAGAATAGGAACATTGAACATTGGGACGATGAATGGAAAGAGCAGATGGATTGTGGATTTGATGCAAAGAAGAAGAGTGAATGCCGATCCCATATGAACGTGGGAAGAAGGCGAGGACAAAGAAGAAGAAGAAGGCTCTTAGAAACTTATGAAAGCATCATATTTATTTGTAAATAGAGTTTAAGATCAATTTATACATATCAACAATAAAACAAACATTCTGTTCTAGATGAATGATTGATCAGTTTTTATCAAATGATAGAATTAAGGAAAGATTCTTTAATCCATATTAGTAACTAATTATTAAGGGTTATTTGTTATGTTATTTTGGTTTTTAGGAGCATTAGCAACTAAGGCCATATTGCTCCGGGAATATGCGGTGGTCATTCCCCGACCTTTCCGTATTCTCCGCGTTTGGTGGTGACGGGCTCGAACCCCGGTCTAATCAAAAAGCGTGTGCTACGCCCTGCTGTTCCTTCCCATCTGGCTACGGAGGCTCCTAATTATTAAGGGACTCATCCCTTAATAACTAGAGTAAGAAAATTAGATGCAACACTTCGTATAAGAGTTGCATCAAAATTTTTCTCTCAATTGGTAACCAGGTACATCACATAATATTCAAAGACTTTAGAATTAAGGAAATGTTTTTCCTTTGCCGGTAATCACATCAATTTTCTTTCCTTAAATCGCATACAAAATATCGAATTTAAATAAGACGAAGTTATCTGGAAAGACCTTGTGCAGGAGGTATCATTAGAGAACGTGTTTTTTAATATCTTCGTCCCGGTACACAGTCCTCGTTTCAGCCATAATGAACACATTTATGAGACATTTTTCTATTTTATGAAGGTTCAAGGTTATACCCATAAGACCTGGACAGGGCTTTATGTAAAGGGAAAGGAGCGAACAATTCTTGAAGACTGAAGAGTAAAAGTCAAACTCATTACCCGATTTTCCTGTAGCTGCCTGCCATTAGATTTCGCTTCATTCTGCTTGAACACTTTTGAATAGGTTCTGACTATTGTTTAGTTTCCAAGGAAGTGAACACAATAGTCGAAATTAAGTGTACTGGGAAAAAAGTTGGAGTTATAATTATATGGAAGCAGTTGCGCCTTTTAGATCTTTTATGTTATTGTTGCTTTGTGTACTTAATTTCTTATAAATGCTGTATTTATAATATTATAATCTATGTCAGTCCACCTTTGTTAATCGTTTTTCATTAAGATTAGATTGAATAATTTCTGATCAAATAATTTCGGTGATCGAAGTTCATTGTGTACGATTATCAATCACCCTTGACCTTCTCTTCCATGATCAGAGGTCCATGTAAGATAAACTTTGAACAATATTTTAGAAATTTTTAAGAGGCACTGTAGTTTAAACGTTTTGAATAACGCTCTGCGTACTCATAAGAGCAACTGAAGTTCCTACTGGTAGGCAATTAAAGTTGAGTTTGTGGCTGAGAAACCTCCACAAATAAGCATAGGATTGTTTCTGGAGTATGAATTTAATCATGGGTAACCAGAAAGGGAAAACTTTTATAATTAGCAGAAACTAGTATTTGTGCCGGTGTTCATTTATGGCAAGGAAAGAAAGGAAGTTAAGTGTGTAGTCAAGTAGAAATTTGTGCACCATTTCACAGCAATACTTCCTTTGACATCTAGATACCAAGAAGTCGTCTTCGTGTATGTTTCTCTGAGACATCTGGTTTTGTTATTTAGGCTTCTAATATAAAGACATTGAGATTTTCTAAATCGAAAAGTAAAAGGTTTCTGTACCTCAGTATTTAATGTTTTTGTCTGTCCGATGGCTTTTCTGAAAGATGAATCTCCAGCTTTGCGTTCTTTTTTAAGTTATAACTTATTTCTTCTTCTGTTATTGGGAAAAAGGACCAGAGGGCAGAAAAGAAATCTGAAGTAATCAAAGCATTGAAAACGTCACCCTCAGCTTTACGATAGAAGATGGTTGATGTTGAAGAAGACTTTCTTGTAGGCCGTGTTTACTGATGCATTCCAAAAAAAAAAAAAAGGTTTAAAACTGAATGGACACATCAGTTGAGTATGGAATTGATTCTATCAAGGTTTCTTGTTATAATGACAACTCATGGTACCTCCATGAGATAATGCTATATGTGAAGCTAAATTAAAGGGAGAAATATATATATATACATACTCAGGCGAAGTCTTGGGCAAGGATTCCCGTTAGTGGCAAAATCTTGTTGCGTACAGCGAAAATTTGTTTATTCCAGATTAACTTATTATCTATCTTATCTAGCCAGATTCCAGGAACATGGTTTCATTGTTCATTAATAATTGTTTTATATTGTACAGTAATTTGAAATCAATATTTAATGTTTTGTTTTTGGACATAATAATTTAATTCTAAGACAGAATACTATTGTTATCATCATCATTAATGTTCTGCCAAGGTCAGGTCTAAGTACACAACTCAACTACCACTTCTCCATATCTCTCTCTCTCTCTCTCTCTCTCTCTCTCTCTCTCTCTCTCTTTGCCAGGTCATGGGGTCTTTTTTTTTTTTGGATATGTTTCGTTTGAATACTCTTTTTGTTGGATGACTTAATTGACTTCAACAAAACAGATTCTACTAAGAAAAATTTTGTCAAACAATTTTGAAAAAACTGAGATTAAAGTTATTGGACGAAAATTGTTGATAGAGTTGCTTGCTATAGCTTCCTATTGGAACAAGGACAATGTTCGTTTGTTTGTTAGTTTATTTTTTTAATTGAGAGGGCAATTCAGTAGATCGAAAGGCGAGATTCGCAGTAAGTCATATTTACATGGTACCGTAACTGAGATACGCCTTCTAAAGCCTCCTGATAAGAGAACAGGGCAAGAAAAAAGAGCTAAATGTTAAGTGCTGAGCTGATTCTCTTATATCACCGTCTCTGTAGTCAACTTCACCTTGAAAATGGTTATTCGCACTCGAGGTGAAATAGTTTGCAAAACGTTAAAGCTTTTTCATGATCGCATAAAATGTATACTTCATTCTCAGCTACATCTCCAACGTAGTTCTTGGATTTCAGTTTCATTTTCCCTTTCTTGTTATGACGAATGCAAGCTGGGGACCATGAAACTATCTTCTCGGACAGAACAGCCAGTGACTTTGTTTCACTACATTGCATATTTGTCGCTCTAGCAATTCTTGTGAATTTATACCTTTTCTTTAACGCGTTTCGAATTTAATTTTAGATAACGGGCACATTTCCCTCTTTGTCTGGTCAACTCTTTCTTTTCTTCTTTTCCTTTTTGTTGAGCATCTAATATGGGGCACGCGTTTATCATATATATTTAGGATATGTTTAAAGAAAGCGTTGGAAGCGTCGGTAGGAAGAACCTCCTCCCATGAAGACTTCTAGTGGTCAGCAAGCTTATTGAAAGCATTGCCAACTGAACTATAATTGGACCACGACATATTATGAACTATAATAATTAAAATATAATACGCTTAAAATTCAATGACTTTTAAAATCATTTTATCGTTTCAAAACATAAAAAGACATTTTATGAAAATTTAATGTTATCAGCTATTACTTTTTTAAAATTAAATTTTAAAATATTTTTATTTCTATTCCTAATCAAGTTCCACAAAAAGCATATTTATTATTTTAACATCATATTCAAAGAATATAATAAATAATTATGAATTACAAACTAGGTTGCGGAAGTTCAGATGGAAAAAACATTCCAACCTAAAAAAACAGAAAATATTTAGTATTAATAGTGGAAATCGACACAAGAATGCAAGATTACGTTAGCCAAACAAAACAAGAAAACTTCCCACTTCACCTGTCCGTCCCCTATAATAGTTGGTCTAGTTCTTCCTTGAATTTAATCAAACTACCCACTTGTACAACGTCAGATGGAAGTTTGTTCCAAGAATCAAATACCCTTGGGTTAGTATTAGTATTATAATGGCTAAAGGTTGCATGGAAGTCTGCATCTGACAAAAAAATAAAAAAATTATCAATCACTCATACCTCCCCGTTTCCAAAAAAGTATCTATCCAATTCGGCTTTGAAATTTACCAGACGCTCTGCCTCGATCATTGTGGCAGGTTCATTCCAGTGATCTACAACACGTTGCCCAAAAGTAAACTTCATCATATCCAGTATTCAGTGACACGCCAAAATTTTGCATTTGGGTCCTTCTTCCTGATTCCTTTCAGGACCTAATATACCTGAATAAGGTATTCCCACTAAGGTGGGAATACCTTATTCAGGTAAATTCCCACTTGTCTAATTGCCAAAGTCTACAACCAGCACCATCTAAGCCGCTCTTCACGCGAACATCGATTAGCACCCCTTGCCAACCTGGATGCTTTTCTTTGAACTACTTACAGATGCTTTATGTCTTTCTTAAAGTATGGCCTCCAGACCTGGACACAATATTCTAAAGCGTCTTGTATAGCGGAACAATGACATCCTTTTCCTTACTTTTGAAGGTCCTAGGACTGTGTCTTCGTAGCCACTGAATTAAAATCCCATGTCTGATTGGATCGACCCCTGAGTCTTTTCATCCTGGACTACATTTTGCTGCATTCCCCTTGGTTTATAAGTAACTCCTGGTTTTAGTTAAACAGTTAAAAGATTAATTCAAAAAGCTAAAAAAAAGTAGTTATCAGAAAAATAGGAAAAAATAAATTTAAAAGTTGGCTAACAAAAGATGAAGAATCTCAATTTAAAACTAGATGTAAGTTATGCAACGTAACAAGCGACCCGAAAAGAGGTAAAACGGCGCCCAGGCCTGGTCTGTTTCAGCATCCAGTACCATTGATACTGGTATAGGAAACATAAAATGAAAACATAAATTACACTGCTCGACAAAATTAACAGAATGCATAGAAAACGTGGTGTAACTCATGAAGAGTCTCAAATACAAGGAGACTCTTCCATTATTGATGGGATATCTCCATCAGTAAGATGAGAGAACGAGTTGTATTCACATTACATACTAACTCTTACAATAACTTCGCTCACAATTGGACAGCTTATACGAATCTGTTTGCAAGTCAATTCATTATTCGATTCACAATGTTATTTAATGTCTGCATCCACCCTCTCACATTCGCATTCATCATCCCACACCATCCTCATCGTACCGCTGACACTTAACTAACTTACCTTGCAGCTGACAGGAGCTCTGCTAGCACGAGACACTGAAAATAAACTGCATATACCGCGTGCTTTCCTCGTTTTTAAGTTTGTTTTCCTGATCTACCGCTTTTCCGCAGTCGACCTACATCGATGAGGTCATTGTTCCGCACAGCCCCGCGATTGGGTAATTGTCTTCATCTCCGACCCACTTCCAGCACCTCTCGGAACCACTCGACACTATCCGTATGCTCTCAGAGACGGGGTTGTCTAGGAGACAAGTTGACGACATCGGCAAACGAAGGTCACTTTTATAACGATTAAGGCATTAAAGGGAATTGACTCTCCACTAAGTTTTGATTATCCTTAACTCCCATGCCGTCCAGTAGGTATGAAAGTCAGAATGTGTAACCAAACCACAACACATCGATAAAGAACTAAACAGACACATCCACGTACACTATATTTGTATACAAGCAATAAAATGATTGTTACTGGTGTGTGTTCAGTCATGACTAGAGTGTTCCAGATACTCCTTTAATGATTAAAATTGGAATGTGTTGCACGATATCCTGCTGCACGAATTCTCTACCTGTAATTTTAATTGTGAGGGAAAAGGTAATAGTCTAATGAGCCTTAAAACCTTCATTGCAAAATTTCTTTGTAAGCGAAATTCATTTTATATTTATATACATTTTTGTAGAAATTTTAAGCATAAAACACAAAATTAAGAATACGTTATATCAAATACAACTCTTGTTGTTCACTACTTGTGCCGCGGCAACCAAGGTCACCAGACGAAATCATTATTTGTAAACTTCTTTTATTCTATACTGGTTTTCCCTCCCTATTTAGCGGGATGAAATACAAAGGTTCTGGGGGGGGGGGGGATTATGCAACCTTTCCACAACTGACTAACCCAGCAGGTGTTAAAAGCTCATGTCGTTGAGAAGGAATTCGAATCCAGCTAACCGTGAGATTATTGAGGCTTGATGGTACAATAGTTTACCTGTCGGAGGAAAGAATTTGAATCCAACTGAATCTTTAACTACATTCTGATGAAAAATGAAGTAACCGCTAGACATTAAAATTAAACCCTGCTTCATACATTTTTGATGAGGATTGGTAGCACAGATGTTTGTTTGCATTTTCATGGAGTTCTTTTGGATATAAAGATTATAATGGAAAGTAATAACTTTCCCACCAAAGAGTTAAGAGGAGGATACTTAATATTTAAAAAATGCGGGCTTGTACAGAGACTAATTTTACGACCCCTCTTAACAGCCTTCCTTAAAACAACAAGAAAGTATCGATATCTCAAAAGGCCATCTTTGCAAAATAGACATAGGCTAGTCAACTTGAATCTTCACGGTGAAACTTGTCCATATACATACAGACGTCCCAACCTGGATGGGATACCTATTCCTGTTGTTAGGTAGTACATAAACTTTGTGTCACTTTCAATTTTCACCCCTCATTTTAAACCCTGGTTCGCTTGGCTCTTTTTCCACTTGAAAATTCTCAAGTTAAAATCGAATAATAAGCAGCGTCTGGAAATCTGGATGACAAAAGAAACGCTCACTTGCAAATTTAATTCTTACCTTTTGTAAAGCTAATTCACTAATGCTGGTGTTTTATTGTTTTAAGTTAATTCAGATAAGTTGCATTCTTTTCTGTACCTTGTAAGCTTAAAATCTTAAGTTAGCAGTAGATAAATTTCTTCGGTTCATCGCTTGAGTAGCTTGTGGTATGTATTCCAAAGTCGATATAGAAGATAATTCAAGTTGAACTGACGATTATTTTCTTTGTTCTCGATGTAAAGAGTGTACGATCTCAGATTAAAACTTGGCGTTGTACTAAATGAATTTGAGTCATTGAAGAAACGGGTGGGTGCCCTGGAGACAAATAAAACTAGTGAGTCACCAAGGGCTCAAACATCCAGTGATCTGTCAGGCTATGCATCTGCGATTCGAAGCCCAAAACACAATAGTCACGTGCATATAGCTCTGATTCAAGAGAATTTAAATTTCTTGGGCGATTCCGTTGTCAGCAAAACTGGTAACATTTTTGTAATAAAGATAGACTGGAAATAAGGTGGGTCCTGGAGCAACAGTTGATGATGTTACCAATAGATTAACCGATTTTAAGTGGGTAAACAGAGCATTTTTATTCATCTGAGGTGTGAAGATATTAAACGCATAATATTTGTATTTCCATCCGATGCAAATTTCCTCCAAACAGAGGGTATCTGTTACTTTTGGTGGAACGTTCTATCTGCACCATGTAGCGAAACGAAATCAGCAAACTTGGTGCCAATCCGAAAGAGAGTGTTTTTTCCGTGTACCAGTAATCCTTTCGTTCAATCGGTAATTCTGCTTCTAATATCGCCGTTCCAAATCCGAAGATTAATTTCTCTGAAAGAAATGCTTTTATCGTCTACTGCCAACACAACCAGTTACAGAGATAAGTAATCTAAAGATTTAAGTGTAAGACCTTTAAGAAGTCGACACAGTTCCGTATAACATCTGACAGAACTCGATAATCAATCAAAAATTAGTTTCTCGTAAGCAATCGGATTTTCAGTTATCCAAGGCTTTAAAGAAAGAATTTTATCAAGGCTCACCTGATGGTTACAACTTGCGAAACCCTTGCTGACTGAAAGAAGAAAAGAAAGAAATATTCGGACGCGTGCTCAGTAGCTCTACGTTTAGGTGATACTCAGATAAAGTCGCTTTCCTCTTTCTCACGTGTTCAAATATAGTTTTCCTCCTCGCCGACAGATGGTGCTCTATAAAGAAAGGGAAATTAATCTTTTAGTGTTACCTGCCTTGACCCTGTATCAAAGAAATGTTCTTCCACCATTGTTTCTCGCTTAATGAATCAATTTGTGTTGGTTGCGCAGGTGCCACGACATAAATGCAGCCGCATGTGTCGTCACCAGGATTACGGCAGCCATTATGATTAAAGACCATTTCTTGCCAAACTCACTTTCAACTTGTTTGCCCTACTGAACAGAAAACGAGGATGATGTTACAATCTTAATATGCACGAGAACTTGAATTACAGATTGCGAAATTTGATATTAAAAGCGAATTATACCTTCCACTGGACGACATCGAAAAACACACTTGAGTTGTGTACAAACAGACATCCTTCACACATTTCTAAATGATGCCACGAAATATTTTTAAGCAAAATAAGAGAGGGAGAGAGAAGAAAATAAGAGAGAAAGGAAGATAGATGGAAACAGAAAGGGAAGGAAAGAGATTCATTTGAAAATAAACGATACAAAAATGAAAGGATGATCAAGAGATAAAAGAACATTGAGGGTGAAAGATGGACAGAAAGGGAAAGAAAGAAAGAAACACGGAAACACGAAAATAAAAGAAAAAGAAGAAAAAAGAAGAGAAAGAGCAAAAGTAAAAAAAGAAAAAGACGAAGATAGAAGAGTGAAACGAAGAGAAAGAGTGAAAGCAAGGGAAAGGAAGATAGAGGGAAACGGAAGAGAGAGGCAGATGAAAATAAAATATAAAAGAGTGAAAGAAAAGCAAAGAAAGAGATGGAGAGAGAAAGGCACAGAGAAAGACGAAAATAAAAGATAAAAGAGAGAAAACCAGAGAAAGATCGAAAGAGAGAGAGAGAGAGAGAGAAAAAAAAAACTGATGGAGGATGCAGAGAGGAGAAAGAGAAAGGACAGAATAAGTGAAGAAAGAGAAGAACATATTTTAGCTCCATTTTGGTTAGTATGCGGAGTGGAGTGCGTGAAAATATCATTGTCCGTCTGTCTGTGAAGCATTGTGGCATGTGACTGCTATAAGTTGCCTCAGTAGAGAGATTGACTGCGTGTTGCCAGTAGAAATAATGTGCCACAGATGTGCCACACACGTGAGAGCAACGTATAGAATAAAATTTTCATATGAGAGCATAAATTCCATCTGTAGGAAGAGCATCGGATGATAACATTTGCAGGTAGCGCAAACTCCTCATCACGAAAGTAACTGACTCCATTGCACGCAGTTTTATGTCTGCTCCAGAGGATTAACTGAAGGGGATTGAGATCAGGTGTATTGCGCCACAAAGATCCCACCCCCTTCCAGCAGTCAATGTGACGTCACATTTTGATTCCTACCGACAAGTTGTTCGCCTTTAAAGAAAAGTTGAGTAAATGAAAAAAAAATTAGAAATGTTTCCCTTGACTGCCAGAACGAATTATACTAAAATAATTAATGTCATAGGCGAAACATTAGGGCTGTTAAAGACAAAAATTGAGCTTTACTTCCCATCCCTTGATACCAAAATATTTGTGGTAAGAGGCCCATTTGCATCAAGAAACCTTCCAACGTTAGAACTTAATCTGCAAGAGGAAGAAGAATTGGTTGAGATCCATAGTGACCAGTTGCTGGAAATTCACTTTAATAACGCTAATATTAGCAAATTAAAATATTAGCAAAATTAAAAATGAATATCCACGAATTTCGGAAAAGGCAATTAGAATTTTGTTGCCATTTTTCCACTTCCTCCTGCGAAACACGGTTTTCCGCTTTAAACGAGATTAAACAAAGAGAGAGAGAGAAAGAGACTCGGTAGAAGAGCTGAGAATAACCCTATCCACAATAAAAACTCGTAATAAATAAATCGGTCAACTACTGAGTGCCGGGCACTCAGGATGACGGTCAGTACTCAGAATGGTCGTTAGTGTAGTATCTCAAATAGGGGGCTTTATGGTAACTGAAACAAGTTTGGAGTTCCCCGGCTTGGCCTAAAACTGAGGAACTAACGAAAACGTTGTCTATTTGAGTCTTTCAAGTTGTTGTGAATGAAAAGGGTGGGAGAATCGACTCCGACTTCTTCTTGGAGAAGCGACTGGCAGATGATAGCCGTGCAAGATTCCGCGCAGGTGCCTTGCCATCACCGCCTCTTCAACACTGGCTATCTGAGTTCCTCCTTACCGGGACAACTCCAGCTTTGAAAATTCTTAAAAAATACTTCTCGTCGCAAAATTTATAAATGACCTTTATAGAATTATTAAGTAACTATTGAGCAACCTTTTTGTCACCAAAAGGAGAGTTACTTAATACAAAGAAGCGCGCTATCGAAGTGCAATAATTTTTTTAACCCAAAAAGTAAATGATAGATTTCAATCGGAATAGTTTTCCTTTCATAAGCATCGAATAACGCATAGCTAATGTGAGTTTTAAATTTTCAGCTCCATTAGCGACGGAAATAGAGGGACGGAAGGAATACGAAAATTATTCACATTTTCCAGTCTGGCGCCGCCATTTTTAATTTAAAAAATATTTTAAAATTATATTTTAAACCTACTCGTTGAGCTCTTTCCAACGGTGTATAATGAGCTATAGGTTATCGACAAGACAACATTTTTGTCCCCCACATTTACCCCCCCCCCTCTATTTCTCAGACAAATTTTTGTCAACAACGATCAATATGGCGTTTTGTTGGCCCACGTGATCTACGAACCCATACAAAATTTCAAGTCAATAGGTTGAGTGGTTCCAGAGATACAATGCTGTGAGAGATGGACGGACAGACAGAAAACCGAGTGACATTATAAGGATCCTTCGTTAGAGTACCGACCCTAAACCGAACCGTCTCACTGATTAAAATGTTATAATTGTATATTTAATATCGTGCCCCAATGTTATTAGTGAAGTCTCTCAGGATTCAGCGTTGGGTCCATCGTTGTTTTCTGTATTCATCAATGATATTGATGAAGGTATGTCAGGGTTAATGTCCAAGTTTGAAAACAATACGAAGGTAGGCAGGGTTGCTAGGGACACTAATGACAGTACGCTGCTGCAACAGAATCTAGAAAAGTTGAGCAGATGGGCTGAGAGGTGGCAAATGAAGTTTAACATTGACAAATGTACTGCATATGGGAAACAGTAACTCATATGCAGTAACCCAAATGACAAATGTACTGCATATGGGAAGCAGTAACCCCAGAATAACGTATTAACTCTGTGGTACCACATTGACAGTGGTAGAGAATGAAAAGGACCTGGGGGTAATTGTGCAGGCAGATATGAAGTTTTCTGAGCAGTGCAGACGGTCTGCAAGAGTTGCTCATGGTGTCTTGTCAATGATATACAGGAATTTTTCTAGCAGGGATAGGGATGTGATTATTCCCTTGTATAAAGCAATGGTCAGGCCAAACCTTGAGTACTGTATACAAGTCTGGAGGCCTCATTTTAAGAAGGATGTAGACCTGTTGGAACGAGTACAGAGAAGGGAAACAAGCTTAGTGAACGGAACAAAGGGTTGTTCTTACGAAGAAAGGCTTAAGTTTTGCAAATTACAGTGTCTGGAGACTAGGCACCCACGAGGTGATCTGATTGAGGTGTATAAAGCCTTGAACAGTTTGAGCATGCTCAATGCCGATGGGATTCCTCCTCTTGCTCAGAATAATCATTTGAGAGGGCATTAATTCAAATTGAGGAAAGACAGATGTAGCGGGTGGTTGATTACTGGAACAAACTTCCATCTGTCGTTATAGAAGTTGATAGCTTAAACAGATTCAAGGCAGAACTAGACAAACATTTTGAGCGAGTGTATGGGTGAAATGAGAATGTTTTTTTTCATTTTTTGGCTGATGCTATATAAGCTTGCTTTCTTGCATCATGTGCTTTTACTAATGCTAATGTTAATTTGTTTGTTTTTATATTTAAATATGATAATTTCTTACATATTTTATTTTAAATTTCATGTATGTTCTTTTAAATAATTTCTGTTCTTTTAAATTTCATGCAATTCACGTATGTTCAGAAAATAACATTGAGATAAAACAAATAATCAGTGTATTTGTAAATAATCAGTGAAACAAATATATATATATATATATATATATGAGTATAATAGTGATTGTAGTGTGCCGCAAAATTTTGTGGCATACTACACATCTTTAAATTTAAATTAGCATCTAGCATCTTTAAATTGTGCCGCAACAACGAAAAGGTTGAGAAACACTGAGGCTTAACTTTTCTAAAGTATTTCTGCTAAGTTACCTTCTTTCCGGTAACTTCAACAAGCGGAATAAATTCACTAGTGAATAAAATTTTGGGAACGGTTTAATTTCTGTAATACTCTGTTAATTCAAATTCTGTAATATATTGAAAATTTCAATTTTTAAATATTTCTTAAGTTCAAATTTAACTTAAATAATAGTTCTTCCAAGATCCCTTTTCAATGCATCATCCCTGGATATCATGACTCAGACGGAAATGCTTGAGGGATTTCGGGTGTGAGTCACCAGTTCGTCGCTACTATAGCAACGAACTCATGATTCACACCGGAAAGTATCCTAAGATCGATATAATATTAGCATTAGTTGAGGCATGTGATGCAAGAAGCCAAGCTTATATAGCATCAGCCAAAAAAAAAGAAAAAACTTCCCATTTCACCCATCCGGTCACTCCAAATGTTTATCTAGTTCTTCCTTCAATTTATTTAAGCTATCAACTTCCACAACGACAGATGGAAGTTTGTTCCAGCAATCAACTAAAGGCAAATTTCCGCACATCCATCCTACAACTGTCTTTCCTCAATTTCAATTTATGCCCTCTCAGGTTCTTAGTCTGAGCAAGTAGAAGTATCCTGTCAGCATTGAGCTTGCTCAAATCAATGAAGGCCGTATACACCTCAATCAGATCACCTCGCAGATGCCTAGTCTCCATACTGCAACTGACAGAATTTAAGCCTCTCCTGGTAAGAGAACCCTTTTTTCTCTCTCACCAATCTTGTTTACCTTCTCTGTACTCGTTCTTGAAACTCTACATCCTTCCTAAAACGAGGCCTCCAGACCTGTATACAGTACTCAAGGCGCGGCCTGACCATTGCCTTATACAGAGAGACAATCACCTCCTTTTCCCTGCTAGCAAAATTCCTGTATATCATTGACGATACACCATGACCTGCTCTGGCAACCTCTTTGCACTGTTCAGAAAACTTCATATCTACCTGACAATTACCCCCAAGTCATTTTTATTCTCTACCACTGTCAGTGTGTACCTCACAGTTGTTACGTTTCTCTGGCGTTACTTTTATCCATATGCGGTACTTTGCTTTTGTCAATGTTAAACTCCAGTTGCCACTTCTCAGCCCATCTGCTCATCTTTTCTGGATCCTGCTGCAGTAACACACTGCCATTACTGTCATTAACAACCCTGCCAACCTTTGTGTTATCTACAAACTTCGACATTAAGTCTGATATACCTTCATCAATATTATTATCATCAAACAACAAACACCCCTGCACAGAAATTATCAAGGAAGGCTCATCCAACTAAACTTATTAGAGTGTAACAGAATAAAATATCAGCAAATACATAAGATAAATAAAATATAGAGGAAAAATTACATAGATACAGAAATCATACATTCATAGAAAAATTACAAAATATTATGCATACATAGAAAAATGGCATCGTCATTTACAATATGAATTGGTTCTGATTGTCATTCTCTGAGCAAAAAGGAATACCCTCAGTCCTATAAGAGTCTTTTGGAGACACTATAAATCGTTCATTTAAAATTTCTATGAGTTCGAGGGCACTTGAAATCTTTCTTGAATTACGTTCTTCAACATATTTGTAGTTTCGTATACAGATCCGCTGCAATGAGCTTCCTGTAAGTTTTCTCATGGCAGTACCTGTCCGGGTCTATTTTGAAGTCTCTAAACAGCTCCAGAGTATTGGCAGGAAACATCCGCCTTAATCCGTCCGTGTTATTGAGAGCGCTTCGGAGACCATGAGAGTTGTGGAGGCGGGCTCCAAGGCGGGGCCTTACTACAAGATTTTCCATTTGAGGGGCATCTAAACTCCCAGTCAGAAGTTTTGCTGGAGTGCAGATGTTACGTATTGTGATCATCTGAATCCACGGAGCTGTGTTCAAGTTTGCGTACAGTATGGATTTTGAAATTGTGAAGAGCTTCCCAGCAATCCTATTCAACCACCGAAGCAGCCAGTATTCCGGGCAGAGAAATTTCCTAATATAAGTATTTGGAGCAGAGGACCAAATTGTCGAAGCATATAAGAATACAGGAACGATACATCTTTGGATATATTGGGTCACTAGTTGCTGGTTTCGAATCCCAGTTATTTCCTGTCTTATAGCCCACATGGCAGCAAGAGTTTTTGATCTCGTGTTCTGAAAGTGCCTTTGGAAGGTAGGGCCCTCGTCCCACGTCACTCATAGGTCAGTGTATGAGTGGACTTTCTTAATGTTCATAAATATACAAAACAACAGTGGGCCCTACACCGAACCCTGGGGAACTCCACTAATAACATTAGTCCACTAAGAGCAGCTATTGTGCAAATAAAGGACTAAATTTTTTGTAATAAAGATAGGTGTACCAGAACTTGGGTCTGTTTGACGGGAGCAATATTTGATAATGTTACCAACTATCAAATTTTAAGGGGGTAAAGAAAGCATTATTATTCATGTGGAGACTAACGATATTAAAAGAACCCGACCTGATTTATTGAATAAATATAGGACCACGCTGAAAACATGTCAGGAGGGATTATATACTGAAAACCTTCTGGATTAACTTAAGACTGGAAAGAATCTGTAAGGCTTTTGTGGAGAAATTTTTATCAGAGTGGTCCACACTTGTGGATGGAATGAATCTATTTTGTAGAGACGGTATTCATTTGAACAAAGGTGGTGCAAGGATTTTTTCTTACTAAGTATCTAAGTATTACTAAGTACCTCCAATACGTAAAGGCGGTCCTAAGAGGGAAGTCGGTAACTACAGACCGGGTAGTTTGACTCATTAGTAGGGAAAATCATGGAGGCAATGATTACGAGTGCAATTCAGGGATATTTAGATAGAAATGGCATTCTGAAAGAGATACAGTTCATGGTTTGTTAAGGGAAAATCTATTAGTGAAATATGGTAAGTAATATATATTAGTAAGTTAAAATGGTTAGTAAGCTATTTTAACTGTCAAGATAGGGCAGAGAAAGCGGGCATGGGAATTGGGTGGATTGCAGATGGAAGGCGAATACATTATTATTATTATTATTATTATTATTATTATTATTATTATTATTATTATTATTATTAAGAGAAGGCAATTTTTGTTGAAACATAAAATATTGTATCCAGTTCAAAAACTGAAGTTAAATCTATTCTTAAAAAATCTTAACACTATTTTTGAAGAGTCGAATCTGCAAAGAAATGTCTCACATAATTTAAGGAACCCAAAAGCAATTACTTTGCCTCACCCTAGGATACTAAATAGATTTGGAGATAGGCACACAATGAATGTAATAAACAACTTGTTGGCTAGCATTGATTTCAGGCTCAGGAGAAGTTATCCCATCTCCAAATTAAAATTCCTAATAAGAAAATTCTTGATACTCAATGACACAGTAGATTAGAATTGATATGCAGATAAACTACCTCTGTTTACAGTGTGGAATATACTATGTGTAGTGACTTCATAGTCTTTTCTGTAAGACAACAAATTTGTACAAAACTTGTAAAGGAAGAACTACAACTTGTTGTCAAGAAATTTACTTTTCTTAACAAGTTCATTTATTGTAAACGAATTCTCTTGATAAATAAAATTGTATTGTATTGTATTGTATTGTATTGTATTATTATTATTATTATTATTATTATTATTAAAATCAGTTTATTTTCCAAGAAACCTTGGGTCATCCCGGGACGGTTCTGTGCCAGAAGCGTATGAATATTTACAGACTAAGGTGCGAGGAACACATGTACAATAAACAAGAGTACATGCGTTCTCGACCCGAGACATTTACAGGATTAAATAATCAAAATATACAGTAACATACAAATAGACAAGTTTAAAAAAAAAACAGTCAGTCTTGTTCAGGAGCAGGTGAGTAACAGAGATTCATTATCTGGTAGCAGTTCTTGAGGATTTCCTTCCCGCAGAGCTTGTCTTCACAGAACCTATCATGGTGGATCCTAAATTTATTGAAGATCCGAAGACAATTGGCTGGAAACATGTTCCTCAGGGAATCAATGCTTGACAGCGTAAGACGTAGAGGGAGACAGGAATCGGGGTATTCCCCTCTTGCTCTCCTCGGGCTAGAGGTTAATGTGGATACCGATGGAGCATCAATTCGCCTCGTTATAAGCTGTGCAAGCGTGAGGACATTTTTTGTCATGATGATATGTCTCCAGGGAGTGGTGCCCAGATTTGCCTATTGGATCGATCTGGAGATAGTTAGGGGGTGGCCTACCACCCTGTTCATCCATCTAAGCAACCAGTACTCTAAACTGAGATACTTGTGAAGGTATGAGGCAGGGGCAGATGACCAAATTTCTGAAGCATAGAGAGGAATCGGCGTAATACACCTCAGGATGTGCCGAACAAGCAGCGCTGGCTGATGCACACCAACGAGCTCTTGACGCACTGCCCAAAGAGCCGCGTATGTCTTCCGCCTCATCCTGACAAAGTGAGGCTGAAAGGTGAGCCCAACATCCCAGGTGAGGCCAACGTCAGTGTAAGGTGTAAGGTGTAAGGTGTATTTAGTGTCAGACGGCACCAGGGGTTTCCCCCATCTCCGTGTTGCTTTCATTGTGGGTGTACCAGTTCACTGGGAAATGCCAGAGATTTAAAAGTGTGTGGGCTTTGTATCTGTGTGATGTCGTGTACCGTTGTTCATCTGGTCGTTTAGCCGCTGGACCCCTGCTGAGGCCCAACGTTGCCCCACCTTCGCCCCGTGGAGGCAGACCAGGAACCCAGTAGTTTTAGTTTCACTCTGGCAGGTCCTGCCACCTAATTTCCTGAGATTTCAGAGGCTAGGACCTAAAAAAAAAAAAAAAACGCGCGCGCTCTTTTATATGCACGTACGTACAGACTGAGACATATATCCATCATCGTCGGTTTGATGATCGTTAGGTGAGGGGGATAATGCTTGCATAATAACGGCCGAAAGAATGGCCGAACGGGAATTTTGACATAATTAAGTTTTTGTGTGTAGGACATTCGCTAGCATAAAGATAGAGTGGGTGGGAGACTGAAGGCTGGGGGGGTTAAGGCAGAAATATGGGGATGATAGAGTAGGCAACCCCAGAAGTCAGTGAGGCATGCCCATGCCTCACCAGGAGAAAGCAGGGGGCGCCGGGGGGACCGTCCCACCACCGGCGCAGGGGAGGGGGTGGAAAGGCACCAGGCAAGGGAGCCCGGTGAGCTGAAGAACAGATGTTCTTTGGTTATAATGGTAGTGGGTTGTGGGCTGCGGCCATTTGGTTTCTCCTCGTCCTCCTCCTCGTGAACAGTGCCTGTGCATAATCCGAGAAGGCTTGATACTCCTCCTTCGTGTCTAGGAGGTGGTGTTCTTGTCCCTGTGGCAAGTAGTGGATTCTGGTGAGTAAAACACCACGTAGGTCTTCATAGAGCCTGCAGTCATACATTAGGTGCTGCCAGCTCTCCAGCCCCCCGCAAGTGCAAGTTGGATCAACCTGAATCCCAAGTAGAGACAGTTTGGCATTAATAGCTCCGTGTCCAGTTAAGAGGTACGTTGCTTGTAGACCTGGGGAGAACCAGTTGGGTGAGGTTGGGTAGTTTTGTTCAATATTGGGTAGAAATTTCTTTGTGATCTCTCCCTTTTGAGAGTTGCTCCACCTTTCCTGCCATGCCTGCTGCAGGTGAGTTTGTATCCTCTTCTTTTCCACATTTCTGTTGCTGGTTAGGTCAATAGTGAACCCCAGAAAAGTCTGTGGGGTGCCTTTGTCTAGGTAGTATAGTAGGCCGCGTTGTATGATTTCTAGGTCCAGCGGGAGAGTGCCTGCGAGCACTTGCAGGGCGTGGGTGCTCACCGTGCGGCAAGCGCGAGTGATTGTTAGGAGGATGGATCTGTGAATTTGGTCCGTGATACGTCTGTTTACTGCTGTTGTAGTTTTTTGAAACCATGCACCGGATGCGTAGGTGACGATCGGAGTGAAGATAGCTTTGTAGAACAGTTTGAGGACTCGCTTTTTCAAGCCCCATTCTTTACGCGTGACCCTGGCAACCATGGCTGCGTAGCGTCTTATTTTTTTAAGGAGATATTTCAGATGGTCCTGAAATGACAGGTTTTGGTCCAATATCACGCCTAGGTATTTCAGTTGGTTGGAGAATTTGATTGTTTCCTGTCCAATTTTTATTTGCGGAGGCCGCCTAAGATCAAGGCGTCCTTTTAGTAGGATGGAGTTTGTTTTTGTGGAGGATATTTTGAGTTGATTTCGCTTTGCCCATTCTTGGAGAGTGGTCAGGGCCCGATTTGCGAGGACCTCTAACGCAGCCCTTGAGTTTGCCTGTATCGTCAGAATGAGGTCGTCCGCAAATGCCTGAGATTGTACTTCATTGAGATCGATGTTAAGAAAGGTGTCCAAGACAATATTCCACAGTAGTGGGCCAAGGACCGAACCTTGAGGGCAGCCCCGATGGACATGCCTGGAGAGTGTGCCATAGGGGGCAGTGACTTTGATGGTTCTGTTGCTTAGGTAACTTTTGATGGTGTTATAGAGGTTTTCCGGCATGTTGGCTTCGCGCAACCTCGCCAGGACGCTCGGCCACCAAAGTGAGTCGAACGCCCCAGCGAAGTCCACGGCTATCACTAGGAAGTACTTTGTATTACATCTGTTTACCTTGGTCAGGAGGTGAGTTAAGGCATCCACGGCGGAGGTTCCTCGTCTGAAGCCGAATTGGTTTGCTGAGGCCAGGCCTGCCTCATCATAGTAATGTTGGATCCGTGTGTAAAGTAGTCGTTCAAATAGCTTACTGATAACTGTCAAAAGTGCAATGGGCCGATAGGAGTCCGGAAGGTGTGGTGGCTTTGTTGGATTCTTTAGGATGAGTTTAACGTTTGCCATCTTCCAGGAATTCGGGAAGATACCTTCTCTGAGACAGAGGTTATATAGGTTTAGTAGTAAGTTCGGAGCGTACTCTACCGTTTTTTTGATAATTTCGGGTTCCAGAAGGTCCGGTCCAGGGCATCTATTTCCCTTTATTAGGTCTGCTGCATTGCTGATCTCTTCCAAGGTGAAAGGGTGCTCTTTTGTTGCCGTTTGATGAGTCTCATTGGCCTGGCAAACTCGGCTCTGTTCTGTTGTCATTATTTGTATCTCTGGATGAAAGGCAGCGTCAAGGATATTGTTGATGGTGTGTTCCCAAGTGATAGTCAAGTTTCCTTCAGGTGTTTTAGTGGCTTCAACTACTTCCCCTCTGGGAAGTTTGTTGGTGACGATCTTGTATACAAGTCCCCAAGGGTCCTTGTTTCCAGTGGTGGAGACCAGGCGCTCCCAAGATTGGTTTTTGCTTTCTCTAATTTGTGCTGTATAGGCGTTTCTCGCCTCTTTGTAGCTCTGTCGTAGGGTTTCAATTTCCGCCATCGGCCAGGAGCGTCTGGCTCGCTGGAAGGCCTTTCTTCTTTCCTGTGCCTCCTTCCTGAGTCGCTGGAGGTTTTGATTCCACCAGGGCACTTTCCCTGGTGTTGGATTTTTCTTCCTGATGGCTGTGTCGCTGGCTTGTTTTATGATTTCAGTCGTTTTAATTTGGAGGATTCTTGGGTCCTCGATACATTGGAGTTCTCTCTGTCGTTGTTGTATGCTATTCCGTAGGGTGGTCTGGAAGAGTTCCCAGTCTGCCTTTGCTATGGCATATCTATGGGCAGTTTGTCTGTTCACAGGTACTGTGGCCAGTGATTTGTTTAGACTGAACGTAATGGCACGATGATCAGACGTTGTCCAGGCCTCACGGACGGTCCATTTGGAAATGTTGTTGGCAGCATTCCTCGTTGCCATGGTAACGTCTATAGTGGCCTCCCATAATGTGTTGCAGAATGTAGGCAGATTGTTAGGTAAGTTTAGTACAGTTAATGTTGAGGTTGCCAGGAACTCTTCCAACTTGGTCCCGTTTCTGGTACCCTGTCTATCTGGGGTATGGCTGTGCCACATTGGCGACCGGCAGTTAACGTCTGCTCCCACGATGATTTTAGCATTTGGGAGCATATCACTAGCCAGACTTAGGTACCTTACTGCGAAGTCGATGTCCTCACCCGGACGGCAGTAAAGGGCTATGACATAAAACGCGCCCAAGGCCGTGGTGAGCTGGGCACATGCGGCCCAAGATGTGCATAGCTGAGTGATTTTGGTCACCGTTATATCTGGGTTTCTTACCAAAATTGCTGCCCATGGGGTGTCATCCCCCGTTTGGACTACTTTGTATGTTATGGGATAGCCCCTGACAGCCTTCATGTGTACATATGGTTCTTGTAATATTACTACATCAATGTTTTCTTCTTCCGCCTTCTTGCGGATTTGGTCGGCGACCGCCTTGGCTCTATGTGCATTTATCTGCATGAATTTAACCTCTGTGATGTTATATTTTTTAGGATGTGTTCCCATAGTTGAGTCTTGATTGGAATAAACTCTTTGCTTTCAGGTATGTAGGACATTGACCATCTCTGATTGAATGTGCGCTATCTAACTTTAAACTCTTGCAGTTTGCACAGGTTGGGTCGTTGTTTTTGTTTGGGCAGTCACGGAAGGCGTGACCTTTTGCCGAACAATGCCCGCACGTGGGAATTGTCTGGGTGCATGTGTGGGTTGTATGCCCAAATTTGCAGCACCTGTAGCATTTGGGCACAGTCACATGCTCCCGAAAGCGGTGACTGCCCCAGTTAACAAAGATTCTGTTCTGGGTGCTTAAAGCCCTCCATGCCATGGGCGCGAGCTCGACAACCCAGTTTTGGCGGCTTCCGTCCCTTGACTTGGTTATGTACTTGGGCGTCACTAGGTCTTCCTTATTCCTGTCCGGAAATATGGCCTGTAGATTTCTTTGGAATAGCTCCTCTGATAGGTGATCTGGGGTAAGGTCTTTGGCCAGGTCATATATTACGATTGAAGGGCCTCGGTTTTTGGGCGCAGCAGCGGTTAGTCCTAGTTCAGGTATTTTCGGATTTTCTATTATTCTTTGTGCTTCCTCTCTTGTTTCCGTTTCTATCAGTAGTCCGACATTTCTTGTTTTCCTTACGGCCTTTATTCTTGTTGTCTTAAGTTCTTCGTTTAGGTTAGTCATTATTTGGGATTTGAGTTGTTCACTGGACTGGTTGTCGTGGGGTTTTGTTGGTCGTAGGACCACTAAGTGTGGTTGTTTAGGTGGGATCTTTCTTTCGGGTTCGGGTGCTTTGCCGGCCACTATCGAGTCACTTGCTGGTGTCCTCAGCGCTTGTGCATACGACGGAGCGCGCTGTAGCATTTGGTTGTCTCCATCCATGTTTCGTGCTTCCAATATTGCCTCTGCCTTCTGTAGTTGGCCGAATGTGTTCATTAAGATGGCTTCAAGTTTATTCCATTGGTGTACGATTTCTGCTCGTAATACGGATGTTATTTTGCTGCAGTTTTCCTTCATCAGATTTTCTAAGGCCGTTCTCAGCAGTAATGTTTGCTCTGGTACGGTTCCCTTTGGTAATGTTGGATCGAGTTTAGCATTTTCTGAAGGCATGGGTTGGTCATCTGTCCCTCCTGGGTGTTCATGCTGATCCTTTATTTGGCTGGTGCTCCGGGTTTTCCGGTCAGATTTTGGTACTGTTCCATTTTTGTTTTTTCTTTTGGCAATTGGTCTATGATCCTCAGCCTCTTCCTGTTTCTCTTCAGTTTGGCTGAGGGTACCAATCTCAATGACTTCCATGTCGTTTTCATGCATTTTATTTGTTTTCCGGATAATCGGAATTGTCTGGTTTATCGAGGTGCTGCTGTTTTCCTACACAGGCCTCTTCGGGAGTCGCTGAAAGATGCCTCACACGAGTCCGTACGTTAATTTGGAGAGGTACACTACTATGTGTGTGTTTTTCCTTCCCCCACCGAAACACATGGGGGAAACAGCCGAGTGTAGAAATTCCCCTAACTGTTTAGGTCACTGGGGGGGGATAAATGGATGTGAAAAAGATGCTCCTATAAAAACAGAAGTACTGAAACGGTACAGTTTGGTTGAGTTGTGGTGACGCCGATCACAAAAATTATAGTTATTTCGGTGCGGGAGCACGGAAGAAAAGTTGTAGCTCGCCCATGCACTGACTATTTAGGGAGCAAGGGAGGTAGGGGGATAACTTGAGACGCATTTACTTCACTATGTTGTTTACAAGGTCAGAGTGAAGAGCACATTCCTACGCTATGGTAGCACACAGGGGTGCACTAATCCCCAGTCTAAGAATGTGATTCAGGCGTGGCCAACGTCAGTATGAGAGGTCACTTTTTGCACCGGCTCTCCACTAAAATAGATTTTGATATCATTTTTGACTCTCTTCTTGGTTATCGTCATTTGCGCTGATTTGGAAGGGCTCAGATGCAGCCCAATTGTGGCAAGATAATTTTCCAAGTTCAATATCTGCCTAGAAGCTTGTTGGTTGATATTATGAATCTGATGATTATGGTCTGAGCTCACGTAGAACTTCAGATCGTCGGCGTAAGTGACAAAGTTAAGGTTCTGAGCAAGTAAAGGCTCCAAAGCTGCTGCAAACAGGGTAGCTGACAGTACGCTTCCTTGCGGGATGCCTCTTGAGACATCAATAGTTACATGAAAGTCATTTTGGGCCACAGACAGGTGTCTAGGAAGTAAAATAGACTTCAAAATTTGAAGTAAGGTTTCTGCCAGGCCGAAGTAGTGTTTCAGAATGGTAAAAAGAGCTGGGAGGTGTATTTTGTCATAAGCCGACTTAATGTCCAGGAATATGATATAAATCTGTGATTTGGTGTTAAGGGTGCGCTGAATTCTGAAGAGGGTATCAAGAATATTGGCAGTTGTCGATCCCCTGTGTAGAACGGTATGCAGGTACTCGGGCTTGTGTGCAAAGCAATGCTGGGCAATTGTTGGCTGAATTATTTTTCAAACATTTTGAGTAAAGAACAATTGATGGAGATTGGTCTCAGGTCTTTAGGAGATTTGGGTTTCTTAATCTTTGGAATGGGCTTAACGTGGTAAATTCTCCAAATTGAAGGAACTTTTCCAGATTGCAGGATTTGTCTGAAAAGGTGATGGTCGACTATATATGGGCTGCAAATTCCATTAGAATCATGGAATACCTTTAAAGCAATAATCATAGAAGCCATGGACGCGTACATACCATGAAGAAGCCTGTGTAAAAATAGCTAAGTAGTAAGCTATTCTGACACAGTTACTCATGAACTGGATGCAAAGATCGATTTATTTGGATTTTGGCAAGACAATTGACTCATTCTTTCGTGAGAATTTGCTGTATAACATGGAAATTTTTGGTATTATTCGCATGATTATAGGATGGATCGCAAGATGGCTGCAGGGAAAAAGGCAGAGTGTTGCGATTAATGGATATTATTCGGATTGGTAATATTAGAAGTAGAGTTGGCGTTACCCAAAGACTTGTTGTTTCTGTTTTTTATAAACAACATCGACGACGGGATAAAGCACGTGATGTCAAAATTTGCAGATTATGTAAAGATTAGGAGAATTTTGTCTCAGTCTTTAATAACAGAAATTCAGAAACCTTTTTATGACATACCGAATTAATTATGAAAAATACAGTCCATTATTAACTCTACTTGGGGGTGGGGAGTGCCAAAGCACTCGAACCATTTCTTCCATTGAATCATAATATCTCAGAGTTTTCAACATTTGTTTTGTATTTTTAAGAAATTTCATAGCTTTATGTTGTACCCCTACCAATTATCATCCGACTTCTGTGTAGAGGTAAGTAAAGTACATTTTAAGTAATGTGTCTCGTGTCACGAGGCCGACAGGTTACCCTAGTACTAATTACGGTTTTTCATTGTTTTTAACAACGGGCCTTCTACATCTGTAACTAGCACAGCCGCGCATATCCTCGTTATAAATGGGACCTAATTAAGATTAATAATTTGGAAATCTGCCCTCAGCCATTATTGTGAAATTAAATGAGAAACAAAAACTTACCGAACACGTAATTCTCTTCTCTAAGCTCTTTCATTGGCTCAATTGGCATGACTTCAAGGTCAGGTGGCTTTAATATTGTTATTATGTCAGGTGGTTTTAATATTGTTATATTCATGGCATTGTTAAATTCGCGAGTGACAAGGAATTGTGTGGAATTTATTCCAGCTTACAATTATTTGAATCTTTTGTTATTATCTTTGGAAACCGAGTCTTATTTCATGCTGGAAAACAACAGTGAAGATGTTTCCATTGAAATTTCTTTTTAAACAAAGACAGAGAAAGAGAAACGAATTCAAATCGACAAATTCGACTCAGATCCACGTAGAATCCTTCGGAAGTGTTTTAAATCCAGTTCTTTCTGTACAATCTCGCAGCAGTTTATCGAAAAAGTAAGCGAAATAGTTTTCTGAGTTTGTTTATCCATTCTCTCGGTTGGAATTTGCGATAGTAGATGGCAGCACTGTACATGTAGAAAAGGGAAGACCAGATGGACGAGAACATTTCAACAAAACAATCAGATTTTTCTCGACTTTGGTGCCATATAATGAAGACCTGCAGATTCTTAGGCCACCTCCGAGAAGTGAACTTGTTCATGAGTGGTGAGCAGGATAACTTAAATTACACCTCAGAAGTCTGCTCAAGTGAAGCGCCACAGTTCCCTAATTAGTAACAAATGGGGTGACTTAGTGAGGAACTTTTGTCTGACCAAATCCAATGTAGATACGTATCTCGCTTTGAAAGAGTGGAATTTACTTCCACTCATTCCAGACTTCAACATTACAGAAAAATTAATGACACTTGGGCAGCCGTTTGCGCGCCCTCGCAGATAAGAATATTTTTTTTTTTTTTTTGGAGATGAAACATGAATTAGTTATGATCAAGTATGACCACTGTAAATGGGATGTCTGTGGGGGACTTCAAGATATTGGAGTTATTTCAGAGTTTGTAAGATGTTTTCACTAAGCTCCCTTGTTTTTTTCTGACTCTAGGACAGCAGAGCATTGAATCACCACGAGAAGAGACGTATACGTATCTCGCTTTACAATGGTCTGTCAGATTTGAGTTGCAGTCTTGCCCACATAATACCGTCCCTTGGTTCCAAGAAACAAAGTCTCGCGTCTACCATTCCATATCAAGCTGGAAGTTCAAATAATATTTGTTAAAAACATTGATTGGTTCCTCTAGGGGATATTTTCAAGAATATATCTAAGTTTCCAAAATTGCCTAATGCAAGAGTGAAAGGTGTAATATTTATTGGTTCATAAATTAAGCAGATATTGGAAGAAAAATAACTGATACTGAGCGAAATGCCTAGCAATCGCCTTATAGTGGGCAAAGGGCCCCAACTTTTCGCCTTATAGTGAAAATGGCTTTCTTGGTAACATTAAAAGTGAAAATTACAAAGAAATGGTTGACGAGTTGATTTTGAAAATTGCGGGAAAATAAGATGCAAAGTGTCATTTATGCTTATACAGATTAGTAACGCGCACGAGGAAAGATTACATCAGGATACGCAATCAATGGAGAAGAGGTAATAACAACGAAGGTAGGATGACGCTATAATGGGCAACTATATTTCATTCCTGGTTCGATGTGATTACATTGATCCCCAAAGATCAAAACATTCAAATGTGATTTTTTGATTAACCAGAAGCGCACTCGCGGTGTCACAATGGATATAATTGCCATACTCCACACACTGGGTGAAAAGCGCGTGTTCGAATCCCGTCAATGACACGAAGGACTTTTACGGGCACTTTTTACTGCGTATATTAACAAGAAAAACCCTCCCGGAACTCCAGGTTTCTTTGTCTGTCAAACACCCAATTTACAGACATAATACCATAACACGCATATAGCTGGATGACATAATTCTCGGGTGGCCCTGTGAGAGTTTCCTTTCGTGCAATATGATATTCCTATCAATAAATAGGCTTATAAATTGTGAGTGGAACATCATTAGGTCCACTTGGGTCAACGTAACACGACCATTTGAATATAAGGGAGCTTGAATTCTAATGTAATTTAGTAGTTTTCCAGGAAAACTTCAGAACGATTTCAGAATATTACATTCCATCCGGTTACATTGCATCTATGGCTAACTGGTTGATTGACTTTTCGCCAAAACAGGTAAAGCCATGAGGAATCATAAAGGATCATGAAATATTGCCAGAAGAGCGGTACTTTGTAAACAGCTCCACTGTATTAAGCACCTCCACTTAAGCCAACTGTGCAATGGGAAACATTTAATCCGACTTTCTAAGATTAATTTAGAGCACTCAGATAATATTGCGTTTAGATAACGGGTGAATGAGCCTGCTGCTCGTATAACGTGCGTGTTTTACAGTTAAGTAGCATTTAATCATTTCCACACAAAGAAAACTCTTGCAGTGAGTGTAATAGTTCAAACTTCCAGTCTAGTGAGGCGCAGCTTGACTTGCAGTATTATTTTCAGTCATTCTTAGCCTATAAATCATCTGCAATCACGCTTAAAGCACAATTCAAAGACCCTTTGTTTCTCTGTTAGAGTGATCCTCATAAATTATGTTTTCGCCTCGAATTTCTCATTTAATGAAACCTGGTAGTTATGATGCTGGAGGCAACCACCATTTGGGTAAGAAATTGAGTTTACAAACTGCATTTCTTCTTTGAACTTTTCAAGAGTAAGTTGAAAAGTTTAAAGAGGTTAAAAATCACATTTCCGGATATTTTCTTCTTCGCTTCTTCAGTGATGATTAATTATTTCTTAACAAAAGGGTTATAAATTGATTGCCATTTATAATCAAATTGAATCGACGCCAAAATTTCCGCTTATGTTTTGTTTATTCGTTTGTATAGCTTTGCTGATTTGCCTAAAAGTCAAAAAAAATTCGTCAAGATTTCATCGATCAGAAATCGAATTGTTACATGTGGACGGACTGACGGGTATGATGAAGAGAACAGGTTCTTTATGCATTTGGGAAAGCGTCTAAAATGTCTTTTTGTTCTCTCTGTATATTTTACTGTTTTTCTTAATATTTTGTCTATCTTTCTAACTTCCTCTCCTTCTGGTCCTGCTTCTCTCTTTCTCTCTAAAATTAGAAACTGTTTATTGTTAATAGAGTTTTAACATTTTAAAACAAACAATATCTAATATTAAAATCGAAGATATACGACGTCATCCTCGTATATTATCTGAGAGTATTATTTAAAAAAGAAAACTGAATTATTTTTCTCGGTGCTGTATTAAAAACATAATATAATTCTTCGTAATAATAACAGAGAACTACAGTATATTGCCTTTCTTACACTCCTTCATCTTTCCATCTTATATAAAGATTACTTTTCACTGAATTACTACGTCTCTTTCCAACGTCTGAATGAAAGCGCAGTATTTTCAATTACATCTCAAGGACTTCATCTAGCAAATATCGGAATAAAAGAGCTATTGTATATACTTAATTTCACAGATTGCTTTGCTCTCTTCGATTCTCGCTGCCTTTTCTCCTTTGTACCACCAAATATTCGTCTTAATTTCAGCTCGCTAATTAACTGTCACTAAATCAACTGCGTTATCGAGATTGTCATTATTCGATAAATAACTGTGAGAGGTCAGAGGCTAAAATAATGCCTTACAACTTAAAAGTTGACCTATTTTTATTCTTATTTATTTTGTATCTCTGTTTTTTTTTTATATATATAAATTTTTATTCAACTATTAACTTATGCTACGGGATATTTTGATTGTTTGTTTACTGGAAGGTTAGTTATTTATTTCTTCTGACACATTCAATGAATGTGGAAAATAGAAAGAGAATAATTCATTAAAAATGATTCAACATCTTATTTACCTCTGTTTTCTTCTTGAAAGACAAGCACAAAGGCTAGGATTTCTGACAAACGCATAAGAATCTTTAAAATACGACAGCCTATGAAGGGTGATTTTGTGATCCTTACGAAGAAAGACATATGAACAGAAAATTGTACTCTTGGGTTTTGTCACCACTTTGATTGTTTTGTGTGTATTGAGCGAAAAGACAACTAAGGCTATGAGGCTCCAGTATATTGTGTTTTTTACACTGTTCGACAAAATTAACAAACCACAAAACTAATGTCATTAAAACGTGGTGTAACTTGTGCAACTTGTGATGAAGAGGAACAAAATGTGGTATGGTGGTAATAGGTAGTAGGTAATAGGTGGTAATAGGTAATGTAGGCATGTGATGCAAAAAAAAAAAAATAATAATAGTAATAATTTCCCCCATCTATTCATTCTAGATGTTTGTCCAGTTCCTCCTTGAATTTATTTAAGCTATCAACTTCCACGACGGATGGAAGTTTGTTTAAGCAATCAACTACCAGCTGGCTAAAGGCAAACTTCCGCACATCTATTCTACAGCTGCCTTTCCTCAACTTGAATTTATGCCCCCTTAGGTTCGTAATCTGAGCAAGAGGAAGAATCCCATCAGAATTCAGCTTGCTCAACCCCATCCAAGGCCTTCTACACCTCAATCAGATCACCTCGGAGGTGCCTAGTTTCCAGAAGCTGCAATTTGCAGAACGTAAGCCTTTCTTCGTAAGAGCAACCCTTTGTTCCTCTCACCAGTCTTGTTGCCTTTCTCTGTACACGCTCAAGCAAATCTAATCCTTCCTAAAATGAGGCCTCCAGACCTGTACACAGTACTCAAGGCGTGGCCTGACCATTGCCTTATACAAGGGGATAATCACCTCCTTTTCCCTGCTAGCAAAAGTCCTGTATATCATTGACAAGACCCCATGACTTGCTCTGGCAGCCTGTCTGCACTGTTCAGAAAACTTCATATCTGACTTCAGAATTATTCCCAGGGCTTTTTCATTTTCTACCACCCTGAGTTTAGTACCACACAGTTGGTACATTTCTCTGGGGTTACTCACTCCCATATGCAGTACTTTGCATTTGTCAATGTTACATCGACCCACCTAACGCTGCCTCGATAGCATCAGCATGGTGTGAGGAGACAGCGGGAAACTTAAGGGACATTTATAAGTGTTGTATAAGAATTACTAAAAAGGTTACAGTACAGAAGACGAAACAAGATGCGCGAAAATACGGTCATATGACATCAGTATGGCTCATGTTCCCATTCAACGTCTAAACAGGCCTCACAGCGATGAACCATGCTCGATATAAGGGTGTCTATAAGATTCTATGGCAACGAGTCCCATTCTTCCATCAGCGCAGACCTTAGCTCACCAATTGACTGAGGACTTGGCTGTCGGCGTGCAATGCAACATCCAAGGGTGTCCCACACATGATCGATCTGATTTAAGTCTGCCGATCGTGTTGGCCACGGCACTCAGTGGATACCTTCAGATTCTCCCGGAGGGGAGGAGAGTATTTGCTCTTCTCCCCCTCCTCGCTTCCCCATATTTTCGCTCTGGTAGGGCATGAGCATGCCCCACTGAAAATGAGGGATCACCTTCTTATCCGACCCCTCTTATTCCTATTTCATCCCCCAGTCTTCACCCTCTCCTCCCAACACTTTCTCTTCTACAGCGACTGCCCCACATGTCGAAATTTAAATCACATCAAATTTTGCCCGACCTTTTAGGGCTCTCTAGAAATAGTTCTTTCAGCGTAAAACCCCACGCAGCGCTATCTAAATGCAATTTTACCAAAATCAACCGCGATCCCTCCAACTTTTATTTTAGGTTCTAGTCACCGAAATCTCAGGAAAGTAAGTGACAGGACCTGCCAGAATATAATTAGTCTCTTGTTACACCCGGCCGGGGTCCTCATCGCTAGGTATGGTAACGCCGGATCCCACTGGGGGCCCGGCGGCTAATAGGCCGGATGAACAATGGGCACAACAAACTACGTACCACATGACCCATACATTATTTTTAAACCTCTGGCATAGACAGGGTACTGTCACTCGAGACACAGAACATACGCGGAGATGGGAGAAATCCCCAGAGCCGTCTGACCCTCAACATACCTTCAGATTCAAGATATTCCTCCAGCACTTGAGCTCTATGTGCAGTGGCTTTGTCGTGCATGAAAAGAAAATCTGGAGCAACCACACCCCTTAAAAGTCGCACATAGGGCTCAAGGATCTGTTTTCGGTACCTCTGCGCAGTTGCCGTACACCTATCAGAATCGTGAAGAGGGGTGCGGCTGTTTAGCATTAGCATTAGCATTAGCATTAGTAGAGGCATATGATGCAAGAAAGCAAGCTTATTCAGCATCAGCCAAAAAAAAAAAAAAAACAACCACTACTCCCATTTCACCCCTCAATTCGTTCGAAATACCTGTCCAGCTGAGCCTTAAATTTGTTTAGGCTATCAACTTCAACAACAAGCGATGGAAGTCTATTCCACAAACCAACTGCCCGCTGGCTAAAGGCGAATTTCCGCACATCTATCCGACATCCGTCCTTCCTCAATTTGAATTTATGCCCTCTCAGGTGATTATTCTGAGCAAGAGGAAGAATCCCATCGGCATTGAGCATGCTCAAGCCATTCAAAGCCTTGTACACCTCTATCAGATCACCTCGGCGATGCCTAGTCTCCAGGCTCTGTAATTTGCAAAACTTAAGCCTTTCTTCGTAAGAGCAACCTTTTGTTCCATTCACTAATCTTGTTGCCCTTCTCTGTACTCGTTCCAGCAGCTCTACATCCTTCTTGAAATGAGGCCTCCAGACCTGTATACAGTACTCAAGGTGTGGCCTGACCAATGCCTTATACAAGGGAATAATCACATCCCTGTCCCTGCTAGAAAAATTCCTGTATATCATTGACAAGACACCATGAGCTACTCTTGCAGCTCGTCTGCACTGCTCAGAGAACTTCATATCTGCCTGCACAATTACCCCCAGGTCCTTTTCATTCTCTACCACTGTCAGCGTAGTACCACAGAGTTGATACGTTGATCTGGGGTTACTATTTCCCATATGTAGTACTTTACATTTGTCAATGTTAAACTTCATTTGCCACCTCTCAGCCCATCTGCTCAACCTTTCCAGATCCTGTTGCAGCAGCATAGTATCAGTAGTGTCCTTAACAACCCTGCCAACCTTTGTATCGTCTGCAAACTTGGACATTAAGCCTGATACACCATCATCAATATCATTTATAAATACAGAAAACAACAATGGACCCAACACTGAACCCTGAGGAACTCCACTAATAACATTAGTCCACGTTGAGCAGTGTCCATTGATTACCACTCTCTGTCTTCTGCCACTCAACCATCCCTTTATCCATAGCAGCAATTTGCCTCGAATGCCACACTTCTCCAATTTGTGCAGCAGTCTTCCATGCGCAACAGTATCAAAAGCCTTTCTAAGATCCAAGTATATAATATCAAAGTTATTCCCTGCATCCAGTTCTTTTGTGACTACATCATAGTATCCAATCAAATTGGTCAGACAAGACCTGCCCTTAACAAACCCATGCTGTGTCTGAGCTATAACTGAATTCTTGTCCAGATGATCCTGCAGTGCTTCTTTAACCAGTGCCTCCATTAATTTTCCTGGAACCGAAGTTAAACTAACAGGTCTATAATTACTTGTGTCAGCCTTTGATCCTCCTTTGTGAATTGGGGTTACATTTGCACATCTCCAGTCCATGGGTACCTCCCCTGAGTCCAATGAAGCTCTCATAATTATGGCTAGGGGTTTGCTTACTTCCTTTGCTGCCTCCTTTAATATAACTGGATAGATCCCATCCACCCCGGGTGCCTTTTTTATGTTTATCCTCAACAATTTCTCCTCCACTTTCCTCTCAGTTATTAGAAAATCATCTAGCTCACTGCCAATGTTTACTTCACCTACGACATTCCTCTTCCTGAATAACTCCTCATGTGTGAATGTAGATGCAAAATACTCGTTTAGATTGTTAGCCACCTGAGCTGGATCCTCAACTGTTGAACCATCAACATCCAGTGGACCAATCTGATTCATCCCTTTCCTTCTTGAGTTTAAATAGGTAAAGAACTCTTTTCTGTTTTTCTTTGCATCCTTTGCCAAGGATTTCTCATAATCTGCCTTTGCCTGCCTACTCTCCTTTGTGACTTGGTTACAGACCAACTTATATCTATCATAGGCTTCCACGTCACCCATTAATTTGTATGTATCCCATGCATTTTTCTTCTCTGCCATATGTCTCATTAGTTCATCTGACAACCATTTAGGCCTGAACCTTGAACAATATTTCTTGGTTGGTATGTAAAGCCTGGTAGCTTCCAAGATTAGTTCCTTGAATGCTTCCCATTTTGAATTTGCTGCTGGTAACATCATCAGTTGGTCCCACTGTATAGAATTTAAATACTGTCTCAGACCATCATAGTCGCCTTTACGAAAGCAAAAACCCTTCCCTTTACCTCTGATGGTAGTTACCTCCTTGAGTAAATCCCACTTCAGCACACTGTGATCACTGCCACCCAGTGGTTCATTTATCTGCAGATTCCTAATGCATGAAGAATCACTACTGATAATCAGATCAAGAGTATTACTCCCTCTAGTTGCCTCCCGAACATGCTGGTGTAGAAAACAATCATCCAATAAATCCACAAAAGCCTTGCTAGTGTGTGAGTGACCAACCCACAAATTCCAGTCAATATCTGGGAAATTAAAATCCCCCATTATAAGACTCTCCGATTTACTGGCCCATTCTATTTCCCTGTACAGCATCTTATTATACTCATCAGAGTCATTAGGCCTATAGCACACTCCTACTCTCAATTTTGATTTACCTATGCTTATGTCACACCAAACTGACTCAACACTGCACTGTCCAGCGATGTCAACTGGCTTCACTTCCTTGGATTTTATGTGTTTTTTAACTAATAGCATAACCCCTCCTCCCTTCCTATCCTGTCTATCCTTTCTGTAGACGTTGTACTCCCCAAATTCCAGTTCTGCATTCCTTATATCTGTGTGACACCACGTCTCTGATATCCCAACAATATCTGCCTTTGATGTTTTGAGCAATATCTCAAATTCATCAAATTTATTTACTAAACTCCTAGCATTCGTGTACACGCAAGTATACATGCACCTGTTTCTATTCTTAGCTACCCTAACACAACCCATGTGTTTACTTGTACCGCAATGACTTCCAGCAGTCTCTGAAATATCCTGCATCTTGTTTTTCAGGCTTCTGCTCATTCCAATAGAAGCAGTGCAAGAATCTCTTTCACCTCTGCCAGTGGCTACTGTTAATCCATTAGTCTTTGTCTCCCCCCAAGCTAGCAGTTTTCCGACCCACCTAACACTGCCTCGATAGCATCAGCAAATATTCTTGCACCCTTTCTATTTAAGTGTATCCCATCCCTGTAGAAGCAATCTCTTCTGTTAACAAGTACAGTCCAGGCTGAAAAAAATTCTACCCCTTCAGCCTTGCACAATCTTTCCAGGGCCGAATTGATCGTTTATCATTATTCCGCCCCACACGAGAACATCGCCTCTACCGTAAACGTTCCTTTCTCTGATGTTGGAAAGATGGCAGCTCATTCCTCGTTATCTCCAGATGAATAACGTCTAGAATCTGTTTGTAGGCTAAGACGGGACTTATCAGAGAACAGAGGTGTATCCCATTTGTCAGGACTGCAAGTGACATGTTCATGGCACCAGTTTCTACGGGCTCTGCGGGTTAGTTTGGGGTTAATGGGATATAAACCATGGCTTCTTTGCTTGGAGTCCACTTGAATTGCGCCATCTTAACATAGTCCAGTTCGAAATGTTTTCACCTGTGGCCGCAGCAACATCAAGAGACAGTTGATTACAGGACATCGTAGGCTTCCGTCTTGCTGTTAGAGCCAAATAGTGATCTGTTCTGGTTGGCTTAGCCATCGGGAGATCTTGACCAACAATTATTGTAATATTTTCTGTCTCCTGAAACTGCTTCCATAGTGCCGAGACGACACTGTGACGCATTAAGCCACCTTCAACGTGCTACCCCAGCCTGCGACTGCCCGGCTTCAAGTCGTCCATCGGCCGGCCATCGCAAAGAATCATCTAAACGAATGACTTGCCATCCTGAGTACTGGAGTGTGGCTATCTCACTGAGCAAGCAAAAAGACGGGAATGAAGTGATGTGGTCGCAACCAGTGTTTTTAAAGGCACGAATAATTTGCATAAACTGTGGCTGTGTAAGGTGGTGGATCGATTTTTATTGGATATTAAGAATTTGCATGCCAAGATGCCTATTATATCAAATATTCGCTTTCGGCGACACTGTTCACAAAAAAATGTCCCTGAAAAACCTTTTGTTCTGTTAATTTTGTCGAGCAGTGTATTTTCATGTACTCTTGATGTACCAGGTTTGTTTGTTTTCCGTGAGAAATATTGACTAAACATTATATTTACCGTATTTACCGGAATATAAGACGCACTTGGTCGTAGAAGGCAAATTTTGGTAAAAAAAATATTTTATGGCATGCATCAGAAATACAAAATTGTGTACTAAACAAAATATGAATAATGAATTTATTCGTTTTGCATACTCGTCGCAAAATCGCAATAAAAATTTTACTCTTACAATCTTCATTAGCAAAGCTATGATTTGAACCTCTACTTTCTCTGAAGAGGGCGTCACATTCGGAGTCTATATTTCTTAAACGACTTCGGGTACAGTTGGACCGGAACAATCTTCATCTTTACATTCACTATTTTTTGCGTTCGTCGTGACAATAATCCAAGTGAGGCCACCAGAACTGTATACAACACTCAAGGTGCGGCCTAACTATCGCCTTATACAAAGGGATAATCACCTCGTTATCCCTGATAGCAAGGTTTCTATATTTCATTGACAAAACTCCATGAGTTGTCTGCACTGCTCAGAGAATTTCATGTCTGACTGCACAATTACCTCCCCCCCAAGTCTTTTTCTTTCTCTTTTACTATCCTAAGCCTAGTACCACACAGTCGATAAGTTACTCTGGGGTTACTGCTACCCATATGCAGTACCTTGCATTTGTCAATGTTAAACTTCAACTGCCATTTCTCAGCACATCGACCCAATTTTTCTAGTTCTTGTTGCAGTAGCTCACCCTGATTACTGTCGTTAATTAACCACCCTGCCAACCTTTGTATCATATGCAAACTTTGATATTAAGCCTGATATACCTTCATCAATATCATTAATGAATATTGAAGACAACAGTGGGCCCAGCACTGAATTCTGGGGACTCCACTGAAAACAGTCCAGGAAGGGCAGTGCCCATTGATAGCCACTGTAGAGCACTGCAGTCACCTTTACGAAGGTAAGTAAGGGAACAATTATGAATAACTGCTGATTTAAATAAATATAATTGTATGTATGTACAAATAATATGTATTTGAAAAGGGTTTATAATTTTTTTTATTGTTTCAGATTATTTGAACTCAGAAAAAGTACCATGAACTTTAAGACTGAAATTGTAAAGTGGCATGCAAAAATAAAAATACTGTAAAAGCTGCACGTCAGTTCAAGAAGATTAGTAGACATAAACCACCCAGAATAAAGAACATAAAGCAAACTGTGAAGAAGTTTCATGAAGAGGGAACAGTACACGATCTATCAAAACCTAGCAGACCTTCTAATCAAAGACATCTGCCAATTTGGAACTTGTAAGAGCGGATATCAAAAGAATTTGTGAAAAAATCACAAAGAAAGCAAAGTTTTGATCTTAAAATACCTAAAATTTGTTTACATTGAATCATAAAGGAATTTAAAGGCAAAATTTGTTATTTCATGTTGCCACCAATTTTGAATTCCATTGAACAACCATCGTGCTATCAAGATTTTACACTCTGTGAAAACGTTTTGTGGAATTTTTAAAGGTTAAAATATTTTGTAATAAGCATAGGTCTCTGCTGAAGAGACCTCTGCTTATTACAAGAGCAATATTTAGAGAATTTGAGAATATGTCTGAGTAATTGTGCCTTGCTGTGACATGTACGTCACGCGCTAATCCACTCTTTCTTAAATCCGTTTTTTTTTTGTGAACTAGATAGTGAATAAGACAAAATAAGTTACTTATATCGAGTTCCATTTAATCCTTGCTAGAATTAATAGTGGAGGATTTATATTTCTCACCTTGTCTTCTTTAACTCTTCAGCATGGAAGAAACAAAGGCCGGAGATAAACTCCTAATAATACCAAGAATACTGGACTATCGTTTGAGAAAGTTTGAAAGAAGTGGCTGCAGAAGGAGAGTCCTGCTGGTAAACAGATCTGTTCTATTCAAATTCTATTCTATTTCCATTTGTAAGGCCTTAGACAATGTCAACGCAATACATAGGACAGTTCGATAATCCCTACTAGTTTATTGAGTTGAGCGTGGGAGAGTTAGAAAAGTGGTAGCTATGTTTCCATGCAACAAAATGCATGGTCTTACATTTGGGGAACAGCAAACACCAAAATAATTTATACACTTGGTGGGATTGAACTAAAGACAGTAGAGTAAAAAGGGATCTGGGAGTTACGATATGGACAGACGTGAAGTTCTTCGAGCAGTGAGGAAGACCCTCGGATCGATGATTAATCGGTGTCGGATCGATGATTAATCGTACATTTGGTTGTAAGATAGTGAGGTCATAATTGCACAGTTCAGGGCAATTGTAAGACCGCACTTGGAAGACTGTGTCCCGGGATGGAGACTGCACCTGGCAAAAAAAAAGATATTCAGTTGTTGGAGAACGTTTAAAGTCGGGAAGCTCGCTCGATGAGATCTGCTAAAGGGAGTTCATTTAAGAAAGACCTCGAATAAGTGAGCTACAGAGTAACCAGACACCGTAGAGAGGACCTGACTGAGGTCTATAAGGCTCTGAACTATGCAATTTTTTACATATTTTCCAAAATAAAGGCTAATATGAAGAGACATTTATCTAAAAAATTTCATATATTTTAAAATAAATAGTTTAATTTAGTTACATGAACATTTTTATGGGGAAAGTATGAAGTTTTTAACAGTGAGGAAGATTCAAAATTCGTGTTTTTGGTCATCGAGCAATACCCCACATCATATACTACTAACATGCTTGAATAATCATACGGGGGTAGAGTAATAGCTCCTCCATTGTGGTCTAGAAAAGTATTGTAGTGAACGGTTTCGCCAATCACCATTTAGATTGATCAAGACTGTTCATGGCTGATGGCAAGTCTGAAGAGCTGAGCACTTGAATTCATTATTAGTCTCGATTGCTAGAAAACTTCCTTCAAAGAGATTTACTTCGAAGACAAAGAGACCAGCCAGATCCCCGAACCTTGCAAGTCTTACTAGCATTTCATAATATACTGTACACTTCCAGCACAGTTGTTTCAATCATATATCTTGAAACCTTGATTAACTTTTACCACTTACTTCTTCAGTTGCTAAGATCAACGGGAAATCTTTTTCTTCTCGAACATATTTGGCTATTAAATTACGCAACCCTGGAGATTCCTCATCTGCACGTTAGAAAGACTTTAAAGTAATCGAATTTTCATTTTTATCCGCTTATCTTTTCGCTTACTCAGCATCACTGCAAACCTCTAAGCTAATCAGATAAAAAAAAAACTTAAACTTTAAAGTGCGAATCCCTGAAAAATACACGAAATGGGAGGAGAATATCATGATAATAAGAGAAGAGAAAGGGCTTCGCCAGCAGTCAGAGAATTAGCAATCTAAACTATTGCTGATTTCGTCTCCATTCCCAGAATATGCAAATCGGAGGTGGAGGCATCAGGTGTCGAGATCGCAGAAGAATAAAGAATGGCACCTGCACGGTTTAATTACTGCTATCGTCTCTTTTGGGATCTCGCATCCAGTGAGGAAATTCTATTATCGGCTGGAAAGGGAAGACGCCCAAGCAAATATTACACGTGGCACTTAATTAACTCTGACTTAATTTGTTTAGCGTGTTCGGTTGTTATTGTAGGGTTTTAGGCGCTTGGCAACTTAAGCCATAAAGAGCTAAATAGTAAGAGCAAAAGATCACGAGATCAAAGAAAACAGTTGTCATAAATTTCCTACAGAAATTGGGGATCGATGTTTTTTGCTAATAGGAGACAACGGATGTTCTCACTACTACGATAAGCTTAGGCACCTAAAGAGGAAGTCACTAGAAGGTAAAAGGTTCCTACGCTAGGTTACCCTAATTATACCCAAAATATCCCCCTGGTATGCCCCAGCACGATTTGCCACGATTTTGCTTACAGGGCATGGCGCCCTGAATGCAAAGTTGGGCAAACTGGACTCACCCAGGATCCTAAATTCACCTGTGGAGCTGATGAGGATTGAGCACATGTTGTATATGTTGTGTTTCTGCCATGTTCTACATGGTAGCTTATTACACAGACAATCACCTTCTTGAAAGACAGTCCTCCCCACACAGGGTGAAAAAGACCATGAGTTCGAATTCTGTCAGTGACGCGACGAATATTTATGGGTATTTTTTCACAACGTGGCTGAGTTAGTCGGTCTCATGGTAGGATTTCTTCGTTTTTTCTCCCGGAAATTCGGGTTTTTCGTCCATCAAACAGCAAGTCGATCGCAGAACATTCGAAATTTTCGGACATATTATATGTGGCCTAAGTTGCCGATGCCCCTAAATTCCCAAAACAACAACAACGTATCCTTGAAAATATTCCGAATAGTGAATTGCGTCAAGTTTGGGTGTCCACTGCGCAGTGGAACTGTTAACTATTCTTGAAGCCCGATCAAGTAAAAGGCAGTGATAGACGGGCAGACCATGACAAGCAGTTGATTCTAAGAATATCTGTGCACATCAGCAACAAATTGAAGTTCTATGGTAAACAATCGGATGATGTTACTTGAAACGAACTGAGAGCTGCTATCTCTCTGGAGTGGGTGTAGCCTGTTCAACATCGGCGCCAAAGATGGTATACATTAAGCACCGACCTTCATTACATAGCTTGATTTCAGTATCGGTTTAAATATAGACGGGATCTTATCGAAAACATTTTCAGTTACATTACTTTTTATATATTTTACATAAACATTATATGTTTAGGTAAACTTTAACTGTACATAATCATAAACTACATATACTAGCCAAAATATTAGAGGGCTTGCCTGGAAAAAGAAATTGAAAGACTACCACCAAATGAACTTACAACGCAGATTCGACGAGTGGCATATGGTTTCAGGCAGATGACATCATACTTATCGCAATTCATCTGCCATTTTTGAAAAATGAATATGAAAAGGATATGGTAATAGCCTACCTGCAAAATTTGTACTAACGTTAGACCTTCTCCCATATTTGGAACTTTATTATTGCCATCTTATATGATCTCATGTCACCTCATCATCATTATCATCATCACCAGCCATTTTCAATCCACTGCAGGATGAGGGCCTCTCCAAAAACTTTCCAGTTCCTTCTGTTTTGTGCAATGGCCGTCCATTTACTACCCACGAACTCATGAATTTCACCTGTCCTTCTCCGTCGTTGTCCAAGTTTTCTTCTAGCTCCTCATGTCACCTATTACTCATAAACTTGGAGTAATCGCAGGAGGCAAAAATTTCGAGAGGCCATAAGAAATAATAATGATTCCAGCATAGTAAAACAATCGTTTCCTTCATCAGCTAGCGAAAAATCAGAGCATTACAAAGTTGTTAGATTCACCCACTGTGCCCATCTTTGTAAGAACACATCAGTGTTAGGTGGGTCGGAAAACTGCTAGCTTGGGGGGAGACAAAGACTAAAGGATTAACAGTAGCCACGGGCAGAGGTGAAAGAGATTCTTGCACTGCTTCTATTGGAATGAGCAGAAGCCTGAAAAACAAGATGCAGGATATTTCAGAGACTGCTGGAAGTCATTGCGGTACAAGTAAACACATGGGTTGTGTTAGGGTAGCTAAGAATAGAAACAGGTGCATGTATACTTGCGTGTACACTAATGCTAGGAGTTTAGTAAATAAATTTGATGAATTTGAGGTATTACTCAAAACATCAAAGGCAGATATTGTTGGGATATCAGAGACGTGGTGTCACACAGATATAAGGAATGCAGAACTGGAATTTGGGGAGTACAACGTCTACAGAAAGGATAGACAGGATAGGAAGGGAGGAGGGGTTATGCTATTAGTTAAAAAAACACATAAAATCCAAAGAAGTGAAGCCAGTTGACATTGCTGGACAGTGCAGTGTTGAGTCAGTTTGGTGTGACATAAGCATAGGTAAATCAAAATTGAGAGTAGGAGTGTGCTATAGGCCTAATGACTCTGATGAGTATAATAAGATACTGTACAGGGAAATAGAGTGGGCCAGTAAATCAGAGAGTCTTATAATGGGGGATTTTAATTTCCCAGATATTGACTGGAATTTGTGGGTTGGTCACTCACACACTAGCAAGGCTTTTGTGGATTTATTGGATGATTGTTTTCTACACCAGCATGTTCGGGAGGCAACTAGAGGGAGTAATACTCTTGATCTGATTATCAGTAGTGATTCTTCATGCATTAGGAATCTGCAGATAAATGAACCACTGGGTGGCAGTGATCACAGTGTGCTGAAGTGGGATTTACTCAAGGAGGTAACTACCATCAGAGGTAAAGGGAAGGGTTTTTGCTTTCGTAAAGGAGACTATGCTGGTCTGAGACAGTATTTAAATTCTATACAGTGGGACCAACTGATGATGTTACCAACAGCAAATTCAAAATGGGAAGCATTCAAGGAACTAATCTTGGAAGCTACCAGGCTTTACATACCAACCAAGAAATATTGTTCAAGGTTCAGGCCTAAATGGTTGTCAGATGAACTAATGAGATATATGGCAGAGAAGAAAAATGCATGGGATACATACAAATTAATGGGTGACGTGGAAGCCTATGATAGATATAAGTTGGTCTGTAACCAAGTCACAAAGGAGATTAGGCAGGCAAAGGCAGATTATGAGAAATCCCTGGCAAAGGATGCAAAGAAAAACAGAAAAGAGTTCTTTACCTATTTAAACTCAAGAAGGAAAGGGATGAATCAGATTGGTCCACTGGATGTTGATGGTTCAACAGTTGAGGATCCAGCTCAGGTGGCTAACAATCTAAACGAGTATTTTGCATCTACATTCACACATGAGGAGTTATTCAGGAAGGGGAATGTCGTAGGTGAAGTAAATATTGGCAGTGAGCTAGATGATTTTCTAATAACTGAGAGGAAAGTGGAGGAGAAATTGTTGAGGATAAACATAAAAAAGGCACCAGGGGTGGATGGGATCTATCCAGTTATATTAAAGGAGGCAGCAAAGGAAGTAAGCAAACCCCTAGCCATAATTATGAGAGCTTCTTTGGACTCAGGGGAGGTACCCATGGACTGGAGATGTGCAAATGTAACCCCAATTCACAAAGGAGGATCAAAGGCTGACACAAGTAATTATAGACCTGTTAGTTTAACTTCGGTTCCAGGAAAATTAATGGAGGCACTGGTTAAAGAAGCACTGCAGGATCATCTGGACAAGAATTCAGTTATAGCTCAGACACAGCATGGGTTTGTTAAGGGCAGGTCTTGTCTGACCAATTTGATTGGATACTATGATGTAGTCACAAAAGAACTGGATGCAGGGAATAACTTTGATATTATATATTTGGATCTTAGAAAGGCTTTTGATACTGTTGCGCATGGAAGACTGCTGCACAAATTGGAGAAGTGTGGCATTCGAGGCAAATTGCTGCTATGGATAAAGGGATGGTTGAGTGGCAGAAGACAGAGAGTGGTAATCAATGGACACTGCTCAACGTGGACTAATGTTATTAGTGGAGTTCCTCAGGGTTCAGTGTTGGGTCCATTGTTGTTTTCTGTATTTATAAATGATATTGATAATGGTGTATCAGGCTTAATGTCCAAGTTTGCAGACAATACAAAGGTTGGCAGGGTTGTTAAGGACACTACTGATACTATGCTGCTGCAACAGGATCTGGAAAGGTTGAGCAGATGGGCTGAGAGGTGGCAAATGAAGTTTAACATTGACAAATGTAAAGTACTACATATGGGAAACAGTAACCCCAGATCAACGTATCAACTCTGTGGTACTACGCTGACAGTGGTAGAGAATGAAAAGGACCTGGGGGTAATTGTGCAGGCAGATATGAAGTTCTCTGAGCAGTGCAGACGAGCTGCAAGAGTAGCTCATGGTGTCTTGTCAATGATATACAGGAATTTTTCTAGCAGGGACAGGGATGTGATTATTCCCTTGTATAAGGCATTGGTCAGGCCACACCTTGAGTACTGTATACAGGTCTGGAGGCCTCATTTCAAGAAGGATGTAGAGCTGCTGGAACGAGTACAGAGAAGGGCAACAAGATTAGTGAATGGAACAAAAGGTTGCTCTTACGAAGAAAGGCTTAAGTTTTGCAAATTACAGAGCCTGGAGACTAGGCATCGCCGAGGTGATCTGATAGATGTGTACAAGGCTTTGAATGGCTTGAGCATGCTCAATGCCGATGGAATTCTTCCTCTTGCTCAGAATAATCACCTGAGAGGGCATAAATTCAAATTGAGGAAGGACGGATGTCGGATAGATGTGCGGAACCACTGTCAGCGTAGTACCACAGAGTTGATACGTTGATCTGGGGTTACTGTTTCCCATATGTCGGATAGCCAGCGGGCAGTTGGTTTGTGGAATAGACTTCCATCGCTTGTTGTTGAAGTTGATAGCCTAAACAAATTTAAGGCTCAGCTGGACAGGTATTTCGAACGAATTGAGGGGTGAAATGGGAGTAGTGGTTGTTTTTTTTTTTTTTTTTTTTTTTTTTTTGGCTGATGCTGAATAAGCTTGCTTTCGTGCATCATATGCCTCTACTAATGCTAATGCTAATGCTAATACCATAGTGACGAAAGGTGGAGGAAGATTTTTGTCAGCTCATCTATTAGTGTAGCGCAGTTTTAATAAATCGTCGAACTCCATACACTGGGCTGAAAAGATCCGAGTTCGAATCCCGTTAATAAAGCAAATAATGGGCCGTTTTCATGGTCCATAAAAATTCGTGGCCAAATACACCGGTTTCAGGAGAGGGTAGCATATTTGCTTCTCCTGGAAATTCGGTCTTTTCGTCCAGCAAACAGGAAAATTGACCACATTATGCGCACAATTTACAGCCATATATGGTATCCTGTCTAATATTAAAACCTACGCAAATATAGCACCTATTCATCCGTTTGTATAAGATTATGTTAAGATCATACACAGTGTTCGTGTCTGTGGGCATCTAACCACACTTGAAAGAAACGAAAAAAAAAAACAATGGAGATTCTAGAAATGGTTCAGAGAAGGACAACCAGATTAGTAAAGGTCCTAACTGTCCAGAGAAGAACAATATAAAAGTGATAATGGAATAAAAATTGAACTGCAAAGCTTGGCGACTAGATATTTTACAGCGGTACGTAAGGCCTTGAAAGGAATCAGTAAAATGAAAAGGGAAGGTATATATATTTTTTTTCACTTGTAGAGGAACGAAAACAAGGGGGCACAAAGAGTGTGAGGCTGATAATCTGGTAAAATTCAAATCGGATGTTTATAAAGGCTTTTTGGTGACAGGTAAAGTATGAATGATAGATTATTATTATTATTATTATAATTTTGGGCAGCTGCAGAACAACTTGCTTCCTTGCATCGATATGCATTATAATACTAATATTATAAACTGAATGGTTAGTTGAGACTTTTCAAATGATATATGATTTATCTTTGTCTATGCAGAAGCATGGCCAATATTATGAAAAAATATCTGTTATGACAATGATTTTGATGGGGTATAATAGATCAAAGTTTTTTTTTCTCACACCATTTCATTCAATACAATTTTACTTTTATTAATTCGTAACACTGTAAATATTTCTACGTTTAACCGTAAAAAGATGGGAAAATATATTAGGACAATATACGTTTTAGTTCATATTTTGTTCTCCATTTTTGAAATCTAGAACTGCAAACCAGGATCAGTGATAAACTTAGGGCCCAATCATATAACTTAATCTCACGTTGATATCACCACTAAATTAACGGTAATTTTCAGGAACACTTTATTCTGCAACACACGAGATGCAGTACGTTTCAAATTTCATTTTGTCATCATCATCCAGCTGTGGAGATGGAATCGTTTACTTATGGCATCCATTGGTTGAGAAGTAAACTAGATGGCTTCATTGGCTGTCTCAACCATCACTTCGATCTTGTGATAGGTATTTAAATTAATTTAATTTTAATAACAACAAAATAATTTAATTATTTATTTTTATCCGCAGCTTGATCCAAGCTCGGCTACATCACATTACTCTTCCAATATCGTAACCAATCGCGCCCCTAATTAATTATTTATTTATTTATTTTAATTAAATTTGTTATTGATGAGTACATTCACATTTTCCGTACAAAATGAAAACCTTTCCGTGAGCGCACACTTGTCCACAAATATGGCATGCCCTCAGAAGTGGTAAAATAAAAAAAAATCATCTATTCTCTGGTTATAAAATATTTGTATTTCATCAGTTCTCTGTTTTCATTTTAGATAACGACAAAGGATTGTTCCCTTCTGACATTGTAACTCGTATTGTTAGGAAGAACAAATTCATTTGAGGTTGAGTTCTGATTTTACCAATCTTCGTTCATTATTGCAATTCCTTTGTTCAATCCCCCTAACAATCGCAGTTATTTAAATACGTTTCCACCAAGCAGTTTAGTTGACTAAGCAGAAGCTACTCAGAGTTCTAACAGTATATATTTGAAAAGTGAATAACATCAGTAAGACAATTCCAAAGAACTAAACGTTTAGGAGTGCGATGGCACCTATAAAGAAGCTACTAAGAGGTAAATATTTTCAATAGAATATTGTGATTATCGAAAAGGGTGGTTGCAGGATAGTTGTGAAAAAATTTGTTCCATCAATCGGTGTAACAAACTTTATCTGGTGTTGTTTAAATTGTAGTCTGAATACATTTAAAGAATTAGACAATTAGAAAGGGTGGGCAAATGGAGTAGGGTTACTTCCCCTAGTGATGTATAAGCCTGCTTTTTTACATCATATTTCGTTACTAGTATTACGTTTTGTAAGGTTATTTTCAGTAATATTCATTCCACTGACTGCTCGTGAGAGAGACAGAGAGAGCACGGCCATGTAAAGATTGATCATTTATGCCTGGAGTAATACTGACATGTTTAAGACTGTCTCACCCATTATATTACTAAAACAACCGTTTTCATAAATTATAATATCACGATTTACAATATCACTTAAGGATTTCTGCAAATGCGCAAAAAGGATAGAGAGAGAGTATCGGAAATGGAACTATCTCAGAGTGGAATTCTGTGGCTAGGCCCTCAGCGAAGAGTGCTGGACCTACTTCTGTTTTTGAATGACTTTGATAAGAGAGAGAGAGAGAGAGAGAGAGCAGAGAGAGAGAGAGAGAGAGAGAGAGAGAGAGAGAGAGAGAGAGAGAGAGAGAGAGCAAGGAAAGTTTCCAAAGTTTTCTGACGATGTAAAGGAAAGATGGATGAGTGGCTAACGACAAGAACAAGCCCATTTTGCTTCAAAAGGACTTAGATGAGAAATCATCAGAAAAACAATAAGCGAAACCTGATGCTTCTACACGTAAGGTTTTGCACCTAGGGAACAGAAATCCATCTTAAAGCAAACTAAGGGAGGAACAATTAAAATGGCCAAGAATAAAAGACATTTGGGGAATTATGATTCAAACAGACATGAAATATTCTATGCAGTGTATATAGATAGTTACGAAGGCATGTGGTATCCTGTCGACGATATTAGGACCTTCGCAAATAGGTAAAGCAACCTTAACATAATCTTTAGCAAAGAATCCTTTTGCAAAAGATTATGTTAGGGTTGCACACTGTGTTTGAGTCTGTAGGCAAAAGAAATGGTTCAGAGAAAGAAAACCAGATTAGTAAAGATCCCAACGGTCCAGGGAAGAACAATTTAAAAGGTGACAACGATTTAAAAATTGAACTACAAAGCTTGACGACCAGATATCTTAAAGAGTTACTGAAGGCCCTGAATGGAATCAGTAAAATGAAAAAGGAAGGTATATGATCACTGGTAGAGGAGTGAGAACCACGAAGCCTAAATGCAAAATTTTCGGGGAGTTATAGAAGGCGAATCTCGTGAAGTTTACATTTGGGCAGCTTATTGAAGACCATCGAAATGAACTGCATGCCACAAGCGGATGAGGCTGATAATCTGGTAAAGATAAAATTGGATGTTCAAAAGACCCTTTTTTGGTGAGAGATAATAATAGATTATTATTATTATTATAATTTTTGGCAGCTGCAAAACACCTTGCTTTCTTATATCAATAAATATATCAGTGCGATAGCATCAGTTTAAATGGTAGCCATCTAACAAAGCAGCTAACAAATCGAAATCGTCTTAAATATATCTGATATTGAGGAAACGTTCACAACGAGTTGCCATGATATTGAACTACCTCATAATTAATAATAAAGCTTGACCAGTGGAGAAGACTACTGTTACTTTTTCCCTGTGGATACCACCACCCAGACGCCGCTCTTTGAAAAATGGTGTAGGATAAGACACTGTGTTATCTAGGGCCGGCCTCAGGTATATGGGCTCCCCAGGCGGGGGCATTGCTGCGTCCCTTCTAGATAGAAACAGGTTTAAGGTGTTTTATTGAGTTAATATCTTTTTTCTGGAGAAAAGTTAAAAAGACAAATATAAACACAAAAAAAGACAACCAGAATTTTTATAAGGTTTTAATTGTCATTTAAAACATTAAAATAAAAATTTTACAAAATAATCAATTTTTTATAAGGACATTTGTCAAAATATTAGCAGCGGGTTGCAGTGACGCTTGCTTTTAATTTACATAAAAATAATGGTTTGTATAATTAAATTTCAGCAGCTCATGTGAAAGAATTGGAATGCACGTAGGATTGTAGCCAATCATCTATATTTATACCAAATTTCAAATCGGTATCCCATCTGGAAGTGAAAGGATTTCGAGACAGACTGACATTTCACATATTTAATTGATTTTACATTACATTACAACGTCATCATCAGCAGCAGCCATTTTCAATCCACTGCAGCATGAAAGCCTCTGCAGCAACTTTCCAGTTCCTTCTGTTTTGTGCAATGGCATCCATTTCTACCCATGAACTCGTGAATTCCACCTGTCCATCTTCGTTGTTGTCTTCTAGATTTTCTTTAATCTCCTCTTGGAAACAATTCTGTTATTTTCTTATTTCATCTGTCATCATGTCTTCGAACTATGTGTCCTGCCCAAGACCATTTTAGTTCTTGACCTTTGATAAGAATGTCCTTTACTTGAGTTTGCTGTCTAATCCATGTGTTTCTCTTCTTATCTAACAGTCTGATTCCCAGTATAATTCGTTCCATTCTTCGCAGTGTAGTTCTCAGCTTCTCTTCCATTCTTTTGGTGAGTGCCCAAGTTTAACTTCCGTACGTCCTGGTGGGAATTTTATATTGGTTCATTATTTTAGGTTTTAGGCAAACTGGGGTGTAGCTCCTCAGTATGTGACTATATTTCTTGAATGCTGTCAATCCAAAATTTTTTCTTCTCTTGACTTCCAGCCATTTATCATTATTACAGCTAATAACTTGTCCCAGATAAGTATATGACTCGACCTTTTCAATTACTGCTCCTTCAATCATTATTTCCCTTTCTGTGGCATACTTGTTCATCATTACTTTTGTTTTAGCCATATTCATCTTTAGTCCAAAATCCTTACTAACTGATTCATAACTCACTAACTGTGCATAACTGATTAATATTTTCCTCTAATTCTTTGGGATCGTGGCTTATGACCACACTCTCACCTGCAAATCGTAAAGGGTTTAAGTACTCTCCGTTCACATTGACTCCTTTCTGCGACCAGTCTAATCTTCTGAAAGCTTCCTCAAGGGCAGCAGTAAACAGCTTCGGAGATATTGTGTCTCCTAGTCGAACTCCTTTCTCTATTTTAAATTTGCTACTATCTTTGTCTAGTCTAATAAAGGATGTAGCGCTCTCATATATTTTCTTCAAAATCATAATATATGGAGTATATATGCCTTGTCTTTCCAGTGCCCGAAACATTGCCTTATGCTGTATTGAGTCAAATGCCTTTTCATAATCCACAAATGCCAGGCATAATGGTGTTTTTTTATTCATTTACTTTCTCCATTAGCTGTGATATTACGTGGAGGTGATCTCGAGTGGGGATTCGTGTCTTAAAGCCAGCTTGCTCTTTCGGCTGATTCTCATCAAGTATTCTTTCTAATCTGTTATTAATGACCCTTGTGAACAACTTGTAAATGTGGGGGGAAAAAAGGTAATTGGTCTATAATTTCCAATTTCTGATTTATCTCCTTTCTTAAGCAGCAAAACTATGATTGCATTATTCCACTGCTTAGGCGTCACACCGTTTCTAATGCATTTTGTGAAGAGCCTTGCCAGTTTTTGTGTTATGTCTCTTCCCCGGGGTTTTCTCATTCTTCATTTTCTTGAACGCATGTTCTACCTAATAGGATATGTCATATATGTTACTAATTTCCGATCCATCTTCCCCACTGCTGGCATCATTCCCTCGCTATTTCTTCTGCTATTTCAATTATTCCTTCTCTGCTATTTATAAGTACTCCCTCGCTATTGTTTATTTTAATATCAACATAACAACAAGTTACATCAAAGCTATTTAAAAATATAAAAGAAAAATTTCAGAATAATTTTGTTGTTATTAACACCAAAGATCATATTTTTATCGAGTGCCAAATGCATGCCACGTGCTTGATGCATTTTCGACTGTTAACTGCACTATGGAGGAAGAAAGGGACAGAGAAACAGCCGCAACATCTTACTCTAAATCTTTCGTTCCCCCTTTCCACGAAGCTTATGCACTCTCTCAAACCTTCGACGCTCCAAAAGTCATGTGTCCCTAAACCGTCAGCGTCCCAGTTCGCCCGTAGCTCGGGTCGAAACTGGTATTATCCATTCATGTACTGTCCGTATTAGACTTAGGAAAGCAAAAAAGGTAGGGAAAATGACAGTAGGAGAGAAAGAAGAAGAAATGCCGCCGAAAGAGGAAGGGACAGTTGCTTCTCACCCTCACTCACTCCAGTAAACCACTCATAAATCCCCCGAACAAGCAACGCTTTCTCATTAGTGAAGGTTGTTGCTACCCATTCGTTGTAACGAGGGCCCTAACAAGGCTCTTTCCCCGATGGCACCATTTCGAAGCTTATTGGCTTCTCATCGGTGGGCGGGAAGATACCCAAGTGTTGCAATAGTGGCAACCAGTTATAAAGTATAACTTCGAAATATGAGAGGTGCTTGATTGCGTACAGTAGTATAGATTATAAAGTATTTCAGGGCAAGGGCCTCATGCTATTCTATTGTCAAGCCACAGTATCCCAAACTTTCTCTGTTCATTGCGCCCTTAGTGTCTAACTAACAACTTAATAAGTAATTTTGAAACAATTCGAGGGGTGTCCGACAGATGTCGAGTGTCACTGTGTTTCCCTCGAAAATTAAAAATTTCTCCTCAGCGCCCATGTGATTTCGGTGCGGCGGTCCAAGGTGCCGCGGTGCGCTGTTTAAGAACCGCTGATGTAGACGGTAATTCGATGTTAGTATGGATAAACGTCAGAGACCAAAATGGCTGCTTTCCTGGGCGAAGGTGTTGTTATCGGCTCCGTGAATTTTTTGTTTCAGTTTAGGAGTTTAAAGTTGTGTTAGAGCCCTAATTTTTGTCCCACGTGAAGATCTCCAAATGCCTGTCCAGTTCCTCCTTAAATTTATTCAATCTATCAACTTCCACAACGACCGATGGAAGTTGTTCGAACAATTAACCAACCGCTGGCTAAAGGCAAATTTCTGCACATCTATTCTACATCTGTCCTTTCTTAATTTGAATTTATGTCCCCTTAGGTTCGTAATCTGAACAAGTGGAAGGATCCCATCAGAATTCAGCGTGCTCAACCCATTCAAGGCCTTATACACCTCAATGAGATCACCGCGCACGTGCCTAGTCTCCAGCCACTGCAATTTGCAGAACTTAAGCCTCTCTTGGTAAGAGGATCCCTTCATTCCCCTCACCAATCTTGTTGCCCTTCTCTGTACACGCTCAAGTAAATCTACATCCTTCCTAAAATGAGGCGTCCAGACCTGTACGCAGTACTCAAGGCGTGGCCTGACCATTGCCTTATACAGAGGGATAATCACCTCCTTTTCCTTGCTAGCAAAATTCCTATATATCATTGACAAAACTCCATGACCTGCCCTGGCAGCCTGACTGCATTGCTCAGAAAATTCCATATCTGACTTCACAATTGCTCCCAGGTCTTTTTCATTTTCTACCACCTTAAGTGTAGTACCACACAGTTGGTACGTTTCTCTGGGGTTACTTCTACCCATATGCAGTACTTTGCATTTTTGTCAAGGTTAAATTTCAGTTGCCATTTCTTAGCCCATATGCCCAAATTATCCAGATCGTGTTGCAGTAACACACTGCCATTACTGTCATTAACAACCCTGCCAACCTTTGTATCGTCTGCAAACTTCGACACTAAGCCTGATATACCTTCATCAATATCATTGATAAATATACAAAACAACAGTGGACCCAACACCGAACCCTGTGGGACTCCTCTAATAACATTAGTCCACGAAGAGCAGCACCCATTAATTATCACCCTCTGTCTTCTCCCACTTAACTATCCTTTTAACCATTGTAGTAACTTACCCTTAATACCATTCTGCTCCAATTTGTACAATTAGACTTTCATACGCAACAGTGTCAAAATCTTTCCTGAAATCCAAATATATGATATCAAAATTATTTTTTGCATCCAGTTCCTTTGTAACCACATCATAATATCCTATCAAATTTGTCAGACAAGGCTTTCCCTTAACAAACCCATGCTGTGTCTGAATTATTGCTGCAGTCTTGTCTAGATGATCCTGCAATGCATCTTTAACCAGCGACTCCATTATTTTACCCGGAACAGAAGTTAAACTAACTGGTCTGTAATTAGTCGTGTCACCCTTCGATCCCCCTTTGTGAATTGGGGATACATTTGCACATCTCCAGTGCGTGGGAACCTCCCCTGAGTCCAAGGATGCTCTCCTAATTATGGCTAAGGGTTTGCTTAGTTGCTTTGCCGCCTCCTTTAATATAACTGGATAGATCCCATCCACCCCAGGTGCTTTTCTTATGTTTAACTTCAACAATTTCTCTTCCACTTTGCTCTCAGTTATTACAAATTCATTAAGTATCCTGCTACAATTTGATAACCTTCTGCCATTTTCAAACATTAATAACTCCTCATGTGGGAATGTAGATGCAAAATACTCATCCAGTTTGTTTGCTATCTGAGCAGGTAATCAAAACAGTCGAATCATCGATGTCAAGTGGACCAATCAGATTCATCCCCTTCCTTTTAGAGTTTATATAAATAAAGAAATCCCTGCTCTGCTGTTTTTCTTAGCATCTTTTGCCAAGGATTTCTCGTAATCTGCCTTCGCCTGCCGAACCTCCTTTGTGACCTAATTACAGACTAGCTTATATCTGCCATAGGCTTCTGAGTCGCTTGATAATTTATATGAATCCCATGCATTTTTTTTTCTCTGTTACGAGTCTCATTAGTTCATTTGACAACCATTTAGGCCTAAACCTTGAACAATATTTCTTAATAGGTATGAAACCTTTAGTAGCCTCCACGATTAATTCCTTGAATGCTTCCCACTTAGAATTCACTGTTGGTAACATCGTCAGTTGATCCCACTGTACAGAATTTAATAACTGTCGGAGACCACTGTACTCGCCTTTACGGAAGCAAAAACCCTTTCCTTTACCCCTGATGGTAATTAAATCTTTAAGTAAATCCCACGTCAGTACACTGTGATCACTGCCATCTAGTGGTTCATTTATCTGCAAATTCCTAATACATGAATGATCACTGCTGATAACCAGATCAAGAGTATTACTTTCTCTGGTTGCCTCTCGAACATGCTGCTGCAGAAAACAATCATCCAATAAATCCACAAAAGTCTGACTAGTGTGTGAGTGACCAACTAACAAGTTCCAGTCAATATCTGGGAAGTTAAAATCTCCAATTAGAAGACATTCCGATTTACTAGCCTACTCTATTTTTCTGTACAATTGTTCATTGTACTCATTCGAGTCATTAGGCCTATAACACACTCCTACTCTTATTTTTGCTTTCTCAGTGCTTATGTCACACCAAACTGACTCAACAGTGCACTGTTCGTCTATACCAACTGTATGCACTTCTTTTGATTTTATGTTTTTTTTAATTAACACCTCCTCCCTTTCTATCTTGTCTATCCTTTCTGTACACATTGTACTCCCCAAAACAATGTGATGCGTTTGAGCATCTCTATTTTCAGTGAAACGGGATCTCAGTGTTGTTTAATATTAAGTTGGCGTCTTTGGTTTCTGTTTCGATATTGACTTCATCGTTAAGCGTTTTGCGTAGACTCCTAGTTACCCTAACACATCCCATGTACCCACCATTTGATAGAAATGTCATAGTTGCTTTCTATTATGACAGATCCGGATAAATGGGAATATTCGGACAAGCGGGATGACAGCTGTTGGATGAGTAGCACACTTCAGGAGATGGCGAAAGACACTGATCACAAGTTCGTGGATAATTATAACGCCGAGTTATAATTAGTTGAAATTTTGGGTTGATCCCCACTAAACACATTAAGAGGGAAACAGTCAACAGTAGAAATTCTAAATTTTAAATTCTAGGAATTTAAAACTAGGAATTTAAACCTAGGTAACTAGGTTTAAAAAGCATGTAGCGGTTCCTAAGTGCTTTACGTGTTGCCGCTTTGGGCTCAGGACCTACACGTGTGTCCAGGGGTTAACTTGACATGTAGACATGTATAGTATCTTATGTAGGACGGCACCTGAACGAAAGTTCAACTCCGTCTTTGTACACTGTGATGGTTACAGAGCACTGTAACAGGCCAGAAATGTGTGTAACGTTATGTTCGTGCAGTGTGTGTGTTGTTTTTGTGTTGTTTAGTTGTTTCTGGCCGTTTTGTCACCAGGCAGGCGATCACCTGGAAAGCCTGCCCAGTGTCTGTCTACACCACGGGGAGGTAGGCCACAACTGCGCAAGAACCATGGCCAACCTCAACAGTCACGTACTGAATGTCCAAAGAGGATTTGGAGCCATTCAAAAGAACCCCGCGCCAGCAAGCCGGCAACAGCGCGCACACACACACACACACACACACACACACACACACACACACACACACACACACACACACACACACACACACACACACACAGGAGACAGGACAGCAGAAGACGAAGAAATAAGGATGAGAATAGCATAAAGTAAAAAAAAAAATAAATAAATAAATAAAATAAAATAAAAATAAATAATAATAATAAAAAAAAAAAGTAAAATAAAATCTTTATCCATTTCTTGCCCACATCTGTATGCAGTGCTGCCCAAAGTGGTCCACAAAGAGAAAAGGTGTATTGTCAAACAGAAGTTGTAATGTCATTCAATCATGATCGGCAGGAACAAGTTCTAGATATAATTCTGAATTCTGTTAAACTGGAGTGGTGTCAGAAGTCTCTGGTAGATGACGGTATCACTGAGCAGAGGTTTAGTTGAAGAGAGTCTTGATAAAGGATGAGTCAGAGAAGTGCAGCATCTGTTAAAATCTTTGCGTGTTCTTGAAAGCCACAACAATTTTGTATATGACGTCATCAGGACGACGAGGCAGCGCACAGTTGTATTATGATTTATGATGCATTTTCAGTTTCATTTCTTGAATTAACATTGAGGTTGAGAGCCTTCCTGCGATTAAAAGCAGCATTGCAGAAGGTTTGAAGGGCCTGGAAATTGTTGACAGAAATGAGTATCTTCTCACCTCCGGGACACAAGTTTGGTACTGTTGCCTTAAGAGCCGATCTTAGATCCTCGTAAATGGAGCATTCAAAAAGTACGTGAGGAGAGTCTTCCGGTAGCCCACATCGACAGGAGACTGTATTGGAAAGTCTGGGGTTAACTTGTGGCTACTGTGCGGAGAAGGAGAACATTTTCGAAAACTGCCCGAAGAAAGATAAAGAGCCGGCTTGTGCTAACTGCAAGTGTCGCTAAGTTCCTCAGTCCCACTCACTTCGAATTAATAAGTGCCCCGTATATCTAAAGGAAAAACGTGCCTGCCCAACAACAAAAAAATCGAATATGGGGACATTGCCTAAAAAACACAATACCACGTGTATCAAATTTCTGCAACTAAATCCTCAACGACCTAAAGCTGTAGCTGCCAAGACAAGGCAAAGGGTGGAGGAAGACAACTATGATATACTGCTCCTCCAGGAGCCATGCCGACCGTGGATACCCACTGAACTACAAGATCGTCCAAGTGGAAAGTGAGATACCCTGAACAGCCTTGGTCGTGTGCAACCGCAACCTGACCATTATGAAGATATTTCATCAGTATTCCACATGGGCCACCTGCGTGCATATTATCTCACCCTGGGAGACTTTTACGTAATCTTCATGTACTGTCCTCCGGGAGAAGACATTTTTCCCCTCACAGAGGTTGAGAATAATCAGGAATAAGAGGGAGAGAGAGAGAGAAAATTTTTATTGCAACTAAATGAATAAAATGTACATATGTACATATTTAATTGAAGTTGCAATTGTCCCGTCACGGCCAACGGTCAGGGGCTCACATCTGAATAGATAATTCATTCACATCAGAATAGATAATTCAAGACAATCAATCATGCCATTATTAACTATTAAGTATATTTACAAGTGACATCGTACGGTTATATTTACAATAAAAATATCTTATTTACAATTTTATTTACAATAAAATTTTATAATATACATGAATGCCACTTCTCTGTCAAACGAATTTTGTCGTGGCACAGGAGAGCTTGGCAGATGGTGTGGAGGGCGCACGAACTTGTTCTCATGCGATTCTGGAATTGGAGCGAGCTGCTAAAACTTCTTTCCTGTAGGTTTTATTGCTGCAAAACCTCTGCAAATCAGCGTCGAGGTGCTGTACCTCCCGTAGCATTTAGTTTGGGAGGAAGCGGTCTGAGATATGAAGCCTCCGATTCCTCGAGCAGAGCATCGGGGTTGACCGAAGTTCTGGCTTCGGTATTCGCCAATAACACGAATCCCAAATGGACGGTGTTGAGATCTGACCCGTGATCATTTTAACTGTAGCTATCAGTCGTATTTCAATGATGTCAGGCAGTCGCTGAAACCCCAGTGAGGTAGCTAAGGCTGTAGTTCTGACCTTTGGTGGGAGACAAGCTTTCCAGTTAGCCCATTTAAGTAACCAGAATTCTGCAGCGAGGATTGGTTTCTTCGTTGTAGTAGCGGCTGATGCCCACACTTCAGCAGCATAAAGGAGTAGAGAATAGATTATTGTTCTGATGAATTTCTTAATTAAGCGAGGCTCCTAAAACATAAATTAGTTGTTGTTGTTTAGCTAGCCATCGGAGAGAGGCTGCTCTGGAAGTGAACTGGTCTTATGAGCATGAAATCGGAGTTTTGGGTCAAATACTATTTCCAAATCCTCATGTGTAGGAGTGGCAGATATTACAGTTCCATCGAGTGTTGGGGCTATTATTGTAGGGGTTGGTCTGAGAGAGAACATCATTAGTTTTGTTTTTTGTGGATTGATCGAGAGTCCATATTGTTTGATTGCGTAGTGGACCTGTGGCGGCCTATCTCCCAGAATCTGATTCATTAAGGAGGGCAGCATGGATTTTTCCAGGATTTTCAGGAGCGTTGAGGAGTTAGATATCGGCCGAAAGTGCCTGGGTAGAGTGGGGTTTCGATCTTTTGGATGTGGTCTGACAAGGCCGAGCTATTCCAGGCTTTAGGAAAATTTCTTGTTGTTAAAATTCCGTTGAAGATGGACTTGAGCGGTTGGAGGATGAACGGACTGAGACATTTTACCATGAATTGCGGCACTTTGTTGGCCCCCGCGGTTGCTGTCGCTGGAAGGGAGTTTATCGCTGCTGTCAGCTGGTGTGTAGAAATGGTGATGGAATGCAAGATGTCTTGTTGTAATTCATTGTCGGGACATAAAAGAGAGAGTTTAATTGATCTGCACGCGTATTGAATCTGGTAATATGATCTAAACATTGAGTTGGTTCCAGCTGACTAGGAAAGCTATGGGACCTGAAGCGGTATGGGATTTTCCCTTTTTGAAGTTGGGCGCCCACGTGTTGCTTGTGATTTTTCCCTATTAAATTGCGTCGTGCTCTTGAATAAGATAACCGGTAGGAAGTCTGTTGAGTTCTTTTACGGATCTGGTGTAGCTGCTGCTTTAACAGGAAGGCCATGTGTACAGTTGGATTCCACCAGGCTTTGGAGTAAGATGAGATACTTACCTTCTCTGATGCGGAATGTTGTGCAATGGTGTTTACCCAGTTTGTTAATAGTGTTACCGCAAGCGGGACGTCACACGTTTCATGGACATGCCGAGGTATAAGGGTGTCGGCTTGCAGGCATTTTTGGATGTTAAGGAGCTTGGGGCTGACAATGACGGCGGTTTGAACGTTTTTTCGGGCAGGCGGTCTCCGAGTAGGAATAATTAATTTTGCTTAGATAGGGTCGTGATCCGATTAGTAGTGCGTCTCAGGTGGTTCTTCAATCATACATGCTAAGGAGAAAAATAGCAAGTCAAGGTGGTTTTCTCCTCTAGTAGGGCAGTGATCGATTAGGTGGATATTTGCTGACTTTATGTAGTCAACAAGGATCTTCTTGTGGGCGGTGAGCTGTGGAGTGAGGTTGAAATCCCCGATGGCAATATGGTAACCTGAGGAGTGAAAGTGGGTGATTGCCCAGTTGCCTGCCTCAGTAATGATATCAATTGGGGGAACCGGCGGGATATACATTACGCAGATATCTATTGTGGATGCGTTTCTGAGCAGTGTCACGGCTCGGGCTTCGAAATTTGGTGAATCACTGTAGATAGTGTTGATCCATGGGGCCTTGTTTATCGCCTTACGAGGAAAAAATCCTATTCCCCTACTGTTTATTGGTCGGTACCCGCAAACGGCACCGAAACTCTCACCTGGAATGACACCATCAACACTATCTTGGACAATCTGCTTCCTTCTGATCGCCCAGAGGATGACTTGACTACTCATCAAAAAATAAGACAGCTCAATAACTCCTACACTACTACTACTTCGGAATCTCAGCCATTTACGCAGCTGGAGGTGGACACAGCTGTCCTAAAATTAACAACTCTGGTTGTCCGAGCCTCGACCTTCATGTGGGCATCTTTATCAAACAATTCCACAAGCTACGTGCAACGGTTCTTTCGACTCTATTCAATAAATATCTGAATGAAAGCACATTCCTTGTTATCTGGAAGACAGCTCTTCTTAAACTAATTTCTAAACCTTTAAGCACCCAAAGTGGCAAGTCCTTCCGTCCTATTGCTCTGTTATCACATTTGGCCAAAACACTTGAAAGGCTGATTGCTATAAGACTCACTTCACTGTTCACGAACACATCTCTTGTATCAGACGATCAATATGGTTTCCGAACTGGACGAGGAACTGAAGAAGCAGTCGCTGAATTCCTTTCTCGAGATAACTCTGCAAATTCTAAACACCTTCTTGCTATTTTTGTTGATTTTTTTGCGGCGTTTGATCTGTTATGGTGGTCTATTTTGTTTGTTCGCTTACGTGCTGCCGATTGTCCTCTTTCTCTCTCTATAACCTTTTAAGAAGTTATTTTGAAAACCGTACAGTTTTTGTTATTTCTGGATCTAAATCCATCTCCCGCTCTGTCACTAGGGGCTGCCCGCAAGGCTCTGTTCTTGGACCATTTGTCTGGAACATTTCTCGACGAATGGCTGCTTAAAACTATTCGTTATACTTCCCAATTGGCTTATGCAGACGATCTCACCCTGCTGATCCAGGGCAATTCCCGTGCCCCGCTTGAAAGTACTGCCAACTTAGTCATGTCAGATCTCTCTCAATGGTCCACCACAAATAAATTATCCTTATCCTCATCGAAAACTAAAATGATGCTGGTTAACGGTTCGTTTAATATTTCACGGCCACCTGTTGTAAAACTTCAAAACAAATCACTTTCGATGGTTTCTTCTCTAAAATTTCTTGGTCTGATCAGTGATAGTAAACTTACGTTTACTAAACACTTGGAAGATCTCTCAGAGAAAGTCAAAAAACTTACCTTCTCACTTCTACGTCTCTCTAAACAATCTTGGTGTCTTAATTCTCGCTCTCTACAGTTATATTACAAAGTTGTGTTTCTACCAATTTGTTCCTATGGCGCGGCCGCCTGGTTTTGGCATGTTAAGAAGGTTTCAGTACGGACTAAACTTCACAGTATTCTACGTAAAATGCTTTTGGCAATGTGCAGGGCCTGTAGGACTGTGTCTACCCCTGCTTTGCAGGTCCTTAACGGCTGTCTTTCACTCGATATTTTTCTTATGTACCGAGGCCTGCGCTTCTACATTAGGCACGCTGTCCCCGTCACCTTTCATGGCATTACCATCGATGTCACTGTGGATCCCAAGGCAGAGAAAAGACGCTGTTGGAATATTTTGATGCAGAACTGGCAAGATAGATGGTCCGCTACCTCTAAGGGTCTTGTTACTTTAAAGTTCATCCCTAACGTCACCTTTGCCACATTAGAGTCCACTCAGAAATGGTTTCATCCTGGTCTGTACACTCTCTGGTCATGGCTCCCTTAATGCCAAACTTGCAACTTTCAACCTTGCTGAATCACCTCTCTGTTCTTGTGGTGACCCAGATGACTGGGAACATATTTTATACCACTGCCATCAGTACCTAGATCTTCGACAGAACCTTCTTCTCTCCACCAGTATCACTGTCTCCGGAAATGAGACGGTCTTCCTGAGCACCACAGAAAATTTCCAGTCCCTGCAAGAATTTGCTCGTCATGCATTTGATCGCCGGAGACGCCTTTTCACTCAACTATGGAATACCTCCTAGCCTTCCTAGTGGAGACCCCTGCTTGCAATGGCTTTTTGCCAGTGCGGGATCAGATTATTTTTTTCCCCTCTTTTTTTTCTTTTCTCTTTTTATTTTTTCAATTTTATATTTTATTTATTTATTTTATTTTTTCTAATTTTTATTCATTTTTTTATTTTCAATTTATTATATTTTATTTATTTATTTTTTCACTTTTTATTTGATTTATTTACTTACTTATTTTTGCTGGTTCCCTGGATTTGGGCTGCCGGATTAACAGGATTTTATTATCCGGTTTTTATTATTTTCTTATATATATATATATATATATATATATATATATATATATATATATATAAGTATTTTATTATTATTATTATTTATTATTTTTTTAAATATTATTATTTTTTTAAATTTATTATTATTTTTTTTTCTATTTTTATTTTTATTTTATTTTATTTGTTTATTTTATTTATTTATTTTTTTTTGCTGTGATGTTAGGGCAGTAAGAGCTGGTAAACCAGAGCGTGTGGAGCGCGGTCGCGATGCATGCGTAGTTGTGGCCCACCTCCCCGTGGTGTAGACGGACACTGGGCAGGCTTTCCAGGTGATCGCCTGCCTGGTGACAAAACGGCCAGAAACAACTAAACAACACAACAACACACACACTGCACAAACATAATATTACTCACATTTCTGGCCTTTCTGTAATCATCACAATGTACAAAGGCGAAGATGAATTGACGTTCAGGTGCAGTCCTACATAACAAAAAAAAAAAAAAAAAAGTGTTGATCAATTTTAAGGTCGCGTCTTTGAAGAACATAGCAACACCACCTCCCCGTCTATTCCTGCTGGAGGTGAACTGTTCCACATGGCCTCCTTGTTTAGCTATGACTGTATTCTGTTGCTCGTGCTCAAGCCATGTTTCGGATATAGTTAAAATATGGAATTCGCCTGCTAGCAGGATTTGCTCCGTAGTCTCCATTTTACTTCGCAAGCTCCTAACGTTCTGATACGTTACACTTACGGTGTCAGAGCGGTACATTTGGTATTTGGTATGTTGAGGGTCTAGCGGCTCCTGGGATTTCTCCCATCTCCGCGGTGTTCTCTGTATCGAGTGACAGTACCCTATCAAGTCAGAGATTTAAAGTGTGTGGATCGTGTATATTGTAGTCTGTTGTGCCCATTGTTCATCTGGCTTATGGACCGTCGGGCCCTTGATGGGACCCGACGTTGCCCATACCGCACCACGCGGAAGCTAGCCAGGTGTTACCAGTAAGGGATCAGTACTCTGGCAGGTCCTTCCACCTACTTTCCTCAGATTTCAGTGGTTAGAACCTATAAAAAAAAAAAAAAAAAAAAAAACATTACTTTAATCGCTGTTGGTGCTTTTGTTTGGTCATTAGAGATTTTGCCTTAAGAGCGAGAAGGGATTGTACGCTGGATGGGTTTGATATTTGGCCGAAAAGGGTCGGCCAAGCAATTTTGGTGTAGTTACAATTTGACATGTGGGGCTGTGCGCTGTGAAGGTAGACAGATTTGGGTGGGGAGAAGGAATGCTGGAGGGTAGAAAAAGAAGAAAGGGACCGATAGAGAAGGTGGCCCGCAAATGTTCAGCGGGCATGCCCATGCCACACCAGAGGGAAAGTGGGTTTTGCAGGGAGAGGAGGGGACAGGGGTGTCCCCCCGCTGGGAAAAGGAGATAAAGCAGGCCCAGAAAGGTGTCGGACCTGGGTCGCCATTTGGCTAGTTGGCAGCAAGGCTGCAATCTAAGTCGTTCACTTTGACTCTCCAGGTGGTGGGCTTAGTCTCGGCAGAGGCCAGGATGCGTCACCTGCACGTGACAGGCCAGCTACATCTAGGTCCCAGTGTTTGCTCGCATCCAGTTAGGACTCAGTTGTCTTTCAGTTGCTGTAGGTTGTTCCAACCACTTTTGTTCAAGTCCTGTAGTCACTCAGCTGGTCATCAATGGCCAGTTGTGTTCTTTGTGTCCATCGGTGGTCCAAAGTCTGAAGTTTGTTTCAGGGTGGTGGAAGTGCTCCTTGCCTCGCGAAGAGATTTTGAACGAAAAGCGTGAAAGCCTTATAGTTTTCTTCTTCCTGCAGCACTATCTCCTCCTGATTTCTAAGGATGGAGCCTAGTTCGGTAAACAGCAGGCCATGGAGGTCTTCATATATATTACATTCGTAGGACAGGTGCTCCCAAGTTTCTTCTTGTCCGCTTCTACAGTGCGCTATGTTCGGGATTCCAAATCGTGTAGCTTCTTCCTGAAGGAGCCATGCCCTGTCAGCAGGTAAGTGGTATGAAGTCCAGGAGAGTACCAGGTCGGGGAAATAGGGTAAATACGTCCAATGTCTAGTATGAAGCTTCTAGTTATAAGGCCTTTAGTGGAGTCATTCCACCGATTCTGCCACACTGTTCTCATGTGGTCTGTAAGACGTCTTTTTTTCCTGTGGTCTAGTCAGAGTTGGGTCCGTAGTGTATCCCAAATGTAGGAAACCCTTCCTTTGGCGTGTTGGTGCAGCAGCCCACGGCCGACAATCTCCAAGTCCAGAGGGAGACATCCCGCAAATACCTGGAGAGCATGGGTGCTCACCGTGCAGCATGCTCTGGTTGTTGTGAGGAGAATTATTCGATGGATGGTTTCCAGTTTCCTTCTGTTAACAGCAGTGCTTGCCTTAGCGTACCAAGCTCCTGCTGCATAAGCCAGTGCAGGGATGAAGAATGCCTTGTAGAGGATGGCGAGCGCCCTCTTCTTCAGACCCCAGTCTCTCCGCGTAACTCTACCGAAATAGGCCGGAATATTTCCTGAATTTTACTCTGGGGTAACTAAGATGCGGTTGTGAAGTTCAGGTGTCTATCGAGGATAACGTCAAGATAATTGACTTCTGTTTGGAGTTTAATGGTTGTTCCATTTATCTTGATCTGGGGAGGCCTCCTGGGATCAAGGGAGCCCTTGAGAGTATTGAATGTGTTTTTTCCGGTGAGATGTTCAGTAGGTTCCCATTGGCCCATCCTTGCAGAACAGAAATGGCATGATTTGCATGGGTCTCCAGCTGTGTGTCCTGCTATTAGCCTGCAGCATCAGTATAAGATCATCGGCGTATGCCTGCGTTCTTATGTTAGGGATTTCCATATTGAGGAACTCATCCAGCACAAGAGTCCACAGAAGGGGCCCAGAACTGATCCCTGGGGGCAGCCTCTGTGGACTTGCCTGGAGAGAGTGGCAAAGGGAGTAGTCACTGTAATCCTTCTGTCTTCCAAGTATGATCTAAGGCAGCAGAACAGGTTGCCTGGAATTTGGGCACGCCGAAGTCTGGCCAGGATTCCGGGCCACCAGAGAGAATCAATAGCGCCAGCAAAGTCTATTGATATCAGGAGAAAATACTTCATGTTGCAGTTTGTCGCTGCCTCAATTATGTTTTCCAAAGCGTCTGCCGCTGAGCGTCCTCTTTTGAAGCTGAACTGGTTCGGCGACATCATGTTCGCTTCCTGGAAGTGAGTCTCTAATCTCTGGTATAGAAGCCGCTCAAAAATTTTGCTCAAGGTAGAAAGCAAAGCTATGGGTCTGTACGATGTTGGCCTATCCTGGGGTTTGGTTGGATTCTTAAGTTTAAGTCTTATTCTTGCTGTTTTACACTTATTTGGGTAATAGCCTTCTGAAGGACAGCGATTGAAGAGATTTAGAATTATGTCTGATATCTTCTCTACTGCCTTTTTGAGCATCTCTGGTTCAATACGGTCATCACCAGGGGTTTTTCTGTTTTTGATGTTTGCTGCTACTATGCTCAGCTCCATGATTGTAAAGGAGGGCTCAACTGCCGTGGTACAATAAGAGGAGTTTTCTTCATTGAGTTCTCTCTGTTCCTCAGTCTGGGGTTCAGTTTGAGTAGGAAGATGTGGTCTAATATGTTGTCAATTGATGATTTCCAGGTTCTGGTATAACTTCCCGGTGCAGTTTCAGTGGCTGTAACCACTTCCCCTCTTGGGAGCTTGTTAGTGACAACTCTATAAACAATTCCCCATGGGTCAGCATTGCCATTTGCACTGACCAGAGTTTCCCATGTTTCTTTTTTTTTTCTTCTGCTTAATCTTGGACGTGTAGTTATTTCTTGCCTCGCGATACCTCTGCCTTAGCTCGTCCACCTTCGCCTGTGGCCAGGTTCTGCGTGCTCGTTGTAATACTTTTCGGGCTCTGTTTGCTCTGTGTCTGAGGTCAGTTAGTTCTGGCGACCACCAGGGAACAGCCCTGGGGGCCGGGTCTTTCTTTTTTATGACAATATCTGCTGCGTCCTTGAATTAAATTTTTGGACCTCGAAAAAGGAAGTACCACATGTGGTAGTGGGTGTCCCATTGTGATCACGGTTGGGATCGGCCCCCGTAGCTTGTCTTGCTTGCTCGGAGAGTTTGGGCTATGGGGTAAAATGGGACTGTTATCTATTGCGATGGTTGAACCGACTGTCTTGTTTTGTGCATGGCATAAGGCAGTGTTTCTCAATCTTTTTACTCTCGTGGCACATTTTCCAAAGAAGAAAAATTTCGCGGCACACCTACGTAGTCATAGAAGAAGAAATTTCTAAATTTCGCGGCACACTTGGAAAATTTTGCGGCACACTAATGTGACGCGGCACACCCTTTGAGAAACACTGGCATAAGGGGCACGACCAATGTAGAACCTGGATCTTGAGTCAGCTTCCATTTAGTCGAGTGTCGATGCATGTTCTGCGATGTTTCTCCTTCTGACGCTGTTGCTTGGGTAGAACGGTCGGACAATAACGCCAATCGGCCAGGAAGAGGGGTTCCTGATAGCTTCGACGGACGTTGCTTCGCAGGATAACTTGAATGAAGCGTAATTATTGCTCTTGGTAGGTAGCTTAGTGACTTCTGCACTGACGTAGAGGTCTTGAAGGAGGACGTTAGCTATTTGTTGAGGAGTTGTTAGGGGATGCAGCCTGGAAATGAAGAAATTCTTAGATGTTTTGTTGGGATGTGGCGTCATGGGTCTGAGCCCAGAAGAATTTGACGTGCCTGTTACACACGCATTTTTCATTCGCGCACCTGGTTCGTGTGACTGTTTGACCCTTGGTGATGGAGTGTTGTGATTGGGATGGGGCTGAGATCTCGCCACAATCCCTGCCCATGTTCTGATGGTCTTTTTATTAAGACGAATTTCAGCATCGTGAACTAGCGGTTCCGTATGATGGCTGATGTCACTTCTTGGAGCAATTCTCGTGTGTACCGATGGCATCATTTCTGGATTTTGTTCACGACTGCATGAATTGTGCACGTGTATAGGTTGTGAGGCATTAATGATGGCTGTGCTACGGCTGGTTGGAAGGGACATGGAATGCTCACTCGGTGGAATTTTTACCTTTTCATTTAACGTGTCAGTTGAGAACTGCATTGCAGGTATATTATTGCCTTTTGCATGGGAATGCGGTATTTTCTGTGTAGTGATCGCTTTCTGCAGCTTTTCCACAGCACTGTGAGGGAGGAATAGAATGACTTATGCTGCGTTTCACATCTTCGCGAATTTTGCTAGAGAAAAGCTCGTAACACTTATCGTAGAATGCATCAAACTCCGATTGAACACGTTGTAGCAGCGCAGCCTTGAAGTTACTCAACATTGGCAACAGGAACTCATCAATTATATGAGATTGGGTGCAACGAAATGGAGGGTTTTTATTTCGCAGTCATATTCGTATTCAATAGGCATACTGCCTATTCGTTTCCGTTGTGACCGAATCGGGTACATGCTGACTCCTTGCCGTCCAAATCGACGCGGCGGCCTCGGGTGCGTGGGTCCATTCAGTGTGCTGACGTGAGAGGTAAGATTGAGATCGTGCTGTGTTCCGATGGTGCGTTTGGTCGTGTGGATCTCTTTAGCGTTACAGGTTTCATTGAGAGTATCCTCAGCGTCAATTAGTCCGAGGAACGGAGTGGCACTTTCAGTATCAGTGGTCAAAATAGCTGGCTGTGTGCCCTCCGGTTTCTGAACTCGATTCACGTCTTGTGACGTCGGACCGGGTTTTTCTGGTGAGATTTCAGATTTCCTTGGGGATACCCTCCGGCAATAAGCACAACCGTAACGCTCTTTAGCTGACTTTGACATTTTAAAGATTTGTGACCGTCCAGAGCAGTTTCCGCATAAGGAGAGGCTGCAGTCTCTATTGCATATTAGTATATGTTTCACCTTCTTCAGATAGGCCTGACAAGTGTGTATACAATCTTCCACCTCCATACTGCTTATTTCACTGCTACTATTTGAAGACAGCAAATTTTAACGTTGATCCGAATTCTTTTACAGTGACTTCCACGTAATTCTTTTAGAGCAGACACAAAGAAGAAAGGTCACTATTGTTTGTGGGCTTTCAATTTCGTATGGGGTTAATAGCGTCAGTTCCGTCCGGCCACTGCTCAAGGCGTTGAGACGCGGACAAGTGTTCCTCCCTCAGTAGAGACAATGCTACGATCGCTGTATGCTAGGATTACTGAGGATGAGTGCAGTTAACAGAAGCTATGCAGAATATGCGAGTGCCAATCGTCATAAAGAGCATTCAAACATGATAATAATATAAGATATCTATTTACCTGAACGACTATTATCCCTGGTATGGCTGTATTTAGACGCGTGTTGGCACAAGGATTCCGGCAGTATCAAATGGACATCTGGTCTTTAAAAATATCATTATATTTAACTTACGTTCAGCAGAGCACAAAACGGTGCGACCGTTCACCTCACATTGGTTAAAGGGGGTCTATCCATAGTTGATTCTCATTTGGTACAGACTTTTAGCCTTTAGGTGTACTGGACAGTTTCCATCTCTGTAGAGTGCTGGTGGGTTGCCTTGGCCGCCTTACAGTTGGTACAGGTTGGTGGTTGATCTTTTGCTGGGCAGTCCCTGTATCCATTCCCTTTTTGGGCACAGTGGCCACACGTCGACTCTCGCTGGTTGAACGTGTGCGAATTGTGGCCAAAACGAAGACATTTATAGCATTTGGGGACAGGAATATGTTCTTTAAATCTGTAGCTTCCCCAACCAATGAAAATACGGCTCTGCGTTCCTAGGATTTCCCACGCTCTAGTAGAGAGATGGATTACCCAGTTTACGTTAGAATGAGTTTTTGATTTAGTCTTGTATTTTGGAGTGACGTCATCTTCACCTGCGTTTTAATGTAGGTGCAAGCTGAGGTTTTTACTGTAAATTTCTTGTGCAAGTTCTTCGGGGGTGACGCCCTAATGTACGTCAAACACTTCGATTGAAGGCCCTTTTTTTCTTGGGAGCTTCTGCCCTTAGTCCAAACTTGGTCATATTGGCATTGTTAAGGATAGTTTGTGCCTCCTCCCTGGTGTCTGTTTCTTCACCACGCCTGGGTGCCTGGTCTTCCGGATACTCCTAATCTTGACAGCCTTCATTTGCTCCTTTAGATTAGCTGTCAGGGTCTCTTTGACGGCTTCGCTAGTGTCAAGGTGCGCATCCTCCAGCGGTTTAATCAAAACGATGTGCGATTCTGACTTTCGTGTTGTCCTCTTGGTTTGGGAAATGTGAGGTTTATTAGGCGTAACAGACGCGCCATTTCTCAACGCCTCTGCAAGGGTTGGGGGGGGCGTTGTTGCATTTTATTTCCCGTTTCCTGCGAAAGAACTTCCAGTTTGGATTGTAGTGGTTCATGTTCAATATGGAGATTTAGGATCACCGTCTCCATTTTGCTGAAGATGGTGAGAATGTCGGTGCGGATAGCAGCAGTGACTCTGTTGGATTTCTTCCCAAATATTCATCAAGTGTCCCTCTAATAGCAATGACTTGGTCCACAGGGGTTTTCCTGATAATGGGGGACTCTGAGTAAAGGGAGAGGCTCGGGTATTATTATCCTCATGGTCGGAATCACTTGTCGATTCGTTTTCTCCGTCGTCTAGATTTTCCTTTGCTGGTTGCGAGTCTGCCGCAGATTTTCTTTTACACCTCTTCTTTAGTTTTAATTTCGAAGATTTGGTAGTCTCTTGATTTGTAGCCGGCGCTTCGTTTTTTTGAGCGGAGAGGGTAGTCAGACCGCTGCCACAGTCAATAACCTGGATATTTGCCTCCCTCATAGTGAAGGTATGGGAATTTTTGGGGTGGGGCAGTCAGTTGACAGTTCTACAGTCTAAGTGCAAGTTGGTAGAGTATGAGGGAGAACAATAGCGTTTAAGTCGGACAAGCGCACTGCAGGGAAATGTGGTAAAGAGGTCGCGGGCGGGAAACTATTGCCGAAGGCAGTATAGTGCGACCAGGGCTTACACGTGTTAACCCGTTGTTTCCCAGCGGTGACTTTCAGCCGGTCAGATAATGGCAGCAGTTTCGCTTCGACTTTAACAAGATTGTTCATATACAAATTAAAATTTAAAGTTACTTATCTGCTATAAATCTGGTACCTCCGTAACCCGGCTTTTGGCGTCCATCAGATCAAGTAACAAACTAGATTTAATCACTAAATTTAAATCACTTTAGGGAGCACCATTTTCTATCAACTCGTACCACTGGCCACCTGGCGGACTCTCTCTGTAATGTGCTGTAGACATGTATAGTATCTTATGTAGGACGGCACCTGAACGACAATTCATCTCCACCTTTGCACACTGTGATGATTACAGAAAGCAGTGTAAAAGGCCAGAAATGTGTGTAACGTTATGTTTGTGCAGGGTGTGTGTTGTTTTGTTGTTTCTGGCCATTTTGTCACTAGGCAGGCGATCACCTGGAAAGCCTGCCCAGTGTCCGTCCACACCACGGGGAGGTGGGCCACAACTACGCATGTATCGCGACCTCCCTCCGAACGCTCTGGTTTACCAGCTCTTACTGCCCTGATATCAGAGCAAAAAAAAAAAAAAATTAAATAAATAAAATAAAATAAAAAAATAATATTAAAAATTATATGATTTGGACATATATATATATGTCCAAATCATATAAGTTATAGTGTAATGTAAGCACCTCCATAGTTTGAAAATCGATGTAACCACTGGCCAACCATACCTCCAGTATACATGAAAAATTCCATGAAAAATATAAAATATTAGGTTAATTAACATAATAAGCCTTACATGGGAACCCATTTTGCAAGAGACTTTGTCAAGGGCTAAACCCCTACAAAATAAAAACCCATGTTAGACTGAGCCATCGGTTTCTGTTATCATCTGCCTGTATACCAAATCCAATATCCATAATAATGGATAATTCAACTAATTTAAAATTAGGTTATAGTAAAGACTATAAATCAGTATAAATCTAGCCGTCCAAAAAGCGGTATGTCTAACCATAATTTGTAAGAATACAGGCTGGATGATATTTAGCCCGACCGATCGCTGCAACATTATAAGCACAACTGAGAAAATATTAATATTTGCTGAACAATTTGCAGAAAATGGCTAATTTAGCTAACTAAAGGCGAACGGAAAGCAGAGTAGTTAAAGCAATAGTACCTCACTCCCCCTCGAATTACTCTAATAGTTCGTGAGATATGAAAAATTAAGGCAAGAGGGTAGATAAAAGTGAAACAGAAAAGGAAAAGCAATTTATCGATATTACATCGGATTAACCGGGAGTGTAAATTCCCGACCCTAATAGTAGGGATCCTGGTTAAGTAGTAAGAGCAGGTAAAATATATCTATAGAATGCGAAAAGCAACAGAAAAAACGGAATGGCTAATTCCTAAGAAAATTTACTATAAAACTAACGTCAAAAATTAAGTAGTGGCAAACATTATATAAAGCTTTAAACAACAAAGGAGGGAATACCGTAGAACCAGTATGTTCCCGTCAAAGAATCTACATTACATACATTACCGTAGCCCAAGGCGGGAAAAAACTAAACGCCTGCAGCAAACGCACAAGACGTTTATAACTGCCGCGTATACTGCGCCACCTAAGATTTGTCCAATAATAGCCAAGTTTGGGATGAACCATAAGTATGAAAGCGCCCTCTATAGTAGAGAAAACAAAACCAATATTTCTCAGATGTCGAAGAGTAATCTTAGTAAAAAATAAAAACGAATTAATTCCTACTGTAAAAACACATATAGGTACCACTTTTCTAAGGCGTAAGCTATATATAGCGTGTTTATGCAGCAGTACTTAGTATGTACATGTATATACAAAGGCTAATTAGTAGACAACTCGCTCCATAGATACTGATGTATAAAACCGATAATAATTCTTTTAAAACAGAGAAATTATACCAGATAATAATTCCTTTAAAACAGAGAAACTATACCCCGTACGTGTAATTCAATATACATTATGCCTAATAGCTTCCATGGTATCCAACTGGTTTAGATCATCGTGGTATTGTTTTAGGGCTATTGACAAAGCAGTACTCATATGTTTCATAATGAAATTATGTGGGAAACCGTTATCTAATAAATTATGCTTAAGATCGATCAGTGCGTCTATAACATCACTTTTATTATTACAGATATATAATCTTCTGACACCTTGTGTCACTATTATGTTTTTAAGGATACATATAGAGATATTTGTACGCCAACTGGTTAGGTCTATAGTTTTGAAATTAAATTCTTTGCGTTTGTCAAATACCTTGGTAGTTAGGTTATTATTATTAATATGAATGTCTATATCCAGATATGCAGCTTTACCAGAGTCACACTTGTTAGTGACCTCTAGAACCAAATCCTGCGGGTAGTGTTTAACTGCTTCTGTACGAAAGTTAGTATAGTTGAACACAATTAAGTCATCTATATATCTGAACATATTGATATCTTTATTGAAGTTATTTTCAAAATGGTGTAGATATAGATTGGCCATAAGACACGAGCTACTTGCCCCCATAGCTATGCCAGTATGCTGTATGAAAATATTGCTACCATTATAAATATAGCTGTTGGAAATACATAGGTTAAGTAGGTTATCCCAGTAATTACGTTGGCAGGGTAAAATTTCGCTATATTCTGTGAAATAATTATTTAAAACCAATTTTAAACTATCATGCCGGATGCTAGTGAATAAGTTTTTGAAATCATATGTATTTATGTGTTTGATGTTATGCTTATTATTCTTTATAAAGGTTAAAATAGGTCTATTATTACTAATAATTCTAGTGAAATTTATAGTATTTAAGATAATCCTAAGCAGTTCAACTAGCTTACAATGCGGGACCTTTGAGTAGCTATTTCTACATGAAGTTATAAATCTGAAACTGATAGGCGATTTATGAAACTTGGGTATACCATACAAAAAAGGAAAGTTAGTGTTGTAGTTATTAAGTTGTAACTTTTTTTGCATAGCTAGTAGCTTCTTGGTAATAGTACCAAGGTTACCGTTTGATCTAGCGTATGTAGCACTGCTATGTAGCTCATTGTATAACAGTGAGGCGTTGAATTTTTTGCAGATGAAACTATAATTATTGGCGGCCTTGTGCTTATAATGTTGCAGCGATCGGTCGGGCTAAATATCATCCAGCCTGTATTCTTACAAATTATGGTTAGACATACCGCTTTTTGGACGGCTAGATTCATACTGATTTACAGTCTTTACTATAACCTAATTTTAAATTAGTTGAATTATCCATTATTATGGATATTGGATTTGGTATACAGGCAGATGATAACAGAAACCGATGGCTCAGTCTAACATGGGTTTTTATTTTGTAGGGGTTTAGCCCTCGACAAAGTCTCTTGCAAAATGGGTTCCCATGTAAGGCTTATTATGTTAATTAACCTAATATTTTTTATATTTTTCATGTAATTTTTTCATGTATGCTGGAGGTACGGTTGGCCAGTGATTACATCGATTTTCAAACTATGGAGGTACTTACATTACACTATAACTTATATAATTTGGACATACCTAACGTCCGATGTAATGTTCTATCGTTTGATGGCATTAATCGGTTAGTTCTATATGTAACACTTAATAATTTTATATATTTGTAACACTTAATAATTTTATATATATTTTACAATTTAACTCTGGAATATTTGGATTCTATATATATATATATATATATATATATGTAAGAAGTTAATAAAAACTAGGTAATAAAATCCTGTCCATCAGGCAGCCCAAACTAGGGAACCAGCAAAAATAAATAAGTAAATAAATACAAATAAAAAGTGAAAAAAAATGTATATATATATATATATAATAAAAAATCAAAAAAATTATAAAATAAAAAAATAAATAAAAATTAGAAAAATAAAAATAAATATATAAAATATAAAACTGAAAAGAATAAAAAGAGAAAAGAAAAAAGAGGGGAAAAAAATATAGCTGATCCCGCAATGGCCAAAAGCCATTTCAAGCAGGGGTCTCCACTAGGAAGGCTAGGAGGTGTTCCATAGTTACGTGAATAGGCATCTCCGGCGACCAAATGCATGACGAGCAAATTCTTGAAGGGACTGGAAGTTTTCTGTGGTGCTCAGTAAGTCCGGCTCATTTCCGAGGACAGTGATACTGGTGGAGAGAAGAAGGTTCTGTCGAAGATCTTGGTATTGATTGCAGTGGTATAAAATATGTTCCCAGTCTTCTGGGTCACCACAAGAACAGAGAGGTGATTCGGCAAAGTTGAAAGTTGCAAGTTTGGCGTTAAGGGAGCCATGATCAGAGAGTAAGTAGAGAGTGTACAGACAAGGATGAAACCATTTCTGAGTGGACTCTAATGTGGCAAAGGTGACGTTAGGGATGAACTGTAAAGTAACAAGAGCCTTAGAGGTAGCGGACCATCTATCTTGCCAGCTCTGCATTAAAATATTCAAACAGCGTCTTTTCTCTGCCTTGGGATCCACAGTGACATCGATGGTAATGCCAAGAAAGGTGACAGGGACAGCGTGCCTAATGTAGAAGCACAGGCCTCGGTACATAAGAAAGAGATCGAGGGGCAGACAGTCGTTAAGGGCCTAGCCCGATGCACTTGTTGACGTAGCAGACAAAGTTCTCGGTTCCACCATGGATTGGGATGGGAAGACTGAATTTTCTTTTTCTCTGCTTTATAACAGGCGTGGCTGAGGGCATCACTAACATAGGAAGCTAATTCAGAAGCTGTAAAGTGATGAATGAAATTTATGGTTTGAATTGGGAAATCAGTGTTGATTGAGTCACTAAACCGGTTCCACATGATGCGTCGCAAAGAAAATCCTAAGGTCCTGGAGGATTATATGATTGTGCAGAGCAAGTCACGGTGAAGGTGATCGCACGATGGTCACTTGAGCAAAATGTTAGTATTTACTGTCCAGTCATTAATGTTTGAAGAAACGGTGTAAGAAGTAGCAGTGATGTCTATATTTGATTCGCCATTTAGAGAGCTGAAGGTATAAGGTGAGCCGGGTTTATTTAGAATTGTCAGCTCATGTGAAAGGAGAAAGTCTTCTATGAGTGAACCCTTGTTATCAGTATGGTCGGAGTGCCATAGACTGGATTTGGCGTTAACGTCTGACATTATAACAAGTTTGGCAGTACCTACCAAAGAAATAACTTGATCGAGGTAGGCAAGATGAAGTGTAATGTCGGAAGTTGGTGGGCAGTATAGTGAAACTAGAAAGTAAGAGCCATGAGGAGTAGACACACTTATGCAGATAGCATGTTGATTAGTAAGACTAATTATCTTGACTACGTCCAATTTAGAATTAACTATGACGAAGGCCGTACGTGGTTCAGCATGTTCCAGCTGAATAACCCTAAAAGAGATAGGGTATCCGGTTATTTTACGACGGAAATGGTATGGTTCTTGTAAGACTATAATATCGTATTTTATTTCGACGGTTACTTTTCGGAATACATCGACCACCAATCGTGACCGCTGAGCATTCAGTTGAAGCAGGCTAAGTTCAGAGACTGATTCATCTGCAGATGAAGAACTGGTAAAAGACAATGTATCCATAGTTGGTTCGTTGTCTTACAACATCTATGATACGCAAAAGTTCTGGGCATAGTGCGCATAGTGTTGGGGGAAAGGCGCCTCCAGTAGTTTCCCACATCTGCACCATATGAACTCTGTGGAGACAAACAGTATCACTGTGAAAGCCAGAAATTTTTTTTGTGTTGTAAATGAGGTATTGTGTTGGGTGTCCTGGCTTTTGGCCGCAAGGCCCCTGGTGGGACCCCCCATAATTCTCTAGCTAGTCTCCTCCAGGTCGCCTGAGCTTCCTGAAAAGAGACAAAGTAAAAAAAAAATAAAAAAAATAGGGTACAGGGAGTACAGGATGTACCGGAGACGGTAAAGGAAATGAGGTATAGACAGAGCGACGGAGGATGTAAGGGAAGGCATCCTCCGCAGGTTGAGTGGGAATTCTCCCACCTAAGCGGAAGTGGAAGAAAAGGGTTCTCGAGAGGGTGGGAAGACAATCACGTATCAAGAGAGACACGGATCAAACAATTCAAGCGACCTGAGTGTCAAGTTCAGTAGCTAGAAGTGGACACAATCTAGGTGGAGATGTTCAGTATATGAGGAAAGGGTGTTGATCAATGTGCATCAGTTCCAGGACGTTGTACCGGTGATCTTCTTCTGGTGAAGAGATCATGGGTGAAGGCAGAGAAAGCATGGTACTGGTCTTCCTCATTTATCAGAAAATGTTCATTTCCTCATTCATTTCCAAGGCATGTTTTTTGATATGAGCAACGTTCGCAGATCCTCGTAGAGCGGGCAAACATAGAATAGGTGATCCCAGTCTTTGTTTTCACCACACAGACAGTGAGGGTTATCCACGATGTTCATAGAGGCAAGTTTGTGATTTATGGATCCATGGCCTGTAATCAGGAAAGTGGTATATAACCCTGGGCTGTACCATGCTGGAGCTTTAGGGTAGATCTGGACTATTTCAGGTAAGAATTATTTAGTGATGGAAACTTTGGGGGTGGTATTCCATCTGTTTTGCCAGGCGTTAAGAAGGTAGACTGCAAGGCGCTTTTTTTCTTCTTTGATGGTGTTTGCTGGGTTTGTAGTGAAATCCACGATGGTGGTAGGGAGTCCCTTTACGAGCCGGTAGTGCACGCCTTTGCGAATTATCTGCAGGTCCAGAGGGAGAACTCGTGCCAAGACTTGGAGCGCTGGGTTGCTTACTTTGCAGCAGGCACGGGTGATAGTGAGAAGGATATTACGCTGGATGGAGGTGAGTTTCCTTTGGTTACGAACAATGAGTACACGATGATACCAGACACCTGCACAATAGGCTACAGTGGGAATAAATACAGCTTTGTATAGCATTTGCAGTAAGCGGCGATTTAGGCCCCAGTCAGACCTACTGATCCTCACTACCATTGCCGTGTAGTTCCTGTCTTTGCGATGAAGGTAGTCTATATGCGGGTAAAACGTGAGCTTGAGGTCGAGAATTACCCCAACGTACTTCATCTCAGTTGTCAGTTTGATGGTTCTACCAGCAGTTTTAATCTGCGGCGGCCTGCTTATTTGAAGGGTTCCTCTGAGTAGAATTGAAGTAGTTTTCTCAGGGGATATATGGAGTTTATGGAAGCTGGCCCATTCTTGTAGCTTTGTAAGGGCTCCGTTGGCTGTTGTTTCCAGTGACTGTCAGTATCAAGTCGTCTGCGAAGGCTTGTGTGGAAACATCTCCTAGGGTCTAGGTTCAGGAACTCGTTCATGACCACATTCCATAGGAAATGGCCGAGGACAGAGCCCTGGGGGCATCCTCTGAAGACATTTCTGGAGACTTGTCGACAGGCATTTCTGACTGTAACACTTCTGTTGTGAAGATAGTCCTGTATGCAGCTGTAAAGATTTGCGTTCCAGCTTCTCTGGTCTTCGTAGTATACTTGACTACCAGAGCAAGTCAAAGGCCCCGGCGAAATCCACTGATATTACTAAGAAGTATTGTGTGGCTGAGTTTTTGACTGAATCCGAGATCTGTGGAAGAGCATCTTTTGCTGAACGGCCTGCTCGAAAACCGAACTAGTTTGGGGACTGGAGATTTGCATTTTTATAGTGTTTTTCCAATCTGGATAAGAGAAGACGTTCAAATATTTTGCTTAAAACGGGAAGGAGTGCTATGGGTCTGTATGACCTTGGCTGCTCTGGTGGTTTACTTGCGTTCTTCAAAATGAGGTGTAGATTGGCCTCTTTCCAGTCATATGGGAAGAGTCCAACTTCCAGACAATGGTTGTCCAGGCTCAGAAGGAGATTTGATTGCGTCTCTGCAAGCTTCTTAATTACTTCTGCTTGAATGAAGTCTAAGCCTGTGCTTTTTTTGTTTTTTGTTTTGCCAATGGCAAGTTTTAATTCATCTAAGTTGAAAGGCTGTTCTATAGAAGTGGTGCTGTAGGATGCGTTTTCAGTACAGATTTCGTGTTGCTGACTGGATTGAGGATCTGTGTTTAGCGGGAACAGGGTGTCCAAGATGTTGTTTACTGACTCTTCCCATGTGAGGGTGCCCCCGGGGTGACTACAGAGGAGATGACTCACCCTTGGGGAGCTTTTTCGTAACAATGCGATACACAACTCCCCAGGGGTTGCTGTTTCCAGTCGTGGAGACCAGGTGCTTCCAAGAATGTTTCTTCTTGGCTCTAATTAAACTAGTGTAGTCATTTCTTGACCTACGATAGTTATTGCGTAGGGCATAAACTTCATGAGTGGGCCAGGTACGACGAGCACGTTGAAATGATTTCCGTGTTGTATGAACCTGATGGCGGAGATGATCCAGTTGGTTGCACCACCATGGGACAGCACTCGGGAAAGGGTGTTTCTTCTTGATTGTTTTGTCACAGACATTGGTTATGATTGATGTTATTTTCCTCTGATGCTGGTTGTAGTAGTGGTAGTAGTAATAGCGGCATGTGATGCAAGAAAGCAAGTGTATGAGCTTATGCAGCATCAGCCAAAAAAAAAAAAAATCACACCATTCCCTCCAAATGCCTGTCCAGTTCGTCCTTAAATTTATTCAACCTATCAACTTCCACAACTACAGATGGAAGTTTGTTCCAGCAATTAACCACCCGTTGGCTAAAGGCAAATTTCCGCACATGTATTCTACATCTGTCCTTTCTTAATTTGAATTTATGTCCCCTTAGATTCGTAATCTGAACAAGTGGAAGGATCCCATCAGAATTCAGCGTGCTGAACCCATTCAAGGCCTTATACACCTCAATCAGATCACCGCGCAGGTGCCTAGTCTCCAGCCACCGCAATTTGCAGAACTTAAGCCTCTCTTGATAAGAGGATCCCTTCATTCCCCTCACCAATCTTGTTGCCCTTCTCTGTACACGCTCAAGTAAATCTACATCCTTCCTAAAATGAGGCCTCCAGACCTGTACGCAGTACTCAAGGCGTAGCCTGACCATTGCCTTATACAGAGGGATAATCACCTCCTTTTCCCTGCTAGCAAAATTCCTATATATCATTGACAAAACCACATGACCTGCCCTGGCAGCCTGACTGCATTGCTCAGAAAACTCCATATCTGCCTGCACAATTACTCCCAGGTCATTTTCATTTTCTACCACCTTAAGTGTAGTACCACACAGTTGGTACGTTTCTCTGGGGTTACTTCTACTCATATGCAGTACTTTGCATTTGTCAAGATTAAACTTCAGTTGCCACTTCTTAGCCCATCTGCCCAAATTATCTAGATCCTGTTGCAGTAGCACACTGCCATTACTGTCATTAACAACCCTGCCAACCTTTGTATCATCTGCAAACTTCGACATTAAGCCTGATATACCTTCATCAATATCATTGATAAATATACAAAACAACAGTTGACCTAACACCGAACCCTGTGGGACCCCACTAATGTTATCTAATGTTACTATTATTCATGTATCATTCCTAATACATGAATGATCACTGCTGATAACCAGATGAAGAGTATTACTTTCTCTGGTTGTGGTTGAGGTTAGTGAGATTGGCGTTTCCAGGAATTTGAAGGGAAGCTTGGAAAGTTAAATTAAAGTGGTTCCAGTCTGCTTTGTTAATTGCATAAAGGATGATATAGTTTCTAGGCGGAAGTGCTGATTCTATTGAGCGTTGAAGGTTAAAAGTAATCACCCAATGGTCGGAAGTTGTACAAGCCTCGCGGGCTTTCCAGTCAGTGATCTTAGTGGCAATGGATCTTGTTGCTGCTGAGATGTCTATTGTGGACTCCCATAGGATATTACTGAAGGTAGGCATGTTGTTAGGCTTGTTAAGGATTACAAGAGAGGATGTAGCGAGAAAGTTCTCCAGTTGCCGGCCATTGTGATTGCCCGGGAGGTCTTTGAGTTGCTGTGCCACATTGTAGAACGACAGTTGACGTCGGCACAGAGAATAATCTTCCCATCTGGGAGGAGGGCTTGGACTGCTTGCAGATACCTGATGGCAGGGGCTATGACTTCGCCTGGACGGCAATACAATGAGATGACGTGGAACGACCCCATAGGTCTTATAAGCTGGGCACACACCACCCATGGGGTATAGAGGGTGTGGATTTTGGTGGCAGTTATGTGCGGGTTCCTAACAAGGATAACCGCCCACGGAGTGTCTTCTTCTGATTGTATAAATTTTTACGTAAGCGGATATCTCTTGACTTTTCTTGCATTTGTATAGGGCTCTTGGATGAACAGGACGTCTGTATTGTCTTCGACAGCCTTTATTCTTATTTGATCCACGACAGCACGCGCTCGCTGAGCATTTAGCTGCATAAATTTCATAATTGTACAGTTATATGTCTTATATGAGGCCATAGTTGATTCTTGTGTGCTTCTTGCTTTCATATAAACCGGGCACTTGTTATCCCTTATCGAATGCTTGTAATCCATTTTGCTAGTTTACAGTTGGCGCAAACCGGTTCTTTAGTTTTGTTTGGGGAGGTGTTAAAGTTATGCCCTTTCTGGGCACAATGCCTGCACGTGGAATCGACCTGTGTGCATGTGTGTGTGTGTAGTATTGCTGAACCTGCAACAGCGAAAGCACTTTGGGATGACTATATGTTCTTTGAACCTATGGCAGGTCCACTCGAGGTACACCCTGTCCTGCTGCTTAATTACTTGCCAAGCTTGAGCCGAGAGGTCAATGACCCAGTTTACATTCTGGGAGGATTTTCCTTTGGTCTGGTACTTTGGTTGTATCGCATCTTTTATGCTGGTAAATTCGCTTTCACCTTGAAGGTTTCTACAATAGATTTCTTCAGTCACTTGTTCCGGTTTGAGGTTTTTATTGATGCCGAAAACAATAATTGCTGGGCCTTTCTTTTTGGGTGTCTCAGCTGTGAGTCCCATGGTGGAAATTTTTGGGTTGTCCAGTATTGTCTGGGCTTCGTGTCGCGTTGCAGTTTCAATTATTACTCCGATGTTCCTGGTTTTTCTTATTGATTTGATACGGGTGTTTAAGTCGCTTGCTAATTTTTGTACAACGGCCGTCCTGATGGTTTCACTCGATTCCATGGGGCTGTCTTATGTTGGTTTTAATACAACCAGATGTTGCTCCTTTAGTATCGTTTCTTTATCTGGGTTGGCTTGTGTGCTTCAGTAATCTTTTTTGAAGGATTCCTCAGCGTATCTGCATAACAGCGGGTGCTCTGTAGCATTTCATTTCCACGCTCTTCCTGATAGGTTTCCACATTGGCTTTGAGCCGCTCGTTGTTGACGTGAAGGTGAAAAAGGATGCGTTCCATCTGGCTCCATATCGTTATTATATCTCCGCGAGTCGCAGACGTAATCCGATTGGTCGGCTTGGCCATGAGAACTTCCAAGCCAGATCTAAGGGAAAAGACTACGTCAGTTACAGTTTCTGCATACAAATGTTCAGATTCACGATTGTATTGGTAAGTTTTATCGGTATTTGATATGGCTCTCATATCTGTGGAAACAATATTTTCTAATGGCATCGTGGGAACGCCATCCGCTTTGGCTGCAGTTTCCCTATTGCGTTTCTTACAGGCAAGGTCAGGCCTATTTTCTTCTTGATCTGCCACAGATTCATTGAGTGCAAAGACGTCCCGGGTTTTTGTTAGGGGGACAGTTAATGTTCTTTCCTCATTTTCCGGTTCGCTGTTTGACCTGGTGGAGATTGTCAGTTTTGATAGATGGACAAGTACGGATATACAGGCACTTCGAATAAGCCGGCAGATTTCAGTTTTCTTATTACCAACTGCAAGAAACAAAATGACGTGCACACTTGTCGTTCTTAAGATTTAGGCAGTGCATTTTTTGTGAGTTAAAATTCAGGTCAAGAAATACGGTTTTATTGTTTTCTCCTGGGCAAAGAACGGCAGCTTTTGCTTTCTCTGTGTCTCCCGGGGATTGGAAACAAAAGGCTAGGGGTAACAGGGAGGAAATCACTTTATAGCAGGAGGAGAACAAGAGCCTAGACTCTAGGATACTTGAAAGCCCTTAGGCAGTCAAAGACACCAGCGATCAGCGATCACCTTGTTGCGACGGCAGATAGTAGTCGTAGCGATAAGTGAGTATATATTATGCATGCGAGAGTTAGAAAAAAATTTAAATTAAAATACTTATCTCTGGAGTCTTGTATCCAAAAACATCTTATTAGCTTCTCAGGACTCTGGAAGGGTCACTTTTTTTTAGGAACTCCCGTAGAGATTCCTGCAGAGGACAAAGAATCAGATGTTGAGATACGAATTAAGTCCGACTTAGAGGCCGTTTCCAAAATTACGCTTTTGTTGTGTGCTAATTTGATTGATTTTATTTTGACTGTTTTAAATTCTGTCTTCTCTCTGTAATGTGCTTAATAATAGGGCCATAATAAGCGTAACGCTTCCAAATGGGTTTCCGCCTTAACAGCCCCCTCACTGTAGCGCAGTTGTAATAAATCGCCGAACTCCATACACCTGGCAGAACTAAGAGATTCGAGCTCGAATCCCGTTAATTAAGCAAAGAATTTTCATGAAAATTCGTGGTCAAATTTGCCAGTTTCGGGCGAGGGTAGCATATTTGCTTCTCCTGAAAATTCGGGCTTTTCATCCAGCAAACAGGAAAATCGACCACAAAATACACGCAATTTACAGCCATTATATATATATATATATATATATATATATATATATATATATATATATATATATAAATATATATATATATATATATATATATAAAAGGTGCAATGTGTTGGTCTAAGTTGCTGATGAACCGACAACGACGAGACTACCTCCTTAACTTTCACCATTTGTCATTTCGAGATATTCGCGTCCGTCGAACGCTGCAGGAATTCTTCAAATCCGCTTCAATCGCGACTGTAGTTAGTGAATCACAAGAGGAGGGAGGGAGGGAGCAGGTTTTATCCGACAGTTATTTTGAGTTTTCCAGCAGATAACATTGAAATAGGCCCATAACCATACACAGACATAATACACACAGTCCAATACGGCCTTACTATATAACAACAACAGCCAAATAGTAATAGTAGTAATATCTTTATTGCAGGCAGTGAATGGTTACATGATTGCTGATGCAGTGATACCCCTAACAGCGACAATGCTAGGGGTTTAACATAAAAGAACGAATACGAGAAAAATTACATAAAACGTATAATTACATATTTTTCATATAAAATTGATATTTACGTGGGAAATGAAAGAATATGAAAAGACAACGGCAGTCACTCGGCTGAAGACGAAAGCTGTTCCCTGATCTTTGGGCAGTGCGTCAAGAGCTCGTTGGTGTGCATCAGCCAGCGCTGCTTGTTCGGCACATCCTGAGGTGCATTACGCCGATTCCTCTCTGTGCTTCAGAAATTTGGTCATCTGCCCCTGCCTCATACCTTCAGAAGTATCTCAGTTTAGAGTACTGGTTGCTTAGATGGATGAACAGGGTGGTAGGCCACCCCCTAACTATCTCCAGATCTATCCTACAAGCAAATCTAGGCACCACTCCCTGGAGACATATCATCATGACAAAAAATGTTCTCACGCTTGCACGGCTTATAACGAGGCGAATTGATGCTCCATCAGTATCCGCATTAATCTCAGGCCCGAGGAGAGCAAGAGGGAAGCACCCCGACTCCTGTCTCCCTCTACGTCTTACGCTGTCAAGCATTGATTCCCTGAGGAACATGTTTCCAGCCAATTGTCTTCGGATCTTCAATAAATTTAGGATCCACCCTGATAGGTTCTGTGAAGACAAGCCCTACAGGAAGGAAATCCTCAAGAACTGTTACCAGTTTATGAACCTATAATACTCACCTGCTCCTGGACAGACCTTTCTTTTTTTTTTTTCTTTTAACTTGCCTATTTGTATATGACAAAGACTTTCTGTCTTCATGTAATCATGTATATTACTGTATATTTTGTACATTATTGTTTATTTAATCCTGTAAAAGTCTCGGGTCGAGCACGAATGTACCCTTGTTTATTGTACATTGTGTTCCTCGCACCTTAGTCTGTATTCACACCCTTCTGGCATAGAGCCGTCCCGGGGTGACCCAAGGTTTTTTGGGAAATAAACTGATTTTAATAATGATAATAATAATAATGATGCGTCTTCTGTACGATTTGTCCTGGGGTGATGGGGGTTCCTTGGCTTTCCAGGTTTAGTTGCGTTGGGTTTGATTTGAGTGAAAACACCATTTATGCAGATTTGTTTGGATTTATCTTAAGAGAAAACTGTGCCAAGTATGTAATCAGATTATTAAGGCTGTTGATAATAAAGGTTTCAGAAACAGAATCAGGTGGTCGGGCGGTCCCGTTTATCCGGTAGAAAAGCTTCAAGTCGTCTGAATAACTGATAAATTATGTTTGCTGGCATAGGAATGGGTGGATGGCAGCTGTAAAGAAGAGCCCTGAAAAAACTCCGCCCTGGGGAACACCTACACAAACTTTCCTTGTGAAAGATTTTTTATTCGTAGTCAAGTGAACGACCCTGGTCGTAAGTAGCGACTTCAAGAATTCCAGTATATTGGCTTTTATCTGGAATCAGTCCTCACAAAGTTGCAGGAGGGGCTGGATGTCTATGCTGTCGAATGCAGACTGGATATCCAGATAAACAATTGCCATTTCAGTCCTATCTTGTATAGCCCCTAGTATGGTGTTGGTGGTTTGCAGTAGGTTGGTAATGGTGGACCTGCGTTACAAGGCATAATGAATTCGATCGGATTAAGTTGTTGACGGAATTCGTCATGCCTTGCCTTAAACGGTGACTTCCTGATCTTGATTGGTTTGTGGATGTAGGCTTTCATGGCTTCAGATTTGCTTCTGTTGAACTGGGCACGGACTCTTTAGTATGCAATCCTGTCTAGTGGGTTTAATTTTGCTTTCCATTTTGCACGTAGTCTTTGTTTATTCTGAAATTTAAGGCTGAGATCTTGTGTCCACCATGCTTTGCTCCGACAGGAGATTGAAACTACTTTTAACGATGCAGTTCGAGCAATAGACTGCAGCCAGCAGGTAAGAAAGTGCAGCCCGAGCAGTGGATGACATTGGTTTAGGGCTTCCCAAGGAAAAATGGATGCTGCGAAGCAGCATTTCTCTGGATTGAGAAGTGAAGAGCTAATCACTGTCTTCTTAAATGGTGCCTGATGTTGCCGGGATGTCATGGAATTTATTGGAAGAATGAGGGCTACTGGTAAACGGTCTGACATGAAGGCTGTTTCAGGCTGGCTGTCAACGGTGAGGGTGTCTGTTGCAAATATTAAGTCTAACAGATTAGTGCCTCTGGTAGGGGAAAAATTCTGGAGGGTCAGACCTACTGCAGCCAGATTAGCAGATAACAATCTGCAAAGATTGTGTTGGCCTGAGCTAATATTAAAGTCTCCACACACAAGTAATATTGCTTTGGGATGGCATTGATTAATAATCCAGTTGGAGATCTCTTGTAAAGTGTCCTTTACTGTGGGAGGGGGATGTAGACTGTGCACGCGTCAAGTCTGTGGCCTTGCATGCTGAGTGAGGCTCTTGCAGCTTCAAAGAACTCTGTTTTTAGAGTGGCTGAGCTAGTCAGTGAGAATTTTTGTGTGCTGAAGAGAATGCCTACACCACCGCCAGTCGTTCGTTTCCTGAAAGCAAAAATGCCCGAGAAGCAAGCGGGTTGAGAGAATGCGAGGTCTTTTTCATTGGGGGGCAGCCATGTCTCTGTGATACAAATGATGTCATACAATATTGAAAACAGAAAAATTTCCATTGTCTGAAATTTATTTCTCAGGCTTCTAGCATTTTGATAGAAAATTGTGCACATTAAAGAAGTTTGGATGTATGCCCTTGTTGGAGCTCTGGTAGCCTTCATCAGTCTATGATTCATTCTGGAGGTAGTTCGCACCTCAATCTTTATATGTCTGCCCTGAGGCGTTAGTGGCGGGTGATTATGTCGCTGGCAAACTTCTGTGAGAGTGTTTGAACCTTTAAGAAAGTCCTGTTCAGTACCGTGTAACCGGAATGTTCCTCCACAAACTTAGACTTAATGGCGGGTCTGAGTCAGCTTTTCCTTTCATTATTTCTGGTTTCAATCCATTGGGGATACTGCATCTTGGTAGAGGTAAGCTTTGTAGTGTAGGAGTGTTTCACTAGTGCCCCTGCAGGCCAAGATAATGCAAGGTTGAGTAGTTTGTAGTTAGATTTTGCTGTAGTGATTTTGAATGATGCATAGTATGGTTGTTTGGTCGTAACTCCTGGTAACTTGGTTTTTTGTGCATTTCTGCTTCCCTTTCCACAGTGTCATCTTCTTAGGAAATTTTGTGTGTCCGGGTTTGGTTATTTCTTCCATGTGGGGGCGAGATGAATAATTTCGAGATGGTTTGCTGTGGTGGGTGCATACATTTCTGGATGTGATTTGGTTGATAGAGAGGCTCCAGTGCCTTAGATTGTAGGCTTTGCACGCCGGGAATTGGTTGATCCTCTCCCTCCGGTGCGTGCGGCCTGATCCGTAAGCTGGGAGCATTCTTCCAAGGTGTCTGGATTGTTGAGTGATTAGATTTAAGGACACCTGCAAATGTAGCACATCCGCTTACTTCTGAGTCTTGGACAGAATAGTTTTGTACTCGAGACGGGAAACAATGATGTTGCTGTGCTTCTGTGATTGATGTGAGGAAGGATAATAGGAGGTTTGGAGTTCGGACGCTGGTTCTCCGGGGGTGGGGAAATCGTTCATTGCGATGAAAACTCTTATTCGCTCCTAACGTTTGTTCCTTGAATGGCTCGGTATTGATCCTAAGTGGGGGATGATATTCATCAGTTGTCTTTTCCTGTGATCGAGAATGATTTTTTCCTTGGGAAGAACACTGTTCGTACTTGCCTTCTGAATAGAGCTGTTAGAGACCAATGCATTGGGCCCGATAAGGGATGTCGATCGAGGCTTCAGCGGAATCGCTTCTTCTGGGATTTGTAGGGGAAGAAACGTGAGTAGATTTCGTTTAACACTCACGACAAATTAACACGATATTGGTCTTTTCATATTTTTTATAAATCTTAATAAGGTCCTGCGCGTTGAGAAGGTTGGAAAGCTCTGTAGAATCCTCGGACCTATTCAGTTCGATTTATTGTAAATGTCTGATGTCCTTGTTACATCGGTTCAGAAATGTGACGTTATCATGCAGTTCTGCGAGGTTCGCTTTCATCATACTGAAACCGAATTCCATTTTCGAAATGACGTCAGATGAGGTCCCCTGGAGGTGCATTAGCTAGTTTTCAATAAATTTGACTCTTGACATCACAATTTTGGAACCGCTGACGAACGCATCCATTGAATTACTGCTGAATTACTTTCCGTTGTCATTTTATGCTGATGTTGGAGTTTTGCGACTACATTCTCTGTCAGACGTATGTGAGCATCTTTTAACTGTTCTAGTCCAGATACCAAATCCCTAATCGCGACTTGAATTGGGTTCTGAAGAGTTCTCAGCTCATCACAACCAATGGGATCAGTCTGTTCCAAATGTTTTCTGTAGTAGTAGTAGTAGTAGTAGTAGTAGTAGTGGCATGTGATGCAAGAAAGCAAGTGTATGAGCTTATGCAGCATCAGATAAAAAAAAAAAAAAAAAAAATCACACCATTCCCTCCAAATGCCTGTCCAGTTCCTCCTTAAATTTATTCAACCTATCAACTTCCACAACGACAGATGGAAGTTTGTTCCAGCAATTAACCACCCGCTGGCTAAAGGCAAATTTCCGCACATTTATTCTACATCTATCCTTTCTTCATTTGAATTTATGTCCCCTTAGGCTCGTAATCTGAACAAGTGGAAGGATCCCATCAGAATTCAGCGTGCTGAACCCATTCAAGGCCTTATACACTTCAATCAGATCACCGCGCAGGTGCCTAGTCTCCAGCCACTGCAATTTGCAGAATTTAAGCCTCTCTTGATAAGAGGATCCCTTCATTCCCCTCACCAATCTTGTTGCCCTTCTCTGTACACGCTCAAGTAAATCTACATCCTTCCTAAAATGAGGCCTCCAGACCTGTACGCAGTACTCAAGGCGTGGCCAGACCATTGCCTTATACAGAGGGATAATCACCTCCTTTTCCCTGCTAGCAAAATTCCTATATATCATTGACAAAACCCCATGACCTGCCCTGGCAGCCTGTCTGCATTGCTCAGAAAACTCCATATCTGACTGCACAATTACTCCCAGGACTTTTTCATTTTCTACCACCTTAAGTGTAGTACCACACAGTTGGTACGTTTCTCTGGGGTTACTTCTACCCATATGCAGTACTTTGCATTTGTCAAGGTTAAATTTCAGTTGCCATTTCTTAGCCCATCTGCTCAAATTATCTGTATCCTGTTACAGTAGCACACTGCCATTACTGTCATTAACAACCCTGCCAACCTTTGTATCATCTGCAAACTTCGACATTAAGCCTGATATACCTTCATCAAAATCATTTATCAGTATACAAAACAACAGTGGACCTAACACCGAACCCTGTGGGACTCCACTAATAACATTAGTCCAAGAAGAGCAACACCCATTGATTCCCACCCTCTGTCTTCTCGCACTTAACCATCCTTTTATCTATTCTAGCAACTTACCCTTAATACCATTCTGCTCCAATTTGTACAATAGTCTTCCATGCGCAACAGTGTCAAAAGCTTTCCTGAAATCCAAATATATGATATCAAAATTATTTTTTGCATCCGGTTCCTTTGTAACCACATGATAATATCCTATCAATTTGTCAGACAAGACTTTCCCTTAACAAACTCATGCTGTGTCTGAATTATTGCTGCAGTCTTGTCTAGATGATCCTGCAATGCATCTTTAACCAGCGACTCCATTATTTTACCCGGAACAGAAGTTAAACTAACTGGTCTGTAATTACTCGTGTCACCCTCCGATCCACCTTTGTGAATTGGGGATACTTTGCACATCTCCAGTCCGTGGGAACCTCCCCTGAGTCCAAGGATGCTCTCCTAATTATGGCTAAGGGTTTGCTTAGTTGCTTTGCCGCCTCCTTTAATATAACTGGATAGATCCCATCCACCCCAGGTGCTTTTCTTATGTTTAACTTCAACAATTTCTCTTCCACTTTGCTCTCAGTTATTACAAGATCATTAAGCACCCTGCTACAATTTGATAACCTTCTGCCATTTTCAAACCTTAATGATTCCTCATTTGTGAATGTAGATGCAAAATACTCATTCAGTTTGTTTGCTATCTGAGCAGGATCATCAAAGTCGAACCATCGATGTCAAGTGGACCAATCAGATTCAACCCCTTCCTTTTAGAGTTTATATAAGTAAATAAATTCTTGCTGTTTTTCTTAGCATCTTTTGCCAAGGATTTCTCGTAATCTGCCTTCCCTACCGAACCTCCTTTGTGACCTGATTACAGACTAGCTTATATCTGCCATAGGCTTTTGAGTCGCTTGATAATTTATATGCATCCCATGCATTTTTCTTCTGTGTCACGAGTCTCATTAGTTCATTTGATAACCATTTAGGCATAAACCTTGAACAATATTTCTTAATAGGTATGAAACTTTTAGTAGCTTCCACGATTAATTCCTTGAATGTTTCCACTTAGAATTTACTGTTGGTAACATCGTCAGTTGATCCCACTGTACAGAATTTAAAAACTGTCGGAGACCACTGTACTCGCCTTTATGGAAGCAAAAACCCTTTCTTTTACCCCTGATGGTAATTAAATCTTTAAGTAAATCCCACGTCAGTACATTGTGATCACTGCCACCTAGTGGTTCTTTTATATCCAAATTCCTAATACATGAATGATCACTGCTGATAACCAGATCAAGAGTATTACTTTCTCTGGTTGCCTCTCGAACATGCTGCTGCAGAAAACAATCATCCAATAAATCCACAAAAGTCTGACTAGTGTATGAGTGCCCAATCCACAAGTTCCAGTCAATATCTGGGAAGTTAAAATCTCCCATTAGAAGACATTCCGATTTACTGGCCCACTCTATTTCTCTGTACAATTGTTCATTGTACTCATTCGAGTCATTAGGCCTATAACACACTCCTACTCTTATTTTTGCTTTCTCAGTGCTTATGTCACACCAAACTGACTCAACAGTGCACTGTTCATCTATACCAACTGGATGCACTTCTTTTGATTTTATGTTTTTTTTAATTAACACCTCCTCCCTTTCTATCTTGTCTATCCTTTCTGTACACATTGTACTCCCAGTTCGGCATTCCTTATATCTGTGTGACACCACGTTTCTGATATCCCAACAATATCCGCCTTTGAAGTCTTGACCAACATTTCAAATTCATCAAATTTATTTACTATACTTCTAGCATTGGTATACATGCAAGTATACATGCACCTATTCCTATTCCCAGCCACTCTAACACATCCCATATACCCACCTGTTTCACGATGACTGACATCCGTCCCTGAAACACCCAACACCCCTCGCTCCAGGTCGCTACTTACTCTAATAGAAGTTGTGCAAGAATCACCTTCACCTCTGCCTACGGCTACATCGCATTACTCATTCTATATCATACCCACTGAACAAATCGCGACGCTGATTAATTAATTAATTATTTATTAATATTAAATTTGTTATTTATGAGTACAGTCGCCTTTCCCCAAAAAAAGGAAACGTTTCCGTGAGCATACACTTGTCCACAAATATGAGATGCCCTACGAGGTGGAAAAAGAAAAAAAAAAATCATCTATTCTGTGGTTATGAAATATTTGTATTTCATCAATTCTCTGTTTACATTTTAGATAACGACAAAGGATTGTTCCCTTCTGACATTGTAACTCGTATTGTTAGGAAGAACAAATTCATTTGAGGTTGAGTTCTGATTTTACCAATCTTCGTTCATTATTGCAATTCCTTTGTTTAATCCCCCTAACAATCGCAGTTATTTAAATACGTTTCCACCAAGCAGTTTAGTTGACTAAGAAGAACATACTGAGTTCTAACAGTATATATTTGAAAAGCGAATAACATCAGTAAGACAATTCCAAAGAACTAAAGTTTAGGAGTGCGATGGCACGTATAAAGAAGCTACTAAGAGGTAAATATTTTCAATAGAAATTGTGATTATCGAAAAGGGTGGTTGCAGGATAGTTGTAAAAAATTTGTTCCATCAATCGGTGTAACAAACTTTATCTGGTGTTGTTTAAATTGTAGTCTGAATACATTTAAAGAATTAGACAATTAGAAAGGGTGGGCAAATGGAGTAGGGTTCCTTCCCCTAGTGATGTATAAGCCTGCTTTTTTACATCATATTTCGTTACTAGTATTAAGTTTTGGAAGGTTATTTTCAGTAATGTTCATTCCACTGACTGCTCGTGAGAGAGAGAGAGAGAGAGAGAGAGAGAGAGAGAGAGAGAGAGAGCACGGCCATGTAAGGATTGATCATTTATACCTGGAGTAATACTGACATGTTTAAGACTGTCTCACCCATTATATTACTAAAACAACCGTTTTCATAAATTATAATATCACGATTTACAATATCACTTAAGGATTTCTGCAAATGCGCGAAAAGGATAGAGAGAGTATCGGAAATGGAACTATCTCAGAGTGGAATTCTGTGGCTAGGCCCTCAGCGAAGAGTGCTGGACCTACTTCTGTTTTTGAATGACTTTGATGAGAGAGAGAGAGAGAGAGAGAGAGAGAGAGAGAGAGAGAGAGAGAGAGAGAGAGAGAGAGAGCAAGGAAAGTTTCCAAAGTTTTCTGACGATGTAAACGAAAGATGGATGAGTGGCTAACGAGAAGAACAAGCCCATTTTGCTTCAAAAGGACTTAGATGAGAAATCATCAGAAAAATGATTAGTGAAACCTGATGCTTCTACACGTAAGGTTTTGCACCTAGGGAACAGAAATCCAGGAGTTAAACAAAACTAAGGGAGGAACAATTAAAATGGCCAAGAATAAGAGAAATTTGGGGAATAATGATTCAAACAGACATGAAATATTCTATGCAGTGTATATAGATAGTTACGAAGGCATGTGGTATCCTGTCGACGATATTAGGACCTTCGCAAATAGGGAAAGCAACCTTAACATAATCTTTAGCAAAGAATCCATTTGCAAAAGATTATGTTAGGGTTGCACACTGTGTTTGTGTCTGTAGGCAAAAGAAATGGTTCAGAGAAGGAAAACCAGATTAGTAAAGATCCCAACGGTCCAGGGAAGAACAATTTAAAAGGTGACAACGATTTAAAAATTGAACTACAAAGCTTGACGACCAGATATCTTATAGCGTTACTGAAGGCCCTGAATGGAATCAGTAAAATGAAAAAGGAAGGTATATGATCCCTGGTAGAGGAGTGAGAACCACGAAGCCTAAATGCAAAATTTTCGGGGAGTTATAGAAGGCGGATCTCGTGAAGTTTACATTTGGGCAGCTTATTGAAAACCATTGAAATGAACTGCATGCCACAAGGGGGTAGGCTGATAATCTGGTAAAGTTAAAATTGGATGTTCAAAAGACCCTTTTTTGGTGAGAGATAATAATAGATTATTATTTTATTATAATTTTTAGCAGCTGCAGAACAACTTGCTTTCTTATATCAATAAATATATCAGTGCAATAGCATCAGTTTAATTGGTAGCCATCTAACAAAGCAGCTAACAAATCGAAATCGTCTTAAATATATCTGATATTGAGGAAACGTTCATTCACAACGAGTTGTCATGATATTGAACTACCTCGAATAAATAAAGCTTCACCAGTGGAGAAGACTACTGTTACATATTCTCGGTAGATACCACCACCCAGACGCCGCTCTTTGAAAAATGGTATAGGATAAGACACTGTGTTATCTAGGGCCGGCCTCAGGTATATGGGCTCCCCAGGCGGGGGCATTGCTGCGTCCCTTCTAGATAGAAACAGTTTTCAGGTGTTTTATTGAGTTAATATCTTTTTTCTGGAGAAAAGTTAAAAAGACAAATATAAACACAAAAAAAGACAACAAGAATTTTTATAATGTTTTAATTGTCATTTAAAATATTAAAATAAAAATTTTACAAAAGAATCAGTTTTTTATAAGGACATTTGTCAAAGTATTAGCAGCGGGTTACAGTTACGCTTGTTTTTAATTTATATAATAACAATAGTTTGTAAAATTAAATTTCAGCAGCTCGTGAAAGAATTGGAATGCACGTAGGATTGTAGCCAATCATCTATATTTATACCAAATTTTAAATCGGTATCCCATCTGGAAGTGAAAGGATTCGAGACAGACTGACATTTCACATATTTAATTGATTTTACTTTACATTACAACGTCATCATCATGATCAGCCATTTTCAATCCACTGCAGCATGAAAGCCTCTGCAGAAACTTTCCAGTTCCTTCTGTTTTGTGCAATGGCAACCATTTCTACCCATGAACTCGTGAATTCCACATGTCCATCTCCGTTGTTGTCTTCTAGGTTTTCTTTTATCTCCTCTTGGAAACAAGTCTGTTATTTTCTTATTCCATCTGTCATCATGTCTTCGAACTATGTGTCCTGCCCAAGACCATTTTAGTTCTTTACTTTTGATAAGAATGTCCTTTACTTGAGTTTGCTGCCTAATCCATGTGTTTCTCTTCTTATCTAACAGTCTGATTCCCAGTATAATTCGTTCCATTCTTCGCTGTGTAGTTCTCAGCTTCTCTTCCATTCTTTTGGTGAGTGCCCAAGTTTCACTTCCATACGTCCTGGTGAGAATTTTATATTGGTTCATTATTTTAGGTTTTAGGCAAACTGGGGTGTTGCTCTTCAGTATGTGACTATATTTCTTGAATGCTGTCAATCCAAAATTTATTCTTCTCTTGACTTCCAGCCATTTATCATTATTACAGCTAATAACTTGTCCCAGATAAGTATATGACTCCACCTTTTCAATTACTGCTCCTTCAATCATTATTTTATTTTCCGTGGCATACTTGTTCATCATTACTTTTGTTTTAGCCATATTCATCTTTAGTCCAAAATCCTTACTAGCTGTGCATAACTGATTACGATTTTCCTCTAATTCTTTGGGATCGTGGCTTATGACCACAATGTCACCTGCAAATCGTAAATGGTTTAAGTACTCTCCGTTCACATTGACTCCTTTCTGCGACCAGTCCAATCTTCTGAAAGTTTCCTCAAGGGCAGCAGTAAACAGCTTCGGAGATATTGTGTCTCCTTGTCGAACTCCTTTCTCAATTTTAAATTTGCTACTGTCTTTGTCTAGTCTAATAAAGGAGGTAGCACTCTCATATATTTTCTTCAAAATCATAATATGTCGGGTATCTATGCCTTGTCTTTCCAGTGCCCGAAACATTGCCTTATGCTGTATGGAGTCAAATGCCTTTTCATAATCCACAAATGCCAGGCATAATGGTGTTTTATATTCATTTGCTTTCTCCATTAGCTGTGATATTACGTGGAGGTGATCTCGAGTGGGGATTCGTGTCTTAAAGCCAGCTTGCTCTTTCGGCTGATTCTCATCAAGTATTCTTTCTAATCTGTTATTAATGACCCTTGTGAACAACTTGTAAATGTGGGGGGAAAAAAGGTAATTGGTCTATAATTTCCAATTTCTGATTTATCTCCTTTCTTATGCAGCAAAACTATGATTGCATTATTCCACTGCTTAGGCGTCACACCTTTTCTAATGCACTTTGTGAAGAGCGTTGCCAGTTTTTGTGTTATGTCTCTTCCTCCCAATTTTAAGAACTCTACAGTAACTTCATTTTCCCCGGGGTTTTCTCATTCTTCATTTTCTTGAACGCACGTTCTACCTAATAGGATATGTCGTATATGTTACTAATTTCCGATCCATCCTCCCCACTGCTGGCATCATTCCCTTGCTGTTTCTTCTGCTATTTCAATTATTCCTTCTCTGCTATTTATAAGTACTCCCTCGCTATTGTTTATTTTAATATCAACGTAACAACAAGTTACATCAAAGCTATTTAAAAATATAAAAAAAAAATTTGAGAATAATTTTGTTGTTATTTAACACCAAAGATCATATTTTTATCGAGTGCCAAATGCATGCCACGTGCTTGATGCATTTTCGACTGTTAACTGCACTATGGAGGAAGAAAGGGACAGAGAAACAGCCACAACATCTTACTCTAAATCTTTCGTTCTCCCTTCCACGAAGCTTATGCACTCTCTCAAATCTTCGACGCTCCAAAATCATGTGTCCCTAAACCGTCAGCGTCCCAGTTCGCCTGTAGCACCGAGGGTCGACACTGGTATTATCCATTCATGTACTGTCCGTATTAGACTTAGGAAAGCAAAAAAGGTAAGTAAAATGACAGTAGGAGAGAAAGAAGAAGAAATGCCGCCGAAAGAGGAAGGGACAGTTGCTTCTCACCCTCACTCACTCCAGTAAACCACTCACAAATCTCCCGAACAAGCAACGCTTTTTCATTAGTGAAGATTATTGCTACCCATTCGTTGTAACGAGGGCCCTATCAAGGCTCTTACCCCGATGGCACCATTTCGAAGCTTATTGGCTTCTCATCGGTGGGCGCGAAGATACCCAAGTGTTGCAATAGTGGCAACCAGTTATAAAGTATAACTTCGAAATATGAGAGGTGCTTGATGGCGTGCAGTAGTATAGATTATAAAGTATTTTAAGGCAAGGGCCTCATGCTATTCTATTGTGAAGCCACAGTATCCCAAACTTTCTCGGTTCATTGCGCCCTTAGTGTCTCACTAACAACTTAATAAGTAATTTTGAAAAAATTCGCGAGGTGTCCGACAGATGTCGAGTGTCAATGTGTTTCCCTTGAAAATTAAAAATTTCCCCTCAGCGCCCATGTGATTTCGGTGCCGCGGCGCGCTGTTTAAGAACCGCTGATGTAGACGGTAATTCAATGTTAGTATGGATAAACGTCGGAGACCAAAATGGCTGCTTTCCTGGGCGAAGGTGTTGTTATCGGCTCCGTGAATGTTTTGTTTCAGTTTAGGAGTTTAAAGTTGTGTTAGAACCCTTATTTTTATACCACTTGAAGATCTAATAAGTTGGATCACCTTGGTGTGATTTATTTTTGTTTATTCTGGGTGCAAAAGCAGAATTCTGCGCGTTATTTTATTCAACGCTAAGGACAGTGGACTCTCTATCGAAGATATCTCATCACGAAGTCAGAAGCCTTCGACCGCGCCATTATCTTAGCATCAGAGAGCGCAGCCTCACCTCACCCCTTTTTTGGTCACCAAATCTGAATTCTGCATTTTCACTGGGGCTGGATTCCCCCTGAGTAATAATGGTAGTGTTTCAACTTTTCCCTTGTCAGTTTTCTCGTCAAATCGACCTCGCTAACGTTCTCAGCACAATTGGAAACCCCTCAGAAAGTAGCCCAACCCCTCTAGAGCTATTTTCACTGTTGACTGTTTCCCTACTCACGTGTTTAGTGGGGATCAGCCCAAAATTTCAACTAATTATCCACGAACCTGTGATCGGTGTCTTTCCCCATCTCCTGAAGTTTGCTATTCATCCAACAGCTGTCATCCTGCTGGTCCGAATATTCCCGTTTATCCGGAACTGTCATAATAGAAAGCAACTATGACATTTCTGAGATCCCAAATTGCACTGAAAGCCAAACGGAAGACATTCCGACCTGTACCGGGGAGGAACGCTACCTCGATATCAAGATGGAGGACTCTGAAGGCCAACGACCAGAACATACCACCAAGAGGGAAAAATAAGAAACTAGTAGTCTCTAAATGGGACAGAGAAACCCACAGCACCAGCCAGACTAACGAAACACGTGAGCAGCCCCGAGCGATGGAACATCCAAAACAAGGGTTAAGACACCAGTTCTTGATCCCACCATCGCAGAGAGCACAGAGCCAGAACAAAGCATGATTAGTAGAGCTAAATTGGAGACCATACTGAGTGAGAGACAACCGCAGTAGGAGTTCAACAATGAATCACGCAGAAATTATCCACCAGTGGACAAAGCTAGAGACCATACTGATGGATACGCATGTCCAACACCAGAGGGCTGTTGCGACATTGGAAATCCTCCAGGACAACTTTTTGATGATCCTGTCTCAGAACTCAGATCTAAATTGTCTATATTACAACAGCAATTTTATTTAGATAATTTAATATGCCTTTATAGGAACCCCATAAGTGGCAGAACAGCAGCAGATAGTTCTACCCATATCTAGTAGTAGTAGTAGTAGTAGTAGTGGCACGTGATGCAAGAAAGGAAGTGTATGAGCTTATGCAGCATCAGCCAAAAAAAAAAATAATAATAAAATAAATAAATAATAATAATAAAATATAAAAAAAATAATAAAATAATAATAAAAAATTTAAAAAAAATCACATAATTCCCTCCAAATGCCTGTCCAGTTCCTCCTTAAATTTATTCAACCTATCAACTTCCACAACGACAGATGGAAGTTTGTTCCAGCAATTAACCACCCGCTGGCTAAAGGCAAATTTCCACACATTTATTCTACATCTATCCTTTCTTAATTTGAATTTATGCCCCCTTAGGTTCGTAATCTGAACAAGTGGAAGGATCCCATCAGACTTCAGCGTGCTCAACCCATTCAAGGCCTTATACACCTCAATCAGATCACCGCGCAGGTGCCTAGTCTCCAGCCACTGCAATTTGCAGAACTTAAGCCTCTCTTGGTAAGAGGATTCCTTCATTCCCCTCACCAATCTTGTTGCCCTTCCCTGTACACGCTCAAGTAAATCTACATCCTTCCTAAAATGAGGCCTCCAGACCTGTACGCAGTACTCAAGGCGTGGCCTGACCATTGCCTTATATAGAGGAACAATCATCTCCTTCTCCCTGCAAGCAAAATTCCTATATATCATTGACAAAACCCAATGACCTGCCCTGGCAGCCTGTCTGCATTGCTCAGAAAACTTCATATCTGCCTGCACAATTACTCCCAGGTCTTTTTCATTTTCTACCACCTTAAGTGTAGTACCACACAGTTGGTACGTTTCTCTGGGGTTACTTCTACCCATATGCAGGACTTTGCATTTGTCAAGCTTAAACTTCAGTTGCCACTTCTTAGCCCATCTGCCCAAGTTATCTAGATCCTGTTGCAGTAGCACACTGCCATTACTGTCATTAACAACCCTGCCAACCTTTGTATCATCTGCAAACTTCGATATTAAGCTTGATATACATTCATCAATATCATTGATAAATATACAAAAGAACAGTGGACCCAACACCGAACCCTGTGGAACTCCAATAATAACATTAGTCCACAAAGAGCAGTGTCCATTGATTACCACTCTCAGAATTCTCCCACTCAACCAATCTTTTATCCATAGCAGCAATTTGCCTCCAATGTCACACTGCTCCAATTTGTTTAGCAGTCTTCCATGTGCAACAGTATCAAAAGCCTTCCTAAGATCCAAATATATGATATCAATGCTGTTCCCTGCATCCAGTTCCTTTGTGACCACATCATAGTATCCAATCAAATTGGTCAAGCAAGACTTTCCCTTAACAAAACCATGCTGTATCTGAGCTATAACTGAAGTCTTGTCTAGATGATCCTGCACTGCTTCTTTTACCAGTGCCGCTTCATTTTCCTGGAACAGACGTTAAAGTCACAGGTCTATATTTACTAGTGTTGCCCTTTGATCCTGCTTTGTCAATTGGGGTCACATTTTCCACAGCTCCAGTGCATGAGAACCTCCCCAGAGTCCAGAGAAGCTGTCATAATAAATAAATAAATAAATAAATAAATTTTCTGTTTATACTCCGGCACGACAACCAAGTCAGTGGAGTTAATTATGGTTAAGGATTTTGCTTAATTCCTTTGCTGGCTCCTTTAATATAACTGGATAGATCCCATCCACCCCAGGTGCCTTTCTTGTGTTTATCTTCAACAATTTCTCTTCCACTTTCCTCTCAGTTATTACAAAATCATCTAGCTCACTGCCAGATTTAAAACTCTCCTCTGGCATTCCACTCCTTGTATAACTCCCCATGGGGAATGTAGATGTAAAATACGCATTTAGTTTGTTAGGCACCAGGATCATCAACAATCGAACCATGAGTATCCAGTGGACAAATCTGATTCATCCCTTTCCTTCTAGAGTTTACAGAGGTAAAGAACTCTTTGTTGGTTTTCTTTGCATCCTTTGCCAAGGATTTCTCATAATCTGTCTTTGTCTGCCTAATCTCTTTGGTGACTTGGTTACAGACCAGCTTATATTTAACATAGCCTTCCATGTCACCCATTAATTTATGTATCCCATGCATTTTCTTCTGTGCCATATGTCTCATTAGTTCATCTGACATCCATTTAGGCCTAAACCTTGAACAATATTTCTTAGTTGGTGTGTAAAGACTAGTAGCTTCCAAGATTAATTATTAGACCGCTTTCCATTTTGAATTTGCTGTTGGTAACATCCTCACTTTGCCCCACCGTATAGAATTTAAATACGTCTCAGACCACCGTAGTCGCCTTTACGAAAGCAAAAACCCTTCCCTTTACCCCTAATGGTAGTTACCTCTTTGAGTAAACTAGTGGTTCCTTTATCTGCAGATTCTTATTGCATGGAGAATCACTGCTGATAATCAAATCAAGAGTATTACTCCCTCTAGTTGCCTCCCGAACATGCTGATGTAGAAAACAATCATCCAATAAATCCACAAAAGCCTTGCTAGTGTGTGAGTGACCAACCCACAAATTTCAGTCAGTATCTGGGAAATTAAAGTCCCCCATTATAAGACTCTCTGATTTACAGGCCCACTCTACTCTATTTCTCTGTCCAGTTTCTTATTATATTCATCAGAGTCATTAGGCCTATAGCACACTCCTACTCTCAATTTTGATCTCCCAATGCTTATGTCACACCAAACTGACTCAACACTGCACTGTCCAGCGATGTCCACTGGCTTCACTTCCTTGGTTTTTATGTGTTTCTTAACTAATAGCATATCCCCTTCTGCATTCCTACCCTGTCTATCCTCTCTGTACACATTGTACTCCTCAAATTCCACTTCTGCATTCCTTATATCTGTGTGACACCACGTCTCAAATCCCAACAATATCTGCCTTTGATGTTTTGAGCAATAGCTTAAATTCATAAAATTTATTTACTAAACTCCTAGCATTGGTGTCCACGCAAGTATACATGCACATGTTCCTATTGTTAGCTGCTCTAACACAACCCATGTGTTTACTTGTACCGCAATGGCTCCCAGCAATCTCTGAAATACCCTGAATCTTGTTTTCCAGGCTGCTGCTCATTCCAATAGAAGCATGATGAAGTGTATTTCTCGGATGGTTGGCTGTTGCGAGGTTTCAGGCGTATTGCACCGTACATAATATGTTTATAAATTGCATGCTTTCTGTGACTGATTCTTTTTTTGGAAGAAAAATTCGATTTTCGGGGACAAAACTATACTGTGTTCGTCCTTCATAAGCCATATCTTTGACGGACGAAATAGCACGTGGTACTAGTAGTAATCGAGGCATGTGATGGAAGAAAACTAGTTTATGTAGCATCAGCCAAAAAAAAAATAATAATAATAATTCACGCGACCATTCCCTCCATGAACCCAGTTCCTCCATGAAGTTATTTAAGTAATCAACTTCCACAACGACAGATGGAAGTTTGTTCCAGCAATCAACCATCCGCTGGCTAATGGCGAATTTCTTCACATCTATAGTACAGCTGTCTTTCCTCAATTTGAATTTATGCCCCTTCAGGTTTGTAATCAGAACAAGAGGAAAAATCCCGTCAGAACTCAGCGTGCTCAACCCATTCAAGGCCTTATACACCTCAATCAGATCACCTCGCAGGTGCCTATTATCCAGACGCTGCAATTTGCAGAACTTAAGCCGTTCTTCGTAAGACCATCCTTTCGTTTCCCTTCTCTTTATACTCTCAAGCAATTCTACATCCTTCCTAAACCGAGGCCTCCAGACCTGTACTCAGTACTCAAGACGTGGCCTGACCATTGCTTTGTAGAAAGCGACGATCACCTCCTTTTTCCTACTAGCAAAATTTCTGTATATCATTGACAAAACCTCATGACCAGCTAAGGCAGCCTGTGTGCACTGCCCAGAAAATTTCTATCTGACTGCACAATCACACTCAGGTGTTTTTCATTTTCTACCACCCTGAGTGTACTACCACACAGATGGTACGTTTCTCTTGGGTTACTTCCAGCCCTATGCCGTATTTTGCATTTGTCAATTTTAAACTTCAGTTACCACTTTTCAGCCCATCTGCCCAACTTTTCAATAGCACACTGCAATAGTACACTGTCATTACTGTCATTAACAACCCTGCCAATTTCGTATTACCCACCTGCGAACTTCGACCTTAAGTCTGTTATACTTTCGTCAATATCATTGATAAATAACCAAAACAACACAGGGTCCAACACCGAACCCTGGGGAACTAATCTAATAACATTATTTCACGAAGAGCAGCGTCCATTGATTACCAGGTATTTGTATAGCTGTCTCCCTCTACAATGTCTTCATGCCTTGTAAAGGGAAAATCGTGTTTAACTAATCTGGATAGCTATTTTGACAGGGTAACTTAAGAGCTGGATTTTGGGAATAATTTCGACATTATTTATTTGGATTTCGGCAATGCCTTTGACTCAGTCCCACATGAGCGGTTACTTTATAAGCTGGAACAGGTTGGAATCATAGGGACAATCCTTAGATGGATAGCTGGATGGCTTCAGGTCAGGAGGCAGAGGGTTGTGATAAATGGTGATTTCTCAGATTAGATTGATGTAAGAAGTGGGATTCCCCAAGGAGCAGTATTAGGACCACTGTTGTGTTTGATATTCATAAATGACATCGATGAAAAGATAGAGGGCGTGATCTCTAAATTTGAAGATGATGTAAAGATTGCTAGAGTAGTTAATGATTGCCCCCAAGCAGAGCGCTTCTTCAGAATGACCTAGATAGACTTCAGGAATGGTTAGCAAAATGGCAGCTATGCTTTAATCCAGCAAAGTGTAAGGTATTGTACCTGGGGAACAGTAACCCCAAAATAACTTACACACTTTGTGGAGTTGAACTAAATCCGGTAGTGGAGCAAAAGTAATTGGGTGTTACGATACGGTAAGGCTTTAAGTTCTCTGAGCATTTCAGACAGGTTGCCAGGAAAGCACATGGTGTCCTATCGATGATCTATCGAACAATTGCTAGTAGAGATAAGGACGTGATAATTCCATTGTATAAGGCTTATGTTAGACCACACTTGGAATACTGTGTTCAAGTATGGAGACCGCACCTAAAGAAAGACATTGTACTTCTTGAAAGGGTGCGAAGATGGGTAACTCGCCTGGTGAGAACGGTAAAAGGGCGTTCATATGAGGAAAGACTTCGAATATGTGGGTTGAAGACTTGAAAATTGGGCATCTTAGAGGAGACTTCATTGAGGTGTTCAAGGCTCTGAGAGGCAAAAGTAAAATGAATGAGGACGAAATTTTGACAGTTATAAATGATTCTAGAACTCCGGGCCACAATTTCAAGTTACGAGGGAGGAAGTTTAGACTGGGTTGCAGAAAGTTTTATTTTAGTCAGTGAGTTATAAATTACTGGTATAAGTTACTTGGTATAAGCTACATGGGTGGTAGAGGCTGACAGTCTGGGGAAATTCAAAGGTCAGCTGGATAAACTACAGTTGGAGGGAAACGCATAGGTTGCCCGTTTCTGTTAATTATTATTATATTTTTTATTTTTTCTTCTTATTATTATTTTATTATTTTTATTTTCTTTATTTTTTTCTTATTTTATTATCATTGTTATTTATTTTATTATTATTATATTTTTTGCTTGCTGCAGCCATAGGATAAGCCATAAGCCATAGGATTCCTTGCACCATGTGGCTATTGATAATACTATTACTTCAGCTGACCGTATACCGGCCATTGGTTTGTTTTATTATTTCGTACATATTGTCATATTGGTCATTAGATTGGTTACTTCACAGTATGCTTGCATGATGAACGTATTCATTCCGATGAATGAGTGCGTGGGATTCTTCTTCCCTCCTGGGTGATCACTGACGTAGTTGCGCAGGAAGCATTTCAATTTGATTGGGTTGGATGGTGTTGCGTTTCCATTGTAGTCGCCATGCAAGAAACATTGCCCATTCGCTCCACTGTCTTTTGTAGGACACTATTTCTGACTTTTTCACTGACCTCTCTGCCAAAGGCTAGAACGTAAATGACTTTATATTCTGCAACACACGAGTTGCAGTACGTTTCAGATTTCTTTTTGTTATCATCATCCAGCTGTGGATGTGGAATCGTTTACTTATACCATGAAGTGGCTGAGGACTAAACTAAATGGCCTCACTGTCTGTCTCAGCCATCACTTCGATCTTGTGGGAGGTCTGTGAAATTAATTTAATGTTAACTGGGGGGATTCGTCCCCTGCTCGCTATCTCGCTTCTTTTTATTACAGTAAAATAAAACACAGTAATTACAGAGCTTTCGACACTGCGTGTGTCTCTTTCTCTGCTATAAATACATAAATACGTTACATATGGAAATCAAAGATGGTACCGCGTAGTCATGTTAGATAAAAATAGCGCGTGATCTCGCTTTAACAGAACTTTGATTCACCACAGTAAAACGAGCTTTTGTTATGAATACTTGTTACGTATTTCCACGTAACCCGCATCTCTATTCTCCCATTGGCCGAATAAATATCACAAAGGAAGAAAATTATTTTAATGTATCGAAAGATAATAATAACATCGGCTTTAATTTAATTATTTCTCTTTATCCGCATCTTGATCCGAGCTCAGGTACATCGCATTACTCATTCTATATCGTACCCACTGAGCAAATTGCGACCCTGATTAATTAATTAATATTAAATTTGTTATTTATGAGTACAGTCGCCTTTCCCCAAAGAAAGGAAACGTTTCCGTGAGCATACACTTGTCCACAAATATGAGATGCCCTACGAGGTGGAAAAAGAAAAAAAAAAAATCATCTATTCTGTGGTTATGAAATATTTGTATTCCATCAATTCTCTGTTTTCATTTTAGATAACGACAAAGGATTGTTCTCTTCTGACATTGTAACTGGTATTGTTAGGAAGAACAAATTCATTTGAGGTTGAGTTCTGATTTTACCAATCTTCGTTCATTATTGCAATTCCTTTGTTCAATCCCCCTAACAATCGCAGTTATTTAAATACGTTTCCACCAAGCAGTTTAGTTGACTAAGAAGAACATACTGAGTTCTAACAGTATATATTTGAAAAGCGAATAACATCAGTAAGACAATTCCAAAGAACTAAAGTTTAGGAGTGCGATGGCACCTATAAAGAAGCTACTAAGAGGTAAATATTTTCAATAGAAATTGTGATTATCGAAAAGGGTGGTTGCAGGATAGATGTGAAAAAATTGGTTCCATCAATCGGTGTAACAAACTTTATCTAGTGTTGTTTAAATTGTAGTCTGAATACATTTAAAGAATTAGACAATTAGAAAGGGTGGGCAAATGGAGTAGGGTTCCTTCCCCTAGTGATGTATAAGCCTGCTTTTTTACATCATATTTCGTTACTAGTATTAAGTTTTGGAAGGTTATTTTCAGTAATGTTCATTCCACTGACTGCTCGTGAGAGAGAGAGAGCACGGCCATGTAAGGATTGATCATTTGTACCTGGAGTAATACTGACATGTTTAAGATTGTCTCACCCATTACATTACTTAAACAACCGTTTTCATAAATTATAATATTGTGGGGGGGGGGTATTTTATTTTATTTATTATTCTATACGTTATTTTTATATATATTTTTTTTATTATAGACCTTATTTTAATCTACCCCTTAGCTATTTCTTTCCCCCTTTTCCTTGGAACCATAAAGGCTGTTGTTGTTATTTTCTTTATTCCTTTAAACAGGGGGGGGGTCCTCACTTCCCTTCCAAGGCCCACACGCTACCTGCTGCATAATATATTATTCCCTTAATTTTATCCTGTTTGCTCATCAGAAGATCCAAGTACTGAGGACTTTATTTTATTATTTTTTCTCTTTATATTAGCTTCCCTAGCTTGGATAGTTCATACTACTAATTATAGCTCTGAGATCAGTCTATTAAGACGAAACAAGGGGAATTAACATAACAAGTATTTATTTACCATTGTACAAGGATTATTTACACATTCATCATTATTCATAATATCAAAACTTTACAACACAGTAATTAATTCCCTTAATTACACTTCTTAAACAATCCATAAACTTCCACTATGTTTCATTACAAATTCTTAAATATTTTATCCTATACTCTTTTATATGGTCATATATATATATATATATATCCTTTTCAACATATACAGAATAACTCCAATAATATTTTACTCTCTCTCTTACACACTTTAAGGAGGAGATTTCTATCGAATACAATTAACTCCGTTAATAGCAACTAGGCAATTCCTGAAACCCACTGTTTTACTTTTAACACATTTCTTTAAATTTCTCATCAATACCTCTAGTCACAGATGAGTAACATTCACTCACTCTCTCCCTATTTCTATTATATCTTATTCCTATCTTTACAAATTAGTATTCTTCACGTTACAATACTTCTAAAACTGTCCTGTCCAATTTTCTCCCATGGATTTCTTTACAACCCCGTTCTCGTTAGTAACATTCACTAAGCTGACTTACTTGGTATCTTTCTCTACCACCTGGGTGAGTTCCGATCCTTCAGATCTTCCTGCGATTTCTTCCCTGATCTGCTGGGCTTACGGCTCTTTTCTGTCTCCACGTTGACCTTCCCACACTCAGGACTTCCTCCAAGTCATTCTGCCTTTCGCTATTAGTTTTCCCACTATACTATCAATTTACGGAACTTTCTATATGCGTTCCCCGCACTCCCAAAAAATTATCTTTCCGCCACTCTCACGCCTCTCCCCGGAATTTTCTCCGGACCCTTCCTTCCAGTTTTTGGGACACTGATTCACGGGCTCTGGCCCCCTCTTCTCCTTGCATCAGAGTTTTTGTTTACAACTCTCCCTTATTTTTCGTCCAATCATAGCTTTCTCTCCCTCTTCATCTTTAACTTCATTTGCTCATTTTTTCTTTCGCGTCGTCCCGACCCGCGTCTGGTAGGTCGAGCTCCCTTCTTTGTGTTGACAACATCCGGGCTCTAACCAATCTCAAGAACCATCCTTGGGATGACCATTTCACTTTACCTCTTCCGTCACGCTTCCTTACAAGACACCGCCTGTGAAATTTGTGAGAGTGCCTCCCGTGTCGGCCTGTTTGTACTTTGTTTACAGCACGGACACGGTGAGCTCTCTGATCTGGGTCTTCCCTTTGGATGGAGTATGAAACCACTTTAGGGGTGGGGGCGTTCTTTTGTCCCCCGCTACCGTCAGCAGGCCACGGCCCTTTTTCTGACCACACGAACTGCGTCAAACTGACCTACCCATTGTATCACCGTTTGGTCAGCGTCCCCCCTGCTGTTAAGCTAATCTCTCAGTATTGAAAGGTGCACCGCACAAGCAAATCTGCCGAGTGCTTATCTACAAAAACATTAGATATTGTAAATTATAAATTCCTAAAAATATATGTAAGAATAGTTCTTACAATATCACTTAAGGATTTCTGCAAATGCGCGAAAAGGACAGAGAGAGAGTTGTCGTAAATGGAACTATCTCAGAGTGGAATTCTCTGATATAACTATCTCTGTGGCTAGTAACTCAGCGAAGAGTGCTGGACCTACTTCTGTTTTTGAATGACTTTGATAAGAGAGAGAGAGAGAGAAAGAGAGAGAGAGAGAGAGAGAGAGAGAGAGAGAGAGAGAGAGAGAGAGAGAGAGAAGAGAAGAGAGAGAGAGAGAGAGAGAGAGAGAGAGAGAGAGAGAGAGAGAGAGCAAGGAAAGTTTCCAAAGTTTTCTGACGATGTAAACGAAAGATGGATGAGTGGCTAACGAGAAGAACAAGCCCATTTTGCTTCAAAAGGACTTAGATCAGAAATCATCAGAAAAATGATTAGTGAAACCTGATGCTTCTACACGTAAGGTTTTGCGCCTAGGGAACAGAAATCCAGGAGTTAAAGAAAACTAAGGGAGGAACAATTAAAATGGCCAAGAATAAGAGAAATTTGGGGAATTATGATTCAAACAGACATGAAATATTCTATGCAGTGTATATAGATAGTTACGAAGGCATGTGGTATCCCGTCGACGATATTAGGACCTTCGCAAATAGGGAAAGCAACCTTAACATAATCTTTAGCAAAGAATCCATTTGCAAAAGATTATGTTAGGGTTGCACACTGTGTTTGTGTCTGTAGGCAAAAGAAATGGTTCAGAGAAAGAAATCCAGATTAGTAAAGATCCCAACGGTCCAGGGAAGAACAATTTAAAAGGTGACAACGATAAAGTTAAAATTGGATATTCAAAAGACCCTTTTTTGTTGAGAGATAATAATAGATTATTATTTTTATTATAATTTTTGGCAGCTGCAGAACAGCTTGCTTTCTTATATCAATAAATATATCAGTGCGATACCAAACAGTTTAATTGGTAGCCATCTCACAAAGCAGCTAACAAATCGAAATCGTCTTAAATATATCTGATATTGTGGAAACGTTCACAACGAGTTGCCATGATATTGAACTACCTCATAATTATAAAGCTTGACCAGTGGAAAAGACTACTGTTACTTTTTCCAGATGGATACCACCACCCAGACGTCGCTGTTTGAAAAATGGTATAGGATAAGACACTGTGTTATCGAGGGCCGGCCTCAGGTATATTGGCTCCCCAGGCGTGGGGAATTGCTGCCTTCTAGATAGAAAAACGTTCAAGGTGTTTTATTCAAGGTGTTTTATTGAGTTAATATCTTTATTTTTTCTGGAGAAAAGTTAAAAAGACAAATATAAACACAAAAAAAAAACAACCAGAATTTTTATAATGTTTTAATTGTCATTTAAAATATTAAAATAAAAATTTTACAAAATAATCAATTTTTTATGAGGACATTTGTCAAAGTATTAGCAGCGGGTTGCAGTTACGCTTGCTTTTAATTTATATAATAATAATAGTTTGTAAAATTAAATTTCAGCAGTTCATGTGAAAGAATTGGAATGCACGTAGGATTGTAGCCAATCATCTATATTTATACCAAATTTCAAATCGGTATCCCATCTGGAAGTGAAAGGATTTCGAGACAGACTGACATTTCACATATTTAATTGATTTTACATTACATTACATTACATTACAACGTCATCATCATGATCAGCCATTTTCAATTCACTGCAGCATGAAAGACTCTGCAGCAACTTTCCAGTTCCTTCTGTTTTGTACAATGGCCATCCATTTCTACCCACGAACTCGTAAATTTCATCTGTCTATCTCCGTTGTTATCTTCTAGGTTTTCTTTTAGCTCCTCTTGGGTACCATTCTGTTATTTTCTTAGTCCATCTGTCATCATGTCTTCGAGCTATGTGTTCGGCCCATGACCATTTTATTTCTTTAGTTTTGATAAGAATGTCCTTTATTTGAATTTGTTTCCTGATCTATGTGTTTCTCTTCTTATTTAACAGTCTGATTCCCAATATAATTCGTTCCATTCTTCGCTGTGTAGTTCTCAGTTTCTCTTCCATTCTTTTGGTGAGTGCCCAAGTTTCACTTCCATGGTGGGGGAGTATACATTGATTCATTATTTTACGTTTCAGACAAACTGGGATATTGCTCTTCAGTATGTGACTATATTTCCTGAATGCTATCCATCCAAATTTTTTTCCTCTCTTGACTTCCAGCCATTTATCATTATTATAGCTAATGACTTGTCCCAGATAAGTATATGACTCCACCTTTTCAATTCCTGCTCCTTGAATCATTATTTCCCTTCTGTGGCATACTTGTTCATCATTACTTTTGTTTTAGCCATATTCATCTTTAGTCCAAAATCCTTACAAACTCTGCATAACTGATTAAGATTTTCCTCTAATTCTTTGGGATTGTGCCTTATGACCACAATGTCATCTACAACTCGTAAATGGTTTAGGTACTCTCCGTTCACATTGACTTCTTCTGCGACCAGTCTAATCTTCTGAAAGCTTCCTCAAGGGCAGCAGTAAACAGCTTCGGAGATATTGTGTCTCTTTGTCGAACTCCTTTCTCGATTTTAAATTTGCTACTATCTTTGTCTAGTCTAATAAAGGAGGTAGCACTCTCATATATTTTCTTCAAAATCATAATATATGGAGTATCTATGCCTTGTCTTTCCAGTGCCCGAAACATTGCCTTATGCTGTATGGAGTCAAATGCCTTTTCATAATCCACAAATGCCAGGCATAATGGTGTTTTATATTCATTTGCTTTCTCCATTAGCTGTGATATTACGTGAAGGTGATCCATAGTTGAGAATCCTGTCCTAAAGCCAGCTTGCTCTTTCGGTTGATTCTCATCAGACATTCTTTCTAATCTGTTATTAATGACCCTTGTGAACAACTTGTAAATGTGGGGAAAAAAAGCTAATTGGTCTATAATTTCCAATTTCTGATTTGTCTCCTTTCTTATGCAGCAAAACTATGATTGCATTATTCCACTGCTTAGGCGTCACACCTTTTCTAATACACTTTGTGAAGAGCCTTGCCAGTTTTTGTGTTATTTCTCTCCCTCCAAATTTTAACAACTCTACAGTAACTTCATTTTCCCCGGGGTTTTCTCATTCTTCATTTTCTTGAACGCATGTTCTACCTAATAGGATATGTCGTATATGTTACTAATTTCCGATCCAACTTCCCCACTGCTGGCATCATTCCCTCGCTATTCCTTCTGCTATTTCAATTATTCCTTCTCTGCTATTTATAAGTACACCCTCGCTATTGCTCAGTTTTAGTATCAACATAACAACAAGTTACATCAAAGCTATTTAAAAATATAAAAGAAAAATTTGAGAATAACTTTGTTGTTATTAACAGCAAATATCATATTTTTATCGAGTGCCGAATGCATGCCACGTGCTTGATGCATTTTCGACTGTTAACGGCACTATGGAGGGAGAAAGGGACAGAGAAACAGCCGCAACATCTTACTCTAAATCTTTCGTTCCCCCTTCCACGAAGCTTAAGCATTCTCTCAAACCTTTGACCCCTCCCCCCAAAATCATGCGCCCCTAAACCGTCAGCTTCTCAGTTCGCTCGTAGGTCGGGTCGAAACTGGTATTATCCATTCATGTACTGTCCGTAATAGACTTAGGAAAGCAAAAAAGGAAAGGAAAATGACAGTAGGAGAGAAAGAAGAAGAAATGCCGCCGAAAGAGGAAGGGATAGTTGCTTCTCACCCTCACTCACTCCAGTAAACCACTCATAAATCCCCCGAACAAGCAATGCTTCCTCATTAGTGAAGATTGTTGCTACCCATTCGTTGTAACGAGGGCCCTATCAAGGCTCTTTCCCCGATGGCTCCGTTTCGAAGCTTATTGGCTTCTCATCGTTGGGCGGGCAGATACCGTAGTGTTGCTTTAGTGACAACCAGTTATAAAGTATAACTTCGAAATATGAGAGGTGCTTGATGGCGTGCAGTAGTATAGATTATAAAGTATTTTAGGGCAAGCGCCACATGGTAATCTATTTCAAGCCACACTGTCCCAAACTTTATAGGTTCACTGCGCCCTTAGTGTCTCACTAAGGAGTTGGATCACCTTGGTGTCATTTATTTTTGTTTATTCTGGGTGCAAAAGCAGAATTCTGCGCGTTATTTTATCCAACGCTAAGGACAATGGACTCTCTATCGAAGATATCTCAAATGGAAGTCCTCAGAAGCCTTCGACCGCGCTATTAACTTAGCATCAGAGCGCGCGGCCTCACCCCTTTTCTGGTCACCACATCTGAATTCTGCATTTTCACTGGGGCTGGATTCCCCCTGAGTAATCATGGTAGTGTTTCAACTTTTCCCTCGTCAGTTTTCTCGTCAAATCGAGAGTCATAGATTCCCTTACTGGAGACTTCAGGAACGCAAGAATAAAATCAATACGCAAAACGCTTAACAATTGAGTCATTATGGAAACAGAAACCAAAGACGCCATCTTAATATTAAACAACACTTATATCCCTACCCACTTGATTTCACTGCTGACTTGCCCAGGAAAAAGGGCCTCCTCCATCGTTGTTTCTGATGTCGACAAAGAATTGACTCCCATCTACCATCTGCGAGGAGATCTATAGAAGAAATTTACAGCCAGTGCTCTCGACGGAGAAAGGGTGAAACTGATCACACCAAAAATATCAAACCAAGAATAAATATGGAAGTTCAACAAACTTGGTCATCGAACTGGCACCTGAGGCTTGGCAAGCCATGATCAATCAAACAAGAGTTTACATAAACTGGGGATCCTGTCGGTTTAAAAAGCATGTAGCGGTTTCTAAGTGGTTCAAGTGTTGCTGCCTTGGGCTCAGGACACAAACACGTGCGTCCAGAGGTTAATTTGTGGCTACTGTGAGGAGAAGGGAACATTTTCGAAAACTGCCCGAACAAAGATAAAGAGCCGGCTTGTGCTAACTGGAAGTGTCGCTAACTTCCTCACTCCCACTCACTTCGAATTAATAAGTGCCCCGTATATCTAAAGGAAAAACGTGCCTGCCCAACAATAAAAAAATCGAATATGGGGACATTGGCTAAAAAACACAATACCACGTGTATCAAATTTCTGCAACTAAATCCTCAACGACCTAAAGCTGTAGCTGCTAAGACATGGCAAAGGGTGGAGGAAGACAACTATGATATACTACTCCTCCAGGAGCCATGCCCACCGTGGATACCCACTGAACTACAAGATCGTCCAAATGGAAAGTGAGACGCCCTGTACAGCCGTGGTCGTGTGCAACCCCCAACCTGACGGTTATGAAGATATCTCATCAGTATTCCACATGGGCCAACTGCGTGCATATTATCTCACCCTGGGAGACTTACATAATCTTCATGTACTGTCCTTCAGGAAAAGACATTTTGCCCCTCCAAGAGGTTGAGAATCATCAGGAATAGTACCAGGAAGCCAGGAATGCCTCCACTGCAATGATTAGGTAGCGGAAAAAGCAATAAACAATATCCTTAACGCCACCTTCCAAACGTTAGATGGCTAAGACACCCTGGAACAACAGCTTCTTTGCAATGCTAACGACACCTATGAATCTGACCGGACAGAGGAACCGTTCCCTCTTCTAGAACTCCAAACTGCTGTCAACAAAATCCGAAACAGGACAACACTGGGGACAGACATGGGCAAACTAAGATAGAGCCAGAAATTGTCGAGAAGGCGGCAGAGTATACCCCAAACGTGCTTCTGAATCTACACTGAGTGATCACTGAATTATGTCCACCTCTATGAAAATTGAATGCGACCCGTTGACCATGTGAGGTACGAGAGTGCTCAGTTAGTCCTCTTACGTAGCATACATAAGGTGTAAGTGGTTCAGTAGGTAGTAAAATTTCGAGTGTGATAGTAAAAGGAAGGATTTATCAGACTTTGATAAAGGACAGATTGCCGGTGCTCGATGAGTAGGTGTCTTGATTTCCCAAACGACTAACCTGGTGGGGTGTTCGAGAGCCGCGTTAGTTAAAGTCTACTAGGACTGGCGTAAAAATGGTCAAAGAACGACCAGATGGCAAAACTGCAAAGTTCAGCGAAAGGTGAGCACTGGGTCCGACGACGCGAACAGGCGCATTACTGTTGAACAGTTGACTACCCAATACAACATGGGCCAACCGGGAACAATATCTGGCATGACAATGCGTTGCACGCTCGCAGATATAGACTATACCAGCGGACGACCCCAACCGCATCGTTGGGGGTCGTCCGCTGACCAAGGTTTGTCGGCGTAAAAGACTCGGCTGGTGCAAAGAGCATGCCGGTTGGACATTAGATGACTGGAAGAAGGTGTGCTGGAAAGATGAATCACGTTATTTGGTCCACACCGTGAATGGTCGTGTACGGATTTGGCATTAACAACACGAGGCTCTTCATCCAACGTGTATTGTATCAAAAGGGCATGCCGGTGAAGGCGGTTATATGGTGTGGGGGATGTTTAATTTGCAGGAACTTAAACCCGTGGTGCATATGCAACAACGTATCAATATATAACCTGTGACTCCACTGTGGCTGCTTCCCAATGAACTGTAAGGTGGCCAGCATTAAGCTCATATTAAAAAATCCATCAAAGCCGCTACACCTAGAGGACTCCTATTGTCCCATTGCGTTCCTCTCTCTCCTGAGCAAAGTCATGCCACCTGTCCACCCCCACCTACCGACCCTAACCTACTGTATCCGCCTTGGATATAACTTCACTCCCTGGACAATCTTAAGCAAGTAAAACGCACACCCTGGAAGATGTAAATCACTACATCATCCTCGCCGCAAAGGACAAGACATCAGTCCCCAGAGTGACCACCAAAAAGCGGATCTGACTCACTGAACGAGCCCTTCACTTCGTAAGTGACAATTGGACGGCACATGCGTCCGAAGTGAGACCACAGACTGAGACCATAACTAGGACAAAGTGGAAGATGGGACACCGTTCCCATGAGTGACATTTATTAGACGGGATTGGACTCACCGAACGGGAACTCCTAAAAGGAAACTCATCACAGCTTTGCTGTTCAAGTTGATCTTGGCTCTCCGAATCATGCTCCCTTGCATAATCCTTTCTTCCCCTTTTTCCCTGGTGGGGGCAGGTGACAGTCTCTTAGCTCCTCCGCCGCTGCTCCCTCCTTCCCTCTGAGGAGGCATGGCACTGGCCCTCTGACACCTTGGGGTGGCCTTTTCTATTGACCCCACATTTCTGTCCGTTTCCCCTAGCCTTCACGCTCTCACCTGCTCTCTCTTAAAAATTTTCATGACTAGCGTTCAAACCAACCTCGATCAATCATACCCCAAACTCAAAAATTTATTTAACACAATTTTTAATTAACTCGTCTAACCCTATTTCTTCTCCCCCCTCCCTTATCTTTTCTTTAAAGGCCAGTCACTGCAATCTCAGGAAACTAGCTGGAAGGGCCTGGAAGAGTAAAATATAAAGCTACTGGGTACCTGGTCTGAATTCACGGGGCTTAGTGCGAGCAACGGTGGGCCGCGTCTGGGGCACAAGTGCTAAATAGCCAGATGAACAAAAGAATATAAAACTACACAACTACCAACCCACACACTTTAACCTTCTGGCCTTGACAGAGAATTATCTTACACGTACAATGCAACGCGGAGATGGGGGAAACCCATTGGTGCCTTTTTAGACCAGTGGTTTTCGACAGTGTTTTTAATAACGGCACCTCTAAGTAATTTTTACTTTTGTGGCACCTCTACTCAATTTTCTGCCTCTTAGATACCATTCTCGCTCTGTAAATATATACAGGGTGTCTCAAAAATAGAGGGCATAACTTAAGGAATGAGTTCGGCATATGTAGACAATAAAAATATTTTATATCAACATAGTTCCGGAAATGCTTGGTTCCCGAGTTTTGAAGGTCTGTCTATGACACTTAACTGTTCACATCACCTTATAGTAATTGTTCAAAATGTCCACCTTCTGCCTGAATACCACTGGCAGAACACGACTCGCGCAGGATAATCTGCTGGTGACAAGGCTTGTACCCATTGCAGATGTTAGGATACAGTTGGTGTTCTCGCAACACACTCCAAATAGTCGAACGTTGAACAGCCAGTTGCATTGCTATTCTGCGTGGGTTGATTCCAGGAGTGGCATTCACAACATCAAAAATCTCCTCCTCTACTTTAGGAGTCGTAGATCTTGGTCGTCCTCTGTCGGCAGCACGAGGTGTAAAGGTCCCATGTTCACAAAGGCGACGATGGATACCTTCAAACGTTTTCCTGTCTGGACACCTTCGTTCTGGAAACCTTTCGTGGTACAAACGACGAACCTCCAGAGCATTGCCGTCCGCCAAACGGTACATAAAATGCATATCCGCTTGCATCTGATTTGAGTACATGGTCGGAATGGACCAGAAACCACCAGATTCTGTCAATACCTTGTGATGAAGGAAATCACCTGCGGGAGAAAAGACGTTCCGGTTAATAACTCGGGAACCAAGCATTTCCGGAACTATGTTGACATAAAATATTTTATTGTCTACATATGAGGAACTCATTACTGAAGTTATGTCGTGTATTCTTGAGACACCCTGTATATCGAATATTTAAAAAATATGTTATTTGATAGTTATTACAATAATATAACTACACTGTGGTGTCCTTCATTAGGTACACCCCTGCTGTGCACACAAATGGTTTGTCCCACAACGTTGAAAGTCACATGACCACAGTTGTGTATATAAATGCAGCAGAACAACCTTTCTAGTATCAGTTAAGCGTAACAAACCGTAGCAAGACTGGGGAAAAGGACTGATCTAACGGACTTCGAATGTGGCATGGTAGTAGGTGCAAGACGTGCTTTACAAAGCATCTCTGAAACAGCAGTTCTCCTGAACTTCTCACGCACCACAATTTCAAGGGTGTATCCAGAATGGTGCAAAGAACAGAAAACATCCTCTCAACGGCACTCCTGTGGAAGAAAATCGCTTGTTCATTAGAGAGGTCAGAGGAGGGTGGCTAGAACTGTGCAAACAAACAGACGGGCCACAATGTTGCATATCACGTCAGAATGCAACCTTGGTGTGCAAAAAAAATATCGGAACGGACCACTAGTCTCACTTTGTCGCGAATGGGCTACAATAGCCGACGGCCATATCGCGCACCTTTGTTATCAATGAACAAGAGAGCACGCCTCCTGCGGGCACAACAACACCAGCACTGGACTATCGAGGATTGGAAAATAGTTGCTTGGTCTGACGAGTCGAAGTTCCTGGTGCATCATGTTGATGAAAGGCTCAAAATTTTGCGACAAAACCTGAATCCATGGACCCCTCATGTGTGACGACTACTCTGCAAGGTGGTGGGGGCAGTGTTAAGTGTGGGGAATGTTTTCTTGGCACAAGTTGGGTCCACTGATACCCATACATTCACGTCTGAATGCCACATCGTAGCTAAACATCGTTGCTGACCAACTGCATCCGTTCATGTTGACAGTTTATCCTCAGTAAAAAGGGTACTTCCAACAGGATAATGCGCCGGTGCACAGAGCCCGAATCACTATGGAATGGTTCCAGGAACATGACAATGACTTTTCTTTGCTGCAGTGGCCCGCTCAGTTCTGGGATCTCAATCCTATTAAACATCTTTGGGATGAGCTGGAAAGGGCTGTTCGTCCGAGGCCTACACCTCCGTCGAATCTCAAGGAACTGCGTGACACACTCATGTTTGCATGGTAGTCCATCCTGGACAACGATTTCAGCATCTTGTTCAATCCATGCCTAGAAGAATTCAGGCTATTTTGAAGGCTAAAGAAGGTTCAGCACGCTACTATCTAGGTGCACCTAATAAAGTGGCAGCATATATATATATATATATATATATATATATATATATTACATAACTTACATATATATATAAAATGTTTTCTTTATACACAGGTGCTAAACATCCATCAACTGTACCACTTTTTATAATGAAATAAATATATAAATTAAAAACAAATAAATAAGTTTAAGTAACTTAAACCGAAATTACGTAGCACCCATGGAATGTTGTTGCGGCACCATAAGGTGCCGCGCCACCCCTATTGAAAACCACTGCGTTAAACCCTAAATACACCATATGCTATACGCTATGGATAAACGTCGTGAATTAACCGACTCTGAAAGACGGATGATAATGGATGTCCGACAGTGGCACACATCGCTGCTGACCTCAACGAGGGGGGGGGGGTGCCAGAAGCGTCTCCACCAAGACCATCCGTCGATCATTAGCAGCAATGGGTTATGGGACCCAGCAGAGTCCTATTGCTAACACCACGACACACGACTCTCCTCCTCAACGGGGCGAAAGAACATCAATAGTGGACTTTGGATGATTGGAGACGGGTCTTCTCGACCGACAAGTCTTATTTCCAGTTATTTCGAGCGGAGAAGAGGGTGCATGTCTGGCGGAAACCCCACGAAGCTGTGCACCCATTATGTCAACAAAGAACTGTTCAGGAAGGTGGACGGTCGGGAGTGGTCCGGGGTGTATTCAACTGGCACACGTTGGGACAACTGTTACGTCTCGAAGCACCTCTGAAAAGTCAAGCTTGGATATTCATCCTTGCAGATCATCTGTTCCCCTTCATGGTCCTCGTGCACCCACAGGGCAATGAACTTTTCAAGCACGAAAAAGCGCCTACCCACAGAGCCTTGATGACTAGAACATCTTGGAGGATCATTCTGTAGATTTTGCCACCCTGGAATGACCTCCCCGTTCACTGGACATGAGCTTTGTGAAGCATGTGGAAAGGTCCTTCGAGCTTTAGATTCTCTATCCAGGAGTGCAACGGAATTATGGACAGCGGTGCAGCAAGCACGGATGGAAATACCTGTGGAACGCTTCCATGAACTAGTGGACTCAACGAATGCTGAGTAACTGCCTTTCTCCTGATGATAGGTGGGCCTACTCGTTGCTAATACGTAGGTTTCCAATTCTTTCTGTCCGCTCAGCGTACTTTCTTTGATCAACTGGAGTTTCTTGGGTGGCTTCTGATGTGTTATTCTAGCGAACTGGTGGTATCTGTGAGTGAACGCCCTCTAGTGATCATTTCGCATTCCTGTGAGATTCTGATTGTTGCTGGTGCAAGATGGCATAGTCAACGTGTGCCTTCTATCACTCTGGAGGCAATGGAGATATATTTTCTTTAGTGAAGTAAACAATTAAAGATTAACTTTTCACTATTTTCTGTTCCTTCTTTCCTTCGCTTTTAGGCTTCTGATAATTTGTTTTTATGTGTATTTCTCTGTTGGTTGGTCGTTGTGAGGTTTCAGGCATGTCAGCGACTACTTAGGCCGTATTGCGCCGTGTATATTATGTCTACTAATTCATGTTTTCTCTGATTGATTTACTGTTGGTTTTTTTGGTTTTTTTTTTTTGGAAGAAAATCTGATGTTTTAGCCATCACTTCGATCTTGTGGTAGGTATGTGTAATTAATTTAATTTTAATAATAATAAGATTAACTTTAATTTAATTATTGTTTTTACCGCAGCCTGATCCAAGCTCGGATACATCACATTACTCTTCCAAAATCGTAACCACGGGATTATTGTTATTAAATTTGTTATTGATGAGTACATTCGCGTTTTCCGTACACAATGAAAACCTTTTCTCGAGCACACCTCTTCTCAAAAATGGCATGCTCTACGAAGTGGTAAAGAAAAAAAAAAAACAATCATCTATTCTGAGGTTATGAAATATTTGTATTTCATCAATTCTCTGTTTTCATTTTAGATAGCGACAAAGATTGTTCCCTTCTGATATTGTAACTCGCATTGTTACGAAGAACAAATTCATTTGAGGACGAGTTCTCAATTTACCAATCTTCGTTCATTATTGCAATTCCTTTGTTCAATTCCCTAACAATTCGTAGTTTTTCACTACGTTTCCACAAAGCAGTTTAGTTGAATAAGCAGAAGATACTCAGAGTTCTAAGAGTATAGATTTGAAAGTGAATAATATCCGCAAGACAATTCAGAGCACTTAAAGTTTAGTAGTGCGATGGCACCTATAAAGAAGCTCCTAAAAGGTAAATATTTTCAATAGAAATTGTGAGTGTCGAATCCAGGGTTGGTAAATGTTAACAACACAGTAATCGTTCCGTTCCCTTTAACTAATCCGGTTTCCGTGAGTTCAAACGAGATTAGTTTTATCGTTACATTTTAAAATGTTTCACTAATTCGGCTCTTCATAACATTTGCAGTCTGCTGTCTAACTTATGCCAATGAAACTCGTTCTCTAACCATATTTCTACCACTGTTTCTTACAGCGTTATGTCCGTGTTTAAAGACGAAAAATAATAGAGATTCTGATTCTTCATTTCGAGAAGAAGAAAATGCAAGTTTAGAATGTGATTCCGTTCATCCTCCTCCCGAAAACAATGCAACTATCGAAGTCATCAGAGAAAATCAGGGAAACTTTTCAGGAGCAGCACAGGAAAACGCCAATTTGGACATTATTTTACCAGCCGTCAATAAAGTACAGAAGGGTTTTACATCTGAGCCTATTTTAGAAGTAAAGAAGAATAATAAACAGCTATTGGCACACGAACCTGAGGAGGTATATGTTGAAAACCATATTCAGTTAGCACAATCTGAGAGTGAAGTGAATGATCTATCATTACTGGAATCTACAGAACACGGAACAACTACTGAAAGTGCCGGCGAGGCTAAAATTATTATGGAAATTGAAGAAAACGAGGCCAAATCTGTAGATGATCAAGAAATTCCTAATGACGAAATGGCAGTTTCCGAAATTGATCCGGATCTAGAGTAGGTGATGCAATTAGTGCAAATCCTAATATAGATACTTCAGATCCCCAACCAGATGCTGAAAACCAAGCTAATGATGAAATTGTTGAAGTGAATCCTGTAGCACATGAAATAGCTAATGAGGTTCCTCTCAATGTGCAACAAGATGAGCAGCAAATAGAAAATAATCCAGGTATACCTCTTGCTCTTCCTCCTATAAGATCTGTAAGGTTTGCAGAAGGACTCGCCTCTGTACGCTTCTTTGAGTAAGTATTCAAATCTGGATTTGGTTGTTTCTTTGTGTTGTTTCATAATATAAATAAGTATAACAATATATTTGTTCTACTTATTTATATTATGTTTATATATATTAATAAAATAATTACTTAAAACATGATAAAAATAGTAATTATTAATAATTAAACGAAAATATTTTAATTCGTGACATATTTTAATTTAATTTGATTATTAATATTTATTATAATTATCATTAACAGCAGCGTTTATCATATTTAATATAAAGATATGTTGCATAAATATTCAAATAACGGGATACGACCGACCCCCCCCCGGGGGTGAAGGATGCTCATTACAACTTCTAAGCTACTGCCAATGTGATAATTATTTTAAACTATATACATTTCTAAAAATCCTTTACTTTTTATCTTTGGAAAGTTCACCAACATACTCTTATCCTGCCTTTGAAGAAGAATTTAATAATGCGCAATTTATATTTCAGTTATGAAGAACGGGACTTCGAAATATTTCAACTGTTGGAGAAAGAAAGACATAAGAGAAGGGAACTAAAATCAAAGATGGCAGATATGCATTCATATTTTACTGGAAAAAGAATGCCGAAAGTGGCAAACTATCGACAATGCATCGTTACAAGGGATGGGCTCAAGAACAAACAATCCGCTTCACTCTGGGAAAGGTTGGGTTTATGCCATCAGAATCAGAAGGTGGAGAACCTAAACTGCTCACTATTCCATTTCTGGTTGCCAGCCCGCACACACTTAAATTCTTTTATTACGAAGGAGCATCTTTTACTGCGGGCTCGCCAAGTTTCTTATCAAATTCGAAGTTGGAGAAACTTGTATATATTCTCCAATCTAAATTCCAGAAAAGACAGAATAACTAGTACAAGTTTATGTTATTACTTCTTTAATTTATAGTTATTAGTTAGGTTTTGTTTCATCGTTTGGACAGCGAGTGCACACGCCTAAATTGTTTTTATCAATGAGTACACCTACTGTGGCTCGCATTTGTTATTTTGGACATCCTGACACGTTGGCCCTGTATATAGTCACGTCTAAATTCTTAAACAAACGAAGGAGCTCTTCAAAATATCTATGGTTTTCTTAATCGCATCTATTAACTTCCGTTCAACCGCAACTCTACCGCACTTTGACCAGTTACAAGGCACAGAAAGATCTGATTAAAGACTGTATTATTCGAAGAGAATATCAAATATGATTGTGAGGTCCTTGCGACAAACTTCAAAAAACCAATTGGTGAACGATCTGCTGGAACCAACTGGATTGACACGCTTCCATAAGCATAAGGCATAAAAGATCCTCTGCTTTATAATATCAACGGCACTGCTCACAAAGACATAACTGCTCCACCTGCTCCCCGAAGGCCCTTAATGAAATACGCGGCTATCATCGAAGGCACGCACTGAAATCGTCGGCTCGCAACGAAGCCTATACTGAAATATAGACCTCGCATCGAAGGACTCAAACATAGACCTCGCATCGAAGGACTCAAACATAGACCTCGCATCGAAGGACTCAAACATAGACCTCGCATCGAAGGACTCAAACATAGACCTCGCATCGAGGGACTGAAACATATACCTCGCATCGAGGGACTGAAACATAGACCTCGCATCGAGGGACTCAAACATAGACCTCGCATCGAGGGACTCAAACATATACCTCGCATCGAGGGACTCAAACATATACCTCGCATCGAGGGACTCAAACATAGACCTCGCATCGAAGGACTCAAACATATACCTCGCATCGAAGGACTCAAACATATACCTCGCATCGAAGGACTCAAACATATACCTCGCATCGAAGGACTCAAACATATACCTCGCATCGAAGGACTCAAACATATACCTCGCATCGAAGGACTCAAACATATACCTCGCATCGAAGGACTCAAACATATACCTCGCATCGAAGGACTCAAACATATACCTCGCATCGAAGGACTCAAACATAGACCTCGCATCGAAGGACTCAAACATAGACCTCGCATCGAAGGACTCAAACATAGACCTCGCATCGAAGGACTCAAACATAGACCTCGCATCGAAGGACTCAAACATAGACCTCGCATCGAAGGACTCAAACATAGACCTCGCATCGAAGGACTCAAACATAGACCTCGCATCGAAGGACTCAAATATAGACCGCGCATCGAAGGACTCAAATATAGACCTCGCATCGAAGGACTCAAATATAGACCTCGCATGCATCGAAGGACTCAAATATAGACCTCGCATCGAAGGACTGAAATATAGGCCTCGAACTGAATGTTCTACTCAAATCGTCAGCTCTCAAGGAAGTCCATAAATCTTAAGTCTCGCATCGAAGGCCCTACTGAAATATAGGCCTGAAATCGAAGGCCCAAATCAATTCGTCGGTTCGCATCGAAGCCCACGACGGCTCGCCTCGAAGCCCACGCCGGCTCGCCTCGAAGCCCACGCCGGCTCGCCTCGAAGCCCACGCCGGCTCGCCTCGAAGCCCACGCCGGCTCGCCTCGAAGCCCACGCCGGCTCGCCTCGAAGCCCACGCCGGCTCGCCTCGAAGCCCACGCCGGCTCGCCTCGAAGCCCACGCCGGCTCGCATAGAAGCCCACGCCGGCTCGCATAGAAGCCCACGCCGGCTCGCATAGAAGCCCACGCCGGCTCGCATAGAAGCCCACGCCGGCTCGCATAGAAGCCCACGCCGGCTCGCATAGAAGCCCACGCCGGCTCGCATAGAAGCCCACGCCGGCTCGCATAGAAGCCCACGCCGGCTCGCATCGAAACCCACGCCGGCTCGCATCGAAACCCACGCCGGCTCGCATCGAAACCCACGCCGGCTCGCATAGAAGCCCACGCCGGCTGGCATCGAAGATCCCTACTGAAATACGCAGCCCAAAGGCTGATGCTGAACTATTGTATTATTATTGTAATATTGTAATATTATTTTTTTCTCTCATCTCATCCTTGTTTGTATTAGCCTTTACTGTAATATTGTATTAGCTTCTGTAACCTTATATTAGATAAATAAATAAATAAATAAGTAAATCTTTATTGTGAAGTAGAGTTACAATATCTCATCACGGCGACGAGCGCCAGGGGTTCACATCTAGATAAGATAAGTACGGCATACAAATATAAAAGGCTACAAAATACAGCGAACATACAAAAAGGCTACAAAATACCGATCACAAATGCAACAGAAATACAAATACAGCAAAAAAACACAGAGCTAGACACAAATACAGAAATAAATACATAAGAAATACAAATAAATAAATATCAAGGTTCAAGGGCTTTGATAAAGTTGTGTCTGTCCTTCTTGTTCCTTATTATGCTGTCGATGTCGGCATCCACACGGTTGAGGGCAAAGTATTTTTTTTTCAAAGTATTTATGAAAGTTAATGGTGGCAACCAGGGTCTCCTCTATATCCACCGTATTTTAAGCAGTTGCTAAAGGCCGGCATAAAAAAAAAAAAAAAAATTTGAGAGAGAGAATTTTAGATAGAAAAGGTAAAAGAACTGTTACTAAGTGTGTGTAATGTGTTGTTCGTGATGTGTGTAGCCAGCACCTGGCATTTAGCAGCAGAGGGCCGAGAGCAAATTGGCTCCGACCCTCTGCTCCCGTCCCTAGCCACGAGGAGGCAGCCAGGAACTACTATATAGCGCTACATAAGCCCTAAAATTTGAAAGATGAAAACCAAAATAGAAAAGCAAAAGTAGATTAATGCGATAATTTAACTCCGAGAAAACAAATATCTAAGTAATATAATAACAAGTGAATATACAAGGGATATCCTAATAGTTGTAAACATGTACAAACTACAGGAAAAATCTAACGTTAACATAAACATGTTAATAATATATCAGTATTCGAGTGTAATACACCTGAGAAGTTAATAATCGATTATTTTAAGCTATATACCAAGGTCCAAGAAATGTAACAAGTATTCAATATACAAGGAAATATTCTGAAGTTATAAAATGTACCAACAAGAAGCTAAAATTAGTGTTAACATAAACATGAAATCAGCAATTAAACATAAGCTACGAGTAATGTATAGAAATTAAAACTATATACATATTAGATACCCCAGTGGAAATAATGATCAATTAATACAAGTAACATACCCAGAAATAACCAACGTACCCAGAGTTACCCAAGTATGTAAAACAGATAAGGATAAAATTTTCCTAAAAGTTTTAAAGCATATACAAACTGCAGAATAGAGTTAGCAATAACTGAAACACTCTAATAAATATATCACAACTTAGAGAACAGCGATCAAGGTTAAGTCTCAAGCGGGAAACAGCAGAACACAACTGCTCCCGCTTGAGACCTCAGAGAGAGTATGATTAACAATTTAACATTTACACTAAAACTAACATGGCAATACAGAGTAAATTAAGGAACAGAGTTGGTTCTAGATTTGGTAATTTCCAAGGCAGCTAAGAAGGCAGAGCACTTTTTATCTTTATAAGAGTGATTTGAATCTTTCTTAAGAGCTTTACAGTTTATACAAGAAGGAGAGACTTGAGGGGTTGGGCATGAAGCAGCAATATGTCCTAAGAGACCACAGATGCCACAAGTTGTAGAATCTTGTCTGCAAGATCGAGTAGGATGTCCATTTGCAAACATTTATTGCAACGCAGAGCAATTGTGAAGTCTTTAATTGTGTGAGAGGTCCAATCAAGATAAATTCGGCTACCCCCTAGAATAAAGATTTGTCTGAGACGAGGAGAGACTTCTAGAATCCAATGGAGATTTAATTTATTCTTGGCTTTTATTTTAAATTTGGTTTTTATCTCTTTACAAAAGTTTTCAAAAAGAGGTCTAAATTACGGAGATTTTTATGAAAAATTTCTTCAAACAGCTCATCTTCTTTAGTGTCAAGAGGGATATCATACAGGATCATTGTAGGGTCCAAACGTTTTGGCATATTAACTACAAGATGATAATCACTAAGTTTTTGACAATTCTTTATGAGATTAGCATCCTGTGAAGAAGCAGTATTCACGATAATTCCCCCGTCGCGAAGAGTCTTAATATTGTTAATTCTTAAAAGTTTAAACTCTGATTTAAAATCTCTAATTATTGTTTTCTTAATCTCATCGGCAGTTAACTTGGGGAAATTTTTATCAGATTTAATGATTATTTCATTATTACTTATGTGCGATTTTAGAGAAGGATCACAATTCTGTAATGGTTGAGAAGTAACAACAGGAGCTGGAACTACGGGAACAGAAGAAACAGCAGGATCAGGGAGCAAGCTGACATTTTTGTTCAAGACTTCTAATTGTTCCGTCAGGAAAGTGAGCTTAGATTTTATCTGGGTTATTTTGTGTTCCTTGTCAGTAAGAGTAGTAAGTAGATTATCAGATCTATTAGAAAAATCCTCTAGAATTTGTAATTTTGCCTCAGATTCCTTTAATTGGTTTTCTTTGGAAATAAGCATTTCCGACAAATAAGTTCTTTCTCTAGCAGAAACTGATGATGAGGAAGTTAGAGTTTTGTTCAAATTTGAAATTTCTTCAACCTTAGAAGAAAGATCAACAGTCAATTCCGAGATATGTTGAGTCTTTACTGCAATTTCAGAATTAAGATCGGAAATTTCTTGATCTTTAGAAGAGATCGCAGCATCTTTTGTATTAATATCTTCCGTGAGCTGCAAGACATTCATTTTGCAGGACGAAAGCTGAGATAAACAATATTCTACGTGAATAGCAAGTCCTTCACCCACACTATCTATATTATTCCAAAGGAGCCACAAACTATTTTTGGCTGTTTGGTCAATAGTAGCTTTCGATAGAATGGTAACAAATTGATCCTTAAGAAAGGAGAAAGCCTCAACTATTTCGAAGTTGCAATTGTTTCTGTTTGGGGTTCAGTTTAAGAGTACTTGCAATAAGCTGGGAAGGTGGAAGCACCTCATATTCAGTATTATCCTTCAACGAAGCAGAAGGTGTATTAAGATCAGTCATTTTGGCAGGTTTGATTAAAAGCACTGGATCCAGAAAAACAATTTTTTTTATTTTGATTTTGGCCACCAGGTGGCAGTGCGAGATGAAAGAGCCAGAGAAGATATATTTAGATTTCAATTTTTATGAAAATCCGACAATTAGGGAAAAAGTTATGGTCATTTAAAGTTTTTCCTAAAATATGCCAAATTTTGCTGGATGAAAAGCGCTTAAATTTTAAATGGAGATATCTCAAGAACTAATTAACCAATCAGGATGAGCTTTGGGATACAGGAAGAGTCCTCTGTCCTTCAAAGATACAGGTGCTTTCCAAAAGAATAGGAACCCAATTTGCAGAGATATAGGCGAACTAAAACACTTACCAGTAGGGGGCGCTATAAACCCCACCACACTAAAGAGAAAGACCCTAGGAGATGAACAAAACAAGTTCCAAGTCCATACGCCTCATAGGAGCTGAGAAATATCAACTTATATTTTCAAGCCCAAAAATAGCCCAAAACCCAAAAACACCCCTAGATAACAGGGAAAACAACAAATCCGTATTTGCACAATGTTCTTTTGATGTCCACTAATATTTTTAGACAGAAATATGCATTCTTAAACGTTTCTCACCAAAGAAATTATTAGGTGACCCTAATATTTTGATCAATAGATACATATACAAGTCTCCATTGCCAGATATTATATACTGTATTCAATAGCGTTAGGCCTCACAAAAGGAATTATTAGGTAATAATTCCTAATATTTTGATCAATAGATACATATACAAGTCTCCATTGACAGATATTATATACTGTAATCAATAGCGTTAGGCCTAAAACTTAAACAAAATGGCAGCCTACATATGGAAGCAGCCATAGATATAAAATGTCGGCACTAATCAAAACAATTCCCTCCAAAAAGACAATGAAGGACTCCCATTGGCTGTTATTCTGAGGAAGAAGGCAATACGGAGCCATAGAATTAGAATATTTTCCAAAATTATTTGATGTGGGACAAAGCCAAGGAATTTTCTTTTGTTTGGCTGGGTATGGACCAGTAAAAATAACATCAATAGAGAGCCCAGGTCCCAAGCAGCCACCCTAATGTTCCAAAAAGATGTCAAAGGTCCTTGTCAACACAGCAGCTAGGTGACAAGAATCACACACAAAAAGCTTCCACTAACAGAGAGAGAGATAATGTTATTTGTCAGCCATTTTTTAATTATAACAAGGCAAAATAAACGCTGAATTTTCGTGATTTTCAAATGAATTGCATGGCGCAATCTCTCTCTGTTAGCAATAAAAAAGGGTATCTACGAACTCACCAAGTTAAGCTCTACCTGTTACACATATTTTCACTTCACAGGAGTGGTCACAAACACAATAAAAAAGAGGTATCCAAGAGCTAACATTTATATGTCTAATCACTAAGAAAATATCCAACGGTTGAGGGCAGCGAGCATCTGCTTGGGAAGAAATCTCTCAGTGAGTACAAGCCTGTTGTGGTGAGCCACGAGTGCTGGTACCGACCTTAGGCTTGGCTGTGGAATCCTCCAAGAGCAAGCGTTCCAAATATTTGGAGATGATATCTGCCCTGTGATGAGTTTGGCTGTGAAGACCAGATTCTTATCCACGATCAGGAACTTCAACCTCGGGATGTCGAGTGCTTGTGCCATCATGGTGGTTGTGGTAGCAGGAGGTAGCCGAAGCTTGTTATTGGCCCATTTCAGTAGCCAGTATTCAGCGGTGTACACCGGCTTGAGGTTTGTAGGTGCAGCAGAGGCCCATATTTCTGCACCATACAGAATGGCGGGGTAGACTGTGGAGGTGATGAACCTTTTAACAGTGACAGGATGTCGGACATGTAGCAGCTGCTGCTTTGAGATCCACCGTAGGCGAGAAATCTGATACTGATTTTGTCAATCTGGTTGACAAAGGACACCTTTTGGTCAAACAGAACGCCAAGGTCTGTGTGTGAGGGTACGTTTGGTATTCGTACCCCTGCGAGTAAAACGTTCAGTACTGTCGACATGGATTTAAGGGAGAATATAACCTGAGCAGACTTCAGTGGGTTGATTTTTAGATTGAAGTTTGCCAGGTACAATTCTAGATCCTTAAGTTGGGAATTGATCCTGTTGCTGAGCTGAACGGGGTTGTCTCCAGGGTTAATTTGAGTCAGCAGTTTGAGTTCATCGGCACAGCATAGGAGACCATTCGTTGAGGCAATAATGGGCACGATGATAGCTGTGAACAGGTCACCGGATAGGACACCCCCCCTCCGGTACTCCAGCAGTAATGTCGCAGGATAGGATGTGTTGTTGCCGATGGAGAATAAGTACCCTGTGACAGAGAAGAGATTCCAAAAAGCACAGCATATCGCCTCGAATGTGAAATTCCTCCTTAAGTAGGAGGATTAAGGCCGGGATCGACACGGCATCAAAGGCTGCGCTTATTTCGAGATTATGTCGATATATGGTTGCTAGCTCAGCTCTTTGTTCGAATGCTGAGAGGATGCGTTCTGTGGTGGCTTCCAAGTTAGTGATTGATGATTTTCCTGCGATGGCATAGTGAATTTCAGGTGGTTTCGTCTGGAGGATTTGTTGAGTGATTGTGGGTAGCAAAGCCTTTTCAAGCGTTTTTAACAGACAAGAGGCAACTGATATGGGTCTGAACTGGCTGACGTTTGTGGCAAATTGGTTTTTAGGGATGGGGTACACTCTGTACTTATTCCACTGGGATGGGAAATAATGCTCAGCGAGGCATCTGTTGTAGATCGAGAGAAGAAGGTTTATGATGAATGTGCTCAAGCATTTGATCATAAATTGCGGAATTCCATCCTCCCCAACAGTGGCTGTTGTGGGAAGGGAATTGATGGCACGTATAAGCTCCTGTTTCGTAATCTGGTTAGTCCGTAGGACATCTAGAAATACTAGAAATACTAGACATACTAGAAATCTTAAAAGTGCACTAAAGGTAGCAGAACAATTTCAGAACTATACAGAATTGCATACTAAGTCCACATTATGGATCAGCAAGAAATCATTCCGGGTCTATTAATATGTAAAATTTGTGGACATAATGAAGAAACGATTATCAAATGCATTAAATGCCTCGGGTTGATATGTAATTCTTGTACCAAGATAAACCTAACTAAATTGCCCAAAGCTAAAAGACGGCTATTTATTTGCGATCAGTGTAAAGAAAATACGAAACAAATAACTTCCTGTAAGGCGCCAGATGAAGCTCTCATTCAAGAACCACAAAATAAACACCCTGAAACTCTAACGGATATCGATGCCGATACTCCTGAGAGTGACCACACGTTAGAAATAGCTTCAAAAATGAATGAAGAAACAAATGAATCGCTGGATGATAGTAATTTTACACAATTTCCTCTGAGCACTCAAGATTACTTAGATCGAGAGTCCTATCGAGCCTCTGACAATCAGGAAATCAGTACACGTTATCTGAATAAAAGTACGCAAACTGAAAGTATAAGCAATGCCGAGAGTAGTCATGCACTGCTAATGGTAAATACGGATTTTCAGAACACAAGAAAAGCCCCTGAACAACTCTCAGCAGCAATAGAAAGTATAGCTCTGAATCTGAAGAACGTTCAAGAAAATCTAGCGGTTTTGATTGACGAAAACCAAATACTTCGAGCGCAAAATATAGAAATCTCTCAAGAGCTATTCACCCTCAAGCAAGTCATAATGAATTTATCAGAACATACAATGAGACCTGAAAGTACAGAATATGGCAAGTACAAACAACAGGATAATGAATATCATGATTCAGACGCGATCTCAACAGAAACCCGACAACGGGTCACTGATAGCGGTGTCACACTAGAGCCAGTGAGAGTACCAGTATCCACGTGTAGCAAACAGTTCCCAGTGATGATCTCAGCAACAAATGGACACATACCGCAAGCTGGAGAATGTTTTGTCACCTTCGAACAGGAAAAAATCGATAAGCATCCGCATAACAGTGCAACCGTTTCCTCTCAGAGCTGCATCTCAATGCATAAAAACTCCTCATCTGAAATTCATACAGTAAAAAAAAAGACAACAGAGCATACGTTGAAAAAGGATACTCAGAAGATAAGGGGTGTAACACTTGCTGGCACTAATTCAGTAGATACAGTCAATGAGGTAGTCGGCTGCTGCCCAAACCGGCCACAGCAAAAACAATCGTTTTGGCGGTCTTATGCCGACGTTACCGCTATCAGCCCAACTGGCATCCGACCCAAAGGTAGAGACAACCAAAACAGCACCCACGAAGAGAACCAACCTCTTAATCCCAGCGCTGTGTCGTATTTCCCTCCATCTCTAACAAACATCAATGAAAAGGGTATCATAAGACATAATCAGAAACCCAATCAACGAAAGACGTGCCCAGCATATAACTATAACATAACGGCTGTACTGACTCGGGACCAAATCTTTGTGTCAAGATTAAATCCAAAAACCACTACTCAGGCAATCATAGAAATGTATTGGAAGGAATACTCCATCAGAGTAGATGTTAGACAACTACGTACGCGGCACGCATCTTATGCCTCTTTTATTGTCTCAAAGCCAGCTGACCACTGCCAACCGCTAATAAGCTTGGACCCATGGCCACAAAATACTCTAATTAAACCTTATGAAAACAGAAAAGCTAGCGTGCTCCAGAGGGGACATAATAATACTCAGGTATAGCAATTACAGAGTGTCCCATCCACACCGGCATCTCTAACTATCAGATGCTACATTCATAACATAAGAGGCATAAGTTGCAAACTCCATACACTTCAATCTATTCTCCTTACTGCAGAGTACGATATTATTTGTTTAATGGAGACCTGGATGAACCACAATCGATGTATTGACACTCTTTGCCTCCCTTTGAATTATGCTTCTCAAGTTAATGGACGCGCCATTCGCCGCGGTGGTGGAGTTGCAATTATCTATAAAAATTCCTTTTCTCGACATAGGACCAACTCAAGTAGTTCCGAAAACTTTGAAGCCATCTCTGTAATCCTTGACCTCAATGAAATTAGAATACAGGTTTGCACTGTCTACCTCCCTCCAGAACACACCCTAGAGGTTAGAACGGAATTAGCGACCTGGATCACTACCAATCTCCAACCCAACGTCCCTACTATTCTCGTAGGGGACTTCAACATGCCCCTGCCAAGGTACTCAACGGCTCGGTCTTCTCTGGAAAACATGCTACATATGCTCGACCTTCATCCTCTTCAAACTCCCCCAACTCGCGGAAATCAGCAGCTCGACCTCATTTTTCACAACATACCTCATGCGGAACTTATCGAACCAACCATCTTCTTCAAATCAGATCATCAACCGTTAGATTGTGAATTTTATGCCCATTCCGACCTCTCTAATGCCTCGGTTGAAGGATGTGGCCCGCTGCATACGAGAAGAGTCTTTTCAAACAAGTTCATTAAGCAAGAAATAATCCTCCATCGCCTCACTACGTATAAATGGAACTGTCTGTTAGAAAAGTCAGGGCCTGAAGCCGCTTCCATCCTGGCTGAAGAATTATTTCAAATAGCTTGTGTTGGTGCGTCTAAGGAGATTCGGATCTCACATCGATCTAACTGGTGGTTTAACAACAATATGAAGGTTGTGTTTGTAAGAAAACAAAAGGCTTACAGAAAATGGCAGAAAACCAGAACCGCTGAAGACTACATCGCTTACAAAAAAGAACGAGCCTGTTTCTTAAAGCACAAACGCCAAGAGTACAACTTTGCAATTTCTAAAAAGCTTAAACAGTCTAAAAGAATCAATAACAACAAGAATACCAACTTCACCATGGATGAAACTTTATTTAGGGAATGGGCGAACAGTACCTTCGGAATCTCTGCAGACCCTAATTTAATGAATAACTCTCTCGCAACAGACAATACCAGTTGGCTGGTAAATTACATGAATAACATGACTCCGTCCGGATCCAATCTTGATATCAGACCTCTACTAACAGAAATCACCATAACCAAAGAAAATGTAATTCAGGCATTAAATAGCCTCCCAAATAAATCCACTTCTGGCCCTGATATGTTCCCCCTCTTCATCATGAAAGTAAGCAGTCCATTCATCATCGAGGTCTTGCTACACATATTTAGAGAAACCCTACACACTGGAATTATCCCTGAAATATGGAAACATTATATTGTAAAACCCGTGCCTAAAGTCAAACATCCGAAAGACAAGAAGGATTTTCGTCCAATCTCTATAAGCTGCAATCTACTAAAATTGTTCGAGAAGACTCTGCTGCCAATTCTTGTTATGCATTTTTTCCATAAAAGACCACCATATTTACACACTGTGATTCCAAAGAGATCAACTGTGACTAATCTAATGGACACCCTATTTCGGATCCAAATGACTCTGAACGCCAAAGAACAGATTGATGTAGTATTTTTAGACATTAAAGCTGCTTTCGATAATGTGTCAATCAATTCCTTGATGACAATACTTGAAAGGCATTTCAGAATACAGGGAGGCCTATTAAAAGTCATCGCTTCCATTCTCAAACAAAGGCATTTGAGAGTAGAACATAGAACCTTCCAATCGAAACATAGAACCTTCCAATCGAACCACGTCGTCTACAGAGGAGTCCCCCAAGGTGGCGTCCTTTCCGCACTATTTTTTGCTGCCGCTTTGGACCCCTTCCTCTCTACGCATCCTGACTGCAGCTCTTACGCAGATGATATAAAACTCTTCATCTCGTCAAAACAAGGTGACAAATCTGAAGCAATCACCGCCCATGCCACTGCCCTAACAGAAGAACTTGACCATTATCTTGAGAATATTGGCCTATCCATAAATCCGACCAAGTCAGCACAAATGTCTTTCACCAACCTGAAGAAGAAGATGAACATAAACATCTACATAAATGGTATTAGAGTGCAAAAGGTTTCTCATCACACTGATCTAGGGCTCACCTGGGATGAAGGCCTGACCTTCCAACAGCACTTTGCCAACACTAAAGCAAAAACTCTGTCAGCAATGTGGGCGATAAGACAGGAACTTACTGGAGTAAACAACCAAAAACTTGCCACTCACTACATACAAACATGTCTTGTTCCGATTCCCATGTATGCCTCGACGATCTGGTCCTCTGCTTCCCTCACTAACATCAAAAAATTCATGGGTATCGAGTACTGGATTTTAAGGTGGTTGAACCGTGTTAATGGCCACCCTTTCACCATCTCGAGATCAGTCATGTATACTAACCTTGGTTGCACCCCTTGGAATCAGTTGCTCATTACAGGAAATCTGCGTAATCTCTGTCAACTCCTCACCGATCGCTTTGACGCTCCAAATGTCCATAATCTTGTTGCAGGTCCTAGGCTTTCCCGCGTCCTTTGCAATAGTTCATGGATTCCCCTAAGAAGCTTATTACAGAATTTAACTATGCTTAGAAGATGTTTTCCGTCTAACATCCTCCAAACGTACAACACCCTGAAGATTGATCCTCACAAGTTCTGTGATGAGAAAGCGTACAGATCTGAGAAGATACAGGACATGTACCACCACATAAAACTGTAGAAGTTTCCTGATTATCTCCTTCAGGATGGAATCTCCCATGAACTCTACTTTGCTGAAGAATTAATTTGTTTTAAATCATTATGTGTTTTGTATGTATATGTATTGGCGGTATATGCACACATTAGGACGCGTATGTGTTTATATGTCTCTACCTTTTGCTCATGTCACTGTATATATTTTTATCCGCTATATTTGCTCACTTTAGATGTTATTTCGTTGGAAAAAGAAACTAATGTATATAATATTATATAGAAACTGTTTCTATAAAATAGAAATAATAATAATATGCGTAATTTATGTACGACTTCTATGTTTGCTGTCTAAGTTATAATGTACAAATGTATATAGGCACCCTCCTAGCTGAAGGCTGTTCAGGGGTGAAGCATATGGAATAAATTGAATAATATATATATATATATATCTGAAGGGTTTTCATAGTCAGGCTGGACAACTGTAGATGGGACTGCTGTTGTATTTGAAAACCTGGCGATGTATTTGAGCCATTCTTGAGGGTCAAGCATATGACTGAATTCACCATGTGGGGCAGCATAGAATGGCTTCCCTTTCCTCAGAGTGCGGTTTAGATTTACTTGAATTGCAGCAGCTTTCTTTCGATTAAAATGGGCCCTGGCGCGGGAAAAGGCGATTCTGTCTTGACTGCCATTCTAAGTTTCCATTTCTTATGTAGGACTTGTTTCATTTTGAAGCTGTTGTTGAGGTCAGCAGTCCACCACGATCTGGAACGGGGAGTTACTGTTACTCGTTTGGTGGCAGCATAGTCGGTGACGGATTTAATCCAGTTGGACAGGAGTGTCACTGCGAGGCTGAGGTCGCAGTCAATGAGGACATCCCAAGGAATGCAGGATGCTGCTTCTACACAGAGTTGAGGATTAAGGTATTTAGGTGCTGAAACGTATTTGACTATTTTGTTGTCAGGGATGTTGAAGTTTGGCACCTGCAATGACCATCTCAAAACTATGGGCTGGTGATCGGACAGGAAGAATGCGACGGGATCATCCTCAGCTGTGTATGGTGTTGAAGCAAAAGCGAGATCCAGTAGGTTCAATCCCCTGGTGGGGTTCTTATTGACCCGTGTCATGTTGATGGATTTGAAGAACTCGCAGAGATTGATAAAGAGGTGATGTCGGTTTGGAGGCAGGTTAAAATCATCACAAACAAGGCGTTGTGCGGACGGATGAAGCTGGTTTAAGAGCCAGCTCCTCAGATCTTCAATAATTTCAATTGTAGGCCCTGGGGGAATATACACAGATGCGATATAAATGTGGCTGGAGTGGAAGCGTAGCGAGACTATAATCGCTTCGAAAGCTTGAGTTGTAGTTGAGTTCGAATTCTCATATGAGAATAGGGAGGTGTTGTACAGTATGGTATTCTACCGCCTCTAGATTGCTCCCTGGAGGCAGACAGCATGTGGTAACTAGCAATAGCTGAGCAGAAGAGTGTGTCTCGATTAGGTTGAAGCCACGTTTCTGCGAGGCAGGCCACGTCAGCTACCTGGGAGAGGAAGATCTGTTCTGCTGAGTCTAGTTTGTTCCTGATGTACCTGATATTTTGGAAGTACACCCTGATGACAGGTGTTCGACGAACTTCCGTCCTGATTGGAGGTGTTCTGAGTTGGCATGTTCTCGAGCGAACGGCACGACTTCCTAACGAAATATGGACTGGTATTTTATGGGGACCGTCGTATAGAGGACTCTGGATACTCTTATCATGGCGGGGTGGTGCTTTAACTGTGCAGCTTGGCAGAGAAGTGGTATGAAAGGAGGACTGCTGAGATCTTTGGAAGTTGTCCGGGAGTGAGTCCAGTCAGATGTGGGTGGTGACGTTACAGACTTGGTTTTGGTACAGAGGTGGAGGATGGAGAAGGTGACTGGTTCTCCTATTATAGCAGGGTCTAATAATGGTGCCAATAGGCCAGATAGATTCGGTTCCAATTAACTTGAACAGGTCCTGTGGGCAGTCAACCCTGAACGATGTGCACCGTGGGTTCCTGGTGTGAAGTTGCTGCACCTTTAGTCGAAGGTTTAGTTGATCACGTAGAACCTCAGCGACATGATTTGCTGTGGTATTTGGGGCTAAGCGAGATATGAAAAGTCCACTAGAGGGCCTGGACTTCTGCCGTCTGGGAGGTGTGTGGGAAGGCTGCAGTTTGTAGTTAGTCGATGTGCCAATTCGAAGCCAGTCACGTGAAGCTACACTTGTTCGTTGGCTCACTCTGAGGTTCATACGTGTACTTTCCTCTGGTTGCATAGGATAGGATGGATTTGCAGTGGGGTGAACTGGGAGTGGAAATTGTAGTGTGGAAGAATCCGCTGGTTCGTATATTGAATTCGCCCCGACACTGAGTCCCAGGCCTTGTGAAGATGAGAAGTGCGAGTGAAGTATGACAGGACAGGCATTGCGAGAAGTTGGGTGTGAAGGTGGAAGTGGTGACTTTTGCCTCATTGGCATAGAGGTAGAGAATTCGTTATTGCAAGTAAGAGAGTTTCTACATGCGGTGCCATTGACCGTTGGTGGAGGCTGCTTCTGTAATTGTGGAAACCTCTCTTTCGTTGAGTGGCGATTAACATCAGTTGCCCTTTTCAGGTTCTTCTTGAGCGTACGTGAATGATGGGCTTTTGTGGGTGGTTTTTGCCCTTTCCCATCTATTTTTAGAAGCTGGTTGGAGCGAGGAGATGGCGCTCGACGATGTCCAGTGTTTGGCCGTTTTTCAGATTCATTCCTACCTGGAGCTTCTGATGGAGGACTGGATATTGATTTTTTGCTACATTCGGAGCAGACTGATACTGTAATGGCCTTTGGGTAATTTTTATATAATCTACGAAGATCGTCTGAGTTCAGAAGGTTAGTGAGTTTGCTCGGATCTGCTAGCTTACTCAGTTCAATCTTATTATAGATATCAAGGAGTATAAATTTCATCTCATTGTTTTCTTTGTGTAGCACTGTGATGTCGTCTTGTAGCTCTGCCAGTTGTGCTTTTGACTTTGTAACCTTTTATTAGCCTTTACTGTAAACCGCTGGCTTTTAGCCGTGAAGGGTATTGTGTACAGCATATGCGTTTTGTATGCAATAAAGAGTTCTTCTTCTTCTTCTTCTATTGTGCACTCTATGTGAAGGCCTGTGCTCAATTAAAATGCGCACTGTCCGAAGGCCCCTGGTGGAAAACTGTGCGCTCCGACCGGAGGCCGGTGCTGAACTACTGGGCGCTCCATCCGAAGCCCAGTAGTTCAGCACCGTCCGAAGCCCTGTGCTAAAGTACTGGGCTCGTCCGTCCGAATGCCGGTGCTGAACTACTGGGCTCCCTCCGAAGGCCGGTGCTCAAGTAGAAGAAAAGTTAAGGCCAGAAAGCTGATGGGGTCCCTGGTAAAGAAGGAAATGCGTTTCTATTCATTGGGATTCAATTTGTGAATCCGTATTGTCTCTGACAATACAATGTGCTAGGTATTGTCAGAGATATAGTAAGCTGCTACTGGAATGGGCCCCTACCAACGAAGAAAAATTGAGAACAGAAAGCGGATGGGGCCACTAGTAAAGAAGGAAATGCGGTTCTATTCATTGGGATTCAATTTGTGGAATCCGGAGCCCATACCATGTATGGTGACAGATATATTAAGCTGCTACTGGAATGGGCTCCTACTAACAAATAACAATGAGGACCAGAAAGCTGTTGGGGTCCCTAGTGAAGAATGCAATGTGTCTCTATGAGCCCTTATCAATGACTAAAAAAAGACCCAATGAACGTGTTTTTCTCGTTTCGGAAGCAATAATCGTCCCTCTGCCATATACAGTTAACAGAATTTCCTGCATGCGGAAGCTGGTCCGAAAGAAAGCGTACTACCTGGAATCAATGAGCCGCTCTTCTAAAACATAAGATCTTGAATCATGAAGAGAGAAGCCTTTCGGGTGAATCCCTCATTTTGTAAATTAATAAAAATAAAGTTGAAAGTTTTCCTCATGGAATGGCAAGTTATTATTTGTTTATTTTGTTATCATTATTTATTTGTCGGTTTAAAAGTGTCAGATATATTTGTATCCCTGTTTAATATTAATTTCAATGAAGAACCATTTTTTTTTAAAGACACCATAGTGATGATAAACGAAGGTAAGGTCCTCCTCGCATTAATATTGTGAGAATTATAAATTTGTGTTTAATAAATCTTGATATATTCTCCTACGTAGGACCTTCAGAGGTTTCTTTCTTCATTGTATTCTCGCATAATTTTGCATTAAACAATACTAATCCGAAAGTTCTAAGCAGAGCCTCTGCGACCCTAAGAGGAATCCAATTTAACGCCCCAAAATATTTCGATTAAAAAATAAAATAAAACTTAAAAATAATTATTATTGAAACAGAAAAGAATTACAACATATCTCACATACACTGAGTGATCACTGAATTATAACCACTTGTTTGTTTTGTTTTTAGGAGCATTAGCAACTAAGGCCATATTGCTCCGGGATATGCGGTGGTCATTCCCTGACCTTTCTGCATCCTCCGTATTTGGTGGTGACGGGCTCGAACCCCGGTTTAATCAAGAAGCGTGTGTTGCGCACTGCTGCTCCTTCCCACCTGGCTACAGAGGCGCCTTTATAACCACTACTATGAAAACTGAATACGACCCCTTGACCACGTGAGATAGGAGAGTGCGCAGTTAGTCGACATACGTAGCATAGATAAGGTGCCAGTTGTTCAGTAGGTAGTAAAATTCCGAGCGCGATGGGTAAAAGGAAGGATTTATCGGACTTCGATAAAGGACAGATTGTGGGTGCTCGACGAGCCGGTGTCTCGATTTTCCAAACGGCTGAACTGGTGGGGTTCCCAGAGCCGCCGTTGTTAAAGTGTACCAGGACTGACGTCAAAATGTTCAAACAACGACCCGACCCCGAGGGCAAAAAACTGCAAAGGTCAGCAACATGTTGATGTTATAAGTGAGCGCCGGGTCCGACGATTCGTACAGGCGAACAGGCGCAGCACTGTTGAAGAGTTCACTACCCAATACAACATGAGCCAACACGGAATAATATCTGGCATGACCATGCGTCGCACGCTGGGACGTATGAGCTATACTAGCAGACGACCCCTACGGCATTCTCTCCTAAGCAAGGTTCATCGGCGTGAAAGACTCGCCTGGTGCAAATAGCATGCAAGTTGGACCTTAGAAAACTGGAAGAAGGTGTGCTGTTCGGATGAATCACGTTATTTACTCCACAGCGCCCCGGGGGTGACGCTGGGGTAATTGGATACTATTCTTGCTAGTTGTAAGAGTGATTAATATTTCTTGTGCGGAGACACAGGAGTTGTTATCCTTGTTGCCCGGCCGAAGGCCATAGTATCACTGCTCATACCTCCGCGAGGTCCGGGGTGGGCAGGCAGGGGGTGAATCCCCTTGCCTGGCGAAATTGAGCAAAGCGTAGATAGGCAAGGTGCTCGTTAATTGAGTTGTATTAAATTTAAGAGGGTGTAAAAAATTGCCCTCCTGAGTTCAGTTGAGCATTTCTGTGCCCTTGTGTTTGGCTTAGGCCTACGTGAGTTATCTCTGGGACCACCACCCGTTTAACTTGGGTGGAGGAGATTTTAATTACATTTGAGAATAGATTTTCTCGTGTATTTTAGTTTTCCATTTTGAACTGAGTTGGGATCTGGCTCTTTGCTCGCTTACAATTATTGTAAATAGTTGTAAATAGTTGTTGATTGTCTATTTTTGACTCTCAATTTTAATTTGTATATTGTGAAATTTTATATTATACTGATGTCTTCTTCTGATGAGGTGAGTGAGGCGGAGCTGCTGGCCGCATCGAGTGAGGTGACTGATGAAGAACGTGATGATATCGCACGTGGGGTCTTAGTGCAGGCTGCGGAGTTGGCTGAGATAGAGGTGTCTAGTGGACGAGCATCACAGAGAACTTCAACTAAAGTTCGATCTAATAATATGCAAGATGGTAAAGATTCTAAAAAGAAAAAGAGGAAGCAAGGTGATGACTTTTCTGATGGTGGACTTAGTGTTAAAGGAAAGAGAAGAAAGAAAAAGAAGGAAGATGGGAGAAAAGTTATTGAGGATAATAGCTTTGATTATGTTTTTCAGACAAAAGAAAGATTAAATTCTTTCTTATGGGATGCTGCAAGTAAAGTACCGACTGCTGCTATTCGGATGATAATGGACATGTGGAATGTTGTAGAGAAAAGAGCGCATGAAATTCATACTGAGAATGTGTTATTAAAAGAAAGACTTAAAAAGAAGGAGGAAAAGGTTGGGGAGATGGATTATGCTACAATAGTTAAGAGTTCTGAAAGTGCAGTTAATGTACCTAAAGTCATGATAATAAAGGCATCAACAACAAAGCATAAAACGAGTGATGAAGTAAAGATAGATGTTTTAAAGGAAGTTAGACCTTTGCTATCCTCTGTGAAAGTGAGAAACATTAGAGCAATTAGAGATCGAGCGGTGATTATAGAAGCAGAAAGTGAAGAAGATATAGTTTAGTTGAAAGCATGTAAAAGAATTCAGGAGTTAGGATTACAATACTCTATTCCCAAGCCAATTCTACCACGTGTTGTGATATTTGATGTAGAAAAGGACATTGAGCGTGAAGAACTTTTAGAACAGTTGTGGTTAAGAAATTTTAAGGATAATAAAATAAGTGAAAAAAGGTTTAAGGAGAAAGTGGAAATATTAACAGTGAATGAAAATAAGGTTACTCACTTGAATAACTGGATGATTCAATTAAATTCGGAAATATGGAAGATGATTAAATTGAAAAATAGACTATTTTTAAGATGGACAGCTTGTAAATTTAAGGAGGTTTATTCTGTGACGCAATGTTTTAGATGCATGAATTATGGTCATATAGCGAAATACTGTAAAAGAGAGGTGTTGTGTGGTCACTGTGGGGAACTAAATCATTCCTATAAGGAATGCAAGAATAAAGATAAAAGTGCACATTGTTATATATGTGGAAAGAAGGGTATGCAGACTGATCACTCGGCAGTGGATAGGAAATGCCCAGAATATATGAGAGCATTAGAAATCAAAAAAAGAAAATAGATTATGGCTATACAAATTAAAATATTACAATTAAACGCCCAAAGAGCAAAATCTGTAGCTGCACAAATTAACAAAGTGTTGGAGGAGGAATGTATGTCCATCGCTTTGCTACAGGAGCCCTATGCAGTAGGATCATATGTGAGATGTTATCCGCAACATTATAGAGTAATATCATCTGGAGATAATCCTATGACAGCCATTATAATAAGAGATCGAGAAATGGTTGTGACTAAAATTATGTCATTATGTAATGCAGTATGTTTATGTTGTGAGATAATTTGTGAATGTGGAAAATTCTATGTTGCGACTATGTATTGTTCTCCTTCAGAGGACATAGAGAATTGTGTGGTATACTTAGAGAATCTTCATAGGCTTTTTTGGCTCCAGTGGCTTGGTGGTGGCCATAGACTCTAATGCTAATTCTCCATTATGGGGTGCCAGTTGTACAGATGAAAGAGGGCTACTTGTTGAAGAATGTATAGCAAGAACTGGAATTGAGATTGTGAATGTTTCTGGGCATGGTCCTACATATTCCACTGTATGTGGTCAGTCATACATTGATATGACCCTTGCTTCAACATCGATGTTAAGAAAGATTCGGAATTGGAGTATTTATGAAAATTATACCACGAGTGACCATAACAGCATCTCTTTTAGTATCGCTGATCATGATGAAAAAAGGGTATATTATGACACAGATCGATATAATATTAGAAATGTTAATTGGATTGAATTTGAATTAGATTATAGAAACTGTATTAGTCAAATTAATTGGTCTTGTCTTGCATCAGTCCAATATGTAGAGAAATTTACCGACTTATTACAAAAGTTGTCCAAAAAATATATGAGAATTAAAAGAAAGGTGAATCGTCCTGTTATATGGTGGACGGAAGAGTTAAATGCTCTAAGGAAAGAACTTTTTAGAGTGAGACGTTATATGCAGAGAGTAAGAAACAGAGGTGATGAGAATTTATATGTAATAGTTAAAGATCAGTTTTGTGAATTAAGACGTAGATATACTCGTGCTGTCAGTAGTGCTAAGGTTGCCTCATGGAGGAATTTTGTGAGTGAGCAGGGATCCAGGGATCCCTGGAATTCTATTTTTAAGATTTTAAATGATAAAACGAAATTCTCAGATATTACCTATACGATCGGGCAAGGTGATGAAGAAACCCTAACGTGGGGGCAGTCTATTAACATGATTATGGATGGTCTCTTTCCAGAGGATAATGGCGACTTAAGTTCGTCACAGTTAAATATGTTAAACACCAATGGAAGTTATAAACAAAATAAAATTGAAGAAAAATTTACAAATTTAGAAGTAGAAGGAGCAGTGGACCGGGCAAAGAGTGGTAAATCACCGGGCCTTGATAAGATAGAGGTAGAAGTTATGAAGAGAACATATAAGATGAGTCCTGGGATTTATGTGGACATGTATAATAAGTGTCTAGAAGAAGGCACGTTTCCGCCTGGTTGGAAGATTGCACAAGTAAGATTGATAGTTAAAAGTCTAGATCGTATGTTGAATGAAACGGGTGCGTATCGTCCCATTGCCTTGTTATCAGTATTAGCGAAGGTATATGAGCGTTTAATAATAAATAGGTTAATGTTAGAATATGAAAGTAAGGGTTTAATGTCTACATGCCAGTTTGGTTTTAAAAAGAATTTTTCAACTGAAGATGCAGTATATGAATTGATGCAGCATGTAGAGGGCAGTGGGATGAGATATGTACTCGGAGTTTTTATAGACTTTAAAGGTGCATTCGACCGACTATGGTGGGAGGGTGTGTTATATAGAGTTAGACAAGTAAAATGTTCAGATAATTTGTACAAAGTGTTAGAAAGTTATTTTAGTGAAAGGCAAGTTGAAGTTAAAACTAAATATACTAAATTAATAAGAAATATATCAAGAGGATGTCCACAAGGCTCGGTGATCGGCCCCTTTGCCTGGAACATTGTGTTTGATGAATTTTTGAAAATAAATGTTCCAGGTGTTGTTAAGATAGCGTATGCAGACGACTTAGTTCTACTTATTGAAGGAGATGCAAGATCGCAAATTGAGGAAATAGCATCTCGGGTGCTTTTTGATCTTGCTCAATGGACTGCAAAGTATAAATTAGAGATCTCTAAGGATAAAACAGGCCAAATGTTGTTAAAAGGCAGGCTGAGTCAAAATCGACATCCCGGTGTAAGGCTAATGGATGATGCTGTTCGATATGTGAATGTGACAAAATATCTTGGCTTAAAAATTGAAGAAAGATTGTTCTTTACTGAGCATGTGCGATACTTAAAAGAGAAGATTTGTGCTCTTTATGCGAAGCTCCGGAGGGTGATTAGAGTGGATTGGGGGATTAAAGGTAGGTCGATTAACTTACTTTATGAGTGTGTGTTTGTCCCCATTATTACATATGCCTCCGGAGCATGGGTACATAGAGTGCCAATTAAAACTATACAAAAGTATCTGTCTCAGGCACAGAGATTTGTATTATTAGCCATCACTAGAGCATGTCGAACAGTCTCAACTGAGGCTTTGCAGGTTGTTTCAGGGAGAATCCCTGTCCAGTATGTTGTTCTTCTGTCAGGATTAATGTATTTCACAAAAAGGAATATCAGGAGAACATACTTTGAAATAAGTTCTTGTCCCATTGCTGATAAAACTTATAGTAAATCTGATGTTAAGCTAGAGAAAGAAAGAATACAACAGGAAATTATTAAAAAATGGCAGTTGCAATGGGATAACTCAGATAAAGGACGTCAAACGTATCATTTTTTGCCAATAGTTACTATAGTGAATAAAAAGATGTGGCTGCAATTTGAGTTGCATGCCACATTTTTGATAACTGGACACGGGTTGGCCCTGAGACTATACCAATTTGGGCTTAGAGTTGATGACTTATGCAGCTGTGGACAACCAGAGACCTCAGAACATATAATGTTACACTGTCCAAATTATATGCAATATAGGTTGGAACTGAGTTTGTCTGTGGGGATCCTAGAGAGAGAGGCCCTCCATGTCATGTTTGAAGACAGAAGAATGTTCTCATACTTTAATAAATATGTAGAAAAGGTCTTCAAAAAGAGATATATGCTGGATAGTAGAAGCCTGCCTCCACGCGGAAGGGATGGTAACTCTCCTCATTAAAATCTAAGAAATAAAAAAGATGGATTTTTCTTGGGAGAGGCTGAGTGGCTTTATTTTGCGTTTGAATTATATTTTGTGTTATGTTATAATGTTACTTTAAATTTTTAATGTAATTGAATTCTAAAAAGACTCTGACACATTTCCTTTCAAGAGAAGGCCATGGATGGGCTTAGGCCCAGGGAATGGTTCCCTTGAAAGAGGTTTAAAATGGAATTTACTCCACACCGTGGATGGTCGTATACGTATTTGTTTTCAACAACATGAGGTTCTTGATCCATCATACATGGTTTCAAAAGTGCAAGTCGGTGGGGGCGGCCTGCGGCTTGCACTATTGTATGGTGTGAGACGTGTTTCACTGGCATGAACTTGAACTCCTGGTGCATGTGGAACACTATATCAGTGGTCTCTGCTATCGTCAACTGCTTGCTGACTGTGTACACCACGCTATGTTACACTTTTTTCAGAATGGCGATGGTGTCTTCCAAGATGACAATGCGCCGAGCCATCAGGCACTTGTTGTGCAGGAATGGTTTGAGGAACACAGTTCTGACTTCCAGCACACTCCCCTATATCAATCCCATAGAGCATTTGAGGGACACTGTGGAAAGCCATATCAGGCGTCTGAATACACCAATCACCTCCATACCTGCATTGCTGGGCGCATTACACACAGCTTGGTTGGGCATACCTCCCAAACGCTTCCGACATCTTGTTGAATCAATGCCACGGATAGCATCTGTACTGAGGGCAAAAGGAGGACCTACGAAGTATTAGGTAGGTGGTCATAATTCAGTGACCACTCAGTGTATAATGTAATGAAACAACAAACAAAAATAACAAAATCATTCTGAAATTCTGGAAATAAACTTTAAACTCTAAATCACAGTAATTCACAATGTACGCCATATCCAAAAATTTCATTACTTCATACAGCATGTCCCACTCACTTTTTCTTACTATTGAATACACGATGAATTGTCAAACTAATAGAGCAAGCTTATCTGCGAAAAGATCTAAACCTCCCAAGCACTTCCTAATTCATTTCACAAATATACGTGGTCTCAATTCCAATCTCAATGATGTCCATTTCCACTTGCAGTCTGCCAAACCCCATGTACTTTTTCTGACACAATTTTCAGTTATCGGTTGATTCAACTACTGCTCATCTGAGATGCCCAAATTATTCGCTGTATGATTCCTTTCGCCTCAAAGGTGGTACTTGTGCATATGTCCGTTCTGATATTCCCTGTCAGAGACTTGGCAATTTGGAATCTCCTCTCTTTGATCTTCTCTGGTTTAAAATCTCTCTACCTCATTGTGTCAAATTCATCTGTGGTCTCTACCGTTCTCCCAACTCCACTAATCACTTGGAGCTCTTTGACTTCCTCTCTTTGCAACTTGACTTTCTCCAGTCCAACTTTCCTAACAGTAAGGTAACTGTCCTTGGTGATTTTAATTTTCACAACTCCAGCTGGCTTCGTTTTCTAGTCCCACCGACCCAGCATGTCGAGATGCTGAGGCTTTTGCAATTACTAATGACCTAGCACAGATTGTTCATTTACCTACAAGAATACCGGACAATCCTAATCATACAGCCAATACGCTTGACCTTTTTCTCACAAACAACTCTTCTAAGTACACGGTCGAAATGAAAGGTCCTTTAGGCACTTCAGATCACAACTTGGTGATTGTCTCTTCTCCAATGGAACTTTTATGTCATGGTTATTCCCAACCTCGTGTTGTTTGGCATTACAAGAATGCAAAATGGGATGACCTGCGAGACTTCTTTTCTTCTTTTCCTTGGTCGGATTACTGTTTCAAAACTTCTGATGTCAACGTTTGCTCAGATCGTGTCAGTGAAATTATTCTTGCAGGAATGGAATCCTTTATTCCACACTCCACTTTAAAATCTCGTCCTTTATCTAAACCTTGGTTTTCCAATAAATGTGCTACGACTGTTCAAGAGAAGAATGTTGCATATCGTAATTGGCTTGTTTGTAATTCTTCAGTTTCATTTTTGCCTACACCAAAGCTCGCAACAATTGTAAAGCAGTTATTAATCAGTCCAAACTAGAGTTTGAACAGGCTAAGAGTAGAAAACTTGCTTCTTGCCCTAATGGTAGCCGAGCATTCTGGTCTCTTGCCAAAGCTATTGGCCAAAACTTTTGCCCATCTCTGTTCCCACCTCTGTCCAAACCAGATGGTTCTGTTGTCACTTCAGCCAAGGATAAAGCTGACCTGCTAGCATCCCATTTTTCTTCCAGCTCATGTATTAATGATCTTGGCAAAACACCTCCCACCATTCCCAACACGCTCCATTCAATGCCTCCTGTGGTCTTCCGTCAAAAGGATACCAGAAGGATTTTGACGAATCTTGATGCTAAGAAAGCTCCAGGTCTCGATGGTATTTCTCCACTCGTCCTCAAAACCTGTGCTTCTGAACTTACTCCTATTCTTTGCCGCCTTTTTTAACTTTCTTATTCCAAAGGTGTTTTTCCTTCTGCTTGGAAATTTGCTCATATCCAGCCAGTTTCTAAAAAGGGTGACAAATCCCTCCCATCCAATTATCGTCCCATTGCAATTTCTTCTACTCTTTCTAAAGTAATGGAGAAATCAATTAACCGCAAACTCTTAAACTACCTAGAAACCTTCCGTCTGATCAACGATCGTCAGAATGGATTCTGTTAGTGTCGATCCACTGGTGATATTCTGGCTTATGTTACCCATTTGTGGACTAATTCAATGGAAAGATTCGGTGAAACACAAGTAGTTGCTCTTGACATCTCAAAGGCTTTTGATCGTGTTTGGCATAAAGATCTTCTAAACAAGCTTCCATCTTATGGTTCGCCAACTGTTTTTAGTAATTGGTTATCCAATTTTCTCTCTGATCGCTCACTGAGGGTGATGGTTGATGGCTCTCTGTCTTCTAACTTCTCCACTAATGCTGGTGTCCCCCAAGGTTCAGTTCTTTCCCCCACTCTTTTCCTCTTGTATATTAATGACCTTCTTCCATTGACTGGAAATCCTATCCATAGTTTTGCCGATGATAGCATATTGCATTCCACTTTCCATTTTGAGAAACCTTGTCCTGCTCAATCAGCTTCAACTTCTGGAAAATCTGCTACCAATTCCTTAAATGCCGATCTTCAGGTAATTCTCCAGTGGGGCAAAGACAACCTAGTTGATTTCAACCCTTCTGAAATTCAGTCTTGTCTTATATCTCGCAAAAAGGATTCTTCTGCTACTATGCTTATCTTTGGTGACACTCCGATTTCTACGCAAGATGATATATCTCTTTTGGGAATAACCCTGATTTCTAATCTCTCTTGGCACAAGCACATTACAAATATTGCTTCCTTCTTCTTCTTCTTCTTCTTCTTCAAGAGGAGTGTTTCCATTTACAATGGATTTCCTCAGCCTACAAGTTATTTCTTGTTAGGAATTTTTTCCCGCCATAAAGTGCGGTTCAAGGTGTCTTGGTCGGTTAAGCCTCGAGCTGTCATGCACTCCCGTACTCAATCCATCCATGTCCTCCTAGGTCTTCCTCTTCTCCTTCTTCCAGGAGGTATCTATTCCAGGATAGCCTTTGGATATCTGTTTTCTTGCATCCGTTTAACATGTCCATACCATTTTAGACGCTTTTCTTTGATGGTGTCAATAATAGTCTTTTTCACTTCCATTTTTTCCCTTGTCTTCATTCCGTTTTCTGTCTCTTCTAGAAGTTCCTGCTGAGCGTCTCCAAAAATCCATTTCTGTGGAGAGCAATTTGTTTTCCGCTCGCCTATTCAATGTCTAGGTTTCCGCTCCATACAATAGAAGACTTTGTACAATCGTTTGAAATATAAGTTTCTTTGTTTTATTTAGAATATTTTTGCTCCACAGAACAGAGTTTAACATACCGATAGCCTTTCGGCCGTCTGTAATTCTCTTATTGATCTCTGCTTGGGATGATCCATCACTTTGTAAGATTGATCCCAAATATTTGAATTTATCAACTTTTGTTTGATTTTAAAACCTCCAATATTTAGAACGTCTCCAGGCCCTGAAGACAACATTTCAGTCTTGCTAAAATTGATTTTTAGACCCCATTGTTTATATTCCTCAAACAATTGATGACATGCATACTTTGCATCTTCTAAGTCTTGTGCTATCACCACCTGATCATCTGCAAAAAGTAAATTGTGAATATAGGTGTTCTTATTAATCGGCCATCCCATTTTATTACAATTTTTTGACCAGGATCTTAGGCAGATGTCGATATAAATTTTGAAAAGTGTTGGTGACATGCAACAACCTTGTAATAAGCCTTTTGAAGTGTGGAATTCAGGTGACAAAGCTGAACCCACTTTAATTCTGCATCTATTGTTCCTGTAAATTGCCTTAATAATGTTAATCAGTTGTCCATCAATATTTGCCTCTTTCAGTGCTTTCCATAAGAGTCGTCTTGGAACACTGTCATATGCCTTTTCTAGGTCAATGAAAATCATAAAGATTTTTTTTCCTTTTGATTGGCATTTTTCAAGGATTTGTCATACTGTTGAGATATGATCTATACCTGACCTCCTAGCCGAAAAACCACTTTGTTCTTCTGATACCTCGATTTGGGCTTCTAAATGGTTCCTGATCCATTTTCCTAGGTTCTTTAACAGCGGGTTCAGGACGCATATTCCTCTGTAATTTGAACAGCTTTTCCGATCGCCCTTCTTATAAATTGATGTAATATATCCTGTTATCATTTCTTTCGGTATACTATCTTTTCCTCTCAGTATACTATTTAACAGTTTTTTATCAGAACAGCCACTCCTCTTCCTCCATATTTCAGAAGTTCCATGTAAACTCCTCCAGGTCCAGGTGATTTGCCATTCCTTCCCTCCGTTAGTAAGAGTTCCACTTCCCTAACAGAAACTTTTAAGCCCGAGTCTTCTACACCAAAATCCTCCATCGTCTTGAACTCTTCCCAGTCTTCTTTTAAAAGTCCTTCATAGTACTCCGTCCAGTCTTTCAAAGGTATTAATTGCAAACCAGCGTTGTGTTTATTCTGTTTTCTCAAGTCTTTAAGGACCTTCCACGATTCCGCTGATTGCTTGAAGCCCAATTTGCTATTAATAGTTGCGCATTTCCTTTCCCATTCTTCATTTTTCGCTTCTACTACCAACCGATTGGCTATTTTCTTTTTTTCAACATAAATGTTTCTATATGCATCATTCCTATCACCCAGCCATTTCTGATATGCAAGTTTCTTTTCCTCTACAGCAGTTCTTACTTTCTCTGTAATCCAGGTCTTTTTTGGTCCTTGACTCTTCTTTTTGCCTAGGATTTCATGAGCTATTTTTTAACAGTATTTTTTAAATATTCATAGATTTCTTCAGTATTACCCTATAAATATTGCTTCCTCTGCGTCTAAAAAACTTGGTTTTCTCTTTCGCTCTCGGCGTTACTTTTCTTCCAAACAGCTGTTCACTCTGTATAAATTGGAAATCCGCCCTGCTATGGAATATTGTTCCCACATCTGGGGTGGTACCCCCAAAACTACTCTCAGGCTTCTTGATTCCATTCAGAAGAGGGCAGTTAGGTTAATTAATGATTCATCTCTAACAGACTCTCTCCACTCGATTTCTCATAGACGTACTTTTTCTGCTGCATGCCTCTTCTACAGATACTTCCATGGGCACTGTTCTTCTGAATTGGCGTCAATAATTCCCGCTCTCTCTTTCAAAACAGTCCGAACACGTGCTGCCACCAGCCAATCCATTTACTATCCAACTTCAACTCACAGAACGAACTATTCATCTTCCTCGTTTATTCATTCAACTGCCATTTTCTGGAACAACCTTCCTTCATACGTATTTCCTGAAAATTACAGTTTACAGAAGTTCAAGTCCAATGTCAACAAATATCTTCTTTCGTCTTCTCAACCTCCAACCCAAGCACGATACTAAGTACTATATGTTCTAATACCTCTCGTGTTTGGGGTTTACATAAAAAAAAAAAGAAAAAAAAAAAGAAAAGAAAAACAAAACCGTTTCCCATTCACCTCTCCGTCCACTCCAAACGTTTGTTTGGATTTATTCTTGCTTGAATTTATTTAAACTATCAACTTTCACAACAACAACAGTAGTAGTAGTAGTAGTAGTAGTGGCACATGATGCAAGAAAGCAAGTGTAGGAGCTTATGCAGCATCAGCCAAAAAAAAAAAAAAATCACACCATTCCCTCCAAATGCCTGTCCAGTTCCTCCTTAAATTTATTTAACCTATCAACTTCCACAACGACAGATGGAAGTTTGTTCCAGCAATTAACCACCCGCTGGCTAAAGGCAAATTTCCGCACATCTATTCTACATCTGTCCTTTCTTAATTTGAACTTATGTCTCCGTAGGTTCGTAATCTGAACAAGTGGAAGGATCCCATCAGAATTCAGGGTACTCAACCCATTCAAGGCCTTATAGACCTCAATCAGATCACCGCGCAGGTGCCTAGTCTTCGGCCACTGCAATTTGCAGAACTTAAGCCTCTCTTGGTAAGAGGATCCCTTCATTCCCCTCACCAATCGTGTTGCTCTTCTCTGTACACGCTCAAGCAAATCTACATCCTTCCTAAAATGAGGCCTCCAGACCTGTACGCAGTACTCAAGGCGTGGCCTGACCTTGCCTTATACAGAGGGACAATCACCTCCTTTTCCCTGCTAGCAAAATTGCTATATATCATTGACAAAATCAAATGACCTGCCCTAGCAGCCTGTCTGCATTGCTCAGAAAACTTCATGCCTGACTGCACAATTACTCCCAGCTCTTTTTCATTTTCTACCACCTTAAGTGTAGTACCACACAGTTGGTACGTTTCTCTGGGGTTACTTCTACCCATATGCAGTACTTTTCATTTGTCAAGGTTAAACTTCAGTTGCCACTTCTTAGCCCATCTGCCCAAATTATCTAGATCCTGTTGCAGTAGCACACTGCCATTACTGTCATTAACAACCCTGCCAACCTTTGTGTCATCTGCAAACTTCGACATTAAGCCTGATATACCTTCATCAATATCATTGATAAATACACAAAACAACAGTGGACCCAACACCGAACCCTTTGGGACTCCACTAATAACATTATTCCACGAAGAGCAGCACCCATTGATTATCACCCTCTGTCTTCTCCCACTTAACCATCCTTTTATCCATTGTAGCAACTTACCCTTAATACCATTCTGCTCCAATTTGTACAGTAGTCTTCCAGGCGCGACAGTGTCAAAAGCTTTCCTGAAATCCAAGTATATGATATCAAAATTATTTTTTGCATCCAGTTCCTTTGTGACCACATCATAATAACCAATCAAATTTGTCAGACAAGACTTTCCCTTAACAAACCCATGCTGTGTTTGAATTATTGCTGCAGTCTTGTCTAGATGATCCTGCAATGCATCTTTAACCAGTGACTCCATTATTTTACCCGGAACAGAAGTTAAACTAACTGGTCTGTAAATACTCGTGTCACCCTTCGATCCACCTTTGTGAATTGGGGATACATTTGCATATCTCCAGTCCGTGGGAACCTCCCCTGAGTCCAAGGATGCTCTCATAATTATGGCTAAGGGTTTGCTTAGTTGCTTTGCCGCCTCCTTTAAAATAACTGGATAGATCCCATCCACCCCAGGTGCCTTTCTTATGTTTAACTTGAACAATTTTTCCTCCACTTTGCTCTCAGTTATTACAAAATCATTAAGCACACTGCTACAATTTGATAACCTTCTTCCATTTTCAAACTGTAATAATTCCTCACGTGTGAATGTAGATGCAAAATACTCATTCAGTTTGTTTGCTATCTGAGCAGGATCATCAACAGTCGAACCATCGATGTCAAGTGGACCAATCATATTCATCCCCTTCCTTTTAGAATTTATATAAGTAAAGAAATCCTTGCTGTTTTTCTTAGCATCTTTTGCCAAAGATTTCTCGTAATCTGCCTTCGCCTGCCGAACCTCCTTTGTGACCTGATTACAGGCTAGCTTATATCTGCCACAGGCTTCTGCGTCACCTGATAATTTATATGCATCCCATGCATTTTTCTTCTCTGTCACGAGTCTCATTAGTTCATTTGATAACCATTTAGGCCTAAACCTTGAAAAATATTTCTTAATCGGTATATAAAGTCTAGTAGCTTCCACGATTAATTCCTTGATGCTTCCCACTTAGAATTTACAGTTGGTAACATCGTCAGTTGATCCCACTGTACAGAATTTAAAAACTGTCTGAGACCACTGTACTCGCCTTTATGGAAGCAAAAACCCTTTCCTTTACTCCTGACGGTAGTTACCTCTTTGAGTAAATGCAAAATATAAATTTGAAGTACTCTTTAAGTTCTTCAAATAATGCTAACCATCAATATCAGACTCGTTATGATCAGTTTATTACGTAAATCTTTGCAAAGATTTAAAAAATCGTTATATTACCATTTTTTGTAATTCAGAAATATTATAAAATATTTTAAATATTTCTACATGTTCTTTTAATATTTCTAAACCGTTCGGTTAACGAGAAAATTGTAGTGTTCATAATTTGAAAGAAAAAAATAAATTTGAAAATTTGTTGCCTTTCCTAAATAGTTTCCTCTCTATGTTCATAATCGAAATGACGTATTTCCAATCTTTTCCTTACAGTGCTTATTTCTGGAAACGAAGCGGCAATGCCAATGATCGTAGCCATATTATTAGCCGAATCGAGAATTGTTTGGAATGCTTCTTCCTCTGTTCTGTTTTCTTGAGAATGTTTCGTGTTTTTCCAATTTTAGGGGTGTAAGGCAAGGATGTTCCATGTCCCCGTACTGTTTGATTTATACGCAGAAGCACTGATGAAAGAGTTCAAAGGAGAGCAGAAAGGAGGTGTAAAAAGTAGAAGGGGGCAGTTAAAGACAATAAGATTTGTAGATGACTAGAGATTGATTGCTAATAATGAAGAATTAAGGGCTCCTTGGACATCTTGAACAGCACAATAGAGGAGTAAAATATGAAGATTAACAGCAATAAAACCAAGGTAATGTTAATGTCAAAGTGACCAGGAAGAAGAATCAATACAGCATTAGATGGAATAATATTGGAACAGGTCGAAAAATACTTGGGAAGCATAATGACAAAAAATTGGAAAAAGCCTGGAAGAAACTAAAACACGAATTGCAATGGGAAAGAAGCATTTAGTAATAGAAAAGAACTATTGGGAAGAAATTTCAAGGAGGAATTAACAAAGCAAATGATGAAACATTAATATGGACTGTTGTACTATATGGCTCCGAGATATGGACACTGGGAAAGAGGAGATGAGACGCCTAGAAGCTTACGAGATGTGGGTGTGGAAGAGAATGGAAAAGGTGAAATGCGTGGACAGAGTGAGAATGAGATTTTGCGGAAAGTAGAAGAGAGAACGTTCTTAAAGGGTTGAAAAGGAGACAAAATAACTTTATAGGGCATGTATTGAGAACAGAAATCATGCTGAGGAGTGGGATTGAGGGGTAGATATGCGGGAAAAGAACTGTTGTCAGAAGGAGAATTGGAATGATGGATTGGATGGTAAGAGGAAATTATGCGGGAATTAAACGTATAGCACAAGATAGAGAAGCATGGCGTAAATGATGCCCTGACTTGCCTGAGGGTAGAGAAATTAAAGAAAAAGATTATATAATTGTAAAAAAAATATGAAACACAGATCCAGATAAGCAAATTAAGGTGTCTGCAGTTTCATGAACTGTATTTATTTCAACTGAATTATTTGCCTGCCATGTTGAATACTGGTAAACGATGGAATTCGCATCTGATTGTATAAAACCAATCAGATAACCAGCACGGCTTCTGGGTATGTGGGGCAAGCGGTTCGATAGGTTTATTTTTAAGAGTAACACTAAGTTACAGAATGGTAATCCCTTTGGCTCTTAATTTGTGCTTAGCAGCAGCACTAATTGACTCAATAGGTGCGAACAATGCGTTCTCAGCAAAGTCTTTCCTAATCCGTTCGTTATATGGATGCTGAAAACGTTGTGAAGGATGGAGTACCATGCAGACATGGGTGTGTCTCGCAGTTGATTGAGATTCAACGGAGGTGTAGGCCTGCAGCGAACAGCCCTTTCCAGCTCATCCAAAAGATGTTCAATAGGATTGAGATCCAGGGACTGAGCGGCCACTACAGCAAAGAAAAGTTGTTGTCATTTTTCTGGAACCATTCTATAGTGATTCGGGCTTTGTGCACCGGCGCATCATCCTGTTGGAAGTAACCATATGACTGAGGATAAACTGTCAACATGAACGGATGCACTTGGGCAGCAACGATGTTTAGGTACGATGTGGCATTTAGACGTGAACTATTCCCCACACCATAACGCTGCCCTCACCACTTTGCACAGTAGTCGTCCGACATGACGGGTCCACGGATTCATGTTGTTTTCGCCAAATTCTGAGCCTTCCAGCAACATAATACACCAGGAACTTTGATTCGTCAGACCAAGCAACTGTTTTCCAATCCTCGATAGTCCAGTGCTGGTGTTGCTGTGCCCAAAGGAGGCGTGCTCTCTTGTTCTTAACTGATAATAAAGGTACGCCATTTGGCCTTCGGCTGTTGTAGCCCATTCACTACAAATTGCGACTAGTAGTCCACTGCAATATTTTGTTCTTCCCACCAAGGTTGTATTCCAACGTGATGTGCGACATTGTGGCCAGTCTGTTTGCTTGCACAATTCTAGCCATCCTCCTCTGACTTCTGTCATCAACAAGCAATTTTCTTCCACAGCAGTGCCGTTGAGAGGATGTTTTCTGTTCGTTGCACCATTCTCAACACACCCTTGAAACTTTTGCTGTTCAGGAGAACTGCCGTTTCAGAGATGCTTTGTCTAGTACGTCTTGCACCTACTACCATGTCACGTTCAAAGTCCGTTAGATTGCTTCTTTTCCCATTCTTGCTACGGTTGGTGTGCTTAACTAATACTAGAAAGGTTGCTCTACTGCATTTATATCCACAACTGTGGTCATGTGACTTGCAACGTTGTGAGACAAACCATTCGTGTGCACAGCAGTGGTTGGTGTACCTAATAAAGTGGCAGACTGTGTATAAGTACACCTATAAAAATGAAGGAATCAGTGTAATTAGGAGGCGGCTGGCAGTCAAGAACACTAATAGCTGAAATTCCATTAGAAATGTAAGTTGGGTTTAGAAGATTCTAGATGGAAATACACTGTTCAGTTGAGAACTGAGGCTATGCATATTTCCAAAATGAAATTTCTTTCTTTTTCTTGGATGGCATGCACATATGCATATGCAGAAAAAGGAAGCATAAAGGGTGATTGCAGGAGGAATGTGTAAAAATCTTTCAGCCAGTGTAACCCTTGGTATCAAGCCCACAAGTACTGTCGGTTTACCGTAGTGAACAAATGCTTTAGATGTGTGGCTTTTGGTCATTCATCCCAGAACTGTAATCAAAAAGTAGTATCATGTGGTCATTGTGCCATGGGAGGACTGTTTGCGAAAACAGGATAGACCAAAAGGCGTCAACTGCAAAAGGCGTCATAAAGATTACGATCATTCCCAACCTCACAACACACGAAGTGTCCAGAATACATTAGAGCACTAGAACAGGCTAAAACAAGAGCCATTAATGAGCAACATCGACCAGACCTGTGCTCTTAATGCTACTTTCCCTAACAATGAGGATATTACCATACTGCAAGTGAATGCTCATCGCTCCAGGAATGTCACAGATAAAGTTCGAATTTTCATCACTGAGAATTCCTACGACTTGCTCTGCTTACAAGGACCCTATTTTTCCAGATGTCTACATGGACACAACTAGAAGTTAATGGGTTTCCCAATCTCTGCCTGGATCATACATGCTGACACAGAACATCCAAAATCTGCAATAGTGGCTTTTAATACCTCACTTGACATAATAGCTATTTCTTCTTCGTGTATTCCAAATGCTACGTGGGTACAAATCCCGTCACTTTTTCAAACTTTCTATTTGGTATCACTCTTCTGTCCTCCATCTGAAGATATCCAAATCTCCCCGAACTATCTAGATTCTGTCATTGAAAAACTATGCCTATCACCAATCATTATAGCTACAGACTCCAATGCCAAGCCTGCAGTATGGTTTAGTACCTCCACTGACCACAGAGGACGACAACTGGAGAACTTCATGCTGGCACATAACGTGCACATTCTAAATAAATTCAACCAACCCAGCACATTCTTCACAATAAATGGCGAGTCTAACATCGACCTGACTCTCACAACTGCAAGCATTACTAACAAAGTATCTAACTGGGCTGTGATTGAGGAGCTTACCTCATGTAGTGACCACCGTGCAATTTCATTTAAAATTACCACAAATTTACAAAATCGGAAGTTACCTCCTCAAGACTTGAAAAGATTTGCTATAATGCATATAAAATGGCCCCTGTTCTCGGAATCAGCTTAATGCTGAAGAACAAGCCTTCTATATCCAAACTGCCTTATTACGAGCAACTGAATGCTCGACTAAGAGAATTAACTCCAAAAAATTATCCGAATGAACAACATTCATTCGGCTTTAAAGGAATAAAAATTACAAATATTCAGTATAACTACTATGAACTACTTATTGCGGAAACCCTAGAGATGAAGTGATGTAATAATTCAATTAATATCCGTAGACCATTCTTATTATCGAATGATTGGTCATTTATGCGGATGCGTGAAGAACAAAAATTACTACCTAAGACAAATGCTTCTGGTCATTTTTGTGTTGCTCTTATTCCTGTGAACATGTAGTTTCGAAAAGTTTTAGTCCAACTTAAGGAAAGAAGAGAAAAAAATGCTCCATATACAGCTAAGCATTTTAGACTATCTAAATTTATAAACTTAATGTTGATAGACGTAATATTTTCCTTACTGGCAGAGGATGGTGGTTGAAAACCGGGGTGCCATTGAATGGTCAATATTGAGACTGTGGGGTTTTATTCACTGTTGTTTTGACAGTGGGGAAGATGTTTAATATTTTTTATAAATTTTATATCGCCATTAGGGGAACAGCCATGTCTCTGTGATACAAATGATCTCATAGAACCTTGAAAAGAGAAGAATTTCCATTGTCTGAAGTTTATTTCTCAGGCTTCTAGCGTTTTGGTAGAAAATTGTGCACATTAAAGAAGTTTGGATGTATGCCCTTTTTGGAGTTCTGATAGCCTTCATCTGTCGTCTATGATTCATTCTGGAGGTAGTTCTCACTTCAATCTTCATATTTCGTCCCTCAGGCGTTAGTGGAGGGTGATCGTCTCGCTGGCAAGCTTCTGTGAGAGTATTTGAACCTTTAAGAAGGTCCTGTTAAGTAAACCGGAATGTTCCTCGCCAAACTTAAACTTAATGGTGGGTCTGAGTGAGATTTTCCTTTCATTACGGCATCCTGGTAGAAGCACACTTTGTAGTGTAGAAGTGTTTCACTAGTGCCCCTACAGGCCAAGATGATGTAAGGCTAAGTAGTTTGTAGGTAGATTCTGCTGTAGTGATTTTGAATGATGCATAGTATGGTTGTTTGGTCGTGAGCCTGGTAATTTCTGTGTCTATACCTAAGTCTTCATTCAAATAAGACCACATTTCTTCAACAGTTGTCTGTGGAGAAAGCTTGGAGACAAAAATTGATTTTTCATGTGAAGAGATTTTCATCGGAATCGAATGTATTTTCGTTGAGTTAGCAGTCTTGACTGTGGGCTTCATGTTGTTGTTTGGCTTTTCTGGTGCAATTACTTGGTTTTTTGTGTATTTCTGCTTCCCTTTGCACAGTGTCATCTTCTTGGGAAATTTTGGATGTCCTGGATTGGTTGTTTCTTCTATGTGGCGGCGAGATGAATAATTTCGGGGTGATTTGCTGTGGTGCAGAAATTTCGGGGTGCGATTTGGTTGATAGAGAGGGTCCGCGCATCCCTTATCCATAGCAGTAACTTGCCCTTGGCCACAGTGCTCAAATTTGTACAGCAGTTTTTCAAGTGAAACAGCGTCAAAAATTTACTGAAATCTAAATATATGACGATTAATTATTATTTCATTAAGTTCCCTTGTCACCCTGTCATAGGAACTAATCAGATTAGTCAGACTAGATCTCCTCTTAATAGATCCATGCTATTATTTTCCCCTCGTGGGTAGCACACTTGGTAGAATCGTTGGCATTCACACACCGGTGGAAAACACTTTAATTCGAGTCCCTTTGATGACGGTAGGAATTTTTAATGGGCATTTTCACAAACTGGCTGAATTATTCGTCTCGGGCGAGAGTAGCATAGTTTTTTCCCCCCTGGAAACTCGGGTTTTTCGTTCAGCAAGCAGAAAATCGACAAAAGAACACACGCAATTTACAGATAACTTATATGGCCTTATAGGTTGTCTGTAAATTGGAACAATATGGTCTTATTCGCTGTTGCCCCTAAACACCGATTGGAACAACAACAACAATGTATCAAATTCCACATATGCGTGAAGATATATGTGCTTTTTTGTAGTAGAATTAAGTGAATAAAATCAAATTTTTTCTTAACTATCAACAATTAAGACACTACTATAAACCCTTAAATTCGTTTCATGGTTAATTTTGTTGCAGTTAATTAAGTGGACTCCTTAATCACGAGCGGCGATCAAAGATTGATCAAAAGTTGTTTGGATTTTGTGTTCTCGCCCAGTTAACGATTTTCCATTGACGCTGTTCGTCTTTATTAATTAATTTAGTGATTAATTAACATGCCTCTTTCCTCTGATAGATATCAGGTATGTTAATGAGCAATCTGAGTTCATTTATAAAGTTCATTATCCGAAATTATTCCCAGTTCACAATGACTAGTGACTAGTAGCATATCAAGTACAGAGGAGGGAATAGACATTCCTTCTAAGTAGGACCTACTTATATAGAATATCATAATTAATGTATTTATAACATTAAATATGTTATGAATATTTTATTAATATTTATAATATAAAATATGTTTATAATTTAATTTTAGGTGTTTGACAGAGGGAAAACTATACAATCTTCTTCTGAGACCGTCTCTAACTCAGCCACATTATGAAAAATTGACATCCTACATCACATTCCAAAGCAGGTGTCGCGTCGTGTTCCAAAGTCTTTCCCCAAATTTTCGGAACATATCAGCAATTTTTATTATGATTTCCTTTTGCTGCATATATATATATATATATATGCAATTTATTTATTAAAATATAATAGTTGAGGAATTCATGAAAAAATTACGACATGTATTCTGGTTCTCTAATTCTTTGGGATCCCAAAGAATTAGAGGAAAATCTTAATCAGTTATGCACAGTTAGTAAGGATTTTGGACTAAAGATGAATATGGCTAAAACAAAAGTAATGATGAACAAGTATGCCACGGAAAGGGAAATAATGATTGAAGGAGCAGTAATTGAAAAGGTGGAGTCATATACTTATCTGGGACAAGTTATTAGCTGTAATAATGATAAATGGCTGGAAGTCAAGAGAAGAATAAATTTTGGATGGATAGCATTCAGGAAATATAGTCACATACTGAAGAGCAATATCCCAGTTTGTCTGAAACGTAAAATAATGAATCAATGTATACTCCCCACCATGACTTATGGAAGTGAAACTTGGGCACTCACCAAAAGAATGGAAGAGAAGCTAAGAACTACACAGCGAAGAATGGAACGAATTATATTGGGAATCAGACTGTTAGATAAGAAGAGAAACACATGGATTAGGCAGCAAACTCAAGTAAAGGACATTCTTATCAAAACTAAAGAACTAAAATGGTCTTGGGCAGGACACATAGCTCGAAGACATGATGACAGATGGACTAAGAAAATAACAGAATGGTACCCAAGAGGAGCTAGAAGAAAACCTGGAAGACAAAGGCGGAGATGGATAGATGAAATTCATGAGTTTTTGAGTAGTAAATGGATGGCCAGTGCTCAAAACAGAAAGAACTGGAAAGTTGCTGGAGAGGCCTTCATCCTGCAGTGGATTGAAAATGGCTGATGATGATGATGATGATGATTCTGGTTCTCACATCACTTGATATATTACTGAAATCGGACAATTCCAATCCTCCTCTTTCCTCTACTAGTGTTCGTGAATCCACTGTAACATTACCACCAGTTTCTATTCGGGCATGGATCTATCAAAAAGAAGCTGACCCTAATGGGTGTTGAGCAGCACCCCTACTGCTCTGGTGGCCAAGAAGATGGCTGGAATAATATGATTTATACGTGTCCTCACTACGAAGACTTAATGCAGTTTAATTTCCAAAATACACGATCCCCACGAGACGGAGAATATCTGTACATCACTGAGCAGGAATATCACCTAGCTTATATCAAGTTTTACCAAGAAGATCACACCTTGCGCAGGCAACTGCCTTAATTGACAACTAGTCTTCTGGCCATTCTTCTTAACCTTCATCTTTGAAGGACACTCTCTTCTCTCCGGAAGTTGACATAAATATAACTGAATCGGTAGCCTCTAACTGAAAACAACCTTCATGGACTTGGCAGCCACTATCTTGACACAACCCAACCAGACGTACTAATCTGCTTATAGGGTAGGATTTTCTGAGCAAACATACGTTAGATACTGTTCCTTACCACCAACAGAATAACTTCCCCATCTGGACATTTGTCCAGATGAAACTGCTAACCCAACTTTCTGGGTAGGACTCCAAGGTTGCATGACCCCGGTAGACCAATGACGACCAACCTCCGTCAATCTTGCTGGGTGACTTTCTCTCCCGCACCCTTGGGCTTCTCCCACACTTAATCCTTCGCTTAGTGGAACAATTCTAGCTCCACTAAACTTATAGCTGCCGCCTGCATTAGTTCAGCAGCTATTCTTTTTCTACTTCACTCCCTTCTTGACTATCTCTCCGTGCTCACTTCAATTTTTTTTTATTTAGTTTTTTTACTTGGTCTCTGTCCAAGAAACTGAGGCGACTCTGGCGGAGACCAGACAGAGAATTATGGTGAGCCTGGCTATCTCCTAGCGATGTGTGTGGGTACGGGAGAGTCCCACACATCTACTCACCTCTTTAAATCTATGGAGAGTTGATAAACGTGCTTACGGACGCCTTCGTTAAAAGCGTTACTCAATTGACACAGCAATATTTACCTACTTTGGCTCAGGATCGGGTTAAATCTACCTCCACTTCTCATAAAACTATAAGTTTGGAGTCAGGAAACAAAGATATCGAAGCTGAAAGTATGACTCCTTGTGTAAACATTGTACAAAACGATTCTGAAATTAATGCGTTTACTTCTCAGGTTAATCTGGGTGTTCTTGAGGATAAGGGCATAAAAGACAAAGAATGTCCGGATAAAATGAATATTGATAAGTCTAAGACAGACCCAGTTTTAATGATTGATGCAGAATGCCTTGCAGATAGTGCTAGTATGCTAGTATGCAGGCGGCTTTGACGAAAATAAAGAAAAACTTGAGTGATTTCAAGGCTGCTGAAACCAATAAAGTAACTAAGGCAGCCTCAAACATAATCCATAGCGTTTGGGCAGAGATGGAAACAACTACCACGTCATTGATAATTCAAAATGAGAAAATAAAAGTCAAGACAGAGGAATTACAAGTAAGTGCTAATATGTTTGACCAAATCATGAGTGGCAAGGCTGGTTTGATGTCACCTTTACAGCCATCTTACGCCGATAAAGTCAGGATCAGCTCGACATAAACGGAGCAGATGTATTCTGGAGGGGACAGAGTGGGACGAGGGCAGCATTATAATATAACTGACCCTAGAGATAGGATACTTATGGAAGCTAAAACTGTTACAACACAAATCAGTGTCCCTCAGCATGTGGCAATCTTTAGACCAGTGGACGACTCGAAGCTGGCCTCAGGTTCGGAGGTTAAAGAAGTAATAGCCAAATCTCTGCGTTCTGAACATAAAAATTTAAAAATTAAAAACGTCAGAATTGTAAGAAATGATGGTGTATTAGTTGAAACATCTAATAAGGAGGATTTAGAGCTGCTTAGACAATCCTCCACATTTCAGAAGTTGTTGGACTACAGTCGGACAAACCAAAAATGACATTTCCTACACTATTAGTTTATGATGCTTCAAGAGATTTAGCTAAGGAAGAAATAGTAGAGGACATCTTTATGAAAAATCTTAAAGATTATGGCTTTACTTTTGAAGAGAATAAGAAAGAAGTGATGTTACGTTTTAGCTCCGGTACAAAGACAAAAGTGATAAATTGGGTGATAGGTCTCTCACCGTGAGTATTTAGACATATTTTAGAAAACGACAGAATTTTCTTGGGATTCTCAGCCAAAAAATTCAGGAAATTTACGATAGTGACAAAATGCTTCCGTTGCTTGGGATTTGACCACCTCACGCAGTTTTGCCCCCACAAGACTGTATCTTGCGGTCATTGTGCGGTTGGGGGAGATATATATGCAGATTACCCCATAAAGAACAACCCCCCGAGATGTATAAACTTAAGAAGAGAAATAGGGACAATGCACATTCTGTAAGGGATCCACTCTGTCCAGAATATCAGAATGCAGCTGAACTTGCAAGACTGAAAATTGCTAATGAATAATACACGAATAAACCATCTAAATTACAATAGATCTACCAATAAATACTTCCTAAAAATAATGCAGGTGAACGCGCAACGTTCACTTTGCGTTGCAGATGAACTAAGAGCTTGGTGTTTGTAGGATAAAGTAGACATTTTGGCTATTCAAGAGCCCTACTTGATGTATAGACAAACGGATAAGTTATATCACGTTGTTGGATACCCGGTAGTACCTAGAGTCGTTGCATGTGAATCCAAGCAGCCAAAAATTGCCATTGTTGTATTTAATATAGTTCTAACTGTAACAGTCATATCTCGTTTTTGTACATCCTTTTCTACCTGTATCCATATTTCTACCCAAGTTGTAGACTTCTACATGTTTTCTCTATATTGTGCTCCAAATGATAATATTGAGCTACCAATGCATCTTTCGGAAGAAATTGAAGCACTTTTCCTAGTGCAAATATATTGGTTTCAACTGACTCCAATGCAAAATCCCAACTCTGGTTTAGCGAAAGTAACGTCGCTAGAGATTCTGTGTTTGAAGAATTTATATTGACTAACCATTGGAATGTGCATAATCTTCCCAACATTCCAACAACCTTTTGGAACGTTCGCGGACGGTCTAACATAGACCTTACCGTTTCCTCTTCATGCTTGTCGCAGCATGTAAAAAACTGGATGGTCTGCCCGGATGTATGCAATAGCGATCACCGTGCTATTACTTTTGACTTAGTATTAAATGTTAGGGATGGAGGTTCTTCAGGTCACTTTCAGGATTTAAACCGCTTCTCTGTCAGAACCAAGAACTGGACCACATTTAAGTAAGTCTTGCAACAAGAATTTTCAGATGATAAAATTGCACAATTGAACAGTTTATGTGCAATAGAATATACGTACTTTGTGCAAAACACTCTTAACAGAGCTTTGACTGAATCCACAAAAAGAAAAGTTAGGAGACCTGGCTTCACCCCATGGTGGAATCCCCAGTTATCTGTTTTGAGAAGACGGGTTATAGATGCAAGGAAGAATTTCCAGAGGCACTGATACTTAAAAGAAACATACGTTAGGCGACTAAAAGAAGTCTATTGTCAATTACGTAAGGAATATTTCAAAGCTATTGCGGAAGCCCAAAGATCCTCATGGCGGAAACTAGTGTCCCGTACAGGTAATTCTGATCCATGGGGATCATGGATATATATACAAAACTTGTCATGACAAACTTGTAATTCCTGAGATATATAGTTCTGTTTACTCAAACGGAAGTTTGACTACTGACTGGCTCTCCATAGTTGAAGCTATTATAGAGAGACTTTTACCTGGTGATCACCCAGAAAAAAGACACAACCGAACAAGCTCAGATAAGGATCTTACAAGGGATCAAATGACACGGAACTATTTAGTCTAGATGAACTTGCACTTGCAATTTCTAAACTCAATCTATCAAAATGTCCTGGAATGGACTTAGTTGAAAATGCGGCAATCAAAAGATTTCACCAACATTTTCCACATATAGATATTCAACAAATATCTATTACACGGGACTTTCCCAAATTTTTGGAAGATTGCGTTAGTAAAGATGCTCAGGAAGCCTGGAAAATTGGCAACAGATCCCAAGGCATATCGCCCTATATCCCTTCTAGGAAATCTTGGAAAGTTTTATGAGAGATTATTAGCGCCTAGGATGCAGAAGGTTTTGCTACAAGTAATATGCGTTCTAATTCACAATTCGGCTTTAAGAAAGGCTCCTCCACTGAAGATGCCATCAGAAATTTGATGAATCTATGTAAAACTACAGACAAGAAATACATGATGGTTATTTTTATCGACTTTGAGGGCACTTTCTATGCACTCTGGTGGGAGAGAGCCCTCAGGTCACTTCGAGAGGCAGATGTGATGATTTACTATGTCAAGTTATTAGATATTATTTTTCAGATAGGCAGATAAAAGTCATTTATATTTGGTATTTTCAAAATTCATTTCCAGAGGATGCCCAGAAGGCTGATCCTTTCTCCTCTCCTCTAAAAGAAAGTCAAATTTGCAATAAAATGGCATATGCTGACGATTTAGTGCTATTCATACCAGGCGGGTCAAGACTTTTTGCTAGAAACACACGGGAAAGAAATCCTGGATGATTTGCTGGAATGGTCTAGAATAAACAAATTAAAAATTTCTGAGACGAAAACTAAAATGATGATTTCAACAATAAACTGGATTATTTAAGGGCCTCTAAACTTCATATCAACAATGTCCAAATTCCTTATGTTTCTCAAAATAAATATCTTGGTCTCTTGTTGAGGATAATAAATTTTCTTTTATCCCCCACGTAAAGAACTTAGCTGAAAAGATTAAGACGTTTACTGCCAATGTGATTAGGCTCTCAAGTGCTGAACGGAGTATAAAGCACAAAACTTTGGAATTATATTATAAGGCTATATTTTTGCCAATTGTAGTATATGCGGCTGCCATATGGTTTCCTAGGGTTACTCATGCCACAGTGAAGGCCAAACTTTTATCATTTGCAGAGAAAGATGATATTGGCAACACACAGATGCTGCAGAACAACATCAACTAATGCATTACAAGTGATCTCAGGTTGCATTCCGATTGACCTTTATGTGGTATACCGAGGCATGATTTCTAACTTAAAGAAAGGTTTGGCAACTCAAATCCTCGACATTGCAAATAATCCGGCCACAGACATTCGGCAGGCGAAATTAATCTTTGGATAAAATTCACTGAGAAGTAGAAATACAGATGGTAATCCAGTGAAACAGGACTTACTACCAGAGAGTTCATTGAAGATGAAACGTTTGCTGTAAATAAGAAAGTTGTGGAATGGTTTTATCCTTCAATGATAACGTCGTATTTAATAACTGGACATGGTTCACTGCGGGATAAATTGTGTAAATTTGGACTTGAACCTGACCCCTTGGTTATTGTGGGGCAGTAGAAGATTGGAGGCATGTTCTGCTTTATTGCCCGGCTTATGACCACTTCAGACAAGAACTATTTAACAGCAGTCAACCTATTAGGACGGATAACCTCGATATTTTGATTCAAGATGCCAAGAACTTTGCAGTATTCCAAACTTTTTCTGACAAGGTGTTTAAAAGAAGACGCACCTTGTTTACTAATTCTAGAAGTGGACAGTAGACTGATGTATTCATGAAATTATATTTCTATCTTACTAAGTCAAACAGCTGTTAACTTAGAAACTAAATGTTGTGTTCTTAAATGTGTAATAATATAGAATGTATATAATGGTATTAATTATACATAGAATTTTTTATTTATTTTTTTTTCTATTTATTTTCTTTTATTTTTTCCCCTCGGGTTGGGCAGCCTGAGGTCTCCTGTCCTTTGGTATTGCACTCCATCCACTGGATGACAAATTGGTGCAGCAGTACTAGATTACAGAACCCTGCACAACTCCTCATCTTAGAAATGGGCAGTGATTGACCTGGTGTTGATCGCTCTAGAGTGTAGACATCAGAGTTACTTTTTCAACACAGATTTTCCAAGGTGGAGTTCGACTAAACGTCTAGGTGCCACCCAAAACAAGTATACACGCATGCTTTATATCGTAGATCTACTCTTTTCTATATCAGGAAAACAGTAGGTGTATCTAATAAAATTGGCAGTCAGTGTACGTAGAAAGCGGCCTAGCACTGAATTTTAACTTGGTACTGTTGCTGCATACAAGTAAACATTACAATACACAATGGACAACGCCGACATTTCCGGTACAATACATTGTAACTGAACGCTGGAGCTCCGGTAACCGTCCGCACCACGAGGAGGTGGGCCACAACCATACACGTACTGTATAAAATGTAAAAAACGAAAACTCGCACCCACAGGCAGTAGTACAAGTCCTGTGGAGGCTAGCATAACCCAAATTAATAGGAGAAGCAAAGAAAGGTTCAACCCAGAGATGCTAGCGTCCTATCTTATCCAAGTGTGGCAATACATTCATGCATACTCATTAACACGCGCAGAATCACACTCATACAAGGACAGACGAAATTTAAAAAAAAGTGGAAAGAAGGACAACACAACATAAAATGATTCCGCGTCAACCAGATTTTTGGTGCCAGCAATCCCACACCGATGTGGTGCTGGCAATTGCAGATGCAGGCCAAAGGAATTCTAAAAAAAGTTCTGAAGATGTACTGCTTAATACTACGCTTGAGGAGCATCAGAGCAGTGGGTCTTCCGTTCATCAGAAAGAGTCAAAGACATTGAAGGAATATAGACTCGGTAGGTTATTGTAATTGATATCGTATATTTAAATTGTTGAATGACTACCTAGATTGCCATTTTTGTAATATTTCAGCATTTTGTAATTTCAGCATATATTCTTTTGTTTTTTAGGTTCAGCTGTAAGATCTAAATAAATATCTCCAGAATTTAGTGGCATACTTTTTCTGATATGATAACTAAATCCTTTAAATATTAGATGAAAGTCAAGCGGTTGGAGTTCCTTCTAAAACTTATAATGGAGGTGTAGATACTATTCTGCACGTTCTTAATATTACCAGAAACAAATATCGATGAGTAGTTGCCAATCGTGCCTGGATAGCAAGAAAGACAGTGGGTCTAAACCAGATATAGCAGCCGTGCATACAATAGGCATGAAAACATTATTATAATGTAGGCGTAAGGTATTATTTTTTAATCCTCAATCATGGCTTGACACTGTGAAGATCACAGCAGAAATTTTTTTTAACTTTCATAGTGAGAGTCTGGATATGTAAAAAAGAGGAAAAGACGATCGTCAAATAGGACACCAAGATGTTTGTGTGTCTTAACAAGTGGAAGAGAAGTGTTCCTTGATACTTTGACTAGCATGATACTTGAAGGTTTACGGTTGGAGGTTTTTGGGTAGGAAGAACCTCGAACGACAGTTCGACTGAAATTTCATCATAACTTGCATAGAATAGTTTGAAAAGTAACTTTTGAATAGGAGAAAGAGTGAATAAGGACAATTTGATTACTTGGCATTCGCCGATGACTATTTGGCAGACTTCAGATAATTCGACGCTCAAATCTGGTGGTAAATCTTTTAAAAAGCAAAGTGAATGTCATATGTGGGTACTGTGTACAAATACTACATGTGATTATACGTGGATTTAAAATGAGAAGCATTCGTCAAAGCATTGAACAAATTGCACCCAACGTACTCCACTTAATCATTATTCGTATTTCGGAAATGTTTTTAAATATAATTTTCATAAGAAGAAAGCTCTGATTTTTCTCTGGCCTATTCCATCTCTTTAGAAGTGCAAGAAATTTCCGTTCCCCCCCCCTGCATCTTATCCGCTTTTACTGCCATGTGGTGTATCCTAGCAACAATCTATCACCACCAGCCTCTAGGTGAAGTGTACGTATCCCGTTGCTTTGCTCTTGTATCTTGAACTTGTTTGCCTCCCCAAACTCCGCTCCACTTTTTAGCATTAATGAAGCTATCACACACGCACGCACGAGGACCAAATTGCCCATTGTGGAAACCAGAGCCTACCAAGTCCTGAGTGGGTAAACATCCCTGCGTTCAAAGTCAATATTTCTCTAAGCAAGGCCTGCTATTAAACTGATTACAGTGACATCTGACACCTCAACGGATAATTTTTGGCACGTGTGGTCCGCGAAACTGATTTCTCTCCGGCACACACAGTTTGGTAGAGTTACCGCATCCATCTATTTGTATGCTGATGCATACATTGTGTTGGCTGATACAGTGTGCATGGCAAGCATTAGCCTGATCAGTCCTGCCTTCGGCAGCATTCCGGACAACACCAGACGTCTTGGTGGAAGATGGTGAGTAAAACCCATTTCATGTTGTTATATTTATATATTTTTTGCTTTCATCTTATTAAGATTTCATCGTTGCATTTGCTTGAATGAAGTTAATTGATTGTATCTGTGGTACGATTTACGAGGTGCATTCCAAAGGTTCCGTACACTCGCTATAGCTAAGAAACCCCTGCCCTCGTATGTAGCACAGCGGTTATAATCGCAGTCCTTCCACATCGAGTAGAAAGTGGCTGAGTTCGAATTCCGTCATTGACGCCAAAGATTTTATGGGCTCTTTCCATAACGTGGCAGAATTAGTCGGTCTCAGCGTGGTTTTTACTTCTGAAAAGATGTTGCTGTTGTAGTTGTAGGGTTTTAGGCTCATCAGCGACTAAGGCCATATTGCTTCGTATATAAACAGTAAATTGCGTGTGTTCTCTGGTCGGTTATCTGTTTGCTGAACGAAAACCCAAGTTTCCGGGAGAAAAAACCCATGATTAACTCAGTCACGTTGTGAAAAAGACCCATAAAAATTCCTCACACCATCTACGAGACTCGAACTCGAGTATTTTCCATCCGGTGTGGGGAGGACAACGATTCTACCAACTGCGCTACCCACCAGGGCTAACCAAAAGCTCTCTACTCTTTTGTTTCTACGCCATGTCCACTGATGATGTATTTCATCAAATTCATTTTATGAAAGGTAAAAATAAAAAGTGAAATTTTTCACTTTCCCATCTCCACTATACTGTTAATAAAATATTAGCAGATATCGATTTTCTAATTAAGAAAATCGATATCTGCTGTATCTCTTGAGAATAAGAGAAAGTATTTCTCTTATTTGTATTCCAGTTATACTGATTTTAAAATGTTAAAATGTTCCATTATCTGTCAGTAGAGACGGTCCTCATGGCAGCCATCCATGACAGTATAGTGGATTTGCCACACATCCCTAGTTTGGAGATGAACTCGTCGTGTGAGTTCGAATCCCGTTGGAGAATTACAGACACAACTCCAATTATCATTTCTAGCACCATATGAACTTGTGTACTCAGAAAACAAACAAACCTTTTAATGTTATTTAATTCTCCGATCAAGTTCTAATCAGAAAGGTAAATAGAATGAAAAGCATAAAAGTCAATCGAGATAACATTGTACTCATAGTCAATTGACATGCAGCATATCTATTTAGGTAATGTGAAATGCAATATCTTTTCTGATTAAACCACATTTTCTTCTTTCATAGGGACATTATGACATGTTATGGAACACAGTTTTTACTATGTTATGCGTGATAGGGAAGTCCACTTCGCTTCCCCAAGGTAGGTGTCCTTATTACAGAAACAGCTGTTTGCGTTTTTAATTTCTTTTTTCAAAATTTGTGGATGGAAATCAATCTTGGTGTGAATTAAAGTAAATGTTTTCACTGGAGATAACTGTTTTCGCGCTGTTGTTTTTTTAGTTGGATTGTACAATATCTTATTTAATTGGAAGTTTTTCCAATGATTACAGTATATTCGAGAAGCTGTATCGGTGAACTATAAAACAGTCTTTGTTTCCTATTTCCAGATTCTTATTCTACGTTAAGGACTTTAGACAAGTTTAATGTTCAGTACGCTATAATGGAATGGATTGAAGAGAATTTGGACTGGAAATACTCAACTAACCTCACTGATTTCAATGCAAATGTGAAAAATGAATTTCAAGCTGTGTTCGGTCAATGGATGTTCCGATGGAAACTCTGGGCCAGAAGGATCGAAAAAATTCATTTACCACCACAGATTTCAAGGGCCGTTGGTGTAATTTCCAGTGGTCTTGCCTTTAGTGACATCATAACATCAAAGTAACGTATTAAAATATTTAATTTTTAAGTCTAATTTTATATCGATCACAGATTCCGCTATGATTTATTTATTTATTTATTTACAGAAAGGCCTCAAAATTACGCTCATTGATGATGTCCATTTATAGTTCGATGGAGATACAAGTGGAAGAGCTTAATATAACTTTAAAGGGCGAAGATGAAGTTAATAGGATTATTGGTACTTTAAGAAGTCCAGAATTGGCTCGAAAGCTCTGGAGCAGTTGGAGTTCAAATGTAGGAGGAAGCTTGAAGCAGTTATTTCTTGAGTTGGTGAAAATACTCAATATGGGTGCAAAAGAAAATGGTAAATATAATTTTCTTTCTACCATTTTTCATGTTTCTTTTTTCTTAACTTTAATTCTCTTTGTGCGAAACCATTATTTTGTTTTTTAAAAACTGCAGGCTATAAGGATATTGGCGCTGCCTGGCGGTCGGAATTACAGATGAAAGATCCAGTAGCTGATGCTTTGACTTTGTGGAGGGAGGTGGAGGATTTCTACGGTCATCTTCATGCATATGTGCGCCATAAACTGTTTCAGCTGTACGGATCGGAATTTATTTCTAAAATGAAATCGCTTCCAGTCTACATGCTGGGTACGAACTTAAAAATTAATTAATTAATTTTGAAAAATTCTGCAGGAATTTTCCGATCACTAAATAATCTGATGATGCTTTGCAACTGAATCAATAATCAAAGTTAAATGGTTTACAATTTGAGAATTGCTCTGAATTATTTTTCCACAGGTTCTGTTCTTTTACAGGAGGCCTCTGGGCAGACAACTGGGAATATTTGGAAGATATTGTGATGCCATATCCAGAGATTTCATCTTCCAATTTAACAGACTATTTAGTAAGAAATAATTTCTCTGTGAAGGAAATGGTTAATTTTTGTGAACGTTTTTATACTTCCATGGGTCTCACCAGAATGGTCCCTAAATTTTGGACACGGTCGATGTTTACGAAACCTGCTGACAACAGAACAGTAGACTGTCACAGCGGCGCCTTTGACTTCGTGACTGGGGATGATTACCGGTAGGTGGCACCTATTAAGCCTCATAAAAAATTCTGTAAATTGTAGTACATACTTCATGTTTGAAATGACAGCACTGTAGTCTGTATTACGCAATCCATGAATTGTTATTATTGGTGCTGTTCAAGGATGAATTAGTCGGTAGCATCACCACAAAGCTACATCATCACCGTATTTAAAAAAAAAAAAAAAGATATTGCTGTTATTTCAAAGAGAGATTGTAATGTAATCTTCTAGGTTATAAATTTCTTGGTTATAATTTTATCGATTCCAACTATGGAATCCATGTTTTTCAACTTTTACAGTTCCACTCTAATAATTTTCATTTATTTTTCTCAGAATAAGTAATTTTATGATTATTATTTTTAATTCTACGATCCTTCCGTAAAATTAATATAGAGAGACCAATGTAATAACGTATTTTTAAAAAAGATATTGCTGCAATGTTTGGATGGTGTTATGTTGAGATTTGAATACATATACAAATCTTAGCATCGCACCATCATCGTCGCTTCGCTGATAGTTTCCTACAAACCATCAACAGTGCTTAGCTTTCTATGGCAAAAGTCTTCTTTGACTCCATCTTCTAAAATAAAAATCCTTCGAGATCAAATAAGTATTCTTTGCAAATCACTCTGTTGGCAAACTATTGACGAAACACTATATATGTTGGTCGTTGAAGGGTTCTGGCTCACCAGCAACTTAGGGCATATTAAGCCGTATGTAATAGGTGGAAAATTAGATGTGTTGTGTGGTGGATTTCTGCTTGCTGCACAAAAAATCCGAGTTTCCCGCAAGGCAGACCATGCTATCTTCGTCTGAGACCGAATAACCCGGCCACTTTGTGAGAAAGAGCCATAAAAGTCTTCACGTCATTGACGGGATTCGAACTCAGGTATTTTCCAACCAGTGTGGAAAGGAGGGTTATTATATCAACTGATACTAACTTTTGTTATTTATACTATGATATTTCTTTAATTTGAAAGGAAATAATTTTAATTCCACACTTATTTTAAAGTTTTGTTCGGTTTTGTAGTTCTTTAAAATTCTGCCATCTAGTGGTATGCGCAAAAATTAAAATTAGTGTACCAAAATTTGATCCAAATTTTATTTTTTCAGCATACGAACTTGCGCGCTTGTATCAGAAAAAGACCTCCGAAGGATTCTCCATGAGATGGGTCATATACAGTATTTTATGGCTTATCGCCACCAACCAATGGTGTTCAGAGGTGGTGCAAATTCCGCTTTCCATGAAGCAGTGGGAGAGACTATGGTCTATTCAACATTCAGTCCCTCGTGTTTATATAAACTTGGTGTTCTGAAAGGAGCAATTTTTACGAAAGGTAAGATGGAGAAACATTTTGGGCAGTAGGTGAGAGTTATTTGTTTCCTGTAGAAATTTTTGTTGACCGATGAATTTCTTTCTTCTTCTAGAACAGGAAATTAACCTTTTAATGAAGCAAGCATTGTCCAAAATTGCATTTCTTCCATGGGCTCTGGTCGTTGATTTGTGGAGATATGAGGTGTTTTCTGGAGAACTAAATGATCAGGATCTTACAGCTCGCTGGTGGTATTTGAGGTATGTTCTTACATACAGAGAGAAAGATTAGATAAAAAAATATAATTATTAATTTTGTTTCAAGATTGAGAACACTATAAGAGTTATTAATTTTTTTCATTTTTATAGGGAAATTTTTCAAGGCGTTCGGCCTGTAAGTAAAGAGGATTTAAACCGGTTTGATCCCGGATCAAAGTACCACGTTGCCTTAATGATACCTTACATTAGGTAAGTACCGCTAAAGGCAAGATCATAACGGTAAAACATTTTGAGTTTATCTTCTTTAATTAATAATGAAATATAAACAGAAATAAGACTTTCTGTTTGTATTTTCTTCGGCTGAAATCAGAAGGGATTTTTGTGGCTGGAATCCGAGACATGTCTGACTATTTCTGTCCATTATCACGAGGATGCAATAGCGACTTCAATAACACGCAAACCGACTTAGAGTTATTTATTTTTATCGACAATCTCGTCACGGAGGGATTAGCTTTGGAGATCAGTTTCTCTGGCAGTACACGTGACTCTCCATTTTAGTATCTGAGAGTGGTCTTTAGGAAATCCTTGCTTAACATCTGTTGGCCAGTTCTGATTTCACGGAGTGCCCTCAGACATCTGTTGGGAAGGAGAGAGTACCTGGATTTTGCGTAGAAGCAAAACCGAACTATCCGTCTTTGCAAATGGAAGTTTTAAGAGGTTTCTATTGGAAAATCGATCTGGGGGAAGCTTGCTTCGATCCATGCTCTATCGGGGCAATTTCTGCGAGCAGAATGGCATTTGAGAGTGGTTCGGAGTGTGCATTTACATTACATTTGGAATCGTTTGAATTATTAAATACTCGTGCGATTGATGAACAACACGAAGCACCTTTTAAAACAATACTGAAGGTGCTCCTCTCCTTCTTTCTTTCACTCAGTTCTTATTTATACACTTTGTTTTCTTTTTGCTCAGATTTCTCTGCTCATATATATTTTTTTTCATTTATTATTATTCATTTTATCTCTGCTCATATATTTTATTCATTACTATTTTCTAGTTGATCAGATCTATTTTATCTTTATACCACAATCTTCCACGGCTTAGTTTTTCCTTCTTCCTTTTTAATTTTTTTCTATTTCTTCCTACTGTTCTGAGTACTGCTCTGCACCACTTGTCCCCCAATTTATCCATCTTGTTCTTTTAATTTTTTGATTTCTTATTTTTCTTTCTTTTTCTGTCCATACTGTTTCTGTTCATACTTTTTCTCACATTTTGCTTCTACTTCTATTTCCTTTTTTTCTATTCCTTATGTAGAATTCAGTAAACTTTTCATGTTTTTTTGGTCACAATTTTTCTAGTTTTGTGCATTACCAATTTTATCCTCTCTTTTTTCTCGTTCTGTTTTCTTCTCTATGTTTTAACTAACTTCTTTCTATTGGTTCTCTATTTCTTTATCGCAATTTTTTCTACAGTTCTTTCTGTTCCTGTATATTTTTAACTTTTATATTCCATTTCCCCTTTCTATTTATTTATTTTTCCTTCTCTTCCCTTCTTTCATTCTTTCTTTATCTCCTTCTCTTTAGCAGTACCTTTCCATTTCTTCCTTTATCCCTCTATTTTCTCATTTATGCATTCTCTTTCTGTTTTCTTCCTTTACATTTCTTTTTCTTTTTCTTTCCTTTCTTTCTTTGTTTTATATCGTCCCCTACTATCCATATTTTTTGCGCTTCTCATTGCTTTGTATTTCTTTCTTTCTACCATTTTATTATACAGTATTTCTTTTTCTTTCCCTCTACTCCTCTTTTTCTTTTCCTTCCTTTATTCTCCTATACGCAACATCCTTGTTTTTGTCTTTCTTCTTCTAATCTGCTCTTTTCTCTCATATTTTATTACCCCCACCCTCTCTCTCCAGTAATTCCAACACTTATTTTCGCCTCTTCCCTAACAGGTACTATTTCAGCAGATTTTTGGAGCACCAATTTCACGAATCACTTTGCAACTTAGCGGGATTTTCCACTGAAGAGCTACTTCATCGCTGCTGTTTCCTGGGATCTAAAGAAGCAGGAGAAAGGATAAGGTAAGGAAGAACTTTTAGATGTCCAAGAGTTAAAGTTACTGTATTACAAGAAAATGAATTCAAAGTGAACTTAGAGATTACACTGGTCTAACAGACTCCTGGGAGTAGACCATTCTTAAAGAAATCGAAGAAGTATTTAAAGAAAGTTCAACCGTAAGCAGACACAAGAGAGAGAGAGAGAGAGAGAGATCCCATATACACGACATCATGCTTCTCACATTTCTAAAGATCTGGAAATTAAACTCGACAGTTCTTAAAAAATCAATATTTTCTTTAAGTTTACTGTTAACAGTTTAGGCAATTGATTTATTCATTTTATTTAACTTGTGTACACAAAATGAGTATTTTGTTAAATTATCAAGTTAAATAAAATCAATAAATTAATTTATTATGTTTTTATTAATTGCCTTCATAACTGTATAGATTAATGTTAATATTTTAATAATTATAATTATTAATTATTCGATTTTAATGCTATTAATTATATATGGTTGTTATTAATGATATAATATAATTTTTATTAAATATAGTAGTTGAAAAAATAAATTAAAAACGATAAAATAATATAAAAGGGAAGCAAAGAGCGTCTAAAACTATGACTAACTCACCTCAGAAAGAAAAAAATCCGCTGATAATTTTACAATTTCATTTAATTTCCGATCAGAATGAAAGATGGCGCCACAGTGCTATTTTAGCAAACATTGGCTGTTTGGAGTAGATTGTACACTGTATTTGATCGAAAAATGTTCTTAGAAAGTGGACTTCTTCATTGTGACCATAATTCCTGGTTTAGACTTCTATTTCCTGGATTGTCTTGTGCCAACCGTCAAACATTGAGGAGGTGGAGGATCAACAATGGTGTGGGAAGAATATTTTGGTTCTCTTTAGCTCCCATCATCATCCTGAACGGTAGAATTACTCCCACTGATTCCCTTGATATTTTTGTGATTAGGTTCACCCCATGGTGCAAACTTCGTTTCCCATAAATGATACCATGTTTCAAAATGATTATGCTCCAACATACACCGCCAGATGTGTCCAATCTTGGTTTGATGAGCATGATTCTCCCATGTCCTTCAAAATCATCCGAATTAAACCTTATTGAGTCACTGCGGGCATATCTGGTGAGGAGGGTGAGAAGCTGATTTCCTCCGCCTTCATCACTCAAGGAGTTTGAAACGTTCCTCCATTTGGATGATCCAGTATTCCTCATAAGGTAGTTCCAGATTTATTTGAATCTATTACACGTACAATACAAGCTGTTTTAAAAGCAAAGGGTGGCCCAACACCATATTAATGCATACCTGTAACTCTTATAACATGTTTTTACAGTATTTTGTCCACCCCTGTATGTGTGGCCTTACCTTTTTTTCCCCCGAAATCCAAAAGTAAAGGAGAAATCAGACGTAAATGGCAAAAGGCATGTTATATAGAAACTACAACATACATACACTGAGTGGCCATTTTATTACACCGCCATCAAATGTATCGACATTGCCCTGATAAAACAATAACATCCAGTTAACGATAATCCTTTGGATTACCATTTTCAACGGTAATTAAAGAAAACAGCTCGTTGATGGGGAAGGCCAACGGAGGCCACGCTATTTACAGACATAATATATGCAGAGAATATAGCCCAAGCCGTTGATGCACCTACAACCCTAGAATAACAACGACAAGCTGATGGAGGTTGACAAGACTTGTGCGAGGTAAGAGAAAGCCAGTTAGTCTCAAACAACCCACTGCAACAGTTTTAACCAAAAAGGCATTTCAGAATGTACAGAATTTCTTACCTACTCACGGATGAAGTATCGTAGCAGACGACCGAACAAGGTTCCACTTCTGTCAGCAACAAAACAGGAAGGGACGGTTATAGTTGGCTCTGAATCCTGGAGAGCGGTGGATTGGAAAGGCTTGGCCTGGTTCTTTCCTACAGTTTCACTCTAATGGGAAGACCACCTTATGGTGAAAACAGCATGAATTCGTGTACCTGTCCTGCCAGGTGTCAAATATTCGGTCTGGTAGTGGTGGTGGTATCTTGAAGTCAGGAGTGTTTTCGTGCGCACTTGGGCCTTTTGATACCAGTAGAATGACATCCGGATAGCATGATTTTGCTCCCTTGCATTATTTTTCCAAAACTAATACATGAGTTAAAACTGTCCCATTTAATTGATTTCAAGCGTTTTTTTAAGCATGACAGTTTTGACTTTAGTAGTGTCAGTATTGTTCCAAACTAGGTGCATGCCTTCACGGCTGCAGTGTATCAATATGCGAATGGTTCTTCTAACAGAATCTCTACTCATTGAGCATCTATGGAATGAGGTGGAACAAACTCTTCGGAGTAGAGATCTACAACCATCCAATTTGCAAGAACTGTGGGATTCATTTGAGTCAACATGGCCTAGCATCCCTGTTGTATGCTTTCGATACCTCGTTGATTCTTCATGCCTCGACGAATCCAAGGTGTTCTGAAGGCTAAAGAGAAACCTACTCACTGTTAAGCAGCCATTGTTATTCTAGAAGACAATCAATTCCCCTTTATTATCCTATATGCTGGTGACACATTAACCATACCCGAAATTTGAACTTCAGAAGAGAAAGTGACCACGAAAGAGAACACAGGTCACTGAGTAATGTCCTTTATCCTCTAAGAACACTACATTCCCAAAAGAATACCCTACCTTGGGTATCCTTTAAAATGGATGAAGCTACTAAAGCATTTGGTAGCTCCTTTCACTAAAGAAATCTACGAGATCTCGGCTATTATAAATACTTCTTCATTCTCAGTGACTGGTGATGCTTCCACTGCATTTCACTGCTTTTTAACCATTCTATGACAGCGATTTTGAGTAGGAAACTTCACCATATGCAAGCCAATATTATGTTATAAATTCCTCGTGGTTCTTTCCCATCAGCAGTGAATAACCGAATCGCTGCACTCTAATCCATTTCGGATGCACTGTTATTTGAATTCCATACAAAAATTGCACTCACAAGTGTTGTTATGAAGTAGCGTGTCGATTAATTCATTTAAGCTTCAGCACGTCCGTTTATCTCGCACTTCTGAGAACTTTTGCGCATCGATCGTGTTTTTAATTAAACATCCCGTGTATGTAGCACATTCCGTGCCAATATTTCACTGAATAATTAGGAAATTATATGTGCATACGGACGTGTTGTGCCTGGATAATTTGCGCTGTCAGTTTTTGGTCCATTAGTATATATGCATAAAGCTCTTATTATTTTCAACGTGTTCGTCCGTCTATCTGTCCATCCATCTGCTTTTAATAACTCCTCTTTCACCAAATAAATTTTTTTGAAAGTATGAAAAGGATTTTCATTTTCATTTTTATTAACTTTGGCAGAATTTGTGCTAGAAATTATAACAAAATTCTACTTTTGTATTTAAATACATGTTGAAAAGAATATTAAAAAGAGCAGTGTGGTAAAAAGTCCACTAAACATTCAAAAATCATTTTAAAAATTGATTTGCCATGTGTCAAATTTTCCTTTCTTTGGTTTTCTTGCAGATTCTTCTACTTTACAGTCCTTCTTCAGCATCCAACAATAGTCAGCCATCATGTTGACATTTTACCTTCCCTGGTACCCATCTCCGTGTCTTTAATGTCCTGTTGAAATCTCTCACCCTATATGATTAAAGAGGCCTGTGCGCTCTGGATTCATTATTATCAAAATTACTGTAGCTCAGAGCGAAAACTGATGCAAAATAGATTGTGACAAGTTTAGTAATAGTATGTATCTAATCTAATATATGTATATTAGATTAGATCCTATTATTAAACTTGTCACAATCTATTTTGTATCAGTTTTCGCTCTGAACTACAATAATTTTGATAATAATCTCTCACCCTGTTCTTCGCTAACACTTCCTATGTTTTCTGGGAAGTAGTCGATGTGGGAGTGTAAAACATATACCTTGACAATCATGTTGCGGTCCAGCTTCCTGAAGTTTACCAACATATTTTCTACAATACCCTTGCAGTCTGGATCTTGTTGTTCCCTAAGAAGTTCTCGACAACAGATTTGAAGCTAATCCATGCCTGTTTTTCACTTTTATTCCTAGTTCTCTCAAAATCTCGGTAAGTCATCAGTTTTAGCTTTTGGTGGATGTCGATGGGAATTTAGTACAAAGGCAGTTGAAGCGAGGAACTTCTTGAGGTAAAGCTTTCACAAACTGTTTCAATCAAACCCAGTTTGATATGTAATGGTGGAAGGAGGAGGAGTCTACCAAAACTGTCCTCAAAACTGTTCTTTTGATCCAGACAACAAATAGCCCCCCCTTTGACAAGATCTTGGCATCCCAGTGTTTACTCCTTGCCTGATTATCACACTCACACAAAAAGCAAAGCATTTTTGTGTAGCCATATTCCACAATTTCAATGATTTAACACAGGTTCGCCAAGCTTTATGTGGATCTCGTTGTTTATCTTGGTCACCGAGTTTCCCTCCAAAATAAGAATAATGCACATTTTTTTATAAATTCTGTACTATCTTGTCATTGCTTGAGGACTACATAACTTGCACAAATATAACAAAATTAGTTCGGATCGTTCAAACACTTGTATTAAGAAATTTTAAGCATAAATTTGACACTATAACCTCAAAAATAAACTAAACACTTCTGCATTGACAGCTCAAGGTCAAGAAACAACTTAGTGAAGGGAATGCTGCCAACATGTGAAGATTAAGGTTACAAATTCCCAGCGTTAAACTCCTAACTTAATACATTCAATAATACAATTTATGACACCAACTTAAGTGAATTCTGAAACGAATAAGATTTCTGAAATCAGGGTAAAAATTTAGTTAAAAACCGCTATTAGTTGACGAACATTATCGAAACCCTTGCTGTTCTGGGCCCCCATGTCGGAACAGTACATATTCAAGAATCTGCAAGACAATAGGGAAAAATAAATGTCTCGTAAACACCGCGTTATTGAACATATAAGTGAATCTCTTGAGGAATTCAAGAACCTTATACACCTTCTTAAAAGTTTTCAAAATATGAGGAGCGAAAGAGGCTTTGGAGGAAAAGAACTCCCCTAAGTCCTTATGATGGGATTTACGCATAACGAATTAATTATTATTTTCGTAAGGATGAAAAATCTTTTTCTTTCTAGGGTCTACTTTGATAGTCAGCTTATTTTGGGAAGCTCATTGTGAAAATTTGTTGAGTGCCTGGTGGAGTAGGGGCGCACTGTAGATAGAGGAAACAGCCACGTAGAGCTTAATGTCATCTGTGTAAAATTTAATAGGAGATGTCTCAAAATGTGTGGCTATATCTTTCATATACTGCCTTACCATTAATATCCGGACACCTGCCTTTAGACAAAAATAGAGCTTTTATTGTGCAATTTAATATTTTGTGCTGAAACCTTTTGCTTTTATGAAGGCCTTCAATCTTCGCGGCATACTCTCAACCAGCTTTTTATAAATGTCAGGTGATATGTTCCTTCACTCGGCCTTTAACGCAGCCACCAGTTCGGTCTTGTTCTTTGGGCGATCTCGATGTGCACATACCCGACGATCCAATACATTCCAAAGATGCTCGATAGGGTTCAGATCAAATCAGGATTGATCTGAACCCTAAAAGTTGGATTGGGCTGGCCAATCCAACTTTTCCACACCCATATCCTCAAATCACTCTGTTACGACCCGGGCAGTATGGCATGGCGCGTTGTCTTGCTGATACAAGTATGGGCCTTTTTCCGAAGTATTGCCGAAGTATAATGTTGGACTTGCATTTGTCCAAGTTGTCCTGGTATTTCACAGCATTCATGGTTTAGTCTATAACGACTAATGGGCCCAAGCCAAAATATGAAAGGAGCCTCATATCATGACACTGCCTCCACCAAACTTCATCGTTGGAGGGATACAATCAGGAAGGGACTATCCTCCTGGCATTCGCCACATCCAGGAAAGACCATCAGACTGGTAGAGTGCGAATCATCCCGACTCATCTGTCTATAGGACTGTTTTCCACTGCTCTATAGTCCAGGATTCGGCTCCTGGACTATAGAGCAGTGTCACTACAACACGTTAATCGGCGTCTAGCATTTGTTAAGGTGATCAATTCTGTTGAACTGTTGAGACAATTTTGTTGAATATGCCATCTTGCATGCTCACTTTTGCAATTGTCTGGTCGAAGCCCAGTGTACATATTTATAGCAGGTTCTGTGATGTGTTGCATGCATAGGACATGTTTTCCCATCCATGGAGGGGTGTCCGAATATTAATAGTAGGGCAGTGTATATATATATATATATATATATATATATATATATGTATTAAATAATAATGGGCTCAGGGAGAAGCCCTACCTGAAAGAATGCAAATAATTCGTAATATTTTAATATCAATCTTTTTTTATCTTTAGGCACATGATGTCCCTCGGTGCATCGCGTCCATGGCAAGAGGCGTTGAATGTATTAACCGGAAAGCGACATCTATCGGCAGCTCCTCTACTGAGATATTATCGCCCTCTGTACCAGTGGCTTGTGCAAGAAAACAGCCGCAATGGAATCCAACCTGGATGGAACAGAGGGGTCACTGATTGATCGACAAGGAACTTGTGATAAGTTTTGAGTGAAGCAGTGATTTGTATTTCTCCTGAATGAAATAACATAAGTCATTAATGTGGATGCCACACACACGCACACATTTGTTTCCCGAACTCGGAAATGCTCCAGAACATAATTTAATGTTGTAGGCTTGTGATTTACTTTGAGTATTAAAAGATTACATTTCCTCCCTTCTTATCATTCTCTGACCAGTGGGTGGTAGAAGACTTTTCTGACCATTAAGAACAGCCCGGAGAGTGTTTCTATCTTTTATTACAGCTGCTGCGTGTGATTTAATGTTTTGGCACCCTCACGTAATATCCCTACCCCTCATATTATATCAAGATGTACGTGTCATAAATTATATCTGTAGTATGGGTAATGAATATTTAAATGTTTTAGATTAATATCTATAATCATTATCAATGAATGCACCACGCATGGATACACAACACCATATGAACCTTTAAATTTAAGACTTTTCTTTCAACGATTCTTTATCAATAAGTAAACTTAATCAATCCTTCGAAGAAGTAATTATTTAAATTTTATATCCACTAGGTTAATAAACTTGAGAGATTCAAAACCTTTGAAACTTATGATGAAATTTGTGAATACATAATCGCGACCCAGCCAAAAACAGAAATCTTTATTCAATGTCTACATCGCTGTATGGATTCCACTAGGGTATCTATCTGAGAGGGTCCAGCTCCAGATTTGACCATTCTTCCATCAGGATATTTGTTAACTGCCGTATTGTGGTCGGTAGAGAACTACGAAGCCGAACTGCCCTTTCAAGTTATCCCAGAAATTTTCTATTGGATTCAGATCTAGAGAATTAGTCGGTCAGCGTAGTGTCAGAAATCTTGGGAATGTTCTTCGAATCATTTCAGATACAACTTTTCACGGTGGATACTTGCGTTGTTGTCTTAAACGAATCCATCACAATACGGGTAAAAATGAAACACTACAAGATGCAGTTGGTCCAATACGACCCACTAAAAACCCATTGGAGGTAACTCGACTTTTTAACGGTATGAGTGGACCCAGTCCATACCATGATACCACTTCCAGTCACTTGAGTGGAGGACGAGACAGTCTGGATGCATAACTCCATATGATTCACACTTTACCCTATCGTTGGTGCAAAAAAAAAGTGTAAATTGAGTCAAATTTTGAACCATTTTCAACTTTTAAAATTGTGAAAAGACTTTGTAACTATCCAAAATGAAATTGTTCCAGGTGTTGGAGTATTAATCGATAAGGAAAAGTCGGATTGGCACTAAACTTTTGGATAATTTCTGATTCCATTTATTTTACATAACTTCGAGAATACCAGAAAATAAGATTTTGTGCAATTGTTCTATTTTACAGCAGAATATGACCACGATTTGGTAGAAACTCGACCACATAAGCCTTTAATGAATTTAGTGAGAGCGAACAAAGCACACGCAGTTTTCAAGAGCAGCATCTTTCTGACATCCATCATCACTCCATTTCTAACGTGCCATTTACCTGCGGGGTTTCTAATTCCCATGACAAATGGCCTTTTGGGCAATGTTACTGCCCATCAACAGAGCTCCCCCCCCCCCAACTGCTAGCAACTACTAACTTGACGTACTACTCAAGTGACGTGCTGATAGTCGAGTAGGAAAGGCTATCTGTTGTGCGACTCCCCTCGGAGACTTCCATCAGACAAGAAGCCCAGTTCTGCAGGAGACATCTAATGATCCGCAGCAGTTAGACAGGCGCTCGTGTGCGTGCGCATAAAATATTAAAGTGCCCGAGTGACCAGTGGGGAACACGGAAGTCACCAGTCATTAGGGGCTCAGTTTATACGTCAATAATGGAATTATGGACATAAAGACAGGGTCGGTGGGATTATCTCTCTCTTCTCTATCTAGCTTTTTCACATTCTATCTATTATTTTCTTTTTGGTACCGCTTTCGATGTCTACTTTTCTGTGGGTGGTAGCGGTTTCAATCGCTGTCCATTCACACTGCTATATAAGGTCTGGGTTCGAAACTCTTAATATTTTCTTCTGGTGAAAACCAGATTTTTTATCCAGCAAAACAGATAAAAACAGCATATGGTATGCATGTATAAATTACAGCCTCACATCCTTAGCTTCCTCAGCGCTATATCTGAAGCAGCCAGCTCCTTTTTTTCTTTTTCTTAATTCACTGACACTAAACGATTTAAATGTTCAAATTTCGTATTTTTCACTGTTTTCAAATTGCTGAGGATAGAGAAGAACTATAGGTCATTATAAGTTCGATTAAAAATTATTAAAACCACACAGGAAGAGAATGCCAAGCGCAGAAGTATCTTTAGATACAACTATTTATTTATATTATATAGGTCCACTTCGTTTTCAAAGTATCATTTAAAAGTATGTCCATTTTTATTCAGAATGAATGATCAAACGGATCTTATTAACTTATTTAAATCTAGTTATTTACAGTTCTACTTCGAAAACAAATGTGCCATCACCACATCTGAAAGAGAATGTTATTCTGGGAGTAATTTTATGTTTATCAGTTTTTAACAAGTCAAAACGTAAGAGACCAGAAGCAAACAACAAAATCTGGGAAGCATCCTTCTTGGGTTAAAGTTTACTTTTGTTGTATGAGTGTCAGAACTGATGTCTGGAATGTTTCTTGGATTCTCTTTCTCTTTCTATCTGCAGAGTTTGATTTTCGCAGAACAAAATAATAGTTTCCTCTGGGAGAGTGATAGGCTTGCAGATGTCAAACGAATGTCGGTGGATCGCGTACTTATTCATTATGACGAATGGTGTCTGGTGGGTGTACGGAGATCATATTTAACAGAGTGTGTCATCTCAAATGTGAACTTTAGCGATGTTGCTGTTATCATGGGTTTATTATGAGTTGGACTTGTACCATTGGCCGCTGGTCCTCGGCCAATGAATTCCATGCAGTAAATTGACATTCTGAGGAATTCCACCATTCTGAGCAGTACGGGGAGAACGCCCATCTCTTTCAGCATAACAAACGCACCATGTCATACTGTATCGCTTGCATTGACTTGATTTGAAGACATAGTCGGGTGAAAGCTTCGTGTGTGTGCCTGCTAACAAAACCTCCATTTCATCTTTGAATAAACTGGAACATCGGCTGCGGATAACATGCCAGCAATCAGCAGCTGGAATTAAGGAACAATGGACCAAAATACAATATAAAAGAAATTGTTTTTGATGCTACTGGCATGGGTACAGTATGTAATTAAGGTTAAACGCGGGCCGACATGTTAAACATTGTATCTTCAAAACAAGCAGGTGTCCGGTTACTTTTGGAAATGTAGTATAGAATGAGCGAAAAAGTGGGGAATTTGGGTTGGATGGTTCAGAATAAGCGCGGTAAGGCATCACTTAGATGTATGTTAAGGGCTAAAGCAACTAAGCTATGATGTGTCAGCATGTTGTGTCTTGTAATTGCTTGTAATTCTTCAGTGGGTTTGCTGGACGAAAAATCCGAATGTCCACAAAATAAAATATGAAACCTTTGCTTGAAACCGAATAACTCAGCCACATTGTTAAGTCCATAAAAATTCCTCGCGTCATTAACGGAATTCGAACGCTGGATTTTTCCAATCGAAAACGGTAGTTATAACCACTGTGCTACCAGCGAGGGGCGATGAGGGTGGAAAACAAACAAACAAAATAAAATTTCTGAGAGAAAAATCCACATAATACTCTTTAAGGCCGATTAACTTCGAGAGAGAGAGAGAGAGAGAGAGAGAGAGAGAGAGAGAGAGAGAGAGAGAGAGAGAGAGGAGAAGGAGAAAAACAGATAGATAAAAGAAATATGCTGAAAGCGTTTGAAAGGAGTGGTGAGTCATAGCTATTCTTGAATAGATAAAGAGCCAACTGCTTATCTGCTGCTTGTCAAATCGAATCGCATTTTACGGGATTTTCCTCCAAAGACGACAAAGCGATTCCCCATCACATCTTTCTCACTCAGAGGGAAAAATAAAAATGCCACCTACATGAAAACGCGTCTAAACTCATATGGAGGATGTCTAGGAGGATAATCCTGTACAGAGACCATCTGTCCGTCGACGTGACAGCCCCACATCCGAACAAGATTTATGAAACTTTTTTACTGAACAGACTCTCTCTCTCTCTCTTTCTCTCTCGGCATTCCTCTTCCACCTCACAGAACCAAGTGTGATGTCATATCTAGAGAGCTCTAGTAAACATCCTAACCGAGACGCTGATAAAACAGGACTGGTGTACATTAAGATAATAAACCATTCTTGTTCATCCGTCAGCACTTTGACTTTCATACAAGGAACAGCAACCAGAAAGTTGACATAGTCCTCGGGAATGTTGAGTTGTATTATTTTTTTCTCCGTGTTAATGGCAACTCTTCTTCTACCTATACAGAAATAAACATAATAAAAAAGGGCATGCACGTGTTGTTCTATGTTTATTTTTATCTTTGGTCAATCGTGAATGACGTTGATTTGATGATATAAATAACCTCACGCAATTGCAAAATGAAAGGATGAGGAGTCATGGTAGAATAATATCCTGATTGCAAACGACACACACAAACACACGCGCTCGCACAGAAATTACAAAAGCTAGAAATATTACGTTCAAATACCGCAGAAACATTATACTAAAACCACAAAAGGCAAGAAACAAACAGACTTAATTGTGGTAAAACGAAACGAAAATTAGTCAATTTTAAGGATTATATAATACACTGGATAGGAAAACGAATGAATCGTGAAAAGTTGATGGTAAGAAAATATTTATATTAATGGACTCATTGCAACATTAACAGGCTCTTTTGAAAATTGGCTGTCAGCCAGAAGACTTGAAGATGAAGGCTATAAAAAGAAAACGGAACATGATTTTAGGAAGAGGTAAGGTAAGTTCAAGATTAAGATATCCAACGGCATCCAAACAGTGCTCTGCTCAGATGCATTTTATTAACATCCCAGCTATCATCGCAAGTTTTATTCGGTTTCTGTTTTTGTAATAAAGCGATTTTTCAAATGTTTATACACTGCTCGACAAAATTAACAGAACGCATAGACAACGTGATGTAACTCATGCAGCTTGCGATGAAGTGGGACAAAACCGGGTAGAGTTCTGTTCTCTGATGAGTCCCGTTTTAGCCTACAAACAGATCATCTGGAGCCAATGAGGAATGCGGTACCATCCTCCAACATCAGAGAAAGAGACACACGATTGAGGCGGTGTTCTCGTGTGGGATGGAATAATGATCAACGGTCGTACCCCCCTTCATGTTTTTGATAGGGTACCTCACTGCGCAAAGAGACCCAGAACAGATCATCGAACCCAATGTGCGACTTTTTAGGGATGCGGTTGGCCCAGATTTTCTTTTCATTCATGACAAATGCCACTGCACATAGAGCTTAAGTGGTGGAGGAATATCTTGAAACTGAAGATATCCATCGACTACCATGGCCAGCAGGATCACCAGACTTAAATCCGATCGAACATGTGTGGGACGTCCTTTGGCGTCTAATTGCATGCCGACAGAGAGCTCCTCGGTCTTTTGGTGAGCTAAGGTCTACTAAGGTGGTGGGACAGGGATTTGCTGCCACTGAATCTTATAGACCCCTGAGCATGGTTCACCGCTGTTAGGGCTGTTTAGCCGTTGGAGGGGATCATATGCCGTACTGATATCATGTGACAATATTTTTGAGCATCTTGTATCGACTTCTGTAATGTGCATTTTTGGTAATTCTTTCGCAACCTCTATAAATTTTTACCTGTCTGAAGTTTTCGTTGCCTCCTCATTTCATCGTTATTCTATGGTATTCCATCATATCAAATGTTGTCCCGCTTCATTGCAAGATGTACGAGTTACACCACGTTTTCTGCTGTTCTGTTAGTTTTTCCGAGCAGTGTACGTAGACATTGGAATTTTTCTCCCATTCTCTAGGAGGAGGATTCTAATGTAGCTGTGAGTTGTCGTTCCATAACATCTCAAAGATGTTCGGTTGGATTCAGATTTGCTCTATGGGCTTTTCATTCCATCTACTTGTTACTGAGAGTGTCTTCTTGTTATAGTCTGCTTTTAATGTACTGCCATCCATCCGTCATGTAACCCCTGCAATCAATCAATCCTTCTCATGGACGACAGTAGATGAAGGACATAGCAGAAAGAAAGAACAAAAATTTAAAAGGCAGACAGTTGCATTAGGCGATATTTGATAAGCAACTGAAGAGATGAATAAACAATGAGTAGAATTGCTTGGAGCTCTGACAACGCATTAGTCAATGAATTAAGTTTTGATGTTTCTTTAACGGCTAATTCACTAACACCATAAAAGCAACTATTTTTACTAAAATACTTTAGTATTGAGGCAGCGCAAGTGACAGTCACATTATGACTGAATGGCGTCTTTGTTTTTGCTCGTACTAATGGATATCACATGACTTTTTTAAAAGTTCTTTGAAACGCTTCTAGGAAATCGATCCAGTAATTACCAACAACAAATTATGTGTCAGGGGACTCAGCTAGCATGGATAATGATATGATTAACGACCTTCTGACTTTGCAGACCTCACTAAATAACTCTCAAACATGCATTTCTTTGCTCATCACCACTTCTAGTCCACTGCTTTCCTCCCTTTCTCCGGTAGGGACAGGACTTCCTTTAATGATCCCCTGTTTCTATTACTGTTTAAATGCATTTCTCGTGTCATTCACGGAGGAAGTGCAATGTGCAGAGATAATCATCACCGCATTGATGTTATGTGTTAATTATCGGTGTCAAACGAAAAAATCCCACTTCACTTGGTTGGTAAGACAGTTTATCATCCCAATGAAAAGCCCTGAGGCTAGCACGGTGATTACGATCGTGTTTTTTTTTTTATACTGTGTGGGAAAAAAACGTGTTTTCCTTCCATCGAGATATTAGGAATCTTTTGCGCTTCAATTTTCTATATGAAAACATACGAGTTTTCGGAAAAAATAATACCTACCAAGATCCACCCACCCATCCCACAAAATATTCCTCTGTAGTACATCTGTAATATTCATTGAATATGAATACACTGACTGCTACGGATACACTGTCCTACCAAAAGTCAAGGAATACACTCCCTTCGCCTTTGCAAGCTTGCAAGCCTTTGTTAGCAAAAGCAAAAAAGCCATATGCAAGACACGCGGTCCTGGACTGTGGATCATTGGAAACCGCTTCTGGACAGCGACAAGTTACCGTACACGCTCTTAAATTGGTATGAGATGTTATGGTCATGGTGTAGTTGGGACGAAGTTCATACTTGCCGTGCATGAAACCGTAAGTGCAATGTCCTACATTGATGGATGTGCACAATTTCAGTTTCGTGCTCTACATTGTGGCCATTTTACAGCTTTTACACTATCAATACGACAACGCTCTGTTTCATAAAGCAAGAATGTAACGTTGGCAAAGATAATCACATTGTGGTGGCTAGCATCTTTTAATGACCTTAACCTATCGAACAATACAGTACAATACATCTCTCTCTCTCTTTCGGATGAAGTTATACTCAGAATTAGGACAAAGCAAACATTGCCCTCTTCATTATTGGAGTTTATGGATGATTTAAAATAGGAGTGACGGGCAGTACCATCATCTACAAGAAATTTGTAGAATTCCTTGTGGATGATGGACGTATGGAATTTATGGATGACTTAAAAGATTAGGCACGCAGTACCACCAATTTTCTACAAGAAATTTATAGAAAGTCTTCCACGGAGCATTGAATCAGTCAGGCTCTTAATTTCTTTCAATGAATATATATATATTTTGTTCATAACTACAAGCAACCACCTTTGGTAGGACAGTGTATCTGCGATGTCCCCGTGATACTTTAATGTCTAGTACAACTCTAAATGACCGTTCAAACCTATTTTATAAGCTTCTACAACTAAAAAATTTAAAATGTGTTCAGTTATCGTTCTGTTACGTTCTAATAATTAAAAAAAAACTAACTATAAAATTTTAACCAGAAAATACAAATAAACACAGATAAAAAAGAATTAAATCCTGACCCAGAAAACCAAATTATTTACAGATGATATTAGTTATATATTATTAATAATTATGGAGTATTAAAAACAAAAAATTATGATTAAAATGAAGAACTGCTGAGAATGTGAATTATTTTCACTTCATGAGTTAATCCGAGGGTTTCAGCCCTCGCAAAATACAAATAAACCCATTAACATACACCTGACACACAATAAAGCCAAGAACACCTCCATCCCCAAAAGGCACAACAAACCAGACTTCGAGACAATCCAAGCTTTCTACTCCTATCAGTCTGCTTTTTTTGCAGTCAGAGTAGATTTGCTACCTTGGTGTTAGGATAAAATTCTTTACTTTACTGCCAAGCAAATCTGCAATTCGAAACGCAACACTAAAGAGAATATAACGAAAGGAAGAGAGACAGAAGATTTAAGGAAATGAGAAAACTTTTCTTAGTACTGTGTAACGTATCAAGGCGGGTCAGAGCAAAAGGATTAGATGAAACATGGCAAATAATTTCCCAGAGGCATCCTATCTCTCTCTCTCGAGAATCAGCCTTCCTGTCTCTGATGAAATATGGTATATTTTAGTCAACAACTGCGAATAATATCTGGTTTCAAGTTGCTATGAAATAAAGCATCCTCCAACGAGACTAGGATGTTGAATATATGCTAAGCAATTCCCTGGGCTCTCTTAAAATAGGGCCACATCGGTGAAAATGTGAATTAATAATTATTACTGCTAGGCACTAACTGTTCAGTTTTGAATATAGGTGAGTTAGAAACTTCCCTGTGCACACGATTAATTGCAAATAATTTCCCAAATGTCCGCTTTCTTAATCTATGAGGTTACCACATTTCACCAGCATCCTAATCTTGATCACGGTTAGGAATTTTAGAACTGATCTGATCTGACGAAGTATTAAAATCTCAGAGAAGAGAGAGAGTGTTAATGTCATACATTGCCTTACTTTTAACCGTTAGGTGTCAGGCCAGAACTGCATGCTACATCCTTTCCAACTGAGGAAACTCCTCTTTGGTTACCTTTCGGATAATGGTTTTCAATGGTTCTATAGAATTCTAAGTTTAAAATAAGGTTGATGAGGTTGCCCGAGATGCAGAGAGAAAGAGGAAAGCAATTGTAAACAGAGATCCACTGATGACCATCATTTTTGCTCTGACATAAAAGACCAATTTTCATTCAGTCATGAAATTGTAAATGTGTTCAATTTACAATTTAAAGAACTGGTTTAGTGAACTGGCTTTTTTTGATATTTAGGGATTGTTCCAGGTTTTTGAGACTCTCCATTTCGTGTTTTTCTGTCCGATGGCTTTTCTGAAAAGCAGAATCTTAAAATCTGCTTGCTTGCTTTCTTAAATTATAGTCTACTTCTTCTTCTTCTTCTTCTTCTTCTTCTGCTGTGAAAAAAGATCTGAAAAGTGGAGGGAAGTCTGGCGCTTTCAGAGCTTTGTAGATATAAACAGCCTCAGCTTTGTTGAAGCAGTGAGTAGATGCTAAGAACTCCCATCTACTGTATTTACTGCTCACTGTTGCAGTGGAGACGGACTCCAGATCGGGCCTGGAGACTCATGCAAACAAGGCAATACAGGTGTTACAGGATTGGGCAAACCTACACATGTTGAAGATCTCACCCACGAAGACGAACTCTGTTCTACTGAAAGGAGTGCTCGACATTCACAGACCACCGCAAATAAAGATAGCAGGAGCAACCATCAAACTTGCAAAACAAATACGATACTTAGGGATTACAATCGACAGTAATTTATCCTTCACCCCTCACATCATCCACCTGAAAGAGAAACTAAGAAATTACGCATCATTAATAGCAAGAGTCTCACGCAGGGACTGGGGATTAAACAGAAAAACCCTGTCCCTGTACTACAAAGCAATTTTCATCCCAGTCATTACCTGCGGATCCCCGATATGGTACAAAAAAGCAGGGACAGTAGTAAATATAAGACACCTGGACACAATCCAGCGTAGCATTATGCTCATTATGTCTCGTGCATGCAGAACAGTGAGCACGCATGCCCTCCAAGTCTTGACAGGAGTCCTCCCACTGGACCTGGAGGTGACTCGCTGCGGGCTGATGTACCACCTGTCTAAGGGAACACCCACTACAATCTATGGGCTCACCCTAGAACCAAACAACAACCGCAAAGCAGAAAAGCATAGAATCGTGGCTCACCTGCTACAGCTGTGGCAGGACAGATGGACAGCATCAAACAAAGGCGAAGTGACGAAGAGGTTCATACCACTGGTTGCCAAGACTTATCCAAAAGCCCCCCCGTGGTTTAACCCGGGGTTAAATGCAACCTACTTACTAACAGGCCATGGCCCATTCAAAGCAAAATTGAACATGCTGGGTATAACGGAGGTGCTAACTTGCACCTGTGGTGAGCCTGAAACATGGCATCATATAATGCACGACTGTGAGTGTTATGAGGAACACAGAAGCGTGCTAATAACTAAAATAAAGTACATACCGAAAAACAAAGAACACCATCTCTTGGACACAGAAGACGACTACGCGGCTTTCAGCAAATTTGCACGAGAAGTCTTCGACCGAAGAAGAACAGAAATTGCCATCCACAATGAATGAAAGTAAATTACATACTCGAAGAAAATCGACCACCCCCATAAGACTGCAAAGAGCAAGAGGAAATCAAAATGAGCGTGGAAGAAGACAACCCCGACCAACGTGAGGCCACAAACGGGTCAAAGGACCCAACAGGACCCTACAAAGATCAAGAAAATAGCGAAGTGACAAGGAACCTGGTCAGACACAGCCACTGGAACTACCCAACGAAGATGAGTACAGGCAAACAAACCAAGTGACAAAAAGCCCGGACTGGACATAAATGCAGGAACTACTTGCAGTACGCCATATGGCGGTCTGAATAGGACACCCTAGTCCTATTCACCTTTAATTCCCAATCCCCAGGCAGGGGGAGTGACGGTTTCCTGTTCCCTCCCCTGCCACTCCCCGCTTCTCTACTCCTGGTGGGGCATGGGCCTGCCCCACTGCTTTTGGGGACACCTACTCTATAGTCCCCATACTTCTGGCTTTTCCCCCCCAGTCTTTAGTCTCCCTCCCTTACTCTGTCTGTACACCAGCGTATGTCCCACACAATGTTAAAAATTAAAATATGTCCAAATTCAAACCGCGCAAGCAAAACTCTTTCGGTTTAAACCTTTTTCAGCGATTATTTTATTTTATTATTATATATATATATATATATATATATATATATGTATTTTTTTTTTTTTTTTTTTTTTTAGGCCCTAGCCACTGAAATCTCAGGAAACTAGGTGGCAGGGCCTGCCAGAGTAAAATATCAACTACTGGGTATCTGGTCTGCCTCCACGAGGCTAAGTGTGGACAACGTTGGGCCCCAGTAGGGGTCTAGCGGCTAAATGGCCAGAAGAACAACGGTACACAACACTACACTTACAAAATCCATACACTTTTAAATCTCTGGCCTTTACAGTGAACTGTTACGCCTACAATGAAAGCAACGCGGAGTTGGGGGAAACCTCCGGTGCCGCTAGACACGAATACACTTTACACTTTACTTTGCTCACTGTTGCAACTACTCCAACTACTGTTCCCCACTTTTGACCTCTTCTTCTTCTCTTACTCCCCCCCCCCATATGCTCTCTTATCTCTTTATTTTATTTATTTTATTTTATTTTTTTTTTTTTACAGCCTCAACTTTTTTTTTTATTTTCATTCTTCATTTTTTTTTATTATTATTTTTATTTTTTTTATTTTATTTATTTTTATTTTTTTAATTTTATTATAAATTTTTTTTTTATGGCTTCTGTTAGGTAGCTCAGGCAACCCTGGCAGAGGCAGCCAGAGTATAATGGGCAGCCTGGCTCACCTCCCAGTGGTTGTGGCGGGCAACGTGGAGTCCCAGTAGGGGCCCCGCGGCCAAGCAGCCAGACACAACAACAGAACAAAGCACAATACTACATTAACCAGACATTACACTTTTTTTCTGGCTGTGCAGTAGTTCTGCATTTCATCACAGAGTACATATGGTGCAGATGTGGAAAACCACCAGTGGCGCCTGAACCTAAATACTATGCCACTATGCCACTATGCTCACTGTTGCATTCCAGGGAACGCCTAAAATCGAGCGTACATGTTAAAAATGGGACTGACTCTTGTAAAGTTCTTTAGGTCAGTTACTATGGTCGTGCAAGTCATCCACAAGCCACTAATCACCCCGACTAATGCCAGACGCCATATTGCTTGGCGTTATTGGACCGGACATGTTAGCCGTGCCTGATACGATAGGACATGATAGCCGTGCCTGATACGATAGGACATGATAGTCGTGCTTGTGTATGGCGAATTTCCTGAGAAAGCTACTTGCCGGACTGTATCGTTCCAACAATGAAGTTTATCAGAGATAGAGTAATGATTTGGGGCTGTTTATCAGGGTTTTGTTTGTTTGGGACCACTGGTTGTTAAGAGCAAAACCATGAATGGTGATGTCTATTTGATGTCCTGAACGATAATGCGTTATCTCTCTTGTGGGGGGCAGTCCGGAATGTCCATGCTTGTATCAGCCAGGCAACGCTCCATGTCATACTTCTCGCGTTAGGACGGACTAGTTTGAGAACAACAGCACTGAAAATTTATATTTCCCAGCCCAGAGTCCTGACCTCAGTTCTATAGAGAACTTCTGAGATGATTTGGATCGTCAGGTGAATGTGAGGAGAGACTGCCCTAGAAACAGAGCTGAACCGGTCTCCGCTTTGAAGGTCGAATGGTAAAATATTAGAGGACATTTGCAAAAAACTGGTGGAGAGTTTCCATGGAGACAGAGATTGTCATAAAGGCTAAAAGTTTCAGCAGACGTTATTAGTATTCTGTAAATAAAGGTTATTTTTAGATATGCAGGTGTCCGGATATTAATGGTAGGGCAGTGTGTGTACACTGAAAGGACACAATTCATGGGCTACCTGGTTCCCTGACAACGCGACGCTGTTACCCCTCTCGATAGTGGACGATCCCACCGCTTGGCAGGTATATAGGTACACTGTATCATTGCATTCGCGTAGACGGTAATTCGATGTCACTATGGATAAATGTTGTGAGTTAACCGACTTTGAAAGAGGAATGATAGTGGGTGCCTGGCGCTTGGGACACTCTATCGCGGAGGTAGTACAGAAATTGCGCTATCCCCGTTCGACAGTATCAAGAGTGTATCTGGAATACGCCATTTCCGAAATAAAATCTCATCGTGACAGCGCTGTGGGCGGAGAAAGGTGGTGGATGAAGGTGGCTGTCAACGTCTGTCTCGCATTGTTTCAGCCAACAGGAGAGCGACAGCGGTACAAATCACCGCCGACTTCAACGAGGGAGGTGCCAGAAACTTCTCCATCAAGACCATCAGGCGATCATTATCCGCAATAGGTTATGGGAGCCACCGACCCACCAGAGTCCCATTGCTAACGCCACGACACAGGACTCCACCCCTCAACTCAACTGGGAAAAAGAACGTCGGCACTGGATCTTGGATGACTGGAGACGGGTCTCCTGGTCCGATGAGTCCCGTTTCCAGTTATTTCGAGCAGACGGGAGGAAACCGTATGAAGCTATGCACCCGTCATATATCAAGAAGGAACTGTTCGGGCAGGGTTACGGTCGGTAATGGTCTGGGATGTGTTCAACTGGCACACGTTGGGACCTTTGGTACGTCTGGACTCATTTCTGAAAGGTCCAGGTTACATGTCTATACTTGCAGATCATCTGCATCCTTTCATGGTCATCGTGCACCCGCAGGCAATAGACTCTTCCAGCAGGACAATGCGCCTCCCCACAGAGCTGTGGTGACTAGAACATAGTTCGAAGAGTATTCCGCAGATTTTACCACCATGGAATGGCCTCCCCGTTTACCAGACATGAACCTTGTGGAGCATCTTTGAGATGCTGTGGAAAGCTCCGTTTGAGCTTTGGATCCTCCATCCAGGAATGCGACGGAATTATGGACAGCAGTGCCGCAAGCATGTATGGAAATAAACCTTTGGAACGCTTTCGTGAACTAGTGCACTCAATGCCTCGCCGAGTGACTGCCTTATCCGGGCTAAAGGTGAGCCTATCCGTTACTAGGCAGGTATCTCATGATTTCTGTCCACTCAATGTATATAGGGTGATTCAAAAGTTGCGCACCGTTATAAATACTACAAATTAATATTTATTTTTCGTTTCAGAGCTAAAAAATGGTTGACAAATTATCTAAGGATGACAGAATGAGCTTAGTGTTTAAGTATAGGGTAGCAGGTGATACACACCGTTCAGTTGCTGAAGGCAGAATCCCCATTTGCCTCCAACTGATCAATCAACTGTATTGACAATTAATAAACCGTTTTAAAGAAACCGGAAGTGTTGCTGATTGTCCTGAAAGTGGGAGACAAAAAAGTGTAAATGAAGAAACATCGATGATGGTATTGGCGCAGCATGGAATTTTCTTTACTGGTCAGACAGTATTCTAATTGGATGGAAGCGACTAACTTACAAAACTATCCCTGGGTTTTGGTGTGAATTGGAATATGGGATGGTCAAATATTTGATACTTATTACTTATTTCTTTGAGAGAAATATTACTGGCGAAACATAAAAATGCTACACAATTGTTTAATGGATTTTCTGGATGATGTTCCTTTACAACGAACGGTGGTGCTCTGTCATGTTCTTCCAACATGACAGAGCACCACCGCATTATTTATCGGTTGTGCGAAACTACCTCAACGAGCAGTTCCCCAACAGGTAGATAGGACGATGAGGCCCAGCTGAATGGTCCCATTCAGTTGGGAATTAGAATTAAGAATTAAAAATTCCTCACGTCCTCGATGGGATTCGAACACAGGTCTTTTCCACCTGCTGCCGGGAAAACGGCAATTCTACCAACTGTGCTACTCACAAAGTCTCTTCCTGTAAGAAACATGATACATAAGGGAACATTATGCATAATGCATAACTGAAATGCAATATATTGACACAACGCATTTCAGTTGAAAGTTCTTCTACTGCGAGTCGATTTTTTACATGCGGACGGACACACGGAAGGACTTAGTGACGACAATAGGCACCTTTCGCGTACGCAAACATGCCTAGAAAAGCTTTTGATATTTCTAAACTATCTTGAGTAGACAAAAGCTTACGAGATCGCTCGTCAACTTGTTAAAAGCATTTTTTAAACGCATTTGAAGTAACTTTCAATTCTTTTGTCGAATTCCTTTTAATGGGCTTCCACTTCTGATAAATCACGATAATGTAGGGGATACTTAGTTCGTTTTCCAATTCCACTTTGCAAAAAAGAGTTTATGCAGGAGGTACAATGATTTACTAAGATGCTTTATTTGTACTAATTAAGGGATTTCTACTCGGGCATTTTTCACCCGGGGAGGGAGGACACTGATTATAACCAATATGCTATGACCACACTTATAGTTGTTTGCAGTAATGTAGAGGAAGGAAATTGTTTCTACAAGACATATTGTCCCGATAATCTCTGCTGTTGATCTAAGTATTTTTAAATTGATATCGAGCTGTTCTATTATGCAGTACAGAATATATTTGCTTTGCATGGCCAGTGCATAGACGTACAGCACACAAGACGATTGATATGTCAAACTTTGTCAACATGCAGCCAAGTCAAAATAATCAAGAGTAAAAGGAAATTTCTGTTCACTGTTCTTGCATTAATTAGCATCGATCGCGCAGAATGAAGCCGCAGCATCATTGTGTGTGTGTGCGTGAGTTTAGGAGTTTGTGGACAGCTTTAGGTAGAGAGACAAAAGGGGATACTTAGTCCGTTGTGCGCTTCTCGGAACGAAGTATTCCATCTTTGTTGTTAGCAACCAAATCGCTTTAAATGACAAAGTCGCCAAAACTCTAGAGTAACTTCCTCCCATTTTAACCTCTTCAATAGAGCATGGCAGACAACCCACATTGGGCGAGTCAACAGTTAATGAAGAGGTTGGAAGATCGAGTGTTTGTTGTCGATTCTTAATTTGTCTTTGTATTCGGGATTTTATTAATTTAAGTAGGGAGATAAATAAACCGACTCACGTGACAGAAACAGCTGCCGTGGGGGAGAGCGCGTTGGTGGTAGAGGAGAAAGCAAACACTTGAATTCTCTTCGAAGAGATGCACGTGGCCACTTTATTTACCTTCCCAATTAGTGGATTCATTAATCAGCAGTTTCTTTAGCTATTTAAGAGTAAATATATACTAATATATGTCTACAGGTCTTCGGATGTAAACAAAATACTTAATTTTGGAGGTGGATAAATCAACCAATACATCGAAGTTCATCTTCTGAACAGTTTATTTAAAAATTACGAGAATATTAATTAATCAAAATAAGTGAAAATCAGAAAGCTCAACGAACGAGATTCACTCTTTGGTTCATCCCACAGAAACAGTTCTGCTTACCAAAAGTGGCCCACTGGGCACTGACATCCTTTCGTCCAGGCTTCGAGTCAAGCAAGCCGGAGTTGTCACCCATTTAAAGTTTGAGAATAGGTTGAGGTCGTTTCGGCCCCAAGGCCTCTAATCATTCGCTCGCTTTACCGGATGAGACTGATTCCCTCGAGCGCCAGCTGTCCTGCGGGAAACTTTGGAGGGAACCAAATACTGGATGGTTCAATTAGTCTTTCACCCCTATACCCGGGTCTGACGATCGATTTGCACGTCAGAACCGCTGCAGACCTCCACCAGAATTTCCTCTGGATTCGTCCTGCCCGGGCACAGTTCAGAATCTTTCGGTTTCGAGGTGGATTCTGTTTCAACTGGTCCTTGTGTTCTGATATTGTTCTGGGAAATATGGGCAACCGTTGTCCTGCCCTAGGATCACTACTATTTCTCATTACACTATGTATTTTAAATCCGTACCACCAGCCAACACTTCCGGTTAACTTTATGGCTTATATTTTAATAGTGTTCAAATAGTGTCTGTATTCAGAACAGCTTTATAATTGACTACTTGTATAGTAAATTACATTTTTCAGTAACTAAGTAAAAATGAATTTTATTCCTGGTTTACTTCACTGTGAAAGGGCAAATGCGATTGTTTTATTAAATGCATAAAAATTTGGCTATCCCGTGAGAAATGAAAATCCCTAATATTAAACAATTATCTGGAGTCAACATGCCGGGTTTTAGGAATATTTTACGGAACTACCTAATCCAGCATTTTACTCAGAAAAACTCGAATTTTCATCCCCAAAACAAACAGATGTAACAAAATATTCACACGGAGTAATGGTGTGGAGGGTATTTTCGTGGTGCACATTGGACAGATTGATGCTAGTGGAGAAACGTTTGGATATTGTGGGGGGGGGGGGCGGGGATAATACTGATATTTATTCTCTCTCATCTAATTTTTCTTATATATTTTCTATATAAATATCAATATATTCTATCCCTGTTATATTTATCTATCCCTTTGCTTATTTCTTTCCCCCTTTACCTTGGAACCACAAAGGCTGTTGTTTTTGTTTCTTTATTCCTTTAAACAGGGGGGGGGGTCCTCACTTCCCTTCCAAGGCCCACATGCTACCTGCTGCATAATATATTATTTCCATTAATTTTATCCTGTTTGTTCATCAGAAGATCCAAGTACTGAGGACTTTATTTTATTATTTTTCTCTTTATTCTAGCTTCCCTAGCTTGGATAGTTCGTACAACTAATTATATCTCTGAGGTGTCAGTCTATTAAGACGAAACAAGGGGTATTAACATAACAAGGATTTATTTACCATTTGTACAACAATTATTTACACATTCTAAATTATTCATGATATTAAAATTTTACAACACAGTAATTATTATTACACCTGAAATGGTGTCCTCCCTTAATCACTCTTCTTAAACAATTCGTAAACTTCCACTATGTTCTTAATACAAAATCTTAAATATTCCTATACATTTTTATATGGTCATATATATATATATATCCTTTCCAACATAAACAGAATAACTCCATTAATTTTTCACTCTCTCTTACATACTCTAAAGAGAAAATTTCTACTGAATACAATTCACACTGTTAATGGCAATTAGACAATTCATGATACCAACTCTTTTACTTTAAACACGTTTCTTTAAGTTTCTTATCAATACCTCTAATCACAGATGAGTAACTTTCACTCACTCTATTTCTATTATATCTTATTCCTATCCTTACAATATAGTAGTCATCACGTTACAATACTTCTCAAACTGTCCTGTCCAATTTTCTCCCATGGATTTCTTTACAACACCGTTCTCGTTAGTAAAATTCACTAAACTGACTTACTTGGTATCTTTTTCCTACCACCTGTGTGATCCTTCAGGTCTTCCTCCGATTTCTTCCCTGATCTGCTAGGCTTACGGCTCTTTTCTGCCTCCACGTCGATCTTTCCACACTCAGGACTTTCTCCAGGTCATTCTGCCTTTCGCTATTACCTTTACCCACTAAACTATCATGATCAGACTTTCCGTACGCCTTTCCCGCACTCCAAAAATATCCTTTAGACATTCTCACGCGCCTCTCCCCGGAATTCTCCTTGGATCATTTCCTTTCAGGTTTCGGCACTCTGACCCTTGGGCTCTCGTCTGCTCTCTGCATCACCTTTTTGTTTCAAACTCTCCCTTATTTTTCGTCCAATCATTTCGTAGTCCTCCATCACTCTCTTCTTTTTCATTCCCTCATTTCTTATTCCTTTGTTTTTAACCAGATTCTGGTAGGTCAAACTGCCTTCTTTGTGATGAGAGCATCCGGGCGCTACATCATCACTAGAATTTTATCTGGGATGCCCGCTACTACTTACCTCTTCCGTCACGCTTCCATTCAAGTTACCACCCTTGAAATTATTGAGTGCTTTCCGTGTCGGCCTGTTTGTACTTTGTTTACCGCTCGAACACGGTGTGCTCTCTGATCTGGAGTCTTCCTTTTCTGATGGAGTCTGAAACCGTTCTAGGGTGTGGGCGTTCTTTTGTCTCCTGTTACCGTAAGTTCGGTACAGCCCTTTTTCTGTAAACAAGAACTGCACCAAAACTGGCCTTCCCGTTGTACTACCATGCGGTCAGCCCCTCTCCTGCTGTTACGCTAATCCGGTCCCTATTGAAATGTACACAGCGCAAGCAAATTCTGCCGAGTGCTTGTCTGTTTTAAACATTAGATATTTTTCAAAAAAAATGATAAATTTTAAATTCCTAATATATATGGAAGAATAGCTCTTACAATATCACAGCTTCTCTGGAAGTTGTTTCTGTGCAGGCATATCCCTTCGTGGCAGCAGCGTATCCATCTGTGAAATGATTCTTTCAACAGGATAATGCGCCATGTCCCAAGGGCAGAATTGTAATAGCTGGTTTCAGAAAAAGAAGAGCGAATTCGGTAAAATGTATTGGACACCCCAATCGTCAGATCTCAATAATGTAATTGAGCACTTGGGATGATGGAAAAAGCTTTCGGAGTGGAGACTAGAGTAGGGCTCTTTTCGGAGTTCAGTAGTGGAGCAGTTCTGAAACATCCTATTTGAAATAACTGTTGGAGCAGATTCTCTGTGGCACACTTTCATCACCTCATTGAGTTCATAGTACAACGAATCCAAGGTGTTCTGTTGGTTAAAGGGGAACTTATTTACTATGAGGTAAGTGTAACTAATAACGTGGCCACTCACAATATTTTTGGACGATGTTCTGAAAGATTAAGAATAGTGGGGTCATGAGGTCCACATTTTGCAGGAATGGTTCCAGGTGTGCTCTCCTGGTTGTCAAATTCTCCCGACATCAATCCCATCCAATATTTGTAGGATGCAGTGGAACACAGCACTCACCAATCCAAGTGAGTACTTCGCTCGGTTGCCGAACTCCAGAATGTCCTATCCAGCTGATCCAGGATACCCGAGTACACCTTTTGCGATCTCGTGGAGTCGATCCCACGCACGGTGCAAGCTGTTTTCACGTGAAGGCGGCCCAGCATGCTAATAGGTAGGTGGTTATGATGTTTTTGTCCATAAATGTATGTGATCGAGTAATCCTGAACTAGAATGCTTTCGGAGGGATTAAGGAACCCTGTTTTGTCAAGAATTTACAACTTTGCTTTCTGAAACAAGATGTGCTAATTTTCTTGTCTGCAAGAAAATCAGACTGGAAAGAAGCGCATATATTGTTTTGTTTTAAGATTAATTTTTAATGCAAGAAAGGCAATGCACATTAATGAAATCCTTATTAGGTTTTTTTTTTAATAAAGGCGGATGGTAACGATTACCTTCCGAGTTTATGGAATCGTATACATTCAAACGTCACTGGAATTACATTGAAAATCACAACCAAATCATCTCACGATCACTGAGGTGATTTTTGCATCTACTTAACTTGAGTTTTGGCACGGATTTACCTGTCGGTACGCTGGTTCCTCCTTAATTGTAGTGAGATTCAGTGATGAGTATACAGTTCTCGTGCAAAAAAATCAATGTTCTTATTGTTCAAATTTTGTTTTTCAATTTAATGAAAATTATAGCTTTGTAGACTATCACTGTAGTATATTGCATCCCACAGTAAACACCGAACAGAACAAATAACCAAATAGATAATATAAACTGAAGTCCAAAGATGGAAAGGGATTTTTTCCATGTTTGGGAAATTGCACATAGATTTAAGGAATCAGAAATGGTCTTTTTTCGTTGCTGCTTCCTGTGTTGTTCAAGAGAGGAAGCAGCATTAACTCTGATCTACGTTATTTTGTGATTTCTGTTTCCTTAGTTGCGTTTATGTGGGATGAAAGGTTCAGAGTTGAATGTAATATCACCCAGTAGCTTGTCGTTACTGGGTTAAGGCGATATTGCTCCTTAAATACTGTTCTTTAAATTTACCCTGTTCTGTAGTCGATTTTCTGTTTTCTGGACGAAAAACCCATGTTTCCGGGAGAAAAAACCTGCTAACCTCGCCTGATATCGACTAACGCAGCTACGTTGTGAAAAAAGCCCATGAAAGTTCTTCACTTCATCGACTGGACTCGAACTCAGGTCTTTCCCCCCGGTGTGGTGAGGACGGGGACTCTGCCAACTATGCTACCCGCTATGGCTCGTTATCAGAAAAGGACAACTTCTGTAATAAATCTCTATTGCATTTAACGTCTCCCAGAAGAAATATTTGCTTTTATTGTTATTTGAAATTCCAAGGACCTCTAATTCAACTGAACGTAATATAATTCTTAAATATTTTGGAGACATGACAAACTGCCCGAAGATCTTACTTTTCGAATATTGAACATGGTTAGATTTTTGTTCTGGCTAAGAGCGTAAGGGTTCTTTAAAACCTTTCTCGTTATGCAGTATATACATATCTTTTCTCAATCGATTTCGATTCACTATTCATAATCCACTTGAGTTTTTATCCCAAGAGGAAGTCACTCAAGGTAGTTAGAATCGCAATTTTCATCCCAGGAAAAGAGGCCAGCCGTCTATAGAAATTGCTTGAAACATTTCGAGCCGTGACTATAAAGTCACTGCTCAGAATGTAAATAATCGTTAAAATGTTTATAGAAGTGTAGATATAAATAAAAAAAATATTTATATTTGAAGTCCCTATAATGTACAAAGACCCTCTAATTTTTATTTCAGACACGACAGAACTGTGAAATTCTATCGTGTCTTACACCTTTTGGAGAATTCAGCCCTTAACGGAATCCTCTACAAGACAGTTTATTTAATTTTAAAGAAAATCGCGTTAGGAAAGCGGCTTCATCTTCGATATTTTCCCCAGTGAAGAGTGGGGGATCGTGTCACACTTTACCATTTATTAAGGAGGAACCTACCATGCGAATTTCATCTCTTTAGGTTAAATAGTTTCTCTAGAATTGCTTGAACAAACGGACAGACAACAACCAATCTAAAACTATAATGATACGCTGTCATAAAATTACAAATGAAGTAAAGGGCCCTTCTGAAATCTTTTAAAACAAAAGCACGGGTTTCATTAAATGATGTGTTCAACCTAGTCGTTTAAGAAATCTTTTTGCTTTCTTTGCTTTTAAGTGAAATGCGGGAGGAATTACGTTGAGTGAAACGGGAAGAAAACCGAATGATTCTGTTCCTTCTCAGAGAAATGTTAACTTAATAGAAATCCATATCATTAAAGGAAAACTGGCGTTTTTAAATGTCACGTTTATACCTCTCACTAGAAGACATTAAAGAGAAATGTATCGACATGAAAATTGTAAAGTAAATAGAAAAATAAAATAATAAATCTATGTATGATAGATAGACAAATAAAATAATCTAGCTGAAGTTTAGAGAAATGCAACTGCAGTCATTTTAAATTGTTATTCAGGTTAAGGTTTAGTACATACGCTAAACATCAAACTCAAATGCTCTTTCTGTTAATTACTTCAGATTGAAATGCGAAACTTCCACAGGGAATCAAATAAGAAAATGAAAGAAAATTTGCGTGGTATTTTTACCCAAATAAAAAACAGCTTAATTAAAATAATCAGTTTCTAACCATGTGAAGGTAATGGTGCTGGAATTCCAGCATATTACGTATTAGATAACTAGTGCTGGCATAGTAATTACTTAATAAGTAATTTACAGGAGTTCCAGCAGTATTACATTTATATGGTTTAAGAGATTATATCAATCAACTGTTTGTTTACTCCATAAGACTCCTTTTTACTCCATAAAAAGGATCAAGACCAAGAGATCCTTCAAAAACATGATTGGATAATATTTTTTCTACTATAAGTACTTTTTTTATACGAATGTCAGTGGTAAATGTTTTCACTGTCTTGTGAATACACTATATGGACAAAAGTATTTAGATACACTCACAAATAGTTGCAAAATAAGACCTCTTAATTTAAAAACGTAATGCGTAGTAGGGTATCTTCGGTCAATATCATAACTTCAGTCTTCCTGGGAAAAATTGTAATTGCACTCAGAAAGGTATTAATGTGGCATCCAACCACCATCCCACGTATAAATCATGATCCACGTCCCATATTGGAGCTTCTAACGTATTATTACTACATATGAGGACCCATGGGATTTATATTGTTATGTTTGAGCCGATGCATATGCATGTCTTCTAAATACACTATGAACTAAGAAATTATCGAAAAAAAAGACTTCCTAGTAGTAGATATCTCACTGGGACATTACGAAATTATCGAAAGCAAGCCTTCTTAATAGTACATATCTCACTGGGACATTACGAAATTATCGAAAACAAGCCTTCTTAATAGTACATATTTCACTGGGACAAATTAAAATCCACCTTGTGATATTTGATTCTCCCACATATAAAATAAGCATCGACGGTTTTCTGTTATCAGGAAAAAAATCCGAAAGGAAGCTAATAACTCGCGATATCAACTCCTGATAACAAGACGCAATCAAAACACTGTATCTCTGAATAAATAATCAATTTGTTTCTTGCAACGTAAAAGGTAATCCGATTATTAAAAGACTCACGGATCATTTCAAAAGTCACCTGCATCCGAACACGAGAATATTTACTCTTTAATTAATGAATTTCATCGTGTTTCTTACCTGAAATATAAGAAGTACAAAGCTGAAGATTAAAGCCGGATATACACTGCTTCATTTGCCCATTTACAAAATTGTAAAATAGAATCAGTAGAGATCAATAAAGAGAATGTCATTTGTTACGAATAAAAGGACACATAAAAACATACGAAACACATGCAAAAAGAAAGAATAAGCAGGCATCCTTATAGCTTAAATGGTTCTCTTTTATGATTTTATACAGGAATATTTTTTGGGTATGGTTAATTGAAGTTGTCGATCAATTAATTGCTTATCTTGAGATGTCCATGCGGCTCTGCATCTCATCAGTGGCTTGGATTCGATTCTCACGGTGGTATTTTTGTGTTTTTAATTTCTTTTTTCCCTGATATTCACAGAAAGTTGTAATATCTGAAGTACTACCTCGAATTCAATCTTACAATAGCCATCAGAAGGTTTTCTAGATTTTGAACTGAAGATGCGGTTCTCTGTGGTCTTCGCGGACTGATAATCCGGACGAGCAATGTTTTATACATAGTTATCTTATGATGGTATAACTATGTACCTTTATGATAAATAGGCTACAATAGATATCCTCACTAGTGACCATGAGTTATTCGAATTTAATATGATGATCCTTCGCATATCTCCTCTTCCAGTAGAAATCCACTTCTATATCTAATTGTGTTCAACAAGTAATCACTGATTGATGTAATTTTTGCTACTTCAAAACATTAATTAAATATATAACTAAATGGCCAATCCATATTAATCCCCTGACATTAATTATAGCAATGTGGAATTTGTAGTTCCCTGTATAATATGGTAAATATACAAATACAAATTGTTATTAATTTTCCTCTGCTGAGGATTAACTTTCTTGTGCCCATTAGTGTCTACGTTTAATGACTTAGTGAACGGCTCCAATAAGTCTGCATTTGGTTTATATCCAACTACTACTTTTACTGATCTGATTAAGTGTATTATATTAGTTGAAGTTATTCATCGCGAGCGTCTTAGTGTCTTCCTTAATTTTATTACTTAAATAAGTTCTCTGCCCAGAGGCCAAAGATTGTAACTCTAGTTTACTAAGTACACTTACTGCACTAAGAACTTCAAAAATTGCCACGGATTTCACTTGAATGAAAATTGGTAGTTTTGTCGTAATTTCTCCTGTGATTTAATTAATATTTAAATCTCCCGTTATTAATTGGCAGCCAGTGTTTTGAATTCATCTATAATAGAAAGAAAATACAGCATTTTTCTCCTTCTCTGTTCCAGTCTCTCTTAAATATTCTTGTTCTGCTAGAAACCTAAAGTTTCGATTGTCAGAAAGTGTATGGTTTCAGGGTTCGGATTCTCAACTAGTTCTTCCACAGCCACGATCAGCCAAGCTAACCAATACTTTCTGGATACTTTTCCAGAGTTGCTATTGAATATATTAATTTCCCGAGAACACTAAACATGTGACTCACATGTTATATGAGGAGAGGCTCTTGTTGTTGGGCCAGTACTGTCAGCTGACGTGGTCCCATTCATTTTAAACGGAATGGTCCACCATTCCGTTTAAAATGAATGGTGTATGAAAGGGAAGTTTCTGCTTATTGCAGAACTGCAATGGCGAGTAGAAAATCGCAGCGGAAATATTCGAGAGCGTTTGGCACTCATTAAGTCATTGCACATGAACCAGCCGGGTCCATGTGCAATGACGTCACTTGAACCAATCATTATAACAGCAATATTTAAATCTTAAAAATTAAAAGTTATTACATTTTCATGCCTTGGCGAAAGTTTAATGTAATAATCCCGAAATAAACCATTTTCCTCACATGGTTATTGCCCAATTTGGACTTTAGATATACCAGAAATCTTTGCACATACTTTTAGAAACACCCTTGTATATAGCAATTTCTGTCATGTAAAAAACGAGACCACCTCCTCGTAGCATCTGAAGCTAATCTTAATTAAATCACACTTTTAATATCCTGCGAACAAGTTCTTTCGTTTCGTACGTTGTTATTAATTCTGATTACTTCCAAGACTTGATATCTTGTAAAAAAAGTGCGATCTGCTTGGGCATATTTATGAAAAAAAGAACACGAAAACATAATTTTTGAGTGTTCGAAGAGCAGAATACAAATAGCACGTTGTTACATCATTTGTGACGCACATTCAAGATAAATAACACTCGTGGTGCATAATTACAAACGTGTTGAATTCTAAAAACAAAAAAAGAAATCCAATTAAATCCAACTTCTTTAAAGCTCGCGTGGCGCAGTTATAGATAATTAAAATCCTGGCTGTATAACAAAACGGTAGAAGCTTACTGCAATCGTTTAAATACTAATTACAAATAAATTCGTTCTCGTTAGATGTGGGATGCTTATGGTCCTTTTTCTTTTGCAATAAAGTGCTGAAGGCATTGTAATAGAGGATCCTTTGGTGAGATAAAAGCATTTTATGTAGTATTTATAGCGATGCCACAAAATCCGAGAAAGTTTGGTGGTAAAAAAATCAAGCGATCAACTGTCAGTGTTTAGTTTCTCTCTAGGGCATCGCGCGGATGGGAAAGACTACAATTTTTAACACCAAATTCAACTTAAAATGTCAGGATGTCGTGTGTAATAAACATCCGTCCTAAATCTGTATCTGTGATTGCAGTTTTTTGGGCATTTTCATTTTGCAATCATCAGCTTCCATTCTCTGTAAAAGAGGAGCTGTCAAAAGTATGTGCTAGAAATCACTTCTATGATTAGATGGAAAAATTCGCACTGCGTCTGCTTATGGAGTTTCAGATAGAGCTCAGATAAGAAGGCGATATAAATATATTGATAGAGGCAAGATCCTTTGTGCACGGCAGAGAAGAAGTTCGACCCTCCCACATGCGTGAGCTTAAATATAACCGGAATTTTGGTATCATTATTTATGACAAGTCCTGATAAAACACCTGGGTAGAATGCCATTGATTGAGATCCTTCGTGGAAATGTTGGAGTGTTGGTGTTGAGAAAATAATCGGCAGTTGTCTAGAGAGGGAAATAACTTACCGCAGTTCTAAATGGAAGTTGGCAGCGAAAAGGCGCTTCCACAACCATTTTATGGACTACGGTTAGAGTTACGAATGCACTTTTCACGATAAATAAGTTTTGGGTTATTTCAGTTATATAAAAGAAGTATTAATCGGGGTCATCAAACTTCAGGTGTGATATCCAGAACATTCTTCGACTCAGATGAAGTTTCTGTAGCTCGAAAATGTGCAAACGTCTCTTTTTGTTCACAAAAATGGTGCGAAGGATGACATGCGTAACTTCGAGCATTTAGATTTGACTTCTACGGTTTATGAAGGAAAATTAGGGAAAATTATGGAGTCTGCGGTTGGAAAAATGGTGCAGGGTCATGCGAATTACAAAGAAATTAGAAAGGAATCACAGAAATATTTTTGTCAATGAGAAGTCGTTTCTAATAACATAATATGAAGTTGTCGTGTCATATGAAGTTGTCTTTATTAAAATCAAAACAAATTATGTCAGAATTCATAATTTTGACTTAATTTTTTTGACCTTTAATAGGACTTTTTATACAATTCCACGTGAATAGCTTTTACATGAACTGGAACAACGAAACATTAACGATTTAAATTACTAGTGGAATAAAAGATTTAGGGAGAATTATACAATCGACATGTGGATTTTTCTATCGAATATTCAGGAATTCACACCTCATTTTGAGAAGAAAATTTTATATAAACTTAAAGAGAGATTGAATAAATACTTGGAGATACTTAAATGAAATAAATATGGGTTAGATGGTTTTCAATTATGCTTTATTAAGGCTCCTGATTACTGAAGCAGCATATATTGTTCTTACACACGGTGTGGAAAAGGGTTTGGTACGAATTCCCTCGAAATGGAAGGAATTTTAATAAGAATTTTTCATATTATCTCTGATTTAGTCAGTCTCGGGTGAAAATATGTCCAATGTTTGAGAATGTGTCCTTATTTTAAAATCCAAAATATCCACAAAACATTATTTCACGAAAAAAAAAACAACAAACACCTGAAACCGGAGTATGAGTCCCTCAGTTTGCAAATATAATATTATTACATCACCTATAACGTAATAAATATTCGATCCACATTTTCTGTGAGTCCTGATTTATTAAATATCTTTGGGAAACATCTTCCCGAAGTTTTATGCTTGCAAGTATCAGCGGCGTCAGTTATAGTAAAGTAGAAGTGACTGCAATTTTAATCATCAGCTCCAAGATTTGGGTTAGCTAGGGACTCAGACTTGCGTGTACCGTGCATACGAAGACGGTGTACCAATTTATAATCTCGCGCCCGACTGAGCGTGAAGAATTAAATAAAGTTGACATCTTTGCGGCTTAATATTGGGCTATTTCTGCTACAGGGCGATTCGATAAAGTCACGTGCTACCTCGACGAGGATATTTAATTAGACTTTGTCAGGTGACCCGAATTCGTTCTGCCTGTTCTGCATTGATAAATGGTTTTGCCACTTCGAAAGTAACGACTATAAATACAGAATGAAGATGGACTTTGTGGTGTTTACGACTTGCTTTCAAATTTCAGAAATGTGAAGTTAGCGGAGCTTAACTTTGACAAATACTCGCTTAGAGCTCATATTAGGGAGGATTATTCTGTCATCAATTGTCTAAATGCAGCTTATTGACTATAACATGAAATCCAGACGAATTTCAGAGATGATTAATGATTTAGATAAATTAACAAAGAATCCAAGCGCAATTTATAACAATTTATTTTTTTGTCTTTCTTCTGAAAGACAAAAAAAATTGTCTTTCAGAAGAAAGAACACGTAGTAGTCATGGAAATGAATACGGCACAGAAAGAACCATTGTGTTCTTTAAATAATAAAAATTCATTTGAAGATAAGCCGGGTTGAAATTGTTTTATCCGGATAAGACCTTTCATTTAAAGAATTCTTTGAATTCGCACCAAGTAATTGCATTCGGTGTGCTGTCTGTTTTTTGTGTGTTTTTCTTCAGATACCGGTGGAGAACGCTTAACAGCGTGTGTGCTTCGCTCTTCGTCCAAATTAAGCAAGTAAAAACAGTTTTTTTTTCCTTTTGCAGCTGCTCTCCAAACAGATAAACAAGCTGATGTCATGTGCTTCTATAAAAACATCTTACTGAAGCGTGAAAAAAAATTGATTCTGTCTTTTGCATATGTCGTGAAGGTCGCGTAGGTTGTCTGTTTAGCATTGGGGTCACCTGGTCTTCAAACAAACAAAGGAAGTTAATTAGTCCCTCCAAAAGGACATATTTCGTAAGAGAAATGAGTGTGGGTGCTTAGAAGCTTCCATGCTTTCATTAAGCCTGAAATTTTTGCAGTTTCTATAGCAGCTTAATGAATTTGGCGTATTGATTGCGCCCTTACTCTTCTTGATATAGTTAGTACTAGGACCACGGATACATTATATTTCCATTGACTTCTTGAATAACGTTCAGACTCCAACTTTCTGCAGCCAACACTGTAATGGACCCAACTTTTGTTCCGGTTAGACTTAAACCTTCCTTCTATTACTGCTCATGTTCGATAGAGCAATGCTTCTCAACCTTTTACTTCCAGCAATCCTTAACTTCTGATATAGATGTTATGATAATGCTTAGGCGGTAACTACCCATTAATAAAGTATTTACTTGGTTTTAGTTTTAATTTTCAAATTACCGACTTAAGAATCATTTTAAGCAACTGCAGATTTCACAACCATATCTTCCATGTTATCAGTAAAGCGTTTAAAATTATTGGACCCAACAAGAGGAATATTTTCCGCTTTAAAGATTACAGATATACTGTCCTGTACAAAGCAACTCTTCTACCAGTCATCGACTATGTCTCTGTTGTTTGGAATCCTTATAATCTGTGGTCGATTTGCTGTTTGCTGGACGAAAAGCCCGAATTTTCGGGAGGAAAAACCATGCTACCCTCGCCGTAAGGTACCTCTATCACTATCAATCATTCCGTGTACATTTTCATCTTATAACACTACACCTCAGAAGAGCCTTAGATGATCTCAAGTTTATCTATAAAATTCTCTCTGTGGATTATGATCTCCGGTACCCTTTCAGCTGATCAACTTCTGGACCCTCCTAAGGCAAACAGACTTATATGTAAAAATCAACAGACTTGCCGTATCCATCCATTTTACGGTGATATTATGAAATACAGTCCTATGAACAGACTCTCTTCAATTGCAAGAGGGTCAATTTAGATTTTTTGACAACTCATAGAATATCTTCAATGCCATTAATGTTCTTACATCTTCCTATGGCGCAATAAGTGAGATCTAATCAGACTTTCTTTTATGTTATCCCCTTAAGCTTCTGATTTATTATATTCGTTACCGTTTTTCTTATGGTTAATAAAATATTCCAGTAAAAAAATAAAATATCCCAGGAAAGTGCATGCGTATCGATTCTGTCTGAACTCCTTCATTAAATCAGAAAGTAGATTTAAAATTTGCTCATTGCACGCGAAAATATTGTACATCGTAGATCGCAGTAATATTTTTATCCTTTCTTCTTTCAGCAGTAATGTTTTGGTGGAAGAGTTTTAATATATTCAGAAAAAGATTTTAGAATGAAATTAAATGCATCCATCAAATTTGACAGTTTTTTCCCCTCTTATCCCTTAAAACTCAATATGTGAGATAAAAATGTATTTATTACCATAATATATTACCACAGAAAGAAGGCAAAACTTTTTCAGTGGAAGAAAATTATGCTGCCATAATATTTGAAATTTCATCATTGATAGTTAGATAAAAGTTTCCTCTGATGTCATTTATGGTTTTCTGATTGTTCTACAAGTGTGTTGGTTAAACTCGTTGAATTCGTAAAATATTTTAACTTAAATCCACGAAATTTCGTATATTAATCACAAGAATCTTCTGCCGCATGCCAGACAAAAATTGAATCAGGAATGCCTGGAAAAAAATAAAAATACTCAAGATGCTACGAAGGTTTTCGTGACTTACTACATTCGAACTCAGTTAGTCTTCGTAAGAGATACCATAAGAATTTAGTTATTGGACAAAGTTTCCTGACAGGAAGAGTCGGTTAAGATGTCGGAGGTTGAATGGCAGTTCAAAATGCCCAAGTTTTAGAGATTCTTTCGGTTTGTATCTGCGTATATACGTAGTATATTCAAAACTTTCCCCAAATCGCACGCTGGTATTTAAACAGTTTGCGCTACGGCCTTAAGATTTCGTCTAGTGTTGACATCGACCTATATGCACACGCATATTGAGCAGGGACTGGCTGTACCACTTCACTCGTGTCTCACAGCTGATTGATTGCGGATTGTCGCAGTTTGAACAGCATACTAACATCGAGTTCTTCTTTAAGGCTGGTAAAAGTGCTATAGAGACGCTTCAAGCATTACAGAAAATTTGTGGAGATGATGCTTTAAAGAAAACAGCAGTTTACGAGTGGTTTAATAGGTTTAAGAACGGAGAGAAAACATTGGAAGATGAACCTCTCAGTGGACACCCGTTGAGGTCACGAGACGACGAAAAAGATACGAATGTGAAAGAACTCGTGCGAAATGATAGGCGAATGACTATTGTTGAGATTGCTCATGAGGTTAGACTGTTTGCAGGCTCAGTGCACAATCCTGCCGCAAGATTTAAGAATGTGTTGCGTTTGTGCAAAGTTTCCTCCACTCTTGCTGTTGGACGATCAAATGGAGTGCGGGAAAGCCATTTCAGATGATTTGTTCAAATATCTATGCAGGATCCGAGCACTTTCCTAAGAAAAGTGTTCACCAGGGGTGAGACTTGGGTGTTCGCTACGAACTTGAGATCAAGGTGGAATCATCAGAATGGCAGACAAAAATGTCCTCACGGCTCAAAAAATCTCATACAACAAAATCCAACGTTAGAGTCCCGCTGATCGTTCTTTTTTCGACGAGGAGAGCATATTATACCACAAATGTATGACTGGGAAGATGCATTACTGACTACGTTGATATTTTGATGCTTTAGCTTGAGAATGTGAGGCGAATATGCCTCAAAATGGAAGGATGGTTGTATCCTGCACCATGACAGTGCTTCCAGGCACAAGGCGATAGCAGTTCAGCAGTTCTCGACTGCGGAAAAAAAATCAGAGTCATACAGTAGCCTCCCTACTCCCTCGACCTTGCACCGTCTGACTTATAGCTGTTCCCTAAACTGAAAATAGGACTTCGGGGTCTTCGTTTCTCTACAGTGGATGGCATCAAATAAAACACCGAAACGGCCCTGTGTGCGCTAAAAAAAACCCCGATTTTAAGGAATGTTGCAAAGATTGGGCAGCCCGATAGAGCGCGCGTGTGCGTGTGTATGTGTGATAAACCTAGATATGATTATTTCTGCTATCTATATTAACTAAAATTAACCATATTATCTATTGTTAATAACAACTATTTTCAAAATTTTATTTCGTTAAATCTAGCAACCCTAAAAAGTAATACTAAGATGTAAATATCCAGTATTAAATGTAAAACATTTTTCTTGAGCTTCCAGTTGAGGAAAGCGGAGAAAGTAAAAGAAAAAAATGAGAAATATTTCTTATGTATCGAGATCCCAGCACGACAATCCACTTCGAGTATTGATGATGTATTCATTCTTCGTATTGATCTCTCGATAGCATCGTTGCCCGAACATTCATATTTATGGGATTCCGGCTCAACATCTAATATGTTTCTCGACATCGTTTCCTGCCTTTGCAGCTGCCGCATTGTGAGCTGAAATGGGAAACGAGCAGTGAGCAGATGACTGAATGCCTGGATGGAGTATGTTGCCGCTCGTGCCACGATATCTGAGCCTTCCTGATGGAAGAAATAACTCAGCTTAGCGATTTGAATGACTTTTAGGGTCTGCTCTTCGATTATGTTTCTGTGAGAACTTTTGACAATTTTAGCCACCTTTTTGCATTACTGACTGACTGATCGATCCTTCTCTATACAGTCGTCACAATATATATATATATATATATATATACTCTACATGTATCTTCTTAACATATAGGTACTAGAAGTTCACTTCTATCTGTCGGGTTATTTCATAACCTTACAATAAAAAAAAATTTTCTAATGTGCTTCACTTTTGGAAAAACTTGCACAACAGAGAAGATACTTTTAAAGGGGCATATTCCGATGATAATTTCAGAGCAGGAAAAGCATCCGTGTGACCAAAAAAAAAAAAAAAAAAAAACATAATATCAAAAAAAAATATTTTCAGTACCATTAAATATATCAGAAATGCTGATGTTTAAGATCCACAGTATCATCCGAATATGTAAATTTCTAATATATTTTAAAAAATGCCTGTTTTAATTGACAGAAAAAATAAAATATATTAATATTTCATCACATATAGTTCATTTTATTAAATAATATAATTTCTCAAACGTTATTGTGTTTGGTTATCCACAACAGAAAGTCAGCAGAGTTTTTTTTTCATTTGCTTCGCAGTACAATTAAAATTTTGTTTAATAACTAAATCAAGAATAATATAGTTAGGGAATGACGTTATGCGGTTATTTTCTATGAAGATTAATTACTGTATTTAATAACCACTCTTATATCAAGTGAAATTAATAATATAGTTTATTAATTTTATAGCCCAAACCACTATACATTTAAGGTGACGTTTCAGGCATCTTACAGATACCCATCATCGGACCATGCTGTTAGGGACAGAAAAATAGAAAGGTTACAATTTGAATTATATTAAAATAATTATTAAATGCGAATTTTAAGTCTAAAATATTTAGCTTAAATTTCCGTTTTGGTTACAACAGAAAACAGAGATTAACAATAAATATATATATACTTATAAATATACATAAAAATTAAATTCGTACCTGCTGACAGACTCCTGCTTGCCGATGTTACCAGTACCTAATGTGCTTAGTTGGAAGAGATCCTGCCAACAGTTAATTTATGGGTGAGGATTAAATCTATTAACCAATAGAAAGATGCCAAGTTTACTATCCTGGATCCGGTAGTTCTTATTGGAGTGGAAGCTTTGCACTCATACCCGATCATCTGTGGTTGTCGTGCAGGCTGGTTCTGGAGGGGGGGGGTTGTATGGGCTGCTCTTCCGGATATCTGCACTATTTTCTTTTTCCGCTTTTCCATTTCTTCTGTTTTCTTGTTGAATAGGTGGAAATATTGAGGGTTGAATTCGATTCCTTGTTTTCTGTTAATTGGTGAGGCTCCGAACATTTTTATGAAGAAAGATTTTTTAATTTTTCTGCTGTTGTACTAGTAGTCTGTAGAGAGGACTCTAGTACTGCTGAAGTCCCATGTGTCACCACATTGGAATGCATGTAGAACTGTGTGGGAGTTTAAGATGCTTCCATATAGTATATCTTTTTTTATGTTCTTTGATTCTGCAGTTGAATCTTCTTTAAGCTTCTCCAATGTATGTACCCCCTCACACACACCTACAGTCTACTTTATAAATAGGACCCTCTTGGATTATTGGGATCATTGGGCTGTTGTTTTTGGACCTGCTTAATCGAGGAAAAGGGTGGTGATTCCATATTTTCTTCCTCCGTTTGCTATTTTTGTACTGATTGTTGCTATGTCAGGTATGCATATGGTGGTTCTTCTGTCTCTGCTCGGTCGGAGTTGCGTGAAGGTCTTGGAGATATCTTCTGTTGCTCTGTTAATAACATGTAGAGGCAATCTGTTCTTCAAGGCAAGCCTGGTTATTGTTGGTAGTTCTTCTTGGTTGGAAATTTTCTTCTTTACAAATTTTGTATGCTCTGAGGATGAAGAATTTGAGAATACCGATGTTTGTTGAGAATGCATGGCCAGATTTGTAGTTTAAGATGATCCCAGTGTCTGTAGGATTCCTGTAAACGTCTATAACCCAAACCAAAATTCTGGAGCAGGTCTGTTGACGATAAAATGGCAATTTGAAGCGCGGAACAGAAAATCTACAAAATTTTTGGAAGATCTTAACAACCGTCATCAAAAGATCAAATTCAAAATAGAAAACAACAGCAGCCTTCCTTTTCAAGACATCCGGTTCACCAGAAATCCCCAAGGGCTACTTATGGAAGTTTACAGGAAGCCTACAGGCACTGGGATCATCTTAAACTACAAATCTTATACTGTAAAACTATAAAACCGTTCTTTCTCGAAGACACTGAAGAAATGACAGCCGCGACGTATGCGGACTACAATCTTATTATCAGCCATTGCTGACTTTTAACCTTCACCAGCGTCAAAGACCAGCCAGCCATTTATACACACATGGGGATATTTATAAAGCAAAACCAACTCAGTTATACGCTATCCTACCAAAAGTCATGAGATGTCCCTCTGATCGGAGGGACTGAGTGACTACGAAAAGCAAATTTTATGTGTTTCCATGATTTTCACTGCAGAATGGTGAAAATTCATGTCAGTTCGCTCTAAGTACATTGGTCACAGAGCAGCGAACTATCGATGCTACGTCTTATGTAGATGTACCAGACAATTCAGTGTGTCCTGTTTTGTGGCAGTGTTATGGAAGTGGCCCTGAAGAATTCCAACACGTAAACCGTGGTTTGTGAATGCACGGTTTGAATGCAACGTTGCTGAGGCCAGCGCAGAGTTCCGAACTCAGCCAAATTCAATACAAGATAAATTGGAATGCAGAATTAGAGCACAGTTAAGACGGTTCTCTGCGTTAGCAAAGCTCGCGAGTTCTTTGAAGCAGAAGTGAATCACAATACCACTAGCTTTTTTCGAGCCCATTAATAGAGGGGCTTCCACGAAGCATTAAAATAGTCATTACAGCTTAATATATTTTGACAAGATTTTAGGTTTCTGAATAAATACATGCTTTGCTCATAAATACAAGTCCCATAACTTTTGGTAGGATAATGTAGACATCGCTTACCATATCGAAAAATGAGATACTGTTTTGCTTCTTAGTTTTGCAGGTGTTGTCTCATATAATGGATGACAGATGCTTGGAAATAGTAAATTCAACTAACCAAGTCTATCATGTCCATAACCGTACGATCTATAATTTTTACTGCCAGTCTAGGTAACATAATTCATTTGTTCTCACTGAAACTCAGTCTTTGTCACTTATTAGCCCCATTATTAATTTTCAGGCAGACGACTGCGAGGTGAAAATATTCTAGGAAAGTTGTTTTACCGCACTGCAAGTGACGCACGAAGTTCACAGGGTGCTTACGCAGACCGCCTCCCAAGAACTGATGGGCAGCGATGTAGCTTCATTGGGAATCGATAAGGTTACAGGTAAAGAGAGTGATGAGTGCTTGTGCTTGTTAGAGGGAATGAGGGACATCCTAAGAGAACGTGACTATGGAAAAGTGGAAGATTTGCAATGGTATCAGAGTGCGAATGGGATGAAAGAAAAACAGGGGAAATCCACAGAGTACGTTCTCTGCGCTGATACGGAATCTTTCGGCGGTTAATCAGATAGAAAAACAGAGAGAGAGAGAGAGAGAGAGAGAGAGAGAGCAATAACGAGGTTGGACCAAAGCCGAGTTACGAGTTAATGGTAATTGAGATGGAATAGATAGAAAGAGAGTGATTTAATTAGAGAGTGAGGAAGATTGAAAAAGAGAATAGATACAATGTGGCTTTATTGGGATGCTCTTAATAAAACATTCCTTTTAGATGCATTCGTGTTCTGTTTAGTCATTTTAGAAACTAAAGCTGTACAGCAGCTTTAGTTTCTAATTCTTCAACAAGTGAGTTACAATTGATAGAAAGCTTCCTGAGGACTAATTTTTATTTCTAACAAACATTTTACTTTAGTACGAAAAAAAAAGGTTATTTAAACAAAGGAAATTGAAGAAGAGTTATCCTAAACTGACACAATTTTGAAGATCCAAAAGTTACAACAGTTTAATTGTGAATATTTTGCATTATTTACAATGTGTAATTTATTAGCTAAACATAATAGCGTTGTAACATCTCATTCAGTCTTCAGAACAGCCAAAGCCTTTCAGACATAAAATTCAGGAGACGATTAAAACGTAGCACAAGCATTCCTGCCCCATGCAGACTCGATGGTATCCAGCAGATTCCTCAGATTATGCAGTAACTGATCCCTGCCGCATACGCTGATGCCTAAACCAACAAGAAATACCAGTTGTGTCCCCGCTCCAGTCCTGCCCAATCTTTCTGGAAGCCTAAGAGGAGCCCCCCATATCTCAGACTAAATACTTGAGAATGATGCAAATAAATGGGCAAAGGTCCCGTACAGTTGCAGATGAAATACGCCAGGCCACTGAGGAGCATTCAATTGATGTTCTGATTCAAGAGCCGTATGCTGCAAGAATACAACCCCATCCAACCTCTAAAATTACTGGCTTTTCCATACACACTCGAGTCATTCAACCTGTCCCAGTGGACCCTAAAACATGTATAGCAGTCATAAATAGGGATCTCGATGTCCTGGTTGTCCAGGGCCTCTGCAATCAGTTCTCCACCTGCATCCAAATTACATCTACAGATCAATCATTCTACCTGATGTCACTGTACAGCCCTCCCTCAGGTAACATCAATGAAGCACTAAACTTTTTGGAATTCGCCCTGAATTTTATTGGCTCCAAACAACTCCTGGTTGCATCTGATTTGAATGCAAAATCCCCCTTCTGGCACAGTGCGGTTGCTGATGGCCGTGGCCAGCTTCTTGAGGACTTTGTCCTCAGCCAAAATCTTATTATCCATAACCAGCCCAGCCAGTTCACTACGTACTCTAGCTCCACCGGTGAATCTAATATTGACTTAACCTTCTCTACAAAGGACCTACGTCAGTCAGTTAGTTGCTGGGAGGTAACTCCGGATCTGACTGTTAGCGACCAAAGAGCCATACTGTTCCATCTTGACTTGGTTCCACCGAGAAACAACAACAACAGAGCAAGGCCAACTGACTTCATTAGATTCTCTTCGAGAAACGTCAATTGGGAAGCATATGACAGCTCCATAGAACTGGACTTTCCAAATCCAGACCCATCACAGATGGACTCGCTAAATGCAGAAGATTTGACCACCTTTATCCAGCACTCCATGCTCAGAGCCTCATACAGGTCCTCAAGGAAGAAGGTGTTCCGCCCAGCAATCTGCCCATGGTGGACCCGGGAACTTACCATCCTTCGTAAGTCAGTCCACTCTGTGCGCAGGAACTACCAGCGACACCGTGATTGGCCAGCTCCTGATGTCGAACGACTTCATAGGGACTATATCGCCAAAAAGAATGAGTATACCAAGGCAATTGCAACCAGAAAGAGAGAAACTTGGGCAAATTTCGTAAAAGGAACCAACCGTACAAATGCATGGGGCCTGGCATATAAGATCTTGAGAGAGAAAACCTTCTCCCCAGAAATATTCAACACTGTTTCAGTAGACGCTCAGGAAACTAAGTGTTGGCAGGATTCTGCCAACCTTATTCTAGACAAACTGTTTCCACCTGATGACATCTCCGAGGATCACCCAGAACATTCAGCAATTAGAGCTGCCAACAGCAATTATATAGCAAAAGAGCAAACCGACCCATTCACACTAGAAGAACTGGGAGCAGTCCTTAAAAACATTAATGTCAAAAAGTGTCCAGGCCTTGACCTAATAGAATATATCTTCGTCATCCGCTTTCACACACTGCGGCCGCACCATCTACTCCTTCTCTTCAATAAATGCTTGGAAGAAGGATGCTTTCCAAAAGAATGGAAGTTTGCCCTCATTCGCCTCATCAAGAAACCTCACAAACCACCAACAGACCCCCGCAGCTTCCGGCCTATTGCCCTGCTGGCTAACCTTGGTAAGGTCCTGGAGCGACTCATGGCTCTGAGGGTTGTCTCCATGCTACAAATGCATGAATTGGTCTCACCATGCCAGTATGGCTTCACCCGTGGAAGGTCGTGTGAAGAAGCTCTTTTCGATTTGGTTTTACATATTGAAAGTTCTGAAGAAAAATTCGAGTTGGCCATCTTCATAGACTTCGAGGGAGCCTTCGACACCGTCTGGTGGGATAGTGCCTTGGCACGCCTTCGAACTGCCGCTTGCCCCCGGCAATTATACAGCCTCTTCCAGAATTATTTTTCCGACCGAGCAGTTATTCTCAAGTCAAAATTCCAGCGAGTCACCAGATCAGTAAATCGAGGTTGTCCCCAAGGGTCAGTCCTGGGACCCCTCATTTGGAATATAGTCCTCCAAGACTGGCTCTCCCGCACCTTCAGGAATGTAAAAATTGTGGCCTTTGCTGATGATCTCACAGTTGTGGTGTCAGGGCATTCACGGAAGGCCATTGAAGAAAATGCAAACCAGGTCCTCGAAGATCTCTCAACTTGGGCCGCACTTAATAAGCTGCATATCAACCCAACGAAAACTAAAATGATGCTATTTAAGAATAGACTGGATCTCAGGCGCCCACCGCAAGTAAAGATATGTAACGCTCAACTGCCAATTGTCACTGAAACCAAGGTACTTGGAGTGATTATTGACCACAAACTCAGCTTTCTCCCACATCTTGTTAATCTACGAAACAAAGTTAAGAGATTCTCAGGAACCATCATACGCATCTCTAAGAATGATTGAGGACTCTCCAAAAGGTCCCTACGGTTGTATTACAATGCAGTATTTTTACCAATTGTGACCTATGCAGCCGGAGCCTGGTTCCATCGGGTAACTCTTGTAAAGATGCGAGACAAGCTTGGAACCATCCAGAGGTCAATGTTAATGGCAATCTGCCGAGTGTGTAGAACGGTCTCCACTTCTGCCATTCAGGTCATTGCGGGAGCACTTCCGCTCGATCTACATGTCATTTTCCGAGGGTTGTGCTTCCGAATTACGAGAAATATCCCAACAAGGATCCTCGACATTGAGGTTAATCTGGATGCTGACCCCAAGGCTGAGATGACGCGGTGCTACAACAAGCTCTTCAACATTTGGCAAACTCGATGGCATAATTCAACACAGGGTATTGTCACAAAAAGATTCCTACCTGATGTAACCTACCTGCTACTAAATCTGTACAGTCTTGGTTCACCCCTTCACTAGAAACATCATACCTAATTACCGGACACGGATCCATGAACGAAAAATTACACCATCTGGGTCTCCACCCAACAGATCTCTGCCATTGTGGAGCCAAAGAGAACTGGTGGCATGTACTGTTCGAGTGCATTGCGTATGCTGATCTGAGACACGACCTTGTCAGCTGTACACAGATCTCTGGCGAGTATCTAGAGCTCTTCCTACAGAACCCTAACAACCTCCCTGCACTGCAAACCTACTCAGCTGAAGTCTTTAAGCGCAGACGAAGGATTAACAGGCCCCCAGTGGCAAACATCGAGGACCCAGCAGTGAACTGAAACCAACCATGTATTCCCCCCCCCCATCCTGCTACATGGGCTGTGGAGCTTGTTTCTGCGGCCTGTGTTCAGGAAGGAAAACACCATCTCTCTCTCTCTCTTCCCCCCCCTTATTTTTTTATTTATTTTATTTTATTTTATTTTTTATTTATTTATTTTTTTTTATTATTATTTTTTTTTATTACTATTATTTTTTTTTTATTATTTTTTTATTTTTTTATTATTTTTTTTTCTTCGCGTTCTACAATCAGTCACATGGTTTTTTTTTTTTTTTTTTTTTTGCGATCTTCAGGGTTGCTGTCACTTTTTTTTTTTTTTTTTTTTGTTGTTGTTTCGCGTTTTACAGTGACTTTTTTTTTTTTTTTTTTTGCGCCACGGGAAAATCTAAATATATATATATTATTTTTTATTTATTTATTTTTATTTATTTATTATTATTTTTTTTTTTCTCTCTCTCTCCTCTGGAGTGGGCCCCTAGAGGAATCTGGCCCACCTTTTGGCAACATCAGGTGGATCAGAGTCTCGTATTGAGACGGTACGTGTTTAGCTGGGACTGGCCCACCTTCCCGTGGTGTGGACGAGTACCCAGAATCATCTGTCCAGGTGACTGATGCTTCTGGGTAGCCAAGTGGCCAGAACAGAACAACAGAACACACACATATCTGGCCCATTTGTAGAGATACTGATCTTCACAGAGATACGAGGCGGAGTTGAACTAACGTTCTAGGAGCCGCCCCTTACAAAAACACACGTCCACATGTCCATGCCGCATACAGTTCTGCTCACCTCATCCATCAATCGACTTGGGATCGATTGAGCATCTGTGACCAGTGGCAAAGCAGATCAATGTAGTACAGTATAGTAAAGTTGTCCTCAATGGTTCTGGAAATATATCCGAACCATCCATGCCATAATGCATTATCCCGTGAATTGATTACCAAATGGTAATAGAGTCACCAGACAGGATCATTGAGTCATGCCTTCGCCATACCCTGTTTCTGCCTTCAGAATAGAACAAGTGGAACCGAGATTCGACAAACCAAGCGATCTGTTTTCTCTTTCAATTTCGAGTCAGTCAAATTGACATTTTCTTGTTCACACTGTACTCGTGGATCTCGTTTTCATCTCACAGGAGTGGAACCATATTAGGTCACATGTTGCTATACCCATCCGATAAAGTCGGAAGCACTCTTCTCGTCGATTTATCCCTTTGCTTACACTGCGCTGTCATTTTGACAGATTACGGACCGTTCGCATGATTATTTCGATCTTCCCTCGGCTTATTACATGAAAAAACTGTTCGTAAGCGCAGGATTACTCTTAGATGGATGCATTCGGGTTGTCAGATCCTTCTCGGTACACCTTTGTGGATAGCACAGTTGGCAGAATTGCCGTCCTCCCACGCCGGGTGCAAAAGACCCGAGATGGAGTCTCCTGTTGATGACTTAGGGAATTTTATGGGCCTTTTTCACAATGTGACAGAGTTAGTCGGTCTCCGGCATGGGTAGGTGGTTTTTTCTCCTGGAAAAACTCAGGTTTTCGTCCAGCAAAGAGAAAATCGACCACAGAACACACGTTTACGGAAGGTATATAAGGAGCAATATGGCCATAGTTGCTGATGCTCCAAAATCCCTATAACAACAACAAAAATAAAAACAACGTGAACTCCTCAGAAGGGGCGAAAGTATCATTGATACTTCCACCGTAAGACACATCTCCTTTCTGACTATTTAGTCAATTACAGACACGTGATACTACTTCTAATCGAGCTGTCGATTCATTGGATTTAGAGCTATACATAATAAGCTGCACACTCAATGTATATTCGTTTACTTCCAATAAACAATACACAAAATTGTAATTGTAAGTGCAACTGAGACAGCGCTAGCCGGACAAGCCAAGCGGTAATTGTATTTAAGGTTTGTCCTTTAACACACATTTCCTCATTTCCTCGCTCTAATTGCATAATTATAATTACTAGCAATTAGTGCTCAGTGTGATGTTAAACAGAGAGTGCGCATTCACAGAGGAAACGTGAATCGTTAAATAATGAAAACCTCGTATCTCTCTCTCTCTTAGATAACGAGTATTCTCGTGTTTGATTGGTAATATAAAGAACATGTAATGATCACTTTTTAAGTCGAAATCAATGCATATTTGTTATCAGGACGGCGTCCGATTTAGTTCATCATATCAGAAGATCATGTTCTGTCAGACAGGAATTAAAGATTGGTCATAAACAACGCAGTTAACAATGCTCCAAACAGAAAACTTGGCGGCTCTCTGAACGGTTATAATGGCTTCTTCCACAGCATTTTTAAGAAGATGGCTAATTTCGAATCCTGTCTCAACTGGAGAAACCTTTTTTCCGACTTTTTTTAATAAAGCGATCGAGTTAGACGGTGTCGAGAGATTTCTGCACCAACTTTCCTCTCCAAAATCCGGTTTTTCATCCCCAAAACATGCTTTTTATTTATTGTTGGGGAAAAACAAGAAGGCGATGAGGTCTCAGTGCACTAAGTCGTAATTGCATACATCCTATATGTTACCTTATTTTGCTCCCATACTTCGACTTGTTTGGGCGACGTAGGTCAGGGAAACGGGGCACGTTTCCAAATAGCTAAAACAAGCAATTTAAAAGAGGTGTCGGAAAGGGGGGGTTGTTTTTAGGATGGTTACATTTGATGGTTACATTTGAATTTTGGTTCGAGGTAATGACAAAAGAAAAAGAGGCTCTCGAATGCTCATTACTAACAAAGTTTTGTGGTTTATCCTTCTTACTTAGATCTCGACTCAATCGATTTGTTGCTCTACGATGATTTCTGGATTTCCGTATTTGTATTAGTATTGCCCATTTGGTGCAAGGAAGCGCACAAGCCATTTTATCAACCAGACAGAAAATAATAGCATATAATTAAAAAAATAATAATTTATGGACTTTTTTGACACAAAGTTGCGCTGTCTTTCTGTAAGTTTTCAACGGATAAACATTTCCATGCATATTTCATTTTAAAATTTTCTTAGAAATGTTTTCTTCTAGAAAAGAAATAAAGTTAAAATACTCTGTCACTCGCTTATAGGTAAAGGCCAGCTTAACGTAACTTCAAACGTCTTATTTCATGAAATTTCGGAACGAGAGAGAGAGAGAGAGAGAGAGAGAGAGAATAATAAAGAGGAATGACAAAAGAAAGAAAAAAAAGAGGAGAATTGAGAGAAATAAAGAAAGAAAGAATAAAAGAGGAGAATAGAGAAAAATAAGGAAAGAAAGAGAAGGGAAGAAAGAGAGAGAAAGAACAAAAAAAAAGAGAGGTAAACAGGGAAAGAGAGAGAGACACAAGGGACAAAGACAGGTAGACAGAAAGACAAACGGAGAGAGAGAGAGTGAATCAAAAGAAACTAGATAAAGGAGCGAGAGGAAAAAGAAAGGAGGTAGAAAGCAGAGAGAGAGAGAGAGAGAGAGAGAGAGAGAGAGAGAGAGAGATAGAGAGAGAGAGAGAGAGAGAAAGGGGACGAGAATGAAGAGGAATGTAAAAAAAAGACAGAGGAATAGCGAAAAAGAAGAGAGAGAAAAAGAGAAAGAGAGAGAGAGAGAGAGAGAGAGAGAGAGAGAGAGAGAGAGAGAGAGAGAGAGAGAGAGAAAGGGGACGAGAATGAAGAGGAATGTAAAAAGAAAGACAGAGGAATAGCGAAAAAGAAGAGAGAGAGAAAGAGAAAGAGAGAGAGAGAGAGAGAGAGAGAGAGAGAGAGAGAGAGAGAGAGAGAGAGCGAGAGAGAGAGAGAGAGAGAGAAGTGAAAGACAGAAGGTGAAAAAGACAGCGAAGGAGAGAGAAGAAAGAGAGAGAGAAAAGAAGAAAGAAAGAAACAGAAGGAATCGAGAAAAAGGACAGAGAGAAAAAAGGGGGAGAAAGAGAGCAAGAGAGATAGTGGAAGGGGTAGAGAGAGAGTAATAAAGAGGAACGAAAAAAGAAAGAGAAGGAATCGAGGGAAAGGAAAAGAGAGAGAAAGAGAAATAAAAGAGAGAAAGAGAGAGAGAGAGAGAGAGAGAGAGATGAAAGGAGGGAATGAAGAAGACAGCAAAGAGAAAGGGAGAGACAGACAGAGAGATAGAGAGAATGTACAGTATTAAGCACATATTAAGGACTTTAATTAAGACGTGAAAATATGTTGTAGGAGGTGAGGTCTTGTGTTCTTCTGGCTCAACAGATCTTATCACTTGTGGCTAATTAGTTTCTTCGCAGCATCCCACCACTCCAGTAAAGCTTCTGGGGAACGCGCGATTGCCCTAATTAAAATGAACAAAACAAAAAAGCCATGAATTTATAGGCAGCGGTGAAGGCCGTAATGACTTCACAATCCCAGCAGATTCGCGATTCTCTGGTGGAGGACAGTAATTTATGGTATGCAAATTGAATATGGACCGGGCATGTTTGTAGAATGGCCGCTAACAACATCGCCAGGTGGTACAATGGGGGGTTTCTCCATCGGGAGGCGGAATGAGCGGAAGCGTGTGTCAGATGACATCAGTCGTCACTGTCTGATGGAATTAAGCGAATTCTGGATGCCACTTGATTACTTGACAAGATTTTCCTTGTACTGGAAGGCGCAGGGAAAACTCCTCACGTTGTATGCACAAATGTCAGCAGCCGTGATTGAACAGCGTTCGATACTTTTCGAGTCATCTTTCCGTTCGTCAGTTGTACAAAAGAAGAGAAAAGAAAAAAAAGCCCATATATTGCAAATTGTGCGCTGCAAACTTCATTAAATGTCCCGTGTCAAATTCGTGGTACCATTTCGTTCTCAATTTATAGGTTGTTCTCTTCGTTTCATTATTTGCGCTCAGGTGGTTTAATACGCGTGCGTAGAATATATTTTCGATTCCCAGTTTTTTTTCATTGTATATTTGTATTTAATTGCTTCAAATGCCAATAAAATCATCATGGTAAAATGCATTACTTATTGGCTATTTGAAGAACATCTTTAATTATAATACATCTACAATTATAATAATTGTAATTGACCATACTCAAGCTGGATGGATGGTATCCAGCCTTAATACGGTCCATCCTGTATACCGTTCACTATGCTGTGATTCAAAAATATTTTGGTGGCTTTTCCTCACCAAGAAAAAAATTATTGATATTTCGAAATTTTTTAATATTCGATCGATCACTTGGTATACACTCAACCATCGAATTTTTGAATGTCTTAATGAAGCTCTACGAATATCCCAGTTCTTATAACATCTCTCAGACTACCCACAGGAATTCATAATCAATACCGCACAATGAAGGTCTGCACAAAACTGTTGAGGACTCTGTCCATACAAGTCACCTTCCAGAATTCGAAAAGCATACGCAACAAGTTCGACACATTAGAAAACCTCCTGTTTTCATGGTCTATGAATGTCCTGTGTTTTTGGTCGAAATGTGACTTGAAATGGAGCAAGAGTCCTTAGATTGTCACTATGGCTGGATTCTGGACAGTAAGCTCGTATCGTAAAGGCCGGAGGAGGTGAAGTAGCTATCTTATTTAACACTACAATGTCACTGCTACGCATGGTAAAATCAATCATCATCATCATTTGAAACGTGTCTGGTCTCCTTGAGGTACAATTTAGTCCTTGTCGACATCTTCCCGATTAATATTCCACTAGGCCCAAAGGTTTGTAGAATTTCAGTCTATCACATACCCTTGATCATCTAAAAAAAACGATTTAATATTGAACAATTTATCTCATCCAGCCTTCTAATATTAATAAGAAAGGTACTTCTTCAAAAATATTATTTATTCACTATTTCATATTATGGTTACTCGAGAGTACAGACTCGTCCACCCATGCGTATTATGTCCGTAAATTGCGTGTGCTCTATGGTTTTAATGGACAAAAAATCCTGGAATACGGGAGAAAAAGTCATGCAACCCTTGCCTGAGACTGACTAACTCAGCCAAGGTGTAAAAAAGACAGATAAAAAATTTCCTTGTGTAATTTAGGGAATTTGAACCCAGAATTGCATGGGGAGGTTAGCGATTATAACCACTGTACTAACGGCGAGGCAGAAACTGCTACAATTCAGAGGTTCATCCCTGAATGTTTATTCAATTTTTATTTGAAATCTGGGCATCAGCAGCATCCACCAACGTCAAGAGAGAAAGAATCTAGCTGTAGAATGGATTACTCCAAACACTACTTCCCTCAGAGAGGCGGTTGATGTTTACTGTAAAGATGCTGCGTGGTATGATCTCTGAACCAAATATCTGAAACCTCTGCTCATGAAGGACTCCACTGCACCTTAGATCGCATCTACTCTCATAGTATACCTCACTAGACTAGATGCAATTTCCCCCACATACCTTTCTGAAACCACCGAGCTCTTACTTGTTCATCTGTAGATGTTTTCATACGTGCTGCATGATCCAGAGGCATTCCCGTAGAGTGTTGGCTACACGATCGGATAGCAGATGGAAGAGAAAGATTCTCATTCCTGAACTTTATTCATCTCCCCAGTTGGAACGTTGTAAGTTGATTAACGGCTAGATCCAGGCCATGTTGCTTGAAAATGATTTAGATCGGTTGCACAAATGGTCTGAAAAATGTCAACTGAAATTTAATGCTTCTGAAAGCAAGTTTTTTGCACTTGAGGAAACAGAAATCCAAGTATTACTTAAAACGTTAAGGTGAGTGGAGTTAAAAGTCATCCAGGACGAAGACTTGGGGAGTTACAGTTCAGTCAGTCATGAAATTTTCCATGCAAGTGGCTAAGAAGGTGCATGGCATCTTGTCTATGATATACAATGTATAGGGTTGTTGTTGATATACAATGTATAGGGTTGTTGTTGATATACAATGTATAGGGTTTTCGGCGCATTAGCGACTCAGGCCACCTTGAGCCGTTATCTGTAAATTGCGTGTTTTGGGGGCGATTTGCCTGTTTTTTCGAGGAAAAATCCGAGTTTCGGGGGGGGGGGGGGGGAATGAGACCGACTAACTGAGCCCCGTTGTTAAAAAAGCTCATAAAAATTCCTCGCATCGTTCAGGGATTCGAATCGAGCCCTTTTTACACGGTATGGGAGGTGGTGCGTATATGCACTGTGCTATCATGAGAGGGCATGTAGGGTGTTTCATTAAAAGTGCACCGTAGTTTATTTTTAGGTTTAGAATGTTTGTCGTCTGAACCTTTTTTGCCATATTCTTTTTTATCTTCAAATAAAATGATTTACGCTCTTTTAGAAGTACACCTATGACGTTTTTAGACTGAATCGTGAGTGGAGAACGAATTTCCCTTTGATAAATGCAGTTGATTAGGCATAATTTTAATTTAGAAATCGTATAATCTAAACGGTAATACTTGGTTTCAATTTTAACATCAAATTCAAAAATTTCTGCCCAAATATGGCAAAAAAAGGTTCAGACGACAAACAGCCTAAACTGAAAAATACATTGAGTTGGCTTTTCATTAGCAACACCTCGGATGGGGCATCTTTTACCATACAGCCTATACATATCTTGACGTGGAGTCCATGTGGTGTGTCTGGATGTCCTGTGACAGTGCTACCTATGCGTTGCACAATTTATCCAATAATGCCCGCACATTGTCAGGTGGATGGTGGTAGCATCGAAAGTCCTTTTCCAGTAGGTTCCAAACATGCTCAATTAGATTGAGATCGGTAAGTTCGGTGGCCATAGAAGGATGAAGAATTCATCTTCATGTTCCAGAAACTAATTGGCACCCTGCCGGGTATTGTTATTTTGTTGACAAGACACCCAAGTTGTCTGGATTCAATATAATGGTGTACTTGATCTACGACGATAAAAAGATAGGCATTCTCGTCGAGCTGTTGATTAACGGTTATCACAGCATCCCCCAAGATAACAATCCCCAAATCATAACACCAGCCAGACGAACGCCAACACTGAATACAGGTGCAAAGGCTCCATGGTACTTTTTCCAAATTCGGAAGACTGGGAAGGGTGTTTTTTTTTTTGGGGGGCAGATGCACAAAACTTCTGCTTCTTTGCATCGTTGGCAACTTCTTATTGAGTGAATTACAAGGATTAAGGAACCCTATTGCAATGATATTCCTACAAAGAAATAAACTGGAATTTCTTCATGCGAATAGTGTAAATCGAAGAGAAGCACTGCGCGTGTCAGCTAATGGAAATAATGGAACTAAAGATGGACGGGAAGTATACCTCGTCATGTTAGCTAGCAGGCAGATGGAAATGTTATCGCAGGAATCAATAAGGGTTTTGCAAGGTACACTTCTATACACGATTTTATAGTCAATTTGTTGGGGAGGACCAATTTAAATCTGGCGAAGCTTTGAGTGTCCTTGGTATTTTTCAATGACTGGAAAGCGGGATAAAATAAGGTTTTCTTCGAATTGGAGGCTGAGACGCGACAGTTTCAGAATGTTTACTTCTATTTTAGCCCTCATGCAGTAGATCATATTGGTGAACTTATGGTTTATGTAACTGCTATCCTTCCTGATGACAATTCTTAAATAAGTAAATATTATGTTAGAACCACACCACAGGAGAAGAACGGATACCATTATTTCAATGGAAAATCTACTTGTTTGCTTCAGGGAAAGAGATTTCATTCAAATGATAGCACGTTCCTTAAAGAATGGATCCATGGATGCTATTTTTTGAAATCGCTGTGCTGACAAGCACATTGTAAAACCGGAGGTGTTTTATATAACACAGGTAGAAGATTTCTGTTTTTATTACCTTCTGGCTGGAACCTGTAAAGAACTCCTAGAGGTCAGATTGCGTATTTCCATGTGCAGACTACTGAATGTAATCGCAAAGTTAGAAAATAGATTTTCTATGATCGAAGAGAGTCGAAAGCGCTTGTTATAATTCCTTTGTTCACCACACATATATTGTAAATGTTTTCTAGTGTCTACAGAAGAAACATACGGAGGTTTAGCTTCTATTTTTTTCTCTCTTTCTTCGAAAATTAAATAATTCTTCTTCAATTTCAAATTGTACACCTTTTAAATTAATTTAATGATGTATCTGGTGAATACTAGTCCAACTTCGTCTACAAAGTTTAAACTTATTAAACACAAGGAACCTCAGTTTATTGTGAGTGAATTTAGTTATCCATCCTCTCTTCAGCATTAAAAAAATGCTAATTTAGCACCATATTCTCTGATCTTTTTGATAAGAAGTTTCACCAAACAAAACAACAGTAAAAAATCTGTTGAACCATTTATTTGTTCTGTAATGACTTGTTAACTATTAGAAAAATTTCCAGCGACAAAAAGCCTCTTCTTCGTTAATTAATTAAGAACATGAACGCGCAGTGTGTTAATAGGACTACCGAGCTAAATGACACTAGCAGAATGTCAACCAGCCCAGAATTATCTGCTTCGGCGAAGTTATTTTTAGAAGCGAAACGATTTTTTTTGCATTGACAATGCATTTAACAAAAGCATTCTGGTAAAATTAATTGCATAAAGCAGAATAATCAGATAGTGTAAAGTCGACTTCAAGAACAGTCCTTTCCATCATAAGCGATAATAATCAAAAAAATATGGAAGAACTTTTCCTTGGAACAAATTAGAATTTTTTTTACTTAATTAAAATTCTGGTTATGAAGTAATGCACAGTCTCTCTCTCTCTCTCTCTCTCTCTCTCTCTTACTTTTACTTTTAAAAAATAAATAAATTCACTGCAACATACATCTTCTTTTACCCTGTTTCTGGCTCACAAAAAGAAAGGAAAACTGATTTTCCTTTACCCTGAATAATCACTTTATTAGGCACACCTACTTAACAGCGAACAGGTTCCCCTTTGGCTATCAGAACAGCCTGGATTTTTCATGCCATGGAATCAACGAGATGGCGACAGCGTGCTTGCGCGTGTTGACTCAACTGCTTCCTACAGCTGTTGTCAATTGGAATGATGCGGACCACAAACCCAAAGATCCCGTCTCATTTCAGATCTGATGACTGGGGAGTGTGGGGGGAGGGGAAATAAAAATGTTATTTACTTGTCTTGTTTTTGTTGCTGTTTTGACCTCCACCCCAGTGACGTCTCAAGCCCATCCCCACAAACGCAAATCTGACTGCAATTCACAGAAAATTCTAGATGGTACGGTGTGTAAAGCGAGTGTTAGCAGAACATTAAAGACACTTTTTCAATAAAAATGTCAAACTTTTAATGAGCATTATATACAGCATTTACATATAAAAACCAATAATTACATAGAAGCGTACCAATTTCCATGTATTTGAACCATACTACAGTACACTACACTATCTCCACTATCTCTCTCTGACCAACTATTCTCAATTTACAAATTATTAACACTAGTTTGTATCAGTTGTATCTTACTTAATATGAATCCGCGATTATTACTCAATCATTCTGTGCCATTACCAATTTTTATCAATAAACATCAGTAAACTTTTCATTTCAGCTCTTATTATTATTTTTGTATATTGGAACATTGTGCTTCAAGACTGGCTGGGCCGCTCTCTCCAGAATTGCAAAATTTCTGCTTTCGCCGATGACCTGACAATTGTGGTCTCAGGCAGTTCTCGTGCAGTGTTGGAGGTGAATACAAACCGGATTTTAACTGCCCTTTCCACCTGGTCATTGGCTAACAAACTTAAAATTAATCCAGTGGAAACAAAAATGATGCTTTTTAAATCCAAATTGGATCTTAGACGGCCTCCCCAAGTCAAAACTTTTGGCAAGCGACTTCCTATAGTCACTGAGGCAAAGCTTCTTGGCGTCATTATTGACCATAAGCTTTCCTTCTATCCTCATTTGATTCACATGAGTACCGAAATCAAAAAGTTCACAGGGTCAATTATTCGAATTTCCAGAGGGGAGTGGGGGTCTCTCTAGGAAGTCACTCTTTCTCTACTATAATGCTGTTTTCCTGCCCATAATCACCTATGCAGCAGGAGCTTGGTTTCATCGGGCCACTAATTCCAAAATGAGATTAAAACTGAATTCCATCCAGCGGAGCATGCTCCTCTCTATTCTCAGAGTCTGTAGAACAGTTTCCACCGCTGCAGTGCAAGTTATTGCGGGGTTCCTCCCATTGGATCTATTTGTCATCTATCGTGGCCTCTGCTTTCGACACAAAAAACAAATACCTTCAGAATTACTCGGTATCCAGCTAAATTTAAATGAAGATCCTAAAAAAGAGAAATCCAGATGCTTTAACGAGCTAATTAGCATCCGGCAGACCAGATGGGACACCACCGCAATTGGAGCGACGACAAGAAAGTTCCTGCTTGATGTGACCTTCTTAACTCTCTAAATCGGTTAAAATCTGGTGCCCTTTAACTATGGAAACTTCCTTTCTGGTCATGGACATGGCTCTCTCGAATCTGGACATGGCTCTCTCTCTCTCGATCAAAAATTCTTTCAGTTTCGCTTGTATCACACCGATCTTCGCAGCTGCGGGAATACAGAAGATTGGAGTCACGTGCTCTTTAACTGTGCAATCTACGACGATCTTAGGGTGAAGCTCCGAACTGACGTTCCAGATCTCTCTCTGGGGCAAGAGGAAATGCTTCTGCATAATAAGAATCATCTCTCAGCTCTTCAGAACTTTGCCTCCGAGGTGTTTGCTCGCAGAAACAGAATCAATGCCAGAGAAGCGCACCAAATACAACTGTGTAAGCGGGACAATAGTTTGCTTCTCTGATTTATTTTCTTCTATGGTTCATGTTTGTATGAATTGTCATTGCACTGATCCTAACGGTCACCAGTTCCACATCTGAATTATTCTGGATACCAGAGTATTTATTGAAGACTACATTTTTTTTTCGTTTTTTTTTTCACCAGTGCCAGTCTGTTTTTTTTTTTTTTTATCTTATCAGTCCCAGAATCTTTTTTTATATATTTTTTTACTATTTGTTTATTATTATTATTATTTATATTTTATGCTTTTATTTATTTATTTATTTATTTATTATTATTTTTTTTTTATCCCAACGTGTCTTTTTCTTTCCCTCGCTAATGATTTTTTTGTTTTAATCAGCACCACGGGTTGTATTCATTTTATTATTATTATTATCATTATTATTATTTATTATTTATTATTATTATCATTATTGTATTGTATTGTATTATTATTATTATTATTTTCTTTTTTTTTTATTATTATTATTTTTTATTTATTTATTTTTTTTTTCTTCTCTCTTGCTCCTTTCTTTTCCTCTGGAATGGGCTCCCGGAGGAATCTAGTCCACCTTTTGGCAACATCAGGTGGGTCAGAGTCTCTTTTGAGGCATTACGTGCTCTACTTGGACTGGCCCACCTTCCTGTGGTGTGGACAAGTACCCAGAATCATCTCTCCAGGTGATTGATGCTTCTGGGTAGCCAAGTGGTCAGAACATAACAACAGAACACACACACACACACACACAAACCTACGTCACACACATATCTGGCCCATTTGTAGTGATACTGTTCTTCACAGAGACAACGAGGCGGAGTTGAACAAACGTTCTAGGTGCCGCCCATTACATATACACATGTCCACATGTCCACACACATATTGTTTCTAGCCTTTAACGCATGAAGGGTATTACAACTGGTATCCTCTTACCTCAGTAATGTTCACTATAAATCACTCATTCTACCTTAATTACTCTATGATTACCATCTTGGTCATTCCTCTTAATCGTGAGGTTTCTCTATTAATAAAATTTATTTCTCTTTACATCTCATCTGGCATGTTACCTTGAGTTGGCACCTGGGCTAATTTAATGATATAGGTTAACATATCCTTACAGTACTACCCCTATAAATATAATTTCTTTATACTATTACTTTCCCTTTACTTACCCCTGTACCACACTTTCGTTATTTCATAATCATTAACAATCATAACAAATTATCTCGACCTCAGTAACTAACTTGCCTAGTACAACAGGAATGTTCTTTTTTTTTAAATGACTATCACTCAATTGCTTTCAGAGCTAGGTTATGAGTCCTTGAGTTCAGGGTTCAATAAAAAAAAAGAACAGGAACAGACTTACATTCCGGAATGGCCGCTACTTCCAATTTCCTCGTGTTCAGGCTTCCTTCGTGGCAGGCAGCCTTTTTTCCATTTCTTGGGCACTCTGCTTTCCTTAGTGAGAGACGGGCCATCCCCCCGATGCTGGACCAGGCTTTCTTTCTCTTCTTGGCTCACATTTCTGCACAACTGGCCATTTCTCAACGGGCTGGACCCTAGATACAAGTGTTGGCTCTCTTTCTCTTCTTGGCTCACTTATCTGCACAACTGGCCAATATCGCTGCCTTCCGATGCCGGACCAGGCTTTCTTTCTCTTCTTGGCTCACTTATCTTTAGCTTTAAACTTAACCACCGCCTTCACTGCTTATCACTGCCTTCCGATGCCGGACAGGGCTTACTTTTCTCACGTTTTTTTTCTTTTTCTTCTTCATCTTGCTACCACGAGATGTGAACTCCGACCACCAAAAAATCTACTTCGCTTCAACCCGCATACTCACGACTTTTTCCCCTTAGACCACACAGAAGTCAGATACATAGTGGACTCTTGCTCAAAGGAGGTGATTATCCCTCTGTATAAGGCAATGGTCAGGCCACGGCTTGAGTACTGCGTACAGGTCTGGAGGCCTCTTTTTAGGAAGGATGTAGATTTACTTGAGCGTGTACAGAGAAGGGCAACAAGATTGGTGAGGGGAATGAAGGGATCCTCTTACCAAGAGAGGCTTAAGTTCTGCAAATTGCTGTGGCTGGAGACTAGGCACCTGCGCGGTGATCTGATTGAGGTGTATAAGGCCTTGAATGGGTTGAGCACGCTGAATTCTGATGGGATCCTTCCACTTGTTCAGATTACGAATCTAAGGGGACATAAATTCAAATTAAGAAAAGACAGATGTACAATAGATATGCGGAAATTTGCCTTTAGCCAGCGGGTGGTTAATTGCTGGAACAGACTTCCATCTGATAGTTGATAGATTAAATAAATTAAGGAGGAACTGGACAGGCATTTGGAGGGAATGGTGTGATTTTTTTTTTTTTTTTTTGGCTGATGCTGCATAAGCTCATACATTTGCTTTCTTGCATCACATGCCACTACTACTACTACTAATACTCCCAACTTTACTCTTTTCCTCAAGTTTGGAACGCCTTCCCAGGACTAGCAACCAATCCTCATACTCTGCTTAATTTTCCGTTCCTTCCTATTTGCTAAAACATCTCACCCCAGCTGTCTCCCTGGCGTACAAACCAACCCTTCTCTAGAAATTTCTTATTTTTTTTCACACGGCAGTATGGCCCTTTCATGTTTGCCGGTAACCTCCAAAACACTCATTTTCATGTTCACACTTTCTTTGCTAAATATGGCCAACTTATCCAAATTTCAGTCACTCTGACGCCGTTTTCTTTTGACATGAACACTGGACGTCCACTAATTTCCTGTTTACTTTCTAACGATGGCTTAGATCAAAAGAGACGCTTCGTAATTCCGTTTCACAGTCCTATTGTTCTTGTCCGCAGCAACCCTTTCACGCCTGTTCTCAAATGGCACCCCTTCCCTAGTGCTGTCCATGTTTGCTCTCTATATTACTCGAAATTACTTGTTTCCACTAGCGCACTATGGACATAGTTGCCAATGCGCCCAATAAATCACTAAATCAACAACAACAACTTGTTTCCATTTATCCGCTATTTAGCATATATGTCTATAACTATCCATTCCTAAGGGTGGCTCTAAAAGTGAAGTGGGAAATTATCGACCTGTCAGTCTAACTTCAGTAGTAGGGAAAATCATGGAAGCAATGATCAAGGGTGGAATTCAGGATCATTTGGATCGAATTGAAATTCTCAAGGATACTCAGCATGGTTTTGTAAAGGGAAAATCATGTTTAACAAATCTGGTTCGCTATTTCGAAAGGGTCACTCACGAGCTGGATTTAGGGAATAATTTCGACATTGTTTATTTAGATTTCAGCAAAGCTTTTGACTCAGTCCCACATGAGCGGTTTCTTTATAAGCTGGAACAGGTTGGAATCACTGGGAAAATCCTTAGATGGATAGAAGGATGGCTTCGGGGCAAGAGGCAGAGGGTTGTGATAAATGGCTATTCCTCAGATTGGGTTGATGTAAGAAGTGGGATTCCCCAAGGATCAGTATTAGGACCACTGTTGTTTTTAATTTTCATAAACGACATTGATGAAGGGATAGAGAGCGTGATGTCTAAATTTGCAGATGATGTTAAAATTGGTAGAGTAGTTAACGATCACTGTCAAGCTGAGCTTCTTCAGAGAGACCTAGATAGACTTCAAGAATGGTCAGAAAAATGGCAGCTGTGCTTTAATCCAACAAAGTGTAAGGTATTACACCTGGGAAACAGTAATCCCAAAATAACTTATTCACTTGGTGGAGTTCAACTAAACCCAGTACTGGAGGAAAGGGACTTGGGTGTTACGATACGGTCAGACATGAAATTCTCTGAGCATTGTAAACAGGTTGCAAGGAAGGCCCATGGTGTCCTATCGATGATCTATCGAACTTTTGCAAGTAGAGATAGGGACGTGATAATCCCATTATATAAGGCCTATGTTAGACCACACTTGGAATACTGTGTTCAAGTATGGAGACCGCACCTAAAGAAAGATATCGAGCTTCTTGAAAGGGTGCAAAGAAGGGTAACTCGCCTGGTGAGATCGGCAAAAGGGCGTCCTCATGAAGAAAGACCTCGAATATGTGGGTTGCAGAGTTTGGAAACTAGACACCTTAGAGGAGATTTGATTGAGGTGTTTAAGGCTCTGAGAGGCATCAGTAAAATGAATGAGGACAAAATTTTCAAGATTATAAATGATGCTAGAACTAGGGGACATAAATTCAAGTTACGGGGGGAAATGTTTAGATTGGACTGCAGGAAGTTTTATTTTAGCCAGCGAGTTATAAATTACTGGAATAAGTTGCCTTCGTGGGTGGTAGAGGCCGACAGTTTGGGGAAATTCAAAGGTCATCTGGATAGTACTTTCGGGTAAGGGAAGCGCATAGGATGATATGATTAATTTCCTTTTTATTTATTTTTTATTTCATTTTATTATTTTTATTTATTTATTAATTATTATTATTTATTTATTTATTTAATTTTTGTTTTTATCATTGTTTTTTTCGGATTTTTGTTTTTTTTTTTTTTTTTTTTTTTTTTGGCTGGTGCAGCATAAGCCATAGGCTTTCTTGCACCATCCGGCCGTTACTAATACTAATACTAATACTAAATCCAGTGTTTCTTCAAACTTTAACCTTATTTACATTAAAGCTAAATATCCAATCTTAATACTTACTATCTTTAACTTAATACTCGGGCATTTAATGCTAATTCTCACTTTCCATTACCCTTTCTGGATTTATTTTAGCAAAACAAATATTTCTATTATATTTGTAATATCTTACAGGAGCATCTTGCAGGAGCAACCACAGCAGGCTCAATTCACTTTCATGTTCGTGGAACCGTATCCACACCAATTCGGTGATGGACAATTCGTTGTACCACAGTTCGGCGTATATGACAGTTCGCTGTATGTGACAATTTAGTGTATGAAAGTTCGGTGAAAGACAACTTGGATGGTGAATCAATTCGGTGTGTATGAAAAGTTGGTGAATGTACTGTTGCGAGAATCTAATGTATGACAAAGGAAGGCCGAAAATGCAAACTTTTAACAAGCCCCACTCTAAATGGTTAATTTATGATCTCAGTATGGTTCCTGATCTTTTTAATGGAGCGTTTTATCCACCTACGTATATATTAATGCGCAATTTGCTGTTGTTTTTGCAACAAATTTCTTCTGGAATTCTAAATCTTAACCAATCCGTGCATGCTATAAGCATAGGCTTCAACTGAATAGATATGCTTAAAAAACTTTAATTTGGAGTTAAGTGTTTTTAATAAGGTAATAGGTACATATGCACTTACCAACCTGTCTATGAGTAGTGTCGGCTTGAATACTTCTACACACAATAAATAGATAAAAAATATGTATTCGTTTCTTTTTTTTCCCTTTATTTTCTACATTCCTTCGTTCTGAGTGGCCAAAGTTTCTTTTGGTTTCCAGACCTTTTAGTGCATTCAGCTTTTCTTAAGTCTGATTTCTATGAGATAAATACCAAATCGTCACTCATAAACCGAATTGTCATCATCGAATTGCCGTGTACCTAACTGTCACACGACGAATTGTCTTATACCCAATTTTCCCTATATATCTCTCTGGAACCAAGTTCTGTACAATTCTGGCATTGTGACATAGTGTGTTATCTTGCTGGAAGAACCTATTACCAATTAGATGCCCTGCAGTCATAAAGGGATGAACCTGATCGAAAAAGAAAAAATTCCATATAGCCTGTGGCATCCAGATATTGCCCAAAATGGGCCTTGTCGGATCAATGGACTCAAGCTGATTTCGCTATAATCTGGTCCTAAGCGAGAACCAGGAAAAACCGGGATTCATCTGAGTAAGCAACGTTTTCCCTCTCCCCACTATCTAGTATTGGGGTTCCCGAGGGCACTGTAACCGTACCTTCTTGTTTACTGCTGACAGGAGTGGGACCCCTTGTGGTGGTTAGCAGTAACACCCCCATCCGTGAAAATGTAAGACGAAGTGTGTCTTCAAAAGGCTTCTTTGGTTGATAGTGTTGACTATAGCCTTTCTGTTACTTTGCATAAGTCTTATCAGCCTACGTTGGCCTCAATCATCAAAACAGCTCTCCGACTGCAATTTCATCGTTGTTTAGATGTTATTCGATTATTGGACCAACCGCGATATATCCAAGATACAGCTGAACCTGAAAACCCCAGCAACATCGCAGTTTCTGAGATACCTATTATTTTTTCCATATATTATTTTTGTCTATTCTCATACTGATTGCATACATACAGCATCCCTAGTATCGGCCCACCTGCCTAATAAAGTGTGATCATTCAGTGTCTATAAATACTTAAAAGCTGCATAAATCTGTTTCTTTCAAAAGAATGATTTCAGGGATAGGTAATATTTGTTGCCAATAAAAGAAAATGGGGAAAGAAAAACCATATAGTATTTATAAGTACCTACATACAGTATCCCAAAGTCCTCTTCGAGTCTGGTCCCTCTATGCCTTTGTTATTTTATTAACTGAGAAAAAGAAGTAATGCGTCGTTTAAAGCCTGAATCTCATTTTTTGTCCAGCTGATGTTTGAAAAGCACAGAGGTCAGTGGGAACAGAAGGTAACAGAACAGAATTCAGTAATAAGGTTTGGCAATTAACCAATAACAATGTAAATCTTTCACTGAAGGGTAGATCTACGATACAGTAGGGTTTATAGAGGCTGCAGTGGCTTATCTGTTGGCTGTCTCACACAGCCCACCCAGTTATAGCACCACCTTGTCTGTGATTATCATATAAATAACATGGCTAGTCCCAGTTGTTTTATTTATGCAGCCAAACCAGGACAGTTCCTTGGTAATGGGGCTTCTGTTGCTTACATTAATGTGTGTTCTATTTACTTCTTTCACTGTCGGTTAGACATTAAAGGCTGTTCATTGACAATAGTTCCCAATTTTGTAATGCTGCGTTGTCCAATCATCTTTAAGTATTCTTGGGTTGAACCCGTGCGAAACTATCCACGAGATTTAATTGTGTGTTTGGACTCATTTACACACACATACTTCTCCACTTAGGAGGGTGCGGTTCGCTCGTATTACTTGAATGACAGCATCACGCGAGAAAGGGGAGGCAGTCATCTGACGCTGCAATTGGTTTAGTTCCAGTTTACAACTGACACCTTCAGCTGCTATTTCGTGACTGACGTTTTATAACTTTTATGCAGGGTGTGGGCCAAGAAAGGGGAATATCTTATATCCACCTGCGAGCCTTTCTATCACAGTTGGATAACAGACGAGAATATGCCTGGGTTACAGTCATCCAATTAGCTTTCTTTTTACTGGTTGGCCTGGCCAGCAGTTACTTACATGGTGGCGTGCTTTTACTGCATTTATATCAACAGACACAAAATTTAAATGTTTCGAGAGAATGAAGGGCTGAAAATAGCAGATTACTTTTCTTTTGTGAGGACCACGGGAAAGTTGGTGGTATAATGGAATGTCAGAAGTGTAGGATCTGAAGAGTTTAAAGAACAGAAATGCGAAGAGACGTCAAAAACATGTTTTGAACATGCCCTTTGATTTTAAGCACATACTGTCACTGCCTTTTATTATGAGAGAAAGCAGGAAACAACCTAAAAGACATAAGGATCTCCAAAGTCGGTCCCTGAAATGAGCATTCTCTCTCTCTCTTATTGGAGTGGCTTTTTATCAATTAACATGCCAGTAAACTCGTGTGTTTATAGGTGACTGTATTTCGTCAATTCTGATCATCCTTCAATTCTTTGTAATAATGTGTTTTCCTCCAATAAAAATATTATAAAAACCTGCAAAGAATTTGCCTTTGTCTCCCTTTTGCTACAGCTTTCCCTTTTCAAATAAATAACCGGTGTTTTCGTAACATTTATGTTCAGTAATCTAATATCGTGCGTGCCAGTTTCGAAAAAAATGCCAACTCTTGGGTTGATATTTGCCCACTGTTCGCTTCTGGTGTTGGCATCGTGCCTAATAAATAAGAAAAACTGTACTTTCCTTCCCTTTCGAGGTTTTATTCAGGAAAAGATAACTCACAGCAGTAATATTGCAACATATGAAAAATCCAAAGTCCGAATGAACAGGGTTGTACTTTCACAGCACTTTTGGAGATAAATTTGCTTTTATAATAGCTTATAAATAATACCCTTAGTGCAAACTTTATATGGAATGCGTTCTTATTCCGGGAATGGATAGAAAGTTTTTCTCTTAGGTTTGATTGCTATTTTCTCAAATATTAAATTATTAAGTAAATTCTATTAACACTTTTAGGTTATTAAATTTATTGTAATCTAGAAATATAAAGGAAACGTGTCGTATAGATTTAAATTTTTATACTCAGAGCGAAAACTTAAATTTTAATTTAATGGTAAATAACAGAGAAGCTACAAGACTTGATAATCAACTTCCAGGACCTGAGTCCATTGCATGCATTGTCAAAGCACGTAGGATCATAAGGGAACACGCCGAGACAGTTGACTTACATGACGTCTTCTCCCTCTCTACAAGCTCATTTGCATATCGTAAGTCATTTGCATCGGTCGTGTTAGTGCTATTGTGTTGTTCAAGGCTTTGTGGTGGAACGATTGCAAGGACAGAAAACTTTTGTCATAGATTTTTAGTATTTGTTCAAAGGAAAATGTGCTATAAGTACCATTAGTTCGATAATTTTGGACAAAGCATTCAACATATGGATGTTCAACAGTCCCCAGGATTAGGACGGTACCTTTTTAAATAAAGAAGTAACTGAAGTTTTAGTATTGTAGGGAATACACATCTCTAAAGGAGATATCTAAGAGGTGCAGTGATTGCAAGCAGGGTCGCAAAACATTTCTTCCAGAAAGTCATTGGAATATTATCCCGGTCCTCCACCGTTATTTAAAAGGAAGAAATTTAAAACATTTAAAAATAAATCAAAATTAACTTCGAAGTTGGTAACATAGTTTGTGGAGAATCAAACTTTCCGAAAAGTTGTTCAGAGGAGCTTGATAAACCGACTGATCCATGCCTTTGGTTGTCCTCTTCCAATGTTTCCAGAAAAAGCTTAAGGCCAGAGTTATTTTGCAAAGCAGTTTTTGAATATTATTGAAATAGTGTGCGTGTGTTATATTTCCTAATCAGAGACTTAAATTTCTTTCTCTATTCTGAGAATTTCGTGTCCTAAAGTAACTCTTCATTCTTTTAACATTTGCTAAACTACCGCAATTTCAATTGTAATGATTTTTTGTGGTGCTTGAAAATCAGATTGAAATTTGTTCATTTTATTGCATTCCAGTTGCAGAATAACATATTCGTCAATTATATTAATATTCTTGTATAACAAAGGCGTCTCGGCTCCAATTTCATTGAAGTTAGAGTAATCTGCCTGGTCAATATCATTAACTTTAATTCCAATGATGTCCCAATTGGAAAAAGGCAAAAAGCTATAAATTAAACTATAATGGCTCTCTTTTCCCCCGACCTCTCAGAAACAGCCATTATTGATGTCCCAATTGGCTCGTTTGAAAAATCTAAACCGACTCATTGCAGAAACATAATTACCATCTAGTATGACTGAGTCTAGTTGAAAACTAACGATTGATTGATCAGAAAAGAATAAGGGTTTGGTGTATATAACTGTAATGCTTCTGTAAAATAAAACACTGCTAGCTGCTCAAGGCGATTACTTTTTAAAATGTTAAAAGCTGTTTTCATTCTACCATCTGGTTGGCTTTTAACTGACTTCGTTCTGGAACTTAATTGTCAAGTATGAATGGTTTATAAAGAGAGTCAAGTTTCTGGCTATACTTTACCCCAATATACAGTGTTTTCCTGCTTTTACATATCAGATAGTTTTAATGAATAAGGAGCTAGACGTTGGTATGCAGTGATCAATAATGCTTTGGTGAGGCTGGATTTTAATATAGAACTTATTATTTGTACTTGAATTGAAATATTGGTTGGAAAATTTTGTGATGCTTTACACAGTGTAACAAAAAAAAAGAAGTCTACTTTTATATTTAACTGTTTCTTATATATTTTGTGCTCTGAATCCAAAGTGTCAATACTTTCCGACATTTAGCATTAGTAGAGGTATACGATACAAGAAAACAAGCTTATGCAGCATCAGCCAAAAAAAAAAAAAAAAAACCTGCTCCCATTTCACCCCTCCGTTCCTTCCAAATACCTGTCCAGCTGAGCCTTAAATTTATTTAGGCTATCAACTTCCACAACAAAAGATGAAAGTCTGTTCCTACAATCAAGTACCCGCTGACTAAAGGAAAGCTTCCGCAGATTTATGCCCTCTGAGGTGATTATTCTGATCAAGAGGAAGAATCCCATCAGCATTGAGCATGCTTAAACCATCCAAGGCTTTATACACCTCTATCAGATCACCTCGCTGGTGCCTAGTCTCCAGACTGTAATTTGCAAAACTTAAGCCTTTTTTCGTAAGAACAACCCTTTATTCCATTCACTAAGCTTGTTGCCCTTCTCTGTACTCGTTCCAGCAACTCTACATCCTTCTTTAAATAAGGCCTTCAGACCTGTATACAGTACTCAAGGTGTGGCCTGACCATTGGATAAGGAGGTGGTTATTCAAGGGAATAATCACCTCCTTATCCCTGCTAGAAAAATTCCTGTATATCATTGACAAGACACCATGAGCTACTCTTGCAGACCGTCTGCACTGCTCAGAAAACTTCATATCTTCCTGCACAATTACCCCACGTCCTTTTCGTCCTCTACCACTGTCAGTATAGTACCGCAGATTTGATACATCACTCTGGGGCTGCTGCTTCCCATATGTAGTACTTTACATTTGTCAATGTTAAACTTCATTTGCCACCTCTCAGCCCATCTGCTCAACTTTTCTAGATCGTGTTGCAGCAGCGTACTCTCGTTAGTGACCATAACAACCCTGCCAACCTTCGTATCGTCTGCAAACATGAACGGAGCGAGGTAGCGAATGGAAGGTAGCTCGGTCAGGTGGAGAAAGGCGGCAGAAGGAAAGATAGCAGTCCCCGTAGCGATGGAGTAGGACCGTACGACAAAGTGCCAGCCCAGTCCAGACTGAACAGTGAGTTTAAGCAGTGTAGCAGAACTGTGACCCGCACGAAGATTCCCTGGAAGCTCTGAGATGAATGCCCTTGGCAAACGATGGTGACAGTCCCAAACAAGGAGCAGAAGGTCCCAAGACAGAGAAGTTCGGTTCGTAAAATTAAGTAAGTGACTAGTTATATAGTATTCTCCCTCACAAGTAAAGGACTGTAGGAAACCTAGTATCCAATTAAGTAGAACGTTTAGAAATATACTGTGAGATATATATATATGTACAAAATATATACATAATGTAGAGATAAGTTAGATAATAGTTGTAGTTTGACAGGTATAACTACGTAAATTGAGAAAGGAACTAAATTGGTGCTTAATGATAATTATGGTTTTGATTAATGTATAATTAGACATATGTAGAAAGGTAAAGGAGAGAAATTTGATATGTGTTATTAGTTATTGTCTAACATATATGTATAATAAATTTTTGAAGGGTAGAGAAATACAGAGAAAGGAATAGCCTTCTGAATGTAGCTAACCCTTGGGACAAGCATTAGTCCAGAAATTGATGTTAAATGTACGATTTATCTTGATTAGAGAAAGTTTGTGAAATTATATTCCCCAAGGCAAAAAGGGGCTCTAAATAAATCAGAAGTTAAGAGTGAAATTCCTAAATCAATTTATAAGGTAAGAATTTGATTTACATAGGAGAAAGGGTGTTAACTAAACCTCTTAAATATTTATTGCTCATGTGTGAAGGAAGAAGAAAATATAGCAAGTTGCTGTAAGGATATTGATTCAGTGATTCAGATTGGACTGATTTCGAAATCAGTCCAAACCAGATTTCGAACAGGCTAAGAGTAGAAAACCTGCTTCTTGTCCAAATGGTAGTCGAGCATTCTGGTCTTTTGCCAAAGCTATTGGCCGCAACTTTTCCCATCTTTATTCGCACCTCTGTCAAAACCAAATGATTCTATTTTCATTTCATTCAAATATAAAGCTGACCGGCTAGCATCTTACTTTTCTTCTAACTCGTGTATTGATGATTTTGGTAAACCACCTCGTACCAGTCCCAGTATATTCTATTCAATGTCTCTTGTGGTCTTCCATTAAAAGGATATCAAAAGAATTTTGGACAACCTTTATGCTAAAAATAGCTCTAGATCCAGAAGGTATTTCTCCACTTGTTCCCAAAATATGTGCTCCTGAACTTACTCCTCTTCTGTGTCACTTTTTTTTTATTTTTCTTATTCCAAAGATGTGTTCCCGTCTGCTTGGAAATTTGCTCATTTCCAGCTAGTACCTAAAAAAATTATGATATTATGGTCCCTTGTAAATGATTACATCTACCCATATATTTATTTTGTCTGTAAATTGCATGTGTTCTCTGATCAATTTACATGGTTGCTGGACGAAAAAAACCCAAGTTTCTGGGGAAAAACCTTGCTATCTACACCTGAGATCAACTAACTCAGCCCGAGGAACAGTGAAAAAAGCTCACTGTTCCTCGCGTCATCGACAGGATTCGAACCCGGACCTTTTCCACCCAGTGTGGGGAGGACGGTGACGATAACACTGTGTTACCCGCGCAGACTGCTAGTTCCTAGAGGGGGGAAAATCCTTCTCATCCAATCATCGTCCCATTGCACTTACTTCTACTCTTTCTAAATTAATGGAGAAATCTATTCACTGCCAACTCTTAAACTATCTATAAACCTTTCATCTGATCAACAATCACCAGTATGGATTCCGTCAATGTCGATCCACTGGTGATATTCTAGCTTATGTTACCCAGCTATTGACAAATTCAATAAAAACATTTGGTGGGTGAAATTCAAGCAGTTGCTCTTAACATTTCACAGACTTTTGATCGTGTTTGCCATAAATTATTCTAAACAAGCTTCCATCTTATGGTTTGCCAACTGTATTTTGTAATTGGGTATCCGTTTTTCTTTCTGACCTGCGGGTGATGGTAGATAGCTCTCTGACTTCTCCACTAATACTGGTGTTCCCAAAGGTTGGGTTGTTTCTCCCACTCTTTTCCTCTTGTATTAATGACCGTCTTTCACTGACCGGAAATCCTATCCATAGTTTTGCTGATGATGATTACACATTGCATTCCACCTTCCAATTTGAGAAACATTGTACTGCACAAAAATCTCCAACTTCTTGAATATCCACTATTAATTCCTTAAATCCAGATATTAACCAAGTTGATTTCAATCCTTCTAAAACTCAACGCTGTCTTATATCTCGCGAAAAGGATTCTTCTGCTCCTATAGTTATCATCAATGACACTCTGATTTCAATTCAAGGTCATATATCTCTATTGGGAATTACCCTAACTTGTAATCTCTTTTGGCATTAGCACATGTCCAATATTGTTTCCTCTGCATGTAAAAAACTGAGTTTTTTTTCTTTCGCTCTCGACATTGCTTTCCTTCCAGACAACTGTTCACTCTGTACAAATCCCAAATCCACCTGTTTGTTTGTTATTTGGTTTTTAGGAGCATTAGCAACTAAGGCCATATTGCTCCGGGAATATGCGGTGGTCATTCCCTGACCTTTCCGCATCCTCTGTATTTGGTGGTGACGTGCTCGAACCTCGGTCTAATCAAGAAGCGTGTGCTACGCACTGTTGCTCCTTCCCACCTGGCTACGGAGACGCCCCCAAATCCACCTTACCATGGAATACTGTTCCCACATCTGGCGCGGTGTCCCCAAAACTTCTCTCAGGCTTCTAGATTCCATTCAAAAGAGGGCAGTTGGATTAATTAATGACTCATCCCTAACAAAGTTCCTCCACTGTTTGTCTCATAGACGGCCTGTTACTGCTGCATTGCCTTTTCTATAGATACTTCCATGGGATTTGTTCTTCTGAATTATCTTCTATAATTCCCGTTCTCTCTTCAAAACCAGTCCGAACACGTGTCGCAACCACCTAACATCCTTTTACTGTCCAACTTTTCTTCTTCCTCATTTATTCATTCAAATTCCCTTTTACTGGAACAACTACCATTCATAGATATTTCCTGAAAATTGCAATCTACAGAAATTCAAGTATAATATCAACAAGAAAATACTTGTTGATATTAGACTTCTCAAACTTCAACCCATGCTTGGCGTTAAGTACTATATGTTCTAAAACCTCTCGTGTTTGGGGTTAGTCACAATCCAGGGATCACCCATCGATTCTTGGTAAGCGTTCTTTTCATGTTAAAGAAGATTACGGAAATGGGAAGTATTGTTAGAGAAGATGCGATATGGATTTGTAAGATGCTTTCACACACTTGCTTTCTTTGCCTCTGGGACAGCAAGGCAGCAGATTAGCATTGCGGGAGACGAGAATTATCTGCCAGAATTGAGTTATAGTCTGGTGCGTACAATGTAATAAACAATCCCTTGTCTAAAAAGAAAGTCTTGTTCCCATCACTCCACACTGAGATGCTGCTGGTCAAACAAATTTTTCGATCCTCAAGTTGACACTTCAGGAAAATACAATCTGTTTCCAAATTTGTCTCATGCAAAATTGAAAAGGACATATGTATTGATCCACAAGTAAAGCAGGTGTTGCCTTCACAAGAACGAACACAAAATGAGTGATGCTAAGCGAAATGACTAGCAGTCATTTCGCTCTGCGTTGAATGGCTTTTTTGGTACTGGTAAGAGTTAAAATTAGAAAGACCTAATTAATTGAAAATTACAGAAAAATGGGATACAAAATGGCAATCATTCTCCACTCTCAGATCAAATCTTGGTGATGTTAGTGAAGGACATGGAGACAGATTCCACTGTCAAGAAAAAAGATATCAAGGAAGGTGGGATGAAGCTATCATCGTACTACCACAGATATCGTAATTTGAAAGAAATTGTTTCATTAATCAAAGGAAGGTTTCTACTTTTAAATTTGTGATTTTTAGCTTGTTGTTTACTAGTAGGAAAAATTAATACCCTATTCTGTACCGAAGTTAAACTATAAATCTGATATTTCTGAAAAATTACATGGCTTCCTCTGAGTGAAGAAACTCGCTTTATTTTGGAGAAAAGATGTTTATTTATTTAACTGTGTGGTTATTAACCTCAACGTCGACAATGAGATTTGAAAAGAATTTGGGGTCTTTAAACTGAATCTTTAATGTGAGCGCAGACACTTGCGCGAAGAAAGAGTAAAATATAACTAGCGCGTTGACCCGTTTCTGTAGTGACTGTTGCTATAGAAACCATTCATCTTTTATGGATTTAAAAAAAAAAATCTTTGTATTGTTAAGAATCTAATAGAACAAGGGATGTGGGAATTTTTTTTAAAGATCAAAAGATATTAAGGATGGTCGGTTAAACAAAATTTCTACGCCAGTTCTGATTTAAGTGAAAGAGCAGTTTAATCATGTAAAGCAGTATGAAAACAGATTTAGTGGATTAGTCTTCCTTAAAAAAAAAAAAAAAAACAGAAAGAAAAAGTTATTAAAGAGCTGGTTGCGATACATAATGTGAGTAGACAGTGATGGATGACCCAAGGGAACTGCTGGTTATTTCTATAAACAAGAAACGCGAACGCTGACATCGGTATGATTTGTGGAAGTTTCATCAAATATTCATTGCAGATGGAGTCGATGGATATTTATGGATAAATTGATGCAGACAACGCATGGTGCGGTGTAGTAAAAACAGTTGAGACTATGGTGCATGTTAACCAATGAAATCGATAGTGATGGATTACGCCGGCGTAAAATAATAGCGTATAATTTCTAATAGAGAATTTGGTGAGAAACTACATTCACTCCAACCTTTCTTCTCTCTTTGGTCTTAAATAAACTATTGTAACCCTGCTGTTGGTGGGAGGACTTCGTTCCAGTAAGATAGCAAAATAATCTCGTTACCAGCAAAACCAGTCTGACGTTCCAGGGACTTGTAGAACGTTGTTGTGTACTGGCGCCAGAGGTTTGCTTATTCAATCTGGTAAAAACGGAACCTAAGTTGTCTCTGCGAAGCAGGCAGTGACTTCGTTCTGTTATCGTGGACATAATTAAATTTATCATTGCCTGGGGACTTGGAATGCAGTGAGTACAGGCACCGACCTTCAATCAAATCTGTGTGTGTGCAGTATTAATTTTTGAACTAAACTAACATAGTTCCAGCAAGAGTTTCTTTCTATATTTTTTTGTTTGGCTAAAATTTCTTTTCTCGAAAACTGATTGTTTATTGAAGAATCCGACTTAATTAATGAGTTTAGGGAGATTGTTGAACTGTCACTTCAGTAATATTAAAGAAAGAAAATAAATAAATAAAAATAGAAATGTGGTTTGTGGGATCAATGAAAAGATGTGGTATAAAAGAGGAAATATTAAATTATTAATAGCTGGTGTAAATTAGAATCTGTGTGAAAAAGTGCAGGAGGTGGTGTTAGGGTTTGCTGTTGGTTGGTTAATTCTGTACGATAAAGGGATAAAGAATATCTAGTTAATCTGATCTAGTCGTTCTTTTCCTGCAGGACTGAATAATTAAACAGAAACTGATCATTAGTGGTTCCATTTATGGCTGAATGAATCTACATCATTTTGGATGAATTTTATTTTTCTAAGTTCCTCAATTTATCCATTCTTCGTGTTTGCATTTTATAAGATTTTTCGATCTTTAAAGAAAAAATTACTTTGCATAAGATTAGAGTTCAGAATAAAAGTGATAACTCATCGCTGTGCTGGTACATTTTCGATTAAGCGCTTGCCGCATATCAATGCATGAAGGGATCAGGTTATGGATATACATTGATGGCATGGTGGCTGTCATCTCAAAGCGCGTGCTTATGATTGATCGTTAAGAGAACGATATTGAGTTTCTGTGGCTTTCCCCGACTGACTGTACATTATTTTCATTGAAGCAACAAAAATGGTCTTCGCCCAAAAAGATATATTCGTCGTATGAAATCGGCTGTGAAGAGTTCCATTGGAAACAGCAGATAAAGATGGTTATTATGAAATCTAAAATGAAGGCTTCCTTATTTAAGAAATACAATTCATCTTTTTATAAATTCAGAATTTCTTCTCAGTCTTTTATATGGTGTTGTCATCCAATTTCGAATGAGCTGGCGAGGATTGAAAAGCTGATAGCACAAAGGAGCAAAGATGACTATAAAGGGTTTCACTATGTTACCGATATGAGATACATCAGTTGAAAATAAGCGTGTTGACATAGCAACCGGAATGATAAAATATGTAGAAGCGAACATAGATGTATAAAGAAATATAAAGTAATACACGAATACTAGAAGGTAGTTTGGAAGAATATTAAAAACGTAATCAATAGCTCCATGGGGAAAATACTTCAGATAATGTGGTTATACTCGTATTCTCGTTCTTTTTACTGTAGAAATCCATGAGATAGATAAATACAGAATTTCCGAATGTCTGGAGAACACAGAAGGAGAAAATATTTTTGCTTTAGCGAACAGAGACAGGGAAGGTTTATAAGACGACTTTTTTTCTTATAGATCTTGATCGTTGCGTGCCAAGAGAATTGGTTGAAACAAAAAAAAAAAGCTAAATTACAAATGCTATTAGAAATAAATGATCAGAGACGATGAAAGAGAGGGAAGCAGTCATTAGAATAACTCGAGGAAACATCTGCGCATTCAGGATTAATCATTAGAACTTAATGGCAGATAAACACCAGGAATAAAATTGGAGAACAGATGAGCTTCAAATAATTCCTGAAACGAAAGTTGTCAGTGTGGAACACAAAAAGCAAAGATATCATTAAGCGAAAATAAGTAAAGAAAGATAAAGGAATAAACTGCGTTTCTGCATCAATTTTTTGACTATTTTAAGATATTTTTTTTTTACAGATGATAAAATCGTTGTTGCATTAAACCATTTATTGTGAATACGATAAACAACTTTCCCTTTTGTCGCTTTCTGTTCTTCGTTCAATTTCTTTGTGTCTAGTTTACGTTCTCACCACTCGCTAACGAAGATAAATAGGTCAGTCTTTGCTGATCGAATGGTGGGGGTTGATCCGTCAATCTAATGACGTTCCTGTCGGCTGAAATTGAGGGCCGCTCCTTTGTGGTGTAGCGATGGAAGGATTTCAACACGTCCGTAAATTTGTACCTGCATATTGCCATGGTTATGGCCAGCCCATTCTTTGTCATCTGCAGATACATCATAATTGCAGACACGAAGGATATACAACACCCCTACTATCGCGCGAGTCACTTGTTGACCAAATAAACTGTACAGTCGCCAAATGCATGCGCAGTTGATAATGGTGCATTTGCGCATGCTTAAGCAATAGTTGTATTCGGGTCAGCAAATTAGAAATATTTAGAAGGCTTTTTATTATTATTTTATGAATTTTTGATCATCCTTTTCAAAAGGCCTCGAATATAAATAAAAAACAAATTTATTTATTTATTACAAGCGATTTTACAGAATACTGAATCCTCTAACTGAACTGCTTCTAATACTTTGTCCACCTCTGCACTAACTTATATTTGGCAAGAAATACCAAGAATTCTGTCTTGGTAGAAAATTAGTCTATGTTGCTTGACACGAAACTTTCACAGCCTGCTGTCTGAGCGTGCTTATTTCACACAGGACTGGCTATCAATCAACTCTCAAATCAATCATGTACGGGAGATGGCATCTGGCTAACAGCGTGGCTACCAACATCATTGCATATTTTGGGCTCTGCGAATGATTGGTGCACAAAAGCGATCAGCTGCCTTCACTTCTTTCGTCTTTTCAGTTTCGAAACCGTTACAGTCCTGTAAATCAATCGCGCCATCTGTGGAAGAACAGACAATTTGCATCGGATCTATATCTTTTGCATTAGATATCCAAAAATACGAATAGTACAATATTAAATTTATTGAAATAATATATTTTATTTTATTTTATTTTAGGTTTTGTGCCATTTTTTTTCTCCTACGTTTTAGTGTAGATGTTGAGAATGTTTAAGAGGAGTGTAGTGCAGATTTGTATAATGGGTGAACAGAAACACACAAGACCTTCACATTCAATGAATTTATTTCACAAGGAACGTATACAGTTCTTCAACCGAACATTTCACAGTTCGTTAAAACAACAAATGATCACTTTCGAAGCAATCTTTTGGTGAAGAATATCTTTTAATCGTATTCATAAATGTTTTTCACTGCTTGTGGTACAGCAAAACACATCGTTTTATCTGGAGGAAGCGTAGTAATGAGAGGAAGTTTCTTAATCGCACAGTGGTCCTCATATAGTCAGCTGGAAGATTATTTGTGATAAGTGATACCTTCTTTTATATCGGGACCACTACGCTGTTGAAGTAGCACATCTACAGAATAAACGAAATGGATACTCACTGATAAGCCTCGTCTTTTTCCCTTGAGGATGTGCCCGCCGGAACTAATTGGAACCTTCTCACACGAGTTCGAAGCGAACAATGTCCACTTGGGGGTTCCTTGTGAAGTTGATAGAGTGTTTTTCTTGAAATTTCACAAACGGGGGGATTTTAGAGGGTCACGTGAGCTGTGGCTTGCTGACCCAACGCCAGCGATAAGACCAGACCACCGCTTCTGTGGCCAGGACGATGAGAGTGGTGGCAGTCTGCAGGAACCCTAAAACTTGCTTGTTGCTTTCGTGACTCGTGGCCGCCATGCAGGACAGAGACATGAGCAGCAGACAGGCCAGGACGCAGGCCAGAGTCGGAAGGAGAGGTCGAAGGGCATCCACCGGTCGAAGGGGTAGCCTGGTGTTCCAAACAACTGCAGGCGCCGGGATGGTCATGCCCGGGGTTGGCAACAGGCCGGCAGTGTACTCCCGACGTATGGCCTGGATGTGGGCCACTGCGGACAGCACAGTAAGGATGCCTGCGGGGATTCCAAGTCCGAGGGTAGCCCTAGTGGCTGTCTCGAGACACGCAACAGCACCCAAGAGAACGGTGACGATCCCGGCTACAATCTGGGTCACCCGAAGGCGAAGAAGAACGGCAAAGGGTCTACTTGCCGGCAGTGGCAGCACGCCTTCGTCACTCGAAGACACCGTGGTGCTGACCATCGATTCCGGAACTGCCTGCAGCTGGACTCTGGCCTGGCGTTTGTCGGTACTGTTCTCGTCATCCGGAGTCTCGACCATCCTGACGGATGCCTTCCTCGCCGTAGGAGCATGGGATGTAGGTGTGACCGCCACGCTTGGGATGCAGTTCACCCCACTATAAGGGGTTCTCTCTGGAAAATAGAAATGGTAGACATGACGCCCACTAACGAACATAAACAGCTCACAGGTGGTGAGGGATCTCGGAGATCTTGTCGTGAGGCACACCTACAGGAAGAGAACATATCAGTATCAAAACCCTATCTATAGCGTTTAGAATTATATTTAAAAACAGCCTGACATCAGTTGAAGCCGCGCTCACTTTTGTTCGCGAGCGCTTCACTGTCTAATTGATATTTGTTTAGTGCGATTTCCTAATGAAAACGTACGACAAGTTATCAAGGAAGTTGGATGAATTTTTAATTTATCTAACCACACTAACTTTGGGGACACAAAGAAAATCAAGAGGATATGAGACCTGGACATGGATATATGGAAAAGTGTTGTGTCTTAGCTTAACTCCACCGAGATGCACTGTGCTAATACAAAAACTCTATTAAATGAGTTTGATTTGGTTGTTTCGGGCCACTTTGCCACTAGAAAGAAGTACCCGTCAATGCCACGAGAAGGCGAGCTATAATTGCGCGCGTGCTGTTCCACCAAGTAGATTGGACCGAAAAGATCCTCCCCTCACAGGAACACACAGACGCACAGACTAAATCTATGACTTCCAGGAGTTTTGCCAGAGGTACCAGCAATCCTGCCTGAAGAGGCTAGCAAGATTTGCTCTTAAGGATTTCTTTTTACTTTTTTGGAGATCCATTCTACTACCAACCCGATTCGGGGAGTCCGAATCGGTATGGTAGGAGAACGGATCCAGTCCATTAAGTCAATTCCTTAGAATCGACGTCATATAGAGAAGAAGGTAGGCTTGGAAAGCAGCAAATCGCAAGTAGACTTTTGGTTCGAACAGCAGGTTTAATTGTTTGATGAGCTTTGAATTGTAGTGGAAATTCTCGAGCTGTAAGCAGAGGCCTGTAAGAATAAAGCCAAGTTTCTCGACAGAAGCTTGGGCGCCTCCAGAGGATGACCATGAAGTGATTGACCCCGTACGCTATGACATTCATGTTTTCCAAGTTTCGAAAAAACCAGTTTTCGAGTACAGTGTTACTAATGAGGGACCTAGATTGGACCTTTGGGGACACCCTCGTGTGACACTTTAATGCTTTGAACAAACTAGAAATATGCTTTGAAATTTATGTGTGTGTGTGTGTGTGTGTGTGTGTGTGTGTGTGTGTGTGTGTGTGTGTGTGTGTGTGTGTGTGTGTGTGTGTGTGTGTGTGTGTGTGTGTGTCAAGCGCCAAAGAAAATAAGGCTATGATGCATCAATATATTGGGTTTGCAAATGTGTGTTGATTTGCCTGGTTGCTGGACGAAAACCTGAGTTTGTGGGAAATAATGTATCAATATGGGACTAGAAGACATGACATATCGATGTGCGCCTCCAAGAATTTTCCAATTCATATTCAGTCACAATATCTATCGTAACATGGAAAATTCACACATCTGTGTTTCCATGGATCTAATACAACGCTTAAATACAGTACCATCCACCCTGATAAGTCATACTTGTTGCAGAATATCTACAGTTTCATCCGAGGTCAGGTTCTGGAAAACAATCTCTCATAGACTCTTTCCCAGAAAACTTTCTTTTGATTTAAATTCCTCCGCCTCTTCCTCGTCTTTTAATCAAAGCTTCTTGCAATCTTGCTAGACAATCACTCTTAAATGTTCTGTGGAGAAATCGATTTTCCTAAAAGAATTGCTCCACCGGGTGAGATGAACGTCTCAAATTTTTTTCAATTGTTCAAACTTTACAACCGTGTTTTTCGTGGCTACCTAGAGAGAGTGGAAAGTAATTGACCTAGAATCCTCTTAACATCTTTCTTTCGATTGTCCTTTCTTCTCCGCTTCCATCTGTCTCTCGCGTACTATTTTTAGTTTACATCCGAGCACAATTTTTATCCATCTGGCGCATCCCTACAGCTGAATGGGTCAACTGGCCGCGTCCCATGAAGAGCGTGTGTCGTTACCGACTTAATTTATCGGGAAGTAGTTTTCCTAATCCACGTTCCTAGCTGGAAACCGACTTCTTACAATTCAGACTATAATGTTTATACACAGCAGGACAAAATTCGCTGCATTCTGCGCATGTATGGTTGTATCTGTTCTCAAATAGGTCTTACTGGAAAGGAATATTTTTCGGCTAAACAAAGAGCTCAGTTGGAAAAACCGATGAGGTTCCATTATGTTTCTTAGCCGATGTTCATTTACTATGTATTTACCTCTGCTCTAGTGTAAGGTAGGCCAGTAGGAATGCTTGCATATTGAGGTGCTTGTTCGCAGACCCAATCTTGAGTTTCCAGAGGTAAATGGACAAAGTTGCTTATGTATCGAAATTCCAACAATCAAAACTTTCTCCAACAAAATTACACTCTCAGCCACAACCTAGTGGCCACTGCTATCCTTACACACTTCGTGGAAAAGATTTGGGATCGAATCCTGCCAAAGACGAACGAAGTAATTTTATCAACTTTTTTCCACTGCGAGGTTCACTTCCACATAAAATTGAGTTTTTCGTGCAGCGAACGACCACAAAATACGCTTACTTTATAAACAAATATAATGACTCCTCGTAGATTCCTTTGCCTTCAAGAAAAAAAAAAAAAACAAAATATCCCATCCCGAGAAATTTAATTGATTAATAAATTAAGCTTTACACGAATCTGTAAAATAAATGAAAAAAAAATGCAAAGTTAAACAAGTAAATTGCACTTTAAAATTATGCAAATCATTACTACCGATTTCATTTCATTTTGGAGTAATTTTTAAGTACGTGATTTAACATTTTAGCCAAAATGTGCAGGAAGATCCTTGGAAATTAATAATACTCATAACAGCAAGAAACAAAAGATATGATTTGATACTCATCGATGGACAATAACGTTACTATAAAATGATTCTTTCTCTTGTAGGCAATTTTGAAACGTATTAGATTATTGGCTTTACTCAATTATCCACATTGTCCCAAGCTTCTACGTATTTGATTGACTGACTACGCATGAAGTCATCCTGGCATTAGACTTCATACTCTATCGACCTGATATATTTTTGTTTAATAAATAACTTTTTTTTCAAGTAGTCGGAACCTATTCTACAGCAGCAGTCCTCAAAATGCGTCGTGATCCCCCGGACAGTTCAGATTACAGTCACAAAATGAAGTTATAGGCAGTATCCTAGTGAAGAAAGATTCCTCCCACGCGGACCTAGGCCTTACATTGGACGAGGACTTAAATGTTTGGAAGGCACTTTGACTGCATAAAAGCTAAAACGTACGCAGTCATTGTGGGCCTTAAGCAAGAACTAGTGGGTGTAATGAACCCTACCCTAATGATACAATACATCCAAAGATGACTATTTTCTCTCTCACTCTATGCCTCCGTAATCTGGTCCTCGGCCCCACGAGCACAGATCAGCAGATATCATGGAATACTGGATCATGATGTGGGTCAACCGGTTAACGGGGCGACCGTTTACAATCTTTAAATCCATTCTCCACTTCAACCTCGGTCTAACCCCGGGAACAATACAGATTTCAGCAGAAAATCTTTACCTGCTAGCAAAACTCATCACAGGGATCATGGATGCACTCTGAATTGCAAGTATTATTAGATGCAGAAGACTGGCGAGCCCAGAACCAGGACCCACGACACTTCTGCTCCAGATTACCGTCAACAGTTAGTGTATCTCAAAAACATGTTTCCATTCAACACAATTGGTCTCTCCATTGCGCTCGCCATAGATCCTGACAATGCAAAGAGAAGATCTACTGGAAAGGCACACTCACGAACATTTGCGAATTCATTGAGATATAGTGCAGCGACCACTGCCGATTTTGGACAAGAGCGAAGTAACTGTGATGACTAGCTTATAGTAACAAAGTGACATCCTTTGCCAAACTTCCATTCCTTTAAAAGAAGCAAGGCAAGTTGGAGCTTGCCTTGCTTCTTTTAAAGAAATGGCTAGAACTGTAATATAGATTTCATTGTTACTCTATAAAAAATACATGCAATTCTGGGGAATTGTAAATACGTTTATAATTATGGCGATATCCCGATGTTGGTCATAAGTACCTGTAAATAATTATAAATATTTCATCTGTCAATTGTAAAAACCTTTCCTGAATATGTAAGCAGACTATCTTTTGTCAAAAGAGAAATGTTACATCAAACTTCCTCTATTAATTAATGTCTTGAATGCATATGTGAATCTCGCTGAGATGGATGCATTTTACTTTTGTATCATGCCCTCCTTGCCTTATGGTTATGTAGGGGCAAAACCGTTACGGTTATATAAACAGATAATAAACATAAGAGTAAAACATTTTTTATTTCTAATGGATGTCCGAGAACATAGAGGGCCTCAGGATATCGTTCAAAGTCAATGCACACATGGATATCCTCTCTAGACATTTCTTCGCCAAACGAGCCTTGTGTGATTTGGGCCATTTCTTCAGTTAACGCGAAGCGATCTTTTTGTTTTATTTTATTTATTTATTATTATTTTTTACACCGTGCGGAAGAAGTTTGGGTTCAACTCCCAACCGTGCACAAGTGTATTAGCATATACACTGCCCTATCATTAATATCCGAACACCCCTCAGGTCCTATGCATGCAATACGTCATAGAACCTGCTATAAATATGCACAGTGGGCTTCGAACAGACAATTGCAAAAGCGGGCATGCAAGCTGACACGTTCAACAGAATTACCTCAATATTTCAACAGAATTGATCAACTCAACAATGCTAGACGCCGATTAATAGTGTAAGGAGCGCGAATCCTGGACTATAGAGCGGTGGAAAACAGTCCTATGGACAGACGGGTCGAGGTTCGCACTCTACTAATCTGATGCTTGTTCTGGGTGTGGCGAATGCCAGGGGAACAGTTCCTCACTGATTGTATCCTCCCAACAATGAAGTTTAGTGAAGGCAGTGTCATTATATGGGACTCCTTTAATAGCTTGGCTTGGCCCATTAGTCGTTATCGACAAAACCATCAATACTGTGTAATACTAGGACAGCCTGGATAATTATTCACTTCAACATTATGGCAATACTTCGGGGAAGATCCATACTTGTATCAGCAAGACAACGCGCCATGCCATACTGCTCGGGTCGTAACAGAGTGGTTCGAGGATATGGGTGTGAAAAAGTTGGATTAGTCAACCCAGAGTCATAATCTGAACCCTATCCAGCATCTTTGAGATGTGTTGGATTGTAGGGTACTCCCAAAGAACAAGGCCGAGTGGAAGAACATATCACCTGAAATTTATAAAAAGCTAGTTGAGCGTATGCCTCGAAGGTTGAAGGCCGTCATAAAAGCAAAAGGTTTCAGCACAAAATATTAAATGACACGACAAAAGCTCTTTTTTTTTCTCTAAAGGCAGGTGTCCAGATATTAATGGTAGAGCAGTGTATGTGAATTAATAGAACCTTGAGTCAACTATGGAAGGTGATAAAAACGCTGAGTACTTCGAACAGGACTGCGTAGTACAGAAGATAGAATTACAAATTTCCTCAGATCTCGAAAATTCTACAAAAAGACCTTGAGATTCGGAACATATCATAAGAAGCTACTGGAAAAATAACACTTAGAAACAAAATAGAAGTGGCAATTCATAAAACTGATAAGAGTTAAATAACAAAAACTATAAAATACAAGCAGAGACATATAAAATATAAATAATAATAAAATAATTATTAGGTATACTCTCTTCAAGAAATGGAGCGCTCCAGCAGTAATAACATCTCGTATTCTTACCATGATACCTATAATGACTCCCCATCCAAGGATTTAGGACAAAAGCTTGTTTTTTTCCTCCGTCCCCCTTCCATATACATGCATTTTCAACACGTTCCGAATTACACCTCACCCGAATGCAGCCGTTCCTGAAGGAAACCCCAGGTAAGAGAAATTCTTTTGCTTTAAAATATATAATATTCCTAAAATCTAATGTTCCAAAATAGCCTACACAATCCTTTTTTTTTTTTTAAATCCACAGAGTTAATTTTAAATCCATAATGAAATTGTAGATCCACTACAAGGAAAAATTACAATAAATTATTATTATTTGTCCGGTTTTACGAAAATTAGCGGGTCTCGACTACTCAAGTTTTCTGTCCAACTGTCTAATAAAGTTTCGAGACTTTAGGACCTCCAAATTTCTTTACACTACGTCGTATTCTTACCATGCGATATACCGTAAAGAAAGTGGACAGATAGGTAAAGATTTGTTTTCTTTATTAAAGAATGCGGTTTAAGCCAGTTTTCCTGCAACCGCACCATCTGTTGAAACACTGTGCAGGTGATTTCTATCATAGCGTGTATTACCACTAGTTGGTTATCATTCCTGGCACATGTGGATGGCCAGTGATCGTTTACCTGCGTACGTGTGATATCAAATATAGCATCAATCGTCTGCCAGCGTACTATAGCATCATACACAGCATCAATATAATACCCCCCAATTTGGAGGATATGTCCTTGATGTGTGAGTCCAGCAGAGGCCGACAAGATTTGTGGAGGATGACTCTTATCCTGCACAAGAATGAGCAGGATAAGTTAAACAAAGAGGCATTTGATAATGCCTTTTAGTTTAACACCTGTATCTTTTTGTATCGGTTGGTTGATACGATTCGTGTTATCAGAAACACCAACGTTGGAGAGTGTAAGATGAAGAAACGTTACATGGTCTAATGAATCCGGTTCTGCTCTTTCATGCTGATGGAAGGACCTGAAAACAGCACAGGTCCATAAAACATCTTGTGAATTGTCAGCAACGCAGAGTGGTGGTGGTGGTGGCAGTTTAATGATTTGGGGACTGGTGACGTGGTGCACATGGGGCCCTTGATAACAGCGGAGTAAATGTAGATTGTTGCAGATTATGTGGAAATTGTTTCCGATCTTGTCCCTTGGCTACAATATATCCATCAGCGAATGGATCATTCTAAGAGAAAAAAACGCCATGGCACAAGGCCAGGATTGTATAGAACTGATTCTAGGAACATGGGAATAAATTCGACCTACTGCGCTGGCCTACTCAATAGTCAAATCTTATTGCAATTGAGATCCGATTAGTGAGAGGTAGTTTCACCTCATCTTGTGGGATGAGGTGGAACCATCCAATGTGCAACAATTAAGTTATCATGGATAGTCAGCAAAGGGGTATCAAAAGAGTACCAGCATGCCTGTGGCCCTCTTTTGATATCCCTTTGAGTCAATTCCAAGTAAATTCAAGCTGTTCTGTGGATTAAGGCCCGAGTTCAAATCCCGTTAATGACGCGAGGAACTTTTATTTGCTTTTTTTTCACTCCATGGCTCAGTTAGTCGGTCTTAGACATGGGTAAGAAAGTTTTATTCCGTCCAGGAACAGGCTAATCGACCAGAGAACATACGCAATTTATGAACATAATAAACATTAGCTTGCAGATAAGACAGCTCTTGAGCGGCCCTAATATTGCAGTATTTTTCTGTTCTGTTGGTTGAAAGAGGTAATTTGCTATGCGGTGGGTGTACTAATGAAGTGTCCACTCCATTTAAAGTTGTATTAAAAAAAAATAATATTATTACTAAATCGTATTCCGCTCCTACCGTGTTTGCCAAATCGCATGTATCTACCATCGCTTTGAATATGCTTGACTAAAAACAGGGGGTTTCTGGAACCGGAAAAAAAAACACCATAAAATTAGTTCTTCTACTTCCGATAAAGAAATATTTTTCAACCTTCTGTAAGCATCGAACTCAGCCCTTTCTCATACGTATGAGCTACTACACTATCTACTCCTCTCTCCGTTAGGGTGACATTAATATAAACATGATTCCGAGAAGAGCAAATAAAAGAAGTGTTAATGTGAAAATTTTCCATTAGTAAAACATCATTAATAACTTTCACCCAGCTCTGCAGATGTCTGCTTGATTTAATCTGAGCAATTCTTGCGATATAACTTCTTCTCTCTTCACTTTGGTCTTTAGTCGGATCATGGTCTTTGATGTTTGCACACAGGAGAAAAAGATAGGCATATTTGAGGATAGTGAGAAAGAAGTGTATTGTTGTATTGGCATTAATGACCTTAAGCGTTAAGAGATTTGCAGATTTAATTAACAAGTACAGGTCAATACTGAAAAAAAGCCGTGAGTTAGGGTTAAATTTGAAAGTGTCTGCAATTCTGCCCAGACACGATAGGAGGGAGTATATGATGAGAGCCTTGTCGATCAATTCGGCCCTGGAAGGATTGTGTAAGGCTCAAGGGGTAGAATTTTTCTCAACCTGGTCTGTGCTTGTTAACAGGAGAGACTGCTTCTACAGGGATGGGATACACTTAAATAGAAAGGGTGCAAGAATGTTTGCTGATGCTATAGAGGCAGTGTTAGGTGGGTCAGAAAACTTCTAGCTTGGGGGGATACAAGGACTAATAGATTAACAGTAGCCACTGGCAGAGGCGAAAGTGATTCCTGCACTGCTTCTATTGGAATGAGCAGCAGCCTATAGAGCAAGTTGCTGGGGATTTCAAGGACTGCTAGGAGTCATCATGGAACTAGTAAACACATGGGTTGTGTTAGGGTAACTAAGAGTAAGAACATGTGTATACACCAGTGCTAGGAGTTTGGGAAATAAATTTCGTGAATTTGAAGTGCTGGTCAAGACATCAAAGGCAGATATTGTTGGAATATCAGAGACGTGGGGTCACACAGATATAAGCAGTGCAGAATTAGAATTTGGGGAGTACAATGTGTACAGGAAGGACAGACAGAACAGGAATGGAGGTGAAGTTATGCTGTTAGTTAAGAAACAGATAAAATCTAAGGAAGTGCCTTTAATTGACATGGGTGGACAGTGCAACGTTGAGTCTGGTGTGACATAAATACTGTGAAGGAAATAGAAAATGAGAGTAGGAGTGTGTTATAGGCCTAATCGACTGTAATGAGTACAATGAACAGTTGTGTAGAGAAATAGAGTGGTCCAGTAAATCATATTCTGTTTTAATGGGGGGATTTTAACTTTCCAGATGTTGACTGGAAGTTGTGGATTGGTCACTTGCACGATAGCAAGGCTTTTGTGGATTTATTGGATGATTGTTTTCTACAGCAACATGTTCGAGAAGCAACCAGAGGGAGTAATACTCTTGATCTGATTATCAGCAGTGATTATTCATGTCATTATTCAATCATTCAGTCATTAAGAATTTGCAGGTAAAAGAACCACTGGGTGACAGTGATCACAGTGTGCTGAAGTGGGATTTACTTAAAGACATAACTACGATTAAGGGAAAAGGGAAGGGTTTTTCTTTCGTAAAGGTGACTACAGTGATTTCAGGCAGTTTTTAAATTCTATACAGGGGATCACCTGATGATGTTATCAACGGTGAATTCTAAATAGGAAGCCTTCAGAGACTTAATCTTGGAGGCTACTAGGTTTTTCATACCAACTAAGAAATACTGTTCAAGGTTCAGGCCTAAATGGAAGTCGGATGACTTAATGAGGCTCGTGGCAAAGAAGACAAATGCATGAGATCCATATAAATTATCAGGCGACACAGATGTCTGTGTCAGATGCAATCTAGTCTCTAATCAAGTCACAAAGGAGATTAGGCAGTCAAAGCCAATTACGAGAAATCTTTGGTAAAGGATGTAAAGAAAAACAGCAAAGAATTCTTTACTTATGTAAACTTTAGAAGGAATGAAATGAATCAGATTGGTCCACTTAACATAGATGGTTCGACCATTGATGATCCTGCTCAAGTACTGATAAACTGAATGAGTATTTTGTTTCTACATTCACACATGAGGAGTTATTCAAGGAGGGGAATACCAGAAGTTTATCAAACTCTAACAGGGAGCTGAGTTATTTTGTAATAACTGAGAGAAAAGTGGAGGAGAAATTGTTGAAGTTAAACATAAAAAAGGCAACTGTGGTGGACGGGATCTATCCAGTTATATTAAAGGAGGCAGCAGAGGAAGTAAGCAAACCCTTAGCCATAATTATTAGAGCATCCTTAGATTCAGGGGAGGTCCCCATGGACTGGGGATGTGCAAATGTGTCCCCAATTTATAAAGGGGGTTCAAAGAGTGACACAAATAATTATAGACCTGTTGGTTTAACTTTGTTCAGGGAAAATAATGGAGTTACTGGTTAAATAGGTGATACAGGATCACCTACACAAGATAGCAGTAAAAGTTCAGATACAGCATGGATTTGTTAAGGGGAAGTCTTGTCTGACCAATATGATTGGATACTATGATGTGGTCACAAAAGAACTGGGTGCAAAAAATAATTTTGATATCATATATTTGGATTTCAGTAAAGTTTTGATACTCTTGCATAATATTTATGAACATAATAAATATTAGTTTGCAGATAAGACAGCTCTTGAGTGGCCCTAATATTGCAGTATATTTCTGTTCCGTTGGTTAAAAGAGGTAATTTGCTATGCGGTGGGTGTACTAATGAAGTGTACAAATTGGAGCGGTATGGCATTAAGGGCAAGTTGCTGCAACGGATAAAGAGATGTCTGAATGGGAGACTAAAGAGATTGACAATAAATGGACACTGCTCTTCGTGGACCAATGTTATTAGTGGAGTTCCCCTAGGATTCGGTGCTGGAGGATTGTTGTTTTTGGTATTTATTAATGATATCTATAAATGTATATAGTGCTTAATGTACACGTTTGCAGATGATACAAAGGTTAGCAGGGTTGTTAATGACACTAAAGACAGTATGCTACTGCAATACGATCTAGAAAAGTTAGGCAGATGGACTGAGAAGTGACAACTCAAGTTTAACATTAAAAAATGCAAAGTACTGCAAATGGGTAAAAAAATCAAATTATTATATTAGGGCAACCCATTATTTCTAATATATGTATTTTGTCTGTAAATCGCGTTTATTCTCTGGTCGATTTGCCTATTTTGCTGGACGAAAAAAAAAAGGTCCACGATGATGAGCACTGTATGCTCAAAAGACATAATTTAACCGCTGTCAGTGGGAGGGGAAGATTTTTCCACAGCCAGGTTTAAGAATCACGATCAATCAGAATCGAGCAGTACAAGAAGCTACTAGATAATATTCGAACTTCATGATTCAACTTGGATTAAAAAAACCTCTCGTAATTGTGAAAAATCTGTAAAGTTCCTTCTGAAATACATCCTCCACGAATCTCTGTTTCCCAGGTGTAATACCTAACATTTTGTTGGATTGAAGCATAGCTGCCATTTTTCTGATCATTCCTGAAGTCTATCTAGAAGAAGCTGAACTTGACAGTGATCATTAACTACTTTACCAATTTTAACATCATCTGCAAATTTAGACATCACGCCCTCTATCCCTTCATCAATGTCGTTTATGAAAATTAAAAACAACAGTTGTCCTAATACTGATCCTTGGGGAACCCCACGTCTTACATCAACCCAATCTGAGGAATAGCCATTTATCACAACCCTCTGCTGCCTGCCCTGAAGCCATCCTGTTATCTATCTAAAGATAGCAGGTTGGCTTCAGGGCAGGTGGCAGAGTCAAACGCGTTGCTGAAATCTAAATAAACAATGTCGAAATTATTTCCTAAATTCAGTTCATGAGTGACTCTTTCAAAATAGCAAACCAGATTTGTTAAATATGGTTTTCCCTTTACAAAACTATGCTAAGTATCCATGAGAATTTCAATTCTATCCAAATGATCCTAATTCCTCACTTGATCATTGCCTCCATGATTTTCCCTACCACTGAAGTCAGACTGACAGGTCGATAATTTTCCACTTCACTCTTAGAGCCACCCTTATGTATGGGAGATACATTGGCACTTTTCCAATCCAACGGAGTCTCCCCAGAGTCTAGTGATGCTCGCATAATTAGCCTCAATGGTTCAATGCACTCACTTGCTGCCTCCCTGAAGGTTATAGGGTATATTCCATCAGCTCCAGGATCCTTACTGGCCTGTAGGCTCGAAAGGTTTTTCATTAAATAATCTCGCGAAATTTCAATATCATTAATTAGATATTTTTCAACTTCGCTCCCACAATTTCCCATTGCCACAAAAGGTTTTTCTTCTGTAAATATCGATGCAAAATAACTGTTGAGTTCATCTGCAACGGCAGCTGGTGTATTTATTACTATCCCCTTTCCCTTACGTAAAGGTCCGATCTGGTTTGTCCTGCTCTTCTTGGCATTTATATATGTGAGGAATTCCTTATCCCCTCTCTTTGCTCTGTTTGCTAGCGATTTCTCATAAACTGCCTTTGCCTGTCGAACCTTTTCTGTGGCTCTATTACACATCACCTTGTAGCTGTTATAGGCTTCAGTACTTTTTATTGTTCTGTAACCTTTCCATGCCACCTTTTTCTGCTCAAGTAATGCGGCAACTTCACTATTCATCCAACTTGGAACCCTTCTCGTGGAGTATTTTTTTAATGGTATATACGCATTCAAGGCATCTGTGATTAATGTTTTAAAAGCGTACCACGGTTCAATTGTATTCATTCTCTGCGCGATATCTACCCAGTTAATAGAGGCCATGTAGTACCTTAAGGCATCGTAATTTCCTTTTCTGAAATTAAAACCCATTCCTTTGCCTTTTACATCTGCTACCTCTCTCGTCATCATCCACCGTAGAACTCCTTGATCACTTCCTGCTACTGGTTCCTCTACTGTCAGCCCTGTTATGTCATCTGATTCATGTGTGATGATGTTCTTTCTTGATGTTCTAGGATATTCTTTTCTCTAGTACTTTCCCTGACATGTTGATACAAATAACAGTCATCTAGTTGATTTAAAAATTTTGTTCCCCATGTCGAGTTTCCTTCCCATTTACTCCAATCAGTTAGAGGAAAATTGAAATCCCCCATAATAAGACATTGACGCTTACTTGCCCATTCCATTTGCATGTAGAGGCTTTCGTCATAATCTTCACAATCACCTTGTCTGTAGATTACTCCTACTCGCATTATACCTTTGATTCCAACTATCTCACATCATACATATTCTATACTAGCACGTGAAACGTCTGAATCCGGGAAAGCTATCGTCGCACTCAGGCTGCTTCTGATAAGAAGAATTGCCCCATCACCCCTTCTATCTACCCTATCCTTCCTAAATACATTATACAAGCCGTACTGAAACTCATCATCTCCTATCCTCCAACTCCCGGACATCATCCCAAAGGACAAGTGCAAGACTGGAAGGGCGACGCAGACTCCATTCATATGCAGCCTACAAATAAAAGTCCACCTAGGCTTCAGAGTAATTCTACTCTGACGCCTAGTATCAAGATCCTCGAAGATTTCATCTACGAATTGCTGCGTATGATCCTTGAGTATATCAATAATCTCCACAAATTTAAACCTCCTTAAGATCAATAGACCCTAACAGGGTTGGTTGGACAGTTCAAAATATCTTTGGCCAGTTCTGTGTTTAACGTCACTTTCCAAATGTACTGAATAATTTCCTTATTTAAGATAATCACATATTCACTCAGCACATAAGTGCTTATAAATTTCCCTACAAGTCAGATCTCGTTTCTGAAAAACGTTTTCTAAGGGTAGATCATTTAGTACGCCATGAGGTTCCGTTGGCCTCCCATCAAGTTCCTTGGGCTGCTCGTTTACAAAACGAGCAGACCAAGGAACTTGATGGGAGGCTATCCTAATGAATGCTCAATTGACTCAACTCAATTGAGCCTTCAATAGGATACTCATAGCCTCCAATATATGACTCAAAGTTATTAAACTTCGCAGGAGATTGATCGTTACCCCTATTCTTGATAACCCCAGACCTAATCATTAAACTCCTAAAATCCTCGTTATGCTCAATTATTTTGCTCATGGATTCTCCAAAATAAGATTCACCGCCATTCGTTTGAACAGTTCCCACTTGTTTTGCAGGCTGTATGGGTATCTGTGCACTTTGTATTATTGAGCCCATAATGAATAAACTAAACAATAAACACATCAGGGTTTTGTTTATTGTCTTTATTATTTTGTTTATGTCTTCTATCAAACTATAGCTAAGATAAGGTGTGATGCCTTGAGGAGTTGACACTGTCTCTTTCCCAATATACTGTATATTAATTTTAAGCCAATATGGCAGCCACGATATTTTCATACTGCCTACTTAAAGACTCTAGATCTTCACAACACCGTACTGAAATCCCTTAAACATCCAATTGATAGATACCTGAAGGGGGATCTATGAGGTATCTATCAATTTGAAACCTGAAGGAGAATCGACCTGCTTGGTTAATAACAGAACTCCAAGACTACTTCCTTAGAAAAACAAACTTTTCTCTCAGATAATCACCAGTGTGGAGCACAGTGAAATTATTTCTAAACTCCAGTTCAGCACACAATTCTTTTTTACCCGCTATTCAATTTATATAATTGGTATATATACTCGGTATATCTTCTCTAAAAGAAAGCGCTATTAGTCTCATATCATTCAAGTAAACCCTACTCTGATTTCTTATGATACGGGAGATTTCTCCCAGTGTGACGGCCGTCCCGGCCGTCACAATGACAATAGTGTGGAGTGGACAAATTCTTCTGCCAATGTTAATTTTGAAATAATATTTATCAATCATTAAGCATCCCTTTGTTTATATTCCACGCTGAGATGGCGCTAATGGACCTTGTTTGAATATGAGGAAGGACAGCACGGTTTCTGTAATGGAATCTACAGTGACCTCTAAAACTAAACCTAGCTACTCAGCACTTTTGCAACAAAGACAAAGACGCGGTTTCAAACCCAAACCGTCCGAAATCATCTGCACAGACATGGATTTTATGAAAGTGAACCATGGTGTGCTTTCCATCGTAGGTCCAGAAGCATGAGGACACTGGAACATCGTAAAATTGGACTGGAGAAGATTGGCACCATGCTCTGCACAGATGAATCCAAGTACAACCTGCAGTCTGATTCTGGTTTGGCATGAAACAGGAACTCGAAGCAACCTTGTGTATGAACAGGAGCACAGTCAGGTGAGTGCCGGTATGAGGTAGCACTAGTCTCTGTGGTTATACAGACTGTCACATCATCGGAAATGGATCGTGCCTAAATTCAGGTTAGAGATGGGATCCTGCAACCCATGATCTTTCCCTCTGCTGATGCTATAAGCGATGAGTTTGTTCTGATGTACGACAACGCCTAATCCCATAGGCAAGAGCTGGTCATGAGTATGGTAGATTAAAATAAATATCACAATAGGGTCACCCGGAACATTAGTTCAAATACCCAAGTAAAATTCGGGTTTCCCAGGGGAAAGGAGAAACCTTGCTATCTACGCTTAAGACAGACTAATTCAGCCACAGTGTGAAAAAAGCCCACAAAAGGTTCCTTGCGTCATTGAGGGATTCGAACCCTGGCCTTTTCCACCCAGTGTGGGAAGGACAGTGACGATGCCACTGTGCTACTCGCGGAGACATGAGTATGGTAAAAGATGAGGATATCGTCGAATGTAGCGGTTTGCCTGACGTTGTTGTTATAGGGTTTTAAGGCACATCAGCAACTTAGGCCATATTGCGCATTACATAATGTCTGTAAATTGCGTGTGTTCTGTGCTCGATTTGCTGTTTTCTAATCTGTGATCAATTTGCTGTTTGCTGTTTCCGGAAAAAGAACCATGCGGCCATCTCCTGAGGCCGACTAAGTCACCCACGTTTTGAAAAAGGCCCATAAAAGTTCCTCCCATAATAAAAGGAATTCGAACCACTCGATATGGGAGGACAGCGATTCTACTAACTGTGCTACCCTCGAGGGCTTGTTTGATGTCTTGACCTGAATCCCATCGAGCTTGTCTGGGACTCCCTAGGATGACGCAATGCAAATCTTCCGGACTAACCAGTGACCTTTAATCATCTGACGACTGAGTTCTCAATAACTCGTCGATACCTTGGGTTTATCAATGCGTCGCAGGTGAAAAACGTATCTGGCAATTGCTGGGGACAGCACTAAAGTTGCTGACCTATCCGTCCACGAGGTGGCAAATGTTGTTCCTAATTTGCTTGTGATATGGCATTTTCCAATGGAGCCACAATTTCTGCTCTCTTTGGAGTTTCTTTGTGCTTCTTTGACTTAACACTGATCTGAGTTCCAACTACCTCATGAAGTACGTTTCTTATATTTATGATTGTTTTGTACAGTGTGTTTAAGTAATAACATAGCTGTAGCATTTAAGCATCTGAAACAAAACTGGTTAGCAGAGAGTAGTCTCATGGTTTAGTTGCCCTGGCGCTTAACACACACTGTAAATTAGTTATTTCCTTGTAGTCCACGTATTACATTTATGTTTCCCAAATGCATCTGGATTATTATTCAGGGAAAATAGTAATTAAATATTATCTGCGATTGAGAACAGTGCTTCTTAGGAGAGATTCAAGGGGATTAACTTTATGCATTGTCAGGGGAATAACGACTCAGAGGATTAGAAGAAGAAAATTTTCAGTCCACGAGTTGATCTTTACGGCCAACTCACAAACTTCCCTTTTTCAGACTACAGGTGACATTTTAAAAAAATACCCATCCGCTAACTACCCTAATTTGCAAGTTATTCATCATGGTGAGATTTTTCAGGATAAATGATACTGACTTGTTCACCTCTTAAACTTATTAAATCAAGATTTAGACGAGAAGCAGTAACAAACGTACTAAACCAGGTACATGCTATCTAGAAGACAGCTGATACTTGATAGAAACCTGGCAGAATGCTGCTAGTGGCAACAATTTCTGTAATCTCTCTGTCAGGCTTGGATTGATCCGGATTTTTTGGCTGTTTCAGCATACTGGCCATTGCACAAGAATCTATAATCACCTGATCAGAGAGCGTTATAAAGATTCGTGTAATTTTCGAATTTTTATTAAAGATTAATAAAGCTTACTGCATCCACTTTAAATACTGTCATTTACCACATGTGAGCATACCCTGACCTCTGAAAGGTTGACTTGTAATACGAGCTCTTTCCACCGACCACTCTACTAACTTTGCCACTTTGCGTGAGTTTGGCCTGATTTCATTCTTCCTTTAGCTGTTCACCTCAAAAAGCTGTAAACGGTGTTGCCTTGACATTTTCAAAAATGCTTATGTCACAGAGTTGACAGTTTACACTCCAGAGGTGAGGCAGAGGATCGATTTCAAGGATTTTTACCTAGACGCCTCCTTTGCGTGTTTTTGAAAGGTTTATGCAAAGTGATTCACTTCCCAACTAATACTGGCAGGTATGGTTCGTTTTGTTTTCTGTTCAATTACACTAATTGTTAGAAGGAAAGAAATTGGGATTCATGTACGCAGAAATGTATTTCAAATGCAAATCGCATCTGGAATGAAGAAAGAAGTTTTTCAAAAACATAAGGAATGATTCGAACATACGCGGATGCATCTAGTTAAAACTTAGTGATGGACTTCTGTGTTAAAAGCCCTTTTGCTAGGAAAATGATGGAAGATCATCGTGGTAAAGAAATATTAAAAGTAAAAACCAGAGGAACCGATGTAAATTATTATATGCTTGACCAAAGAGTGCATCTACAGTAACATCATTAAAACAAGATTTAGTTAACCACGTTTTAAATGACGTAACTATAGCATGCACTCTTTGGTTAAACATATGATATATTATCTAACAAAACAAAAATTTAAATTAAAAGAAGTTTTGAAAAGAATGTAAGGTGAATAAAAGAAGTTTTAAAAATTGCTCAAATTATCTTCAAAATCCATCAAGTATGAAAAGTTGAGGCAAAAATGCTTTTCGCTGAACTAACAAAAGAATCGTGGATTAGATAAGGTTTTTTAAAAGGCACACGTAAGGCGTTGGATAGATGGAAGACCCGCAAAAAAGAGCGAAGTAATTAAAGGCAAAGAACGTTGCTGGAGATGGAGGCAGAATTTAAAACAGGTGAAAAAGAGTTTTTGAATAATGAGAGGAGCTACAGTATGAGAATCGTAAAAGCATACCAGAATAAATTGAATGCAACCCTACCAGAATAACCTGAATAAACTGGTGCAACCCTGCCATAATAAGCTGGATGCAACCCTACCAGAATAAATTGAATGCAACCCTACCAGAATAAATTGGATGCGACCCTACCAGAATAAATTGCGTACCTTAATAATAACTGTGAGGTCTCATGCCCATTAATCACTCGCCATCGTGTTATGCGATAGACCTTGAACTAATGGAAATGGATCGTTTACAAAAGCGGAATTGAGTAACTATAGGCCAGTGAGTTTGACTTCTGTGGCAGGGAAAATCGTGGGATTATGTATAAGCTAAGAGGAGAGCAACTAACAGTAGTTCAAACAAAAAAGTATTACGATTTAGTGTGGCATGAAATTTTCCATTCATTGTAAACAGACGGCTAAGAAGATACGTAGTGTCCTATCCATGATTTTTAGGACGTTTGTTAGCAATAAGAAGGAGGTTATTCTTCTTGCCAACAAACGATTAGACTGCATTCGAAATACTGTATTCAGGTATGGAGACCGCATCTAGAAAATAAAAAAGACATGAATTCTGGAGAGAGTTCAGAGAATGGCTCGGCCACGAGATTGGCGATGAGTGTAAATCGATGCACAGATGAAGAATGGCTTGGAAGGTATAGACTGCAAAGCTTAATAATAGACATTTTAGGAGAGATCGGAAAATGAATTAGAAAGGTCTGTTTTCCATTGAAAAATTAGATATTTTGTGACATTCGTTGATAAGAAGACCGTTTCTAAGATAGGGGGATAATTTTACACAACTTCATCAGATATTTACAACTTACTTTCCCAAAATGAGACAGACTACATCGACAAGTTTCTTCTAACTGTATAACTCTCAAGCCACTCGCAATTCTAGAACTCTGTCTAACCTTTCAAGTTAGTATCATTCAAATGCAGAAGAAACATAAAAAACAACGACCCCACAGCGCAATGGCTGCTAAAACGAAAGGATGGCATAAAAAATATGCCATGAATAAAACGATCGAAGTATCAAGAGAAGGAATGAATAAAAAGGGAGAAATAGTAATGGATACTGAAAGAATTTGTATGGAAAATCTCGTATAGATTACCACAGAAAGTATAGGAATTTATCCAGTGTTGAGAGGCCCTAAGAAGAAAGCAAAAGTAATAGATTGATCACTTAATGTTCACATCTTTTCGTTGCCATGGCATCAATCTGTCCCCTTCTATCGCAACAGTCCTCCTGTACAGATTTCCTGCGCTTGTGATCTTTTAACGGTTATACCGAAGTAATTTTTAAAACCACTGCGTCTGCCGCATTATTTAAATTTGTGTACGTGTAAATCATCAAGAGGTTGTTGGAAACTTTAAAAAAAGTTGCTCGGTTCAGACGCAAAGCTGCCAAGTGTCTGTTAATTACTGGCAACAACACCATCCCTTGACAGCAAGGAGAAGTAAGTCGATACAGAAGTGTCTACATAAACTTAATTTCCTTCTGAAGCGTTACAGAAAAGGAAGTAGAGCCACATGCAATCGGTTCACAAAGAGAATCGTAATTCACTGAAAATGAATGAACGCAAACAGGCAGACACACACGCACCCTTCTGGCATTTCGCCAAGATGCGAGCTGCAAAGAATTTCTATAAAGAAATTACGATTCTCTTTTGTTTCTTTTTTATAACGATCTCCTGTAAATTGTCCGGCTGCAAATTAATCCGAAAATGGAATCTCTCCCTCTTCCTCCCTTCCTCCCCTCCCAGCGCTTTGAACTAAAGTTCAACAGATACCGAACAAACTCTGTCCGTAACCATGGCAACGGGAGTCCCTCCCCTCCCCTCCCCCGACGCTCGAAATTGGTCGTAATGTTTATGCGGACAGCTGTACTTTATGGCGGTGATTACACTTTGATCCCAAATTCCCGATAATGAATTGCCCCCATTTAGCGAGGGCTCCGCATTTTGAATAAAAGGATTCATCTTCATCGAATGTCCTGCGGAAATACTCATTCTCCTGGTAGCATTTACTGGAAACAACTGATGGTGTATCGCACACAGGGCTTTCGGACGTATTGACCAATTAGACCCATCGCTGTAATAACCGTTCTGCAATATATTGGCGCCATAATGAGGATTTAATACATTACGATGGAAATCTTTTAGAGAAAACCACGCTTGGTTAATGAAACTTGCTTTCCCAGCTACCAATGAATATGGCTTCCAGTTATGAACAAATTCACAATTTGTCATCATTTAGCGATACGAAACAAAATTACCGAGGTTACAAATAAAAGAAAATTCTTTGTTTCATATTTATTAAATCTCCAAAAGTCTTACAGAGGACGATTTGAATGAGTTCAAATTCGGGGATTCATTCAAAGTTTTTGTCTTCGAAAATTTAATTTTAGAAATCGACAGCATCTGAACGCATTCGAAGTTTAGTCAGTGTTAGTGTCAAATGGAAAGAAAACATTCAGAATTCTTGGATTTATCATTAAATGTGTCACCTGGTTCTCACCTGCACCATCTTTTGTTTTTACATCACTAAGAGCCACGGTACCTCTGTCGCGAACGAGCTCCAAAAAAGTATTTAAGCTAATTATGTCATGCCACGCAGTCAAGATTTTTCCGTCTTCCACTTGCCAAGCTTTCTCTGTGCCCTCCTCCACACATACAAGACACAATCTAACTTTCAGTGGAACCTTTGATACAGGACGAAATCTTCTAAATCGGATGCAGATATCCTGTGGAAACTGGCACAACATCCTTCCCAGTCAAGCTACAGAGGTTCGGATTACGTTCCCCAACCTACTGCCTCTTCTGCTCCACTCCAGTTACCCTGGAACACACGTACCTAGCCTGTCCGGTGAACAATAAACTGATCAGTACGCATTGGATGCTGCAAAGCTTGCCTGCAACCACGCCCACACTCGGGAGGACTACTGGCACTCTGAGCAAACAACGCAAATCACGTGCAACTTCTTATTCATTGCCGCGAAGGCCATCATTTACAACTTTTACTTGAAATACACACAAGAAGCAGGGACGACCTGCCTCCTGTTGACACATCAGCACAACATCCCAAGGGGCGCCTGTGGAGAAAGCTGCAGAGCAGAATTCTACTCCACCATCGCAGACCCGAATTTTTGCTATCATCTTAACAGCGAATGGAACAGTGCCGATCACCTCTTCACCAACGCCGAAGAGTCCATCACCTTCAACGTGTGACCTTAAGATAAGACTCATCAAATGCCAAGAAACTGACTTAAATTCCCAAAGTGCAAATGTTTCTTTCCAGGGTCTCTTTGGTTTATCTTAATTTTACATAGAATGTAAACAGATTATTATATTTAGAAAACGTATTTACTGTTCATGTTTAAAACAAAAATAAAAAATCTATCTATCTATCTATCAGTACTTCTCTATCTTTCTATCTTTCTTTCTTTCTCAAATTTTCTCGATCTCCCTGTCTGTCTATGAATGCTTCTCCACCTCTCCCCCCTCTCTCTCTATATATATCTATCTATCTAAAACCACCCCTGCACACAGCACTTTGCCCCCCATGCCTCCTCTTATTCGTCTTTTCTCTCTCTCTCTCTCTCTCTCTGCATCGTGCTCTTAAAAAAAATAAATTCTCCCCATTTTGTTTCTGGGCATCAGTTTAAAAGGACATTAGACAGACTTAGACGAGACACTGTACAGCATTTTTCTAAGTGCAAACCCACATTTACTGGGGAAGGGGCGGCGACTGTATAATGGCTACAGTTCCTTACTTCCTAAGTATCTTTCGCCCTCTGCTTTTCTTTCGGTAGTATTGTGCTTGATCTAATTTGATGCATCGTTGGTCAGGGTGATTGCCTAATATCTGCGCAGCATCGCCCTTTGATGCGATGTGAATAAAGTAGAGAGACAGAAAGGAGGATTGAGAAAATGCGGAGTGCATCGAACCTTATTATCACGTACAGTGAAGAGTTACTTTGCCATCCTCCTTCCTCTTCTTATCCCTCTTTTAGCAAACGAGAAAAACTTCTGCGTCTTCTGAGAGGGCGACATAACCTCCAATAACTTTCTCCGATGTGTTCCACATTGTGTTTGCTTCGATACACTTCCCATTTAGCCGTGGGCATTCGTTCTTGACTTCAACTACATCTTAATTCTCTCAGAAATATGTCCTTCGCTTCACTGTATTTTTCCTTCGAATGAGAGTTTTTTGTTTGTTTTCGTAGTTGAGATTTCTCAAGTTTCTTTGCTAAGAAACTTTTCCTCTTCATATGAAGTCAAAATAGATCTTTGGTAAGTTATTTTGGAAAAAAAAAAGATCTTTGGTAAGTTTTTGGAAAACAGATCCTGGCTGAGTTTTTCCAAAATATTCAGCAAAGATCTCAAGGGAGTTTTTCTACAAATAGTGATAAAACTCATGAAAATCATGAGAAGAACCTGTCTTTTCTGCAATTATGAGATTCAGTTTAAAATCATGGTTTCAACGACATGGTTTCGTTTCCTTAAATATTATTTATAAACTACACCACCCTACCAGAATATTAGAGAATGAAATGGAGAACAAATCAAATCAATTAATTTGCAATCACTTAGATGTTTGAGTTCAAGAATTTTCTATTGTGGAAGCTTTGCGGTGTTTGCAGTGTGTGGTAGAGTGTATGGACTCGGTTTGAACTTAATACGGATATTGATTGCATGATTGTTATGGGTGGTATAGATAAACAGAAATTGGGTTGTTTGTTTGTAGTGCACGACTGAGTTGCCAATTCGTGTTTTACTTCACAGTATGAGACTTTTGGTGAATTTGTAGGAAAGTTATACGAGAAGAAAATTTGCTCTTTTGCTAGATATCGTTTGTTAAATATCGTTTAAGTTTATTTAAATCGATACAAAAGTAATTTTCCCAATAAACTTTAGAATCACTTCGAAATCGTTCAATATTTTTTCTGAATTAATAAACGTGGAAATTTAAACGTTTAATGTTTAAAGTTTTTAAGGTGAGTCGGTCGACTGGCGTTAAAAACTTTAAACTGGTGGATAGTTTGATGAGCACATTCTCTTTTTTCCCCAGGAAGATTTCCATCTTTGGAACTGCCATCGTGGGGTAGCACAGTTCGTAGAATCGCCGTCCTCCCCACACCGAGTGGAAAACACCTGAGTTCTAGTCCCATCGATGAAGAGAGGAATTTTTATGGTATTTTTCAAAAGGTGGCTGAGTTAGTGGGTCTCAAGCAAGGGCACCGTGTATTTTTTTCTCCCCGAAAGTGGAGTTTTTCATCCAGCAAACAGAAAACTGACCACAGAATACCGGAATTTACAGAGAATATACGGAGCAATATGGCCTTAGACGGTGATGCTCCTAAAAACTCTACAACAACAACAACAACATATTTGAAACTAATGTCTATTTTAGGCAAAACTTTCTCCTTTGGGAAAATTACTTTTGTTCGAGTTTGAATCCAGTCTTTGGAAACTGGATCCCGACTCGAACTTTTTGTAAAATCAGTGTGGTAGTTACGAGGTATTTGTTAAATGACTCAATAGTGTTATAAAAATACTCAGGGGTCCCTCTGGTGGTAAAGAGAAACACTGATGTATCATTATGCCTTGTTAAAATGCATATCGTTATACCTTATTTAAAAAAAATAAATAAAAGACTTCAAATTGCAACTTGATGACCTTCTGTGAACCTGCGCCCCGTTACGACTTTCCACATTTTGCTGTTCGAGCATAAAACGTTCTTGGAGAACTGCTGTAGCTTACATTTTCTCACATGAGACATTTCTAGAGCACTATAAGTCAGAAGGCCATTATACAGCACTTCGCCTTTTAAAGTTGATTTTTATTTTCCGAGGTACAAGCTCTCTCTCTCTCTCTCTCTCTCTCTCTCTCTCTCTCTCTCTCTCTCTCTCTCTCTCTCTCCTATCTGTCTATCTATCTCTTTCTCTTTCTCACACACTGAGTGCGTGAATGAAGTGAGTGAGTTGCCGTTTTCTACTACAACGAAAACGCTGACTGCAAAGCCCTGTTGAGAACGAAGAGCTCTTAAGTATTTGTGTTTCTTTACTCTTAGAATTTCCCAGGATAATCACTGCCTAAGTCGCCGAAAATTTGAATGCCAATTCCAAGTGAGCGGGGGATTTAAAATAACTTTTCGAACTACGTCAGTCAGCCTTTGTTGTCGTATTTCAAAGGAAGTTAATGACAATTTAAATTGTTTTCATTTTTAAAATAATGGTTATTGTATAATTTCGTTATTGTATTTATAATTACCAGGAGTAATGTATACAATAATACTTATTATTATAGAAGAAGAAGAACTCTTTATTATATACAGAAAGCACATTGCTGTATACAACTCCCTTCACGGCTGCAAGCCAGGGGTTAACATAAAAGAAATCACACAACATAATAAACACACAAAAAAAGCATTATGACTCCTGAAAGGTTTGAACACTGGGATGATGGATTCAAGGCAGTGATGAATATGTCTCCGGGAGCAGGTTCTAATGTCCTGTGACGTCGTCCTGGGAAGGAAGTCGACCGAGTACTTTCTGCCTATATTCCTTGTCGACTGCGAATTTGTAGAGGTCGCCGTCCAAGTACTGTATGTCTTGCAGCGTTTGCACGGGTAGAAACCGATCAGTTAGCTTTAACCGGTTTGGAATGGCCTGTAGGATTGGATTAGCCTTAAGGCTTGGGACCATGATCCTCCATCCGCAGTTAGCCCAGAAATCTGGCACTGAAATAATGCCGACCATCATTTTGATGGCAAAGACGAGTCTTCTCTCGTGAATGATGGCAGGAAGGTGTCTGATGTTCAGAGCTGTGACCATCTGGGTGGTCCTTGGTGTAGGGGGAAGCCGAAATTTTCAAATGGCCCACTTCAGTAGCCAAAATTCCCCCGCGAAAATCCGTCTAAGATGGGTCGTAGCAGTTGAAGTCCAGACTTCGGCACCATAGAGTATGACCGGATAGACGCATGTCTTAATATATCTGCACCCAACAGCCTGGTCATGAACGTGCATTAGTTGTTGTTTAATCATCCATCGGAGTCAACAGAACTTTATTTGCAAGTGGTCTATGTGCGGTAGAAAGGAGAGCTTTTGATCAAAAATAACGCCCAGATCTGTATGTTGTTAGACGGCAGAAATCGCGCATCCTCTTAAAATAGGTGGCACAATTGTTGGGCTCCGTTTGAGAGAAAAAGTCAACTGTTTTGACTTCTCAGGATTGATATGAAGTCCGAAACCGAGCGGAAGGCCTAAAGGTTCCGTATTTTCTGAAGGATTAAGGTATTGATGTATTCAGCAATGTCTCCAGGGCTGATGGGAGTAAACAGTTTTATGTCATCGGCAAAGGTGATGATATCAGTTCGACCTATCACGAATGGCACGAGAACAGCTGAGAACACGATTCCGGACAGGACCCCGCCTTATGGGGCTCCAGCTGTAATAGTCTTGGTATAGCGCAGAACGCCATCGCGAATAATAATGGTCCTGTTCTCCAGCATTGTCTGAATAAACCAGAGCACGTTTATTACCTCTACCAATGAGGTAATACTCACGTAGTAGTAGCCTTGCCAACGCGTAAACGGATATGGAATCAAATGCTGCCTGGACGTCGATATACGTAACGGTGCTCAAATGCCTCGAGGATCTTGGTAGTGGTGGTTACTAGATTTGTAGCGGTGGATCTTGACCGGGTAGCATAGTGGAACTGCGGTAGCTGTTGTGGCATAATTTGGATGGTTAATGTTCTTAGAAGAGATTTCTCAAAGAACTTTAATAGGCATGATGCAGAGGAAATTGGACGGAAGTGACTGGGCTGAGAAGCAGAGCGTGTTTTCGGCAGCGGTCTTACTAGACACACATGCCACATAGGAGGAAAAAATTTTTGATTAAGGATCTTGTTAAATAACGACAGGATAGGATCAACAACAAATGTACTGAGGTGTTTCAGCATAAACTGAGAAATTCCGTCGGCAACTGATGCGGCTAGGTGCTAAGCTATTCATTGCGTAGATCAGCTGGTATTTGGTGAGGTGAAATGAATTTAAGGGGTCTGTCGAAATCGGATTGATTGGGAATTCCATTGGTGTAGTGGATTCTGGCTGAGCAGCGAACCTAGTTATATGGTCGAGCCAACTGCTCATATTGAGTGAGTCAATGGCGTCCTCTGATTGGATTCTATGGAAGGGCTTCCCCTTATTTACGGTATCCTCTATGTGAAGTTTTATCGCCTCCCTCTTGTTCCGAATAAAAATCGCCCTAGCTCGGGAGAAGGCAGTTCTGTCCGAGGGTGAGCCGGAGTTTTTCCACTTTTTGTGCAAATTCTGTTTAACGTGGAAACTTTCAGAGATTTTGGATTCCACCAGGCCTTTGAATGCTCTGTGATGGTTAGTTTCTTCGTTGCAACATAAAGAGAAACAGTGGCATCCATCTTGTCATCAGGTCAATACCGAGTTCGGGATCGCATTCCTCAAGGACATCCCATGGGATTGCTTTAGCCGCATAAACACACTTTTCAGGATTAAGGTATTTGGGCGCTGTAATTGTTTTAGTTGTGACTTTCCTTCTTCCAGAAGTGATGGGCATTTCTATTTGCACAGAGAGAGAATGATGGGGTTATGATCAGACTGTATGTTGCTTGCAGGGTTTTGATTATCCATACAATTTGCTGACACGAACGCAAGGTCTAATGTGCTTTCGCCCCTCATGGGTGGTGTGCTAACCAGTTTGAGATCTAATATACCTAGACGCTGACTCAGTCTCCTCTTGAGGTTTCCCTGAGTATTAGGTAGATTAAAATCTCCACATATGACGTGTTTCAGTGATGAATGGAGATGGTTAAGCAGCCAATTGAGGAGTTCATCAACTACTTGTGCGTTTGGAATCGGTGGGATATACACTGCGACAATGTCCAGAGAATTGTTCTGGCTGTTATTGTTTTTAGGTTTTAGCATAACTAGAACTGCCTCGAAAGAGTCAGACTGGCTCGATACTGAGTGGAGGATAGAAAATACCTGCTCATTGAAAGAAATTGCAACTCCTCCTCTCCTCCGGTTTACTCTAGACGTGCATACCATGATTATTAAGAAGACATTGCACATAAATCTCTGCAGAAATCCCGAAATTGTCATGGAGACAACTTTACATCCAGGAAATTGGACGGAAGGTTGTGCTCTTTCACCTATTTCTCTCTCTAAAATGTCAGATCGAGCTTTCATGATAATGAAATGAATGGTAACGTTACCTCCAAAGTCCACATTATCAACTTATTCTAAATTTTCAAGCCTGCACACGGAAGACGGTTTCGTGGTTTCCTTAAGAACATTTTATTTTATTTTTAGATGGCTAGAAGGGCGTATAAAAATATTCACAGTATTTACAAGGAGCAATTATTTACAATATTTTACAAAAACCATGGTTAGACATTAATTTTATGGTTCATAATTTCAATGAAGATTTGATTAAGCTGCTATTTTATGCTATTATAGCCTCACTTATCGTGTCTCTCTTCTTGTCAGAGGAGTTAAGCCAAAGCTGAAACAGATACTGAGTTTCTTTTGGAATCTTCCCATTCTATAACTGAAATAAGCTGTGGGTTTTTAATTGGCTCTGCACTCGATATTTGCTTACACTAACAGTATATCGCTGGATCTATTTAGACAGTAGAGGTTGGGATTGTCATGACTGCGTCCGGTACGTGGGGTAGAGATGAGAGAAGACTTGGGACGTCAATCTCTTTAGTAAGTATTTGAGAAATTAAGATGTTGTTGGATGATATATGAAGATTTCTTTAGGATGACATTTACAGGACTCATCCGTATCTGAAGAACTGAAAACCGTAATCTCAGCTGTGGAAAGCACCACTCAAGAAACACTAGTTTCAGTTGCAGAAAATTTCCATAGACAAGGGCAAATTGCATTGAAGGCGCCCGGATCAGATATCCATGGGTATTGAGTACTTGACTACTGGATTTTAAGGTGGTTGAACCGGCTTAATGGCCACCCTTTCACCATCTCGCGATCCATAATGTATGCAAACCTTGGTTTGCATACATTATGGACCCCTTGTAATCAGTTACTCATGTCAGGAAAGCTACGCAACCTCTGTCAGCACCTTGGTGCTCCAAATGTCCAAAATCTTGTTGGGGGGGATATTCTTTGCAACGACGCGTGGATTCCCCTAAGAAGCTCACTACGAAGACTTTTTCAAGCTAGCATCCCCCAAACGTACAACACCCTGAAGATTAATCCCCCAACAAGTTCTGTGATGATAAAGCGTACAGGTCTCAGAAGATACAGCTATAGTAGTTTCCTAATTATCCCCTTCAGGATCCTGGATTCAAAATTTAGAAGTGAAGACGTGGAAATATGAAGGGACAACAATTTCTTTATGCACTCATGAGCTGGAAAGTCGTGGTACTTTATTATGTCTCATTTTTCCATAAACAAGGTGATTTATTAGCCAAGTAAGACCGGAATTTTCAAATGGGTTTTTGCCATATCGAATCCATACTTGTACATAAAAACAAATTGCCGCCAGTTTAACCTTTAGCTCTGATCTACGAAACTATTTTTTTTGTGGTACTTTCACTCTGCACAAATGAATCTCCAAGACAATATTGATCTCTCTCTCTCTCTTTGAAACCTACTGAAGAAAGTCTAGAGAAGCCACTCATATTCTTTATCAGCATTGTCCAGTATTTCTTTGGTAAGTAGGTTAACGATACAATTGACAGTAACAAGTGCTTTAGAAAGAACACAGAGCTGGGTTCTTAACAACAAGCAACATGGAGAAGAAACTTTTGATCTTGATGCTTGAGTTGAGTTATAGGAATCGACGTAAATCGTCTTCATCTGTTCGGAAATGAAGTATTTTCTAAGCAATGGAACGCGTCGATTACCCTTAACTGCAGAGCGAACTTTCTTCGATTGAGCGTAATTATTTTTCTAAATTAATAAATATTGAAAAAAGATAGACTCGTGCACAAATTGCGGAATATCTCGCATTCCAGTAGTTCGAAGCAGTAACATAGCTTCGAACTAATTTACTCACTGGCTAAAAAAGGGAAATATTTACTCATTTCCAATTTTTAGGGAAATGAGTAAACATTTAATCAGGGCCACCTTTTACCCGAATTACAACCTGGATACATCGTGATATGTCTGAAGGAGCTTAGCTCCAGATTTAGCCATATTTCTATCAGGATATTTGTCAACTGCTGTACTGTAATGGTAAAGAACTGCGAAGTCGAACTGCCTTTTCCAGCGTGACCGACCCATTCTCGATTTAAATCTGGAGATTATTCGGTCAGGGTAAATATCAGAAATCTTGGGAGTGTCCCTCGAACCATTCAGGTACAATTTTTGCACGGTGGATAGTTGTGTTGTCGTCTTGAAAGAATCAATCGCAATCCGGATAAAAATGAAGCGTTGCAGGTGAAGGTGATCCAATACGACAGAAAGATATTCATTGGAGGTAACATGACCTTCTAACGGTATGGCCGAACCCTATCCATACCAAAAGAACACACCCCATACCATGATTCCACCTCCAGCTGCTTGAGTTGTGGATACGAGATAGTCTGTTCCCACAGTCCAAGACTGGACTGTGGAACAGTGGATAAAGATCATGTGGTCTGACAAGTGCCCATTTAAACTTTGTGCACCAGTCGTAGGATGAAAATGTGATGTTAACCTCGTGAAGCTATGCACTCGCTGCATACCTTTGAGATGAATGCTTTTGACAAACTAATGATTTCCTTTGTTTTCTCAATTGTGGCTCCCGCAATACGCGCTCCAATAATAACACCTTTCTGAAAATCCGAAAAATCACTCAGTAAGCGGATTGCCTAAGAAATCCCAGAAAGGTGTAGAGTATTTATCACAGGTCACCGAGGAATTTATGATCATACCATGTGACAACTTACATTTTTACACCGTACATTTACTTATTTGTTGACGACAATTGCAAAAAGATTATAATATTTTGGCCAGTGAGTGTAATTGCTTGTTAAGTGAGAATTAGCTCAAAATTTCTAAGTTTAACATGCCACTTCTGTTCTCCTGAAACTTCTGAAACTTTTAAAATTAATAAATCTGTTTACTGATGTTTGGCAATGTACTATAATTGCTGTTTTGACACTGATTTCTTTTCTTCTAGGCACTGGTTAGTGTGTCGCGAGATTTCATCCTTAGAACTTTCATCTTCGCAGTATTTTGCTGGATTGTGAGAATATCCATTGTGTTTGATGTTCGGGCTGAAATTTTGGCTAATATTCCCTTTGTGTTAATTCATTTTCCAGATGAATCCTCCTGGATTCATCTACAAAATTAAATGAATCGAGTCAAGTAATTAATAATTGATGGAATGATGATGCAGTTGGTGTACTGAAATTCTGCTTTGTTAATTTTTCTCCTAAAGAGAAAATTCTGAATCTCATACAGCGGGTATAGGAAGTAGTCGGTCTGATACTTGAATGGTCAGTCTTCGTAAGCTGTACACTATCGGTTTTGCCGATTCAAACAGACAAATAAATTATTGAATACTGAATGCCTGCTTGTCTCTCTTGGCTTGGGAATTCTCTGCGTTCATTTATGATGAAAATATTCATTATGTATCCTTCAGGTATCGGGTGCATTTAATTATTTAGAATACTATCGACAAAGAGAGAGGAGGCGATCAATATGGTGAATTAATAATGCTATGATGGAATTTGAAGCTCCTACGAATGCGATCTTAATCACGTTTTGAGACCCGTTTTTGCTCACTTCTGATTAAAGTTAGACTTAAGAAATAGTTTTTAATTATTTTATTGTACATTATTAATTCTCATATACACTACTCTACCAAAGGTATCAGGACACCGTACAGTTTGGAGGGGGAAAACTTTTAATTCACATATTAATAAAATTAAAAAGACACAGGCCCACATTTAGCCCTGGTGGCAGCCTATTCATCGATAAATACTTTCGACTCATTCTTTGAAACAAGCAGAAGGAATTCGTGTCTATTTCCTCCTCCAATGCAGTCTCCAATTTGAGGGATGGTTCCAGTTGACCCCAAAGGTGTTCTATCGAAGTATATCTAAAGCTACAAAGAAATCTTTCCCAAGGGTGTCGCTTCGTTCGCTTTTGAAAGTTGCTTTGCTTTATTGAGACGCCTTTACTATTGCTCGCACATTTTAAATCTGCCCCTGCTTTACAATCTCATTCCCACCATGCACTTCATTTCGAGAAGTATCAAACTCCTTTTTTGTAGAGTAATGTATATAGGAATTTCCATTGATGAAAATCCTTTACCTTAAAAACGCACGCAAGCTGAAGTTTCAGGTTGGAACATTGAAAAACGTGTTTTCCGCTTAAAAGTATTCAATAGGTATGATTTATAGAAACATTTTGCAAGGGTTACTTCAGTCTCGGAAACATTTGATCTAAGTATTAGTTTCGGAAGCATCATGATGTACACAGAGAAATAAGAACAGGTAGCGGATTAGCCCTATACATCCTGATAAAATAATAAGAAAAAGACAGACTAAAAGATTAGTCTACGACGTTCAATTATGAAGTATGATCATTTTTATTTTGTGGCTCTTGCAAAGTCAATGGCGTGCTGCTTGCGAAAAACGTGTTATGAAACATTTCTTCATGAATTAAATGATTATTTCTTATAGAAAGACTTGAATTTGCAACGAGACAGTTCTGACATCAAAAGGAGTTAACGAGGAGACCGTTATGTCTACATGAAGAAAGAGAGAGAGATTTTGGTTTGCCTAAATGGTTTAAAGAAAGCGCTGAAGATAATATGATAACACCCGAAACCGACGTGTGACTTTACACTTCTGGATCTTTCTGGACATTTCATAGGGATATGAAAACTCCTTCTGAAGGTTTTATTTAGTTCACTAAGAGGGTTCTGGATTATCATCATTAAAAGAACGTCTGACAATATCCTGAAAGAGGCCTCTGAACGTCTGACCCATGATTCGGATGCTAGGATGGAATTTGGGTCCCCGTTCCCTCCAGGTAAAGTGGGTCTAGAATTGGGTTCAGCACCACGTCTAGACTGATCAGCGAAGAGTTCCACAGCAATTGACATACTGTCGGTACTAATTCAAAGATGCTCTGTTGTGTGTACAGATATAAAAGAACACAGATAGCTGATCTCTGTGCATAAAGACCCCCTTCTGTGAATGGTATTTCTGGATTAAAATCATGAGTATTAGTAACGCTAAATGATTGAAGGAAGCTAACTTTTTCTGAATCAATCAGCAAAAAATAAAAATAAATAAATAAATAAAATAAAATGAAAAAGAATATTCACATTCCCATTCTTCCGATAAGGTTATTGTCCAATCCACATTTGAATTTAGTCGGACGAACTGACTCTGAGTCACCTTTGTAAAGGTTTGAAGCGCATCAGCAAATTAAGCCATATTGCGCGGCACATAATATGTCCATAAACTGAGTGCGTTTAGTGGTCGATTTGCTGGTTGCTGGACAAAAAAAACCTGAATTTCCGGGAGGGAGAACCATGGTACCCTCTCCTGAGACTGACTAACTCAGCCACGTTGTGAAAAGACCCATTAAATATCTTGCGTTATTGACGGGATTCGAACGTAGGTCTTTTCCACCCGATGAGAGAGGGAACACCCACCCCTTCTAAGCCACTTCATGTGCATCGATTGCACTCATCACTAACGTGGTCGCTCTTCTTTAAACCCTCTCCATATCTGAATACACTGTTCCAAATGTTGTCTGATTATTGTCTTGTACAGACGGATAACGACGTTCTTTTTCCTGATAGGAAAGATCATATAAATCATGGACAGGATACCATGTACCTGCCTAGCCTATTTACACTGCATAGAATATTTCATGTTAGGATGAAATACCTAAGACACCTAAGACTTTTTCTTTTTAGCTGCTCTTCCCAGCTTATGCATAACTCCAGGATTTCTGTTTCCAAATGCATAATCTTACATTTAGAAGCATTGAACTTCAGTTGCCATTTTAGGACCAAATACGCAACCAATACAAATCTTTATGAAGCAACATCGCCTGGCTCTAATTGTTCTTCTTCTTCTTTGGTCCTTAGCTGGCAGCTGGGGGAGGCGGTTGGCCACGCAACCAGTATGCTGCTGTAGGTGCCGCAGGGTTTCGGACTTGCTCTGTGATGTTCTTCCATACCTTACTATCCATGGCGTCAGTCCTGGCCTGGTTAAGGTCGAGACGTCGGCTCTTCAAGTAATTTTCCACTTGCTTGGCCCACGTTTTCCTAGGCGCGGTCCGTTGGATGCTCCATTGGGTGGGTCGTTGTCTCCAAAGGAGTGTGGATGGTATTCTGTTCGTGCCCATTCTACATACGTGGCCAAACCATCTAAGCCTTCGCTTCTGGATTTGGTCGGCAATGGTTGGTTGCTGTTGGCATCTGGCGCGGATGGTATCATTAGTGATGCGGTCGCGAAGAGAGATGCCCAAGATCTGCCGCAGGCATCGCATTTGGAATACCTCAAGTTTGTTCAAATCTAACTTGAGACAAATCCATGTTTCCGATCCGTAAAGAAGAATGGGCAGGATCAAAGTCCGGAAGAGTCGGATTTTAGTCTTTGTGGAAATGTTGGTCCTCTTCCACAGACACCATTTGAGCGTGGCGAACGCAGTGGCCGCCTGTCCAATTCTGCTGTGGATTTCCATGGTGGATGTAACTTTCTTCTCCTGGACCAGCGACCCAAGGTATTTAAAGTCCTGCACTTGCTCGATCTGGACGCCTTCGAGATAGATGGTGGCTTGCGACCCATCTGTTGTCAGGGCCTTTGCCTTACCAGCATTGATCTTCAAACCGTATGGCCGGGCAATGCGGGCAATGTCGTAGAGGATGTCCGTGGCTTCAGCGTCGTTACTGGCAAGGATAGCACTATCATCAGCAAACATCAGGTCAGTCACATAGTGATCCTTGTCATATTGTATGCCCTGTCTGTTTCTGAATGCTTGCCTCATAATGGCGTCGACCACGATGTTGAAAAGCAACGGGGAGGCTACATCCCCTTGGCGGACTCCAGTTTGGATGGTAAATTCCTCAGATAAATCGTTCTGGATGCGCACCTGGCTGGTTAAACCGTTGTATGCAGTTTGGAGGAGTGTGATGACTTTTCGAGGTACATGTTCAACCTCTAGTAGTTTCCATAAGGCAGGCCGGTGGACACAGTCGAAAGCAGACTTAAAGTCAATGAAAACAATGACGGTTCGCTGTCCACACCGGATCCTCTCCTCCATCAGCTGACGAATGGCAAAGATTTGATCACAGCATCCTCGCCCGGGTCTAAATCCTGCCTGTTCTTCTCGACTGGTTTGCTCGCGATGTTTTTGCAGTCTTGACTGGATGATCTTCAAAGAGACCTTTCCGATGATGGAAAGGAGGCTGATGCCACGGTAGTTCTTGCAGTCCCAGTTATCACCTTTCTTGTGGATCGGTACGATAATGGCTTTCCTCCATGTTAGCGGAATTTGTTCAGTGTACCAGATGGTTTTGAGGAGCGAGTGTAGTCGGCAAAGCAGTACATCTCCCCCGGCTTTGATCACTTCTGTGGTGACTTGGTCCACTCCTGGTGCCCTGCCATTCTTCAGGGATTGTATGGCTGCTTTCACTTCTTCTACTGTAGGCTCAACATCGACCATGGAGACCTCAGGGGGTCGATCGAGAGTGCTGTTGCTGGCGGTCCCTGAGGTGGGTCGTGATTATACAAAGCTTTGAAGAATTCACTCCACCGTTGCAGGCGTTCGGATGGTGATCGCACGAAGGTCCCATCAGCATTCTTGATGTTGTCACTAGTCAATTTGGTCTTTCCACTCAGACATCTGAGGGTGCGGTAGAGAGTGCGGTACTCGTTCTTGGATGCCGCCACTTCAAGATCGTCTGCCACTTGGTTCCAGTATGCTTCTCTTTCTGCTGTCATTCTTTGTCGGACTTCTCGGTTTAGCTGCCGGTACCGTTCAAAGTCGACCATCTTTGCCTGTTTCCGTTTGTCCACGAGGTCGAGGCACTCGTCTGATATCCATGGTTGCGTTCGACGTCGGGCAGATGGACATAGGGGCTTGGCACATTCCAGGATGGCATCAGAGATCTGCTTTTCTTCTTCATTTATATCCTCGGGCACGGCCAGCATCTCGAAGCGGTTGGATAGGGCGATCTGATATGCCTGTTTGTTGGCAGCATTCATTAGCTGCCTCCAGTCCAGCTTGGCTGACCGAGATGATCTTTTTGAATGCCGTAATTTGAGCTGCATCATCCGTAAACTCGACAGCTTCCTTGGATACCTTCTTCAATATCATTCATGAAAAATATAAATATGAGAAGAACACCGAGCTCTGAACGACCTCTCTTATTGCATTCGTCCATCCTGTAGACTGATCATTTATGACAATCCTCCGTCTGTTATCTTTTATCCAGCCAGGAATCCAATTTATTATCTTACCAGTAACTCCAAATTCTTTCAGTTTATATATCAGCCTTCCATGAGGGTCGACATCAGAAATTTACTAAAACCTATATACTGTATATATGTCAAAATTGTAACATGCATCGAGCTGTTCAATGGCTAGTCCATATTAATGTATCGGATTGATGAATCCATACTGGAATCTACTCGAGTTCCATTCTTGTCCAGATGGTCTAAATCGCATTCTTCACCATAGACTTGATTACGTTAGGAAGTCACTCTCACTAGTCAATAATTTTTTTAGGGAATTGTTGAATTTTACCGGAGCCTAATAATGACTTCCGTGAGATACACATATCCCTTATTTTAGAGCAATTTGATTCTGTAACACTCCTCCAAAGATTCGAGCTTGTCTTTGACGTTAAATATCGATGAGTAGTATCCGTTGAATTCATCTATTATTTCTGCTAGGCTTTCTATAGATTTTCCACTTCAACCAGTAAAGGGACCTTTTGGCATTACTCTCTCTCTCTCTCTCTCTCTCTCTCTCTCTCTCTCTCTCTCTCTCTCTCTCTCTCTCTCTCTCTCTCTCGTATTCACATATAAGAAGAACTCATTCCCGATTTTAGTGCTGTTTGTCAGTGCTTTCTCATAATCAGCTTTCATTCGCTTTACCCCATCAATTATAAGAGCATTATAAGAGTATTACACTGGTTGCAAAACTTAAGAAGCAACACTATTTCTAAAGGTTACAACCACAAAATCTTTACTTAAAGTACTCTTTACTGATGAGAGTAGATTCAGTCTCAGCAGCGATTCTGGACGTCACCTAATCTGGCGAGAGGTTGGCACACGGTATCACCCGCAAACATCACTGAAAGGGTAGGGATCGATATGGAGGTCGAGGTGTTCTCGTGTGGGAAGGCGTTATCTTGGATGGACGTACACAACTCCATATACTGGAAGGCGATACTGTAACCGGTGCACGCTACTGTACTGAGGTAATCTTTCCCCATGTGAAATACATTTTTCTGTTTATACTCCGGCACGACAACCAAGTCAGTAGAGTTTACAATAAATCATCGATACAAATATTTATCGTATTTAGTAGTCACGGGCTTGAACCCCGGTCCACTCAAGGAACGCGTGCTATGCACTCTCGCTCCTGACCACTGGGCTACGTGTGTGCATTTGTTCCGAGGTGCCATTGGCCCCGAACTCGTGTTTATGTATGATAACGCCACAACCCATCGCACTGCAGATGTTCATATGCTTTTGGAAAGTGAGGACATTGTTCGTATGGATTGGCCTGCCCATTCCATCGATCTAAATCCCATCGAACACATATAGGACGCTCTGGGGAGACGCCTGGCGACACGTCCACACCCACCAAAAAATATTCACCAGCTGAAGATGGCACAGACAGAGGAATGGACGATGTTACCCCAAGAACTTATCATCAACGTTGTTCTAAGTATGGACAGACGGTGCAAAGCCTGCATCGACATTAGGGTGGCCATATCTCCTACTGAGGACCATCTCTTCCCTTTGTTCCGTCTTTGGCAGTGATGCATCTGTATCATGGCAGCCAGTGCTATGTTGCCATTTTTGAATAAAGTCCCTCTGTACCGTTTTGTTTCCGTTGTTGTGTCGGTGTTGTTTCCTCCATCATTTCTATACCTCACGAGGTTCCTTTGGTATGCTTTTCCCATATCCAGGCACTCCTATGAGAAGCTACAGGTGAAAACCTGTCTGGTCCTTAAATTTTGCCCACCAGTATATAATAGTATTATATTATTATATTACGATTACTATATGAGTATTATAAGACAGTGTCTTAAAATATTCATATAAATCGCAATCACGTGATTGTCTGTAATTATCCAATGCTTGTTTATTTTGCTCAATCAAACTCTTAACTTCACCAGTCATCCATTTTGGCATCATATGTTTATAGAATTGGACTACTCTTATTTATATGTTGTGGCTTCTGCTATAAATGCATTGAACCTATCCCTTAGCTTATTTGTATCTGACATCATACAGTATCACTCCAGTTAATCGAGCCTAAGAAGTATCCCGTTCCATTATAGTCCCCTCAATTGAAATTCAATCTCTTGGGTATAGGTTTCTTGAGATTCAACCAGTTTTATGGCACATTAACTGCAGAATGCAAAGATTCATAAAAAAAGGCCATTCTCATTTTGTGACCCGATTTGCATTTGGCTGTTTGAAACTTTATCTACAGGGTCAAATAGAAATTTACTTTGTTTCACGAATGACAAGTATTTGATTTTATACGTATTTAAAATTTTATTCGAGTTGGTCATTAGCTTGAGAACATCAGTGTGCATAATTTTCTTGTCGGATAGCTAATAATGCCTGCATCCGGTGGTTGTTCAGATTTGGATGATTTATAATTGCTTTTTTTATTTTATTACAGAGACTGGCATCAAAGATAAATTTGACCATAGAAAGAGTGAAGTACATAAAAAGTGAAGTCAGTGATCCACCGTCTTTCCAAGAGAAGAAACGTAGAGCAGTTTATTATATGATGATTTCAGTGTAAAAGTGAAGACACTGCTGCTCACAATGCAAAATGCAAAGGCGCTGAACAACTAGGGGGAGGGTGGAATTTTAGGAATTGGAAGACGGAGGTTCGTCTGAACGTTGTCTGCCGAAACGGCACAGAAAACCATCTGAGATGCATAACGTTTCCGCCTTCCTATTTTGATAAATGAAAAAAATAGACTTCTTCAATTGAAATCGATGCAGCCAACGCTCGAGACCGATTAACTTGGCCACTGTGGAAAATAGAAACTCCATTAGTAGCGTGGACCAAATTTAAATAATTAGGTGTCCGAATATTCTGCCAGGTAAATAAAGATAAAAATCTATTTATCCCGACAGAATTAAGAATGCTACTTAATAAGATGGATTTCGCTTCCTGCTGACAAGGTATTATCTTTAAATCCTATTTGTTTTTTCCTGGTGCTTTCATTTCTGCAATACTTACACCAACGCACTCGAGGTTCTGCGAGATTTTGCGTGGTCTGCGGATACCACTCTTATCCGTTAAGCCTAACTGAAAGGTTTTCGCCATAACGAAATGTCGTTGCATTAAACGCAACCGCTCTCCGTTCTTGTTAGCCCCTAATCCCCGTGATCTCTGTGGAGATAGGTGTCACGGAGATAAGCCGAGCCCTGTTGTTGCGAGCGTTGTAAAGCATGCAGATGTAGAAACACCGTGACAGTCATCAGCGGTCAGCTCTGCCACCCGAGGTATTACCGGTAATGAGACCTCAGTTAAGATTATTCCTATATCGCAGACACTGAGAGGATTCAAAGCGAAAGACAGTCATGCAACTGACAGCTGAAAAGACAAGCTTCTTACCCAGCGCAATATGTTGAATAGAGGGTCCAGCCTAATGTTCCAGCTACTTGTTTTAAAGCTTCGTGAGATCCTACTGGTACGTTAACACCATTACTTGGCTGTCATTAATGAATTCCCATACAAAATACATCTTAAGAACTGGAGATTTTTGAAGTTTTTGGATGTGCTGTAGTTTCATATTTTTATTTCTTAAAAAAATGAAGTCCATTAGTAGATGTTAGCAAAGCCACAGTTAACATAGTATGGTTTATTTATAAAGTCCATGACATTGCACTACCAAGATTAGGCAACACACAGAAACTTGTTCTTTACGTTACCATTAGAATCTAAAGAGGAATAAGGCAGCAGAATGGCTAAGCGCGCCCAAAGAAAAGTGTTCGAACAGTATCTATCATGAGTTAACCCATGTCTTTTGTTTTCACTGCTATTTTACTAATATATTTATGAGTGCTCTACAAGATAATTAAACTTCTAAATAATAAATAAATACCGAATTTACCCGGAAGTATCAAGAACTCATTAATTATGCTGCTTCTATAAATAGCGAACTGTATATCTTCATTTAAAAGCCATCTGGTGAACAAGACGCGTGCCAGTGACGTCAGTAAATAGGTTGTCATAATTAGTAGGCTTTTTATGATGTGGGGGCTACAAGAGGTTAGAGAAGGTTAAGAAAAGAATCTATGTAAGTTGCGATTTAAAAAAAAAAAAGAGCTAATAAAGAATGGAGGAATTGCATAACGTGATTGATGATTATGCAATAGTGGAGGAAAGCTTTTATTTAATGCTATTAAATTGACTGTACATTAAATATAGCAGATATTTGTAATAGTGTACACACTATAGCGAAAGGTGAGAGTGGAGAGAGAGAGAGAGAGAGAGAGAGAGAGAGAGAGAGAGAGAGAGAGAGAGAGAGAGAGAGAGAGATTATACTTAAAGGACAGATGGTTGAAAGAGCAGGTTTTACAGACAAATTGCTTCCATAATTCATAACTGGCAGTTCAGATTTCAAAATGTCTCGATCTTTGTTCTTTTCCTTTGAAAATGGAAAAGAGAATGTCACGATTGCTTCAACCCGCATCCCTCGTCTTTCATCTTGTCTTTCTGGCTGAAGAGAGCGAATGTCGACTTTCCATATCTGGAGCCAGGAATGCGTTCCTACGCAGAGATGTTTGATATTTATAGGCTCATCTTAAAGCAGCGATACTTTCTAATATGTTCGCACATACCAAAGGGATTGCGCACAGCAGTGGACGAAGACATTTCTCTCGCAGTTTGAGGAATACGTTCGTGTTGTATATAATCACCGGAGGGTGAGAAGCCATGCGAATTATTAAATGCCTGACACACAGACATGGTGAATGCCAGGTGAAATGATGTATGTGTTATAGTTGGGTATATCGGCATGGATTTTCTACATCTAGATGTGAATCTTAACTGATTTCCACTGTAGGTTATGCTGCGTATGTTCTGGAGGTTTTGGTAATAATAATAATGGAAGAACTTTCTAGACGGATTTGATGATCAAAGACGGTAATGGATTAGGTCCTCCTCCTGCGTCTATTTTTTGGATTTCTTTGCTTTTCATTGATCTCTCTACATTTTTCCATTTCTGTTTTTTTTTCACCTACTATCTCCTTTTGTTTATCAATCCATCCACACTTCCCTTCCTGCTTTCTTTTTTTTCTTTCCTTCTTTCTGACACCGTCATTGGACTGCACCAATCTGGAGCGAAATGTGTCTCTAGCACAACCTTCCATTTTGACACTTTCGACTACGATGGAATGATGTTTGCTAATAAAAATAGAAACTTTCCAAAATGTTATTAAATGACAGTATTGATCGGAAAGGATGTCTCGCTAATGCCCAAGAAACGAATCGGTTATCTATCACCATAGTTACACAGGCAAAGTGTACATGTCCAAGAAAAATAAATGATTCTCTCCGTGAATTAAGTCAAAATTTCCAATTAGCCGGACATATAGGGACATCGATCTTTCGGACGGAAAGCTATTAAAGTTAGCAGCGGGTGGTCGCTAAGCTGTGGAATGGCAACATGCAGAGAAATTTATTGCAGAGTCATACATCAACATAGACAACCACCGCACTCTTTCGATCCACTCATAAAACCGTCGCAGTGCCTTGTCCGCAGTTGTTTTCAGATTTAGAAATTTCGTTAACAGAATTAAAATCAAATTAATTCTGTTAATGTCGTATGAAGCCCCCATAAATTGGTCAAGTATTTATAATTATAATTTAAATTAATTAAATAACGTTTATTGAAGGATAGGTTATTAAAGGATAGAAAATTCCGTTAATAAGGGTCACTCCAAACGCATTATGATTTTCTATGATTTTAAAGTGAATCTAAATGCTAAAGAACCCATGAATAGTTAGTAAATGTTTAGTAGATCAAGTACCATCAATTAGAACAGTTTTTTATTGTTTCGATGAATTTAAATTTGGAAAAATCAATTTTGAACATTAACCTTGCTCAGGGAAGCCATCAAGCCTGAGAAATTGAGCTGGTAAGGTTTGCTGAGGGAAGATCGAAGAATTACGTATCGACAGTTAGAGAAAGGTGTGGGCATTGGATCAGCAGCAATTAATACCATCATTAATGATCATTTAAAGTAGCATAAGCTTGTTAGCAGATGGGTGCATCACAGTTGAATGATTATCAAAAGGTTGCCCCTGTCGAATGGTACCATTTCATGCTTAAATAGTTTGATGAAGGCAAATCCACGGCTGTTTATGATATTGTTACAGGTGATTAAACTTGGATATACATTTTAATTCAGAAATAAGGCAACAATCCACCTTTGGTGTCCTGAAACCATCATTCCACCCAAGAAAGCTTGCCAAGCCTGAAGTGTTGGAAAACAAATGGTCGCTTGTTTATTCAGAAAAAGTGGATTTTTAGAAATTTTAAAGTTATAAAATTGAAGGACTATCAACAGTGAGTGATATACTTCTAAATTTCTTCCTAGAGTGTTTGAAAAAATCATTACAACTTAAAGGGATCTTGCTTCATCATGACAACACGAGGGTTCACATTTCAGCTTTGACATTAGACTTTTCAGTCTTTTCTGGTGTTCAATTAGTCGCTCATCCACCTTCTTCTCCAGATTTAGTGCCCTGTGATTTCTGTTTATTTCCAAAATTATACTCAAAGGGAAAAAAATTGAGAGAGATGAAGAAGCTTTTCAGGTCTTCATTGATGGAATACATATGATCTTTAATGAAAATTGGTCAAACTTCTTTGATTTAGATTCCAAGCAGTTTTTTAAAGATTGCGTAACCCAAAATGGAGATTAAGTGTCAACATTTACGCGCCATGATTGTCTGTGATTTTAAATCGAATCTAAATGAATATTTTTAGAAATTGTAAAAAAAAATTGAAACATGTAACTTTAATAAAATTAATAAAATTATATGATTGCAAAAACTTTAGAAGTTATTCTTATAAAAAAGAAGAATTAATTATATACTTATTTAATATCTTGGTCGATCTATAAAATGCTGTTATTTTGAAGATATATGAATTTATTGTTCAAAGAAATATTTTTATTTGACAAAAATAAAAAGTCAATTTCTGTGAGGTGGTGTATTACAACCTTGAATTCCCTGGATGGCCAATGGGAAAGAAGAATTTCGGACAGGTATTAAAGAGATGGGGGGAACAATCATGTGATGAGAGGGTTGATAAATCTCCTTGCCGAATAATCACACCATTGGGGCGAAACCTTCTAGGAAAACTTTGAGATTCAGGCGACAGACTACAAAGAAAAAGAAAAATTCACCGAGCGGTTAAGAAATGAAAAGGAGGGAGGAGGGAAGTGAAGATGTGGAAGGCGGTTACAGAGCAGAAAGCAATTATCGACTCTATGAACCTGAAGCTTTCATATCGGGGTGTCCAGGGACACCACTTGATGTATTATCTGTCAACTTCTACACCCAGAGGCGATGTAGGACATGATGCTGAAATTCTACGATACTCATTACAGGTGCTAATCTACGGTTAATTAAACTTCGTTGGCAAGGTTAGCAAGATATTTGACATAAGTGCTCGAACCATGCAAAGTCTACGCCTCAGAATTAACCCCGTCGCAGGAAGATAAGAAACTTATATTTCTTATCTACCTGGATTCATCGAAAAAGGGGCAATTGTCAGCTTGAAGAAAATTAAGAAATACGTGGAAGAGCCAGTAAAGTTAATGGACCTTGACACGGAGCGATTTCACTGACACGTTAAACTGGCTGCTGAAATTTTCACGTACGATAATAATATCGAAAAATTGATTGGGGGTAATTACGTGGCGAATAATCACAAATCACGTTGTGGTTTAATGTTGAATCACACAGGACTAATGAATACAGTGGCATAATTAGTAGTCAGGAATCTGACGGATCATTTCACAGTCGCGTCACTGTAAACTACCAGTGAAATTAGCCATGGAGTAGATGCTTATATGGTAATGTAATTAATTTACACTGAGTGGCCATTTTATTAGGTACATTTTCATGAAATGAAGCGATCTTTCAATAACAGTATTACGCGTTAGAACTGCGTAATATAAAGCAGGTGGGCAGATAAGTAGGAGTTCTGTATTTGTGCAATCCTTGAATGTGCAAAACGAATGATTTAAGATTTTAAAGTAGCATACTAGCCTGCGCCAGATATCAGCATCTCGGAAACTGCAATCCCGCTGGGGTATTCACGCACGACTGCACCTCAGCTGTATCGAATTTGGTCCAACAACCAAATAACATCCAGCCAGCTGAGATTCTGTGGTCGGAAACAGCTCGCTGATGTGAGAGACTAACGGTGGCTGACCAGAAGTGTGTTTAGTAACGAAAAGGGACAGTCAGTTAATTAACAACTACCCAGTTAGTTGGTTAGATGCATTAAGCGCCAAAGCACCTAGGCATGTGATGCGTCAGTGCACTGTGTCAGAAACTGCGTGTACTCTTTTGCCGGTTTGTTATTTGCTGAAAAAAATACTAGTTTTGTGATAGAAAACAATGCAGCCCTTGTTTAGGACGAATTAACTTGTTCTCTGCGTGTAGCACAGTTTGTATAATCACCGTCCACCCCGGGTGGGAAATGCCCAAGTTCGAATCCTATCAATGATACAAGGAATTTTTTGGGCCGTTTCACAACATGGATGAGTTCGATGGTCTCGGCGAGATTGCACGGTTTTTCGTCCAGAAAACAGGCAAATCGACAGATCACACATCGGCTAACTCAACCACGTTGTGAAAAAGGCCAATAAAAATTTCTTATATCACTGACGGATTAAACTCAGGCCTTTTCCATCCGATTTGATAGAAACGGTGATTATAAAGCTGTGCTACCCACCAGGGTAAAACCCCATAGAACAGTAGTAACCAAAGAGACATTTCAGAGCATTGAACTCATCGTACCATGTCACTGATGAGGTGTTGAAGCCGAAGACCAAAAAAGGTACGGGTATAGTGGCTCAGGAAAACCAACACTGAAGTAGAGGATTGAAAAAACGTTGCGTTGGCTAACAAAAATCCGGTTCCTGCCGCTTCATGTACATGGGAGAAACAGAATGTGTGAGAAATAGCATGGACCCATCTGCCAGATGTCAATAATTCAAGATAGTAGTGGCGATTTATCGTGTGGAAGTGTTTTGGCAGTGCATAATTGGCTCCTTGGTAGCAGTAGGCAAAGTTTGGATGCTACAGTTTACCTGGAAATTGTTTCCGACCACGCGCATCTCTTTATGGCTGCAGTGTATCCATCTATGAATTGTTTCTTCTAACTGGATAATGATTACAGAGCAAGAATCAGTCACTATATCTCAATCGAACTGAGCAGGATGAGGTGGAACGATCTTATCGAAGCGGAGATCCAAAACCATCCTCATAACAACTGTATTATCATTACTCTGACATGATTTCGACCTCGTTGAGTCTGTGATTCAAATCCGGACTGTTTTGAGGGCTAAAGTGGGGAAAGGGGCTGTTCGTAGGTAGGTGTACCTAATAAAGTGACCAATCAATATATTTATTAACAATGAGAAAACATGCCTATTAACTTCATACATTGCCTGCTAAAATTATTCCTAACGGAATTTTATTTGAAAAACGTGTAAAAACAAATTAATAAAGTGCATCAACACAAGTGGAAAAGACCCGAGATCGAATCTCGTCAATGACACCAGGAATTTTTTTGGGTCTTTTTCACAACTTGGCTGAATTAGTCTGTCTCGGATGAGGGACTTTGTCTATTCTCCCGAAAACGGGATAATACCTTCCAGCAAACAGTAAATCGACCACAGAACATACGGAATTTCCATAAATGTTATGTACGATGCAATATGGTCCAAAAAGCCTCTGTATCCAAGTAGTTAGGAGTGGGAGTGCAATAGCACACATTTCTTTGAGTACACTGGGGTCAAACCCCTGACAGCTAAATTCGGTCGATCTGCCAACCGCAATGCACCAGCGTGGTGGATTATGGTCCTTTCCATCAACATGACTTGCTGAGGAGGCACTCCATCCTGCAGTGATATGACAATGGCAACAAATTTATTTTATTTGTTAATTATGGCCTAAGCTGCTGATGCACTTAAAACCCCTACAACAATCAAAAGTAAAGTGCAGGCTCACTTTTGTCCCCAGGGACAGCATCTGTTTATCACTAAAACTTTCTACCGATTTCGTGCATTACATATCAGGTATTTGCCTCCATTCCTACTTCAGCTGTAGAAGAGAGGCTTAGTAGTCCAACCTCGATTCAGCTCTATCGTTCATCCGAGAAGTAGCCTATAGGATGGATTTGGATGTGAAATTTGGGCTGGCTGATGAATTGCTGGTCTTTATCAAACAGCTATTTTCGCTGTCTACGTTTTATGTATTAACCAGTCTACGTTCCAGCAGTTTCATGCTGGAACGTATAGACAGGTTATTCCATAAAATTCCCAGAATGTGAGCACAGCGGAATTCTCCACGGTGTCAGTGTACGATTCGGCATGATTTTGAAATACTGTAATAAATGGTGCGAATTCGAACCACGAGAAGCAGTCTCGCACCATGAGACCCTTCCTCCAAGCACCACTGCGGTAGATGACTCCCCCCACGCGTTCTGCACACCCACACTCGGCCGTCTGATCTGAAGACTGCATAACGCGACCTGTCTCCCTAAGGGACCATTTTTTACTGTTCCGTGGTCCACGAACGATGGGTTCAACACCGCTGCAAAAGACGTTTGGCATTATGGATTATAGGCACCTTATGGATCTCTTTATGGATTATAGGCACACTTATGGACCTCTTTATGGATTATGGACACGAGGATAATTCTCTGGACATCTGGAACAGCTTTACGTTTTCATTCTTCAGCGATTTGCGATTACTATGGTAGATTCTTTTGCCCTTCTCACGGTTTTCGGGTGCACACTCGCACACATCGATTCGGTTCTTACATCATTTCGCTGCATCGGCTATGCAGACAAATAGTTAATGTTGCAGCTAACGATTATGCATTTCGAAAAACCATAAATACATTATCGCTGATTCCCCAAGTTTATGATTTATCTGCAATTTTCAACACACTTTTATACTGGTTCCTGTTTTGTATACACCTCTTTCTCGCCATTTACCCCATTTCGAATGGTGTACAAACACTTTTGGTAGGATAGTATATTTATTTTTGTATTCTGATTAGTGCAGAACTGAGTAAAGAATTTAAAGAATGCTATGTTATGATCAAATAAAACTTATTATTGATTTAAATAATAACCCTCTCAAGTTGTAAAGTCTTTGTTTTTGAATACTTTTTAGGTGTGGTAGTATATATGCATAATGCGCCTATCGTCTTCAATATATCCGTCTTTCTGTGTATATCAATTTGACTCTCGACTCGACTTGACTCTCCTAGATGGATTTTCTTTAAATTTTATATTTGAGCCCTTTAAAAAGATTTGTCGAGTCATCCAAAATGTCATTAAAATCAGACCAATAGAAATGCAACAATTATTATTTCTTTGTCCGTCCGCATGTAATAACTTCAATCTCATTTGAAAAATGTTCATAAAATTTTATATTTAGACGTTTCTGAAAGATTTGTCGAACCTTCCCAAATATCATTAAAATCAGACCAATAGAAATTCGGTAATTATTTATTCTTAATGAATGTCACAAATATCGTATATTGCATCTGTAGTACTGGATATTATGTTTGTTTCCATGCTCTAGCTGCAGGAATAAATGGGAAATGTGAGGGATGAACAAAAACGAAAACGTTCTCGATTCGCGCATAGAAATTGTTGCTTTTTTTGCTCGTTTTTTATTATAAATCATGAATTATTACTATTTGCTAACGCGCATGAAATAATACCCTGCATACATTAACTAACTTTCTCGAGTTCTATAATTCTTTATGGTTGGATTGTCTTTACATTGTACTGCTATAACTTGTAGTAGAATTGTAATATTCTAGGGTTCTCTTTTGGAAATAAATGCTGCAGCAGAAATGTTTGCATCATTATTTTTATCCTTACTTCGCATTTCCAATTTCGGTAAAAGTGGCTTCATTCAAAATAATGCGATATGGTAACGATGTAATGATATTACTGTTGTGCAACGCTCTTACAGGCCTTAAGTCTCAGACGACTAAGACTTAAGGACCTCTAATTTTTCATTAGTGAACATCGTTTTCTCAGGACGAATAAATCGCATCTCATGTAATCATATAATCGTTTGCCTGAAGTTGCCTACTAATGTGAAATGGGAGTTGTTCTTGCCACGGATTCTCCAAAAATGCGCATGCAAAGTCATATTATTTTTCTAGAAACCTGCTCGTAACACTTTATTTTATATATTGCCTGGCCACTGTATTAGGACCATGAACATAGCTCATTGTCAAGAATCACAACGCCGCATGGAGTCAATAGGGTGTTCAAAAGTGACACGAGGATTATTGGACTATTCATGTGCCCAATTCCTGAATGACGTAGGCTATTGAGCATTTGTGGTACGAACTCGGAAGTTCATCCCAAATTGCTCAATTGGATTGAAATCCGGGCGATACTTGAAGGTTTCATTGTGTTCCTCAAACCACTCTTTCACGTATTTAATGAGATCAGTGGTTGAGTGTCGTCTTGAAAGTATTCCTCTGTACAGAGCAGTGGCTGCATGGAGAGCACAGTGGTTAAAACTGCTGTCCTCTGCACGCCTGGGTTTGAATCACGTCAATGACGTGAGGAACTTTTATGAGCTTTTTTTTTGCTCCGTGGCTGAGTTAGTCGGTCTCAGGTGGTTTATGGATGAAATACAGACGTGCAGATGAGACTCTCTCTCTCTCTCTCTCTCTCTCTCTCTCTCTCTCTCTCTCTCTCTCTCTCTCTCTCTCTCTTGGCCCTAATATAACAGTTTGTCCGTAGGGGGAGTACGTATGCAACATTTCCTTGTGTACCTGATTTACAACAAGGTTCAGATATACTCTGACGTCCATGGTGCTCTCAAGGGGAACCAGAGAGCAAACAACATGCTATAGAAACATCCCTCCCACCAATCTAGTTACATTCCTCCATAGGTGTTGAAAAGACTACATCGGGACTCATCGAACCACATAACTTGCCTACAGTCCTTCTGTAGGCAAGTTTTGTGGTTTGATGAGTCCTCCTGAATCTATCCTTTGCGTTTCTGGAACCATCACAGCCGTATTTTCCGGTTGGTTTCCCAGATCAGTGTGGGTGTAAAAGACTCATGAAAGCTGCTTGTTTGTAAGTTTCGTTGTTTTTAAGTTTCTTCTCATAGTGTGAATACTGATTATTCCTGAATACCGGAAACTGATTCTAGCTTGATCACACCCTTTATAGGGCTTTTCTGCACCCATCATGTATCATTTAACCTCTTCTATTTACATATTTTTGTATAAATTGTTGCTTACAGCTCAACCCGCCGTAATCCTAATAAAGTGGGCAGGCAGCGTATGTTAGAAAAGTTAATTATTACGTGTTCCCATACAAGAGAGTTCCTGGAATTATTATGGGATTCATTATTAAAGTTCACTCATTATAAACGTTTCCAAGATGAAACTCAGATTTAAGTGTATTTAAAAGCTCAGAAAACTTTAATGTTAAATTTCACATATTCTCCACCGTTAGGAGTGAAACATTTTTAGGATGGCAATTTTCTAATTTAGATCCTAAAATAAATATTAAATGTCTGCATGAGTTGGTAACTGTTCAAGAGAACATTATGACGAAGACTGAATTAAAGATAGGTGCATTTAAAATTCATATAATATACCCGTTTCAGTTCGTTCAAGCAACACAAATCTTGAACCGCTTTGTTAATTGAAATTCCTTTTTCTTCCCACTATGCAGCTTGTGGTCTCAGAAAGACCTCTCTGAAATGTGTTTAGATGGGAAACTCTTGCTTCGGAGAGCGTGGGAGCAGTTAAGCCATTCTTCCATTAATGGATTTCTTCATTATGTTCTCGACAAGGGAGAAGTTTGGTGGTATTTTGTAAAATTATAGCATCCTCATCCCCTATGGTAACATTGGCTTTTGCAGCGTAAATTGCTGAACTCCAGTTAATGTCGCTTCAGCCATAATTCGTTTTAGCATTATTTTCCAAAAGTGTTTTGATGCTTTTTGTGCAGCTATGAATATCAAAACTATCTATGAAGTGTGCGTCAGGTTATTTAATTAATTTGACGTAAAACACGTGAAGTTAATCTTTATTAGCTTGCGTGATAATTTAAGAAAGATATATTAAAATATTAAACAGATGAAAGATCCGGTTCCTTAACACTATAATCATCTGAAAGACGTTGTGAAGACTACTTTTCTTCAGTGTCTTCAGATTATTTGTATTTATGTACGAGTAGAACAGATTAACCATGTTTTCTTCATTATTTTTCAGTGTACGCTCTCTCTTCCTCTCTCTATCTAGAGAGAGAGAGAGAGAGAGAGATTAATTTGTAATTAATTTGTTAATGCGTGAAACAGCCATATGTTTCAATCTCGCAAAATCAACCGATGTAGATATGCGCAAATGGTCCAGTGGCTGAAAACCGGCTGATATGAATTGTCCATTATAAAGAAAGAGCAGAATACTAACCGAGCGATGTTCTTGAAAAAAACTTTATGCTCGAGCTCCAAATATCCCACAGGAAAGTTAATTACTGCGTCCACGAAAAGGAACTTCGCTTAATGGTAGCTTGAGCACAGATTTCACGGAACTGCTGTTCACAGGCCTCACATCATGCCAACCAATGTCTGATGTTGTTTGCAGTTTTGCTTATCTTCCCGTTCGTGTGCCACAGAACAAAGGAAACCGTTTCAATAAAAATACGACTCAAATTATCAGTATTCAAATTAGCAAATTAGACGGACAAGTCTGATTTGAAGACCGTGAAAAATGCTTCGGGAATGTCATGTATTGAACTTCATTGCGGGCAGAATACAATTAGAAGAGTAAGCAAAGTCATGGTGTGGAGACTGCTTCTCTGATTCGAACAAGGATCGTTTGTTGCAGTGCCAAAAACTATCAATACCAATTGTGTACTGGCAATTCCGTAGTGTCCACACTTCTCTGTGAATGGGCGTTCCATGTTCAAACACAATAATGCTCCATGCTGTACTTTGAGGAGTATCAAAATCCGCATTCGGAAACGCCAACAACTCTCCTGGCCTGCCTAGAATCCATGCACATTTCTGAATCCAATCGAATGTCTTGGATATGAATTCGAAAGTCGGATTTGAACCTGGCCAGTGCATTCCTATTTACAGCTTAACTGGCGGCTGCAACGAAGGAGGAACGGGCACTAATTCCTGTTGTCTGTTACAAGGAACTGGTCAAAAGTGTGTTTCGTTGCTGATCAAAGCTGAAGTTAGCTCAAAGGTGAGCCCGCACTCTTTAACTGGTCCATTAAATTTCATAGTTTTCCAAAGGTGGTGGTAATATCCAAATGTATGGCGGGCTAGTGCTTGTGGCCTTTGTAGTAGCGAATTTGGTATGATAGGCGATTGAGATTTAAGTTAGAATCTCGACGACAGTTGGATCGAATCTGGTGATCGAGAAGGGTAGTGCAAAAGGTTGAATTCACTCTTATGTTTCTGCAACAAGTTCTCTACAATTCTGGCCTTGTGGCATGGTTCATTTTCCTCCCATTAGCATACAGATACACTGCAACCGTGAAAGAATATGTTTGGTTAAGAAATAGTTCCCATATAACTTACCACTGTCATCCAGTCTACACTTCATTACATCGCCACGATTAGTTTGCATTATTGACTCCTGACAGGATGGGTTCATGAAGCTGTTCTTATCCTACTCTAGTCTGTCCATTAGCGTTAAACAGCGTGAACTGAGATTCATCAGAATTCTCCACTCTCCAACGTTGGTGTTCCTGAGTCCTTCCCGTACTCTGTATTTTGTTGACAGCAGAGGAACCTGGTTCGTTCGTCGTTTTACTCCTCTCCCATCCGTGGCAAGGAACGAGTGATGCTTTCTGGTCATTTTTATTTGACTGATTGTAACCTTTCTCTTATCTTACACAAATCATGTCAGCCTCCATGGGCCTCTCGTATTAACAAGCTGTTTTATACCACAGAAATGCAAATTGTTAGATATTATTTGATTATTGGACAAATATCGATACACTCGAGACAAAGTCATTGGTGAAAACCCTAACCAGTTTGCAGTTTCCGAGATACTCGCACCGGAGTGTCCAATGCTGACTACCAGCTATGTTTAAAGTCTCTGAAATCTTTCGTCTTGTCCATTCCCGACCTGAATTACACACAAAGCATCCCTACGTATTTTCCTGTTTATATCTCATTGTACAAACACTGGTGCTGCTACTCAATGAGCACTCAATTTCTTGGAAATGATGGCGGGCCTAATAAAGTGAATACTCAGCTTGTGTCTAAACTGTGCCAATTATTATAGAATAATTTAGTTTCGTTGAATAATGTCCATTTTGACTATTAAATGAAAAAATAACAAAATATTTGTGATGGAAAAAATTCTCATCACGTTGTGTTATTTTATTATTTGGAGTCAAAAAAAAGCATTAATAAACATAAATAAAAAAAATTACTATACTTGTCAAAAAAAAAGACTAAAGTGGGAATATTACCAAAGTAAGAAAAAAGAAAACATTAAATAACATTATTACAAATATAACAAATTCCTTGGTAAAGCTTTTGTAAGGTTCGATTCTGCTCCTTTATACCAAACTAAACTAAAAATAAAATGAATTAAAACGTAAGGGAAACAAAACAAAACTCACCTTGAGCAACACGACCTAACGATCCTCGGCTAAAGGCGACGCACACCCACTCCTATCAAATGATAGGCGGGGGAGCGGAGTTGAATAACAAATAGAACTGGAAACTCACAAGTACTTCATCTTAAAAAGAACATCAATGCCGCGAACTCCAAAAAAGGATCGTATTTCAATCATTGGACGCTATTTAGCAAATTGTCAATGGATATTCCTATATCCATTGACACTTTGCTAAATTTCTGGTTTAGATATCCGGTTGATATTTAAACCGGATAGTAAATAACAAAAGAACTGAAATTTATGCACAAAGTATGTCACGTTACCAAGGTTAGCCTTAAATAAACAAGTGGAATTTGCTGTATTTGTGACATGGTTAGTGTTTCCTTTTTTCAAAAGTCTCATTAATGAAAAATAGCTTTCCAGTAAAAAAAAAATATTATTCTAATTAAATATATAGACATGATGAAGCCAAACAACTTCGATATAAGTATCTAGATTTATCTTGGCAGTCACAATACGAAGTTGTGCTATGCAGGTTCTTCCTTATGCGTATCGGCTACACGAAGACAGTGCTAGTCATTTCGCCTCCTGCCATGCCGTGGACCATCATAGCCATGGCAGTTAAACTTCAAGTCAATTGAGAAAAGAACCCTGTCCACATTGATTGAACTTTTTTCTAATTGGCATCTTCTCCGGTGTGTTTTTTTAGAAACAACATAGGTTTTCGATTCCATATTATACAATCTTCATCAACTTGTTCTAGTACTTAGAAAGGCCGAACACTTCCCTTCTGTCCATCCCTAAGCTGAATTCAAATTGTCTGAGAGTTTCTGAAAATATTGGTAATAACTTTCCAAAGAAGACGTGTTAATGGAGTTTTACTCTCGTTGTCGAAAGAGAAACTAAGTAGCGTATTCCTCGACCCGAAATTAAGAACAAGATCGTAATAAATAAACTGGACGTAGTAATAATAATATCGTTCAGTCGTTGCTGCAAAATATTTTTCTACAATACTAGGAGAATTGTTTGCAGTTATTTCAGGCCGTTTATTTATGCCTTATAGAGTCTTTTAGGTGTGAGTTTTTTGTCCACTATTGTGTATATATGTGCTGAGTCTCAAAACTACGTTCTCAGTTTAATGAATCAAAAATACATATCAAACAATTCAGAGAGGGTTGGTATAACATATACCTGATGGGAGTAGTCATAGCCTTACTGTATGGTGGAATAAGCAAGTAGAGACATGCATCAGTTAGAGGGTGGTATTTCTATTACTGTTACTCTGACTAGTAACAGTGATAGCAATAATAGTATTCGCCATATAGTGCAGGAAGCCACAGACTTTTGCTGTACTGGAAAAAAAGTAGATAAGAAATTGCAAATTATATGCTTCCATCCTCACACAGGTAGAGTGTAGAGTGTGTTTATTGTCAAACGGCACCAGGGGTTTCCCCCATCTCCGCGTGCTATACATTGTGGGTGTGAAACAGAACGCTGTCAATGCCAGAGGTTTAAAATTGTATGGATTTTGTACATGTGCAGTGTCGTGTACAGTTGTTCCTCTGGTCATTTAGCCGCTGGGCCCCTAATAGGACCCAACGTTATCCTCACACAGGTAACTGTCCAGTTGACCTATGAATTTATTCAAACTGTCAGTCTCAGGTACCTGCAAGAGCAACTTGTACCAGCAAATCAACGACTCGCTGGCTAAAAGAAAACTTCTTACAATCTAATCTAAACCTCAACCCCTGTAATGACCCATAGTGCTGGAATTCTTTATAACAATGAGAATTTTACCTTCATTAATTTTATTAATCGCTCTCAGGGCCTTATAAACCTCAATCAGGTCACCTCTGGATGCCAAGCTCTGTAGCCCACATAATCAGAGTCTTTCTTCATACAGTCGTCATTCTGTGATCTCACCATTCGAGTTGCTCGTCTTTGGATCCTTTCAAGAACCTCAATGTCTTTTTTCAGATGAGGGCTCCTGAACACAGTATTCCAAATGTTGTATTACAATTACCTTATACAATGGGATTGTAACTTTCCTATCTCTACAGGAGAACGTCCGATAAATCGTCGATAGGATGCCATGGGCTTTCCTGGCTGCCTGTTTACACTGATCAGAAGACTTCATATCTGCCCGTACTGTAACTCAAAAATCCCTTTCCTCCTCCACCGCTTTTAATTCAACCCCACTAGTGTATAATTAATTTATGCTATTCCCAAGTGTCAGACCTTGAATCAACATTAAAACATAACTGCCATTTCTCTGACTACCTTTGAAGTCTGTTCAAGTCAGCCTGAAGGAGCGCCCGCTTGGCACTGATCATTAACAACTCTGCCAATCTTTGTCATCTGCAAATTTTAACATCATTCCTTTTATCCCTTCGTCGATGTCATTAATGAAATGAGAAACAACAGTGGTTCAAGAACCGATCCTTGAGGGGGGCCCCACTCCTGACGTTACACCAGTCTGAAGGATATCGATTAATCACAACCCTCTGTCATCTGTCCTGAAGCCGCCCAGCAGTCCATCTTAGAATCTTACCAGTAATCCAATCTACACAATAACCTCTATTCGAGCTTATACAGTAACTTCTTAAGAGGTACCGAAGTCAAATGCTTTACTAAAATCCAAATAAACTATGTCGAAATTGTTCGCAAAATCCAGATCATGAGTAACTGTGTCAAAATAGCCTACTAAGTTAGTTAAGCATGATTTACGCTTAAAAAAGTCATGTTATGTGTCCTTCAAAATGCCATATATATATATATATATATATATATATATATATATATATATATATATATATATATATATATATATATATATAAATTCTCCTGGATTTTCCTCTTAATCATTGCCTCTAAGATTTCTCCAACCACTTATGTCGGACTTACCGGTCTCCGGTCTCCGGTCTGTAGTTACCAACTTCACTCTTTGAACCGCTTATGTATTGGCGATACATTGCCACTTCACCAATTGAAAGGAATCTCCTCTGAGTCCAAAAATGCCCTGATAATTAGCTTCGATGATTCAATACACTCCCTTGTGCTCTCTCTCAAAACTACAGAGTATACGCCATCACCTCTGGAAGCCTTACTTGCCTTTATGCTCAAAAGTTTTTCTAATAAACAATCATCTGCAATTACGAGATCATTAATTTCATATGGCTCAGTCTCACTCGCACAGCCTGAAGCATTAAGCATCTTTCGCCAATAAAGACTGAAGCAAAGTACATATTCAACTCATCGCAATATCAGCTGGGTTATCCAAGACTTTCTCACACCCAGTGCGCGAGGGTCCGATCTGATTAGATTTCTTCTTCCTTGTTGTATCTACTCTTTATTCTCATAGCCAATGCTTCTCATTGGCCTTCCTGACCTTATTTGTAATACTATTACAGATCTAGTACAGTTTAGATTGGAACTGTCCATGAACGGTAATCATTGGGATTATCAAAAGCATATTTAGAGATTATAGTGTTAGCTAATCCTTGGAGATTATCGAAGGTGTTTTTAGAGATTATAGTACCAAAGTATCCATAATGCAATTATGAACATTTTGATATGAATACCCCCTGTAATGTTGCTTTTTCCACATAGCAGCAGAGTATTACAACAAAGTATAATAACCATTAAAAGCTTCTGAAAGTGATAAACGTCAGAAAAACAAAGAAATGCTAATTAATATAACAAATAACTACATAACATTTAATAATAGATTTATTTTAAAAGTTTTCAGACAGAAAAATGCTTTAAAACTAAAGATGGTAAGTTAAAACATAAAGGAACGCGATGAATAAATTACCTGTTGATCAGATGGAAAATCTTCAAAATACTTCGATTTTCGACGAACAAAACTTTAATTTCTTAAAGAAAAATTGCAGTTTCTTCTAATTAAAGGAAGTCTCTAGTTGTTCAAACAATAGTTTTTGTAGCAATGCTTGTATCTACGCATTTCTCTCTAAGATGAAGAGGCGATGATTTTAACACCAAAATTTGCATCCCTTTTCATCTATCGCCGGCATATGAAGAAGAATGTTAGCTCGGACTCATCCACGTATTTCATGTCTGTAACATAGTAACTAATTGCTGGTATTTGCATATATATACTTTCCTCTCGAATTACTCTTCAGGAGGGACGACTATCTCTCGCGCCGTTCTCTGGTGTTCTGTGACAAACTAACCGCTCTCTCTCATCCGAGTTTGCTAGTGCTGTCACTGTTTCTCAGCATGCTCTGTGGCTACCAGTGACGTACAGAGAAGAGAGAGAGATCAGGTAACCACTAAACAATCGATAGTACTACACGCATGCGTATAACTTTTTTCTTGTTTGCTTCACACTTTGTTACCACAGAAACATATTTTTGCACGTCGGGAAACAAACGGGGTTTTGTTTTACGAAAATGGAACGAAAGTACGAGAATTCTTTTAGGAAACGCTCTGCAGAATCATTAACTAAAATGCCTTTTTTTTGGCGTTTGTCCAACACATTTTTTCTATTCTAGAAGTTTCCCTGAATATCTGAAAAACAATTACTAATTGTTTTTTAGGTTACATCTTTTGTAGAGGAATTTATACCTTGATGAGTTTGATATGAGGAGTACGTTGTACTGAACAGCAAATTCCTCATTCAATACTGGAATGAGCCAGCATGTTATGTTTATATTACCCTATACTACTGCAACAACAGAAACAAACTTAAAGTTTCAGTTGTTCTATTTATTCTAATAGAAGTAGTTTCACTACTTCTATTAAAATAAGCAGAGGCCTGGAGCGAGGGGTGCTGGGGGCTTTCAGGGACGGATGGCAGGCATCGTGAAACAGGTGGGTATATGGGATGTGTTAGAATAACTAAGAATAAGAATAGGTGCATGTATACTTGCATGTATACCAATGCTAGAAGTATAGTAAATAAATTTGATGAATTTGAAGTGTTGGTCAAGACATCAAAGGCGGATATTTTTGGGATATCAGAGACATGGTGTCACACAGATATAAGGAATGCCGAACTGGAATTTGGGGAGTACAATGTGTACAGAAAGGATAGACAGGATAGGAAGGGAGAAGGTGTTATGCTGTTAATTAAGAAAAACATAAAATCAAAAGAAGTGCATCCAGTTGATATAGATGAACAGTGCACTGTTGAGTCAGTTTGGTGTGACATAAGCACTGCGAAAACAAAAATAAGAGTAGAAGTGTGTTTTAGGTCTAATGACTGGAATGGGTACGATGAATAACTGTACAGAGAAATAGGTGGGCTACTTAATCAGAATGTCTTATAATGGGGGATTTTAACTTCCCAGATATTGACTGGAACTTGTGGGTTGGGCACTCACACACTAGTCTGACTTTTATGGATTTATTGGATGATTGTTTTCTGCAGCAGCATGTTCGAGAGGCAACCAGAGAAAGTAATACACTTGATCTGGTTATCAGCAGTGATCATTCATGTATTAAGAATTTGCATATAAAAGAACCACTAGGTGGCAGTGATCACAGTGTGCTGACGTGGGATTTACTTAAAGATTTAATTACCATCAGGGGTAAAGGAAAGGGTTTTTGCTTCCGTAAAGGTGAGTACAGTGGTCTCCGACAGTTTTTAAATTCTGTACAGTGGGATCAACTGACGATGTTACCAACAGTAAACTCTAAGTGGGAAGCATTCAAAGAACTTATCTTGGACGCTACTAAAAGTTTCATACTTATTAAGAAATATTGTTCACGGTTTAGGCCTAAATGTATCTAATGAACTAATGAGACTCGTAACAGAGAAGAAAACTGCATGGAATGCATATAAATTATCAAGCGACTCAGAAGCCTATGGAAGATATAAGTTAATCTGTAATCATGTCACAAAGGATGTTAGGCAGGCGAAGGCAGATTACGAGAAATCCTTGGCAAAAGATGCTAAGAAAGACAGCAAGGATTTCTTTACTTATAGAAACTCTAAAAGGAAGGGGATGAATCTGATTTATCCACTTAATATCAATGTTTCGACTGTTGATCCTGCTCAGATAAGAAAAAAAAACTGAATAAGTATTTTGCATATATATTCACACATGTTATTAAGGTTTGAAAGTGCTAGAAGGCTTTCAAATTGTAGCAGGGTGCTTAATGATTTTATAATAACTGAGAGCAACGTGGAGGAGAAATTGTTGAAGTTAAACATAAGAAAAGCACCTGGGGTGGATGGGATCTATCCAGTTATATTAAAAGAGGCGGAAAAGGAAGTAAGAAAATCCTTAGCCATAATTATGAGAGCATCCTTGGACTCAGGGGAGGTCCCTACGGACTGGAGATGTGCAAATGTATCCCCAATTCACAATGGGGGATTGAAGGGTGACAGGAGTAATTATAGACCAGTTAGTTTAACTTCTGTTCCGGGTAAAATAATGGAACCACTTGTTAAAAAAGAATTGCAGAATCATCTGGACAAGACTGCAGCAATAATTCAGACACAGCATGGGTTTTTTAAGGGAAAGTCTTGTTTAACAAATTTGATTGGTTATTATGATGTGGCTACAATCCAGTAACTGGATGAAAATTACTGGATGAAAAAAATGATTTTGATATCATATATTTGGATTTCAGGAATGCTTTTGACACTGTTGCGCATGGAAGACTATTGTACAAATTGGAGCAGAATGGTATTAAGGGTAAGTTTCTACAGTGGATAAAAGGATGGTTGAGTGGGAGAAGACAGAAGGTGGTAATCATTGGGTACTGATCTTCGTGGACTAATGTTATTACTGGAGTCCCACAGAGTTCGGTGTTGGGTCCACTGCTCTTTTGTATATTTATCAATGATATTGATGAAGGTATATCAGGCTTAGTGTCAAAGTTTGCAGATGATTCAAATGTTGCAGGGTTGTTAATGACAGTAATGGCATTGTGCTACTGCAACAGGGTATAGAAAATTTGGGCAGATGAGCTGAAAAGTTGCAACTGAAGTTTAACCTTGACAAATGAAAAGTACTGCATATGGGTAGAAGTTACCCTTAGAGAAACGTACCAACTGTGTGGTACTACACTTAAGGTGGTAGAAAATGAAAAAGACCTGGGAGTAATTGTGCAGTCAGATATGAAGTTTTCTGAGCAATGCAGACAGGCTGCCAGGGCAGGTCATGGGGTTTTGTTAATGATATATAGGAATTTTGCTAGCAGGGAAAAGGAGGTGATTATTCCTCTGTATGAAGCAATGGTCAGGCGACGCCTTGACTGCGTACAGGTCTGGAGGCTTCATTTTAGGAAGGATGTAGATTTACTTGAGCGTGTATAGAGAAGGGCAACAAGATTGGTGACGGGAATGAAGGGATCCTCTTACCAAGAGAGGCATAAGTTCTGCAAATTTCAGCGGCTGGAGACTAAGCACCTGTGAGGTGATCTGATTGAGATATAAGGTCTTGAATGGGTTGAGCACGCTGAATTCTAATGGGATTCTTCCACTTGTCCAGATTACAAACCTAAGGGGGCATAAATTCAAATTAAGAAAAGACAGATGTAGAATAGATGTGCGGAAATTTGCCTTTAGTTATCGGGTGGTTATTTGCTGGAACAAACTTCCATCTGTCGTTGTGGAAGTTGATAGTTTAAATAAATTTAAGGAGGAACTAGACAAATATTTAGTGGGATTTGTTTCGCAATTTTTTTTTTGGCTGATGCTACATAAGCTCATGCACTTGCTTTCTTGCATCATATGCCACTACTACTACTATCTCATCATATTCCCATATCATCATTATAAGGCAATGGTCAAGCTACACCTTGAATAAATAAATAAATAAATATTCATTTACTGCAAATACAGCAATCCCATCACATCACATGGCTAGGAGCAGATAATAATGCAAAGGAAATAACATAAAATAATCGAATAAATGTACATAGCAGATTTCATATACACATTAACAATGACTAGGAATTATAGTTATGAATTAAAAAAGAATTTGCAGAACAGGACATTTGGCTTTCAGTTGCAATCAATGTTGTGATGATTCATGAGGTGAAGGGATGCATTGGGAAACATTCTGTCCATTTTTTTTAGCCTGGAGAGGTTGGATTTAAATTGCTGGTTTCTTGAATTTTCCCTGTTGGGGACAGCTATTATATTGGCTAAGTTTTTTGAATTGCATGCAGAAGTGATTAACTTTGCAAGAAGCATGACTCCAGACTCGTTGATCATCTGTTGCAGAAGCTTTGTTTTTACATTTTCATAAAGCTGTCGCCTGGATATTGTGTGGGGAAACGAAGCTTACTATTGAGTCATCTAAGAACCCAATATTCTAGGGCAAGGAATTTCTTTACGATTACTTGAGGAGCACCAGACCAGATTTCGGAAGCATAGAACAGAATGAGAAAGATGCATCTTCGAACATGCTTAATGGCTGTTTTTCTATCTTTAATCGCTTTTGTTTCTTGTTTGATTAATCATTTTGCTTTTTGAATTTTTTAAGCAACACATAAATAGTGGGCATTAAAGGAGAGATTTTTATCAAAAACAACTCCATGGTCTTTGTGAGCATAAACATTTGTGATTGGGACATCTGTAATTTTTTATTTCTATGTGGTTGGGTTGTTTCTGAAGGGAATAAGTAATTTGAGCAGATTTGCTTGCATTCATAGTCAGATCAAGATCTTTCAGATACTTGATGATTTCACAAATCTGTGAAATTGCATCATTGTTAACTTTGCGAATATCATCACTGGCTTTCGAGATTATAAAGAACTTTAAATCATTGGCATATGCCAGTAGATTTGAATTTTCTTGTAGAAGTGGTTGAAGAGATGCTGAAAATACAGTACTGGAGAGAACGACTCCTTGAGGAATGCCTGTTGAGGTTGTGACGAGAATATTGTTAGTACTAGTGGGGAAGAGGAGAAGTCTGCGACTTAGGTTGCATTGAAGATAGGAAATAAGCATTGTGTCAACGAGAAAATACTTTTTACTATTTCAAAAGCTTTTTTGAGATATATGTTGTCGAAAGCGCCTTTGATATCAAAATAAAATACATTGCATTGTGCCTTATCTTGAAACGCAGTTTGGATGCGCACAATGGTGTCAGCTAGGCTTCTTGTTGTGGAGCGCCCTCTAGGACCAAAATGCTTTTGGCAGGTGTATTAGCGAAGATGGCATGTTGAAGATATGGGAGCATGATTTTTTCAATAATTTTAGTAATTATTGACGAAACAGCAATTGGTGGATGGCCGGGATGGTTATTTCTGCAAGCTTTTTTAGGAATCAGTGTAATCCTGAAAGTTTTCCATTGTCTTGGAAGGAATGGCTGGGAGATGCACCTGGAAATGATATGCACTAACGAATCAATGATATATATGCTGGACAATCTAATAATAAAACCAGGGATGCCGTAAGGACCTTCACTACTATCATGGCGTACTTGGTTAACTGCACGGTGAACTGTATTCTTGTTCACAAGTTGATTAATTAGCAGGGCTTAACCCGGAGACATATCATGTTGCACGTTGTCTGCTTGTTCATAAGAATTAAATGCTATAAATCTGTTTTGTATATCTTCAGTGAAAATGTCAGAATTGCTTGTTTCCAGTACTGTATACGGGTCTGGAGGCCTTTTTTTACGAAGGATGTACAGCTGTTGGAACAAGTACAGAGAATAGCAACGAGATTGGTAAGATAAACCCTTTGTTCCCCTCACCAATTTCGTTGCCCTTCTCTTAAGCCGAAGAAAGGCTTAAGTTCTACAAATTGCAGCGTCTGAAGACTAGGCACCTGCGAGGTGATCTGATTGAGGTAAATGAGGTTTTGAATGGTTTGAGCAAGCTGGTGGGATTTTTCCTCTTGCCCAGATTAATCGCATGAGGTGGGGGCATAAATTCAAATAGAAGAAAGAAAGTTGTAGAATACATGTTCGGAATTTTGCCTTTAATCAGCGTGTGATTGATTGCTGAAACAAACTTCTTGTAGAAGTTTACAGCTTAAATAAATTCAAGGCAGAAGTAGACAAACATTTGAAGTGAATGAATGAGTGAAGTGTAATGGTTTCTTTATTTTGGCTGATGTTGCATAAGCTTGCTTTCTCGCATCATATGCCTCTACTAATGCTAATGCTCTAATACTACAATGAATCCATGACTTAGAATTTGAGATCAACATCTGCCATAATGATCGGATGTTGAACCGGCTGATTTTCTCTGTTTAGACCACTAAAAGATGTATTTGACCTCAAAAGTTTTGTTAATTTCTAGAGTAAATGTTTGGATTCAGGAGGCAATTACATTTAACAATAATGTACTCTGAAATAAGCTATTTTTAAGTTATAATAAATATATTAGTCAATCTCAAAGTTCGTATATGTTTAGTAGAACCTGAACAGGTAAAAAAGCTCAAACTGTATTGTTATTTTTAGAAACGGATAGCCACTTGAATTCATGAACTATATAATATTTTCGTGTTCTTTTCAACTGATACAAGCTTTTTTGAGATATATGTTGATATAATTTATGAAACATTTATCATAAATTTTTAGCAAAACGGTGCCATTAACTATTATAAACACAGAATTTAAAAATCAATATACTCTATGGTATAATAAATGTTTCTTTTCATAACAAAGTCTGAGAGATGAATTTATTTGGTGCGTGTGTTCATCAAGAGATGATGTTTTTTGCATTTTGGATATCTGTGCTCTTAATTCAATTCGTATTACAATGTCAGACTCTAAATTTAGTAATAATAACAGCAAAAAGTTTACGTGTGCGTCCTTTGGCAGCCTGTGAATTTTGCGATAAGTAGTAATGTTAAAAATATAACTAGAACAGCTTTGTTACCTCTTTAACCCTCAATTGTCCTTCAAATTTCGTGTGATGAAAAGTCGGATAGAAATTTAAATTACTTCTTGAGAAAGATACACAAAGAAGGCTTATCGTGGATTCTACAGAACATTAATAAAACCGCAGTCGCTTACAGAAGTAAAAACGCCAGACAAAAGCAGCAATGAAACCCTTTGTCTTCTTGGAACTACATTTCGTAAGATTCTTCCTTCCGAAATTAAGTAAGATTGTTTCATTTTGTGTCGCACCTTTGGATAAGTACAGAAAAGAAACGGACGATATGTTCAAATTCCAGCGGATTGTGCTTGTTAAATAATTCGTTCATTAAATTTAATTGAGAATTTCCATCATAATTAGCGTATAACCCATTTTCTAAAAAAATTATAAGACATTTTTAGGATAAGAATAATGACTCTTGTTGTTATAGGGTTACAGAAGCATCAGCGACTGAGGTCTGAAAATTGCGAGTGTTCTGTGGTCGATTTTCTGTTTGCTATACGAAAATCTCGAGTTTCCGGGAGAAAAAACTACGCTACCGTCGCCTGAGACCGACTAACTCAGCCACATTGTGAAAAAGGTCAACAAAAATTCCTCACATCATCGGGTCTTTTTTCCTCGCTACCCACGAGAGCAAATTATTTTTTCATCGAAAGGTAACAATGAAGAAAATCTGAATAATATATACACTCTTTAACGATCTATAGTATGCGAATCTGATAATAAATTTAAATTTTAAATATTTTTTCTATTTAGAAATATTTAGTGCAATAGTACTAATAAATGTACAAAAACTTTGCAAAAACTTGCCCTAAACAGTCACCAGAATAGGGGTTAACAGTATACGAAATAAAAGTTAAAATGAATAGATATGTGGAAGCAGAGAGAGAGAGAGAGAGAGAGAGAGAGAGAGAGAGAGAGAGAGAGAGAGAGAGAGAGAGAGAGAGAGAGTCCAATCACGTTAAAATATCATCAAAAATACAGAGTTTGCCATTGCTCATCATTATATTGTATAAGTTGGTAAGCCTCCTTCGCGGAAGATAATTTGTTGGTTTGAAATGGCATTAAGGTGAGCTTTAACAAGGAGCAGGAGGAGGAGGATCAAAGACACACATATTCGACTCGAGTATGCAACATCTGTACTCCCTGTCAGAAGGAGATTTATTAAGGTCAGCAATCTGAAAGAGCAGAAACACCTATGGAAGAATCGAAGACGGCTGAGATGTGAACACAAATTGGGGATCGCTCTGAAGGACGGCGGAAGGACTCTCCAAGAGCACGAGTCCCAAAATTATAGTGCGAAAATCTGTAGAGAACTGGCCACTGCAGTTGTTCTTAACTGTGGAAGAAGTGTATGTTTGTTTATGGCCCATTTTAAGAGCCAAACTAAGCAACGAAAAGTAGCTTCATTGTGCTAGTGGTAGCAGATTCTCACATATACCTCTGCAGCATATAAAAACAGAGAGAATACTATGGTTTCATATAGTTTCTGGTAGGTGTAACACCCGAAATATATTGAAAGCCTGGCTTCTATTTAAAAGAAAAAAATTCATTTAAGATGTCACAATGTGCTTCCCAGCACGAACGCATAAACGACTTTTTTCAGCACTCCTACATGCAAAAGTGCACAAGTTAGTTGAAATTCTGTGTGTTTCCTGGTGTATGGCCATTCAAAATCCTTCAATGTTTTTGGTTTTTGAGCGTACACCTTATCTTTCAGGTATTCCCCATGCAAAAGAATGTAAGGGACTTTGATCGGAAGGCCTTGGACGGTATTTAAAATAACTCCCCCGAGACCTATTCACTGTTCGTGAAATTGCCTGTCCAGATAGTTATGGACGTCCCATCCAATTGAAAAAACACCATCCTATCTGAAAACATGCTTATGATATTGGGTACTGCAAAATTCCTTAACATTTCAAGATAACTCTCCTCAATAACAGCCTCCCCATTGAATCTGTAAGGTCTGATAAGCCTGCCAGTTATCGATGCCAGATTAACATCTGTTTGCAAGGTGAGATGAAGTGAGCAGTATAACTGACCAAGTAAATTGTAATGCCGGTTAAAATGTCCATTTGAACGTAGTTTCTTCTAATCGTAAAATTGCATTCTCAAAAGCACTAATTCCGTCGTTTTTATGACAATACAACTCATAAAATTGTGGTCGTCAATCTGGGTCTTCTTTCTGTACTTAATGCAGTAAACGAGGTCTATACTTCTTCTTCTTACGTCCATTAAGATTTTAATAACACTCGACTAACTCATTTGCAGTTCCATGAATAGCATCTTGCTGACTTCTGTGGGGAACGTTCAAATGCACTCAAGACAGATTCAACATTTTTGATATTTCTTGATGTCCTTTTCCTCCCACTGTTTATCTTATTGATATTATGTACAAAAAAATGTCATATTAAAAAAGTAAAGTGCAGCCATTATCAACCCACTGCAGGGTGGTAGCCTCCTCAACAATTCATGCTGAGGGAAATGGACCATAATCTGCCACGCTGGTCCAGTGCGGGTTGGCAGATCGACCGTATTCAGCAGTCAGGGGCTTGAACCCCGGTCTAATTCAAAGAGCGTGTGCTACTGCACTCCCGCTCCTGCCCATTCGGCTACGGAGGCCTTCATATTAGGGCTATCTAAAAGCCAGCTCATCTGCCCCAGTGTGTTGTGTCCATAAATTGCATGTGTTTTATTGTCGATTTACGCTTTTTTTTTTCCTATACGGAAAATTCGAGTTTCCGGGGTAGAAAATATTCTTATCCCTGCTTGAGACCGACAAACTCAGACAGAATGTGAAAAAAGCCAATAAAACTTCCTCGAGTCACTGGATTGTAATCCTGGCTTTTTACACTCATTGTGGAGGACGGTAATAATAGCATCCGTCATGTCCATCATAACCTCAAAAGGCATTAGTCGTACTGTATTAGGGAAGAGATGGTGGGTTTCCAGGGCTCTGGGCACTAAACTTGAGTTTCACGACTTCAAGCCTCCAATAAGCAAAGTGATGGTATTGCACCGGTTGATGAGAGACATCTAGACGCAATTACTAACGAAATGACACAAATTGTTCATTTTCTTACCAGAATACCAGAAAATTCAAACCACACAACCAACAAGCTTGACCTTTTTTCTCACCAACATCCCTTCTGTACACGATCGAGGTGAGTGGTCCTCTAGGCACCTCAGATCACAACTGATAATGGTCTCTAATGGAGCCATTCTCTCGTGGTCCCTTCTCCAATGGAGCCTTTTTCTCATGGCTATTCTCAACCTCGTGTTCTTTGGCATTACAACAATTTAAAATTGGATGATCTGTGAGATTTATTTTCTTCTTTTCCTTGGTAAGATTAATGTTTCAAATCTTCAGACGTCAACGTTTGCTCAGATTGTGTCACTAAAATTATTCTTGTAAGGATGAAATCGTTTGTGCCGCACTCTACCTTAAAATCGCGTTCTTTATCTAAACTTTTGTTTTCCAATAAATTTGCAAAGGCTGTTCAAGATAAGAATGTTAAGATTAGCATTAGTAGAGGCATATGATTCAAGGAATCAAGCTTATGCAGTATCAGTCAAAAAATAAAACTACTCCCATTTCACCCCCTCCGTTCGATCCAAATACTTGTCCAGCTCAGTCTTAAATTTATTTAGGCTATCAACTTCCACAACGACAGATGGAAATCTGTTCCACCAACCAACTACCCGCTGGCTAAAGGCAAACTTCCGCACATCTATCCTACATCTGTCTTTCCTCAATTTGAATTTATGCTCACTCAGGTGATTATTCTGAGCAAGAGGAAAAATCCCATCAGCATTGAGCATGCTCAAACCATTCGAGGCTTTATACACCTCAATCATGTCACCTCGCAGGTGCCTAGTCTCCTTTAGATAATCTAAATTTGCTTGTATCCAAATGTCCACCTTCATTTTCTGCCTACACCAAAGATCGCAATGATTGTGAAGCAGTTATTAATCGGTCCAAACTAGACTTAGAACATGCAAAGACAGTGGTTTTCGACCTTTTTTTAATAACAGCACTACTAAGTAATTTATTTTATTTTGTGCCACTCGTACTAACTAATATAACTATAACGAAATTACAATTCATAATACAAATTGTATATATATAATAATTTCATTCTTTATTTAGGTACTAAACAAACATCAATTATAAATCAACACAAAATTAAAAAGATACCATAAACCTTTTTATGATGAAATAAATATGTAAATTTAAAAAAAAAAGATAAAGTTTACGTAACTTAAACCCAAATTATGTGGCACCACTAGAATGTTGTTGCGACAACCCGGTTGAAAACCACTGAGTTAAGAGTACAAAACTTGCTTCTTGTTCAAATGGTAGCCGAGCATTCTGCTCTCTTGCCATAGCTACTAGTCGCAACTTTTGGCTATCTCTATTCCCACCTCGGTCAAAAGCAGCTGGTTCTATTGCCACATACACCTGACCTGTAGAATCCTACTTTTCTTCTAACTCGTGTATTGATGATCTTGGTAAACCACCTCCTAGCATTCCCAGTACGCTTCATTCAATGTTTACTGTGGTTTTCCGTCAAAGGGATGAAGGATTTTGAACAGTCTTGATGCAAAGATAGCGCCATATCCTGTTGGCATTTCTCCAGTTGTTCTCAAAACCTGTGCTCGTGAGCTTACTCTTATTCTGTGCCACCTTTTTTCACTTTCTTATTCCAAAGCTGTTTTCCCTTCTGCTTGGAAATTTTCACATATCTAGCCAGTTCCTATAAGTTCCTATAAAGGGTGACAGATCCTTCCCAAATATCATCCCATTGCATTTACTTCATATTCTTTCAAAAGTAATGGAGAAATCTATTAACTGCCAACTCTTAAACTATCTACAAACCTTCCATCTGATCAATGATCGCCAGTATGGATTCCGTCTTTGTCGATCCACTGGAGATATACTGGTTTATGTTACCCATCTGCGGACAAATTCAATAGAAATGTTTGGTGAAACTCAAGCAGTTGCCCTTGATAGTTCATAGGCTTTTGATCGTGTTTGGAATAAAGGCCTTCTACGCTTCCATCTTATGGTTTGAAAACTGTTTTTTTTAATTGGGTTACACAGATTTCTCTCTGATCCCTCATTGCAAGTGATGGTAGATCGCTGTCTGTCTTCTACCTTCTACATACATTCTGGTGTTCCCCAAGATTCAATTCTTTCTTCAACTCTTTTCCTCTTGTGAATGACCTTCTTCCATTGATCGGAAATCCTATCCATAGTTTTGCTGATGATAACACATTGTATTCCACTTTACAGTTTGAGAAACCCTGCCCTGCTCAAATAGCTTCAACTTCTCGAATATCTTCTACCAATTCCTTAAATGCTGATCTCCAGTGGGGCAAAGATAACGTGGTTGATTTCCATCTTCCTTCTAAAACTTACACCTGCCATGTATCGCACAAAAAAGATTCTTCTGCTCCTATGTTTATCTTGATGACACTGATTTATAGGCATTATCACATATCTCTATTAGGGATTACTCTGAATTATAATCTCTTGGCATAAGCACAATACAACTATTGCTTCCTCTGCATCTAGAAAACTGGGTTTTCTCTTTCTGCTCTCCGCGTTACTTTTCTTCCAAACAAGTCTTCACTCCGAACAAATTGCAAGTTTGCTTTACCATGGAATATTAGAAGAACTCTTTATTGCATACAAAACGCACATGCCGTACCTCCAAAACTTCTCTCAGGCTTCGAGATTCCATTCAAAAGAAGGGTTAGGCTAATTAATGACTCATCTCTAATAGATTCTCTCCACTCTCTGTCTCATTAACCTTCTATTTCTGCTGCATACTTTTTCTATAGATACTTCTACGGGCACTGTTCTTCTGACTTGGCTTCTATGATCCCACTCTCTCTTCCAAAGCGGTCCGAACACGTACCGCAACCTGTCAACATTCTTTTACGGCCAACTTCAAACTCACGAAACCAACTTTTCTTCTTCCTCTTTTATTCATTCAACTCTATTTTCTGGAACAACCTTCCTTCATACGCATTTCCTGAAAATTACAGTCTACAGAAGTTCAAGTCTAATATCAACATGTATATTCTTCTTCATCTTCTCAACTTTCAGTCCATACACGGTACTAAGTACTATAGGTTCTAATAACTGTCATGTTTGAGGTTTTCATTAAAAAAAAAAATAAATAACCACTGTGATATTTTGTGCAGTTCCACGTTCCTAAAATTTGTTATTCAGACGTGTTACTGCTAGACGAGTAAGAGTCCTTGTTCCATATTTGATTTCTCGTGCACATTGCACCTCTGCATCATTTTCAATTTTCCACTATTATTGAAGAATCGCTTTTCTCTCATTAAAACTTAATTACGTGTCCTCCTTAATTTCTATGGGTTTCAGCCAATCTGGAAAAAATAGATAATACACATTTGCCATCTAATTCACGAATGATGGATTCTTAAAGTGTGTATACATAATTTAGACTCACCGTGTATAAATCTTTAAAAGCTAACAGTGTTGTAAATGAATTTTGAAGTTTCTGCTCTTGATGATAACTAATATTTACAGTGTCTGACACTGCTGGAAAGATCTGCAATAATCTCTACCAGCGTCAGGTCTTGCTGATATTAACCAAACAAAATTAAATATCAGAAGTATGAGTATCTACATACGAATGAGAATTTAAAAGTAGAACCGGAACTCACCGGGACTTCTGAATGCTGATTTTGTGCGGCAGTATTTGAATTAAAATGTTAATCGAATTCCGAACTAAAAGCATTAAAGTATGCTAATTACTTTTATTCTTCTCTTTGTATTCCTAACCCATCTATTTATGCCCTCGTGGATAGCACAGTTGGCAGAATCCGGTCGTCCTCCCCACACCGGGTGGAAGAGACTTGACTTCGAGTTCCGTCGATGACAGGAGAAATTTGTATGGACCTTTTTCACAACGAGGCTGAGTTAATCGGTCTCAAGCGAGGGGTACCGTGGTTTTTTCTTCCGGAAGCTCGAGTTTTTTCATCCAGAAAACAGAAAATACATCACAGAACGCACGCAATTTATAAACAGTGTATAAGGAGAAATATGGCCATAATTGCTGATGTTCCTAAAATCCTATTACAACAAAAATAACCATATTTATTGTAATTCTGTCTCATCAATTTAAAAACGCATAAAAAAAGAACTGTAATTCGGAAAGGAAGGGTTTTTGGACACATGTTGATATGAACTTTTTTGTTTATTTTGGGATATAGAACTACCTCTGTAATTTTGTCGGCGTAATTTAGAAACATCCCGTAGATGTTAAGTCCTACTTCGTTGTCTCCACATATTACCTCTGATCATCTGACTGCACCCCCAAAGATATTCAGAGTTTCAGAACTTACGCACGCCAGCATAGAATCAGTGTGGTAATATTGTGAGGACTACGAGAGCCACCATATGTAGATGGAATGGGCAAGCAAGTGTGGATGTCTTATTACGGCGATTTCATTTTTTTTTCTTTATTGAGCAAGTGGGAGAGAATCTCACCATGTGGGATAAAATTTGTAAATTTTAAACACCTACCTAAGAGCGAGTAGGTGCTTGCTAGCTAGCCCTCAAAATAGCTTGGCATCTTCGTGACATGGACCTAACGATGTGTCGAAATCGTTCCACAGGGATGCCACTACATGGTGACTCGATTGCTTCCCACAGTTTTTGTAAATTGGATGGTAGCGGATCTCTAATCTTAAGATCTTGTTCAGCCTCAATCCACAAGTGCACAATTAGATTGAAATATGCTGGGTGGGAAGGCCCACAGAGTAAGCTAAATTCAATCTCATGTTCTGGAACCAGTTCTACACGATTCGGGCTTTGCGGCATTGCGCATTTTTCTGTTGGAGGAACCCATTCGCAGATGGATACACTGCAGCAATGAAAATATGCGCCTAGTCAGAAACAAGTTCCTAATAACCTGTGGAATCCAAAGATTTATCCACTAGTATAAAGGGGTCCAGTGTACACCAATAAAAACACTGTCTCACACCAATACTTTATCACCACCAGCTTGCATTGTTGGCACCTGGTATGATGTACCCATTGAGCTGTGTCAGCCATGTTCTGGTCAAGGGGAACAGCAACTCCATAATAGCTTATATACTTGGTGGGTTCCAATTAAAAACAGAGATGAGAAAAGGGATGGATGGGGTTACGATATGGTTGAACACGAAGTTCGCCGAATGTAGACAGTCGACAAGAAGGCCTATACTGTTCTATCGACGATTCATCTTACATTTGCTTTATAGAGGTAGGAAGGTCATAATTACCGTCCTTCTTGAAGGGATTTAAAGGAGAGCAATATTTTAATTTTATTATCGGTATTTTTTTGAATTTTTTGCTGGTGCAGCGAAACCCTATGGCTTTCATGCAGTCTATATGAGTTCCACTATATGGGTAATACTAATACTATTTAATAATATTGTATATTTTTCGGGAATTTATAACTAAGGAGCTATTAGTTCGCAAAATGACGTAATTATTCTTTCAAGAAAATTACTGCCTATTCTCCCTACTAAGTACGTTGTTCTCAAAAGCTAATTAGTTTGTTCCTTTTGTTCCTATAAACACAGAGTGTTTCTAAAGCGTATTCCTCTTAACGGCCTTGAAAGCACTGAGATATGAATATGCCACATAAACCATTCGGTTTTTAAGTGCTCGCGATCGAATAAAAGCCTGTCTCGATTACTTTGCTGCAATTAAGAAAAATTTAAAAATTATTAATGTATGGTAGACAGACCGTGCAATGGAGCCCAAGGAAGGCGACTGTTTTCCAGGATGGTAATCTTTTAGATGCAAAAAAAAAAACCACTCTGTTTATAAAATTACTCCTATCCTTAATTGACAATAATGGCCTTTTAACTTTCATTTATCTTCCTTTAATAATGTATTATTTCTGAATTTTACATTTACCTTTAACCGATTATTCTGATTACAACTAAAACGTTCGCAAGTTTCTGTATTTTTTGTGTTGGAAGTTATTCACTTCTCTTTGATGGTTTAAATTTAAATTTACGTATTTCAATTAAATCTTTGAGTCATGTTTGGTTCACTCATAGGGTTGGTTCATGTTTGGTTCACTCATAGCCTTGGCCTCCGGGCAGTCTAACTGCTAATATTAAACAATATATTGTACGTGTCAAAGTAACCCTTAATGAAACTCGATCAGGATGTTCTAGTAAGGTGAAAAGCGCGCTTGCATAAATTTATAACGTAGATTCTTACCATTTTTAAAACAAATTTATTAATTTTGAATGGAACGGCGATCGATCATCTATCAACTTTTAACTCATTATCTTGAAAGCTTAGTGAGTTCCCGTTGTTTTCCATGATTAAAGCTCTTATACTGTATAAAGATCACGTTTTATAATGGATGTCTTGGTTTAAGAATATCGTGTTCAGTAGGATATAACTTTTCAAGAAAAGAGATCAATTTTTTGAAGGAACACAAGGAGAACAGAGAGTTCCCCCTTATGCACCTTCGTTATGCTCAGATAATGGAGACCTGTTTTTCTCCTCAATAAAAAGGAAATTATTTTGTGAAAAAACCTCTTGTAGATAATTGGATAATCTGTAATAATGTTTGGTGCTGCTAAAGTTGGTTATAGTTTGGCAAACCTCCAGTAGTTTTAGCACACATTCACCATGTAATTGGGGTCTTCCACACAGCATTTATTTTTCTCTGTTCAAATATAACATTGATCTAAGGGCCTGAGCTCTACGGACCCCCTAGCGATCAATAGCTTCCAGCTGTGTCGCTTCCTTCTGTCACCACTTGACCTTAAAAGTGCACTAATTGACATTCTGATATTCACTCACGCTATAACTGTTGTTAGGCGTTGTCTGGCTTAGCACGAAAAGATAGCAATCGAATAATTTGATTAGGTTGCTAATTTAGCGTGGAAACCGGAACTGGTTACAAACTAATTATCTCCTCTAAGTGGTGTTTGTGAGCAAGAAGTGAACTTGTCTAGATAAGCATGCTGGTTTAGAAGTACGATCAACTATACACGCCCTCGAGTGTCTAATGGTATGTTTTTGATCTTTAGAGACTTTTAAGATAATGGAAAGAACAAAGGGAGTAAGAAAATTTATTTAAAAGATAATTATAATGAATAACGGTTGAAGAATCGCTCTCGTGTCTCTTTGTAGTTGAATTTGTTTTGGAAACATTTTAGATTATTTTAAGATTGTTTTTGAGATTGAGACAGCCCTCCGAGTTTTCTGTTTGACTTTTTTTTTTGGTGATGCCCATTAATGGATTTCTTCGGTGCCCCATAAGCCTGCGGCCATGTTTTATACAACTGAAACAGTTTTGCAGTTTGATGGCTTTTTGTTCTTGAGCTATCTGTAGGAATGTTTTGAAACTTAACTAGCAATGACAAAAATTATTGATCATAAAAAGAGTAAATTGGAAAATATTTCACGAAAGATATTGGCAAAATGGAAATAGAGAAGAAATTTGGACATCTGGATGTATTGTGCTAATGACGGTCTTCAACTTCCTAACATGGATTCCACTGGACTTTGGAAGGAATCGGGATATAACTTAGATCATGAAACTTTCCAGAGAGAAAGAGAGAGATGGAATAAACGAAAAGAAATAGGTAAAGGGATGGATTTAAAGAGAATATAAACTTTTTTTACCCAAACACGAAAGGTATTGGAAACAGTCGTACCTCAGTGTCATATAATCGTTGAAGTTTGAGAAGATAGAAGAGACATTAAAGATTACCAGTTACGAATAATACTACTGGGACATTTTTGTGCATCTTGCTGAGAATTTTGTTTGCATCTTGCTGCAAACTGCAAGGTGGTAGTGCAACCGCAGCTGGAATAAGGCAAAAACTCCATGCACGTGCAAACCTATAAGCAAATTCCAGCCCTCACTTCCAGAAGAAAAAAAAAACAGGATAATAACATAAAGGGAATATTTGGTGGGAGGGATACATTAGCCACTTCGTCAGGACGGCAGCAGCCACTACGGATACCAAAGGTCGTATTTCAGTCATGGCCTCCATGTACAAATGCGTAGTGGCATGGATTACTCTATAAGACATTTCTCCTTTATGATAAAAAAGCCCATCGCTCTGAAAGTTTAATATATACATTTTACCCGCATAAATTCTATTATGGAGGAGGCCACTTTACAACGTGATGAGTAATGGCGAACTTCTTATAATGTGGATAATATAATACGTCTTCCAACTACTCCAAAGTCTGACGGCTGATATTTTCTTTCCTGATATTCCTTCCTCCCCAATACCTATGTTTGTGATAGTCGCTTTCCAAGATCCACATTGGTCTGCTGCGACGGCAGCAAACCAATGCATAAGCTGCATTGGTTTGCTGCCGCGCTTTCCAGTCTTCTGTAATGCAACGATGGTATGCCATATACTTTTTTTACTTTAAGTAGATAAAGGAGACATCGCTGCGAAAGCTTCTTTATGGTACTGCTTTTAGGGTTTTTATTCTTTATCTGCATATACTCGTAGATTTTATTTCTATCCATGTATTTCGGATTTTATTCCATAATATTTTTCGTTGCGCTTTATTTTATTTTTATATTTTATATAAAATTTTATTTCTTGTTTCTTCGAGGGTTGAAAGATTTATTTTAGTATGCTTATTCTCGATGCACACGGCTTCCTCTTTTTAATTTCTGTTGTTTGTTCAGGCTGTTTAATTACAGCATGATTGCAGATAGTAGCAGCTACTCAAAGACATGATCCAGTTTCAGTTTGCAGCATAATTTCCCACGTGATAGAAAATATTATTTGTAACTGTTAATCCTTGACTACACCACCTATATCTTCATTTTCAGAAAAACAATTAAGAGAATATACTTTTTGACATTAGACTTGAAGTTCTGCATATTGTAATTTTCAGGATGTACACGGGAAGGAAGATTGGTCCAGAAAATAGAAAAAGAAATGTTGGTTCTGTGAGCTTATAGTTGGACAGTGAATGAATGCTGATTGGTTCAAGCACATGTTCAGAGTGGTTCATAAGGGAGAAGTAGAATTACAGATGCCAATTCAGAAGAACAGTGTCCATGGAAATGTCTATAGAAATGCTTTGCAGAAGAAACTGAACGTCTATGTGACAGAGTACACAGTGTTTGTAAGGGAACGGTCATTTGCTCTCTTTTGGGAGTCTAGGAGCTTCAGTCAGGTTTTGTGAGCGCCACTCCAGATGCGGGAACAATATTCTACTCTCAAGAAGGAGTCCACTGCTCCCATGTCGTTGAAGATCGGCATAGGAACAGTGGACTCCTTCTTGCGAAAATTAAGACAGGCCTCAGTTTTAGAAAAATTGAATGTAGCTAAATTTTCTTCGCTCAATTAGAGAATTTCCTAGAAAAGGGCATTTAAGGAATTGGTGATGGATATCCAAAGAAGTTGAGGCTGTTTGTGAAAACCAAGATTTCTCAAACTGGAAGGTGGAATGCAATGTACTTTCATCAGCAAAACTATAGATAGGATTTTCTGTCAATGGAAGAAAGCCATTAATATGAAAGAGAGAACGAGGGGAACACTAGCATTAGTGGAGAAGTTAGAATACAGACAACCGTCTACTATCGCCCTCAGCGAGCGCTCACAAAGAAAAAAACTGGATACCTAATTGCAAACAAACAGTTGGAAATCCATAAGATGGAAACTTGTTTAGAAGACCTTTATGCGAAACACTATCAAAATCCAAAGAAAGTAGTCAAAAAGAGAAGCTAAAGTAGGAAAGGTTAACATGAGAGATTTAAGCAACTATTAATACCAAACAAACATTAATAAAGAATGAGCAAATAAAGACAAAACAGAAAAAGATGATTGCCGAACATGACTAGCGCGAATGTTCTGTCGCTGCATCCGCTCGCATCGTCAGATTAATTATCGCAAAGAGAAATTACAATTTAAAGATCTGTAATTGGTTTGGAGAGCAGCATGCCAACTTCATTGATCAAAGTTTGATCGCTACTAATCATTAAGCCATCCAGTTAATTAGTAACTAATTATTCATGTCCTTAATTGCGGGTCTCTCGTAGTGTCTTAAGTGCTATCCAGCGTCTACCATGCTTCCTGATTTGAATAAAACTAACATTACCACGTTAGTGAACATCCCGTTGATCTTATCGACTTCTTTTTTAACAAACTACGGTTCATACTCTTTATTAAGGTCACTTCTGATTGCTTAATGGACGTAAACAATTACAAAGAGTATCTGCATCTCTAAGGATTCAGTTTAAGAGAAAGTTAAACTTCCATTTGATAAGTTTTAGCCTATTTCACTTGGATATTTTTATCTCTCTATGTTTTCATGCATTATTTGAATCCGATGGCGTAATTATCAAAAACAATATCCGATAACGTAGGATGTAATTTCACACAATCAAAACTTACTTGGGTACGATCCTGTCTATGTCGAAATGAATCAAGTACTGTAGTCATAAAGACACGTGGAAGAGCCGACAGCCAGTGAAAACTCCGGCAGCTGTCATTTACTCCAAGTAACATCATCCGACTGTTTACCAAGGCACAGCAATTTACTGCTGACGGTGCACAGATATTCTTAGAAAGAGCTGCTTATTTCTTGGTCTGCCGTCCATCAATGGCTTCTGCTCGATCAGATTTCATCGTTCATTAATATTCTAACTGCCTAGTAGATGCTTTCCCAAACGAACAAGGCTCACCATCCGAAATATTTTCAAGAAGAAGAAGAGGGAATAGCGACGTCATTAATTTCCAACATCGCATCATAAATTATCAGAAATGGAACGAAAAATATACTACAGAGCCAAAATATTATGGCTAAAAGTGAATTTCGCTTTTGAATCGATATTCTTTCCACCTTTTTGATTAACACAGTCAGTTGGATAGATTTTTATTTTCCATGACTATTCAGCAGCCATCAAATAAAAAAAAAAAACAAAAGATGCTCTAAGCACGATATATATAAATTAAAAAAAAAAGAACCAATGTGTATAATGAAGGTAGGCAGGTAATCAATCACTTTTTCTCTCTCTCTAACTTTTGCTTTTTTATCTTTGGAGTATCAGCGATACGTCTTAATTTCAGCAGGCTGATTAACTGTCAGGAACAGCAATTGGCTGTGTTGGCGAGGCGATTTATTACTTGCTGAAAGAACCCAGATAGGTCTCATAGGAATCCTTCCATTACTTCGAGATATTTCCTGCTTAAACAGCGCAACATGCGACTTGGTCTGTGGCGTGTTTGCTGCTCTGATACTCATATTAAACAACAGTGGTAAACTACACCCACACGAATGAGAGAGGGAGAGAGTAATATATGGTCTCTGATCTTGATACTATGTTAGGGATTGGGAATCTGCGATGAGAAATGGTGTTGGTATGGTTGGAGCATTTCCAGCAGTTTGTTATTCAAAGCACGACTGTTTCTAATATCAGCAAGTCACTATCGCAAGATAACTGTTTTCCACAACAAGGAAAAAAATCCCCCGTGTGTACTTATCCTTCATCACCCTTTATCTAGGCCCGGATGCAATATTCTGCTGCCTTTCATCGCTCCGGAAGTGTGTTGACTTGATCTTAGAGCGGAAGTTCGTTGTTTAGGATAACACTACCGATGCCCGAGCAGAATCTAAAGCAGCAGATCCCTCGACGAAAAGGCATTAAGTGGAGCATTCATTGCCTTATCCGCTTCCGTCGGAAAACAAGAGGAGGTCAAATTCGCTGCCAAAGGGCAAAAAGACTTTACGTCATCGTTCAACTGTGAGAGGACCATTGTGGCGATGTTCCTGAAGCGGGAACAGTTAAGTAGAATCAAAGCAGCTACTGTGAGATGAATCTTAAGAGCTTTCCTGAATAGTCAGTGTCCATTTGTATTTTGTTTATAGGTGGCGTTAGTATAGCATATTTCCTGCGGCACTTTGCTATCTGTTTGCTCAACGAAAGATCGACCCTGTTTATATAAGGTAAGTTTTGCAACAGAAAGAACTTAAAACGTGAAGGAAAATTAGAGTTAAATCTCATTCTTTTTCAGTTGCCCAAGCAACTGGAAAATTCGATTTTATTTTCTAAGCAGTCGAATACTGAAACAACTCTTAGTGCAGCTCCAGTATCTCTTATAAGTATGAGGGCTGTTTGAAAAGCCCTATAGTCATCGGCTTTGTGTCAGAAGCTTTTTCAAAAGCCAAACCGATGAAAGACAGAGGGTGCAACATTAGAACTATCGGATGGATGTACAAGCGCCTCCTATCCATAACCTCGTAACCAAAACAGTGATTACATGGTTTTGGATAAGAAGCGCTTTTAGATGGACCATACACAGATCGCAATTGTAGTAGATAAACAGCTGAATCAGTTTCCCAAATGAATGGATCAAATCGATTAAACTATCCAATAGTTGTTACACGACCCTCGCTGTCAACCATGAACGGTGACAGAGCAAATCCTGTAATTCTACAAGCTTAACTACGGGATGCTTTACAAGATAAACACATTTACCGGAAGGGGGCGGACCATTACCTTCATCTATATCAATTGCGTATATGTTAACTGCGAGGTCCGCATTCCTCGCTGATGTCGAATTATGTGTCACCAGGGACATTCTGATTTATGACATTTCGAGGCAGTGTCGTATTATCATAACAAATTACGTCACACATAATCCTCTTTTATTAATTCCCAGTGATAGTGATTTATCTCACTAGTTCAGAGTATTATTATTACTGGGCGAATTCATTAAAAAATCATTAAATAATTTCTAATTTTAGAGTTTTAATAAACTGGCGTTTAATTTTATGAATTCCTAATGGACGGATTCTTTGTGCAGATTAATACAACATTTTAAGTCTGAATTTTTCTCTGTAAGACAGAAAGAACATTACTATATTTATAATTAAACGCATCGGATTTAGTTACAGATTCTGAAAATAAATAACTAACTTGTTTAAACTTTAACCTTCGTATGTAGCACGGTGGTTATAATCATCGTCCTCCCACACCGGGTGGAAAAGACTTGAGTGCGAAGAATTTTTATGGACTTTTTTCACATCGTGGCTAAGTTAGTCGGTCTCAGGCAAGGGCTGCAAGTATTTATCTGCCAAAGACTCGGATTTTTCGTCCAGAAAACAGCAAACTGAGAATACACAGAGTTCCGATGTGTCTGGATACTTCCAAAAAAGTATCAGGACACATCGGTTCCACACTAACGTCATTGCCATTCACTTGAATAGCATATCTGGCTTTCTTTGGAGGCTATGACATATTCTATTCCTTACTGAGCAGAATTGCAACCAACAAACTTGGACGGTTGGATGGCAATCTCAATTCCTGGTGCAAAACAGTGATCATTTATTTGAGCTGCTGATATGGAACGTTGTAGTCTGGCCCTCACCCGCCATTCTAGTTCATCTTATGGGTCCACCATAAGGTTCAAATCGGGATTCTGCTCCAGCCATTCCAACTTTTGTACATTCGTGTCTAAGAACGGTTCTCGAACAGGACTGACAGTGGGACATCGGGAATTATTCTATTTAAATGGTCCACGTCAATTCATTGCAAGACAATTTGTTGAAGATAATTCGCTGTATGCGATAGTTCGGTACATGACCCAGCCAGCATCCATTAATGATCTCTGAGTTTGGTCTCTGGAACAACTCCCACCCATATCTATTTCCTAAGAAATGCAACTTACTTTGCCACACACCAAATTTTCCCAAAGAATTCACCGAATTGTTGCAGCCACCAATTGTCACATACAGCGAAACGTCATTCGCCAAACTGTCCCGAACACCGAACTGTCGTGTACCGAACTGCCGTACAACGAATTGTGTTGCAATGAATTAACATGATCCCATTGAAACAAACAGGAGACTGTACTAAAAATTAGCTGCATCGTAGGGAGCAAGGGATTGTCCATTTCGGACAATCGCTTGCTTCCAATGTAGGTGTCGTCGCTCGTGGTTCTTCAAAACCACCAAGGGCACTATTAGGTTATACAATGAAAAACAGCTGTTTTGAACTTCATTGTTTGCACAATGCACTCCATCTGCAGACGCTCTCCAGGCAGGCATCATCCACACTGCACCATTAATCTGATTATAATAAGGTGTAGCATGATTCGTCGCTTAATAAAACCAATTTTCCCTTATCTATGGACCAATTACGCTGTCTAGTGCACCATTCAGTTGCACGAATCGACAAGCCCGCAATGTGACAACCCCCAATAATACACCTTTCAAAATCAGTTAGCTTATCTGTACATACCACAGCTAACTTATGTGGCTTATACGTCTTCCTTATATGCCAATTTGAGACAGTTTTTTATCCATAAAGTTCAATGGACTATGAAATCAAGGGTGTCCGTTTGCTTTTTGGAAGGCAGTTGAAGCCTCATCAGCCGCATGTAGTTGATGAGGCTCTCGCTGAGTCCTTCTCTGTAAAATGCAAAGTCAGAAAAATACGTCACCCTGGAGTTGAGCTATGTTAATTTGTGAGAAGTATGTAAAATCAGCGACATCTTTCGGCTGTATATTAACCAGTTTTCCCAAAGTTTTTGCACGTTTACTTTGCAATCTATGTGTAAAGTACACTATATCACCAAAAGTATATGAATACGAATCGAATATTGTGTACTGTTGAAAAATTTCCTGCGAATGCTTACCAGATTACACATACCAATATAAATCTCATGGTTCTGCCGGTGTAGTAGCAGTACGTTTGAAGTTTGTGGGTAGGAACTTAAAGACTTTCAAATTTCAAAGTTGGACTGACTGACACAGAGCTCGGGATGAAAATCTGTGGACAAAATTGAAGCTAAATTAGGAACAGCTCTGAGAGATACTAGGCAGGAAAGATGGACAAGGATTCCGGCAAATACTTATCGGGAGTTGGCAGGTGGGCTTAAGCTGCCGTAGACGTGTTGCTTAAGTTCCGGAAACCGGCATAAGTTTCATTTATTTTGCAATTATTTTAAGAATCAGCCAAAATTGGATTTTGTACGAGTCTATCAACATCTTCAGCCATCAAATTGGTGATTGGTTGTTTCCCCAAAGTGCAAAGTGATTAGGCGTTCTCTAAATGATCGCTGGCATTCCCACACAATGTATTAATGATAGAGGGTATTAAAAATCGCTGAATGCAATATGATTGTGGCGATTAGCGGAATAATCAATTTACTTTGACTCATTAAGCCCTTTGCGTCCGTCTTCCCGCGTGAGTTCATTTCGAGGTCATTTTTCCGTTGAGTTTATGTTTATCCAAAACACGCTAGAGACGATGTTTATCGAATCCGCCATCATCATCCCCCTCATGACCTGGCAATTGCGAGTAGAACTTCCTAAATGCACCGGACAAATTAAGGCGGGCTAATTACGATCCCTGAGTATTAATTTGTCGGTCGGTCATCTTCAATTTCCAGTCGATAATTAGATTTGCTGGGCGAGTGGAAGCGAGATTGCGAAAGGGGAGAAAACAGTAATTAAACAACCCGTTCTTTCTTCCGCCGCACTATAGGCTCCTGCTGCCCTCTATATCGAATGTGCATATTCTGGTGAAGCTGCAGTAATTTGAGGGTAATTTGAGTTCGTAATTGTCTCTTTCTCTGGCTGCCAGCCAAACTAACTTATATAAATGTCCATTGGAATGAAAGGTATGTGGCCGTTATGGATCTTCGCTTCTCTCTCCCTCCCCGTGTCTATATTTCATTTATTTATTTTTTTTTTTTGAAGTTCACAACTTACAAGTTAAAGTTTCTTTCTTAAGTAGTAGAGCTGGTGTAATATTAAGTGTTTTAAAACATAAATTGATGAAAGGCAAAATTTGACTAAATAATTTCCCTCTCTCTGATATTCCAATATAATACTGTTAAAAGAGTGGAATATTGAGAGAGAGAGAGAGAGAGAGAGAGAGAGAGAGAGAGAGAGAGAGAGAGAGAGAGAGGAAGGCAGAAACAGAAAGAGACGGAAAGAAAATAATGTTAAGGAGAAAAAAGGAGAGACAGAAAAAAACAGACACAAAAAATAAAAAAAAACAAATAGGCAAATAAAGATGGAGAAAGAGAAGGATTTTGAAAAATCTTGATGCTAAGAAAGATCCTGGTTCTGATGATATTTCTCCACTTGTTCTGAAAAACTATTCCAATGAGCTTACTCCTGTTCTGTGTTGCCTTTTTTTCACTCTCTTATTCCACAGGTGTTCCTCTTTCTCTTTCTGCTTGGAAATTTGTTCATATCCAGTCAGTTCCATAAAAAGGGCGACAAATACCTCCCATCCAATTATCGTCCCATTACACTTACTTCTACTCTTTCTAAAGTAAGGGAGAAATCTATTAACTGCCAACTATTAAGCTATCTAGAAACCATCCATCTGATTAATGATCGCCCATATCAATTCCGTCACTGTTGATCCACTGGTGATATATTGGTTTATCTTACTCATCTGTAGACCAATTCAATAGAAAAATTTGGTGAAACTCAAGCAGTTGTCCTTGATATTTCAGAGACTTTTGATCGCGTTTGGCATAAAGAGGTCTTCTAAATAAGCTTCTAAACCATAAGGTTCTCATGGTTTGGAAGTTTATTTAGAGAGACTGGATAACCAATTGCAAAAAAAAAAATGTTCCCAACTATTTTTTGTAATTTGGTATCAAGTTTCTCTCTTGCCGCTCACTGCAGGTGATGGTAGATGGCTCTCTGTCTTCTAACTTCTCCACAAACGTAGGTGTTTCCGATGGTTTAGTTCTTGTTCTCACTCTTCTTGTATATTAATGACCTTCCCTTGACCGAAAATCTATCCATAGTTTTGCTGATGATAGCACATTGCATTGCACCATCCAGTTTGAGATACTCTGCTCAGCAGGAAGAGCTTCAACTTTTGGAATATCCACTACCAGTTCCTTGAATGCTGATCTCGAGGTAATTCTCCAGTGGGGCAAAGATTACTTAGTTGATTTTAATCCTTTTAAAACTCAATCCTGTCTTATATATCGCAAAAAAGACTCTTATGCTTATCTTCAACGATACTCAGATTTCAACACAAGATAATATATCCCTGTATTGGGGATTACTCTGACTTCTAATCTCTCTCTCGGCATAAGGACATCACAAATATTGCTTTCTCTCCATCTAAAAAAACTGGGTTTTGTTTTTCGCTCTCCGCTTTACTTTTCTTCCAAACAGCTGTTCACTCTGTACAAATTTCAAATCCGCCATACCATGGAATAATGTTCACAAATCTGAGGTAGTGCTCCAAAACTTCTCTCAGACTTCTAGACTCTATTCAAAAGAGGACAGTTAGTTTAATTAATAACCCATCTCTTACAGAGTCTCTCCACTCTGTCTCATAGACGTTCTGTTTCTGCTGCATGCCTTTTCCATAGAGACTTCCATGGGTACCGCTCTTCTGAATTAGCTTCAATAATTCCACTCTCTCTTCCAAAGCAGTCTGAACTCGTGCCGCAACCAGTCAACGTCCTTTTACTTGTCCAACTTTAAATTCACAGAACCAACTTTTCTTCTTCCTCATTTATTCATTCAATTTTCCTTTTTCTGGAACAAACTTCTTCCATAAGTATAACCTGAAAATTACAATCTACAGAAGTTCAAGTCTAATGTCAACAAGTATCTGCTTTCATCTTTTCAATCTTCAGTCCATGCACGATACCAAATACTATAGATTCTAATACCTCTCGTGCTTGGGTTTTTCATAAAAAAAATAAAATAAATAAAAGAGAAAAAAGAAGAGAAAGAAAAAGAAAAAAAGAACAAAGAAAAAAAGATTGTAAAAAAGAGAAATAAAGAAACAAATAAAGAGAAAGAAATGATAGAAAGGAATACCGAGAAAGAAATAATAGAAAGGAATACCGAGAAAGAAAAAAAGCAAGGGACACACATAGAAAGGAGGAATGTTAAAGCATGGAAAAGAATGAGAAACAGAGAAAGAAGAAAGAAAGAGACAGCAAAAAGAAAGAAATAAAGTGATTGCCGCAGTATCAAAACAAGTGTTCCAACACTTATTTTGATTTTTTGGCCCCTCAGAAGTTTAAATTTTAATTCTTCCTGGATTTGGGTAGGAAATGAAATGGATAGACATAGAGAGAAAGAAACTGACAAATAAAGAAAGACTTGGTGAAAGATTTAAAAAAAAAGAAAGACAGTGAAAAAAGACAGCCGAAAGAAAGAAGGAAGGGGGAAAAGAGAGAGAATTCTTTCTTCTCGAAAACTTCGGTTTTTCATCCCACAAAACAGCAAAACGACCACAGTCATAAGCTGTTCACCGGACGTGATATCCAGATGCGTCTCAGATTTAGTTGCATTGTGGCTAACTCAAAATATGCTTCTCTTACTCTTTGCCTTCCTGCTCATCCCAGCTTTACCTTTCAGGATTACAGTAGCATTTTGTGTGCATATTCAAAGGAGCATTGTTTGTGTCTGTTACCCTCCATCCATTGCATTGTCTTTCACTGCACTGTGGAAAGGAAGCGTGCTGAGTTTAAGTGATTGGAAGCAGCTACAGACTTCATCGGGAAACGAAAATAAAGAAATCCTTTCAAAGCTCTAAAGGCTTCGATGAATAACAATAATATCGTCAAAGAATATATTTAAAGAGATTACCGAACAAAGACATTATTCAGTCTCAAAATAAAGATGGAAATTGTGACTTCCTAGAGTAGAATTCCCTCTTCTATTATTCTCAACGAATCCACTAAACCTCTAAAGACAATATTTTAATTTACTCTCGTCTCTTTTAGAAGCGCATATTTTTCTTACCACTTAAGAAACTTAAAAATATTGAAGAAAATCCAATGGAACAGTTACCTATCTTTGGCACGCATCTGTGAATGTATCTTTCACTTCCAGATGCTAACCAACAGCCGTATATTGACGTATTGATCGAGGGGAAAGTAATGCACTCAAGATTACCCACTTTATCTGTCTTCTCCAGTTTTTATTGCACACAATGCTCCTTTAAAGAATTATCGAAAGATGATGAGATTCGTTAATTTTTTCTCCTTTTGTAGAAGTTCTTAGTTCCAGCTAATGAGAAATCGGTTACTGACTGAAACTCTTCGCATTTGTTAAAAACGATAACAAAATTTGAGTGCCTGGGTTAATTCAAGAAATCATTGCGCATGTGTGAACTTTACAGAAATTGAAAAATATTAAAATCAGAAAGAATCCATTTCAAAAGACCATTTTTATATACATTTGAGAATAAGCATTTATATTTGTTATTTTGATGCATTTAGAAGTTATTGGAAAACCTTTCTCTGTTGCTAAACTTTCTGACACACTTCAGACACAACCAAGGAATTAGTTCAGATATCTGGTCCAATCGTTCCTTTATTCTAAAAACCAGCTTTTCTTTACTAATATCTGCTAAATTCAACCACTGGATGTTCAAATTCTTGACAATAAATGGCACCCAAAAGTAACATCCATCAGCAAGGTACCGTCAAGACTGCATCCCACTTGGGAATGGAAGATAGACCAGCAATCAGTAAGAGCAAAGATTGTTTACTTCGTCTGATTGAAATTCTTCTATGGTACGGAGGATGACAAATTGAATCGTGCAAGGTTTCATCATCGCATGACATTGATAAGAGGAAAGTTAAATCCCTGTGGAGTAAAAAAAAAATTTAATTTTTCCTTTCATCATATACTTGTCTGGTAACGCAACTTGGATTGAGAAATGACATTGCGAATCAGTGCATTTCAAATTAATATAGAAATCGGAACAAAGGAGTTTTTAACTCACTAGTAAGAAAATCCCCTTTATACTCGTATATTCTTATCATACTACATAAGGAAGTGGTTAGGCTGCGTCTTAAGTACTGCATTCTCATTTTAAGAAGGATATTGATCTGTTGGAATGACTACAGAGAAAAGTAACCAAATTTGCCAAGAACACAAAAGGGCACTCTTTCTAAGAAAGGCTTCAGTTCGGAAAATTGCAGCATCTGCAAATTGGGCACCTGCGTAAGGTTTAAGGATTTAAATGAATTGAGTAAACTAAATGCTGAAGGCATACTTACTCCTATTCCCAGACAACACACACAAGGGGACATATTTAAATTGAAAAGGGATGGCTGCAAGATGGATGTTCGAAACCTGCTTTCAGCCAGAGAGTAGTTGATTGTTGGAACAAATTATGATCTGGTGATTTGAGGAAGCTGAAAAAAAGTAAACATTTATTATTAAACGAAATTAATTTTTTGCAGCATTCACCGAATTGTTTGATAAAACCTTGCATAGTGGGTCACATTATAGTTTAAATGTGTAGTCATTGAAAGGGAGTTTTCAATTCGTTTCAATTTTAAGTCCCCCAAGGTTCTCCTTCAGGCTCTCATCTCTTTATACTATAGGCTTTCATTTCAAGCAACACGTAAATCGATCCATTGCGCCAAAATTTCAAAGAACAACAATAAGTAATAAATGAAAGAAAGCAAATGACCTTAGAAAAATTTGGGAAAAACAAACTTCATTATCTATTCATGGATATCATTAATCATCTCAAAACCCACGATAGCGATTTTAAATCTGCTGAAAACAGACAGGAATGCGTATCTTATCAGGGCTATCAATATGTTCATCATTAATAAGAACATGTCGTTTTACATTCGATTATTTCTCGCGAAGATACCAGAAATAAATTATGTCAGCACATCAGCGATCAAAATGAAGATGAATGAGGTAACACCATCGATTTGATTGGCAGCGAATCTGAAACTGTCTTCCTCTTACTCCACAATGCATAATCAAAGCAGAGTTAAATTGGTCGCTCTTCTTTCTACATTTTTTAGAGAAAATTAAAACGAAGGGATGACGTACAGCAGCATTATTATAAGAACTATAAATGAACATTTTTATCGTTGCCAGGGAGGGTACGCTGACGACGCAGTAATAGTTAAATCCATTTGTTATGAAACGAGCGAAAATAGTTGAGCAAGGGTTAGAAATTGTTTTAAGCATTCACGAATGAAAAAATATTGAAATTTCATTATCATGTAGCGTAAAACTAGGCTGATTTAATTATAAGAAGTTACTAATTGCTGCCTAGGATACACAAGCGGAGACTAGGATGGAACTTGTTCTGGCACAACTATTCCAAAGAAAGAAAAGAAAAGAAAAAGCAATTTAATTGGACCTCTTGTGTAATTAAAAGGCTACAAATGTCTAAGAATTGTCTGCAAGAGAACTGCCATTATAAATAAAAGGGACTGATTGCATCCCTCTTCTTTCTCTCTCTAAACAACATTTTATACTGCTTCAAGGACTAAGGGCCGAGCACAATCTCATTCTTTAGACTCAGATAAAACGTTCAGGCGTTGCCATCTTGAAATGTGAATTGCTGACTGGCCAGATGTTCCTTGGGCTGTTTTATCTGCTGTAAACTCGGATTTTAGTCCAGAAAAGAGGCACGCAAAAACTTCGGGTACTTAAATACTTGAGATTCTCCAATACTTAATTTTCTTGACCGAAAGGCAAAACAAAAAATAATAAGTTGACAAGCGTGATAGGTTCGCATTACCCTGCCACGCATTCTCAATTAATGTGAACCGAAAAGAGTTATGACACAGATCAGAACACTTTTCGGTTCAAAGTTATCAGCAGATGGAGAGAACGTGAGTAGGAGTGGAAGTTAAGAGGCGTATTTAAGTATATATCGGTTGGGGATTTGAAGTTTGCATGATGAACAACGATAAAGATATTATATTACCTGATGTTTTAAAGCACCGCAAACTGTTGACCATTTAAGGTTTATTACGTCGTCCAATTAGTGTCCATACTATTGCGTGACGTTTGGATACAGCCCACTACGTGATATCAGCTAAAGTCTTAACAACATCATCGATTTTTCTAGAAAAAAAAACTTTTTTTTCCCAACGTGACTTTATTGTTCTTAAGAATGAACAGCACTCTCCCACACAGGAAAATCTATTCTGCCAACCGTTCTGCTTCTCTAGAAAGTTTTAGCTTTGTAACGGTTAAAGCTTTTAGGGGTGAATAATCCCCACGAGACACTCTCCATCTGTTTGTTACTTCGGGGTGTTGCCAGGTCACGCAGCATTGTGACTGCAAAAACAAAAACTCGCAGCCAACCGCAACAAGAGAAAAAACATCAAAGTAATTTCCCTTGTTTCCGAAGCTTTGCGATGCTTCGAAAGTCTTCAGATCGGTAATGGTAGCAATTGTTTGTCTGTTTCCTTTTGATCCTTTGTCTACGGGTTGTCGCCACCCGATATGAATTGAAGATACGAAATAGTTCGCTGCTGAAATCAGTTAAAAGATGATGGACCACCACTACATGAGTGGTTTTGTCACCAATAATATTGCGATAATTTATAAGGCGTCCCACATTTTAAATATTGTCAGTGCTGGCTGCAGTGATGATTTTTTTTTTCAATCTAATTTCTTTTTCTTTTTTTTTTTCTTTATTAGATCAGTGTGGTTATGATATCCAGACATGTTTCTCATTTTAATCGTTCTTCTATAAACTACACCTTTAAGATCTAAATCAAAATCAGTAGAATCAATTTAACTGTACAACCAATAGTTTTGATAAATATTGGTATCCCAATACTTATCAAACGTTCCAGCCGGCCATTCCAGTGGAAGCATTGTTCTCTTAAAAGCAGATCACCACGCTTGCACTGCCATCAACAAGAACTGTACTTCTGAAATGTTCACGAACCTTCACAGTAATATTCCATGAATGTAGGACGTGCAGAAATGTTTGAGATATCGCAGTAGGACAACCTATTCATTGCACTTCAACAATAATCGATGGGTCAATGAAAAGTATCTCCACAGCGCACAGGTTTTTTTAGGAATTTTTTTATAAAAACACAACTCTGGTAGTGTTTATACAGTCATAAAACAAAGCCGTATAAAATCCTGTTTTTAACGATGAAATCTTTCTTATTGGCTGCTATGAAATTATGACATTTCCTTTAAATTTTATTTTCAGTTAAAATCAACGACTTGTAACAGATGGGAATACCTTTAACTGTACTAGAACAAAAATTTTCCAGTAAACTTACCAAAACAATCAATATATTTAAATTTTTGGCGGTGCTTTATTATTTCCTCTTTGTGTCAAGAGAGAAAGGTGAAGTAGTTAAAATTCAGTCCACAACTTTCAACTTTTTCGCTGTCACAAAGAAACACAACATCCGACAGTTATAATAGACAGGCTCACATCGATGGGAATAAGAAGAAATCGCTTGAGAATTTCATCCAAGGAAACAGTAACAACACACTAATGCTATTCTGAATGAATACTTTATCCTGACTGCTTTCCGAGTTTGTTTGTTTGTCTGTGTTGAATGTCAAACTTTAGAAACAAAGAACATTGGTGGATGTGTTTTTATTCTTCGAGGTTCTTCTCAAAATATTTTAAAAACATTTTGTCGAGCGTTCCGGCATTATAAATACTTTCAGAAAAACATTAATGTTGGGATGTATACAGAGAATGAAAAGGAAGAGTTCAAATCTCGCTTTCTCAGACTCGCTCTAATCACTTAAGTATAAACGTAATTTGTAGGCAGTATGAGTTAAAGAGTGCGTTGTCCACCACCGAGTTGTATCTTAATCTATTTGAACACTTCTAGGATGTTTTAGAGTAGCAACTGATAATCACATTGTGGCAATGATGCTCCTATAAATGGGCACTTTCCACTCAGTTTATAGCATCTGCGCAGTCCATTATTAGCAACAGCAGATTAATGAGATTTCTAGGATAGGATGAATCCATCATTTGAGAGTTCTCTGATGAAATCCATCATCGTTATGCGTTACCCTCGTAAATATACTCGTAGTTTTGCAATATTACTTAGCTGTCATGTTGTAGATCTTTCTATTTGTATTTCAATAAATTATGCTACTTTACATACCATCCTCATATCTCTCCTGCCATACGATGGTGAGGATAAATGTGGGCACGGATCATTTCGCAGTCTCCTTTTAGGAAGTAAAATATTGGACGCCTAGTTAACTTCGGAAGGAGACTTTACAAACTTGTGAAGTTAGCAAAACTTTGAAAGAGACATGAATTCCGTAAAAGGAAAAAATAAAAAGTGGCAAAAGCTAAAAGTTCCTCTTAGTAAATGCTACCAAGAAGACATTTAAAAACAAACCATAAATACCCGTTATCATTATTCGATGTTTTTCAAAAATTATAGAAATCGAATTACCTCCTTCACTTTAAAATGTGTTTAAAATGTTTATATTTGTACAAACATTTATAAAAATAGAGAGATTGAAGCATGCCAAGATAATAGTTTCATTTAAGGATATCATGTAGTAAAGCACCTTCTACATTTTAGAAATTTGATGTCTATATATATAGTGCCAGACATTATCTTGAAGAGTATAATTGTGGGGGGAGGTGGATGAAAAAATTCAATTTTTTTATTATATACTTATTTACTGGGGGAATAGAATTCTTTATTTATTATTATTTTTTGTATTTATTTATAATTAATAAATCTCGTTATAGCTTTCAGACCCACCTCTCTTAAATTTGTATTTCCCCGTTTATTTTCCCCCTAATTTACCCCCTCCCACATTAACACCTGACTTGTATACTGCACAGAAGATCACAGAGTCTGGGGGAATAGAAGTTCGTGTATGTCTCCTCTGGACTGGCTGAGTATTCAGAATGACTCATACTACACTTGATAAACATATACAATATTGTTTATTCACAGTATATACATTAAAAGAATATATCATACATCATCAATTGGGTAAAATGTTAATTACTAGAATTATATGTGTGCTAAGATGTATAGATAATCACAACTCATATATCTTCATGTCTTTCTGCCCTTTCTTCTTCTGGTTTAGTTTACATCTTATAACATTCTCTTGTCTTCTAACAATTTAAACTTCCCAACTGGGATTACAACAGTGAGCATAACACCTATATGTGTATTTTCCCAGATTTATAAATCCTCTCTATAATCTTTCTATAATTATCCCTTCCAAAATAATTACATGTGCATAGAACAAAATCTCAACGTAAAACACACAAGTCTCGAGTACATACATCTAAATCTTCCTTGCTTAATAAACTTATCTTTGTGATGAAGTACATATATCTATATCTTATGAACTTTTTCCTTCCTTTTATGCTAAACAATACCAAATCTACTATCAACTAAATAAAGACATTTCCTAAAGTCCTTTCCCTCAATTCAAGCTTAAAACTATTATCTGGTACTTACATAACAATTTAGGGGATCACTCTTTACACAACCTTTTTCTCAGGTCAGGGGCGGCCATCATTATCAATATAGGGCATCATCAGACTCCTACTGGAATTAGTCATCGGCTAAGGAACTGCTGCTCATCTACAGGAATTCTCCTTCGTTCAGGAACTCACTCTTTTCTCCATAAATGGGTTGCTCTGGCCCGCTTTGAGCGTCTGATCAGCTCGACGATACTGGGGTGCATAATAAAATTATCAAGACTCTCCTTACTGCTTTATCGAGAAGCCAGACTGTATAACTCTTCCTTATCTTTCTATACCGAGACTTTTCGGTCCTTATCACTCAGCTCCAGCATATGTGTTTCCATCTTTCATTGGGCATCTCCTTTCTATTTCTACGTTGCGGTTGACCTCTCCCAGAACTTACTTAACGAATTGTCTCTGCGACAAACTGCTTCAATTTCCACTACCACATTCCAGCGATTCTCCCGGCACTTCTCGGGATTTCTTTCCGGCTGCACATCACTCAGGCACACCCACAGGAACTCTCAAAAACTCCCAAAAAAACTGCCCAAACTATCAAAAGTGGAACTCTGTCTCTTATGTTGCGTCTCCTTTTGTTTCAGCCACCCCCTTCTATTCTGATCCAATCGCAGTTCGTTCTTCATCATCTCTATATTCTCATTTGCTCTCTCCCACTTCCTCCGTTTTCCTGGCCCTTCTCTTTCCTGGGGAAACATCCGATTTCTCGAAATTTCTAGAAGCTTTGATAAACTTCCGGAAGTCTAGAAATTTCTAGATATTTCTTTGTGATCATTCCCATTCACTTACCGCTATTAGTCCACTCTGTTTTTTCTCTACCACTCCTTGAAATCAGTAAGTGCTCAAGGAGTCGGTTAGTTTTATCTAGCGGCTAGCCATTACCACAGGTGTATGCCGCATCCAGGGTTCCCTCCACCCTCTTAGTCTTTAAAATTCTTCCTCTCCACAAGGGGGAGTCAGTTCCCTTGTTCTTTTCTTCCAAAGAGCTGCCCACTTTCTGTTTATACCGACTTGAACTGCACTTACGTTGCTCCCATTGTACTTTTGTGCCCTGTCCAGCTACCCCCCGTTGTTACGCTAATCCTCCCCTACTTAACTGTACGGTACAGAGTGATCGCAATCTAAGCTGAAAATCATCCTATGTAAATAATATTATTTAATATATACATATATTTTCTTATTATGTTATAACATTTATAACATAACAGCCGATTTTAAACTCAAGATAACTTCTAACCTTTCAATAAAAGTTCTAGTCAAATTTTCATTAGTGAATTTGATGTCAGTGCACCAGCAATGTCAGCATCATTAAGTGATAACACTGTTATGATAATGTAGAACATTTTATCTTTCTCAATATCGGCATGTAATAAGATGTAGGTTGATCGTAACGTATATGAAACGTTACCCCTGTAAAAGTGGTTTCCCCATAGTACTTAGCTGTCATGTTGTAAATCTTTCTACCTGTTTTTAATATAGGAATAGGAAACATTGCCCCTGCAAACGTTGGTTCGCCACATTACTTATCTGTCATGTTGTAAGTCTTTCTTCTTGTCTTTAATACGTAATGCTATTTGCATAGAACCCACGCATAGCAACATACAAAATGTATCCACTCAATCCGAAGCAATTTTGTATTATTCTTACTGTAAAATAATAAGAGGAGTTTACCTCAATATAGTATGTAGAACACTTCCGTATGATACCCTCCTTTCTTTCATACAGAAGTGTTCTACGTACTATATTGAGGGAAACTCCTCATATTATTTTACAAATTTATTATTATCAACGTAGAACGTATTGAGTATTACAGTTGTGATTCATACTATCTAATTATTCTTACTGTGTACGCTGGGAGCATAATCACTCAGCAATCAGAGAGAGCAGTGTTGAAAAAAAAAAAAAGATTCCCAGGTCCATTCATTTTTTTTATTAATACAGAGTAGCCGAGTGGGCCGGAGCGGGAGTGCAGTTGCACACGCTCTTTGAGTAGACCGGGGTTCAAGCCCCTGACTGCTGAATACGGTCGATCTGTCAACCTACGCTGGACCAGCGTGGTAGACTATGGTCCATTTCCTTCAACATGAATTGTTGAGGAGGCTTCCATCCTGCAGTGGGTTGATAATGGCTGCACTTTACTTTTTTTTTATTAATTAAATATGTTGAAATTAGCGAAAGCGAAAATTTCCTGAGGTCCAACGCCAGTGGAATCGTATTTATCGGCGAACATTATTAAAAATACATCAATATATCATACTATATGTATTCCATAAACATTGTAAAGTCTCGAAGTAACAGCTTCCTTTACTGATGTTTTCAAAATGAAGAAATTTGAATTTTAAATTGCCATTTTCGTATGAGAGAGGATGTTCGTAATAAATATAGCAGTTACAGTCGGTGATATAAAAAGGAAATATCAGCAGAGCAACTCCGTTATCTCAGCTCACGTTAATGTGGGCCTTCCCTTATGTGGATAGAGGAGAAGTCGCCTTCTGCTTAGTAAACGAATACCAGAAAGGCATAAAATGTTTCTACCGATCTCATAATATTATGTCTAGAAATGCTTTACTACCAGTGGAGTCAAAAGAGCCGTGACTTTTAAAGAGAGATGATATTGAGATGCACCTTTTGCTGGAAGTCCTTTTGAATTTGAAGTATTAAATTGAGTAGCTTGATATTTGTCGGTTTTCTCTCCAAGGAATAAAGAAAGTAGGTCAGTAAAGTAAGAATAATTTAGATAGGGCATTGAATAAAAGTTTCTCGATAACTTTTAATAAGGCAGAGAAGACTGATATTGGTCTGATGTCAGACGGTGATGAGATTTTTTTCCTTTTGTGGCACAGATCTAGTGATATATATCCTAGCCACGTACTGAGGGGAAAAGTGGGATTTAGGCAGTTATTGAACAAGGCTCGCTCGCAACTTTTATGGCAAACTACGGAATGCCGTCCTCAGACATAAGAAACCTGGTCTTATTATTATATCGATAACCTGGGAATTTTTTGAACCAGATATTATGCTAATTCATCTTTATTTTTAAATATAAATCGAAGAACTATAATTTTGTTACTTTAAATTGATTTTGTGTATAAACGAATTTATTACTCCATCAAATAAATTAAATAAAATTTAAATCAATCTAAATATACATTTTAATTTGGCATAAGATTGACTCAAATTCTTTAATATCATAACAATGTTTTATCATTTCAATTTGGCTTTGAGAAAACGCAGCACTCAGAAAGCCTTATTTTTATATATGTAAATTTGTCATATAGAATACCATGAGACTGAAATAAAAGCTCTGCTCCAGGAGGAAAGCTTTTCAAAACACCATAATTAATCTATTTTTCAATTTCGAAAAGTACTGCAATGTCCTTTTTCAGAGAAACTGTAAATCATGGATTATCCATCATTTCTTCTCCAGTGCCGCTGCTAGAAGCGTGAAATCTTCATGGTTCCCCAACCTAGAGGCATTCCTCTCGCTGAACTATGAGTGATCCACAGAGGAAACCGTTTCACTCTTTAAAATTCCCTGCTGCTTATAATTTAAAGAAACATCATGGGGCCATGACAGAGAATGAAATTAAATTCCAGAACTTTTCTTATTTTTTTACTTTTATTTATTTATCCTAGGGCCATGCTACGACTGTAGATTTTGCTATAAGTTTATAATTATAAATATATTTAAAAACATAAATTAACAAAACATTTGCTATAACTTTGCCAAACAGTACATTGAAATTTAAAATATATTTTTTATAATTAATTATAAATAATTCGGAGAAGCAGTAAAAATTTAATATTATTGAATTAGAAAAACTGTTTTAATATAGGAAAATGTACTTGGAGCGGAAGATAATCCCACATTGGTGGTAAGTGAATTCTTTTCCCGTATCGGTTGAAACAAAAGGGCAATAATGCCTTAAGCTCAAGCAATGAGGAAAATAATTAGTTTAGAGGAGATGCTCATCGCCTGATACAACTCACCCAAGAACTTTAAGAATCAATATGGAATTCATAAACTAAACATCGGATCAGGCGAGCGTTTAGACAAAAGTAGACTGACGCCATCAATGAAGACAATAGAGGCGATCATCATCTCATGTAACCTTGCCCTATTTAAGTTATGTTTTTGTCTCAATGGGGGACAATATGGAAACTGTTGCTGGGAGGGCAAAGAAAACAAATGAAAAAAAAAAGAGGCAGAGCCATCAGCAGAGATCGAAGAGAGCAGCGAGTGGAAGAAAATTTTTGGATTGGAAATGTTGCCAACTTAAGGTAAATATGAGCTGGAAATTTTAGTATAGTCGTTGGCTTTGGGCCAGGTTTGATCCAAGTCAAAATTACATTACACAATTCTGAAGATTAATTTGTTAGGAAACTATTCTTCCAGTGTTTGGATTTAATTCCTCCATGAACGGGACTTGCACTCAGATCTTTTACTTTGGTACGGGAGGACATTAAAATTACATTTAGAAATGATACACGTAATTGTATACCTGAAAGTTTTGCATATATAAATATAATTATGTATATAAGAAGTAAAGGTAATATATATTTTGAGTGAAAGGGCCAATAAGAGAAATGAATAAGATTTATGGCATTAGGCTGTCAGGAAACAAATTTCTTTTATGTTTGTTACAGAAATGTTGATTATATGTGGTTCAATGGAGAGAATCTCAATGTTCTGCCAACTAGCCGTTTCATTCATACATCCTGGAGCCTGGAATTCTGTGACATAAGCAGTGAGAACTGTGTTTTGTGTCCCCCAATCGGGCGGAAGCCGTTTTCATGAAAGGAAGGTAAAAAACATTGACTCTATCTTGCCATTATATATACAAAAATAAACAGGAGACCCCAAATTGATCGTAGAGAAGGGGGGGGGGGTGTTTTTGACTTCTATCTGCCTAAACTGCGGAGAATAAATACCATACAGTAAAGTAAATTTCCACATAAACTGACACGATGTAGGATTCTCTCAGAGAATTAGTATTGTATCATTATTCATCGTTAGTGACAATTGCATGATTTATATAATTTCCACGTGACACTGGGAATTTAACTATGGCAAATATATTATTCGCCATAGTTAAATGCCCAGCAGAATAAAAACATAAGTTAGAAAATTATTTATTTGATTCTTTCTTTCAATTCTTCTGAACTTTTCAATTTGCTTATACATATGAACTTTGCAATCGTTTAAAAAAATAAATCGGACTCAGCGAAATCACTTAGCAACGCCCGTTAGACCATGCTGCAAGGAACCAGTGGCACTATAAATTCATTACATCTCTCTACGAATGGCAACCTGTTGCTTCTTGTAGTACCATGCAACGAGTATGGGACATTTTCTTCTGCGAAGCTGAGAAAAAGAACCTTTTTAGCTCTTTGGATAACGCTTTCATAACTGTTTAGAATGTTATGATCGTATTGAAAATAAAATGATTGGCAAAGCAGTTAATAGAGATTATCCATTCGTAATTTAGTGCTGGATTCGATAACTGGATGGTCGTATCTGGTTGTTGTTGTCGTTGTTGTTGTGGGATTTTAGGCGCATCAGCTGTTTATTTGTGGTCATATTGTAGCGTACATAATATGTCTTTAAATTGCGTGTATTATGTGGTTGATTTTGCCTGTTTGCTGGATGAAATACTGGAGCTTCCTGGACGAAAAAAAAAAAAAAAAAAAAAACATGAAACCCTTGCCTAAGACTGACCACAGCCACATTGTGAAAATGCCACAAAACTTCCTCGCGTCATTGATGGGATTCGAACCCAGGACTTTTCCACCCGGTGTTTCGAGAACGATTTATGGGAGGAGGTGGGGAGTATGGATGTGTCATGCTTCATTTAAAATCACTGGTTGCGGGGGCTACGAGCACCTCTCTCTCTTGTAGACTTTATCCCTAGATAATCTATGAAAGATCCGGTGGAGAGCTTCGGCTGCAGGTGTGTTGGATAAATATTCTCCAGCTGAAGCCATTGCTAGGTAGCTCGACAGAAGAGTTTTGACAGAAGAGCTGGCTGAGGTATCCTCCTCTCAGTGGTTTCTTAAGCATCAAGAAAATTGAGATCACCAATGAGCATTATAATGGTTGCGACCAGCCGCCATGCATTATCATCATCATTGACAATAACGTCTGATAGTTAAGATGTCTTGCAAATTGTGATGTTCAAAGTTCGGAATGGAAATGACGTTTGTAAGCAATCCACTTCAACAACCAGTATTCATCCGCGAACATTCTGTCAATAGTTGTGAGAGCAGCGGAAGCTCAAATTTCGGTTGCATACAGGGTTGCTGAGTAGATAAGTCTGTTAACATATTTAATTGTTTTAGTTTAAGAATCAGAGACATGAAGTGCTGTTTTTGTCGCCATCTCATTATGGATATATTTGTATGTAGATGAGTCACATTATCATTAAAGGTCCACTTGGGATCGAAGATAGTTTCCAAGTCAGTGTGAGAAAAAACTTGTGGAATGGGTTTGCCTAGTACGGTTGGTTGAAAGTACTACTAAATCAGTTGATTTAGTAGGGTTTAAGCTAAGACCAAAGCGAGACAAATGTTGAGCCAATTCATAGAGAGTAGTATTCAGGTGGTGAATATGGAGTTGTGGATCATCTCCAGTTTTAATACCTGTGACAAAAAGTGTCTCACAACAAAATGATTTTTCCATTAATATTTTTTTATTGCGAAAAGTGCTGCCGAAGGCGAGTATTTGATATAATTGACATTCTGGCATGTAAAATCCGAGTATCCAATAAAAATCGATCTACCACCTTAGGGCTGCACATTAGGCAAATTATTCATGCCTATAAAAACACGGGTTGTCACTCATCACTTCATTCCCGTTTTTTGGCTTGCTCAGTGGGATGGCCACGTCTCCAGTACTCAGGATGGCAAGTCATCGTCGTTTAGATGATTCTTTGAGATGACGTGCCGATGGACGACTTGAAGCCGGACAGTCGCAGTCAGTGGTGCTACATTATCTTAATGTGAAATGAGTTTCATCTCGGCACATGGAAGCAGTTTTAGGAGACAGGAACCATTACAAGAATAGCTGGCCAATGTCGCCCGAGGGGTATGTCAACCACAATAATCGCTTTCTGGCTCTGACAGCAAGACAAAAATCTAAAACCTGCTATGTCCTGTTACCAACTGTCTCTTGAGGTTACTGCAGCCACAGGTGAAAACATTTCCAACTGGACTGGGTTAAGAAGGTTTAATTCAAGTGGACTCTAAGCAAGGAAGCCAATGGTTTGACCCCATTAACCCGAAACCACCTCAGAGCTCGTCGAAACTGGTACCATGAACACATGACTTGGAACCAATACAAATGGGGTAACGTTCTGTTCTCTGTTGAGTCCAATTTTAGCCTACAAACATATTCTAGAGGCTGTTTCATCTGGAGACAACGCGGAATGTGGTACATCCCCCCAACATCAGAGAAAGGCACACTTAAGGTGGAGGCGGCGTTCTCGTGTGGGGCGAAATAATGATCAGTGGCCACAACCCTTCATGTTTTTTTAAAGGTATGGGTACCGTAACTGCGCAGAGGTAGCGAGAATAGATCCTCGAACCCTGTGTGCGACTTTTTAGGGGTGCGATTGGTCCAGATTTTCTTTTAATATAGATAAAACCACAGTACAAGGAGCTGAAGTGGTGAAGGAATATCTTGAAAGTGAAGACTGCCATGACCAGCACGATCATCAAACTTAAATCCGATCGAACATATGTGGGACTAACGAAATTCCAGCTTACCGTAACAAATTATAATAGAAAATATACTTACCAACAAAAACTGAATCAACAGTATATCAACACAACCCGCAAATCCTTGTGTTCTGGTTTAGTCTCATGGTAGAACAGCATCAAATACTTAGCAGCATCCCGATTTAACCGAGGGACTGAATCCATCCCTTTCCACCACTCTGGGACTTATTTGCAGCGACCAGGTAAAACACTTAAGGTTTCAGCTATTTTTGTTCGATCCCATAGCAACGACTGAAATATAGTTCGTTGACCCAATCGTAGTCTTAGGACGAAGGTGTTGCTATAGTAACTGAAGTTTTGAAGTATTAAAATGAGCCACAAAGCAAAGCAGAAAGCGTGTCTCGTTTTTTCGCTAAAACAGTGGATTTTAAAGTGGTAATCCAGGTGTGGTATAACCTTTATGCAAACTAGAAAAGCACGTAACCTTTCCATTGTCTGTAGCGTCTTACTCCTCTCTGATTACCCTTAGGAATACCTCGGCAAGGGAATAAGTGAGTAGCTGGCTGAGTTAGCAGAGAGAGATTTAGTTTCAATGGAATTAGGTGGATAATTGAAATTATGCATGAAACGTAGCTTGGAAATTTGAAGTTTCAGTTTCTCCTGGAGAATAGAGGTGTGACACTGAATAATAAATCCCGTGCGTTCATAACCCCCTCCACGAATTCTGTGTGTGTAGGCTTAAGGATGTGCGTATAATGGAAATATTTTGCCACTTAGATATATAATGCTGTCAAGTTACTTAATAGGAATTCGTGCCTGTTAAATAACTTGAATGGAAATACGTCACCTCGCTCCTCTTGTTCTTTGAGACATAAATGATGCTAACTGTTTGAATTCCTACTCATGACCTTTCAGCAGATCATTGATTAAGCTCGGTGTGTTAAGCTATGCTCAGTGGCTGAATTATTATAATGCAAGGATGGATGGTTGGTGTAGGGTTTAGGCGCTTCAGCAACTTAAAAGAAGTTGTAAATACGTTTGTAAATTTCGTGTATTCTGTAGTCGATTTGCAGTTTTATAGACGAGAAACCAAAATATCCGTGACAAAACACCATGCTACCATCCCCCGAGACCGACTAACTCAGAAACTTTGTGAAAAAGGCCCAATGAAAAGATTCCTCGCGTCATTGACAGGATTATAACTAAGGTCTCTTCCACCGGGTTGGGGAAGAACGGTGATTATACCAACCATTCTGCCCCAGAGAGAATAGTACAATAAATTTTGTATCCTTCTATTATATCTTGTTCTCCAACCATCGGGTACGATATTCAAGTGGAAAACTTACATCCTTCAGTAAAAGACTCCACGACTGTCCATGTTCAAAATCAGTTCTCTCAAGAAACTGCATCTCAGTTGTCATTCAAACTATCAAATCGCCTGTGAACGCTTCTGAGCAGATACAACTTAGATAATAGCCTGGAATTTATTGCGTACCCAGTCATTGCACACTCTATTTCTACAGCAAAAACCTCTACCGCATATTCTAGTGTAGGAAGAAAAGCACATCTATCAACTTCACCATTTTCCTAACACCACAAACACGGGACCTCGCTGCAACTTTCACCTGACAACATTCTCTTAATGCTGCTGATGCCCTGGAGTTATTCTAATAAAAGCTCCACTGGTAATGCACCGTGCGATCCGTAACATTGGTTTCTCATTTTTTTTAAAACAAAGATGACCAATTATGCGATGAAATATCCTCCAGAGATCTTTATATTTATTCCAAGGCAGTTTCAACTTGATGGTAAAAAGCAAAAGTTTCTGACATTATGGCCATTAAGCAAATTAATATCAGCGCGTTCTAGATTTCTGTCTACCTTTGAACCGAAGAAAATCAACTTTCCCTTTGATGTTCGGATACAGTATATCAAAGGGGATGTTATGCTTTTTTTTCATCCCCACTAGAATCCACTTCTGTCGTCATTCTTCAAACTGTGTCGAAGTCAAAAAATTCAATTTCAAAAGCGCTGATATCACCAAAAAGAAACTTTTAAGAAACTTTTCCTTATTTTCACTTAAGAGTTAATTGATTATATTTTTCCCTTCGGAATTGCTTGAAGAAGGTCTTTAATTGGGACGCTTGCTGCTGGATACCCTAGGGATGAAACGAAGGTAACTAATTTTTTATCTTTATGCACTTCATCTGTAATGACCGCTCTCTCCCTCTCTCTCTTTCTCTTGAGCTTCATACAAGCAAACAAGAACTTATTGGTTTCATTAAAAGGAAAATCGATAGAAGAAAGCGAAGGAATTGCGACTCTCTTTATCATAAATTTTCTGAAGGCCTTTTCAGACAGCAAATGAGTTAGCTAGTCTCAAATTTTGTTGCATAAACTAAGAATATACTGATTCAATCTTGAATCAGTATATACGTAGCTCCAACGCAGCAGGAGCTACGTATATTGAAAACGATTTTATGGAGTACTCGTGGCAGTCACTTTTGGCTTCTTCGCTTTTCGTTTACGACTGGGCTTCGAAGGTTCTTCATTTTCATTTGCAGTATCAACTTCGATGACTTCTTCTTCCAAATTCACTTCTAATATTTCTGGGGAGATGTAACACTCTGAAGATGTGGATAGATCTTCTTCGGCTTCTTTGTTCAACTCCATCGCACGCAGTAATTTCTTCTGCTGTACAAATAGCTTAGATCTCTGCTTTGTACTCAATGGAGATGGTTTCGGTGGTCTCATTGCACGTACACCATACGCCTTACCACGCTCACTATTAGTCTTCGACACGTTGAATTATAATTTTTTTACGTTGAAAATTTTTATTAAATACGGTGGAGAACGACGAAAGAAATAACATGACGCAATCAGTAGGGGTACTGACTGGGTCATGCGTCGCTCGTGACTGGTACGGAGTGGTACAATGGTGAGGGGGGGGGATGAATCGTTTCGTGTCGTTTTCTTGGCGATTTTTGTCAATCCACGGACGCATTGCACGTGCACATGCGCTATATGCCTTACAACGTTCATTACAGCGAACCCCGCTTTACAATTGGTTCACTTTACGATCAAATCACTTTACGACGGACGCCCCATAACAAAACACAGTTCACTGTATGATATGTAGTAAGCGTTGGTCATTGTGATAACGCTTACGAATTGAATTTTAATTCTATTAACAGCGATTCTAATAAATGAAAATAGGAGGAGGAATATTATCCACAGGCTATAAAGGCAAAGATAAAAAGCACAGATTTACACTTTATTACCTTACCAATTAACAAAATTAAATGATACGTGAAATTCGGAAGAATATTTTCCACAGATTATCAAAAGCAAAAAAAAAAAAAAAAAAAGAAAGGAAGGAAAGCAACTAAACTGTGTATTCTCCGGTATCATCCTCCCAATTACTAACCAAGCCTAACGCTGTATGACTTCGATGATCGTATGAAAACCAGGTTATTTATCCTAGTACGATAGTTGGCTGTTCAGAATGCCTGTAATGCGTTTACTTATGGCAACGGTCGCATTTTCGTTGTGTTTTTTTGTCAATCCACGAACGCTAGCTACTCCCATCTGAAAACTACCGGGAGGGTGCCTAAAGAAGTTTCACTTCAAAAACCAAAGTGATATCGAATGCTTTCTCCTACATAAAAGGAAGAAATATTCTCGAGACTGAGGCCTCCTTACCTAATGAATTCTTTTATTCAAGAGGCCCAAAACTTGTAATTAGTATTCCTTATTCGTAATCTTACCTGGGAAAAAATCCTTGTGAATAAGGGAGCTGATTTCTGTTGCACGACATCACCTGGCTGCATTTTGCGCTGATTATTGCATTAAAGATTAATGCGTTTTTAATTTCTGCCATCTGATTTTCTTTATATCGAGTTTTAGACGAAGTGAGATAGAGCACCTTATTCCTCCCCCCCACACACTTTTATTCTGATTTATTTCCCTCCTGGACTATTTCTTGTTCCACGCTGATACGACAATGATTCGGTTGCGATCATTCAAATGTATGATTTCAACGGCTCTAAGAGAGATCTTGCAAGTAATTTAATCCCTCGTGAGTAGTACATTTGGAAGAATCGCCGTCCTCCCCACATCGGGTGGAGAAGACATGAGTTCGAATCCCGTCGATGACGGGAGGAATTTTTATGGGTCTTTTTCACAAAGTGGCTGAGTTAATCGGTCTCAGGCGAGGGCATCATGGTTTTTCCTCCGGGAAACTTGGGTTTTTCGTGCAACAAAACAGAAAATCGACCTCAGAACACACGAAATTTACAGACTTTATACACGGAGCAACATGGTCTTAGTCACCGATGCTCCTAATAACAACAGCAAGTGATTTACTTTAATTTATACAAGCTTAATCCATCCTTTGAGAACATCTGGTAGCTCAGAATAAATTATTATTTATGCCCTTGGTTGGATCTATGTGTTCTAAAAGACAAGAATCTTCATGACGGTCTGTTTTCATCATCTAAAAAATCATATATTCTTTTTCATTCTCCACATCCCTTCCGTCAGCGCACCCTCAACACAAGCTTACAATTTTCCATCCAGTGATCCAACGTTTCCAATTGTACACTTAGTAAACTGCCGCTGCTGTACAACTATCCTTTCCTTTTCTATGTACCCTATGATTCATGCTCATGAACGCGTGTACACGCTCATTCAAACAATAGTGGCACTGTTGCCATTTCGCCATTACTTTCCGAACGACCCTGATAAAATATTTAACGCCATTTTCTTTGCAGCATTGTTTTCTATCCTATCATCAGGTTATGCATAATCTGTAGATGGATTTGGATGTCTGCGTGAATTAATAAAGATGCTGCCTACCACCTTTATAAATCGAGATAATTCGACTGTCTGCTCAGTGAATACTCCAGTAGAGATTATTCTACTTCCATTTCTATAAACTTGTTAGAGTAATGTGTGCATTTGTCTACTTGAAGAAATCTTATTTGCATCTGTCGACATCAAACTTTCAATTGTGTCGAGTGGAGTTACATTTCTCTAAATTAACTTTTGCAAAGCGCATTCCAATGCGCTTATCAACTTCTATTAAGAGCTTACAAACACACACCCTACAACACATGCAGAGTATCTGTGCTGACTGCTGATAATAAATGACAGAGAACTGGTGAAGTGACTGTTCAATGAGATGCTAAACGTATTTATTCTCAGCTTTCAGGACTGTTTACTATCTGCCGAAGTTTCGCAACAGTCCGATGAAGATGACAGGAAAATCCATAAGCACGTTCGGTATCACTCGTTTCACTTCTCCTCTTGGAAAAACAGAAAGTGACAGCGTCACTTACATGCTCTGCTGGTTCACCTCAAGAAGAAAAATGGAAATTTCAAATGGAAGTCTCAGAAGGGACGTAGCTTGCGTTTCTCTTTCGCTGAAAGAAAATGTTATCCAATCGCATTGATGTCTGCAGTGTCGCATAGGTAGTCATCTGATATTCAACGTACCTTTGTGCATAACCAAGGTCGCTTTGTGTCCAGCTATTGATGGTGGCTGCCGGTGAAATCTTATAAACGATTACAGAGATCGGTAAACAAAGAAAAAAAAATAGGAAAGGAATTCTATGATTATTATTATGAATTTTTCTCCTTATGGGAGTTTGTCCACCCCATTATCGTGCTCGTACCAAATGCACGGGTGTGTCCAGTAGAATAATTTATCGAATCCGGTTGCTATTATTATTACTGCTGGCCGAGGAAGTCTCTGACTATCCTACAGGTTTTCAGGATCGCGGCTTTTGTGGAGTTCCATGTAAGTGTTCTGTGGGAGGCCTATTGCTACTTGGTTCTTATGGAGGCTGTTTGGTGGTTGACACAGTGATATATATGGCACATGGAACAAGTACTTGGCGTACTTGTTCCATATGCCATATATCTTTTACTTCCTGATCTTTCGTCGTATGTTTTCTGGAAGTTGGTGGGTTGTACGCGCTGTTGATGAGGTATGTAGCCATTTCCTTCTTATCGATGGGGGTTATGTCTGGTTTGTTGTGTGGTATCGTTTTGTCCTTTATTATAGCACAGTCACAGTATAGCCTGTAAGTAGAGGTCTCTAGTATGGCCTGCGGCTCGTACTTGTAATACGGTAACCTTTCTTTGATCAGATGGCACTTTTGACTAGCTTCTGATGTATTATCCTGGCCACCTGGTTGTGTTTGTGAGTGTACTCCTTCTGGGTGATTATCCCACATCCTGCGGTGATATTCTGGGTTGTTTCTAGGGCTAGGTGGCTTTGAAGACATATGCCATCTGTTATTCCAGTGGTTCTTGGCGATATATATATATATAAACTTTATTGTATACAAACGTGATATATACAATAGACCCTTCACAGCAGCAATGCCAGGGGTTATACATAGGATGGTGGACAATAATAGCCTTGGGGAGACGGGGCCCACATCGAAGTTCGGGCTCATCCACCAGAGCCAACAATAAAATAGAATCAGTGTCAGATTATTTACAGGATATTATGCTTTTCACAGTATTTACACTGAAATAATAAAGATATTCAGATTTACATTATGTTATATTTATATTCATAAAGATATTATTGACTTTATTTACAACATATTCATAAAGACATCGTGCTTTGAACATTATTTACAATATATTGGGCATTATTATGCTGCCCTTATCAATGTGCACTTTGCCTGGCCAAGGTCAGGCTCTTAAGGATCTCTCTTCGGTACCTCCAATCCTTCACAAACCTACAGAAGTCGCCGTCTATTGAAAGGATTGTGGGGAGCATCTCCCTGGGGAGAAAGCGGTCACTGAGTGATAGTCTGTTGTAGTGAGCTGTGAGCGTGGGAGCTGACCTCAGTCCGGGTAGAGGGATCCTCCAGCCACACAGTTCCCAGATGCTTGGCTCCGAGACCATTCCGGTTGTCATCTTGACAGTGAGAACAAGGCGTTTTTCAAATACAAGATCTGGAAGCCGGGAAAAGTGAAGTGACGTCGCCATCGCAGTTGTCCTTTGCTGGGGTGGACGACGATGTTTTTGCGTGATCCAACGAAGGAGCCAGTATTCAGCGGAGTACACGCGCTTGATGTTGGTAGGGGCCGCGGACCCCCAAATTTCCGAGGCATACAGTACGACGGAGTATACTGAGGTGTATATGTACCGTCGAGTCACATCCAGATCCCTAACGTGGAACAGTTGTTGTTTTGTGGTCCAGCGCATTTGACAGAATTTTGCTATGAGCTTGTCAATGTGGGGGTTGAAGCTCAGTTTATAGTCGAAGACGACTCCCAAGTCTGTATGCATCTTGACCACTGGGAAGGGAATGCCGTCTAGAGAAGTTTGGATTTCAGTGGGTTGGCGCTTCAGAGAAAAGACAATTTGGGCTGATTTGGCAGGGTTAATGAGGAGGCCAAATTGATGGAGATCCTAAGTCGTGTAACTTTTCACAGATCTTTTTATTGATGTTTGAGAGATGTTCGCCAGGGTTAATCTGAGTATATATTTTAATATCATCGGCATAGCAGGGTATGTCTTCTCTCTGTTGCACAAACGGAATAATAACAGCGGCGAATAATGCTCCGTAGAGAACTCCGCCTTGGGGAACTCCCGCAGTGATCTTTCTCCGGATTGTGTGTTGATCCGCTTTCAGAAGAATGGTTCTGTCAGAGAGCAGGGCTGTGATAAACCACAACATGTCACCTTTTATGTAGAAGTAGTTTTCTAGGAGGTGAACAAGTGAGGGGATACTGATGGAGTCGAAAGCAGCTTCCAGGTCGATGTAGGTGACAGAAACCTCTGCTTTAGCTTCTAGTGCACTGAGAATGGTGTTGGTTATCGATGTTAAATTGGTGACTGTGGATCTACCTGGAATGCCATAGTGAATCTGTGGGGGTTTCTGAGGCATGATTTGATTGATGATGGTGGAAAGTAATGTCTTCTCCATGAGCTTCAGGAGGCTGGAAGAATGAGAAATTGGTCTGAACTGTTTAATTAGGGTTGCAGATTGGCATTTAGGGTGTGGCCTCACAGTATATCTGTTCCAAAGAGGGGGAAAGTATTGCTGCGTTAAGACACGGTTAAAAATTGATAGTAGAGGACCGATTATAAACGAGCTAAGACATTTAATCATGAATTGTGGCACAAGATCGGAGCCTGCAGTTGCAGTGGGTGGCAATCCATTTATAGCAGTTATAAGCTGCTTCCTGGTGATGCGAACGGTGGCGAGCATATCAGTAGGGACGTTGTTGATGGTAAGTTGCCTAGGTGCATCGGGGCCACAGTTTTTGAGAACCGTGCAATGTGGTCCATCCACAGTTCAAGGTCCAGTGCTTTAGGTAATCCTGTGTGCTGAAAGTCATAAAACGATTTGCCTTTTCGTAGGGTTGAATTTAAATGCTTTTTAATTGCAAATATTTTCTGACGGTTGAAAACTGCCCGGGCTCTGGAGAAGGCAATACGATCTTGTATAGCGCCTGAATCTTTCCATCTCTTATGCAGATTTTGCTTTTGTTGAAAGCTGTTGTTCAGTGCTGGTGTCCACCAAGCTCTCGAACGGGGAGTGATGCAGACAGTCTTTGTAGCACCATAACTTGCAATGGTTCGAATCCATCTGGTCATGAGGTCCACAGCTAGCTTGAGATCACAATTATTGAGAGCCTCCCAAGGTATCGAGGATGCAGCTTCGAGACATCGTGATGGATCAATGAATTTGGGTGCTGTGATGTCTTTTTTCTTTTTTGGGCCTTGGATATCAAAGTTAGGTGCGGCTAAGTGCAGGAGTATGGCAATGGGTTCGTGATCGGATTGAAATAGGTTTTGAGGACTGTCTTCGAGGTCGCATGGTGCTGAAGAGAACATCAGATCCAAGAGATTAGATCCTCTCGTGGGGTGGCAATTAAGTAGGCTGATACCCAATGAATCCATACTGCTAATGAGTTTCCTACTAAGATGTGTGAGAGTAGGTGGAAGATTGAAATCTCCACAAACAATGTGCTTAGCAGAGGCATGGAGGTGATTTACCAGCCAGTGGATAACATCTTCAATGATGTCACTGTTTGGGCCTGGTGGAATGTATACTGTTGCTATGTCTATCAGGTTGGCATTGAGCTTGAGGGACACCATAGCAGCTTCAAATGCAAGGGATTGGGTTACTACAGAATGTGCCAATGAGAAGATAGTGGTATTATAGAATATTGCAACTCCCCCGCCTCTACGATCCTCTCTGGGGAACTGAGCATCTGGTACCCAGCCTGAGGAGCACAGGCAACGGAGTCCCGCCCGTTTCCAAGCCACGTTTCGGCAATGCAGAGAATATCAAAGGTTTTAGAGAGGAGAAGCTGTTCGACAGTGTCTAGCTTGTTACAAATATTCCTTGCATTTTGATAGACAATTCGAATTGTGGTAGCCATAATAACTGGAGTTCGTACAGGTGGCAGGTCTCTTTTTAAGGTTCGCACTGGTCTACTGTGCATTGCGATGTGTACAGGGATATTCTTTACCGGTCTGAAGCTCTGGGGATTATCGTTATAATCTGCTGAGAGTTGGATTGAACGATATGTGGACAGTTTGTTTCCTATGGTAAGTTTGTTCTCAGTGAAGTTATTTGATTTCTCATGCGTTTTGTTGGCTTGGGAGCTTGGTAGCTTTAATTGCTATTGCGTTTGATGTCGGTGGTTTATTGCAGTTCTTGGCTGCTGATCTAGGAAGGGTTTGATGAGGGTTCCAGGGGGCCACAGCCTTGGATCCAGTACGAAGCTCATCTTCTCTGGGTGGCAGGTAAGGATGAAAGAGGCATAGGTTGGATACCTGGTTCTTCTCTGTCTCACATCAATATTCATCCCATGTACTTCTGTAAACATGGCCTTAATGCTGTCTGGTTTAGTAGTCGGTTCCAGTCGAGATATAAAGATTCGACCACGAGTCTGAACTGCTGTGATGTTGTACGAATTAGAACGAGTTCCCTTCGAGGAAAGTTCTGTGGCATCTCTATTGCCCTGTTGTCTTCCATGTTCAGTTTCCTGATATGTTGAATATGTCATCCTGGTTTCTTTTGAGTGAACATGTTGATCGGTGAGAGATGCCAGGGAGTAGAGGTTGCCCATAAGTCCTGCTGGTGGGATATTTTGGTTATTCTCAGCATCTTTTTTGCCGGTGACTACTTCTGCAAATGTGGGTCTTGATGCACCCTTTCCAGTATGTATCCCCTTTAACCTTTTAGGTTTAGTAGTCTTTTGAGTCGGTATTGTGGAGAGGGCCACCTGAGAGGTCTTTGAGTGGCTACCCCCAGTGTTGTTAGATGCAGGTTTGGGTGAGCTACAGTCATTCAGCCCTGCATCTCTGCTATTAAGCTGTTTGTTATCTCCTTGTGTTACGGCTGCCATTGGGCTAAGGGTGACAGGCATATGAGGCATTGCATTATACAAAAATTGGGGATTATAATTCCTTTTAGCGTTGGAATCATGTATCAATTCTACTTCTTGTGGCTTGTTTTCCAAGGTTCCCTGAGCCACGTTGTTGGATATACTATTTTCATTGGGCAAAGATAAGGTTGCTAGTTGACGCACTTCATTGGTTAAGAGACCTATTTCTTGTTTCATGTCATTGTTCTGTACACGAATCTGCCGGTTCTCTTCAGATAAATTCTGCAGACTGTCAGAGATTGATGTGAGTTTCCACATTATGTTTTCCAGAAATTCTGCAGTTTGCATGTGGAACAATTTCATGTGTTCTGTACAGATGCCATCAATGTATTTCAGGAACCGGTTTTGCTCATCATTAAGGAGGTTACTTTCCCCTTGGCTTTCTTTCCTGCATTCCACAGGATTTTCATGTGTCGCGATGATTGGTTGTTGACTGCAGACCTCTGAGTCCATTTCACACTGCGGGTTAACCGCTACTGAGTCAGTTTGACTTGCAGCGTGAGTCTGACTAAAGTTTGATGTTTGGACCTTTGTTTGGTTATTTTCGACCTCCGTGTCATTCTGGATATCCACATATTCCGTTGCATTTGTTATTTGTTCTTTACTTTCTTTGCAGAATGGGCAGATGTACTTTTGACGTCGCTGCTTGTTGAACCGCTTTATATCGCATTTGGTGCAGGCCGCGCAGTAAATTTGCCGACATGACGTACATTGGATTACTGCTTCCTGATGATCTACTTTACAACGGAAGCACGTGGGGTTGCTTGTCAAAATTTCTGATTCTGCCATAGCCTTTAGGTTGAAAAATTGTCCGACTAATTACTTTTCTGTGAAGAATTAAAACCGCTTGTATTTTAGGCGTTCTCTTGACGATGGTTTGCCTGTGGGGGTCGGAATAAGACGGGTTATACAGTGCCTTTATATTCACTTCTTGTACGTATATTTCTTGTTGTACGTTCCTTGTGTTGATTAACTGATCTTAAATGGCGAGCATGAATCCCTTTAGTTTCGGGAAAAAGCTTTCCTTTCATGAGCCAAAATTGGAAGCCATTTTATCTATATATGAAATCTTTATTGCAATCAGTGAAAATAAGTGAATATTTTACATGCATGTCTGATGCAATGCCCATAACAGCAAAAATGCTAGGGGTTTAACATAGAAAGGAATTAAAACAGGAAAAATATAAAAAACAAGTTCTAAACAAGTGAAAACTGTTTTTTTTTCACAATAGCGAACATACAGATCAAGGAAAAACAATGATAGTCACTCGGCTGAAGACGAGAGCTGCTCCCTTGATGATACGTCTTCTGTAGGCTTTGTCCTCGATGAATTTCTTGCCGTCAGCATCCATCTATTGGACGTTTTTGGAGCATCTCCATTGGCCGGAATCTGTCGCTCTTCCTGAGCCTCGGCGCCAGGGACTGTAAAGAAGAGAGGGGCTCTTAAGGGTTTCGGGGGAATTCTCCAATTACATATCTGACAAAAACTTGGCGTATTGATTTTACTCGCTATCATTTTAATGGTGACGAGCAAGTGGAGGGTGATGATCCGTTCTGAGAATTTTCTGTAATTTAGAAGTTTGGTCGGCCGACCGGGCTAGCCGAGTGGGTAAAGTACCTGCCCGGCAACCCAAAGGTCGCGGGTTCGATTCTCGCCTCGGGCTTGGATCAAAGTACTGCAAAAACCTTGGGAGGTGCAATATGGCCACAGAAGCCGATGCGCCAACAACTACCAAATCAAAAAAAAAAAAAAAAAAAAGAAGTTTGGGCATTTATGAAGTGTGTGTGTGAGGGGTGGAAGTTTGTGCTTGAAGAGCACTAAACGAAGAAGCAGTATTCATCAGATAAAATGGTTTGTAGCGTGGTTTTCGCTGCCGACGCCCAGATTTCAGATGCGTGGGCGATGACTGGCTGAATAAACCGGTAAATATATTGAAGGATGTTCTGGAACTCTGTGACATGAAGGAAGTGTTGTTTGACAAGCCATCTGGATCGGCAGACCTTGTTGTGAATATCTATGTATCCTTGATGGAGGTCATTATAATGTCTGCTATGGTGTGTCTTCTTCGCCCATTTTTCTGTCTTTGTTTCTTCTGTCTCTATGAGGCATCTTTGCACATGGTCTATTATAACTTCTGAGCCTTGCCCTCCTAGCTCCTACTGCTCAGTAATTCTTTATTTGTGAAATAAAGAATAGTTTCCCATTTACGACACTTCTTAGTTGACTTCTCGAAAATACATAATAGATTCTTGGCGTAGTTATCTTATTCTATGCTTTCCTAATAAACTAACTCGTCAAGATTCATTGTATTAGAAGCCTGAAACAAGTAGACCTAACTTTTATCATTTTTATTACAAAAAATAAAGAATTCTTTTCGGATCAAATATAGATTACGGTTTGGCCATCTGTTATTTATTATTGTTGCTAGGATGCGCGTCATGGTACATCCATTTATCATACTATATAAAACAATTTATGTTACACAAATACATTATCTAATGGTCTTCCTCAACCAATTGAAACAAATGGAGTGGATATCTCATTTGTTTCAAAGTTGAACTCACGCATTAAGAAAATTAAACCACCGAGAAGTAGAGATTCTGGTCTGCAAAATATCTCTTATTTTTTCCGAATGAGAAGATGATGCACGAGTTGTGTGTGCGCTGAATAGAGATTGCGTTATAAATTTGAAAAAGCTCTCCAAAATCCCACGTCACTTTTAGTATTATCCCATGTTCATGGGTATCGTGTCGAATTCTGTACTTATCTGTGAAACCATTCGTCATGCGGCCTTTGAGCGCCGCTAAATCAGGCGAGGGATTTCTTTCGAGGATCTCTAGGGTTCTTCTAAGGCAGGCGAACTATTTGGAATAAAAGAAAATACTCCTTAAGTGACCTTAAATATGAAATAACTTCAGGAAATGTAATTTGTGCAAGATTTCAGCCGATTACAACTTCAATTACTATTCATTTTTAATTTTAATTTGTTATTAGTAGAATAAGAGAGCAATGTTCAAAATACTAAACCATTATAACAAGAGAGCCTGAAAAGAAAATGAATAATAAAATGCCATTATTTATTTATATGTTTTTATAGAATATTAGCTACATCTTTTCACGATTCACCATTAGAAGCGCTGCTTGTCGGGGTTCTTGGTAACAAAACAGAGACATAAATAGCTAGATACCCCCTATCACTTTATGTACGTTGATGCATTTTATTATCAATTAAAACGAAATTAACTACAATTGCAAAGAGAAAGACCGCCTACCTGGGGCATATTACAAGAGGCCCACAATATGCAGAGACTAATCATAAAAGGGAAGATTAAAGGCAAAAGAGCAAAAGGAATATCAATAAAATGGCTTGATAACATCAAAGAATGAACAGGGGATCTTAAAACACAAGAGCTATTTCGCAAAGCAAGAGACAGAGCTGGCTGGAAAATGTTGGTCTTCAACGTTCAAATTGAACACGGAACCTGAAGAAGAAGAAGAAGGCAAATTATTTGTTAGCATTCATAAATATAAAAGTAAATATATGCATAAATACATAATATATAAGTTATTAAAAGTATACTTTAATAATTTTACACGTTTCTTGCTTTTATTCTCCAAGTTAATTATAGGAATGTTTAATCACTGTATATTGATTGCCATAACTTGTTTATTCCGATTAAAACTTTGATGATATTTCTGCGCATGTGCATACTTTGCATAATGAGACGTTCATTTCTGCTGCACATTCTACAGCTTTTTTTCTCTGCTGTAGTCACTTATTCGAATACTAGATTTTGTTTTCCTCTTTAAAAGAAGCAATCATCCTAGCTCTTTCAAACAAAAAAACTAAAAAGAAAGAAATCATTCCAAGGCTAGCTACTGATTGGATTGGATATCTCAAAAAATAGCAAATAAGAAAAAGTTTGCTTGACCTCAACTTGACTTCAAAAAAATTTTTAAATTACACAGACGGTTTCATGTTTTTCTTTGGTTTCCCAACAAATTGTCACACGTGAAATATTAATCCCAGTTGTGTATTAAATTCGGTTGTCAGAAGTAACTTTCGCTGAATCCCTCCACCAAAAAAAATCTCGACCAGCAAACACGGATATAAAATATATTCTGCAACTGTTGCGAAACTAATTCATTTCACTCCTCTAAGCCTAAACAAAAGAAAATATTTTAGAAAGATAAAGTTTCATCTGTGTTGAAACGTTTCATGGAAAGACAAAACACAGATTGGCAAAATACACTGCTCGCCAAAATTAACAGAACAAAATGTTTTTCATCAATATTTTTTGTAAACAGTGGCGCTGAAGGCAAATATATAATATTTAATATAATAGGCATGCGCATTCCTAGTATCCAATAGAAATCGATCTACCACCTTACAGAGCCGCACATTATGCAAATTATTCATGCGTATAGAAATGAAATACACTGGTGTGCAAAACTTAAGTACCAACACTATTTCTAAAAGTTACAACCACAAAATCTTTACTTAAGGTACTCTTTAGTGATGAGAGTAGATTCAGTCTCAGCAGTGATTCTGGACATCAGCTAATCTGGCGAGAGGTTGGCAAACGGTATCACCCCGCAAACATCACTGAAAGGGAAGGGATCGATATGGCGGTCCAGGTGTTCTCGTCTGTGGAGGCGTTATCTTGGATGGACGTACACAACTCCAGATACTGGAAGGAGATGCTATAACCAGTGCACGCTACTGTACTGAGGTAATTCTTCCCCATGTGCGTCTGTTCTGAGGTACCATGGGTCCCTAGTCCGTGTTTATGGATGATAACGCCACACTCCATCGCACTGCAGCTGTTGATATTCTTTTGGAAAGTGAGGAATTGTTAGCATGGATTGACCTGCCCGTTCCACCGATCGATCGAAATCCCATCGAACACATATGGAATGCTCTGGGGAGAGGTCTAGCGGTACGTCCACACCCACCAGAAAATGTTCACCAGCCAAAGATGGCGCTGACAGAGGAATGGACGATGTTACCGCAAGAACTTATCAACAACATTGTTCTAAGTTTGGATATGAGGGTGCAAAGCCTGCATCGACATTAGGGGTGGCCATATCTCCTACTGAGGTCCACTTCTTTCCTTTGTTTCATCTTTGTGTCACGCAATGTCGTCTCGGCACTATGGAAGCAGTTTCAGGAGACAGGAACCATTACAAGAAGAGTTGGCCAAGGTCGCCCGAGGGCTATGTCAACCAGAACAGACTGCTATCTGACTCTAATAGCAAGACTGAACTTACGACGACCTGTCTCTTGAGGTTGCTGCGGCCACAGGTGAAAACATTTTCAATCGGATTGTGTTAAGAAGACTCAGTTCAAGTGGACTTATCGCAAGGAAGCCAGCTGTTTGTAGCTCATGAACCGCAAACCACCGCAGAGCTCGCCAAAATTTGTAACTGGATATGCCTGTTGGGAAGGAATATTTTGAAACTGAAGACATCTAACGACTAGCGTGGCGAGCACGATCACCAGACGTAAATCTGATCAAACATGTGTGGGAAGCCCGTGGGCGTCGCATTGCACGCCGATAGCCAACTCCTCGATCACTTGGTGAGCTAAGGTCTGCGCTGGTGGAAGAATGGGTTTCTTCACAGTATGAGATCGTTGCAATAAGTGGTTAAGTTGAAAAAGTAACACACTCTCGTTAGCAGATGACTACATTACTAAAATTTTATTTTATATGAAATTTCTTGGTTGTTTGGTGCCGGTCCAACTCAGAAAACTTTTCCCTACATACATATATGTACCGCAAAGGACAGCAACAAACATTCACTGAAATGCCAGCACGCCGAAGCAATAATATCACAACGCGGAATCCCTGATGCAGTTACTGAAAAACAGGAATGCTTAAGCACTCACCGTTAAGAAAACCGGAATCCTGCCGAAGAGAGAATAAGTGGTAAAGTTACTTTAGCTGTAGCCACCACTTACAATAATACTGGCGTTTTAAAGAATCTCTTAAACTCCAAAGTTCAGAGTCTACGTCTTTTCCATGCGAGGGATTGGTAAAGGTACCAACAGCGCAACTGCATTGAATTATTCTTTGCATCTAGTGGTGTAATACGTTTATAAAAAACAAAAAAACATATATCAATTTGTTACAATTATATCGTCCTATTTCTGCTTATTTTTCAAGAGCTAAAGATTGCGAAGGGATTAAAGAATTATTAAGGAATTAGTTCTTTTGTTGTTGTTTTTTTCAATTATCTAGTCGTATAATCCTCTGGTGTTTTTATGTAGAAGCATAAGGTGTGTAGACTAGCAACCAGCGAAAGCAGCAATAAAAAAAGTCAATCACTATGAGTGCTTCTCTTTAAAAGTTCGCAACTTCTCAAATTACATTTTTTGGGGACTTCGAAAATTTTAGTTTATTATTTGTATTCAGATAGGAGATTCGTACTAAAATATGCACCTTGTAATTACTTGTGGCTACGTACGTGGAACTGGTAATCTTTGAAGCTTACGTTCTTGGCTTACCCTTTCTTTAACTTTTGGAAGAACATAAAACTGTTTTTTTTTTTTTTATTAGTAAATGATCATTTTATTTATTTAACAAATAATACCAGTTCTTGGACTGAATGCGGGATCCACTTCAATTCGTTGCAAGACAATTCTTGCGGTACTCACAAGCCGGTGAGTATCACAAGAGAAATTTTGGCAAATTAGAAAGGTGGAATGCAGAAATTTTGAAAAGTGAGAATAATATATTTTTTATCCATTTATTTTGTACAAAAGGATTCATGTCATTGCTTCTCACAGAAAGGCTGAAAAGTGAGCATGTGCCTATTCCAGCATGACTCCATTCAAATTGCAGCAACTTTAATCCAGATAATATTATTTATTATTTTTTTAGGCAACCTTATCTCTTTTTAGGTAGGCTGACCCGCCTACCCTTAACCAGTCGTAAAACGAATTGTCTTGCAACGAAGTGAGATGATTCCTTGAATACGTCTTCTAATTCTGACCAGGCTTTTTCTTCTCTCAGTTGTAATATTTCTCAATATTGTTTCATAATTTTCCACGTTCTTCTTCTTCTTTTTCTTCAACTTATCAACTGATATCCTAACTCCATACGTGACAAGTTCACCAATAGTTATGCACTTTAACACTTACCTGTTTCGAACTTCTTCGAGTTCGGATTCAAATGACGCAACTTCAAAATTACCAACATAAATTTAAAATATGTAGCTAAGGATTTGAACTTTTTGTTCAAAGTCTGCATGGATTAGAAAAATATATGTGAAGATTATTGATAAGAAAATTACGCTTAGAGAAACATTTAACCAAATAATGTGAGAAGAGTCTTCGGGAATTTAAAAACTTATCCTTTCGTTTTTGTCTTGAGAAAGGGAGAGAGGAATCGATACCTGCCACAGAAAAGAGAGGGAGAGAGGAATCGATACATGCCACTGATATACTGAGGTATTCTCGAGGAATACTTCAAGAATGGACATAAAAAGGTAATACGGTCTAGTTCGAAGAGTTAAGCTTGGTTTATATTCAGTGTGTTCCATAAGTCCTTGCGTGGGAATTAAACTGACAACGGAGGTAATCTTTGCCTCAGGAGAATTTTCGTGGGTATTTTTTTCAATAGAACTTTTGTACCTAAGTACCTATACGTAGGTTTATGGGCTGACGATTATAGACGCATACTTGGTCACAAGAAAATTGCAAACGTTATAGACTGCAATACAAAAAAGGCGATTTATGCTGGTAGCATAGATATTCCTAATACTAGGAGCATCGGGGAAATGCTGTGTTGACAGCCGAACTTGTTATGACAAAAGGTCATTGGCTTTTCAAATCCACCCAGGCGATCCTCTATATAGCCAAATTTAAACCATAAAAGCCTCCTCATATTAATGTGACCAGAGAGTTTCAATTTTTTTAAATTTTTTAACAAGTTCACAAATCCTGATGTCACTTTAGGACCACAAAGATTCCACTTGGTTCTTGAAGATTTGAATTGTATAAATGTAAGTCCCGGATTAACGAGTTTGACGGACACTATCTCAACCTTCTTTGTCCCTTCTCCGTCAACGTTCCTTCTGAACAAGCGCTTTAAATTTGAATCCCAATCTGTTTCATCTGAGTAATATTTTCCACAAAATAGGCTTCACAATTATATACTACAAAATAGGCTTCACAATTGTAAAAAGTTACTGTTGACTCATTTAAACTTACAGATGAATGTATGAGATGCTAAAGGTTTCAAATTAAATATTCTCCTAAATGTTTGTAGTAACCAGAGACAGATATTTAGGCAAACTGGTTTCTGAAACCTAGACTTCTCTTGTAAGTGAGATAACCCAGTCCACTTATATTAGGCATTTAGATATCGATTTTCTGATATATTGTTTTGGCAATGTGGAAAGTCGGATTTGTTTAGAAAATCAGAAGAAGAAGCGCAAGATTTACGATACTGAAATTTTAAAGCGAACTCTGGATCACCCAGCAAATCTCTTGGCAGATTGCGATAAGAGGCTTAGAACTTCTTGAGCTTACGTAACGCGAGGTGAACACAGGACATTCGACATCCATCTCCCCACCTTTACGATTCCAAACAGTCGAGTGGCCTTTTAATTAAGAATTGTGGAACTCTCGTCTTTAAAGTAGGATTATTCTAGAAACACTAATTAGATTTCTCTGCAGAGTTGAATAAGAAAAGATGATAATCAAGAAGCTGTGTGTGTGTGTGTGGCCGTAACCTTCACGCACACTTTGTCAGTTTGAGACCACCTTGGGATGAGGAGAGGAGGTGGTCTCAGGATGCTGAGACGTAAAATGCGATCGACTTCGATACTGGATTCTAAATTATGGCAAGATAAGAAGATTAGTTTGGCACTAATGAAGCTCTTGTTAAGCATCTGTTTGCGTCGTAATCTCTGGCAAGTTTAGTAATTAGAAGCTTAGAAGAGCTGAAGCAGAAAAAAAGGTGGGTGGGTGGGTTAGAAAGAGCTGTTGAAGTGCAACGAATTATTTCAAGTTTAACAGCACGGGGAAATCAAAACCACTTTTATAGATTTAATAAGAGTTAGAGATAAGTGAGGATGAATGCAATATTAATAACGTAGCAAATAAAGTCTGAAAACCTGGGCATCCTTCACGTTTTATTTACTTTGAATACTGTTTATTCTTTACTATGAGTGAAGCAGGTAAATTCATCTATTCCCAAGCAGTCCTGAGAGTAACGTCAAAGAATAAAATCATTCATCAAAGCGATCATCGCTCAATCGCTCATCAAATTGATTGGCGAATCAATCACCGTCGGAAAAGCAATTTGCCAGCAGAGCCGGAGAGTTAAAATGAAGTTACACATGAGGAAAACGTCTTCGTAGCAGGTTTAGTTTTCTAGCCTATTTATCTATCTTTCAGTTCCTTTTATAGTATTTATATACCCATCTTTGATCTGATCACCCGTTGGTTTAGCTCTTGAGGATATATTAAATAAAATACCGTGTAATAAAAAAATATCGAACTTTCGGCTATTTCTGATGTCTATTGATACTGCGAGCATTCTTCCTTCTAATATTAAAGCTGGTATTAGATACTCAGTAGGGTGTGGGCTATAGAATTTTATCTTTGTATCCATCCCACACGAAACTGAAGTCTACATTCAGCCAAGCAAAGAAAATATTTTCTCTCTCTGCTCTGACATTACGAAATAAGTCAAAAGCCAGCTGTCAGAGCTATCTCTAAAAGAAGCAATATTGAATTTCCACTTCTTTTTCGCTATCTAGGTGGTGCTATTATGACCAAGAAATTCAACAAATGATTTATGGGCAACCTTTAGTATGTTTCATTCTTCTTCTTTTTCTCTAAAATTTTCTGAGCAGGAATTTCGCCTTTGTTGTTCTTAGTGAACGAACTACGTATTGTTCCTTTCAAAATGCATTAAAAGTATTAATATCTATATATACGTTTTACATAAGATCAAAAGTTTTGTTTCACGTGTACAAAAAAAAAAAGTTTCATGCAATCATCTCCAGGAGCATCTCCAGCCGTTAACGGTTCATCCATTGTCAACATTAATGATCCCTGGCCTTCGATTCTAAGATTACCACACGTCGTTTTGTTGAACTTGTAGAGTTACGGTATTTGCACAGCGGTAGATGCTTGATCGGATGTCCTTTCAGGTTATTCCTTGGCATGGACCAACTAAGAATGCACATCTCAAGAAAAGTTAAGCCTTTTCCCTTAATATACTCAAATACGTCAAAGGATAATTTTAGCCAAATGCATTTTTTGGAGTTTTTAAATTATTAAACAGAACTATAAGAATACATTTTAAAATCATTTAAACAGTTATTCCTTATACTAAATAAATTTATATAAACAAATATATTAAAATTAGTAATAAATAAAATAATTACAAATAATAAAATTAATATTAAATAACATAATTATAAATAATAAAGTAATGAATATGTTATAAATATAAATGACGAAATATAGGGATCTCATCAATGCGTTGCAAATGCAAAACATGTTACGTGTTGTTATAATAGGGTTTTTAAGAGCATCGGTGACTAAGGCCATATTGCTCCGTGTATACCGTCTGTAAATTGCGTGTGTTCTGTTTGCTGGATGAAAAACTTGAGTTTCTGAGAGATAAAACCATGTTACCCTCTCCTGAGACCGACTAACTCAGCCACGTTAAGAAAAAGGCCCATAACAATTCCATCATCGATGGAGCTCGAGCTCAGGTCTTTTCCAATCATTCGGTTTAAGGGTAGGCGAATAAGCTTCTCTGGAGATGGTATAGTGTTCAGAATTGGAGTCCGGGTCCCCTACATGGAAAAGCGCTCTGGTACAGTGGAGCGTTTCACCAAGACCCTTGGAAGGTCTCTAGATTCCTGATTTAGGGATGCTACGATAAAAGATACTTAATTATCATGGAGGACAGCAGTCAAAAGGCGGTTTATTTTTGTGATTAAGGTCGTGAGGAGTTTTTATATAATGTCTGTGAATTGCATATATTTTATCGTCCATTTCCCTTGTTTGGTTCATAAAAAACCAGAATGGTGGAGTGAACTAAGCAACCACCAATAAAAATTCCTCCTTTGTTATGGGATTCAAACCACCTCATTTTCCAAACGGCATGGATCCTGTGCAAATGTATCCCCAATTCACAAAGAGGATCGAAGGGTGACACGAGTAATTACAGACCAGTTAGTTTAACTTCTGTTCCGGGTAAAATAATGGAGTCGCTGGTTAAAGATGCATTGCAGGAATAATCTAGACAAGACTGCAGTAATAATTCAGACACAGCATGGGTTTGTTAAGGGAAAGTCTTGTCTGAAAAAATTGATAGGATATTATGATGTGGTTACAAAGGAACTGGATGCAAAAAATAATTTTGATATCATATATTTTAATTTCAGGAAAGCTTTTGACAATGTTGCACATAGAAAACTATTGTACAAATTGGAGCAGAATGGTATTAAGGGTAAGTTGCTACGATGGATAAAAGGATGGTTGAGTGGGAGAAGACAGAGGGTGGTAATCAATGGGTGCTGCTCTTCGTGGACTAATGTTATTAGTGGAGTCCCACAGGGTTCGGTGTTGGGTCCACTGTTGTTTTGTATATTTATCAATGATATTGATGAAGGTTTGCAGATGATACAAAGGTTGGCAGGGTTGTTAATGTCAGTAATGGCAGTGCGCTACTGCAACAGGGTCTAGAAAATTTGGGCAGATGGGCTGAGAAATGGCAACTGAAATTTAACCTTGACAAATGCAAAGTAATACATATGGGTAGAAGTAACCCCAGAGAAACGTGCCAACTGTGTGGTTCTACACTTAAGGTGGCAGAAAATGAAAAAGACCTGGGAGTAATTGTGCAGTCAGATATGAAATTTTCTGAGCAATGCAGACAGGCTGCCAGGGCAGGCCTGATTTTAGGAAGGATGTAGATTTGCTTGAGCGTGTACAGAGAGGGGCAACAATATTGGTGAGGGGAATGAAGGGATCCTCTTAACAAGAGAGGCTTAATTCTACAAATTGCAGCGGCTGGAGACTAGATGTGCGGAAATTTGCCTTTAGCCAGCTGGTGGTTAATTGCTGGAACAAACTTCCATCTGTCATTGTGAAAGTTGATAGGTTAAATAAATTTTAGGAGGAACTGGACAAATTAGAGGGAATTGTTTGGTAATTTTTTTTTTTTTTTGGCTGATGCTGCATAAGCTCATACACTTGCTGTCTTGTATCATATGCCACTACTACTACTACATTGCTACTTGAAAGGACGTTAGTGTGGAGACAACATGTAAAGAAATACTTTTAAAATACTTTTTTGGAGGAAGAGGGCTTTTGAATTCAATGTTTTTCAGCTATCTGGATTGGTTAGTTGCAGATTTAGAAAGACGAGGAAGAAATCTAGAAGGAAAGGAAAAAAATTAAGATTAGCGGTCTTATTTTTAGGCTTTCGAAGCCCATGTTGTTCTAGAATGATGGATTGTTTGAGGGTTGGGAAACCAAAAGCAACTTACACCCACAGAAACCAGGAGAAAGAAAGAAAGAGAAATGACAACGAGCCCTCTAAAAGTTGTTGAAAGCATAAACAGTTTTAGTAACATTCATTGGATGAGGTTTGTGAAGCTAGAATAGACTTACTGATACTGAACCTGAAAGAAAAGGAAATAGATGATGAGAGTTTATTTTTTGACTGTTTGTAACCTAAAGAAAATTAAAGCAAGGGAACGAAGAAATGAAGATAGCCACTGTGAAATTTTTGCTCAAGTCATATGCTAATTTAGCAACATAGATTGGTTTATGGTTGGGAAGGCATAAGAAACTTTTAACACAGAAAAATTTCTGTGTTAAAAGAAACACGACGTACCAGAGAACAGAAAAATAAATTAAGCAAAAATGATCGGTGTTTTTTTGAGGGTGTGCAGGCCTATGCTGTTCTAATAGCGTGGATTGAGGGTGCGAAACCAGAACACATTCAAATGTGGTTTATGTGTAAATACACAGAAATCACAGAATGTCCTTAAAAGAAAAAAGAACCTACCTTTAATAACTTTCCTTTCCTTTCCTGTTGTTTCTGTGTAAATGAGTATCTTCCATTTTCGCAATCCTCAACCAATTAATTCTCCTTTTTCAAAAATAGGCGTTTTATAAAGGAGAATTATATAGAAGAAAAATAGGTTTATTACAAATATAATATTTGTAATAAATGCGATAATAAAATTATAAATGAATTTATTACTTGCGTTTATTAGCAGTTTTATATTAATAATAGTATTTTATATTACTATATAATTACTTATAACAATAATGATATTTAATTTATATACAAATTTATATTTATTTATATATATTAAAATATTATATAATTTTTAATTATGTGTAAAAAATAAATTTTATTTCATTTTGATATAAATTGATTTAGTGTACTTAATAACACGTATAATTGATCTTAAATATAAATTTATATAATTTTAGTTTTAAATTAAAATAACACTAAAACATATAACTGAAATTTTAACTGTAAATAGAACAAAGATTGAAATCAAATATAAGCAAATTACAACAGCCTTTGCCATTAATAGCTTTCAGACATAATATATTTAAACATCCCTACCGTTTTTTAATCTTAAATCAAAACAAAGCAGTTGTCCTTGGTTGGTCGTTGAACAACTGATAGTGTTATTCACTTGCAACCAATTTATCCTGTGATAGGTGGCAAGAGATACTGTCAGTTGTGCTTTAGATTTTCTGTAATACGTCGTGTACTGGAAGTAACCAAGATTTATAGTAGTCTTGGGTTATACAAGGATGGAAGCACGCTTAAAATGGATTCCGTGAGAGATAGAATGTGTTCATTCGTTTGCATGTGATTTACTGGCATCACAGGTATCATCTGTCTCTTGCTGGTTGTAGGAGGCAAATACCACCAAATAGTGAGACTGCTTTTTTTTTGTTTTGTCAAAGGCGCTGATCTTTTAATGATAATAAATATCCCTGAGGGGATGGGGTTAGAGATGCGTAACACTTTGAAGGCAAAATGATCTATTAGATGGAATGGTAGTTTGCGCTTAACACCACAGCATGATATATGCAAATACATGACAACAAAATGGATGCTGTTTTTTTGTGTTTTATTTCTTGTCATTTTGCATAGATACAAGACATATCATTTGGAGATTCCAAGTTGTAAACATCTGATGAAGTTTAATTTTTGGGGAATACTTGTTTTTTTCCTTTTTGGAAAAGAAAATTGAAAAGACCATACGAAGTTTGGTTTTTGGAAAGCAAAATTGCAAAATATGTAATCCAATATGTCCCCCCCCCCGAGTGAAAAAGCCAGGTGGGTAACTTTAACAGCTTGAACGTTACAATAAACAGGATTGAATTAAAAAAGTAGATGCAGAAATATCTGGTAGTAACAACATGGACGGACATTTAAAGTTTCCCGTGCAATGTAGATATCGGCAGGTGGCAAGGAAGACCCACGATGTCCTATCGATGATTTATCAACTGACAGACTTATGATTTATCTGTCTTACAAGGCAACTGTAAGCCTGCACTGGAAATGCTTGTCAAATATTGACGCTGAACCTAAAGATTCTTGAAAGAGTCCAAAGACGGGCAACCTGCTTGGTGGAATCTGCAAAAGAGCGCCCTACTTTAGATTGGTGTGTTCTAATGAATGAGCTTGGCAATGAGGCACCTTAGCAGAGAACTGATTAATGTCTATAAGGCAGGCTTTGAAAAGAAACAGAAAACGAACGATTGTGAAATTTTCACTGTTATACATTATTCCAAAACTACGGGCCATAAATTCAAATTATGGGGAAGGCAGAATCAGACGGGATTGCTGGAAGTTTTCTTTTAGCCTGCGAGATGGTAATTACTGGAAAACGTTAACTAACCGTAACTGTGACAAATATTCTAGGAACTACCAACAGAATCATCACAACCTTTGAGAATAGAGAACTAGCAGCCGCCTACGTAGATATCGAATCTGCATTCGATGCCGTGCATATCCCATTTCTTCTAAAGCTACTAGAGAACCACTATCAGATAGGTGGTGACATCTTAGCTTTACTGACATCTCTGCTGCATAACCGCATAGTTTCTATGCGGTTATGCAGCAGATGCGGTTATGCACCAACTGTCTGTAGATAACTGTAGATTACTAATGATATTAAGAGTAGGAGACCGGCGAATTACTTAACAAGTACAGGTCACTGATGAAAAAGAGCGGTGAATTAGGGTTGAATTTGAAAGTGTCTACAATTCTGCCCAGACACGATAGGAGGGAGTATATGATGAGAGCCTTGTCGATCAATTTGGCACTGGAGAGATTGTGCAAGGCTCAAGGGGTAGAATTTTTTTCAGCCTGGTCTGTACTTGTTAACAGGAGAGATTGCTTCTACAGGGATGGGATACACTTAAATAGAAAGGATGCAAGAATGTTTGCTGATGCTATCGACGCAGTGTTAGGTGATTCGGAAAACTGCTAGATTGGGGGGATACAAGGACTAATAGATTAACAGTAGCCACTGGCAGAGGAGAAAGTGATTCTTGCACTGCTTCTATTGGAATGAGCAGCAGCCGGGAAAATAAGATGCAGGATATTTCAGAGACTGCTGGGAATCATGGGGGTACAAGTAAACACATGGGTTGTGTTAGGGTGGCTAAGAGGAAGAGCAGGTGCATGTATACTTGCGTGTACACCAATGCTAGGAGTTTAGTAAATAAATTTGATGAATTTGAGGTATTGCTCAAAACATCAAAGGCAGATATTGTTGGGATTTCAGAGACGTGGTGTCACACAGATATAAGTAATGCGGAACTGGAATTTCGGGAATACAATGTCTACAGAAAGGATAGACAGGATAGGAAGGGAGGAGGGGTTATGCTATTAGTTAAGAAACACATAAAATCCAAGGAAGTGAAGCCAGTGGACATCGCTGGACAGTGCAGTGTCGAGTCGGTTTGGTGTGACATAAGCATTGGGAGATCAAAATTGAGAGTAGGAGTGTGCTATAGGCCTAATGACTCTGATGAGTATAATAAGAAACTGTACAGAGAAATAGAGTGGGCCAGTAAATCAGAGAGTCTTATAATGGGGGATTTTAATTTCCCAGATATTGACTGGAATTTGGGGGCTGGTCACTCACACACTAGCAAGGCTTTTGTGGATTTATTGGATGATTGTTTTCTACATCAGCATGTTCGGGAGGCAACTAGAGGGAGTAATACTTTGATCTGATTATCAGTAGTGATTCTTCATGCATTAAGAATCTGCAGATAAACGAACCATTAGGTGGCAGAGATCACAGTGTGCTGAAGTGGGATTTACTCAAAGAGGTAACTACCATTAGGGGTAAAGGGAAGGGTTATTGCTTCCGTAAAGGCGACTACGATGGACTGAGACAGTATTTAAATTCTATACAGTGGGACCAACTGATGATGTTACCAACAGCAAATTCAAAATGGGAAGCATTCAAAGAACTTATCTTGGAAGCTACTAGGCTTTACATACCAACTAAGAAATATTGTTCAAAGTTTAGGCCTAAATGGATGTCAGATGAACTAATGAGGCATATGGCAGAGAAGAAAAATGCATGGGATACATACAAATTAACACGTGACACGGACGCCTATGATAGATACAAGTTGATCTGTAACCAAGTTACAAAGGAGGTTAGGCAGGCGAAGGCAGATTACGAGAGATCCTTGGCAAGGGATGCGAAGAAAAACAGCAAAGAGTTCTTTACTTATGTAAACTCTAGAAGGAAGGGGATGAATCAGATTGGTCCACTTGATATCGATGGGTCAACTGTTGATGACCCTGCTCAGGTAGCTAACAAACTAAATGAATATTTTGCATCGACATTCACACATGAGGGGTTATTCAGCGAGGGGAATGCCAGAGATGTATTCAACTCTGGCAGTAAGCTACATAATCTTGTAATAACTGAGAGTAAAGTGGAGGAGAAATTGTTGAAGATAAACACAAGAAAGGCACCTGGGGTGGATGGGATCTATCCAGTTATATTAAAGGAGGCAGCAAAGGAAGTAAGCAAACCCTTAGCCATAATTATGAGAGCTTCCTTGGACTCAGGGGGAGGTACCCATGGACTAGAGATGTGCAAATATGACCCCAATTCACAAGGGAGGATCAAAAGCTGACACAAGTAATTATAGACCTGTGAGTTTAACTTCTGTTCCCGGAAAATTAATGGAGGCACTGGTTAAAGAAGCACTGCAGGATTATCTAGACAAAACTTCAGTTATAGCTCGGACACAGCGTGGTTTTGTTAAGGGGAAGTCTTGCCTGACCAATTTCATTGGATACTATGATGCAGTCACAAAAGAACTGGATGCAGGGAATAACTTTGATATTATATACTTGGATCTTAGAAAGGCTTTTGATACTGTTGCACATGGAAGAGTGCTGCACAAATTGGAGCAGTGTGGCATTGGAGGCAAATTGCTGCTATGGATAAAGGGGTGGTTGAGGGGGAGAAGACAGAGAGTGGTAATCAATGGACACTGCTCATAAATAAATAAATAAATAAATAAATTTTCTCTTTATACTCCGGGACGACCAAACGATCAGAGGAGTTTACAAGATACACAGAATACAAGAAACAGCACCGTATTCAGCAGTCACGGGCTTGAACCCCGGTCACTCAAGGCACGTGTACTTATGCACTCGCGCGCCTGACCACTAGGCTACAGCGGCCTTTGTCGTGGACTAATGTTATTAGTGGAGTCCCTCAGGGTTCAGTATTGGGTCCTTTATTGTTTTCTGTATTTATAAATGATATTGATGATGGTATATCAAGCTTAATGTCCAAGTTTGCAGACGATACGAAGGTTGGCAGGGTTGTCAAGGACACTACTGATACTATGCTGCTGCAACAAGATCTGGAAAGGTTGAGCAGATGGGCTGAGAGGTGGCAAATGAAGTTTAACATTGACAAATGTAAAGTACTACATATGGGAAACAGCAACCCCAGAGCAACGTATCAACTCTGTGGTACTACACTGACAGTGGTAGAGAATGAAAGGGACCTGGGGGTGGTTGTGTAGGCAGATATGAAGTTCTCTGAGCAGTGCTGACGGGCTGCAAGAGTAGCTCATGGTGTATTGTCAATGATATATAGGAATTTTTCTAGCAGGGATAAGGAGTTGATTATTCCCTTGTATAAGGCAATGGTCAGGCCACACCTAGAGTACTGTATACAGGCCTGGAGGCCTCATTTCAAGAAGGATGTAGAGCTGCTGGAACGAGTACAGAGAAGGGCAACAAGATTAGTGAATGGAACAAAGGGGTGCTCTTACGAAGAAAGGCTTAAGTTTTGCGAATTACGGTGTCTGGAGACTAGGCACCAGCGAGGTGATCTGATAGAGGTGTACAAAGCCTTGAATGGTTTGAGCATGCTCAATGCTGATGGGATTCTTCCTCTTTCTCAGAATAATCACCTGAGAGGGCATAAATTCAAATTGAGGAAAGACAGATGTAGGATAGATGTGCGGAAATTTGCCTTTAGCCAGCGGGTGGTTGGTAGGTGGAACAGACTTCCATCCCTTGTAGTGGAAGTTGATAGCCTAAATAAGTTTAAGGCTCAGCTGGACAGGTATTTCGAACGAACAGAGGGGTGAGGTGGAAGTGGTTATTTTTTATTTATTTATTTTACTTTATTTTTTTTTTTTTTTTTGGCTAATGCTGCATAAGCTTGCTTTCTTGCATCAAATGCCTCTACTAATGCTAATGCTAATGCTAATGCTAATGCGAACTCCCAATACTGCAAAGTAATCTCGGTTGGAGTCCCGCAAGGGGAAATACTGTCTGGCCTCCTCTTCACCGCCCTCATTGCTGCACTGGTAACCGGAGAGCTGAATACCCTAATATATTCCGACGACCTAAAGATACTCACGTCAATTAAGACAAAACAAAACCCTCACCAAATCTCGGAAGAGCTACATCCATCTCCCAGCAATATCTACCTACCTCAAGTAATTTGGTCTGTGCATCAACCCAGAGAAATCAGAAACCATGGTTTTCTCGCGAAAACAAAATCAAACAAAAATCTATCCAGCCCTCAATGGAGCTTCTATCCCGCTTGTTCAAAATCACATTGATCTAGGGATCAGGTTCGACCCAAAGCTTCTGTTCAGCCAACATGTAGACATGCTTGTCACGAAAGCGGCTAGACAGATGGTTATGCAAGCAGCATCTCCAACATGTGAGAGACAAATCCACCATTACCAGATACATTTCAACAATTATTTATCCCCCACTTCTCTATGCTGCAGAGATCTGGGCTTCCGCATCTCCCTCTACCACCAAACCAGTGTTCTCCTCCGAGTATTGGCTCCTGAAATGGGCTTGCCACAAACTCAGTCTATCTTCCCAGCTCCGAACCACCGCTATGGCCAGCAACTCGACATCCCAAGGCTCATGTGGCTCATTGATGAAAGAAGAATCGTCAATACAGTAAAACTTATGACTGGTCTCATTTCCTCTCCCTCCTTCTGGGATAACTGTGAATGGAGGATCCCAGTGCCTTCACCTGTCGGGCCGGTTCCTTCCTCAGCAGATGTTATTACGCGTGCAAGATCTAGATGTAGATTTCAACAAGTTTAGTCAGAATCAACATTACAGAAAAAGAATACTCCGTAGTGATTGGCCAAGGCCTCCAATATTATAACCTGAGCCCCGATGTATTCTCTTATTCAATTCAATGTATATAATTATGCTTTTCGATGTACAGTATATTCCTATGTTATGTATTTTGTGACTAATGTTCTACACTCATTTAATGTTTAGTATACCCAATTCATTTCTATATTTTTCAATTTTCTTTTTTTTTTTTTTGGCTTTTTTCAGGCAAATTTGTCTTTACATCACATTGTTAACCCCTGGCCACTGTGCCGCGATGTGCAGTTGCAACTGCACCACTATGTACATCACTCTCTGTGTTGCAATAAACATTTCTCTTAGTTGACGCAGCAAAAGCCTTGGGTTTTGCTGCGCACTGTATGAGGTAATACTAATGCTAAAAAATATTATGCCATGAATTTATAATGGAGTCAGAGAGAGAGAAAGGCAAAAAATCCATTTTGTAATCCTTTTTATATATTGGAACACTCATATTAATCAGAATGTCGCATATTAGATGAGATATCAAAAGATAAGACTTGGAATTATAATTAACCCAATTATTTTCATGTATATTTATGTTATCGGTAGCATATTTTTTTAACTAGAACTCCTTGATCTTTTCCAGAAGAATTTCAAGTCAATATTTCCATACTGTTCCATGAATAATGAATTCCAGTCTGTAACTAAAGGAATTTAACTGTTTTAAGTTTTCCATTTCTAAAGATAATTTATTCATTCCAGTTACTAAGAAGACATTTTAGCGACAGTATAATGATGCAATCAGAGAGATAAAAAGTGCCTACCGATATGCAAACAGAGGTTGGATGAGATAAAAAATATAAGTGGAAATCAGCACCTCTCTCGCCGATAGTGATGAGTCTTTGAAGAAGCGACAATGATGGAAAATTTGTAAAATCTTACATCTGTAAATATTGACTGTATTCTCAGGCCAACAGTAAATGGCATTTTCACGAGATTGCCACACATCTCCATCACCTTAATTGGCATTTTATGCTGGTAGTCTGAAATACGCGATGAGTTTTTGAAAGAAACCGTCTTTGTTTTTCCTCCTTCTAATTTCGACTGTCCCAATATAGCTCGATCACTGAATTTCCGAGAATAAAAAGTCCCAAAAATGAAAGAAGTGGTCAAAGCTTAAAGTGGTCAAGAAATTGAATTGAATGAATATCAAAAAATATTCCCACTATTGTTTACCACTATGCAGGAAAGCGCTTCAACGAAGAAGGACTTAATCCTTCTTCGTATCATTTAATCCTAAAAATTCTTTAGATTTCGAAATCAAAACAAAGCAGATTTGCATTTATTAGGTGATTAATACGTTGAAATACTATTTCGATTAAGTACAATTGAAATAGCATTTCAACTGCTTTTCTCGTTGTGCAATTTTGAAGCCACTAGCGTTCTAAACTTCAAAATTCAAAGTTGAAAATTCCAAGAAGAGAAAACTTATCTCCAGCCCAAATGATGGCTGTGCTTTATATCCGTTACTAAGCCCAATGAGGTAACTTCAGTCCATCCGTATTTCCACCTCTTTTAAAACCAATTTTATTTTCTAAAACCCTTTGAAACCCTTTTTATTTTCTATTTTATCTTCATCCATTCCTGGGATCAACCCGAACAATTCTTACTCATGCACCCAACCATCCCCATCCCTCTTAATGCCCTCTTTCATTTTTTGACAGAAAGAAATCCGAAGAATCCCAAACAGTCTTGAAACCAGTATGCCTCAAAGTTCTGAAGGCACTTCTCCAGTTGATTTTTTAAGCCGTGCCGCAGAAGTAATTCCAGTTTCAGAGCCCTCTTTACTTTCGTATTTATCTGGCGTTTTTCGTAATTAATGGAAATTAACTTACACCCAGTCAACTCCTAAGAAGGAGAGGAAGTTTCTATTGCAGATCAAAAACCAAACACATACTAAAACACTAACAAGGCTTCCATTATTATTAAATGTTATAGCTGTTGACGCCATCTGATTGGTAATTTTAAAAACAAACAAGGAAGCTACGTCCATATTGTTGTGTATCAAAGACATGGGTCTCTATCCTGAAGATATATCTTTAACCCTTGTTATCTGACGCCATCTAGTGGTGTTTTTTATTTCCAGTTGACACCGAACTTTCACCAACCTTTTAGGCTCGGTAAAGCCGAGTACGAAGTAATCTGTGAAGATTAAGCAAACGTTTCTTTACGACCTCAATAACCCATCTGTGCAACGAGATTTCCTTAGCAATCCATTTAACGGGAACGAGAGACTTATAAATCACTCTAAATGCACGCCGAAGCAAAAGAGGGGAAGAGCCACAACTTGGGAAAGTGCAGTGGGAAGGAAAGATGCTCCTCTGAACGATGTGGGCATCTTAGTCGACTTGGCGTCCCAAAGTCTGTATAAAATTGCCCATTCTTAACATAGTTGGACTTTAGTGTCTTCCCCGCATGGTTGTCTGGTTTTTTAACTAAGAATTTACAGCTGCTAGACTAACAATGCACCGCCATCATTTTCTCCAACGAGTTCTCCATAAAATTGCAAGGTTTGTTACTGGCACACACACTTCTGTTATAATGAAAAGGTAATATAAGCGGTTTGGGCAATCAATTTTCCACTCGCTAACAGGAACATTACTGGAACTCCAGCATGGATGCTACCGTTGTCATAGTTACCCAACGTTTTCGGTAATTGTCGAAGAGATATCTACCGTTTCATAATTTGGCAAGCTTGTGACAATCATTGCACTTAATGATGGCTTTTGCAGAACCATGAAAAGAGAAGGAATAGCATTTGGGGAGGGGGGGAAGTTTACAAGGTGGATATTTGGTCAAAGAGTTATTGTATACAATCGCGGTGTTTCTCAGTTTTTGTGATTGAATTGTACGCTAATAGAATTCGACTTAAAAGACGTGTTCTCCTAAGGAATAATCCTCCCAACCGCAGGATGCCGAAATGTATATTAAATGTAAGAATTCTAAAGGCAACAAATAGGTACTAGAAATTGATTAAACAAGAATAAAAATTCTCATTACTTTTAATAAAAATAAAACTTTTATTGCACTTGCAGTTTCATGAATAATTAGATATTCCCATCATCATAGAAATATTTAGCTTTCATATATAAAAGGTCCCTACACCTTAGTTTGACATTGGTGATCCAACAAAGGCTCTATATAAACTCACGTAAACCCTACTTTCTCTCATTCGCTGTCCTAGAAGACCGACTCCTTCGCTTTCAACTATATAATTGATGGTTCAAATCTCGCCATAGTCTCAGACGTTAGAAATTTCATGATTTTCTTTCGAACAGCAGTAAGTTTAAGCATCTTGTGATTGATGCTTAAAGCATTAAGCATTGATCACACACCCAGTAATCATTTTATTAGGAACACCGACTTAATAGCGAGCAGCCCTTTCTTTAGCTTTCAGAATTATACGTGCCTAAGAAGGCTAATGAAATACTGTAAAATCGCCCTCCTCATGATCCTAAAACCATTCCTGAACGATCCGTGCCTCTTGATATGATCCTGCTAAAAACTGTGAGTATGAAGGGACACACTTGACCAGTTTCAAGCAACCTGTAATATTCAGATTTGAACCACCGGTATTGAGAAACCTCAGTACCACGAAAATACTTCCTAAAGCATCTCGCTTTCGCCATGCCCTGGTCATACTGTGAGCTGCAATCCGTCGGACAAGGAGGTATTTTTCCACTCCTGACGTAAGTATAGTCAGAGAGGAAAAATACCTGTGCCCAATGTATCCGTTTATTTTCAGCTGATAAGAGTGAACACAAGGCCCTATGTTTAGGATACAGCACAATACATGTTCAGAAAACTGCATTTCTCAATTCTTCATTTCAAAGCTCATGATCCAATCATAGAATTTGTATGTGTTCCTCTTTGTCTTTGGAATCCATACCATAGTCATCTGAAACAGCAACTGAAAGACGTTCAAAAAACATTTAATAAATTAGTTCGCCAAAAGATGACCATTGTTCTATTGTATGATCCTCTACAAGAAACTATACCATTGCTTCTGACTATAGGCCCTTGAAATCCATGGGCTCTACAAGCTCTCAAACACTTCATCAAATCTTCAACACACATATTCTAGTAGACCTACTTTAACAACCCTCTTTCTCTCTCTGTCCATATTCCGGCCACTGATAAAAGTCAACAGACCATCCATATATTCCGATCTCAACTTAACTTGTATCAACACACCTTGAATTGGGCTATTTCCTCTAATATTGCAGATATTTTCCTTGAATATTCTTCCAGTCGTACGCATTTCTTTTGATCCTCTGTTATAAATAGTTTCGGCGTTATAATACTTTGTCTGAAACAAATTAAAGCCATGCAACCATTGGGCCAACCACGAAGGCTAAAAAAAAGAATGATCAGCTCGTTTGGAGACATCACTAACAAGGGTTTTCCGAATTATACAAGCTATTACTGCAAATGTCCCAGCTGATGTACGAGTTGGACAACACAGTGTATATATACAGAGTATGAATTGAAAATCGTCCTTGACAGGCAAGTTGCTTATTCCGATCAGCGAATCGATAGCACAGTTTGGTGTGATGAAACAGCATCTCCATCGCGATCACGTGCTAAAGCAGGATCAACGATAAAAGAGAAGAGCAAAGAACGGAAATTAAACTTTAAAGACAGCGGCATAATTTAAAGTTAATGATATACCTGAGGGGGCTCTGACGGACTTCCAATCTCCTCGCAAACATAATTTAAAGTTGCTGGTTTAGACTTGGTTCGCAATGAATGCAGCAAGAAAAGGAATTAACATTCGAAACGGCCTTTGATGTTCCTTAAAGTTTCAGCCACGTGTTGAGATGCACTCAGAGTGAAACATTAATGTAAAGAGTGAAGAGTCATCTCAGCACGCCGGCGAGGAAAAGGCAAACAGCGTTTCCTTTTTTTTACGATTGAAGTCGCACGAAATGGCACCTCGAGTCTACACTTGGAAAGAAATAAATATTTCGCTCTCTCCGATAACAGATGGAACCAATGTGTAGCATTCAGAGTGAAACTGGAGACGGGGCCGATCGGGGGGAGGGGGTGAGAGAAAGAAAGTTTATGACTTCGTCTAGAGAGACGTTATGCAAATTTCTGTCAAATAGCGGAGGAACGAGAGGTTGGTCCAGATGGCGGCGCTCTGCGAACAAGAAGAAAATGCCCAAATATCTGCAGTGATTAAAATATAAAAGACGCATTCAAAGCAGTTTACTGCGGCATAAAAATCGACAAAGTTTTAAGAGGGTTATTAAAAGAAGATAAAAGAAAAATGAATAAAATTTCAGTCGATATTCGCAGCTCTGCGAAGAAAAATACTTCATTTTTTTTTCCAGGAGAGCTTCATTCTCTGAGTCAAGAAGAAAATTTAACTCGATCATCTCGGCTCACAAAGCTTTAAGTTAATTATTTCTCTTTTTATGCTCGTTATTATTAATAATTTGCATTTTAGTTAGCATTAGTTGGTTGGATAGTTAATGTTGCCAAGATATCCATGATCGGTGATTATAGTTTGATTGAATCTAGTCAGATTCAATCGAAGTATCTGAGGCACTGTTTGTTTGTTTGTTTTTAAATCCGCTTATGTGAGTCTCAAAATATGGAATTCTTTTAGAATTCGAAGTAATTTTCTAGAAAATACTTTTCGCCTTTTTATTTTAAAACAGCCCTCACGTGATCGCCTCTCAGATTCTTGCGAAATTCTTTGAGTTTTCAAATTCTTTATCCTTCGTGTAACAACCTTTTCCACGTACTACCCTAAGATGCTTTTTCTTTCTTTTTTTGCAGTCTGTGTATTGATCTTAAAGACGACTGAGCGAATTCTTTCCTCCCCACCTCCTCCAACCCTACTTTTCACCGCTAGTTGCGCATCTGAACAGACAAATCTGGATTGTTGTTTACACCTTCTAGATTGCAGTGGACATTTTCTATGGCTAAATGGCTGCGTATACTCCATCAAGGCTTACTCGTAACTGAACCGTAGGTTTTAATACTTTGTCACCAGCAGGTGGGAATGATACTTACCTCAGAAGAAAAAAAGAAGGATTATGTTTACAGCTTTTTGATATTTCCAGCTCACTGCAAACGCTTTTATTTTCAAAGGTGAAAAATGCAAAACCAAAATCTCAACCGAAGAGTGGTATTTTTTGATGCACTGAATTTCCAAAAGCCACCGACATCTGCATGCTCCAAAGAACACATCGGACCATCTTTGGCCTTAATTAGACCCTTCATCCTCGTCGATAGACCCTGGACCAAATTTTCATAAGTGGAAGGCCGTATTTTGGTCCTTTAATGCACTGGTCAGATGAACTGGAACACCTATTGAAAGCAGGTGTTCCGGTTCATCCCGAAGGGTTTAAGATATAGGGGATTTGGGTAGGCCAATGGGTTTTTTGCACGCCTATGTCTTAAAATGATGTCTCTACAGGCGGTGCAATATTATTAGTTTACTAATCAAACACCCCTGTAGAGAAGTTATCTAGGATGGTGGCTCATGCATACATCGAACATAACTTATTACATAGGAACATATATAGTTACATAAAATAAAATGTCAGAAAATACATAAATAATTAAGAATAACTACAGTCATTTTACACCTGAATTGAATGTCATAGTTATTCTGCTGAATGGAATATCGTCAGTCCCATAAGAGTCTTTTGAAGACACTGTAAAGCGTCCATTATAGTTTTTATAAATTCATGGGCGTTTGAACTCTTTTGCTCTGAAAACACTTCTTTCTTTAAATGCATTCTTCATTATATTTGTAGTTTAGTGTACAAATCCGCTGCAATGAGCTGCCTGTAGTTCTGTCATGGTAGTTCTGTCATACAGGGTCTATTTTGAAGACTAAAGAGCTCCAGAATAGCTCCACGGCCAAACACACGAGCGATGTGTCTCTCTTCAGGCGTGCCACAGGGTGGTGTCTTATCTGGGCTGTTGTTCACAGTGCTTATCTCGCCTCTTGTTGAGTCCAGGCATGATATCTTATGTTATGCTGATGATATGAAACTTCTCACACTGATTCCTCCACATGATGATCTTCTCATGATAATAGCATCAATTAACAATATAGTCCTGGAATTTGCAAACTACCTCAACCAGTTTGGACTAAAAATAAATCCAGAAAAGTCTGAATTTATGATATTCTCATTAAATAAAACGCCTTCCTATATTCAGCCAACATTATGCAATTCCCCTATTCCCATCGTCAAGAAACATACTGATTTGGAGGTTGGTTTTGATCCTAAGCTCTGCTTTGGTAACCACATGGAAAAGCTATTCACACAGGCAGCTCGACTCCGATGGATGGCCAAATAGTATTTGCATTATATTAATGAAGTAACGACCACCAGAAGATATAAAAAAAAGCACAGTATACTCTCCGCTTCTATATGCTGCAGAAGTACGGGCATCTGCTGCCCCTAGCACAATTCGACCACTCTTTTCTACTGAGTTTTGGCCCTTAAAATGGGCCATAAACAAACATAAACTTCCTCCACGGTTAAGGACAACGGAAAAGGCCAGTTTGATAAACATTAACAGGTTTCCCAAGCTGATTAGGATGAAATGCCTTACCACAACTGTAAAAATGATCACTGGCGACATCTCGGCACCATCATTCTGGGACCTGTGCTCTTGGAGAGTCCCTCAGCCTTCCCTCAGAGCGACTCCAACTCTGTGCCCACATCTCAGCCGTCTCCACCTATCCGATAGGTTTCTGCCATATCAGCTACTTTCATGTGCCCAGTCTTTGTATGATGACCTTAATAAGTTTTCTTCTGATAAGGAGTATAGACGCCGCATCCTTAAATTGTACTTCCCTGTCCCTGATCCTTCTCCTTGAAGCTCACCTTAATGCCGCAACCAGAAATATGACGTGAAGATGGCTTACCAACCAACCTTGCAGTTTTCCACCTATATATTCTTTGTACATTGTGATGTTTATAATTGTATTATACTTTGAGTGTTGAGCTGTATTTACTTTTATTCGTTCACATATGCATTTTATATTTAATTTATTAATTTCTTTTCTTATAAATTGTAATATTACTGTTAACCCCTGGCCTTGTGGCCGTGAAGGGCTTATTGCAATGTATCCATTGTATTACTATTATTATTATTATTGCAATAAATATTTCTAATATTGGCAGGAAACAGCCGCCTTAGCTGTCCGAATGATGGAGAGCGCTAAGGAGACTATGAGGGTAGTGGAGCCGAGGTCCTGGGCGGAGCCTGACCACAATATTTTCAATTTGAGGTTCATCTAAACTCCCAGTCAGAAGTTCAGAAGAGTGCAGATGTTACGTAACGTGACCATCTGAATCCACGGAGCTACATTTAAGTTTGTATACAGTAGTGGATTTTGAAATTGTAAAGGGCTTCCCGGCAATCCTATTTAGCCACCGCAGCAGCCAGTATTCCAGGCTGAGAAATTCTATTCTTAGCTAAATGGTTTCCTCCATTTCAAATTTAGTAGCCTTTTTGCTCACAATTCGTTTTGAATGTCGTAGTTTTTTGCGTGCATGTCCTTTCTTTTTAAAGAAAGGACATGCACGCAGAAAACTACGTTCTTTTGTTCATGACTTTTTTCTTATAGTCCGTGAGGTCTTCATTAAATCCTAAATTTCTCCATTTCCTGTAAGCCCTTTGCTTGGCCACAAATACCTGTTTTAAATACTTGTTGAACCACGGTTCAGGTTTGTCCATGATCCTTATCTCCTTCGAGGCACCCAGGTCAGCAATAAATAAGAGCTCTTTTTCAATCAAGTTGGTGACTTCTTCCACCTGTTTATTTTACAGATCAATCCAGTTGTAGGTTTTTAGAAGTTCTAAAATAATTTCAGGTCTAATAAACGTAATGGAGTATATTTTCTTGGTCTGACGAGTTTGCACATCGCTATATTGCTCACCTGCACAATTGGATGGGGAAATTTCACAACATATTGGGCAGTGATCTGACTGGAATTTAGTTGGAGGGGTGACGTTTTTTACGTTAATCATACTATGGTACAATAGATCCAAGTCCTGCTCTGCCCTAGTCAGAAGAGTAACCAGTAGGGTCAGTCCTAAGTTTTGGAGGCTTGCAAGCAGATTAGGGCTTACAATACTGGTCAAAATCTTAATACCAGTATTTCGGTATTTTTAATTTATGAAACCGGGATACCGGTATTAATACCAGTATTCCAAAAACAAACGTTTTTCTAAATAAATTTTGATGATAGTAAGGTGCAATAAAGTAAGGAAAAAACAAGTACCGTAATTACTTCAATTCAAGTTTTAAGCATCCACACTACCTGTCCGAATAAAGTGAGTTCTTAAGAAACATAAACAGTCAATAGTATGATCGTTGAAAATGGATCTAATTTTGGTACATATTTGATTGGTGGCAGGAAACGCCCTTTGAGATTCTATTCTGGTACTGAGATAATCGTAGACGATCTCAGTCCATATTTTCTAGGCTTTGAACTTTTTTAGCAAAAATAGTTAAAAGTATTTCATTAATTTCCGAGTCAAGTTCATCTTTTAAAATCTCATTGGAGTCAGGCAATTTCTTATTTTGGAAAGAATTTGCGGAACACTGTTGTTTTGTTCCATGTTGGTCTTCTATGGTTGAATTATGTTCATCATTTTATGAAGGAGAAAGACGTTTTATTCAGCGAAGTATAATCTTCACTATAGTATCTTTACTGAGTCTGGGAGAGAACAAAGAGTGAGGATAAGGAATAAAGAAGAGAGCAAAGAGTGGGGATAAGGAATTCTTCACGTATATAAATGCAAAGAAAATAAGGACAAATCAGATTGGACCCTATGTAATGGGCGTGGGACAGTATTAGATAACATAGCTGAAGTTGCAGATGAACTCAACAGTTACTTTACATCGATATTTACATAAAAAACCCTTTGTGTCAATAAGATATTATGGAAGTGAAGTTGAAAAAAAATGCAATTAATGATGTGTAAAGTGGCAGCTATATGCTTTAATTCAGCAAAGTGCAAGATCTTACACATGGGGAATAGCAACCCCAAAATAACTTATACATTGGTGGAGTTGAGCTAAAGTCAGTAGTGGAGGAACGGGACTTGGAAGTTACGATTCGGTCAGACATGAAGTTGTCCGAGAATTGTGGACAGGTTGCAATGTTGCATGGTGTCCTATCGATGATTTATCGAACATTTGCTAGTAGAGATAATGACGTCATAAACACATAAAGGTGATTTTATAACCTTTATGTGATAATATTATAAACTAATTTTTTTTTAATTAGTACCAAAAAACCGGTATTTTTATATCAATACCGGTATTTGAAAACGGGAAAAAATGACTGGAATCTCGGTATTATAAGCCTCATCCAGATGTTCTTTAGGATGACCGTGTCTTGTGCTAGGCATATTAAAATCTCCAGTTACAACCATAGGAATATCAGTGGCAAGATTCTCTGTTATCCAAGCAAGAAGCTCGGTCCGAGTGTCTGCACTGTGCACCGGTGGAAGATAGATAAGACAGACTTGAACTTTTTGAGTCTGCTTCCGGAAGGAGGCAGTTATAGCCTCAAAGTTTTCTGACTGGCTTGGTTTAATTCTTGTAAGATGTAAACTTTCACGATAAAGGATTGAAATTCCTCCACTCCACTTTTCGTTTCTGCTGTTCCCAATAAATTCGTAACAAGAGGATTGTACCAGCAGATCTAATTGTCTGTTATGATTTAGCCAAGTCTCCATTATACAAATAAAGTCGTATTCTTCAAGGTCTGTAATGTGTGCAGTTTGTTAGCGACACTTCTAACATTCTGAATAAAAATGCAAATGGCTTGGCTCTCTGCAGAAGGGGCATTCTCTTTCTTTAGTTGCTATTTATGTCGATGCGCACTGTCTGATCTCCGTACGTATGGTGTGTGTGTTCTTTTCCCGAAATCTTTTAATCAATGCCCCTAGTGGCCAGGTATTGTATTCAAGGATCAGATTTAGGTCATCAGGAGAGCATGTAAGCACAAATGGCGAATATGAAGGGTGCCTTGTTTTTAACTGTCTGACTTCAGTGTGGACCCAGTACCCTTGAGAAAACATGGCTTTTATATGATTTGCTTGTGTGTTCGGGACAAGCCCGGAAACGAAGACTTTCTCTCGTGTTCTAACGGCTGTAATATGGAACCTCCTTACCAAACTACCATCCGCTGAGAGGTTTACATGCGTCCCATCTGCATTAAGAGTGTAGTTCGGGAATTGCGCAGACTGATTAGAGTTATTATTCTGAAACTGGCTATTGTTAACATTTAAATTGGAAGCTGCTAGTAGGTTGGTAGCCTTGGACAGTCCCTGATTCTGGGCGCTCCCGTGAGTCTTCTGAACTGCGGTTTCCTTGTATTCCCGTTTATGTTTGCTGTAATTTCCGCATAAATAGACCTGAGAGAGTTTTCAAGGCACACCTTATCAGCCTTACATAATTCCGGGGTATAGGGGAGAGACAGGTCCTGAGGTAAGGTAAATGGAGGTGCTTGGGCCTTGGATCTTTGGTGAATATATTCTACCAGGGAGTCTTGTTCATGATTATCTGTCATAGGTGGTTGCCCAGTGACTCCTCTTGTTTCTCTATTCCGCTGATAGACAGTGACGGAAGGAATGTTTAATACGGCATTTTTGTCTATGTCGCAATTCTCGTTCAGCATTAATAGCTGGGAAGGGTGCACGAGCTTGAATATCTTCTCCGCATCCATTGAGTTTAGCGCCATCATCTTCACGACGATGTTCAGGGGGATCGAGGCGTTCGCGGCCTTGTTTGGTAAGCTGGCTTACCCCACAGATTCACACTACTGTTTAGGTCAGTCATCTGGTCTCTCAATGATCAAATTTCCTGTTTTATTTCTTCATTCTACGCACGGAGTTCTTGGTTGATAACGAGAAGGGTGGATAAGCATTCAAAAAGAATTTTCTCTTCAAGATTATGCATGTATTCCTCAGCCTGTATGGCAACAGCTTTAAAAAAACTCCGCAAATATATCGTCTGCTGCTCTTTTAAGCATATACTTCGGGTCACTGAGGTATGCAGTGTCCCCGTGATCAGTCCTAGCCTCAGGAGGGTTTGACTGCGAGCGGGCAGAGCGATTTGCATGTAGACAGTCCTCGGGACGCGTCTCACAACCAAGGACGTTTAGAATATCAGTGTCAGGTATAGCTTCTGAATTCATATTTCTCATTTCCACCCACGGTTCAGCCATTTGTTTCTTTATAGCCATCATTTTCATTTTCATCACATTTCTTGTCTTGTCTATTATTTTCAAGAATATTACATCCTTCGTTGTTTCCCAAGTCACTGTGTTGTACATCATCAGAGGGGTGAGGGGTTGGCATAGCAGCTTCCTTAGATGAATTGTATTCCTCCGTCGACGCATATCTATCACTCTGCTGGGGGGGGGGGGGGAATCAGGCTTCTTATTGGAGGTTCTCGCAGATCCTGTTATCTTACAATTCAAGCAACATTTTCCCAGGAACCCTTTCCTCTTGTTCACAGATAAGCGCGATTAAGGGTTTCATCTGTATAAATATTGCAGAGATCACATATGCCAAGAAATACTGCGATTGTCATGTTCAGGATTGTTCCAGTAGTTTAGGTCACAACTATGAAGTATGCAAGTACGTAACGGTTTCGTCTTTCGCTCCGAGACAGATTACACACTAAGACTGTCCAGTGTTCTGTTTTCTTAGTGGGGATGTCATGAAAACTCCTAAGGCACTATTATCAGTTGATACTTATTGTCTTAACTAAGTAGCACATTCCCACTAGGAAAGAGTATTTACTCTTCAGAGGAAAGTGAAGGTCAAGCTCTGCAGCCGTGACACGTACGGTGAGTGTTTAGGTTTCCACGTGAACTCCTGAATTCCAACTGCTATAGTACTAAGCAATTCCAACTGCTGTGTAATCATAGTGAAGAAATGCGTGCTTTTGAATGGCAAATTTAGAAACAAATATAGATATAAAAAATTACCTGGCCTAGTTGGACATCTGTAGGAACTTGTACTGAACCAAGCGGGATATCTCGGCTCTCTCAGTATGAAAATTCCACAGCTAGGAGCAGGAGATCGCCACTAAAATTCACAATAATGCAGAGCACCGTTTAAACCAGCCGCACAGACAACTGACCACAGACCCTGTTTTCTGCAGTACATTGTCGTGCTGAAGCAGTAAAGGACCAGTCCCTGTACCTTTACTGCTTCAATTCAATACACTACATGGTGTTTGTTGTTGGATATTTAATGGAACAATAACCAATAGTCCAGGCCTAGACCATGAGAAAGAGCCTCAAATTGTGACAGTACTTCCACTAAACTTCACCATACATCACCTCAAATACAGCATTCAGATCACGGTACCAATTACAATGAGTTGTGCACCATGCTAATCGGCGCTGTTCCCTGCTTCCTGTGATGCAATGCAGCTCGCTACGTATCGTCCTTATACTGATATCAGTTTCTCTAGGCTCCTTGAACTCCTAGTTGTCGACAACATTCGATGAGGATTCACGGAATCTATGAACCACACTTCTGAGAGCCTTCCGGTTTCTTCCAGTCAATTTTTGCCTTCTACCCGAACGTTTCCTGGGAGTAGAATCACCGTGACTCTTCCATATGGGGATTATATCTGACACGTTGATTTAAGATGCTGTAGACTGCAATGGCACGAACAGAGTGACTGGTAATACAGTATCATATGAAGATTCCCTGTTGGAAGTCACTAAGATCAACGCCTCGGCCAATCTGTAGCAAATGCTTTTATAAATCGCAGGAGTGTCCGGGTACTTTTGGCAGTATCGTATATTTCTAGATATAGGTAATGTTGTTGGATAGAGGGAAACCATCTTAATTTAACTACTACTGATCCAAAAAAAGGATCCGATTAGTAGTAATCACTTGTTTTGTTTGTATTGCTAGTATCGCCAAAGTACTGAATCCCGGTTTGCCTTGGCCTTTAATGAACAACTCAAGAATACAAACTTCGACACAGAACTTGTTCTATATGGTATTGGAAATCACTTTCTAGCCGCTTCTGGAGTAATGCTAACAGTTAAGAAAAGTGTGACCCAGAGGAAGCCATTTGTCTAGCAAACAGACAAGGAACAATTTTTCCTTCGGAAATTCGATGCCAGGTTTCTCTCGAAATGCCTTTATGTTCCGTTAACGTGAGTCCCTAGACACTTGCGAGAAGGCTGCGAATGATTTTTCAGTTGGCATCTCCTTTTTAATGTAAAAATAGATGGCTAGCCTGCAGCGAGAGCCCGACAAAAATATTCAGTTCTTCGCACTCCATCACACTCTTCCACATTAATATTACAAAAGTCACCGGTATTGTGTCAGGTTAGCGGGGTTGTTTTTCTTGTACTCCATTTTCTGTGATCATTGCTCACTGTCGAAATACGAGCCATCATTGTCTAGAACGGTTCAAAAATATCCAAGAAGAAATGCAAGGCAAAGTGCATTTCATCCCTTGTGTTTAATTTGTTGTTTTCTGGTTCTGTTTTTCTCGTAAAGGGAATAACTTTTCTTCAGCGTATATTTCCACTCTTGGTACTTTCAACGGAGCTCAGGAAAGAGAAGTCATAGTGGACAACGATAAAGATGCTTTCGATTTAAGCGACATTTGCTTACCAAAAACAGAAAGCATGTTATGAACTGGCGCACTGTCCTCGTAACGAATACATTCGCGTATTTCATCGCTAAGATATAATTTTCGGCAGAAGTTTGCTCTCTTCTAAACTTCTCCTTCTTGAAAGATCAGAACAAAGAACACTCATTTACAAACTCAAAGAAATGGCACGCTCTATTTTCCACTGCAGTGGCTAACAGTGTATGAATTCAGTTCCAGTCTGATAATACACTGCGGACACATCAGAACTGTTTCCATAGGTGATGGGGGCAAGTCCTTTACTCTTTTGAAGCTGCTGCGCTATACCTTCCTGAAGTTCTTGCAGCAAGACCCACATAATCAGCAAGTTGCGCAGTGACCATCAAGCCTCCCAATAATAAGATAACTAACTACTCAATATTGCGGATTTTTTCCTCAAGCTCCTTTGCTTTTCTACACGTGATCCATGTAGTATTAGGAAGCGTGTTGTCGTGATAGAATAACGTCTTTACGGTTGGGCAACAAAAAAGAATATTTCTTTTAGAGTACAAATGGGCTTAGGATGAGATTGTGATTTTATTGAACTATAAAATCAACGTGCAGAATTCAAACCTATCTTATCTCCATCTTAACGCTACTAATATATCGCTATGCTTCTCTTTCTATGCGATTTTATTTTACTCCATGCAAAATTGAATTTCCTCTTTCTCAAGCGCATTTTGTCTCCCAGGTGAAGCTGCATCAGAAGAAGTAAGACACAAATATCAATCAAGTTATCAATACTACTTCAGATATATTTCTCGCCATCACCAAAACCGCAAAAACATATCGTGTAATTTCTAGATTATTTTTTTATGAGGCTACAATCGAAGAATAGGAGGAAATTCATTAAATTCTAAGTGATGTGGACTTTCATTTCTTGATCTCTCTTTCTAACGGTATCATGTTCTGTTGAGTACTTTCTCCCTCTCTCACTCCAATCAGCCTGTTGACAGAGCACGAGAATTGGCAAAAGGAAGGACCATTCCAAGATAATTATGTGAAGCACTCGGTTTCAAGTAAAGAAACAAAACAGGAACTCGTATTGGTTCTAAACAAAGACCAAACCACCAGACCGCAAATTTAATTAATGGAACTGACAGTCAAGTTGGACAAAAAAAAAAAACAAAAAAAAAAACATTAAAAATAAAATAAAATAAAAATCTCACTTTCTTCTGTTGGTTTATTTATATATTGTCCGATTGTTGTCTTCGTCCATGAAGGCAGTAAATAAAATAAAATAAACAAAAATAAAACGGAATAAATTAATAATGAAATAAAACAAACACTATCTTTCTATACATTAAAATAATTTTCCTCCTAATGATATTTATTCGGCCAATGGGAGCAGAGGGATGGAGGTTACTTGGTAATACGTAACAGATACTAAAATACGTAACAGAAGCTTGTTTTACTGTGGTAAAACAACAATCTTCTGTTTTAGCGTGGTCATACTAGATAAACCTCGTGCACGCGCTTTGTTTTCAGCATGACCACGCGGTACCATTCTTGATTTCCATGTGTGATGCATTTATGAATTCATAGCTGAGGAAGAGACCCACACAGTGTCGAAAGCTTCTGTAAGTATTTTATTTTATCAAAAGAAGCGAGGGCAGCGAGCAGGGGGCAAAGCCCCCTAGTTACTAATAAAATGTTAATGCTGCAAGAATGCGAAATTTATTCTGCACCTGCAAAAAAACCTCTCATATTATTCCCGTCGTCAAATTAGTGCCTGTCCAATTCCTCCTTGAATTCTTCGACACCTGAGTCGCCCTTGCAGACAGCTCATTCCAGTGCACACATCATAAAATATATTCTGCTATTACTTCCTAGAAGTAATTGTGTCCTGTGGCTCTTGTCTCTCAAGGTGCACCATTCAATTGAATGATTCACTCGCTCTTTCTTATCCATTCAATTTTCATCGTATTCTTTGGACACATTAGGCCTGTAACACCCCTACTATCATCTTTCCTTTACAACTAGTCATCTCATATCAGACGGCTACCTGAACTTGATCAGGTTCTGGGAAGTGTCTTGTTCTTTACTTGATTACTTTAATATGTCCCTTATATTTATTTATTTATCCAAGCATTTCTCTGTGACATTCACCGCTGGAGAGACACCTATGTTTGGTCACTCTCCAGTGGTGAATTACTTTCCTATCCCTCCAATTAGCAGTTTCCCTGAACCTTTAAGGCCTTCTCTATGTTAGCAGCAAAGATCCTTGTACCTCTTTTGTTCAAGTTAATTCCTTCCCTACGAAAATCCCTTCTGTTAAGGGCAGGCTAAGCTGGGAAAAACTTTCCTTTATAAGCCTTGCAGAAGCTCCCAAGAGATCATGACCTAATATTTCTTAATCAAGTCGTCAGTTTATTTTTGTTTTAAGCAATTAGTTCCCACATGCCATACACCCTTTAGTTCGCTTAAGAACTGATCAGTAACAACATCAATTTCAGCACTTGGTACAGACTGCGTGGTTGTGTTCCATCTGTCGCGATTACAGAATACATTTCCAGTTCCTTTGACAGTTGAATATCTACTAATATTACCTCACTTGGAACCGGAGTACTCTCCATCTGCCTATCCGTTTCTGACATCCGATCCTATCGGAGAGCATTCCTTTATCTTAGTGAGGGACACGTGAATTACTGCATAGTCTCCAATTTGTTAGTTTCCATGGCGGTCGCTGTCTCAGAGACTCAGACTAGTAAGGCCAGTTTTGACTTAAGGTTGTCGCATTCCCTACATCCTGAGCACGTTTTTTAAGGTTTTTGTGAGGACAGTTCTGGCCAGACTATGGTAATCCAATCTTGTAAGTGTGAAGACACTGTACCCAGAAAGTCCAATCTTGTAACAGCCAAAACGCACTCGTACTGCAGTACAGTGTAGTATTCTTTGTTTTGAATGATCGGCTCTTAGCCCAGTATGTATCAGAGAAATTCCAAATGCTGGTTTCCGCCCCTACCTCGTGAAGGTGGGCCATCTAATATGTTTCAACTGATAAACAAATCCCACCCTGTTTTCCACAGAGAAACGGGGTGGGATTTGTTTATCAGCTAAATCGATGGTTAAGTCATATCAAGGTATAGCCCAGGATCCTTACAATATGTTACCTAAACAAATTGAATAATAAACGAAATATAAATGAATAATAAAATAAAAACAAGATACATAAATACAAATATCCGAGTCGTACATTTCTAAACTTGGTTAATATACGCATGCGCAAATAATTCCCTCTTAAAGTGCGTATTCCTATTGTGACAAGCTTTACTTGTATTCCAATTACTTGGCTCAATTACTGCAGGCCACATAGCCTCTTTTATAGGTGTCCCCACCACATTTTAATTTCGAGGTGCGTTCACCCATTGTCTTGAGAATATAATTAATTAAAGGATTCTTTCTGAATCGCTCATTATCATTAAGTGGAACAGTCATGAAGTAATTTGCTTAATGTTTTAAAGTACTAAACAACACTGCACTTGGTTGAGTTGGTTAAACAATTCGCCCGCTGCCTCATCTGTCAAGAGTGCTGTCTTGGTAGACTTAATTTCAACTGAGAGGGTACGTCCTGGCGCTTCCTTGCGTAGGCATCGCGTCTCGTATAAGATTACCTCCATCTTTACTGCTTATCTATTTTTAAGCAGGATTTATGATCTTTGTGTACGCTATTAATCATTAAGGCTCCTGAACAGCCACAGATCGTGAGCTGTATTTTAATCGTATTAAAATCGGATTTGTCTTATTGGAGAAGGTGTTTCTCAACGGTATTATCCTCTTAAGCTTGGTGGGGGGTTATAAACACAGCATCCACATCCCCCCGCTTTGTTTTTCATAAGAAACCTAACTCCCTTTACATTCACGCAGAAGTTAATCATTTTACAAGAACTTCTTCCTCAAACAATGGTGGGGTAAGTCAACACCTTATCTCGGCTTATTTCTAACGAACCTCCTTGGCCATCTCCTCCGAAATTACTTTACGGCAGAGAGGTTCATACAGGAGCTCATGCACGCGAGAGATTGAACGAAACGTAATAAAAGTCCTTCAGGTGTGAGGAAGGGTCTAACAAACCGTACTGTTCGCCAGTCCTCGAAAACTAAATCCAGATAAGGTGGAAGTGGATAAAAGTGTTAAGGAAGGAAGACTATGAAACTTTGCTCTTGAAAATATCCCTTTTAATGTCACGTGCTATGCCATAAAATACTTCGTTTTAATAGTTCTTATACTAGCCTTAAATATGTCTTGTTTTCGCAATCAATTAAAGCTGCATGTTATTTTTCTAGCCACTTTTAGTTTCACGGAAACAGAATTCCAACCATCAACAAATACTTTCTCACTCCATAAATAAATTACATTATAATGTCAACTGTGTTATATATTTTATATTACTCATTTTATTGTAAGCGAAGGTTATAGATGATTCCCAAAAATACAGAGAAATCTCTGGAAAATCTCTAGAAATGCCTCAAATTTTTTGGTCGCCATCATGATGTATTGCGAAGTATCTGTACAAATAGCTTTTGTTTCTGCTTAAATTACTATGGAGAGAAATCCTGTAGGTTGTTGAAGATCTTTCGTTAGTTTTGTAATTAGCCTAACTTGTCTGGACTAGTTGGGCAAATACGTCTTTCCTCCAATTGAAGAACAATGCCAATTTTCGCTAAACAAGATGGAGTCCCACTGCATTGTAGCGAACATGTCCAAACAGCCTCAAATAGTCATTTTCCAAATCGTTGGATTGGAAGTGATAGACCGGTCTTCTGGACGACTAGAAGTCTGATCCAGTCCCTCGGGACTTGGATTTTATATCTGTAAAAATCTGTAATTTTCAACTCGTAAAGGAGTGAATCACTGAAATTGTTGCGTCTGTTACGCCAGACATATTTAGTCAATAAACTACAGCACATTGAAATATGGACATTCTTTTATAATGATTCTATATATGATAACTACAATAAGAACAAGGACAGCCCGATTTCCTTCTTTTTCTTTAAATAAGCATTGTGTTGTCTCTATGTTCCGTCTTGCAGATTCTATTTTGGTGAGTGTGGTACACTGGCATAGACAGCGAAGAATAGAAAAAGAAAATGGGAAAAAAAGTGACTAGAAGTGCGGTAAAAAAAGAAATACCAGGTACAGTAACAGTCGAACAAAAGAGATGTTCATCAAGGGGACTGGGAGACTCATTAAAGGGATGTTCGCGTACTTTTCGAAAGGCGAACGGAACTAACAAGTTATAAATTGATCTGCTGAGATGCGCAGAGCCACAGGACTGGGGAAGACAAAGAAAAAAGAAAGGAACAGCAGTGGAAACTAACCCAGTGACGTTCAAGAAGAGAAATATCAATTCCCCACCCAACTGGCGGCCTACAAAAGTTCTTCGGAGATAATAAAAAAAAACGCCTAATGGCTTACGTATTCGTCCTTCGGGTGATGCCTGTGACCTCCAGTTGTCTTGCAAGCGGAAAGTGACTCCGTGATGGATGGCGACAGAGACTCTATCCCTCCCTTCGGTTCAAATTTACAACCTCTCGGGACTGTGGTTAGTGGATTTGTTTCCAACCCCGGAAGCTTCCTGCACACAAACCGGAAGTGTGAAATGCATGACAGAAAATTACTTCCTAACTACTTCCGGTGGTTGGATTGTAATCGGTGACGCGAACGACTGACTCGGCAGGACGCCTTCAGCAGCTCGCGCTACTTTAAGTAATGACTCAAATACCCGTAAATAAAGGCACGGTTAATTCCTTCGCTAATCGAAATGTAAAGATGTCGATCGTCCTTGCATTGTTAATTCGCAAATGAACAACTTTCCTGCTCCAAGGGAACTGAAAATCAAAAAACTCTAGATACGTACACTACCTTCCAAAAATATATCCGTACTAGATAAAGAAGTGACTCAGACCGGTATATAAAGACGCGTATGAGCTACAGAAGTTAAATAAATAAATCTTTATTGTGAAGTAGAGTCACAGCACAATATCCCATCATGGCGACGAGCGCCAGGGTTCACATATAGATAAGATAAGTACGGCGTACAAATACAAAAGGCTACAAAATACAGTGAACACATACAAAAGGGCTACAAATACCGATCACAAATGCAACAGAAATACAAAAACAGCATAAAAACACAGAGCTATACACAAATACAGAAATAAATACATAAGAAATACAAATAAATAAATATCAAGGTTCAAGGGCTTTGATAAAGTTGTGTCTGTCCTTCTTGTTCCTTATTATGCTGTCGATGTCGGCGTCCACACGGTTGAGGGCAGCGAGCATCTGCTTGGGAAGAAATCTCTCAGTGAGTACAAGCCTGTTGTGGTGAGCCACGAGTGCTGGTACCGACCTTAGGCTTGGCTGTGGAATCCTCCAAGAGCAAGCGTTCCAAATATTTGGAGATGATATCTAGCTTGTGATGAGTTTGGTTGTGAAGACCAGCTTCTTTTCCACGATCAGGAACTTCATCCTCGGGATGTCGAGTGCTCGTGCCATCATGGTGGTTGTGGTAGCAGGAGGTAGCCGAAGCTTGTTATTGGCCCATTTCAGTAGCCAGTATTCAGCGGTGTACACCGGCTTGAGGTTTGTATGTGCAGCGGAGGCCCATATTTCTGCACCATAGAGAATGGCGGGGTAGACGGTGGAGGTGATAAACCTTTTAACAGTGACAGGCTGTCGGACGTGTAGCAGCTGTTGCTTTGAGATCCACCGTAGACAAGAAAATCTGGTACTGATTTTGTCAATCTGGTTGACAAAGAACATCTTTTGGTCAAACAGAACGCCAAGGTCTGTGTGCGAGGGTACGTTTGGTATTCGTATCCCTGCGAGTGAAACGTTGAGTACTGTCGGCATGGATTTAAGGGAGAATATAACCTGAGCAGACTTCAGTGGGTTGATTTTTAGATTGAAGTTTGCCAGGTACAATTCTAGATCCTTAAGTTGGGAATTGATCCTGTTGCTGAGCTGAACGGGGTTGTCGCCAGGGTTAATTTGAGTCATCAGTTTGAGGTCATCGGCATAGCATAGGAGACCATTCGTTGAGGCAATAATGGGCACGATGATAGCTGTGAACAGGACACCGGATGGGACCCCCCCTGTGGTACTCCAGCAGTAATGTCGCAGGATAGGGTGTGTTGCTGCCGATGGAGAATAAGTATTCTGTGACAGAGAAGAGATTCCAAAAAGCACAGCATATCACCTCGAATGTGAAATTTCTCCTTAAGTAGGAGGAGCAAGGCCGGGATCGACACGACATCAAAGGCTGCGCTTATGTCGAGAGATGTGACTGCTAGCTCAGCTCTTTGTTCGAATGCTGAGAGAATGGGTTCTGTGGTGGCTGCCAAGTTAGTGATTGATGATTTTCCTGCGATGGCATAGTGGATTTCAGGTGGTTTCGTCTGGAGGATTTGTTGAGTGATTGTGGGTATCAAAGCCTTTTCAAGAGTTTTTAACAGAAATGAGGCAACTGATATGGGTCTGAACTGGCTGACGTTTGTGGCAAATTGGTTTTTAGGGATGGGGTACACTCTGTACTTATTCCACTGGGGTGGGAAATAATGCTCAGCGAGGCATCTGTTGTAGATCGAGAGAAGAGGGTCTGGGTCTGTAATGAATGTGCTCAAGCATTTGATCATAAATTACGGAATTCCATCCTCCCCAACAGTGGCTGTTGTGGGAAGGGAATTGATGGCACGTATGAGTTCCTGTTTCGTGATCTGGATAGTCCCTAGGACATCTGAAAGGTTTTCATAGTCAGGCTGGACAACTGTAGATGGAACTGTGGTTGTATTTGAAAACCTGGCGATGTATTTGAGCCATTCTTGAGGATCAAGCATATGACTGAATCCACCATGTGGGGCAGCATAGAATGGCTTTCCTTTCCTCGGAGTGCGGTTAAGATTTACTTGGATTGCAGCAGCTTTCTTTCGATTAAAGTGGGCCCTGGCGCGGGAAAAGGCGATTCTGTCTTGACTGCTATTCGTAAGCTTCCATTTCTTATATAGGACTTGTTTCATTTTGAAGCTGTTGTTGAGGTCAGCAGTCCACCACGATCTGGAACGGGGAGTTACTGTTACTCGTTTGGTGGCAGCATAATCGGTGACAGATTTAAACCAGTTAGACAAGGGTGTCACTGCGAGGCTGAGGTCGCAGTCAATGAGGACATCCCAAGGAATGCAGGATGCTGCTTCTACACAGAGTTGAGGATTAAGGTATTTAGGTGCTGAAACGTATTTGACTATTTTGTTGTCAGGGATGTTGAAGTTTGGCACCTGCAATGACCATGTCAAAACTATGGGCTCGTGATCGGACAGGAAGAATGCGATGGGATCATCCTCAGCTGTGCATGGTGTTGAAGCAAAAGCGAGATCCAGTAGGTTAACTTGGATTGGTGGGGTTCTTATTGACCCGTGTCATGTTGATGGATTTGAAGAACTCGCAGAGCCTGATAAAGAGGTGATGTCGGTTTGTAGACAGGTTAAAATCACCACAAACAAGGCGTTGTGCAGACGGACGAAGATGGTTTAAGAGCCAGTTCCCTAGATCTTCAATAATTTCAATTGTAGGCCCATACATAGATGCGATATCAATGTGGCTGGAGTGGAAGCGTAGCGAGACTATAATCGCTTCGAAAGCTTGAGTTGTAGTTGAGGTCGAATTCTCATATGAGAATAGGGAGGTGTTGTACAGTATGGCTACTCCACCGCCTCTAGATTGCTCCCTGGAGGCAGACAGCATGTGGTAACCAGTAATAGCTGAGCAGAAGAGTGTGTGTCTTGATTAGGTTGAAGCCACGTTTCTGCGAGGCAGACCACGTCAGCGACCTGGGAGAGGAAGATCTGTTCTGCTGAGTCTAGTTTGTTCCTGATGGACCTGATATTTTGGAAGTACACCCTAATGACAGGTGGTCGACGAACTTTCCGTCCTGATTGGAGGTGCTCTGAGTTGGCATGTTCGCGAGCGAACGGCACGACTTCCTAACGAAATATGGACTGGTATTTTATGGGGACCGTCACAGGGGCCTCAGGATACTCTTTTCATGGCGGGGTGGTGCTTTAACTGTGGGGCTTGACAGAGCAGTGGTATGAAAGGAGGACTGCTGAGATCTTTGGAAGTTGTCCGGGAGTGAGTCCAGTCAGCTGTGGATGGTGATGTTGCAGACTTGGTTTTGGTGCAGAGGTGGAGGTTGGGGAAGGTGACTGGTTCTCCTATTATAGAAGGGTCGAATAATGGTGCCAATAGGCCAGATAGATTCGGTTCCAATTAAATTGAACAGGTCCTATGCGCATTCAACCCTGAACGATGCGCAGCGAGGGTTCCTGGTGCTAAGTTGCTGCACCTTTAGTCGAAGGTTTAGTTGATCACGTAGAACCTCAGAAACACGATTTGCTGTGGTATTTGGGACTAAGCGAGATATGAAAAGTCCACTAGAGGGTCTGGACTTCTGCTGTCTGGGAGGTGTGTGGGAAGGCTGCAGTTTGGAGTTGGTCGATGTGTCAATTCGAAGCCATTCACGTGAAGCTGTACTTGTTCGTTGGCTCACTCTGATGTTCATACGTGTACTTTCCTCTGGTTGCATAGGATAGGATGGATTTGCAGTGGGGTGAACTGGGAGTGGAAATTGTAGTGTGGAAGAATCCGCTGGTTTGAATATTGAATTCGCTCCGACACTAAGTCCCAGGCCTTGTGAAGATGAGAAGTGCGAGTGAGGTATGACAGGACAGGCATTGCAAGAAGTTGGGTGTGAAGGTGGAAATGATGACTTTTGCCTCATTGGCATAGAGTTAGAGAATTCGTTATTGCAAGTAAGAGAGTTTCTACATGCGGTGCTATTGACCGTTGGTGGAGCCTGCTTCTGTAATTGTGGAAACCTCTCTTTCGTTGAGTGATGATTAACATCAGTTGCCCTTTTCAGGTTCTTCTTGAGCGTACGTGAATGATGGGCTTTTGTGGGTGGTTTTTGCCCTTTCCCATCTGTTTTTAGAAGCTGGCTGGAGCAAGGAGATGGCCCTCGACGATGTCCAGTGTTTGGCCGTTTTTCAGATTCGTTCCTACCTGGAGCTTCTGATGGAGGACTGGGGATTGATTTTTTGGTACATTCGGGGCAGACTGATACTGTAATGGACTTTGGGTAATTTTTATATAATCTACGAAGATCGTCTGAGTTCAGAAGGTTAGTGAGTTTGCTCGGATCTGCTAGCTTATTCAGTTCGATCTTATTATAGATATCAAGGAGTATAAATTTCATCTCCTTGTTTTCTTTGTGTAGCACTGTGATGTCATCTTGTAGCTCTGCCAGTTGCGCTTTTGAGATTTCATTTCCATGATCTATTTTCGCTATTGCTTCTGATGAGGGTGTCCTGAAGTTTAATAATTCATTTTCGAGCTGATTAATTCTGGAGATCAACCGCTCGGTACTCTCAACAACTGCGTCCATGGTTACTGAACATGACACACCGGGTTCAGGTATCCTCAGTTCTAGAAGTTCATCAGGTTTCGCACCTGTGATGTGTCTCGGTGTTTTATGGGAGAGCGGTGGCCCATAAGCCAAAGATCACCAGCTGCAATTAGCAGTTCCACCTTTCATTGTGCAAAGAATACAGTACTTGGTATTCTTTTCTGTACTATTCCGATCAGGTAGGCTGGTATGGGTTTGGAAAATTCCCAGAAAAAGTCTGATATTGCTGTATATTGTGCCAACAGAAATGTTCTGAGGAGGTGGGGTTAAGGTGAGGGGCTGTTTCACATTGATGGCCAGGACGTTTGCGTGACTGTCCGGGGAACCGTGAGCGCTGAATACGCGCAATTTATGGACATAATAAACATGGGCAGTTAAGGTAGCTCTTTGGTAGCCTGCCTGATATGACAGTTTATTTTTTTTATCGAGTAATAATGCCCATATATATCTGAAACATATTTCCATTTATGCACAGAGATACGTTTTATTTATGTAGTTTTTTTTTTTTTTTATGTACAGAGATAAGATAAGATAACTTTATTTTTTTTAAAAAAAAAGGGCGAATTTCTATTGGCCCGATTTTAATGCAATTTATGATGGTTTGGTCATATCTTTTTAAAAGGCCCAAACATAAAATTTAATGTGAATTCATCCATTCGAAGTCGAGTTGTTACATGCGGACGGACGGACATGGGGGAATGGTAGATGCTTTATCTAAAAAGAGGTAGAAGACGGAGATGAGGGATAGAATGGGAGAATTGAGAGGAGAGAACTGATAAAAGAAAAAATATAGGGAAAAAAGGCAAAAGGCAGGAAGGAAAAACTTGACACTGCTACAAAATGAATCCAATCACATTCCCCCCCACTTCAGTAGTCGTGTTCATCGACGCAATTTAGTCCGAAGGGTTCTCTTCTCACCCGTGTAATCGCGTACATTACCTGAGATCATCCTTATTGGATTTCACTCCTTCAACAACAACGTCGCATGGGGATGAGGCAAACATATTTGATCGTTGCACTGCCGCGACCTCTGTTTTCCAAAAGATCACTTCTTATCTGAACTACACAAATCTAATATGTGTGTTTGTCTTTTCTTTCTGTCCTCCTTAGCGTGCCCTTCTTGTAAAGGCGCAAACTCATTTCCGTTAGTTCTGAATATAGCAACTTTCAATTGGCCACCTATCCTTGAAGTGAGCATCAACAGACACCTTAGGAGTTGCCACGTGTAAAGAACAGATCGACAAGGGAAGGGGGAGGAAGGAGGAGGAGGGAGAGAAAGAGAGAAAATAAAAACGGGAAGAGGCAGAGTGAGGAGGAAGGCCAAAACCTTTACTGCCTCGTACGGGTGACGTAAGCGTAGACTAAAAGCATTACTACTCGTTAGCCGCTGGTGACGAAAATGTTGAGTGCGTCTGTTCCGACAACATCGAAGAAGACATTTAATGGCACGGAAGACTACACGTGCGTTGCCAGAGGAGCTGCGTTGCATTATGAAGTCGTCAACAACTCTATTCTGCTAACGGGAGAAATCCAGAAATAAATTTGCCATTTTCTTCATTAGATTAATCGAATATCCGGAGAATTCCTTCCTCCCATCTCGACATTTCACGATTTGCATGTAATTCGACAACGCTACAATTCTACAATACTGATTCAAAACATAAAACGTAAAATTAAGTTTAAATGATTACCACCACTTTTAAAGTAAAATTTATTTCGTTTATTGACGTATTCTTACATGATGACCTTTAATACATTTTGTGCCATCGTGTTAGTATTTGTTTGATAATCGAAATATTAAAATACATGCATTTTTTTTTTTATACTTGGTTAAACACTACACTACCAAAAGTATTTGGATACTATCACGCTTGAAGAAACAAGAGTTTTAATGAACAAACAACTTTAGGCCCAATGAATATTCCTATTGATCTTTAGACCCGTTCCTTGTAGCATGCTGCAGAAATTTGCATTCATTCTTCCTTCAGTGTATTCGCCAATTGATCTGTAGGAGAGGGATTGGTCGCGCCCTGATACAGCGATCTGATTAGTTCCAACGGTGTTGGATCTGATTCATGTTTGAACTCTCGACCGGCCAGTCAAGTTGTCGGATTTCGTTTTTCTCGACCATTGAGGGCCATAACTACCGGAGTGTGGACATCATGGAATTGTCCCAAAGTGTCTTCCGCTCGACCTGGAGGTTATGGTTATTTGCCGTGACCTCCATTACTGTCTATCGAGGGGCATACCAGCAACTATCCTCGGACACTCCATCACCTGAACGAATTCAAACAGGAAAAGAAACAAATTGCCATACTACTTCAGACCTAGAAGAGATGGCCTGAAACTGACAAGGGTCCCATGTGGAATACTTTATTTCCCAAGTCTCCAAATTTGTTCTCTCTCTCTCTCGGTCTTTATCCCACCTACTTCATTAACGGACACGGATCAATAAACCACAAACTTTCATCCATGGGAACAATAGACAAACCCCTACTGTGCATGGCAAAATAGAAGAATGGAACCATCTGGTATATAACTGTCAACGTTATGCGGATCTCGACAGCATCCTTTTTACCAGTATGCGAGTTATCCATCCCTCAAGGCAATGAACACATCACAAAAGACATCTACTACTGAGAGTTTACTAAGTTTACGCAAGCACTCTTCATCAGAGAAACCATCCTATCGCCAATGCAGAATAGGAACACTCCAAACATCTGATCCGAGACCTCACCTTTCCTGACCTAACTGGGCAACCAGACTTGACCTCAGACACCTGATAAATAGGAACATTGTAACTTTTGTCCCTGGTCTCACCTTTCCTGACCTAACTGAACTCGTTTAGATCGGACTCAGCGACAGACACCTCACTAAATGCATCTTCCTAGAATGACCTCCTACTACTTGACTCTACTGCACTTGACTACCTCCCCGCCTATGGCTGGTACATGCTAACCTGGCTATCAGCCGGGTAGCATTAAGGCTCTCAGGCCACTTAAATTGTCAATGGCGACTTACACGCAACTCTCTTCCTGTATGTCTGATCTATCCCCCTTCGGGGTACCCCTTTCGCCTGATAAATTAGTATATTACTCCATTGATTACCTGCAGGATGCCTTTGCCTACATTCTCCATATTTCTAGCTATACCGTCCTCTCTCGTGTACACTCTGTACTTCCCCGACTCTACTTAGTATTGTATTTCTTCACTACGTACATAGGGCGCAGATGTGGGAAACCACAGGAAGTGCCTGCCCCTCACCCCATTCGAGACCTTCGTAGCATCCTTTACACTAGGATCCAAGACTTACCACAGGAAAATGAACACCTGCTCATTACAAAAGAACAGTACTCTCACCGTTCTCCAAATTTGCCCAAGATCTATTCTCAAGACGGAAGATCCTGAAGCCTGTTCATACTGGGAACCATGATGATAATGTAGACATGTATGGTATCTTATGTAGGACGGCACCTGAATGAAAGATCAACTCTGCCTTTGTACACTGTGATGAATACAGAGCTGTAAAAGGCCAGAAATGTGTGTAATGTTAAGTGTGTGCAGTGTGTATGTTGTTGTGTTGTTCGCTCATTTCCAGGAGACAGGACAGTAGAAGACGAAGAAATAAATAAGAAAATAGCATAAAGTTTAAAAAAAAAAGTTTTATCCATGTCAAACAAGATCAGCAAGGCAGGAACAAGTTCTAGATATAATTCTGTTAATCTGGAGTTGTATCAGAAGTCACTGGTTGATGACGGTATCACTGTGCAGAGGAACAATTGAGTTGTGGAGAGTCTGGATAAATAATGAACCAGAAAAATGCAGCATCTGTTAAAAACTTCGCGTGTTCTTGAAAACCAGCAAAATTTGTACATGACGTCCTCTAGACGACAGACGAGGCAACGGGTTGTATTTTCATTTATGAAGTGTTTTCAGTTTGATTGCTTGCATTAACATTGTGGTTAAAAGTCTTCCTGCGATTAAAAGCAACATTGCAGAAGGTTTGAAGGGCCTGGAAATTGTTGATAAATGAGTAGCTCCTCACATCCAGGAGACAAGTTTGGAACCATGGTGAAACCATGATGATTATGCCAAGACTTTCGCCAGCTGAATGCTCTTACTATATCCTTCAGAGGCTCTACTCTGCTGATCAAACTTGCAATATAACTGATAATGCCGATCTTAATGGAGGTGCGATTTGCTAACCCCGCCTTTGGATAAAGTAGGATTCTAGTGGTCTTTGACCACTATTACGCCTTTGGCAATCACCACCAGGCTCCCTTGCTTGTTACTTTCTTCACTTTTCTGGGGCTTGTTTTGCCTTTCTTTCGCCTTCAAGAGTATCACTGCCTCTTCTCTTTTTGCCGGGGCTTTCGACACCATTTGGTGGCCAAGTGTCCTGGAAAGACTAAGGTGGGCCAACCTTCCCTGCAACTTGTATCTCACTATCAAGTCTTACCTTACCGACAGGAGTATTAGTGTTGTGGCACCCTATGGTAGGGTAAACCGCCGTGTCTGCAGGGGTTGCCCCCAGGGTTCCGTCCTGTGGCCGCTGCTGTGGAACATTTTCTTGGATGAGTTCCTGGCCATGGATCTTGGTGACGTCCAACCCCAAGCTTTTGCCGACGACTTGATATTGAAAATTGCTGCCGACAATAGAACCCAGTTGGAGGTAAAAGCAAACCATATCATCAAGATACTACAGGACTGGACCATCTTACACTACCTAAAAATCTCACCAACTAAGACATCCTCAATCTTTCTGAAAGGCTCCCTTGACCTGCGCAGACTCCCTCAAATAAAGGTGAACAACACCACATGAAACTCCACAGCCAGCTTAAGTACCTGGGGGTAATATTAGATTGTAATCTTTCCTTCAAGCAGCATCTCACACATTTAAGAACAAAGATAAGGAAGTACTCTGCACTATTAGCACGTGTGGTCCGTCGTGACTGGGGACTTAAACGTCGCGTACTCTCCTTATATTCTAAAACGACATTCCTACCAGCTATAACATACGCCTCTGCGGTTTGATATCACAAGGCATCAACCGCCGTAAATAGACGCATAACCGACTCAATCCATAGAACTATCCTGTTAACCATTACCAGAGCCTGCAGCACCACTAGCACTGTTGCCCTACAGGTCTTGGCTGGAGCCCTTCCCCTTGACCTGGACATCATACGTACTGGAATAGCCTATTATATAACCAAAGGAATGCCTTGCACCCACCAAAACTACACAGTGGATAACCATGCAATCCACAAGGCTGAAAAGAACAGGCTGCAGAAATACCTAAAACAAACCTGGCAATACCGCTAGACAAACACAACAAAAGGGAATATCACCAAAAAGTCATCCCGGACGTAGACAGAGTATACCCCATTCTCCCAACCTGGCTGCAACCCGGACTTTACATGACCTACCTCCTTACGGGCCATGGGGCTTTCAGTGCAAAGCTTACAGCATTGGGAATAGTGGAGGATCCGCGTTGTACTTGCGGGGAACAAGAAAGCTGGGTGCACATTATGTTTGGGTATGCCCAATACGAAGTCCTTAGATGCAGACTAATAACTAGAGTTCACTATCTAGTAAGTAAGTAAGTTTTTTTATGGTCAAGCAGCACCAGGGGTTCCCCCCATCTCCGCATAGTTTACGTTGTGGTGTATTACAGTACACTGTAAATGCCAGAGATTTAAAGGTGTATGGATCTTGGATCGTGTAATGTCGTGCACCGTTGTTCTTCTGGCCATTTAGCCGCTGAACCCCTGTTAGGAACCAACGTTGCCCCACTTACGCCCCGTGGAGGCAGGCCAGGAACTCCGTAGACTTAATTTACTCTGGCAGGTCCTGCCGCTTAGTTTCCTGAGATTTCGGCGGCTAGGACCAAAAAAAAAAAAAAAGATTTTGGGTGGCATATTCTAATGGTCATCAAGAAAATAAAATAAAGTGATTTTTATTATTTGCGTTGACGTGGAGATATTATCGCTTTAATTTCTTAGGCCGAATGCTGGGCGTATGGCGGTTTTGATGTATTAATTTTGATGTGTGGGACTTCGCTAGCGTTAAGATAGAGTGGAGTGGCCAGGACTCCATTGCCTGTGCACCTCAGGCTGGTTACCAGATGCTCTGCTCCTCTAGAGTAGATCGTAGAGGAGGGGGAGTCGCAATACTCTACAATACCACCCTCTTTTCATTGGTACATTCTGTGGTAAGCCAATCTCTTGCATTTGAAGCCGCCATGGTGTCCCTCAAGCTTAACACCTACTTGATAGACATAGCAACAGTATATATTCCACCAGGTCCAAACAGTGATATCATTGAAGATGTAATCCATTGGCTAGTGAATCACCTCCACGCCTCTGCTAAGCACATTGTCTGTGGAGATTTCAATCTTCCTCCTACTCTCGCACATCTTAGTAGGACACTCGTTAGCAATATGGATTCACTGGGTATCAGCCTTTTCAACTGCCACCCCACGAGAGGACTCAATCTCTTAGATTTGGTATTCTCCTCAGCACCATGCGACCTCTTAGACAACCCTCACGATCTCTTTCAATCCGATCACGAACCCATTGCCATACTCCTGCACTTAGCCGCACCTAACTTCAATATTCAAGGCCCAAAAAAGAAAAAAATAATAACATCCCACAAATTCATTGATCCACCACGATGTCTCGAAGCCGCATCCTCCATCCCTCGGGAAGTTCTCAACAATTGCGATCTCCAGTTGGCTGTGGACCTCATGACCAGGTGGATCCGGACCATTGCCAACTACGGAGCGACAAGGACTGTCTGCATCACTCCCCGTTCAAGAGCTTGGTGGACGCCTCCACTGAACAAAACCTTCCAAGAAAAACAAAATCTGCATAAGAGATGGAAAGAGTCAGGCACTGTACAAGATCGGATTGCCTTCTCCAGAGCAAGGGCAGTGTTCAACCGCCAGAAATCATCTGCAATCAAAAAACATCTAAAAGCAACCCTACAAAAAGGCAAACCATTTTACGACTCTCGGCATACAGGAATCCCTAAAACATTAGATCTTGAACAATGGATGGACTACATTGCACGGTTCTCGAACAATGTGGCCCCGACATATCCAGGCAACTTACCTGTCAACAACATCCCAACGGATATGCTCGCCACCGTTAGCATCACCAGGAAGCAGCTTATAACTGCTATGAATAGATTGCCACCCACCGCAACTGCAGGCCCTGACCTTGTGCCACAATTCATGATCAAGTGTCTCAGCACGTTTATCATCGATCCACTACTCTCAATTTTTAACCGTATCTTAATGCAGCACTACTTTCCCCCTCTCTGGAACAGATATGCTGTGAGGCCACATCCTAAATGCCAATCTGCATCCCTCATTAAACAGTTCAGGCCAATCTCTCGCTCCTCCAGCCTCTTGAAACTTATGGAGAAGGCATTACTTTCAACCATCACCAATCAAATCATGCCTCACAAACCCCCACAAATTCACTATGCCATTCCCAGAAGATCCACAGTCACCAATTTAACTTCCATAACCAGCACCATTCTCAGGGCACTAGAAGCAAAAGCAGAACTTGCCGTTACGTATGTCGACCTGGAAGCTGCCTTCGACTCAATCAGCATTCCCTCACTTGTTCACCTCCTAGAAAATTACTTCCATATAAAAGGTGACTTGTTATGGTTTATCACAACCCTGCTATCAGACAGAATCATTGTTCTTACAGCGGATCAAGGTATAATCTCAAGAAAAATCACTGCAGGAGTTCCCCAAGGCGGAGTCCTCTCCGGAGCATTATTTACAGCAGTCATTATTCCGTTTGTTCAAGAGAGAGAAGACATAATCTGCTATGCTGACGATATTAAGTTACACACCCACATTAACCCGGGGGAACATATCTCAAAAATTAATGAAAAGATCAATCGAAAGCTACACGACTTAGAATCCTATCTCCATCAATTTGGACTACTTATTAATCCTGCAAAATCAGCCCAAAGTGTCTTTTCGTTGAAGCACCAACCCACTGAAGTCCAAGTTTCTCTAAATGGCATTTTCCTTCCAGGTAAATACACATACAGACTTGGGAGTAGTTTTCGATTGCAAACTGACCTTCAAGCCCCACATTGACAAGCTCATAACAAAATTCTGCAAAATGCGGTGGATTACCAAACAACAACTACTTCACGTTAAGGATCTGGATGTGACTCGGCGGTACGTATACAGCTCTGTATACTCCGTCTTGTTATACGCCTCAGAAATATGGGCATCTGCAGCCCCCACGATTATCAAGCGTGTGTACTCCTCCGAATACTGGCTCCTTCGTTGGGTCACACATAAACATCATCGTCCACCCCAGCAAAGAACAACTGCGATGGCAACCGCACTGAACTTTGTCCGACTGCCAAATCTTATAATGGAAAGACGCCTCACACTAACTGCCAAAATGACCACTGGAATAATCTCGGAGCCAAACATATGGGAACTGTGCAGCTGGAGGATCCCTCAACCCGGACTGAGATCAGCTCCAACCCTTATAGCCAACCATAACAGACTAGCCCTTAGCGACCGCTTTCTCCCCAAGCAGATGCTTATCACTGTCCAAGCAATCAAAGGCGACCTCTACAAGTTTGTCAAGGACCGCAAATACCGGAGGGAGATCCTTGATGACCTAAACTCAAGCAGGAAAACTTCACAGTAATGTCGCAGTATAATAAATTTAAAAAGGATGTCTGTATAATATTGTATATAATGTCAAAACATACTGTATAACATTTTTATGAATATTGTGAATAATTTAACTGAAACCTATTATATTGTTGGCCCTGGGGGATGAACCCGAACTTCGATGTGGGCCCCGTCCTCAAGGCCTTTGTACACCAGCCAATGTGAAGGCCCCTGGCATTCCTGCCGTGAAGGGTAAATTGTATAAATCCTTTGTACAATAAAGATTATTCTATTTCTGGAGGGAGACAGAAGACTGGGGGGAAAGGCAGAAGTATGGAGCCAATAGAGAAGGCGGCCCCAGTTTCAGTGGGGCATGCCAATGCCCCACTAGAGAGGAAACAGGGGATGGCCGGAAGGGGGGACCGTGTGGCCGTCCCCTCCTCCCGGGGAGTTAGGAATTATAGGTGAAGAGGGCTAGAGTGCCCTCTTCAGGTCTCCAATATGGCCTTTGTCTCACGTCTGTTTCTCTTCATTGTCACTGATGGGGCAAGCCGCATCCTTGTGTTCCTCTTTCTTTGGTTCAGCATCCTTCTCTGATTGTGTGATAGCTTTTTTTTTTTTTTTTTTTTTTACTTCCCTATCAGGTGGGTCCTGTTATCTTAAACGGGTGGGTTCCGTTCTCAACTTTGGGTGGCATATTCCAATGATCATCAATCATTGGTTGATATCCCCGTCCTTAGTTTCTCGTATTCCTTGGTGTCCATATTTAGTTTCATTACTCCTGTTGGCCTTGGTGGATGGCTATTTGTAGTTTTCTTCTGGAGAAGACGTCCTGGGCAAAGCGACTAAAGGCCGCAAATTCTTCTGGTGTGTCCAGGAGATGGTGTTCCTGGATGTTAGGGATGTATTTAATTCTCGTGATTTGACATCTGATGTCTTCGTATATTTCACACTGATGCATAACGTGATGCCATGTTTCTAGTTCGCCGCAGAGACAGTCAGTGTGATTCTTGGGTTATGCCCAAGGCATTTAATTTGGCCTTGAAAGGCCCGTGGCCGGTGAGTAGAAAAGTAGTGTTTAGGCCTGGGTACAGCCATGCGGGAGCCTTGGGATACTTGGGGAATAAATTTTTTTGTTATCGCTCCTTTTTCCACGTCTGTCCATCTTCTCTGTCAAATTTGTACAAGGTGGTCCACTATTTTTTGTTTCTCGTTTTTCCTGTTATTAGTGATGTCAATGGTAAAACCGTTGTAGGTGGTTTGGGTTCCTTTGGCTAGTAGATACATAAGTCAGCAGCGGGTTACCTCTAAATCCAAGGGTAGGGCCCCCGTAAGGACCTGTAGGGCACACGTACTAGCCGTGTTACATGCTCTTGTTATTGTTAATAATATGTTGTTGGATCGTGTCCAGTATCCTTTTATTCACTGCTGTTCCTGCTTTCTTGTACCATATGGAAGATCCATATGTTATTATCGGGATGAAGATGGCTTTATAATACAGGGACAGGGTTCTCCTGTTTAGCCCCCATTCCCTGCGTGTAACTCTGGCAACGAGCGCTGTGTATTTCCGCAGTTTTTCTTTTAGATAGATTAGGTGCGGTTTAAATGATAAGTTCTGATCGATGATCAGTCCCATATATTTAATTTGCGTTGACAGTTTGATTGTTTGTCCTGCTAGCTTGATTTGTGGTCTTCTAAGGTTTAACCTCCCGCTCAGTAGTACTGAGTCCGTCTTCGTTGGCGAGATTGTTAAGGTGTGTAGTTTTGCCAAGGTTTCAAGGGCATGGTTTGCAAACGTTTCAAGAGCATGGTTTGCAAACGTTTCATGGTTCTGTCTGGAATCCGCCGCGACCGTCATTACGAGGTCGTCTGCGAAGGCCTGGGCCTCCACCTCCCCCAGGTCCATAGTGAGGAACTCGTCAAACACTATGTTCCACAGGAGCGGGCCCCAGGACAGATCCCTGAGGCCAGCCCCTGCGGACCTGCCAGGTCAACTTCTTGTAGGGGCGTTATTACTTGGACGTTTCTATCTGAGAGATACGTTTTGATGTTCCTGTACAAATTGCTTGGTGTTCTCGCTACCCTGAGCCTGCAAAGGACGCTCGGCCACCAGAGGGTGTCGAACGCCCCAGAAAAGTCGACGGCTGTGACCAGGAAATATTTCTTGGTACACTGCATCGCTTTGGTGATTATGCCTTGGACGGCATTTATGGTCGAAGATCCCGATTTGAAGCCGTATTGCTTGGGTGAATTCAGGTTTGCCTCATTATAGTGGTTGTGGATCCTTTTATGTAATAATCTTTCGTAAAGCTTGCTGAGTGTCGACAATAAGGCTATGGGTCTATATGAATTGGGATTTTCCTGGTGTCTGTTTCGATTTTTGAGGATCAGGTTTAGATTGGCTGTCCTCCAGCTGATGGGGAACTGGCCCTCTTTGATACAGGTGTTGTATAGTCGGAGCAGGAGGTCGGCATAACCTCCGCTGCTTTCTTGACCATTTCCGGCTCGATGAGATCGGGGCCAGGGCACTTTTTGTTCCTGGTTCGTGATACCGCTTCTTGTAGTTCGTTGGCTGTGAAAGGGGGTTCTAGTTGTTGGGTCATATATTTTTCGTTTGCTCACTATCTACCGAGGGATCTTGAGTCACATCTACTAGATACACAAGAAGAATATTTAGCCTTAACTGATTTTGCCCAGGGATTATTTACCAGGCGCCAAACACTAACCGCCATATACAGACCTTAACGGAATGAGACAAAACAAACCTGCAAATAGCAGCGAGACGACACAGACGAGCCGACTATACAGACCTTGGACTGACTACAAAATACACTGGGAAAAGACAAGTGACAATATATTGTCTAACCACAAGAGTCATGATTACCGCCAATGGAAGCGAAAAACACCTTTAAAAAGTCGTGACATCAGAACAAAGGGACACTGCCCCAACACCTTGCAGCATAGACCCACTACATAATGAAAAAAGGTAGTGTGAGAACTAGCAAACATCACGGAAGGGATAAAACCCCATAATGACAGCCAGTAGACTTGATTATGACCCCAAGATAATGATCAGAAAATAGGACCGAGACCACATGCAGTCTGCAAGGATGACATCCCAGATTTAACCCCCTATTAGTGTCCCACCTAGATGAGACTCAACGGCCAGTTTTTTAGGGCCTGCAAACTGATGGAGACGACATACGTGGCACTCTCCCGCCGGAACAGCCTATTGGCGACCCAAATCCGCACTCTCTTGAGCGGATCTTTCTTTCCAAACTCCTGGGGAGGAGAGGCTTGCCTCTCCTTGCCTCCCCAATTTTTTCACTCTGGTGGGGCACGGGCATGCCTCACTACCTGCAGGGGCCATCTACTCTGTCGGCCCCTTATTTCCAATTTCTTCCCCCCAGTCTTCATCCTCCTCCCAAAGTTTTGTTTTGCACAACGTTTAGCGCTACATTTCAAAATCAAAAGAGAACATCAAAATTCTTGCCCGAACCTATTTGGTTTTTAAAACTCACTTACACCGCACAGCCCCACATCGCATACTATTAATACTAACTTGTATCACTAATATCAACCTAGATTTTTTTTTTTTTTTTTTTTGGTCCTAGCCACTGAAATCCCAGGAAAGTAAGTGGCAAGACCAGCCAGAGTACAAATATTGGTAACACCCGGCCGGCCTCCCTGTGGCGGGTATTGCTAACGTCAGGTCTCACTAGGGGCCGGGCGGCTAACAGGCCGGACGAACAATGGGCACAACAAACTACATAGTATATATTCCACACACTTTTAAATCTCTGGCTTGTCCGATACAGAGAACATACGCGGACATGGGAGAAATCCCAGGTGCCGTCAGACCCCGAACATACCTAATACCTAATGCCTCTTCTCTACCGGCTGGTCTCCCTGCAGATGGTGAGCGACAGGCAACGTGGGGTCCCAATAGGGGCATCATGACTAAACGCGCAGAAGAACAACACAACCCAACACTATACTTCTTAAACCCTACATTTGTACACATACATTCTGGCCTTTAGAGTGAACTGTATGCATCGCTATGCGGAGTTTCAGAGGCTTCCGGTGCCGCTTGACACTGAACACTGTGGTGTACGAGCCCTCTTGGGTAGCGCATTTGGTAGAATCCCGTTCTCCTCACACCGAGTGGAAAAGATCTGAGTTCGAGTCCCGTCGATGACATGAGGAATTTTTATAGGCCTTCTTAGAACGTAGCTGAGTTAGTCGGTCTTGGGCGAGAGTAACGTGGTTTTTCTCCCGGAAATTCGGGTTTTTCATCCAGCAAAACAAAAAATCGACCTCAGAACACGCGCAGTTTTCAACAATACATACGGAGCAATATAGCCTTAGTCGCTGATGCTTTCAAAACCCTACAACAAAACAAAAAAAAAAAAAAAAGAAAAAAGATTAATTGGCTTGTTATGGGAGATTTTAATAGCAACTCACTCGTTGGTAATCTTTGACCAGCAACTCACCTTTGGCGTAAATTAACTGAATGAATTTGATGACTTATCTGCATCAACATATCACTGACAATGCAACGGATAAGAATGTTTGACCTGATCATCGCCGGCGAACCACATTACATGATCAATGGACATTTAACCTAATCTCGGGGTGTTTATTTTGACTAGATCATTGATGAAAATTGTAAAAAGAAAAGTCGAGAACACTCAACCATGTTAGCACTTTGAAACGAAACGCTGTGGCCCCTTTCGCTATTAGAGCTGATGGTTCGGATTGCACATCAATCAGAGAGAGAGACAGAGAGAGAGAGAGAGAGAGAGAGAGAGAGAGATGAACGAGAAAGGAGGTTTAAGATGCTGCAAAATTTCTTTCAGTTTATAAGTGGGCTCTGAACTGGACTTGCAGTTAAGTCATTCTTAAGTTTTGATAACTTTTTTTTTTATAATTACTGCTGAGGCCAAGAAACAAGTGTTGACTCTGTAAATGGCGTGTATTAAGTGGTTGTTGTTGTTTAGTTTTTAGGAGCATTAGCAACTAAGGCCATATTGCTCCGGGATATGCGGTGGTCATTCCCCAGTGACCTTTCCGCATTCGGTGGTGACGTGCTCGAACCCTGGTCTAATCAAGAAGCATGTGCTATGCACTGCTGCTCCTGCCCACCTGGCTACGGAGGCGCCATTAAGCGGTGGTTCTTTTTTCTTCGTGAAAAACTCAAGTTTCTGGGAGTGGAGGACTCTGCAGTTCCGAGACTGACTAAATAGAACACAATGTGGGATGGTAAAAAAAATTTCTCCCGTCTCGGTTGGATTCTAATCTAGGCCTTTTCATCATGTGGTTTGGAAGAATATCCATCATAATTACTCTTCGAGCAGCGTTTAACAAGGCAGGCGTGCGCGAGTTGTGGCATGTGGTGTTCGTTTACGCTCCTCATATTAATTCAGTTTTAGATTAGTTATACTTTACGTTATGAAATAATTCGCCTACCAATGAATTCCTCTTCCTCTGCTCAAGCTTGATGTGGTATCATCTTCGTGATATGATAAACAGGTATTTCTGATTTTTTTAATTATTCTTCTCACGTTTGAAGTTCTTCAGCACAGCGCTTTAGTCCTCAAGAATTTAGCAAACGCCCCACTACCCTGAAGGCTTAAGTGGACAATGAGTCAACCTTGACCAAGTTAGAAAGCATCCCCACTACTGAGTTCCCTAGGGAAATCCTCCCTCTCTTCTGTCTTTTGTGCTTAGCACACCTGTCACAACCATTTATGTTTTCTTGTGTTTTCTCAGCAATCTCTTTGGAAACGCGAATATAAAAGCTGCAAGCTTAATAGTGCCAGAGCAAACAAACTACTCGGAATTAAAAACTAACTAATAAAACTGAACATTGTTCACTACTTCCAAGCAATTTAAAGACCCGAAATCAGGCATGTCACAGAAGCAGAATAACTTGCAACAATTCGTCTGCCTAGCCTGCCGCGACGGGAAGGAACCAACCATTTGATGTCATGTATGCAAATTAAACTTTTGTGCCCACTCAGTTAAAACAGACATCGCACATCTTTCTAAACTACGTCGGAGAAGGTTCGCATGTGATAAATGCCTTAGAGAAGACGCTGAAGTATCTGAACTTCCTCTATCCCAGACTGAAACTAGCCCTATCGACCAGATGTTAACTGATCTCATTCAACATTCAAATACTGGTTTGCCTGAACCATTGCATGCGACGAAACAGTGGTCAACGGAACACTATCTGACGGGATTGCCAACCACGATGTATGCAGCGCTGATCAGTCCAAGTCTCCACCGGAAACTAATGATCAAAATTGTGCCTCGGTCGTTAATGTCTCCTCCACCTCAAACCAGACGCTAGTCACAACAGGTACTTTTCAACGTGAAGATGAATCTCCAAGAATTAACGCCGAAGCTACAGTGTCGACCCCTCCTCCTCTACAGTCAGACAGCGTAGACTTCTTGGTCCTCCTAATTCACCAGTTGAGATCCCAAATTGAGGATCTGAAGGATGACGTTTACTCGCTGAGGAACCAAAATAAACATATCACACATATGCTCTCTGACCTCTGCTCTTTGGTGAGCGAAAATGGAAAGCTGACATCTCAGCCACCAATAATAAATAAACGGACAAAATCTACACAAACTGTCAAACCTCCTAGCCTTATAAAGCCTGGCTCCCATGCTCAAATTCACTCGAGACAATCAGTAGATAGATCTCCAGACACTCCGACTGAGCACATTAGCAGGGCCCAATCACGCCCTCAGCAGAAGGCTGGTGACCAACCACAGCTGCAATCTTATGAAGAAGTACCCCAACCAGAGAACCCACCAGAAAATAGTAAACACTCCCTACAAGCCCCAGAACTAAACAGTAATTCAATAAACGCCCATCAAGCTCTGCCCACGTCATATGCTGGTATGCTTACCAACAGCCCTTCTAGCGATACTTACGTCCCATCTGGAGATAAACAAAGTTTCCTCATTACCACAGCCAACCCTGTCTCAAATTCCTCTGGATGCCTTTCTGATATCAATATTGATTGCCTTTCCCATCACGCTAATATTCATAACCAGATCTCCCTGCCCCGCCTAGTAACAGCTTCTAAATCTCGTCTGACACTGGCCAAGAAATATAATATCTCGGTAGTTTCCACCAAAGCCAAGATTTTTGCATCCAGATTTGGACCCAGGACATCTCCTGAATCTGTAATGAGAATGTTTAACGAGGAACATAACCTCTCAGTTCAGGTTAAACGGCTTAAAAGCCGGCAAACACGCTATGCTTCTTTCCTTATAATGTGTTCTCCTGCTGTCTATAAAAAAGTTATAGATCCAGCCTCCTGGCCCCAAGGTATATATATCAGACCATTTTCTGAGAAAAAGAGCCCCCATCAACAACCTCAACTAATTCACCCTCCTCGATAGCAATCAACGCTGCAAGGGAACAAGCATGAATGCCCCACATTCCGGGCAATTTCTCAAAATGTGCGCAGCATAATTCAAAATTATACAAGTGGTGACAAACAGCGGCATCATCAAATTGAAACCATCAGCCTTCAACCACCAATAAATAACAGTTCGGGAATGCTCATCCCAATGTGGGTCACGAATCGACAAACTAGAAAGCCTGCCTTGAATAAAAATACTAGAGACACATGCCTTAAAAAGATCCACAAAACTTGCATAATCAGAGTCTTGTACCAGAATGTTAGAAGCCTCCGCAACAAACTGGATATCATTGATCAAATACTGCTCGCTAGTGATATCGATATTCTCTGTGTTACAGAAACCTGGCTTGATAAAGACCAAGAATTTTTCACATCTTGTACTCCAGCTGGGTATAAATCAGCGTTTACTTCCAGAGTTGACCAAAGAGGAGGCGGCGTTGCCATTTTCTTTAAGAGCTCACAGGCCTCATTTGTTCATCAAGTATCTAGCAAAACAACAGCATATGAAGCTCTCGGTGTTACTCTCAGCTACAATAGCGTTCTTATAGATGTAATTGCCATATATATACCCGCAGCACCTTCATATGACGCCATCCATGAAATATCAAACTGGATCATTAACCAGCTTCATCCTTCAGCTTAGCACTTTGTCTGTGGAGACTTTAATCTTCCTCCCCAACTAGCTAACCTTCAGCAAATGCTCCTGTCAAACCTATCTTGTACTGGGTTACAAATGATTAATGACCTCCCGACCAGAGGTAACAATCAACTAGATCTCATCCTTGCCTCTTTTCCTTGCACACCTGATTACATGCCAGAGACTTATTTTAATTCGGACCATAAGCCAATTATTGTTCTTTTACAGATACCTGCTCCAAACTTCAATGTTGTGAATTCAATTAACACCAGAGTAATAGTTAGTCCCAGATTTTTGAGCATTGCTAAATGTGTTGAGGCTGCCTCTGCCATCCCGTGGTCAGTCCTAGAAAACTGTGATCTTGAAATTGCAGTAAGTCTGCTTACTAATTGGCTTAAGACGATTGCGACATTTGCAGCATCAAAGAGAATTTCTATTATGCCTCGGTCCAGAGCATGGTGGACTCCCCATCTTAATATGAGCTTCAAATTAAAACAGCAACTCCACAAAATGTGGAAGCAGTCGCAAAGTGTCAAGACAGGATAGCCTACTCTAGATCCCGTGCAACATTCAACAGGCTGAAATCTCAAGCAATTAAGAATTATATGGACACCACCCATCGTAGAGGAAAAACCCCCTACTTTGAACGGCCTTCTGATTTCCCACAAAAACTTGAACCTAACCAGTGGCTAGACTTTATATCTAGATTTGCCTCGAACTCGGAACAATGTGCTCATCTTGAGACACCAACAACTGAAATCCCCCCCCCCGACACGCTTTCTGCAGTATCAATTTCCAGGGAACAGCTTATTGCTGCCATAAATTCTACACCGGCTTCTGCTAAGGCAGGTGCAGATGAAATACCCCAATTCATTATTAAATGTCTTAGCCCATACATTTTGGGTCCCCTTCTAACTATTTTTAATGCTATTTTGTCAAGTAATTTCTTTCCCCAGCAATGGAACATCTACCTTGTGAAGCCTATACCAAAAATTCAATCACCTACCCTTCTTAAGCACTACCGGCCAATCTCCAATGCCTCAAGTCGTCTAAAACTCCTAGAGAAGATACTTCTCCCCATTTTAACTAAACAACTTCTTCCACATCAGCCCCATCAAATCCACTACTCTCTTCCTCATAGATCCACTGTGACTAATCTCTTAGCCACCACGCTCTATCCTCTCTGCGTTTGAATCTCATGCAGAGCTTGCAGTCACTTATGTCGACCTCGAAGCAGCATTTGACTCAATAAATGTTCCTGCAATGCTGAAGCTACTTTCAGACCATTATCAAATCAAGGGAGACACTCTACAGTTCCTCACTTCACTCCTTCAAAATAGAATAATCCGGCTTACTGTCCACGGCCAAACATACGAGCAATGTGTCTCTTCAGGCATGCCACAGGGTGGTGTCTTATCCGGCCTCTTATTTACAGCGCTCATCTTGCCGCTTGTTGAGTCCAGGCATGATACTCTATGCTATGCTGATGATGTGAAACTCCTCACACTGATTTCTTCACATGATGATCTTATCGTGATAACAGCATCAATTAACAATATACTCCTGGAATTTGCAAACTACTTCAACCAGTTTGGACTAAAAATAAATCCAGAAAAGTCTGAATTTATGATATTCTCGTTAAAGAAAACGCCTTCCTATATTCAGCCAACACTATGCAATTCCCCTATTCCCATCGTCAAGAAACATACTAATTTGGGGGTTGTTTTTGATCCTAAGCTCTGCTTTGGTAACCACATGGAAAAGCTGCTCACCCAGGCAGCTCGACTCCGATGGATGGCCAAACAGCATTTGCATTATATTAATGAAGTAACGACCACCAGAAGATATATAAAAAGCACGGCATACTCTCCGCTTCTATATGCTGCAGACATATGGGCATCTGCCGCCCCTAGCACAATTCGACCACTCATTTCTACTGAGTTTTGGCTCTTAAAATGGGTCATAAACAAACATAAACTTCCTCCACAGTTAAGGACAACTGAAATGGCCAGTTTGATAAAAATTCACAGGCTTCCCACGCTGATTAGGGTGAAATGCCTGACCACAACTGTAAAAATGATCACTGGAAAGATCTTGGCACCATCATTCTGGGATCTGTGCTCTTGGAGAGTCCCTCAGTCTTCCCTCAGAGCGACTCCAACTCTATGCCCACATCTCAGCCGTCTCCACCTATCCGATAGGTTTCTGCCATATCAGCAACTTTCATGTGCCCAGTCTTTGGATGCTGACCTTAATAAGTTTTCTAGTGATAAGGAGTATAGACGCCGCATCCTTAAATTGTACTTCCCCGTCCCTGATTCTGCTCCTTGAAGCTCGCCTTAACGCCGCCGCAATCCAGCAATGCGACATGAAGATGGCTTACCAACCAACCTTGTAGTTTTCCACCTGTATATTCTTTGTACATTGCGATGTTTATAATTGTATTATACTTTGAGTGTTGAGCTCTATTTACTTTTGATTCGTTCATATATGTATTTTATATTTAATTTATTAATTTCCTTTCTTACATATTGTAATATCACTGTTAACCCCTGGCCTTGTGGCCGTGAACGGCTTATTGCAATGTATCCATTGTATTACTATTATTATTATTATTATTGCAATAAAGATTTCGATTAGTGGCATATGATACAACAGTGTTTCTCAAAGGGTGTGCCGCGTCACATTAGTGTGCCGCAAAATTTTCCAAGTGTGCCGCGAAATTTAGAAATTTCTTCTTCTATGACTACGTAGGTGTGCCGCGAAATTTTTCTTCTTTGGAAAATGTGCCACGAGAGTAAAAAGATTGAGAAACACTGTGATACAAGAAATCAAGCATATACAGCATCAACCACAAAAAATCGCTTCCTATTTTACCTTTACATTCCCTTCACTAATTTGTCTACTTCTTCCTTGAATTTATTTAAGCTACCAACTTCCACAACAACAGATGGAAGTTTGTTCCACCAATCAACCACCCGCTGGCTAAAGGAAAACTTTCACATATTTATTCTGCAACCGTTCTTCATCAATTTGAATTTGTGCTCCTCATGTGCGTAGTCTGAGCAAGAGGAACAATCTCATCAGCATTAAGTTTGCTCAATCCATTCAAAGCCTTATACACCTCAATGAGATCACCTCGCAGGTGCCTAGTCTTTAGACACTGAAATCTGCAGAACTGGAGCCTTTCTTGGTAAGATCACCCTTTTGTTCCCCCTCACCAATCTCGTTGCCCTTCTATGTACTCGTTCCAGCAGCTCTACATCCTTCCTAAAATGAGGCCTCCTGAACCTTTTGCAGAACTGAAGACCTGAGTTCTTGTATAAAGCAATGATTATTTCAATGCTTTATACAATCATCTCCTTAAACCTGCTAACAAAATTTTCGTATATCATTGACAAAACCTCATGAGCTGTCCTGGCAACTATCGGCACTGCTAAGCGAACTTTGTATCTGACTGCACAATTAAGCAGCAAAAAAATAATAATAAATAAATAATAAAAAAAATAATAAATTATTTGGTGCGTTTGAGGAAAGAAAAAAAAACAGCTGCACCGGATTAACTAACTCCAGAGAGAACGCGACGAAAAAAAATAAAAATAAATAAATAGATAATAAATAAAAAATAATAAGAAAATAAAAAGTTTTTCACTGTGGACTTTCAGTTCGCTGCATGAGTATTTCTATTGCGTCTTGCTTCAGCATGGGTTCGCCTTCTACGCTCGAAGACTTGTCCAGCATAAGTCTGCAGCGCTGAGAGGTTTTCTGGTGTTCAGAGTAGGAGGTCCGGTTGATGCTCAGTGATGGTTGGTACTGCCTGTGTAAGAGTTCTTCTTATGTCTTCATTCAGTGGACATTCAAATAGCAGATGCCTCCAGTTCTCCTTTTCTCCACAGAAACAGCCATCTGTTGTAGACAGTCCTAGCTGAAATAGCTTCTCGTTGAGGGAGGCATGTCCAGTGACCAAGAAGTAGGAGTTCATGGTCAGCGACAGCCAGAACTTAACAGTTTTCGTTGCAGTAAACGAGACCTCTGGAAGGGATTTTCTAGTGACGGCGCCTGATACAGCGGATCCCATCTGGTCTGCCAAATGTTTATTTGTTCATTGTAGCACCTGAGTCTTTCGGCTTTGGGGTTGCTGTTTAGATCCAGTTCAATTTCAAGGATTTTAGTTGGAATTTTCTTCTTGATCCTGAAGTTTAGACTTCAATAGATGACGTACAAATCCAGTGGTAAATGTTCCGGCGATCACTTGAATGGCTGTAGTGGACACTGTCCAGCAAATTCTATGAGTAGACAAAAGCATGCTTCGCTGGATGGAGTTAAGTTTGTTTCTCATTTTGACTAGCTTCACTTTATGAAACCACGCTCCAGCCGCATATGTCACAATAGGCAAAAAGAACGTTCTGCAGTATAAGGACAGAGTTTTATTTGAAAGTCCGCAGTTACATCTGGCAAATCTAATGATGGCCTCTGAGAATCTTTTAGCCTTGGTTCCTAAGTACATAAAATGTTAGTGGAAGCTCAGCTTGTGATCAATAATCACCCCCAGGACTTTCGTCTGTGTTACGATCGGGAGTTGCTTTACAGAGATCTTAATTTGTGGTGAGCTTTGTTTGTTATTTGGTTTTAGGAGCATTAGTAACTAAGGCCATATTGCTCCGGGGATATGCAGTGGTCATTCCCTGACCTTTCTGCATCCTCCGTATTTAAATAAAAAAAAAAATAAATAAATAAATTTTCTGTTTATACTCCGGGACGACCAAACGGTCAGAGGAGTTATTTTTTGGTGGTCACGGGCTCGAACTCCGGTCTAATCAAGAAGCGTGCTGCTGCTCCTGCCCACCTGGCTACGATGGCGCCAGACCTGTCTCCTCCCTCCCCTGCCCGGGGATGGGGTTTTAAAAGGAACCGGGTGAGAGTACCCAGTTCAGATCGCCAATTGGCGTGTCGGCAGCAAAGCCGCAGTATGTCCTCGTGGGTGATGGTAGTCATGTCCAAGTAGTGTCGAATCCGGTAGGAAGGTCAAGCTGCCCATCCCGCTCCGGGGGTGGGATACGTTAGTTGGCAGTGGGGAACCCACCAGGCAAAGGGGTGTGAGAGACACACATTTACTTCATTCATAATCTGCGTTCTCACTCTTCTTGCATTCTATTTTTGTACTGTACTTTATTTTTTTTTTTTATTTTATACTTTTTTCTTATTTTTTTTTTATTTTATACTTTTTTCTTTTTTTTTTTTTTCAAGTTTCATATACATATATTTTAATTTTTTTTTTCACTCACACTCATTCATCTCTTTCTCAAACACCAGGGGGGATGCAATGATGCGTAGTGTAAAATTAAATACTAATTAAACATTTATGGTTTGTGTTCTTTTTCTCACACTCTTACACTTTCGTTCATTCTTCTGGCTTTCATTTCATTTATTTGACTCTTGCTTTCTGCACTGCCCTCTCTGGGCACCTCACCTTACTGTTAATCTTCAGTTGTGGTGCAGCCCTACCCGCAAGTATTTTGTAGACCAGGGAAAATGCAGTGATAGTGTTTGTTAGTAAATATAAAGTAATGTAAAAGTCATTTTTAACTTTGTATTCTTTCGGCCAATTACATTTGCTCTTCCACTCATTCCCATTCACTCTCTCATTCCCTCGTGCTAGGTCACTCTTTTGCCAAAACTGCCATTTATTTCCTTTTGCCATAATTCCTAGTTCACTTAGTGCCCAACCTATTCATTGTCTTTCATTCTCATTCATTTATTCTACATTGCATCCCCTTGCTACTAGCTTACTGATATTTTTCAGCTAATCTGCTTCCCTGGCTGCCTGTATACATCTCCCTCCCCTACGTGGTTACTTATTTGGTGTGGGGCCCCAGGTTCCTACACCTGGCAGGGTAGTCCTGGGGAGTTTTGTCATGTCAGGGCGCAGAATAGTACTATCCTGACAGTTTTTAAGTCATCGCTTGGGCGTGGCGGGGTGGGAAACTTGAGCAATTTTAACTATTGATTATTGTTTAATTGTTGGGGGGGCTGAATTCCCATTCTTTGGATTCTTCTGCGCATTTCGAATACTTTCTGTGTGAAAGATGTAAAGTCTTTATAATTCTGCGCTATTAGCTCTGTTCTGGGGATGTCATATATTATACATTCATTTAGAATGTGAGCCCAGTCTTCACTCTCACCACAGGTGCAGTTTAGAGGGAGGGAGGGATATAGCTGGAGGAAGCACTGAGTCTGGCGGAGGTGGGCCAATGCACTGTCCCAGGAACAACGATAGTCAGATCATCTGCGAAAGCCCCTATTTTACATTCATCCAAGGACACACATTTACTTCTGAGCCAACTGTGGAGGACCATATTCCAGACAAGAGTGCCTAGGGCCTCTTAGAGAGAGAGAGAGATAATCTTTAATGCCCTTCACGGCCAAAAAGCCAGGGGTTTACATTTGTACAACTTCCCGAAACTTCCGGGAAAATAGAACAATTAATTTACAAAAACAGGTAATTTTACAAAAGAAAACATATTTTATACAAAGGAGAGAACTCCTTACGAGAGTTAGGTCTGATTGAGCTGACTTAACATCGAGATAAGAGCACCAGCTCAATCAGACAGGAACAGATGCAAGGTACACATGTCAATGCAGATTAGTCCTACTAGACATAATTTTTTTCCTGTAAGTCCGGTCAATAGCGAATTTGTTCAGGTCGGCGTCAAGTGCCTGGGTTTGCTTGAACATCTGCTGAGGGAGGAACCTGTCCGAGAGATGGAGTCGCGCTGAATGCGAGTAGAGCTCGGGATTGGCCCTAAGGGCAGCAGGGGGGATCCTCCAGCCACAGGTATCCCAGAATGAAGGTGTTGCGATTATGCCTGTTATCATCTTGACTGTTGCTAGGAGGCGTTGGTCTTCGACTAAGGTGGGAAGCCGTGGAATCCCGAGAGAGTTGGCAAGCTGCGTGGTGTGAATCAGAGCTGGAAGGTTGTGCTTCCTGTTGGCCCACTTTAGGAGCCAGAATTCTGTGGCAAAGAGTGGTTTCTTTATTGATGGTGCCGCTGACGCCCAAATTTCAGCAGCATAGAGTAAAGGTGGAAAGATGATTGCTCTTATGTACCTCACGGTTGTCTTTTTATCTCTGATATGAAGGAGATGCTGTTTTGCTATCCACCGGAGTCTTGAAGCACGTGTGAGGAGCATGTCTATGTGGGCGTTGAATCGAAGTTTGGAGTCGAATACAACGCCCAGATCACGATGGCTGGATGCAATTGGGATGAGGATGTTGCCGACCGAAGGCTGGAGAGAAGAAGGAGTTTGCTTCAATGAATACACCATGAATTCGGACTTAGCAGGATTGATCTTGAGCCCGAACTGGCAGAGGTAAGATGTGACTGCAGTGAGAGTGTTGTTAATTTCCGTTTTTACCAGATCAAGGTCTTGACCAGGGATGATGGGAGTCAGTATCTTGATATCATCTGCATAGCTCAGTAGACATCGAGAATGTGCAACCAGTGGGAAGATAATAGATGAGAACAGAAGGCCGGAAAGGACCCCTCCTTGTGGGACTCCTGCGGTGACGGATCTAGTAAGGGTGCGATCTCCTGTATGAAGCTTTATAACTCTGTTATTCAGAAGAGAGGAGAGAAAGCATAATATGTTCCCTGTGATCTGGAAGTGGCATTCCAGGAGAGTGAGTAGTTGGTTTACTTGGACGGCATCAAATGCAGCCTCAATGTCTAAGTAAGTCACAGCTAGTTCGTGCCTTTTCTCGAATGCTGACAAGATAGTATTCGTTGTGGCTAGCAGATTTGTGATCGTTGATCTGTTTGGAAGGGAGTAGTGAATTTGGGCTGGATTACTGGGCATGATCTGCTTGGTGAGGATCGGGAGTAAGGTCTTCTCCAGGAGCTTCAGCAGGCTGGAGGAGTTGGAGATGGGTCGGAAATGTTTAGGTTTCGATGGCGACTGAACTTTGGCTAAAGGTTTGATAAGATAGTTTTCCCATTGCTGTGGGAAAATCTGGTTCGAGAGTAACTGGTTGAAAATAATTAAAAGTGGCTGAATAATGTACGGACTTAGGCATTTGAGCATGAATTGGGGAACTCCATCATCACCAGCGGTTGACGAGGCAGGTAGAGAATTGATGGCGACGATCAGCTGTTGTTTTGTGATCTGAATGGTGCTCAACACTTCTTGCTGGGTGGGCTCTGTTAGTAGAGCCAGATCTGAGTTTGGCATAGGATTACGATTAAATCTTGTGACGAAATCGAGCCACAATTCAGGATCAAATTGCAGAGGAAAATGAAGGTTCACTTTCTTGTATGGAATTTTTCCTTTAGCCAGATCTCGGTTAACATATAATTTGATTGCCTCAGATTTCATGCGATTAAATTGAGCCCGTGCCCTAGAATAAACGATGCGATCATTGACATTTTGCGACTGTTTCCATGTGCGATGGAGCTGTTGCTTCAGCTGGAAACTCATTTTGAGTTCTGAATTCCACCAAAGTCTTGTATATGGACTGATTGTGATTTTTTTAGAGGCGGCATATTTGGCAACCGTGTTGATCCAGTTTGTGAGAATGTTCACAGCTATTTCTGGGTCACAAGTCTCTAAGGCCACCCAGGGAATGAGAGAGGCGGCTCTGATGCACTTATCTACGTCAAGTAAGTTGGGGCTAGTGATGTCAACCTTTTTTGTTGTCCTTCTGGTTTCTAATTTGGGGGCTGGCAGATATGCAGTCACATGTATTGGGACATGATCAGAGTCGAATGACGTTTCTGCAATGTAATCAAGGGTGCAAGGGATAGAGGCTAGAACTAGATCTAAGAGGTTATTCCCCCTGGTTGGAGCTTCATTAATAAGTTGTAGATCAGCACATCTCAAGTGTGCCAGAAGATCCTTTTTCATATTAGATAGCTGAGGAGGTAAATTGAAATCACCACAAACTACGTGAGAGGCTGTGGGATGCAGCTGATTGATTATCCAGTTGGAAACTTCAAGGATGATTTGCGGGGAAGGCGTTGGAGGTATGTACACCACACAGAGGTCAAACGTCACGAAGTTGTATCTTAACGTAACGAGGATTGCTTCATAGTTAGGGGAGTTACTGGATTTATTATCCAATAGCTTGAAAGTGGATTTCTTGTAAAATATTGCGACGCCTCCACCCTTGCGTGCAATCCGAGATGTGAATACGACCCCATAATCAGCTGGGGCAGCTGCTGCTAGGAATTCTTCATCGTCATTGAGCCAGGTTTCGGTGATGGCGAGCAGGTCAAAATATCCGGGGAGCAGAATTTGCTCCATAGTGTCAAGCTTGTTCCTAAGACTACGCACATTCTGATAAAATATGGTGCAGGCAGGTACTGTAGGTACTTTGATATGGACAGGTGGTCTCTGACATCGCACGACTCGATTCAGCGGGGTGTGTCTAGGACTGATGAGCACAGGGATCGGCATATTGGTGTTCCGTGTCTGTGGTTCTAGTTGCGGTAACGAGATCTGGGATTGCTATGAATCAGGGTACCATTGGTGGGAGTCCTTTCCATTACTTCTATATCGCTGCCCTTTATGCCCGAGATATGGCATAACAAGAGCTCCAGCAGGCCAGATTTCAGGATTGAAGAGCGCTTCAAAATCTGCATCAGCCACATCGATCTTAAAGGAGGCGTAGGTGGGATATTTTGTGGATAGCTTGGTGACTCTACCATTCATTTTGAAAGCAGCAAGAAGGTGTTCCACATCATCAGCTGTGGTAGCAGGGGAGAGCCTACTAATGAAGACATTACAGATCCGCTTGCTCATCATTCCAGTGTTCGCAATTTGCATCTTGCTGAAGTGCAAATTGGTTCCAATAACCTTAAGATTGGGGCTCAGTTCCTTAACAGTTGGATTACGGGTCAGTGTTTGTTCTTTTGTTCGTTGGCTTGCAATCATTGCATGCGTTGTAGTGTCTCTATGGGTCTTTACATTAGATGCAATCGTAGTCCCTGCATAATGGTTACCTCTCACGTTGTTTGAAGCGGATCTACAATTGCGATGTACTTCAGCAGCCAAAGCATTATCCGGTTTTGAGCGCGAGGACCCCATATGTGAGTTTTGTGATCGCGAATAGGTGCGATTTGGCAGATTCTGCTCCTGATGAATTCTTTGGGTCTTCTGTGAGGCAGTATTTCCTGAGTATCCGTTGGCATCTGCTGTGATTTCAATATATACTGGTCTAGTGCTACGTTCAGGGCACACAACTTCAGACTCACATGTTGTAAGAATGGGGGCTGGAGAGGGGTCAAGTGGTAATAAAGATGGGGTGGTTTGGGTAGGAGCTCTCGGTTTCGCGTGAAAGTGTTCGTCCGGAGGCTGCTGCTCATGATGGTTAGTTTGAACAGCAAGATCACAAACCGATTGCTTCAGGTCCTCAAAATTTTTCCGCAACACCTCCAATGTTTTGTGTATGCATTCATTGTGTTCTCGTAGTCGCTTGTTTTCTAGCAGTAGGTCTGCGAGGATATTATGAATTGGCGACAGCTTTATACATAGAGTTGTCTCAATATTTGTGAGGAGCGAGACCAGGAGTGGACTGTGTTCGAGTGATGTTTGATTAATTATTGCGGAGATCTCTGTTGATAGGGTGTTATCCTGTTGGGAGCTACTAGATTTTTGCATGATGAGATCTGAATGGTCATTTTGTTCTTCCTGTAATGAGTCGGGTGTCAATTCCACATGTGCACCTGGCGATGTCAATTTTTCCGTGTCTACCTCAGGTTCGGGTTGGGTCCTGTGCTCAGGTGAATCCGAAATTTGGTTAACGTCGTTAAAAGTTTCACCAGTTGTTCCGAGTGAATGCATATAATTTTCTCCCTTACAGGGGGGACACTGCCAAACTTTCCGTCGCTGCTTTCCGAGCCTCTTTAGGTCCAACGCGAGACATTCGCTTCCGTATGTCTTGAGACAGGAAGTACATTTTATAGCTACGTCCGGAACAATTCCACAAATTACACAGCTTTCATTATTTGGGTGATCTTGCTTTAAAGGCATTTTCAGATTTTAGGCGCAGATAAAAGGATTACGAGTAGTGGGCTGGAAAAGAGTTTACAATTGTGTTTAGTAGTTGCCTTAACTACGTATCGTATTCCAAGTGATACGTTTACCGATCAGATACAAAATAAGTCAAAAATTACGGCTTATTTTAGTTGGCTAGACTTGTTACTGTTGGATGTAGAAATCCGCTTGTCCGAGGCGTGGATAATTGCTAGGAGGCAGTAAACGACGTGTGTTGCCATGGTCACTTGACCGCAAGTACAAACCCACAGCGCATTTGCCTGACCTTGACCTGTAGCCGGAAGCGATAGGTATCTCTGGTCAGCCGTGAGTAGCAAAAACAGCAAATTTTGCAGTATAAGAAAACTATAAATAATAAATACCTGGATGTCCAGGTCGCCACACAATGGATATCCTCTTGTTCAGCATCAAATTAGGAATACACCAACATAAAAATCATCATATAAACCTGAGCATAATTCTGTTAATTTAACTGATTAACCGGAGCAACAAAGACACACAGCCGTACAACTGAACAATGCTCGTTCTGAAATATGGTCTCTTGTCTGGAATATGGTGGGCACCTCCGAGAGGTCGGTCTGGTTACCTGCAAGTAGTTGGATTTGACTATTATCGCACGTTCTGTGAAATAATTTCGAAAGAGCTGATATAGCTGGAGGGAGCATTGAGCCTGGCGGAGGCGGGTCAATGCACTGTCCCACCAGATAATGTCAAAGGCGCCCTCGAAATCAACAAAGATAGCCAGTTCATATTTGGATGTAGAATTTTCTATGTGGAGACCAGGTCAAACAGCGCCTCCTCAAAAGAGCACCTTCGCATAAAGCCATACTGTGTTGGGGAGAAGAGGTTTTGTTCATAGAGTAACTGCACGATTCTTTGTGCCATGAGTCTTTCCAGTATGTTCCCGAGATTTGCCAGGAGGGCAATAGGTCTGAGGGAGCGGGGGGTCATCAGGAGGTTTATCAGGTTTCCTGATGAGTCCGAGGAGAGCTACTTTCCAAATTTTGGGAAATACTCCGTCTTGCAGGCATTTATTGTACAGTAATTATGGGTATAGCGGTCTAAGCTTGAAGAATCGCAGAATAAAAACATATTCTATTAGATCCATCCCAGAGCATTTTTTGGGATTAGTCCTATTAATCATTGCCGACAGTTCATCAATGGTAAAGGGGTTGGTAGTTGCCTTATTGTATAAAATATCTAAAAGTATAAGATATCAAAATTATTTCTTGCATCCAGTTCCTTTGTGACCACATCATAGCATCCAACACCACTCGTGGGTAATACAGTAGGTAGAATCGCTGTCCTCCCCACACCGGTTGGAAATGACCTGAGTTCGAGTCCGTCGATGACGGGAAAAGATTTTATGGGCCTTTTTAACAATGTGGCTCAGTTAGTCGTTAGGCGATTGATGCTTCTGGGTAGCAAGGGGCCAGAACATAACAACAGAACACACACACACACAAACCTACATTAACACATTCCTGGCTCTTTTACAGTGGTACTGCGCCTCACAGAGATACCAGGCTGAGTTTAACTGACGTTCTAGGAGCCGCTCCTTACAAAAACACGCGTCCACACGTGTTTACTTGACCACTCGGCTGTATAGTTATGTTTAACTGAAACTCCAGTAAGATAATAATAATAATAAGATTCTTTATTAACATAATTCGTATACAATAATGTTTCCTTACACAGAAAGCCAGAGGAATCTTACAATTTGTTGTTTATACAAGTGATATTTTTTTGAAAAAAAAATAATAATTAATAAATAAAAAACAAAAATAATAATCAAACTGTAAAAATGAAGAAGTAATTACAACGAAAAAGGACTACAAGTTGAGCAGAACATGAAATGACATCGGCTAATTAAGACCGGCACTTACATAAATGTCCTTTACAAACAGCAAGATAGGACAAGATGCCATCGCGATATGCCTTGTCAATAGTCCACAGGTTGATGCCGATGTTGAGCGAGTTGAGAGTGTCCCGAGTCACATTAGGGAAGTGTCTCTTGAAATTCTGTGACCGTTGGAGCCTTGAGAACGAGGAGGGGGCACTACGGGGATGTCTGCCTGGCAAACGCCAACCAACCGTGTTCCAGATATTGATGAGACCCTGCTTGGCTGAGCACAGCTGAAGGAATGACTTTATTTTTAGAACATGGGCTTTGTGGACTGTGGGCGTGTATTGCAGGTTGGAGCAGAGTGCAGATTTGGATGTCGTGTAGATCTGGTCCGACCACAAGTTGGCCCACTTCAGCACCCAGAATTCGAGGCCCCATAGTTTCCTGAAACTGGTGGGTGGTGCGCCGACCAAACTTCCACGCCATAGGAGAGCACACTACAGAAGTAAGTTGCAAGGTACTTCCTGACTATTTGCTTATTGTGCGTTTTGCACAGATCTATTTTCATTCCCCAGAAGGCTCCCAGGTCTTTGGAATACTGAGCTTGGATTTGTTTTTTATAGGTGAGGTTGGCATCAAGGATTACTCCTAGGAATTTGACACTGTCTGTGGGAGTCAGAACATCTCCTGCCAATTCCGGACGTAGAGAAGATGCAGTATCAGCAGAAGTCATTCGACTTGTCGTAAAGATGAGATAGTTTGACTTATCTGGATTAACAGATAGGCCAAAAAATTTGGCATAATTAATGAATGTATTTAGGTAGCTGTTTACAGATTCAGATGAGATTTGTCTTTCCTGTGAGTCACCAACACAGCGTTTGCATGGCAAGTAGCATACAATATTATCAGCACTGATAGAAATGCTGGAATTTGATCCATTAGCTGAACGAATATTGCTGCAAATAGCAAGGCTTAGAGAGAACCACCTTGCGGGTTCCCTACTTCGACGCTTTTAGAGACTGTAATGCCATTGCCTGTGAAGTGAAGCATATTCCTAGATAGCAGATTATTGAGGATCTCGAGTATATTTCCGGATATCCCGTAGAATCTCTCAAGTAAGGCAAGAAGGGGCGTTATTTGGACTGAGTCGAAAGCAGAATTCATGCCCAGAAAGATGGTGTGAAGATCTTCTTTGTCATTCCAGGCGTGAAGTATTTTCTGTAATAAGGACTATAGGCAGGTTACAGTAGATCTATTAGGCATGGCATAATGGGTATGTTCGGGCCTATGCGCAAAGATGGCGAGGACTACATCATTATAGATGCACTTCTTGAGGCATTTCAGGAAGGGAGAGGCAATTGATATTGGCCTGAAGTCAGCCGGCGTTTACGCATGAGGCTTCTTCGGAACTGCCACGACTCTGTATGACAACCAGCTTGAAGGCACCTGTGCATATTTGAGTACTTTTTTGTAGAGTTGAGTGAGCTCTTTGCTGATGAAAAAAGAAGCAATTTTTAGACTAAAAAGTGGTATTGCGGCAATTCCTGTGGTGAACTTATCAGGTAGTGAATTTATTATTTTTATTAGCTGTTCTTCAGAAATTTCTGTATTACTAGAAGGTGAAGAAACGTTAAACGCTTCATTCCAAGGATATGCTTCGGACACCCGGTGATCTCACTTAAAACGGAGCACATGCTCACACCATTCCTGGACATCTAAAGATAGAGGGGTACAAGTATGACTTGTGGACCACACACGTTTTCCCCTGGATAGCCGGCCGTTCATGAAATTGTCAATAGCTAATTGTTTACTCTTCTGGAAATCCATCCTTGCTTTGGAAAATTTGGCATATGAGTCTTTTGAAGGCGGCTTCGTTCTTGTAGGAGGCATGGGCTGCCTGTTTTTCTCTAAAGACCTTAGTCAGGCGGTCATTCCACGATGGCTTTGAGTGGGGACTCAGGATGCAAGTTTTGGACATTGCAGACCTTGCAATGAATTCCATCCATCCATCTCGAAAGCCAGTAGGCAGCCTCATTGATATTAAGCTCAGCCATTATGGGTAAAGTTGGAAAAGGGTAGTAACTTTTTCAATGTTGATGTATTTTGGATTGTATACTCTCCTGACTGTGTTTGTAGTTTGTACTTGCGTACGTTCATCCTTAGCAGCTTGCAGAGATATCATAGCAGCGATTGGATCGTGATCGGAGGGGAGGAAGTTCTCTTATATTATGGATGTTATTATATCAGTAAGAAATTCTAAATTATAAAACTTAAGCGGAATCTTTATTTGAGGTATTATTTATCTATTAAATTTGAAAATTTACTTCTTTTAATAAATATTGATAGTATAGATGGCAAAGCTTCAACACTTGATGGAATCTCAAATCTGATGATTTAAATTAGTCATTCGGCTTGAAGTATATTCAGTTATTCAGACATTTTACAATATAAAAAAAAAAAAGTAAAGTGCAGCCATTATCAACCCACTGCAGGGTGGAAGCCTCCTCAACAATTCATGCTGAGGGAAAAGGACCATAATCTGCCACGCTGGTCCAGTGCGGGTTGGCAGATCGACCGTATTCAGGGGCTTGAACCCCGGTCTACACAAAGAGCGTGTGCTACTGCACTCCCGCTCCTGCCCACTCGGCTACGGAGGCCTATATTCAGTAAAATTTGGTTAAAATAGATAGGTTCTAACTATCTCTTGTTTTTACAACTTTAACATTAATTTCCCCATCTGTTCCCTCACCCCCGTCCTCCTCCCTATGATGGCGCGTACTAAAAGGAAATGCTGAAGCATGGATTGAATGAATTCAGTAAGATCTGAGTATTCCGTGGATGTGTGTGTCTAAAAGAAAGCATTTCCCAATTCAAATAAATTTTTAGGACAATAAATTATTCTTTGTGGGTTTAAAGAAACTTTGCGATTATCGTGACGCTCCAAACACTTCTCCCTGCTCGCTCATCCACCTACACACAAACAGAAACACGGAGCATGTGCATGGTTTTTTTTTACGAAGTGACATTTTGTTCAGGTTTTGGTGATAGCTTTTCAGTGTCGTCAAAAGAGCATGGAGAAAAATGAAAAGAGGAAGGAATTCTATGAAACTTGAAAAACAAAGAGGATTAGACAGCACACACGGAGTGCTCTTCGCGAGCAATATATTTATGCTGTCTTAATCCCAAAGTGTAAAGTCAGAGACAGACTGCATGAAATTGGACCAATTTTCTTTTTCATTAATTTTTTTTTTGTTGTTGTTATCTTAAATAGCAGCCGAAGACATGAAAATTGAAGCCTAAAGTTTATTATTTGACTGCCCGAAAGAATTCTTTAATTAAGTCGTTTTTCAAAATCCTTAATTAAGTTTTTAATTAAGGTTCTTAATTAATTTTTCAGAATTAAATTTCTTTACGTTTTCAAAAGTTTTTTAAAAGAAAGAGAAAGAGAAAGAGAATGAATAAATTACAGAGAAAATGTAGGGTATGAAGATCAGAGAGAGAGAGAGAGAGAGAGAACATGGCCCGATGAAGGTAGCTTCTAATATTTTTAGGGAGAGAAAGAGATAATCTTTATTGCAAAAAAATGGCAGGTTGCCCTTCACGGCCATAAGGAAAGGGGTTTACAGCCTCCCGTTATTTCAGGATTCTAAATTGAAAACACAAAGGTAACTTTATAAACGCAAACCGAAAGTTGACTTTACAAAGAAGAGAACTCCTTACAAGAATTAGGTCGGATTGAACTGGCTTAACATTGAGATAAGAGCACAAGCTCAATTAGATAGAGCAGATGTAAAAGAACAGTTGAGTTGTGGCTGAATGGTCCTGCTATTGAGAATTTTTCCCTATATCTCCGTTTAACGACAAATTTGTTCAGGTCATTGTCAATATCCTGAGTCTGTTTGAGCATCTACTGAGGGAGGAACCTGTCTGGGATGTGGAGTCGTGTTGAACGCGGGTAAAACTAGGGTTGACCCTTAGGGCCGCAGGGTTGGGGGATCCTCTTGCCGCAGGTGTTCCAGAATGAAGGCATTGCCATTATGCCTGTTATCATCTAGACTGTTGCTAGGAGGCGCTGATCGTCAATTAAGGTGGGAAGCTGTGGAATCACCAGAGAGTTGGCAAGCTGTGTGGTGCGAATAAAAGCGAGAAGGCTGTGTTTCCTTTTGGCCCACTTTGAGAGTCGGAATTCTGCTGCAAATAGTGTTTTTTTAATGCAATGTCCAAATCTAATGAGGCCCAAATTCCAGCAACATAGAGTAAAGGTGGAAATATAACTGTTCTAATGTACCCCACAGTTGTAATTTTATCAGTGATATGTAGGAGACGTTTCTTTGCTATCCGCCGGAGTCTTGATGTACGTGTGAGGAACATGTGTAATGGTCATTAAATCGAAGTTCGGAGTCGAACACAACTCCTCAGTCACTATGGCTGGACACAACTGGGATGAGTGTTGAAAGATGAGTGAGATGAAGCAAAATCCAGCATCACTTCAGCCTTCAAACTGAAGGCTGAAGTGATGATGGATTTTGCTACAGTGAATGCACCATGAATTCGGACTTAACAGGATTGATCAGGTAAGATGCGACTGTGTTGAGCGTGTTGTTAATTTCCACTTTTACCAGATTTAGGTCTTTACTGGAAGTGATGAGTTGAGTATTTTGATATCGTCCGCATAGCTCAGTGGGCACTGAGTGTACGCAATCAGTGTGGAGATGACAGATGAAAACAGAAGGTCGGAGAGGATCCCTCCTTGTGGGACTCCTGCAGTAATGAATCATGTAAGGGAGACTCTACCATGGAGACTCTACTCTTCAAACTCTCATAATCGCCCATGAGTGCGCCGAATTGTCGCCTAATTTCTTCATACTCTCTGCACCGAGCACATAAAAGACATTCTCCTTTGGCTGCATCATGTGCTATGCCATTAGTGCCGCAAACATTGCACACGTTGCACATTTTGTTAGGCCGTAGGTCGTGGGAAAATCATCCCCCTTTATTCTCTTCTCCAGAGCCATAGTCCTCCCGCTACTTTGTGCCCGTTTCTTTGTTGCTCTGGAGCATGATTTCCGTTTAAATACAATTTAATTAATTAACAATGAAAATTAATAAAATTAATCAATTTAATTGATTAATTGACAATACTACAGTAAGCTAATAGAATCCTAAATTCAGTGGTAGGTGCTATCACGTTCAAAATATACGTTACCCTTTCTACCGTTACAATCGCAGAGTTTAAAGTACTTATTTCCTTACTAAAAGTAAAATTTCTTAGCTAAACACAAAAAATGTGCCTAACAAGTGATCAGAACCTTCGCGCTACTTATTTATCACAATTAATACCCTAGTATTCCAGTGCACCACTAGTTACATGCTACGATATTCACGCCAAAACACCGATACAATTGCGGTACGAATAATAAGTCGTAACTTACGAAATCACTACCTAAATTTAATTTAAGCTAAGGAACGTGACTAAAACCATAAAACTATTTGTTAAACACAATCTGATATGTTAATTAATGAAATAGATTGTAAGCATTTCCTTGTCCGTTCCCACGAGCTCAAAACCCCACCCCCTTCCCAATGCATCTCTTGAGTGTCACGGGTGTGATGTGGTTTGATGGCCCACTCCATCCACTCATTAGTATTGATCTCCTCCGCATGTCTAAATCATCTTGCAAAGTATGGCAACAGCAAAAAGGCGGGTCGGGTCGAACATCAGTGTCATCTCCCATCGGATATCCGCTACCCTGCACATCACCTTCCCACCGACTGTTTCACAGCGGTAATATCTGGAAAGAGGATCCACATGCTATAGGTTCACAGTATTTTTGCATTCCTCCCTCTTCCCCTTAGCATCGGATTTAAATTAAAAAAATTCTCCAAATCTGTCCATTATTATACACAGAGAATACCTGTTTGGAAGAAAAGTAATGCCGAGAGTGAAAGAGAAAACCCAGTTTTTTAGATGCAGAAGAAGCGATATTTGTGATGTGCTTAGGCCAAGAGAGAGAGATTAGAAGTCAGGGTAATCCTCAATAGAGATATATGATTTTGCCTAGAAATCGAAGTGTCATCGAAGATAAGCATGGGAGCAGAAGAATTGTTTTTTCGAGATATAAGACAAGACTGAGTTTTAGAATGATTCAAATCAACTATTTTTCTTAGTCCCACAGGAAAATTGTCTGGAGAACAGGTAATTCTCCAGTAGGGAATTACCGGTAGTAGATATTCAGAAGTTGAAGATTTCTTAAATCTTCAAGGTTCCTAAAACTGGAAGGTGGAATTCGATGTGCTATCATCAGAAAAACTATGGATAGAATTTCTGGTCATGGAAGAAGGTCATTAATATAGAAAAGGAAAAGAGTGTGAGAAATAAGCAGACCTTGGGGAAAACCAGCATTAGAGGAGAAGTTAGAAGACAAAGAACCAGCTACCATCACCCGCTGTGAGTGGAGAGAAAATTGGATGTCCAATTACACAAAACAGTTGGCAAACTCTTAGATGGAAGCTTATTCATAAAACCTTTATGACAAACACGAAGAAAAGCCTTTGAAATGTCAAGAAAAACTGCATGAATTTCATCAAACTTTTCCATTGAATTTGTCCATAGATGGGTAACATAAGCCAGAATATCACCAGTGCATCGACACTGACGGAATCCATACTGGCGATCATCGATCTGATGGAAAGTTTCTAGATAGTTTAAGAGTTGGCGGTTAATTGATTTCTCCATTATTTTAGAAAGAGTAGAAGTAAATGCAATGGGATGATAATTAGATGGAGGGCTTTCTCACCCTTTTTAGGAACTAGTCGGATGTGAGCAACTTTTAAAACAGAAGGAAAAACACCTATGGAATAAGAAAGTGAAAAAAAAGCGACACAGAACAGACGTAAGCTCAGGATCAGAGATTTTGAGAAGTGAGAAATACCATCAGGAGCTGGAGCTTTCTTAGCATCAAGATTTTTCAAAACACTTCTGGCATCTTTTTGATGGAAGACCACAGGATGCATTGAATGTTGTACTGGGAATGGTAGGAGGTGGTTTGCCAATTTCATCAATGCACGAGTTTGAAGAAAAGTAGGATGGTAGCAGATCAGCTTTATCTTTGGCTGAAGTGGAAATAGAACCATCTGGTTTTGGCAGTCGTGGGAATAGGGATGGGTAAAAGTTGCAGGCAGTATCTCTGACAAGATACCAAAATGCTCGACCACTATTAGGACAAGAAGCAAGTTTCCTACTCTTAGCCTTTACGAAATCTAGTTTGAACTGATTAATAACTGCTTTACAATTGTTGCGAGCTTTGGTGTAAGCTCTAAATGAAACTAGAGATTTGGATACAAGCCAATTGCGATATGCAATATTCTCATCTTGAACAGCCTTCGCACATTTGATACTGATTGCACGTTTGATACTATTTGTTACTATCAATCGGAATATTTTTCCTCTTAATTCATTCACATGCAATTTGGAACAGAAATGTTGTTCGTCTATAAACACAGATCTAGAAACGAAGTATATCATGATGGCTCTGTCAGGAACAAACCTTTATAGATAACTTTGTGTAAGTGTAAGTGTGTACAACCGTTATTTTGCATACAGTATTGCCACTTATGAGGCAATACTGTATGCAATACTGAGGCAATACTGCAGGCCTCCGTAGCCGAGTGGGCAGGAGCGGGAGTGCAGTAGCACACGCTCTTTGAGTAGACCGGGGTTCAAGCCCCTGACTGCTGAATACGGTCGATCTGCCAACCCGCACTGGACCAGCGTGGTAGATTATGGTCCATTTCCCTCAGCATGAATTGTTCAGGAGGCTTCCATCCTGCAGTGGGTTGATAATGGCTGCACTTTACTTTACTTTATTGCCACTTATGACGTTATCTAAGAATGGCGTACAGTTACCTAAATGAGAGAGATTTGGTGATTCATTTTGGGTTGTTGGGTGTTGAACCACCCATTAGCATGATTATAATATAAACGTTTTTAATATTATTGGCTTTATATCAATCATCGTGCACATACCATTAGATAAATATGATTGTGCACTAACGATTCTGTCAACCACTCTGCACAGCACCCATCTAGGAATGTCAGAGTCTATTCTTTATCGTGGAGCTTGAATCTTCTCTGTCGTGTGACTCAATAGGCAATCTCGCACGTGGCGATAGATTTATGTTTCATAAAACAAGACGGTGTGCTGGTTTCTTCCCATAATTGGAGACTTGTCCCATTATCGATGACCTATAAACCTGGACATTCTGCTTTTCGTAGAACCGAGAAACGTGTGTGCTTCGGTGGTGATCGAACTTAAGTATGAGAGGAGGTGCATCATAAAAGCAGGCAACAGATTTGAACAGTTGTAGCATATTTCGGTACCGATTTCAAGTTAAATCGATAGGAGAAAATATACAATGCATTTCCAATAAAATTTCCCGGTCGTTATATGGGAAAAAAATCGTTCTTTGTCTTGTTTTCCTGTAAGATTTCAAAAATATCAAATATTACTTTCAAGCTTATGCACATGCAATATTTATGCTATCGTAAACTAGTTTATACAGTTGTGAAGTGCATGTGGTTGAATAAATAATAAAAACATTCACGCCGCATCTAATAAGATGCTGAACACGTGTTCAGCAATTTCTCTTGGTCTTATTTTAACGGCATTTGGAAGAGGTCGAGAAATTCCATTCGTTGGGAGTCGAGTTATTACATATCTTAATTTTATTTTCAATATAATTATTTTAACATAAGAGGAAATTTGTTGAACATATAAGCAGCCTGCTCCAATAAAAACAATGAGTGTTTGCATCAAAAGATACAATTGCAAGGACCCATCCTTACAAATATTTAATAAAGTTTTTTAATATTGGGGGAGTTAATTGTAGTTTAAACAGTCAGCTTTCAGTTCAAATACCGTGTGTTAGGAAACAATGGAATTTGAAAGTTTATTCCAGACACTCCCAGCTTTAGTTATATCTCTTGTTTGAAAAGGATTCCTTAAGTGAGTCCTTAATTGAAATAGACCGAAACAAATCCCACTTAAGAAAGGGGCAGTACTCAATAGAAAGGGGCACTGAGTACGGGAGTGCGCTCTTAAAAATTTCATGGTGCGTCTAATGGGGGCGTAGAGCGACGTAGTAGTGGGTGGGGGTGTGAGGTCACAAGGAAGATCTGGAAACTTCTTAGCTGACCGGAACTTCCGTTTACCTTCTAGAAAGTTCCAGAAATTGCTGGACAAACGGAAGTTCTCACTTAAAGGATGGAAGGCACGCCCATAGAAGAGGAGAGGAGACGAATGGGAATCACGAGGGAAGGGATGTGGATGTCAGCGATTGGCCAGAGGGAAAAGCGGAGGGGATTTTGAAGAGAACCAAGAGAGAGGTTTGTGGGGTATTCGTGAGAGAGTCGTGGTGAAGTTTGGGTGGTGGCTGCAGTCCTGGGAGAGATGGAAGCTGTAGTGGGAGAATTTGTTATAAGAACTTTGTGAAAGTCTAGAGTCGGAAGGAATGTTCCCTTGAAGAAGCTAATGCAGTCTATGGAGAAAGAAAGGAGAAACGCCCACAGAGAGTCCTAGAGGCAAATTACTCAATTGAGCTGTTGAGCGACTGGCCGACCCGGAAGGTATCTCAGTCCACGGACGCAACGCAGATCAAGAAAGGAGATAGAATCCTGTATTAACTTCAGCAGTGCAGTACCCGGTAGGGAAAACCTCGGATAGATCACTGTGTTCCCCGGATGAGCAACCTTTCGCCTTCCAGTCCACGCTTCGAGCAGATAGGAAGGGAGACCGAGCAGGGAGAAATGCCCAGCCAATTGCGTAAGTGCTAGAATAAGTACTGAAAAAAAAACCTAACTTAGCAATGGAAAGGACTCTAGAAGAACGCTGTAAATTTTAGGAGAGAATGCCAAAGTAATAAATATACAGGGTGTATCGTAAATAGTGGTCCAGAGTAAAGGAGTCGGTACACTGTGTTCTTAGGTATCACGTACAGGAATTTCAGTTACTTTTAGTCAAGATTCTCGGAAAAAAATAAATTTCATTTTTTTTTTAATTTCTGTGTCTTGCATCACTAATGTGCCTATAATTTCAACAAATATCAATATTTTTTAATTCTGTTTTTTTATTATTACTCCTGAATAGATGCACTATCGTAAACAAATACATTCGACTAATTTAAAGTCAAAGGTTTTTAAAGAAATTCATTTTTTTCCTATTTCGATACTCATCTCCAAAAAAGTCATGTGACTTTAGGTGCATATTGTCTAAAAAAAATGTACTACACTGTCAGTGTCCATTAATTTAAAAAAATCATTATTAAATCAAGATTCTAAAATGGTACAACATTAATTGCTAACAGTTCAGAAAAAGACAGTTATTGCCATTTAAAACAAAAAGCAGCTTAATTGCCTAAGATATTTTGGATTCAAAGCTTTTTTATTTTAAGTTCTTTGATTGGGTTTTTTGAAATAAAACATTCTTTTCAAATTAACTATTTATTTCAACTAAACGAAATGCTCAAAATGGCCACCATTAGCGGTGATGCATGCTCTGCATCGCCGAATAAAAGATCGTTTGAGTCTGCGAGCAAATCCGTTTGCATTAATTTCTTCAGCCGCTGTTTGAATCCTTTGACGCAATTGTTCGACAGAAATGATTTCCTCTTTGTAGACCTTTTCTTTCAGACACCCCCAGTAGAAAAAATCTAGGGGGTTGAGATCCGTGAACGTGGTGGCCATAAAATTGGGCCTAACCGCCTAATCCATCTTTGTGGAAAAGTTTGATTTAAATGTTCTCGTACAATAACAGCGAAGTGAGCGGGACAGCCATCATTCTGCAGCCACATTGTGTCTCGTATTTCTTGGTCGACATCTCTCAATAACTCAGGGAGGTCGTTTCGCAAAAAATTTAAATAGTTTTCCCCGTTCAATGTATCGGGTAGCTCAAAAGGGCCAATTATTTGCCCTCCAATGATCCCTGTCCACAAGTTTATTTTTAATTGATACTGGGATCGATCTTGCCTCATTAAATTGGGATTTTCCAGCTGCCAGCTGTGTAGGTTATGCATATTAAAATAACCATCTTTTTTACATGATGATTCGTCACTCCATAAAATCTATGGAAATTTATTTTTTTCTGAGAATCTTGACTAAAAGTAACTGAAATTCTTGTACGTGATACCTAAGAACACAGTATACCGACTCCTTTACTCTGGACCACTATTTACGATACACCCTGTATATATATATATATATATGTACAATTGTAATACATAAAGAGAGATAATTCAAATTAGTAGAGGGAATAAGAGTAATGCAAGTAAAGTGTAAGTTAATCTGTAGTTGGAAGTGAAGTCCTGTCTTAATATTAGATTTGAAAGAAATGATCAAATAAGTAACTAAGAATGGTTAACAATTGGGTAATAGATTACTAACTAGAGTGGAAGTAAAGTTGAACTTTGAATCATTGTGAATTTGATTTATTGTGAGTATATCTTATTTGGGTAGAAATTGATTAAACAGGTAGACAATTAAATGAGTGTCTAGCACTAATTAAGGATTAATTGAACGGGAAGGTAACTAATTAATTTTGTTGATTATTGTTGACTGTTTGACCTGAGGTCGAAGGAGAGGTTCCTGATTGAATATATGTATTTCCTAATAATTTTGGTAATGAGACACATAACGAATTATATTTGTCTGTTCATTGGCTGATAGTTGTTTATTGACTTACATGGACTGTAAGGAGATCCGTCTCCTTAAGGAGTAAGGAGACGGATTGTGTGTTGTGAGAGGTAATAAACACCTGGACCTATATATATATATATATATATATATTAGAATTGGTAGTTTTGATAAAAGGTTGACTTTGATTACAAGATATATACACAGTTAATCGCTAGCAGTATAACAAGTTCCCACTAATTATTGTACTCAGTTAGATGTTGCTGCACGTTTTTATGTAAGATATGCCAATAAATATTGTTATATTCAACACATATGAGTTTGTCTGTCATTCTAAACATCAGCCAGTCCAGAGGAGGAATACTTATAATATTGTGACCCCCTTTGAGTCTAGGATTTTCTGAGAATCAAACGAGTCAGGTGTTAAATTGGGAGGGGTGAATAGGGGGATCATAAATATAATACTATAAATAAATAAATAAATAGAGAAAGAAACCACCACAAAATTCCACCCCCCACACACAATCTTGCTTTATCATCTAACGAGGAGTGCCACAGGGAGGAGTTCTTTCGGGTACACTTTTCACCCTGGAGCCGTTTCTTGCGCTGAACTGCGGTTTTATAACGTACGTTCACGATATGAAATTCTTCACCACGTCCAAAGACTACGAATCAGCAGTCAGGTGGCGAATAGCAAAATCCAAGAATTTGAGAGCTATCTAAACTGCATTGGGCTCTGTATTAATGCAAAGAGATCTGCCCAAATGACCGTAACTAACAAGCAGAAGAAAAATTTCTTCTTTGTGGATTGATTTAGTGTGCCAAAAGTGCACTTTCACCTGGACCTGGGTCTTAAGTGGGACAACCGACTCACCTTTGCTCAACACTTCATTCACATGAAGACAAAAATATATGCTGTTTTATGGGCTACTAGACAGAAATGTGTAGGAATTAGGGACTCTCATCTAGCGATCAAGTACATTTTAAAGTGTGTCCTTCCGATTCCAATGTACACCTCTCAAATTGGTCCTCACTCGGGATTCACATTACAAGTCTGTCCTTGGAATCGAGTACTAGCTCTTGAGGTGGCTTAACAGAGTTGCTGGCCACCCTTTTACTATCTCAAGGGCCATCCTCTAATCAAAGCTCATCATCACACCCTGGATGCAGCGAGCAACCAACAGGAATATACACACTCTCGTACAAATATACATACAGAATTATTAATTTCTAAATATATATTAAATAAACAATGTGTATATAACATTTAGGGTAAAGACTACGTGTTCAGGATATGTGACCCACTGCCTGTAGCACCTCGTACCCTGCTATGTAATTAGCACCCTCCTGGCACTTAACCGTCCAGAGGTGGTTTTTTGGGGAATAATAATAATAATAATAACGGACGGCCAAAGAAATAATAATAGCCGGATTTCCATTAGTCCCATTTTAACTAAATATAGAACGACTAACAAATCTTTTCAAAAGGTCCAAATATAAAGTTTCATTAAAATCCATCAAGTCATTGAAGACAAAAAAATTAAAGAACACGCATTACGCACCACTCAACGCATAAGCTTTTCTTTGGTCCATTGAGCAACGAATAATCGACATTCAGCATATATACGAGGGAAGGCCATTTATTTCGCGGATTGGTGAAAAATCTTATTTTAATTGTCATCATCTGAATCTTCTGTGGATTTCTACTTCTTGTGGCAATGTCGTATCCAAGCATTGTAGCTTTGTACGCTAGAACAGTGCTAAGTTGCATCTGGTCCTGCAAGTCAAAGTGATGAAGTAGCAGTCATGCAACAAAGTAAAGATATATCACGTAGTTTTAAATGGGCCTAATTGTGTGAGATCGTAAGTCGGGTTCTTCCATATTGGAAACTGCATGTTTTGTCGATTGTTCACGGCCAAGTGTTGTTAGTGTACAAACAATGGTGTCAAACGGATCAGACCACCTCCCGCAGATAGAACTGTAAAGGATTACACAGGGTGGATGTTCATTGTGAGAGAAAGGTGCAGCGAGTTGTACGGGCTCAACGGCAGGTCGCTGTGCGATAGTTAATATCGCAATTCAATAAAGGGAATGCATCAACAGTATCCCAAATGACAATGGTCCGCACACTCGTATTGGGTTCAACAACAGATGACCCTAGAGACACCCTCCCCTTAACACTTGCTGTGGCGTAAACAACAAGCGAGTGTGCTGCTTGGACGAGTCCAAACACCTGGTGCAACATGCCCAAGGACACCTTCGTGTGTGGCTCAAGCAACGCGAGTCCCTGAACCCATCGTGCATGGTGCCCACTGTCCAGAAAACTGGCGGCGGTTGCTTAATATGGGGCATGTTTTGATGGCAAGAACTAGAACCCCTGATAAGTATGGACGAACGTTTCTCTGGTGAGATCCCGGCAGCTCTTAGGAGACCATGTACACCCTGCCATGTTGCATTCTTTCCTTGGACAGAAACGGGACTTTCCAAGACAATAATGCGCCGTGTCATCGGCCCGCACTCTGCACGATTGGTTCGAGGAACGCACTGAAATTTCACCCATTTTGATTGGCCTCTAAATTCGCCTGACCTCAATCCAATTGTACACCTGTGAGATGTTTTGGAACGGGAAGCGAGGCTTGTGGACAGCAACCGTCATTTGTACCGATACTGTGGAAAGCCTTGCAGGCAGCTTGGCTGCAAATCCCTATGGACGCTTTAGACTCTAGTGGAGTCAATGCCTAGGTGAATAGCTGCTGCTATCTGCGCGGATGGTGGCCCAATACGGTATTAGGCAGGTAGTCATAAATTCATAATTCAGTGATCACCGAGTGTATATGTACACTGCCTTATCATTAATATCCGGATACCTGCCTTTAGACAAAAAAAAAAGAGCTTTTATTGTGTCATTTAATATTTTGTGCTGAAACCTTTTGCTTTTATGACAGCCTTCAATTTTCACGGAATACTCTCCACCAGCTTTTTATAAATGGTAGGTGATATGTTCCTCCACTCGGCCTTTAATGCAGCCACCACTTGTTCTTTGGACTGGCCAACCCAGAGGACTCTTGTCTGGCCAATCCAACTTTTTCACACCCATGTCCTCAAACCACTCTGTTACGACCCGGGCAGTATGGCATGGTGCGTTGTCTTGCTGATACAGGTATGGGCCTTCCCCGAAGTATGGTCATAATGTTCGAAATGCATAATTGTCCAGGATGTCCTGGTATTGCACAGCATTAATGGTTTTGTCGAAAACGACTAATGGGCCTAAGCCAAACCATAAAGAAGCCCCATGCCATCACACTGCCACCACCACCACCACCAAACTTCATTGTTGGGAGGATATAATCGGGAAGGAATTGTTCCCCTGGTATTCGCCACACCCAGGAACGACCATCAGACTGGTAGAGTGCAAACCTGGACTCATCTGTCCATAGGACTATTTACCATTGCTCTACAGTCCAGGATTCGCGCTCCTCACACCATGTTAATCGGCGTCTAGCATTTGTTGAGGTGATCAATTCCGTTGAAGTGTTGAGGTAATTCTGTTGAACATGCCATCTTGCATGCCCACTTTTCCAATTGTCTGTTCGAAGCCCAATGTACGTATTTATAGCAGGTTCTGTGACGTGTTGCAATTCACAGGACCTGTTTCCCCATCCATGGAGATGTGTCCGGATTTGAATGGTAGGGCAGTGTACATGCTTCTTTTCGAATTCCATTTTAGTTTATTGCTGAGTAATCGCGAGAAAGTGCTTGGTCAGATTTTGATACATTGGTTGATGCAATTATTAATTTAATTATTAATTTTACTATTGGAAATCTGGTCGACTTTTTATACCTCAGAAAGTAATTAGGAACTTTAATCGCAGAGTATGCCCGTTATTGTCCAAATTCCATTTCCATTATCAAACGAAAGTCCTGAAATTAAAGTTGATTTCCATTATTTATAAAAAGTTAAATATAAATTTATTCTAAGCTGTTTTAGCCAATACGTTTTGTTCGATTATTTTCTTGTCTTCTCCTCAAAACAATAATAAAAATAAAAATAATATAAATAAATTAGCAGGACTGCCACTCTATTGCAAACTGGAGGAGGTTTTCCCGCTGACATTTTTGATAGTTCTTATTTAAAAAAATGTATGATTAAAATTATTTAAAACTAATGAAGAATAATTTTAGAATCTTATATTTGCTAATTATTGTTTAAAATTTTTTCGAACAGCTTTTCTTTTTTTTTCTTTTTTTTTTAAAGTAATTCAAATAATAGTGATTCTCGTGATAAAATCCTCTCAAATATGGATGAAAGTCAAAAAAAAATTATGCAGTTTTAATTTTTTTCTCGTTCGCTCTTCGTAGTGCTGTTGTTTCTTCAACGTAGTAAGTGTTTTTATTTCACAAAAATCATTACTAGATCGCAGCACGTTTGTAATGAACACATAATAAAGCCATTACAAATCGCAAATATTATTGAATTATTGGACGTACAGGGTGATCATAATTAAAGTGCGTAACTCTTGCTCCTCGTTGATCAAGAACTGCTCACAGTTCAAATTTAAAAATAGGTTTCTACACTGAGTGGACAGAAATCATGGGACACCTACCTAGTAATGGGTACGCCCACCTTGCGCCCGGAACCATCACAGGGCGATGCATTGAGTCCACTAGTTCACGAAAGCGTTCCACAGGTATTTCCATCCATGCTTGCTGTACCGTTGTCCATAATTCCGTCGCATTCCTGGGTGCAAGATCCAAAGCTCGAACGCTCCTTTCCACAGCATCCCAAAGATGCTCCACAGGGTTCATGTCCTATGAATGGGGAGGCCATTCCATTGTGGTAAAATCTGCGGACTGCTCTTTGAATCATGTTCTAGTTACCACTGCTCTGTGGGAAGGCGGACTGTCCTGCTGGAAGAGTTCATTGCCTTGTGGGTGCACGATGACCATGAAGGGATGCAGTGTTCTGAAAAGATGGACACGTAACCTGGATCGTTCAGAGATGCGTCTAGATGTACCAGAGGTCCCAAAGTGTCCCAGTTGAATACGCCCCAGACCATTACCGACCCTCCCCTTGCCTGAACAGTTCCTTGTTGACGTGACGGGTGCATAGCTTCGTGCGGTTTCTGCCAGATACGCACCCTCCCGTCCACTCGAAATAACTGAAAACGGGACTCATCGGACCAGGAAACCCGTCTCCAATCATTCAAAGTGCAGTGCCAATGTTCTTTCGCTCAATTGAGGCGTAGAAGCCTGTGTCGCTCTCTGGTTGACTGAAACAATGCGAGACAGACGTCGACGGTCAAGTTCATCTACCACCTTTCTCCGCCCACAGCGTTGTCCACGATGAGATGTTATTCTGGGAATGGCGTATTCAGATACACCCTTGATACTGTCGAACACGGATAGTGTAATTTCTGTACCACCTCCACGATAGAGAGACCCATGCGTCCAACACTCACTATCATACCTCTTTCAAAGTCGGTTAACTCAAGACGTTTATCCATACTGACATCGAATTACCTTCTACGTGAATGCGGTGTACCTATATACTGCTAAGCAGTAGGTTCGTGCCCAGGAACCAGGTATCCCATGAATTGTTTTTTTTTTTTTTTTTTTTTCGGTGCAGAGTCTCGACAATTGGCTGTTCCAAAAGCTTTGGTCTAGACTCTAGACTAATGCAGAAAGGAGAAGCGCACAGAAAAGTTTTAAAAAATAACATCAGGGTGAGCTTGGGAATGCATTAAGTCAGTATACAATTAAGTCTGATGACATGGAGTAGTGACACGTCAATAAAAGCACATCAACATGCTCCTACAAATGAATGTACATCAGCCGTTGATATCTTCGCTTGGCTTCGGAATTTTTGCTGTTTAAAGAAGAGGATACTTCTCAAAATGGATCCCTAAAAATGATGAAAATTCCAAGAAACAGTGATTTTTCTGTAACTCCCAGACGTCTTCGCTCAATTTTGACAGCTTTTATTGATGAAACTGTGTCAGAACGGTGTTGCATAAACTAAATATTACATGGGTACTTTTGCCCATGGAAGCTCTGACCCCTCCTGTAAGTACCACCAAAGCAGCTAAGGTTTCTGATTGTGTCTGTAATTGTGCGTATTCTTCGGTCGAGTTGGCTGTTTGCTGGATGAAAAATCATGCTACCCTCTCCCAAGGCAAACTCAACCATGTTGCGACAAAGGCGCATAAAAACTCCTCGCATTATTGACGGGATTCGAACCCAAGAATTTTCCGCCTAGCGTAGTCAAACAGTGATTACAAACTATTGTGCTATGCGCCAGAGCCCTTCCAGCAGAGATTGCTTTGAATTGTTGTTGTTGTTGTTTGGTTTTTTAGGAGCATTAGCAACTAAGGCCATATTGCTCCGGAATATGCGGTGGTCATTCCTTGACCTTTCCGCATCCTCCATATTTGGTGGTGACGGGCTCGAACCCCAGTCTAATCAAGAAGCGTGTGGTACGCACTGCTGCTCCTTCCCACCTGGCTACGGAGACGCCAAAGATTGCTTTGAAGGATCAATACTCTGTACCAGTGAACTCCAGGTGATTCCAAAAACACAAGCTTTGCTCTACGCTATCTGTCTAGAATGGAAGTGGATGGCATGCGATTCTGAAAAATCTTATATAATGATACGATTCATATCCGACACAGCGGCCATTCGAATGTCCATTAATTGTCTGGTTTGGGAAACATGACATCCACGTATTTATTTTACCAAGAAGTTCCTCTCATTGGAAAGGAACATCAAAGAGTGTTTCCGAAATATGTCACTTTACGGATGAACGTAAACTGTGACCTTTTTGGACATCGTTTAATTTCTGCATTGCAAAAGAGATGATAAATAAGTAATTTTCTGGACAGAACTGTTTCCCTGTAGGATGCAGCTCCACCAAACATTATTCGGCCAGTAAAAGTTGCTTCGGGACACATTTGACGATGACAATATATTCCGTAATTTTGCTGATTCTTGGAAAGTTCGCTCTTCATCCTTGTGATGAAGGTCTGGAGAGCAAAATGGCCAAATGTCAAGTGATATGCGGTATCTAGTTAACCCGAAGAAAGCATCACAAAGTGTGGTGCACCATCATATGTCTTAGAAATAAGCACTTTCCATTGATGTATAATTTTTACGAAAAAAGTTTACCTTGTTTTTGAAAGTGTGCATGTTATGGCAATCGATTGATGGAAAAATCGATTTAAAAAATAAGTAAATAAATTAAATAAAAGTAATTAAAAAATAAGTTTTTTTATGCAAATTTTGTAATCGTTGGATAAGAAGTTGTCCGGAAATACAGAAATGTGAATATTCTCCATTTTCAGCATTTCATCTGTGGCGCCATCTATTACTGATAAAGTAAACTACTGTGACGAATACAGTACTAATAAAATCAGTGAGCTTTGAGATTGGTCAACGAATTGCTTGAATTATTTGCAATTATCTAAAATGTGTTAAAAATGGAGTCCCAACTGATCTGATGATAATAACGATCGTTATGATTTTATAATTTTTTTGTAATACCTTTGGTTATTATAAAATGTTTCTTTCTAGTTTTTTTTTGTATTCCTAGTAATAAAACATTTTTTTTTTTTGTTTTTACGCTAAGCTATATTAGTTAATAATCAAATTAAGATAGATATTGTTTAAAATTAAACATTAAAAATGAACACTTTGTTTTCACTGATAAGAAAAAATTGGCATGCATAGTAGCGACATCTATCGTTAAATAAAGTGGTTAATTCAAAAGAATTTTTCCCTTCTCCTCCACCATAATCTTTTGCTAAAGGATTTACGGTAATTATGTTTCTTAATTTATTTATATTAATTTATAAATTTTAATAATTAAAATTATTAACTAAAGTTGTAATAATTTGTATTTAATCTGAAAACTCGATTTAACTTTTTATTCTGTTTTCGGGCTTCAGAAATTACTGATAAGACCGAAGTTATATTAACAACACTGTTAGAAATTTTGTGATATATTCTCATCTGTTTTCATGGAGCGTTTTGGGCCCCTTCTAATCAATGGAGTGACACTTCGATACCAAAGGTTATCTTGAAATTGTTTTCTACAAAGTGCATCCCTTCACAGCTGAAGTATATCCATCTGGGAATGGTTTTAACTCTCAGGTAAATTGGTATCCTTAAAAATAAGTGCTAATTACTTACAGAGTAATTAGCACTTATTTTTAATACCAGCTGAATTCCGTTCCTAGAATTCAGCTGGTGTCCAGTTATTTTCAGGTTAAATTTATTAAGATAAACAGTTATGGGGAGAAAAGGGAGTGAACTGTGGGTTAACCTACAAGAATACCGGACAATCCTAATCATACAGCCAATACGCTTGATCTTTTTCTCATAAACAACCCTTCTGAGTACAAGGTCGAAGTGAGAGGTGCTTTAGGCACTTCAGATCACAACTTGGTGATTGTCTCTTCTCCAATGGAACCTTTATCTCATGGTTATTCCCAACCTCGTGTTGTTTGGCATTACAAGAATGCAAAATGGGATGACCTGCGAGACTTCTTTTCTTCTTTTCCTTGGTCGGATTACTGTTTCAAAACTTCAGATGTCAACGTTTGCTCAGATCGTGTCAGTGAAATTATTCTTGCAGGAATGGAATCCTTTATTCCACACTCCACTTTAAAATCTCGTCCTTTATCTAAACCTTGGTTTTCCAATAAATGTGCTAAGGCTGTTCAAGAGAAGAATGTTGCATATCGTAATTGGCTTGTTTCTAATTCTTCAGTTTCATTTTTTGCCTACACCAAAGCTCGCAACAATTGTAAAGCAGTTATTAATCAGTCCAAACTAGAGTTTGAACAGGCTAAGAGTAGAAAACTTGCTTCTTGCAAAAGTTGCGAGCTATTGGCCGCAACTTTTGCCCATCTTTGCTCCCACCTCTGTCCAAACCAGATGGTTCTGTTGTCACTTCAGCCAAGGATAAAGCTGACCTGCTAGCATCCCATTTTTCTTCCAGCTCATGTATTAATGATCTTGGTAAAACACCTCCCACCATTCCCAACATGCTCCATTCAATGCCTCCTGTGGTCTTCCGTCAAAAGGATATCAGAAGGATTTTGATGAATCTTGATGCTAAGAAAGCTCTAGGTCCTGATGGTATTTCTCCACTTGTTCTCAAAACCTGTGCTCCTGAACTTACTCCAATTCTTTGCCGCCTTTTTTCACTTTCTTATTCCAAAGGTGTTTTTCCTTCTGCTTGGAAATTGGCTCACACCCAGCCAGTTCCTAAAAAGGGTGACAAATCCCTCCCATCCAATTATCGTCCCATTGCAATTACTTCTACTCTTTCTAAAGTAATGGAGAAATCAATCAACCGCCAACTCTTAAACTACCTAGAAACCTTCCATCTGATCAACGATCGCCAGTATGGATTCCGTCAGTGTCGATCCACTGGTGATATTCTGGCTTATGTTACCCATTTATGGACTAATTCAATGGAAAGGTTCGGTGAAATACAAGTAATTGCTCTTGACATCTCAAAGGCTTTTGATCGTGTTTGGCATAAAGGTCTTCTAAACAAGCTTCCATCTTATGGTTTGCCAACTGTTTTTAGTAATTGGTTATCCAGTTTTCTCTCTGATCGCTCACTGAGGGTGATGGTAGATGGCTCTCTGTCTTCTAACTTTTTTCACTAATGCCGGTGTCCCCCAAGGTTCAGTTCTTTCCCCCACTCTTTTCCTCTTGTATATCAATGACCTTCTTCCATTGACTGGAAATCCTATCCATAGTTTTGCCGATGATAGCACATTGCATTCAACTTTCCATTTTGAGAAACCTTGTCCTGCTCAATCAGCTTCAAGTTCTCGAAAATCTGCTGCCAATTCCTTAAATGCCGATCTTCAGGTAATTCTCCAGTGAGGCAAAGACAACTTAGTTGATTTCAACCCTTCTAAAACTCAGTCTTGTCTTATATCTCGCAAAAAGGATTCTTCTGCTCCTATGCTTATCTTTAGTGACACTCCGATTTCTAGGCAAAATGATATATCTCTTTTGGGGATTACCCTGACTTCTAATCTCTCTTGGCACAAGCACATTACAAATATTGCTTCCTCTGCATCTAAAAAACTTGGTTTTCTCTTTCGCTCTCAGCGTTACTTTTCTTCGGCGTTACTTTTCTTCCAAACAGCTGCTCTGTATAAATCGCAAATCCGCCCTGCCATGGAATATTGTTCCCACATCTGAGGTGGTCAGAAAGACGCCTGTCCAGGGACCCCCCCCCAAACACAAAGCAAGCGTAAAAACAAAAAGCTGTTAACAGCGAAAATAGAGCGGGGAACACGCTCCCAAACTGAGAATAAGGACACTCAGGAAAATGTCAATGCAAACGAAGAAACAAACAACGAAGAGCAGCAGGAAACTCCCCCCATAGATCCCTCCCTACCGGTGGGCACTGTCTATGAAAAGTCACTGGCACTCAAAACAGCACTGGAGTCAATATTTAAAGAACCGAATAACAGAATAACCACCCTTGTGAGGTCGCAAATCGTCACAATCTTTAACAAGATGGAGACTATCCTTTTCAAGACATATGTTGAAAATGAAAAGGTCACCGCGAGGCTGCAGGCCTATAAAGAATGTGGGACAAATAAAATGCAACAGCGTACGCCCACATATGCTGAAACGCTGAGGAGTAACCAAAATCAGGGAAAACAAACTCAGTGCTGGCCCCCAAAAAGGAAGCAACCTCTCTTGATGACATCCAATTTGGTTGTGCTTAGACCTGTGGCCACAGATGGCCCCCAGGAAAAGAGAACTAGTGAAGAAATAAAGACAACTGTGATGAAGGAACTAAGGGATGACCTCAAAGCTACTAAGATAAAGTCCATCCGGAAAACGAGGAATGTAGGACTCGTTATTGAAACGGAGGGAAATGAAGACATACAGACGATAATGAAAAACCCAAAAATTGCCACCTTGGGTTTGACTGCAGAATTGCCAAAAAAGAGAGGACCTGCTATCATTGTCTTTGACATTGACAAAGACCTAACCCCAGAACAGTTAGCCACAGAGATAATAAGCAGAAATCTGAGACCGACGCCCCAGCAACTACAGGAACAGCGAACCCTGGTGCAGCCTAGGTACTCCACCAGATCTAGGGCAGTACCAAACAGAAACTGGGTTCTAGAGCTGGCCCCGACTGTCTGGCAGCAATTAAAGAAACAAGAGAGAATCTACATTGAATGGGGATCCCACCGATTCCGGGAGCATGTGGCAGTCCCGAAATGCTTCCGGTGTTGTAAATACGGCCACACAACTCATACCTGTACACAAACAGAATCAACCTGCGGTCACTGCTCTGGCAGGGGACATGAATATAAAACATGTCCAAACAAGGAGCAAGATCCAATCTGTACAAACTGCAAGGCAGGGAAAATGGACCATTCGCATTCTATTAGAGACCCGAACTGTCCAGTTTATCTTAAAGTAAAAGGGTTATACCAGTCACGAACTGACTATGGAGAGACGCCCTAAAGAGTACAACAGATCCAAAATTTCAATAATACAGCATAACGCACAGAGAGCTAGAGCAGTGGCCCAGCAACTTAGGGTCATAGCAGACGAAGAAGCAGCTGACGTCTTACTACTACAGGAACCATATACCCACTCAAAACGAGTGTGTGGATATCCGGCTGCATACAAAATAGTCCATGATGAGAGTGACACCCCTTGGGCTGCGGTTGTGGTGCGCAATCCCAATTATACTGTGACTAAAGTGACACAGCTTTGTGCACCCTGGGCGGCGTGTGCCCACATCTTAACGCCATTGGGCCAAATCTATGCTGTGGCCCTTTACAGCAGGCCGGGCGAGGACATCGCACCCATCACCAGGTACTTGCAGGCCTTGACCGACATGCTCCCTGATCAAAGGATCATAATTGGGGCAGATGTAAACTGCCGCTCACCAGCCTGGTATAGTCTGACCCCTGACAGGAGAGGTACCAGAAATGGACAGATTTTAGAGGACTTTCTCTCCAACTCCCGGTTCACTATCCTGAACAGACCACACCAGATGCCAACATTTTGTAACACCCTGTGGGAGGCGACTATTGATGTCACGTTGTCCACGGGAAACCTTGCAGGTTACGTTGATGATTGGATCGTCAGAGACTCGTGGACGACTTCCGACCACAGGGTGATTACCTGCCAAATCAGAAGATTATTAAACAGGCTACTGATACCTAAACAAACACTAAATCGCTTCGCCATCCGCTGGGCGAACTGGGAAAGGTTCAGAGAGGTTTTAATGCCCGCTGCAGCCCAACACCTGGAAACAACAAACCAGAATGGGGATCCAGACGAGAATCAAAAGAGGGTAACGGAAATAATATTTGCTGCGAGTGAAGCATCAATGAAGAGGAGAAATCCCAAACCGGGAGCAGTCCCGTGGTGGACTCACGAGATCCAGCAACTCAGAAGGGAGACCATGAGAAGAAGAAAACTCTTCCAACGGGCAAGACGCACATGGCCTGCTGCGGAGGTCCAGATACTAAAGGAGCGCTATAGAGAAGCAAGAAACAGATATACGGATGCGATAAACAAGAGCAAACAAAGAGCCTGGGAAAACTTGGCAGGCATAACAGGAAATAATGAGCCATGGGGGGTAGTCTATAGGATAATCACAAACAAACTCCCCAGGGGGGAAGTTATTTCTACCACATTGACACCACAGGGGAGCCAAACCACCACATGGCAACAGTCAATCACAAATATTCTGGGCACTATTTTCCCAGAGACTGCCATGCCTACTTCACCTGAACAGCATAGAATATGCCAAGAAAATGACATATACAGCACTGACTCCCGTGAGCCACCGTTCACGTTAGATGACATCAAATCCGCAGCAAATCACTTAAGAAATAATAAGTGCCCTGGCCTCGACTATCTCGAACCGGAAATTGTCAAAAAAGTAACGGATCTGACCCCCGAACTCCTTCTAAATCTGTTTAACAACTGTTTGCATCAAGGCATCTTCCCAAGAAACTGGAAGACTGCGGGACTGAAGCTGATCCCAAAAACACCCACGAAGCCTCCACAACAGCCAACCACTTACAGACCGATAGCTTTGCTACCAGTGATCAGCAAACTATTTGAGAGAATGCTATATACCCGAATTGACACACATTACAAGAGTGCTGAACTGCACATGTCTACCCAATTCGGCTTTAAGCCTGAGTCTTCGACAGTAGAGGCACTTAGACATCTGCTGCACGGTGTGGCCAGTTGCAACAGTAAATACTACCTAATCATCTCCATAGATTTTGCCGGGGCTTTCGACACCATTTGGTGGCCAAGTGTCCTGGCAAGGCTAAGGAGGGCCAACATTCCCTGCAATCTGTATCTCACTATCAAGTCTTACCTTACCGATAGGAGTATCAGTGTCGTGGCACCCTATGGTAGGGTAAACCGCTGTGTCTGCAGGGGTTGCCCCCAGGGTTCTGTCCTGGGGCCGCTGTTGTGGAACATTGTCTTGGATGAGTTCCTGGCCATGGACCTTGGTGACGTCCAAACCCAAGCTTTTGCCGACGACTTAATCTTGAAAATTGCTGCCGACAGTAGAACCCAGTTGGAGGTAAAAGCAAACCATGCCATCAGGATACTACAGGACTGGACCATCTTACACTGCCTAAAAATCTCACCAACTAAGACATCCTCAATCTTACTGAAAGGCTCCCTTGACCTGCACAGGCCGCCTCAAATAAAGGTGAACAACACCACAGTGAAACTCCAAAGCCAGCTTAAGTACCTGGGGGTGATATTAGATTGTAATCTTTCCTTCAAGCAGCATCTCATACATTTAAGAACAAAGATAAGGAAGTACTCTGCACTGTTAGCACGTGTGGTCCGTCGTGACTGGGGACTTAAACGTCGCGTGCTCTCCTTATATTATAAAACGACATTCCTACCAGCTATAACATACGCCTCTGCGGTTTGGTATCACAAGGCATCAACCGCCGTAAATAGACGCATAATCGACTCAATCCATAGAACTATCCTGTTAACCATTACCAGAGCCTGTAGCACCACTAGCACTGTTGCCCTACAGGTCTTGGCCGGAGCCCTTCCCCTTGATCTGGACATCATACGTACTGGAATAGCCTATTATATAACCAAAGGAATGCCTTGCACCCACCAAGACTACACAGTGGATAACAATGCAACCCACAAGGCTGAAAAGAACAGGCTGCAGAAATACCTAAAAGAAACCTGGCAAGACCGCTGGACAAACACAACAAAAGGGAATATCACCAAAAACTTCATCCCGGACGTAGACAGAGTATACCCCCATTCTTCCAACCCGGACTTTACACGACCTACCTCCTTACGGGTCATGGGGCTTTCAATGCAAAGCTTACAGCATTGGGAATAGTGGAGGATCCGCGTTGTACTTGCGGGGAACAAGAAAGCTGGGTGCACATTATGTTTGAGTGTGTCCAATACGAAGACCTTAGATGCAGACTAATAACTAGAGTTCACTATCTACCGAGGGATCTCGAGTCACATCTACTAGATACGCAAGAAGAATATTTAGCCTTAACTGATTTTGCCCAGGGATTATTTACCAGGCGCCAAACACTAACCGCCATATACAGAAGACCTTAACGGCAAACCTGCAAATAGCAGCGAGACGACATAGAGGAGCCAACTATAAAGACCTTGGACTGACTACAAAATGCACTGGGAAAGACAAGTGATAATAGATTGTCTAACTACAAGAGTCATGATTACCGCCAATGGAAGCGAAAAAACCTTTAAATAGTCGTGACATCAGAACAAAGTGCCCCAAGACCTTGCAGCTTAGACCCACTACAAAATGACAAAAGGTAGTGTAAGGACTAGCAAACATCACGGAAGGGATAAAACCCCATAATGACAACCAGTAGACTTGATTATGACCTCAAGATAATGACCAGAAAATAGGCCCCAAACCACATGCAGTCTGGAAGGATGACATCTCAGATTTAACCCCCTATTAGTGTCCCACCTAGATGAGACTCAATGGCCAGCTTTTTAGGGCCTGCAAACTGATGGAGACGACATCCGGTGGCACTCTCCCGCCGGAACAGCCTATTGGCGACCCAAATCCGCGCTCTCTTGAGCGGATCTTTTTTTTTTTTTTTTTTTTTTTTCAAACTCCTGGGAAGGAGAGGCTTGCCTCCCCAATTTTCTCACTCTGGTGGGGCACGGGCATGCCTCACCACCTACTCTGTCGGCCCCTTATTTCCAATTCTTCCCCCCTGTCTTCATCCTCCCCCCAAACTTTTGTCTTGCACAGCGTTTAGCCCTACATGTCAAAATCAAAAGAGAACATCAAAATTCTTGCCCGAACCTATTTCGTTTTTAAAACTCACTTTGACCGCACAGCCCCACGTCGCATACTATTAATACTAACTTGTTAAGTATCACTAATATCAACCTCGATTTATTTATTATTATTATTTATTTATTTTATTTTTTTTTTTATTTATTTATTTATTTATTTATTATTATTATTTATTTTTTTTTTTTTTGGTCCTAGCCACTGAAATCCCAGGAAAGTAAGTGGCAAGACCAGCCAGAGTACAAATATTGGTAACACCCGGCCGGCCTCCCCGTGGCGGGTATTGGTAACGTCGGGTCTCATAGGGGCCCGGCGGCTAACAGGCCGGATGAACGATGGGCACAACAAACTACACAGTACATATCCCACACACTTTTAAATCTCTGGCTTGTCCGATACAGAGAACATACGCGGAGATGGGAGAAATCCCAGGTGCCGTCAGACCCCGAACATACCTAATACCTAATACCTAAATCTGGGGTGGTGCCCCCAGAACCTCTCTCAGGCTTCTTGATTCCATTCAGAAGAGGGCAGTTAGGTTAATTAATGTAATGATTCATCTCTAACAGAGTCTCTCCACTCGCTTTCTCATAGACGCACTGTTTCTGCTGCATGCCTCTTCTACAGATACTTCCATGGGCACTGTTCTTCTGAATTGGCTTCTATAATTCCCGCTCTCTCTTTCAAAACAGTCCGAACACGTGCTGCCACCAGCCAACATCCATTTACTGTCCAACTTCAAACCCACAGAACCAACTTTTCATCTTCCTCATTTATTCATTCAACTGCCGTTTTCTGGAACAACCTTCCTTCATACGTATTTCCTGAAAATTACAGTCTACAGAAGTTCAAGTCCAAGGTCAACAAATATCTTCTTTCGTCTTCTCGACCTCCAACGCAAGCACGGTACTAAGTACTATAGGTTCTAATACCTCTCGTGTTTGGGGTTCACATAAAAAAAAAAAAAAAAAAAAAAAGAACTGTTCAAAACGTACTTTGGAAGGCGCCTACGATTCTGTATTCACCGTCTGGTCGAATTCATCACTAACTGGCAGCAGATTTCGACCAAGGCAAGCTTTCACGGTTTAAAAAATGCAAAATCAAGGACTGACAAGTCAATAATTCAGCCAAGCTGGAAAAATAAGTGGCTTATTATTATTATTATTATTATTATTATTGCTCTTTATATTACTTCTCCCTGATTGGGGGTTCCACCACGTAACGGGTATTGCTACCAAGTACACAGTGTGGTTGTAATATCTGGTGTTACTGTTGGACGAGGAACTCTCTGACTATCCTACAGGTGTTCAGGATTGCGACTTTCTGGAGTTCCTTGTAGTTGTTCGCTGGGAGACCTATTGTTGCTAGGCTGCTATGTAGTCTTTGGTACCATACCGGTTGTTGACACGATGATTGGGATGGTTGATACTTGTTGCATATGCCACATCTCTTTGATCTCCTGTCTTAGTTTCGTGTACTTCCTGATTTTTCCCTATGGGTTTTCTTCAGATTGCCAGTGTTGGGTACCGCTATGTCAATCAGGTAGGTAGCCTTTTCCTTCTTGTCCACAAAGGTTATGTCCGGTCTGTTGTGCGGGATTGTCCTATCCGTTATTATGACGCGGTCCAAGTACAGATTATGGGTTGGGGTCTCTAGTACTGCCTGGGGTTCGTACTTGTAGTACGGTACACTTTCTTCGATCAACTGGTATTTTCGTGCTAGCTTCTGATGTATTATCCTGGCTACCTGGTCGTGTCTATGAGTGTACTTCATCTGGGTGACCACCCTGCATCCTGCGATGATGTGCTGGATTGCTTCTGGGGCCAGGTGGCATCGTCGACATGTGTCATCTGTTATTCCGGGGTCCTTGGCGATGTATTTCCTGTAGTTCCTGGTGATAAACAGTTATTCATGCTCGCCAGCCAAGATCAAACAATGCTCATTGCCTGGTCTTGGATGGCGAGCATGAATCCTTCAGTCTTGGAAAAGAGCGTCCCGCTCGTGAGCCATGCATTGAAAGCAATTTTATCTATGTGATCTTGGTGGAGATCGTGTCTCATCTATGTGATCTTGATGGAGGTCATGTCTGCCATGGAGTGTCTTCTCTGCCCATTTTTATAGCTTCGTTTGCGCTTCCTAGTTGGGAAGGGACTCCTCACTAAGGTTAAGTGGGGTATACCGCTTGTCTATCTTCCTTATGGCCTGGTAGAGTTCTGCTGTATGTTTCTGGAAGTAATCCTTCAGGTTAGCAATCGCTGTTTTCTATTGCTCGACGAGGTCTATCAGGCTCCTTCCTCCTTCTTTCTGAGCAATTGTCAGTCTCTCCACGGCTGACTTAGGGTGGTGTTGGCGGCTCTTGGTCATCATTGTCCTTGTGTTTCTCATGATATCCTCCAGCTCGGTGTTAGTCCAATTTATGACCCAGAAGGATTATATTAGCACTGGGACTGCGTTGGTGTTTATGGCTTTAACTTTGTTCCCTCCGTTCAATTTTGCTTTCAGCAGGCTTCTGAGTCTCTGATGGTATTTTTCTGTCAGGCAGGCCTTAATTTCCTTGTGCTGTAACTGCTGAGTCTGCATCATTCTTCGGTGATCCGGAGTAGTTGCTGAAGCAGCTTCTCGGTTCCCGTGTAGAGCTTGATGCCATCCATGTACATCGGATGGGTGAGGGTGTACAGGTTCTTCCTTCCTTCTTTATATTCGTGGACTCAGTGGACTCAGGGTATTTCCCTGAAAGATTCCTCTCCTGATGGGGATTGGCCTGGTTCTGAAGTTCTCGACTCTAATGTGGTACTCCACACCGCCATCGTTGCTCCCAGGAAGTTTGTCACATTTTAGTCCTGCTCTTTCAGATTCAACAGTGTTCTTCGTCTAATGGGAATCTAAAGCAAAAGGCCTTTTCCTAAGTGACCTATGTAAATGCAGGTAAATAATTACATAGTGATGTTTATTCGACCTTGAGAATGCCGCGTGGTGGGGTAGCAAATGGAAGAAGAGGGATACCGGTCACATAGCACAAATGTGTGGGGAAATTACGTCACTGCAAATGCACAGGTAAATAATTGAACAGGTCATTTCCTGATTATATATTGATCAATGCGTTTCGACAGGTCTGTGTTTTTCATAGAAACGATTTGACTTACTCCGTCATACCTCTACATTTTATGTAGAAAAGCAAGCGCAAGGGTTGGCGAGCAAAGCGAGCAGGGAGCAAAGCCCGTAGTTATTATTATTATTATTTCTCCCTAATTGGGGGATTCCACTCCGTGACGAGTACTGCTACCAAGTACACATGGTGGTTCTAATGTCTGTTGTTACTGTCAGTAGAGGAACTCTCTGACTACAGGTGTTCAGGATTGCGACTTTCTGGAGTTCCTTGTAGGTGTTCTCTGGGAGATCTGTTGCTGCTAGGCTGCTATGTAGAGTCTTTGGTACCATACCGGTGGTTGACACGATGATCGGGATGGTCATTACTTCTTGCATATGCCACATCTCCTTGACCTCATGTCTCAGGTTCGTATACTTCCTAATTTTTTCCTCATGGGTTTTCTTGACATTGCTAGTATTGGGCACTGCTATGTCAATCAGGTAGGTAGCCTTTACCATCTTGTCCACAAGGGTTATGTCCGGTCTGTTGTGCGGGATGGTCTTATCCGCTATGATGGCGCGGTCCCAGTACAGCTTGTGGGTTCAGGTCTCTAGTACTGCCCGGGGTTTGTATTTGTAGTATGGTACACTTTCTTTGGTCAACTGGTATTTCCTCGCTAGTTTCTGATGTATTATCCTGGCTACCTGGTCCTGTTTATGAGTGTACTCAGTCTGGGTAATCACCTTGCACCCCGCGGTTATGTGTTGGATCGTTTCTGAGGCAAGATGGCATCATCGACATGAGTCATCTGACATTACGGCCTCCTTTGCGATGTATATTCTGTAGTTTCTGGTGTTGATTACCTGGTCTTGGATGACCAGCATGAATCCTTCAGTCTCGGAGAAGAGCGTCCCGCTCGTGAGCCATGCATTGCAAGCAGTGTTATCGATGTGATCTTGATGGAGGTCATTGTAGTGTCTGCCATGGGGCGTCTTCTTTGCCAATCTTTCTAACTTCGTTTCTTGTACCATCTGGGAGGGAGGGCTTCCTCTCTTAGGTTGAGTGGGGTACACCACTTATTTTTTTCTTCCTTATGGCCTGCTGGAGTGGTGTTGTGTTGTTCTCGAAGTAATCCTTCAGGTTAACTATCGCTGTTTTCCGTTGCTCTATCAGGTCTATCAGGTCCCTTCCTCCTTCTTTTCGAGCTATTGTTAGTCTCTCCACTGCTGACTTCGGGTGGTGTTGGCGACTCTTGGTCATCATTGTCTTTGTCTTTGTCTTTCCCGTGATATCTTCTAGGTCAGTGTTAGTCCAATCTATGACCCCGAATGTGTATGTTAGTACTGGAGCTGCATAGGTGTTTATGGCTTAACTGTATTCCCTCCATTCAATTTTGATTTCAGCAGGCTTCTAAGTCCCTGATGATATTTTTCGGTCAGGCACTTCTTGATTTCCTTGTGGTCTAACTGCTCAGCCTGCATCATCCCTAAGTATTTGTAGGTTTCTTCATCTTTCGTATCTTCGATCTCTTTACCAGTTAGCAGCTGGTAGTTTCGGCCAACTAATTTTCCCTGCTGCAATGTGTGGGTCTTGCATTTGTCTAGACCAAATTTCATCCTGATGTCTTTGCTGAATTCTTCGGTGTTTCGGAATAGTTGTTGGAGTTGCGTCTCGGTTGCCGCATAGAGCTTGATGTCATCCAGGTACATCAGATGGGTGAAGGTGTAGAGGTTCTTTCTTCCTTCTTTGAGATTATATCGATATTTGCTTATTATATTATTATTATTATTTCTCCCTGATTGGGGGTTCCACCTCGTGAAGGGTATTGCTACCAAGTATAGAGGGTGGTTCTTGTTATGTCTGGTGTTACTGTTGGTCAAGAAACTCTGACTATCCTACAGGTGTTCAGGTTTGCGACTTTCTAGAGTTCCTTGTAGGTGTTTGCTGGGAGACCTATTGCAAGCAAAGGCCTATATAGGCCTTCTCCTAAGTGACCTATGTAAATGCAGGTAAATAAGTGATATTTATTCGACCTTGAGAATTCCGCGTGGCGTAGGTGGGGTAGCCAAAGGGAGAAGAGGGATGCAGGTCACGTGGTACAAGTGTGTGGGGAAGTTACGTCACTACAAATGCACAGGTAAATAATTGAATAGGTCATTTCCTGGTTAGATATCGATCAGTGCGTTTCGACATTTGTGTCTTTTATGTAGAAAAGATTTGACTTACTCCCTCATACCTCTACATTTTACGTAGAAAAGCATGTGCAGGGGTTGGTGAGCAAAGCGAGCATGGGGCGGAGCCCCTAGTTATTATTATTAAATATGAGGTTTTCTGCTTACACATCTTGAAGGTAAGGATTACTTAATTATAATTTATTTATTTATTAAATCAGTTTATTGACCCAATAAATATGGTCTGAACCTCTTACACGACCATTCAGCCAGCTTGTGAAACAATGGATTTAACAAGGTCAACTTACATAAATAACAGCCATAAATATAAATTATTTACAAATTTCAGTATCCGATTTAACAGCAAACAAATTTACAAATTCGGTACAACTTTAACAATAGGAGTGAGGGCGAACTTGGACACATCTCAGTTTTTTGGGCTTTTCCACTGGATAGAAAATGTCACAGCTCCATCCACGTGAAAGTTTCCTGCAGTTTATCCGATCTGTATACTTTTGAGTCACAGAATTGGTCTAGGTCAATCGCTAGTCTGTTGCTAGAGTGTGTTTCCAGGAAAAAAATAATTACTTTATGCGAGCGCCCTGCTGTCCTGCGAGTCCTAACGATGTCGTCGATTCAGGAGGCATCGATGTGTCCTGTTATGAATTTAGTAAGGATTAGAATATTTTGGGGAGAAATCTGCTGTTTCAAATGCATCTCGTTTAATTCGAGTGCAGAACCGATCTGACCTCTTTGTTGATAGATTTAGTAGTGAAACAAACACTTTACTCGTTTGAACAACTGCAACGTTCTAGACTAGGGTGGGCTGCTGGGCCTGGGCTGGAGGGGTATCGTCTATATTGTTTCCTTTACAACGAGTTTATGATGTCTCGTAATTAATGATGAATCTACCCTGTTCAGTCCTGCATGTTGATCTTGTTTCAGGCACCTGTGCCTGAAACAAGATCAACATGCAGGACTGAACAGGGTAGATTCATCAAGTGCTGTGTGGCTTCAATTGCTTCATTTTGTGACATCTGAGAAAGACTTTTTGCTTGTGGAGCACAGGAGTACCGATTCAATTTTAAAAAGAAGAAGACCAAGAACTCTTTATTGTATACAGAAGGTACATTGCTGTACACAATACCCTTCAATGCTACAAATCAGGGGTTTACGTGAAAGGAATAACACAGCATAGTAAACAAAGATGAGAAGAATAAACAAAAAATAGCATTGTGACCAATTATACAACATGATGGGATGCAGCAAGGGATGCGAAGAAAAACAGCAAAGAGTTCTTTACTTATGTAAACTCTAGAAGGAAGGGGTTGAATCAGATTGGTCCACTTGAGATCGATGGGTCAACTGTTGATGACCCTGCTCGGGTAGCTAACAAACTAAATGAATATTTTGCATCGACATTCACACATGAGGAGTTATTCAGCGAGGGGAATGCCAGAGGTGTATTCAATTCTAGCAGTAAGCTAGAGAATCTTGTAATAACTGAGAGCAAAGTGGAGGAGAAATTGTTGAAGATAAACACAAGAAAGGCACCTGGGGTGGATGGGATCTATCCAGTTATATTAAAGGAGGCAGCAAAGGAGGTAAGCAAACCCTTAGCCATAATTATGAGAGCTTCCTTGGACTCAGGGGAGGTACCCATTGACTGGAGATGTGCAAATGTGACCCCAATTCACAAAGGGGGATCAAAGGCTGACACAAGTAATTATAGACCTGTGAGTTTAACTTCTGTTCCCGGAAAATTAATGGAGGCACTGGTGAAAGAAGCACTGCAGGATCATCTAGACAAGACTTCAGTTATAGCTAGGACACAGCATGGTTTTGTTAAGGGGAAGTCTTGCCTGACCAATTTGATTGGATACTATGATGCAGTCACAAAAGAACTGGATGCAGGGAATAACTTTGATATTATATACTTGGATCTTATAAAGGCTTTTGATACTGTTGCACATGGAAGACTGCTGCACAAATTGGAGCAGTGTGGCATTGGAGGCAAGTTGCTGCTATGGATAAAGGGGTGGTTGAGGGGGAGAAGACAGAGAGTGGTAATCAATGGACACTGTTCATCGTGGACTAATGTTATTAGTGGAGTCCCTCAGGGTTCAGTATTGGGGCCTTTATTGTTTTCTGTATTTATAAATGATATTGATGATGGTATATCAGGCTTAATGTCCAAGTTTGCAGACGATACGAAGGTTGGCAGGGTTGTCAAGGACACTACTGACACTATGCTGCTGCAACAGGATTTGGAAAGGTTGAGCAGATGGGCTTCGAGGTGGCAAATGAAGTTTAACATTGACAAATGTAAAGTACTACATATGGAAAACAGCAACCCCAGAGCAGCGTATCAACTCTGTGGTACTACACTGACAGTGGTAGAGAATGAAAGGGACCTGGGGTGGTGGTGCAGGCAGATATGAAGTTCTCTGAGCAGTGCAGACGAGCTGCAAGAGTAGCTCATGGTGTATTGTCAATGATATATAGGAATTTTTCTAGCAGGGATAAGGAGGTGATTATTCCCTTGTATAAGGCAATGGTCAGGCCACACCTAGAGTACTGTATACAGGCCTGGAGGCCTCATTTCAGGAAGGATGTAGAGCTGCTGGAACGAGTACAGAGAAGGGCAACTAGATTGGTGAATGGGACAAAGGGGTTCTCTTACGAAGAAAGGCTTAAGTTTTGCAAATTACAGTGTCTGGAAACTAGGCACCAGCGGGGTGATCTGATAGAGGTGTACAAAGCCTTGAATGGTTTGAGCATGCTCAATGCTGATGGGATTCTTCCTCTAGCTCAGAAAAATCACCTGAGAGGGCATAAATTCAAATTGAGGAAAGACAGATGTAGGATAGATGTGCGGAAATTTGCCTTTAGCCAGCGGGTGGTTGGTGGGGGTGGAACAGACTTCCATCCCTTGTCGTGGAAGTTGATAGCCTAAATAAGTTTAAGGCTCAGCTGGACAGGTATTTCGAACGAACAGAGGGGTGAAGTGGAAGTGGTTATTTTTATTTATTTATGTTACTTTTTTTTTTTTTTTGGCTGATGCTGCATAAGCTTGCTTTCTTGCATCAAATGCCTCTACTAATGCTAATGCTAATGCTAATCATTAAAGCCCGGAGCACACAAATGACAAATTTACACAAGAAAATATATTTACAACAGCGTGTCAGCAAGTAACGTTATTTCCAGGCAGAAGTCCTTTCTAGTGCAAGACAGTCATCATCTGAACAGGCGCAGAAAGGCTTGAACACTGGAGTGATGAATCCATGGCAGTGATGGACAAGTCCTCGGGAGCTGGTTCTAATATCCTGTGACGTAGTCCTTCATCCTCCCGATATTCCTGGGTCTCTGCACTTTCTCTCTCTCTTCTGCAGATGTTATTGTTTAGTTGTCAGATCCTGTTTCGTGCTGGTTCTGGCGCTGTCTCAACAAAAATCACAAGACCATTTTAGTGGCCTTTCTTTAACTTTTTAAATGATGGACCTAGGCAAGCTGTACAAAAATTACTGCTATATGCACAGTATTTAACGATGGCCTGTAGCAAGTGCCTCACCTACACCCCCTAGCGGCGGGCCCTGGTCAACAGCAGTACCTAACTCTTCCGTTGGTCTGCGATTTAGTTCTCCCAATGACAAAGCAATGTGGGTTCAGTCCAAACAGGGACTTGAACCCACATGTTATTAAATTAAAGCTCATTTCATTAATTTAGTTTCATTTTCATTGATAATTTTAATTTTTTATTCATTTTACGGTTGATTTCATTACTCCACGGAAAGCTGAGTGTATCCCGATGCATATGGAAGATAGAAAATGTGCTTTAGATCGAAGTTAGGGATAATCTTTAAGAGTGCCTTACTTTTTATGTTAAATTTACTAATTAAAAAGTATTAATCAAATGCTTTTGGTCAGATGAGGGGCCGTATGTATGTTCCTGAATAGGTCAGTTTATAGAACATTACGATTTTAATCTAAGGGTCCGAAGCTCGAAGCGTTCGTGATTACTTCTTCTGATGCCTTTCGAAAAGCATGGTGTTATATAATTCGTGACGTAAAGGATCTTCTTCAAGCAACGATCTGGCGATAGGTTACAAATAAATAAGGTTTTTTTGTTCTGAGTTTTTTTTTTTTTTCATTTTACATTTAATAATACGCTAAACGCTGTAAAATCCAATACATTTTACACTCCTTGGAATAAACTGTAATCCTGTTACAAACCGGAATAAATAAACATATGGAATAAACTCCTCTCTCTCTCTCTCTCTCTCTCTCTCTCTCTCTCTCTCTCTCTCTCTCTCTCTCTGGCAGGTTAGATGGGATGAAGGGACCACCGGGATGAAAAGTCACCAGACTTTTCATCCCGGATGTCACCTTTTCCATGAATAAGCCACATTGTAATTGGTTCTACCCATCCATGAGCACATCCTAACAGGACATGGCGCTCTTAAAGCGAAACTGTTCCAATTCGGACTGGCGACAAATCCTCATTGCTCCTGTGGGGAAGAGGAATCCTGGAACCACAGCCTATTGTCCTGCCCCAAGTACGAAGAACAACGGACGACACTTAAAAATAAGATTCAGAACATCTCAGAAGTCAATCTTAAAGACTTAATTGAAAATGAGACTAACTTTCAAGCCCTTCAAATCTTCACCAACGACGTCTTCAGAAGAAGAATGCAGATTATTATTATTATTATTATTATTATTATTACTAGCCATATGGTTCAAGGAAGCCTGGGGCTTATGGTGCACCAGCCAAAAAATAAAAAAAATAAATAAAAAATTCCCGAGTTAACCCCTGAGAGAGAGAAAGAGAAAGTAGAAAGGAATCACCAAGAAAGAGAGGAGAAGAATGATGATATCCAGCTCAGGACCCTGGGTCTGCCAAGCCCATACTCACCATGTGAACCCCTGGGGTTATATGTGAGCCCCTGAGCTTCACCACACTGGATAATTCAATAAACTCTTGCTGAGCTGTTCCCTATGTCCATCTACTAGTCATCCTGGACTTGAATTCTTTTGATCTCTGAGGTTGTTCAGATATGTCAACCACTGGTGTTTTTTATTACTATTTTTTATTTATTTTTTTATTTATTTTATTTATATATTTTTTAATTTATTTATTTATTTTTATTTTTTTAATTTATTTATTTTTTATTTTATTTTTTTTAATTAATTAATTTTTTTTATATTTTTAAATTTATTTTTTTTATTATTTTGTTAATTATATTTTATTATAATTTTTTTAATGCTGAAACTGCTATAACAGCCTGTTTCAGCCCTGCCGATCTCTCATTAGATTGCAGACGCCCTCTAGCGACAACACGCAGACTTATAAACAATTTCTTCGATGTGAGCTGCCTTTGCTTTCCAAGAAAAGGAAAACGAAGTTTCGTTATTTTTGTTTTTTAACATTATTAATAATTACAAGCTTATCTCTATAATAGTGAAAAGTGAAGAAAATATTTTCTTTAATGTGCAAAAAGGACCAATTTTCCAATTGCAATACATTAAGAATGCTTTATAGTCGATCTCACATTATACGATAGTTACTTTATTCGCTCATAGATGGAGCCGCTTTATCACAGCTACCAGAACATTGTCACGCAAATAACATTAAACCAACCCTCGATCCACGAAATGTTTTACAATGGACAAAATTATTGCTCAATGTCTTGTTTTCTGGCGCAGTCGTGCTAACTACTATCTGTTTTAACATGATTTGCATATTATGTACCTTTGAGAAAAGAACTCATGGCTTTGGACTATGCTAGGTTCGACCTTCCCATAAAGTGCCGTAGATGCGTGCAATTTTGTAGAAATGTGGTAAAAAGAAAGCCATGGCATTTGTTATTCCCATGGTTTGGAGGGAACTTGGGGATTATATTAATGACTGCTACTTTTGTTCCTTAAATGTATTAGGTTATAACGCGATGAACAAACAGGGCATTGTGTGCCTCGTGAACATTTTCTGCCAACCAGCAGAGTGGATTGACTCATCGAAGAAAAACTTCAGCTGTATTTCCATTATCCCATGGAGCTGAACTACCGGTACCACCTCCACCAGTTGTTCTTGAACACTTGCCAGATCTTTAATCTGACATTTGTGATTAAGGATTTTGTAAACTACTGTGAGGAAGAATTCCCAGCTCTGGACCAAAGCTGTTTACAGAAACTGAACTCGATGATCTTGTAAGAGATGTAAATCTACTCAACGGGTACGCAGAGCTTTTAGGGAAAAAACCAAAATTCAAGAACCTGCTCTCCCAAGAACAGTCCTTTCATAGAATAGGAATTTTCTGCCAACCAGCAGAGTGGATTGACTCATCGAAGAAAAGCTTCAAAGGAGTTCTCCTTCATATATTCCTGTAGCTTTTGAGCACACTTTAGCATTAGCATTAGTAGAGGCATACGATGCAAGAAAGCAAGCTTATGAAGCATCAGCCAAGAAAAAAAAAAAAAAAAACCTTCCCATACCACCCCTCCATTCGTTCCAAATGCATGTCCAACTCAGCCTTAAATTTATTTAGGCTATCAACTTCCACAACAAGGGATGGAAATCTATTCCACCAATCAACTACCCGCTGGCTAAAAGCAAACTTCCGCACATCTATTCTACAACTGTCTTTTCTCAGTTTGAAACTGTGCCCCCTCAGGTGATTATTCTGAGCAAGAGGCAGAATCCTACCAGCATTGAGCTTGCTCAATCCGTTCAAGGCCTTATACACCTCAAGCAGATCGCCTCGCAGGTGCCTAGTCTCCAGACGCTACAATTTGCAGAACTTAAGCCTTTCTGTGTAACACCCTTTCTTGGTAAGAGCACCCCTTTGTTCCCCCACCAGTCTTGTTGCCCTTTTCTGTACTCGTTCCAGCAGCTCTACATCCTTCCTAAAATGAGGCTTCCAAACCTGTACGCAGTACTCTAGGTGTGGCCTGACCATTGCCTTGTACAATAGAATAATCAACTCCTTATCCCTGCCAGAAAAATTTCTGTATACATTGAGAAGACCTACTCTGGAAGCCTGTCTGCACTGTTCAGAAAACTTCATGTCTGACTGCACAAGTACCTCCAGGTCTCTTTCATTCTCCACTAACCTGAGTGTAACACCACCCAGTCGGTATTGTGGGGGGGGGGGATATAGATGTTATTACTTGTCCTTAGCTTTTGTTGCTGTTTTGACTGTTGCTGTTTTGACTACTGAAGTTACAATCCCACCCCACAAACGCAAATCTGACTGCAATTCACAGAAAATTCTAGATTGTAGAGCGTTTAAAGCGGGTGTTAGCAGAACATTAAAGACACACACTTTTTCAATAAATGTACAACCTTTAATGAACATTAAATACAACGTTTACATAAAAGAAACAAATAATGACATACAAGCATACCAATGTCCATATATAAGAACCATACCAATACAACACACTGTCTCTCTCTCATCAACTATTCTCAATTTACAAATTATTAACATCAGTTTCTATCAGTTGTATTTTACTTAATATTTAAAATAACTAAATGCAACGAGGTATAATACGTTAAGAGTAAGAGAGTTTTATATCTATATAATATCGGTGTAGATACACCATAAATAACTCTTAAGAAACTACGATGGTAATGTGGGAGGCATCATTTGCTCTGTATCTCATATTGTGCATCTACGCCGATATTACATAGATATTAAACTTTTAACATATTACACCTTGTTGCATTTCGTTATTTTAAACATTATCGTATAAACCTTTTGGCATCTCTCATATTGTGTGATTATCTTCACAACTGGATTATCATGTCTGCAATACCAGGGTACCTGCCCACCCACCGATGATAGGCCAGTAACCTTGAAACGGTCACCAGGGGAGCCTGATATTCACGGAGTTTCCGAGAATAGGTAACAACAATCTTCTCTAATGGGGAAGCGTTGCCTATTCGAGGAATTTATGAGCTTCTGAGTAGCGTGAGTTGAAGGAATAACTGTCCCTTTCTTCCTTCTACGGCATTTCCTTCCTCTACCTTTCCTACTATCACCTTCCTACATCATTTTTGCTTTCCTAAGTCTAATAGGGATAGTATGAGGATAACAGAGATCTTTATCCCATACCATATTTCAAACGGTGCCGTCTGGGTGGTGGTACTCACTGAGAATAAGTAACAGTAGTCTTCTCTATTAGTGAAGCGTTACTTATTCAAGGTAGTGCAATGTCATGACAACTCGTCGTAAAGGAAGAGCACAATATGAGAAACAGAGCAAATAATGCCTACCACAACAACTACCATCGTAGTTTCTTAAGAGTTGTCTATGGTGTATCTACACCGATATTATATATAATTTGCAGAACTTAAGCCTTTCTGTGTAACAGCACCTCTTTGTTCCCCGCATCCTTTCTTGGTAAGAGCATCCCTTTGTTTCCCTCACCAGTTTTGTTGCCCTTTTCTGTACTTACTTAATATGAATCCTCGACGATTACTCAATAATTCTCTTACATTACCAATTTTTATCGCTTACATCAGTAAAACTCATTTCAATTCTTATTACTCTTTTTGTATATTTGTTTCTAGCCTTTAACACATAAAGTGTATTACAACTGGTATCCCCTTACCTCAATAATACTCACTATAGATCATCCATTCTACCTTAATTACTCTCTAGTTATCATCTTAGTCATCCCCTTTACCACCCTTACGTTATTTCATAATTATTTAACATTCATCACAAATTATTTCAACCTTAGTAACTAACTTATCTAATAGAACATGCATGTTCTTTTTTTAAAAGGACTATCACTCAATTCCTTACAGAGCTAGGTTATGAGTCCTTGAGTTCAGGATTCGAGAAAAAAACAGGAACAGACTTACGTTCCGGAATGGATGCTACTTCTTATTCCCTTGCATTCAGGCTTCCTTCCTGGCAAACAGGCTTTCTTCCATTTCTTGGGCACACTGCCTTCCGATGCCAGACTAGGCTTTTTTTCTCTTCTTGGCTCACTTATCTTTAAACTTAACCACCGCCTTTACTGCCTATCACTGTCATCCGATGCCGGACAAGACTTTCTTTTTCTCATGTTTTTTTTTCCCCCTTTTTCTTCTTCATCTTGCTGCCACGAGATGTGAACTCTGACCACCAAAAAATCTACTTCTGGCTTCAACCCGCAAACTCACGACCTTCTCCCCTTAGATCACAGAGAAGTCAGATACAGAGTGGACACTATCTCGAATTACTCTCCCCAAACTTTACTCTTTCCCTGACGTTTGGAACGCCTCCCCCAAGGACTCCAACCAATCCCCATACTTTAATTTTTCATTCCTTCCTTTTTGCTAAAAAAAACTCACCACAGCTGTCTCCCTAGTGTACAAACCAACCCTCCTCTACAAATTTCTTATTTTTTTCACACAGCAGTATGACTCTTTCGTGTTTGCCAGTCACTTCCAAAACACTTATTTTCGTGTTCACACTTTCTCTGCTAAATATATCGAACTTATCCAAAATTCAGTCACCCTGACGCCGTTTTCTTTTGACGCGAACACTGGACGTCCTGTAATTTCCTCTTTACTTCCTAATGGTGGCTTAGATCAAAAGAGACGATTCGTAATCCCATTTCACGGTCCTATTGTTCTTGCCCTCAGCAACCCTTTCACGCCTGTTCTCAAATGGCACCCTCTACCTAGCCTTGCTGTCCCTGTTAGCTCTCTTATGTTGTTCGAAATTACTTGTTTCCAAATAGTCGCTATTTAACATACAGGGTGATTCACTACCAGTGCGACAAACTTGCAGGAGGTGTAGGGGGCACAAAGACGAGTCGGAATCACATAGCATTGCAGGGTCCAAAATGCCTTCGTCATGCGGTAGAGGACGTTGAACGGGAGGTCGCGTGAACAGCGATCCCGCTGGAAGTCAGCATTTGCGAACCGGTTCCCGAGGCAGTAGGATGGACGAGTATTCAAACGTTGAACTGGCCGACATGCACCTCGCGTATGGAGCTGCGGACTGTAACGGGCACGCCGCTCTGCGCTTGTACCAGGAACGTTTCCCGCACAGGCGTGCTCCTCATCATACGATTTTCGCACGTGTGCACAGAAGGTTACGTGAGACTGGTTGTTTCACGAGAGGTACCATGAATCGAGAGCGAACGACGAGGACGCCAGACAATGAGGAGAATGTCCTACGTCTTGCAGAAGGCAATCCGAGTACGAGTACTCGAGCGATAGGCCAACGATTGGGTATTTCCCAATCCACTGTATGGAGGATACTGTCAACAAACCATATGAGTTCATACCATCTGCAACGCGTCCAATCATTGGAGCCTGCGGATTATCCACTCCGAGGACTTTTGCTACTTGGTTTCTTCAACAGAAACGGTTCGCAAATGCTGACTTCCAGCGGGATCGCTGTTCACGCGACCTCCCGTTTAACGTCCTCTACCGTATGACGAAGGCATTTCGGACCCTGCAATGCTATGTGATTCCGATTCGTCTTTGTGCCCCCTACACCTCCTGCAAGTTTGTCGCACTGGTAGTGAATCACCCTGTATATGTCTATAACTTTCCCATCCCCAAATCCAGTGTTTCTTCAAACTTTAACCTTATTTACATTAAAACTAAACATCCAATCTTAATACTTACTATCTTTAACTTAATACTCGGGCATTAATGCTAATTCTCACTTTCCATCGCCCTTCCTGGATTTATTTTGGCAAAACAAAAATTTCTATTATATTTGTAAGATCTACTCTTATAGTATGTTAAAAATAAAAAAAAAATAAACTGCAGCTATTATCAACCCATTGCAGGATGGAAGCCTCCTCAACAATCCATGCTGAGGGAAATGTACCGCGCTGGTCCAGTGCGGGTTGGCAGATCGACCGTATTTGGCAGTCAGGGGCTTGAATCCCGGTCTACTCAAAGAGCCTAGTATGCTACTGCACTCCCGATCATGACCACTCGGCTGCGGAGGCCAGGAGGGTGGGAGAGTATGTTATTCTAGGGTTACTACCCATATGCAGTAATTTGCATTTTTCGATGTTAAACTTCAGTTGCCACTTGTCAGCCCACCTGCCCAACTTTTCTAGATCCTGTTGCATCATCATACTGTCACTACTGTTATTAACAACCCTGTCAACCTTTGTATCATCTGCAAACTTTGACATTAAACTTGATATACCTTTTCATCAATATCATTGATAAATATACAAAACAACAGTGAACCCAACACTGAACCCTGGGGGACACAACTAATAACATTAATCCATGAAGAGCTGTGTCCATTGAATGCCACTCTTTGTCTTCTCCCACTCAACCATCCTTTTATCCATTGTAGCAACTTACCCTTAATACCATACTGTTCCAATTTATACAGTAGTCTTCCATGTACAACAATATCAAAAGCTTCCCTGAAATCCAAGTACAATTTGTATATGATTAAAAGAAAGGTACGAAAATGTTAAGCTTCTTTTAGAAAAAACTCAGTACAAGGATCATGGTTGGCTAGTGTGTGGATATTTTAAAGTTATTGATCTGCTACTCAGCCAACAACTTGGTTACACAAGAATGTCTTGCTTTCTGTGCGAATGGAATAGTGAGACATTAAAGTGAACATTGGAAAAGGAAAGTGTGCCACCGAGATCGTCGTGACACCAGGTTCAAAGAACATTAAAGGCGAGCCACTAGTAGATCGAAACAAAGTACTGTTACCTCTTCTGCATATAAAGCTAGATTTAATGAAACAATTCGTTAATAAAGAAGGAATTTGTTTCAAGTATGGTTGCACTAAATTCCCATCACTTACATCTCAAATCCACAAGCTGCTACTGTACTCTGTATTTGAAGAATCCATGAACCAACGTGAAAGACACATTTGGACAGACTTTGTAATTGTATTAAGTGAAGATTCCAAATGAAGATTCCACCAGGATGTAAAAGAAATGGAAAAAAAAAGTACCAAGGTGGATGGAATGCCAATATGATGGTTGGCTACCGCTGTATCCTAAAAAAGAGGAAATTAGTTGCATGAGGAGGTCATAAAGGTACAAGTTTAACCCTTCTAGTGTATATCAAATGCAGTTTGCAGCCATCTATGGTTGACATAGTCTTTGACATTTCTGTTTTTACGTATTTTTATCTAAAATTTTATATAAAAATATAAAACAAGTATTTCTTATTAGGAATAGGTATTTTTGTATAAAAAAAACAACACATTGGTAAAATCTGTAAGTATACAAAATAAACCAGAACACCTCCGCCAATAAAAATATATACGTAATATTGGTGGCTATCCAATGAGCTTTGAATCCCGCCCCCAAGCTGTCAGCCTCAATCCCCCACGTAAGAAACTCATTCCAATAATTGACAAATCGCTTAAAGAAAATTCCTGAACCTTATAAAGCCATAACCATTGTATAGTAATCAATCTAAAAAACAAGACAAAAAAAATCAATAATTTAAAGCAAACACAAAAAATGAAGACAGTAAAAACACCATTGATAACCATAAATAATGTTTCAATATCTTTATAATCGGACGTATAAATTGCAATAACAGCATTAACAGTTCCTGGCAATTACATCTGACAAAACACAATCTGAAAAGAAAGACAATTTTCTAAATTGTATGTTCACGAGAACGTGTGTTCGAATAGACATTCTTTTGCTGTCTAACAAAGCCTGGAAGCGAGTCCACTACGCACGCTGGATCGATATTAAATCTTCGAAATAAACCATACATCATTCCTTTTTAACTATTTCTTTTGACATCCCATTTAAACATTCGTTGTGTTGTTATAAAAGGAACACACTCTGCTAACAGCTTTTAATTTTCCCCATTAGAAAAAACAAAGCAGACATTTTCCTGGAATTAGTTTCGATACGAGCATAAATCTATATAAAAACTTAAATTTTCATTCGACTGTTTCTATTGCACTTTGTTTTATTTCTGTCGCCATAAAATTTAGCAAATGATACGTAACTGGACTTGATAACAGTTTTAGTTTGTGGTAACCACAATGCAGGACACATCGAATATAATTTCTGCGCTACAAACGTGTATTGATTTCAGCGAGAAGTTGGAAAATTATCGAATGTGATAAAGCAATTTTATTGATGCCAACTGCAAACGGTTTATAATTTTTTTGCTAGTGAGTGTATATGTACTTTGTTCTAGTTATGGGAAACATCTGTTATTTCACTAAACAAAGCGCAATAATTTTGTCCTTTGAATAACATTTTGTAGATTCAGGAATGGTTTAATACGTTATTTGCGTGACAGAGTTCTCGGTACTGTGGTGTAGCAGCGCCATCTATGAATTAATAAAGTAACTATTGTATAATGTATGACCGAATTATAAAGCGTTCTTAATACGTGTCTATACAACCGGAGAATTAAACTCCTTCACCTCCTGTTTCGAAGACCGAGGGATAGTTTAATATGTTAACAACGTTCTGCTAGCTACGATAACTGTCTTATGTAGACGATTTTATGGTTTTTTCTCCCGGGTTGTTCGTCAGAAAATCGACCTCAGAACACACATAATATACACGGAGTAACATGGCCTTAGTCACCGATGCTCCTAAAACAAAACAACAAAAACAGCTCTTAAAACCACGCTATTACTTACTCATATAGATAATTATGCTGATCTCTGAATTTCCCCATGCTGTCAGCCTCAACCACCCATAGAGGTACCTTATTGTAGCAATTAACTAGTTGGCTAAAAGAAAACTTACAATCCAGTGCAAACCCTCATCCCCTCCCGTAATTTGAATTTATGGGTGTAGTTCTGGAATCCTTTATAACAGTAAAAATTTTGTCCTCGTTCATTCTACTTTTGCCTCTCAGAGCATTACATCTTTGCGCATGCAGAGACTCCTTAGCAGTTTCAAAATTTATGACTTATGCACTTTTGCTTGTTATAAGTAACTTTGCTGCTTTTATTCCACTTGTTATTTTTAACGTGTTCTAAATTTATTTATATTCCTCGGTTCCTTTTCTCAAAATTAATTTTATTTTTACTTTTATGATTTTACACTCTGTATAATTTAGGGGTAATCTTTCTGTTTTAGGTTTCAAATGGCAAATATTTTATTCTCGCTAGAGGCGGTCTTTGAATATTTATATTCTATTCGAGCGTCTTCTCTTTCTTTTTTCACAGCTTTAAGTGTTTCTTTAGTCTGGACTTTGCTTTCTTTCTTTTTTCAGACTCATCTGAGTTGAGGGTGGTTATCAACAAAACACTACGTCCTCCTTCACCCTCTATAGTGCCTTGTGTTCCCCTTGAAAATATGGGTAAGCGGTGTCCGAATTATTCTATTCTTTTTCACTTATTTTTTATTCATTAGAAAGCCTTCACTTTATCTAATTTATTTCAGTTTGTGACAGCTTTTGCCAATCAAGGAGACACATCTTTCTACTTCTGAAAGTTTCTTCTATTTATTTTGTAGCTCTTCTTTTTTTGGTAATCCTCTGAAAAGAAACTTCTCTCTCTCTCTCTCTCTCTCAGTACACGGGGGCCTCAGTTGTTAACAGCCCCTTTCAGATAATGAGTAGCCTTTCGCAATGTATGTCCCTCAACAGGCTCATAGAGCAGCAGGAACATAAATAACATCTCACTGATCAATATCCAGCGTGCCTGCCCTTGTGCAACACATATACCAGGAGAAAAGAAAGATCTAGTTACCAAAATAACTGTGATTTTCCACAGACTCACCCGTGCACATTCCTTGGAAAATTATCGACATTTCCCTCAGATTTCGGGGATATACTAAACCCTAAAAAGATCTGAAAGTGGAGGCCACCTCTACTTTATTTCTAGGAGGTCCAAGGTTGCCAGATTAGCCACTCGATTAGACGATGAAAATACATCTCAATTAAGTCGTGATTTACTGCTCCTTTCTCTTGGCCCTGGATCTAAGGTATCCGACACGATATATTTCCCATCCATTTTTTTCTTTTATAAAATTTATCAAGGAAGTTTTACATGAATTGCCTATTTTTTTCTGGTAGGGATGCATCATCTATAACAAACCATCCGAAGACAATAGGGCAATAAATAATCAAATAATTACTGAATCAAACTTTAATGTTTTTGGTTTGTTTCGTTTTTATTGCCAGGCTAAACCCAAAAGGATATTGAAACACCTATTGTTACCGTGGAAGGATTGACGAATGGAAGTTTGAAGATATATGCTGATATTGGACCTGAATTTCTGAGGTCATAGTTTTTAGGAGAATATTTGAAGGAAGGGAGGTTTGTTCAAAGAAAAGGAGAGATAAATCAAAAAGATGAAATTTAATTCTGTGAGTTTAGAGTAGAATGGATGTTGACCAGTTGACCAGTTCTTCCAATTCCATCGGTTTCCGACGGAATTGGAAATAATAATTTGGAAGATCAAGCTCTATGGAAATATACACTGTGAGTCAAATTATTAGGTACACCTACTTCACAGTATGACCCCTTTGGATCTTCATGGCGTGGACTCAGCGAAGTATGCAAAGCATGTCACGTGGATGCCGGTCCAATGTCGGTGCTAACTCAATTGCTTTCCACAATTATTGTAAATAGGATGATTGCCGATCTCTACTCCGAACAGTACCTTCCATCTCATCCCACAGGCATTTAATTAGATATAACTGGTGACTGAAGTGGTGACTTCGATAGGAATTCGCTTTTATATTACTGGAACAAGTTGTGTACAATTCTGGGCTTGTGACATGGATCATTCTGCGGCTGGAAGAACTCATTCGCAGAATACACTACAGCCATGGAAGGATGAGTCTGATTGGAAACAATTTCCACAATTTTTCTCACGCAAATGTTATTGCATGAGAAAATTAAGGGGCCCAATGTGCACGATTAAAATAGCCAGAAGTATGTGCAATGTTGTTTGTGCAGTGTTGTATGTGTGTTGTTGTTGTTGTTGTTGGCTTGTTTATTTGTTTCTGGCTCTGCTACCAGGGGTAGTCTGCCAGTACTGTCTTACTCTGCGAGGAGGCAGGCCACAACCAAGCAAAAACCGTGGTGGACCTCAACTACTGAGCATCCTCGTACGGAATGCCCAAAAAGAAGTCTGGCCATTCAAGAGATAGCAGAAAGGACAGCAGAAAACGAAGAAAGCAGAAAGGAAAAATAATAATAAAATAAGAATAAAGAAATAATTATAAGTAAAATAAAATAAAAATCCTGCACTAGCTAGCGGTAGTACAAAACCAGTGGATGCCAGCAAAATCTCATAACTACGTTTGCCCAGACCAAAGACACCTGCAAAGATCCAGCCCATCAACATCAACAGAGTTTGATGAGTCAGAAAAATAAATAAATAAATAAAAGGACGGAACACGTTCTGTGGTCGACTTTACCCGTTGGATGGAGAAAAAACTGATTTTCTGGGACTTAGAACCTTTCTACCTTCACCTGAGATCGAATAACTCGGCTATGTTATGAAAAAAACTCATAAAAATTCCCCGCGTCACTGACGGAATTTCAACTCAGGCATTTTCCACCCGGTGTGGGAAGGATGGTGATTATATCGACTGTACTACCCACAAGGGCCTTGTTAGCAACAACTTGAGGTTTTCCAATGTTTTTTGATGATTGTTAACCAGACGAAAGTTTCAATGAACTTTTCCATTAGAATAAAAAAGGTAAAAACAAAGGAAACAGAAAGACAAGTTGAAGGCAAAGATTTATCACGTTACCATCCATAAAAACGAATTCAATGGATGAGGACAAATTTTCATTAATGAGGGAAAAACATCACCGGAATAAAAAAGTTTAAAAAGGTGACACAAGATTGGGATTAACTACAGAGAATAGGTTTTAAAGAAATGTGTAGAAATGCCATCAGTACGTGGAAACTTCAGCATCACGATTGCTTCGAATTTTTCTAAACCCTCTGTCGAGAAATTTTGTAAATCGGAAAAGCTGAATATCTTGTTATATCCTGTACTGCAGAGATTATCAGCCGGATCACTGCGGGCTCCAAGGGATGTCACCACATTGCGAAATACTCTGGTAAGACTAATGGAAATTGCTCTTTTAGTGCGCTATATTATAATTAATTAAAAATGAATGAAATCGGTACTCTCTTAAAGGGATAAGTCAAAGAAGAAAGATATGCTTTTACAGCTAATCGGGAATAAATTCCAGGTACTTCACCATATATTTCGGACTTTATATTTCGAAATGACACGACCACACACCAAAAAGAAAACTTTTTTTTTGAATTGTGTTTCCCCAAAGAATATTAAGCTGGTTTTGATTAAACATCTTTCTGTTATGTAACGGATTCTGGAAGCGGGCTCGTGACTGCTCGATCGATATTAAATTTTCCAAAATAAACCATACATCATTCCCTTATTTCTTTTGACATTTCCCATTTAAATTTCTTGTTACAAAAGGAAAACGTCATCCTAATAACTTTTAATTTCTCCAATTGAAACACAGCAAACATTTTCTTGAAATTAGCCGCGATTAAACTAGACAGACACTCGAATTTTTTATTCAATTGTTTCTATTGCGCTTCGTTCTATTTTTGTCACCATAAAATCTCGGCGACGTTAAGGGACCGAAAGTGATAATGGTTTCTGTTTGCGATAACGGCAATCGAGGACACGTCGCATCCAATTTGTGCGCTACAAATGGGTATCGATTTCAGCAAGAAGTTGGAAAATTATAAAAGCAGTCCTGTATAAGAAATTCCTTCGACTAACACAGTTGGATAAGATACAAGTAACAACCAGGGACAGTGATATGTGGCTCCATCTATGAGTACATAAAGTAATCAATAATGTGCGTACGTTCATAATATAAATCATTCTTAAAATTGTTATAAAATAATAAGCTGTGGACACTTTATTAGATATACATACTACACATACCTAGTAGTGAATAATATAGATAAACAAATAAATAATATTCAATTTGCGCACAACCAGACACTGGTGGGAGAAGGTCTGAGACAGTATTTAAATTCTATACAGTGGGACCTACTGATGATGTTACCAGCACCAAATGCGAAATGGGAAGCATTCAAAGAACTTATCTTGGAAGCTACTAGGCTTTACATACCAACTAAGAAATATTGTTCAAGGTTTAGGCCAAAATGGATGTCAGATGAACTGATGAGGCATATGGCAGGGAAGAAAAATGCATGGGATACATATAAATTAAGGGGTGACAAATTAACAGATGACACAGAAGACTATGATAGATACAAGTTGATCTGTAACCAAGTTACAGAGGAAGTTTAGGCAGACAAAGGCAGATTATGAGAAATATTTAGAAAAGGATGCAAAGAAAAACAGCAAAGAGTTCTTTACTTATGTACACTCTACAAGGAAGGGGATGAATCAGATTGGTCCACTTGATATCGATGGGTCAACTGGTGATGATCCTGCTCAGGTGGCTAACAAACTTAAAGAGTATTTTGCATCTTCATTCACACATGAGGAGTTATTCAGCGAAGGGAATGCCAGAGGTGTATTCAGCTCTGGCAGTGAGATAGATGAATTTGTAATAACTGAGAGGAAAGTGGAGGAGACATTGTTGAGGATAAACATAAAAAAGGCACCCGGGGTGGATGGGATCTATCCAGTTATATTAAAGGAGGCAGCAAAGGAAGTAAGCAAATCCTTAACCATAATTATGAAAGCTTCTTTGGACTCAGGGAGGTACCAATGGAGTGGAGATGTGCAAATGTGGCCCCAATTCACAAAGGAGTATCAAAAGGCGACACAAGTAATTATAGACTTGTTAGTTTAACTTCTGCTCCTGGAAATGTAATGGAGGCACTGGTTAAAGAAGCACTGCAGGATCATCTAGACAAAACTTCAGTTATAGCTTGGACACAGCATGGATTTGTTAAGGGGAAGTCTTGTCTGTCCAATTTGATTGGATACTATGATGTGGTTACAAAGGAACTGGATGCAGGGAAAACTTTGATATTATATACTTGGATCTTAGAAGGGCTTTTGATACTGTTGCACATGGAAAACTGCTGAGCAAATTGGAACAGTGTGGCATTGTTGGCAAATTGCTGCTATGGATAAAGGGATGGTTGAGTGGGAGAAGACAGAGAGTGGTAATCAATGGACACTGCTCATCGTGGACTAATGTTATTAGTGGAGTCCCTCAGGGTTCAGTGTTGGGTCCTTTATTGTTTTCTGTATTTATAAATGATATAGATGATGGTATATCAAGCTTAATGTCCAAGTTTGCAGGCGATACGAAGGTTGGCAGGGTTGTTAAGGACACTAATGATAATACGCTGCTGCAACATGATCAAGAAAAGTTGAACAGATGGGCTGAGAGGTGGCAAATGAAGTTTAACATTGACAAATGTCTGCAGGAGTAGCTCATGGAGTATTGTCAATGATATACAGGAATTTTTCTAGCAGGGATAAGGAGGTGATTATCCTTTTGTACAAGGCAATGGTGAGGCCACACCTTGAGTACTGTATACAGGTCTGGAGACCGCATTTTAAGAAGGATGTAGATCTGCTGGAACGAGTACAGAGAAGGGCAACAAGATTAGTGACTGGAACAAACGGTTGCTCTTACGAAGAAAGGCCTAAGTTTTGCAAATTACAGTGTCTGAACACTAGGAACCTGCGAGGTGATCTGATTGAGGTGTATAAAGCCTTGAATGGTTTGAGCATGCTCAATGCTGACGGGATTCTTCCTGTTGCTGAGAATAATCACCTGAGAGGGCATAAATTCAAATTAAGGAAAGAGAGATGTAGGATAGATGTACGGAAGTTTGCCTTTAGCCAAGGGTAGTTGGTTGGTGGAACAGATTTCCATCCTTTGTTGTGGAAGTTGATAGCCTAAATAAATTTAAGGCTGAGCTGGACAGTTATTTGTAACGAACGGAGGGGTGAAATGGGAGCGTTTTTTTTTTTTTTTTTTTTTTTTGTCTGATGCTGATGCATCATATGCCCCTACTAATGCTAATGCTAAAGACAGAGTTATTATCAATGGACACTGTTCTTCGTGGACTTCGTGTTCTTCGTTATCAGTGGAGTCCGCCAGGGGTGCTGGGCCCATTGTTGTTTTCTGCATTTATTAATGACATTGCTGAACGTATATCAGGCTTAATGTCTAAGTTTACAAATGAAACGAAGGTTGGCAGGATGGTTAGTGATGGTATGCTAACTGCAACAAGATCTAGAAAAATTGGGCATTTGAGCAGAGAAATGGCAGCTGAAATTTAACATTGACAAATGCAAAGTACTATGCTGCATGTGGGCAAAAATAATCCCAGAGTAACATGCGAACTGTTTGGTACTACACTCGGGGTTTTGGAAAATGAAGATAACCTGGGGATAATTGTGTAATCAGATATGAGGTTCTCTGAACAGTGCAGACAGGCTGCCAGGACAGCACATGAAGTTTTTTCAATGATATACAGGAACTTTTCTGGCCGGGATAAGGAGTTGATTATTCCGTTATACAAGGAGATGGTCAGGCCACATCTTTAGTACTGCATACATTCCTGACGGCCTCACTTTAGCAAGGATGTAGAGTTGCTGGAATGACTACAGAAAAGAGTGTGGTGAGGGGAACAAAATGGAGTACTCTTACCAAGAAAGTCTTCAGTTCTGGAAATTGCAATGTCTGGGGACTAGATACCTGCGAGGTGATCTGACTGGTTTGTTTAATGATTTGAATGGATTGAGCAATCTTCCTCTTTCTCAGACTACGCACATGAGGTGGCATAAATTCAAATTGAAGAAGAACGTTTCAGAATAAATGTGCGGAAGTTTTCCTTTAGCCAACGATTGGTTGATTGTTGGAACAGAACTTCCATCTGTCGTTGTGGAAGTGAATAGCTTGAATAAATTCGAGGAAGAACTACAAAACTGTTGGAGGAAATGGATAGGTGAAGGAAGATGGTTTGTTTGTTTGTTTGTTTTTTTTTTGTTTGTTTGTTCTTTTGGCTAATGCTGCATAAGCTTAATTTCATGCCTCATTTTCCAAAATTAGGTTAACCATTTCTAGAAAAGGAGAAAGATAAATGATTGAAAAAAAAAACTTCCACATTAAGACCACCTGAGAATTGCATATTTCTGCAATCAGATTCCTGTTTTTCTGAACGAAAAACGAGAGTTTAACTCAGTCATGGAGAGAAGAATCTCTTTAAAGGTTCCCCGTATTCAAACTGAGGCCTCTTCAGTCCCATCTGGGAAGTATGGTAATCCACCCGCGATGCTATTCGCCGAGACGAATGAAAAATGATAGGTAAAGCAAATTGTTAGATAATTGCATTAAAATTATATAAAAATACAAAATATACACAAAACTAATATTAATCAGCACGACAATCATAGCATACAAATTATAATTAAAATTATAATATGCTCAGCTGCGCCAACCAGTTTCACATACTACAACACAGCTGAGGGTTTTCCATCTGAAATGCAGAATAAACGTTGCAGCCTTTACCAATCAGAATGAATGTTCCACATAACGTCTTGTACCAATATAATGGCGACAGATAGTGCTCAAACAGTTCATAATTTTAGCTGGAGAAGCGCAAGGCACTCAGTTTGGAGGGCAACAACTTTATAGCGTTGTGATACCTCCAGAGTCTGTATTTTGTTGAGCACTATTTCAACACGGATTCGATATTATCACAAGGATCAGAGATTGGCCCAGAATGATTTCGAGTGTTTTTATCAAGACGTTTTATGCGTCGAGTATGCATTTAGAGAGTCACGGGATCCACGCTCTTCGGGTTCGAAGAAAATGTTAGGAAATTAAGCATTTAACTTATTATTGCATTCTACCATTAATAATAAATTGTTAAATTGTGCTATTCTTCTTTCAAATAATTTTCACTAACATTTTCTCCAATAACGAACAAACTCAAATTTTTAAGGTTGTTTATCCGACAAAAATGTGAACCCATTAATTGACGTTTTATAGCAGATGCTATTAAAGTAAAGAAAAACACTATTAGACCACGTGCAAATGATAAGTACGTTTATTTGAATGTTGCAGAGAACACGCATTAACCACAATTACAATAGATAATAAAAATTACAATTTATCAGATATACATAAAGTCTACAATTATGTCAATACAGAATATACTAAATAAAATAGTGCTTATTAAGTTGAAACAAACTCTTGTAATGCAAGGATGCATTACAAGGGTGGGGTGATAAGAGAGGTATTAAAAAATGCTAAAAGGCCTAACAAGGGGATTTACATGACAGGACTATGGCTGCAACATACCCAAGTCTTCGGGGGAATTTATCTGAGACCGAATAGTCTTCGTCGTAGAAAGTAACCATATTTCTGGAAGTTGGAAAAGGGGCTAGAGTAGAGGATTACTGTTGATAGGTTAGACGGAATCCATTGTGTTGCTGACCTAGTTGGGAAGGATGGGTTCGGGGGTATCACAGCTTAGGTTCTTTTGGTTGTTCTCCATAATGACCTTTTGAAATATATTGAAGAAAGATCGGTCAAACGTTGTTTCTTGCTTCTTGCTAATTATTGAGGCTTTGAAGCAGTGAATGAAGAACGCTTCCTTGAAAGATCTGGGAGATCATGGATCAATGGAGAGGATGGTTGCATTTTGGAAGCTGTGGATATGCACAATCGAAAGCTGTTCAGTTTTTCTGAGGACCCCCGGCAACCCTATGCTGCATTAAAATTTTTGAAATCGTTTTAGATGTACTTTTTCAGCTGTATATTTTAAACATGTTTAAAATGCTTAAAATATTTATATTTTGAAATCATCGTCAAGAGTTTGGATTTTTTTTTTAAATAATTTGGCCGCTTGTACATCTAGAAAATGGTAAGTGTAAATATTTACGAATTTTGTCTCTTTTCGATGATTTGTAAATGTTAAATCCATCGTGGGGCTTGCCTCTTGGTTCCTTAATTTATTAAGGAATTAAGCTAAACTCTGTTAAACGGTTTACAGAGGAGTGCAATGGTGTCTGGTGTCAACGGATGCAAGGTTGGATTTGTGGGAGCCATTATATATATATAAATATCTAGGATGGTCCACAAATAAGGAAGCATGTTCGACTTTAAATAACAAAAATATTTTAAATATATATTTTAATTCTACCACAATAGAAAGCGCATACACAAATTTTTAAAACAATTAGATCTGTTCAATATAGCAGCCATTTTGGTCTTTTATAAAATTGTAGTCTTTTTGGGCACAGACTTTTTTCTGGACACATTGTAAGGCAAACTTCCTCTTAATTATTGACTGCCGAAGCTCCAGCAGAGGCCTGTACATACTTATTACGAAATACTTTATCCTTTAAGAATCCCTACAAAAGTAATCGCCTTCATGGGCAGCACAGTTGGTATAATCACCACCCTCGCCACACCGGGAAGCTCAAAATTTTATTTTAAATAGATATTTAACATTGCATTAGTTGATGCTCGAAGAATTCATTTTAAAACAATATCAAGTGAATGAAATCACAAGGCTGATCTGTAAGAAAGAATTCTTGATTAGTATTCAGAAATTAATTATTAATTCTCTTTGGTTGCTCTCTCTAAGAAATATATTTTCTTTCTTTCTTTTTTTATTTTTTTCACAAAATAAGTTTGAACAATTATGTAATTATTCACAACGTCAGTATAAGGACATAACAGGCCATCTCTATCCGCCTTTCTGATGAACATAACTAATATCTCAGGTCTTTTCCACCCGGCGTGGGGAGGACAGTGATTATACCAACTGTGCTCCCACGAGGGCCGTGAATCACTGGTTCAATATACAGTATGTAAATTCCTTTCTGAAGCATAACTTTCCAAATGAGAGAAAGCGTTCTCGTCATCAAATTGGATATAAAATTCTTCAGCGGTGGTATCAATATTCACATTTAATATTCCATGTGTACTCAAAGATAATATTAAAGGTTCAAGATTTCGCAGTCTAAAGTTCGATTCGCTATCAAAAATTTGAAAAGAATGGATATTAAATATTGTGAACCTGCCATCATTCTATAATTTCCAAAACGGTTCTCTAGGAGATCGGTCTGGATTTTTCCAGGAATAAAATATTTAAATTTCAACTCCTAAATACAATATCTATCCATTTCGATTAACCAGTAGGTTGTATAAGTAATTGATAAATGAGTTTCTTTGCTTAAAGTACTTGTGTTCTGTCTCATTTATAATACTTTAAATTGCAAATCTATTAAAATTACTACCTACGCGCTTTACATTGTGTCCTTCTAAATTTTTGGAACAAAGGGCTTTTAAATAAAGTCATATGCATATTCAATTAAATTAGTACTTTCTAATTCACGTAAACGCCCTAAGGTAAACGTCCTTCAAACACTGAGGAGTGTAAAGCATTTTACGCTCCCCAGTGTTTCAAAATGCAGTCCCATTAATGGCCACCACCAATCTTCTAGTTGTAGTCTTACATTATTCAGTGTTCAGTGTAATGTTTCTGGTGGAATTCTTTCAGTTTCATCAGGGATGCTTTGCTTCAATTGCTCAAGTGTCACCGGATGATTTACACAGATTTTAGATCTCAAGAAACCCAATGAAGTGAAATCCAACAGATAAGTCTGGTGATCGTGGTCAATTTATGTTTACCAGACGAGTGATTTGGAAACATATCCTTGAAAGTGTCCATGGAGACTATTGGAGTATATGCTGTAGCACCGTCCTGTTGAAACCAGACATTTCGTACGTTGATTCCTTGTTGAAGAAGATCCTCTCTTTCAAATTCTTGCAGCATGTTGACATATAGCTTGAAGTTACTGTGACAGTTGAACAGACAGCTAAGCCATTAGCATTTCATAAAAGTATGGATCAAGCCGAAAGCAGCCATCCCACACCAAACGGTAACGTTTTGGCTGTGAAGTGGTTGTTCATAAAGTTGACTGGATTTTTGTATGCCCAATATCTAAAATTTTGTTTATTAATACCTATTTAAATGAAAGTGAGGTCTTGTCCCTCATGATTAAACGATTAATTAAGGCTGGATCATCATTCGTCTTCTGTAGGAATAGATTACAGAAATTTAAACATTATATCCAAATCACGAACAAGTAACCGTTGAACCAATTTCGTTTTATAAGGATGGAACTTTAAATTGATATCAATATACTGCTTACATTTCGATATGTTAAGTTCTCTTGACTGACAACTAACAGATGCTCGAAGACTGTGTTGTAACGTTGCCCTGATTCTTTCAATGTTTTCTGGAGTGCACGCGTATGCATCCGATTAGGAGGCCATTAGTTACGGACGCTGTTGTTCTAAATTTGTAAATCCCATGTGTTATGGTCTTTCACACTTGGAACACTACCATTTCTTCCGATGTTGAATTGTCGTCTAATTGCACGTTGGGTATCCACAACAGAATCATCTAATTTAAAAAAAAAAGTTTCAACAGCAAATGCAAGAAGTTTATTCAACCACCGCTTTTTACTGAACGCTTTAGTGTAGTCTACTCCAGGACACAAACCGCAGTGGTTTGACTAATGATTTCAATAATCATTCTCTTTTCTGACAAAAGATTCATACGAATTTTTTTCATATCCTAAACACTGTCGAAATTCCAAAAATATTGAAAACTTTTGCTCCATCATACTCTTTCTTAGCAGCTAGACATTGACGAATTGCGTTTTGTAAATTTTCATTATCTATTTTTTCTCTTCGCTGATCTGAACTTTCCCTGAGCTGACTTTATGCAAGGGAGATAAAGATAATCAGGACAGTTTTGGTAAGAGACAAGGGACGACTCCATTTCTAAGTTTCGGTCTTTTAAGAGGTACTGTTAATTTAATTACAGGCTCCTCTTCGTTACACTCAGCTTCATTTCGAATATCTTCCTTTACAAAATGGAGTTCATATACCTTGAAGGGAAATCAATACAGTATTGATATTTTCAAATACACACTTCGATTCCAAATCAATATTTTAAAACTAAAATGAATATCACCATCGTATTTATATTATTTCCTTTAGAAATACCAAAATGTTCACCAAAAGAATTGATAGATTTGTTTTTAAATCAGGATGAACTACGTATAGACACTGAATTTGCTTTTCGGTAGCAACATGAAACACTACCTCGTGAGACCACCTTTTGCTCTTAATACAGGCCGTATACGTCTTGGCATAGATTACACAAAGCATGGAAGGGTGTCCTGTTGGCAGTGCTACCCATGCGTTGCACAATGCGTTCAGGTGGATGGTCGTAGCATCGAATGTCCTTTTCCAGTAGGTTCAAAACATGCTCAATTGGATTGAGATCGAGTGAGTCGGGTGTCCATGGGAGGATGGAGAATTCATCGTCATGTTCCTAAAACCAGTTAGCAACTTGGTGGGCCGCCTTGTAGCATGGCTCAATGTCGTATTCATAGACGAGAGACTTGTCTGGATACACTCTCATCATGAAGGGGTGTAATCGGTAGGCGACAATAAGGTAAGCTCTTAATACAGAGTTTTCGACGAGCCATTGATTAATGGTGATCAGAGGACCCAGGGCATGTGCCACGAAAACAGTCTCCAAGCCATAACACCACCACCTCCAGTCTGCCAAACACTAACAGAGCATTCACATCTCGTGGCCTCATGTCGCTTTCTACAGCTGCGGATAAGCGCATCAACATGTTAAAGTTGCAAGAGGATTCATCATACCAGGCCACAAATTTCCATATGTCAGTGGTCCAGCGTTGGTACTGACATGCCCACGTAATGGGAAGTTTCTTGTTACAGTGAATAGGGTGCCCGTGACGGCAGTCAACTGCCGTAGCCTATACGAACTAATATACGGCGCGTATTCCATGCGGATATTGATCTTGCTATTCCTACGTTGTGCTGGGTGGTTAGCTCGGTCTCTGTGCTGCTTCGCTGCTGTGTTACGAGAAGAGACACACGACGCTCACTACGGGAGTCGACCATACGTGGCTGTCGCATTTGTGACCATTGGTTGTTTGTTCAACTACAGAAGAGCAGCCGAACAAACAACCAAAGGTCACACATGCGACACGGTAAACTCGTGACACCACAGGAGATACTAGCACTTGTATGTTTTGTCCCCACAATTATTCCACACTCGAAGTCTGAAAGATCCTGACGCCGACGCAGTCTTCCTCTCAAGCATTCAAAAAACTAATCGCCATTTGTGCGTCCTCGTGAATAGCATAGTTGTTGTAATCACCGTCCTCCCAACACAGGGTGAAAAAAACCTCAGTTCGAATTCCATCAGTGACGCGAAGAATTTTTATGGGTCTCTTTTTTGGTTGAATTAGTCGGTCTGAGGCGAGGAAAGAATGATTTTTTCTCCCGAGAAATTGAATTTTATTCCAGCAGACAACAAATCGACCATAGAATACATTCAATTTATATTACTGTATATATGGCGCAATGTAGCCTAAGTCACTGATGAACCTAAAACCCTAGAACAACAACACTACTTCTGCGAACTGCAATCTTATATCATCCTTTCTCGACAGCCTTGATCACATTAACAAACTAGTCCATGTGACTAGTTTGTAACCAGTCCATTGACAAACTAGTCCAGCTGCAAGTCGAGAAAGGATGATATAAGATTGAGGAGATGGTATAAGATTAAGATTAAATAAAAATATCTTAAAATAACTTAGTTACTTACTTTTCTTGAAATAACTTTATTCAACGGTGCAACTTTTAACGAAATTGTCTGTAACAGCCAACTAAGTTAACTTCGTTGGCTTTAAAAAGTAAATTATCTCTGTTGGGTTATAAAACGTTGCACTGTCTTTCACGATTGGACTATGCCGCGAGTTGCCATTCAATTGAAGTTTTAAACATGATATCGTACATAGCTTTTCTTTGGCCGTAGTAACGAACCAACCCCAGTTATTCATTCTGTGGGTCCATCCCTTTTACTGCATTATTCGTTTTCGACAACTAATAGACGAAGAGTAATTAGAAGTTTTGGAGTCTTTTGATGCTTTGGAGAATCTTCTATAAATATGTTTTCTGAATTTGCTGATTACTGACCATGGCTCGCTGTTCTTTCTCCTTTAAGAGAAACAAAAACTGACGATGTTATTGAAAAGACTAGAGATTAAACAAAGTGCTATTAGCTGGCGGGTTAGCGAGTAACTTCATTATACCACTTGGGTCACGCAGGAGCAGACACTAAAATTCAATGTGTCCAAATATCAGCGATGAGTCGACAGATCTACACACTGACTGGAAATGACACGAATGTAAACTTGAATGGTTGTGAAATGTGCACCACGTAAGGTGGTGAGAATATGAAAAAGAAGTTTGAGTTCAGCATGGTTCGAGTGCACATGACTGCTAATACGGAATTACTGTATTCTTGTTAAAATGATTAGCTGTAAAATCCTTTGATTTATGGTTGTGCCGGAGTAAAACACAAGAAAAATAATTAGCAAGTAACAGTGATAAATGTTGCGTAGTGGCAACATTTTAAACTATGAAGGTGGGCAGTTTCATCCTTTACATAATAACGTCACGTCCACTCAGTTTTATAATGTTTGATAGATACTTTGAGTGGCCACTTCCTTAAGTATCCCTACCTGATATCGAGTAGGTCCTTCTTCCGCCCTCAGAACAACTGAAGGCTGAAGAAGGACCTACTGAGAGACTCTGAGGGCTGAAGAGGGACGGACAGGTGTTGAATGCGTGCCACAGGGATGCAGATCCATGTTGGCTCAATTCCTTTCACAGTTGTTTCAAATTGGATTATTAAAAATCTCTACTCCATAGAGCTCTTTCCGCCTAATCACACAGGTGCTCGATCGGATTACCATCTGTGACTGCAGATGCTATCGCAGCTGGTTCAATCCATTTTCGTGTTCCTGGAACCAGTTCTGTACTTTTCTATCCTTGGGACATTGTGCGTTATCCTGTTGGAAGGTCCCCTTCGTGGACTAATTCACTACAGTCATGAAGGGATGTGCCTGAGCAGAAACAATTTCCAGATAACTTATACTATCCAAATGTTGCTACACTGGCATCAAGGCCCAATGTGAACCATAAAAACAGACCATTACACCGCCGCCAATAATGCTATTCTGGTACTCCCATCAGCTTGAAACAATAGGAATCGGGATTCGTCAGACCAGGCAACCCTTTTCCAACCCTCAACGTCCAGTTGATGTTTCTGAGCCCAATGTAACATTAGCTACTTGTGTTTTGCTGATTGGAGTGGAACTTGTTTGGTCATCGGCTGCTATACTCCATCCATAAAAAAAGTATGGCAAGTTGCGTATTTTGAAATGCCTCTTTGGTTACCACCGTTCTACTGGGTTGTTATTTGACTGACTGTAGCCTGTCTGTTAGCCTGAACAATCTTGTCAAACTCCGTTGGTCTCTCGCATCAATGTGCTTCTTCCGATAACAGGATCGCCATTGGATGGATGCTATATGGTTACTGGAGCAATCTTTTTATTTCCACATCAGTGGGCGCCCCAGGAACAGCCTCGTTCGGCTAGAAGAGCGTACATTATGTATATTCAAGGTGTGCAGCGCTTCGAGCTGCAGAAGGCTGAGGCATCGATACGGTCCGAACATATTTGAGGAAACACTGATCCTAGGTATGGCAGGTTTTGTAGTGAAGATCTAAGACAAGCTGTTGCACTGCACTGGGTTCGTTCGGTGGTCCGAGAGTTTTTTCGTCACTTCCCAGATGTCGGGTGAATCCATTCAGCCACAGAGCAGTTGTGCTAAGGTGTGCAGATTCCTGTCCTTGATGATGGTTTTCCATGGTTTCATGCCGAGGTTTGCGAGAGATGGTAAAAGGGTGGACCATCGTCCTGTTTAACCATCTCAGGAGCCAATACTCGACCACAAGTGAACAGAGGAGGCCCCTGACCAGAGAACAGATGCATAGAGCTGTACGGGGGTAAAATTTATTTGGACGTAATCCAAGATGAATCCTCCAGGCCTGAGACCGACCATTTCTTGACGGATTGCTCAGACAGCCGCGAGCGTTTTAATCCTGGCCATATTGACGTGGTCTTTGAAGGTTAGTCTGTCGTCCCACTTCAACCGCAAATCGGTGTGAGAGTGAACCTTTTCAATGTCGATCCCAGACACAGCCGTGCGTGAAATTTTAGCAGGGTTGCAGCCTCCAAGATACTTATACGGGCACATCTGCCACAAAGTACCATGCCACGTTCAAAGTCCCTTAAATCTTTCATTTTTTCTCATTCTCATAGAACATTCCTCCGTATTTTCCCACTTGCATTGTGCCACAGGATACAAACATGCAATACTCTAATTGAAGGAGTGCTCTATTTCATTAGAAAAACCTAATAAATTATGTACCTAATAAAGTGGCTACTCAGTGTATTTCGAATGTTTTTCTTTAATTAAATATAAAATATTAACATTTGATAAATGGAAAAATTTAAATTATATTTAATTAAACACATTTTTTAAATTATTTAATTTAATTAATATTTAATTAAATAATTATTAAATCATTATTAAATCATTATTGAATGTTCGATTAAAATTCTTGGAGATTATCAAACAACTTTTTTTGAACTGTATTTATTAACGTTTTTTTTCAGTGGTGTCTTAACAAAAAGTTTGGCCTATATTATAAGCAATGGAGTGTAAAAATAATGGGACATTAGGGCCGCCATAACTAAGTGATCAGGTGCGAGGATTTATAAATACATGTGCTTTGAGTGACTGGAGTTCAAGCCTGTAACTGCTAAATACGGTGCTGTTTTATGTATTTTCTTTATCTTGTGAACTTCTCTGACCCTGTGGTCGTCCCGAGTATAAGCAGAAAATTTATATATGTACACACGAACCTAAATTTGTCACTGTACCCAGTTCTTTCAGCTCGATTCTAGGGCATTCATACGTTATGGTAGAGCAAGATTACCTGCAGGTAATCTCACTGGTATTTTCCAGACAGTTCGGAAACATGTGCAACACGGCTTTCCACCTCCTTTAACACCGGCCCCCATCTCTCCTATGGAATCCGAAGACAATTGTTCGTCCCACTGCGGTGTCATTTGAGCAAGAAATAGCCATTAGCGCAAGCAGGTAAACGGATTTGTTGGCTCACTGAGATGCTCTGTTAAAGAGACTGAGATGCTTTTTTTTTCGCAAACTGCTTCTAAAAAAACAAATATCTCTTCTGCCTCAGTTTTTTCCCTTTCTCCTGTTGTTGTAGTAGGGTTTTATGGGCATTAGAGACTAAGGCCATATTGTTCTGTGTCTACTGTCTGTAAATTGCGTGTGTTCTGTGGTAAATTTTCTATTTGGTGGACGAAAAACCCGAGTTTCCGGGAGAAAAAAACCATGCTACCCTCGTTGGAGACCGACAAATTCAGACACATTGCGAAAAATACCCATAAAAATTCCTCGCGTCATAGACGGGTCTCGAATTCGGGTCTTTTTCACCCGATGTGGGGAGGACAGTGATTCTACCTACTAAATGCTTGGAACTTGCCAATTTCCTCTTTGTAGGATTTTCCCCTAGTAGTTTGAGAACCAATTAGTTCAACCTTCATGTGGAAAAGGCTTGACTTCAAATGCCATAAAGAGAGAATAAATTTATGTGGACTTTCTTTTACATCGTGGCCGAATTAGCATTAACATTAATAAGGCCAAATAATTCAAGGAAGCTGACTTTTTTTTGTATCAGCCAATAATATATAATATAATAATAATAAACCGAATATTCATACTGTTCCCGTTCGCACAAGATAGCTATCCAGTTCATGTTTGAATTTAGCAAGACTCACTGCATCCATCACTTTGGATGGCAACTTATTCCATTGTCCGACAACTTGCTGCCCATCAGCAAACTTCATGGCTCCAATCTTCTGTTATTCCTTCACATTTTATATTTGCATCCCCTGTTTCACTCAAAGAAGATCAGTCTTTCCTCTGTCATTTCACTCAATTCCTTCAGTGCCCTACACACCTGGATCAGATCATTCTGCAGATGTCTACTTTTTAAACTTTGCTGTCCATACGTTTTAAGCCGTGCTCCATGTACACATCGATTAGCAAAAGATTAAACCTTCTCTAGAAGTTCGATCTTGTGGAAAGGATTTAAAGAACTGGAATATTGACAGGAACATTGAGAAGGGAAGACCTGAGTACAATGTTCCAAATGCGATCTTATAAATCTTAGTAAGGGATAAAGCCATTCTTTCTCCTTAGCAAAGGGACGAAGGACCCTCTCCTTAGAAGGGTGACCAGTTTAGTAATGACTGAACGTTGTTTAATACCACTCCAGGAAATTCGGCCTTTTCAAAACACGCAAACAAACCGAGGAACATACGATTTTAGGTACTAGGTGTGTGTGTGTTAAGCTGCACAGCAACTAAGTCTACGAGGCGTCACTATAGTAATCCAAGTAGAATAAATGCGCCGTAGCGGTAAAACTTTGGTATAATCATCGTCTTCCCCACAACGGGTGGAAAAGCTCTGAATCCGAATCCTGTCGATGACGCGAGGAATTTTTATGGGCTTTCTCCATACCGTCGCTGAGTTGGACGGTCTCAGTCATGGGTTCAATGGTTCCCCTCCTGGAAGCTGGGGTTTCCCTCCAGAAAACAGGTCGACCGTAGAATACACGCAACTTACAGACACCATACATTTACGCCTCATAGCCTTGGTTACTATGGCGTTAAGCCAACAAAAACAACTTCCCCATCTTCGCAATTCGTGTGTTATTACAGATGGAAGAATTCTGATAATCGATCGTAGCGTGTAGCAAGAGTGTCTCTGACACGTTCACGCTAGTGGAACGAATGAACGAAAGGGTAGGATATGGATAATGGACTTCAGGAGAATATCCGAACAGAAAATGCACGAACAGAGACAGGATGAATACCCTCGGGAAGAATGTCACTGTGACAGTAGGTGAGTGGGTAGTAATGGAACTCGCCCAGTTATGCAGCGGGTAGTCTGAGACGACATTGAAGATTGTGGCTCTTGTGGTTTCTATAAAAGCTTTTTCTTTTTTAAATTATTTTACTCTCCTTTTCTTTCTTATCAACTACGCTTTTAAATTCTATTTTTTTAATGAAATCTTTCTTCCTTATGTCTTAATACAATTAATAAGTAAACATCGTCAATCATAGTTATTACAATTTTTTTTATTATTTTGAAGCAGGGGTTAAATTTACCACTAAGCATGCGCAGTACCAGCCTACTATAAAAATGTCTCGGGCATAACAAGCAGTTTTATTTTTGTCATTAATCAGATCGTGCTTGGAGGTAAATATAAATAAATGCACGACTGAGGATCACGTTTCCCCTCTGTTACCATGGCGACGAAATTTGCTCGCGCGAAACTGTACCAGTCCCAAGAAGGGGTTTAATGCGAAAAGACATTAAAATACCTCGACCAGGACCTTCATCACGTAGCAATCCTATATATTTGCATTTAAATCAAATCCACGTCAGAATCTTTCAGGAGACAACTGCTTGAAGATAAGTAAAGGGACGATGTTCGTATATCTTTCATAACAGAAAACTAGCAAATAGTTCAGAAATGTTTATTTTAAAAAAAGGGAGAGAATTTTAAAAACTTTGCGCAACCGAAAAAGGAAGAAAAATCTTTAGTTTTGGTTGTATTTGGCCCACAGGTGTTGTAGAAACCAAAAACGCTATTGCTGTTCAAGTTTCTGCAAGATCTTGGTGCGAATTCCGTTTATACTAGAATCGAACCTAGGATTATATGGTATTCGTAAATCATTTTCATAAAATTGTGCAAGTTTCTGCAAGACCTTGGGTCTATTTAGACGGATTCAAACCCAGGGTCTTTCAGAAACTTTCACAATTTTGGGGACCCTTTTCAGTATCTCAAAACAAGAATAAATCCATCGAACACAATTTATTAACTCAGCCACATTTCGAAAAAATCCCATAAAAATTCCTTACATCATTTACGGCATTTCAACCGGACATTTTCCACCTGGGATGGGGAGTACACTGAAAAGACAGAATTCATGGGACACCTGGTTCCTAGACAACGGACGCTGTCACTCCTCTCGCTAGTGGACGGACCCACCGCTTGGCAGGTATATAAGTACACTGCATTCACGTAGATAGCAATTCGATGTCAGTAGGGATAAACGTCGTGAGTTAACCGACTTTGAAAGAGGGAGTTACTGAGTGTCCGACGCATGGGTTACTCTGTCGTGGAGGTGATACAGAAATTGCAATATCCTCGTATGACAGTATCAAGAGTGTATCGGAAATACTCCATTTCCGAAATAAGATCTCAACGCGGACAGCGCTGTGGGCGGAGAAAAGCGGTGGATGAACGTGGCCGTCGACTTCTATCTCACATTGCTTCAGCCAACCGGAGAGCGACAGCAGCACAAATCACTGCCGACTTCAACAAGGGAGGTGCCAGAAACATCTCCACCAAGACCATCAGGCGATCATTAGCCGAAATAGCCTATGGGAGCCGCCGACCCACCAGAGTTCCATTGCTAACTCCACGACACATGACTCTACGCCTCAACTGGGCGAAAGAACATCGGCACTGCACTTTGGATGATTGGAGACGGGTCCCCTGGTCCGATGAGTCCCGTTCCCAGTTCTTTCGAGCGGACGGGAGGGTGCGCATTTGGTGGAAACCACACGAAGCTATGCACAAGTCATGTCAACAAGGAATTGTTCAGGCTGGCGGACGGTCGATAATGGCCTCGGGCGTGTTAAACTGGCATACGTTGGGACACCTGGTACGTTTAAACGCATCTCTAAACAGTCCAGGTTACGTGTCCATCCTTGCAGACCATCTGCATACCTTCATGGTCATCGTGCACCCACAGGGAAATGGACCCTTCCAGCAGGACAATGCACCTCCACACAGAGCCATAGTAACTAGAACATGGTTCGAAAAGCATTCCACAGATTTTACCACCATGGAATGGCCTCCTCGTTCACCGGACATTGGCCTTGTGGAGCATCTTTGGGATGCTATGGAAAGTCCGTTCGAGCTTTGGATCAGCCATCTACTAATGCGACGGAATTATGGACAGCGGTGCAGCAAGCATTGATGGAAATACCTGTGCAACGCTTTCGTGAACTAGTGGACTCAATGCCTCGCCGTGTGACCGCCCTTATCCGGGCCCTACCCGTTACTCGGTAGGTATCCTATGATTTCTGTCCACTCAGTGTACTGTGATTATATCCACTGTGTTACCTGGGAGGGCTTTTTCCTAGCAAAGGATACTATATTCAGTCAAACCTCCTTATGGCTCTCATTTTCACACCCCACCTTATCAGCATTTCATTTCATTAATCTGATGAAATCAAATAATTATTATTAAATCAGAAAAGTTAAAACAAATAGATGAAGCCTATATCAACACATACAGCTCGGTTCGTAGTACGCTGTCAACGCTTTCATAATGCGTATGACTTTTTCTTTTCGGATTTAAATAGCAGTTAAATGAAACACGTATTTTACGTTTCTGCTGTGATTAATAAAATAAAAAATATAATGAAATAGCCGTATTAACGGCCAGATGCGTGTGCTTATAAATGAAAATGCATTATGCCTGTAGAAGTGTGGGTTCGCGAGCAGTTGTCTGGCTGAAAAACCTGAATAACTCACAAGGAAACCCTACATTCTCCTCTTGATCGTCTAAGTTGAGAAGCTATGAACGCTTATATACCATTAAGAAAATAAGGCAAGAGGAGGATGCCGAGATGAACGATTACAAAGTTGGTCAGTCTAATAGAGATGGAAAAGATAGAATGGGAAAGTTACAGAGCAATGAAAAATGCTGAAGCGTACAACAGCTGGCAGTAGATCTGTAATTTCCATCTGAACGATAAGGTTAGAGAGGGCAACACTGAGTATGAGAAATCACTGGCTAAGAGAACAAAGAATTTCATGTATGTTAATAAAAAGAAGAAACAGATCAGAGCGGACTGTTCTGTACTTCTTGTGAGAAAGTCTTAGATAACCCAGGTGATGTTGCTAATGAATTCAATTGGTACTTCACATCGGTCTTTACACACGAAAAAACCTTTATGCTGAGAAGAGGCTGAACGATATAGAATTAATGATTTCGAAATTTCAGATGACTGTTTATTAGAAAAACTTTCCAGCCTAAAGGTAAGACTCCTGGAGTTGAAGTTATACGACTATTCCCAGTAATTTTGAGTGAAGCAGCCAAATAGTGTATTAATGTTAATGAAGGCATCTTTGGACTCGTGAGAAATTGCTTTAGATTGGAGAAGTGTTAACGTATTGACAATACATAAACTCAGTTCAAAGAGCGAAGTCGGTACCTACAGACCGTTTATTCTGATTTCGTGGTAGAGAAAAACCTTACAGGCAATGTTTAAGAGTACAATCCAGGGACATGTGGAAACAGATGGCTTTCTGAAGGGAATGCAACATGGTTTTGTTAAGGGGAAAATCATATTTAACTAACCTTTTGACAGAGTAATTCGTGAGGTGGATGCAGGGAACAATTTTGAAACAGTTTATTTGGATTTTGGCAAAGCAATAGATCAGTCTCTCATGAGAGGCTATTGCATAAACTGCAACATTAGCATTAGTAGAGGCACATGATGCAAGAAAGCAAGCTTATGCAGCATCAGCCAAAGAAAAAAAAAAACCGCTCCCATTTCACCCCTCCGTTCGTTCCAAATACCTGTCCAGCTCAGCCTTAAATTTATTTAGGCTATCAACTTCCACTACAAGGGATGGAAGTCTGTTCCACCAACCAACTACCCGCAGGCTAAAGGCAAACTTCCGCACATCTATCCTACATCTGTCTTTCCTCAATTTGAATTTATTCCCTCTCAGGCGATTATTCTCGGCAAAAGGAAGAATCCCGTCAGCATTGAACATGCTCAAACCATTCAAGCCTTTATACACCTCAATCAGATCACCTCGCAGGTGCCTAGTCTCCAGACTCTGTAATTTGCAAAACTTAAGCCTTTCTTCGTAAGAGCAACCCTTTGTTCCATTCACTAATCTTGTTGCTCTTCTCTGTACTTGTTCCAGCATCTCTACATCCTTCTTAAAATGAGGCCTCCAGACCTGTATACAGTACTCAAGGTGTGGCCTGACCATTGCCTTATACAAGGGGATAATCACCTCCTTATCCCTGCTAGAAAAATTTCTGTATATCATTGACAAGACACTATGAGTTACTCTTGAAGACCGTCTGCACTGCTCAGAAAACTTCATATCTGCCTCCAAAATTACCCCCGTTCCTTTTCGTTCTCTACCACTCTCAGTGTATTACCACAGAGTTGATACGTTACTCTGGGGTTGCTGCTTCCCATATGTAGTACTTTACATTTGTCAATGTTAAACTTCATTTGCCACCTCTCAGTCCATCTTCTCAACTATTCTAGATCTTGTTGCAGCAGCATAGTGTCAGTAGTGTCCTTGACAACCCTGCCAACCTTCGTATCGTCTGCAAACTTGGACATTAAGCTTGATATACCAGCATCAATATCATTCATAAATACAGAAAACAACAATGGACACAACACTGAACCCTGAAGAACTCCACTAATAACATTAGTACACGATGAGCGGTGTCCATTGATTACCACACTCTGTCTTCTCCCACTCCACCATCCCTTTATCCATAACAGCAATTTGCCTCCGATTCCACATTGCTCCAATTTGTGCAGCAGTCTTCCTGTGTGCAACAGTATCAAAAGCCTTTCTAAAATCCAAATATATGATATCAAAGCTATTCCCTGCATCCAGTTCTTTTGTGAGTACATCATAGTATCCAATCAAACTGGTCAGGCAAGACTTTTCCTTAACAAAACCATGCTGTGTCCGAGCTATAACTGAAATCTTGTATAGATAATCCTGCAGTGCTTCTTTAACCAGTGCCTCCATTAATTTTCCTGGAACAGAAGTTAAACTCACAGGTCTATAATTACTTGTGTCTCCCTTTGATCCTCCTTTGTGAATTGGGGTCACATTTGTACATCTCTAGTCCATGGGTACCTCCCTGAGTCCAAGAAGCTTTCTTAATTATGGCTAAAGGTTTGCTTACTTCCTTTGCTGCCTCCTTTAATATAACTGCATAGATTCCGTTATCTTCAACAATTTCTCTTCCACTTTCCTCTCAGTTATTACAAAATCATCTAGCTTTCTGCCAGAGTTTAACTCGCCTCTGGCATTCCCCTCCTTGTATAACTCGTTATGGGTGAATGTAGATGCAAAATACTCATTTAGTTTGTTAGGCACCAGAGCAGGATCATCAACAGTTGAACCATCAATATCCAGTGGACCAACCTGATTCATCCCTTTCCTTCTAGAGTTTACATAGGTAAAGAACTCTTTTCTGTTTTTCTTTGCATCGTTTCCCAAGGATTTCTCATAATCTGCCTTTGCCTGCCTAATCTCCTTTTTGATTTCGTTACAGACCAGCATTTATCTATCATAGGCTTCCATGTCACCCATTAATTTATATGCATCCCCTGCATTTTTGTTGTCTGCCCTATGTCTCATTAGTTCATCTGGCATCCATTTAGGCCAAAATCTTGAATAATATTTCTTAGTTGGTATGAAAAGCCTAGTAGCTTCCAAGATAAATTCTTTGAATGCTTCCCATTTTAAATTTGGTGCTGCTAACATCATCAGTAGGTCCCACTGTATAGAATTTAAATACTGTCTCAGACCACCGTAGTCGCCTTTACGAAAGCAAAAACCCTTCTCATCACCCCTGATGGTAGTTACCTCTTTGAGTAAATCCCACTTCAGCAAACTGTGATCACTGCCGCCTAGTGGTTCCTTTATCTGCAGGTTCTTAATGCATGAAGAATCACTGCTGATAATGAAATCAAAAGTATTGTTCCCTCTAGTTGCCTCCCGAACATGCTGATGTAGAAAACAATCATCCAATAAATCCACAAAAGCCTTGCTAGTGTGTGAGTGACCAGCCCCCAATTTCCAGTCAATATCTGGGAAATTAAAATTCCCCATTATAAGACTCCCTGATTTACTGGCCCACTCTATTTCCCTGTACAGTTTCTTATTATACTCATCAGAGTCATTAGGCCTGTAGCACACTCCTACTCTCAATTTTGATCTCCCAATGCTTATGTCACACCAAACTGACTCGACTCTGCACTGTCCAGAGATGTCGACTGGCTTCACTTCCTTGGATTTTATGTGTTTCTTAACTAATAGCATAACCCCTTCTCCTTTCCAGTCCTTTCTGTAGACGTTGTTCTCCCCCAATTCCAGTTCTGCATCCCTTATATCTGTGTGACACCACGTCTCTGATATCCCAACAATATCTGCCTTTGATGTTTTGAGCAATACCTCAAATTCATCAAATTTATTTACCAAACTCCTAGCATTGGTTTACACGCAAGTATACCTGCACCTGTTTCTATTCTTAGCTACCCTAACACAACCCATGTGTTTACTTGTATCACAATGACTCCCAGCAGTCTCTGAAATATCCTGCATCTTGTTTTTCAGGTTTCTGCTCATTCCAATAGAAGCAATGCAAGAATCACTTTCACCTCTGCCAGTGGCTACTGTTAATCTATTAGTCCTTGTATCCCCCCCCCCAAACTAGCAGTTTTCCGATCCACTTAACACTGCCTCGATAGCATCAGCAAATATTCTTGCACCATTTCTATTTAAGTGTATCCCATCCCTGTAGAAGTCTCTCCTGTTAACAAGCACAGACCAGGCTGAAAAAAAATTCTACCCCTTGAGCCTTGCACATCTCATCAACATGTTGGGATTACTAGAAATATTCTAACACGGACTGCAGTGTAGTTGAAACGCAGAAGGCAGAGGGCTGTGATTAATGGACATTCTTCAGATTGGTATAACATCAGAAGTGGAATTTCCCAATGATCGGTTCTTGGACTACTGTTTTGTTTTTTGGTTTTGTTTTTTTTTTTTTTCTTGTCATTTTCATAAGCGACATCGACGAATTGATAGAAGTTGTCAAAATTTGCCGATTATGTAAAGATTGGGACAGCCTTTAAATATCAGTAACAAACAGCCAGCGCTCCTTCAGGATAACTTGAATAGGTTTCAGGAACCGCTATGGGCCCTGGTGAAAACGCATCACTGGGCTAGAATTAATCCATTCACAGTACCATCCTACTACTAACTTCTTTCAATAAAAAGTATAGCGTGGTTCTAAACCGAACGTCACAAGTTGCACATTATACAGCCGCCATCCAAGACCCCTACTTTTGGTTTCTAGAACAACCCCCCACCCCACATGTGTTTCCTAAAAAATACAACTTACAGAAGAGAAAGTAAAGTACGAACAATTCTCTTGTATCTCAATCTTTAACCTGTGCGTGGCAATTTTTTAGTAGAATCTCCTAAATGTGCATTGGAAAAAACGAAAGCGGATAGCAACGTGAAAAATATAAATCGTGATCACTAAATCCACCATTGTTTGCATTTTCTGTCTTTTGCATTTTCTAAAGTTTGCCTTTTCTGTCTTGCTTTGCCACACACCGAATTCTCCCAAAGAATTCACCAAATCGTCGTATTCACCGAATTGTGGTAGCCACCAATTGCCTTTCACCGAATTGTCACATACAGCGAATGACATCACCAAGTTGTTTCGTACACCGAATTGTCACGCATCGAATTATCGCATTCAGCGAATTGTCGCGCACCGATCTACCGTACAACGAATTGACGTGATCTCGGGTGACAGCAACCCTAAAATAACTGACACACTTGGCGGGGTTGAATAAAAAACAGTTCAAGAAGAAAAGAATCTGGGAGTTATGATACGAGCAGATATGAAGTTCTCTGAGAAGTGTAAACAGACTGCCAGGAAAGCCCATGGTGTCCTCTAAATGATTTATTGATGAGTGTGTTGTAGAGATAGGAAGGTCATAATAGTAATAGTATGTGCCTAGTACTGTGAATGGATTAATGGTAGGTGGGTAAGCTTCCCTGGAGATTGTGTAGGGGTCGGAATTTTTGAATTTATTCAAAATGTCAGACTCAACTACCTGCCAGGGGAAACTTCTTCCAGCAGCAATCAACGACTCGAAAAACTTCATTCCACTCTAATCTAAACGTGAACCCCTGTAATTTTAATTTCTGACCCCTACTTCTAGAACGCTTTATAACAACGAGAATTCCACCTTTATTCATTTTACAATCCCTCTCAGGGCCTTATAAACCTCAATCAGATTACATTTGAGGTGCCTGCTTGCTAAGCACTGTAGCCTATATAATCGGAGTCTTTCCTCATAGGAGCATCCTTCTGCTGATTTCACCATTCTAGTTGCCCCTCTTTGGACCCTTTCAAGAAGCTCAATGTCTTTTTTCAGATGAGGTCTCCATCACACTATTCCAAATATGACCATACAATTGTCTTGCACACAGTGGGATTGTGACTTCCTTATTTCTATAGGATAACTTCGATAAATCATCGATAGGACACCATGGACTTTCCTGGCTGCCTGTTTACACTGTTCAGAGAATTTCATATCTGTCCGTATTGTAACTCCAAAATCCCCTTTCTCCTCCACTGTTTTTAATTCAACCCCACCAAGTGCATAATTTATTTGGGGGGTTGCTGTTCCCCAAGTGCATTTAGCAGCATTAAAACATATCTGCCACTTCTCTGGCCATCTTTGAAGTCTGTTCAAGTCATCCAGAAGGAGCGCTGATCAATAAGGACTCTATCAATCTTTAAGTCGTCTGCAAATTTTGACATTATGCCTTCTATCCCTTCGTCGATGTCATTTATGAAAATGAGAAAGTGTTCTAAGAACCCATCGTTGAGAGATCCCACTCCTGACGTTACACCAATCTGAAGAACACCCATTAATCACCTCTGCCTTCTGCCCTGCAGCCATCCAGCAATCCATCTTAGATCTTACCAGTAATCCCAACCTGTCAAGCTTATGCAATAACCTCTCGTGAGAGACTGATCTAATGCTTTGCTAAAATCCAAATAAACTATGTTCAAAATTGTTCCCTGCATCCAGCTCACGAATAACTCTGTCAAACGGTTAGTTGAACATGATTTTCTCTTTAAAAAGCCATGTGCGTTTTTCAGATCGTTATATTCATCTAAATGTTCCTGGGTTGCAGTCTTTGTCATTGTCCTTAAGGTTTTTCCTACCACTGAAGTCAGACTTACCGGTCTGTAGTTACTAATTTCACTCTTAGAACCGCTTTTATGTATTGGCGATACGTTGGCACGTCTCCAATTCCCGAGTCCAAAGATGCTCTCATAATTAACTTCAATGGTTCAATACACTCTCTGGTGGCCTCCCACAAAACTACCTGCTATATGCCATCAGCTCCTGGAGCCTTACTTGCCTTTATGCTCAAAAGTCTTCTAATAAGCAATAATCTGTAATTATGAAAACCGCTAATTTCTTATGACTCAGCCTCTTCTCAGCATGAATGGTGGTCTTTCGTTAGTAAAGACTGATGCAAAGTACCTGTTCAATTCATCTACAACATCAGCTGGGTTGTCTAAGACTTTCCCACACCCAGTGCACCAAGGTCCGATCTGATTGGCTTTCTTCTTCTTGTATTCACATACATGAACAGTTCTTTGTCCCCATTCTTTGCTCTCTTAACCAATGCTTTCTCATACGCAGTCCTGGCTTCTCTGTACTTATTTGTGGTACTATTACAGATCAACTTGTACCTGTTGCAGGCTTCAGTACTTTTCATCGCTCTGTAACTGTCCCATGCAATTTTTTTCTGCTCTATTTGGCTGGCCAGTTCGGCAGTCATCCATATTGGCATCCTGCTCCTGCAATGTTTGCTTAATGGTATTTATGCGTTCGTGGCCCCTGCGATTTTTGCTTTAAAAGTACTGTATTCTAATTTAAATGTATTCGTCCTCCCTCGGCGCTACATCTCATCTATGAATTGCGCAGTTGCCCAATTCATAGATACCATATAGCGCCTTAAACAGTCATAGTCCCCTCTTGTGAAGCTAAAACCCGTGCTTCTTTCTAAAACGTCTTTCTTCATCTTCCAACTGACGATTGCGTGATCACTAGGGAACATTAATTCAAATTACGGGGGAGAAGATTTAGACTAGATTGTAAGTTTTCTTTTAGCCAGAGAGTTTTTGATTACTGGAACAAGTTGCGTCCACAGATAGTTGAGGCTGACGTTTGAAGAAATTCAAAGGTCAACTGGACTGTTACTTATTTTTGATCGGTGCATAAAAGCCTGTGGTTTCCTTGCACTATATGGCTAATATTAATAGAGCCTCTAATGAAGGGGACTTTAGATGTTCCTCCAGTCATCGAAGGAAACCGAACCTAGCCTTATCCAAAGGAATGGCGGACAACAATATATCGTGCCAAATAGGCTACCACGGAGGGCTATTAATACAACAAGCAAATAAGCAAATAGTAATTATTAATGATTTATGTATTTAGTAAATTGATTGAGAGAAAACATGCTAAATGCTACGATTTTATGTAGGAACCGAAAACATTTCGTTTCTGCGCATCCGCAGTGTTGTCCCATTTCATTCCTCCGATCAACCCACAGCAAGGTACATTATATCCAGTGCTTATACTCTATGTGATGTGCATGAAAAAAGAAATTTCCGAATTTCAGAACGATGTCCTTTTCGTTGATAGTTATTGTTACACGCGGACGGATGGACAGACATGGTGAACAACAGACAATGGATATGATGAATAAAACAGGCGCTTTATGCATTTATATGCTAACTTAAAAATGGCAACATTTGATTGTAGAATTAATCTAAGATTATGTAGAAATCATGTAAGATAAATATAAGGAGTTATTCTCGAACGAGCAGCATAAGGTCTAAGTCGACTGGATGAATATTATTCAAGACCGCGGAATAGACACATGCACTGGCATTGGAATTCGTCTTGCGCATTGGAAACAATATTTTTTAATAATGTTTTGTAATAATCTTGCTGAATAACAAGATTAGCATACAATGTGTTAGCAAGAATGTATTTAAATATTTCAATTTGAATAGATTTGAATCTACAAAGACACCGACCAGATTTATCAACAGATATTTTAATATTAAAATAAAAGCACTTTACATTTAAAACTTTATTCTAACCGGGGAAATAACAGAAATTGCAACAATGCTGTGATCAATCCAATTTTACAATCCATTCGATTTTTTATCTCCAAATTTATAGGTAGCAGTGTGTTCTGCTGCAGGATGGTCCTGGGTAACCAGAAAAATACATCATCATCCACTTATATACTAAATTCTATTATTATAAACTGCGGTTATGGCGGATAGGTAAACAGAATGGCGTTTGAAAACAAATAGCAAAATGGGGGTGGATGACGTCAATGGCCCGGAATAGTCTGAGATAAGTTTGACGATAGGATAAAGCAGCAAAAGTCGTGTGTCACCCCTGGCGACAAGTAGACTATTTCAGTGAATAAATTCTCGATGGTTTCTGAGGGTGTTTTCTGGTGTTGATACACTGGTTTGCAAAATTTAAGAACCAGTCAGGTTTTCACCTGTAGCTTCTCATAGGAGTGGCCTTGGTATGGGAAAAGCATACCAAAGGAACCTCGTGAGGTACAGAAATTATGAAGGAAACAACAACGGAAACAAAACGATACAGAGGGAAGGGACTTTATTCAAAAATGGCAAGATAGCACTGGCTGCCATGATACAGATGCATCACTCCAAAGATGGAACAAAGGAAACAGATAGTGCTCAGTAGGAGATATGGCCACCCCTAATGCAGGCTTTTGCACCGCCTGTCCATACTTAGAACAATGTTGTTGATAAGTTCTTGCGATAACATCGTCCATTCCTCTGTCAGCGCCATCTTGAGCTGGTGAACATTTTCTGGTGGGTGTGGATGTGCCGCTAGGCTTCTTCCCAGAGCGTCACCTATGTGTTCGATAGGATTTAGACCGGTGGAACGGGCAGGCCAATCCAAACGAACAATGTCGTCACTTTCCAAAAGCATATCAACAACTGCAGTGCGATGGAGTGTGGCGTTATCATCCATAAACACAAACTCGGGGCTAATGGCACCTCGGAACAGACGCACATGGGGAAGGATTACCTCAGTACAGTAGCGTGCATCGGTTACAGTACCGCTTTCCAGTATCTAGAGTTGTGTACGTCCATCCAAGGTAACGCCTTCCCAGACGAGAAAACGTCAACCGCCATATCGATCCCTTTCAGTGATGGTTGCGGGGTGATACCATGTGCCAACCTCTCACCAGATCAGTTGACGTCCAGAATCGCTGTTGAGACAGACTGACTCTGCTGTCATCAATAAAGAGTACCTTACCCCATTGTACTGCTGTCTAGTCCTTGTGTTCAATGCACCACTGTAAACGGTGTCTCCGTGGGCTTGTGTTATAGGGACACAGTGTACTGGCCGTCGGGCAAACAGTCCATCTTTGCGGAGTCGCCTGGCCACAGTAAACCGCGATATCCTGCATCCTGTTCAGTTGGTTTGCAATGGATCCCGCTGTCTGGTGTCGGTCCCTCTTGGCCTGTAAGAGTATATAGCGGTCATCATTGGGTGTTGTTTTTCGTGGACGACCACCACTGGTCCTTCGAACAGCTGTACCTGTCGTTCTGAAGGCCGACCATGCACGTGAGACGATGCTAAGAGCGATAATTCGACCCCGAGTTAAAGTCGTCCAGATATTGTCTACTGGCCATTTTGTTGTCTGTAGCACTCTATGAAACCAATCGAACGTCTGTAAAATCGTGCTCACCATTCCGTAATTTGCACGTAACTGCTGAACTGGTGCTTTTATCTGGTTATGTGAGCCCTCTCATCACGATTCAAATTTTTGCATGTGCACCAGCTTTCTATTGAACAGCCACAGTTATGAAATCGCCAGGCTGTTTCGTTTGATTTTGTGGTTGTAACCTTTACAAATAGGTCCTTAAGTTTTGCACACCAGTGTACTTTTGCGAATATCATTTCCCCAAATATTAATCCATATGCGGTTGACTATGACCTAAGGATGTTAGTCAGGCATATTGGTTAAAATTTGCTTCAGTTAAGCCAAAAAATATTTATGTTTGCTTATTCACTGCTCCACCTTTTTTATTTAACCGGGGACATCCACTTTAAAGAAGTGGTTGTCTCCCCCCGTTAAATAAAATAAAAAATCATATATTACTCCTCTCTTGAAAACAGGGAGCTGTACCAATCCCGTAAGTTACAGACTTATTCATAAATTAAAAGCTTTGGCCTAGATAATTGAACTCCTTGTTCACATTCAACTTCTAGCGGTATTTAAAAATGTTTTCCATAAATACCACCATGTTTTTTTTTTCCCTGTAAGGTCCGTTACCACGAACTTACTAACTCTTGACAACGAGCTTAAAAATAAAAGGCCTGAATGCCAATAAATTAGGCAAAAGAAGACCTATTTCCAAGCGGATTCTTCACGAGTTGAAAAATCTGGAATTTAGTAGTCGTGTGCTTATGCGAAAGTCACTTCTTTTTGTAAAAAATCGAAATATTCGACTGCCAAAGCCGAACTGAGGAACAGTGAAAAGAGATAATGGGTATGAAGAGTCTTGATTTACATGTTTTATGCACATGAAGCCAGAATTTCTCATGTCGACCACTCAAGCTGCTGGAGGTGGCATCACGGTATGGGGCATGTTCAGTTGTTATGGACTGGGTCAGCTCATATTGTTAGAAGGTCAGGTCGTGTTACCTCCCATGATTATCTTTCTGTTTTATCGGATCTACTTTATTTCGCATTGCTTGATCTTTGCGGTGGATTCCTTCAAGGCAACTATCCACCATGCAGAAACAGTATCTAAATGGTTTGAGGCAGAACAGTCCCAAGATTTGAAATATCTACCCTGGCCACTTAATTCTACAGATATGATTCCAATTGGGAAAGTCTGCGGCATAAATATTCTTTTGCCGGACGAGAGCACGGTGTTCTAGGCATGGTGTGGGAAGATAAACTAACATTTGTCCCTCAACCCTCAAATGCAAAAAAGGAATCCCTTGGGTAAGTGTAGCGTATTAGACAAAGGCTAAGAGGGATTCAGAGTTTTGGTCTGTTATCATGCTCTGCAGTAAAATTTATATCCCAGTCTCCTCCAACCGTTAAGCTCAAAGGATTTCTGTTTGGTGGATACTGGATTCTCAAGTGGCTGAACTGTTATCATAGAACTCGTTTTAGCATCTCAAGAAGCAATCTTCATGCCAACTTGAAATGGATCCCTTGGAAACTTACCATCATAAAGCTCAATATTTGGATTCTTGCAGAGCTCTTCCACCTCGCAGACATGCACGAACAGGATAAAGAATCTCGATCGGATGTTCCTTTCAAACACTGTTGGAACGCTCCTCAGGACATATTCGTAGATTCTGACTGATTTTGTGGAGAAAAGTCCTACCAGTAAAATGTAGTACATTGAGTTTAGCAATTGAGTTTTTACACACCTGTCTAGCATCTGTAGGATTGATACTGGGCACAAGAAAGATGCTACCTATTAAGCAAACGAAAAATTAAGCAAACATAATGCAGACCGTTTTCGGTGTGAAGTGTATTCCTCGAACGAGTTTTCTAATGTGTACACTGCCTTACCATCAATATTCTGGCACTACCTCCGTTGATAGTTGGTCACATCTTATCCAAGCACCACGTGTCAGACGCAACCACATAAATATGCTCATATGCCTTCGAGACGATAGTAGTATGAGTGTGAATGCACGATATTGCAATATACTGCGAGGATTTATAATAGGGATCCACTTAAGCAATCGGTTTGTACCTTACACTTCAACGGCACTGAAGATCCGTATGCCGAGGATTGGTGAAGTGATCTGCAAATGGAAACGGACTGGCGCTGAAACCATCACAAAACGACCCCGAAAACCTTCGAAACTGGGAACGTGAAAGCTCTAGAAAGAATCATCCCCTCGGAAGGCAGGTCGATATTGTCGCAGCACACATGCACACACAGGCCCTCAATGAGAAGATTGCGACACATGTCAGAACCAGTACAGTGTAAGATGTACATGAGAATAAGTATATGGAGTATATAAAGACAGAGTAAAATTAATAGACGAGCAGAGAACCCAATACACTATCATTATGAGGGACTTCAATGCTAAGGTTGAAAAGAGAAAACAGCACAGAAAGGGGAACTATAGGAAATTTTTGAATTGGTGAAAGAAATGAAATAGGTGAAAAACTTGTGGAATTTGCAGAATTTCGAGGATTGTCAGTAATGAACACTTTTATCAAGAAAAGGGCGAACAGAAAGTGGACATGGAAGAGCTCAAATGGATTAACAACTAATGAAATCGACTTCATCCTCACTAACAGAAGATATATCGTGAATGATGTTACTATCCTGAACAAGGTAAATGTTGGAAGTGATCACAGAATGGTAAGATGCACACTTGATATAGAGGTAAGAAAAGAAAGGAAAAAATTGACTCGAGTAAACAATACAAAGGTCTTTGAGATAACAGGAGAGGAGAAAAAGCAGTGTGTACTGGAACTTAAAAACAAGTTTGAGCTTCTGCAGACGGCTCAGGACCAAAATATCGACGAGGAATATTACAACTTTCTGAAAGTCATAAAGCCCAAGAAACCTATAGGGAAAAAGAAATCCAAAGAAGAAAAAATCAGTCAAGAAACACTTGTCATGATGAACCAAAGACGACAAATGAAGAGCAAGAAAAACACTGACAGGGAGAAAATTGAGTATACTGAGTTATGCAAAGCCATTAGAAAGAGAATCAGAGAGGACATAAGAAGATTTAACACAAGAAAAGTAGAACAAGCATTAAAGGAAAACAAAGGACTTAAATCAGCAGCCATGAGAAGTAATACAGAAAGACAAATGATACTGAAACTGAAGAATAGCGATGGTCTACTTATAAACAGCAGAGAAGGCATAATTCAAATAGCAGAAGACTACTATAGAGAATTATACAAGGAGTGAGGGAATGAAGCCAGCAGTGGGGAAGATGGATTGCAAAGTAGCAACATATACGACATACCCGATATTCTTCCTGATGAGGTAGAACATGCATTGAAGAAAATGAAGAATCGGAAAGCCCCAGGGGAAGATGAAGTTACTGTAGAGTTGTTAAAATTGGGAGGAAGAGACATAACACAAAAACTGGCAAGGCTCTTCACAAAGTGCATTAGAAAAGGTGTGATGCCTAAGCAGTGGAATAATGCAATCATAGTTTTGCTGCATAAGAAAGGAGATAAATCAGAAATTGGAAATTATAGACCAATTAGCTTGTTATCCCACATCTACAAGTTGTTCTCAAGGGTCATTACTAACAGATTAGAAAGAATACTTGATGAGAATCAACCGAAAGAGCAAGCTAGCTTTAGGACAGGATTCTCAACTATGGATCACCTCCACATAAAATCACAGCTAATGGAGAAAGCAAATGAATATAAAACACCATTATGCCTGGCATTTGTGGATTATGAAAAGGCATTTGACTCCATACAGCATAAGGCAATGTTTCCGGCACTGGAAAGACAAGGCATAGATACCCCATATATTATGATTTTGAAGAAAATATATGATAGTGCTACCTCCTTTATTAGACTAGACAAAGACAGTAGTAAATTTAAAATTGAGAAAGAAGTTCGACAAGGAGACACAATATCTCTGAAGCTGTTTACTGCTGCCCTTGAGGAAGCTTTCAGAAGGTTGGACTGGTCGCAGAAAGGAGTCAATGTGAATGGAGAGTACCTAAACCATCTACGATTTGCAGATGACATTGTGGTCATAAGCCACGATCCCAAAGAATTAGAGGAAAATCTTAATCAGTTATGCAGAGTTAGTAAGGATTTCGGACTAAAGATGAATATGGCTAAAACAAAAGTAATGATGAACAAGTATGCCACAGAAAGGGAAATAATGATTGATGGAGCAGTAATTGAAAAGGTGGAGTCTTATACATATCTGGGACAAGTTATTAGCTGTAATAATGATAAATGGATGGAAGTCAAGAGAAGAATAAATTTTGGATTGACAGCATTCAGGAAATATAGTCACATAGTGAAGAGAAATATCCCAGTTTGCCTAAAACGTAAAATAATGAACCAATGTAAACTCCCCACCATGACTTATGGAAGTGAAACTTGAGCACTCACCAAAATAATGGAAGAGAAGCTGAGCACTACACATCGAAGAATGAAACGAATTATATTGGGAATCAGACTGATAAATAAGAGAAACACATGGATTAGGCAGCAAACTCAAGTAAAAGACATTCTTATCAAAACTAAAGAACTAAAATGGACTTGGGCAAGACACATAGCGTGAAGATATGAAGACAGATGGACTAAGAAAATAACAGAATGGTATCCAAGAGGAGCTAGAGGAAAACCTGGAAGACAACGACGGAGATGGAGAGATGAAATTCATGAGTTTGTGGGTAGTAAATGGATGGCCATTGCACAAAACAGAAGGAACTGGAAAGTTGCTGGAGAGGCCTTCATCCTGCAATGGATTGAAAATGGCTGATGATGATGATGATGAAAATTAATAGAGGGTAAGGTTTTGGTGGGTGCATATATAATTTTTTTAGAGGGATGGTAAGAATTGGATGAGCAGTTATGGATGTTAAGGAAGCAGCCAGGAATAGGAGGCTTTAGAAGGGTAGAATAAAACTCGCTCTTTGAGTGCACCTATATGAATTTCATGGATGACTGATTCAACAGACATGACCAAGGGAAGTAAGTGGAGAGGGATTGCTGTCAAGAATGTTCTAAAAACTATAAAACATTATACTGTCCTCATCTACGAACGTAAGCACGTCCGATGAGAAAGGGGTCTTGAAAGGTAGAAGGCCAACTACTGAATTAGAAGATGGATGCTGTAATAGGAGGGAGGTGATTGCCCAGAGAGTAAAGTTGAAAGGAATAATGAAAAGGGCAAAGTAGGAGGGGGAGTTTTTTTGCGGGAAGCAGACAGAGTGTGGTCCTGGCGAAGTTCGGAGGTCACAGGGGAAGTGCAGGAAAGTTAGAAATGAAGCTATGTAAAGTGGGGTTAATTTTGGGAAAGGAGTGTGAACGGTAAATGCAGTAGTGAGAAGCTGAGTAAAGAAGGCAACAGAGAGGAAAGGACGAAATAAGAAATGGAATGAGGCAATGAAAAGCTGAAGCGAATTTTCTTATGCAAGGAGAAGTAATTCGAGGAACGGGAAGGCCAAACCAGTACTACGCAGCAACCACAAAAAAGACAGCTGGTCATAGAAGTCCTGAAGGAGAGAACTTTATCGAGGTAACGGAAGGAAGGTAAGTAAAGACAGCGAATGTAATTGCTTTTTTGTTGATTATAGAAAGATTAAAGTATGAGAATGACTGAGGGACTATCCTCATCTGGAATTTGTACCGAGCGAAGTAAAACGTAAAATATAACTAATAGAATAAAAACAAGGAAGTGACCTTGTTAACTAATAGTAGAGAGAAATAATAAAGAATGTGTAAGCCCTCTATGAGTTAAAGGCATTGATAACACGAAAGTTTGTAATTCTGAATTTCAACAAGAGAATTTTAGAGACAGTGAGTATGCTATGTCACCACTAGTATTGGAGGTTTGAGAATATATATATGTATAGGTATCTTAGGTATCATTCATAAGTATAAAGAGACTGAAAAGGACTGCGTTACCAAAACCAATTTCTTGTATCTGTAAGGCAATTCGGGCCATATACACTGCGCTGCCACTTTTTTAGGTACACCTACATAGTAGCGTGTTGAGCCTCCTTTATCTTCAAAACATACTGAATTCGTCAAGAATTGAATAAAATGCTGAAAACGTTGTGCAAGAATGGAGTACCATGCAGACATAAGTGTGTCACGAAGTTCCTTGAGATTCGACGGAGGTGTAGGCCTGCAGCAAACAGCCCTTTCCAGATCATCTCAAAGATGTTCAATAGGATGAGATCCGACTTGACTGGGTGGGCTACTGCAGCAAAGAAAAGTCATTGCCATGTTCCTGGAACCATTCCATAGTGATTCGGGCTTCGTGCACCGGCGCATTATCCTGCTGGAAGTAACCATCTGACTGAGGATAAACTGTCAACATGAACGGATGCACTTGGTCTGCAACGATGTTTAGGTACGATGTGGCATTCAGACGTGACTCTATGGGTATCAATGGACCCAACGTGTGCCAAGAAAACATTCCCCACACCATAACACTGCCCCCACCACCTTGCACAGTGGTCATCAGACATGACGTGTCCATGGATTCATGTTGTTTTCGCCAAATTCTGAGCCTTATATCGACACGATACACCAGGAACTTCGACTCGTCAGACCAAGCAACTGTTTTCCAATCCTCGATAGTCCAGTGCTGGTGTTGGTGTGCCTACAGGAGGCGTGCTCTCTTGTTCTTCATTAATAACAAAGGTGCGCGATGTGGCCGTCGGCTGTTGTAGCCCATTCGCGACAAAGTGCGACTAGTGGTCCGTTGCGATATTTTGTTCTGCGCACCAAGGTTGCATTCTGACGTGATGTGCGACATTGTGGCCCGTCTGTTTAATTGCACAATTCTAGCCATCCTCCTCGGACCTCTCTCATCAACAAGCGATTTTCTTCCACAGGAGTGCAGTTTAGAGGATGTTTTCTATTCGTTGCACCATTCTCGATACACTCTTGAAACTGTGGTGCTTGAGAATTTCAAGAGAACTGCCGTTTTAGAGATGCTTTGTCCAGCACGTCTTGCACCTGCTACCATGCTACATTCGAAGTCCGTTAGATCACTCCTTTTCCCCATTCTTGTTACGGTTTGAACGCTTAACTGATACTAGAAAGGTTGTTATGCTGCATTTATATCCACAACTGTGGTCATGTGACTCGCAACGTTGTGGGATAAACCATTTGTGTGCACAGCAGGAGTGTACCTAATGAAGGACACCACAGTGTATTAGTTCATGCATTTTTGAAAGCATTCCAAGGTGTAGAGAACTTGAGAGGATTTGTGTTTCCAGAACCATTACTTTGTATTGTAAATCACTAAGGCTATATATATATATATATATATATATATATATATAAGTAAGTAAATTAAGTACCAATTATATGTGTAGAGAGACTAATGAAGTATGGACTTTTATTCCAGAACAGCCTATGTATACGTACAGAAGGTATAAAAAGATAGTTGTAATTTAAATTTGTATATATTTCAGTTAAATGTTGTAATATATGTAAACTTTAGAAATGAACATTAAATCTTGTCTTAATGATTACCATATCTAAAGAGTCCCATTACTCAAGAGAAACAAACACAGAGCGAGGACACTACACTGATACTAGCTTGGCTGGGAAATTAAGAAAATAAACCTCGGAAACTGGGGCCTTCTGATCTAGGTATGCAGTCAAGTAGCTTGTGGGCTTTAGAGGTTGGGGTACCAGTTGCTTATACAAAGGACGATAAAAAAGAAAAATGTTTATAACAACTACTAGTAAGGTTCTAAAGCAGTCTGAGTATATTAAAAAGGCACGCAATTAATTTTGTCACAGACTCAGTCCCACAACAATATGCTGGACGCTGCATGATATGGATTACCACTGTTGTGTAGGCCTCCACTAATCACTCCGACTGTTTCCAGATACCATTAGCATTAGCATTAGTAGAGGCATTTGATGCAAGAAAGCAAGCTTATGCAGCATCAGCCAAAAAAAAAAAACCCACTTCCACTTCACCCCTCTGTTCGTTCAAAATACCTGTCCAGCTGAGCCTTAAACTTATTTAGGCTATCACCCTCCACCACAAGGGATGGAAGTCTGTTCCACCAACCAACCACCCGCTGGCTAAAGGCAAATTTCCGCACGTCTATCCTACATCTGTCTTTCCTCAATTTGAATTTATGCCCTCTCAGGTGATTATTCTCAGCGAGAGGAAGAATCCCATCAGCATTGAGCATGCTCAAACCCTTTCAAGGCTTTATACACCTCTATCAGATCACCTCGCTGGTGCCTAGTCTCCAGACACTGTAATTTGCAAAACTTAAGCCTTTCTTCGTAAGAGCACCCCTTTGTTCCATTCACTAATCTTGTTGCCCTTCTCTGTACTCGTTCCAGCATCTCTACATCCTTCTTGAAATGAGGCCTCCAGACCTGTATACAGTACTCTAGGTGTGGCCTGACCATTGCCTTATACAAGGGAATAATCACTTCCTTATCCCTACTGGAAAAATTCCTGTATATCATTGACAATACTCCATGAGCTACTCTTGCAGCCCGTCTGCACTGCTCAGAGAACTTCATATCTGCCTGCACAACCACCCCCAAGTCCCTTTCATTCTCTACCACTGTCAGTGTAGTACCACAGAGTTGATACGTTGCTCTGGGGTTGCTGTTTCCCATGTGTAGTACTTTACATTTGTCAATGTTAAACTTCATTTGCCGCCTCTCAGCCCATCTGCTCAACCTTTCCAGATCCTGTTGCAGCAGCATAGTGTCAGTAGTGTCCTTGACAACCCTGCCAACCTTTGTATCGTCTGGAAACTTGGACATTAAGCTTGATATACCATCATCAATATCATTTATAAATACAGAAAACAATAATGGACCCAACACTGAGGGACTCCACTAATAACATTAGTCCACGATGAGCAGTGTCCATTGATTACCAACTAGGTTGGTGTAAAGCCCTCAGCCGTTCTCGCACTATAGACCAATGGAAAGCTATGATTTAAGAAGCGCGTGACGGTACATGATCTTTCAGTATGACGTGCCAGGTGTGGCGGATGCCTGGAGAAAGCTACCCACCGGACTGTATCGTTCCAACAATAATGGTTGGCGGAGGAAGAATGGTCTGGGGCTGTTTTTATAGTTCGGCCTTGGACCGTTAGTTGTTTTCGACAAAACCGTGAATGCTGAGGTCTATCTAGACATCCTCGACAATAACGTGTTCCCTTCGTTATGGCAGGCCCATACAGACCCCACACTAATCATGTGGCAGGCACATAATTAGTTTTTCTGTAAATATAGGTTATTTGTAGATATGCAGGTGTCCAGAGGAGTGCGTATGGAGGAGTTTGGAGCAGAAAATTCAATCAATTTCCACAATCATTAATGAAATAAAAAATGATCTCAAAAATAAAGATAGTTGCGCTCAGGGTATTGCATTAGAGATTTTTCCTAAAGGTTTCCGTTTAAGTTGATCTGTACAGCTAAGATACCTCCGTTACCTGAATTGCCTTCCATTTTTTCTCATTATCCAACTTTTATTGTAACTTCTTTCTCGTTAGTCAAGCTGTAATTGCTCTGCATTTTCCGTAGCAGGTAATGACCGTCCGTCCCTTGGCAAGGATTTCTTGCGAACACTTTCTTAAGTCATAAAATAAGATTCCCGATAATCTGAATTAACCTGAAGCCCAAAGAGAATTTAACGGCTTATAGAACACAGGAAAAGGAGATCGGATGTCTTTAGCTGATTGGAGATTAACAAGCTCCAACCTTATTACAAATTGTGACGTCAGAGAGGATGGGATTTAACGCAATAAAAAGCACTTCGGAGGACTTACGTGTACAGTAGAGGTGGAAACAATGATAAGGTATTCTAATACTTTTTTCAGGGAATGTATGCGAAACTGTTTGTGTTCTCATCTGAAAGATTACACCCGAATTATTCTAGAAACGACACACACACACACACGCATCGACAACTATTAAGGTTCATTAGAACGCCCAGCAGTGAGGCACGAGAGAGACGAATGGGTAGCAAAGCTGCTCTGAAGGATCCACAGACCACTGGGCCGGTAATTATAGGTCTCTTTTAGTAACTAGCGGAGATGCTAAAAATAGGGCGTCGTAAGAGCAGGGCAGGAGAAGCGAGCTGCAAGACCAGCAGTGATAGTTGCAGTGCATTAAAATTCCACGAGATTTCGGGAGTTAATCGGAAGTGTCTGGTGGCCGCGAAAAGTGAATGCTTCAATTCGTTGGGCCAGGAAGAGGAACAGCTGCGCACGCGCGAACACACACACACACACACCTTATTTATACAATGAGTTTACTAGAAATAATAATCTTTTGATGGGAATTCATGGCGTTGAGACCGTGAAAGGATTAGTGCAATATCATCTGTGTTTATATTCCTTTTTTTGCAATAAAGTCTCTTCTCTCTCTCTCTCTCTCTCTCTCTCTCTCTCTCTCTCTCTCTCTCTCTCTCATCTGTTTTCTCTCATTATTCCTTTCTGTTGCCAGAGAGAGAGAGAGAGAAACAAACAAAGAAAGGGAAAGAAAGAGAAAGACAGACAGACAGATAGGGATATAAACAGAGAGAGAGAAAGATAGAAAAGACACATAGACAGAGAGAGAGACACACACACACACAGAAAGATAGAAAGACAGACAGACAGAAAAAGGGACCCACAGAGAGAGACACTGAGAGAAAGAGACAGACAGACAGAGACAAAAATACACAGGCAGAGAGAGAGAGAAACAGAAACAGAGAGAGACAGACAAACAAATAGACAAGGATACAGAAGAGAGAAAGGGGCACAAAGATAGACAAACAGAAACATTTAGGCGGACAGACGGAGAAAGACAAATAGATAAAGAGAAACATAAACATTCAAACAGATAGAAACAGACAGTGAAAGAAAGATTGTTTGTTTGGTTTTTAGGAGCATTAGCAACTAAGGCCATATTGCTCCGGGATATGCGGTGGTCATTCCTTGACCTTTCCGCATCCTCCGTATTTGGTGGTGACGGGCTAGATATTATATATATATATATATATATATATATATTACAATATTATATATATATATATATATATAATATTGTAAGTAGAACGCGTAAAGTAGATTTAATTGGTTTAAGTCTAATGAAAATACGGTATACACTGGGAGCGATATATGGAATGAAAAAGAGGAAATGGACTGGAGAAAAAAATAAAGATAAGTGGAAAAGAGACCAAAATGAAATAACATTGCGGTGTCTTTCACAATTTCAGTGTCATCATCAGAGGTCATCCACGGAAATTAAGAAGACAGCAATGTTCTTGTTTCTGTTTCCGACATGACCTGTATGCTGAAGTGTACGTGTGTAGTTGTCACGTGCTGCGATGGCAAATTTTGATACGAATTTTGCATTAATAAATTTATAAGGGATGTGCCAATAAAAGTAGTTATAAAACGTAGTGCATACAGATCATGGATGACCTTACAGAAGCAAGTGAAAAGAATTGAAAAAAACAGGATAAACTATAATAAGGAATATCAGTATAGGCCGGAAGAAAGGGACTTACCGTTACTTTGTAAGACTGACCAAAAGAACAATATGGCGGGGTGCCGGTATATTTATGTGGGGGCACGCTAGCGGCTCCTAGCGTTTCTTAGCATTAGGTGTGGGAAACAAAAAAAAAAAAAAAAAAAAAAAATATGGTGTCTGTATAGATAGGAATGATATGAAATATGGTTAGGAATTATATGAAATAAGGTAAAATTAAATATGATTACAATATATACATGTTTAATACACTGTGTTAGGCCAATTGGTGGGTACAAGTTTTCTAGACTGTAAGACACCACAGAAGCCTAGTGTATTGTATATACACTATATACATACTTGGTGTGTATGGGTTTAGTTATTAATTAAAGATTATGCTGTATAATTTAATAGCCCATAGTTTTTTATGCTTTAAGATGTTAAGGGCTTCTTCCGGCATATACTGATATTCCTTATTATAGTTTATCCACTTTTTTTAATTCTTTTCACTTGCTTCTGTAAGGTCATCCATGATCTGTATGCACTACGTATTATAACTACTTTTATTGACACATCCCTTATAAATTTATTAATGAAAAATTCGTATCAAAATTTGCCATCGCAAGCACGTGACAACTACACACGTACACTTCAGCATACATATCGTGTCGGAAACAGAAGCAAGAACATCGCTGTCTTTTTCATAATTTCGGTGGATGACCTCTGATGATGACACTGAAATTGTCAAAGACACCGCAATGTTATTTCATTTTGGTCGCTTTTTCACTTCTTATCTTTATTTTATTCTCCTGTCCATTTCTTCCTCTTTTTCATTCCATATATCGCTCCCACTGTATACCGTATTTTCATTAGACTTAAACCAATTAAATCTACTTTACGCGTTCTATTTACAATATTATATATATACACATTATGGCTGTAGGGTACGTTTTGCTATTGCAGTGTTCATGATCCATAAGCTGTATTACTATTTTACTACTACTATTATTATCCTTTTCGTACAGGCACTTCCCCCCCTATATTAATTAGCTTCTTAGTACCATTATTCGTTACTATATATATATATATATATATATATATATATAGAGAGAGAGAGAGAGAGAGAGAGAGAGAGAGAGAGTGAGAGAGAGACAGACAGAGCGGAAAAAAGAAATCCGCAAAGAGAGGGAGAGCCAGAAAAGACACTATCATCGATACATACAGACAGACAAGTAGAGGGACTTGACACATTTAGACAGAACCAGCAACACACACACACACACGTGGTGACAGGTCAGAAAAAAGCATGTGGTTGGGATGAGAGACACGGACAAGTGGGGGAGAGAGAGAGAGAGAGAGAGAGAGAGAGAGAGAGAGAGAGAGAGAGAGAGAGAGAGAGAGAGAGTGTGTGTTTGTTTTAGGCACCAAAGCAGTTATGAGACAACAGCACAAGTATATTATCTCTAAATTGAGTATTTACTCTGGTCAATTTGCCTTTGCCTGTTTGCTGGACGAAAAGTTTCCCGCAGGAAAAAAACCTCTCCAGAGACCAACTAACTTGGCCATGTTGTGGAAAAATGTCCATAAAAACTCTTAATATCATTGCTAAGATTCGAATCTGAACGCTTTCCACCTGGCGTGTGGCGTGATGAGGACGTTTATATGCCACTGTACTATCGCGACGGCGACAGAGAGAGACATACACAGATGAGAAAGAAACAGATGGATTGGTTGGTTGTGTTGGAGTTTATTGGCGCATGAACTACGTGGGTCATAATGCGTCGAAACAGATAGAAATAGAAACAGAAACAGAAAAAAAAAAAAAAAGACGAAAGCATGGATGCTAGGGAATACAGAGACATGGATTCGAGGGAATAAAAACAGAGAGAGAGACAGAGAGAGAGAGAGAGAGAGACAATGATGCATGATCGTGGTTGAAGGCATCATAAAGAAGGGAAAAAGAGGTTGCACTTGCCCACATAGATTTCAGAAATCTCATTACCTCTCGGAGGCTCATTAGTCAGAGATATCCTTATGAAATTGTCCGTTGACAATTTCACAAGGATATCTGGCATTAGTAGATTGGAGAAACGTTTTCCCTCCATCATCCTTTCGTATCAGAGACACGATGTCGGCATTCGTTAAATGCGAGTCGTGTTGCTTCCAATCGTCATCTCCAAATCCAACGTCCCCATTTTCCTGTACCATGTCAAGGCAAACCTTAATTATTCTGGAAAATAATGTGATTCCTAAACAACACTACATTGGTGATAATGTCCTAATAAATTTTTTGCACAATACTTAAATTTGTTTTTGGACTTTGCTCCAAAATACACTGAATTTTTATTTAATCTTTTTGGTCAAATAAAATCCAACAGGTTGACTACTAAACTGCCTCCCTCGGAGACTTTTGAGAATTGCCATTCTTAAAAGTCTCATTAACTGCTTGAGAAGGCAAATGTAGGTTCCACCCATTCGTTCTGAGATATCAGGGAACAAGAGGCGGCATATTCCCCCTTCCGATTTATTATGGGAGCCATCAATGCCCACATCCAGGATGGTATCCTTATCTCTCCTCTTCCTTAACGTCCATACATCAAGAAACACTGTCCAAGAAAACAGTAGTAGAAGAAACATACGTTAATTGGTTAATGGAAAGACTTCATCTTCTCAACCGTTGCAATATTCATGGAACATCGAGCAACAATAAGTTTAAGGACTTGTTGCGTGTTTAAAGACAGTCGTGTGTCCGTGCGCAATATTAATGAAACTGCTTCATTTATAACGGAAAAATACTTCCATGAATATTTAATTTAATTTCATTTTTTGTGTCACGCCTGTACTGAAGACTGTGTACAAATTAGAAAAGTGCATTAGGATCATTGGGTGCACAACAGTGCGATTACTGTTTCTATAAATTATTCAGCGTTCCCTGGGACACAGAAGCTACAAACAACATTTAAAAGTTTAAAGATTATCGCAGTAGTTGCAACCTTTTATAGTGCATGGATTGAATTTCCGTTGTGGTGTTACGCTTTGTGATGCAGTGTGTTCCACTCTTTTTGATTATAGCAAATTAAGAACTAGAATTGAATTTTCTAGTTTCGTTTGGAGGAGTAAATACTGTACTACACTACTCCAAATATGTATTGGGACACTACATTAAAAACACTGCTTAAAAAATAATTTTTAAATGTCGAGTATATCCTGCCATGGACTTTATGGAAATAGCCCTCTGAGAGAACACGAATCTTTTTTCAATCCTCTCGAAAGCCTGTGGCTAGTTATGGTGTTGAACTAAGAGGTCTTGTCCTGCCACTCACTTGTTCTAAAGGTTTTCAGTTCACATCTGGGCTCTATGTCAAGGAGCTGGGTATATTCTTACCATGTGTCCGCCATATCCAAAAATTCATTACTTCATACAGCATGTCCTCGATACCTTTTCTTCTGAATACTGAAAGGGTTACGGGATTTGAACCAGGGGTTTTTCCACCCGGTGTGGGGAGGACGGTGACTATAGTCACTGTGCTACACGCGCGGACTAATGCAAGAACACAGAAGGACTCGAAATCAGGGACGTTAATATTCAGGGGCGCAGGAGCAATGAATCACTGGAAATTGGAAGTTGAGTCAACTACAGTGCTATTGATTTGGAAAAATGATGAAACATCAGAGCTCAGTAGGATGAAGTAATAAGCCCAAAATTCCAATGACGAGAAATCTCTAAATGATTAATGACCTTGAGAGTTGGGCAATATTATGGTTAGTACATGTGAAGAGTGATTTTCTGAGGTCAAACAAAAACAGTATAATCTTGAAGTGTTTGAAAGTTTTGACGGGAAGAAAGCAGTTGGACTGGGGTTGCTGGAGAAAAATTTGTGACAAGAGATATGTAAATGATTGTCAGAAGTCACCATATAAGTAGAGGACAGTTGCAGATCGTTTGGGTAGTGTCCTCTGGTTCATTGCAAAAATAAGATATTGAATTAATACTTTGAACGGATGTAATCTGGCAATTAGGGAACCGCGCTCCTTCAATGTAAAGGAAGTCCGATATCCAAAACCACTTTTTTTGATATTTCTGTTAGTAGCAAAAGAAACATTTGGTCTAAATCTTTTGGTGATCAATATCTTATCAGTAGCAAGCTATCTGTCTTACCAGCGAGCAGTTAAATGTTCCAGCTTAGGATTATTATTAGTATCAATGGCGCTGGTTTAGAACCGAAGAGGAATTCTACATCTGATGTAATAAGAAATCCCTCTGAAAATCAGCAATGACTTGTGAGGTAGGACTGATGGCGAATGGGCATGACCTCTATGTGAACAATCTATTTTCACACTGACTGAGCGTGCATGCCTTTCATATCTTACTTTTAACTGGTTTTGGTGTCCCCAATATACATGGAGTCACCAAAACACTGATGTCCCGAAGCATATTGGAGGACGGGTATATTAGATCAATATTAGTATCATTTCAACAACAGTATTTTAGCATTTTTTAAATTGAGTATCTGGATATTAGGACCCTTACAAAATTATTTGACAAATATGCAGACGTTCTCGCGTTTTTCCTAGCAGCATTATGTATAATATCAATTTCAGTAGAAATTAATTTGAAGTTATCTGGCTTCGCTGCATTGCCCACAAACAATTCACAGGCATTGCAGGAAAGACACATTCAAGAATTACTATTAATCACACATCGAGACGAAGGTGCTGCCTTCTACTTCCCTGTAAATTTAGAAAATGTTTCTCTTCTTTTTGACATGACTTTCTTTTATTGACTGTTAGAAAGCTGGGAACATTTGCAAACAAGTAATATATTCGATATTGGTTTAGCAAACGTGCCTTCCAACCTCACATTATTCGCGATTTCTAACGCCTTGCTGTACCCAGTGTGACTTCAATATCTTCCGCATACACACAATTTATTTTCAATGTATCTAAAGATGAAGCTTACCAGTCCACTGAAATCCTACATGAATTATCCCTGAACATTTCCCACCACATCAAACATACAATAGATTGATGGAATATTTCCAGTTGGCCTTAACAGCCTTCTCGTCCAAAGATAGCCTTTTAAACTTTCTTACTCTACCGATATTTTCTTTCCACGCGAAAATTGCCCATAGCAGGTTCATGCCTAAAAGGGAAAACAAATCTCTTCCATCAAGACATCGTCCTATTGCTCCATTAGGTTTTAGCTCTTCCAGTATGTCCTGACCTTCCATTTGTTTAGTGATCGATGTTGATTCCTCATTGTCGATCCACTGAGGGATGAATCCCTGGACTCGTCTTTGATCAAATTCCACGGAAAATATTGAAGATATTCAATTAGTTACTCAAGACATTTCAAAGACAGTTCTGTATAAATAAGATCTTCAAAACAAGATATGGACACGCCTTGACAAGGACTCCTTTGTAAACGTGATGCGAAATACCGATCACACTCGTATTTCTAAAGCTGCCACAGCAAACAGATACACATCTAAGTTCTCTTATCTCAGAAACCATCTATTTACAGAAAGTAGTGTGTGGTTGCGGTTGCTAAGAAAGATAAACTAAGTGGAGAATCGTAAAGAACGTAGAATCCGCTTAAGGTGGAGAAAGTCAGAGTATCTCCTGTTGGCCGTGTATTTGAACAGTAAATATCGATCACACAATTGATGAGTTCTACTACATAACAGTAGAAGAAGATATGTACGTGTTAGCTCTTAAAATGTTGAAAAATGTTTCAGTTGAAAAAGCAAATAGACTGATGGAAAGATAGATTGAAGAGTGAAAATAAAATACTGTGTGTAGAAAGCAGCCATATGTAAGTCAAGATTTTTTAAAAGAATAAATTCAAGCAATAACATACATGATAACATTAATTTATTGGAAGTTGTTGAGATCTGAGCAAAGGTCATTTTAAAAACGTCATTTTTCAATAAATACATTACTATATTTAGCAGGAATACATAAAATACAATTTTAAATACTTACAGTTCAGTAAACTCGAGGGAGAAAAGTCTTCAGACAAAAAAAAAATGTCCCTTCAATATCACCCACTGATCGAAAAACAGACAGGTGGTACATACCTTGTGGATTAAGAGGTTTCTCTGCCGCTTACAGGGGCACAATATTGCTGAGGGGGGAGTGAAAGAGAGTGATATTAGCAAATTTACACACAAAGTACTTCTTCGCATACAGTTATCCAAATTATTGGAACATCTAAGGAGAGAAATCAATTTATAGAACAGATATATATATACAAGAAATCGATTTTTATATACAGTTTCCACTTTGAGGGAACCGTTGTAAATTAAAAAGTCGGGTAACTTCTGTTCATTACAAATTACGTGGAAATTACTTATTTTGGCAGAATTCCTCGTGAACAGTCAAAGCAGTCGGTAGAGACGGACGCAGGATGACTTCATCGGCAGACAAATGGCTGCAGTGAGGAACATGATGGTCCTTGCATATGCTGGTCCCTTCAGAACACCTGGGATGACAAAAAGGAAGTACTTGGTTAAAAGGAAAATCCGGGTGCTCATCTAGAGGTGTGCTGGCGGCCAGAAGCCATTTGGATACGATAAAGCATACCAGAGACAGGTGGAGACAGAGAGATAGAGCAGCGGGGGTCTAAAATTTAAAGGTCATATCCGCACTCTCACGTCTGACATTAGTGATAGATTGGCTTCTGGACTCTCGGAGTCGGAATGGGGTAAGGAATCTCTCTTTTTCTCCTCCCCCTTTGGTTCACAGGGGGCAGGAGAGGGATGATGGTGCTCCAGCTCGAAACGACTGAAGAGTACTGCCACGATACCCGCTATGGCCAGCACAGCCATCAGAGATGCGGTGGTGATTTCTCCAATGCTGATGACTAGAGTAAGTAGAAGCAAGTCGGGATGAGTCAACACCATGCTGCTCAACACCACCATGGCCACTCCTAACCCTGTGGAGAGCAGACCGAAGAAAACGAAGGATGTCGCTTGTTGTTTCGACTGGGGACTCCGGCTGACGGCCCTGGTTCCGGCGACACCAGTTAAAATCCACACCACCCCCGTGGGAGCACCGAATCCAAGATAGTACTTGTTGCCGCCCCTGACGAAATATCCCGTGATACCCATCACTATCATCAGACCTCCGAAGAGGGTCATCGAGATTCCGACCCCTAACACAGTCCTTCCGGCGACGGTGTGCGGAGTTTCCCTGTGCGACTGCGATCTGCGGAGCTTACTTCGTGCGATCGGCTGGGACCATACTGTCGCGTGCATGACTTCCAACACTGTACGGAAAACGTAAATAAACGAATAACGAAAACAAAATCGGCGGAGGGGGTGGACGCAAGCGGCCCTGGTTATACAAGTCCCCTAGAAGTTCATACTTGGACGCCGATTACCTTCAATGGATTCACGTAACGCGGTCACCGCCGGCTACCTGTAGAGTTGGGGCAACCAACAGCGAACACGCGCACATGTGGTGCGCATCACCACGGTGCGGCATGGGAAAAGTTCGCACAATTGCGCCTGCTAAGTCGTCGGCAAGCTAGGCTCGGAGGCAGTGGAAAGAGAAGGGGGGAGGGTGGTTAGGAAGGAAGGATGACGTTCCTCCAATCGATCCGGAATAGAGACATTATTCCACTATCAAGGGGTGTTCACGGGCATGTTCGTCTACCTCCGGCATCGCTGCTAGCCATGGATCACGATGAAATAATTCCAGTGTGATCGAAAGCATTTCAATGGATTCCTTAACTGTCGCTTGCATTATAAAAGAAGGTGCGCAAGAGTGCATATTTCGTACGCATCCTTCGTTACCATAAACGCACTACAAGATTAAGGAAATCGCCTGGAAGTGAGTAATCCAATGAACATTTAAAATTAATAACTGCGCTACTGATTTCTGCTTGGTTGGACAAGAAACCAGGAAGAAGGACTTCTTGCATGGTCATGCGGATTATGCACATCGCTGGTTTTATCACGACCCGTAAACTGCTCAAATACACTCCGTTCTAAAGGGGAGGAAAAGGAAGAAAGAAAGAAATATTCACTTTTTGCCCACCCAAACTGCAATTCGGATTCATTATCGTTGTTTTAAACGCAGATATTTGCGTACTCTCTGACACGACCCCTTCTAATTTTTGCTTTCTTTAGTCCGCGTAATAAAGCGCATTATCGGCGTTAAAAATAACACGAGAGATATCGCTGTCTGTAAACGGCTCCAAATAATAACAGAAGACACAAATAGACTGTTGACAGTAGCCGAAGCACGAAGTTTACTGTTGCAGGGCGAGTGAGATAAAACACAGATTTTAAGTCGTTTGGCAGTGACGTCATGCTCGGTATGAGTGCTGCGTTTACGAAATGCTGACTTATCCGCGTGGAAATGGCTGACGTTGGTCAGGATGCAAAGCTTTAACCAGTATCCGTGATTACCCAGCGATTATTTGACTAATACGCGAGCTAGAACCGCTTCTGTCGTAGTAAATCGAAAGCGAGTTATCTGTGACGTCATTATCTCTGGATCCATTTCGGTAGTAAATCAAATGGATGTTTGGAATGAACTAAATTAAAGATCCCTACCAGGAAAGTTAAATGCCCGACGCCAGATGGTGTTGTTAATACTTGTTCATCTTCCTTCCCCCCCCCCTCTCCATCTTACAAGTAAGTATATGAATTCTCTGATGATATCTCTATTTTAGTACAACCAAAGCGCGTGCGAATTATCGTCAGTCAGCAAATACATTTATGGTAAAGTATGCGTTATTTCATTGTACGAGTATTTTACAATGTTATAAAACATAAATTATAAAAATCAATCCACTGACTCTTAATTGCTGAGAATCTACTCGTATTACCATGGAGGTAAGCAGTGAGGGGAATCCTAATGTACCATAACAGCCCCCATACAAGAGTTACAGCGATGCCGCATGGTGTTTAGAAAACTGTCAAGAGGCCCGATCCACGACAGCACTTTTAAACAACTGGGAAAAATTGTGGAATGGTTATCGCAAAGCAGTACATCTTCCTAGAGCATCCAAAGTGTACACAGTGCGTCAAAAAGTAATGAAGCTGAATTCAGGTGGCAGAATATGGATAAAGAAAATATTTTCTTTCTCATCTCCCTCAGAATACTCCTCAAGGGACCGACTGAACTTGTTACAGCGTTCACACAAGCTTTTGGAAACACTTGGAAAACTCGTCTGTTCTGATGGAATTCAGTTCTACTGTTTCATTTTTCTGAATGTCATAAATGCTGTCAAATAGGCGTCTTTTCAATGACAATTTCAATTTGGTAAACAGAAAAAATTCTGCTAGACCAAGTTAGGATAGTAAGGAGGGTGGTTGAGCAGTGCAACTTGCATGTGAGCCATTGTCTGCACCTTGATCGCTATGTGAGAAGACGCATTGTCATGCAACAGCCGCCAAGCGGACTATTCTAAATCTGGCTGCACGCGCTTGATCCTCGCCAACAAATGCTTCAGTACCTCTAGGTAGTAGCAGCCCTTTCTTTTGGAATTAATTCCTTGTGGATTATCTCTTTGTGATCAAACAATGCAATCAGTATGGTTTTCATACGCGATTTCTGGAAACGAAACCTTTTTTTTTTTGTTGTTGTTTGGTGTGGGAAGGACGGTGATTCTACCAACTGTGCTATCCACAAGGACCCAAAGATATGTCTTCCAGGTTTTCTAGTACCAGTACCTTACTCTTAGAGACTTTTTCAATGTCTCAGGTCAATCACACAATTAACATTGAATCATCTGGCTACCTCTACTGGAAATGGGCCAATCTCAAGCCATTTCAATAACTATCCAGCAAAAATATTTGGTTCCTTTGAGACTTTCTGGACATCGTAAATTTGACTTTATTGGTTGGTACATCAAAGGAGGAATAAGCTGACTTTCCTCTCCACCCCAAGTGCAGTTGCCGGATGGGTTACGTTAGCAATAATTCACCACGAATCAGGTCACATTAATTTACACGCAGTCTGTAAAATCAGCGCCATCTGTTGAGAATGTGTTCAAATGGCCGAAAATACTCGTACTTCGCAAAGGAGTGGTTCCTTAAGTTTGGGAAACTAGTGTAGTTCCTCATCTTTCTCTAATAATTCACGGATATTCGCAACCATTGAAAAACTGGCATCTATGGGTTGCTCAACAACTGATGTGGTTTGCGTACGTTACGCTTTTCCAGGGTCGTCTTTGTGTCTTTCTCCCACTGCCATAGAAAATTTTATTTGGACCAGCAAACTCAGCACTTCTAAGGTTTTCTCATGTACTTCTGGGAGTTTCCATAGCAACGTGAATGTTTAATGTTCATTTGGCAGAGGACTTCTCTAACATCTGTGTGGCTGAATTTGTTTTATTTCGTTAATATCTCCTTCGAAGTACAGGAACGTCTTTAAGGATCTTCCATTTTAGCGCTGCCACTAAAACTCTCTCTCTCTCTCTCTCTCTCTCTCTCTTTCTTTCTGTCTCTCTCTCTCTGCAACGCGCGCACACATATACAATTCACGTACGTACACTTCTGTGAATTTACATCTGTTACTTAATTTCCCAGACAGCTTTACAATTCCTCTGCTTGTTCCGAAAAGCTCTCACACGATCAGAAGGTTGCGCTGGTGGAGAGATGGGCGTTTTGTTGCTGTATGCGTCACACTCACCTCCAGGCATGCGAGTAGATTAGGTTACACTCTTGAACTCTTTCACCGCTAAAGCACGGAGACTAGACACAGATGCACACGCAGAAGAGCCACTACTTGATGGAATTTTGGTGCGTCAAAACTGCTCGCTCGCTTCCTTGAACGGCCAAATGTTTTATTTATTGGCCAAAGAATTTCTTAAAACTAGCGTTTCCGCTGAGGGAACTTTAAAATATAACAACACGCGGCCTCTTTTAATTATTTATTACTCTAGAAACAAATCCACGACCTTTTTCTTCTTGACACGATCTTCAATGAAAGAACTCCGACTGGATGGATTTTCATAAAATTTTATGTTAGGCTCTTTTTTTATAAAGAATTTTGGGACGACGTCGAATCATCCTAAATTTCATTGAAATCAGACGAAAATAAATCCGGCAATTATTATTTCTTTGTTCGTCCGTCTACATGTAATAACTCAACTATTAATTAATGTATATTCGTGATATTATATATATATATATATTTTTACATATTCGTGCTTCACAAGGCACGCATATAAACACACAGTTCCATATTTGGTCCAAGTACAAAAACATTTCTGGAAGTCACCTTCTGTAAGCCCTTCTATCTAAAAGATCGTTTTTTTCTGAATGTCTTCAATGAAATGAAAATGGATTCCCTTAAAATAAGGTACGCTTTTTCAGTTTTGGAAAAAGGGAAAAAGTCACAAGGGGCTGGGTCTGGCGGTAGGTGCATATTCACACAAAAAGATTCGGTTTTTTTTTTTGGCCAGAAACTGGCAAACAGAAAATGCGTTGTGTACTGGAGCATTGTCTTGATTGTGCATCCCACCATCCTTCCACAATTCAGGTTTCTTCCCTCGAATTTTTTCACGCAGCCTTGTTATAACTTCAATATTTGATTGACAGTCTGATTTGGTGGGACGTATTCAGCCATATTAATTCCTTTAATATCGAAGAAAACAAGAAGCGTGGTTTTTATTTTTGATTTTGATATTCTTGCATTTTTTGGTCTGGTGGATTGTTTTGTTTTCCATTGTATTGACTGTCTTTTAGTTTCTGGGTCATACTGGAACAGCCAACTTTCACGCGAGTAATAACAGTATTCAGAAAGTCTGGATCTTCTTCTTCAGAAAGTCTCGATCTTCTTCAATATTTTTTCAAACCATCTTCACAAACTTGGAGTGTTCTCATTCTTTGATTTTCATTCAAAAATTTTGGCACCATCTTGGCACACTTTTCTCATGCCTAAATTTTCAATTAAAATTTGTCTAATTGTTTTTTTGTCCATATTGAGTTCGGATGCAACCATTCTAATTCGTAAAAGAAGATACTTCTAATCAGTGTCCTTACTGGTCCATATTTGCATAAGCTTTCATGGATACTTGTCGTTCATCGTCTTCCACATTCTCTCTTCCTTCTTAAATTCTTTTATGCCATTCAAACACGCAAGCTCTTGACATAGTACCTTCCCCATAAACTTGACGTCACAACTCATAACTTTCAGTTGGTGTTTTCTTTAGTTTCGTCAAAATTTTCAGGTTGATTCTTTGTTCGATTCTTTTGTCTATCATTTTTCCTGCAACCTGCAAAAACACAAGGTAATGAAAATCCTTTTTTTTTTCCTTTCTCGTCCAAATCTGCCTGATCAAGCTTGCGAATTCACTCTTATCCACGTTGCTTCTTCGATGGGTGGATGTCTATCTATATCGCCTTAATTCAGTTTAGTTAATGACCTCCTTGTAACTCATAGAAATATTCTATCTCGCTTTGCAAGCAAATCTCTTGGGCTTTTATTGACTGGAGACTACAATATTAACATTCTTCAGAGCTCCTCCTCTGAAGCCTCTTAGATGCCATTGCTTCCAATGGATCTCTCTTCTTATTGATGGTGATATCCCACATTCCCTTCTTGACTTCGCAAATGAGGACTGCTCAGTCACATGTGCAGTACTTGATGCGGCTATTTCTGATCATCGTCCCATTTTAACGGTAATCGAAAAGGAAATAAATGAATCTGCGAACATTCACACTTTCAGATTTTTGACCTTAGACTCTCTTAATATACTTATAATCGCCAGCAGTTTTCGTGGGAGGAAGGTTTGTATTCAGCAGTGTTAAAAGCTTCCAAAGTAGTTTTGTTTTCTTCTGCGCTTATTCCTAGATGTCCCAATTCTAAAGTTCAAACACTCCGTTCGTCTTTATTTGTTGTTTACCCCCAGAAATTTTATCCTACCAATATCATGATATACCGGTATATGTATATACTCGTGGTATATACCAATAATTCATATTTTCTCAGTTTCTTTATCCTCTCCTGTAATATAAAAATAAAACTTGTAAGACTACCTTCTTAGAGTTTACAAACACACATAGGATTCTTCCAGCAACGTGTCTCCTAAACGGTATAGAGATTATCATCTCTATACCGTTTAGAGAGCCCATTATCATCTTTACTCTAGCTAGGAGGCGCTGGGCATCAAGTATGGTGGCCGTTGGATTCACAGAATGCTAATTCTGCTGTTAGTTCACTTCATGAGGCTGGATTATGTAGTAAAGATGTGATTTATTACTGTAAGTGAGCAGCAGCCCGGATTTAATCTGCATAGAGTACAAGTGGAAAGATGACTAATATTAACAGGAACTAACTTGTTAGTGTTCGTTAATTAGTTAACTGTTAACATTAACAAGCTGAATACCCGAACACATGATGGATTACCAACCGATTGACTAAGCGTACTTAAGACAGGCCTACTTTGCACAGTATTTTTTGCCGAAAGCTGGATTTTTTGATTTTCCCCGTGACCCAATTTGCTCCAACTCAATCAAAGAATTGTATAGGTCTAGTTAAGAAACAAGTCAGAACCGTTTTGAAATCTTGCCGTGGAGTTCAGAATTCGTAGATTCGTCTCTCGTTAAGAGAATGTTGGGAGAACCACCTACTACAGTTCCTTGTTCCAAAAGGAATTTCTCAGGAAAAGGCATCATGGTGTAATTCTGCTTCTCGTGGTTAGGACTAAGATCAATGCTCGTTGTGCCAAAACCCCACTATATCGGGACGAATATTGATTTTGGTCTACTAAAGTACCTACAATTTACCACCTTTATAAAGTCTACTCCAATGTACCTACAATTTACCAGTTTTATAAAACTGGGTCTATCTTTTTTTCAGCATGATGGTGAGACTGTAATTGATATAGCCCTCCCAAAGCTTTTATCTGAATCGAATAAAGTTTTAAAACAAGATGGAACTTTGGATTGGGGTGAAGAGTACACCCACGTCGACTAGTACATCAGGGGGTTCATTGACATAACAATGGCGCCAAATTCTAGCTGATTGGTGTCATGAACTGGTCTAAATCCGACTGCGAATGATCACTAGTTCATTACTAGTTCTACTGATGGACTTTATAACTAAAATACCCGTCACACCCAAGAAAGATATCAAAGCTTAATCATTATATTCTCCCAAAAGACACCCACACTTAAATGAACATATCGGACACAAATCGACAAAGCAAAATTATATAACATATTATACACTCACTGGCCAAAAAATTAGAAACCTTTTTGAAATTGGCATCAACAGATAATTAAAGGTTGGTATGCAAATGTAAGTTGTCACATCGTATGATCACAAGTTCTTTGCCATCAGATAATTACTGTACGCTTTCCTGGAGCTTCTCAGTCGAACCAACCCTGGCGAAGGCAGATGATCTTTCGATTTTCAGAAAGGTGATATTGGAGCACGTTTAGCAGGAACCGATTGAGAAAATCAATTCGGTACTTCAAGATTAAGGCCGCAAGAATTTAGAGCAAATTGTGCGTCAGAATAGAAGGTCCAGAGTGAAAAATTCAATATTTAGGCAAAAAAAAAAAAAGACCCATTTCCAACGAAGTATGCGGAAAGTGTTGAAAATTCTAGGATTTGTTAGTATTCCTGTACGGAAGCCACTTCTTTTTGCAAAAAAATCTAAAGATTTCTCTGGAGTGGTACTGCTGCCAACACAGATAGGACTGCAGAGCAGTGAAAAAAGATAATGTGGTATGATAAGTGTCGATTAACACTTTGTTGCAGCAATGGTAGGGGGAAAGTGTTTGGCGTGTATCTCATGAAGTAGTGAAGCCAGACGGTCTAGTGTCCACCACTCATAAGCTTGGGAGTAGTATCTGGGTATGGGGTAAGTTCTGTTAGTACGAACTTTACATTCATACCGTTATTGGTGCACCGTTAGAAGGTTGCGTTACCCCCAACGAATATCTTTCTGTTTTATCGTACCAACTTCACCCTGGAGTTCTTCATTTTTATCCGGATTTCGATGGATGCTTTCAAGGCAACAACCCAATTATCCACTGCCCAATGGTTAAACAATCTGAATGGTTAAACTGCGAATATTCCAGGAACATTCTCAAGATTTCCAACATCTATCCTTCCGCCTAATTCTCCACATCTGAATTCAATTGAGAATGTCTGGGATGTGTTGGGAAGTTCAGCTTCGCAATTATCTACTGACCACAATACGGCAGCTGACAACCTGAAGGAAGAATAGTCAAATCTAGAGCTGGGCTCCCTCAGACGTCTAGTGGAATCCAAACCACAACGTGAACGGCCGTAATTCAGAAAAAAAGATGGCCCTACTAAATACTGAATAAAGGTTTCTCATTTTGTGGCATAAAAATAAGAAAATGGCATAATAGGAACAAATCAACAAAGCAAAACTATGATTATTCATATTAGCTATATTCGTACCGTAGCTCGCTGTGCTGCATTGTAAGGCATCATAAACATCACAAAGGTTAAGAATATTTCCTTATAAAAAAACTGAAGTTTGGTTTCCAATTTTGGCTTGAAATTTTTCATTTCACGTCGCTTCCTCTTTAATTGTCAGCCTTCGATATAACCATTAATGCTTTTTTTTTTTTTTACTTAGCAAGAAAGGAATTCTAGATATTTTGACAAACAACTGGTATTTTAACACAACGTCCTTTCTTTATTAGTATTCAAGTCTGGCCCTGTTTCAATATGCAAGCGTTCTTATCTCCTCTTTCCAAACTATGCACGCAATGTTTTCGTCGTATTGCATCAGAATTGCATTATCTGTGATTCAGAAACGAGCGTATCAGCGCCATCTGGACGTTATTAGACTTGGCTCGCACACTGCGGGCAAATGTGTGTATTTAAATCATTGTCAGCTACTTAACAACAGCGTTAGCTGCTTGCCATTAACAGCCAGTGTAAACACGAGGACTGGTATCATTTGTGGTTGTGACTGATGTGTCCATCTTGCATCATTGAGTTCTATAATAGCCCCCCGATTCTAGTAACGACTCTCGTTTAGGCGACAATAAATCAAATGTCAGATACTTAAAAGGCGTGTCATTGTCATCTGAATCATGGAGATAGACCATAAAATACAGAATTGGACTCCAGTGGTTAGTTTATGCGATATGGGATACAATAAAAAGGTAAAAATGTGAAATTCGTGGATTTTTGAAGCGATCGTAAAGAAGAGGCACCTGGAAAAATGAGAGCGCAGTGGAATTTATATGTTGAAGTTACAGTTGAAAACATCCTAAATACTGTGCATTGTTTTCCTGGAAAAAGACAGTTCTATTGGACTATGTAATATCCCAAAGGAAAGAGCTCTTTGTTACGAAAAATTTTACTTGGATACGAAGCCCAAATATTGTAACCGATTTGAGTTGTACGGCTTGATAACCTGATGACGTAACGTGTTTTTCTCTTTCACGTGCAAAATTTATTTTTGTAGCTACTTTCATGGTTCCATCTAAAAAGAACAATTTAATTCCAAGGTCCCATCCAGAAGTATAAGTTCCATCCTGGAACTTGCACTTCTGACCATATTAACTTTTGAACAACCAGCGTATATAGAAATGAAATGAGTTATCTCAGTGTTCAACAGTCTTAAAGAACCTACGCATATTTTTGATGACACGTGTTTAAATATGATTTAAAAAAATGTGACACCGTTAAAATACCGTAAAAGAATGACCTGTGTACTGCCACAGTATTTTTGGAATCCGTTAGCATAGTTCAAATAAGAAAACTTTCCCCCCAGTTCTCAAAAGGAATTCTGTCCGAAGGAGAAACAAGAGACCGCAAGAGACCTACTGGATTGCCACTTAAATACCCTGATGATAAACGATCTATTTATTGGCAATGTGAGTGGAAGGCTGGAGTGTCTACTAATTATGATTAATAAGTTACGTGCTGTTGTCTGATTCCTCGGATTCATGAACCACGCTGCAAGGAGATCCTACTTAGCTGTCGTGTAGTGAGTTGCTGCGTGCCACACATCTCACATATCATCTGTTCTTAGGAGGAAATCGTAAGCGTAATCCTCTTTGAAGAGGATTCCAGTTGCGATTTAAATTGCCAAGGATTTGACAGATTGGCCGAATAACTTTTCAAAAGCGTATTATTTCGCCATTACTGACATATTATTCAATTTACTGTTTTGATAATCCAATTCATTTAATGAGATGTTATCTAATTATCTCTCGTTATTAATAAGAAGTGCTTTTAATTTTATTATAAATTATTAAAATAAATAATCAAAAATGTAAAAATAATTTCCTTAATTATAAAATAAATTTAAATGTGTTAAAATTAATTACGTTTTCCGATATTAATATTATTCTAATTCCATGAAATTTATAATACTTAATTTATAGGAATAAAATAATGTTAATAATCATGTACACAACTGTGCCATTAATCCGGACACCTGTATGTCTACAAATAACTTCTATTTGCAGAAAACTAATAATGTGTGCTGAAACTTTTAGTTTTTAAGACTGCCTGTAGTCGATATCATACGGTGTCTCGCACGCTGCACTGGTGCTGATGAGTATCCTAATCGTCTCAATGAGAGCCTGTTTGTGTTTGCTGCGACAACGTCGACATGCGTTCTAAGCGGACGATTCTCTGCAAGGCCCTCTTGTGAAGTAATTGGCGACTCACGTGCTAAAATAAAACTTCATACAATCTAATCTTCTCTCGTAATTTGAATTTATGGCTCTCATTTCTGGAATTCTTTATAACAGAGAAAATTCCGCCTTCATTCATTTTAATAACTCCTCTCAGAACCTTATAAACCTCAATCAGGTCCTTCTGAAGTGCCTAGTTGCCAAACTGTGTAGTCCACATAAATGGGATCCCTTTTGTCGATCTGACCATGCGAGTTGTCCGTCTTTGAACTCTTTCAAGAAGCTGAAACTCATTTTTTCAGATGAAGTCTCCATACTCGAACACAGTATTCCAAATGTGATCTATACAATCGCCTTATACAGGGGGACTATAGACCTGTAGAGGATAACGTTTGATATATCATCAATGGGACACAATGGGCTTTCTTGACCGCCTGGTTACACTACTCAGAAAACTTCATATCTGCTCGTATCGTAATAACTCCCAGATCCCTTTCTTCCTCGACTGTTTTTAATTCGATTCCATCAACTGTATAATTTATTTTGCGACTGCTGTTTCTCAAGTGTAAGTCCTTGCAGTTTACTGCATTAAAACTTAGTTGCCACTTTTCTGATCGTTCCTGAAGCCTGTTTAGGTCATCCTGAAGGAGCGCTGCTTGGCACTGATCATTAACGAGTCTACTAATCTTTACATCGTCTCCAAATTTTGTCATGACGCCTTCCATCCTTTCGACGATGTCGTTTATAAAAATTTGAAACAATGGTCCAAGGATGATCCTTAGGGAATCCCACTTTTGGCATTACACCAACCTGATGAATATCCATTAATCACAACCCACTGACTTCTGCTCTGCAGAAGTCAGAGGGTTGCCACCCTTCAATCCATTTTAGAATCTTTCCAGTAATCCCAACGTATTCCAGCTTACACATGACCTCTCGTGAAAGATTGAGTCTATTGTTTTGCTATAATCCAAATAAACTATGTTGAAATTGTTCTCTATATCGGGCTCATTAGTAACTGGGTCAGAATAGCTTGCTAGGTTAGTTAAACATGATTTTCACTTAACAAAACCACGTTTTGCATTGTTCAGAATGTCGTTTCTATCTAAATGTCCCTAGATTCCACTCTTAATCATTGCCTCTATGATTTTCCCTACCAATGAAGTCAGATCAGATTAAGCAGTTACCGACTTCACTCTTAGAACCGCCTTTATGTATTGGAGATATGTTGGCACTTCTCCAATCCAAAGGAATCTCCTCTGAGTCCAATGATGCGCTCATAATCAAACTCAATAGTTCAAAACACTCTCTGGTGGCATTCTTCAAAATTACTGAGGTATACGTTATTATTAGTGACTTCACTCTAACGCAGGTTGAAGTCACCCATAATAAGACATTGACGCTTGCTTGACCATTCCATCTGCATGTAGAGACTCTCGTCATACTCTTCACAATCTTCTGGTTTGTAGATTGCTTCTACTCTGATTGTACCTGTGTTCTCGTTTATCAATATGATAAAATTTAAATTAAAGCTGTAATTAACTTGTAATTTGTAGATTTAATATGATTAACAATTTTTTTTTTTTGTAATTAAGAGTAACATCAACGAAAATCGAGCGAGAACCAAATCAACGTCACGGAAAGAATCTTCTGCAATGATTTAAATAAAGATAGGCGACTGCCACTTCAGAACACTAAACCTGCATATCATCGTTACATCAGTTACAGTTCGCATGCAAGGGAAAACAAGCCACAATACAAGGTCATAATATTAGATACGACCACGAATATAGAAATGAATAATGCATACTGGAACGGGTTTCCATAAATCATTGATCCAATCATCCAGCATGGCAAGCTAGCAGATGAATGTGTAGAAAACACAGCGCAAAACACGAGAAACTCGGGTACAATTTGAAATTAGATGCAGATGGAAATAAACAAGTTCCCAAACTGCCAGTTCCCGTGCAATCAATTTGTGCAGATTGTCGATACCAACACACATTTCAGCTCAGCAGCCAAAAACAGATATACATATCACACGTACAATCGCCATCGATGCAATTCTTTTCCAAAGAGTCATTCTTTCCTCTCAAAAATGTTCAGTAAAACTGTAAAACTGCAGAAGCCCATCCAAGATCCAGTATAATCTAACATAACTGGCAAAGGTGATTTGTGATCATTCCACATTTGTCCAATATCTATACGAGATTTCATTTACACTAATCGAAAGTCTATATGTACATGTGTATATGTATAGGGCGGCACCTGGAGCGTCTGTTTAACTCCAGCTCGTGTCACTGTGAAGAACAGAGTCAACTGTAAAAGGACCAGAAATATGTTGGTGTAGGTTTGTGTGTATTCTGTTGTTCTGTTCTGGCCTCTTGGCTACTCAGAAGCATCAGTCACCTGGACAGATGATTCTGAGTACTCGTTCACACCACGGGAAGGCGGGCTAGTTCCAGTAGAGCACGTACTGTCTCAAAAGAGATACTGACCCTCATAGTTTTGCCAAAAGGTGGACCAGGATCCTTTGGGGCCCAGTCCAGAGAAGAAAAAAAAAAAAAAAGGAAAAGGAAGAAGGGAGAGAGAGAGAGAAAGAGAGATAAAAAAAAACCCAGAGGAAAAGAGAGAGAGAGAAAACCAACCCGTGGTGCTAGTTGTGAAAAAAAAAAGAGAATAAAATAAGAAAAAAATAAATAAATAGATAAAATAAAAATATAAAATAAAATAATAATACATTGGCGCTAGTTGGAATAAAAAAAATAAATAAAATAAATAAAAATTAAATAATTAAACAAATAAATAAACAAATAAATAAAAATGAAAAAATAATTTATATAAAAATAAATAGATAAATAAAAGACAGTGGGTTTTATTTATTAATAAATAAATATATTTATTTATTTATTTATTAATAAATAAATATATTTATTTATTTATTTATTAATAAATAAATAAAAAATTAAAAAATAATTAATATAAAAATAAATAAACGACAGTGGTGCTGGACAAAAAATTTAAAAAATTGGTGCTGGTTTAAGAATAATAAAAAGTAGTCTTCCATATCCTGGATAGAAGTAGTTATCCTGGATACAAGTACTGTTGTATCCAGGATAATTCAGAAGTCGAACTGATGACCTTTAGGATCAGTGCAATCACAATTCTTGTGTACATGAACCATAGAAGAAAATATAGCTAATTTTGGCGGAGTTGTGCTTAATTCGTGAGCATCCCAACAGTACACAGAAATCTCTGAGTGTCCTCTGAAAGTACATGTTTTGTCAACAAGGATAGCAGTGAAGCAAACTGTTTTTCCACTCACACAGGTGTATTTGGTGGATTGTTTGGTTCGCTACTCCGGCGTTGATTCTCTTTCTGCGAGCGATGACCTCAGAGGAAAAGTTCTGGAGAGCTGAAAGATGGTTCTTATTCTGCAGAAGCAACTCCTCCCGCCCTGGAGAGAAATCTGGTACATCAATTCGCAGCTTCACCCTAAGATAGTCATAGAATGCGCAGTTAAAGAGCAGGTGACTCCAATCTTCTGTATCCCCACAATGGCAGAGATCAGTGTGATGCAAGCAAAACTGATAAAGTTTTTGATTCAGAGCCATGTCCAGTTACCAGAAAGGAAATTTCCATAGTTAAGGAGCATCAGGTTTTAACCGATTTAGAGAGTAAGAAGGTCACATTAGGCAGGAATTTTCTTGTGGCAGCTCAAAGTGGGGTGGTATCATATCTGGTCTTCCAGATACTAATTAGCTCGCTAAAGTATCTGGATCTCTCTTTTTTAGGATCTTCATTTAAATTTTGGTCCTTGAGGTTGTCACAGACATTCTCTCAGATATGCCAGACAAGCTGTACTTGCTACCTGGGAGTCTAAAACGCTGATGGAACTGATATTCGGGTGACACTCAAGTCAAGTGGACCCAATTTCGGCGAAGTCCGGACGGTCTGTGACAACCAAATCCTCTGCTTGCACCTTCACGATGGTGGGACTGTTAGTAATCCTGGGTATAACCTCCATGCACAAGCACATGGTGGGTGACCACCCAGGTGTGAACCAACGTAAGCAGGGGTCGAGGTGTGGCGCCCACACCACATGGAGGAATGCCGCCCCTCTATGTTACCAGGCAGTACTAGGTGGTAGATGACTCTCATCAACCGGCGAAATACCACCACTTTGCTTATTGGAGGCTTGAAGTGGTGGAACCCATGTTTAGTCTCTAGAGCTAAGTTCCGGTCAACCCTTCCCTATCTCTTCCATCATGCAGTATGATTGATGACTTTTGAGGTTATGATGAACGTTGTGGCGAGATCCAATATTCCTTACATTTCGAGGGTACAGCTCTAAAACGGTTTTCGCAGGCCGGCCGCTAGTTAGTACACCGGACCGAACCTATTGGTAACTCTCTAGGAGGCTTCCGGATCAGCTAGTGTATAATCTTGCTACCTCTACTCTGCCAGATAGTGACTGGAGGGAGTCCGAGTAGTGTGTATGCGGGGAGCATTGTCGAGGCCACGTTATGTCAAGGATCTGGGTATATTCTTCCCACATGTACGCCATATCCAAAAATTTCATTACTTCATACAGCATGTCCCACCCACTTTTTCTTACTATTGAATACACCATGAATTGTCAAACTAATAGAACAAGCTTATCTGCGAAAAGATCTAAACCTCCCAAGGATTTCCTAACTCATTTCACAAATATACGTGGTCTCAATTCTAATCTCAACGATGTCCATTTCCACTTGCAGTCTGCCAAACCCCATGTACTTTTTCTGACAGAATCTCAGTTATCGGTTGATTCAACTACTGTTCATCTCAGATGCCCAAATTATTCGCTGTATGATTCCTTTCGCCTCAAAGGTGGTACTTGTGCATATGTCCGTTCTGATATTCCCTGTCAGAGACTTGGCAATTTGGAATCTCCACTCTTTGATCTTCTCTGGCTTAAAATCTCTCTACCTCATTGTGTCAAATTCATCTGTTGTCTCTACCGTTCTCCCAACTCCACTAATCACTTGGAGCTCTTTGACTTCCTCTCGTTGCAACTTGACTTTCTCCAGTCCAACTTTCCTAACAGTGAGGTAATTTTCCTTGGTGATTTTAATGTTCACAACTCCAGCTGGCTTCCGTTTTCTAGTCACACCGACCCAGCAGGTCGAGATGCTGAGGCTTTTGCAATTACTAATGACCTAGCACAGATTGTTCATTTACCTACAAGAATACCGGACAATCCGAATCATACAGCCAATACGCTTGATCTTTTTCTCACAAACAACCCTTCTAAGTACACGGTCGAAGTGAGAGGCCCTTTAGGCACTTCAGATCACAACTTGGTGATTGTCTCTTCTCCAATGGAAGCTTTATCTCATGGCTATTCCCAACCTCGTGTTGTTTGGCATTACAAGAATGCAAAATGGGATGACCTGCGAGACTTCTTTTCTTCTTTTCCTTGGTCGGATTACTGTTTCAAAACTCCTGATGTCAACGTTTGCTCAGATCGTGTCAGTGAAATTATTCTTGCAGGAATGGAATCCTTTATCCCACACTCCACTTTAAAATCTCGTCCTTTATCTAAACCTTGGTTTTCCAATAAATGTGCTAAGGCTGTTCAAGAGAAGAATGTTGCCTATCGTAATTGGCTTGTTTCTAATTCTTCAGTTTCATTTTCTGCCTACACCAAAGCTCGCAACAATTGTAAAGCAGTTATTAATCAGTCCAAACTAGAGCTTGAACAGGCTAAGAGTAGAAAACTTGCTTCTTGCCCTAATGGTAGCCGAGCATTCTGGTCTCTTGCCAAAGCTATTGGCCGCAACTTTTGCCCATCTCTGCTCCCACCTCTGTCCAAACCAGATGGTTCTGTTGTCACTTCAGCCAAGGATAAAGCTGACCTGCTAGCATCCCATTTTCTTCCAGCTCATGTATTAATGAACTTGGTAAAACACCTCCCACCATTCCCAACACGGTCCATTCAATGCCTCCTGTGGTCTTCCGTCAAAAGGATATCAGAAGGATTTTGATGAATCTTGATGCTAAGAAAGCTCCAGGTCCTGATGGTATTTCTCCACTTGTTCTCAAAATCTGTGCTCCTGAACTTACTCCTATTCTTTGCCGCCTTTTTTCACTTTCTTATTCCAAAGGTGTTTTTCCTTCTGCTTGGAAATTTGCTCATATCCAGCCAGTTCCTAAAAAGGGTGACAAATCCCTCCCATCCAATTATCGTCCCATTGCAATTACTTCTACTCTTTCTAAAGTAATGGAGAAATCAATTAACCGTCAACTCTTAAACTACCTAGAAACCTTCCGTCTGATCAACGATCGCCAGTATGGATTCCGTCGGTGTCGATCCACTGGTGATATTCTGGCTTATGTTACCCATTTATGGACTACTTCAATGGAAAGGTTCGGTGAAACACAAGCAGTTGCTCTTGACATCTCAAAGGCTTTCGATCGTGTTTGGCATAAAGGTCTTCTAAACAAGCTTCCATCTTATGGTTTGCCAACTGTTTTTAGTAATTGGTTATCCAGTTTTCTCTCTGATCGCTCACTGAGGGTGATGGTAGATGGCTCTCTGTCTTCTAACTTCTCCACTAATGCCGGTGTCCCCCAAGGTTCAGTTCTTTCCCCCACTCTTTTCCTCTTGTATATCAATGACCTTCTTCCATTGACTGGAAATCCTATCCATAGTTTTGCCGATGATAGCACATTGCATTCAACTTTCCATTTTGAGAAACCTTGCCCTGCTCAATCAGCTTCAACTTCTCGAAAATCTGCTACCAATTCCTTAAATGCCGATCTTCAGGTAATTCTCCAGTGGGGCAAAGACAACTTAGTTGATTTCAACCCTTCTAAAACTCAGTCTTGTCTTATATCTCGCAAAAAGGATTCTTCTGCTCCTATGCTTATCTTTAGTGACACTCCAATTTCTAGGCAAAAGGATATATCTCTTTTGGGGATTACCCTGACTTCTAATCTCTCTTGGCACAAGCACATTACAAATATTGCTTCCTCTGCATCTAAAAAACTTGGTTTTCTCTTTCGCTCTCGGCGTTACTTTTCTTCCAAACAGCTGCTCACTCTGTATAAATCGCAAATCCGCCCTGCCATGGAATATTGTTCCCACATTTGGGGTGGTGCCCCCAAAACCTCTCTCAGGCTTCTTGATTCCATTCAGAAGAGGGCAGTTAGGTTAATTAATGATTCATCTCTAACAGAGTCTCTCCACTCGCTTTCTCATAGACGTACTGTTTCTGCTGCATGCCTCTTCTACAGATATTTCCATGGGCACTGTTCTTCTGAATTGGCTTCTATAATTCCCGCTCTCTCTTTCAAAACAGTCCGAACACGTGCCGCCACCAGCCAACATCCATTTACTGTCCAACTTCAAACCCACAGAACCAACTTTTCATCTTCCTCGTTTATTCATTCAACTGCCGTTTTCTGGAACAACCTTCTTTCATACGTATTTCCTGAAAATTACAATCTACAGAAGTTCAAGTCCAATGTCAACAAATATCTTCTTTCGTCTTCTCAACCTCCAACCCATGCACGGTACTAAGTACTATAGGTTCTAATACCTCTCGTGTTTGGGGTTCACATAAAAAAAAAAAAAAAAAAAAAAAATTTAGCTGGATACCAAGTAATTCTAAAGGTATTTGTTTTTTGTATTGAAGGTAGTGATACCCCCCCCAATAACTTCCATTGCAGCGGTGCAAACTGTTCTACAGACTCCGAGAATAGAGAGCAGCATGCTCCGCTGAATGGAATTCAGTTTTAACCTCATTTTGGAACTGGTGGCCCGGTGAAACCAACTCCTGCCACATAGGTGACTATGGGCAGGAAAATATTATTATAGTAGAGAAAGAGTAGAGAACTGCCTGAGACCACAATTGTCAGGTATTGGCAAAAGCAAAAATTTTACAATTCTGGAGAGAGTGGCCCAGCCAATCTTGAAGCTCAATGTTCCAGACATGGGGCGTCAGAATTGAACCTTGCGGGCACCCTCGAAAGACCTTCCTAGAAACTTGAAGAAATTTTGATTTGACAATATTGAGCAGTCAGAGAAGTATATTTGAAATAACTTGTACATAGGAAAGGCGCATCCGCCAGACCGAAGACGTTCAAGGGCGCTGCCCCACCAGACAGTGGCGAAGGCGACCTCGAAGTCTACCATAATAGTTAGTTCAAATTTTTATTCAATTATTAAAAATTCTAATGAACATTAGAATTTTTAATGTGCCAGACGAAGTCAGACAAGGTCTTCTCACAAAAATAACCTGGGTTGAAGCCACATTGACAGATGGAAAATAGATTTTGCTGTTGAAACAGAGCTGTTAGTTGAAGAGCCATGAGCCACTCCAAGATCTTCCCAAGATTATCAAGCAGCGCAATTGGTCTGTAGGCACGTGGATTTGAGGCAGACTTATCTGGCTTTTTGATAAGACGGAGCAAACAGAAGAAAACCTTCCAAACAAAGGGAAACATGCTTTCTATGAGCATGAATCCTTCATTTATTGAAGAGCAGGTAGAGATGTCATAATTTTAACAGCTGGAGAATGGACACATATTAAATCACATCCATTCCTGGACACTTCGAAACTTTGATCTTCTTGACCAGCGAGGTAAGTTCTAAAGTAAATGGCTCGGTACGTTCTTCAGTGGTGTACTTGTTATTTGCCATCCGAACTGCCCCATGATATGGAGAATCTTCAGAAGGATTATCCATAGGAAATAAATTGTCAAGGATTTGGTTGATAGAGTCTGTCCAGCCAGAGATTTCATGCGTCTCAGTGGTAACAGTGCCGAGGACATCAGAAGTAAATGTTCTCTCCAGAGCTATCATGTACATGAGGCCCCCATGGGTTTTTGCTGCTGGATTCTTTTACAAATGCAGTTAAAAAAAAAAAAAAAAAAAAACTACTATATTTAGGCCACCCGAATAATTATATTCATCTGCCGTGCTGTGTCTTATGTCTGTTAATTGCGTGTGTTCTATGGTCGATTTGTCTGTTTGCTGGACGAAAAACTCCAGTTTCTGGGAGGGGGGAAGCCTTGCTATCTACGCCTGAGACCGACTAACTCAGCCACGGAGTGAAAAAAAGCCCATTAAAGTTCCTCGCGTCATCGACGGGATTTGAACCCTGGCTTTTTCCAGGCGGTGTGGGGAGGACGGTGACGATACCACTGTGCTACCCCGCGCAGACCACAAATACGGTCCAGGTTTCTCTCTTTCTCGTTGCAGTTGCTTTATTAAAGCGTCCTTTTTGACAATGTAGTCATTATATAATCGCATAACATTATCTGCAGGCCAGTCACGGTGTCGCTGGTATAACCGTCGAGTGCGGTGAACTCATTTGCGAAGAGTGTAAGGTCCTGGAACCACCATGAGCAGACTTTAGGGTGGATGGTCTTCTTCTTTGCTAAAATATAGAAGGTTTTCATAAGAGACAGTTCAATAAGCTCGGCTAGATTTTCTACAGAAATTAAGCTGAAGTTGTCCGAAGGGTTTAGTAATAGCCATTGGTGATGGAGGCATCAAAAGAGTCCCAGTCAACAGTTTTTGTGCAGAACCAGACAAAGGTGTTTGTCTGGTTCTGCACAAAAGTTTGTCTGGTGTTCTAGGCGAGTTGCAGTTGGTAGGTGCATCGACAGAGATATGGAACACAATGGCTCTGTGGTCACTGAGTTGGCCTGATCGATTTTGGACTGCAAGATTATGACTCAAAATAAAGTCCTCGAGAAAAAGACCTCGGGCATCAGAAACCAGAAATGGAACTTTGCATTGACGTCTGAGGTAACGAGGACATTCCTGAAGCCGAGGAAGTTAAGCGAGAACTCCAAGAATTTTAATTAGTCGTTGAAATTTACAGAAGGGGAAAGTAAATTGACAGAAGATAGAAGGAGGTAGATGAAAAGGTGATTTTCACACAAGTCGCCATTTGTTGCAGAGACCATGGCCCACAACAACATATAAATTTCTGTTTAAAATAATGATGCATGTTTTAAGGTGTTGGGGCACAGGTTGCACCACTCGAGCATAAATGGAATAGCCTATGATCTTGGAGAAATGCCCAAGCAGACCCTTCGAGAAGCAGTGCTCCTGGATGGAGATCACGTACGCAGCCAGCCGAATCTCATCTGCGGCTATTCGCGACCTATGTCCATTGATTTGAAGAACTTTGAGTTTAAGGTTTTGTGGAGTGCAGGAGGAAGAATAAGAGTGAGAGCCATCAAAAGACGTTTCATTTTGATTTACCTGAAATGCAGAGTTTTTTGCTGCCGTAGGCCAGTGGTCAGGCGCGCGGGTGCATAACTACACTTGACTTGGATGACCGGGTTCAAGCTCGTAACTGCTAAATACGGTGCTGTTTCTTGTATTCTGTCTATCTTGTGAACTCCTCTGACCGTTTTGTCGTCCCGAAGTATAAACAGAAAATTTATTTATTTATTTTCAATCAGCAGTTCTGGGCCGTATCATTTCCAGGGCACGTTGGTGTTCAGAGCAGGTTGTATCTCTCACCGAGTACTGATAAGTCCTATTGCGCTTCTTACAGTTGATGCAGACAGGCTGCTCCTCTTTGTGTGTGCACTCTGCAATGACGTGCCCACTATGGGCACAGTGACCACAGTTTGGAGAGCTGCGAGTGCAATGTTGTGTGGTGTGCCCCTAGCCTATGTAAAGAAAACATTTCGTTACTATTGTAAATGCTCTAAATTTGTGGGAGCCACAGCCAAGGAACACTCGATCATTGGATAACACTTCTTTATAGATCTTTGGTGCAAAGCTGACAACCATGGAATTAGTCAAAGATGAGTTTGACTTGGTGTTGAACCGGAACGCAGTGCTTGCCTTTACTTCCTCTTACGAGAATCCTAAATCAATGAGGTTTTTAAAGTAAAGGTCCTCTAAGAAGCCCTCATTTACGTAGTCCTTGGGAACGCCATAGAATATAATTGCAGGATCTGATGTTTTTGGAGCCGATGTGGTGACGCCAGCAACAGAGAGGGACGCAGAGGCGGAGATAGTATTGAGATCTTGCTTCGATGCGGTTTCCAAGATGACACCGCGATTTCTTATCACTTTGAGAGATTTTACTTAAACCATTTTGAAGTCGCTTTTGAGCGTTTTGAATACAAACTCCTTCACCTCATGGCTAGTTTTCAGTTCGCTGGTGGTGGCGTCTCCGTAGCCAGGTGGGAAGGAGCAGCAGTGCGTAGCACACGCTTCTTGATTAGACCGGAGTTCGAGCCCGTCACCACCAAATACGGAGGATGCGGAAAGGTCAAGGGAATGACCACCGCATATTCCCGGAGCAATATGGCCTTAGTTGCTAATGCTCCTAAAAACCAACCAAACAAACAACAACAACAACAGTTCGCTGGTGTCATTGGCTCTCAGGAGAAGGGCATTCTGTGATAGTTGGATTTTGGGGGTCCAAATTGATGGCTGTTTGAGGTCGAGGCTGTGAAGGGTTTGTTGGTATCAGGGGAAGGTGGAGAGGTGCCCTTCCTCAGAGCATCTGAAAATGATGGAGTGGGATCTAGGATATATGAAGATGCAAGTGGGTTTGTAGTGAAATTGTTTAAGACTTTTTTGAGGATGATCGCTCTGGATCATAACTCATCGTTCACAGCGCGTAGCTTCTCGTGTTGATTAGCAGCTCCGTAGCAATTATCTTCCGGTTTGACCGCAAGTCCTGGATGTAGTTCTCTGCTGTTTCTGTGAATCCCTTTGCATCGCAATTAATAAAAGGTATTAGTTCTTTATGCGGCTTGCAGATAATCTGGTGACGTGGGGGGAGTATCCTCAAGACTCGGAACGGCTCACCCCTGTCTAAAACAGATGCTTCAACAGGAGTAGCTGGAGAAGCAGGGGGATCTTTGGAAGCAACAGGGTTGTTAGCAGAAGCGTCAGCAACAGGACATTCAGAAGGGCTTTTCGCTGACTCTAAATTCTTTAGAGCTTAACTTCTTAGCTTCTTAGCTTAGCTTTAGCTTAACTTCTTCGTCTGCAGAAGCAGCAGTCTCATACCAGCATAAAAGAAGATTAAGTTTCTTCTTGCTTTTATTGCTTTACTTCTTATGTGAAGGATGGGGAGTCTTACGTGGTGTCTTAGGAGGAAGAGGGGAAAAATTATCTGATTCATCCTCACCGAATGCAGAGGAGCTGTCATTATATGTCATTACTGTATTTGCACAATCAATGTAAATCAAACTGAATCAATAATAATTCTATAACTCTAGTCGTGGGATGAACTCTGTTTAAAAATTCCACAATTTTGTCCGGAATATCAACTGAATTACTGTAGTGGCACACGAATTTTTTTTTTTTTTTTCTCTTCCTACGTTGAGAGAGGCAGTATTTGGGGAAGAGAAGAGGCAGGGAGAAACAGCCTTGAAGCAACTGGTCAGGTTAGCAGCATGCAGCGCAGGCCATTCTCATAGGCCAGACGGATTCTAAAAATAGTTCAGAGTGGTAACATTAGTTCGTTTGAAGTGGTCAACTGACGGCAAACACACAACGTGGTGGAACTGCTTGACCTTGTGATATAGCCTGGGGGAGTGGGAGTGGGGAGTTAGCGGGCAGTGAAGGCCATCAAATGTGAAGAAAGTAAAATTCGGGCCTTGAAACAAGCAAAGACGGTAAATGTGAATAAAATATATGTAAGAAACAGGTCATGAAAAAATCATAATTACCTAAAGGTTTAGGGACACAATGTTCCACTAGAGGTGCACAGTATAATCAATCAGGTCACTATACAAAAAAGTTGGTATAACTCGCAAAATAAACACATGAAAACCCTATAAAGTTGAGGAGCGCAAGATAAGACAGCCTTCACTTCGATACACAAGCGTAATCAAAAGTATAAACAGTTTTTGTCACCATTGTGGTCGGATGTGCATGGACGATGACTTTAGTGTGACATATGTTCCCCAGCAACCGCCAGGCATGGTTCGAACCTGAAATAAATCAATAAAATCAAGGTATCGATGAGATTCCAGATTCCGCTCTGAATTAAGCCAGACTCTGCTTCCACCACATTGTCAGTCAACTTATTCCAATGTTCGACAAGCAAACATATGCTCCCAAGGATCATCCTTGGGCCCTCTTCTGTTCAATTTACTTTTTTTGTTTGAAATAATAATTAGATTGCTTTAAATAAACAATGTATCTAAACTGGAGAACATTAAAAAAGTTAAGATTATATTTTATTTTCCATTAAACTGAGAATTCCATTAATCTCGAAGCTTCACATTTCGCATTACTTTCATTATCACGCTGAAAGTTTGAACGATTTTTACATTAGATTTAACTTTTGAGCACCAAAGATTACAGACTAAGAAAGTATTGGCACCGAACATGACAGAAAATAATAAGAACTGCTTTAAATCTGCGATCGTCTCTTAAAAAAAAAAAAGAAATAAAATAAAATAAAAAACAGCCTTGACGTTTAAATTACTTGTAAGCCTTTCAAAATGTTTACTGCTCAGTGAAGGGAGAAGAAGTGTGCAGTGTTCGCGACATTATTGGTGGAAAATTGTGATGGCATATCCGGCTTATATCTGTAAGGACTTTATGAGTTTCTGCGGGTCGATGGAAAAGAAAGAAATGATAGTTTGGCAGTGAGGGTTGTGCACACTGATAACGTTGTTAAAAACCGATCGATGCAACTTCAACGTTCATCTTCAAGGGGAGGCTGATGAAGAGAAGGACGCTTTTAAACCCACGATACATGCGCGAAGAAAAGGAAATATTCCCAGATGCAGCAGCACGCATTTTATTAGCTTACGTGGGAAGAAAAAACAACACAACAAGAAGGTACTAAACGAGTGGAACACAAAAGAACACACAGCTAGAGAGAGAGAGAGGACTAGAGAGAGAGAGAGAGAGAGAGAGAGAGAGAGAGAGAGAGAGAGAGAGAGAGAGAGAGAGAGGATGGAGATAAATATAGAGATAGAAGAGGCATGTAGACCTGTATAGTAGATTATGCAGGGCTACTCCAAAACATTAGTTCAAATCCTCCGTGGTACACTGTGGTGATACAGACCTCAGTAAAATGACCAGATATGTGTGTTATGTTTGTGCAGTGCATGTGTGTGTGTGTGTGTGTGGGTGTGTTGTTATGTTGCTTGGTTGTTTCCGACCGCTTTGCCACCAGGAAGGCGACCACATTGGACCTTTACATCTGCCCAGTGCCAGAGAATGCCTAAAATGAGTTTGGGATCAATCTATAAAATAAAATAAATAAAAAGAAATTTAAATAATAATAATAATAAACCCCTCATCCACAGAGAAAGAATGAACCCAGTAGATACTAGCTATCCCACACCCAGAGAATCCAATCTAAGACACTAGCAGAAGGAAAAACAAAAAGTGGTAGAGGGGAAAAGGAACATGTTCTGTTAAGAACTTCATGAGGCAGACTTGTCAGGTGAAGTCTAGAAAGGAATAGTAGATCAAAGTCTAAAGGTAGATCAGTCCATTCGTCCAAAAGCTAATCCAGTAACGTCTAGCAGACAATAGAAGTTGTTGCTTTCATGAAGGTTAAATCATCAGTTCAGTGTAATAGGGATTCATTTAATTTTACAAGTGGGGTAATGCAATTGGAATGGCCAGAAATATCTTTTACGAAGTACTCAAGCAGTTGAAGTACTTGGCTGATTTTTTGCAAGCTGTACAGTATGTAGTCCGTTGAACGAATTTGTTGCAAAACCTTGTAGGAGTTGAAATATCTGGTAGCTTACAAGAAGAGATACTTCCTTACTAGGAGCAAAGTTTGCAATCGAGTAGCTTAATGATGCTTTTAAATCACTGTATAAGATGTAGTTGTATCAAATGTGCTTCCAGTCTTCTCCTTTAGCTCCACGTAAATACATATGGTAAAGGTCTAATGGAAACAGTTAATGGAGCCATGTCCCGTTAAAGGAATGAACTATATGGACCTAGGGTTAACCACGATTTTATTTTCTCTTCGAACAGGAAGGTAACCTCAGGAATAATAAACATCGTAACTTGTCCAGTGAGCATCCCATCTTGTTTTCCAAAAGGTTACAAGTTCCTTCCAGATTTTTGCTTCTCCTTTTTAATATCGCTGTTTAAATTAATTCTCATACCAAAAAAATTCTTTGGAATGCTATTTCGGAGCCTGTAACAGAGTTCTCTAAAAGCCAGATGTGAATTCAGAGGTAATACACTAAAGAGAACCTGCAGAACAGCTGGTGAAACTGTTCTGTAAGCTCTGGCAGAAGCAAGAGCATGCTGCGTTGGAGGGAGAATAGCTTTAATTGAAATTTCCCGTTAACTGCACGATGAAACCAAGCACCAGTGCTGAAAGTTGGACAAACTCCAGTCGCAGTGTGAGATCTTGATTAAGGCACAATGAAAACTTTTAGTATTGATAGATAGATAAATAGATTATTAAGATATGCGTTTAAATTTAACTTGTCCTTCAAAGTAATACTTAGATATTTGAGTTTGGAAACAAAGGGCAATCTCAAGTTGCTTATTTTTATCTGCGGAGGTCAAGCATAATCCAAATTCACTTTGAAAAAGACCATGTTTTCTATGCAAGATTGATAGAAAGTATATTTAATTGTGTCCAAGACATAAGATTATTAGGGAAAATTTGAGCCTTTGTTTTCAATGCTGATCTAGATTTACCACAAGTAAATCTAGATCAACTATTGTCTAAGGTCATTAGCTTATTATATTGATGATCTTATCTTGTGGTAAGGTCATCAGCATAAACTATTACATGGGTAATTTGAAAGGAGTGGAAAAGCCCGTCGTTAAGTACAACGTTCCATATGAGGGGCTCCAAGATAGACCCTTGATGACAACCTCTGGTTAGAGCTCTGTAAATATGTTGATCTTTGGACTTTACATGAAATTGTCGATCCTGGAAATAGCTGCGAACAAGATTGAAAATATGTAAACAACAGCCGGAGGATGGACGCTTTCCAACCAAAAGGTTTCAAAAGCACCTTCAAAATCAAAAAAGTAGGCTTTAAGAAGGGAATTCTGAACAAGCAAAGCTATACCTTGAGCTGGAAGAGATTTAAAATTGTCAACAATCATGGGTGGAAAGTCCCATTTGGTTGAATCTTCAAATTTTTTCCCCGTTTTACATTTTTTATTTGAATAGCGAATAAGGTTGGGTAAGCAAAAGAGCTTGCCAGATTATTAGATGAAATATTTACATCGAAGAGGATGGTCCGATGATCACTAAACGTCCATTACGATTCAGTATGTCAAATTATATCTACATATGTTGCAAAATTGTCAGATGTAATGCCTACGTCTACGTTGGTTTCTCCGGTGAAGCTACTGTAAATGAATGGTTGATTATGAAGATAGATCGTTGAAAGGTTTTGAGCCAATAGGAAATCTTTTAACAATTGACTCCGTCCATCTCAGTGGTTTGCTTTCCCAAAGGTGTGATTTGGAGTTATCATCTGTTGTTGTTACGATATTAGAAGAGCCTAGAAAGTGAAGTGTTGGGTCCAAGTAATTCAAGGAGTCATTTTGGTCGGAAGATGAGGGGCAATAAAAGAAAGCGGATAAAATGAATTGAAGATGTAGTTATTAAAACACATGCAGCAAATTTGGTACTTAGTCCACAAAAGATGGTAACATCTAGGCTGCTCTTCAAAATATTTATGCAAGCTTTAGGATCTTTAGTAGGGGTTGAACGCGTATAGATTGCACAGAGCACCTCATTACTTTAGACGCATGACTCAATTGACCTTTAGAAACATATGGCCCTTGATTAGCTTCAAAGTATGCGAGCCGAATTATTCATAATTAGTTCTCATTCGTACCCGTTCAATGACCTTCCTATAAGCATAACAATTTACATTACGGGCAGAATGGGAAAATTCTCTTTTTTGTAGTTTGCAATTTATTGATGATGAAGGCCCATCTTTCTTTTGGATGCTTGGAGAACACGTGACTGCTATTATTGCACTAGTCACGTGTAGCGGTTTTGTGGGTATAATACTGGGACGTGTGCCTGTAACCTAGACAAAGAAAACCTTGTCACAACAGAAAAAGGCTGATGTTTATGGGCACTCCACTCCAAGTAAATCTTTGCCAAGTTAGTAACAGGTTTGTCAACTCTGGGTAAGAATCCTACCACCACCCAATTATCAGAATTTGAAGATATTGTCTTGGTATAAAATCAAAAAGTTGAATCCTCTTTAATTCCATCAAATGTGAAATCGTAGTCAAATAGATTCTTGTTGTACAGATCCTCAATTGTGTCATCTTGAACTATATCTATGGGAGCGTCGTAAGGAAAGTCAGTCGGATTTGAACGCTTAGAAGAGTGATGTGTGCACTTTAAAAAAAAATCAGAAGCAAGACGTATTGTGTAAATCGGTTTTACGGGCCGTTTCAAGGATCACTCCTTTATTTCTAGCAAGTTTTAGAGTTTTTATTTTAATTGTCTCGAGGTTCTTCTTCAAAGTTTTGGTAACCAGTTCTTTGATGCCTTGACTGGTTTTAATCACTGTTGCGTGAGGCTCAAAAATAATTACATTTTGTTGCTCTCTCTGTGGATATTCCTGAATATAAGTCGGTACAAATATGTACAGTATTTGATCTACAGGAGAGTCAGACAGACCTTTCTGCATAACCTGAGATAACCTGAGCAAAGGCGCTAGTTGAATCAGTCCCTGTCTGATTACTGGTTGTCTTCGCCTCACCTCAGGTCAAATAGACGAAGTAGTAGTCAGAGAACTGACTACTTTCTCTAAGAAATCAGCTCGAACGAGATGTTCCTCATTGCTGGCCCCAACTCTTTCATTGTCGAGTAGAAGTGCTGCAGTAATGGTCTCCAAATTAGACCATTTGTGGAGTAAAAAATTTCAAGCAGCTTTGATAGCTATTGATTTCATTGGTGAGAGAGAGAGGAATGTTTGACGGAAGTCATTAAGGTGTACCAGAGGATACTTACCTCCATCTGGTTGACAATTAAGTGAAGCAAACTGTGCTCCATTTTTTAAGTACACTATGGAAATGACCCAGCAAATTTGGCCAGTTCTTTAGGATGTCGGAGCATTTCCACACGTCCAGATACTTTTGTCCCTCACCAAACCATTCGCGCTAAAAAGAGTAGTCAGTTCTGGTTCTTCATTTGAGTTTTAGGAGCATAAGCGACTAAGGCCGTATTGCTCCGTGTGTACTGTAAATTGCGTGTGTTCTGTGGTCAATTTTCTGTTTTGCTGTACGAAAAACCCGAGTTTCCTGGAGATAAAAACCATGCTACCATCGTCTGAGACCGAATAATCAGCCACGTTGTGAAAACGCTCATAAAAATTCCTCACGCCAGTGACGGGAGTCGAACTCAGGTCTTTCCACCAAGTGTGGGGAGGACGGCGATTTTACGAACTGTGCTGCCAAAGAGGGCACCGTTGGCTGTTTGTAGTATAAATGAAGCCACGGATTAGATGTAAGTTGGCATTTATCGATTTTCCCTGTACAGAATATGCTTGGTAGTGATCGACAGCATCAGGTAGGATGGTTCTCAGTCGGTTAGCGATAGCTTTGGAGATTATTGTGTGTCTGTTTTCCTGTAAGACGGAAAATCTCAGAAGCGTGAGGTCTTGTGTCTGATATGGATACCGGTGCTAATATATAATACGCAATATGGATGTCGGTACTACGAGGCAAACTGCTGGTTCTATGGTCACTAATTCTTTGCTGACCATAGCTTGGGGCGGTTTGTTGGGTGAGGTGGGATATAGGCGGTAAACAAAGGTCTAGGTGGGGGGGGTGGGAATTACTGAAAAAGCAACTTCAAAGCCACATGCTAATATATAAACTCCTGTCTAGAGGGGGGGGGCTAATGGTGATTTCTACTTACACTGTGCTGCCACTTTATTAGGTACACCTACCTAGTACCGTGTTCAGCCTCCTTTAGCCTTCAAAACAGTTTTCAGCATCTTGTTCAATCCATGCCTAGGGGGGGGAGTTAGAATCAATACAAAACTAAATTAAAATATATAAAAAATTTAGATTAACAGAACAGAGAGCGGAGAAGATTCTTATACTTAGATGAATTAAATGTAAAATCAATGTCGTTGTAATTCTTCAGTACCTGAAGAAAACTAAACAAGACTACCAAGTAAGTGTCCATCTTGGTAGTCTCATCTGATTTTGCCCATCTGATGAGAACAGATGGCTAAGATTCCATCCGCCCTCATCAAATACTGTCAACCATGAGTTCAGAGAGGCCACAGGAGCTGACATTAGTACAAGGTCGATAGTTAGGGGGATTTATGGTATCGGATTTTACGAAAGAGCTGCAGCGCACAAATCAAACAAAACATCACTGCTTATAATGCACAGCGTGGATTTGCTTGGTGCACACCAAGAAGGTTGAGGCTTACTCGATGTGCACCAAACAACTGCAGTGAGTTGATTCCCACCAATTCACAACTCATTAGAGTTACGGATTGGCGAATAGAAGTACATGGTTTGATAATCTCATGGCTGCGTTTAGGTCAGGTGGATGTCCTTACCCACTGGGAAATATTTCCATATTTTCTTTATTAACAAAAAAAAAAAAAAAAAAATCCATGCCTAGACTGAATTCGTCTAGGCATGGATTGAACAAGATGCTGAAAACGTTGTGCAGGAATGGAGTACCATGTAGACACGAGTTTGTCACGCAGTTTCTTGAGATTCGACGGAGGTGTAGGCCCGCAGCGAACAGCCCTTTCCAGCTCATCTCAAAGATGTTCAATAGGATTGAGATCCAGGGACTGAGCGGGAAACTGCAGCAAAGAAAAGTCATTGTCATGTTCCTGGAACCATTCCATAGTGATTTAGGCTTTTTGCACCGGTGCATTATCCTGCTGGAAGAAAGCATCTGACTGAGGGTAAACTATCAACATGAACGGATGCACTTGGTCAGCAACGATGTTTAGGTACAATGTGGCATTCAGACGTGAATCTATGGGTATCAATGGACCCAACTTGTGCCAAGAAAACATTCCCCACACAATAACACTGCCCCGCCACCGTGCACAGTAATCGTCAGCCATGACGGGTCCATGGATTCATGTTGTTTTCGCCAAATTCTGAGCCTTCCATCAACATGATGCACCAGGAACTTCGACTCCTCAGATCGAGCAACTGTTTTCCAATCCTCAATAGTCCAGTGCTGGTGTTGCTGTGCCCATAGGAGGCGTGCTCTCTTGTTCTTCATTGATAACAAATGTACGCGATGTGGCTGTCGGCTGTTGTAGCCCATTCACGACAAAATGCGACTAGTGGTCCGTTGTGATATTTTGTTCTGCGCACCAAGGTTGTATTCTGACGTGATGTGCAACATTGTGGCCCGTCTGTTTGCTTGCACAATTCTAGTCATCCTCCTCTAACCTCTCTCATTAACAAGCGATTTTCTTCCACAAGAGTGCAGTTGAGAGGATGTTTTCTATTCGTTGCACCATTCTCGATACACCCTTGAAACTGTGGTGCGTGAAAAGTTCAAGAGAACTGCCGTTTTAGAGATGCTTTGTTCAGCACGTCTTGCACCTGCTACCATGCTACGTTCGAAGTCCGTTAGATCACTCCTTTTCCCCATTCTTGCTACGGTTTGTACGCTTAACTGATACTAGAAAGGTTGTTCTGCTACATTTATATCTACAACTGTAGTCATGTAAGTTTCAACGTTGTGGGACAAACTATTTGCGTGCACAACAGGGGTGTACATAATAAAGTGGCAGCTCGGTGTATCAGCGACAACCGTGACTGCTCCTAAATTTCATCAGTGAAAAAATCACGTTATAAAGCTGGAAAAAGAAAACAGATACGTAATTTTTGACCCATCTCTTCTACTAACTTAATGAATACTAAGCCTAATTATTATCGATTAATTAATATTACAATATGATTATGAAATTTTTAATAAATTTTATTTAATAATTAAATAAATTTAGTTTGTTTTTTAATTATTAAATAATCATTTCGTGAGAAATTAACAAAAACAAATTAATAAAAAGAAAAGGTATTTCCAATATTTGAGCTAAATTACGTCATATAAATCCGAGCAGCCAATCATACGAAGCATATCGACAATTACTATTATTGCAATTTGTATTCATTCATTATTGCGTCATCGCTAATGTAAATTTCCACTCACCTCCGCAGTTTATTGTTTCGAAATCTCATAACGGAAATTCGATAAAGAAATGGTTGTTGGAGTCGTTTGGTTTGTTTAACTTCGTCTGCTGGGAATTGAATGACCTGTCGTGAGCATTATTTGAGAAGGGAGGTGTTACCGTTGCAAATTACATTGATTTGGTGAATGGAAAGAGTTAGGTGTGGTTTAAATTAAACTTCTTAAATGTAAAACCTCGTTTGCTCCGCAAACATGCACTTCGCGCTTCTAATTAACAAGCAGTGTCGTTCGTCTGTTTCTGCTCTAATCTTTCATCGGGATCTCATTATCAACGCGAACGCGTTTGGGAATAAAAACTTCACAATAAAAGGAATTTCCATCTTTAATAAATACACTCATTGTCAAAATATTAGAATCTGGCGGGCACTATTTTTTTTCTTCGGAGATTAATTCGCCTTCAAATAGCAGCCGCCGACCGTTCATCTCATTGCAAACATCTTCGTAAAGGAAGTGAGCCCATTAATTGTAAGTCGTTAAGCTGCATGCTGGAACATCAGTCAAGCCACTTTCCCCGGTACTACGGCGCCCGTATGCGAACATTCGCCGCTGAGATTCCGACATTTTTCCACATCATCAAGTTTTCCTTTCGTTAATGACTCCATTGTACCGCGGAAAAGTACACATCTTCTGTCCCCTTCCTCCCCACTCCGAGTTCTCCGAGTGGCACAAGGACGGACCTTGATAGATGCAGCCGATGTGCATTCTTTGAATCGCTAAACGTCAGTGAAGAAGTAATCAATGGAGAAACTAAGATTCCTTTGCTAAAAAAGATGAGATGAAAAAAATCTCATTAATTATTTTTTCATGTTAGTTTTAAATATTAGAGTATACCGCTTGAACAAAGTAAGGATGTCCACTAACTGTTTTGAGAAGTGTGTTATTTTTGCCTTTTAATAAAAAAAAAAAAAAAACTGAAAGGAAGATCAAAAACTCGGTACGTAGTCCTGTGCACATGGATCATCATACCGATTGATTGATTGGTTGGTTGTAATCAGGTTTTAGGAGCATCGGCAACTAAGGCCATATTGCTCCGTGTATATTCTCTGTAAATTAGGTGTGTTCCGAGGGCGATTTTATGTTTGCTGGATGCAAAACCCGAGTTTAAATCGATAACAAAACAATCAAATTCTTAACAGAGCTCAAACATCTAGGAGTGATCCTTGATCTCATACTGAATTTTTGAACGGTACACCAAACTGCTGTACGGTCAGCACACAGCCCTGCAGCTTGATTTAGAAGTCACCCAATGCGGACTGTCATACCATCTCTCTCTAAGGGTGTATCACAAGCCATCCTAGACTTCAAAACAGACCCAAGTAACAACAAACTAGTGGAAAGGAAACGACTCTCTGGACACCTACAGCAGGCATGGCAAACGAGATGGAACAACTCCACTAATGGGAAAATTACCCGCAAATTCTTTCCCAGTATCGACAGGACCTAGCCCAGACTTCCCTCATGATTCTCACCCGGACTCTACACACCTATCTTATGACGAACCATGGCTCAATCAAGAACAAATCCATATCCCTGTGTGCCTACGAGGAGCAGGAGACCCGATCTCACCTCTTCCATGATTTTCGTCTTTATGAGGACCTTTGTAGAACCCTTATCTCTACCATCACGTACCTGCCAAAGGAATCTAGCATCTACCATCACGTACCTTGCCCTCACCCATTTTGCTCAGGATCTCTTCACTAGAAGAAGAACACTCCCGCAAGCTGCCTGGACTCCTTGGAAACAATGTCACACCTACTAACTGACAGGAACCATCTACTTCGGCCTCTCTGCCTGGGAACTTCTCCACAGAGATACAGATAATGTTGACACCGAACAAGACAATCTTCACTGCACTGGACTGACAACCACCCGACTGACCTTTGTGAACAAACTGTACTGATAATCACCAAAGTGACAAGTGGAAGATGACACCAAAAGGCGAACACACCTGTGCACCCTCGCACAGTCACTTTTATTCCCACTCCCACCTCATGCTTTCGCCTGATGGGTATTACTACCTATTGTACCTGGGGGATGCCTTTTTTTATCCCCTTTTATCCTCAGTACTTCTAACTTTCTGTCTCCTCTTCTTGACTCTTTTCCTCACTCCAGCTTTTTTTTTTATAGTCTTTAACAGGAATCTTAGGCAACTCTGATAGAGACCAGCCAGAGAATATGGCACTGCCTGGCCTACCTCCCAGAGGTAGTGGTGAGCAATGTGGAGGGTTCAAGGGACCCTGTGGCAAAAAGCTAGATGAACAACTCAACCCAACACTACACTTACACAAAACACCACACAATTCACACTTCTAGCTTTTACAGAGTTCTATTTACAACACAAGACATCAAATGGTGCAGTTGCGGGAAACCACCAGTGACACCCCAACCCAAAAGAGGTAAGTGCATAGTGGCATATTGTTTGGGGAGGGGCGCCACCGATGATTTCCCACAGCTGCGCCATCTGTACTCGTGTGAAGTAAACAGAACTCTGTAAATACCAGAAGTGTGTTGTTTTATGCTAAGGTGCCTTTGCATTGCACTCTAACACGAATAAATTTATAAATCCTGAGCTAGCAGAAAAAACCATTCAGAGAAAAGGATCCTAAACCCATTAGAGGTTATCTTCACTTCACATGCTTTCCAATAAACTAATCCCTGAAACATTAATCGTTAAGCATTCTAGTCAGTCATACTTCGTCTGGATGATCATCTTGCATCCCGCTGTGATGTGTTCGATCGTTTCTAAGGCCAGGTGGCATCGACAACATGTGTCATCTGACACTCCAGGCTCCTTGGCGATGTATTTTCTATAGTTTCTTGTGTTGATTACCTGGTCTTAGATGGCGAGCATAAATGCTTCAGTCCCGGGGAAGAGCGTCCTGCTCGTGAACCATGCATCGGAACCATTTTATCTATGTGATCTCGATGGAGGTTATCGTAGTGTATGCCATGGAGTGTCTTCTTTGCCCATCTTTCTAATTTTGGTTTGTTCCACCTGGGCGTGAGGGAACTCTTCGCGTAGGTTGAGTGTCTTCAGGTTAGCTATCGTTCTATTGCTCGATGAGGTCTATCAGGGCTATCCTTTCTGAGCTATTGTCGGTCTCTCCACGGCTGACTTTGGGTGGTGTTGGCAGCTCTTGGTCATCGTTGTCTTTGTCTTTCCCCTGATATCTTCCAGCTAGGTGTTAGCCCATTCTGTGATCTCGAATGAGAATGTTAGCATATGTGTTTATGACTTTGTGTTCCCTTCGTTCAGCTTTGCTTTTTATTGTTTTGCTGGTGCAGCAAAAGCTTGTGTCTTCCTTTTACTATATCAATAATATTAACATCGAAAAACTGAAAGAAACCAATTGTAAATACTGCTGAGGGAAAATATTTTGGATTTTTCGCCCTGCAGTAAACTTGACGAATGGCGAGCCAAATACGGACATTTCATCGCATGCACTTACCGACAAAGTCTATCTGTAATTAGCGGACAGAGTTCAACACGCCCCTTCATATATCATTAATGATGACTGAAATAGTGTCGGCACCTCTATTTCAGAAAAGTGGAGTTAATTTGGATGATGACTACACCAAACTACGTATAATGGGAAACATGGAATCTGTGCTTCACAGCTGTTTCTGTAAAAATATTTAGTGGTCTTGCACTACTAAAAACAATTGGTTATAAATTTATGAAAGGGTATTTAAAATTGTGGTTATTATAGGTTTGTAGTTTGCTTGTATAATCAAGAAAAATACTATTGTTATAAAAACAATCAATGAGGTTTGAACTTCGCTAGCTATGTAGTTTTTATTGGGCAGTAGCAAAGCATTTAATTCGGGTCGATTTTTTTTTTTTTTTTTTTTTTTTCAGATGTATCGTCCCTGACTGCAATTCTCGAAATTCCATTGCATTAATAACAAAAAAAAAAAAAAAAAAAACCCAAAAAAAAAAAAAACCTCGCCCGAACAGGGACTTGAACCCTGGACCCTTAGGTTAAAAGCCTAATGCTCTACCGACTGAGCTATCCGGGCACTGACAAAATATGACTTCTGAACATTAGTAGAACATTTTTATTTTTTTTAAATATTTTTTTTAAAGTTCGCAGTATCAGTTAATGCAGAATATATAAAAGTTCCTAATTTTCATATCGGGACAGGTTACAAATGCCCACTCAGCTTCGAACTACACCAAAATTTCGTTGTATAATTTTATTTGAAAAATGTAATGCATTTTAAATGAAAAGAAAAAAAAAATGTGTGGTTGTGGGCTGAACACTCATATCAGAAGTTAAGTGAAACTTCTTTAGGCGAACATTTATCTCTTGACTGAGGATCCCATATTGAGCGTATCAATGCCGCAGGCGACAAATCTGCATGAATAGGAGCCTCTGACATTAGAAATGAGATGTTCCGTTACCAAATCTAGTTTCGGAAAGTGCTGTGGCATCGGATGATATTTAAAACCATTTGAATTCCATAGAGCTGGAATCACTTTGTTCCTGAGTACGCTATGACAGCTATTACAAGCCGACATTTCACTTACATCCTCATTTGGAAATGCTGATTGCACACGGAACAGACTGGACCGAAACCATTATCCAGGAATGTACGTTTAAAGTTTACCTTTTTATTATCCCAAAATTGCACAGATGGACGGACGGTGGAGCACTATGGCCACAGATGCTGATGCACCAAATAAATCCATAATTAACCAACCAACCAACAGGTGAACGGTATCATCGTCATTTGTCTAATTGAAAATCGATGATAGTAGAAATATTTGACTAATTTATGAATTTTAGGGAATTTGTTTGTGAGAAAGAGAAACGTGATAATTAGGAAAACTTATCAACCCACAGAAAGTGGGCTGAATATATTAATCGGTCTAAGAGTTCTGAAGAATGTTTCAAGCTTTTAAATATTGCTCAATATACATTTCCTGTTTTTGCCCACATTGGGAATGTAGAGAGTGCGTGCATTTTCATTAATTAGCGATCACTGGAACAACATTAGAAATATAAAGGAAACAAATATTGTGATTAGTATTTGTTGTTTACTTATAATCTGAAAATGGATTGCAAAACATTTTATAATTACGTTTTACTGAAAATGATTGGCAGTAACGATAAATATGTGTTGTAATTTTTTAGTAATAAATATACTTTTCAAAATGTCCTAGTTTTTTCTTATCTTGTCCTGGCTTTTGAATTAGGACTAGAACATGTAGCACTAGAACATTTATAGATATATTTATCTTTCTATCTCCCTACGTGTACCCTCAAAGTTTATTCCTCCCCAACGATCCCTCTGGATTCAACACTCATCACATAAGGCAGAAAAATTCACGATCTAATTTCAAATGCTGCTATGACTGTTAGGAAGTCTGCATTTTTTGTTGACGTGACACTTTAAAGGATCATTCAGGTGATACTATCGTGTCACTTGACAGTCCCTGCAAGAAAACATTTAATCCTGGTGACTCGTGGTTGCGGATTACTTTTTACTCTTTATACGCTCTTAATGTGTCTTTGTTTTGACGTTCACTTGGAACCAACCCTTTCTGGCATTAACGGGGGTCTAAAGATTTTCTAAAGATTATCAAGAGATAAGCAATTGCACGTACGATAGTGGCTGTTTCAGACGAGTAGGCAATAATACTTCAAACAGGTTTTTAAAATTTCGTAAAATTTCTACTATTTTGACTCCAATGCTGAATGTACATGATTCTCCTATTGCTGATTAAAAAAGACTGACAACCAATATGCGAAGGTTGGGATCATCTTTCTTCCAATTTAGTGTGTCTCCCTCACCCACCCATCCATTTGGTCCTTTATCCAGAAGATGCGACTGGAGGTGGCGGGTCAGCTTGATTGGGGTTCTTTGATTTTATAGAAGAAGCAAGAGATGTATTACGTCATGAACGTAATCTAAAAATGTGCAAAATCTCCGTGCGTGTCGAAGTGAAGGCTGTCTTATCTAGTGCTCCTCTAGTTTACAGTTTTCATGTGTTTATTTTGCAAGTTACACCAACGTTTTTGTATAATTTCTATTGGAATGAGCAGCAGCCTGAAAAACAAGATGCAGGATATTTCAGAGACTGCTGGGAGTCATTGCGGTACAAGTAAACACATGGGTTGTGTTAGGGTAGCTAAGAATAGAAACAGGTGCATGTATACTTGCGTGTACACCAATGCTAGGAGTTTGGTAAATGAATTTGATGAATTTGAGGTATTGCTCAAAGCATCAAAGGCGGATATTGTTGGGATTTCAGAGACGTGGTGGCACACAGATATAAGGGATGCAGAACTGGAATTTGGGGAGTACAACGTCTACAGAAAGGATAGACAGGACAGGAAGGAAGGAGTTATGCTATTAGTTAAGAAATACATAAAATCCAAGGAAGTGAAGCCAGTCGACTGTGGGGGGGAAATGATAAAAAGGAATTTAGTTTAATTTTATTTTGATATTTTTTAATTTTATTTTTTTCAATATGTATAATAATAATGCTTTATTAAATATTCCTTATTTGTTCTGTTCCATTATAACTATATAGACCTCTATTTCTTACACCCCCACGTACACATCTGACTTTGCTTCACAGGAGAATGCCAGATTCAAGGGAACTTCTCGATTATGTATAATTTCCTTCGGAAAGGCTGAGTGTTCAGGAATAACAAACTCACAAATTAATAAACAACAAAGTTTATTTACATATATATATACAACATAATATACAATTGAATAAAAAAAAAACATGTAATATGCATACAAAGTTAAATCAAGGATACCTTGCATATATTATTCTTATTTCTGTTTCCCTTTACTAGCTAATCTGAGTTGGCCATTATATGAAAACACTTGATTCATTCTTCTTGCCCTAACTAACTCCTTGGATACATATTAACAATCCATATGCTACTTTCATCATTATACTCTGTGTTCTCACCATTCTGTTACAATACACTGAAGACCAATCGTAACTTTCCTAAAGTCTCTATTTGTTATTAGTCTTTCAGATGAACCAACAATTCTTCATCAATACAAACACTATATTCAATTATCTATCCTTACAACATATTCAAAGTTTCTTATATAATTCAATTATCTGTCCTTAAAACATAATCAAAACTTCTCATATAAACCTTACTACCCTTCTAACACATTATAATCATTCGAACAACAATTTAATCTATTACTCATCCTTCGTTTCTCTTGCATTTTACAATAAACTTTTTTTTACATAATAACTCTGTTAGTATATATATAATTTATTTCAGAGATAATTTATCTATCATTTTACTTCTAGTGCTACCCCTTTTTTATTTAATTACTATACTGTTTCACTAACAGTCCTTGTTAACTTACAGTACTTACTATATTTCTCACTTCTATCTTTTTTCTTTCCTTTCCGGGGAGGTTTCAACCTTCCATTTTTGGCTCTCTGAGGATCTCCTTCATCTGCTTCACCTGAATCTGCTACAGATAATTTTCAGGAACTCTTGGCTGCATGGGACTGGCGTCCTTTCTCCACCTTATTCGGCCTACCATCCATTCGCTGCTTCCTTCCTTCTCATCGAGCTACTAATTCCGCATTTTCGCTCCTTCCCTCTCCACCTTATTAAAACTTATTCACAAAAAGAAAATTCACAGGGCATTTCACACTAACTCCTTCTCTACTCCACTTTTTACAGCTCATCCACAAGGAGATAGCTCATAGGGTGCCACCCTTGCTACTTCGCTCCACCTATTAAGAACTTCTTATTAAATTAAGAAATATTTCACAGCGCTCGTTGCATTCGGGTCACTACCCTTGCCTTTCTTCCGATGTGGATTAGACTATAGCATACGACCACTGCTGTTGCCTTCCAATGACGGACAGGCTTATTCTAATTACACTCCATAATTTCTAACACGACAAAAAACTCAACTGTCAACTGTTACCAACCCATATTTTCTACCACGACCAAACACTCAACTGTCCATGTTACTAACTCATTTTTACTTACACCGACGAAAAAAACTCAACTGTCTGTCCTAACTCATTTCCATAAACACCCACATAAACTCAACTCGGGGTTCTGTGTCTTTTCTACTCTGTAATTTTTTTTAACCCATTTCGACAAACACCGACAAAACTCAACTGTGTTCTTGACTATCCCATTTTCAGAAACACTGACAAGAATCTCAACTTTGTCATCTTTCTCCCCCCTTTCACTCACCTTTTTCAACTGAATTACGTACCGCCCCTATGTGTCAGGAAACCCCTGTTCTGAGTCTTAACCAATCTTTCTCATTTTATCAACTTTCACTCTATTCTTATTTGCCCGTTTTATTTTCTCAAGCTGATTCCTTATTGCTCGATCTAACTTCTTATTTTAAGAAATTTGTAAAATTTCTCAGGCTGTCTGTACCTTTGAAGTCAGCCGCTTATAGTTATACTTTAGCAGACTAATTTCACACGATCTACAAAACTTGCCATCACCGACAGTCAGACGCCAGTCTTAACTCTAATTCCAGCATTTGTCCCGTATTTACTTCCTGTCTCTTCTCCAGGTGTCACCCATCAAAGAAATGTCCCTACAGTACCATGCCCACCGCACCATTGTTTTCCAGAGTTAACACCTATTACTAACAGCAGTTGCTACTCGTTTCTATTGTTTTGGTTTGTCTGTGTGAGCTGGGAGTCGAAGTGTACCCAGGTTGCTAATAGCCTTTCAGCTTACCGCTCCCCTTGTATAGACGTTGTCTAATTTTATCCCTTGCGAGTGATCTTAGTAATATTCTTGACTTGTAAGGTTTCGCTCCCCATATTGCTTTATTATAAGTTTTACTTTAAATTAATCTCACTTTTCTATGAAATAATATATTTGTATGATTTTACATCTTACAGACATCGCTGGACAGTGCAGTGTTGAGTCAGTTTGGTGTGACATAAGCATTGGGAGATCAAAATTGAGAGTAGGAGTGTGCTATAGGCCTAATGACTCTGATGAGTATAATAAGAAACTGTACAGGGAAATAGAGTGGACCAGTAAATCACAGTGTCTTCTAATGGGGGATTTTAATTTCCCAGATATTGACTGGAATTTGTGGGTTGGTCACTCACACACTAGCAAGGCTTTTGGGGATTTATTGGATGATTGTTTTCTACATCAGCATGTTCGGGAGGCAACTAGAGGGAGGAATACTCTTGATTTGATTATCAGTAGTGATTCTTCATGCATTAAGAATCTGCAGATAAATGAACCACTAGGTGGCAGTGATCACAGTTTGCTGAAGTGGGATTTACTCAAAGAGGTAACTACCATCAGGGGTAAAGGGAAGGGTTATTGCTTCCGTAAAGGCGACTACGATGGACTGAGACAGTATTTAAATTCTATACAGTGGGACCAACTGATGATGTTACCAACAGCAAATGCAAAATGGGAAGCATTCAAAGAACTTATCTTGGAAGTTACTAGGCTTTACATACCAACTAAGAAATATTGTTCAAGGTTTAGGCCTAAGTGGATGTCAGATGAACTAATGAGACATAGGCAGAGAAGAAAAATGCATGGGATACATACAAATTAACACGTGACACAGAAGCCTATGATAGATACAAGTTGATCTGTAACCAAGTTACAAAGGAGGTTAGGCAGGCGAAGGCAGATTACGAGAAATCTTTGGCAAAGGATGCAAAGAGTTCTTTACTTATGTAAACTCTAGAAGGAAGTGGATGAATCAGATTGGTCCACTTGATATCGATGGTACAACTGTTGATGATCCTGCTCAGGTAGCTAACAAACTAAATGAATATTTTGCATCTACATTCACACATGAGGAGTTATTCAGGGAGGGGAATGCCAGAGGTGTATTAAACTCTGGCAGTAAGCTAGATAACCCTGTAATAACTGAGAGTAAAATGGAAGAGAAATTGTTGAAGATAAACACAAGAAAGGCACCTGGGGTGGATGGAATCTATCCAGTTATATTAAAGGGGGCAGCAAAGGAAGTAAGCAAACCCTTAGCCATAATAATGAGAGCTTCCTTGGACTCAGAGGAGGTACCTATAGATTGCAGAAGTGCAAATGTGATCCCAATTCACAAAGGAGGATCAAAGGCTGACACAAGTAATTATAGACCTGTGAGTTTAACTTCTGTTCCAGGAATATTAATGGAGGCACTGGTTAAAGAAACACTTCAGGATCATCTAGACAAGAATTCAGTTATAGCTCAGACACAGCATGGTTTTGTTAAGGGGAAGTCTTTCCTGACCAATTTGATTGGATACTACAATGCAGTCACAAAAGAACTGGATGCAGGGAATAACTTTGATATTATATACTTGGATCTTAGAAAGGCTTTTGATACTGTTGCACATGGAAGACTGCTGCACAAATTGGAGCAGTGGCATTGGAGGCAAATTGCTGCTATGGATAAAGAGGTGGTTGAGGGGGAGAAGACAGAGGGTGGTAATCAATGGACACTGCTCATCGTGGACTAATGTTATTAGTGGAGTCCCTCAGGGTTCAGTGTTGAGTCCATTATTGTTTTCTGTATTTATAAATAATACTGATGATGGTACATCAAGCTTAATGTCCAAGTCTGGAGACGACACGAAGGATGGCAGGGTTGTTAAGGACACTACTGACGCTATGCTGCTGCAACAGGATCTGGAAAGGTTGAGTAGATTGGCTGAGAGGTGGCAAATGAAGTTTAACATTGACAAATGTAAAGTACTACATATGGGAAACAGCAACCCCAGAGCAGCGTTTCAACTCTGTGGTACTACACTGACAGTGGTAGAGAATGAAAAGGACCTGGGGGTAATTGTGCAGGCAGATATGAAGTTCTCTGAGCAGTGCAGACGGGTGCAAGAGTAGCACATGGTGTCTTATCAATGATATACAGGAATTTTTCTAGAACGGATAAGGAGGTGATTATTCCCTTGTATAAGGCAATGGTCAGGCCACACCTTGAGTACTGTATACAGGTCTCAGGCCTCATTTCAAGAAGGATGTAGAGCTGCTGGAACGAGTACAGAAAAGGGCAACAAGGTTAGTGAATGGAACAAAGAGTTGTTCTTACGAAGAAAGGCTTAAGTTTTGCAAATTACAGTGTCTGGAGACTAGGCACCAGCGAGGTGATCTGATAGAGGTGTATAAAGCCTTGAATGGTTTGAGCATGCTCAATGCTGACGGGATTCTGCCTCTTGCTCAGAATAATCACCTGAGAGGGCATAAATTCAAATTGAGGAAAGACAGATGTAGGATAGATGTGCGGAAATTGCCTTTAGCCAGCGGGTAGTTGGTTGGTGGAACAGACTTCCATCTCTTGTTGTGGAAGTTGATAGCTTAAATAAATTTAAGACTCAGCTGGACAGGTATTTCGAACGAATGGAGGAGTGAAGTGGAAGTTTTTTTTTTTTTTTTTGGCTGATTCTGCATAAATAAGCTTGCTTTGTTGCATCATATGCCTCTACTAATGCTAATAATCAAGTGCTTCTCAAGTTTTCAGTTTTCATGTGTTTATTTTGCAAGTTACACCAACTTTTTTGTATAATGACCTGACTGATTATACTGCGCACCTCTAGTGGAACATTGTGTCCCTAAATCTTTAGATAACTTTGATTTTTTCATGATTTGTTTCTTACATTTACAGTACAGTACTGTGCTGTATTCATATTTGCCGTCTTTGCTTGTATGAAGGCCCGAATTTTACTTTCTCATTTGCTGGCCTTCATTGCCCACTGCCTCCGGGCTATAACACAAGGTCAAGCAGTTCCACCACTTTGTGAGTTTGCCGTCACTCGAACACTTCAAATGTACTAATTTTACAACTCTGACCTATTTTTAGCACCCGTCTAGCTTATGAGCGTGGCCTGTGCTTCATGTTGCTAACCTGACCAGTTGCTTCAAGACTGTTTCTCCCTGCCTCTTCTCTTCCCCAAATACTGCCTCTCTCGGCGTAAGAAAATAAAAAATAAATAAAAAATAAAAAATTCGTGCGCCACTAATTCAGTTTTTCAGAAAGTAAGCAGTTTATATTCCGGAAAAATTATGGAATTTTTAAATAAATTTTAAATTAATTTACTTAAAAATTATGGAATTTTTAAGTAAATTAATATTAATTGTGCTAATAATAACGTCTAATGCAGCTCCTCTGCACCATGGGAGGATGAACCAGATAATTTCCCCCCTCTTCCACCTAAGACACCAAATAAGACCCCCCCCCCCCTTTCCATCTTTCACATAAGAAGAAAAGGAATAAGCGCAAGAAGAAACTTAAGCTCCTTTTGTCCCGGTACGAGACTGCTGCTTCTGCAGATGAACAAGTCAAGCTAAAGTGTTCAGAGTCAGCAGGAAGCCCTTCTAGATGTCCTATTGCTGATTCTTCTAGTAACAACCGTGTTGCTTCCAATGATCCCCCTGTTTCTCTAGCTACTCCTGTTGTGGCATCTGTTTTGGACCGCGCATTTGCTTCTGGCCTCAGTTCTTCCTCCAGGCTGGGGACTCCTTCCGATTCTGGGAATGCAGAAAATGCAATGTTGAGGATAACCCCCCCCCCACCTGTCACCAGACCATCTCTAAGCTGCATAAAGAACTAATATCTTATATTAATTGCGATGCAAACGCATTCACAGAACAGCAGGGAACTACATCCATGACTTGTGGTCAAACTTGTAGATAATTGCCACGGAGCTGCTAATCGACAGCGAGAAGTTACGCGCCGTGAACGATGAGCTACGATCCAGAGCGATCATCCTAGAAAACGTTTTAGACACTTTCACTACAAACCCACCTGAATTTTCATATATCGCAGATCCCACTCCATCATTTGCAGTCGCTCTGAGGAAGGGCACCTCCCCACCTTCTTCTGATACTAACAAACCCTTCACAGCATCGACCTCAAACAGCCATCAACTTGTCCCCAAAACCCAACCATCACAGAATGCCCTTCTTCTGTGAGCCAATGACACCAGCGAACTGAAAACTAGACATGAGGTGAAGGAGTTTGTATCCAAAACGCTCAAAAGCGACTTCAAGATGGTTAAAGTAAAATCTCTCACAGTGATATGAAATCGCTGAGTCACCTTGGAAACCACGTCCACGCAATATCTCAATACTATCTCCTCCTTTGCGTCTTTCTCTGCTGCTGGCGTTGCCACATCGGCTCCAATAAGATCAGCTTCGGCAATTATATTCTATGGCGTTCCCAAAGACTATGCAAATGAGGACTTCTTAGAGGACCTTTACTTTAAGAACCTCATTGATTTAGGATTCTCGTACGAGGAAGTAAAGGCAGGCACTGCGTTCTGGTTCAACACCAAGTCAAACTCATCCTCGACTAATCCCATGGTTGTCAGCTTTGCACCAAAGATCTATAAAGAAGTGCTGTTCCTCGATCGGGTGTTTCTTGGCTGTGGCTCCCACAAATTTAGAGCATTTACAACAGTAACGAAATGTTTTCTTTGTCTAGGCTAAGGGCACAACACTGCACTCACAGCTCTCCAACCTGTGGTCACTGTGCCCATTGTAAGCACATCATTGCAGAATGTCCACAAAAAGAGAAGCTGCCCATCTGCATTAACTGTAAGAGGCGCAAGAGGGCTTGTCAGAACTCGGTGAGAGTTTCAACCTGCCCTGAATACCAACGTGCCCTGGAAATGATACAGCTTAGAACTACTGATGGAGAGTAACCCAAAAAACTTTGCATTTCAAATGAATCAAAATGAAATATCTTCTAATGGCTGTCACTCTCAATCTTCCTCCTGCACTTCACAAAACCTTAAACTCAAAGTTCTTCAAAACAATGTACATAGTTCACAGATGAGATTCGGCTGTTACAAGAGCAAAATGCTGTGGACGTGATTTCCATCCAGGAGCCCTACTTCTAGAAGGGTCAGTTTGGGCATAACTCCAAGATTATGGGCTATTCCATTTATGCTCGAGTGGTGCAACCTGTGCCCCAAGACCCTAAAACATGCATCATTATTTAAAACAGAAATTTAGATGTTGTTGAGCAGTAGCACACTGTATAAGTTGCATTTAAATTCTGACGCTTTCATTTATTTAAATATCTCTTTTTATCCATGTGTAGCTTTGTTCTCTTTCTTATTTGAATAAATATATGATTACAATTGTCTCTTTGGTTGTTATTAGACATATAAATCAATTCATTTACAAATTGCTCACCTTTTAGAATTTATACTATATCATATTCATCATTTTTGAAATAATGTGACACATTTTTGATTGTATCATCACAGTAATAAGAGGATGTGGGAAAACAAAATAGGAAACAAAAGAAATATTTCTTTTTTAACCCTTAAACACTAACAGTTACCGTCAGTTCAGAAAATACTCATTACTGACAATGATCAGGGGAGGTACCCATAGACTGGAGATGTGCAAATGTAACCCCAATTCACAAAGGAGGATCAAAGGCTGACACAAGTAATTATAGACCTGTTAGTTTAACTTCTGTTATAGGAAAATTACTGGAGGCACTGGTTAAAGAAGCACTGCAGGATCATCTAGACAAGACTTCAGCTATAGCTGGGACACAGCATGGTTTTGTTAAGGGGGAGTCTTTCCTGACCAATTTGATTGGATACTATGATGCAGTCACAAAAGAATTGGATGCAGGGAATAACTTTGATATTATATATTTGGATCTTAGAAAGGCTTTTGATACTGTTGCTCATGGAAAACTGCTGCACAAATTGGAGGCAAATTGCTGCTATGGATAAAGGGATGGTTCAATGGGAGAATACAGAGTGGTAATGAATAGACACTGCTCTTCGTGGACTAATGTTATTAGTGGAGTTATTTGTTATTTGGTTTTTAGGAGCATTAGCAACTAAGGCCATATTGCTCCGGGATATGCGGTGGTCATTCCCCGACCTTTCCGCATCCTCCGTATTTGGTGGTGACGGGCTCGAACCCCGGTCTAATCAAGAAGCGTGTGCTACGCACTGCTGCTCCTTCCCACCTGGCTACGGAGGCGCCGGCTTATTAGCGAGTTCCACAGGGTTCGGTGTTGGGTCCATTATTGTTTTCTGTATTTATAAATGATATTGATGATGGTATATCAGGCTTAATGTCCAAGTTTGCAGACGATACGAAGGTTGGCAGGATTGTTAAGGACACTAATGGCAGTACGCTGCTGCAACAGGATCTAGAAAAGTTGAGCAGATGGGCTGAGAGGTGGCAAATGAAACTTAACATTGACAAATATAAAGTACTACATATGGGAAGCAGCAACCCCAGAGAGACGTACCAACTCTGTGGTACTACACTGACAGTGGTAGAGAATGAAAAGGACCATGGGGTAATTGTGCCGGCAGATATGAAGTTCTCTGAGCAGTGCAGACGGTCTGCAAGAGTAGCTCATGGTGTCTTGTCAATGATATACAGGAATTTTTCTAGCAGGGATAAGGAGGTGATTATCCCCTTGAATAAGGCAATGTATCAGAATAATCGCCCGAGAGGGCATAAATTCAAATTGAGGAAAGACAGATGTAGGTTGGATGTGCGGAAGTTTGCCTTTAGCCAGTTGGTAGTTGATGGGTGGAACAGACTTCCATATTTCGTTGTGGAAGTTGGCAGCCTAAATAAGTTTAAGGCTCAGCTGGACAGGTATTTGGAACGAACGAAGGGGTAAAATGGAAGCGGGTTTTTTTTTTTTTTTTTTTGGCTCATGCTGCATAAACTTGCTTTCTTGCATCATATGCCTCTACTAATGCTAATGCTAATAATCACAATTTAACAATATCAAAATCAATTAAAATTTGCAAAAAAAAGCATACAAATTATAATAAAATGTTTAAGTATTATAATAATCTTAATAATATACTTATACAATCTTAAGTATTATAATATTAAGAAGAAAATCGGATATATTTCCCCAGATATTGTTTCCCGTGTACTTTTTCTACGGATATATTTTTTTCCGGGATTCGTTCAGTGCGCATGCAGAAAACGTTTCTCGCTTGAGAATCAGCAAAATGGCTCTGTAGCTTGTTTGCGTGCTCGCTGGCAAAGTGAAGACTCCCATTCAAACCTACGTGCAGCAAAACATTGCTCTGATGCTCGCGTGCCAATGTGTAGGCACCCTTACACAGCACAGTCCCCTTCCCCCCAACAAACTTCAAGTATTATCTCCATGAGAGGAAAAAAGATCCGTCAGACCTTTTTTCCTCTCACGCAGGATCTCTATAAGACACAGGGGAGTTTTAGGCAACGTTTTCCAGGGAGTAAAAGTGCATCTTATGGTCCTGTAAATACGGTATACCCCATATGTACTGGTTATATAATTCTATAGGTTCAATTTTTTTTTTTTTTTTTCATTCTGAGGTTTATTCCAGGAACTTGCTGTGAACGTACTGTTATTGGCCAAGCCTTTGCTCACATCATCTCGCTCAGCATGTAGATTTGCCGCTGGCTTATTTTTAATGAGACGCATGACGCCTCCGCTGAGATAGAATTCTGCCTCTGTCAACCAGCAAACATTATGAAGTCACCCTCAAATATTCTGCAATAATCGCACTTGCAGGCCAAATGTTAATAACATAAACTTCATGGCATAATCGGTGCATAATGTTATTACTGCATAAAATATATTTGTTTGCTGAAGTACTTTTAATTATATCGAATTTGAAAGAGAAATAATGCCTCAGACCAGAGCAGCAAAGCAAAGGACTCAAGCTAGTTGGAGTGCTGTGGCACTACAGAGAACTGAGGGAGAGGGGGCAGTTGTCCTCCAAATCACAGCCTTATGACATGTACTGCTTGTTTGATGTTTGCAGAATTATCAGGAATGGGATATGATATTGCCAAGGGGGACTATCTTTGTAAGTGCTCGATGGGATATTAGGCACCAATTCAGTCTTGTTATGGACCTTTATGAAAGCGCGAAGAACAGAGTGGATGCCCTCGAAGGAATTAAATTGGGAAGCACACAGGCTCTCAGCTGTCCACATCAACACCAGAACTTGCACTTAATCATTACACAACACAGCGGCAATTCACAAGGTAGAATGTGCTGGTCCCACAGGAACTACTTCTAATCGGTGATTCTATTGTTGCAATGTTGGAAAAAAAAAAAAAAAAAAAAACAGTCGCGAGTTAGGGTTAAATTTGAAAGTGTCTGCAGTCATGCCCAGATGCGATTGGAGGGAGTATATGATGAGAGCTTTATTAATCATTTCGGCCCTGGAGAGATTGTGCAAGTCTCGTGGGGTAGACATTTTCACAGCATACGCTTGTTAACTGGAGAGATTCCATCCCAGTCCATTCCAAGTGTATTCCATCCCCATAGGGATGGAATATACTTAAATAGAAAGGGTGCAAGAATATTTGCTGATGCTATCGAAGCAGGTGTTAGATGGGTTGGAAAACTGCTAGCATGGATATTACACGCACAAATAGATTAACAATAGTCGCAGGCAGAGGTGAAAGTGCGTCTACTAGAATCAGCAGTCTTGAAAGCAAGGCATTGGGAATCTCTAGAACTGCTGGGAGTCATCATGAAACAAGTAAACAAATGGGCTGTGTTAGGGTAACTAAGAGTTAAAACAGGTGCATGTATACAAGTACTAGCAGTACAGTAAATAAATTTGATGAATTGGAAATGCTGGCCAAGACATCAAATGCAGACATTATAAGGTCACCCGGAATTTCTACCATACACCGATATATGTATCGTGTCTGTAAATTGCGTGTGTTCTCTGGACGATTTGCCTGTTTTGCTGGACTAAAAAAAAAAAAAAACCCAATTTCTTCGGGGGGGGGGACCTTGCTGTCTACGCCTGAAACCGACCAACTCAGCCACGGAATGAACAAAGCCCATTAAAGTTCCTCGCGTTATGGACGGAATTCTAGTACAATGTGCACAGAAGGGACATACAGGATAGAAGGGCGAGGTTATGCTCTTAGTTAAGAAGCACATAAAATAAAGTGCATCCGGTTGGCATGGGTGGCCAGTGCAAAGTCCAATCAGTTTGGAGGAACATCAACACTAGGAAAACAAAATTGAGAGTAGGAGTGTATGATAGGCTAAATGACTGTGATGAGTATACCAAACAGCTCTACAGAGAAATAGAGTGGGCCAGTAAATCAGAGTGTCTTGTAACGTGGGATTTTAACTTCCCAGGTATTGGCTGTAACTTGTGGGTTGGTCAGTCACACACTAGAAAGACTTTTTTGGATGTATTGGATGACTGTTTTCTAAAGCAGCATGTTCCAGAGACAACCAGAAATACTACTCTTGATCTGATTATCAGCAGTAATTATTCGTGCATTAAGAATTTGCAGATAAAGAAACCACTAGGTGGCAGTGATCAGAGTGTAATGATGTAGGATTTACTTAAAGGTGTAACTATCTTCAAGGGTAACAGGAGTGGTTTTTGCTTTCGTAAAGGTGATTATAGTGGTCTCAGACAGTTTTAAAATTCTATGCAGCGGGACCAACTGATGATGTTACCAACAGCAAATTTTAAATGGGAAGCGTTGAAGCAATTAATCATATTGCCAACCACCAGACCACCAGGCTTTTCATACCAACAAAGAAATGCTCTTGAAGGCTTAGAGGATATCAGATGATGTCACCTAAATTACAGGATGTCACCTAAATGGATGTCAGATGAACTTTTCAGACACGAATCAGAGAAGAAAAGTCCACAGGGTTGCATATAAATTATCGGACGACACAGGCGATTATGGTAGATATAAGCTAGTGTCTAATCAAGTCAAAAAAGTGGTTAGGCAAGCGAAGTCAGATTATGAGAAATCTTTGGAAAAGTATGCAAAGAAAGACAGCAAAAAGTTCTTTACTTAGGTAAACGCTAGAAGGAAAGGGATAAATCAGTTTGGTCCACTCGATATCGATTGCTTGAATGTTGATGTTTGTCAGCAACCTGAGCAGGTTGCTGACAAACTGAATGACTGTTTTGCCTTTACATTCACACAAACGGAATTCTTTAGGATGTCAGAAATTTGTCTAGCATTAACACGGAGCTAAATGATTTTATTATAACTGAGGAAATGTGGAACAGAAATTGTTGAAGTTAAACATAAGAAAGGCACCTGGGGTAGATGGGATTTATCCAGTTATATTAAAGAGTCAGCAAAGGAAGTAAGAAAACCCTTAGCCATAATTATGAGAGCATCCTTGGACTCAGGGGAAGTCCCCACGGACTGGAGATGTGCAAATGTATCGCCAATTCACAAAAAGGGGATCAAAGGGTGACACAAGTAATTACAAACCTCTAACTTCTGTTACGGGGGGAAAAATGGTATCACTGATTAAAGAAGCATTACAGGATCATCCAGACAAGATTGCAGTAAGCATTCCGATATAGCATGGGTTTGTTTAGGGGAAGTCTTTTCTGACAAATTCGATTGGATACTATGATATGGTCACAAAGGAACTGGATGAAAAAATTATTTTGATATCATATACAGATTTGATCAGTATGGTATTAAGGGCAAGTTGCTACAATGGATAAAAGAATGGTTGAGAGGGAGAAGACAGAGAGTGGTAATCAATGGACACTGCTTTTCGTGGACTAATGTTATTAGCGGAGTCCCTAGGGTTCGGTGCTGGGCCAATTGTTGTTTTGTATATTTATCAATGATATTGATGAAAGTATATCAGGCTTAATGTCAACGTTTGCAGAGGATACAAAGGTTGGCAGGGTTATTAATGATAGTATGCTACTGCAACAGGATCTAGAAAAGTTTGGCAGATGTGCTGAGAAGTGGAAACTAAAGTTTAACATTGACAAATGCAAAGTACTGCATATGGGTAGTAGTAACCCACAGTACCGTTCCAACTGTACAGTACTGTACTACACTCAGGGTAGTGGAGAATGAAAAAGACGTGGGATAATTATGCAGTCGGTTATTTCAGTTTTGCAAATTGCAGCGCTTGGAGCCTAGGTACCTTCTAGGTGATCTGATTGAATCGTTTAAGGTTTGAATGGATTGAGCAAGCTCAATTGCTGATGGGATTCTTCTTCTTGCTCAAACCATCCACACATGAAGGGTGAAAATTCAAATTAAGGAAGGTCGGTTGCAGAATATATTTGCAGAAGTTTGCCTTTAGCCAGCGGGTGGTTTTTTTTTTTTTTTTTTTTTATGAAAACCCTAAACACGAAAGGTTAGTACCATGCATGGGTTGAAGGAGAAGTATGGGGGGAGGGGTATGCCGGAAACTTTGTTCTAGAGACTAAACATGGGTTTCACCACTTCAAGCCTCCAATAAGCAAAGTGGTGGTATTTCACCGGTTGATGAAAGTCATCTACCACGTGATTGCTGGAACAAACTTCCATCTGTTGTTGTAGAAGTTTATAGTTTAAATAAGTTTAAAGAAGAACTAGACAAACTATTGGAGGGAATGAATACGTGAAATGGAAGGTGTGGTCTTTTTTTCTTTTTTTTAAGGCTGATGCTGCATAACTTTCCTTTCTTGAATAATTTGCCACTGCTAATTCTAATGCTAAAAATGAAAAGTAAACTTTAATACGCTTGCCGTTTGCTACGGGACTCGATGTCTTTTTACTTGTCGAGAAAGTTTCAGAGAAACCGGAAGATCGAGACTGAATTTCAGTCAACTTAGATTGAAATTCAGTCTATGCTTGTCAAAGAGGAAATATAATAGTTGAGATAAGGATGGATGGGTAGACGCCAATGGATATACTGTATATGTTGATATACAGTATATTATTGTTTTAGTTGTTGAAAACTCGGCTTATTTCTGTCAGGGTTGAGGCACTGAGAGTCCCTATGTTGAAACTTATCTCCAACTGTTGGCTACTGTACTTCCCACCAATCGATAAAGATCACTGTTACTTTTCAGCCACAACACAAACCGTAATGAAATGCCTATAATGCCCTTCTCTTGACGAAAACCATTCACACAGCCTCGCTACATCTCCAGGCGCATCTCGTTACCATGGCGATAGCATAACTTGGAAGAACAGGGCCACCCTTCATCAGTGCCGCATCAACGTTTTTCCAATACACAATCCACAATTTTATCGGACACCGCACTGCGTTGATTGCCAATACTCACGTCAGGACATTGCATATTTTGTGCGTACGCGCCTACTTGAGGCAGTATGCTAGTAATCATCTTGAAGTTTTAATGTTACGACACTTTCAGCCTGCTTTTTTTTTCTTTTTTCCCTTGACGTCAGAAACTATTCTCCTCGAGAAATATAAAAGTTTCCAAAAACACATTTTCATAAGCATAAAATGGAATTAGTATTCTAAATGCAGCTTTATTTATAGAACTTAATTAACTACAAAATCCAATTTTTCATGGTGCCTGGAGAAAAATATTCATAAATATTGGCCGGAATAATCCCGGAGTAAATTACGCTATTATAACTAATGAGTAAAAATAAATTGGGTAAATATTACTTTAATTATTAATACCTTCTGAGCACATACACGTATTCTATCGTTAGATATGTTTCCACATTTATGCCCTGTAGCAAACTCCTAAATCACTTTTGTATGTCAATTGAAGGCAATCAAGAATTTATGCGTTGCGCCAATAGAAAATAAAATATTAAAACGCAAGCGGACAAATATACGAAAGAATAAATATTAAATGAATTGTAATTTTCTCTTTCATCCAAATAAAGAGCTGTCGTAAATTTCATTGGTCAATTACAAGCGTTTGGCACGCGCGGACCCTTACTGTGACGTCAACAATTACTTCAACATTGTTAAATGGGATGAAACCGATAGGAAATAGGCTTTGAACCGCGAGTCACGTGAATGCATTGTGAATAAAAAGCTGCACTTTCATTTTAGCTTCAGGGTTTTTATTCCCCCGTCTTGCCTTAGCCGAAAAGAAATATTATGTTAATTAAACGCGACTTGGAATGTTGCGCTGCATACAAAATTAGATTTTCTCTTTGGGAGCGTTCTTATTTCCTAGCAAAGTGCTCCATTTATTCAAATCGTGTGATTTTTTTTCAGGAAAGTAAAATAGATGACAACATCGATATTGTTTACTGCTGGTTGAAAATGAAAGATAATGGAAAATAGAACACGTTTATTTTTTTACCTTCCCCTACCTATGACAGAAATTTCTTAGCCCATTTCGTGCAGCTCCAGATTATTTCCAAGTCTAGCGTCCTTTACTAGTGAATGTAATAATTACACCGATTTAAAATAAATTAAAGGTTTACCTGCTTATTTTCCCCAAGGTACTGCTAAAATCAATGGTCAATTTAAAAAGTTCGAAGTTTAAAATACAGTACTACGTAAAATCAGGCACAATTAAAAAAAAAATCAACGGTTTATAATCAGGAATAAAGGATGACTAGGATACTGTTATTATTATTTAATAGGGTTTTAGGTGCATCGGCAACTAAGGCCATATTGCTCCGTGTATAATGTGAGTAAATTGCCTGTTTTCTGAGGTCAATTTTCTGTTTGCCGGATGAAAAACCCGAGTTTCCGGGAGAAAAAACCATGCTACCCTCGCCTGAGATCGACTAACTCAGCCACGTTATGAAAAAGGCCCATAAAAATCCCTGTCTTCATCGACGGGTCTCGTATTGAGGTATTTTCCACCCGATGTGGAGAGGACGGTGATTCTACCAACTGTGCTACCACGAGACAGCAAACTTGCCTTTACAACGAGTTACCCTGGTATTGCACAACTGTCAAACGGATGGCCTCGTCTAAAGGTTAATCGGCCATTTGTTTAGAAGATAAGACTGCTATGACAGCCTGTTTCAGCAATACCTCGTCCCTCCTTAGATAGCAGGTGGTCTCTAGTGACAACACGCAGATAAAACAGTCGCAAACAAGTTGTTTAATGTGAGCGCTAAAGAAACTAACGCTAAGAGCCGTCCAACACATTATGTCTGTAAATTCTATGATCGATTTACTGTTTATTGGTAAAAGGATCACAGTCCAGGAGAAAAACCATGCAACCCTCGTTGTCTTGCAAATTAGAAAGAAAATGGACTAGCTAAGGATGTGGAGTTCCGTCTAATCTTGAGGAAAGTGCAAGGAAGGAAGTTGGAAAGGAGGAGTTGTGTCAAAGCAGGAAGTCCATGAGATCAAGGATGCCAGACCTAAGCAGCCAAGAGTTCCTCAAAAATATCTGAAGCAGAATCTGGAGAAAGTGAATGAAGGAAACCAGAAAGGAAAGCCCTAGACGAGAGCCTGGAGAGACTGAAACTTCCCTGGAGAAGAATATAGAAGTAGGTGAGCAATATATTAAGTATATTCTAAGTTAACAAGTACAGAAGGGTAATTAATGAAAGCACTAGAAAGTAAAGTTTGAAAGATAAATTATCTCTGAGGTAAATATACTAACGGAGTTTATTATGCTAGAAAGGGTTAATGTATAATGCAAGGGAAATGAAGGAATGAGCAATAAAAGAGGAGTCCGGATAGAAAAAGATTAAAGAGAAAGAGAAAAGGATAGAAGGGAAGTAAAGGATTTAAAGAAAGATTCTGAATATGCTTTAAATGACAGATAATAAGGCATATGAGCAAATCTGAATATGGTGTTTTAATTGATGAAAATTTGTGTACGGAAGTAAACAAAAGAAAGAAATTACCCTCATGATCCTGAGAATCTTCAGTGAGATATATAGTGTATAGCAATCAGGTGGCAAAAAGTGAGCCTTGGAGATGTGGGGCTGCCTAAAAATCTAAAGATTTCCAAGGAAGGTAAACCCCACATCTCATAATCTTGGATGCCTTACTCTCGATAACTCTCCAATTGAAAAAAAAACTCAACATTTGGAGAATACTCTTTCAGAATTCGCAGCTTCCAAAGTACTAAGAATATAAAAATAGAAAGCGTGGTGAATTTTAGCCTAACGTATTTGCTAAAACTAAAGCCAGATCTACATGGCAAACATTCAAATGATATACAAGACAGAATTAACCACTCAAGGACCAGAGAAACACTTTACAGCAAAAAACCACCTCAAAGCAGACAGCATATTGCTACTAACCAGGTATTGAAGTTTGGTTGGATCATATCAGCACCACTTACAGCCAGTGTGGTGGCTGATTGGGTTCAGTTGATTGAGTTGATTCGACTGTCTCAGTGGCTCTCATAGAGCTAATACTCTATGAGGTTATAGTGGTCCTCATAGAGTATTAACTCTATGAGGACCACTAAGTAGGTGAAGTCTATCCTGTTGTCCTCTTCATGGAAAAGTGTAATCGTACGTGATGGAATCACTCAAAGCAATTTATAACTCCATCCTTTCTAACAGAAATTCCCTAAACCACGCAACAACTAATTGAATGCCGAAAATTACAAAGCCGAACCTCGTAGAACGTTATATGCCTATACCCATTGCCTCTCCACTCTTAAAAGTACTGGAGAAAGCCCTAAAGCACTCCTTACAAATAAAGGAAACACGCTTAATTTCCTGTAGTCACTACTGGGTTCATGTAATGCATGCAGTTGTCATGAATTGAAAATGATATAGCTTGCCGTTGATGAAGTTAAATTTTTACACTCTGATAAATTACATTGCTGGGAAATATATGGCACAAATATCCTTTGACATTATCCTTTTAATTGAACATACGTGATGTAAGGGTAGCAAGGAAACATTAAATGACAGACCCTGTATTCTTAAGCTATAAAACGCATTTAGAAGTATTAAAATACGTTCATTTGGCCAAAAAATTAGACATCTTTAGTCAGTATCTAGTAGGGCCTGTAGGGCCACATTTTGTCTGAATTACAGCCATGTCGTGGCATGGATTCCACCAGGTGTCTGAGAGGAGGGGTATAGCACCAGATTTGTTCATTTCTCCATCAGAATATTTCTCGGCTGCTGCATTATGGTCAACAGAGAACTGCAAAGCCAAACTGTCCTTTCTAATATATCCATGACATTCTCGACCATATTCTAAAGAATTAGGATAGATGTTTGAAATCTTGGGACTGTTCTTCGAATCATTCAGATGCAATTTCTATACGGTGGATAATGTGTTGTCGTCCTGAAGGAATCCATTGCACTCTGCAGAAAAATGACGCATTGCAGGATGAAGGATTGCAGGATAAAACAAAAATATTCATGAGGTTACGCGACCATACCTTCTAATGTATAACCACAATACCACCTCTAGCCGCTTGGGTGGTGGACACAAAACATTCTGGATGCACGGCTTCATGAGGTTAACGTCATTGACACATAATACTAATAGCTAGGCGCAATATGGCCAAAATTGCTTTTGCAAAAAAAAAAAATCTAATAACAACCCTCTCTCATGAGGTTAACGCCGCACTTTCACCCTACCATTGGTGCAAAAATAGTGTAAATCGATACTCAGCAAACTATATTATCTTTTTCCACAGTCCAGTCCTGCCCTTAGCGGCACCACTCCAGTGGAATCTTTCAATTTTTTTGGATTAATGAATTTTGGAGAAATGGATTTTCTTATAGTAGTACCAAATTCCAGATTTTTCAAGTCCGGCATTATTCGGTTGAAAATATGTCTTTCTTTACCTGTATTCATTTTTTAGTAATTTGCACACTGGAAAGCTATTTCGGCAGAAAGTGATAGATACCTACGGTAATCCAAGAATTTCCCCCCCCCCCCCTCATTTTGTATATAGCAAAATATGAATCCTGTCTCTCTTCAAAGTAATTTCACCGCGATAAATATTGGTGGTAACAATGTGCGAAGTCCCGCATAGCATATTAAATTAAATAGCTTCAAACTTCAGTCCTTTTTTAAATTTTAAAAACACTTCTAAGTTTGAAATTTTTATTATTATTTTTTTTTTCTGTGAAGCAGCGTTTTCTTCGCTGTTTCGAATACAGTATTTCCAGTTCACCGGAATTGCCGAAATCCATGAAGAGATGTGTTCCCCACCCCAGGACCTCACAGGCTAATGTCGTCGACCTTGGAACCCTGACAGCATCAGTGACCTTGTCCTCCGCCCATGTCAAGGGACTGGAGAATAGACAAGTGCCATTCTTCAGATATAGAATTTCTTTTTTTGGTTTTTGAAAGCTTTTTATTTAATCCAACCCCCCCCCCCCGCCTAAATACCAATAAAATCATTTCTCAATAATGGAAACATTTCATTTGAAAATTTTGTCTGCACAGAACACCTAATAATTTACGAGAGTAAAATTATATAAAAGGAATGGGAGATTCAAATAAAAACATGAATATTAGGTTGGAGTTATTTCACTTTTACTTTCTGGAAATTTTCAATTTTTATTGTTTAAAAGTATCAGGACTTCTGGAAAATATAAGGAACCGAATTTTAATTTGAGAAGAAGAAGCATTTCAATAAGAAAATAAACTCATGAGCCAAAATATTATGACCCCTACCTAATAGCTTGTTGGGCTGCCTTTCGCAGTGATGATCGCTTACGCCCATCGTAGCATCGACTCCAGTAGACCGTGGAAGGTGTCCTCAAGTATCCTGGACTATTTGGACAAAAGGATGCCCTAGAGTTCGTCAACGGAGCAAAGCACTGGAATGGATTGGCGAATGGCGCATTCCTCAAATTTTCGATCCAGTTGATGTTGGAAAAATTTGGTAGCCCAGAGAGCATACGAACCTTGATTCATCACTGGAGACTCTTTTCCACTTGCCCAATGTCCAGAAACGGTGTTCCCATGCCCATTGCAGGCAAAAGTGTCGATGATGATCAGTCAACTCGGACACATAAACAGGTCGCCCAGTCTGTAGGCCTATCCGCAAGAGTACTTGATGGATGGATGGTGTGCTCAGAAGCGTTTCTCTGTACGGCCTGGTCTGTCTGTTGTCCAAGACAAAACTTGACAATCTCGTCTGTCAACCAGTGAAAGTCTCCCCATCCCAGCACTGTGTAGTTTTGTGTTTCTCTTCGGTCCATTCCGCCACACTTCCATTACTGCAGCTGACATTGCCTGCTGTTGCTAAGATGCTGGTCCACGCCTTCCTATTTTTTTTTTTTTTTGTTAGTTGTTGGCGCATCGGCTTCTGTTGCCATAATGCACCTCCCAAGGTTTTTGCAATACTCTGATCCAAGTCCGAGGCAGGATTCGAACCCGCGACCTTTGGATTGCCAGGCAGGCACTTTACCCACCTGGCTAGCCCAGTTGACCCCGCCTTCCAAGCGCAGCATATCATTCCCACCCAGTTCCAAATCCATCATTCCTGCTTTCCCCACCCCATTTGCACAGCTTTTATACTAAGGAAATTATAGGCACTACCGTGGCATCACTATATATGCTTCGCAGGTGACTTACCCCTCCTAGATGACATGGGATGCGTCCACTCGTTGAGACAGGGATGATCGTGATGTTTAAGCTCATTACATTACTATGCAATGTTTTAAACTATTCTAAAATTATTTAATAATAAAATTAACTTCATTAAAATTAATTTAAACTTTAAAATCAGCGCATACTTCAATGAGTATATTCCATTATTTGTTTTTTTTCTACAAAACTAAAAATATCTGTACTTCCCTTCCCCAACAAAAAATTTAATTTAGTGAAAACGTGCAAAATATGCGCTTGCACAGAGTCAGAGCGCAAAACTTAACAATGAAAGAATCCTGCGGAACTGCAAGAATCGCATGACTACCCGCCAACTACGTCACAGAAAGCAGACGACTTCCGAGCAGAAGTTTAATGAAGCAAAATGCAAGAGGCGACACTGAGCGAACAATTGATGCTTGGGGGTATCGGAGATGATTGTAAAATATTGCGTCTGTCACGTGTGGTGCCGTGTTTATGAATACACGACGTCCTCTTCTTGCCAAGCGATGTTTAGCTATTTCGAACAGAATCGAAAGATTGAAGACGTTGCCAGATGGAAGGGTGCGAGCTATTTTCATATGCCCAATAAAATGTTTTCGAATTCATTTGACAGCGGACAAACATGAATTTGTTTTATCAAGTGTGTGCATCTTTTTTTTTTTTTTTTTCTTTTTAACTAAATGTCAGTTTTTAAGAATTGGATTTTCAATTTCTCTGTTTTGTAGATTAGAACTTCAGAACTTTTGAAGCGCAAATCAATCACGCATCCAAACACGTGATTGTTGTAGACAGTTATTGCGTAACGCTTATTGTTACATTTCTAATAAATGTATTGTTACATTTGAAAAAAATATTGTTACGTGAATAACAATACTTGTTGCAGCGCGTACAAGTATTGTTACCCATATAATTGTTGGCACGCACTTCCGGTTGCTGCGTGTTTGTATATTTCTCTGTAGACAGACTCTAATGTGTTTTTATATTTGCATTTGCTGATTCTGGAAGTTTCTCTTCAGCTATCAATAGAGATGGCCGATCCATTAAACTGGAAATTGCATAGATGTCACGTGCTCACACAGTACGCCAGCAAACCTTTACTTAACGCTTGGGGAGAGATAGGAGTTTGTTTGTCCGTTGCTGCAAAATCAGTCGTTTAGAACGGCTGATCTACATTAGCGTTTATTGAACACTCGTATAAGGGACGTAAACACAAAATGGTTGGTGTTTTAATTACTTACGATGCTTTTCTTGTTTAGCATTTCACCAAAAAAACATTGCACACACTGTTACTTACATATGCATGAGCAACGTTCCAGTAGAATGGAAATTTTTCTTACGTCATTATAACACCTACCACTGTATGGATTTATGAAGAGCCCGCCGAAGTTTTACACTGCCTGGGCAAAATATTGTGACGTTTTTCACACTCATTCAGACTGAACTCTAGTTTAGATGTTATTTCATACACTAACATAGGCGACACCAATAAACTGAAGGTCTACGTAGAGAATCATATCACGAATTTGTTCTAATTTCAGAAAGAAGCATTCGAAGACGGATTTAAAGCGTGAACGTCCCATTTCCAATAACATACAAAGATATCAACGTTTATTTTGGACTGCTTTGAAGAAGACTGGAATTTTCTGGAACTCGTCCTGTTGCCATAGACTGAAGATGGATCAGGCCACTGAAAAATCTTTAGTGGGAGCATCTTTAAGTGAGCCCAAGCAGCAGAATTTTAAAATATGTGAAGACTGGTGCAAATTTTAAAATTTGTATCGTATGTTATTCTTAAATTTATGAAAAAATTCTCCTAAAAAGAAATTTATCACGGGGATCATTATTTTGGATATATTTGATGCTTTAGCTATTTTGGTTAGAGTGCACTAATTCATATACTATGAGTGATCATTTAATTCCTGGACTGGTGCAAGATTTAATGCGCGGGTACGACAGTGGCGAAAGTGTAAAGTTCAAGGGAGAGTATTTTGAGAAGAAGAAATCCACAGAAGATTCAGATGATGGCAATTAAGGTAAGATCATGTACCAGTCGGAGAATTAAATGACCACTCCTCGTAGTTTATGGTGTATTATAAGTGGCTGTTCTACATCAAGATCTACCATTACGACGTACTGTAAGCTTCGTCTCAGCAGTGACTCAACGTTTTCGCGACGTCAACTTGAAATATCGTAAACCATCCACTCTAATAGCGGTACATTTGGATAATTAAATGACTGCGTGGCTCAGCTAATGGAATAAAAGTCGCTGGTACCGCCATCGGACATCCAATTTTAGCACTCAACGGGTGCTTTATTTCTGCAAAGAATCAGTTGCCTTCTGTAAACCAACATATTCCAGCAAATTATCTACCAAAAAGAATACTTCGGGATATTTTTCAACCTTGAGTTCGCGTGATGAAAGCGCTTGAAATAATTCGCGAGGGATGGATGCGTCTTTTGCCAGAGCAACATATGATGGCAATGGATTCTAGTGGAAAGACTTTCCACTAGAATCCAAAGAGGTTTGGGATCTAACCGCTTTTTGATTTTGTTACCTAGATATAGGGAGGGAAGGACAGCATAAATAAAATAAAGAATTTATGCTGCTGAGTACTAGGAAAAAAGATCTTCCAATATTTCCAATTAATAAAAATATATATTCTCCTCCCCTATATGTACTCTCGAAGTTTGTATCCCTCCACCGGATTCAACTCTTATCACATAAGGCGGAAAAATCAACGATCTAATTTCAAATGCTATGACTGCATTTTTTGTTGTCGTGACGCTTTTACAGGATCATCCAGATGTACTATCATATCCCCTGACAGGCCCTGCGAGAAAATATCTAATCCTGGTGACTCATGTTTGCGGATTACTTCTTACTCTTTAATTCCTAATAGTGTCTTTGTTTTGTTGTCCACTTGGGACCAACGCTTCCTGGTATTCAGCAACGGTTTAGAGATTTTCAGGTTAAAGATTATCAAGAGATAAGTAATTATAGGGGGAAGCCTAATCAATGGCTGTTCTGATAAGACCATCACACTACAATTCAATAAAATGTTCGTTAAATGGGAAAGGAAAAACATTGTCAAGAAAAAATAAAATAAATAAATATGACAACGTGTTAGTTCTTGAGCAACAAAAGAACAAGAAATATCGGAATTGATTCACTCTGCTCTAAAACAAAATCAAGTTGACAAACACAGATACAAATCGTTGTTATTAGTGGGTGAAAAGTGTCGGAATTTCGTTTTGAATTTCTCCAAAATTGGTGGTGCACACCACGAGAAGCCATTAATAACGCCGTATTAACAATCTGGCCAAATTCATCAATAATTGGTTGAAGTTTTCATCTAGGACAAGCATGGTTTAAGAAAATCAGTTTAGAAATAATGAAGACAGCCAAGGTGTAAAATGGATGAGTTATTTGTTTGGTTTTGTATTTTTTGTATTCGTCTTTGATTTCAGGAGGAATTCAACAGAAACGTGAAACCGCAACAAAATTTGTCGATTATTTAGTTCAAAATTATATAGTGAAAAAATACCACTTTTCTTCCTAGTACATTTGAAAGAAAGATTTAAATAACTGCGCATGCAATAATATAGTTAATTTTTTTGATAAACTATAAAATGCTGAAGTTAAAACCTAGGGTCTGTTTCGTTTGATTACATAATAAAAGGGATATATATTTTCGTGTTACCATGTTGTTCCTTTCTGATGTTTCTTAAAATATTCATATATTATTCTGTTTATTTTTAAATGTTTATTTGATTTCATGCGTGAATAAATTTGCTCGCAAACATACATTCATCTCAACAATTTCATGGCAGTTTCTTTTATTAGAGGAAAATAAACTACTTGTAGAATTCAAGTAGTTTATTTTCGCAGTCCATATACTTATTTTTGAACCATGTTTTGGCTCGAAGATTAATAATTTCAAGTTGGCATTGTAGTTTTAAGCTATAGAAGTAAATGTATTCTCAAACAAGCTTATGTCTTTTCCATGGGATTATATCAGCAAATCGACTTTCAAACTCGCCAAAAAGTAATTGTAATAATGAGCGGGCAACGATTCTTTGGAAATGTGTTTCTCTTTCAGCTCGGTACAACATTCAAAGTGAACTAAATTTTCTTACTCAATTTGTGGTTGAAATAATAACAACTTATTCTGATTTGATGTCACCATACAAATCCTCTCCCTTGCAGTTTTATATTAAGAGCAGTTATGTAATTACTGTACGAATTGCAAGATCAAACAGCCACTCCACATTTGATAGTTGTTGTTGGGTTTCCTTTTTCTGTCATAAAAATATCAATTTCATGACGCAGTTTTAAAGAAACCATGTAACACTTTGCCACGACGAAGCCATCTCACTGCACTACTTAAAGTTTAGTTTCAATTTTTGAAATAAACTTTTGAAACATACGGTGATTAAGGCCATGTGATCTTATAACGTGTTGGAGATCTAATATTTTCCCACAGAGACATGGGCGGCGGCATGATATTTGTCAAGGTGGTGCATGCAGGAATAAATTTTTTGTTCACCAAATTTTCATCAAAATAAATTAACGAAAATATTAAAAATTGGGTATTACTTCGAAATCCAAAAGTGGTGCACTTGTACCATGCACAGAGAGCGTCTTAATGCACATACAGTGAAATCCAATTGGAGTTTCAGCTCCGATATCTATCATTTTCTTGTTTATTCTACCCATAAGCCCAAAGACATTAGACTTATGGGTAGAATAAATCATATAATCATAAACATATAAAATCATAAACCAATCATATTTTTTACACCGTCAATTGTGACTCTTTCTAGGTTTTTAATATTTAATCCTAACTTTTCAATAGATTGGCAAAATGTTTCAAAAAGATTTTCATCTGTAGTTCTGTACATACTCCACAGATCAGTTAAATCTTCAACTGGTACAAAATCATCATTAATTCCACGTATGAAGATAAGGAGTTGGGCTGTGTCATTTGCATCCAGTTGCAAATTGTCATTTGCAACTGGATGCAAATGACACAGCCCAACTAAAGGCTAAAGCCTAAAGCTGTTGCAAATTGTCATTTGCAAAAAACCTAAAGCAGTTGCAAATTGTCATTTGCAACTGCTTTAGGCTTTAGCCACCAAATGTTTTTTTTAGACAAAAATTACTGTTGTAACAGTAATGATATGAAAATCTAATGCTGTAAAATAACAGACTAAAGCACAGTTAAAGAAAAAATCTTTAATTTTAATCAATCATTAGGTTGGTTTCTGAACAAAACCTGTAAATTAAAGTACACTTACGTACAGTACAGATCCAGCTGGTTAACAGACTACAGCTTAACTGAATTCAAAGAAAGCGTCACAAACAATTCAATCTTTCTTTATCGGTTCTCCATTGGCATCGAAACCCCTCTCTTTAAGATATCCAATCCTGTCCGCCACTATGTCTGCAAACTTCGTTTCGACACGGGAAATCATCTCGTCGTCTTCGTACAGGGTGTAGATACGCATGCCATCAAGAAATTCATATTCTGCCCGCCTGACTATTCCATTTGAGATGGTGGTTTCAACGTACTCTGTGATAGGTTTGCGGGGAAGGTACTTGCTCGTCTCCATGCAGTAATCATCGATCATGCCACTGTCAAACTCGAGCAACATAGAACGTTTGTAACTAATCTTTCTGCGCTGACGAACACGGTCCGGATCTACGTCTTCAGGATATACAAAATAGCCCTCAGGTCCAACTACGGGTTCGAATTCGACTATTTCAAAGAAATCCCATGCCGATCTACCAAAGACTTCTTCGAACACTTCTTCGGGATCGCGAAACTCGAAGTCCGGCTCTTCGACCTCTTGAAGGGGATCCGTTTCACGAGCACGACGAACATCTTCTTCGTATTTCAAGAAGATTTCTCGTTTCTTGTGATCGCTTAACACCTCGTATGCCTGGCTGATCTCATTCAAGAAATATGCAGCTAGTGGTTCCTTGCGCTCTGGATTATTGAGTGGATGCCATTGCTCCGCTAGTTGTCTATACCTGGCCTTGATGTCCTCATCCCAACACTTACGGGACAATTGCAATCGCTTGTAGTAGTCCATAACCATGATGACACTTGAAATCCGTACAACACTTCGGCAGCTCTGACCACCCGCTAACAGTCTTATACGCGATAGCAGAGCTATATTCTGCAACGCCCTCTTCCGACGCAAATTCTGAAACTCACAGAATGAAAACTCACACACTAAAATAAATAACAATAATCTTGGCATTATTATTTCAATTATGCTTATATTTGCCGAAGAAAATATTTCTTTCGAGAAATGGGAAATGGAAAAGATACAGTGAGAGATAAAGTGATCAATTTAATATTTCGGGTAAAGAATAACAGTCTCCTTGCCTCGATTCTGCATTTACTTTTTTTTCACTTTGTGTACATTTTGATATGTCTGTCAGTTTATTTTATTTTTTAAATAAAACACCAAGACTTAATAAACATTATTACTATGAGTTAGGGCGAGTTATGTCAATATATCTAGACATCAAAGAATACTGAGTAACTTATGACAATTCCAGGAGATGCACACAAAATGAGCAGTTTGTAAATCCATGATTAGAATAACCAAGCAAGCAATCATCTATAGTACAATAATCAGTGGCAGAAGTTATAGATTATAATTTTAACTGTATATTAAAAAAATAGTATCCTGTAGGATAATTTAAAAGGACTTCTTGGTATTGTTAGTGGTTTCTTGAATATATTGCGATGCTTTTGCAATTTATAGTTAATTTTATTTAGTAATAAATAATGGTTTCAGTCCAGAAATGATAAGCACGTGTGACTCAGATTTATCATGAACTGCAGGAGAACAGTCGCTGGTGATTCATCATGAGTCATGGTCATATTGCTTTTATTTACTTTCACATATACTGGTGTAAAGTGACCAGATACTTTATATGTTAAAATGCACAATTGAAACTAAAAAAAGAAATTCACCGTTTGTACTATGAAATTTTGTTCTTTTCCCAATTGACTATTCTGTCCTGAACAAATTGCTTCAAATATGACACTTCAATGAATAAAAGTCATTCATTGAAGTGTCATATTGAAGTCAAGCTTCGTTTTGTAGTGACTTTTTATGCTTTTCTGTTGGTAGATGTTTCGTTATGTCATTTCTTCCTCCGTGTAAAATCAAAAGAGTTCCATTACATTTATTACAAATAAAAACATCTTAATTTTTTGATTTGAAATTGATTTTTTTCAAAAAAAAAAATAAACTCAGTAGCCAATGCTTCATTGAATTTACAAGTTCCTTCATTTTCAGTTGTCCATGTGCCAATTTACCAATTACAGGTCAGTGCATGCCTCCTGCCACCTGTTTAGTTCTGCGCGCGCACTACTCTCTAGAGCCTGGGGTCATTCCAGCTCCATAGTCGCCAGGCGCAACGAAGTTTCTAAGATAAGAGCCGACCACACCAACTGTGACTATGCTGCCTATATCTTGGATAAGTGTGACCTATAAGTCCGTGAGCTTGCCACACGTCCGAGGCCCCCCATAACGACGAGACATCTACCGCTTACATCCCATTACCCAGGCGCTTCTGATCGCATTTCTAAGATCGGATTATTCTTAGCTAACATCAGGTTTTAATTTTATAATTTCTCTGTCCCTTTCTCAGACAAAAATTGCCCACCCATATCTGATGCTGGCTAATACTCCGTATATTAATTTAATCATTTTTTTCTTTATCTCATATCCCTTGTCTGTAATTGGCTATTCAATTCAGCCTATAATTTTGCTTAATTCATTAGGATATTCACATTGTTTCTCTTTCTCACGCCTTCAACATCACCAATTTCTGGTAAAAAAAGAAAAGAAAAGAAAGTTAAAGTAGCGAAGTCTTCATATATATAAATATGATATGAGATACATAGAAGTATATAACGGAGTTAATATTTGATTACTCTGTTTTTATTAATATTTGTATAATGTTTTTATGGACTAGTGCCATTTGCTGCGGCAATTTTTCAGTTGCCACATGCGGCAACTGAAAAATTGGCATGGCGTCTGTCAAACAGTTTTCGTGCAAATTCTTTGAATGCCATATATTAATTTGTGGCCAACTGAAATTTAATTATATGTATTTTATTTTTTATGTAATTTGACTATTTTTCGATTTGTTCATATCAATCTTTTTTGGTCATGGCAGGTTTTTTCCCTCCCTGTACTTGGGCAAACAGGAGAGGGAGTATATAAGAAGAGTACTGTATTATTATTATTATTTATTACTGCTAAGTTATGTGCCGCGATCTACCATCTCAAGAATTTCATTGCACATGGTAAGTTAATCAACACATATTGAAAAATGTTGTTAATAAATTTTAAAATAAAATACACTTCAGAATTCTTATTTTAAATTCATACGTATTTAAAATTTCGAAATCGCTGTGGAAACTTACTCCGACTCAGCCATCTCACACCTGTGTGTAATATCAGATCTAGTTCTTTTTCATTGCATTTTGAAAAGTCTCCTTTGTTAGATTGTTCTCTGATGGAATTCACAATTTTGAAAGTTATGTCCATAACACTTTTGGTATTTAATCTTTTGCTGGCTTAACATTAGCCAGCAAAATAAAATAAGGATTCGACGAAATTGAGTGAATTTTTACTAAACAAGCACACTGGCCTCGCGACAACAAGAGTAATCACGTGGTTCAACGGATTTGTAATAAGCGTATGCAGTGGGACGCGTAATAATAATAATAATATTTAGATTTTGACTAATCTGTTTTTTATATATATTTAAAATTCGTCGTAATCGACTGGTAGATCGCGATCCACTTGTTGGCCGCCCCTGCCATATATGGTTCTTTATCGTCCAGGATGAATTGCTCCTGGTCCTTGGGTGAATGTTGTAGTCTTGTCACCAGCTGGCAGCGGATGTCGTCGTATTGGTGGCAGTCGAACATTAGGTGCGACCAAGTTTTTGGATCTCCACAAGTATAATTTGGATTTTCAATTATTCCCAAAGTTGTTAGTTGCAAAACATCCGTCAAACGAAAACCCTCACTTGTATAAAATTCCGCTCAATGACTTTAAAAACGTCAATCGAAAAGCCTCTGAAAATATATGGATGCAGACCTGGAAATCTCAAACAAACAATAAATTATACCAAATCAAACAACAGCAGAAATCCTGGAAATCAAGTTTTCAGTCAAACAGACACGAAGAGGTTATCCTCGCCCGGCTTCGCATCGGCCACACACATTTAACACACTCTTACCTTCTAACGAAAGACGATCCTCCACAATGTCCTCAGTGTCTGACCACACTAACAGTGAATCACCTCATCATAGAATGTCCACGATACCAAATTGCCAGCCAATCAGCTTTCAAATCACATTCAAATGAGCCATTAAGCTTTGAGCTCATTATGGGAGAAAACTCAAACGTCAGTGAACTCTTTTCATACCTCAGTTTAATAAACTTAACCAATCATATTTAATATGTCAAATCAGCAACAGTATAACGAGAAATAACAAAACTTGAACAGGCGCAATATAGCCGAAGCTGCTCTTGCGCCATTAAACCCCAAACAACAACCACAATATGTTGTTGTTGTTGTTGTTGTTGTGATGTAAGTTCATCACAACTTACGAACTGTAAGTTGTGATGAACAATGCATGCATACAGGAGGGTCATCGTCCATGATCAGGAACAAGTGGGTCAGGTGTGTGTGTGCCCTATGCACAATCTTGCCAGTATTACTTCTTCATGCCTGTTTTTCCCCAAGCTCAAGCTCCATATTTGTGGTTCTTGTTTAATTTCAAATAATTTATTGTTTGTCTGTGTCTTCCAAATGTTTAACCATTGGTCCCTACAGATACGTCGGATATATTTTAATAAATCTATATAGGGTACTTGGTAAGATGGAGGTGCGTTGCTCTTTGGCTGCCTGGTCTGCTGTTTCGTTACCTGTGATTCCAGCATGCCCTGGAATCCAACAGAAACTTACTGTATGATTCAGATTCCTCAAATGATTTAGACGAGACCGGTTTTCTTTTACTATAGGATGTGGGGTTGAGAAATTGTTGTTACTTATTGCGGAAAGCGCACTCATGGAGTCTGTACATATTAAACTATTAGTGTTGAGACAGATATTGATATTGTATATAGCTAGGTGGATTGCATAAAGTTCTGCAGTATAACTGCTACATTCATCCGGGAGAGATACAGATATTGTAAATGTGGTAAAGACTGCTGCAGCACTTACGGCAGCATCTGACTTTGAGCCATCAGTATATATTAAGCAGCTCTGAGCATTGCTAGCAGCATGTCCTTCGTTCAGTTGCTTGATGAAACAGTTTTCCATGGACTTTTTTCCCCCATTGTTGGAAATAGGTGTCACAGTAAGGTCGGTTTGAGGACAAAGACAGATCAGATATTTTGGTTTCTTTCAGCGTGTTTTCAAAATGAACATTCCAGCAATGCATCAAATCTTGTAGTCTAATACCAGTTGGTCTATTTTCAGTGGGTTTATTATTATAGCATGTTACCCTTTCAGGATTGAAAAGTAGCGGTTGATTCGGATGATCTGGAAGGCTTTTAATCCTGACTGCATAGGTGAGGAGTAACATTTTCCTTCTGAGGTGGAGTGGTGGTTCGTTTGCCTCTATATAGAGACTTTGGACCGGGGATGTTCGAAAAGCTCCAAGAGCAGTGCGAAGAGCACTGTGCTGTATTGTATTCAGTCTTGTAAGTACAGTTTTCCTAGCTGAGTCGTATACTATTGAACCATAATCTAGACGGGACCTGATGAGCGAACGATACAAATGGAGGAGAGTGCATCTATCTGCACCCCATGCCATGGCAGAGATGGATCTGAGTATATTGAGTTTTTTCAAGCAGAGAGTTCTGAGATAAGTTATGTGCATGGCAAAATTAAGTTTGGTATCTAATATTAAACCTAAAAAGCGGATATTGCTGGCAAGAGGGATGGATTGGTTGGTTTTTTAATTTAAGTTCAGGCTCTGGATGTAATCTGCTCTTTTTACAGAAATGAACTGCAATTGTCTTTTGCTTTGACAGGCGATAACCATTTTGTATATAGCTAGTCCATGTCTCTAACTTATTTATGGAAAGTTGTAACTGTCTCTCTATGCTGTTAATGGTTGGTGAATGGCATGATACAGCAAGATCGTCGGCATACATATATATTTCTACGGTTTTGGGAATATTCTGCGTCATGGTATTTAGTCTAATTGCGAAGAGGGTAGGATTAAGTTTGGACCCTTGAGGCACCCCTTCTTCTTGAATAAAATATTGTGAAAGTACATTCTGGTGACGAACTTGAAATGTTCTGCACTTGAGAAAGTTCTGGATGAATTGAGGTATGTGTCCTCTCAACCCTAGGGCATACAGCTCTCGAAGAATGCCATACCTCCATGTGGTATCGACTGCCTTTTCAATATCTAGACTCACCATTACCAGATGTTCATTTTTAACATATGCATTGCGAATGTTAGTTTCGGCTCTTACGATAAGGTCCAAGCAGGATCTGTTTTGTTGGAAACCATATTGGTTGATATTTAGCAGCATTTTGCTTTCTAGTATCCATTTTAATCTCCTGTGTATCATTTTTTCTAGTGTTTTACTCAAACAGCTGGTTAGGGAAATTGGTCGATAGTTTTGTGGAAGCGATTGATCCTTTCCTGGTTTTGGAAAGGCAAGAATTACAGAATGATGCCATGAAGAAGGATAAACACATTCAAGAAATATCCGGTTGTAGAATACTAGTAATAATCTTAAAGCTGTATTATTTAGATGTTTAAGCATTATATAGTAGATTCCATCCGGTCCTGCTGAGCTGTTTGCTGATCTGTTCAGAGCTTCTTGGAGTTCAGCTAGGATGAATGGCTGATTGTACGGAAGGGATTGGGTGGTGTTGAAATTTAATTTATGTTTTTCTGCGGAGGTTTTTATTTTCAGGAAAGAATTGTCGTACGCAGAAGCTGATGATATTTGACTGAAAGTCTCTCCAAGGAAATCGCCTATTTCCTTTGGGGAAGACAGTTCTCGTCCATTCTTAATCAAGATTGGAGCAGAAAAGGGAATGCACTTATTATTTAATTGTTGGATTTTCTTCCATATTGGTGTCCTTCGTAATGATACTGGCAAAGTTATCCACGATTCTTTTTGGCTTGTCTTCTGATTTTTCATGCCCTTGCCTTTTGTTATTTTATATAAAATGAGATTGGCTGTTGTAGGAAATCTACGAAATAGGTTCCAAGCTTTATTTTTTTCTCGTTTTGCACTGTTACGGGCCTCATTTCACCAGTGTTTTGCAAGTCTTTTTTGGTTTGCAGAGGATTGAGGAATTGCCTCAGAAGCTGCTGCCAAAATTTGTGCGGTAATGTGCTCTGTGACTTTATCAATTGGTTGTGGTTTAATAAATTGATCATCAAAATAAACACAGACTGAATACTTTGTCCAGTTCGCTTTTGTGAATTTCCATTTTACTCTGTAATCTGGAGAATGGGATTGTTTTGTTTGTATTTTACATATAATTGGAAAATGATCGCTGTTGTGCGGATCATATAGGGTTGACCACTCCATACTGGGGAACAGTATGGAGGAACAGATTGACAGATCAATTGCTGAAGTGGAGCCTGTGAGTAGATGGACATAAGTGTGATGGCCAGTATTTAGCAAGGTTAACTGCTGTTGATTCAGTAATGTCTCTATCATATGTCCTCTTTTATCCATGCTTGAAGATCCCCACAACGGGTGATGCCCATTGAAATCTCCAAAAAGGCAGAAAGGTTCTGGCAATTGTGCTATAAGATCTTCTAGTTCTTTAAGCATGAAAAGTCTATTTGGTGGGAGGTATATTGAAACAAGAGTTAGTGTTATTCCAAGCGCAATTTGCACAGCAACAGCTTCTAAGTCAGTCTGTAGAGAGATGTGTCGAACTGGGATTTTAGAGTTAACTAGTATTGCTACTCCTCCGTGTGCGGATTTTGCAGTATTCCTGTCTTTTCTGTACATTGTGAAGTTTATAATTGAGAGAGTTAGCTGTGGTGTTAAATTTGTTTCTTGCAGACAAACACTCACTGGATTGTACTTATTGATCAAGTCATATATATCATTAGTATTGGCTAGTATGCCTCTGCAATTCCATTGAAGTATGTGCTGCATTACTTGCTTTTAGGAGTTATGTTTTGATCTGTGTGTTTTTTTGAAGCAGTTTGTTTGTAACGATCTGATTTATTTCTATCTTTTTTGGGGGGAACCGGTCTCTCTGTATCCATGTGTTCTTCTGCATGAAGTTCTAATATAGTTTCTTCTTGGTCAGTTTTGTTGTCAGCATCCATATGTATGGGGAATAGTTTCTTGGTCTGAGCATGATCTGTTAGTACTGTTTTATCTGCTTTTTTCGTAGTTTCAGGCACATTAGGTGGAACTGAAATTGGAGTATTAATTCCTTGTTCCAGTTGCTTGTGTTTGGCAGGTTGTGGCTTAGCATTAAGCACGGACCTGGCCCAATCTGGAAAAGAAATGTTTGGAGGGACTGCAATGTCAGTTTGAGTAGCAATAGAATGATTGTGTTGGGTTGCTTGTGCATACGTGCGTTTCGGCATAAACTGTATAATATGCTTTTTGGCTTCCTGATACGTTACTTTGTTTTCTGTTTTGTATTTCTTTTCCCACTTTCCACATTTCACAATTTTTTGAATATGCCGGATGATTACCTTTGCAATTGGGACAGGTGAAGGAGGTTACGGTACAATCAACTTGAGTGTGTTCTGTTGAACCACAGTTTGGGCAAATCATAGTGCCACGGCATACTACCTGGGAGTGTCCATATTTCTGGCATTTGTAACACCTGATGGGATTCGGTATATATGGACGTATATGACAATTCAGATACCCTGCTTTAACCATTGTTGGTAAGTTTGGGATTCTAAAGGTCAGTATTATGTTCCTTGTTGGCTTTAATTCTCCATCATTCCTGACTAATATTCTTTTTGCATGTATTACTCTTTGATCTGTCAATTCTTGTACAATTTCATCCTCTGAGATGTTAATCAGGTCCCACTCTGCTATAACTCCTTTAGATGTATTCAGAGTGGCATGAGGCGTTATTTTCACGGGAATTCTACCAAAAGTAGTCAGTTTCAATAATATTTCCGAGTGTTTTGGCTTCATTGTCTCTACCAGCAGATCTCCAGACATTAACCGCTTTACCATCTTCGGTGATCCTGCAGCATTTTCCAAGCATTTCTGGTACAGAATGAACAAAGAAAAAGGCTGGGTGATCTTGTTGACATAGATCTGTTTTTTGTCTTTTATTTTGATAGGAGTCATGATCGGCTTGGTCTTAATCAGTAGGTGATCTCAACTGATCAAGTGAGGGGAAAGGTTTCTTTGCCCATTTTGTACTCCCTTTGGCCCTGAGGATTGGCTTTCCCACTCAGGTTACCGGCCCTGCCACCGGGAGGCAGGAGTAATGCCACGAGTGGCCAAGCGGTTGTTAGGTTAGTTGGGTTAGTAACTCTAATAAAAATAAAAGGAAAGTTGTCTTTTCTTTCCTGACTTAACTTACAAGTTGTAAGATGAAGTCTACTGTGCTTTTTTAAAGAACTTAATAGAAACTAACGGGGAACTTAAAGAGAAGAGTGATTCCTTTAATGGAGAACGCTTTGAATCGCTTTATAGAGCTCAGAAAATCGCTTGGCCCCGGAAACGTTTGGCATCCGGGGCCTCGTTGCTTGTAAAATCTGATGCTTTCATTTAATTTAATGTCTCTTTTTATCAATGTGTAGCTTTGTTCTTTTTCTTATTTGAATAATTTTATAATTACAATTGCTTTTTTTTTTGTTGTTGTTATTAGATATCTGTATAAATAAATTCATTTACGAATTGTTCACCTTTTCGAATTTATACTACAGTGTTTGTGCGAAACTTAAGGACCAGTCAGGTTTTCACCTGTATCTTCTCATAGGAGTGGCCTGGATATGGGAAAAGCATACCAAAGGAACCTCGTGAGGTACAGAAATGATGAAGGAAACAACACCTACACAACAACGAAAACAAAACGGTACAGAGGGATTTTATTCAAAAATGGCAACATAGCACTCCTGCCATGGTAGAGATGCATCACTGCGAAAGATGAAACAAAAGGGAAGCGGTGGTCCTGAGTAGGAGATATGGCCACCCCAATGTCCATGCAGGCTTTGCACCGCCTGTCCATACTTAGAACAATGTTGTTGATAAGTTCTTGCGGTAACATCGCCCATTCCTCTGTCAGCGCCATCTTCAGCTGGTGAACATTTTCTGGTTGGTGTGGACGTGCCGCTAGGCGTCTCCCCAGAGCGTCCCATATGTGTTTGATGGGATTTAGATCGGCAGGAACGAGCAGGGCAATCCATACGAACAATGTCCACACTTTCCAAAAGCATATCAACAACTACAGTGCGATGGAGTGTGGCGTTATCATCCATAATCACGAACTCGGGACCAATGGCACCTCGGAACAGACGCACATGGAGAAGGATTACCTCAGTAAAGTAGCGTGCACCGGTTACAGTACCGCCTTCCACTATCTGGAGTTGTGTACGTCCATCCAAGATAACGCCTCCCCAGAGGAGAACACCTCGATCGCCATATCGATCCCTCTGAATGATGTTTGTGGGGTGCCAACCTCTCGCCAGATTAGCTGACGTCCAGAATCGCTGCTGAGACTGAATCTACTCTCATCAGTAGAGTACCTGACCCCATTGCACTGCTGTCCAGTCCTTGTGTTCGATGCACCACTGTAAACGGTGTGATGGGCTTGTGTTAAAGGGACACAGCGTACTGGCTGTCGGGCAAACAGTCCGCCTTTGTGGAGTCACCTGGCCACAGTAAACCGCGATATCCTGTGCTCCTGGTTTGCAATGGATCCCACTGTCTGATGTCGGTCCCTCTTGGCCTGTAGGAGTATATAGAGCTCATGATTGGGCGTTGTTTTTCGTGGACGACCACACACGTCAGACGATGCTATGGGCGATACCGAAATCCGCAGCCACAGTCCTTCGACCTTCGCACTTCATAATTATTCGACCCCGGGTAAAGTCATCCAGATGTTTTCTACTGGCCATTTCGTTGTCCGTAGAACTGTATAAATTCAATAGAACGTCTATAACAATCGTGCTTACCATTCGGTAATTGCACATATGTATCTGCTGAACTGCTGCTTTTATCTGTTTATGTGAGTTGTTGTTTGGTCTGTTTATGTGAGTTGTTTTTAGGAGCATTAGCAACTAAGACCATATTGCTCCGGGGATGTGCGGTGGTCATTCTCTAACCTTTCCGCATCCTCCGTATTTGGTGTTTATGTGAGCCCTCTCATCACGATTCAAATCTTTGCATGTGCACCAGCTTTCTACTGAATGTCCACAGTTATGCAAATCGTCACAGGTTGTTTCGTTTGATTTTGTGGTTGCAACCATTAGAAATAGTGTTGGTCCTTAAGTTTTGCACACCAGTGTATATATTATATTCATCATTTTTAAAATTATGCGAAACATTTTTGTTAATATCATCACTGTAATAAGTGAATATGAAAAAACAAAATATGAAACAAAATTTTAACACTTATGCACAGTAATTACTGTGCATACTGTTAGTATGCACAGTAATTTCACAAAAATCACGTTACTGACAATAACCACAGTTTAATTCTTTTTGAATTTCATCTAACGAACGGATTATAAAAAGGGTAACTGTTTGGGCACTGTTTGCGCTTCCGGCCATTTCGGCAATTAGTGCAGCTGCTAAAGGGATTATCATTCTACAACTTAGTGGTACTCATAAAACTTGTGGCCAGCTGTCCCACATACCGAGAAGTCGCGCTAGTGAACAGTTAGCAGATCAAGGGGTATTCCCAGATTCCATCTGGAAAAAATAGGAAATTAGTGCGTCATCCACACTTTCAGTAAACTTTCCCTATCTCGGATATTGAGATACTGTGATCATTTACATTTATTTATGATCATGTAAATGATCACAGTAAGTCTTCCGACATTTTGGACAATTTGAGATAGGAAAAAAAAAAAAATTAATTTTTCTTCACCTACCACAGTTAAAAAATTAAACAGGTGAGGATGTGAGTGAAGACGGTTTCTACAGAGAATGTGTCAATGGCTATTTTTGTTCCTGATGGTATCCGTGTCCAACAGATGTAATGGATGACTGACAAAATGCCTGCCCAAGGTTGTTGGACTGTTGATCGAAAAAAAAAAAAAGGCTCGGGTGCGAAGTATAATTGGCTAAATTACCAAAATAAGAGACTTGGCTGTGTATTGAGGATTTCTAAGGATTGGACAAACAATGAAGTAACGGATTTTGGCAAAGCAGACAGCAACTGTCTTTAAGAAAATTTTTGCGCCTCTGTCGGCGAAACAGGAAGAGTCACGTGATCGATCACGTCACGTGCCATCATCTGATTAAAGGATCATGAGAGACAGGTGGCACCACAATTAAAACCGGCCTCTTTTATAGATCCGGTTCTTAAAGATATAACAGCACACCCTTGCATGTCAATCACTGCTACTCGCAACGATCAATCGGGAGAGGTAACAGATTATAATGACTAATATATTCTTAAATATTAGAATTTGTTCCCTTGCAGAGCTTGCATGAAAGAGCACATGACTCGTTTTCGTCGAATTTAAGGCTACAAACTACAGTTCGGTATCTGGTGCCAGCCCCTGCCAATTGTTTCGAAACTCACTAAGACAGAACTTTGCCATTTGTGAAACTTGTTTAAGGGGCTTAGAGGAACAGCTCGCATAATAACGCGCGCAGCGTATTTGATCACCATAGATTTCAAAATTTCGGGTGATGGTGGCAGTAATCACACTTTCAAATGCATTTTCTTTTTCAATAAAAGATTTGTACTGCATTTGGTGTAGTAAAAACGGGGAAGAGGCATTCGTGTACACTACGCTATAATCAATATAAACGTTTTAAAAAATACACGGTGAAATAAGAAAAATTAATTTCATTCAAATGCGAGTGGAACGACTCAAAATATTTGTAATCTAACCGCAGTCTGATTTTGCTACCGCGATATAGGGAGGAAAACGAATTAAAATTCTTAGTACAGTACTAGGGGGGGAAAAAAAAAAACCTTCCAATATTCAGTGAATTTATCTACCTCTTAAAATAAGAAATCCAATTAAACAGTTTAGACTACGTTTTCAAACACGTACAAGATAAGCTCTTCATCTCGAAAGTACAGCCTCATTTTGCGAAACGAATCCCGGAGAACAAACACTCAGGAATAACTCTTCCCGAAATAAGCGAAAAACATTCTGTAATAATACATTTGTAATTATGTTTACATATCGTTGGTATATTTCGATGCTTCTTTACAATATTTTGAAATTGCATCCTGTACAATTAGTTTGTAGAGTTACAGTTATGCGTAAAATAATGGTATCTAAGGAAATTGTTAATCCGGCACATTTATCAATGGTTCGTAAAATTCATACATTTGTCGGAGTTCTTTGCCATCACAATATGTCGTACAACTAAAGGAAATTTTCCTATTGAAAGATGTTTGCGATGCAATTCAAAGCTTATTATAATTAAGCTATTTGGAAAGTATTGTTCCCGAGTTTTTCTGGAGATTGTTTTCCCACTAGCCCGCCTTATTAAACACCCTGCATACAAGAACGGGAATAATTTGCCTTCGTAATTAAATTTAAATTTTCCTTAAGTGATAAATATTCAAATACTCCCAACTTATTGGAAAATGCAAGATAGAATGAGTTAAAAATCAGTTTGCTTTCCCAAGATAGCAATGCACAACACTACTTTCAAATGGAATCGCCAGAAGGTTGGATATCCTATGACATGTTTCAGGACTTAATCCATACTAATGGGAAAGTCGACAAATCTCGAAACTTGTGAACAATCTTACCATTTAGAACAGTATCACTGAAGCTTCAGGGGGACGTAACATCTTAAATTAAGTGAATGCCGATACGATATTCCTTTTGGCATTTTATTGTGGGGGAAAGGGAGTTTATCGTACACATTCCTCCTGCGGAATGTCACCAATATTTTGGCACCGTCATTTTCTTTAAGATGGTGCAATATCCAAGCAACCCATTAAGGCAGTTTGTTGTAAACATTGACTATTACATTAGTCAATAGTTTAAATGTTATTGGCCACCAAAGCCCATAACAAGGTCGTGAAGTTACCTTAGTTCGAAGATACCATAAATAAAAGAGGCCATTTTATAATTACATCTTCAATTGCTGGGGAAATTGTACTTAGTAAAATGAATATGTAATAGTTAGACAATGTGGCCACCCTGTAGTATAAATTAATGAACTAAATACTTTTGTTTTACGTTCGTATTATTCTAATTTTCCGAAATTAGAACTTTAAGTGTCACTTTCAACATAAAAACATCCTGCACGAGTGTTTCTAATTTTGAGAACAGATGGTCAGCTGTTCACTTATTGAATTTCAAGTGTTAGCTTTTCTTGAGGAAGTACTGTATCATGAACTGGTTGTAGCTGTCTACCCTCGACAAAACTAGATAACCCACTAGTCGAACTGCAGGAAGGAGGGGAAAGCACTATTTACCCACCCACCCTTCCCCACAGGGAGGGTTCTTTTCGCTCAGTGAATTTAAACTTGAAGAGCTCTAAAAGCGTAGGGTGACGATTTTCAAATACTTTAAGCCCAGTATAAAGTAGAATGTAAAGTCTGAAACCAGCAAGGTCAGATGCTTTCTCCCCCAGAGGGGTCCTTACCTTTAGACTTCAGTAGTAGCATATCTTACTTTTCGGTGGACTTCACTATAAAGTCTAGGTCCTCTGGATTAGGAGGAAAGAAAGTTTAACTACTTGGCTAGTTTAGTATAGTATTGACTAATATCTTTTGAGTAATTTTTTTTTATGGTGTTTGAATTCAGAACTGCTTTGTTTTTAGATTTGCGTTTAAACTGGAGTTAAGTTAGGTTTTTCAAAACAAATAGGAATTAGATTTATTATAATTTTATTGCCAACTCCAAGCCTGATCCCATTTGAAGAAATTACTGGATTGTAACACAAATTATAATTGTTATAGCAATACTATAAAAATCTAATGCTCTAAAATAACAGCCTAAAGCCCAAATAAAGAAAAAAATCTTTTATTATAATCAATCGTTAGGTTGGTTTCTAAACAAACTACAAATTAAAGTACACTTACAGTACAGACCAGGTGGTTAACAGATTACAGCTTAACTGAATTAACAGAAAGCTTTACATGCAGTTCAATCTTTCTTTATCGGGTCTCCATTAATATCATAACCCCTCTCTTTAAGATATCCAACCCTGTCGTTCTTTATGTCAGCCAGCTTCGTTTCGACACGGGAAATCATCTCGTCGTCTTCGTATAGGGTGTAGATCCGCTTACAATCGCAAAATTCATATTCTGCTCGCCTGACTACTCCATTTGAGATGGTGGTTTCAACGTACTCTGTGATAGGTTTGCGGGGAAGGTACTTGCTCGTCTCCATGCAGTAATCATCGATCATGCCACTGTCAAACTCGAGCAACATAGAACGTTTGTAACTGATCTTTCTGCGCTGACGAACACGGTCCGGATCTACGTCTGTAGGATACACGAAATAACCATCAGGCCCAACTACGGGTTGTAATTCGACTATTTCAAAGAAATCCCATGCCGATCTACCAAAGACTTCTTCGAAAACGTCTTCGGGATCGCGAAACTCGAAGTCCGGCTGTTCGACCTCTTGACGAGGATCCATTTCACGAGCACGACGAACATCTTCTTCATATTTCAAAAAGATTTCTCGTTTCTTGTGATCGCTTAACACCTCGTATGCCTGGCTGATCTCATTCAAGAAATATGCAGCTAGTGGTTCCTTACGCTCTGGATTATTCAATGGATGCCATTTCTCTGCTAGTTCTCTATACCTGGCCTTTATATCCTCATCCCAACACTTACGAGACAATTGTAATCGCTTGTAGTAGTCCATAACCATGATGACACTTCAAATACTGTATGGCAGTACTGGCTACCCGTTAACCCTCTTATATGCTATAGCAAACCTAAATCCTGCAACACCCTCTTTTGGCACAAATTCTAAAACTTTCTCACACACAAAAATAAATAAAATAATCTCGGCATTATTATTTCAATTATGCTTATACGAAGAAAATCTTTCCTTTCAGAAAATGCAAACGATTTCCGGTGAAGTGAAAGAAACGTGTAATTCTTGATAACGGTCTCCTTGCCTAATTCTGCATTTACTTTTTTCACTTTGTGAACATTTTGACATGTTTGTCCGTTTATTTTTTTGAATAAAACACAAAGACCTTAAAAATATTACTGTGTGTTAGGAGGAGTTATGTCAGTATATCTAGACATCAAAGAATATTGAGTAATTTATGACAATTCCAGGAAATTCTCACAAAATTAGTAGTTTGTAAATTTATGATTACAATAACCAAATCTTTTTTCACTGCTTCAATAATGGTTTAATTAATATTCTCGTGTTTATAGTATAGGTTTTAAATAAAATTTAGGCACCTCATGGCTGTAATTAAATTTTTGGGGTCGGTCAATACAAGATTAATTGATACAAAGAAATCCGAATCGAAAGTATGGCGACACAAGGTTAGAGGAGTTACAGAATAGAGAGAATGCAAGAACATTATCATATTTAGCGGTCACCGTGTTATTGGGTTCTTATTATCATCATTATTATCATCATTAGCCATATGGTGCAAGGAAGCCTGAGGCTTTTGCTGCACCAGCCAAAAAAAAAAAATTCTAATTTACCCTGAGAGAGAGAGAGAGAGAAGTAGAATGAAATCATCAAGGAAGAGAAGAATGATGATATCCAGCTCAGGACCCTGGGTGTGCCAAGCCCATGCTCACCAGATGTGAGCCCCTGGGGTTGTATATACTAAGATGTTTCCGCAATTTGCAGTTAATTTTATTTAGTAATAAATATATGGTTTCAGTCCAGAAACGATACGCATGTGTGACTCGGGTTTATCATGACCTGCATCAGAACAGTCGCTGTGATTGTGATTAATCGTATGAAAAGAAAAAAAAAAAAACTCCTTCGGATAGGACTAACTGAAATTCTTTTTTTGCCCAAATGTTTTTTTACGTAAATAATCATCCAATTTGAAACAAGAAGCTTCATTTTGTAGTGACTTTTTATGCTTTTCTGCTGATAGATGTTTCATTATGTCATTTCTTCCTTCATGTAAAATCGAAAAAGTTCCGTTACATTTATTACAAATTAAAGCATCTTCATTTTTTGATTTGTAATTGATTTTTTTTTTTTCAAAAAAGGAAACGCAGAAGCTAATGCTTCATTGAATTTACAAGCTCTTTTCCTTTTCTTATTCATTTCTAAAAAATAAAATAAATAAAAATTTGTGAACGTAAAACGTATTAAAAATTACGGGATAGAATCTATGAATTCTTTAAATAGTCAACACTTTATAATACGTAAAGGTATTAAAATATAACTATAGTCATATTTTGGGTAAACATCTAATAATTGGATGAATAAAACTTTCTTTTCACATTTAATTTGAAATTTGAGCTTAACTTTAAAAAATGTAGTGAAAAAGTTCGGGATTTGAAATACAGTATAGCAAACCCTCCAACCTAAGAGCGGTACATTTGGACAATTAAATGACTGCATGGCTTAGCTAATGGAATAAAAGTCCCTGTCAGCGCCATCGGACATCCAATTTGGAGACTCAACGGGCGCATTATTTGTGCAAAGCATCATTTGCCTTCTGTAAACCAACACATTCCAGAAAAATTATCCACCAAAAGAATACTTCGAAATATTTTACAACCTTAAGTTCGCGTGATGAAAGCGCTTAAAGTAATTCGAGAGGGACGGATGTGTCTTTCGCCAGAGCAACATATGGTGGCAAATGGATTCTGTAACTATGACTACAGCAAAGAACTTCATTCTTACGCGCTGTGGAGTTTCCGTATGGGTGGGTTGTCACAGATACGCAAAATTAACAGTATTTGAAAGGCTCTTCTTTATCATAAGAGAAAATAAGACACGAAGAGGGCTGCTGTTTATAATCTGGTACCCCTTCCGATTGATCGTTGTGAGTAGCAGTGATTCACATGCCTAACCCGTTATGATTAGTCTTAGTTAGGATGTTTATCTCCCCATTCATCATTATTAGCCTTTTTCAATCCACTGCACGATGAAGGCCACTTTCCAGTTTCTTCTGGTTTGTGCAATGGCCATCCATTTACTACCCACGAACTGGCGAATTTCATCTGTCCATCTCTGTTGTTGTCCTCCAGGTTTTTTTTTTAGCTCCTCTTGGGTACCATTCTATTATTTTCTTAGCCCATCTGTCATCATGTCTTCGAGCTATGTGTCCTGCCCAAGACCATTTCAGTTCTTTAGTTTTGATAGAATGTCCTTTATTTGTGTTTGATGCCTAATCCATGTGTTTCTCTTCTTATCTAGCAATCTGATTCCTAATATGATTCGTTCCATTCTTCGCTGTGTCAGCTTCTCTTCCATTCCTTTGGTGAGTGCCCAAGTTTCACTTCCATAAGTCATGGTGGGGAGTATACTTTGGTTCATTATTTTACGATTCAGACAAATTGGGATATTATTCCTCAGTATATGACTATATTTCCTGAATGCTACCATCTGAAATTTATCCTTCTCTTGACTTCCAGCTATTTATGGAGTTTCTTAGTTCTCAGCTGCGTTTCTTATGCGAAGAAACATAACCAAAAGAATTGTTTTTGAAAAACGAAAAGATCCTACTTCCTTTTTTTCAATACCGTATTGCATCTACCAACACAAAATCAAGGAAATTCATTTATCGGAAGCCACACTGGAAACGAAAAAAAAAAAAAAAAAAGACTGGTGTAAAACCGATAACACTGCAAATCGCATTTAATAAAAGAAAAGTTTGCTTTTTTGTAATTGTTTTTAGGGAACAATATCGGTACAGCACGTTTTCTGGATGTATATTTTTTTCTCCTGACGAAATTTCCAGAAAATATTTCTATTGATAGCTGCGTTTAAACTTCGAAAACTGGTGTCATGTGTGGACATGTGTCTTATGTACGGCGGCACCTAAACGTTAGTTCAACTCCGTCGTGGTACACAGTGATGAATGTAGAGCACTGTGAAATGGCCAGATACGAGTATGGCGTCATGTCTGCGAAGTGTGTGTCTTGTTCTGTTGTTTTGTCGCATCTGTCCACTTAGCCATTATGGAACAGCGATCACCAGGATGGCTGCTCCCTAGTACTCATCCATGCCACGAGGAGGCGGGCCACAACAATACGCGTACTGTCAAACGAAAGTGATAAGGTAAGAATCCCGCATCCACTGGAAGAAAAATAAATTCCACTGGATCCCAGCAAATCCCGTACCACTGGGAGCCCAAACCAGTGGTACCAGCAAATAAAAAAAGAAAATAAATAAATAAAAGAAAAGAAAAGAATAAAAATAATAATAAAAAATTATAAAAAATAATAAAAAATAAAAAACAATAAAAATATAATAAAAAATAAACAATATATATATATATATAAAAGCAGTGATTGCAAGCAAAAAAAAAATCAAATTGTCAAAAAAATTATATAAATAAAATAAAAATAAATAACTAAAAAATTAAATAAAAGTAATAAATTAAAGTAATAAATACATAAAAAAGCCGCCAGAAATAATGAATTCAGCGGTCATCATGTAGCTTAGTGATGGGGTAGCAATCAACAGTAGTCGAGTCATTAGAGAAATCAGTAAAATCTAGTAGCCCTTGCATGATAAAATTTCAGGTAGACTTGGCCACGGCGACACATGACAGAACAGAAGACTCAGTGGAATTGATGCCAGAATCGTATAAAGAGAGAAAAAACATATACAGTCAATGATGGTAGTGAAATCACAATTCAGTTATAAGGCAGATGTCCTGATAGTAGGGAAACCGGTTAGCTGGCGTCGTCTGTTAAAAATTTCTTTTGGAAATTCTTGGAAGATTTCAAAAATTTCCTTATTTGCAATTAAATCGTGTTCATTTCCAGAAGCAAAGTGATGAGATGTAGTTGAGATCTGTTGCTGAATGTCTTGGTAAATTGGGCAGGAATAAATTACGTGTTGCCAGTCGTCGATGCCATTCAATGATCCATGACCTGTTATTAAGTATGATGTGCAGAGACTGGGGAAGAACCATTTCTGTATAATGTTAGAAGAGGTAAATGAAATATCAGGTATAAACGACTTGGTTACAGTACCTTTAGTAGACAAGGATCACCTGAATTGCCAACAGTTGGTGAGAATATTCCAGCATTTTTTTTTTCTTTCTTTGGGTCAGCAGTTGGATGGACTGTAATATTTAGGCAGGTAATAGGTATTCCTTTCCTAATATAATAGCAGAGACCTTTATAAATAACATGAAGGTCAGTGGGTAAAGTGCCTGCGATAGATTGCAGCGTCGGTGTGGAAACTACGGCAAATTTGAAGCAGTGCCAAGAGAAAAGACTTTTGTATAGTATCCAGTTGAGAGTCTGCGCGTGTAGCACAGTAGTATCGGTACCGTCCTCCCCACACCCGGTGGAAAATGCCCGGGTTCGTATCTCATCGATGACGCGAGGAACTTTAATGGTTTTTTTTTTCAATCCGTGGCTGAGTTAGTCGGTCTCAGGTGTAGATAACAAGGTTTTTTCCCCCCAGAAACTGGAGTTTTTCGTCCAGCAAACAGACAAATGGGCCATAGAACACACGCAATTAACAGACATAAGACACAGCACGACAGATGAATTTAATTATTCGGGTGGCCTAAATATAATAGTTTAGTTTTTTTTAGTATCCACTTGAGATTTTACAGTAAGAAGGCTGGCCCTTTGAAAACAAATACAGGAGGAATATCATAGAATTGGGATAAAGACAGTACGATACAAGATACGGAGAGTATTGTTTTTTAGTCCTCATTCTTTCCTAAAAATTCTTTAGAGCATTGATGTAAAGTTCTTAATCATTTTAGAGAGATGCTGTAAGTGTGACGAGAAGGTGAGATAGTCATCTAGGAGAACAGCAAGGTGTTTGTGTGTGGGCACTGGAGGAAGCGAATTTCCTTGATATTTTATTACTGGTGTCAAAGGAACTTCGCATGAACATTCGTAAAATCAAACAGTAGCAGTGGCGTAGCCAGGATTTTTTTTTGTCAGACACTCACAAAAAATGCGCCAATTGCCTAATGCGAATGTACCTGTTATTTTTGGTTTTAAATACGAGGTGCCTGTATATCTGTATATGTCTATATTATAAAAACATATTAAACGTGTAAATAATAACACCAAACTATTTTACAAATGATAATTTTATTAATATATTTAGTACATTTTTTTATTTATACGAAAATAAATACGTGAAACAAAATGAATTGTCAAAATAATACATAAACGATGAATTATAGATATAAAAGTTAATATTTTTAAAAACGTTGAATAAATACTTAAGTTGTTCAATGTAAATCGGGGTATTACTTTTCTAAAAATGCACCACCACAATACCAGATTTCGGTATCGGGAGGGTGTAAGGTGTAAGGTGTATTTAGTGTCAGACGGCACCAGGGGTTTCCCCCATCTCCGTGTTGCTTTCATTGTGGGTGTACCAGTTCACTGGGAAATGCCAGAGATTTAAAAGTGTGTGGGCTTTGTATCTGTGTGATGTCGTGTACCGTTGTTCATCTGGTCGTTTAGCCGCTGGACCCCTGCTGAGGCCCAACGTTGCCCCACCTTCGCCCCGTGGAGGCAGACCAGGAACCCAGTAGTTTTAGTTTCACTCTGGCAGGTCCTGCCACCTAATTTCCTGAGATTTCAGAGGCTAGGACCTTAAAAAAAAAAAAAAAAAAAAAAAAAAACGCGCGCGCTCTTTTATATGCACGTATGTACAGACAGAGACATATATCCATCATCGTCGGTTTGATGATCGTTAGGTGAGGGGGATAATGCTTGCATAATAAAGGCCGAAAGAATGGGCGAACGGGAATTTTGACATAATTACGTTTTTGTGTGTGGGACATTCACTAGCATAAAGATAGAGTGGGTGGGAGACTGAAGGCTGGGGGGGTTAAGGCAGAAATATGGGGATGATAGAGTAGGCAACCCCAGAAGTCAGTGAGGCATGCCCATGCCTCACCAGGAGAAAGTAGGGGGCGCCGGGGGGACCGTCCCACCACCGGCGCAGGGGAGGGGGTGGAAAGGCACAAGGCAAGGGAGCCCGGTGAGCTGAAGAACAGATGTTCTTTGGTTATAATGGTAGTGGGTTGTGGGCTGCGGCCATTTGGTTTCTCCTCGTCGTCCTCCTCGTGAACAGTGCCTGTGCATAATCCGAGAAGGCTTGATACTCCTCCTTCGTGTCTAGGAGGTGATGTTCTTGTCCCTGTGGTAAGTAGTGGATTCTGGTGAGGAAAACACCACGTAGGTCTTCATAGAGCCTGCAGTCATACATTAGGTGCTGCCAGCTCTCCAGCCCCCCGCAAGTGCAAGTTGGATCAACCTGAATCCCAAGTAGAGACAGTTTGGCATTTATAGCTCCGTGTCCAGTTAAGAGGTACGTTGCTTGTAGACCTGGGGAGAACCAGTTGGGTGAGGTTGGGTAATTTTGTTCAATATTGGGTAGAAATTTCTTTGTGATCTCTCCCTTTTGAGAGTTGCTCCACCTTTCCTGCCATGCCTGCTGCAGGTGAGTTTGTAACCTCTTCTTTCGGGAGGGTACAATGTACCTACTGACCCTAAGCAGTGCCAGATAAAATCAAGGGCTAGTAACGCCCTTGCCCGGGGCAGCAGTCTTTAAGGGGCGCCAAAAACAGAATAACAGTGAAGCGAGAAATGTATATATCCTTCCTAAAAAGGCGAAAAAAGTCTTTCCTTTCAGCCCGGGGCACAGAAATACCTTTGTCTGGCTATGACCCTACCCTGGATACGCCACTGAACAGTAGTAATCCTCTATTGCATGGAAAGTAGAGACGGGATACACTTAAACAAAGGTGGTGCAAAAGTTTTTGCCAGTATTATTGAGGATACCTTAAAGGCTCAGGGAAACTGCTAGTTAGGGGGGATGTGGGTAATACTGACACGCGTTTATCTGATAATATTGGTCAATGTAACTCTTGCACATACCTTAAGAGTTCTTATCTGTTACCTCAACTGGACGTATTATCTAGATATTCTGGGGGCAAAGACGTTTCACGTGAGCAGGTAGCTAATATCAGGGAAGAGAGCCTAAAAAACTTCAAGGGTTGTGTTAGGGTTGTTAAATATACAAGAACAGTAAATCTTAATTGTTTATACAGTAACGTTAGATGTGTCGTCAATAAAATGAGCGAATTCGAACTGCTGGTTAAAACAAGTAACGCGGACATAATAGGGCTTACGGAGACGTGGTGCCACCCGGAAATTGGGGATGATGAGTTTCAGTACGGCTTGTATAATGTATTTATGAAGGATAGAGTAGATAGAAGGGGTGGTGGGGAAATGCTTCTTATCAGAAGCAGCCTGAGTGCGACGATAGCTTTCCCAGATTCAGACATTTCACATGCTAGTATAGAGTCTGTATGGTGTGAGATAGTTGGAAACAAAGGTACAATGCGAGTAGGCGTAATCTACAGACCAGGTGATTGTGAAGACTATGACAAAAGCCTCTACATGCAAATGGAATGGGCAAGTAAGCGTCAATGCCTTATTATGGGTGATTTCAATTTGCCTCTAATTGATTGGAGTAAATGGGAAGGAAACTCGACATGGGGAACAAAATTTTTAAATCAACTAGATGACTGTTATTTGTATCAACATGTCAGGGAAAGTACTAGAGAAAAGAATATACTAGACCTCATCATCACACATGAGTCAGATGACATAACAGGGCTGACAGTAGAGGAACCAGTAGCAGGAAGTGATCACGGAGTTCTACGGTGGATGATGACGAGAGAGGTAGCAGAAGTAAAAGGCAAAGGAATGGGTTTTAATTTCAGAAAAGGAAATTACGATGCCTTAAGGTACTACATGGCCTCTATTAACTGGGTAGATATCGCGCAGAGAATGAATACAATTGAACTGTGGTACGCTTTTAAAACATTAATCACAGATGCCTTGAATGCGTATATACCATTAAAAAAATACTCCACGAGAAGGGTTCCAAGTTGGATGAATAGTGAAGTTGCCACATTACTTGAGCAGAAAAAGGTGGCATGGAAACGTTACAGAGCAATAAAAAGTACTGAAGCCTATAACAGCTACAAGGTGGTGTGTAATAGAGCCACAGAAAAGGTTCGACAGGCAAAGGCAGTTTATGAGAAATCACTAGCAAACAGAGCAAAGAGGGGGGATAAAGAATTCTTCACATATATAAATGCCAAGAAGAGCAGGACAAACCAGATCGGACCTATACGTAAGGGAAAGGGGATAGTAATAAATACACCAGCTGCCGTTGCAGATGAACTCAACAGTTATTTTGCATCGATATTTACAAATGAAAAGCCTTTTGTGGCAATGGGAAATTGTGGGAGCGAAGTTAAAAAATATGTAATTAATGATATTGAAATTTCGCAAGATTATTTAATGAAAAAACTTTCAAGCCTACAGACTAGTAAGGCTCCTGGAGTTGATGGAATATACCCTATAATCTTGAGAGAGGCGGCAAGCGAGTGCATTGAACCACTGAGGCTGGTTATGCGAGCATCACTAGACTCTGGGGAGATTCCCTTGGATTGGAAAAGTGCAAATGTATCTCCCATACATAAGGGTGGCTCTAAAAGTGAAGTGGGAAATTATCGACCTGTCAGTCTGACTTCAGTAGTAGGGAAAATCATGGAGGCATTGATCAAGGGTGGAATTCAGGATCATTTGGATAGAATTGAAATTCTCAAGGATACTCAGCATGGTTTTGTAAAGGGAAAATCATGTTTAACAAATCTGGTTCGCTATTTCGAAAGGGTCACTCACGAGCTGGATTTAGGGAATAATTTCGACATTGTTTATTTAGATTTCAGCAAAGCTTTTGACTCAGTCCCACATGAGCGGTTGCTTTATAAGCTGGAACAGGTTGGAATCACTGGGAAAATCCTTAGATGGATAGAAGGATGGCTTCAGGGCAGGAGGCAGAGGGTTGTGATAAATGGCTATTCCTCAGATTGGGTTGATGTAAGAAGTGGGGTTCCCCAAGGATCAGTATTAGGACCACTGTTGTTTTTAATTTTCATAAACGACATTGATGAAGGGATAGAGGGCGTGATGTCTAAATTTGCAGATGATGTTAAAATTGGTAGAGTAGTTAATGATCACTGTCAAGCTGAGCTTCTTCAGAGAGACCTAGATAGACTTCAAGAATGGTCAGAAAAATGGCAGCTGTGCTTTAATCCAACAAAGTGTAAGGTATTACACCTGGGAAACAGTAATCCCAAAATAACTTATTCACTTGGTGGAGTTCAACTAAACCCAGTACTGGAGGAAAGGGACTTGGGTGTTACGATACGGTCAGACATGAAATTCTCTGAGCATTGTAAACAGGTTGCAAGGAAGGCCCATGGTGTCCTATCGATGATCTATCGAACTTTTGCAAGTAGAGATAGGGACGTGATAATCCCATTATATAAGGCTTATGTTAGACCACACTTGGAATACTGTGTTCAAGTATGGAGACCGCACCTAAAGAAAGACATCGAGCTTCTTGAAAGGGTGCAAAGAAGGGTAACTCGCCTGGTGAGATCGGCAAAAGGGCGTCCTTATGAAGAAAGACTTCGAATATGTGGGTTGCAGAGTTTGGAAACTAGACACCTTAGAGGAGATTTGATTGAGGTGTTTAAGGCTCTGAGAGGCATCAGTAAAATGAATGAGGACAAAATTTTCAAGATTATAAATGATGCTAGAACTAGGGGACATAAATTCAAGTTACGCGGGGAAATGTTTAGATTGGACTGCAGGAAGTTTTATTTTAGCCAGCGAGTTATAAATTACTGGAATAAGTTGCCTTCATGGGTGGTAGAGGCCGACAGTTTGGGGAAATTCAAAGGTCATCTGGATAGTACTTTCGGGTAAGGGAAGCGCATAGGATGATAGGATTAATTTCCTTTTTATTTAATTTTTAATTTCATTTTATTATTTTTATTTATTTATTAATTATTATTATTTATTTATTTAATTTTTGTTTTTATCATTGTTTTGTTCGGATTTTTTTTTTTTTTTTTTTTTTTTGGCTGGTGCAGCATAAGCCATAGGCTTTCTTGCACCATACGGCCGTTACTAATACTAATACTAATACTAATACTAAGTAACCCATTAGACTGCGGTAGTGTAGAATGTTTTCTGCTTCAAATGGATGGAAAGTACTTGTAAATACTGTATTCCTATTTCTAACCGAAGTCTGATTTTGCTACCCAGATATAGGGAGGAAAATGAATTGAAATTCCTAGTACAGTACTAGGAAGAAATCTTCCAATATTTCCAATACAGTATTCAGTAAAATTTCTAATATTTTATTATTATTATTTATATTAGCCATATGGTGTAAGGAAGCCCGAGGCTTATGCTGCACTATGCACTAGACAAAAAAAAAAAAAAAAAAAAAAAAATTTCCGAGTTACCCTGAGAGAGAGAGAGAGAGGAATCACCAAGAAAGAGAAGAATGATGATATCCAGCTCAGGACCCTCTAACAGTAAATCTTCCAGGAGCGGATTAAGGTCGGTTGAGGCCCCAGTCGAAGAAGAAAATATTGGGCCCCTTAAAAAAAAGAGACAGGGAAAATAAAAATACATGTTAACCATTTTTTAAATAAATAAAAAATATTATGTACTAATGTATAATTAATAATAGCATAATAATAATCACAAAGTTTTGAACTAATAGTTTAACTATTAGTTGAACTAATATGTTCAACTAATTTGTGGGGGTTTTGCGTGGGCCCTTCAGAAGTCGGGGCCCAGGGCGCGCGCCCGGTGCGCCCGCCGTTAAATCCGCCTCTGAAATCTTCAAATATTTCTAATATTCAGTAGAATTTATCTACCTCTTAAAATAAGAAATCCAATTAAACAGGTTAGATTACGTTTTCAAACATGTACAAGATTAAGCTCTTCATCCCGAAAGTACAGCCGCATGTTGCGAAACGAATCCCAGAAAACACACTCAGGAATAATTCTTCCAAAAATAAGCGAAAAACATTTTCTGTAATAATAAATTATTTGTAATTATTATTATTATTATTATTATCCATATGATGCAAGGAAGCCTGAGGCTTATGCTGCACCAGGAAAAAAAAAAGTTCCCGAGTAACCCTGAGAGAGAGAGAGAGAGAGAGAGAGAGTCAAAAGTAGAAGGGAATCACCAAGAAAGAGAAGAATGATGATATCCAGCTCAGGACCCTGGGTGTGCCAAGCCCATACTCACCAGATGTGAGCCCCCGGGGTTAATTATACTTACATTTCATTGGTATATTTTGATGCTTCATTACAATATTTTGCGCTTGTCTCCCGTACAATTATTAGTTTGTAGAAAAGTTATACATGAAATAATGGTATTCAAAGAAGAATTATTAATTTGACACATATTTATCAGTGATTCGTAAAAGTCATACATTTTTCAGAGTTCTTTGCCATCACAATATGTCGTACAAAGTATGACGAATACAAACTAAAAGGAAGGAAATTATTTCCTATCAAAAAATGTTTGCGATGCAATTCAAGGCTTATTATAAATTCATTTCTTCAGGAAATATTGTTTGAGTTTACTGGAGTATTTAGGGGATTATTTTCCACCAACCTACCTTAAATTTTCATTAAGCGATAAGTATTCAAATACTCCCAGCTTATTGGAAAATGCAAGTTGGAATCCTATTTTCATTATGTAACACAGAGCGGAAAGGAAAGTAAAATAATGAGTTGTAGTTAAACTAGGTTTAATGTTAAATACATACGAATGATACAGTGGACAGTAAAAACAGAATATGTAGATACATACAGTAACACAAAAGCTTTTGGGCTTTATGTTGCCCTCCATCAGTTAACCATTGCATTGAAAGTTTTGGTAACGTAGGATTAACAGTATGCGATGGCAGTCATGCACAGTGAACTGCGTGATGCAATAACTAACTGTTGGAAGTTGAAGTCTGTGGTTGTGACGTATGGGAATGTTGCCGCCGTTTGTCAGTCATGAGAATGGTTGCTTCAATAATAGGATGAACACAACAGTCTCTGTTTCTGTTGACGGAAGTATTAGAGCACGTGATGTTCAGTGACCCCAACCAGGTGTGGCGCCGGTAATGGCATGACTGATCGACAACCTTGACATCGTGGTGTGGGTCAGTGTCTTGTCGGGTTGACCAGAAGTGCTCAGCAATGGCTGAGTGATCTATGGTCCTGTCGATCGCTGCGTGGTAGGTGCGACCTATAGGCTCATGACCATGTAGCGACCATCAGGACAGTTCAAGGTAATGACTCTGCTGCGAGTGTCTTTATCCCATACTACCCAAACCTTTCACATCAGGTTTCTAGGGTCCTGAAATCTCAAGGGATAAAGGTGGCAATGCACAACACTATTTTCAAACAAATGGAATTGCCAGAAGGTTAATGTGCCACCCTTTTATGACAGATGTTTCAAGACTTAATCCATACTAATGGGAAAGTCAACAAATCTCCAAACTTGAGGACTGTCATCTTTTAAGTATGGAAAAGGGATCAAGCCCCAGGGGGACATAACATCTCAAAAATTAAGTGAATGCTGACATTCCTTCGCATAATCTTGGTGTGGGGAGGAGGAGAGTTTACCATACATATGCCTCCTGTGGAATGCCACCAATATTTTGGCAATGCCATTTCCTTGAAGGTGGTGCAATAGCCAAGCAACACATTAAGGCAGTATTTTTGTTGTAGCCATTAAGACAATTACATTAGTGAGTAGATGTTCTTTGCCACCAAAGCGAATAACAAGTCGAGAAGTTACCTTAGTTCGAAGAGGCCATAAATAAAGAGCCATTTTATAATTACATCTTCAATTGCTGTGGAAATTGTACTAATAAATTAATCTGTAATAGTTGGGAACAAAATATTCCATGCAAAAGACATTGTGGCCACCCTGTAGTATAAATTAATGAACTAATTACTTTAGAATTTTGGGTTTATGTTTGTATTATTCTAATTTTCCAAAATTATTCCAAGACATGCATTTAAAAGTCCCACTTTCAACATTAAAACACACTGCACGAGTGTTTTAATTTTGAGAACACTGAAACAGATGGTCAGCTGTTCATGTATTGAATTTCAATTTTAAAAATTTTCCTTGAGGGAAGAAAGCATGTCAAACTAGTTGTAGGTGTATACTCTACACAAAACTAGATACCCAGCAGTCTAACTGTAGGGTGAGAGGGGAAGCACTATTAACCCTATACCAGGGACTCTTTTTGCTCAGTGAATTTAAACTGGCATAAATTCATACAGTTATAGAGAAGTAAGATACAGAGTGGACACTTGCTCAGTTAGTCCCAGCACCCTCAGTTTGAGAACATGAAATTAATGTGAAAATCTGTGACCATCAAAACCCACAGAGTAATAACATTAGCATTAGTAAAGGCATATGATGCAAGAAAGCAAGCTTATACAGAATCAGCCAAAAAAAAAATCCCTTCTCATTTCACCCACCCCTTGTTCCAAATGTTTGCCTTGAATCTATTTAAGCTATCAGCTTCTACAACAACAGACAGAAGTTTGTTCCAGCAATCAACCACCCACTGGCTAAAGGCAAACTTTCACACATCTATCCTACAACTGCCTTTGCTCAATTTAAAAATTTATGTCCTCTCAGGTGATTATTCTAAGCAAGAGGAAGAATCCCATCAGCATTTAGCATGCTCAAACCATTCAAGGCCTTATACACTTCAATCAGATCACCTTGCAGGTGCCTAGTCTCCAAACACTATAATTTTCAAAACTTAAGCCTTTCTTCATTCCATTCACTAATCTTGTTGCCCTTCTCTGTACTTGTTCCAGCAGCTCTACATCCTTCTTAAAATGAAGCTCCAGACCTGTATACAGTACTCAAGGTGTGGCCTGATATTACCTTATACAAGGGGATAATCACCTCCTTATCCTTTCTAGAAAAATTCCTGTATATCATTGACAAGACACCATGAGCTATTCTTGCAGACTGTCTGCACTGCTCAGAAAACTTCATATCTGACTGCACAATTACCCCTTTTCATTCTCTACCACTGTCCGTGTAGTACCACACAGTTGATACATTACTCTGGGGTTACTGCTTCCATAAGCAGAACTTACATTTGTCAATTTAAACTTCAGTTGGCACCTCTCAGACCATCTTTTCAACTTTTCTAGATCCTTTTGCAGAAGCATACTGTCATTAACAACCCTGCTAACCTTTGTATTGTCTGCAAACTTAAGACATTGAGCCTGATATACTGTCATTAATATCATTAATAAATATAGTAAACAACAATGGACCCAACAATGAACCCTGGGGGACTCTATTAATAACATTAATGAAGAGCAGTGTCCATTGACACTCTCTGTCTTCTCCCACTCAACCATCCCTTTATCCATAGCAGCAATTTGCTTTCAATGCCACACTGCTCCAATTTGTGCAGCAGTCTTCCATGTGCAATGCTATCAAAAGCCTTTCTAAGATCCTAATGCAGAGGTTCCCATACTTTCTTGGTTCACGGTGCCCTTAGCGTCCCAGTAATTTTTTCACGGCACCCTTAGACCAAAAGAAATACCTAACACAGTGGTTTTCGACCTTTTAATATATACCTATATAATAATTTTATTCTTTATACAGAGGTACTAAATAAAGATCAATTATAGATCACCACAAAATGAAAAAGATATGGTACAATAGATACCGTATATACCTTTTTATAATGAAATAAATATACAAATTTAAAAAAAAATAAATAATAATAGCTTTAAGTAACTTAAACCCAAATTACACAGCACATTAAGAATGTTATTGCAGCACCCCAGTTGAAAACCACTGTCTTAATGTATGATATTAAAATTATTCTTTCCATCCAGTATCCAATCAAAGTATCCACATCATAGTATCCAATCAAACTGGTCAGACAAGACTTCCACTTAACAACCCATACTGTATTTGAGCTATAACTGAAGTACTGTCTAGATGATTCTGCAGTGCTTCTTTAACCGGTGACTCCATTAATTTCCCTGGAACAGAAGTTAAACTAACAGGTCTGTAATTATTTGTGTAGCCCTTTGATCCTCCTTTGTGAATTGTGGTCATATTTGCACATCTCCAGTCCATGGTTATTTCCTTTAAGTCCAAGGAATCTCTCATAATTATGGCTATGGGTTTGCTTACTTCCTCTACTGCCTCCTTTAATATAATTGGATTGATCCCATCCACCCGAGGTGCCTTTCTTATGTTTATATGCAACAATTTCTTTTCCACTTTGCTCTCAGTTATTACAAAATCATCTAGTTCACTACCAGACTTTAATTCACCTCTGGAATTCCCCTCCCGCAGTAACTCCTCATGCGTGAAAGTAGATGCAAAATACTCATTTAGTTTGTTAGCTACCTAAGCAGGATCATCAACAGTTGAACCATCGATATCAAGTGGACCAATCTAATTCATCCCCTTGCTTCTAGAGTTTACATAAGTAAAGAACTCTTTGATGTGTTTTTTTTTACATCCTTTACGAAAGATTTCTCATAATCTGCCTTTGCCTGCCTAACCTCCTTTGTGACTTGGTTACAGACCAGCTTATATCTGTCATTGGCTTCAGTGTCACCTGTTAATTTATATGTATCCCATGCATTTTTCTTCTCTGCTACATTAGCCATGTGGACAGGAGCAGCAGTGCGTAGCATACACTTCTTGATTAGATCGGGGTTCCAGCCCGTGACCACCAAATACGGAGGATGCGGAAAGGTCAGGGAATGACCACCGCATATCCCCGGAGCAATATGGCCTTGGTTGTTAATGCTCCTAAAAACCAACACAACAACAACATCTATGCTACAACCCTTATTAGTTCATCTAACATCCATTTAGGCCTAAATCTTGAACAATATTTCTTGGTTAGTATGAAAAGTGTAGTAGCTTCCAAAATTAATTCTTTGAATGCTTCCCATTTTGAATTTGCTGTCAGTAACATCATTAGTTGGTCCCACCACACAGAATTTAAATACTGTCTCAGACCACCCTAGTCACCTTTGCAAAAGCAAAAACCCTTCCCTTTACTCCTGATGGTAGTTACCTCTTTTAGTAAATCCCACTTCAGCATACTGTGATCACTGCCACCTAGTGGTTCCTATATCTGCAGATTATTGTTCCATGAAGAATCACTACTGATAATCAGATCAAGAGTATTACTCCCTATAGTTGCCTCCCAAACATGCTGATATAGAAAACAATTATCCAATAAATCCACAAAAACCTTGCTAGTCAGTGAGTGACCAACTCACAAATTCCAGTCAACATCTGTGAAATTAAAATCTCCCAGTATAAGACACTCTGATTTACTGGCCCACTCTATTTCTCTGTACAGTTATTTATTATACTCATCAGAGTCAATAGGTTGAATGACTCTGATGAGTATAATAAACTGAATTTTGCTTTCCCAGTGCTTATGTCACACCAAACTGACTCGACACTACTCTGTCCATCCATGTCGACTGGCTGTACTTCCTTGGATTTTATGTGTTTTTTAACTACTAGTATAACCCCTCCTCTCTTCCTATCCTGTCCATCCTTCCTGAACACATTGTACTTCCCAATTCCATTTCTGTATTCCTTATATCTCTGTGACACCATATTTCTGATATCCCAACAATATCTGCTTTTGATGTTTTGACCAACACCTCAAATTCATTAAATTTATTTACCAAACTCCTAGCATTGGTGTACATACAAGTACACATGCACCTGTTCCTATTCTTAGCTACCCAAACACAGTCCATGTATTTACTTGTTCTGCAATGACTCCTAGCAGTCTCTGAATTGCCGTGCACTTTGTTTTCCAGACTGCTGCTCATTCCAGTAGAAGCAGTGCAAGAATCACTTTCGCCAGCGGCTACTGTTAATCTATTAGTCCGTGTATCCCCCCAAGCTAGCAGTTTTCCAACCCACCTAACACTGCCTCAATACTATCAGCAAATATTCTCACACTCTTTCTATTTAAGTGTATCCCATCCCTGTAGAAGCAGTCTCTCCTGTTAACAAGTACAGACCAGGCTGAGAAAAATTCTACCTCTTGAGACTTGCAAAAGCTCTCCAGGGCCGAATTGATCGACAAGGTTATTTGTGTAATTTTTTTTATTAGAATTATCTGCTGTTATGCACAGAAATAAGTGTTTCGTGTGCGGTAAATGTGGAGTGTGACTGTACTGATTTCAGAAAGAACATTTAAGGTAATTTATCAGAATTGGTAGAACCAGGAAATGTTTTAAAAAAAATGCTGAATAGCTAATTAACAACAAATTCATTAATGTAATTAACTTATTACATTAATTTATATGAATAGTGTATTGATATTGATCAAAGTAATAGTCTGTGGAATAATTAAATAATTCCATAAAAAACTTCATGAAATATGTCATAGCATCTTTACTGTTTCTGAAACAAGTCAAGTCGTAGTCAAAGTCTTACTGACAAAGTGAAATAGTTATAATCGCCCAGGTACTGTGAGGATATGGATATTTATGATGAAAATGTATTGGAATGTCTCAGGTTACCTAGCTAGAAATATTTTAAAGAGCACTAATTGTAAAACATGTAAAGATTTATTATTAGGCCCAAAAGATCTTGATATGGGCAAATTGTTGTATTATATAGATGTTAATGTGAGAGCGAGAGTATGGATTAAGTGGAATTGTTGAATACAATGAGAAGTGTAGCAAATATATTGATTTTCTGAAGTCTATTTGATATTTATCAAATTTAATAAGGAAATCCTTATTAAATTTTCCTTATTTAATAAGGATTTCCTTATTTTTCCTTATTAAATTTTATCAAATTTAATAAGGAAAAAGTTCTACAAGAACTTTATGCTAAAACAAGTTTTATTGACTTTTAGAGTGGTTTGGAAACCAGGAGTACCAAGCACATGTGCAAAAAGTTCTTATTCAGTCTATCTTGTAAATTATGTCAAAACAAAAAAGTGAAAAATATGAATTTGGCTTACCTGTCCAGTCAAGCATCAAGCTCCCTTCAAAAACTATTGAAACACGTTAAACACACGTAACTGGAAAATGTTAAGTGTGCGCTGTGAAAGATAGAGGGGGAAAATTGTGTCACGATTTTTCTTTTTTAGAGATCACTTGTATCAAAGCAATATTAATTGATCAATACTGGATTAACTGACCATTCAGAACTACATATACTTTAATAATAAATAACATTTAGCACCATAATCCAGTTTGAATTCTATGGTCTGATGAATTCCACACCACTAAAGTATTTGCCAAACATTTGTTAAAGATTGAGGCTATTGATACATAGCCTTCGGTTTCATTTCCTAGTTGAGATCTGTTGATCAATGAGGATGACCAAAACTCAGCATTGAAGAATATGAAAAATGACAATACAAAAGACCCAGATGACTCACCAATCATATTTTGGAAATAGTCTGTCACTACTCTTAATCCTATCATGCTTCATATTTGTAACTTATCTCTGAAACTGGGAATTTACCCAAAGCATTTCAATCAGGTTAACATACTTCTAGTATTCAAAAAAGGTGACAAGTGTGCTGTATCAGACCGTTCCCAAGCAAAAAAAGCCTTTCTAAACTATTTAACACAGTAGTGCATAAACAACTTAAATTTTTTCAAGCCTTACATCAAAATCAACATGGCTTTGGTCGTCGAAATCAGCAATCACTAATTTGATACTCTTCGGGCAATGTACATACAAAACTCTACAGCCATTTTAAATTAGAAACTGCTGATATCACTAAGCAATTTTATGAAGTACCTAGTGAACAACTCATTGAAAAACTAAACATTTTTGGTATCTGTGACACATTGCTCCTGTAGCTAACGAATGTGGCTAAAATGCAACGTTCCCACGGTGTGATTGTCGATCAAGTGAAGTCTGAACCATTTATCCAACTTAGTGTATATGTCCTCTGTGAACATATTGCTGCTAGGCTGTTATGTATGGTCACATTGTTCTTGTATGAGAAGCTATATATAATGCACTGTTCCCAGTGTCATTAACAATCAAATGAAGCCTGAACTTTTTATCCAACTCAGTGTACATGTTCTCTAGGAGCCCTATTGCTGTTAGGTTTGGTCACATTGCTCTTGTGGCTATATATAACACAACATTACCACAGTGTCATTGTCAATCAAGTGAAGTCCAAACCTTTCATTCAACTCAGTGTATATGTATGTATGTATGTGTTCTCTGGGAGCCCTATTGCTGTCATGGTCACATTGCTCTTGTGGCTCGGGAGCCATATAATGCAATGTTACCAGAGTGTCATTATCAATCAAGTGAAGTTTGAACCATTTATCTAACTCAGTGTATATGTATGTGTTCTGTGTACTTATTGCTGCTAGGCTGTTATGTAGGGTCACATTACTCTTGAGGCTGAGGCTATATAATGCAACATTCCCACAGTGTTATCTACCAAGCAAATTCTAAACCTTTGATTCCATTCAGTGCAATACTTGCATTATTACTGTTTGAGTGGATCCACCCTGTGATGGGTATTGCTACCAAGTGCACAGGGTGGTTGTTGTGTCTAGATCCAGGGACTGACTATCGTACAGGTATTCAGGATTGTAACTTTCTGGGGTTCCTTGTATATGTTCTCTGCTTGATCTAAGGATCCTAGTGCTGCTAGGATCCTTGGCACTATACACTACACTCAGCTATTATGTTCTGGCTCTCCATGCTGCATGTTATTGTCTTGGTTATGCAGCTCATCATAATCTTGTATATCATTGGGATACATCTAATAGGTCTGTTGATTCTATTGGGTCATTTTTATTAATTTAAATAAGTTTGTTTCTTGTACTGGGCATACAAGTCTTTAGTCTTGCTTTTAATTTTATGAATTAAATTAGCATTTTATATATATCAGGGCATTTCATGGGAAGATATTACAAATTCAATTTGCATTGGACTACATGTAATTAAAATATCTTTCATATGTAATGAGAAAATTAAAGAATTTCAATTGTATAGTGTTATGGTTTTTTTTTTTTGTTATGCTAACTCAAATAGTGATCTAAATGAAAGAATGCTAAATTACTTTTGTTAAAGAAAGTAGCTAATTCAGCAAAAAGGCAATTTTGTCCCAGAATTGTCTTCCAAATTTCATTCATTCCAGATTCTTTGTATTTCTGTGAAGTATTAAAAAAAAAAAAAAAAGTGGCTCTGGTTAACAGGTAAGTGATGCAGTGCTCATAGGATGCCAGACAAAACAAATAAAGGAAAAGAATTAAATAAAAATTAGAACTGAAGTTAAAAGCAGTTCAATTCATTACATCAACGCCTAAAACAACAGTTGAGGTTACTCAGCATCAGATGTAAATTTGACATGGATTTAAGCTCAAATAAGTAATATTTGAAAATATAATGACCAGACATTGTCTAAAATGTAGCCTAGAAAGATTAAGATGACAGTGAATGCCAATTGCAATAAACATTAATAAATACAGAATTGTGTAAACACTACTGGGTTCAGGTGGGTGATAGGTTTCATGCAGAGAGAGAGACAGGTGTACAGGCCTCATTGTACTCACAAAATTGAACTGAAATCTGTTATTAGCCACCTGAACTCAGAAGTGCATATCTATTTATTAATGTTAATTGCAACTGGCACATATGACTCTCTTAATCTCCTTAGCCAATTTTTAGCAATGTCTGGTCATAGCATAAGCTATGAAAACCATTAAATATTTTAAATGGTTTTATTTATTACTTACATGTGAAAAAAGTAAATTACCATATTATACTGGAGAAATAAATTAAGAGGGAGAGAAAGAAAATGCCAGGGTTGAAAAAGGGTTTTGAACCGAGGAAAGAGAAAAATAACAATATTCAATGTTACCACAACTATTAGTATAAACTTGGCGAAACCTTTACTTATACTGTATTATATTTCGCTATTCTCCTACCGTTAATTTTTTTTAGATTAGAATAATAATTAATTGCGAGTATCTCATAATAATCAGATCGATATATTGTCAATCGCAATTACAAAACTTTAGAAAATTCTCCAGGAACTCTTCACAATGTTCCGACCTGTTTCTACGTAGAGGTAGAATAGATGTGCGGAAATTTGCCTTTAGCCAGCGGGTGGCTATTTGCTGGAACAAACTTCCATCTGTCGTTGTGGAAGTTGATAGGTTAAGTAAATTTAAGGAGGAACTGGACAAACAGAGGGATTTGTTTTGTAAATTTTTTTTTGGCTGATTCTGCATACACTTGCTTCACATGCCACGTGCTCAAACTGGTGAGTCCACTGTCTATGCGTTTTAGACAAACCGGAATTAACATTGTCTATGAGAGTGTCCACTCTGTATGTTACAACTCTGCTTTAAGTCTAGTATAAAGTAGACATGTAAAGTCTGAAACCAGAAAGGTCAGATGTTTTCTCCCCAGAGGGGTCCGTGCCTTTAGATTTCACTGTAAAGGACTAGTACTCTGGATTAGGAGGAAAGAAAGTTAGTTGTAAGAACTACTTTGCTAATTTATTATTAATTTAGTATAGTATTGACTATGATATCCTTTTGAGTAATTTTATGGCGTTTGAATTCAGAACTGCTTCTGTTATTTGATTTGCGTTTAACTGGAGTTAAATTCAGGTATTCAAAAGAAATCGGAATTACATTTATTATAATTTTATTAATTCTAAGCCTAACCCCATTTGTAGAAATTATTGGATTGCAACAAAAATTGTTCCAACAGCAGTACTATGAAAATCTAATGCTATAAAATAACAGACTAAAGCACAGTTAAAGAAAAAATATTTTATTATAATCAATCATTAGGTTGGTTTCTGAACAAAAACTACAAATTAAAGTACACTTACGTAGAGTACAGATGGTTAACAGATTACAATTTAAATGAATTAAAAGAAAGCGTTACAAGCAGTTCAATCTTCCTTTATCGGGTCTTCCTTTATCGGGTCTCCATTGGGATCATAACCCATCTCTCTAAGATATGCAGCCCTGTCCTTCTCTATGTCCGCCAGTTTCGTTTCGACACGGGAAATCAACTCGTCGTCTTCGTACAGGGTGTAGATCCGCTTACAATCACAAAATTCATATTCTGCCCGCCTGACTTTCCCGTTTAAGATGCTGGTTTCAACGTACTCTGTGACAGGTTCGGGGGGAACGTACTTGCTCGTCTCCTTGCAGTATTCCATGATCATGCCATGGTCAAACTCGAGCAAGATGGAACGTTTGTAACTGATTTTTCTGCGCTCACGAATACGTTGCGGATCTACGCCTTTAGGATGCACCAAAGAGCCGTCAGGGCCAACTATGCGTTTGTATTCGACTATTTCAAAGTAATCCCATGCCGATCTACCAAAGACTTCTTCGAACACTTCTTCAGGATCGCGCAACTCGAAGTCCGGCTGTTCGACATCTGGACGAGGATCCATTTCACGAGCACGACGAACATCTTCTTCGTATTTCAAGAAAATTTCTCGTTTCTTGTGATCGCTTAAAACCTCGTACGCCTCATTGATCTCATTCAAGAAAAACGCAGCCAGTGGTTCTATATTCTCTGGGTTATTCAACGGATGCCATTTCTCTGCTAGTTGTCTATATCTGTACTTAATGTCCTCATCCCAACACTTACGGGACAATTGCAATCGCTTGTAGTAGTCCACAACCATGATCGTACGACAGTCTGTCAGTAGTGCCTATCCGTCAACCGTCTTATAGCAAACCTCTATATCCTGCAACACCCTCTTTTGGCACAAATTCTAAAACTCTCTCACACATAAAAATAAATAAAATAATCCCTTGAGCATTATTATTTCAATTAGGCTTATATTTGCCGAAGAAAATATTTCTTTCGAGAAATGCAAAAAGAAGTGAGAGATAAAATGATAAATTAATATTTGTTTGAGGAGAAAGAAACCTATGTAATTCTTGATAACAGCGTCTACTTACCTTGATTCTGCATTTACTTTTTTCACTTTGCGAACATTTTGACATGTTATCTGTTTATTTTTTTTTTTTGAATAAACCAACCACCAAGACTTTAAAAATATTACTGAGGGGTGGGACGAGTTATGTCAGTATATCTAGACATCAAAGAATATTGAGTGACTTAAGACAATTCCAGGAGATGCTCACAAAATGAACAGTTTGTAAATCCATGATTAGAATAACCAAACATTTTTCACTGTTTCAATAATGGTATAATTAATATTCTCGTATTTATAGTATAGGTTTTAAATAAAATTTAGGCACCTGATTGCTGTAATTATATTTTTGGAGCTGGTTCAAGATTAATTGATACAACGAAATCCGAATTGCAAGTATAGCCATATAGAGTTGAAGGAGTTACAGAAAAGAGAATGCAAGAACACTTATCATATTTAGTGGTCACCTGGGGCTTGAACTGCGGTAGACTCAAATGCGTGTGCTATTGCATACCCGCGTTAACCCTTAGGCTACGTCAGACTTTCAGTGGGTGAGTCTGGTAAATTTTACAGGTATTTTCATTTCTTTCAGCGTATATAATTGTTACAATTTTAATTACATCGATTTCGTAATTCGGATTGGTTTTAAACTGGATAATTATTTCCAATTTTTTTTTCATTGTTAACATAGGATTTTATCTATTTTTGCATTCTGCTCAGCTATTTTCGACTGACTACAGTTGGCAACACTGCTGCTGAAGTGATCGCCATTCTAGTGCACAAAATGGTGCCCTCCCTGTCACAAATGGTGCCCCTCGTGTCATTTTTTTCTGGATCCGCCCCTGTCCTGTAGGATAAATTAAAAGTACCTCTTCGTATTGTTACTGATTTCTTGAATATATTGAGATGCTTCTGCAATTTGCAATTAATTTTATTTAGTAATAAATACCGTATATGGTTTCAGTCCAGAAATGATAAGCATGTGTGACTCAGGTTTATCATGACCTGCAGGAGAACTGAAGGTCATGAAAAGCTGGTGTTTTCATGAGTCTTTAATGTAACATTTTCATGGTATAACCCTCGTAGGAAGCACTGTTAATAGAATTTTCTTCCTCCCCACACCAGGTGGAAAAGACCTTAGTTCAAGTCCCATGGGTTAGTTACTCTGTCTCGGGCGCGGTAGCATGATTTTTTCTCTCTCAGAAACTCGAGTTTTTGTTCAGCACACAGAAAATCGACTACAGAACACGCGCAATTTACAGACAGTAAACGGAGCGATATGGTCTTAGTCGCCAATGCTCCTAAAATCCTACTACAATAACAACAGTATGTGTTAGTTTAGATTATATGTATGTACTAGATACAGAGAAAACAATAGATATGGATGTAGGTCAAGTAAAGGGTGGCCAAAAATTAACTTTACAACTTTCATTTCAAATAATTCCTATAATAAAGACAAAACAATAAATATTTTAACATAAATGCTTTATTTGGACCTTGCAATTATTTGTGGAATATAATGTCGGCCAAATGGCCGCCTCTTGCTGCCACACAAATGCGAGCTCTTTCAAGAGCGTATCTCATAACATTTAATATTAGTATTAGTATGGCGCATTATAGCCTTAGTTGCTAATGCGCCAACAAAACCCAACCAACCAGTATTAGTAATGGCCCATGGTTCAAGAAAGCCTATGGCTTATGCTGCAACAGCCAAAAAAATAAAAAATAAAAAATAAAATAAATAAATAATAATAATTAATAAAAGAAAAGAATTTATACAAATTTCAGGAGATATTTCAACTGTTTCTGCTCGAATATTGTTCTTTAGTTGTTCAATCGTCTTTGGCTTGTTGGCATAGACACGTCCTTTAAGATAACTCCACAGAAAAAGTCTGCAGCAGTTAAATCTGGCGATCTTGACGGCCAGTCGATGTCACTGTTTCTGGAAATTAATCGGTGTGGAAACATTCTCTTCAAAATTTCGATTGTGGCTCATGCCGTGTGACATATAATCCCATCTTGTTGAAACCACATGCTTTCCAAACTCAGTTCATCCAATTGCACTGACAGAAAGTTCTCGATCGTGGCACACACGTGGTCGCCGTTCACAGTTACAGCGTTACTCGCAGCATCTTCGAAGAAATAAGGTCCAATAACACTCCTGACCAAATGCCACACCACACTGTCACTCTGCGAGGATGTAATGGTCACTGATGAATCACTTTTGGATTTTCAGTGCCCCAATAGAGTCTATTATTGTTTGTTAACATAACCGCTGAGGTCGAAATGGGCTTCGTCGCTCATTATGATTTTCTCATAAAAATTCGAGTATTCATTAGAGACGAGTAAGATTGCATTATTGTAGTTGTGACGGTGTTCATGGTCTCGAGGACGAAGTTCTTGAATCAACTGTATCTTATATGGATATATATGCAAATCGTTTTTGAGAATATTCTGCAGAGACGACCGCGAAATTCCAATTTGTTGGGAACGTCACCGTGAGGACGTTGTCGGTTCTTCAGCTACACTTTCATGCACGATTTCAATGTTCTGCACTGAGCTTGCACTTCTAATGTGGCCTGACCTTGGTCTATCTGCCACAGCACCGCTTTCCTCGAAATTAGCCACTAAACGAATAATTGTGGGTCTGGAAGGCGTATTGTTTCTACCAAGAATTGGATGCAATTTTCTGTGGGTCACCGTTATTGATGACTGATTTTTGTAGTATGGTAATAATAAGAACGCATTGTTGAATCTTTAAGCGCTCCATAACAAATCTGCCGTGTCCACACTGCTCGACGATGTACTGTCACGTTCGAACCAAACCAAGATGGCAGCCGTTATAAGTTGTAAAGTTATTTTTTGGCCACCCTGTGCCATATGATGGTCTCTAGAATGATTTGGATTGGACTTGGGTGGATCATCAGGCACTAACTGCTTTAATTCCAAAGGTCATTTTGGTGGAGAATTCACTTGCTAGAAAACTGTGCATATTGTTTAATAAAATCAGACCTAACAGAACCAAAACATGCCTTCTGGTGTTACTTAAAGTGCAGCCATTATCAACCCACTGCAGGATGGAAGCCTCCTCAACAATTCATGCTGAGGGAACCAACTGCTAGTTATCAAGGAAATTAAAGACTGTATGGTTATTTTTTGGGAGAAGTAATGACTTAAAGCAAAGCTGAGGACTTGGAAAAGAAATATAAGGTCATGCTAAAAAAAAAGTCACGAAATAGACCTGAAGGACTAACTATGTACGTAATAGGGTTTTAGAAACCTCAGCAACAGTCCGTATTGCTCCGTGTAAATTGTCTGTAAATTGCGTGTGTTCTGTGGTCGATTTTCTGTTTACTGGAAAAAAAACTTGAGTCTCCGTGAGGAAAAATCATGCTTCCCTCCCTTGAGACCGACTAATTCAGCCATGTTGTGAAAAAGTCCCATAAAAATAACTCGGGTCTTTTCCAGTCCGTGTAGGGAGGACTGTGATCCTATCAACTGTACTACTCACGAGGGCACCTGAAAGACTTTGCAAGGCTTATGGAGAGGGTGATTTTTCAGCATGATTAGTAGAAGAATTTATTTAGCAAAAATGAACACAGGAGAACATTTGAACACAGGAGATTGCTAGTTTTTTGCTAATGCCATGAAGAGTTTAGGAAACTGTTAATTGGTGGTGTTAGATCTTCCAGAAGTTCTGTACGACCACGATTTTTCGATATTCACGAATAGAGGAAATGAGGAAGATGTATGTGTTAAAAGATCAGAGGAGCAACTAAGGCTGTAAGATATCAGTACGTTGTGTCTGTAATTGCATGTGTTCTTCGGGTGATTTTTTTCCCGAAGACTCAGGTTTTTCATCCAGAAAACAGCAAATCGATCACAGAACAGATATACGGGGCAATATGGCCAAAATCGCTGATGTGCCTAAAACCCTACAACAACCGTTGGTCAATTTCCTATTTGCTGGGGGAAAAACCGGTGGTCTCATGAGAAAATTCCACGCAATCGTTGCCTGAGACCGACTTAGTCAGCCATTTTGTGAAAAGGTGCCCCTTAAAATTCTTCAGGTCACTGACGGGATTCCAACTCAGGTGTTTTCCATTTGGTATGGAAGAACGGTGATATATTCACTGCGTTACTACTAGACACATGTCACTTTGGAAAAACTTGCTCATTTAACATGTTCTTGCAAAATTTTCATGTTTTCTTTTGTATGAGGTGTATCACGAAGTAGTGAACAATAGAAAAATACAAAAGCAAAATAGTATTTTACACAAAATGAATTAATTTAAACTTCTTGTTCGGTCTACTAATGTTGATGTACGGCCAACTGACATGTGGTGCAATCTAAAGCTGAAGAGTAACTTAACTTAGAGATTGGGAGGACTTGTGATTATGATACAGTCAGCTATGAAATTTAGCATGCACTCTAAAGAGGTTGATGAGAAAAAGTAATAAATTGTTATATTAGGGACACCTGAAAACTAATTCATCTGTCCATGTGAATTATGTTCATTATCTGGTCGATTTCTCTGTTTAGGCTGAACGCAAAATCCAAGTTTCCTGGTTAAAAACCTTGCGCTGCATGATTGAGACAGGCTAACTCTGCCATTGACCGAAAAAAGCCGATAACAGTTCCTGGAGTTGTCGACGGGATTCGAGCTGGGGCTTTTCAACCTGATGTGGAGAGGATGGTGTTATCACTACTGTGCTACCATCGCAGACTGGTTGATAGGAAAACAATGTCTGTCTATAATAAACAGTTCCTTTGCAAGAAGAGAGGGGGATGGTATTGCCCATCTCTATAAGAAGTTGGCGAAATCTCAATTTGAACAGTATATCCAGATATAGAGGTTACACTTGAAGAAGAACAAAATTTCTAAAGAGAATTCAACGAAAAGCGACGAGATTGGTGGGCAACACTAATCGAGATCTACCTTCCAAGAGACTTAGAGGGTGTGGACTTCAAAGATACGCAACTGCTTGCTAACTTGGTACCCATACATTAATGAAGCTCATTTATTTCTTTTTTTTTAGGAATACTGGTTGTTAAAACGGACCATCCACAAATTTCATCTTCTCTTTGCACAATGGACAACGGAAATGGAAAAAGGAAACGGTAATAACCAGGCTAAAAAACCTCGGTGAAGATAGAAGACCTGCATTTACTGCTAAAATTGGCTAAAATGGTAATAGGCATTTTATCAGAGCCTAATATCTGGGAAATATATTCATGGTGCATCTCTCTGCACGTCTACGGTCGATCCCAACGATCATTATGGATTCCGACAATTGGCTTTATTATTATTATTATTATTATTAGCCATATGGTGCAAGGAAGCCTGAGGCTTATGCTACACCAGCCAAAAAAAAAAAAAAAAAAGAAGAGTTACCCTGAGAGAGAGAGAGAGAGAGAGAGAGAGAGAGAGAGAGAGAGAGAGAGAGAGAGAGAGAGAGAAGGGAATCACCAAGAAAGAGAAAAATGATGATATCCAGCTCAGGGTGTGCCAAGCCCATACTCACCAGATGTGAGCCCCTGGGATAAATTAAGTACATGGACCAGCATCCCTGTGGCATGCTGTTGACATCTTATTGAATCTGTGCCACAACAAACAAAATCGAAACTGTTCTACGGACTAAAGGAGGGCCCACTTGCTATTAGGTAGGTGCACCTGAAAAAGTGGCCACCCAGCATACACTAGTGTCACTGCTTCTGACAGTCGGAAGCTTCGATTAATTACAGATGTGCTTGAACTTGTAAAATTTAATGACCATATTAACATTTAATCAGAAAAACATTTTTTGTGTATATTGAACATCTGGTGGAATGCCTTGTGCTTAATTAAAAAAAATTAAATCAATTTTTTGTTGCGTTTACAAGTAAGTTTTACTAAATGCTGTAATAAGAAGTTACGACCTTATTAATTTAATGCTTACTACACCGCTCAACAAAATTAAAAGAACACGTGGTGTAATTGGTGAGCTTGTGAAGTGGGACAAAATTTGATATTTGATGTACCATATAACAATGAAATGAGGAGACAGTGAGAAACTTCGGACAGGTATAAGTGACATTTATAGGGGTTGTATGAGAATCATGAAAAATCATATTACAGAAGTCAATACAAGATGCTTAAAAATATGTTCGCACGACATCAGTATGGTGTATAATCCCCGGTAACGGTTAAACAGGCGTGACAGTGGTGAACCATGCTCAATATAAGGGTGTCTACAAGATTCTGTGGAAGCAAATCCTATTCTTCCACCAGTGCAGACCTTAACTTGCCAAGTGATTGAGGAGTTGGCTGTCGGTGTGAAATGCGACACCCTAGGGCATCCCACACATTTGATCTGATTAAGTCTGGTAATTGTGCTGGCCACAGCAGTTGTTGAATATCTTCAGGTTCAAGATTTTCCTCCCATACTTGAACTCCATGTACAGTGGAATTGTCGTGCATGAAAATACAATCTAGATCAACTTGAGGTCTTGAAGTTGTCACAGACATTCCCTCAGCTATGCCAGACAAGCTGTACTTGCTACCTGGGAGTCTAAAACGCTGATGGAACTGATATTCAGGTGACACTCAAGTCGAGTGGACCCAATTTCGGCGAAGTCCGGACGGTCTGTGACAGCCAAATCCTCTGCTTGCACCTTCACGATGGTAGGACTGTTAGTAATCCTAGGTATAACCTCCATGCACAAGTACATGGTGGGTGACCACCCAGGTGTGAACCAACATAAGCATGGGTTGAGGTGTGGCGCCCACACCACATGGATAAATGCCGCCCCTCTATGTTACCAGGCAGTACTAGGTGGTAGATGACTCTCGTCAACCGGTGCAATACCACCACTTTGCTTATTGCAGGCTTGAAGTGGTGGAACCAATGTTTAGTCTCTAGAGCTAAGTTCCGGTCAACCCTTCCCTATCTCTTCCATCATGCAGTATGATTGATGACTTTTGAGGTTATGATGAAAGTTGTGGAGAGATCCAATATTCCTTACATTTCGAGGGTACAGCTCTAAAACGGTGTTCGCAGGCCGGTCGCTAGTTAGTACACCTGACCGAACCTATTTGTTAGTCTCTAGGAGGCTTCTGGATCAGCTAGTGTATAATCTTGCTACCTCTATTCTGCCAGATAGTGACTGAAGGGAGTCCGAGTAGTGTGTATGCGGGGAGCATTGTCGAGGCTACGTTATGTCAAGGATCTGGGTATATTCTTACCATGTGTAGGCCATATCCAAAAATTTCATTACTTTAGCATTAACATTAGCATTAGTAGAGGCATATGATGAAAGAAAGCAAGCTTATTTATGCAGCATCAGCCAAAAAAAAAAAAAAAAAAAATTCCACTTCACCCCTCCGTTCGTTTGAAATACCTGTCCAGCTGAGCCTTAAATTTATTTAGGCTATCAACTTCCACAACAAGGGATGGAAATCTGTTCTACCAACCAACTACCTGCTGGCTAAAGGCAAATTTCCGCACATCTATCCTACATCTGTCTTTCCTCAATTTGAATTTATGCCCTCTCAGGTGATTATTCTGAGAAAGAGGAAGAATCCCATCAGCATTGAGCATGCTCAAACCATTCAAGGCTTTATATACCTCTATCAGATATCTCGCCGGTGCCTACTCTCCAGACACTGTAATTTGCAAAACTTAAGCCTTTCTTTGTAAGAGAAACCCTTTGTTTCAGTCATCAATCTTGTTGTCCTTCTCTGTACTCGTTCAGCAGCTTTATATCCTTCTTGAAATGAGGCCTCCAGACCTGTATACAGTACTCAAGGTGTGGCCTGACCATTGCCTTGTACAAGGGAATAATCACCTCCTTATCCCTGCTAGAAAAATTCCTGTATATCATTGACAAGACACCATGAGCTACTCTTGCAGCCCGTCTGCACTGCTCAGAGAACTTCATATCTGCCTGCACAAAAACCCCAGGTCCTTTTCATTCTCTACCGCTGTCAGTGTAGTACCACAGAGTTTAGAAATCTTTATTGCAATAAAAATAATAATAATAGTAATACAATTTAATGGATACATCGTAATAAGCCCTTCACGGCCACAAGGCCAGGGGTTAACTGAAATATTACAATATATAAGAAAAAGGAATTAATAAATTAAATATAAAAATGCATATATGAACGAATAAAAGTAAATATAGCTCAACACTCAAAGTATAATACATCACAATGTGGAAAACTGCAAGGTTGGCTGGTAAGCCATCTTCATATCATGCTGGATTGCGGCATTAAGGCGAGCTTCAAGGAGAAGGATCAGGGACAGGGAAGTACAATTTAAGGATGCGGCGTCTGTACTCCTTATCACAAGAAAACCTATTAAGGTTAGCATCGAAAGACTGGGCACATGAAAGTAGCTGATATGGCAGAAACCTATCGGATAGGTGGAGACGGCTGAGATGTGGGCGCAGAGTTGAAGTCGCTCTGAGGGAAAGCTGAGGGACTCTCCAAGAGCACAGGTCCCAGAATGATGGTGCCGAGATCTCGCCAGAGATCATTTTTACAGTTGTGGTAAGGCATTTTTGTACACTCTTCTTATATTGTAAATACTGTAAATAATTATAACTTTTTGCTTTTTGTACACCCTTCTTATATTGTATATAATTGCAATTCTTACATTTTGTACGCCCTTCTAGCCGGTCGGCTGTGTATAAGGGGTGAAAGCTAACACTTGCTATTTTTAATAAACTGATTTAATAATAATAATAATTAATAATTTCACCCTAATCAGCATGGGAAGCCTGTGAATTTTTATCAAACTGGTCATTTCAGTTGTCCTTAACTGTTGAGGAAGTTTATGTTTGTTTATGGTCCATTTTAAGAGCCAAAACTCAGTAGAAAAGAGTGGTCGAATTGTGCTAGGGACAGCAGAAGCCCATCCGTCTGCAGCATATAGAAGCAGAGAGTATACTGTGCTTTTTGTATATCTTCTGGTGGTCGTTAGCTCATTAATATAATGCAAATGCTGTTTGGCCATCCATCGGAGTCGAGCTGCCTGGGTGAGCAGCTTTTCCATGTGGTTACCAAAGCAGAGCTTAGAATCAAAAACAACCCCCAAATCAGTATGTTTCTTGACGATGGAAATAGGGGAATTGTATAATGTTGGCTGAATATAGGAAGGCGTTTTCTTTAATGAGAATATCATAAATTCAGACTTTCCTGGATTTATTTTTAGTCCAAACTGGTTGAGGTAGTTTGCAAATTCCAGAAGTATATTGTTAATTGATGCTGTTATCATGAGAAGATCATCATGTGGAGAAATCAGTGTGAGGAGTTTCATATCATCAGCATAACATAGAGTATCACGTCTGGACTCAACAAGCGGCGAGATAAGCGCTGTAAACAAGAGCCCTGATAAGACACCACCCTGTGGCACGCCTGAAGAGACACATCGCTCGTATGTTTGGCCGTGGAGAGTAAGCCGGATTATTCTATTTGAAGGAGTGAAGTGATTAATTGTAGAGTGTCTCCCTTGATTTGATAATGGTCTGAAAGTTGCTTCAGCATTGCAGGAACGTTTATAGAGTCGAAAGCTGCTTCGAGGTCTGCATAGGTGACTGCAAGCTCTGCATGAGATTCAAACGCAGAGAGGATAGAGCTCGTGGTGGCTAAGAGATTAGTCACAGTGGATCTATGAAGAAGAGAGTAGTGGATTTGTTGAGGCTGATGTGGAAGAAGTTGTTTAGTTAGAATGGGTAGAAGTACCTCCTCTAGGAGTTTTAGAAGACTTGAGGCGTTGGAGATTGGCCAGTCTCTGGAGTTACTATTTCCCATATGTAGTACTTTACATTTGTCAGTGTTAAACTTCATTTGCCACCTCTCAGCCCATCTGCTCAACCTTTCCAGATCCTGTTGCAGCAGCATAGCGTCAGTAGTGTCCTTAACAACCCTGCCAACCTTTGTATCGCCTGCAAACCTGGACATTAAGCTTGATATAGCATCATCAATATCATTTATAAATACAGAAAACAATAATGGATCCAATACTGAACCCTGAGGGACTCCACTAATAACATTAGTCCACGATGAGCAGTGTCCATTGATTACCACTCTCTGTCTTCTCCCCCTCAACCATCCCTTTATCCATAGCAGCAATTTGCCTCCAATGCCACACTACTCCAATTTGTGTAGCAGTCTTCCATGTGCAACAGTATCAAAAGCCTTTCTAAGATCCAAATTTATAATATCAAAGTTATTGCTTGCATCCAGTTCTTTTGTGACTGCATCATAGTATCCAATCAAATTTGTCAGGCAAGACTTTCCCTTAACAAAACTATGCTGTGTCCGAGCTATAACTGAAGTCTTGTCTAGATGATCCTGCAGTGCTTCTTTAACCAGTGCCTCAATTAATTTTCCTGGAACAGAAGTTAAACTCACAGGTGTATAATTACTTGTGTCAGCCTTTGATCCTCCTTTGTGAATTGGGATCACATTTGCACATCTCCAGTCTAAGGGTACCTCCCCTGAGTCCAGAGAGGCTCTCATGATTATGGCTAAGTGTTTGCTTACTTCCTTTGCTGCCTTCTTTAATATAACTGGATAGATCCCATCCACCCGGGTGCCTTTTTTATGTTTATCCTCAAAAATTTCTCCTTCCATAACAACGCTGAGTTGTCGCCTGATTTCCTTACATCGCGCACACACAAAGACAACCCCCCATGGCAATATCATGTCCCGTACCCGATTGCTCCACAAAAATCAAGCAAGAAGTGCATTTTAAAAGGCTATGATTCAGAGGGCAACTGCTCCCTCAATTCTCCCCTGAGCCACAGCACTCCCATTAGCTTGAGCTTTTTGCTTTGCTGCTCTGGTCTGACTCATGATTTCGATTTAATTTCAATAAAATTTCAATTTCAGTACAAATTTTAACCCTAAACTTGTATCCCAACACAGTTATAACGCTATATATATTTTTCAGTACAGAGTATTATCTATGAGTTCCGTTTATATAATTTCCGTATCAAGTTATGTATTAATTAATTATGTGACGTTTGTAATCTTAGTCGTTATGTGTATTTAGTTAAAAAGTACAATTTAATTGACAATGAAGTTTAACAAGATTAATAGATTTTACTGATTAATTGACAATATTATATTATATACTATACTATACTAAACTTACGCTATCCAGTTCGGGATATCCAGTTCAGGTCGGTACCAGCACTTGTGGCTCACCACAACAGGCTTGTACTCACCGAAAGATTTCTGCCCAAGCAGATGCTCGCTGCCCTCAACCGTGTGGACGCCGACATCGACACCATAATAAGTAAAAAGAAGGACAGACACAACTTTATCAAAGCTCTTGAAACCTGAATCACTGCCAAGTTGTATTTGTTTTTCTTTATTTGTGTTCAGCTCCTTGTTTTTATGATGTATTTGTATTTCTTTTTGCATTTGTAATCTGTATTTTGTAGCCTTTTGTATGTGTTCGCTATATTTTGTAGCCATTTGAATTTGTACTTATGTTATCCATATATGAACCCCTGGCGCTCGTCGCCGTGATGGGATATTGTGCTGTAATTCTACTTCACAATAAAGATTTATTTATTTATTTATTTATATAACGTTGTATCGTATAACAATGGCGGCAAGTTACGAACGGTAAATCTACGGACACTTAAGTATTAATTAACTTCAGAATCTCGCTGTCTCAATTCAGAATAAACTAAGGATCCTGACTAAGTCTATAAATTACTTATAGAAAATAATTTGATATAACAATTGGTCAATAAAACGGCTAAATATGTGTAAAAAACTTCTCGTTCAGCGGAGCTGCACTTGTAACACGTGGATTTGATACTCTTACCGATACTAAGTAATACCTACAAAATATCTATCTAAGTTAATCTTTAAACTAAGTATCTAAATATAAACCTGTTTCCCACCGGTGTATGTTGTTGTTGTTGTAGTTGTAGTAGGGTTTTAAGAGTAACGGAGGCCATATTACTCTGTGTATATTATCTGTAGATTGCATGTATTCTGAGGTTGATTTTCAGCTTTGCTGAGCGAAAAACCCGAGTTTCCGGTAGAAAAACCATTCTACCCGCGCATGAGACCGACTAACTCAGCCACGTTGTGAAAAGAGCCAATAAAATTCCTCTCATTATCGACGGGACTCGAACTCAGGTCTTTTTCACCCGGTGTAGGGGCAGACGGCGATTCTACACAGGGACGCATTAACGCTAGGGCCAAACCGGCCATGGCCGGAGGCCTCATTTTCAGTGTAAATATTTTCAAAAGTAGTAATAAAAATTTCTAATAATAATAAACCAATTAAATGTGTAATATAAAAGCATTCTTAAACTTAAGTTTAAGCGTTTAAATTTTATTATTGTACCTTTTTATTGTACAATAAATAAGTTAAAAGTTTCTTTTAAAATTGTTTTTATTATTACTTTATTTTTTTAAGTCAAAAAACAAAACAGTTTTGACCTCTTAGTTTACATTTGTATCAAGGAATTATTATTCACAATATAAATATAAAAACCTATGTAGTATTTGTTTTTATAGGTATGTGTGTAATATATTTTTATATTAAAGGGGCCTCAATTTTAAATATGGCCGTAGGCCCTATTTCATCCTTAATCCGAACCTGGATTCCAACCAACTGTGCTATCCACGCGGGCAACGTGCGTCTCAAGAAGTTTATCATGGAGCAGCGTATTATAGAGCAGTGAAATAAAACTGTCTTCCTCATTTATTAAAAACAAAACACAATGTGTTGTACCTTTTTGTCACTAGAGGAGTTACTATATGCATATTTTTGATGTTATTATTCTTATTTCATATTATTTTTATTTGTTATTTTATGTATTCATTTTTCTACGTGTACTTTTCTGTGTGAAAATATCCATTTATTAATAAATGCCTTGCACTTTCCGTAATAAAAATAAAGATTATTTATTTATTTTCTTTGACACACACACACACACACACACACACACACACAGATGCATTCCAAACGAATTCTGCGTTGGTCCACAAGTCTAAACCAAACAACCGCAACTTGCAAACAACGCCGCATCTGAGTTAATAAAGTTAATATTAACTTTATTAACTATTTAATTCATAGTAGTAAACTGGTGTGCAAAATTTAAGGACCAGTCAGGTTTCGACTTATAGCTTCTCATAGGAGTGGCCTGGATATGGGAAAAGCATACCAAAGGAACCTGGTGAGGCAGAAATGATGAAGGAAACAACGCCGACACAACAACGGAAACAAAACTGTATAGAGGGACGTTATTCAAAAATGGCAACATAGCATTGGCTGCCATGATACAGATGCATTGCTGCCAAAGATGGAACAAAGGGAAGCGGTGGTCCTCAGTAGGAGATATGTCCACTCCTAATGTCGATGTAGGCTTTGCACCGCCTGTCCATACTTAGAACAATGTTGTTGATAAGTTCTTGTGGTAACATCGTCCGTTCCTCTGTCAGTGCCATCTTCAGATGGTGAACATTTTCTGGTGGGTGTGGACGTGCCGATAGGCGTTTCCCCAGAGCGTCTCATATGTGTTCGATGGGATTTAGTTCGACGGAAACGGGCAAGCCAATCCATAAAAACAATGTCCTCACTTTCCAAAAGCATATCAACAGCTGCAGTGCGATGGGGTATGGCGTTATCATCCATAAACACAACAACTCGGGGCCAAGGACAACTCGGAACAGACTCACATGGGTAAGGATTACCTCAGTACAGTAGTGTGCACCGATTACAGTACCGCCTTACAGTTTCTGGAGTTGTATAAGTCCATTCAAGAAAACGCCTCCCCAGACGAGAACGCAACCACCGCCATATCGATGCCTTTCAGTGATGTTTGCGCAGTGATACCGTGCGCCAACCTCTCGCCAGATTACATGACGTCCAGAATCGCTGCTGACACTGAATCTACTCTCATCAGTAAAGAGTACCTTAAATAAAGATTTAGTGGTTGTAACTTTTAGAAATAGTTGGTGTTTAAGTTTTGCACACCAGTGTAGTAGTAGTAATGGAGACATGTGATGAAAGAAAGCAAGCGTATGAGCTCATGTAGCATCAGCCAAAAAACAATTTCACAAATCCATTTCCTCTAAACGTTTGTCCAGTTCCTCCTTGAATTTATTTACGTTATCAACTTCCACAACGACAGATGGCAGTTTATTCCAGCAATTAACCACCCAATGGGTAAAGGAAAATTTCTGCACATCTAATCTGCAACTGTCATTCCTCAGTTTGAATTTATGCAAACTCAGATTCGTAATCTGAGCAAGCGGAAGAATCCCATCAAAATTCAGCGTGCTCAACCCATTTAAGGCCTTATGCACCTCAATCAGATCGCCTTGCAGGTGCATAGTCTCTAGCCGCTGAAATTTGCAAAACTGAAACCTTTCTTGCTAAGAGGATCCCTTCACCTCCCCTCACCAATCTTGTTGCCCTTCTCTGTACACGCTCAAGAAACTGTACATCCTTCTTAAAGTGAGGCCACCAGACCTATACGCAGTACTCAAGGCGTGGCCTGACCCGTGCCTTATATAAAGGGATATCATCTCCTATTCCATACTAGCAAAATTCCTCTATATCATTGACAATATCACATGACCTGCTCTGGCGTGCTGTGTGCATTGATCAGAAAACTTCATATCTGACTGCACAATTACTCCCTGATCTCTTTCATTTTCTACCAGACTAAGTGTAGTACCACAACAGTTGGTACGTTTCTCTGGGGTTACTTCTACCGATATGCAGTATTTTGCATTTGCCAATGTTAAACTTCAATTGCCACTTCTCAGCCCATCATCCCAAATTTTCTAGATCCTGTTGCAGTAGCACACTGCCATTGCTGTTATTAACAACCCTGCCAATCTTTGTACCATCTGCAAACTTCGACATTAAGCTTGATATACCTTCATCAATATCATTGATCAATATACAAAACAACAGTGGAACCCAACACTGAATCCTGGGGGACTCCACTAATAACATTAGTCCCCGAAGAGACTCATTTGCGTCCGGTTCTTATCAGAAGAATCAGTATTCTTGAGTTTGGAAAGAAATCTACTCACTCTCGACTGATTATATACTTGGATTTCAGGAAAGCTTTTGACACTGTTGTGCCTGGAAGACTACTGCACAAATTGGAGCAGAATGGTATTAAGGGTAAGTTGTTACAATGGATAAAAGGATGGTTGAGTGGGAAAAGACAGAAGGTGGTAATTAATGGGTGCTGCTCTTCGTGGACTAATGTTATTAGTGGAGTCCCACAGGGCTCGGTGTTGGGTCCACTGTTGTTTTGCATATTTATCAATGATATTGATGAAGGTATATCAGACTTAGTGTCGAAGTTTGCAGATGATACAAAGGTTACAAAGGTTGGCATGGTTGTTAATAACAGTAATGGCAGTGTGCTACTGCAACAGGATCTAGAAAATTTGGGCAGATGGGCTGAGAAGTCGCAACTGAAGTTTAACATTGACAAATGCAAAGTACTGCATATGGGTAGAAGTAACCACAGAGAAACGTACCAACTGTGCGGTACTACACTTAAGATGGTAGAAAATGAAAAAGACCTGGGAGTAATTGTGCAGTCAGATATGAAGTTTTCTGAGCAATGCAGACAGGCTGCCAGGGCAGGTCATAGGGTTTTGTCAATGATATATAGAAATTTTGCTAGCAGAGAAAAGGAGGTGATTGTCCCTCTTATAAGGCAATAGTCAGGCCACGCCATGAGTACTGCGTAGAGGTCTGGAGGTTTCATTTTAGGAAGGATGTAGATTTTCTTGAGCGTGTACAGAGAAGGACAACAAGATCGGTGAAGGGAATGAAGGGATCCTTTTACCAAGAGAGGCTTACATTCTGTAAACTGCAGCGGCTGGGAACAAAGCACCTGCGAGATGATCTGATTGAAGTGTACGAGGCCTTGAATGGGTTGAGCACGCTGAATTCTGATGGGATTCTTCCACTTGTTCAGATTACGAACCTAAGCGGGCATAAATTCAAATTGAGGAACGACAGATGTAGAATAGATGTGCGGAAATTTGCCTTTAGCCAGCGGGTGGTTAATTGCTGGAACAAGCTTCCATCTGTCGTTGTGGAGGTTAATAGTTTGAATGAATTTAAGGAGTGGCTGGACGGACATTTGGAGGGAATTGTGTTTAATTTATTTTTTTTTTTTTTTGGCTGATGCTGAATAAGCTCATACACTTGTTTTCTTGGATCTCATGTCACTACTACTAACCGACGCAAGCATCCCCACGCCAACGGCATTCCAGAAACAGCAAGACCACCTTGATTGGCATGAGAGTAGTTAATACTAGCCTCAGAATACAAGATCGCCAAGCGACCAGCAATACTCGCAAATATCTTCATTAGCAGGCTGGATCCGTTGACAAAAGTTGAAGAAATTGAGGCACTATTGAAGGAACTAAGCATACCCGGTAAGCCTTTCAAAATCAATACCAAGCATTCGTCTTATGCTTCCTTCAGGATTCAGATTGATCAGCCCAATTACCAACAATACTTCAATGTCGAATACTAGCCCAGAGGTCTGTTGGTAATGCCATACTATGGAACACTAAAGGCCAAGGACTTATCAAGCCCGAACCCCATTCCACAACAGTGCATTACTACGCCAGCATAGCTACCTGTCCTCTCTAGCGGAGTCTCCCAAATTATATCCGAGAGCGGGTGCAATTTGTGGATGTCTAGCATGGCGATGATGAGCGAACATGGGACCGGTCGCATTCCGGTTAGAATATCCAGCAGCAGGGCACATCGAACGCTACATCGATCCCGGGACGAGATTTCAGACCATTATATGAAAAGCAAATACTGTTCCGAGAGTAATCTCATCATAATATAACCTGCTGTCGAAGTAAATATTCGATGTTTCCTACAAAACATCAGGAGTGTCTAAAACAAGCTAGATGGCCTACTTGATTTGCTTTCCTGCGCAGAGTACGCCTTCGTAATTTTGATTGAAACCTGGCTCATAGATGAAATGGAAATTGCTGCCTTCATCTCAAATCTTGGCTATCACACGCTGGCTGCTAATAGAACTGCGAGACGAGGTGGCGGGGTAGCAACCTGTCAAAGGAGTTCACCCCCCCCCCTGATTAAGGCATCCACTTATACAGTAGGTGACATAGAAGCTGTTCTTGGAATCTACAGAATTGCTGGTTTGTCGATCTCTGTGTGTGCCGCTTATTTCCCTCCACCAGTTTCTGAAGATTCTGTCCTTAATCTGACAGCATGGCTGTCATTCACAATCAATCATCAGCAAAAGCTCATCATCCTCGGAGACTTTAACCTTCCACTGCCAGCCACAAAGAAGCTCCTAGATACACTGTCATTGAACATGTCAGAAATGGGAATTGGTCTTATTCTTGTTCCTCCCTCACATGGCGATGCCACCCTGCAGCGCATCTTCTCAAACTGATCAGTAAAGGAAACTCTGACCATAACTGAGAACTTCCTCCCGTCTGATCACGTTCCGATCGCTGCTGTGATATCTCTGCAGGCACCTAAGGATGAACGTACGCAAGTACAAACTACAAACACTGTCAGAAGAGTATACAATCCAAATTACATCAACATTGAAAAAGTTACAACCCTTTTCCAACTTTACCCATGGAACATACTGGCTGAGCTTAACATCAATGAGGCTGCCTCCTGGCTTTCGAGATGGATGGAATTCATTGCAAGGTCTGCAATGTCTAAAACTTGCATCCTTGGTCCCCACTCAAAGCCATGGTGGAATCACCTCCTGACTAAGGCCTTTAGGGAAAAACAGGTAGCCCATGCCTCTTACAAGAAGTCGCCTTCACAAGAGTAATACGCCAAATTTTCCAAAGCAAGGATGGATTTCCAGAAGAGTAAACAATTTGCTATTGACAATTTCATGAACGGCCGGCTATCCAGGGGAAAACGTGTGTGGTCCACTAGTCATACTTGCACCCCTCTTTAAATGTCCAGGAATGGTGCGAGCATGTGGTGCGTTTTAAACGAGATCACAGTGTATCCGAAGCATATCCTTGGAATGAAGCGTTTAACGTTTCTTCACCTTCTTGTAATACAGAAATTTCTGAAGAACAGCTAATAAAAATAATAAATTCACTACCTGATAAGTTCAGCACAGGAATTGCCGCAATACCACTTTTTAGTCTAAAAATTGCTTCTTTTTTCATCAGCAAAGAGCTCACTCAACTCTACAACAAAGTACTCAAATATGCACAGGTGCCTTCAAGCTGGTTGTCATACAGAGTCGTGGCAGTTCCGAAGAAGCCTCATGCGAAAACGCCGGCTGACTTCAGGCCAATATCAATTGCCTCTCCCTTCCTGAAATGCCTCAAGAAGTGCATCTATAATGATGTAGCACTCGCAATCTTTGCGCATAGGCCTGAACATACCCATTATGCCATGCCTAATAGATCTACTGTAACCGGCCTACAGTCCTTATCACAGAAACTTCACGCGTGGAATGACAACGAAGGTTTTCACACCATTTTTCTGGACATGAAATCTGCTTTCGACTCAGTCGATATAACGCCCCTTCCTGCCTTACTTGAAAGATTCTATGGGATATCCGGAAATATGCTCGAGATCCTGAATAATCTGATATCCAGGAGAATGCTTCACTTCACAGGCAATGGCATTACAATCTCTAAAAGCGTAGAAGTAGGGATCACATAAGGTAGTTCTCTCTCAGCCTTGCTATTTACAGCAATATTCGTTCCACTAATGGATCAAATTCCAGCTTTCCTATCGTATGCTGATGATATTGTATGCTACTTGTCATGCAAACGCCATGTTGGTGACTCACAAGAAAGACAAATCTCCTCTGAATCTGTAAACAGCTACCTAAATACATTCTAATAAGTATGCCAACTTTTTTGGCCTGTTAGTCAATTCAGAGAAGTCAAACTATCTAATCTTTACGCTTGTTTGTTTGTTTGTTTGTTTATTTGGTTTTTAGGAGCATTAGCAACTAAGGCCATATTGCTCCGGGATATGCGGTTGTCATTCCCTGACCTTTCCGCATCCTCCGTATTTGGTGGTGACGGGCTCGAACCCCGGTCTAATCAAGAAGCGTGTGCTACGCACTGCTGCTCCTTCCCACCTGGCTACGGAGGCGCCTTAATCTTTACGCCAAGTCAAATGACTTCTGCTGATACGGTATCTTCTCTATGTCCAGAATTGGCAGGAAATGTTCTGACTCCCACTGACAGTGTCAAATTCCTAGGAGTAATCCTTGCTGCCAACCTCGCCTATGAAAAACAAATCCAAGCTCAGTATTCCAAAGCCCTGAGAGCGTTGTGGGGAATGAAAATAGATCTGTGCAAAACGCACAATAAGCAAATAATAAGCAATAAGTTCCTGCCAGTGAAACATGCCTCACACCATACAACCGCCTCAACCGGCCTGCACTTTTGATATCATGCATGGTGGATGAAGAGCCTCATGTTGTTGACGCCAAATCCGTATACGACCATCCACGGTGTGGAGTAAATAACGTGACTCATCCGACCAGCACACCTTCTTTCAGTCTTCTAATGTCTAACTTGCATGCTGTTTACACCAGGCGAGTCTTTTACGCCGATGAACGTTGGTCAGGAGAGGATGCCGTAGGGATTGTCTGCTGGTATAGCCCATACGTGCGACGCATGGTCATGGCAGATATTGTTCCCGGTTGGCCTGTGTTGTATTGGGTAGTCAACTCTTGAACAGTGCTGCGCCTGTACGAGTCGTCGAACCTGGTTCTCACCTCTAACTTCAACCGTTCAATGACCTTTGCAGTTTTGCCGTCGGGTCGTTGTTTGACCATTTTTACGCCAGTCCTGGTACACTTTAAATACGGCTGCTCTCGAACACCTCACTAGTTCAGCAGTTTGGGAAATTGAGGTACCAGCTCATCGAGCACCCACAATCTGTCCTTTTTCAAAGTCCGATAAATCCTTCCTTTTACCCATCACGCTCGGAATTTTACTACCTACTGAATCATTGACACCTAATATATGCTACGTAGGTCAACTAACTGCTACTCTGGTACCTCATGTGGTCAACGGGTTGCATTCACTTCTCATAAGGGTGGTCATAATTCGGTGATCACTCAGTGTATATCATATTATTACGTAATTAGAGTTTTTTTTTTTTTTTTTTATTTTCTTTAAACGATATGCCATTTCTTAGCAAAATGTGGAAATAAAAAAATCACCATGCATAAAAATTGTTGTACTGTTTTCACAACAAACCACGTGTCTTCACCCTCTAATGCCTTTTAGAATAAACTATCGTTAAAAGTTACCTTACACTTGTGATGGCTTTTAATGCTAGTTACTAACAATAAATCAGAGTTCTCTTTCACGAACTTGTAATTAGCACTGCATATACAACCTTCAAGCATTTCGTCGAACAGTTCCTATTAAAACACACAGCTGACAGAACACGTGTGAAATATGTACCGCCAGTTGACCTTCCCTGTAAACTGTGGATTCTCGGAAGAACTGTTCGAAGAGTTAATTTTATGTGGATGGTTAACATGAACCCTCCGCAATCAGGTCTATTTTATCCAGCTCCTCGAAGACCCATCTAAGTGCCGGTGTGATAACCACACTCTGTTGAAACCATTCCCATGAATCTTTGATTTTAATGACCACACGCAAAACAAAAATCGATACCGAGATGTCTCTGACGTCATTCACGTGCGCACCTTTGTACCTCGTGAATCAATCTAACCTACAGGTACAACCAGAATGTGGTTAAAATGTTTGAAAAGTTAAAGATGAAACGGATAAATTAGACTTCGAAATTATGGCATGATCGAAATAGGTGGCGCTATTGTTACCCAGTGCAGATGACAGATATCTGGTTGCTGGGGGATACATTTAAAAGAAATATCCGAATTTCTAAATCTTTTGTTTTGAAATCAAGTACAATATCAAAATGTAAAAACAATGGAGCAGATATGCTTCCTTCTACTAGCATTACAACGTTAGAGGAGTGGTCAGTGTACAGGTTAATAGTACCTCATTTCGCTTATTCGAACCTACACGACGCCAGAAAATACGTTGTGAAGGAGAAGAGACTTGTCCGATTGTAGAATCCTCAAAGAAAACGCTTAGACTTAACAGAGATTATTTATTCTTTCCATTTTGGTAGCAGTCATTTGATGTTCATGTTTGGGTTGTCTTATCATTTGTAAATATTGTATAGTCATTGGACATTGATATTTGTTTCTCTGATGGTCTGAATACCATATTTCTGTATACTCCCCAACCCTGCGTGTATGTACTTTTCTCCACATGATCAGTGTACAAACTAAACTAATATTTACACAAAAAGGCGCATTATAGCCTTGTTGTCCTTGCGCAGTAAAGCCTATAAACAATTTACGCAAATATACTTTGAAATTAACGTATTTCAATAGGAAAAAAAAGTCACTATATTCTGCCTGTACACGCGTGTAGGCAGAATTATATTGTTAATTCTAAATCAATGACTGACAAGCAATAAATATTTTTCTGCAGGGCCTGTTAGGTTAGGAAGAACAAACACGAAATCGTAAATAATTTATAACCGTTTTACTTTATTAGGGCTGACGCAAATTCAGTAAAATTTCTAGGAGGGTGGAGAGTTATCAGTGACTGATAACCTCATGCCTAGAGCATCCTAAACATGCTCTATTTGATCTAGGCCTTAGGATCTGGTTGGTCATTCCCTAAGAGAGCTCTTTGGTTGGTTCCCTAAGAGAGCTCTTTGGGGACATAATATACATTACAAGGGTATCGCAAACAAGCTGTTTTTATCTGACTTGTTTTTTTTTTTTTTTTTTTCAAAACTGATGACTATGTAGTTTTATTTTCATTTTTATTTAAAAATGTATTCGAGATATTGTGTTTTCTTTATAGCTTTTGAGTACCAGTGTAGTTTCCTCTTCCGAAGGCCACTTAGAAATTCTCACAATCTCAATGAAACTTTAAAAGAAGCTTTATAATTCCTATTGATCATCGTGTTAAAATTATTAACGTTTTACACATTTAATAATTCCTGCGTACTGTACAGTATTTTCACCGACAAATATCACAGATTCTACTCTTCATGGACTACTAATAGAGACTTTTCAAGTCAACTCTATTAATGATCGTCAAACATAATAGATAACTTAATATCTATTATATATTCGATAAGTCCATCACTTTCCGAACAGCCCCTAATTTTTTTTTTTTTTTTTTTTTTTTTTTGGTATTTGAAAAGAAGAATGAAACAAATGCTAAAAAGGCAGAAGTTCACTTTATTTCGTTAACTTAGAGCATCTGTACAGATGGAAAATTTCCTCTTAAAAGAGGAAGGGATACATACCTTCACCCCTTTTCTGAATGGGTAGATGGAAAAACGCGCAGTTTTCTAAACACGCGTACATATTTGAAACGTAAAACGGTATGCCACGTAGCGAACCCAGATAGTACCTTAACTGTTAAAATATCTTCCTCAAAAATAACTTCCGCCACTTTTGAATCGTTACCATAGTAACCGGGATGAAATTAAAGAGAGAAACATAAACGAGACAGTGCGATTTTGATTTCTATAACTTGACAGATTCTCCTGGAATTTGTCATAGTGGACTTCCCACAATTCCTATAGTCACCTAGCCATTGTTTCTATATCACGATCGGTGTAGAGTTCTACAAAATTACAATATTTTGGTTTTATTATTTTTTTGGTCACTGGTTTCGTAAATTAAAGGAACAAAATCAATTTTAATGACTATTAACTTCAAGGTTAATTAAAGAGAAGTTACGTCTCTTTTTTTTTTTTTTTTCGAAAATCTAATGCGAAAAATGCAGCCAATTATTTAACAACCAAAATCAGGTGACTTCATCAATAAACCGCACTTTTCTCAACTTGGGATTGAAAATATAAAAAAAAAAAAAAAAAATTAAAGCCAAACCCGTTATGGTGGGGTCTTATTTTTTTTTTCTTATTTTATTTTTTATTTAAATCACATCGGACTTAAATTTGTTCTCTCTTAAAGTGCGTTACCACGCATTGCAGGAACTGAAAGTAAGCGAATGGAAGGACATTTAAATTTATTTATTTTTTTTCTTATCCTTTTTATCTTCTTCGATGCTTTGTTCTTTGCTGGGTAGCGTCGTAGTTTCGTAAAGGTCATTGTTACGATTATAATAAAGTTCGGAACTGGCACAGTCGACGTTGTTGACGAACCTACAAGTGAAGGTTGTCTGGTCGTATAACGTGTAATTTGGGCACAGGAAATCGTATCTAGCACCAGCAAAACAATAATGGAACAGCTGAAAAAAAAAAAGGAAAGAAAAATATATATAAAACACGCATTTTAACTTGTTCTTCAAAAACACTAAATACATTTTTAATGTTATTAACTACGCCTTATTCTAACTTGAGTAATCAACTGCTATCCGAGTTCAAAATCACACTTTCAACATTTTAAATAATCATTCTTATTAACTATAATGTAATTTTATAAAACAATCTGATTTATTCATATTAATTTTAATAAAATTTAATAAATATTATTAATAATAAAATTAATATTTAAAAAATATAATTAATTCGTATAACGTAATCTGTAATTTGAAATCCTAGTCTCACCTATTCTGTTCCAAGCATTACTATAGTAGAGAGAATTTCTATAAGCGGGTCAAAAAAAAAGCACTAACTAGCTATGCCGTGACTCTACGCTACAATTCTACCAATTCTCATCAACAAACTGAGCACACACCATTGTCAGTTTGTGTTGCTTGAGATCAATGATTTGAATTATTTCTGTGGTGTGTTTTGGACATTGGATTTCAGCTGATCATCCAACCGACACACATCTGCCTTATCGATTTACGTGAGTAATTCTTTGTAGAAATAAAACTTAGAGGAAAGTGTGGGTTTAGAATTCTTTTTACAGAAGCAACGAGGCGTGTTGCATTGTTCCAGTAGCAGGATGACCAGAAAAAGTCATATTTAGGGCCAGCTGTTGCGCATGACTGGTTTTTTTAATGAAACATGCTGACACATCCAGGCGAATTTCAAAACACTAGATTAAATTAATTTACTATAAAAAATGGACTTAAATATTGCGAAGTAACTAAATTTTAATTAATATACCAACTTTTCTTAAATCTTAACTCTAATCTTGACATAAATATAAATATTGAGTAAAGCTCTCATTCTGAAAGCAACTGACCAATGAAAGCTCTACTCGATGGCGAAACCCGTATTTGTTTTATATCTAGATTGAAGTAAGAGGGAACAGGGGTGTGGTGCAGTTTACCTGCATTGCGCTTGCGCAGAAGGCAGTGGCTTACCTGGCAAAAATGTGGAATACTGGCGTAATACCCATCGTGTCTTCCATCACACTCAAAGTCTATGGACTCGGGGACCGTGATGTAGAAAGGATAATCTGTTAAGTCGACCCCCTTTAACTCCCTCGGAAAATTGGGGTCACCGAGGAAATCGATTATCCTACCGTCCATTCTGGGTCTCAAGTTCCTGGTTCGGGTGATGTTAGGTTTCACGGGCGCCGGTGGGGCAAGGGTTGTCGTGGTGCTGCTGGTGGTGAACTTCTTCGTTACTCTCTCCTCTGATGGTTGCGCTGCCGGCAGTTCTTCCGGGGGTGGAAGAAACTGACTCTCTGGGTCAAATTTCACTGGCGGTCGCGGTTGAGAAGCCCTCTGGCTGGAAGGACGACGAACAGCAACTCTTCGAGGAGGTTTAGGTGGAGGTGGTGGAGGAGGTGGTGGGGTTGTTGTTGTGGTGGTGGTTCGTTTAGTGGGTACAGGCGCTGGTTCTTGGGGTTCCTCGTCTTCATAGTAATAATATTCGGGCTCTTCGGTAGTAGTAGTCGTTGTTGTGGTTGTCGTAGTTGTGGAGCGCTGTCGGGGCCGACCTCTCACCCCTGTCCTCCTTGCTCCTTGCACCCTACGACGAGGGGGATTCGAAGGAGGCGAAGCGGGGACTGCCTGAGTGAGGTTTGGAACTGGAGGTTCTTCTTCCACTGGTGGAGGTGCTGGACGGCTTCGAGACCTCGTAGGAGTCCTTCTGTTTGACGGTGGTCTAGGAGGTGGGTTCACAAATTGGGGGATAGCAGGAGGCGAAGGTCGCAGAACGGGCCTAACGGGAATTTCCTCTGGTTCTTCTTCAAGTTCTTCTTCTGGCGGGGGTCTAAACTGACCCCTCGTACGAATATAAGTCCGCCTTTCTTCGCTCGATGCTGGTGGTCCAGCTGGGGACTGCTGGGATGGCACAATCCTCTGACGTACAGCAATGCGAGGAGGGTATCTCCTAGGGTTCGCTGACTGAGGGGGAGATAGTCGTGGCGGTGGTTTGGCAGTGGTGCTTTGAAACACATCCTCTTCTACAAACACTTGGGGCTCCACCCTTGGCGATTGCACTCTGCTTCGGAAAACACCCCTCCGGCCACCTGGTGGAGATGGAGGCGGCTGGGGTGCGGTGAGTTCAGGCTCTGCATAGTCACTTTCGGAAACGTCTTCATCCTCTTCTAATGGAGGAAACTGTCGCGTGCGATATTGAGGCCTTCTGCCTCGATTTCCAAACGTTTGTCTTTTAACCTAGGAAAGTATAAGACACTAATAATGAACCAGTTAAAGGTGAATAATTCCAGACAAGCGCAAAGCACTAATAATGCGAAGGGGAAGTGGGAAGTATACGAGGGATGATAAAAAAGTTCTGAGAACAGAATGCATAAATTGTATCAATGAATTATAGAACAGGTTGTTTTGATATCTATTCTTAGTGGCTTATAAAATAGATTGTATGTCAATGTCTTATGCAGTTTATAAAATTTATTTATTTATTTTATTTAATAGATGCAAAAAAGAATAACTATCCATCAAAAGGAGCATTGTTCTCTAATCATAACCAAAGAGGGCAACAATACTAAATAAATCCATGAAGGAATTGCTAGAGTGTTTGAGAAGTATCACCCAGTTATGATACTATTGCAAGATGGTCGGCAGAGTTCAAAAGGACACGGGAGACAGTTTAGGATCATTCAAGTCGTCATCTGAAGCAATCATTCTCAAAAGATTGAAGAAAAAAGTAGAAAAGGGAAGAATTAAAGTGACTGAAACTGAAAAACTACTTAACATCAAGCAATCTAACAATAATACATGAGTTTGGATTGTCCAAAGTTTGGGCAAGATGAGTTCCCAGAAACTTCTCCATTCATGCAAACATCACATAGTGAAGAAATTTAAAGATAATTTAAAATTAATTGTCGCTAATCCAGAGAGAGAGAGAGAGAGAGAGAGAGAGAGAGAGAGAGAGAGAGAGAGAGAGAGAGAGAGAGAGCACAAGGGATCTCCAAACCAAACAAAAAAAAGTTTCGAATCCAACCAATCGTCTCAGTTTTTTGGGTAAAAAAAGGAATGATGTTAATTGATTACTTTGCACCTAAAACTACAATAACAGGGGCATATTATGCCAGCCTTATGCCAAAGTTTCAATGAAGAAAGATGAGGAAATTTGGACCACTTGGGTTTTGTTTCTCCATAACACCGTGCACAAAGCAAAGGTTTAACGAGCTAAATTTCATGAATATGATTTGAACAAAGAACTCTCCCTCCGTACATCGAGATCTTTCCTTCAAGTATTTATTATTTGTTCAGAAACTCGTTTTAAAGATGATAAAGATCTAAGAGCAGTTGGGGAAGCCTAGTTTGAAGCCCAACTTGAAGAATTTTTTCAAACGGCTGAACTCTTTTTCTCTCATACTCCGTTCTCAGAACTTTTGACCACCCGTGGTACGATTAAATTTTTTAAAATGTTAGAAAAGCATATAGAACGAATATTTGACTAAATAAGTATTAGGTAAATAAACAATTCTAATAAAATAAAATTAATGTAAAAAAACATAATAAATCTATAAAAGTAAACAAACTTTTCAAAACTTGAAGTGGATTGATGAAACCTATGCCACGAACGAAGTGACTGATACAGACACCAGCAGTCCATTTCGCTTTGTTCAGAGATGAAATGCAGCTTTATTCAGTCATTTGCAAATTCTACCTCACCCCACTTGAGGAAACTAGACACCAAGAGCAAAACAGGAGGCTGTACTTTATTCGTTGTTCTTATTGTAACAAGGGACTTGTTACGTTACAATATGTCCCTGGTTACAACGGACACAATGCGTATGTTGTTTGTCCATGGCTTACGATGGTTCTTGGTATTTCGGAGTATAATGGAATCTTGGTCCTTTAGGCTGTCATAGACATTCTCTCCCGTATGTCAAGCTACGCCTGCTGTCTGAGAGTTTAAAACGATGATGGAAATGATATTCGGGTGACACTTAAGTCAAATCGACCGAATTTCGAAGAAGCCCGATCGTTCTGTGGCAGCCAAATTCTCTGCTTCACGATGGTGGGACTGTTAATAACCCTGGGTATAACCTCCTGAAATACGGCACCCAGGAGGTGATCACGCAAGCACAAATCAACGTAAGCAGGTGTCGAAGTCCACACCAGAGGGAAGGTATGCCTCCTCTGTGTGTTACTAGGCAAAACTAGGTGGTAGATGACACTCATCAACGGTGCAACACGGCCAATTTGTTTATTGGAGGCTTGAAATGGTGGAACCCATGTTTAGTCTCCAGAGCAAAGCTCCGGCAACGCGATCATCTCTTCTATCATATAGCATGATTGGTGTTTTTTTGAGATTATGATGGATATCATGGCATGATCCAATCTTCCTTGTATTTCGAGGATGCAGCTCTAAAATGGTGTTCGCGGGCCAGAAGCTAGATATTCACTAGACCGAATATATTGGCTTGGGATCAGCTATTGCATAATCACGCTGCCTCTACTCTGCTAGATAGAGACTGGAGGGAGTCTGAGGAGTGTATATTGGGGGGGGGGGGGCATTATCGAAGTCACTTTATGTCAAGGACCTGGGTTTATTCTTGCCATGTGTATACCATATCCAAAAATTTCATTACTTCATACAGCACGTCCCCCCACCTTTTCTTGCTATTGAATACACCACGAATTGTCAAACCAATGGAACAAACTTATCTGCGAAAAGATAAGTTTGATTTCACAAATATACGTGGTCTCATATCTAACCTCAATGATGTCCCTTTTCACTTACAGTCTGCCAAACCCCATGTACTTTTTCTGACAGAATCCCAGTTATCGGTTGATTCAACCACTGTTCATCTCAGTCCAAATTATTCCCTGTATGACACTTTTCGCTTCAACGGTGGTATTTGTGCGTATGACCGTTCTGATGTTCCTTGTCAGAGATTTAGCAATTTGGAATCTCCTCTTTTCGATCTTCTCTGGCAAAATCTCTCTACCACGTTCTGTCAAATTCATCTGTTGCCTCTATCGCCCAAACCCCGCTAATCACTTGAAACTCTTTAACTTTCTTTCTTTGAAACTTGAGTTTCTCTAGTACAACTTTCCCAACAGTGAGGTAGTTTCCCTTAGTGATTTTAATGTTCACAACTCCAGCTGGCTTTGATGTTCTAGTCACCCGCACACAGCAGGCCGAGAAGCCCAGGCTTTTGCAATTACAAGCACCTGTTCATTTACCTACCAGAACACCAGATAGACCTAACCATGCAGCAAACATGCTTGATCTTTTTTTTTACAAACAACCCTTCTAAGCACACGGTCGAAGTGAGTGGTCCTCTAGGTATCTCAGATCATTGTTTCTTCTCCAATGGAGCTTTTCTCGTGGCCATTCTCAACATCATATTGTTTAGCATTAAAAGAATGCAAAATGGAATGATCTGCGAAATTTCTTTTCCTTCGTTTTATTACTGTTTCAATTTTTCTTATGTCGATATTTACTCAGACCGTGTCAGTGAAATAATTTTTATAGGGATAGAATCCTTTATTCCACACTTTACCTTAAAATCTCGTCTTATACCTTGGTTTTCCAATAAATGAGCTAAGCATTTTGGTCTCTTGCCAAAACTATTGGCCGAAACTTTTGCTCATTTCTATTCCCACCTTTTTAAAAACTGGATGGTTCTATTGCCACTTCAGCCAAACATAAAGCTGACCTGCTATCATCCTAAATTTCTTCTAATTCTTAGAAGCAATTTAGGTTGATGATCTTGGTAAACTACCTCGTACCATTCACAGTACGCTCCAATCAATAACTCCATTGGTCTTCCGTCAAAAGAATGTCAGAAAGGTTTTGTGCAGTCTTGGTGCCAAGAAAGTGCCAGGTCCTGATGGTATTTCTCTACTTGTTCTCAAAACCTGTGCTCCTGAGCTTACTCCTGTTCTGTGTTGCCTTTTTTCATTTTCTTATTCCGCGGGTGTTTTCCCATCTGCTTGGAAATTTGCTAATATCTAGCTACTTCCTAAATAGGGGAACAAATCCCTCCCATTCAATTACCATCCCATTGCACTTTCTTCTACTCTTTCTAAATTAATGGAGAAATATAATAACCGCCAAATCTTAAACTATCTAGAAACCTTCCATCTGATCAATGATCGCCAATATGGATTCCGTCAGTATCGATCCACTAGTGATATTCTGGCTTATGTCACCCATCTGTGGACAAATTCAATGGAAACGTTTGATGAAACTCAAGCAGTTGCTCCTGACATTTCAAATTGATTGTGTTTGGCATAAAGGTCTTCTAAATAAGCTTCCATCTTATGGCTTATCAACTATTTTTTGTTACTGGGTATCCACTTTCTATCTGGCTGCTGACTGCAGGTGATGATAGATGGCTCTCTGTCTTCTATCTTCTCCACTAATGCAGGTGTCCGTCAATTCTTTCCCCCAACACTTTTTCTCTTGTATATTAATGACCTTCCATTGACCGGAAATCCTATCTATGTAGCTAAAAAACTGGGCTTTTATCTTTCACTCTTGGCGTTACGTTTCTTCCAAACAGCTGTTCACTGTATAAATATCAAATCCTCTCTATCATGGAATATTGTTCCCACATCTGGAGCGGTGCCCCGACAACTTCTCTCAAAAGAGACAAAAGAGAGCAGTTATTTTAATTAATGACTCATCTGTAACATAGTCTCTCTATTCTCTGTCTCATAGATGTTCTGTTTCTTCGGCATGCCTTTTGTATAGATTCTTCTGTGGTCACTGTTCTTCTGAAGTGGCTTTTATAATTTAACTCTTTCTCTTCAAAATCAGTCCTTACACGTGCCGCATCCGGTCATCATTCTTTTACTGTCCAACTTCGAACTCACGGAATAAACCTTTCTTCTTCCTCATTTATTCCTTTAATTTCCATTTTCTGGAACAAACTCCCGTCATCATACGTATTTCCTTAAAATTACAACCTACAGACATTCATGCCAACAAGTATTTTCTTTCATCTTTTCAACCTTCAACCCATGCACTGTACGAAGCACTATAGATTCTGATACTTCTGGTGCTTATGGTTTTCCCAAAAAAAAAAAAAAAAAAAAAATGGCTAAGAGAAACCGTCCACTTCTCAAGTGTTTACCCGTTTATGAAGTTTGAAATGTCTGCTTCTGAAAAATATCCCTTAAGTTTAATGTTCTTTCTGTCTGTTTAATAGGATTGAAAGAAGTTTTAACCTTTAAGGAATCGTAAAGAACCTTTAAGAATTTTTTTCACCTTTCACCTTTAACATTTTTGTCGTAAAAAACTTACATTTTAACACCGTATGCCTTTTCTCGGCAACTTCCCCATGGCCTGCATTAGGGGCAGGATAATTGGATGACTGTCTGGGAAGCCTGTGTGTTTCAAAGTGACTCATGACTTATTTTTCTATTCTATGTTTGCAATCCAAGTTTTGTATTTGGAGAAGATATTGTACATTACGTGAAGCATCCACCTTCGCAATGAGTTGCCTTGGTATTGCACTGCTTATTAGAATAAACTGAGCTTCCCTTTTGACAACTGACAGTTTTAACAAAATTCATTTCTCATATTCGGAATATTTTTTGTCCTGGTATTAATAGTCACTGGTATAATTTTGTTTAAATAGTTATTGAACTTTATCAGATATTTTAGCCATATTATAAAATTAAACGTGAACAGATCTAGTACTAGGAATCACAACGTGACGTCACATTGACTGATGAAAGGGGCTGGGATCGGTGCAGCGTAAATAAACAATTATTTTTTTATTTTAATTAATTTTTATTATAAAACTTGGATTTATTAATTTTTATTACTTGCATTTTCCGCGGCACACAGGTTGAGAAACACTGATTTAACGTAATCAGTGTTTTACGTCTGTAATGAGACGTAATGTAGCCGAGTGGTTAAAAGAAAAAGTGCAGTAGCATATGCCCTTTGAGTAGACCATGATTCAAGCCTGCATGACTGTTAAATATCATTTAACGATTGTAGTCATGGTTTATTGTAAATTCCTATAACCTGTTGGTTTGTGCCATATTATAAAAAAGAAACCGGTGCAGTATCCTGTTTATTACAATATGTGGAATTTTCCTTGCCTCTACAACGAGTTGCCTCGGTAACAGAATACTCCAAACAGCATTTTCATGTGATAGAGAAGGTGCAGTGCGTACAGTGGCGTAAATTTTGCTATTCTTTTGTTACTTTAAAGTGCTTCTTTATTTATCACTGCGAAGTTGGTTTTGAACCAAATGAAATTTCATGAACCAATACCAAATGAACCAATACTAAGGCAACTCGTTGTAAATTGTGAACCAAATGAAAGACAGGTGTCATCACGGAGTAATGGTACCGATTCACTCTTTACCTTTACAGTGAGTTGCCTTTATATTTCACTATTTTAAATAAAGAACTTTATGAAATACTATATGATCCACAACAGGACAGCCCTGTTGATTAGGAGGAGCAGGTCCGACGAGAGAGGGAATATTTACGCAGGCCCTTTGTTCTTCAAGGGCCACTTGCAGAGAGTTTAGCATTATATTTTTAACAAATTAAATACATTTTTTATAACTATAAAAATTTACAAACTTAAAATAATAAAAATGTTTTTATTTTTTAAATTTTTTATCCTATTGATTTATTATGTTATGATTGACTTGTTGCTTTTTTAACTGTAGTATTTGTGTGTCCACATGTGAACACACACAAACATATGTTAACTCTTGACCGACCTGGACGAGGCACGGATAAATTACTGTACAGCAACAGTACATAAAGTATGATACAACTGTGAAAAAGAAAAGGTGCATGTATTAATTAGAATTTATTTCTGCAATCAATTATGGGACAACTAGCAAAGCACGATAGCGTTGGCTAGAAACATTCTATTGATGTGTTTGGTAACGGACTATTTATATTAGAGAATATTGCACCTTCAGAACGAGTTGAGTCGGTATTGCACTACTTCATATAGTACAACGGACATAATAATAATAATAATTATTATTATTATTAGCCATATGGTGCAAGGAAGCCTGAGGCTTATGCTGCACCAGCCAAAAAAAAAAAATTCTGAATTACCCTGAGAGAGAGAGAGAGAGAGAGAGAGAGAGAGAGAGAGAGAGAGAGAGAGAGAGAGAAAAAACAAGAGTCAGAAGCAGAAAAGAATCACCAAGAAGAGAAGAATGATATCTAGCTCAGGACCTTGGGTGTGCCAAGCCCATACTTACCAGATGTGAGCCCCAGGGGATAATTGTCCCTTTAAAATTCTTTACGTGATTAATCTTTATGCTAAATTAATTATAAACAATATATTAACTATTACCGCTTCGAAGTAACACAATGCAATACATAATCAATGCTTTAATTTAGTTAATCTATTTAAAGAACCCTATTTTCCCAAAGATCCCTCATTGGCCTTTTGCAATCTTTCTTCTATAACGTAATCCCCCCACCCTCCTCTTGTCAACAACAACAAGGTCTCGGAGCATAAAACTTTTATTTATGCGTTAATATAAGTGTTTAATTAATTTTTAAAATGATTTCCAAATTAAATTCATTTTTGATTTTTCGTTTTCACTCTAATTAATAAATTGATATATTTTATTTTATGCAAAATTATTTTTTTTTACAATTAAAGTGATAACGGTAATAATAATTAATAATTTATTTTTCTTTTAAAAAGTGTAATTTTGCTAGTGTAATTAACAATTCATATTTCGTTCGGTAGATGGCGCCATTGATAGGGTAAGTCAAGTGAGGAATGAAGGGAAAGTGGATATTTGTGTTCTGTTAGTATGTCTTCTGCAAGGGCTAGTATTATACATGCAGCTTATTTTGATAATTATAATATTTAAATATTTTTAAAGATATGAATAATTTACTTACCACTTCGTGAGAGCTGCCCTCTGTTGCTAAAACGACAACTGCAAAATAAAAATTATATATAAAATAATGATATATAAAAAACAATCTATATTTATTTATTTAAGTGATTTATCATTCCATGTACAGTACAGTATAGGGAAACTGTCGTATTAATCTATATCTTCATTATTTCTAATATTTATGGTGATTAAATATACGACATGCCGATATGGTGATCTACCAAACTACTGGCTAATAATGATAGCCCTTAGTGGCGAAACTATAAATTCTGGAACCTTCTATTAGATTGCCTATCAGCTATTATGCCAAACTAATACTATAACAAGTATACCAAACCAGCTGTCGGGCCCCTTGACTCCTTGGTTCCTCCACCGTGCCGATCTAGTGGTATGGTAGTTTCGCCACTGGGATGCCTGATCCTATTTCAGTTTAATTTAAAGAGCACCAGAAATGTACGGAAATGATGTGTTTCACGTGCTGCCATCTGGTGATGAGGCATTCATTTATTTTATTCTTCCACGTCGACAGAAATTTTGGGATTCCGATGTTTTCTGCCATTATTAATATCCACATTGATCAGTGGTTTAGCTGAAAAAAAAATAAAATATAAAATTTCGTCCCCTCCTCTTTTTCGGATGATCCTCGATTTTCTGTTACACCACTGATCCTTGTTGCACATCTAAAATACCTTTTGCGATACTTTCTGTGTGCATTTTGTTTTGGTTGTTGTTGTTGTTGTTATGGGCGTTTAATGACGCATAAGCTACTATGGCTATAATGCGCCTATTCAATTTTTATATAGGGAAATCAAAATATTTTTATAAAATCAGAAAAGATTAAAAAGTCCAATCTGCTTCAGAAAGTTGAAAAATTCGAAAATATTTGCCTTGTCACCAATGAGATTCTCTAAAGTTATTGGTTTATTAAGATTTACTAGTGATAGCAGGGTTATTTTGTTTTGGTGAATCTGCAGCTGTCGATTTGCTTGAAAACGAGCGTTCTAACGTTTTAGCGATAACAGTTTTCCAATAAGCGTTGGGCATTGACTAGCATTGATCAAGGAGATCGATATGGATTCATCGGATCGTTTTCTAACTGTTTTTAAAATCTTCTTAAGGTCTGTGAAGTTTAGTAAGGTTTCTTTGGGATTAAAAAAAGAAAAAGAATAGATCCAATAGGAAACTTAAGAGTCTGTCGATAAAGAGGAATAGATTGCCCAATATTCTGAGCGATTAGAAGGAAATGGAAGAAAATATCGAATTAACGCCACCATGAACGAAACCAAAGTTTAATTGATATTGCATTAACGTGTTGTGCTGACTACGTCATTCTAATCGGTCCATTAATTTTGAATTATCGGTTACAGCCCAAAGGGCTTACGGGAATTTAGCGGAAAGGATTTCCTTCTCTCTGATATGCTGAACAAGGAAAATCACCTCCTGTGAAGCGGAGGAAAACTTATATTTCAAGTAGTGGAGTTTAATTTTAAACTCGATGTGAACTTTATTTATTCTTTTCATAGAATAACGACATTAATCTTTGGAGTGCATACGCTACCACCAGAATCATGAGAACAACAAAATTACCAGAACTGTGAGAAATATTGAACTACAGAAAAACAGAAGGTTTTAATTCTGAAATGAACTACCAAGAGTGAATGAATACTCTGGGTCCTTCTTCAGTGAATAAATAATTAAAAAAAAATTCTTTAGACATATGTTTGGAAATGGGTCACATGACCCATCTCCAACCCTCTGACGCTCAGCACGACTTGCAGCAAAGAGGAACCAGTTGACTTCCCGGGGATTCATCATTAAATTAAGAACACGGCCTCTGACCTAATAGCTTTGTCTCGAGACTATTTCTCCCTCGTCTTCTCGTTCTCTAGATTCTTTGTGTCAGGTAAAGTATAATGGAGGATCCCTCACTCTGTACATATCTAAACAACTTCTTAGCTATTTATCCACAGAAGGACACAGTTTTCCGAAATGGAGTGTCTTTGCCTTTATTAAATTGCATTATGCATATATTCATTATCCGAGTTGTCTGCCAAAGTAGTCATTGAAGGTCGTCCTTTACATTTACTTCATGCGATGACCCTCAGGGTTCTTCGTTGGGACCATGATTTATCTGCTGTAATTAAACACCTGCTAATGTGTTATAAAAGCTGTAACCACACTACTACTAGACAAAATTAACAGAACACGAAGAAAACGTGGTGTAACTCGTGCAGCTTGAGATGAAGAGGAACAAAATTTGGTATGGTGGTGTACCGTAGAGTAACGATGAAATGAGAAGGCATCGAGAAACTTCGGACAGGTATAAGGGACATTTATGGGGTTGTATAAGAATTACCAAAAAGGGTCACATTACAGAAATCGATACAAGACGCTCCAAAATATGTCCACATGACACCAGCACGGCGTATGAACCCTTCCAACGGCTAAAGAGGCCTGATAACGGTGAACCATGATCAATATAAGGGTGTCTTTAAGATTCTGTGGCAACAAATTCCATTTTTCCACCAGCGCAGACCTTAGCTCACCAAGTGATCGAGAAGTTGGTTTCCGGCATGCAATGGACGCCCAAGGACATCCCACACATGTTCGATCGGATTTAGCTCTGTTGATCGTGCTGGCCATGGCAGTCGTTGGATATCTTCAGTTTCAAGACATTCCTTTCCCACTTGAGCTCTATGTGCAATGGCATTGTCTTACATGAAAAGAAAATCTGGGCCAACCGCACCCATAAAATGTCACACATAGGGTTTGAGGATCTATTCTCGGTACCTCTGCGCAGTTAAGGTACTGCTATCAAAAATATGAAGAGGAGTAAGACTTGATCATTATTCCGACCCTCATGAGAACACCGCCTCCACTGTAAGTGTCCCTTTCTCTGATGTTGGATGGATGGTACCGCATTCCTCATTGTCTCCACATGAAATAACGTCTTGTAGGCAAAAGTGGACTCATCAGAGAATAGAACTGTCCCGCTTCATCGCAAGCTGCACGAATTACCACGTTTTCTACGTGTTCTGTTAATTTTATCGAGTAGTGTAGATATAGATTTTTTCTTTTTTCTTTCTTAATTCTCTGGTGTCCTTCATATGGCTGCTGCTTTTGTCACCGTAGTGTACATTATTAAATAAATATATAATTTAACGTCGAGATAATTCAGTTTTTATTAATGATAGCAATGAATCAAAATCAACCATCCTGTAGAACTTCGTAATAGAAATACAAAAAAAGAAAAAAAAAACTGGTAATTTTGATACTCTCCTAGCGCTGTGATTTTTCACCCGAACAAATCTTTAGAATTCACTGTTGCATCCGAAGGCAACATCAGCGCATTTTATTGACTTGAAAAGTGAGTTATTTTCAATTTTTCAAAACGAAAGCTTTTATTGGCTTTGAGTGAGATAGTAAAATCCCATCAGTGCACCTCTCTATTTTCTGTTTTTAGCCTTCCCCAATAACCTCACTCCCACGCACGCTACTTCTAAAAGCATCTTTTGACATTTTAACTCAGGCTTCTCGATCCCGTTACAGTAAAGCCATTAGTTGGCCCCAAAGCAAAATGTAATCTTAACACAACTTCACCAGGCATGACATCGTGGGTCAGTAGAGTTGTTATGATTTCGGAACAAGCTTTGCCACCGATAACTTCCTCCCACACGCACAACAAAACACGTTCTACAAAGGTAACCTTGCCTACACTGAGTGAGGCTTAGTATGTTCCATAAATAAAATAATTCAAACTGTCTTGTTTCTAAGAAAAAACATCCGTAGAAGCTTAAATAAATCAACACTTTCTCGTGATAAAAAAATGAAGTAAATTCACAAATAATACATAACTTTGGGGTTAAAAACGATTGAATATGTTGTCATATGGATTACTATTGAAAATATGTGACCTCTAAAGATGACTTTAAACTAGGAAAGCAAAAAAAAATAAATAAATAAAAATCACAGTAAGCTAAATCTGGTGAGTAGACGTACTCAGTATCTTATTATTTTATTTATTTATTATACTAGGCATTCCCTGCAAAAAAACTGGCATCCCCGACATAATTAGAGACCCTGTTATACAATATACATAAATAATACATATATTTAAATCCAGTGTAGTAAAAGACGTCCAGGAACTAAAACCCCATCAGATAGGAAGCTCACTAAAACGCCATTAGTCCATAAATTATAAAAAGTGCGCATTGATGAAGTTCAGACTTAACTAAGATGCCAACAGAAAGAAGAATCCACGTTAGCTGACTAAATTCAATGAAGTCCAAAAATAAGTGATGGGTTCACCAAAGATGTGCTCTTCACATGAGGTACACCTTTGCAGACTGTTAGCAGAGTCCAGATAAACCAAATTAAGTCCGCCAGTCATTAGCAGTCCATCAAGTATCGCTAAATCAGAATATAGACCAAGCTAGAGGAGATGCAACTTGGTGAATAGCAGACATTTGGAGTTGAGGAAGATAGAGGAGAGCAGACTCCTACTACTAATCGGAATAGTACCCGCATCTTATGTCTACCCTGATAATAAATATAAATCCGTTCTGATCTGTTCTGATTCATAGCCTACGAGACCTGCACAGATTAGACGCCAATATACTGCTCCAACTGGAGCTTTTTTTTTAATCAGGCGGTCCGCGTCCAATTTGGACAACCTCACCTTATATTCACAATACCATCCATACAATATTAAAGATACAATTTACAGAACCGTACAGAGAATGAAGTACATCAATTCGAAATAGTCAACAATGTCCGAAGTCCTTTCGCACCAAGAACCCGACAAAATGTCTTCCTCAATGAAACGATTTGAGTAGGATGGCTCATGAGAGCCTATTCAAGTCCGTCATAATCCACTGTGATAATACAGAAATGTGTCAAGAAAGGCCTACCCAGTAGCCATCTATGCCACGAGGAGGCGGGCCACAAATAATCGCGAATCGTAGCGGATCTCGACTATCATATACGGCGGACAACAGTGATAGAGTTCTTAAATGGATAGCGCCGAGTGTGCAGGGGCGTTATCATAATGCAATCGCCAATTCTCTGAAGCCTATATTTCCGGCCATTTTTCCGAACAGAATCCCGGAATTACCATAGAACTGTTTTCCTGTATTTCTGGTTTGACTATGCAGCACAAATTCACAATGCTCTGCCAGTCAATAAATATGCATTCTAGATCTTCACATTTTATCGAGATTGTCTTGCTCTTTTGGGCTTTGGAGAAGATGGACAAAGGTCCAGTCCATTGAGAGGACTGGATCTTTGCTTGCCGTATGCTCACAATTTGTTACCACTAATGATGGAAGAAACAAAGTGTGAACGAATAGCAGCACGGTGACGAAGATCCTGATATGCCAGAACTTGCCCCCTCTGTGAATATTCGAGAGACAGATACTTGGCTGCAAAGCAACGCATTCCGAAATCTACGTTAATTCATAGTGACTGCAGATAGATAAGTAATTGACACGTTGCTATGTCTAGATGAGTCAAAGTTTACCCTTGAGGAATAGCAACTCCCTAAATCAATTATACACTTGGTGGGGTTGAAATAAAAATAGCAGAGGGGGAAAGGGATCTTCGAGTTACGATACGGGCAGATATGAAGTTTTCTGAACAGTGCAAACAGGTAGTAGCCAGGAAAGCCCATGGTGTGTCCTATCAATGATATATCGAACGTTATCCTCTAGAGATAGGGAAGTTGTAATTCCACTGTATAAGTTAATATTGTTAGACCATATTTGGAATACTGTGTTCAAGTATGGAGACTTCATCTAAAAAAGGACATTGAGATTGTTGAAAGGGTCCAAAGACGGGCAACTAGAATGGTGAGATCGACAGAAGGACGACCGTAGGAGAAAAGATTCTGATTATGTGGGCTACACAGCTTGGCAACTAGGCACCTCAGAGGTGACCTGATTGAGGTTATAAGGCTCTGAGAGGGATTAATAAAATGAACGAAGGTGGAATTTTCACTGTTATAAAGAATTCCAGAATTAGGGGTCATAAATTCAAATTACAGGGGTTGAAGTTTAGATTAGATTGTAGGAAGTTTTCTTTTAGCCAATGAGTCGTTGATTGCTGAAAAGTTGCTCTCGCCAGTAGTTGAGGTTCACAGTTTGAATAAATTCAAAGGTCAACTGAATAGTTACCTGTATGAGGAAGGAAGCATATAATTCGTATTTTCTTATCTACTTGATGTTTTTTTTTTCCAGTGCAGCAAAAACCTGTAGCTTCCTTACAGTATATGGCGAATACTATTACTATTACTACTATTACTGTCTTGCACCTTATATTTTAAAAATAATTGGCCCTTCCCATAAGAAACAGTAGTTCCACCAGCAACTTCGCAGATAGTTAAACAGCAATACTCCTGATGAAGATAGATTAAATAATTGGAACAAGAGCGATTAAATAATTGGTTTTTGAAGTTGAAGGGCAGCCAGAGCTACCGACAAGTGGCCATTTTTAAACTTAGCTACCCACTGAAACAAAATTTGATAAAAATTTTTAAATTTTAAATTCGAGGAAACACATAACATAACTTTCTATTCAATGAACGCTAATTCAAAGTGACTGCAGATAGATGAGTAATTGACACTTTGCTATGTCTAAATGAGTCAACAAACGTGTTTAAACAAGTTTAAACTTGTTTTTACGACGAAATTCCAAGATACAAAGTCGGTTCCGAAACGTTTTGCTTACACCTTGTAGTTTTCGTGTGACCCTGAATTCAGAAATGAATACCAATGGATTCATATTCATAAAGTAGGGGCTCTTTAACATCACATCACACCGAGTATTGCAGTTTTCAGGAAGAGAAAAAAGAAAGAAAAAGAGAGAATATATTGATGCTACTCGGAATATGTCTGTCATATTTAGAGGCGTACCAGGACAGAATATTATAAAGCAAAACATTTTTCCTCCCTAGCAGTCTTTGTATTCGTATGTTTTTTTTTTTTAATTGCTAAATTTTCACCCATTTCATGCTTTCTACTTTTTTAATTTCTTTGTCAGCTTTTTCTTTCATTTTTAAATTTAGAACAGCAGCTGGCAGCTGCTGTCTCATGGCCTTCTTTCTACCCATCCATCTATTGCAACTTTCAACTGATGTGACTGACCTTTCTGCCTTCTTGATGTCTTCCTGTTTCATCACATCACTCTTCTACGCAGCCCTATTAACTTTCATCACCTCACGATGATTGTCTTTGATAAATACTCTCGTGTCGATAGTGATGACATCTGGTTGCAGGTTCTAGTATGAGGACCTAAATTTACAAAGTCCACTTTCCATTACGTATTGCAACCGCTCCACTGAGGTATAAAAATATAGGAAATATCTCGTATTCTTGTTTAAATTTAGCTTGGCCACAACAGATAAATATTTCATTTACTAGAAAAATAGAAATAAATAGGATAGTCAAGAATCACAAAATGTATAGTCAATTAATTTAACTGTATGTTAATTAATATTATAGTTAATTAATTTAACTATTTCGCTTAGGATGGTGCGAGCGTAAACATCCTACGCGATAAAGATAATAAAATAATAAAAAAATAACTTAAGGCCACTTTGCAACTAAACAACATGTCAGATTTTGTAACTGTGTAAGCGTGGTCTTGGACACATTTTCCTGCCATCTATTGTCAGTTCACCGAAACTTGAGTGATTGTACGGTGGCACTGCAATTCCTCGAATTAAACGATCAACTTGCGTAACATTACTCAATTATGCAAGGTTTAGAAATTAACTTTTAGGTGTTAGGTGTGTGTATTTAGCGTCAAAGCAACTAAGGCTATGAGGCGTAAGCATATTGTGTTTATATTTGTATCTATTCTTCGGTTACTTTGCCTTCTTGCTGGACCAATAAACCTTCATCTGAGATCCACTAATTCGGCCACGTTGTGGAAAAAAACCGAAGAAATTTCCACCCATCGAGACGGGACTCGAACCCAGTCCATTTTCACATGAGTTTTAAGGACGGCGATCGTAACTATTGTACTAACCGCGAGGGCTGAATTCCAGGAATACATTGCACATATATCAAAAAGATTAGAACCGTGATGCAACGTGCTGAGACTACTTCCCTCTGCAGGGTCATTTGAATATCGTAGTTGTTCTGACGCAGTCACATTAGAGTTGTTGCATTATTTAAGGCATTGCCATTGTCTTAAGTGATGGAATAAAGAGAAAATTAAATGTTGGTTCTTCTTTTCCAGTTATGCTTCTAATGGAGGGTTTAGGATGTTGTAATCGTGTTTAATTATTAAAACTCTAAAATATGATACTTATTTTCAATTTTATACTTCCTATATGTAGTATCAATACAGTACGTCTGTGGATCAACATCCATTTTGTTGATAAACTGTATTTTGAGGGAATATATGTTGGAGACATTTATGATTAAGAAGGCATGAACTCAATCGATTTCAGCATTAATCTGCATCCTGCTTCGTTCCTGCATTGAATCTCTATTCCCTCAAGGAAAGGGGCTCCCATTTGTTTAATAATTAGATTACGAAGTGGACAAAGTTTAGTTTCCACGATTTGGATTTTCTACAGTTTGATTTCGAGCAAGCTATGTAGGACTGATCAAGGTAACGTTAGAGGTTGTTTTGCGACCCTCTTGATCCGTTTCAAGATCCAGTATTTGATCCTGAAAATTTCATTAATTTGGGTAGTGGGAACCGATGATCGTCCTCCTCTCGATTCAATCGTAACGGGTAACAAATCGTGATATTTCGAATAGGATCCAGCAACGAAGAGATAAAGCATGGAATGGCGATGAACATGCTCACCAGGACACAAAAAAATCTCGTTTTCAAAAATCAAAAAACGAAGTGATGTTGATCCCTTTTTTCGTTATGAAAGGAATCGAAGATAAACTTAATCCTCAAAAAAATTTATTCCAGCAAGTGAATAAGGAGTGCTGTGCACAAGTTTCGGATCATTTGGTAAAAGAATTCAAGGAGTAAGAGTTCGGGTTTCATAAAAACAGATCTGGTTTCTGTTGCACATCAACGCTATGCTGCATTCTGTGCTAATTATTAAGGAATTTCTGGAATGGGACCAAGGAGCTAAATCTTCTCCTTTATTCCCTTAAGAGTACTTCTTATTCCCGAAAATCAAATTCATAAATGGCTGATTATTTTACGTTATAGATGACATTAAAAGAAATGTCGCAAAGGAATTGGTGGTGATCAGTTGAAATGCATTTAAAAGTTGTTATTTTTTTGTCCAACAGTTCTACAAGCAATCTCACAAGTGTGTAGCTGATAAAGGCGATTACTCTGAAAAATATTAAAAACTTTTTTCATTGTAACATCCAGTTTTCTTAAACTGACTCGGCCCTGGGCCTTAAGTGTCAAACCTTTTACTACACGTTTGTATCAATGGAGGTTACAGAAGAACACCGAATGCTCAAAAGACTCTTTATTTGGGATGTACATCGCCCACCTGAGGTGGAGGGAGTTAAATCTTAGCCCGTGAGTTATTCGTGGTTTTTCATCCCACACGATATTCATATTGGCCCGTGAACATACACTTGTATAGGATGTTAATGATCTTTATAAATAATAATATTTAATAATAATAAATACACTGATATCCATTTCTTTGGATAATTTCATAGCTCTATTACAGAATTCATAATGTAAATAGTTTTGAAGAGATTTATAGGCTTTAAATGAGTTAGTGTTCCGTATAGAACTTGTTGGACAATTGAAGTTAAAATTAATCATTTTATGTTTTAAATGATTAATTTTAAAAAGTACTAAAAATCAAATTTTTCTAGACAAGATATTTTCTTGTCTAGAAAAAAACGTCTTGTTTATACTTCCTGCGTAACCACTGGATCAGAGGAGTCTTTAATTAATTATTTTGACAATGAATACTATCATTAACTGTATTTAGCAGTCATGTGAGTTTGAACCATGGTCAGCTAAAACGCGTGTGCTACAGCACCCTTGCATTTACTACTCGGCTATATCGGGCCTAAAATCATTCTATAACGCCTGGGTTCGAAACAAAAAATTGCATAATTTTTCCTTGTCTTTTCTATATCTCTTTTAGCTCACGTGTAGAGTTCATATATCATTGTCTTCTGCTAATGTATTTGTGGGAATATTCCTTTTATGGCATGTAGTCTGAAAGGATGAGGCGAAGTGGCCACTGAGTATTAGACGAATGTCTACCGTTTATTTTGGGAAACTTGATGATATTTGGTGTTGAGGAGGCATATAACTTTCCTGTGATCGGTTTTGATGTCAGGATATTTTTTTATTTTTACTTTCGATCGACATTTGCAAGAAGCGTTGATTTTGAGATGGTAAGCGGAATCATACATCAAGATCCAACATTCCACAGAGTACACCTTTGCTTTTAGCTCTCTGGCGCCAACGACCAGATCTTTCTGTTGGAAAGTTCACACTAAACTTGGCATCCCTTTTGGTTTCAATATATAATGGTTTGCCTCCTTATTTTCCTGTAAAGTCAGAAGGTAATTGGATGCGAACACCAAAGACAGAGAGAAAGCACGTCGTGACGCAGTTGAGTGGTAATTCTGAAGTCTGATTTGTCATTGCTTGATTTCTTTCTATTTCTCAGGTCTGTCTGCGCGTGTAGCACAGTGGTCTCGTCACCGCCTCCCCACACCGGATGGAAAAGGCCCGTCGATGACGCGAAGAACTTTAATGGTTTTTTTTTTCACTTCGTGGCTGAGTTAGTCGGTCTCAGGCGTATATAGCAAGGTGTGGAGGGCGCCCACCGTCCAAAGAGTGGATTGTCAAGAGCAGTAAAAGATTAGTGGTGATAGGGTCAACAAGGCGAAGTACTTGAAATCGAAGGTGGGGAGGGGAACAGGGATTGTAGGAGTGGAGTCTTAGGGCCAGGGCACCCTAAGTGGGAGGAGAAGATCCCATTTGGAAAGTGCTTCTCTGTTTAGTGATCCCACAGCAACCAGACCAGCTGCAGCCAGTGTCAGCTAATCCCGCGCGATGTCTCAAAAGGGAGCATGTCCTCAGTAAGGCAGGTGGGAGTTTCCAGTTAGGATGCCTCTTCTGCAGTCTGTCTTTTATGTGGGGGGGGGGGCTGCCAGAACAACACACACTCTACATGCACTCACTGCAAATCTAGCATACACACACTTTACACAATGGACACTTTTTTGACATATTTAGGGGCAGACTGCAAGAATGGCACAACTCTCTCACAGATTCTCCGTCTTACATTGCAAGGGTAGAAATTTTATTATTATTATTTGAGTGATGGACACGAAACAGTCTGGGTTCACACCACGCTTTCACCCTACCATTGGTGCAAAAAGTGCAAATCGAGACTCGCCAGACCACACGAGCTTTTTCCACTGTTCCATTCCACAGTCCAGTCTCAGCGTTAGCGGCACCACTTCAGTCGAATATTTCGATTTTTTACAGAGAGAAGTGGCTTCCGTATAGAAAAAAAGGCTACCAAATCACAGATTCTTCAACTCCTGCCTTACAGTTTGATTGGAAATGGATCTTTCTTTGCTTAAACTGAATTTTTCAGTCTTTCAATGACTGAAAAATTGATTATAACACACAATTCGCTTTAAATTCCTGCAGTTTTGTTCTTGGAGTACTAACTTTCATTCCTTTTAGCGCTGCATTTGCCTTTTGTTTTCCACTCATTGTATATTTCTGAGATGGTTGCTATTGTCACACACCAGTGATTTCCTTTGTTTTCTCAATTGTGGTTTCGGTTAAACGAGCTCCACCAATTACACCTTTCTGAAAATCGGAAATATTTTCAGAAAGGTGTTATTCCTTATGACATACCTGTTTTCCCTATTCTCGGATCGACTCTGAAGCACAAGAAACCGTACAGTATTTATCTAATATCAAGGAACTTGTGATTTACCATACAGCAACTTACATTTGGACATCGTATATTTAACTGTCTGTTAACGCCAATCGCAAATGGTCCCTAATTTTGTGCCCAGTGAATGTATATGTTATGCAGATTTTTGTGTACCTACTTATTCTTCGCCTTAAGCATTTCAAAACTGAGGGGGGGGGGGAGGCGGTTGCTGTAAAGAGAAACTATTCTTTAATTTGAATGTAATTAAAGATCGACCTCTTTATGTATGATTTGTGCTAGTCCTATAAAACAACCTTTCTATTGGGGATATCGCTAAAGTTTGTTTCTGCTAATAGCCTAGGAAACAGTGACCAAGAAGTAGAAAAATTCTGTAGGCCTTGTGGGAACGTGCATTGGTTGTAGACCTGTTGCTTGTGCTCAATTCTCAGTCGGAGTGCCTGTCTTTCCCCCTTGTAAAATGTGCAGACCACGACATCATACCAGTTGTTGGCGCATTGTTTGATGGTAGATACGTAAGCGGAAATTTGCAGCTTAAAGATTGTCACATGTTCACCTACATTTTGACTTTTCTTTTGCTCACTCCACAAAACAGGTTTCTCTCTTCTTGTAAAAGGTGCGTTGACTGCATCGAAATGGGTCAGGGGACACAGAGAGAGAGAGAGAGAAAAAGTAACAGCATGGATGATCTTGGAACAGCCAGTCGACTGCCAAGAATGCAGTCTGACACAACCGGTTTGGCACAAAGAGTGATCAAACAGTTCCATTGAATCTAACTGATTGCCGGTGTCTAGTTTGGCATGTGTGGTTCAGTTACACGACCTCCGATTGATTTAGTAGAATCGAGAATAAACATTATGTTCAATTTTAAGACTACTATTTTTATAAAAAGAATACAAATTTTATTATTAATTTTTAATAATAAAATAATTGTGATTTGAATTCCTTATCTAATTCTGCTTTTATTTTCACTCACTTGTTAAACTATGCACTAGTAAAAATAGACAGCAAGTTGTAATTTCTTTTATATGATTTAACCTTCATATAGGAAGCCATATTATTCTAAGAAACTTAACTTGTTCTTTCTTTTAGTACTTTTTAAATTAATACTTCGATGTCCATGCAGCTATTGTCAAAGTATGTCAAGGCCATTGTATATTATTCAGGTTTTTGAAAGCATACGGTGCACCCTTCCCCTTCTTTTAACGTGGTCACCTTTGAATTATCGGAAAAAACTAATAACAGAATATAATAATATAATAAATAAATTTTTACAATAATGCATCTTTTATTTTACCATCTTTTTGTATACTCCAAACTCTAAAGTGGGAAATTATTTCTATGGTCCACATGTCAGTGTCATTATAATAAAAAAATTGTCACTATAAACTTAATGCTTCCATTTTTCAGGGAAAGATCTGTTTTTTAGAATTCAGGACGTCCATCAGTCTTATGAACTGCCTCACAAAACCTGAAAAGTGTTCGAATATTATTTATTCACTTTGAACACCCTCGTGGGTAGCAAGTGGATATAATCAACGTCGTCTCCACACTGGGTAGAAAAGACTAAGGTTAGGAATCCTGTCAAATGGCGCAGGGAATTTTTATGGGCATTTATTTGCTCCGTGGCTGAGTTAGTTGGTCTCAGATGAAGATAACAAAGTTTTTTTTTCCCCAGAAATTCGGGTTTTCATCCAGCAAAACAGGCAACCGAACACGCAAGCCATGGACATAATACAAATGGGTGAATGAAGTTTTTCTCAGCTACCCCTGATATAACAGTTTTTTTTATTCACTTCGAACCACAGCAAGGATTGGACCAAGTCAGAACAGTAATCTGTAAGATCATGAGTATTCTGATCGTGTGTAAATTTTTTAAAAAAAGATCTGTCCATCAATCAATTACCTAATGTTCATCTGCTCGTCCCACTTTTCCCATCATGCATTTGTATGGTTTCTATTAGGCATGTATCCATTGTTCATTCATGTAAATAATCCAGTGCACGATGGGAAGACACCTACGAACACGGAGACTACTGATTTTCAATGGATCTTGGCTCTTTGTTATATAAAGGTGTTCTACTGGTTATTTATTTAGGTGTTCCATTAAAATCCACCAAAAGGTGATAATCCCATTACGCACAATACGTGTGTGTGTGTGTTGTAGTAGGGTTTTTTAGGAGCATCAGCGACTAAGGCCGTATTACTCCGCGTATATTGTATGTAAACCGCGTGTGTTCTGAGGTCGATTTTCTGTTTGCTGGACAAAAAATCCGAGATTCCGGGTGAAAAAACCATGTTACCCTCGCCTGAGACCGACTAACTCAGCCGAGTTGTGAAAAAGGCCCATAAAAATTCCTCACGTCATCGACGGAACTCGAACTTAGGTCTTTTCCACCCATTGTGGGGGAGGACAGCGATTCTACCAATGCTGCCTACGAGGGCGTGTGTGTTAGACGACAAAACACCTAAGGTTAAGAGCATCAGTATGTTGTGGCTTTACTGGCACTTAGCAGAAGACAAGGCACCTGAGAGGTGACCTGATTGAGGTGTTTAAGGCTTTCAATGGCTCTTTGAATTTGAATTTTGACAAACTCGATGCTGATGGGATTCTCAGACTAAACTCACAAGGGATGTCGATAACGACTGATGAAGAATGGTTGCAGAATGGATGTGTGGAAGTTTGCCTTTAGCAACAGTGGTTGATTGTTGGAACAGACTTCCATTCGTTGTTGTAAACGTGAATAGTTTGAATAAATTCAAGGGAGAACTAGACAAATTATTGGAGGGTATGGACAGATGAAATGGGAAGTTTTTTTTTTCTTTGACTGATGCTGTATAAGTTTGATTTTTTGCGTCATTTTACACTACTAGTACTAAAGCTAACTGCGCGTAATTTGGAGCGGAAAAAAAAAAGCCCATAAAAGTTCCTTATGTCATTGACGGAATTCGAATCCAAGCTTTTTCCATCCAGTGTGGGGAGGAGGATCGTTCTACCACTGTGCTACGAGCGAAGACTACTTTCGAAAGCCTATAGAAGTATCTGCTCATAAAGTCAATTCTATTCCATATCCCACCAGATTTCTTGTGAGAAGAACTCTTTCTCTCCTCCTCTTTATTCGCCGTTGCAATCGAACCACTCCCATTGTCGCAGTCAGTTTCTTTTGCATACAGACGATATTCATTCCTTCCTATGATAATCGAAATGCTCAATTAATCTCTAAGGATATTGTTTTGGGACAGCTCCAAGTTCTTGTTGTTGAGATCCATTCATCTCAACAATATGAGTACCCCTTATCTCAATCTAACATCACTCAAGTAATCTTCAACACAAAGATACTGAGAATTGTATCACTGTAAGTAAAACCTTTTTCAACTATAATGAATCCAGGGAAAACCCGTACAGTTGCAAATGTGCAGAGGTCTCCTGTTCACAAAATGACTCGAGTGGTGAGATAAGCAACTAATGACTGTCAGCCTGATTTCTGTGCCTGGAAAGATTATGAAGTTCTTAGTTAATTCAATACAGGATCATTCCCTTATAATTCCACTCCTGGACAGGTGTGGAATTACAAAGGAATAACAGCAGAACAGACCATGACTGACTAATATAATATCTTCTATGAGGTTATCAGTAAAGAACTGGATGGAAGGAATTATCATTTGCTTAGATTAAGGTTAAGCCTTTGATACTATTCTACATGAAGGATTGTTGTATAAATTGGAGCAATTGAGGCATCGAGGGTATGGATATACAACTATGAATAAATGAATGGAGAGGAGTAGTTATAAATGAATTAATTTTAGAACAAAATAGAATGCACCGCTTACCTTACCTAACTTTACCTTACATTAACTTGTAATGGAAATATGTTATCCGATGTTTAAACATTACTTAATAAGGAAAACTTTTAAGATCAATCATAGCCATCCCTGTTCCCTCCTCGACCCCAGAAATCTATTTAAATAAATTAAAGTATATTTCGCCTATTACTCTAGAACGAAAAGTTGGATAGAGCCAAATATTTTTAGCTATGCTCTTCTGTTGGTCCTGGGAAATTTTTCAGGTCCACTTACGACTTCACAGCCCCCTGAAAAAATCAGCATAAATGAAAGTATGTTTTCGTATTAATCAATAAGAAAAATACGGATTGCTACCTAATTTTCAACATATATTCTGTTGTCCACTGGGAATGGTTCTAAGTTCAATTCCTATTTCATAGCATTCCCTCCCCACTTTCCCATACAGAAATATCACTATAAATATGGAACAGGAGCTCTGATCCACTTCAAAATTTCAACGCTTACTTAGAATAATTTAGGAATCGTTGTTACAAATTTTCATGTCGATGGGTTGACTAATTTTGTTATAAACCGTGAGGTAATATAATTTATTAACTCGTAATTCATCGCGCACATTAACTAACTTGTTAATAGTGTTTATTAATGATATTGATGTAGTAATTTGAAAAATTACTACCTCAAATTTTAAATTTACAACAAATAATTATTTGCACGGAGTGAGAAGTGGCAGCTGCGGTTTAAAACTGGAAATTTTTGTTTTGGATCTGGGTAACAGTAATTGTGACAGAGACTGGTTGATGAAGAAAAGTTGCTATTTTTTCGAGAAAATCATCAAAAAAAAAAATTGCAGTCATGATGTTTCTGGAAATCCATACAATCCATTAAAAACAAATAAAGAAAATATTAAAATCAGGAATTAGAAAAGGGTTAATGCTCTACTGGAAAACAGTCAGATTGGTAGGAATATAGATACAGTATTTTCCTTCATAGAATAACGATACTGGCAACCATACGAACTGCACGAAGCAATAGCAGTAACTAGACACGCAACGTGTCGGAATTTATGAACAAATTGGGAGCACTTCCAATGCACATGCGTGAACCGTGATAAGGCAAAAAAGCGATAATAAAAACCCACGCGCTGATTACAATAAACATTGTTTTTTTTCTATGTATTAATATACACTGCCCTACCATTAATATCCGGACACCTGTCTTTAGACAAAATAAGAGCTTTTATTGTATCATTTAATATATTGTGCTGAAACCTTTTGCTTTCATGACGGCTTTCAATCTTCGCGGCATACTCTCAACCAGCTTTCTATGAAGTCAGGTGATATGTTTCTCCACTCGGCCTTTAACGCAGCCACCAGTTCGGCCTTGTTCTTTGGGCGATCACAACGCGCACGTACCCAACGATCCAATATATCCCAAAGATGCTCGTAGGGTTCAGATTAGTACTCTGGGCTGGCCAATCCAACTTTTCCATACCCTTTTGGATACACCCTGTTACGACCAGAGCAGTATGGCTTGGCACGTTGTCTTGCTGATACAAGTATGGGCATTCCCCGAAGTGTGGCCATAATGTTCGAAGTGCACAGTTCAGGCTGTGCTGGTATTGCATAGCATTCATGGTTTTGTCGATAACGACTAATGGGCCCAAGCCAAACCAAGAAAGGAGCCCCATACCATAACACCGCCTCCATCAAACTTCATTGTTGGGAGGATATAATCAGGAAGGAACTGTTCCCCTGCCATTCGCCACACCCAGGAACGGCCATCAGACTGGTAGAGTGCGAACTTCGACTCGTCTGTCCATAGGACTGTTATCCATTGATCTACAGTCCAGGATGCGAGCTCCTTACACCATGTTAATCGGCGTCTAGCATTTGTTGAAGTGATCAATTTTGTTGAACTGTTGAGGTAATTCTGTTGAACGTGTCATCTTGCATGCCCACCTTTGCAATTGTCTGTTCGAAGCCCAGTGTGCATATTTATAGCAGGTTCTGTGATGTGTTGCATGCATAGGACCTCTTTCCCCATCCACTGGATATTAATGGTAAGGCAGTGCATGTCTGATCGGGTCTTTGTAAAAGTGATAACATTATCTGTGATTACAATAAGCGGTGTGCCCTGTGCTTCTAAAATGTAAATAAAGTCAGGAAAGGTACATCGATTATTCCAGTTTCTTTTTCTTTTGGTTTCGTTTGATATTACATAAGCACTTTTATTTTCATTTCGACAACACTAATGCCAAAAGAACATTCTTCTGAGAGAATTGGACAGCCGAAGGTTTTATCGTGACGTTGGATAACCAACCAACGTTTTCCCTTCACCTCGCAGACACGAATAGAATACCATTGGAACACCATGACGTATCAGACAAGAGCTTATAGGGATGTGACTTTCCGACCTTGAAGCACACTAGGTAGTGAGATGCGTGTCCTCAGTGTATGCACTTCCAGTCTGGGCTTCCCCCATCGCTTACCTCACGGGGATTTTTATCTTTCGAATTCTGCATTATGAGGTGGCTGAATTGTTACCGTGAAAGTTCTTTCACCACCTCTATGCCAACCTTGAGAGGAACTCCTAGCAACTACCAAATTTAAAATTTCTATCTTTGCAAAGCTCGTAACAAAGACAATGGAAGTTCCCAGATTGTTCTCCTTTACCAGACCATGAACTGATCCCGGTAGCCAAGCCAGTTTGAAATAACTTGTTAAGAAGAGTCTCAAATGTTCCCTTCAAACACTATTTGTAAATCAGCCAGATGGAATATTGTGCAGAGTGCTGGACAAAAGAAGGAAATGCCCTCTCTGTGAATCACCTAGGCCTACAAAGCATCACTTAAATGGTTATAACATAGTTATAAGAAAAGAAGGGACTCCCAAAAACTAACCATGCACTAGGGTCCCAGTATGCCACTGTACAGCACCGAGTGTACCCAATGTACACCCAGGACTGTACATGTTCTCTCTAGCCTCACTAGTTTGACATTGGACATGAAATTAATACAACTTATCTAATTAAATAATGTAATTATGTATCCACATCTCATGTAATTCCCTGGCATTGTAAGCCGTTTTGTTGGGTACGGTTCATACCCTAACTTATCTAAATAAATAAAATAAAATAAAAAATAACCAATAAGGTATTAATAAGTAGGATTTACTATCTGAAAATTTTAGTGTCCCACTTGAGCTGAGTTAATAAGTAAATCTCTGATATGTTGTTTTTCCTGTTGCACCAACTCTTAATAGAATATTTTCGGTTTCACCAATTCAAATATTACTGCATATGTTAATTCTTAAATTCTCATTGTAGGGAATTGAAGTCATCAATAAGTTTAACATGTAAGGTTGTCAATGTCAAAACAGCGTTTTGGTGTTGTGGAATGAAGTTAAAGTGCGAGTTGAATTTGACACGAGTTCGAACTGGTTTGGAAGAAAGAGGTGGAACTAGAGATGATAACAGTGACCGTGAAAAGATTTGAAAAGGCAAATTCAGAAGAATAGTGCTCAGAGAAAAGACATGCTCATAAACTTAGTGTCTGTGTGATAAGGAGTGGAGTGAGCTTGTGCTTGTACAAAGAGAGGAATAAGTAACTTTTGCATAGAACTTAGGAGAATTCAGAGAGATGTTTTTGGTAGGCTGCCTTAATTATTAGGAAAAACATTACATCTTGGAGAAGAACTTTTATAAAGTTAATAGTTTCTCAGGAAAATTACTCCGGTCTCTAAAGAGAAAGCTTAGAATTTTTTTGGATATAGAGGAAGCGATAATCTTGATGTGATTGTTCATAGAAAGGTTAGAGGATATTTTGAAAGATAAGGTGTGATATTTTCCTTTTAAATCTAGGTTTATCAAGTTTATCTCCAAATAATCCTTCTGTGGGTCGTAGATCATGTTTGAATCTTTCCAGACATGATCTAAGACCGACAGACATGTCTGAATCTTTCTACACACTAAAAGTCTAGACATTTGTCCCACCCCATAGACGCCTTCCCTCAACTGTATGTATGGATTTGGTTAACGAAGGAAGGTTCGGGAACTTCTTTATTTCAACCCTTATTTTTTTTGCTTTCATATCTTTTTTCCAAAGAAATTTTGGATATTTCCGCTTATCTTTAAAGACATTTAAGGCTGGACTTGTAATTCTGATCTCAGATACCTGTTTCAGACCGGTCTCCGCCCACTACAACGTCGTTATGTTCAGGGTGGAGAAAAATTCTCTAAAACAGCCTTCAAAGAGAATTCAGCTGCTGTGTGTTGGAACGAACTTTGAAGGTTAAGTCCTCCTACAAAGAAAAAGAAAAAAAAAACGTAACAAAAAGCTCTTTCCACTCAATTACAAAAAGAACCAACAATAGTAAGCATGGAGCAACTTGTCCTGCTATCATTAACATGATAGTGCCTTTCTTCATCAGATAACACACCAAGCAAAGATTGGTGGTTTTTGCTACGTCCCCTTTTAAGCAACAGTCCTTTATCTAAACATACCGAATGAGTTACACAATGATTCATGGTGAACGGTGACTGTCAGAAGACTGAAAACAAACATGAAAGGAAAATATCTAGCGTAAAGAATCTTAAGAATAATGAGGTATTGAGGCAACAATAAGTATTGTCCCATAGAAGTTGGGGGGTTGTGTCCTTCGCCATTGTGACAAGCTTGGTTACACATTATTGCTGAAGAGAAAATTAGTATATTGCTGTAGATATATAAACTAAAAGATGCTGTCTCAGGTATGTAAAATTATATGATGTGGTGTTTCCCTTTTGAAAATTTTAAAGTTGTTAACTGAGAAATATTTATTTTAGTGTCACTAACCTTTGTATATGCGGTTGTTGTACAGCATCTAAGGCAAGAATTGCGTCCTCTTATGCTATTTGCATCTCATACAAGACAGTCTGAAGCCCTACATAAGTCTATCGGGCACGCCCAATTTATCACCTGTCACCCCTCCCTTAACTACAATTACTGGTCGCACCTTTCGAAACCACCTATTTATCAAAGTTACAGCCACACCATCTTCTACATGTCAATATTTTTTCCTGTTGTGGCATTTTTCTGGATTTATCTTCTGCGTTAAGACCGGTTCAAAGACGTCTTCGATTATGTAATTATGCTATTGACCCCTTCTCATGGTCATCTGACAGAATATGTAATCTATATTTTTGCAAGCTGGCATGTTCATGGACGTCCAAAACAAATCCAGTGAGATTCTTATATTTTCGAAGTGTATTCACCTCCTATTTCGCCCCGATGGGTAGCAAATTTGGTAGACTCGCTGTCCTTCCCACACCAGGTGGAAAAGTCCTGAGTTCGAGTCCCGTCGATGACGTGAGGAATTTTTATGGGCCTTTTTCGAAAAGTGGCTGAGTGGGTGGCATGATTTTGTCTCCCGGAAACTCAGGTTTTTCATCCAGCAAACAGAAAATCGACCACAGAACACGAATTTACAGACAGTATACACGGAGTAATATGGCCTTAGTCACTGATGCTCCTAAAACCCAATAACAACTACAGCCTCCTATTGCTATGGTTTTTTGGTGCATTACGCGCCTATTGTCTTTATCCTATGTGTCAGTCCGTCCACATGTAACAACTCGACTCCCAGTGGACAAATTTTCATGAAATTTTATATTTGGCCCTTTTAAAAATATTGGTAAATGCATTCAAAATTTAATCAAAATCCGACCAATAGAAATCCGACAATTGCTATTTCTTTGTCCGCGTTTAATTACTCGACTCATAGTGGATGTATTTTCATCAAGATTTTATATTTCGCTGTTTGATTTGTTGAATCAGCAGAACTTTCATTAAAATCCTGCTAGAAATCAGGCACTTATTATTTATTTCTATAGCGTATATTGTAGCTGAGGAACCGGATATTATGTCTGTTGCCATACGCTGTTTGAATGGACAACATGGTGGATGCCCAAAAACGAAATTTTTTTGATTCGCATATAAAAGTTGTTGCCTTTTTCCTCTTTTTTTGTTATAAATCACGAATATTATTATTTGCTAACGCGCCTAAAATGAACACACTGTGTAGATCAACTGACTTGCTTTATTATTATTTTAATTCTCTTGAATATTTTACAGATCTGGCCACAGGTTCAAGCAATCCACAATGCTCCTCCGAAGCCTCATTTCGCTGGAAACTCAGTTGGATGTGGCTCTCTTCTAATAAATCAATTCAAATCTAGATAGGTTTTATGAAACATATGATGGATACAAATGTGACATTATTTTTTACGGGAATATGTATGAAAGTACTTTGTGGCTTTCTGTAGATAAGAAAGAATCCAATGGATTCTTTATCTACATCTTGGATTCTTTCTTGTCCAGTTCATGACTTCAAATGGAAGAATAATTTCGACTTTCTTTCCTACAAGGGCTGCTTGGTTCCGACCATGAATGTCTAGTAGGAATTTACCTCAATATTCTCATCTTTTAATCTCCCTATTGCGTCCTACACCTTGTAAATACTAGGCACGTAACACATTTTGCTATCTCTCTCTCTCTCTCTCTCTCCTAACTTATAGCTGTGGTAAGCAATATGAGACTAACGTGATTCTAACTGAAATAGCGAAATTTCCTGAAAGTCGGTTAAAAGCTTTCAATGTTCATGGATAAAAACAAACCTGCGATGTCTCAAACAATGTTAACACTGATCAGCAGATAATTAGTTTCTTCCTTATTCTGACACATCGGAACTTGAACTTCCTTGTTCAATTTAAGACTTAGTGCCTTCCATTTGAATTATTGAAAATATTTTTTCCTTGATATTACTGGATGAAACACTGTACCATCTAGAGTAGGGAAACTGGACATAAAAATAAAAAAGTCTTTTCAAACGAAGCGTTGAACTTTTCGAAGTAAGGGACGCGCTGATACGTAATTTTTAATTTTACACTTATTGGACACGAAACAGTAAAAATATTTGTAGAGACAGAGTTAAAATAAGATATGAAAAAAAAAAATATATATATATATATGGTCTTCCGTGTATCCTATAACTTTTGGTGGTAAAATGTATAAAGATTCATTTTTCCCTCGGCAGAAAATGAGCTGATTATTTTGTCACAAATTAATTACTAATTAAATTAACTAACCACGAAATAATCGTTGTCAATTCACTTTAAATACCCATAACGTAATATTCACTGAACGTTTTGCAACACTTTTCTCCTGGATTTTTAATAAAATTTGGGAAAAAAAGACTAGAAATGCTGCTGTTCCAAATTTATAGCAATGTTTCTCGACGGTACATCTACTGAATCGGTTAGACCTAAAACCTTTCCACGAACTATCAAGATATAAACAGAAAATGTGGTGTAGATCTAAATTTTCCACATCGAATAACATCCAAATGTCCGAAACATACTTGCATTTATATTTATAAATACCTTGACATTAAAGAAAGAAAAAATATATATATATATATCGAATTTATAATGGCTTGATTTTAATTAAACTTGGAACGTCTCGATAAATTTTTCTAAAAGAATTCAAACATAAAATTTCATAAAAATCCGTCCACCAGGAGTCGACTTGTTACATGCGGACGGACAGATGGACATAGCATATATTAGGCATTTTCGAAACTGGTAAAAAACGAATTCTACAGTTCACCGTCATATGGCTAAATTAGCATAAATTACAGCAATATTCACTTCAGTTAAACTCATAATCGAATTAATTTCAATTAATAACTCATTATCTTTTCAACAGCCAAAATGGTATAATTTCTCAGATAATTAGTATCATTACAACTATTATACGCCTACTGATAATTAGCAATTAGTAATTAAATTAATATAAAAAATATAACTGAAGATCTTTCGGAGTCATCCACTGTGTCTATCTACATATTTCTCAGACAGTGCACAAACTCTACCTGCGGTCATTGTTTTCTACCTGTTCTTTCAACTTTCCCTTACTTGTTCATCCGGTTTTACTGGGCGACAAGCTACATTCTTGCTGTCTTGTATGTTAAATAATACCTGGTTATGCGACTTTTTTAATTACTCTTGAAAACTCCTTTAGGTTTTCAGAACAAGTTGCTTGCAATGTTCTTTGAATATTGTCCGAACTCGAGTTAAAATTTTCTCTTAACATTTTCATTATTTATTATGTCGATTGTTCGTATCCGGTATAATTATGCTAATAATGAATGTAATAAAGATATAAATCGAATTTAGGTCTAATTTATACATAAAAACTTTGAATTAGTTTTAACGCCAGGTGGGGAAAGTATAGAGGTATCAAAATATAAGAGAAGTTTTGAGATCTTTCCAAGATCTTCAACAACTTTACTAGATAGCATATTGAGGAAGATAACTTGTATTTAGGATATTGAATTTCATTTATCATTTTTATTAGAGAAGATCATTAGATCGAAGTTACTTTTTTTTAAATTAACTTATAAAAGATTAATGACAACGATACTCGTATTTGCAGAAACTTTTGTTACTGTACGGACGACTTATTTAGATTGTGTGTTAAGGTCGGTTTGTTTTTTTATTGTCAAAATATGAGGAGACTTATGAGAAAGGCGATGTCATTGATCTCCTATTTGTTTGAACAATCTGATTTCTTGTTTGACCAATCTGATTGGATACTATGATGCAGTAACAAAAGAACTGGAGGCAAAAAATAATTTTGATATCACATACTTGGATTTCAGGAAGGCGTTTAACGCTCTTGCACAAAAAGACTGCCTGTATGTACAAACTGGAGCATTGTGACATTAAGGGCAAGTTGCTGCTATGGCTGAAGGGATGGTTGAGTGGGAGAAGACAGAAGGTGGTTATCAATGGGCACTGCTCTTGGTGGACTAATGATATTAGGAGTCCCCCAGGGTTCTATGCTGTACCCATTGTTGTTTTCAGTATTTATTAATGATATTGATGAAGGTATGTCAAGCTCAATGTCTACGTTCGTAGATGATATAAAAGTTGGGAGAGTGGTTAATGCCAGTAATTAGGGTGAGCTACTGCACCAAGACCCAGGAAAGTTAGGTCGATGGGCTGAGAAATGACAGTTGAAGTTTAACACTGACAAATGTGAGGTATTTCTAGGAACTGTAAAATGAAAAAGACCTGGGGTAATTGTGATATCAGATATGAAACTCTCTGAACAGTGCAAATGATGTACAAAAACTTTGCTAGCAGGGATAAGGAGTTGATTATCCTCTTGTACAAGGCCATGGTTAGGCCGCATCTTGAGTACTGTATACAGGTCTGGAAGCCTTATTTTAGGAAGGATGTAGATCTGAGGGATGGGTGCAGAGAAGGGCAACCAGATTGGTGATGGGAATAAAATGGGTCTCTTACTAAGAAAGGCTTCAGTTCAGCAAATTGCAGCGTCTGGAAACGAGGCACACGTGGGAAGATCTGATTGAGGTGTTTAAGCCTTAAGCGCCTCGAGTAAGATAAATGTTGATGTTATTCTTCCTCTTGCGGCGACTACACACATGAGGGGGCATAAATTGAAGTCGAGGAAGGATGGTTGCAGGATACATGTGCGAAAGCCTGTCTTCAGTCAACGGGTGGTTGACTGTTGGAACAAACTTCCATCTGTTGTTGTAGTACAAGCGGGTGGTTTGAGTAAACTGGAAAAATTCTTAGAAAGTATGGATAGGTGAAGTGTGTAGTTTTTTTTGGCTGATTCTTTATAAGCTTACTTTTTTATTCATTTGCTACTACTAATATTAATGCTAATGTCATTGAAAAGCGGAAAATAAGTCGATTAAAGTGAAAAGGCTGATAATCCTTTAAGAAATTATAGCAAATGATACACAAGTAAAAAGATATGAGGGACAGTGTTGTGGGAATTCGGATCGGATGGTTTATGTATTTCCGCGTATTACTTGAAACAGTTAAGTTAGGATATTTTTCGAAAATATCCTTCAAAATGCTTTGAACGGCTCCTGTATAACAATTTTACAATTTTAATATCTTCTTATCCTACAGTTTGGCGAGCGGGTATAAATTTCAAAATGGTAAGATCAGCAACAGTCAGCTAACTATAAAAATTGTACTGCAAGCACCAGAGATTTCTTAAAACAAAACGAATCAAAATTTTTATAGTTAGCTGACTGTTGCTGATCTTACCATTTTGAAATTTATACCCGCTCGCCAAACTGTAGGATAAGAAGATATTAAAATTTAAAAATTTTTGGTTCTGAAATACGTGAATAGTAATATAACCAAAATAATCACACGATTTAGATTCTAGTTGATTTCGATATCATGAAATTTTGGTACTTAGAATTGAGTTAGTCCGTGTTGATGCATCACTAATTAGTGATCAATTGTCTTCTTATCAGATTTCTTTTCATGCTCGTACTTTTCAAACGTAGAATTAATTAGAGTCTAAACAAAATACGTCATAACAACGAATGTAATCGAATTCAAACTGATGACCCAGTTTGAATCGAGCACAAAGAAACTCAAACCACGATGCTTTTTTTTAAAAAATTCGTCCAATAAATTTTGTGATCCTACAACCTATCAAGTCTGTTTAGTGTTGTGAAAATCCCACCGTTCCTAACTGGAAATATTGCCTGACTGAAAGAGCGGAGAAGATCGTTAAAACAGTTCCTCCAGTTTAATATGGGATAGAAAAAAATCTGCAGTTACATTGGAGTACATTAATAGATAAAGGTTTACTAAGGTCACTAGGACAAACCCACGTGCTTCTAATAATTTAAGGCATATGCGACTTTCATGAAGAAATAGGGCGTAGCTTCTTTCAAGATAACAACAGAGGACCGGATTCTGTGAAAAATTATAAATAAGGCAATTAAAGGTTTCTAAACTGGAAAAAAGGAACGAACTTCATATGAAGTTTGAGATTCAGCATAAGGATAATGAAGGTCTGGGATTATCTGTAAAAATCCGGTGAGCCATTGTAGATTCTGAGCTGTAACCTATTATTTTCATTAAAACAAAAAGTTGGGGCTTAGTTTTGGAGCATCACAGAAGGTGAATCTTCATACTTTTGGTGAAATGTTTCATTGATACAGAAGAATATCCGCACCTCGAAGAGGAAATGTTCTAAATCCTGCTACAAACATTTGGTAAAATGTTTCATTGGTACAGAAGAATATCGGCACCTGGAAGAGGAAATCTTCTAAATGGCCTTTCAAGGACTTTTAGATTTGACAGACCTTGAGATAACACTGAAGTGACTGGGTACTTTATGACCGTATTAGGTTAGATCTTGTGATCAGTGACTTAGATCCAGTCGTTAATTTTGCATTTAAAAAAAAAAAAGAAGAAAAAGAAATACACTACAGCGCCATCTTGTACGTGTACTATTTACAGAATCGGTAAAGCGAACTGCTGATGACTGGCGTCGATGTTGTAGTAATATTAAAATCCAATCTTTTAAAGCCATTATTTTTGAAATGTTTATTAAATATTTACACACATCACTAACCAAGCAAAAATAGTCATCTGTTTGATAGGGAACATATGAAGCCAGAGTACACGTAATCACGGCTTAGACATGGAGATAAAAAATGACAGGAAGAGTACAACAAATTAAAAACTCGAAAATAAATGAAAATTCCAAATAAGTAACAATAATCTTTTAATGAGTTGGTCATTAAAATATTCAGAAAATCACACGCTTTCAAATCACACAATATCATCCTTAATAAAATATTAAGGATGATATTGTACGTTTTACGTTCTCTCTGTTTCTATATTCTCGTTGCTTTTCCATATTCTATTGAATCTTTTCTATCTTAGATTGAGACTGTAAATTTCAAAAATTTAAATTTGACAATTAGAAATTGCAATTAATCCTAATCGTATACTTTTTGCGAAATGGTAGTCATTATTTAAAAAATAAGCAAAGAAACAAACTCAAAACATAATTAAATCTATAAAATAGTACTTACTCAACCATAGGGACACTAGGAAGATTCCACACTTGTTCATGATGAGTTCTCCAAATAGGAAAAGGACAAGAGAAAGCACTCAATCCACTTGTATTGCAAAATGACCTATACAGACCCAAGACGGGTTTTCTTTGGGCCGAAAACAAGGAACTGACGTTAGCACCTGATCAGTTTCGCTTTGTTGACCTAGATAACGTTCGTATATATGCAGGAAATAAGGGGGGATACGACTTACAATATGCACTAGGGAGACGCTGGGCCTCAGGTCACCCACGGGGGTGACACGGAGGTACAATAACGAGACGGAACTGGTTTTCTCGACTGTTGAACTCAGCGCCCAACAAGTCTCGGTCTCACCAGCAGACTACACACTTTCTGTTTCGAAGACTTCTGGCCCCGATGGATGTCTCCAGCTTGAAGAAAACCCTTGAGAAGGTGGATAAAAAACGCTAGAAAAAACAAGACAAAACAAAAACAAATGGATCCCCTTTTTGGCAGAGGTCAGGGGGCGTACAACTCTACGGAACAGAACTCAATAGTAACAGCTGTTGAGTTAGAAGCAGGCAATAATCCGTGATTGGCCTTCTTCCTTGAAGAAATGGAACTCGCCCGGTTGGCGACTGAGCTGAAGTCTCGCTACTCAAATGGAGACAGGATTGTAGAGCTCGAGGGTTTATAAACAACTTACAGAATCCAGTTATTTGACCGGAGGGAAGGTAAGGTAAGGTGCCTTGTCGCACATTCGCGTGCCTCTACCTGCTTCCAGGTAAAATGGGTCAGCTGGCTTGCTCGACTGCCGCCAGCTTGCGACCAACCAGAGAAGAGCTTTGATAGCTGCTTGGACCCAGCGATGACGTTCCTTCACGACATTAAACCAGTCACGCGCGGTAGGAGAACCTTGGTTAATGAGACCATCACCAGAAATACTGGCCTTGTAACACACTGACTGATTTGTGTGGTTCCTGGTGGCGGTCTTGGGAACTACAATATTTGATTACGTTAAAACATTCTTAAGATGGCAATGCTTGACTGAATGTACACTGTGCAGCAGAATATTAGTTGGATAACTGAATGATATACTTCGCAGGGAGACTCTGGTATCGGATTTCATCTGCAGGGTCGCTGATCAATGTATTTTTCTGTGTCATTCTTTTGTATCTTTCAATAGCTTTACACTTTTCGCACATGCAAACAGTCATAATCTGTATTAAAACAAGGACATTAGATGAGGGGATTTGGATACCTTGAAACATTACACTCCTGAATAATTGGTCCGATTTCAAAGAAGTCTACTTTAATGGAATATAATTATTTTCACCATAATCATATATCAAATAAACCAAAAAATTATCATTATTAATTTACAACTATAATTATCATATTTTAAAGTCATAATTCTATTAAAATTTTGTTAATTAGACTCTGGTTGAACACTGTGAAGTTAAAATTAATTGATAGTAAAATTTAAAAAAATTAAAAAACCTAGAACTATTAGAAATCTAGTAACAAAAAAAAAATGAGAAAAATTATATATTATTAATAAAACCAAATGTAATTTTCAAAATTTTAATGTCCATTAATGTCCAAAAGAACGAAACATAGACTAAGATTTAAAGAGATAATATATTAAACAAGGTATTAATTAAAGCAAGTATGAAAGCCCGTAATAGAAGTCGATATTGGTCTATATTATAATTATCTACCTTTCTAAAAATTATATTAATTAAATCAAAGAATACGGTGATTTATTCCAGGATTTCGACCTAAAAGTAAAAATGTTTTTTGGAGAAAAATTAAGCCAATTCAATCCTGGAAAAGCAGAAGGGGGAGGGGTCGTCAAATTAAGGCAATTTTCATATTACACAAATCAAAAAAATGCACACAGTTCTTCTTAAAGTTATTGTGTGCATTATTTAAATGACGTTGAAATTTATTTCGTTTGAACAATTCATTGGAAAGAACTACCACGCATATGAAGCATTGCAGCTTTTGGACTCCTGCTGTAATTATCAAAGTAAATCCGTACTTGATGTATTTGTCAGCTTACCTGCTTTTCGCTGCGGTCATTTTTTTAAATAAAGGGTGAAAGGTAAGATTGTTCGACACCAACTGATTATGATTTAGCTAGCAAAAAGCGTCCTCACTGGCAGCAGAGTGATTGTAATTGCCTTTATGCGACACCTAGTGGAAAAGACCTGAGTTTGAGAAATTTTTGTTTTTTTCCACAACGTGGTTGAGTTAATCGGCTTGAGATGAGGGTTGCATTTTTTTAAGCTGGGAACTCCGGTTTTTCATCCAGCAAACAGCAAACCGACCAAAAATACCTGTAATTACAGAAACGATATACTGATGCCACGTACCCTTAGTCTCTTTGGCTCTTAACACACTCCTAATATAATCTAGCAAAAAGTGAAGCCGGACATGGATGTTGAAAGAAGCAGCACAAGTTTGGTTCAGTGTATATTAATAGTGATTTACATAATTTATTTATTTATTTATTATTCAATTTTATTACATTTGCTTCACTCCTGAACAGTCTTCAGCTAGGCGGGTGCCTATATACATTTGTACATTTATAAGTTAGAGAGCAATCATAGGAATCGTACATAAATTACGCATATTATTATTATTATTTCTATTTTATAGAAACATTAGTTTCTATATAATATTATAAACATTAGTTTCAATATTCCAACAATTAACATCTAACGTGAGCAAATAAAGCAGATACAAATATATACAGTGACACGAGCAAAAGGTAGAGACATATAAACACATACGCGTCCTAATATATGCATATACAGCTAATACATATACATACAAAACACAATGGTTTAAAACAAATTAATTCTTCAGCAAAGTAGAGTTGATGGATCAGGAAACTTTTACAGTTGTATGTGATGGTACATGTCCTGTATCTTCTCAGATCTGTACGCTTTCTCATCACAGTACTTGTGGGGATCAATCTTCAGGGTGTTGTACTGTGGGGGGTGGTAAAAGATGTTACCTATTTGTATCTACTTTTTTGTATCAATTCATATTTATTTATTTATTATATTTATTTTTATATATATATATATTTTTTTTATCCCCTTTTTTTTTTTGTTTAACCCCTCCCACTTTAACACCTGACTTGATTGATCTCAGAAAATCCCAGACTCACGGGGACCCCAATTATATTAGGTATTCTTCCACTGGACTGGCTGAGTTTCGGAATAACAGACACACACACATATAACATTGTTTATTGACATATCATATATAAGAAGACTTGCAATAACATTTAACTGAATACAATATTTAGTTGGAGACTTGTTATGTTACTAACGTTTAAATGTGTATATATCGTGATATCAAATAAATCATTTCACCAACAATTATCCAATTCTAATACATATTCTTATATATTATAACATTGTGTCTCTTCATGTTCTACATAGGCTTCGATGGGTCATGGTATTCACCTCACACAATCCCTCTCTCTCTACTCCTAAACAGTCCATATAAATGAACGACCTACTATCAGCCAATGAGCTGGCTAACAAATTCATTAAGAGTTCGTTTTCCAAAATTGTAAGGAAAGTACATTTATTCAATCAAACATTTCCTTATAACCAGGTTAACAGTCAACATTAATCAACCAAATTAAATCGTACCCTTCGAATCAATTAATTCCACAACTCCTTAATAGCCTACCTGTTTAATCAAATCATACTCCAATCAGATATATTCACCTTAAATCAACATTAACAATAATTCCAAATTCAACTTTTAACTTTACACTAGTTAGGAAACCTTTACCCAATCGCTAACAATTCTTAATTACTTAATAGGTCATTTCTTTCTATCAACCATTAATACAGAACTTCACTTCCAATTATATACTACTTACACCTTAATTACATTTCTCTTATGCCACCCTCTAGCCTGATTATCTTTCTTTATGTATTACATTAGTACAGTACACTTATATATTTTTATCACTTAGACATCCTTCCATAACTATATAGCATTCTCCTATAGTCCTGCCCTTACTAATTTAGGTTCATTTATTCTCAGAAAACTTCCTAACACTTACGTGATTTTCTGGGCTTTTCTCCTTGCTCGGTTTACGTTCCTGTCTGTCTTAAGTGTGGACTGGAATGCAGAAGGTCGTCCATCCGGGGATCACGGTAATCTTTCTGATGTTTCCCTACCGGGTACTATGCGGCTGGATTTAATTCAGGATCCTATATTTTTTCCTAGCCTTCATTTTTTTCCGTGGACTGAGGTGCTTTCCGAGTAGGCCAGTCGCTCGACAGCTCATTTGATTAAACTTTACCTCTAGAATTCTCAGAGTGTGTTTCTCCTTTCTCCCTCCATACTGCTTCAATATCTACAAGTGAACATTCCTTCCTACTCTAGTCTTACCTAGAGTTCTTATCACAATTCTCCCGCTACTACTTCCATCTCCCCCCAGGACTGCATCCACCACCCAAAACTAGATCACGACTCTCTCCGAATCACCCCAAAACTCAACTTCCCGAATCTGCCCCGTATCAATCTTTTTTTTCAGACCCTTCTCTCCGTTCTCTCAAAAATCCCTCCGCTTTTTTCCTGGCCAATCGTTGACTTCCACATCCTTTCCTTCGTGATTCTTATTCGTCTCCTTTCATTTCCGTGGGCGTGTTTTTCCATCCTTTTGTGTCCGAACTTCCGTTGGTCTGGCAATTTCTGGCACTTTCGAGAAAAATAAACGTAAGTTCCGGTCAACTAAGCAAGTTTCATGCCTTCTTTGTGACCTCACAATCACATCCATTACTACCTCGCCCACACCTGCTAGAGTCGCACCGTGAAATTTTTAAGAGGGCCAACCCCCGCACTCAGTGCCCTTTCTATAGAGTATATGCTCCTGTCTTAAGTGGGATTTGTTTCGGTCTATTATACTTTTACTTACTCGCTTAAGGAATCCTTTACAAACCAGATATAACTAGAGATAGGCGTGGCTGGAATAAACTTCCAAATTCCAGTGGTTCCTAACACATATTATTTGAGCTGAAAACTAACTATTTACACTACAATTAATTCTTCCAATATTTAACAAAACTTTATTAAATTATTGTAAGGATGGGTCCTTACAGTACGTTTGGAGGATGTTAGACGGAAAACATCTTCTAAGCATAGTTAAATTCTGTAATACGCTTCTTAAGGGAATCCATGAACTATTGCAAAGGACGCGGAAAAGCCTAGGGCCTGCAACAAGATTATGGACATTTGGAGTGTCAAAGCGATCGGTGAGGAGTTGACAGAGATTACGCAGATTTCCTGTAATGAGCAACTGATTCCAAGGGGTGCAACCAAGGTTAGTATACATGACTGATCTCGAGATGGTGAAAGGGTGGCCATTCACACGGTTCAACCACCTTAAAATCCAGTACTCAATACCCATGAATTTTTTGATGTTAGTGAGGGAAGCAGAGGACCAGATCGTCGAGGCATACATGGGAATCGGAACAAGACAGGTTTGTATGTAGTGAGTGGCAAGTTTTTGGTTGTTTACTCCAGTAAGTTCCTGTCTTATCGCCCACATTGCTGACAGAGTTTTTGCCTTAGTGTTGGCAAAGTGCTGTTGGAAGGTCAGGCCTTCATCCTAGGTGAGCCCTAGATCAATGTGATGAGAAACCTTTTGGACTCTAATACCATTGATGTAGATGTCTATGTTCATCTTCTTCTTCAAGTTGGTGAAAGACATTTGTGCTGACTTGGTCGGATTTATGGATAGGCCAATATTCACAAGATAATGGTCAAGTTCTTCTGTTAGGGCAGTGGCATGGGCGGTGATTGCTTCAGATTTGTCACCTTGTTTTGACGAGATGAAGAGTTTTATATCATCTGCGTAAGAGCTGCAGTCAGGATGCGTAGAGAGGAAGGGGTCCAAAGCGGCAGCAAAAAATAGTGCGGAAAGGACGCCACCTTGGGGGACTCCTCTGTAGACGACGCGGTTCGATTGGAAGGTTCTATGTTCTACTCTCAAATGCCTTTGTTTGAGAATGGAAAGGATGACTTTTAATAGGCCTCCCTGTATTCTGAAATGCCTTTCAAGTATTAATGACGTAATTAGAAGTAATGTTTTATTAAACTGGCTTCGCATGGCGAATATATATTTCTATTCCTTCCTTTCCAATTTCCAGGTGTTAATTCATTGCTTTTAATTTCCAGACTTTAACTATTTTAATTAATTAATTTCTTTGGCTTACTTATAGGTAATAGTAACTCATTGGAAGAAAATCTTGCTTACAAAGTTAAGAACAGAAAATGAGAAATCCTAGCCCGTACTTCGGTTTGACGAGTTGCACTCTGCTTCTGTTGTTATGTGCAAAGCTCCAACACGGTTTAAAAGGAAACCCCCGAATAGACCTACATGTAATCGACCTAGTTCTGTACAGGTACGGAAAATCCATAAAGGATGCCTATTTGTGCAATCATCTCGGTCGAGGTGGTGGCAGAGCAAAAGTTAAAGAGGGTGCAGTGGAACTGATTCAAGGAAGTTTACGCGAAGTAAACTTCCCCGAAGTCCAAGGAAATCCATACTACCTGAAGTTAACACGTCGTATGGATTTCCATTCGCGAGCTTAACATCTCAAAGTGAGCAGTGTGTAATGTGTTACGTGGCCGTCTGAGGATGAAATCGCAAAGTTACAGCTCGTAATAGGATCTGTCGATCGACCAAGATGGTAAATTTTGCTGGTAAATTCCGGTAAAAACAAAACTGTAACCATACAGTTTTGTTTTTTTTTCACCGCGATGGTCATCAGAGTGTCATGTTGCCGGATCTTGGAACCGCATAGGCTACCACTCAGCTTAGGATGGGAACTGTTCCTTGGTAACACTTCTGTAGATTTCTTGAAGTCCGCATCAATCTTTTGAAGTTTTGGAACATTTCCATGGGCAGAAACCTGTCAGCTTTCCTGATCCTCCATGCCACAGACTGAAAAGATGGAAAGGCTCTTAAGGATGGCGGATAGATTCTCCATTTACACAGCTGCCAGAAACTAGACGCGTTTATTTCGCCCTCTGTCATTTTTATCGTTGAGAGTAGGGGGAGGGCGCGATTCGTTCTGAAACTTAAAAAAAATAAAAATCCATTACAATTGTATGTGTGTGTGTTAACGGGCCGATTTGCATACTGTGAGGGCTGAAAAAGCCGGAATAACTCACGGGAGAACCCTATTTCCTCCGTCTGAGGTTGGCTAACTACAGCCTCGATTGATGAGCCTTTAGAAATTCCTCCAGTGATTTGCTATTGGATTTTAGGAGAATTGGCTACTTAAGCCATGTTGCTCTGTGTACATTGTCTGTGAATTGCATGTGTTATGAGGTCGATTATCGATTTACTGAACGAAAAATCCGAGTTTCCGGGAGAAAAAAACCATGTTACCCTTGTCTCAGACCGACTAACTCAGCCATGTTATGTAAAAGAGACATAAAAATTCCTCCCGTCGTCGACTGGATTCGAACACAGGTCTTTTCCACTCCATGTGGGGAAGACGGCGATCGTACAAACTGTGAAGGTACCTCCAGCGAGAGATGGGAATCGAATATAGACCTCTACAAACGAGTGACAAGTGGCGAACTCACCAAGCTCTGACTGAGTACTTTGCATCATATGGAACAGGCCTAGGCTCGAGTCGTCTACGATGAATTGTGTAATGGGATGAATTTAAGAGGCGTTCCTCACAACGTGTCCGAATTAGTCTGTGGGATACGGTTTTATCTTCCAGAAAATCAGGTTTCTCCATTCAGAAAACATGAATAATTGACAATGGTATACCTTTTACATTGCTCATAATATTGACTTACCTCTATAATATGGAAACTTCAGTAAATGTCCAAAAAGATCTCTAAAACCGTTACGATGAAGTGATAATTTATGAATATTTTATAAAAGATTTGAAAATTAAATTTAACTATCTTTCTTTTAGTATATTCTCTCCTTTGCTATTTTTCTTAGATATGAATAATAAATTCATTCAGAGATCTCCCCCTTTTTTTTTCAACTCTTAAGGTGTAACTGTAATACACTGGTGTGCAAAACTTAAGGACCAGCACTATTTCTAAAGGCTACAACCACAAAATCAAACGAAACAGCCTGGCGATTTGTATAACTGTGGCCATTGGTTAGAAAGCAGGTGCACATGCAAAAATTTGAATCATGATAAGAGGGTTCACATAAGCAGATAAAAGCAGCAGTTCTTCAGCAGTTAAGTGCAAAGTACCGAATGGTGAGCACGATTGTTACAGACGTTCGATTGGTTTCATACAGTGCTACAGACAACGAAATGGCCAGTAGACAACATCTGGATGACTTTACCCGGGGTCGAATAATTGGGAAGGTCGAAGTGCGAGGAGTGTGGTTGCAGAGTTCGGTATCGCCCATAGCATCGTCTCACGTGCGTGGTCGGCCTTCAAAACAACAGGTACAACTGTTCGAAGGACCAGTGGTGGTCGTCCACGAAAAACAACGCCCAATGATGACAGCTATATACTCCTACAGGCCAAGAGGGACAGACACCAGACAGCGGGAGCCATTGCAAACCAGCTTCACAGGACGCAGGATATCGCGGTTTACTGTGGCCAGGCGACACCGCAAAGGTGGACTGTTTGCCCGACGGCCAGTACGCTGTGTCCCTTTAACACCTGCACATCGGAGACATCGTTTATAGTGGTGCATCGAACACAAGGACTGGACAGCAAGGCAATGGGGTAAGGTATTCTTTACTGATGAGAGTAGATTCAGTCAACAGCGATTCTGGACGTCAGCTAATCTGGCGAGAGGTTGGCACACGGTATCACCCCACAAACATCACTGAAAGGGATCGATATGGCAGTCGAGGTGTTCTCGTCTGGGGGAGGCTTTATCTTGGATGGACATACACAACTCCAGATACTGGAAGGCGATACTGTAACCGGTGCACGCTACTGTGCTGAGGTAATCCTTCCCCATGTGCGTCTGTTCCGAGGTGCCATTAGCCCTGAGTTCGTGTTTATGAATGATAACGCCACACCCCATCACATTGCAGCTGTTGATATGCTTTTGAAAGTGTGAACATTGTTCGTATGGATTGGCCTGCTCGTTCCCATCGATCTAAATCCCATCGAACACATATGAGACGCTCTGGGGAAACGCCTAGCGGCACGTCCACACCACCCGAAAATGTTCACCAGCTGAAGATGGCGCTGACAGAGGAATAGACGATGATACCGCAAGAACTTCTCAACAACAGTGTTCTAAGTATGGACAGGCGGTGCAAAGTCTGCATCGACATTAGGGGTGGCCATATCTCCTACTGAGGACCACCTATTCCTTTTGTTCCATCTTTGGCAGTGATGCATCTGTATCATGGCAGCCAGTGCTATGTTGACATTTTTGAATAAAGTCCCTCTGTACTGTTTTGTTTCCGTTGTTGTGTTGGTGTTGCTTCCTTCATCATTTCTGTACCTCACGAGGTTCCTTTTTGGTATGCTTTTTCCATATCCAGGCTACTCCTATGAGAAGCTACAGGTGAAAACTTGTAGCTTCTCATAGGAGTACTACAGGATCTGACTGGTCGTTAAGTTTTGCACACTAGTGTACATTTAGCTAAATAATAGTAAAGGATGAGAAACAAAAAACAATTTTTTTAACCTCTAGCGCCTATGATTCAACCGATATTAATAATTTCGGATTTCAAGTTGTCCATAATTGCAATTTTTGTAACTCAGTTACATTTGGAGTAATATATTATGCATCTTGAAAAAAAGTATGTAATAAGATAGAGACATCTCATCCTAATCTGAAATCCAGTAGCTGTGGGATTACAACCGTAATTAGATAAAAGAAAAAGTCCTTTTTCAGGTAATAAAGTTTAATACATAAGTGCGGAATAATCAATAAACAGCTTAATTTCAGGCAGAAATATTTTTTTGTAAAAATGTTTGTAATACATTTCAGCCAATGTGTTTCTCGACATACGACTAGTTTTCATAATATTATCAGGCATTAAAGTGTAACAAAGTATTTCGCCGAACAGGGATTTGAACCCTGGACCCTTAGGTTAAAAGCCTAATGCTCTACTGCTGAGCTATCCTGGCACTGACTTGCAATTATTTATGCTTTTTTTTCATAAGAATTAAACTTTTTTTTGTTATTGCCAACAGTTCTAAATAGCTAGTGTTTGGAATTACCATTATGCATACTTTCACAAAGATACCTCCTTAGCAATGAATCTCATAAACACGATTGTTTTTCTAGACTACTTTCCAAAAATGGACAGCAGACTTATATCAAACCGCAATGCACGTATCTTTCTAATATCCACTGCATTTATGGTCTGAGATAAAACAAATTGCAATGCAAATGAAGATGTTACTGTATAGATGGTTTTTATATTAATTTACCATCTCGATTCAAAATGGTCACCACTAAAGTCATGAGCATTGCGTGTTCAGAACCCTTGTGTTTCATATTCCATTTCAAAACAAACTTAATCAGGGAGTCGTACAATAATTCGACGGGTCTGTTTATGCACAAGAACACCCTATTTATAAATGGGAACACAAGGGTTCTGAACACGCAATGCTCATGACTTTACAGAGTACAGAGTCAGTAGCTGTTTAAAATAACTTGGAGAGGGTAAAAGAAACCCCAATTTTTTCGATGCAGAGAAAGCAATATTTGTGATTTTCTTGTATCAAGTCAAGATTCAGGGACTCGGGTTATCTCCAGTAAAGATATATGTGATCTAGAAATACGAGTCTCATCGAAGATGAGCATTTCAGTAGTACAATCTCTTTTCTAAGAAAAGGATTGAAGATTAGCCTAGCATAAAACAACAACAACAACAAAAAAGAGAGGATGTTATCTTGGCAATTAACTTATTATGTTTGACACATTTTTCCAACTGGAAAAATCTCTGTCTGAATAACTTCATTAATTTAAATGTAAAACTGATTATTCAAGTCCCCCCCCCCACTTCACTTTTCTTTTCCTCAAACATAACATTTTGGATAAAATGGTTATAAGCAAATGGTTAGCTGTTAAAAGCTAAAAGGAAACACCAGAAGACTAGTTATTCCTTTGGGGAAAATACTGTGGTGCTCAAAAGTTAAACAACAAACAGAAAAACGCGAATATATTTTTAAACAAATCCACATCATCTCTACATTTTTAAATAAATCAATATAGAACTAAAATACTGATAATTTATGAAACGAAACATTTTCTGTCTGATATCAATGTTGCGCAACCTCACAACCACCGTTCGTCCCTCACAATCAAGAGTAATTAAATAACATTCCAGTCAAAGAAAGTGCCCGGATAGTTCAGTCATAGAGAATTAGGCTTTTAACCTAAGGGTCCAGGGCTCAAGTACCTGTTTGGGCGATGTACTTCAATTCTCATTTTAATGCCTGATAATATCATGAAAAATGGTCGTATGTCAAGGATTAAAGATGTCTGTGAAAATATTTTTGCCTAGTATTCCTTCTTTTATCTAATTAGGCTTTGAGGAATTTCTCAATGGAGGAATTTCTAGACTCATCATATATTTTATCAATTTTTCTAAAGGCTGCATATATTTTACCATAATCAAACGAAGTTATTATATGTCTGTTACTACGGTTCTATCGTCTTTGTTGAAAATCACACCAATCCTTTGTAATTTAGCCTCTCAGCCGCTACCCTGATCTAAAGAATGCTAGTCTCCATGGCGGCCATGTTTATCGAGCCCTGAATTCATCTCTGTTGCTAACCTGGTTTAAATCCGATAATACGAACTCAATTCGAAAGACACACGCCCATGGCAATTTCATAGTTTCGTTTCTGGAAGATAGGTTAGCCAAAATGTGGTAATTATTAATCTCTTTGAAGCAGGCAAGGACTTAATCCAAAACAATAATTATAAAAATGATGATTCGTTGTAAGTTTAAAAAAGTGAGTGTTGGGACTGCTCAGTCATAGAGCATTAGGGTTTTAATCAAACTATCCCAGGTTAAAATTCCTCTCCACCTAAACTATTTTGCTCTCTTTTCCAATTTTAATGAATTATGTGTTGTAATTTGATAAATATAATGAAATTTGGTTGTATATCTTGGATAAATCGCAAACCTACAGATCTCGTCTTCAGAACTTGAAATTACTTCCAGAAGTATCGTTTAAATGATAAATATCCTATTTACATTTGGGATGGCCACATCGGGTCACAATGGCTGTTTTGCATCTATTTTGAAACAGGAAGAAACAAAGTTAAAACATCTCTTCCTTACAGCAATTATTTAAAACTACTGGAATTTGAAATGGTCTCGACAGGATGTGACGAGAAGGGTGTCTTTAAAGGTAGATACAGAAAAAATCAAATTTTAGCGAAAGATTTCAAACGAAAACTACGTCAATAGAAGAGTCAGTAACCACTTTGTTCTGAATCACAGTGAGGAAGACAATTTCAATTGCGAAGTGAACTATTCTTCATTTGAACAATTTCTCTCACCTCTTAACACTTTAGCCACGAAGAGGTGTCTGAGCAATGCACGAATGTTTTGTGAACCGTGGAACGGAAGATTGTGTTTTTTTTTTGGCCAAAGCAATTAAGGCTATGAGGCGTCAGCTTCTACCTGTATACACACGAAAACCATTGCTATAAATAATGAATATTATTTATCATGATATCTCTGAATATCATGGATATTTCTTAATCCATATTAAGAGAACGTTAACATTTTTCAAAAATCAGGGTCGAGAGATAAAAAAGACGAATAAACTACAATTTCAATTAAAGTTGGTGGATTCGAGATACAGCGATATTACGCGACGCTAATTGTAAGATTTCACGTAATTTTTGATTTCTTGTAATGCATGAAAAAGATAATTAATCGCCCGAACAGGGACTTGAACCCTGGACCCTTAGGTTAAAAGCCTAATGCTCTACCGACTGAGCTATCCGGGCTTCGCTAACGACAAAGCTTTATCTGAATTGATTCTATAATACTACCCTTTTTTTTTTTTAAATAAATTACGTAATAAAGTTCAACCATTGTGCAGCTCATAATCGCTGGCGTTAGCGTTTGTGGCGCCTGAGGCAAAACCTTTCAACGGCACCTAATTCATATCGTATCTTAACGCACACACACACATATATAAATGCAGTAGCCGACTAGAAGCGGTCGACTGGGCTAGATAGGTGGGTAAAGTGCCTGCCTGGTAACCCAAAGGTCGTGGGTTTGAATCTTGTCTCGGGCTTGGATCAGAGTACAATTTTCATTTATTTCCACACACACACACAATTTTAAAGATTTATATACAATTTAAAATATACAGTCTCATGTGGGAACATCTGCATGTGTGTGTGTATTTACGTTTCCGGGTGGCTCCTAGGCTAAAAGTCCATCTCCACCTTATCCTCTGTTTTGGTACAGGAACTCTGTATAGCGGGCCTGGAAAAGTGTAAATGTTTGGGTGGGGGATGTTAATGTGTGTGTGTTCTGGTTTGTGTCAGGCCCCTTTTTCACCAGGGAGCAGCCAACAGCTGGGCAGCTGCTGCCTGGTGTACAACCCTGGCAATAGAATCCAGGTCTAGGTCTATTATCACCCGTGATGTGCTAAAAGCACTAAATCCCGCACCCACTGGAGGTAGTGCAATACAAGTAGGTGCCCGCAATCTCGCTCCCAGGTAGCCCACACCTGGGCTACCTGGGAGCGAGATTGCGTCTATTCTATAGGCCTAAACTATTCTGTTAGCTGAATTACTCGACACTGTCAGGCATCTCTCATATTGTGGAGTTATACTTCGCAACTGGGTTGTCAACATTGGGTGGACAGGCACCAGGCTGCCTGTCCACCCACTGGTGAGGAGCTAATAAGCTCCGAAACGGTGCCGTATGAGTGATGGTATCCGCTGAAAATAAGAATAATTGAAGATTACAGAATTGTTTAGGGCTACAACCCTAAACTATTCTGTAATCTTCAATTGGATCCTTTTGATTAATATGGCTTAATATGGAGCTATATTAATCAAAGTAATACTCAAAAAGCAAAATTGCTATTGTTGTTTTTTAATAGGATTTTAGGAGTTTCAGTGACTAAGGTCATATTGCTCCGTATATAGTGTGTAAATTGAGCGCGTTATGATTGATTTTCTGTTTTGCTGGACAAAAATTCTTCAGGAACTAGGAAGAAATGCTCTTTGCATTGTCATCTGTACACTGAAATGCTATTTAAGTTAATAAAAATATATATATATGTACAAAAAAAAAAGCTAATAGGTATATATGAAAGGATAAAAATACTGAAAGTGCAAAATATTAACAATTTCAGCTGGTTGGCTGACAGTCTCGCGATGGTTGTACCTTCCATGGAAGTTGGAAAACTTCTATAGACCCGATGTTTCGAATAACTAAAATTTCAGGGATTGGGCTATAAGGTATGATTAGTAAAGGATGCGGGAAATGTGGAATGATCACGTGATATTCTTGCTGTGTGGAATGTGCAGTGAAAAATAAAACTAGAGTGCTTTTAAACACGCCATTAAAGAATCTTCCTTATGATTCTTTTGTCTGAAGCACTTCTTATTCGTCACGTCATGTACTTCTGATATGACAAATCAGAGGTATTTCAGCTTTTATAAAGACACACCTCTATTCTTGAATTATAAAGGAAAGTAGATATCACACATAATGCCAAAAAGTAAAATCGAATCTGTAAAAAGGTTTGCATACATTGTAGATATTAAATGTGTTTTTCGCGCAGTGTAAAACAAAGATCGCCCAATATTTATATTTAAGATTAACGGTTAATGCGTGCAGAGATTTTACCTCATTGCGTTTCTCAAGGTGAAGTAATAATTCAGTAATAATTAAATATACGAAAAAAAAATCACCCTGAACGATATCAAAATTCTTTTATCACAGTAGTAATAAGATGTTTTTAAAAGATATATTTTTAATATCTTTTAAAGATGCAGATTCAGAAAAAGTACTCTCCTTTCATAAATTAATATCTAGAATGCTGTTCATTTGTGCTTTAGTGTGTTCTATATTCCGGGTTCAAAAATTATCACGTAATCTGGCGAGTACAATCTATTAATGACATAATTTTAGCGGCTCCAAATTCGTTCAACCGAAAGAAATAATTCTTATTACCTACCATGTAGTATAATGTTACCGGATATAGCTTCTCAAAGTATTAAGAAACTACTTTATATGAATGTAGATAATATAGTCGAAGTTACTACAAGCTTGAGGAAGGTGACCAATACAGGAAGAGGAAAAACACATCTAATTAAGTAGAATAATCAAACTTTTCGATTAATATAAAAGCACAGAAGAGACAACGTTTCTTCTTAAATTATGTCTTCTGTTACTCTGCCACTCCACTCTGTCGGATTGTATAATTATTCACTTCAATACAATCGGTAAAAGTATTTATCTATCAAACGAGGTATTATAAAACGAGGTATTATGAAAGAATAAGACGTATCGGGCTTACTGCTTAATTTCAGAAGAGCTAACCTATAAATAAATACCTCTGTCATGCTGACCAGATATCCCTCGCCTTTACTGTAAAGGAGAAAGCTATTACGAGGACATACAATTTCACCTCATTTACAATTTTGGGGAAGTAGTTTGAAAATGCATAGATCTCGAATGCATATTTGCTGTAGAGATATTCAGCTGGACGTAGACAAGAAAGTAGTGAAAAGAGTATCTTATTTGGACACTACATGATAAAAATATGGATAATATTAAAAACAAGATGACAGCAAGAACCCGGATAGCTCAGTCGTAGAGCATTAGGCTTTTAACCTAAGGGTCCAGGGTTCAAATCCCTGTTCGGGTGAGCGTATTACTTTTTTTGATCATCTTGTATCGACTTCTGTAATATAACTTTTTTGGTAATTGTTGTACAATCCATATAAATGCACATTTACATTAAAAAAAAAATGCCCGTTATGCCTGTTCGAAGTTTCTCTCTATCTTTTCATTTCATTTTTATTCTATTGCACAGCACCACATTAAATTTTGTCCCTCTTCATCGCAGGTTGCACGAATTACTCCACATTTTCTTCGTGTTCTGTTAATTTTATCGAGCAGAGTACTACAGAAGGTTTTGTATTAGCTCTATCCTACGAACTTCTCTGACCCTATGTGGTCCTCTCCGAGTATAAACAGAAAATTATTGAGTAGCACAACGCTTCTTGATTAGACCGGGGTTACAGCCGGTGATCACCAAATACGGAGGATGCGGAAAGGTCAGGGAATGCCCACCTCATATCCCCGGAGCAATATGGCCTTAGTTGCTAATGCTCCTAAAAAAAAAAATAAATAAAATACCAAATAATCCGATTGCATCCAATAATTTGCCCAAACTGTTCTTCCCTATCTGTTGAAAGTGGATTCTCCAAGAGATGTTCCCTTTCTGCTGCAAATGTTTTCTGTCGATACGTCCATGGGTAATGTTCTGCATCTGAAATTCCCCTTTTCTCTCTTCCGAGCAAAAGCTACGTCCAGTCAGCATCCATTTACGATCCAGCTGAAAATCCGCAAAACCAACTATTCTTCTTCCTCATTTATCCTTTCAAACTGGGTTTTCTGGAATAAGTTTCCTTCACATGAATTTCTTGAAAATTATAATTTAGAGCAATTCAAAAACTAATGTCAACAAGTATCTTCTGTCTTCTCAACTCAAATAGGTTCTAATATTTTTTGTGCTTGGGGCTTTCATAACAAAAATAAAAATATAAAATAAAATAAAAATCATTCAAACTACCTGAACAAAATTATGTGGATTTTTTTTTTCTCTCCCAAACAATTGCTAACCGTTTGGCTGAATAATAATTTTCGTACATCATCTCTGCAAACCATCCTTTTTCAATTTCAACTCATGTCTCCCTTGTCGGTTTCATCTGAGAATGGATAAAGATTCCATCATTACTTAACCCTGTTAAAAGCTTATGCACTTCAATTATGTCATCGCCTAGATGCTTAGTTTGAAGAAATTGCAATCCACAGAATATCAGTACATCCTGGAAAGAAAATGTCCTTCGTGTGCATAACTAATCCAGCTACTACTCTCCCATCACTTCCAACAGATCCACATCCTTCGTAAAGGGTGGTATGCATGTGTATATGCCGTACTCCAGACCCGGCTCCGGCATTTCCCTAAACAATGGAACAATCACCCCTTTGTCCCTGGCAAAGCTTATCATTTTAGTATATGTTGTAGTCAATTAATTATGCAATCTGTATGATAAATATTTCTAAGTGCAGCACGTCCTGCGAAATAAAATAGCATTTTAGGTATTAATTTATATAAAAATCATTGAGAAATGTTAAATACATTTATTTATTTTTAAAACTAGTTAGTAAATTCAGATATGTACAGTTTGATATATTATTATTATTATTATTATTATTATTAATATCAATTTATTTCCGAAGAAATGTCCCTTTACAGCTATGCAGCTAGAGGACATGAGTTACATACAAAGATAAAACATAAAATACAGACAAATACATTGTACACTGAGCCTGCTAGAATAGCTCAGACGATAGAGCATTTAAAAGCTTAATATTTTCGAAAGTATTAGGGTTTTAAACTAAGAGTCCAGGGTTCAAGTCTCAAAATTTTTTTTTTTTTTGTGCATTATAGACTTTCACAAATATTATCACTTTCAGAATTGCAATGAAATAAAATCTCTATAGGTATATTCCGTTCATTTTAGTTAATTAGTAGCAGGACTTGTTCTAAAACTGCGCAAAACCCAGAAGCAAAGTACCTGCATGTACTTCAGTTTCCATTACATTGAATATGGGCTTGGCATACCAAGGATCCTGAGCTCGATATCACCATTTTTCTCTTTCTTCGCTATTCCCTTCTACTTCTCTCTCTCTCTCTCTCTCTCTCTCTCTCTCTCTCTCTCTCTCTCTCTCTCTCTCTCTCCCTCAGGGTAACTCAGAAATTATTTATGGCTGGTGCAGCATAAACCTCAGGCTTCCTGTTTTTTTGTTTTTCACACATCTGTACTCGCTATGTTTTGAACAAAATTTTCTTTATCTTTAAAAAAAAAATCTCGATTGTAAACAGGACAATGAAAAATGCATACCTTGGTATGATATAATTTTGTGTTTAGATTTTTTAGCAAGTAAAAGACTGTGTAAAAAGACTCACATAATTAAAATGTATCGACTGGAAATTCTAAAAAAAATTTCCTTTCTGGTTGATGTAAGAATGAAAGGTGTCCATCTCGAAATTTTAATTTTCAAAAACGAATGAGTGCCCGGATAGCTCAGTCGTAGAGCATTAGGCTTTTAACCTAAGGGTCCAGGGTTAAAATCCCTGTTTGGGCGACTGTAGTACTTTTTTTCGTCTCCGTGTTATTAAATAATTATACACCATATATCTACAATTGATTAGGTCTGTTTTCACCTGCTTCCACCCTCCTGATATAATATAATAGTATGATATAACAATTCCCTGAATGCCATAGGATTTCGAAAATTGCAATTACACAATCAGTGAAATCATTCATTTCAGTTTTACATTAATACAATTAATCGTAGTGCTAATTATTAATTAGCCTCTAATAGGAAAGGCAGAAAAAAGAGTAATCGTTATAATCAACTGAAAACAATGAATATCTGAGACCATACTTCTCCTTCCCTCCAGCTCTTGTAAAATACCAGAACAAATTCCCTATGAAAAGACGAAGACGTTAAATAAGCATGCCAATATGAATTTGATGTTGTCGTGTTGCAGAAATGTTATGGATGTTAATTTGGACATCGCATCGCATCTTGAAAAGTCTGTAATACATAGGCGCACCTACGTTGGGACTCAGTTTTGTATTTTATAATTATACTGTCACTTCTTGTTGTTTGAAAAAAGCTACCGATGAGAACCTTACGTCCCCAGAAAGAATTTCGAAGTGTGTAAATGCTGTAATACGCCAAAATATAACGTCACCTGAACAAAGAACCGTTAGATCCCTCTTGATCTATCAGGATGTTCCATTTAAAGATCATTTGAAATATGAAATAAAATTATAAAATACAACGCAACGAGTGAAACAAATCAGGACATTACCAACGAAAGGTGAAAGTATAAAATAAAACTTTATTATTAAAAATATACAGTAAAAATAAAGAACAATACGCGGAAAACGGATTAAAAACAAATTCTTAAAGATAGATACCGAAAAATCAAATTTTAGTGAAAGATTTCAAAAGAGAACTACGTCAATAGAAGAGTCATCAACCACTTTGTCCTGAATCAGAGTGAGGAAGACAATTTCAATTGCGATGTGAATTATTCTTCATTTGAACAATTTAACTTACATCTTAATCACTTTAGCCACGAGAGGTGTCTGAGCAATGCACCAACATTTTATGAACTTTGGAATGGAAGATTGTTTTTTTTTTTTTTTCGTCAAAGCAACGAAGGCTATCAGGAGTCAGTTTACCTGTATACACACGAAAACCACCGTTATAAATAACTGTGAATATCATGGATATTTCTTAATCCATATTAAAAGAACGTTAACATATTTCAAAAATCAGTGTCGAGAGATAAAAAAAAAAAGATAAAAAAAGTATAATTTCAATTAAAATTGGTGGATTCGAGATACAGCGATATTACGAGACGCTAATTTTAAAAATTTCATGTAATTTTTGATTTCCTGTTATGCATGAAAAAGATAATTAATCGCCCGAACAGGGACTTGAACCGTGGACCCTTAGGTTAAAAAGCCTAATGCTCTACCGACTGAGTTATCCGGGCTTCGCTCACGATAAAGCGTTGCCTTAATTGATTCTATAATACTACCCCTTTTTATTAAACAATATAATAATGTTCAGCCATTGTACAGTTATCAGTGGTGGCGTTAACGTTTGTGGCGCCTGAGGCTAAACCTTGAAACGGCACCTAATTCATATCGTATCTTAATGCAGACATATATAAATGCAGTAGCCCATCTAGCAGCTGCTATTTTATGCGGCGCCTGTGACAAGTGCCTTACTCAGTGCTAGGAATAAGCTCAGGGTCGAAGCACCTCTAGCGCCGACCCCGAGCTTTTCCGTAACTTCAACCAGAATCATAGTCACTGATCTCTATTACCCTAGACATGCAGTTTTCATTAAATTCCAAAATCAAATTGTAAAGTACAAATTATTGGTTGAATTAACAAATACAGATACAATAGAGTTATCGAAACCATGGTGCTATTCTGATATATTTGACGCAGGATTTTGAATATGGCAAGTACAGTGTGTGCGGTAAAGCAGGAGTGACCAAAACGGCAGATTATGCTCCTAACCAGAAAACAGATAGATTCAAGAAGATTACATCCATCAGAAATATCAACAGTACATTGAGTCAGTCTTGTGCAGTGATTTCGAAACTTTTTCAGCTGCTGGTACCCTAATATTATACACTACGATTATTAGCATACGTAAATAGCATCAAAAGTTGTATAGGGTGATGAAGGCTCCCAAATTTACGAAAAGCAAATTTGGTTCAGTAGCACTGACTCTCTCAATCCAATTTTACTGTAAAATAAATTGAGTAGAAATTGTTTTCTAGTTGAATGCCGATTGTCCGAACAAGCAGTTATCTGAACTGAAGAAAAAGGATGATGAATTCCATGAAGTTTGACTCTCAACTCAAGCAACTTTTTCAAAAAGGATATTCAATTACACAATTCTCTTTACTGATTGTTAAAATGAGTTTATGTATTTATGAATCAAGCAAAAACAGCTACTAAACATATAAGGTACTCTGGTGGGTAACGAGGTACCCAGTTCGCAGACTCCTGGTCTGAGAGGTAACCATGAAATCATACGGTATAACCAGATTTAGGATTACGTTTGGGTAGTGTCTCTTTTGAGTTACGCTTATGTTCTTTGCAAAAAGCAATTTATGATTGTTTGAGAAGTTTCAAGCCTCTCATAGACCGGAGAGGTATTTTTGGTGATGTATTTTCAAAATTCTGCGTCAAATATATCAGAAAAACACCATTTTTTCGATAACTCTATTGTATCTGTATTTGTTAATTTAACCAATAATTTGTACTTTACAATTTGATTTTGGAATTTAATGAAAACTGAATGTCTAGGGTAACAGAGATCAGTGACTATGAGTCTGGTTGAAGTTACGGATAAGCTCAGGGTCGGCGCTAGAAGTGGTTCGACCCTCAGTTTATCCCTAGCACTCATTAAGGCACTCGTCAGAGGCGCTGCATAAAATAGGAGCTGCTAAATGGGTTACTGCATTTATATATGTGTGCGTTAAGATACGATATGAATTAGGTGCCGTTTCAAGGTTTAGCCTCAGGCGCCACAAACGTTAACGCCACCACTGATAACTGTACAATGGCTGAACATTATTATATTGTTTAATAAAAAGGGGTAGTATTATAGAATGAATTAAGGCAACGCTTTATCGTGAGCGAAGCCCGGATAGCTCAGTCGGTAGAGCATTAGGCTTTTAACCTAAGGGTCCAGGGTTCAAGTCCCTGTTCGGGCGATTAATTATCTTTTTTCATGCATAACAGGAAATCAAAAATTACATGAAATTTTTAAAATTAGCGTCTCGTAATGTCGATGTATCTCGAATCCACCAATTTTAATTGAAATTGTACTTTTTTTATCTTTTTTTTTTTATCTCTCGACACTGATTTTTGAAATATGTTAATAAGGTTCTATTAATATGGATTAAGAAATATCCATGATATTCACAGTTATTTATAACTGTGGTTTTCGTGTGTATACAGGTAAACTGACTCCTTATAGCCTTCGTTTCTTTGGCCAAAAAAAAAAAAAAAACACAATCTTCCGTTCCAAAGTTCATAAAATGTTGGTGCATTTTATGAACTTTGGAACGGAAGACACCTCTTCGTGGCTAAAGTGATTAAGATGTGAGTTAAATTGTTCAAATGAAGAATAATTCACTTCGCAATTGAAATTGTCTTCCTCACTCTGATTCAGGACAAAGTGGTTGATGACCCTTCTATTGACGTAGTTCTCTTTTGAAATCTTTCACAAAAATTTGATTTTTCGGAATCTATCTTTAAGAATTTGTATTTATCTTTAATCCGTTTTCCGCGTATTATTCTTTATTTTTACTTTAATAAAGTTTTATTTTATACTTTCACCTTTCGTCGGTAATATCCTGATTTGTTTCACTCGTTGCATTGTATTTTATAATTTTATTTGATATTTCAAATGATCTTTAAATGGAACATCCTGATGACTCAAGACGGTTCTAACAGTTATTTGTTCAGGTGACGTTATATTTCGGTGTATTACATTTCGAAATTCTTTCTGGGGACGTAAGTTTCTCATCGGTAGCTTTTTTCAAACATCAAGAAGTGACAGTATAATTATAAACTACAAAACTCAGTCCTAACGTAGGTACGCCTATGTATTACAGACTTCTCAAGATGCGATGCAATGTTCAAATTAACATCCATAACATTTCTGCAACACGACAACATCAGATTCATATTGGCATGCTTATTTAACGTTTTTGTCTTTTCATAGGGAATTTTTTCTGGTATTTTACTAGAGCTGGAGGGAAGGAGAAGTATGGTCTCAGATATTCATTGTTTTCAGTTGATTATAACCACTGCTCTTTTTTCTGCCTTTCCTATTAGAGGCTAATTAATAATTAGCACTACGATTAATTTTATTAATGTAAAACTGAAATGAATGATTTCACTGATTGTCTAATTGCAATTTTCGAAATTCTATGGCATTCACGGAATTATTATATCATACTATTATTTTATATCAGGAGGGTGGAAGCAGGTCAAAACAGACCTAATGAATTGTAGATATATGATGTATAATTATTTAATAACACGGAGACGAAAATAAGTAATACAGTCGCCCGAAGAGGGATTTGAACCCTGGACCCTTAGGTTAAAAGCCTAATGCTCTACGACTGAGCTATCCGGGCACTCATTCGTTTTCGAAAATAATATTTCGAGATGGACACCTTTCATTCTTACATCAACCAGAAAGGAAATTTTTTTTAGAAATTCCAGTCGATACATTTTATTTATGTGAGTCTTTTTACACATTCTTTTACTTGCTAAAAAATCTAAACACAAAATCATATCATACCAAGGTATGCATTTTTCATTGTCCTGTTTGCAATCGAGAATTTTTTTTTTAAAGATAAAGAAAATTTTGTTCAAAACATAGCCAGCACAGATGTGTGAAAAACAAAAAAAATTAAAAATGCATTATTTGTTAATAAATTATTATTAGTCGTATGGTGCAAGTAAGCCTGAGGTTTATGCTGCATCAGCCAAAAATAATTTCTGAGTTACCCTGAGGGAGAGAGAGAGAGAGAGAGAGAGAGAGAGAGAGAGAGAGAGAGAAGTAGAAGGGAATAGCGAAGAAAGAGAAGAATGGTGATATCGAGCTCAGGATCCTTGGTGTGCCAAGCCCATATTCAATGTAATGGAAACTGAAGTACATGCAGGTACTTTGTTTCTGGTTTTTGTGCAGTTTTAGAACAAGTCCTGCTACTAATTAACTAAAATGAACGGATTATACCTATAGAGATTTTATTTCATTGCAATTCTGAAAGTGATAATATTTGGGAAAATCCATAATGCATGAAAAAAGGTAATTTTGTAACCTGAACCTTGGACCCTTAGTTTAAAAGCCTAATACTTTCAAAAGTATTAGGCTTTTAAATGCTCTATCGTCTGAGCTATGCGGGCATATATCAGACTGTACTTATCTGAATTTACTAAGTAGTTTTAAAAATAAATAAATGTATTTAACATTTCTCAATGATTTTTATATAAATTAATACCTAAAATGCTGTATTACTTCGCAGGACGTGCTGCACTTAGAAATATTTATCATACAGATTGCATAATTAATTGACTACAACATATACTAAAATGATAAGCTTTGCCAAGGACAAAGGGGTGGTTATTCCATTGTTTAGGGAAATGGCGGGGCCGCTTCTGGAGTACTGAATATACAGATGCATACCACCCTTTAAGAAGGATGTGGATCTGTTGGAAGTTATGGGAGAGTAGTAGCTGGATTAGTTATGCACACGAAGGACATTTTCTTTCCAGGATGTACTGATATTCTGTGGATTGCAATTTCTGCAAACTAAGCATCTAGGCGATGACATAATTGAAGTGCATAAGCTTTTAACAGGGTTAAGTAATGATGGAATCTTTATCCATTCTCAGATGAAACCGACAAGGGAGACATGAGTTGAAATTGAAAAAGGATGGTTTGCAGAGATGATGTACGAAAATTATTATTCAGCTAAACGGTTAGCAATTGTTCGGGAGAGAAAAAAAAAATTCCACCTAATCTTGTTCAGCTAATTTGAATGATTTTTATTTTATTTTATTTATTTATTTATTTTTTGTTATGAAAGCCCCAAGCACAAAAAATATTAGAACCTACTTGAGTTGAGAAGACAGAAGATACTTGTTGACTTTAGTTTTTGAATTGCACTAAATTATAATTTTCAAGAAATTTATGTGAAGGAAGCTTATTCCAGAAAACCCAGTTTGAAAGGATAAATGAGGAAGAAGAATAGTTGGTTTTGCGGATTTTCAGCTGGACCGTAAATGGATGCTGACTGGACGTAGCTTTTGCTCGGAAAAGAGAAAAGGGGAATTTCAGATGCAGAACATTACCCATGGACGTGTCGACAGAAAACATTTGCAGCAGAAAGGGAACATCTCTTGGAGAATCCACTTTCTACAGAAATGGAAGAACAGTTTGGGTAAATTATTGGATGCAATCGGATTATTTGTTATTTTATTTATTTGTGTGTGTGTGTGTTTAACATGTCGGGTTTAACGGTTGTGGAGTTTCTCCACCTCCTGTTATAATTTTCAATAGATTGCCAAATAAAATTATAAAATACAGTGTGCACATTAAATCAACCAACGCCAACATAATTAAGTTATGGAAATCATAGGACCACTTTGCTTTACTGAATTACGAATTCATCAATAAAGCGAAGTGGTCTACCATACTTGAAAAAAAAATAATATAAATTTTCTGTTTATACTCGGAGAGGACCACATAGGGTGAAAGAAGTGCACAGGATAGAGCTAATACAAAACCTTCTATAGTATACTGCTCGACAAAATTAGCAGAACACGTAGAAAATGTGGTGTAATTCGGGCAACTTGCGATGAAGAGGGACAAAATTTAATGTGGGGCTGTACCATAGAATAAAGATGAAATGAAAAGATAGAGAGAAACTTCGGATAGGCAGAAGGGGCATTTATAGGGATTGTACAATTACCAAAAATGTTACATTTCAGAAGTCGATACAAGATGATCAAAAATATTATACATTCACCCGAACAGGGATTTGAACCCTGGACCCTTAGGTTAAAAACCTAATGCTCTACGACTGAGCTATCCGGGTTCTTGCTTTAATATTGGTTTTAATATTAACCATATTTTTAGTAACGAATGGGCCTGGAGTACTGGGGTCCATAGCCGGCTGGGCTAGCCGGGTGGATAAAGTGCTTGCCTGGCAACCCAAAGGTCGCGGGTTCGATTCCCGCCTAGGGCTTGGATCAAAGTACTGCAAAAACCTTGGGAGGTGCATTATGGCCACAGAAGCCAATGCGCCAACAACTACCAAAAGAAAAAAAAAAAAAACTGGGGTCCATAGTTTCAAATACAGATATATACAGTTATTTATTAACAAATAAAGTACAAATAAAATAAAAGTACAAAACCAGTAGCTTGTGGAACGCGTGTCCCTTTATCAACTGATAAGTTAATATAAAATTTGAATACATTACAAGCAAATGTGGCACGTTAATCATGCGTCATTGTTGTAGCACGGACGTGTGCTGCTTTACGCCAGTGATCATCCATCAATAAAACGGTTGTTTCTAGGATGGGATGTAGACGCATGCCTTTCTGGCGATTTAATGCCTTAGGATTGTTTATTAGTGACTCTAGCCATAGGCGGTGGCGAAAGTGTCGCGCGTGGTCCACTATCTCAAAGTCGCGCTTGGGGTCAAGATCGTGGTTGGTAGCCCAAAAATGTTCTGCGACCGAAGACTGGTCAGTTTCGGCAAGCCGGATTGCTCTGTCGTGTTCCGTGAGGCGATCCTGGAGACGTCTCGATGTCTCACCTACGTAGCAACTGTTACAGGCCCTACAGGTGATACGGTACACTACATTGCTGCGTAAGATAGGTGTGACAGGGGTCTTCACGCTGGAGACGAGTGAACGTAGGTTCCTACCGGGTAATTGCACACATTTGATGTTGTAACTTCTAAGGACCTTCGAGATACGTCCTGACACTCCTGGATAGTATGGAATGTAGGCGGATGATATGCCGACTTGCTTCGGATGCCTGTTACAGGCAGAAGAACTTACATCCAACCCAAGACCTCCGAAGCAAGTCGGCATATCATCCGCCTACATTCCGTACTATCCAGGAGTGTCAGGACGTATCTCGAAGGTCCTTAGAAGTTACAACATCAAATGTGTGCAATTACCCGGTAGGAACCTACGTTCACTCGTCTCCAGCGTGAAGACCCCTGTCACACCTATCTTACGCAGCAATGTAGTGTACCGTATCACCTGTAGGGCCTGTAACAGTTGCTACGTAGGTGAGACATCGAGACGTCTCCAGGATCGCCTCACGGAACACGACAGAGCAATCCGGCTTGCCGAAACTGACCAGTCTTCGGTCGCAGAACATTTTTGGGCTACCAACCACGATCTTGACCCCAAGCGCGACTTTGAGATAGTGGACCACGCGCGACACTTTCGCCACCGCCTATGGCTAGAGTCACTAATAAACAATCCTAAGGCATTAAATCGCCAGAAAGGCATGCGTCTACATCCCATCCTAGAAACAACCGTTTTATTGATGGATGATCACTGGCGCAAGGCAGCACACGTCCGTGCTACAACAATGACGCATGATTAACGTGCCACATTTGCTTGTAATGTATTCAAATTTTATATTAACTTATCAGTTGATAAAGGGACACGCGTTCCACAAGCTACTGGTTTTGTACTTTTATTTTATTTGTACTTTATTTGTTAATAAATAACTGTATATATCTGTATTTGAAACCATATTTTTATCATCTCCTGTCCAAATAAGATACTCTTTTTCACTACTTTCTTGTCTACGTCCAGGTGAATATCTCTACAGCAAATATGCATTCGAGATCTATGCATTTTCAAACTACTTCCCCAAAATTGTAAATGAGGTTAAATTGTATGTCCTCGTAATAGCTTTCTCCTTTACAGTAAAGGCGAGGGATATCTGGTCAGCATGACAGAGGTATTTATTTATAGGTTAGCTCTTCTGAAATTAAGCAGTAAGCCCGATACGTCTTATTCTTTCATAATACCTCGTTTTATAATACCTCGTTTGATAGATAAATACTTTTACCGATTGTATTGAAGTGAATAATTATACAATCCGACAGAGTGGAGTGGCAGAGTAACAGAAGACAGAATTTAAGGAGAAACGTTGTCTCTTCTATGCTTTTATATTAATCGAAAATTTTTGAACCCGGAATATAGAACACACTAAAGCACAATTAAACAGCATTTTGGATATTATTTTATGAAAGGAGAGTACTTTTTCTGAATCTGCATCTTTAAAAGTTATTAAAAAAACATCTTATTACTACTGTGATAAAAGAATTTTGATATCGTTCAGCGTGATTTTTATTATTTTTTTTCGCATATTTAATTATTACTGAATTCCCATAATGTTCACCTTGAGAAACACAATGAGGTAAAATCTCTGCACGCATTAACCGTTAATCTTAAATAAAAATTGGGCAAGCTTTGTTTTAGTTTGCGCGAAAAACACATTTAATATTTAACATATTTTAATATTTCTCTTTAGTATTATGCGTGATATCTGCTTGCCTTTATAATTCAAGAATAGAGGTGTGTCTCTATAAAAGTCGAAATACCTCTGATTTTTTATATCACAAGTACATGACGTGACGAATAAGAAGTGCAATATCATGGCAACTCGTAATACTCGTTGTATTGAGCAAGGATATCCATTAAGACTTGATATTCTCCTAAGACATTAAAATATTATGAGAATGTGCCGCATTATATGCAAATACTTCAATTCTAGTAGCGTACAAGTTAGTGCAATTGCATCATTTCTAATTAAGCATTTATAAGTTGACATCATTAAGTATATCTCATATTATAAATACTTTTACAACGAGTTTTCATGATATTGCACTTCTTATTCGTCACATCATGTACTTCTGATATAAAAATCAGAGGTATTTCAACTTTTATAGAGACACACCTCTATTCTTGAAGTATAAAGGAAAGCAGATTTCACGCATAATGTTAAAAACAAAAATCGAATCTGTAAAAACGTTTGCATACCTTGTAGCTATTAAATGTGTTTTTCGCGCAGTGTAAAACAAAGATCGACCAATATTTATATTTAAGATTAACGGTTAATGCGTGCAGAGATTTTACCTCATTGCGTTTCTCAAGGTGAAGTAATAATTCAGTAATAATTAAATATACGAAAAAAAAATCACCCTGAACGATATCAAAATTATTTTACCACAGTAGTAATAAGATGTTTTTAAAAGATATATTTTTAATAACTTTTAAAGATGCAGATTCAGAAAAAGTAATCTCCTTTCATAAAATAATATCCAAAATGCTGTTTAATTGTGCTTTAGTGTGTTCTATATTCCGGATTTTAAAATTATCTGGCAAGTACAATCTATTGATGGCAGAATTTCTGAGGCTGCAAATTCGTTCAACCAAAAGTAATAATTCTTATTACCCACCATGTAGTATAATGTTACCGGATATAGATTCTCAAAGTATTAAGAAACTACTTTCTATGAATGTAGATAATATAGTCGAAGTTACTACAAGCTTGAGGAAGGTGACCAATACAGGAAGAGGAAAAACACATCTAATTAAATATGATAATCAAACTTTTCGATTAATATAAGAGCACAGAAGAGACAACGTTTCTTCTTAAATTCTGTCTTCTGTTACTCTGCCACTCCACTCTGTCGGATTTTATAATTATTCACTTCAATAGAATCAGTAAAAGTATTTATCTATCAAACGAGGTATTATAAAACGAGGTATTATGAAAGAATAGCATTAGCATTAGTAGAGGCATTTGATGCAAGAAAGCAAGCTTATGCAGCATCAGCCAAAAAAATTAAAGTAAAATAAATAAATAAAAAATAACCACTTCCACTTCACCCCTCTGTTCGTTCAAAATTCCTCTCCAGCTGAGCCTTAAACTTATTTAGGCTATCAACTTCCACGACAAGGGATGGAAGTCTGTTCCACCTACCAACCACCCGCTGGCTAAAGGCAAATTTCCGCACATCTATCCTATATCTGCCTTTTCTCAATTTGAATTTATATCATTTACATCAATATCATTTATAAATACAGAAAACAATAATGGACCCAATACTGAACCCTGAGGGACTCCACTAATAACATTAGTCCACGATGAGCAGTGTCCATTGATTACCACTCTCTGTCTTCTCCCCCTCAACCACCCCTTTATCCATAGCAGCAATTTGCCTCCAATGCCACACTGCTCCAATTTGTGCAGCAGTCTTCCATGTGCAACAGTATCAAAAGCCTTTCTAAGATCCAAGTATATAATATCATAGTTATTCCCTGCATCCAATTCTTTTGTGACCACATCATAGAATCCAATCAAATTGGTCAGGCAAGACTTCCCCTTAACAAACCCATGCTGTGTCTGAGCTATAACTGAAGTCTTGTCTAGATGATCCCGCAGTGCTTCTTTAACCAGTGCCTCCATTAATTTTCCGGGAACAGAAGTTAAACTCACAGGTCTATAATTACTTGTGTCAGCCTTTGATCCTCCTTTGTGAATTGGGGTCACATTTGCACATCTCCAGTCCATGGGTACCTCCCCTGAGTCCAAGGAAGCTCTCATAATTATGGCTAAGGGTTTGCTTATTTCCATTACTGCCTCCTTTAATATAACTGAATAGATTCCATCCACCCCAGATGCCTTTCTTGTGTTTATCTTCAACAATTTCTCCTCCACTTTACTCTCAGTTATTACAAGATTCTCTAGCTTACTGCCAGAGTTGAATACACCTCTGGCATTCCCCTCGCTGATTAACTCCTCATGTGTGAATGTCCATGCAAAATATTCATTTAGTTTGTTAGCTACCTGAGCAGGATCATCAACAGTTGACCCATCGATATCAAGTGGACCAATCTGATTCATCCCCTTCCTTCTAGAGTTTACATAAGTAAAGAACTCTTTGCTGTTTTTCTTCGCATCCTTTGCCAAGGATTTCTCGTAATCTGCCTTCGCCTGCCTAACCTCATTTGTAACTTGATTACAGATCAACTTGTATCTATCATAGGCTTCTGTGTCACGTGTTAATTTGTATGTATCCCATGCATTTTTCTTCTCTGCCATATGCCTCATTAGTTCATCTGACATTCATTTTGGCCTAAACCTTGAACAATATTTCTTAGTTGGTGTGTAAAAACTAGTAGCTTCCAAGATTAATTCTTAGAACGCTTCCCATTTTGAATTTGCTGTTGGTAACATCATCAGTTGGTCCCACTGTATAGAATTTAAATACTGTCTCAGACCACCGTAGTCGCTTTCACGAAAGCAATAACCCTTCCCTTTACCCCTAATGGTAGTTACCTCTTTGAGTAAATCCCACTTCAGCACACTGTGATCCCTGCCACCTAGTGGTTCATTTATCTGCAGATTCTGAATGCATGAATAATCACTGCTGATAATCAAATCAAGAGTATTACTCCCTCTAGTTGCCTCCCGAACATGCTGATGTAGAAAACAATCATCCAATAAATCCACAAAAGCCTTGCTAGTGTGTGAGTGACCAGCCCCCAAATTCTAGTCAATATCTGGGAAATTAAAATCCCCCATAATAAGACTCTCTGATTTACTGGCCCACTCTATTTCTCTGTACAGTTTCTTATCATACTCATCAGAGTCATTAGGCCTATAGCACACTCCTACTCTCAATTTTGATTTCCCTATGCTTATGTCACACCAAACTGACTCGACACTGCACTGTCCAGCGATGTCGACTGGCTTCACTTCCTTGGATTTTATGTGTTTCTTAACTAATAGCAAAACCCCTCCCCCCCTTCCTATCCTGTCTATCCTTTCTGTACACATTGTACTTCCTCTAATTCCAGTTCTGCATCCCTTATATCTGTGTGACACCACGTCTCTGATATCCCAACAATATCTGCCTTTGATGTTTTGAGAAATACCTCAAATTCATCAAATTTATTTACTAAACTCCTAGCATTGGTGTACACGCAAGTATACATGCACCTGCTCTTCCTCTTAGCCACCCTAACACAACCCATGTGTTTACTTGTACCCCAATGATTCCCAGCAGTCTCTGAAATATCCTGCATCTTATTTTCCAGGCTGCTGCTCAATCCAATAGAAGCAGTGCAAGAATCACTTTCTCCTCTGCCAGTGGCTACTGTTAATCTATTAGTCCTTGTACCCCCCCCCCCCAATCTAGCAGTTTTCCGACCCACCTAATACTACCTCGATGGCATCAGCAAACATTGTTGCACCCTTTCTATTTAAATTTATTCCATCCCTGTAGAAGCAGTCTCTCCTGTTAACAAGTACAGACCAGGCTGAAAAAAATTCTACCCCTTGAGCCCTGCACAATCTTTCCAGGGCCGAACTGATCGACAGGGCTCTCATCATATACTCCCTCCTATCGTGTCTGGGCAGAATTGCAGACACTTTCAAATTCACGGCTTTTTTTCAATAAGACTTATCGGGCCTATTGCTTAATTTCAGAAGAGCTAATCGATATATATAAATACCTCTGTCATGCTGACCAGATATCCCTCGCCTTTACTGTAAAGGAGAAAGGTATTAAGAGGACATACAATTTAACCTCATTTACAATTTTGGGGAAGTAGTTTGAAAATGCATAGATCTCGAATGCATATTTGCTGTAGAGATATTCAGCTGGACGTAGACAAGAAAGTAGTGAAAAAGAGTATCTTATTTGGACACTAGATGATAAAAATATGGATAATATTAAAGACAAAACAAAAAGTAAGAACCCGGATAGCTCAGTCGTAGAGCATTAGGATTTTAACCTAAGGGTCCAGGGTTCAAATCCCTGTTAGGGTGAATGTATAATATTTTCGATCGTCTTGTGTAATGTAACATTTTCGGTAATTGTTGTACAATTTATATAAATGCGCATTTATATTAAAAAAATGCCCCTTATATCTGTTCGAACTTTCTCACTATCTTTTAATTTCATCTTTATTCTATGGTACAGCCCCACATTAAATTTTGTCCCTCTTCATCGCAAGTTGCGCGAATTACACCACATTTTCTACGTGTTCTGCTAATTTTGTCGAGCAGTGTACTATAGAAGGTTTTGTATTAGCTCTATCCTACGAACTTCTCTGACCCTGTGTGGTCTTCTCCGAGTATAAACAGAAAATTTATTTTATTTTTACATAATCTTGTTCCCTCCCCCCCCCCCTTTTTTTCAAGTATGGTGGACCACTTCGCCTTATTGATGAGTTCGTAATTCAGTAAAGCAAAATGGTCCTATCATTTCCATAACTCAATTATGTTGGCTTTCGTTGATTTAATGTGCACACTGTATTTTATAATTTTTTTTGGCAATCTATTCAAAATTATAACGGGAGGTGGAGAAACTCCACAACATGTTAAACACACACACAGAGCACTTAATTGCACGGGCGCCTCCGTAGCCAGGTGGGCAGGAAAAGTATTGTGTAGCACACGCTTCTTGATTAGAGCGGGGTTACAGCCCGTGACCACCAAATACGGAGGATGCGGAAAGGTCAGAGCGGGAATGTCCACTGCATATCACCGGAGCAATATGGCCTTAGTTGCTAATGCTCCTAAAAAAAAAAAAAAAATAATAAAATACCAAATAATCCGATTGCATCCAATAATTTTCCCAAACTGTTCTTCCATATCTGTAGAAAGTGGATTCTCCAAGAGATGTTCCCTTTCTGCTGCAAATGTTTTCTGTCGATACGTCCATGGGTAATGTTCTGCATCTGAAATTCCCCTTTTCTCTCTTCCGAACACAAGCCCCAACCAGTGAACATTCATTTACGGTCCAGCTGAAAGTCCGCAGAACCAACTATTCTTCTTCCTCATTTATCCTTTCAAACTGGGTTTTCTGGAATAAGCTTCCTTCACATGAATTTCTTGAAAATTATAATTTAGTGCAATTCAAAAACTAATGACAACAAGTATCTTCTGTCTTCTCAACTCAAATAGGTTCTAATATTTTTTTGCTTGGGGCTTTCATAACAAAAAAAAAAAAATGAAATAAAATAAAAATCATTCAAACTATCTGAACAAGATTTGTTTCTCCCCCGAACAATTGCTAACCGTTTAGTTGAATAATAATTTTCGTACATCATCTCTGCAAACCATCCTTTTTCAATTTAAACTCATGTCTCCCTTGTCGGTTTCATCTGACAATGGATAAAGATTCCATCATTACTTAATCCTGTTAAAACGTTATGCACTTCAATTATGTCATCGCCTAGATGCATAGTTTACAATCCACAGAATATCAGTACATCCTGGCAAGAAAATGTCCTTCGTGTGCATAACTAATCCAGCTACTACTCTCCCATCACTTCCAACAGATCCACATCCTTCGTAAAGGGTGGTATGCATGTGTATATGCCGTACTTCAGAAGCGGCTCGACCATTTCTCTATACAATGGAACAAACACCCCTTTGTCCTTGGCAAAGTTTATTATTATAGTATATGTTATAGACATAACACAGTTATGCAATCTGTATGATTAATATTTCTAAGTACAGCACGTGCTGCTAAATAAAACAGCATTTTAGGTATTAATTTATATAAAAATCATTAAGAAATGTTAAATACATTTATTTATTTTTAAAACTACTTAGTAAATTCAGATAAGTAGAGTCTGATATATGCCCGCATAGCTCAAACGGTAGAGCATTTAAAAGCCTAATACTTTTAAAAGTATTAGGCTTTTAAACCAAGGGTTTGGGTTCAAGTCTCTGTTCGGGCGAACAAAATTCCTTTTTTTCATACATTATGGACTTTCACAAATATTATCACTTTCAGAATTGCAATGAAATAAAATCTCTATAGGTATAATCCGTTCATTTTAGTTAATTAGTAGCAGGAATTGTTCTAAAACTGCACAAAAAACAGAAGCAAAGTACCTGCACGTACTACAGTTTCTACATTACATTGAATAAGGGCTTGGCACACCAAGGATCCTGAGCTCGATATCACCATTTTTCTCTTTCTTCACTAATCCCTTCTACTTCTCTCTCTCTCTCTCTCTCTCTCTCTCTCTCTCTCTCTCAGGGTAACTCAGAAATTATTTTTGGCTGATGCAGCATAAACCTCAGGTTACTTGCACCATATGACTTATAATAATTTATTAACAAATAATGCATTTTTAATTTTTTTTGTTTTTCACACATCTGTGCTGGCTATGTTTTGAACAAAATTTTCTTTATCTTTAAAAAAAAAATTCTCGATTGTAAACAGGACAATGAAAAATGCATACCTTGGTATGATATGATTTTGTGTTTAGATTTTTTAGCAAGTAAAAGAATGTGTAAAAAGACTCACATAAATAAAATGTATCGACTGGAAATTCTAAAAGAAATTTCCTTTCTGGTTGATGAAAGAATGAAAGGTGTCCATCTCGAAATATTATTTTCGAAAACGAATGATTGCCCGGATAGCTCAGTCGTAGAGCATTAGGCTTTTAACCTAAGGGTCCAGGGTTCAAATCCCTGTTCGGGCGACGGTATTACTTTTTTTCGGCTCCGTGTTATCAAATAATTATACATCATATATCTATATCAGGTCTGTTTTCACCTGCTTCCACCCTCCTGATATAATATAATAGTGTGATATAACAATTCCCTGAATGCCATAGAATTTCGAAAATTGCAATTAGACAATCAGTGAAATCATTCATTTCAGTTTTACATTAATAAAATTAATCGTAGTGCTAATTATTAATTATCCTCTAATAGGAAAGGCAGAAAAAAGAGTAATCGTTATAATCAACTGAAAACAATGAATATCTGAGACCATACTTCTCCTTCCCTCCACCTCTTGTAAAATACCAGAAAAAATTCCCTATGAAAAGACGAAAACGTTAAATAAGCATGCCAATATGAATTTGATGTTGTCGTGTTGCAGAAATGTTATGGATATTAATTTGGACATTGCATCGCATCTTGAGAAGTCTGTAATACATAGGCGCACCTACGTTGGGACTCAGTTTTGTATTTTATAATTATACTGTCACTTCTTGATGTTTGAAAAAAGCTACCGATGAGAACCGTACGTCCCCAGAAAGAATTTCGAAATGTAATACACCGAAATATAACGTCACCTGAACAAAGAACCGTTAGAACCGTCTTGAGTCATCAGGATGTTCCATTTAAAGATCATTTGAAATATCAAATAAAATTATAAAATACAACGCAATGAGTGAAACAAATCAGGACATTACCGACGAAAGGTGAAAGTATAAAATAAAACTTTATTATTACAAATATACAGTAAAAATAAAGAACAATACGCGGAAAACGGATTAAAAACAAATTCTTAAAGACAGATACCGAAAAATCAAATTTTAGTGAAAGATTTCAAAAGAGAACTACGTCAATAGAAGAGTCATCAACCACTTTGTCCTGAATCAGAGTGAGGAAGACAATTTCAATTGCGATGTGAATTATTCTTCATTTTAGCATTAGCATTAGCATTAGTAGAGGCATTTGATGCAAGAAAGCAAGCTTATGCAGCATCAGCCAAAAAAAAAAACCCCACTTCCACTTCACTCCTCTGTTTGTTCAAAATACCTGTCCAGCTGAGCCTTAAACTTATTTAGGCTATCAACCTCCACTACAAGGGATGGAAGTCTGTTCCACCAACCAACCACCCGCTGGCTAAAGGCAAATTTCCTCACGTCTCATTTCCTACATCTGTCCTTCCTCAATTTGAATTTATGCCCTCTCAGGTGTTTATTCTGAGCTAGAGGAAGAATCCCATCAGCATTCAGCATACTCAAACCATTCAAGGCTTTATGCACCTCTATCAGATCACCTCGCTGGTGCCTAGTCTCCAGACACTGTAATTTGCAAAACTTAAGCCTTTCTTCGTAAGAGCACCCCTTTGTTCCATTCACGAATCTTGTTGCCCTTCTCTGTACTCGTTCCAGCAGCTCTACATCCTTCTTGAAATGAGGCCTCCAGACCTATATACAGTACTCTAGGTGTGGCCTGACCATTGCCTTATACAATGGAATAATTACCTCCTTATCCCTGCTGGAAAAATTCCTGTATATCATTGACAATACTCCATGAGCTACTCTTGCGGCCCGTCTGCACTGCTCAGAGAACTTCATATCTGCCTGCACAACAACCCCCAAGTCCCTTTCATTCTCTACCACTGTCAGTGTAGTACCACAGAGTTGATACGTTGTCTGGGGTTGCTGTTTCCCATGTGTAGTACTTTACATTTGTCAATGTTAAACTTCATTTGCCACCTCTCAGCCCATCTGCTCAACCTTTCCAGATCCTCTGTTGCAGCAGCATAGTGTCAGTAGTGTCCTTGACAACCCTGCCAACCTTTGAATCGTCTGCAAACTTGTACATTAAGCTTGATATACCATCATCAATATCATTTATAAATACAGAAAACAATAATGGACCCAACACTGAGCCCTGAGGGACTCCACTAGTAACATTAGTCCCCGATGAGCAGTGTCCATTGATTACCACTCTCTGTCTTCTCCCCCTCAACCACCCCTTTATCCATAGCAGCAATTTGCCTCCAATGCCACACTGCTCCAATTTGTGCAGCAGTCTTCCATGTGCAACAGTATCAAAAGCCTTTCTAAGATCCAAGTATATAATATCATAGTTATTCCCTGCATCCAATTCTTTTGTGACCACATCATAGAATCCAATCAAATTGGTCAGGCAAGACTTCCCCTTAACAAACCCATGCTGTGTCTGAGCTATAACTGAAGTCTTGTCTAGATGATCCCGCAGTGCTTCTTTAACCAGTGCCTCCATTAATTTTCCTGGAACAGAAGTTAAGCTCACAGGTCTATAATTACTTGTGTCAGCCTTTGATCCTCCTTTGTGAATTGGGGTCACATTTGCACATTTCCAGTCTATGGGTACCTCCCCTGAGTCCAAGGAAGGTCTCATAATTATGGCTAAGGGTTTGCTTACTTTCTTTGCTGCCTCCTTTAATATAACTGGATAGATCCCATCCACCCCGGGTGCCTTTCTTGTGTTTATCTTCAACAGTTTCTCCTCCACTTTACTCCCAGTGATTTCAAGATTCTGTAGCTTACTGCTAGAGTTGAATACACCTCTGGCATTCCCCTCGCTGAATAACTCCTCATGTGTGAATGTCGATGCAAAATATTCATTTAGTTTGTTGGCTACCTGAGCAGGATCATCAACAGTTGACCCATCGATATCAAGTGGACCAATCTGATTCATCCCCTTCCTTCTAGAGTTTACATAAGTAAAGAACTCTTTGCTGTTTTTCTTCGCATCCTTTGCCAAGGATTTCTCGTAATCTGCCTTCGCCTGCCTAACCTCATTTGTAACTTGATTACAGATCAACTTGTATCTATCATAGGCTTCTGTGTGATGTGTTAATTTGTAAGTATCCCATGCATTTTTATTCTCTGCCATATGCCTCATTAGTTCATCTGACATCCATTTAGGCCTAAACCTTGAACAATATTTCTTATTTGGTATGTAAAGCCTAGTAGCTTCCAAGATAAGTTCTTTGAATGCTTCCCATTTTGCATTTGCTGTTGGTAACATCATCAGTTGGTCCCACTGTATAGAATTTAAATACTGTCTCAGTCCATCGTAGTCGCCTTTACGGAAGCAATAACCCTTCCCTTTACCCCTGATGGTAGTTACCTCTTTGAATAAATCCCACTTCAGCACACTGTGATCACTGCCACCTAGTGGTTCATTTATCTGCAGATTCTTAACGCATGAAGAATCGCTGCTGATAATCAAATCAAGAGTATTACTCCCTCTAGTTGCCTCCCGAACATGCTGATGTAGAAAACAATCATCCAATAAATCCACAAAAGCCTTGCTAGTGTGTGAGTGACCAGCCCCCAAATTCCAGTCAATATCTGGGAAATTAAAATCTCCCATTATAAGACTCTCTGATTTACTGGCCCACTCTATTTCGCTGTACAGTTCCTTATTATATTCATCAGAGTCATTAGGCCTATAGCACACTCCTACTCTCAATTTTGATCTCCCAATGCTTATGTCACACCGAACTGACTCGACACTGCACTGTCCAGCGATGTCGACTGGCTTCACTCCCTTGGATTTTATGTGTTTCTTAACTAATAGTATAACCCCTCCCCCCCTTCCTATCCTGTCTATCCTTTCTGTACACATTGTACTTCCTCAAATTCCAGTTCTGCATCCCTTATATCTGTGTGACACCACGTCTCTGAAATCCCAACAATATCTTTGATGTTTTGAGCAATATCTCAAATTCATCAAATTTATTTACTAAACTCCTAGCATTGGTGTACACGCAAGTATATTTGAACAATTTCTCTCACATCTTAATCACTTTAGCCACGAAGAGGTGTCTGAGCAATGCACCAACATTTTATGTAATTTTGAACTGAAGATTGTTTTTTTTTTTTTTCGCCAAAGCAACGAAAGCTATGAGGAGTCATTTTACCTGTATACACACGAAAATCACCGTTATAAATTGCTGTGAATATCATGGATATTACTTAATCCATATTAAAAGAACGTTAACATATTTCAAAAATCAGGGTCGAGAGATAAAAAAAAGATAAAAAAAGTACAATTTCAATTAAATTTGGTGGATTTGAGATACAATGATATTACAAGAGGCTAATTTTAAAAATTTCACGTAATTTTTGATTTCCTGTAATGCATGAAAATAATAATTAATCGCCCGAACAGGGACTTGAACCCTGGACCCTTAGGTTAAAAGCCTAATGCTCTACCGACTGAGCTATCCGGGCTTCGTCGACGTTGAAGCTTTACCTAATTGATTCTATAATACTACCGTTTTTAATAAACAACATAATAAAGTTCAACCATTGTACAGCTTATCAGTGGTGGCGTTAGCGTTCGTGGCGCCTGAGGCTAAACCTTGAAACGGCACCTAATTCATATCGTATCTTAACGCATATTAAGTCCAGATGATGTTCTTCACTGACAATTCTTAATTCATCTGTGACACTTCGAGATCTGTGTGCATTTATTTGTAGAAATTCAATTGGATTTATTACTGTATTGCTGTTTATATTCGTAAGGTTGCCATTGGTAATAGTAGTGTTATTCATTTATTAGTTTCGTACGAGCTATCTCAAGAGCGCGTAAGTATTCAGGGCACTGAGTATCCCTGACCGAATGGTTGTGATCTTTCTTTCTTCTTTTGCAGTTAATGCATTTGGGTGGTTCAGCTTTGTGCGGGCAATCTGCAAAAATGTGCCCACCATTGGTACAGTGGCCGCAGGATGTTGAGTTATGTGTGCAGTGATGAGAAGAGTGTCCGTATCCCAAGCATTTGAAGCATTTGGTTATAACAGTAAACCTCCGATATTTGTGTGCATTATGCCCTAAGTATATTCTATCATTACTCTGCAAGAGTTTAAAAATTCTCGGAGAGAAGCCAATTACCCAATTCACAGTTGACTTTGATTTTGAAGCTGTATTAAAACGGAAAGGTGTTTCTTGTGCAACTTCTTCATGAGAAAAGCTATAGTCTCTGAGGTTCTTGTAGAAAAGGTCACTCACTATAACTTCTTTGGTCGTTTCTTTTGGAACCTCATAAATGAGCAGAGTTGGATTTGAAAGTTTGGGTTTATCGGTAGAGATTCCTATATTAGAGAAGGAAGATAAAGAAGCAATCTTTTCAAGATCTTTTTGGGATGCAGTTTCTATCAGTACTCCTTTGTTGCGAATGAGACGAAGAGTTTTAATCCTTACATCTTTGTACTCATGTTTTAATGTTTCAGTTACAGTGTCTTTGATTTCCTGATTTGTATTTAGCATGCATTGGTCGGAAGCTCTCAGTATTAACAGATTCTGCTTTTCCTTTAAGGATCATGAATGTGTGTAGTTTCATTATGGACAGTGATAGAAGTGTGGTATCTTTGGTTAGCAGAGGCAGAAGAAATATCTTTTTTAAGAATCTGTGCAAAAGAAGGGAACTTGTTTCGCATTTGCGTTTTTCATGAAATTGTCATAAAGGTTTACACGTGTTTGTAGATCGTCTGAACGAACTTTTAGATGCTCATTTTCGATTAGGATGGCAGTGGCTATAGTCTCCAAGTTGGCCCACTTGTCTAGAATGAAGTTAATAGCTGACTTAGTCACTTTGTTCGAATCACGCGTTAAAAAGCCAAAGACTTTTTTTTTTTTTTTCTAATCCAAAATAATGCCTCCTCAGACGAGAACACCTTGACCGCCATATCGATCCCTTTCAGTGATGTTTTCGGGGTGATACCGTGTGCCAACCTCTCGCCAGATTAGCTGACGTCCAGAATCGCAGCTAAAACTGAATCTACTCTTATCAGTAAAGAGTACCTTAAGTAAAGATTTTGTGGTTGTAACCTTTAGAAATAGTGTTGGTCCTTAAGTTTTGCACACAAGTATATGTATTGTATTACCTATCAAAAAGTAATACCACCTAAAGCCTAATGCTCTATCGATTGAGCTATCTGATTACACATTGTATTTCTTTTCTTGAATAATACTCATATACTGTATTCTTAATAAGTAAATTTAATATACAAGGTTCAGCAACTAAAGAAATTATTCTTATCTCTACATTCAGAAACATATTTACTACCCAGCATTTAACATCCACATGCAACTAGTTTTATTTAGATATATGGAGTCGTATTAATCTAAGTAATACTTAAAAAGTAAAATTGTTGTTGTTTTTTGTTGTTGTGATAGGATTTTAGGAGTATCAGTGACTAAGGCCATATTGCGCCACATATACTGTCTGTAAATTGAGTGCGTTATGATTGATTTTCTGTTTTGCCGGACGAAAATTCCTCAGGAACTAGGAAGGAATGCTCTTTGCGTTGTCATCTGTACACTGAAATGCTATTTAAGTTAATAAAAATATATATGTTCAAAACAAAATAGCTAATAGGTATATATGAAAGGATAAAAATACTGAAAGTGCAAAATATTAACAATTTCAGCTGGATGTACCTTCCAATGGAAGTTGGAAAACTTCTACAGACCCGGTGTTTCGAATAACTAAAATTTCAGGGATCGGGCTATAAGGTATGATTAGTGAAGGATGCGGGAAATGTGGAATGATCACGTGATATTCTTGCTGTGTGCAATGTGCAGTGACAAATAAAACTAGAGTGCTTTTAAACCCGCCATTAAAGAATCTTCCTTATGATTATTTTTACTGAAGCACTTTTTATTCGTCACGTCATGTGCTTCTGATATGACAAATCAGAGGTATTTCAGCTTTTATACAGACACATCTCTATTTTTAATTATAAAGGGAAGCAGATATCACACATAATGCTAAAAAGAAATATCGAATCTGTAAAAACGTTTGCATACATTGTAGATATTAAAATGTTTTTCGCGCAGTGTAAAACAAAGATGGCCCAATATTGATTTAAGTTTAACGGTTAATGCGTGCAGAGATTTTAAGTTATTTCAGTTTTCAAGGTGAAGCATTATGGGAATTCAGTAATAATTAAAATAAACGCCCGAACAGGGACTTGAACCCTGGACCCTTAGGTTAAAAGCCTAATGCTCTACCGACTGAGCTATCCGGGTATGATATCAAAATTCCTTTATCAGAGTTTTTAAAAATATAAAAATATTTTATTTAATATATTATATATTTTAAAATATATTATTTAAAAATATAAAAATTTTAAAATATATTATTTAAAAATATAAAAATTTTAAAATATATTTTAAAAAAATATATATTTTATAATAAAGTTCAAAGATGCAGATTCAGAAAAAGTCCTCTCCTTTCATAAAATAATATCCAAAATGCTGTTCATTTGTGCTTTAGTGGGTTCTATATTTCGGGTCCAAAAAATTATCACATAATCTGGCGAGTACAATCTATTGATGGCAGAATTTTTGCCCTTCCAAATTTGTTCATCCGAAAATAATAAATCTTATTACCCACCATGTAGTATAATGTTACCGGCAGCTCCGCGTAATGGCTTCATGGGGCCCCGGACAAATTTGAATTTGGGGGCCCCATGTATAGTGTTGAATTTTTCTTCGGGAGGAAATCCAACGCCTCCAGTATACTCTTACCCATGCAAAAAGAATAATAATAATAATTGTAGATATAATTTTATTAAAAATAAAACAAAATTACATGTATGATATATAAAGAACTTTTATATATAGATTAAATATATTATCCACAAGAAAAAAGTCATAAATGAACTCAATTAGTATTTAAGTACTTTTATTGCATTAAATAATAAACTAGATTAATTAAACGAGAATTAGAATAATAATATAAATCGTTGTTTGCCTGCCAATTGCACATCCTCATCTCCATCCCTTTTCTCATCAAAATGTAATTTTCTTTTGCGTTTTCTCCCTTTGTCTGACTCATTTGTATTGTTTGTTAATACAAAACATTCACTCTATAGTATCAAAAAATTCATTGCGGTTTCGAATGTCTTCTGATATGAACAAAGATAACGATTTTAAAATATTTATGGCATTGTGTAAATCAGAATTTTTATTTTGAAGACTTTTACTAGTTGCATTCAATCTTTGTAGAATTTCATTCCATATGAAAAGTAAAAGCGTTGTTTCAAAATCTTCAAAGTTTTCACATAGCTTTTTTTGCTTCTAATTTTGTTACAGGTTTTTCATTACAATCTTCAAAAATTTTCTATCGTATTTTCTTCTGTTTTGCTGCTGTCATCTGCTCGATTTTTTATTGCTATAAAATCCTGTAATGAGGTTTGTTTATTTTTTAATTCCGCCTCTCTAATTTTCTACTTTTTATTTTTTTGAAACCCAGATTCGTATGTTCTTTTCATCGCTCTAAAATATTATTTTTAATAAAAATAATTCTAAAATTATATAAAAAAAATTATATTCGTATATTGTATAATTTATTATTTTTTACTTTATTCATCTAATCGTTTTTCATAATTTAGTAAAATAATATATTTGAATGTACAATGTAAAATAGAAATCCAGTATTCTATCCCAATTAAGAAAATAAAATGAAAGAAAATTTGTTTAAATTAATTGTACATTATCGCGGAAAAGAGCCCCGCCAAATCATGTGTTAGAATTAGTATAAAATATAAAATAAATATTTTAACACCAAAACAAACAAAATACTAGTATTAATACCTACCACGAATTTTTTCTTTATTTATTAAATAAGTTGTTTATATTTCATATGTTGCCATAAGCCGGTGTCACACCTGCAATCTTGGGTCCCCAGATATGGGACCGAAATTCCCGATTTTTTTTACTAGAAAAATCAGTTTATAGAATATTGATTTGGGGCCTCCCCCCCCCGTTGATAGGGACCCCAGGCAATTGCCCTTTTTGCCCATAGGATAACGCGCCGCTGGTTACAGAATATAATTTCTCAAAATATTAAGAAACTACTTTATATGAATGCAAATAACATAGTCGAAGTTACTACGAACTCGAGGGAGGTGACCAATACAGCAAAATCCACATCTGAACAGCATAATCAAACTTTTTGATGAATATAAAAGCACAGAAGAGACAACTTTTCTTCTTAAATTCTGTCTTCTGTTTATAATTCGTCACAACACTCTGTAAAATATTATAATTATTCACTTCAGTACAAACAGTAACAGTATTTATCTTTCAAGCGGGCTATTATGAAAGAATAAGACATGTGGGGATTAATGCTTAATTTCAGAAGAGGCTAATCGATATATATATATACCTCTGCCATGCGGACCAGATATCCTTCACCTGTACTGTAAATGAGAAAGCTTTTAGGAGGACATACATTTTCACCTCATTTACTATTTTGGGGAAGTAGGTTGAAAATGCATATTTGCTATAGAGATATTCACCTGGATGTAGACAAGAAAGTTCTCAAAACAGTGTCTTATTTAGACAGGAGATGACAAAAATATGGCTAATATTAAAACCAATATGAAAGTAAGAACCCGAATAGCTCATTCGTAGAGCATTAGGCTTTTAACCTAAGGTTCCAGGGTTCAAGTCCCTGTTCGGGTGAACGTATTACTTTTTTGATCATCTTGTATCGACTTCTGTAATGTAACCTTTTTGGTAATTGTTGTACAATCCCTATAAATGCCCCTTATGCCTATCCGAAGTTTCTCTCTGTCTTTTAATTTAATCTTTATTCTACGGAACAGCACCACATTAAATTTTGTCCCTCTTCATCGCAAGTTGCGCGAATTACACCACATTTTCTTCGTATTCTGCTAATTTTATCGAGCAGTGTACTATAGAAGGTTTTGTATTAGCTCTATCCTACGAACTTCTCTGACCATATGTGGTCCTCTCCGAGTATAAACAGAAAATGTATTTTATTTTTACATAATCTTGTTCCCTCCTCCCCTTTTTTTCAAGTATGGTGGACCACTTCGCCTTACTGATGAATTCGTAATTCAGTAAAGCAAAGTGGTCCTATGATTTCCATAACTTAATTATGTTGGCGTTCGTTGATTTAATGTGCAAACTGTATGTTATAATTTTATTTGGCAATCTATTGAAAATTATAACAGGAGGCTAAAATTAGGTGGATAAATTCCACAATCGTTGAACATTGTACGTTAAATAGGTTCATTCATCAAAATGAATTGTACTTGAACCGTAAAATTATTCAGATAAGGCAGTCCCCTCCCATTTTCAGTTTTTAAGGAGTGCCTAGATAACTCAGTTGGTAGAACATTAGGCTTTTAACGTGGGGTTCAAGTCCCTGTTCAGGCATTTTTATTTTTGTTTGAATGTATTATGGCAGCTGAGTACCTCGATTTTTTTTGGAGGGCGATGGGGTTGGAGACTCATTCACTTCACATCGATACTTTTATAAGCATAAGCAAGTAGCCGTATAATTATATAATATAAAATAAAATGTTCTGGAGGGCCGGGGTTCGTTCACTCAGGTCCTCTGTGATCCGTGGTGGGATTTATGTATTATATAATTCCCACAATGCTATACAATTTAGAAAAATTTGTTTGATTTTTCTTACAACCATAATCCATTAAATTCACTCTATTATTCTTGTTCAACTCGCTTAATATTTAATGGGTACGGAGGGGATATGGTTTCAAATATTCGTTAATTAGAATTGGTTATGGTGACTGTGCTTTTGCCTCCTTTCCTAATACAGTATATTCTAGAAGAAACAGAAAAACAATTTTCTTTGTTTTGGGCCAAAAAAAAAAAGTATGGCAAAAATAAATCAACGATTCGCCCGGACAGGGACTTGAACCTTGGACCCTGAGGTTAAAATCCTAATGCTCTACGACTGAGCTATCCGGGCGCTCACATTGGAATTACTTATAATAGTAGGAGTAACCCTATTTTTTACTATCCTCTATTCAAAGTGGACACTGAACAGGTGGTGGTAAAAAGTGATATTTATTTTTTTGAGAACGCCCTTGTCTACTGCCAGGTGGATATCTGTATAACAATAAATATAAGAAATGTGACTTTTTAGCTTGCATTCGAAACTTACAGAGCATAATCATATCCGGTAAAATTATATTGTATTATGGGTAATGAGAATTACTGCTTTGGTAGAAACAAAGTTTAGGGTGCTATCATAATGAGATTACCAAATCGTTCCATCAATAGGCTATAATATTTTAAAATAACGTTTATTGTTAGCATTAGTACTGAAAATGTGATCTAAGCAAGCAAGCACTCTTGGTGAGCATGGTAAAAACTATGGTTAAAAAACATAAAAAACATGGTTAAAAACTATAGTTTTTACCCAAAACTCCGGTTTTTCGTCCAGCAGACAGTACATCCACCACAGAACACACACACACAATTTAGAGATTATATACGGTTGAACGATGCATCTAAAACCCAACAAAAACAACTAAGTAAAGCGAAACAGCATCACACACACACACACACACACACACACACACACACACACACACACACACACACACACACACACACACACACACACACACACACACACACACACACACACACACACACACACACACACACACACACACACACACACACACACACACACACACAAGCACTTCATTTTCCCATTGCATTCAATAATTTTGCCCAAACTGTCCTTCCATGTCTATAGAAAGTGGATTCTCCAAGAGATGTTCCCTTTCTGATGCATATCTTTTCTGTCGATACGTCCATGGACAATGTTCTGAATCTGCACCTGAAATTCCCCTTTTCTCTCTTCCGAACACAAGCCCCAACCAGTCAGCATCCATTTACGGTCCATCTGAAAAACCACAGAGCCAACTATTCTTCTTCTGGAATGAGCTTCCTTCACATGAATTTCCTGAAAATTATAATTTACAGCAATTCAGAATCAAATGTCAACAAGTATCTTTTGTTTTCTCAACCCAAGCACAGTAGTACGTACTATAGGTTCTAATACTTTTCGTGCTTGTGGGTTTTCATAACAAAAAAAAAAAAAAATACTCATTCAAACTATCTGAACGACATTAGGTGGAAGTTTTTTTCTCTCCCAAACAATTGATAACCGTTTGGCTGAATAATAATTTTCGTACATCATCTCTACTAATCATCCTTTTTCAATTTAAACTCATGTCTCCCTTGTCGGTTTCATCTGAGAATGGATAAAGATTCCATCATTACTTAACCTGTTAAAAGCTTATGCACTTCAATTATGTCATCACCTAGATGCTTAGTTTCCAGGTATTGCAATCCACAGAATCCCAGTACATTTTGGCAAGAAAATCTCCTTTTTGTGCGCAAATCATCCTGCTAATACTCTTCCATCACTTCCAACAGATCCACATCCTGCGTAAAGGGTGGTATGCAGGCGTATATACTGTACTCGAGACGCAGCCCCACCATTTCCCTATACAATGGAACAATCAACCCTTTGTCCCTGGCAAAGGTTATCATTAGAGTATAAGTTGAAGATAATCAATCTGTATGATAAATGTTTCTAAATACAGCACACCCTGCAAAATAAAACCGCACTTTAGGTATTATTTTATGTAAAATTATTAAGAAATATTAAATACATTTATTCTATTTAAAAAGAACTTAGTAAATTCAGATAAGTAGAATCTAGCATATAGCTCGGACTGTAGAGCATTAGGTTTTTAACCTAACTGTACAGGGTGCAAGTTCCTGTTGGGGAGAACAAAAAACAGTTTTTTAATGCATTATAGAATTTTACAAACATAATCACTTTCATAATTGCAATGAAACAAAATCTCTGTAGGCATAATCCGTTCATTTTAGTTAAATAGTAGCAGGACTTGTTCTAAAACTGGACACAAAACAGAAGCAAAGTACCTGCATGTACTTCAGTTTCTACATTTATTGTTAAGATTACAAATGAGAAGGGATTTCCTTTATACTTCTAGAATACAGACTTATTTTTAACGGCTGAAATATCTCTCATACACCATATAAAACTAAAGAGTCGTAACAAGGAAGATAACAATTGAGTCATTTGAAACAATCATCACACACTCTTTAATGATATGTTTAAATGCAGAAATCTCTTTTTCATTGCACATTCAAAACAACGCGAATCCCAAGTGATCAGCAGACACCTTCTGCTTCCTTGACTAACCTAATCATCCAGCCTGATCGCTGAAATTGTAGAAGTTTTTTTGAAACATCGGGTCCATAGAGTTTTTCTATTTTTCTTAGGCAAGCACATCAATTGTGAGATTTTCAGTATCTTGTGAGTTGGGCTTGGCACACCCAGGATCTTGAACTGGATATCATCATTCTTCTCTTTCTTGGTGATCCCCTTCTACTTCTGTCTCTGTCTCTCTCTCTCGCTCAGAGTAACTGAGAAGTTTTTTTTTTTTTTGGCTGGTGCAGCATAAACCTCAGGTTTCCTTGCACCATATGGCTAATAATAATAATAATAATAATAATAATAATAATAATAATAATAAACAAATAATGCATTGTTATTATTATTTTTTTGTTTTTCACACATCAGTACTGGCTATATTTTTCTTTATCAGAAAAAAATATTCTCGATTGTAAAGAGGACACTGAAAAATACACACCTTGGTATGATATCATTTTGAGTTTAGATTTTATAGCAAATAAAAGACTTTTTAATAACCACTCACAGAAATAAAATGTATCGACTTGAAATTCTAAAAAAAATTTCCTTTTTAGTTTTGATGTAAGAATGAAAAGTGTCCATCTCGAAATATTATTTTCAAACACGAATGAGTGCCCGGATAGCTCAGTCGTAGAGCATTAGGCTTTTAACCTAAGGGTCCAGGGTTCAAATCCCTGTTCGGGCGACTATATAACTTTTTTTAGTCGCCATATTATTAAATAATTATACATCATATATCTACAATTCATCAGGTCTGTTTTGACCTGCTTCCACCCTCCTGATATAATATAATATTAGGATATAATAATTCCCTCAATGCTATGTATGTTTAAAAATTGCAGTTAGAAAATCTGTGAAATCATTTATTTTAGTTTTACATTAATAAAATTAATCGTAGTGCTAATTATTAATTAGCGTCTAATAGGAAAGGCTTAAAAAAGAGCAGTCGTTATAATAAAAACGTTAAATGAGCATGCCGATATGAATTTGATGTTGTCATGTTGCAGAAATATTTTATGGATGTCAATTTGGACATTGAATTGCATCTTGAGAAGTTTGTAATATATAGATGCACCTACGTGGGGACTGAGCGACTGAACCTCCCTAGAGAACATTTTATAATTATACTGTCACTTCTTGATGTTTGAAAAAAAGCTACCGATGAGAACCTTACGTCCCCAGAAAGAATTTCGAAGTGTGTAACTGCTGTAATACACCGAAATATAACGTCACCTGAACAAAGAACTGTTAGAACCCTCTTGAGCCATCAGGATGTTCCATATAAAGATCATTTGAAATATCAAATAAAATTATAAAATACAATGCAACGAGTGAAACAAATCAGGGCATTACTGACGAAAGGTGAAAGTATAAAATAAACCTTTATTATTGAAAATATACAGTAAAAATAAAGAACAATACGCGGAAAACCGATTAAAGATAAATACAAATTCTTAAAGATAGATACCGAAAAATTAAATATTAGTGAAAGATTTCAAAAGAGAACTATGTCAATAGAAGAGTCAACAACCACTTTGTCCTGAATCAGAGTGAGGAAGACAATTTCAATTGCGAAGTGAATTATTCTTCATTTGAACAATTTCTCTCACATCTTAATCACTTTAGCCACGAAGAGCTGTCTGAGCAATGCACCAACATTTCATGAACTCTAGAACGGAAGATTGTTGTTTTTTTTTTTTTTTTCGTGTGTATACAGTTTACCTGTATACACACGAAAACCACCGCTATAAATAACTGTGAATATCATGGATATTTCTTAATCCATATTAAAAGAACGTTATGGATCATCGAATATGATGAAGTCTGCATAAATGGCAAAAAAACTGAATATTGAATATAAAAATTGAATATCAATTTTGAAATTCAAAAATGAAAATTGAATATATCTTAGGAGAAGGTGCCACAATATATGCAATTACTTCAATTCTAGTAGCGTACAAGTTTAGTCAATTGCATCATTTCTGTACGTAGCCAACTACTTTAGTATTTATAAGTTGGCATCATTAAGCATATCTCATATTGTGAATACCTTCACGACGAGTTGCCATGATATTACTGCATTACCTCGAATAAGTAACGCTTCCACCATAGGAGAAGACTATTATTACTTATAATCCGCGGATACCACCACCATTTCGGAGCTTATTGGCTCCTCGTCTATTCAATAGCCCTAAACTATTGTGTAATCTAAATTATTTCTCACCATCAGGCATCTCTCAGATTGATTGTGGAGTTATACGTCGCAACTGGGTTGTCGTTATAGCAACACCAGGGTGCCTGTCCACCCACTGGTGAGGAGCCAATAAGCTCCGAAACGGTGGGTGATGGTATCCGCTGAGAATAAGAATAATTGAAGATTACAGAATAGTTTAAGGCTAAAGCCCTAAACTATTCTGTGATCTTTAATTCTACTTTAATTCAATTCAACTCCAATTGTACTTTAATCCAAGTCACTTTACATTTATTCAATTATACTTTAATTACAGCATTTAATTAAAATTATTGGATTCGCTATCACTAGCACGCAAAAATTGACTAATATTTATTCTTTTTCTGGTTTACCACCTAAAGCCTAATGCTCTATCGACTGAGCTATCTGATTACGCATTGTATTTCTTTTCTTGAATAATACTCATATACTGTATTCTTAATAAGTAAATTTAATATACAAGGTACAGCAACTAAAGAGATTATTCTTATCTCTACATTCAGAAACATATTTACTACCCAGCATTTAACATCGACATGCAACTAGTTATCCTTAGATATATGGAGTCGTATTAATCAAAGTAATACTCAAGAAGTGAAATTGTTGTTGTAATAGGATTTTAGGAGCATCAGTTAATAAGGCCATATTGCTCCATATATACTGTCTGTAAATTGAGCGCGTTGTGATTGATTTTCTGTTTTGCTGGACGAAAATTCCTCAGGAACTAGGAAGGAATACTCTTTGCAGTGTCATCTGTATACTGAAATGCTATTTAAGTTAATAAAAGTATATATATGTACAAAAAAATAGCTAACAGGTATATATGAAAAGATAAAAATACTGAAAGTGCAAAATATTAACAATTTCAGCTGGTTGGCTGACAGTCTCGCGATGGATGTACCTTCCAATGGAAGTTGCAAAACTTCTATAAACCCGGTGTTTCGAATAACGAAAATTTCAGGGATTGGGCTATAAGGTATGATTAGTAAAGGATGCGGGAAATGGGGAATGATCACGTGATATTCTTGCTGTGTGCAATGTGCAGTGAAAAATAAAACTAGAGTGCTTTTAAACACGCCATTAAAGAATCTTCCGTATGATTCTTTTGCCTGAAATACTTTTTATTCGTCACGTCATATACTTCTGATATGACAAATCAGTGGTATTTCAGCTTTTATAAAGACACACCTCTATTCTTGAATTATAAAGGAAAGAAGATATCACACATAATGCTAAAAAGTAAAATCGAATCTGTAAAAAGGTTTGCATACATTGTAGATATTAAAAATTTGTTCTTTGTGCAGTGTAGAACAAAGATCGCTCAATATTTAATTAAGATCAGCGGTTAATGCGTGTAGAGATTTTACCTCATTACGGTTCTCAAGTTGAGGCATTATGGGGATTCAGTAATAATTAAAATTATGAAAAATAACAAACATAAACGCCCGAACAGGGACTTGAACCCTGGACCCTTAGGTTAAAAGCCTAATGCTCTACCGACTGAGCTATCCGGGCACGATATCAAAATCCCTTTATTAAAGTAGTAATAAGATAATTTTAGAAATATATATACAGTACTTTTAATAAAGTTTAAAGATGCAGATTCAGAAAAAGTCCTCTCCTTTCATAAAATAATATTCAAAATGCAGTTCAATTGTGCTTTAGTGGGTTCTATATTTCGGGTCCAAAAAATTATCACATAATCTAACGACACATAATCGATTGATGGCAGAATTTTTGCGGCTCCAAATTCATTCAACCAAAAGTAATAATTCTTATTACCAACCAGATATAGCTTCTCAAAGTATTAAGAAACTACTTTATATGAATGCAGATAATATAGTCGAAGTTACTACAAGCTCGAGGAAGGTGACCATTACAGGAAGAGGAAAAACACATCTAATTAAATATGATAATCAAACTTTTCGATTAATATAAAAGCACAGAAGAGACAACGTTTCTCCTTAAATTCTGTCTTCTGTTACTCTGCCACTCCACTCTGTCGGATTTTATAACTATTCACTTCAATACAATCTGTAAAAGTATTTATCTATCAAACGAGGTATTATAAAACGAGGTATTATGAAAGAATAAGACGTATCGGGCTTATTGCTTAATTTCAGAAGAGCTAACCGATATATAAATACCTCTGTCATGCTGACCAGATATCCCTCGCCTGTACTGTAAAGGAGAAAGCTATTGCGAGGACATACACTTTCACCTCATTTAGCCCACTTTACAATTTTGGGGGATTATGCTGAAAATGCATAGATCTCGAATGCATATTTGCTATAGAGATATTCACCTGGATGCAGATAAGAGAGTTCGGAAAACAGTCTTATTTGGACAGGATATGACAAAAATATGACTAATATTAAAACCAATACGAAAGCAAGAACCCGGATAGCTCAGTCGTAGAGCATTAGGCTTTTAACCTAAGGGTCCAGGGTTCAAGTCCCTGTTCGGGTGAACGTATTACTTTTTTGATCATCTTGTATCGACTTCTGTAATGTAACCTTTTTGGTAATTGTTGTACAATCCCTATAAATGCCCCTTATGCCTGTCCGAAGTTTCTCTCTATCTTTTCATTTCATCTTTTTTCTATGGAACAGCACCACATTAAATTTTGTCCCTCTTCATCGCAAGTTGCGCGAATTACACCACATTTTCTTCGTGTTCTGTTAATTTTGTTGAGCAGTGTACTATAGAAGGTTTTGTATTAGCTCTATCCTACGAACTTCTCTGACCATATGTTGTCCTCTCCGAGTATAAACAGAAAATTTATTTTATTTTTACATAATCTTGTTCTCTCCTCCCCTTTTTTCCAAGTATGGTGGACCACTTCGCTTTATTGATGAATTCCTAATTCAGTAATGCAAAGTGGTCGTATGATTTCCATAACTTAATTATGTTGGCGTTCGTTGATTTTATGTGCACACTGTATTTTATAATTTTATTTGGCAATCTATTGAAAATTATAACAGGAAGCTAAAATTAGGTGCATAAAAAATCCACAATCGTTGAACACTGTACGTTAAATAGGTTCATTCATTTAAATGAATTGTATTCCAACCTTAAAATTATTCAGAAAAGCAGTCCCCTCGCCCTTTTCAGTTTATAAGGAGTGCCTAGATAACTCAGGTGGTAGAACATTAGGCTTTTAACGTGGGGTTCAGGTCCCTGTTCAGGCATTTTTATTATTTTTTTCAATGTATTATGGCAGCTGAGCACCTCGATTTTTTTTTGGGGGTTGGAGACTCATTCACTTCACATCCGTACTTTTATAAGCATAAGCAAGTAGGCGTATAATTATATAATATAAAATAACATGTTCTGGACGGCCGGGGTTCGTTCACTCAGGTCCTCTGTGATCCGTGGTGGGATTTATGTATTACATAATTCCCACAATGCTATACAATTTAGAAAAATTTGTTTGATTTTTCTTACAACCATAATCCATTAAATTCACTCTATTATTCTTGTTCAACTCGCTTAATATTTAATGGGTACGGAGGGGATATGGTTTCAAATATTCGTTAATTAGAATTGGTTATGGTAACTGTGCTTTTGCCTCCTTTCCTAATATATTCGAGAAGAAACAGAAAAACAATTTTCTTTGTTTTGGGCCAAAAAAAAAAGTATGGCAAAAATAAATGAACGATTCGCCGGACAGGGACTTGAACCCTGGACTCTAAGGTTAAATGCTTAATTCTCTACGGCTGAGTTACCCGGGCACTCAGGTTGGCATTGCTTATAATAGTAGGAGTAACCCTATTTTTTACCATCCTCTATTCAAAGTGGACACTGAACAGGTGGTGGTAAAAAGTGATATTTATTTTTTTGAGAACGCCTTTATCTACTGCCAGATGGATATCTGTATAACAATAAACATAAGAAATGTGACTTTTTAGCTTGCATTCGAAACTTACAGAGCATAATCATATCCGGTAAAATTATATTGTATTATGGGTAATGAGAATTACTGCTTTGGTAGAAACAAAGTTTAGGGTGTTATCATAATGAGATTACCAAATCCTTCCATCAATAGGCTGTAATATTTTAAAATAACGTTTATTGTTAGCAATAGTACTGAAAATGTGATCTAAGCAAGCAAGCACTCCTGGGTAGCATGGTTTTTTTTTTTACCCGAAACTCCGGTTTTTCGTCCAGCAGACAGCACATCGACCACAGAAGACACACAATTTAGAGATTATATACGGTGGAACGATGCATCTAAAACCCAACAAAAACAACTAAGGAAGCAAAGCGAAACAGCATCACACACACACACACACACACACACACACACACACACACACACACACACACACACACACACACACACACGCGCGCGCGCGCGCGCACGCACGCACGCACTTAATTTTCCCATTGCATTCAATAATTATGCCCAAACTGTTCTTCTATGTCTGTAGAAAGTGAATTCTCCAAGAGATGTTCCCTTTCTGATGCATATCTTTTCTGTCGATACGTCCATGGACAATGTTCTGAATCTGCATCTGAAATTCCCCTTTTCTCTCTTCCGAACAGAAGCCCCAACCAGTCAGCATCCATTTACGGTCCATCTGAAAAACCACAGAGCCAACTATTCTTCTTCCTCATTTATCCCCTCAAACTCTGATTTCTGGAATGAGCTTCCTTCACATGAATTTCCTGAAAATTATAATTTACAGCAATTCAGAATCAAATGTCAACAAGTATCTTCTGTTTTCTCAACCCAAGCACAGTACTACGTACTATAGGTTCTAATACTGTTCGTGCTTGTGGGTTTTCATAACAAAAAAAAAAAAAAAAAACACTCATTCAAACTATCCGAACGACATTAGGTGGAAGTTGTTTTTCTCTCCCAAACAATTGATAACCGTTTGGCTGAATAATAATTTTCGTACATCATCTCTGCAAATCATCCTTTTTCTATTTAAACTCATGTCCCTTGTCGGTTTCATCTGAGAATGGATAAAGATTCCATCATTACTTAACCCTGTTAAAAGCTTATGCACTTCGATTATGTCATCGCCTAGAAGCTTAGTTTCCAGAAATTGCAATGCACAGAAATCCAGTACATTTTTGCAAGAAAATCTTCTTTGTTTACATAACTAATCCAGCTACTACTCTTCCATCACTTCCAACAGATCCACATCCTTCGTAAAGGGTGGTATGCAGGCGTATATACTGTACTCGAGACGCAGCCCCACCATTTCCCTATACAATGGAACAATCAACCCTTTGTCCCTGGCAAAGGTTATCATTAGACAATAAGTTATAGATAATTATTTATTCAATCTGTATGATAAATGTTTCTAAATACAGCACACCCTGCAAAATAAAACCGTACTTTAGGTATTATTTTATGTAAAATTATTAAGAAATATTAAATACATTTATTCTATTTAAAAAGAACTTAGTAAATTCAGATAAGTAGAATCCCGCATATGTCCGATTAGCTCAGACGGTAGAGCATTAGTCTTTTAGTCTAAGGGTTCAGGTTCCTCTTCGGGGGAACAAAAACAGTTTTTTAAACGCATTATGGACTTATACAAATATAATCACTTTCGGCATTGCAATGAAACAAAATCTCTATAGGCATAATCCGTTCATTTTAGTTAAATAGTAGCAGGACCTGTTCTAAAACTGCACAAAAACAGGAGCAAAGTACCTGCATATACTTGAGAAAGCATCTACATTTGTTGTGAAGATTACAAATGAGAAGGGATTTCTTTTATACTTCTAGAATACAGGCTTATCTTTAACTTCTGAAATATCCCTCGTACACCATATCAGAAGTAGAGTCATAATAAGGAAGATAAGAATTGAGTCAGTTGAAACAATCATCGCACACTCTTTAATGATATGTTTAAATGCAGAAATCTCTTTTTCATTGCACATTCAAAACAACGCGAACACCAAGTGATCAGCAGACACCTTCTGCTTCCTTGACTAACCGAATCATCCAGCCTGACCGCTGAAATTGTAGAAGTTTTTTTTGAAACATCGGGCACGTAGAGTTTTTCTATTTTTCTTAGGCAGGCACATCCATTGTGAGATTTTCAGTATCTTGTGAATTGGGCTTGGCACACCCAGGATCTTGAACTGGATATCATCATTCTTCTCTTTCTTGGTGATCCCCTTCTACTTCTGTCTCTGTCTCTGTCTCTCTCTCTCGCTCAGAGTAATTGAGAAGTTTTTTTTGGCTGGTGCAGCATAAACCTCAGGCTTCCTTGTACCATATGGCTAATAATAATAAAAATAATAATAATAATAATAATAATAATAATAAATTATTAACAAATAATGCATTATTATTATTATTTTTTTGTTTTTCACACATCAGTACTGGCTATATTTTTAACAAAATTTTTTTTATCTTAAAAAAATATTCTCGATTGTAAACAGGACGATGAAAAATACACACCTTGGTATGATATCATTTTGAGTTTAGATTTTTTTAGCAAATAAAAGACTTTTTAATAACCACTCACAAATAAAATGTATCGACTTGAAATTCTAAAATAAATTTCCTTTTTAGTTGATGTAAGAGTGAAAGGTGTCCATCTCGAAATATTATTTTTCAAAAACGAGTAAGTGCCCGGATAGCTCAGTCGTAGAGCATTAGGCTTTTAACCTAAGGGTCCAGGGTTCAAATCCCTGTTCGGGCGAGAGCCTAACTTTTTGAGTCTCCATATTATTAAATAATTAGACATCATATATCTAAAATTCATCAGGTCTGTTTTGACCTGCTGCTTCCATCCTCCTGTTATAATATAATAATATAATATTAGGATATAATAATTCCCTCAATGCTATGTATGTTTGAAAATTGCAGTTAGCCAATCTGTGAAATCATTCATTTTAGTTTTACATTAATAAAATTAATCGTAGTGCTAATTATTAATTACTGTAGTCTCTAATAGGAAAGGCAGAAAAAAAAGAGCAGTCGTTATAATAAAAAACGTTAAATGAGCATGCCGATATGAATTTGATGTTGTCATGTTGCAGAAATATTTTATGGATGTCAATTTGGACATTGAAATGCATCTTGAGAAGTTTGTAATATATAGATGCACCTACGTGGGGACTGAGCGACTGAACCTCCCTAGAGAACATTTTATTTTACATTTTATAATTATACTGTCACTTCTTGATATTTGAAAAAAGCCACTGATGAGAAATTTACGTCCCCAAAAATGAATGTTGAAGTGCAACTGGTGTAACAGACCGAAATATAACGTCGCCTGAACAAAGAACCGTTAGAACCCTCTTGAGCCATCCGGATGTTCCATTTAAAGATCATTTGAAATATCAAATAAAATTATAAAATACAACGCAACGAGTGAAACAAATCAGGACGTTACCGACGAAAGGTGAAAGTATAAAATAAAACTTTATTATTAAAAATAATACAGTAAAAATAAAGAACAATACGCGGAAAACGGATTAAAAATAAATACAAATTATTAAAGATAGATACCGAAAAATCAAATATTAGTGAAAGATTTCAAAAGAGAACTACGTCAATAGAAGAGTCATCAACCACTTTGTCCTGAATCAGAGTGAGGAAGACAATTATATTCAATGTAATTCGAATATATTCAATGAAAATTGAATATATCTTAGGAGAAGGTGCCACATTATATGCAATTACTTCAATTCTAGTAGCGTACAAGTTAGTCAATTGCATCATTTCTGTACGTAGCCAACTACTTTAGTATTTATAAGTTGGCATCATTAAGCATATCTCATATTCTGAATACCTTCACAACGAGTTGCCATGATATTAATGCATTACTTCGAATAAGTAACGCTTCCACCATAGGAGAAGACTATTATTACTTATAATCCGCGGATACCATCACCATTTCGGAGCTTATTGGCTCCTCGTCTATTCTATAGCCCAAAACTTTTCTGTAATCTAAATTATTTCTCACCATCAGGCATCTCTCAGATTGATTGTGGAGTTATACTTCGCAATTGGGTTGTCCTTATAGCAACACCAGGGTGCCTGTCCACCCACTGGTGAGGAACCAATAAGCTCCGAAACGGTGGGTGATGGTATCCGCTGAGAATAAGAATAATTGAAGATTACAGAATAGTTTTCTGTGATCTTCAATTCTACTTTAATTCAATTCAACTCCAATTGTACTTTAATCCAAGTCACTTTATATTTTATTCAATTATACTTTAATTACAGCATTTAATTAAAATTATTGGATTCGCTATCACTAGCACTTCAAATGTCAATAATTTCTGCAACTATGTATTCTATCATAGTTGCAAAAATTGACTAATATTTATTCTTTTTCTGGTTTACCACCTAAAGCCTAATGCTCTATCGACTGAGCTATCTGATTACGCATTGTATTTCTTTTCTTGAATAATACTCATATACTGTATTCTTAATAAGTAAATTTAATATACAAGGTACAGCAACTAAAGAGATTATTCTTATCTCTACATTCAGAAACATATTTACTACCCAGCATTTAACATCGACATGCAACTAGTTTTCATTAGATATATGGAGTCGTATTAATCAAAGTAATACTCAAGAAGTGAAATTGTTGTTGTAATAGGATTTTAGGAGCATCAGTTACTAAGGCCATATTGCTCCATATATACTGTCTGTAAATTGAGCGCGTTGTGATTGATTTTCTGTTTTGCTGGACGAAAATTCCTCAGGAACTAGGAAGGAATGCTCTTTGCGTTGTCATCTGTACACTGAAATGCTTTTTAAGTTAATAAAAATATATATGTTCAAAACAAAATAGCTAATAGGTATATATGAAAGGATAAAAATACTGAAAGTGCAAAATATTAACAATTTCAGCTGGTTGGCTCGCAGTCTCGCGATGGATGTACCTTCCAATGGAAGTTGGAAAACTTCTATAGACCCGATGTTTCGAATAACTAAAATTTCAGGGATTGGGCTATAAGGTATGATTAGTGAGGATGCGGGAAATGTGGAATGATCACGTGATATTCTTGCTGTGTGCAATGTGCAGTGAAAAATAAAAGTAGAGTGCTTTTAAAGACGCCATTAAAGAATCTTCCTTATGATTCTTTTGCCTGAAGCACTTCTTATTCGTCACGTCATGTACTTCTGATATGACAAATCAGTGGTATTTCAGCTTTTATAAAGACACACCTCTATTCTTGAATTATAAAGGAAAGAAGATATCACACATAATGCTAAAAAGTAAAATCGAATCTGTAAAAAGGTTTGCATACATTGTAGATATTAAAAATTTGTTCTTTGTGCAGTGTAGAACAAAGATCGCTCAATATTTAATTAAGATCAGCGGTTAATGCGTGTAGAGATTTTACCTCATTACGGTTCTCAAGTTGAGGCATTATGGGGATTCAGTAATAATTAAAATTATGAAAAATAACAAACATAAACGCCCGAACAGGGACTTGAACCCTGGACCCTTAGGTTAAAAGCCTAATGCTCTACCGACTGAGCTATCCGGGCACGATATCAAAATCCCTTTATTAAAGTAGTAATAAGATAATTTTAGAAATATATATACAGTACTTTTAATAAAGTTTAAAGATGCAGATTCAGAAAAAGTCCTCTCCTTTCATAAAATAATATTCAAAATGCAGTTCAATTGTGCTTTAGTGGGTTCTATATTTCGGGTCCAAAAAATTATCACATAATCTAACGACACATAATCGATTGATGGCAGAATTTTTGCGGCTCCAAATTCATTCAACCAAAAGTAATAATTCTTATTACCAACCAGATATAGCTTCTCAAAGTATTAAGAAACTACTTTATATGAATGCAGATAATATAGTCGAAGTTACTACAAGCTCGAGGAAGGTGACCATTACAGGAAGAGGAAAAACACATCAAATTAAATATGATAAGCATTAATATAAAAGCACAGAAGAGACAACGTTTCTCCTTAAATTCTGTCTTCTGTTACTCTGCCACTCCACTCTGTCGAATTTTATAACTATTCACTTCAATACAATCGGTAAAAGTATTTATCTATAAAACGAAATATTATGAAAGAATAAGAAGTATCGGGCTTATTGCTTAATTTCAGAAGAGCTAACCGATATATAAATACCTCTGTCATGCTGACCAGATATCCCTCGCCTGTACTCTAAAGGAGAAAGCTATTGCGAGGACATACACTTTCACCTCATTTAGCCCACTTTACAATTTTGGGGGATTAGGCTGAAAATGCATAGATCTCGAATGCATATTTGCTATAGAGATATTCACCTGAATGCAGATAAGAGAGTTCTCAAAACAGTGTCTTATTTGGACAGGAGATGACAAAAATATGATTAATATTAAAACCAATATGAAAGCAAGAACCCGGATAGCTCAGTCGTAGAGCATTAGGATTTTAACCTAAGGGTCCAGGGTTCAAGTCCCTGTTCGGGTGAACGTATTACTTTTTTGATCATCTTGTATCGACTTCTGTAATGTAACCTTTTTGGTAATTGTTGTACAATCCCTATAAATGCCCCTTATGCCTGTCCGAAGTTTCTCTCTATCTTTTCATTTCATCTTTTTTCTATGGAACAGCACCACATTAAATTTTGTCCCTCTTCATCGCAAGTTGCGCGAATTACACCACATTTTCTTCGTGTTCTGTTAATTTGTTGAGCAGTTTACTATAGAAGGTTTTGTATTAGCTCTATCCTACGAACTTCTCTGACCCTATGTGGTCCTCTCCGAGTATAAACAGAAAATTTATTTTATTTTTACATAATCTTGTTCCCTCCTCCCCTTTTTTCCAAGTATGGTGGACCACTTCGCTTTATTGATGAATTCCTAATTCAGTAAAGCAAAGTGGTCCTATGATTTCCATAACTTAAATATGTTGGCGTTCGTTGATTTAATGTGCACACTGTATTTTATAATTTTATTTGGCAATCTATTGAAAATTATAACAGGAGGTTAAAATTATGTGGATAAATTCCGCAATCGTTGAACACTGTACGTTAAATAGGTTCATTCATTAAAATAAATTGTATTCCAACCTTAAAATTATTCAGAAAAGCAGTCCCCTCGCCCTTTTCAGTTTATAAGGAGTGCCTAGATAACTCAGGTGGTAGAACATTAGGCTTTTAACGTGGGGTTCAAGTCCCTGTTCAGGCATTTTTATTATTTTTTTCAATGTATTATGGCAGCTGAGCACCTCGATTTGTTTTGGAGGGCGATGGGGTTGGAGACTCATTCACTTCACATCCGTACTTTTATAAGCATAAGCAGGTAGCCGTATAATTATATAATATAAAATAAAATGTTCTGGAGGGCCGGAGTTCGTTCACTCAGGTCCTCTGTGATCCGTGGTGGGATTTATGTATTACATAATTCCCACAATGCTATACAATTTAGAAAAATTTGTTTGATTTTTCTTACAACCATAATCCATTAAATTCACTCTATTATTCTTGTTCAACTCGCTTAATATTTAATGGGTAAGGAGGGGATATGGTTTCAAATATTCGTTAATTAGAATTGGTTATGGTGACTGTGCTTTTGCCTCCTTTCCTAATACAGTATATTCTAGAAGAAACAGAAAAACAATTTTCTTTGTTTTGGGCCAAAAAAAAAAGTATGGCAAAAATAAATGAACGATTCGCCCGGACAGGGACTTGAACCCTGGACTCTAAGGTTAAATGCTTAATTCTCTACGGCTGAGTTAACCAAGCACTCACGTTGGCATTGCTTATAATAGTAGGAGTAACCCTATTTTTTACTATCCTCTATTCAAAGTGGACACTGAACAGGTGGTGGTAAAAAGTGATATTTATTTTTTTGAGAACGCCTTTATCTACTGCCAGGTGGATATCTGTATAACAATAAATATAAGAAATGTGACTTTTTAGCTTGCATTCGAAACTTACAGAGCATAATCATATCCGGTAAAATTATATTGTATTATGGGTAATGAGAATTACTGCTTTGGTAGAAACAAAGTTTAGGGTGCTATCATAATGAGATTACCAAATCGTTCCATCAATAGGCTATAATATTTTAAAATAACGTTTATTGTTAGCATTAGTACTGAAAATGTGATCTAAGCAAGCAAGCACTCTTGGTGAGCATGGTAAAAACTATGGTTAAAAAACATAAAAAACATGGTTAAAAACTATAGTTTTTACCCGAAACTCCGGTTTTTCGTCCACACACACAATTTAGAGATTATATACGGTTGAACGATGCATCTAAAACCCAACAAAAACAACTAAGCAAAGCAAAACAGCATCACACACACACACACACACACACACACAAACACAAGCACTTCATTTTCCCATTGCATTCAATAATTATGCCCAAACTGTTCTTCTATGTCTGTAGAAAGTGAATTCTCCAAGAGATGTTCCCTCTCTGATGCATATCTTTTCTGTCGATACGTCCATGGACAATGTTCTGAATCTGCATCTGAAATTCCCCTTTTCTCTCTTCCGAACAGAAGCCCCAACCAGTCAGCATCCATTTACGGTCCATCTGAAAAACCACAGAGCCAACTATTCTTCTTCCTCATTTATCCCCTCAAACTCTGATTTCTGGAATGAGCTTCCTTCACATGAATTTCCTGAAAATTATAATTTACAGCAATTCAGAATCAAATGTCAACAAGTATCTTCTGTTTTCTCAACCCAAGCACAGTACTACGTACTATAGGTTCTAATACTGTTCGTGCTTGTGGGTTTTCATAACAAAAAAAAAAAAAAAAACACTCATTCAAACTATCCGAACGACATTAGGTGGAAGTTGTTTTTCTCTCCCAAACAATTGATAACCGTTTGGCTGAATAATAATTTTCGTACATCATCTCTGCAAATCATCCTTTTTCTATTTAAACTCATGTCCCTTGTCGGCTTCATCTGAGAATGGATAAAGATTCCATCATTACTTAACCTGTTAAAAGCTTATGCACTTCAATTATGTCATCGCATAGATGCTTAGTTTCCAGAAATTGCAATCCACAGAAATCCAGTACATTTTGGCAAGAAAATCTCCTTTGTGTGCGCAAATAATCCTGCTAATACTCTCCCATCACTTCCAACAGATCCACATCCTTCGTAAAGGGTTGTATGCAAGCGTATATACTGTACTCGAGACGCAGCCCCACCATTTCCCTATACAATGGAACAATCAACCCTTTGTCCCTGGCAAAGGTTATCATTAGAGTATAAGTTGTAGATAATTATTTATTCAATCTGTATGATAAATGTTTCTAAATACAGCACACCCTGCAAAATAAAACCGTACTTTAGGTATTATTTTATGTAAAATTATTAAGAAATATTAAATACATTTATTCTATTGTGCAGCATAAACCTCAGGCTTCCTTGCACCATATGGTTAATAATAATAATAATAATAATAATAATAAATTATTAACAAATAATGCATTATTATTATTTTTTTTGTTTTGTTTTTCACACATCAGTACTGGCTATATTTTTAACAAAATTTTCTTTATCTTAAAATAAATTCTCGATTGTAAAGAGGACAATGAAAAAATACACACCTTTTTATGACATCATTTTGAGTTTAGATTTTTTAGCAAATAAAAGACTTTTTAATAACCACTCACAAATAAAATGTATCGACTTGAAATTCTAAAAAAAATTTCCTTTTTAGTTGATGTAAGAATGAAAGGTGTCCATCTCGAAATATTATTTTCCAAAACGAGTAAGTGCCCGGATAGCTCAGTCGTAGAGCATTAGGCTTTTAACCTAAGGGTCCAGGGTTCAAATCCCTGTTCGGGCGACTGTTTTACTTTTTTTCGTCTCCGTGTTATTAAATAATTCAACATCATATATCTACAATTCATTAGGTCTGTTTTGAGCTGCTTCCACCCTCCTGATATAATATAATAGTACGATATAATAATTCCCTCAGTGCTATGTATGTTTGAAAATTGAAGTTAAACAATCTGTGAAATCATTTATTTTAATTTTACATTAATAAAATTAATTGTAGTGCTAATTATTAATTAGCGTCTAATAAGAAAGGCAGAAATAAAAAGAGCAGTCGTTACAATAAAAACGTTAAATGAGCATGCCGATATGAATTTGATGTTGTCATGTTGCAGAAATATTTTATGGATGTCAATTTGGACATTGCATCGCATCTTGAGAAGTTTGTAATATATAGATGCACCTACGTAGGGGACTGAACGACTGACCCTCTATAGAGAACATTTTATTTTTCATTTTATAATTATACTGTCACTTCTTGATATTTGAAAATAGCTACCGATGAGAAACTTACGTCCCCAGAAAGAATTTCGAAGTGTGTAACTGCTGTAATACACCGAAATATAACGTCACCTGAACAAAGAACTGTTAGAACCCTCTTGAGCCATCAGGATGTTCCATTTAAAGATCATTTGAAATATGAAATAAAATTATAAAATACAACGCAACGAGTGAAACAAATCAGGACATTACCGACGAAAGGTGAAAATTTAAAATAAAACTTTATTATTAAAAATATACAGTAAAACTAAAGAACAATACGCGGAAAATGGATTAGAAACAAATTCTTAAAGATAGATTCCGAAAAATCAAAGTTTAGTGAAAGATTTCAAAAGAGAACTACGTCAATAGAAGAGTCACCAACCACTTTGTCATGGATCAGAGTGAGGAAGACAATTTCAATTGCGAAGTGAATTATTCTTCATTTGAACATTTTCTCTCACATCTTAATCACTTTAGCCAAGAAGAGGTGTCTGAGCAATTCACTAACATTTTATGTACTTTGGAACTGAAGATTTCTTTTTTTTTTTCGTGTTTATACATGTAAACTGTATACACACGAAACCCACCGCTAAAAATAACTGTGAATATCATGGATATTTCTTAATCCATATTAAAAGAACGTTATTAACATATTTCAAAAATCAGGGAAGAGAGATAAAAAAAAGATAAATAAACTACAATTTAAATTAAAATTGGTGGATTCGAGATACAGTGATATTTTTAATTGTCAAATTGATGTTGTAGATATATATGAATATACACAGTATTTATAGATTATCAATAATTTGAAACTTTATATGGACGCACGCAATGCATAACTTACAGCGCTCTTTTAGATCATCGAATCTGATGAAGTCTGCATAAATGGCAAAACAAACTGAATATTGAATATAAAAATTGAATATCAATTTTGAAATTCAAAAATGAAAATTGAATATATCTTAGGAGAAGTTGCCACAATATATGCAATTACTTCAATTCTAGTAGCGTACAAGTTAGTCAATTGCATCATTTCTGTACGTAGCCAACTACTTAAGTATTTATAAGTTGGCATCATTAAGCATATCTCATATTCTGAATACCTACACAACGCGTTGCCGTGATATTAATGCATAACCTCGAATAAGTAACGCTTCCACCACAGGAGAAGACTATTATTACTTATAATCCGCGGATACCACCACCATTTCGGAGCTTATTGGCTCCTCATCTATTCAATAGCCCTAAACTATTCTGTAATCTAAATTATTTCTCACCATCGGGCATCTCTCAGATTGATTGTGGAGTTATACTTCGCAATTGGGTTGTCCTTATAACAACACCAGGGTGCCTGTCCACCCACTGGTGAGGAACCAATAAGCTCCGAAACGGTGGGTGATGGTATCCGCTGAGAATAAGAATAATTGAAGATTACCGAATAGTTTAGGGCTAAAGCCCTAAACTATTCTGTGATCTTCAATTCTACTTTAATTCAATTCAACTCCAATTGTACCTTAATCCAAGTCACTTTACATTTTCTTCAATTATATTTTAATTACAGAATTTAATTAAAATGATTGGATTCGCTATCACTAGCACTTCAAATGTCAATAATTTCTGCAACTATGTATTCTGTCATAGTTGCAGAAATTGACTAATATTCATTCTTTTTCTGGTTTACCACCTAAAGCCTAATGCTCTATCGACTGAGCTATCTGATCACGCATTGTATTTCTTTTCTTGAATAATACTCATATACTGTATTCTTAATAAGTAAATTTAATATACAAGGTTCAGCAACTAAAGAGATTATTCTTATCTTTACATTCAGAAACATATTTACTACCCAGCATTTAACATCGACATGCAACTGGTTTTATTTAGATATATGGAGTCGTATTAATCTAAGTAATACTCAAGAAGTGAAATTGTTGTTGTAACAGGATTTTAGGAGCATCAGTTACTAAGGCCATATTGCTCCATGTATGCTGTCTGTAAATTGAGCGCGTTATGATTTATTTTCTGTTTTGCCGGTCGAAAATTCCTCAGGAACTAGGAAGGAATGCTCTTTGCGTTGTCATCTGTATACTGAAATGCTATTTAAGTTAATAAAAATATATATGTTCAAAAAAAAATAGCTAATAGGTATATATGAAAGGATAAAAATACTGAAAGTGCAAAATATTAACAATTTCAGCTGGTTGGCTGACAATCTCGCGATGGATATACCTTCCAATGGAAGTCGGAAAACTTCTACAGACCCGGTGTTTCGAATAACTAAAATTTCAGGGATTGGGCCATAAGGTATGATTAGTGAAGGATGCGGGAAATGTGGAATGATCACGTGATATTCTTGCTGTTTGGAATGTGCAGTGAAAAGTAAAAGTAGAGTGCTTTTAAACACGCCATTAAAGAATCTTCTTTATGATTCTTTTGCCTGAAGTACTTTTTATTCGTCACGTCATGTACTTCTGATATGACAAATCAGAGGTATTTCAGCTTTTATAGAGACACACCTCTATTCTTGAAGTATAAAGGGAAGCAGTATCACTCACAAGGTTAAAAAGAAATATCGAATCCGTAAAAACCTTTGCATACATTGTAGCTATTAAAAATTTGTTCTTTGCTCAGTGTAAAACAAAGATAGCCCAATATTGATTTAAGATTAACGGGTAATGCGTGCAGAGATTTTACCTCATTGCGTTTCTCAAGGTGAAGCATTATGGGAATTCAGTAATAATTAAAATTATGAAAAATAACAAATAAAAACGCCCGAACAGGGACTTGAACCCTGGACCCCTAGGTTAAAAGCCTAATGCTCTACCGACTGAGCTATCCGGGCACGATATCCAAATTCCTTTATTGAAGTAGTAATAAGACCATTTTAAAAATATATATACAGTACTTTTAATAAAGTTTAAAGATGCAGATTCAGAAAAGGTCCTCTCCTTTCATAAAATAATATCCAAAATGCAGTTCAATTGTGCTTTGGTGGGTTCTAAATTATCACATAATCTGGAGAGTGCTATTGATGGCAGAATTTGTGCGGCTCCAAATTCGTTCAACCAAAAGTAATAATTCTTATTACCCACCATATATAGCTTCCCAAAGTATTAAGAAACTACCAATACAAGAAGAGGAAAAACACATCTAAATAAGTAGGATAATCAAACTTTTCGATTAATATAAAAGCAGAGAAGAGACAATGTTTCTCCTTAAATTCTGTCTTCTGTTACTCTGCCACTCCACTCTGTCGGATTTTATAATTATTCACTTCAATAAAATCGGTAAAAGTATTTATCTATCAAACGAGGTATTATGAAAGAATAAGACGTATCGGGCATATTGCTTAATATCAGAAGAGCTAATCGATATATAGAAATACCTCTGTCATGCTGAACAGATATCCCTCGCCTGTACTGTAAAGGAGAAAGATATTAGGAGGATATACAATTTCACGTCATTTAGCCCGCTTTACAATTCTGGGTAATTAGGCTGAAAATGCATAGATCTCGAATGCATATTTGCTATAGAGATATTCACCTGGATGCAGATAAGAGAGTTCTCAAAACAGGGTCTTATTTGGACAGGAGATGACAAAAATATGACTAATATTAAAACCAATATGAAAGCAAGAACCCGGATAGCTCAGTCGTAGAGCATTAGGCTTTTAACCTAAGGGTCCAGGGTTCAACTCCCTGTTCGGGCGAACGTATTACTTTTTTGATCATCTTGTATCGACTTCTGTAATGTAACCTTTTTCGTAATTGTTGAACAACCCCTATAAATGATCCTTATACCTGTCCGAAGTTTCTATCTTTTCATTTCATCTTTATTCCATGGAACAACACCACATTAAATTTTGTCCCTCTTCATCGCAAGTTGCGCGAATTACACCACATTTTCTTCGTGTTCTGTTAATTTTGTTGAGCAGTGTACTATAGAAGGTTTTGTATTAGCTCTATCCTACGAACTTCTCTGACCCTATGTGGTCCTCTCCGAGTATAAACAGAAAATTTATTTTATTTTTACATAATCTTGTTCCCTCCTCCACTTTTTTTCAAGTATGGTGGACCACTTCGCCTTACTGATGAATTCGTAATTCAATAAAGCAAAGTGGTCCTATGGTTTCTATAACTTAATTATGTTGGCGTTCGTTGATTTAATGTGCACACTGTATTTTATAATTTTATTTGGCAATCTATTGAAAATTATAAGATGAGGTTAAAATTATGTGGATAAATTCCACAATCGTTGAACACTGTACGTTAAATAGGTTCATTCATTAAAATGAATTGTATTCCAACCTTAAAATTATTCAGAAAAGCACTCCCCTCCCCCTTTTCAGTTTATAAGGAGTGCCTAGATAACTCAGTTGGTAGAACATTAGGCTTTTAACGTGGGGTCAAGTCCCTGTTCAGGCATTTTTATTTTTGTTTCAATGTATTATGGCAGCTGAGCACCTCGATTTTTTTTGGAGGGCGATGGGGTTGGAGACTCGTTCACTTCACATCGGTACTTTTATAAGCATAAGCAAGTATCCGTATAATTATATAATATAAAATAAAATGTTCTGGAGGGCCGGGGTTCGTTCACTCAGGTCCTCTGTGATCCGTGGTTGGATTTATGTATTACATAATTTATGTATTGGATTTATGTATTGGTTGGATTTATGTATTACATAATTCCCACAATGCTATACAATTTAGAAAAATTTGATTGATTTTTCTTACAACCATAATCCATTAAATTCACTCTATTATTCGTGTTCAACTCGCTTAATATTTAATGGGTACGGAGAGGATATGGTTTCAAATATTCGTTCTTTAGAATTGGTTATGGTGACTGTGCTTTTGCCTCCTTTCCTAATTATTTGTTTTGGGCCAAAAAAAAGTATGGCAAAAATAAATGAACGATTCGCCCGGACAGGGACTTGAACCCTGGACCCTTAGGTTAAAAGCCTAATGCTCTACGACTGAGCTACCCGAGCGCTCACATTGGAATTACTTATAATAGTAGGAGTAACCCTATTTTTTACCATCCTCTATTCAAAGTGCCCGCTGAACAGGTGGTGGTAAAAAGTGATATTTATTTTTTGAGAACGCCCTTATCTACTGCCAGATGTATAACAATAAATATAATAAATATAAGAAATGTGACTTTTTAGCTTGCATTCGAAACTTACAGAATATAATCATATCCGGTAAAATTATATTGTATTATGGGTAATGAGAATTACTGCTTTGGTAGAAACCAAGTTTGTGTTGTTATCTTAATGAGATTACCAAATCCTTCCTTCAATAGGCTATAATATTGTACGTTAGCATTAGTACTGAAAATGTGATCTAAGGAAGCAAGCAAGCATGGTTTTTTTTTACCTGAAATTCAGGGTTTTCGTCCAGTAAACAGCAAATCGACCACAGAACACATGCAATTTACAAAGATTATATATGATACAAAGATGCATCTAAAACCCCCAACAAAAACAACTAAGGAAGCAAAGCTGAAACAGCAATACACACACACACACACACACACACACACACACACACACACACACACACACACACACACACACACACACACAACAGCACTTAATTTTCCCATTGCACCCAATAATTTTGCCCAAACTGTCCTTCCATGTCTGTAGAAAGTGGATTCTCCAAGAGATGTTCCCTTTCTGATGCACATCTTTTCTGTCGATACGTCCATGGGCAATGTTCTGAATCTGCACCTGAAATTCCCCTTTTCTCTCTTGCGAACACAAGCCCCAACCAGTCAGCATCCATTTACGGTCTATCTGAAAAACCACAGAGCCAACTATTCTTCTTCCTCATTTATCCTTTCAAACTGCGTTTTCTGGAATAAGCTTCCTTCACATCAATTTTAGGAAAATTATAATTTACAGCAATTCAAAATCTAATGTCAACAAGTATCTTCTGTTTTCTTAACTCAAGCACAGTTGTTTTTGTTGTTGTTATTTGGTTTTTAGGACCATTAGCAACTCAGGCCATATTGCTCCAGAGATATGCGGTGGTCATTCCCTGACCTTTCCGCATCCTCCGTATTTGGCGGTCACGGGCTCGAACCCCGGTCTAATCAAGAAGCGTGTGCTACGCACTGCTACTCCTGCCCACCTGGCTACGGAGGCGCCTCAAGCACAGTGGTAGGTACTATAGGTTCTAATACTTTTCGTGCTTGGGGTTTTCATAACAAAAAAAAAAATAATAATAACATTCAAATTATCTGAACAACATTAGGTGGAAGTTTTTTTTTCTCTCCCAAACAATTGATAACTCTTTGGCTGAATAATAATTTTCGTATATCATCTCTGCAAACCATCCTTTTTCAATTTAAACTCATGTCTCCTTTTGTCGAGTTCATCTGACGATGAATAAAGATTTCAACATAAAGATTCCTTAACCCTGTTAAAAGCTTATGCACTTCAATTATGTCATTACGTAGATGCTTAGTTACCAGAAATTGCAATCCACAGAATCCCAGTACATCCTGGCAAGAAAATCTCCTTTGTTTGCATAACAAATCCAGCTACTACTCTCCCATCACTTCCAACAGATCCACATCCTTCGTAAAGAGTGGTATGCATGTGTATATGCCGTACTTCAGACGCCGCTCGACCATTTCCCTATGCAATGGAACAATCACCCCTTTGTCCTTGGGAAAGTTTATCCTTATAGTATAAGAAATCTTTATTGCAATAATAATACAATTCGCTACATTGCAATGTTGCCCTTCACGGCCACCAGGCCAGGGGTTAACAGTAATAATACAATATAAAGAGGGTGCACTGATATATCAAACATAAGGAAATGCATATGTGGAAGTACAGCTCAAATAATTTCATATACAATAGTAATATAAACAGGCAACGTTCTTTGCATTGAACAGAAGTAGCTTCGAGGAGAAGGATCAGGGACAGGGAAGTACAATTCAAGGATGCGATTTCTGTATTCCCTGTCAGAAGCAAATTTATTAAGGTCAGCATCGAAGGACTGGACACATGAAAGTAACTGAAAATGCAGGAACCTATTGGATAGGTGCAGACGGCTGAGATTGAGTATTGGATATTTTGAGGGTCTAACGGCTCCTGGGATTTCTCCCATTTCCGCGTACGTTCTCTGCATCGAGTGACAGTGCCCTGTCAATGCCAGAGGTTTGACAGTGTGTGTGTGGGTCATGTAGAATGTAGTATTTTGTGCCCATTGTTCATCCGGCCTGTCAGCCGCTGGGCCACTAGTGGGGCCCGACGTTACCATACCCAGCGACGGTGACGCCGGCCGAGTGTACCAATAAGATTAACTGTACTCTGGCAGGTCCTGCCACCTACTTTCCTGAGATTTCAGTGGCTAGGACCTTAGAAAAAAATTATTCGCGGTTTGTTTAATAATACGATTTGTTTAAACATTGAGTGGAGTTTTCGCTGAATGAGTTTCTCTGGAGGTCTAATAGTTCGGGCAGTAATTTTGGTGTATTAGATTTGGACCTGTGGGGGTAATATGTTGTGTATGAAAAGTTTTGGGAGGGGAGGCAGAAGACTGGGGGTAGAAGTAGAAGGAAGTGACTGATAGGGAAGGTAGACCTTCCTTTTTCAGTAGCCATGCCCATGCCACACCAGAAGGAAAAGTGGGGTGACGGGAGGGCACAGCGAAAGTGTCGCCCCTCTCGCCTGGGAAAGGGGTAAAAAGCAGGCTGAAAAAGATGTCCAGACCCGTTTGCCAAATGGCCTTCCTCGGCTTTCAGGGGAATCGTCCAAGGTTCAGAGTATGTTCATTCCAGTCCTTGTATTTAGGTAGTCCTTTCAGGAGTCACCCCACCACAGAGCACTCAGTGGTGCATGTGGGCATAGAGTTGGAGTCGCTTTGAGGGAAGGCTGAGGGACTCTCCATGAGCACAGTCCCAGAATGATGGTTCTGAAATCTCGCCTACCATCAATTTGATAGTCGTGGTAAGATGTTTCACCCTAATCAGCGTGGGGAGCCTGTGAATTTGAATCAAGCTGGCCATTTCAGTTATCCTTAGCTGTGAAGGAAGTTTATATTTGTTTACGGCACATTTTAAGAGCCAAAACTCAGCAGAAAAAAAGTCGTCTATTGTGCTAGTGGCAGCTGATGCCCATACCTCTGCAGCATATAAAAGGGGAGAGTATGCTGTGGTTTTTATATATTTTATAGTAGTTTTGATATACTGTAAATGCTGTTTGCCAATCCATCGGAGTCGAGCTGCCAGGGTGAGGAGCTTGTCTATGTGGTAACTGAAGCAGAGCTTAGGATCAAACACAACCCTGAGATCAGTATGCTTATTGACGATGGGAATAGGAGAAATACGCAGAATGGGCTGAATATAAGCAGACGTTTTCTTTAAAGAGAATATCATAAATTCAGATTTTGAAAAATAAAAATGGGTTTATTTTTAATCCAAACTGGTTGAGGTAGTTTTCGATTTCCGTGAGTGTATTATTAATTGATCCTGTTATCATGAGAAGATCATCGTAGGGAGAAATCGGTATGACCGATTTCTCCATAGGATGGAGATATTCTCAACAAGTGGAGAAATAAGTGGTGTAAACAAGAGCCCAGATAAGACACCACCTTATGGCACGCCTGAAGAGACACTTCGCTCGTATATGTGCCCATGGACAGTAAGCTGGATTATTGTGTTTTGAAGAAGTGACGTAAGGAACTATAGAGTGTCTCCCTTGATCTGATAGTGGTCTGAAAGTAGGTTCAGCATTGCAGGAACGTTTATAGAGTCGAAAGCTGCTTCAAGGTCTACATAGGTGACTGCAAGCTCTGCTTAGGATTCAAACGTAGAGAGGATAGAGCTGATGGCGGTTAACAGGTTAGTCACAGTGGATCTATGCCGAAGGGAGTAATGGATTTGAGTAGGGCTGATGTGGAAGAAGTTGTTTAGTTAGAACGGGGAGAGTACCTTCTCAAGGAGCTTTAGAAGACTTGAAACATTGGAGATTGGCCGGTAATGCTAAGAAGTGTAATGCTAAGAAGTATGAGATTGAATTTTGGGAACAGGATTCACAAGGTAGATGTTCCACTGCTGGAAAGAAATGGCTTGGCAAAACAGCATTAAAAATAGTTAGAAGGGGATCCAAAATATATGGGCTAAGACATTTAATAATGAATTGGGGGAATTCAGTCAGTACCTGCTGTAGCAGAAGCTAATGTAGAATTAATGGCAGCAATAAGCTGTTCCCTGGAGATTGATACTGCCGACAGAGTGTCAGGCGAGATTCTAGTTGTTGGAGTATGAAGATCAGGACATTGTTCCGTGTTCGAGGCAAATCTAGATATGAAGTCAAGCTACTGGTCGGGTTAAAGATTTAGGGGGAAATCAGAAGGCCGCTCAGAGTAGGGGCATTTTCCGCTACGAAAGGTTCTATCCATGTAATGCTTGATTGCTTGAGATTTCTGCTTATTAAATGTTGCGCGAGCTCTGGAGTAGGCTACCCTGTCTTGGGCACTTTGAGACTACTTCCACATTTTGCGCAGATGCTGCTTTAACTTGAAGCTCATATTAAGATGAGGAGTCCACCATGCTCTGGACCGAGGCATGATGGAAATTCTTTTTGATGCTGCAAGGGTCTTAAGCCAACTAGTAAGCAAATTCATTGCAATTTTGAGATCACAATTTTCTAAGACTGTCCATGGGATGATACAGGCAGCCTCAACACATTTAGAAATATTCAAATTTGCATATAAGTTGTAGATAATTAATTAAGCAATCTGTATGATAAATTTTTCTAAATACAGCACGCCCTGAAAAATAAAACAGCATTTTAGATATTATTTACGTAAAAATTATTAAGAAATATTAAATACATTTATTTATTTAGAAACTACTTAGTAAATTCAGATAAGAACTGTCTGATATATGCCTGGATAGCTCAGACGGTTGAGCCTTAGGCTTTTAACCTAAGGGTCCAGTTTTTTTTTGTTTTTTTGAAAAAAAAACATTTTTTTAATGCATTATGGACTTTTACAAATATTATTGCTTTCAGAATTGCAATGAAACAAAATCTCTATAGGCATAATCCGTTGATTTTAGTTAAATAGTAGCAGGACTTGTTCTAAAACTGCACAAAAAACAGAAGCAAAGTACCTGTATGACTTGAGTTTCTACATTTGTTATTAAGATTACAAATGAGAAGGGATTTCCTTTATACTTCTAGAACACAGACTTATCTTTAACGGCTGAAATATCTCTCATACACCATATCAGAAGTAAAGAGTCATCATAAGGAAGATAAGAATTGAGTCAGTTGAAACAATCATCACACACTCTTTAATGATATGTTTAAATGTAGTACATCTCGTTTTCATTGCACATTCAAAACAACGCGAACACCAAGTGATCAGCAGACACCTTCTGCTTCCTTGACTAACCAAATCATCCAGTCTGACCGCTGAAATTGTAGAAGTTTTTTTTGAAACATCGGGCACGTAAAGTTTTTCTATTTTTTTTAGGGAAGCACATCAATTGTGAGGTTTTCAGTATCTGGTGAGTTGGGCTTGGCACACCCAGGGTGCTGAGCTGGATATCATCATTCTTCTCTTTCTTATTGATTCCCCCCCCCCCCTCTCTCTCTCTCTCTCTCTCTCTCTGTCAGGGTAACTCAGGAATTTTTTTTTTGGCTCGTGCAGCATAAGCCTCAGGCTTCCTTGCGCCATATAGCTAATAATAATAATAATAATAATAATACAATAGAATACAATTTTATTTTATCAAGAGAATTGTTTACAATAAATGAACTTGTTAAGAAAAGTAAATTTCTTGACAAGTTGTAATTCTTCATTTACAATAGTTTTTTCATACAATTTGTTATCTTACAGAAAAGACAATGATGTCACTACATTCCACACTGCAAACAGAGAAAGTAATTGATCAGCACATCAGGTCTAATCTACTGTATCATTGTGTATTAAAAATTTTCTTATTAGGAATTTTAATTTGGAGATGGGATAACTTCTCCTGAGCCTGAAATCAATGCTAGCCAACAAGTTGTTTATTATATTCATTGTGTGCCTATCTCCAAATCTATTTAGTACCCTAGGGTGTGGCAAAGCTTTTGGGTTCCTTAAATTAAGTGAGACATTCCTTTGTAGATTCGATTTTTCAAAGGTAGTGTTAACATTTTTCAAGAATTGATTTAACTTCAGTTTTTGAACTACATAAAGTATTTTATATTTCAACAAGAATGCCTTCTCTTATTCAGGTCATTCCAAGAGATTGTCCCCATTAAAAGTTTCAAAATCCTGTTAATTAAGTTATTTATTACTGTTATTTCCGTAATATTTGCTAAATAATTGAGTTGTGAGTCCACTAATGCATAGTATAAGGTAACTTTTGTTCTTAGATTTAATTTATTCTTAATGTAGTAAAAAAGTACACATAAAATCTCATTTTCTTGTACAAATTTGTTATATGCATTGCCCAACTTAGATCATATCTATAGTCTTAGATTATAGTCTATCCATAACCCAAGGTAACAGTGATTTGAAACTTCTTCCACAGTTTGACATTTGCAATTCTGGAAATTCTGATCATGTAGGCATTCCTGTTTATGTAATTTAATAGACGGATGTATGTCCACGGTTTGATGAGGAGATCTAATTACGAAGAATTTTGTGTTTTCAAAGCTGAGTGCTAATTTGTTATCATGCACCCAATTTTGTAAATGTATTACATCCTGCTGTAAGTCTACTGCTATTTTTGTCATGTTCTTTCCAATTGTATATAAGATTATATCATCTGCATAGATTTTTATAAAGGAGTTCTTCATTACTTCGAATATGTCATTTATATAGATGTTGAACATGAGTGGCCCTGCATGAGTGCCCTGAGGTACTTCTCTCTTTACATTATAAGATTTCCCCTTTGTATTTTGTACTTCTACTGTTATTTTTCTCTTGGTTAAATAAGATGCTAAGATTTGATTGATTCTTCCCCTTATACGATATTTCAGTAATTTCTGTTTCAAGATTGGAATATCAATTAAGTCATAAGCTTTGGTCAAATCTATAAATAAAATCATTATGAGGTTATTGTTGTTTAAATGTAAGTTAAAAGAGTCTACTAAACTCTCTAATAATGTCTGTGTGCTCTTGCCCTTCTGATATGAGAATGGAGAGTTGTTTAACAGCCCATATTGATGTAAATATTTGCTTATATGAGAAAATATATAGTTTTCTATTATCTTATTTATAACTGACTGTATTGTTATTGGTCTATAATTGTAAAAGTCATCAGGCGGTCCCTTTTTATATATAGGAATTATCTTAAATGAAAGTAAATTTGTAGAATAGCTTCCCGACTCTAACATCCGTGCTATAAGCTCCACCAAGAGCAGAGAACTGCTCTTTGTTTCTCTTTACTTCGGTTACTGTAATACACTCCAGTCCATAAGATTTCTTTTTCTTCAACTGTTCTATAATCCTAAGGATCTCAGTGTATTGTGGAGTTAAGACTACACAAGAGTTCACTATGTGAGGAAGGCTATCTTGTTGAGTAATGGGATGTTGGCAATAGTGTATGTTGTGTCTACTGAGATCTAATACAGCGTTGGCAAACCTATTTGCAGCCTCATATTGTTTGTTTGTACCAGAAAGCTGCTCTAATAGTGAATCTGATTTCCCCTTGATTTTTTCTTCCTTGTACTTAACAGGTTATTTCTAAGGTTCCATTTATCATTTTGTGTTATTTGCTTATCCATAAAAAAGTTGATTGTAATAAGTGTTTTTTTGTTTTCTTAAATTAAACTCAGAAATAAATTTAAGAAATTTATTTCTGAGTGTTTTATAATTGTGATAATGTTCTATCTTTGATGGACAATTTCTATACTGCCTTAAGTATTTATCTCTTTGTACCATTAATTCCTCTATTTCTTTTGTCATCATCCAAGATTTCTTATGCTTAATCCTGTTACTCCTAGGATTTATATTGCAATCTGAGTGATTTACTTTTCTCTCCGTATTTAACCTTGAATTGTTTATCATTTGTATTATCTTATTTGAAAAGTCATTTACATTTGTTGTGTAGGATATTTTCCCTTGTATTAACAAGTTTTCCATGTTCTGTTTCAGTTTACCTGTTGATAAATAATTTTTCTTCGCAACATTTGTTAATTTTATATCTCCACTTGGATGTTGTTTTGAGTGCATATCTATTATTAGTATGCACGTTCTGTGATCTGAAAGTTGATTTAAGAGTATGTAGGAATTTGCATACTTCAACTTTATATTTGTTATAATGTGATCTAAACATGAGCTTACTGTTGTATCACCCACAATCCTTTGTTGCCTAGTTATTCCAAATAAGGTATGTTCAAATCCATAATTGTTTAAAATTGCAGAGTATCTGAGTATTATCAGTTTCATTATCAGTTTCATCGGTTAGTAAATTAATATTAAAATCTCCTACTAGTATGGTCTTATCAGTCTATATGTCATCCCATTGCAAAATTATGTTATCTAATTCTATTAGGAAGTTGTTTATGGAATCTGATGGTGGTCTATAAAAAGCACAAATCATGAATGTGTTTTCTGGATCTTCTCCTAATAATTTGACATAGCAGTTTTCACAAGACTGAGTCAAGTGGTAAGCCTGTATTGCCTTAAAGTATGTTAAGAAATCTTTATTGCAATAATAATAATAATAATAATAATACAATTCGATAGATCGCGATGTTGCCCTTCACGGACACCAGGCCAGGGGTTAATAGGGAGCATTGATATATAAAACATAGGAAATGCATATGTGGAAGTACAACTCCAAACTCCAAGTATCATACAGTTATTTACGATACAATATATAAAGAAGATATTGGCGGAAACAAATAATTTTATATACATATATTAGTATAAACAGGTAACGTTCTTTGCACTGAACAGAAGTAGTTAGTCCATCATTACTAACTGTCATACTGAAGAGTTAGTATGCCGTCTTCACATCAGGTGGTATTGATGGCTTGCAGCAGTAAGACGAGCTTCGAGGAGAAGGATCAGGGACAGGGAAGTACAATTCAAGGATGCGACGTCTGTATTCCCTGTCAGAAGCGAACTTATTAATATCAGCATCCAAGGACTGGACACACGAAAGTAGCTGAAAAGGCAGGAACCTATCGGATAGGTGGAGACGGCTGAGATGTGGGCATAGAGTTGGAGTCGCTCTGAGGGAAGACTGAGGGACTCTCCATGAGTACAGGTCCCTGAATGATGGTGCCGAAATCTCACCAACAATCATTTTAATAGTCGTGTTAAGACGTGTCACCCTAATCAGCGTGGGGAGCCTGTGAATTTGAATCAAGCTGGCCATTTCAGTTGTCCTTAGCTGTGGAAGAAGTTTATGTTTGTTTATGGCCCATTTTAAGGCCAAAACTCAGCAGAAAAAAGTGGCCTGATTGTGCTAGTGGCAACTGATGCTCATACCTCTGCAGCATATAAAAGCGGAGAGTATACAGTGGTTTTTATATATTTTCTAGTAGTTGTGACTTCATTGATATAATGTAGATGCTGTTTGGCAATCCATCGGAGTAGAGCTGCCAGGGTGAGGAGCTTGTCCATGTGGTAACTGAAGCAGAATTTAGGATCAAACACAACCCCGAGACTAGTATGCTTATTGACGATGGGAATTGGAGAATTACACAGAATGGGCTGAATATAAGAAGACGTTTTCTTTAAAGAGAATATCATCATAGATTCAGATTTTTCTGGGTTTATTTTTAATCCGAACTGGTTGAGGTAGTTTTCAATTTCCGTCAGTGTATTATTAATTGATCCTGTTATCATGAGAAGATTATCGTATGGAGAAATCGGTGTGAGGAGCGTTATATCATCTGCATAACATAAGATATCATACCTGGACTCAACAAGTGGAAAGATATGTGCTGTGAACAAGAACCCAGATAAGACACCACCCTGTGGCACGCCTGAAGAGATACTTCGCTCGTATATGTGCCCATGGACAATTAGCTGGATTATTCTGTTTTGAAGGAGTGATGTGAGGAACGGTAGTGTGTCTCCCTTGATCTGGTAGTGGTCTGAAAGTAGCTTCAGCATTGCAGGAACGTTTATAGAGTCGAAAGCTACTTCAAGGCCTACATAGGTGACTGCAAGCTCTGCTTGGGATTCAAACGCAGAAAGGATAGAGCTGGTGGTGGCTAAGAGGTTAGTCACAGTGGATCTATGAGGAAGGGAGTAATGGATTTGAGGAGGCTGAAGTGGAAGAAGTTGTTTAGTTAGAACGGGGAGAAGTACCTTCTCACGGAGCTTTAGAAGACTTGAGGCATTGGAGATTGGCCGGTAATGCTTAAGAAGTGAAGGAGATTGAATTTTGGGAACAGGCTTCACAAGGTAGATGTACCACTGCTGGTGAAAGAAGTGATTTGACAAAACAGCATTAAAAATAGTTAGAAGGGGATCCAAAATATATGGGCTAAGACATTTAATAATGAATTGGGGGATTCAGTCAGTGCCTGCCGTAGCAGAAGCTGATGTAGAATTAATGGCAGAAATAAGCTGTTCCCTGGAGATTGATACTGCCGACAGAGTGTCAGGCGGGATTCTAGTTGTTGGAGTATGAAGATTAGGACATTGTCTATAGTATATTATTATTCCTCCACCCCCTCTCAACTCTCTTAACATATAGACCTTGTCATAACCTTGTATGTTATAATTAGAAATTTCCTCACTTTTTATTTTAACCTCTGTTAAAATTATACATGGAATATAATCTTTCATTGCATTTATATATTGCAAGAAGTTAAACCAATTTTTTCTTAATGACCTAATATTTAGAGAATATTTACCAGAAAGAACGAACTGATTTTTATCAATTATAAGATCTTGGATATTTGGATAATTTAAAAATGAAAAGGTGAGTTGAAAATCTGTGATTCCTCAAAAAGCATAACAGATGTCTTAACTTTAACTTAGGTCTAGATTTCAGGAAATTTCAATTTTTCACAATATAAGTGTCTATTTTATATACTGTAGGTCCTTTGAACACAAAATTCTTATGACTCTTGAAGATTCATTCTTCTTCACATAAATTCTTCCATGCTTTAACCATTGAAATTTGTAACTGTGCGGTTTTACTAATTGTTTTGTTTCCAAAAACAATTGCTTGAGGTGAGTTGTTAGTTGGTCATTTATGTAGATTGGAATATTGCTGTTGTTCTGATATACATCATTTGCTGTCAGTCGGATCTCCTTTGCCTTTCTCATCCATTTTTCCTTTACCACATGGTTTGAAAATTTTACAATTAGTGTAGGCTTGTCGTTTATTTTCTTATTGTTAGGTATGTAATAGTGTTCTATTTCTTTATTGTTCTGTAGCTTCATGCAAGTCCTAATTGCTGTATAATAAGCTCTAGATCTTGGCCCGCTAGTCCAATTAATCCTACTATTTCTACATTATTTGCTAGTAATTGCTGTTCTATCGAGTCAATCCTTAAGTTAAGTAGGTTGGAATTTTCTTCATTTTGTTTGAATGAAGCTTCCAGATCCACAATTCTTTTGCTGATTGCAGCGTTGAAGTCTTGCAGTTTACTTATGCTGTTTGTATTCTGTCAAAGGAATCTGAGACAAATGAAATCGATTTCTTGATATCTTCTGTCTTCAGGTCTTCCATTTGCTTCTTTATTGGTAATATTTCTATTAGCAAATCCAGCAAATGGATTTTACTGGATAGCTTCTTTAGTACGTCCTCTATATTTAGGGTGTTCACCTGCGGTTGTGTAATCTCTAAGTCTTCGTTTACTACCGTTGTTGAATGCAGCAAATCGTGAAATTCTTCCGCCGAGTAGGAAATTTCCCTTCTTTCTTCCCTCTCTTCTTTCCTGCACAATATACACCTCCACTGCTGTTTCTTTTGTTTCGCCATCCCCTTATAGGTTGCTTCTTTCAATGAGCATCGATAATGATACCCATTGTTGCAGCCATGACATACCACCTCTACCACATGCAGCGGTAGGTTGCACTTTCTGCATATATTATGATTCATGTTTGCGAATATTTGTAATAGTTAACACAGGACGTTTCAGATAATGCTCTTGCACTCAATAAACAACAAAAGAAAGGATTAAACAACTTACAAATTGCAAATATTTCCGATTTACTTTAAGAGCGTTGATACAGTAGACACTCTTCGACTTAGCCGTCTAGTGGAATAATGATAATAATAATTATTATTATTATTATTAGTTCTAGGAGCAACAATGGCGAAATGGAGAACCACAATTGAGGTAGAGAACATCACAACTAGGCAATCCCCATTAAAAGAGGAATCTTTCAGGGAGATGCTCTGAGCCCACTGTGGTTCTGTGTAGCACTCAACCCGCTATCCACCATGCTTAACGGAAGCAAGTATGGATATAACCTCAAAGAAGGAAGAAAGAACCTGTACACCCTCACCTACCTGATGTACATGGACAACATCAAGCTCTACGCGGCAACCGCGAAGCAACTCCAGCAACTACTCCGGAACACCGAAGAATTCAGCAAAGACATCAGGATGAAATTTGGTCTAGACAAATGCAAGACCCACACACTGCACCAGGGAAAATTAGTTAGCCGAAACTACCAGCTGCTGACTGGTAAAGATATCGAAGCTATGACAGAAGGAGAGATCTATAAATACTTAGGGATGATGCAGACTCAGCAGTTAGAGCACAAGGAAATCAAGAAGTGCCTGACCGGAAAATATCATCAGAGACTCAGAAACCTGCTGAAAGAAAAATTGAACGGAGGAAACACGGTTAAAGTCATAAACACCTATGCAGCTCCAGTACTAACATACACATTCGGGATCATAGATTGGACTAACACCAAGCTAAAAGATATCATGCGAAAGACAAGGACAATGATGACTAAGAGCCGCCAACACCACCTGAACTCAGCAGTGGAGAGACTAACAATAACTCGAAAAGAGTGAGGAAGGGGCCTGATAGACCTGATAGAGAAACAGAAAACAGCGATAGTTAACCTGAAGGATTATTTCGAGAACAACACAGCACCATTCTACCAGGCCATAAGGAAGATAGATGGGTACAGCACTTATACCCCACTCAACCTAAGCGAGGAACCCCCTCCCTCCCAGACGGTACAAAAAAACGAAGTTAGAAAGATGGGCAAAGAAGACACTCCATGGCAGACACTACAATGACCACCATCAAGATCACATCGATAACATTGCTTCCAATGCATGGCTCACAAGCGGGATGCTCTTCCCCGAGACTGAAGGATTCACGTTGGACATCCAAGACCAGGTAATCAACACCAGAAACTATAGAAAATACATCGCAAAGGAGCCGGGATTGTCAGATGACACATGACGACGGGGTGCAAGGTGATCACCCAGACTGAGTACACTCATAGACACAACCAGGTAGCCAGGATAATACATCCGAAGCTAGAGAGGAAATACCAGTTGACCAAAGAAAGTGTACCATATTACAAGTACGAACTCTAGGCAGTACTAGAGACCCGAACCCACAAGCTGTACTGGGACTGCGCCATAATAACGGATAAGACCATCCCGCACAACAGACCGGACATAACTCTTGTGGACAAGATGGAAAAGGCTACCTACCTGATTGACATAGCGGTGCCCAACACTAACAATGTCCAGAAAACCCATGAAGAAAAAAATAGGAAGTACACGAACCTGAGACATGAGGTCAGGAGATGTGGCATATGCAAGAAGTATCGACCATACCGATCATCGTGTAAACCACAGGTATGGTGTCAAAGACCCTACATAACAGCCTAGCAGCAATAGGTCTCCCTGCGAACACCTACAAGGAACTCCAGAAAGTCGCAATCCTGAACACCTGTAGGGTAGTCAGAGAGTTCCTCGACCGACAGTAACACCAGACATTACAACTACCCTGTGTACTTGGTAGCAGAACCCGTCACAGAGTGGAATCCCCCAATCAGGGAGAAATAATATAAGAGCAACATATTTTCAGTCTCTAATTAAATAATTAAATCTATTAAATTATTATACATCATATATCTATATTTCATCAGGCCTGTTTTGATCTGCTTCCACCCTCCTGATATAGTATGATATAATAATTCCATGAATGCTATAGAATTTCGAAAATTGCAGTTAGACAATCAGTGAAATCATTCATTTTAGTTTTACATTAATAAAATTAATCGTAGTGCTAATTATTAATTACTGTAGTCTCTAATAGGAAAGGCAGAAAAAAAAGAGCAGTCGTTATAATAAAAAACGTTAAATGAGCATGCCGATATGAATTTGATGTTGTCATGTTGCAGAAAAATTTTATGGATGTTAATTTGGACATTGCATCGCATCTTGAGAAGTTTGTAATATATAGGTGCACCTACGTGGGGACTGAGCGACTGAATCTCACTAGAGAACATTTTATTTTACATTTTATAATTATACTGTCACTTCTTGATATTTGAAAAAATCTACTGATGAGAAATTTACGTCCCCAAAAAAGAATGTTGAAGTGCAACTGGTGTAACACACCGAAATATAACGTCGCCTGAACAAAGAACCGTTAGAACCCTCTTGAGTCATCCGGATGTCCCTTTCAAAGATCATTTGAAATATCAAATAAAATTATAAAATGCAACGCAATGAGTGAAACAAATCAGGACATTACCGACGAAAGGTGAAAGTATAAAATAAAAATTTATTAAAAATATACAGAAAAAATAAAGAACAATACGTATTAAAAATAGTAATAAAATATATACTATAAAAAGTTTTTGTATTCTCTTTATCCTGTGAACTTTTCTGATCTTATGTGGTCGTCTCCGAGTATAAACAGAATATTTATTTTATTTTTACATAACCTTCTTTGCTCTTTCCTTTTTTTCAAGTATAAAGGGCCAATTCGCTTTACTGAATTCGTAATTCAGTAAAGCAAAGTGGCAATATTATTTCCATATCCCAATTATGCTGGCTTTCGTGGATTTAACACGCACTGTGTTTTATCATTTTATTTGGCAATTCAATGAAAATGATAAATGGAGGCTAAACTTATGTAGAAAAACTCCACAACAGTTAAATTCTGTATGTTAAATAGGTTCATTCATTAGAATCATTCAGATAAAACAGTCCCCTCCTCTTTTTCATTTTATAAGTAGTGTCTGGATAATTCAGTCGGTAGAACTTTAGGCTTTTAACGTGGGGTTCAAGTCCCTGTTAAAGAACATTTTTTGTTTCAATGTATTATGGCAGCTGCCACCACAATTTTTTTTTTCTTTTTGGGGAGGGGACGTATTCATTCCATATCGGTACTTTTACAAGCATTAACTGTATAATCATATAATAAAAAATAAAATATTGTGGAGGGCTGATGTGCACTCAGGTCCTACCCGGTGTGTCTATGTATTACAAAATTCCTAAAATGCATACAATTTAGAAAATTACTGTTGCTACAGTTTTTACAACCATAATCCATCATTTTATTATTCTTGTTCAATATTTGATGAGTAGGGAGGGGGATATGGTTATTTTTTTCACATTGGGAAGTGGGGCAATAAGAAGAGCTGCGCCGGTTGACAACTACTGGTATAATGCATTTCAAAAATGAAATAAACTATTCACCCAGACAGGGACTTGAACCCTGGACCCTTAGGTTAAAAGCCTAATGCTCTACGACTGAGCTACCCGGGTGCTCACGTTGGAATTATTTATAATAGTAGGAGTAACCTTTTTTTACCACCATCTGTTCAAAGCGGACACTTTGAATAGAAAGTTATATTTATGTTTTGAGTACGCTCTTAATCTACTTCCAGATGGATATCTGTATAACAATAAATATAACAAATGTGACTTTTTAGCTTGCATTAGAAACTTACAGAATATAATAATATCCGGTAAATTTATATTGACTTGTGGGTAATGAGAATTATTGCTTTCGTAGTATAATATATTTGGTATTATATTCTAAAATAAGGTTTATTGTTAGCATTTGTACTGACTATTTGATCTAAGGAAGCAGCAAGTTGTCGTGGGTAGCATGGATTTTTTACCCGATACTCGGGTTTTTTGTCCAGTAGACAGCAAATCAACCACAGAACACACACGCAATTTACAGACATTATATACGCTGCAATTTGACCCAAGTTGAGGATGCGTCTAAAACCTAACAAAAACAACAAAGGAAGCAAAGCTGAAACACACACACACGCTTAATATTCCCATTGTATCCATTAATTTGCCCGACCCGTTCTTCCATGTCTGTAAAAGTGGTTTCTCCAAGAGATGTTCCCTTTTTTGCTGCATATCTTTTCTGTCGATACGTCCATGGGTAATGTTCCGAATTTGCATCTGAAATTCTGCCTTTTTTGAGAGAAACGAACCGCGACCAATCAGCATCCATTTACGGTCCAACTGCAAATCCACAGAACCAAATTTTCTTCCTCCTCCTTTATCCTTCCAACCTCTGTTTTCTGGAATAAGCTTCCTTCACATGGATTTCCTGAAAGTAATATTTTACAGAAATTTAAATGTAATGTCAATAAATATCTTCTTTCTTCTCAACTTTCAACCCACGTACGCTACTTTGTACTGTCGGTTCTAATGTCGTTTGTGCTTGGGGTTTTCATAAAAAAAATTCTTTCCAACTTGAACTATTCACTATTCACTTGAACAACATTAGGTGGAAATTGTTTTCCCAACATTTGATATTACTTTGCCTGAATCTTCGCACATGATCTTTGCAAACCATCCATTTTCAATTTAAATTCATGTCTTCCTTTTCCTTTCATCTGATAATGGATAAAGATCGTATCATTACTTAACCCTGTTAAAAGCCTATACACTTCAATTGTGTCATTACGTAGGTAGATGCTTAGTTTCCAGAAATTACAACCCACAGAATCCTAGTACATGCTGACAATTAATCCTGCTACTACTCTCATATCACTTCCAACAGATTCACATCCTAAAAGGTGGTGTCCAGACTTATACGCCGAACTCCAGACGGAGCCCAACCATTTCATCATACAATGGGACAATTTGTCCTTAGCAAAGCTGTAGATAATTATTTATGCAATCTGTATGATCAGTTCTAAATAGAGCACGTCCTGCAAAATAAAACCGCACTTTAGGTATTATTTTATGTAAAATTATTAAGAAATATTAAATACATTTATTCTATTTAAAAAGAACTTAGTAAATTCAGATAAGTAGAATCTAGCATATACCCGAATAGCTCGGAATGTAAAGCATTAGGCTTTTAACCTAAAGGTCCAGGGTTCAAGTCCTTGTTAGGGCGAACAAAACTTGTTTTTAATAGATTATGGACTTTTACAAATATCACTTTCAGAATTGCAATGAAATAAATTCTCTGTAGGCATAATCCGTTCATTTTAGTTAAATAGTAGCAGGACTCGTTCTAAAACTGTACAAAAAACAGAAGCAAAGTACCTGTATGTACTTGAGTTTCTACATTTGTTATGAAGTTTACAAATGAGAAGGGATTTCCTTTATACTTCTAGAATACAGGCTTATCTTTAACGGCTGAAATATCTCTCATACACCATATCAGAGGTAAAGAGTCATAATAAGGAAGATAAGAATTGAGTCAGTTAAAACAATCATTAGACACTGTTTAATGATATGTTAAAATGCAGTACTTCTCGTTTTCATTGCGCATTCAAAACAACACGAACATCATGTGATCAGCAGACAGCTTCTACATCCTTGACTAACTAGATCCTTGATCATTCAGCCTGACCGCTGAAATTTCAGAAGTTTTTTTGAAACATTGAGCCCATAGAGTTTTTCTATTTTTCTTAGGCAGGCACATCTACTGTGAGATTTTCGGTATTCTGTATGAAATTATTAACAAATAATGCATTTTTAATCTTTTTTGTTTTTCACATATCTGTACTGGTCATGTTTTTGAACATTTTTTTCTTTATCTTCAAAAAAATATTCTCGATTGTAAACAGGACAAAGAAAAATACATACCTTGGTATGTAATGACTTTAAGTTTAGATTTTTTTTTAGCAGAGTAAAAGACTATAATAACCACTCACATAAATAAAGTGTATCGGCTTGAAATTCTAAAAAAAAATTCCTTTTTAGTTGATGTAAGAATGAAAGGTGTCCATCTAGAAATACGGACGAAATTAATGTAAAAGAAATAAATTTTGTTTGCATAACCAAACTGCAGTTTCCTATAATTGTATTTTTAACTACAGTTATGTGCCAAGATAGCTCAGTCGTAGAGCATTAGGCTTTTAACCTAAGGGTTCAAATCCCTGTTCGGGCGATTGTATTGCTTTTTTCGTCCTCGTATTATTAAACAGGACAATGAAATTATGCATCATATATCTACAATTCATCAGACCTGTTTCCCCCCTCTATAATATGATATAATAATTCCCTGAATTCTAAATAATTTCGAGAATAGCAGTTGGACAATCTGTGAAATCATTCATTTTAGTTTTACATTAATAAAATTAATCGTAGTGCTAATTATTAATTAGCCTCTAATAGGAAAGACAGAAAAAAGAGCAGTCGTTATCAATCAACTGAAAACAATGAATATCTGAGACCATACTTCTCCCTCCCTCCAGCTCTTGTAAAATACCAGATAAAATTCCCTATGAAAAGACGAAAAACGTTAAATGAGCATGCCGATATGAATTTGATGTTGTCGTGTTGCAGAAATGTTACGGATATTAATTTGGACATTGCATCGCATCTTGAGAAGTCTGTAATACCTAAGCGTGGGGACTGAGTGACTGAACCTCCATAGAGAACTTTATATTTTATAATTATACTGTCACTTTTTGATGTTTGTAAAAGCTACCGAAATATAACGTCACCTGCACAATGGACCATTAGAATCCTTTTTAATCCATCCGGAGGTCCGGATGGATTAAAAAGGATTCAAATGATCTTTTAAAGATCATTTGAAATATCAAATAAAATTATAAAATACAGCACGAGTGAAACAAATCAGGTCACTACCGACGAAAGATGAAAGTATAAAATAAAACTTTCTAAAAAATAAAGGAATGAGAGTGATGACGCATACATTTTGGGAAGGTCTTCTTGTGTGTTTAGGATCATTTAGAACCTGTTACTAATTTTTATTTTATTTTTTTTCACATCGGGAAGTGGGACACTAACAAAAGCTGCGCCGGATAACCACTCCTGGCATGATGCATTTCAAAAATGAGTGAACTACTCACCCGGACAGGGATTTGAACCCTGGACCCTTAGGTTAAAAGCCTAATGCTCTACGACTGAGCTATCCGGGCTAATAATGTTAGTCTCTTTACAAAGATTAATATTAACCTTATTTTTGTTATCTCTAATTCAAAGTGGATACTTTTTTTTTGAATACTTTCTTATATATAGTAATTCTAGGTGGTTGTTATAGAATAACAAACAAACAATTATGACATCTTAGCTACGATTCGAAATTTTAAGCCTGCTTCCCAAAACTGAAGAGCAGGCTTATGAGATCACCCTCTTCCCAATAGTCTTCGCATATACTGTATATCCCAAGTGAAGGGTACCTACGGGCCAGCTTCTGAAATTAAACCTGATTTGTTTTATTCTTTCATCGTAATAACCCTGTTGAATTATTAACCTAATTAGATCATTCGATGGATACCATCGATTAACGATTAAAGTTTTCTATTTCGATGTTATATTCATCAAAAAGAGAAAACTTTGATTGCCAATATTTCGTAGGAATTTGCAGTAACTTCAATCGAACTGTCCTGGTTCGCATTAAAATAATTTCTTATTATTAACAAAATTTTATCCTGCAACATTATATTGCATCGTAGGTAATGAGAGTTATAACTTTCGGATAAACAAATCTGGGTCGCTCACTATCTTTATCACAAATTCTGCAATCATTGGCTATATTTACCTAAAATAATAATTAATATTATTTATACAATTTGTAATACAGAATGTAATTATATATTTGTTTTAAGACTATAAATGACAGAACCTTGAATTTCTGTGGATTGCAATTTTACGGAAATACGTGTAAAGGGAGTTTCTGGGAAAAAAATAAGGTCGAAAAATAAATGAGGAAGAAGAAAAGTTGGTTCTGTCACTTTGGAGTTGGACAGTAAAAGAATGCTGACTACATGCGGCACGAGTTCGAACTTGTTTAGAAGACAGAGAGAGAGAGAGGGGGGGGGGGTATAAAAGCAATCCAGAAGAACAGTGTCCGTGGAAGTATCTACAGAAAAGGCAATGCAGGAGAAGTCACATCTCTGAGACAAGAAGTGGACAGACTTTGCAGAAGATGGGTCATTAATTAGCCTAAATGCCCTCTTTTGAATGGAGTCTAGAGAAGTAGTTTTGGGGCACCGCCCAAGATGCGACAACAATATCCATGGTGGATCGGATTTGAGATTTGTACAGAGTGAATAGCTGTTTCGAAGAAAAGTAACGCCGAGAGCGAAAGGTAAAACCATTTTTAAGATGCAGAGGAAACAATATTTGTGATGCGCTTAAGCTAAGAGAGATTACAAGTCAATGTAATCCCTAATAGAAATATGTGACCCGGTCTAGCAATCAAAGTGCCGTCGAAGATAAGCACAGGAGCAGAAGAATCCTTTTTGCGAGATATTAGAGAGGAATGCGTTTCAGATTGATTGAAATTAACTGTGTTATATTTGCAAAAACCCATTAGAGAATTACCTGGAGATCAGCATTTAAATAATTGATAGTGGATATTCGAGAAATTGAAGCTGTTTGCGCAGGGAAAAGTTTCTCAAACAGGAAGGTGGAAAGCAATGTGCTGTTATCAGCACAACTATGGATAGGATTTCCATTCAATGGAAGGTTATTAATATACAAGAGGAAAAGAGTGGAAGAAATAACTCAACTTTGGGGAATACCAGCATTAGTGGAGAAGTTAGAAGACAGAGAGCCATGCTCTCGTGGGTAGCACAGTTTATATAATCACTGAACTCCGCACACGGGGTGGAAAAAAACGTGAATTCTAATGCTGTCAATGACGTAACGAATTTTTTGAGTCTTTTCACAAGTAACTGAGTTTGGTCTCAGGCGAGGATAACATGGTTTTTACTCCAGGAAACTTCACTTTTCTTCAAAGAAACAGCAAATCGACGCACAGAAGACACGTAATTTACAGACATGTTATATATGGTCTAATATGGCCTAAGTTGCTGATGCGCATAAAATTCCTACAACAACCAACCTGTCAACCAACCAAAAACTCATCTACCACATACGCCACAGTGAGCGGCCACCGAGAAAACTGGATAATCACTTGGCAATCTACAAGATGAAAGCTTATCCAGAAAACCTTTATGCTAAATATCAAAAGCTATTGAAATGTCAAGAACAACAGCTTGAGTTTGACCAAACCTTTCCATCGAATTTGTCCATAGATGAGTAATTTAAGCCGTGTGGGTATGTGTGCCTTATGTATGGCAGCCCTAAATGTTAGTTTATCTCTGCATTGTTACAATGTGACAATTTATAAAACTCTGTAAAAAAGGCCAGAATTATAGTTTAAAAATTGGCGGTTAATGGATTTGTCCATTACTTTAGATAGGGTAAAATGGGTGCAATGAGACGATGGTAGAGATTTATCACTCCTTTTTGAACTGGCTGGATATGAGCAAATTTCCAAGCTAAAGGAAATTACAGTATAATAAGAAAGAGTAAAAGGGTAAAAATACCAGGAGTAAGTTCAGGAGCACAGCTTTTGAGGAGAAATAGAGAAATACGAATTCTTGGCGTCAAGATTGTTCGAAATGCTTCTGACATCATTTAGACCGAAGGCCACAGGAGCCATTGAATGGAGTGTGCAGGGAATAGTAGGAAGTAGTTTATGAAGATCGTGAATACAAGAGTTAGAAGAAAAATAGGAGGCTAGCAGGACATCTTTATCTTTAGAGAGGTCGCGATAGAACCATCAAGTTTTAATAGAGATGGCAGTACAGATGGGCAAAATTTGCTGTCAGTAGACTGCAAGACTTGGCAAGAGACGAGAATGCTCGTCTACCGTTTAAAAAGAAATACGTTTTCTTTTTTTAGCCTGTTCAAAATCTGGTTTGTGCTGATTAATAACTGGTTTATAATTGTTGAGAGCTTTTGTGTATGCAGAGAATGGCCCTGGACATTTGGATGCAGGCCAATTGCGAAATGCAATATTCTTACCTTGAAGAGCCTTAGCGCATTGATTGGAAAACTAAAGTTTAGATAAAGGACGAGATTTTAAGTTCGAGTGTGAAATGAAGGATTTTATCCCTACAAGAATAATTTCACTGACACTACCTAGCAAACATTGACATCCGAATATTTAAAACAGTAATCCAACCAAGGAAAGAAGAATAGAAATCTCACGGATCAGCCCATTTTGCATTCTTCTAATGCCAAACAACGTGTCTGAGAATGGCCACGAGAGATAAAGGCTGTATTGGAGAAGAAACCATCACCAAGTTGTGAACTAAGGTGCCTAGAGGACCGCTCATCTTGAGCGTGTACTTGGAAGGTCGTTCGTAGGAAAAAGATCATGATTGTTGGCTGTGAGTTAGGATTGTCTGGTAATCTGGTAAATAAATGAACAATGTGTGCGAATTCATTAGTAATTGCTTAAGCCTCAGCATCTCGAACAGCTGAATCCGCGTGGCTAGAAAATTTAAGCCAGCTGCAGCCGTGTACATTAAAATCTGCAAGAAAAATTACCTCACTGTTAGTTGGATTGGAGAAAGTCAAGCTTCAAAGAGTTCCAAGTGCTGTGGAATTGGGAGATCGATAGAGTCAACAAATGAATTTGACATAATGGTGTCAGAAGACATAATGATGTCTGAAGAGAGCTTTTCAGACAGAGAAGATGGAAAGAGGAGATTACAAATTACTAAGACTCTGAGAGGGAATGCAAGATCAGATAAAAGTACAAGTACCACCCTTTTAGTGAAAGGGCTCGTACAACAAATAATTAGGACAACTGAGATGTATGGTGGTTGATTCAACTGATAATTGAGATTCTGACAGAAAAAGTAAGAAGGAATTTAGAGCCGAATTTAAGGTCTAAATTCCGGTTTTGGCGTTTTTTCTTCGCCTCATACACTCTCTCTCTCTCTCTCTCTCTCTCTCTCTCTCTCTTTCCTTTGCTATACTCCTTTAATAGTATTTAGAATGGATAAATGATACAAGGAAGCAGGTTTCTTCTGCATCTCAAAAAGACAGTGATGACGAATTTATTTTTGAGTTCCTGTATCTATTATATCGAAATAACAGGTGAGCGCTCGGATAGCTCAGTCGGTAAAGCATTATCTTTTTAACCCAAGGGTTCAAGTCCCTGTTCGGGCATTGTTTTTTTTTTTTTTTTTTTTTAACCTCTCTCTTTCTTTTGTTATTCACTTTTAATAGTATGTATTTATAATGACTGAATGATGTAAGGGAGCAAGTTTCTTCGGCATCTTAAAAAGAGAGTGGGTGGGGTGAGTATTTATTTTTGTATTCCTGTATTTATCTTTTGAATAACAGCATGCTGTTGGGTAGCTCAGTCGGTAGAGCATTAATCCTGTATTTATTAATTTGAAATAACAGATTTTAACCTAAGGGTTCAAGTCCCTGTTCGGGCGTTTTTTTCTTCTTCTTTACCTCTCACTCTTTCTTTTGCTATACTCTTTTAATAGTATTTACAATGGCTAAATGATGCAAGGAAGCAGGTTCCTTCGGCATTTCAAAAGGAGTGTGGGGTAAGTTTTTTTTTTTTTTTGTCTTCCTGTATTTATTTTTTGAAATAACTGGTACCCGCCCGCATAGCTCAGTTGGTATAGCATTAGGCTTTTAACTTAAGGGGGGGGGGGGCAGGTTTGAAATTCCTGTTCGGGGGTTTTTCTTTACTTCTCTCTCTTTCTTTTGATATACTCTTTTAATATTATTTAGAATCTATAAATGATGGAAGTCTGCAGGTTTCTTCGTCATTTCAAAAAGAGAGTGGGGGGGTGAGTATGTATTTTTGAATTCCTGTACCTGTATCTGACATACCAGGTAAGGGCCCGGATAGCTCAGTCGGTAGAGCATTAGGCTTTTAACCTAAGGGTCCAGGGTTCAAGTCCCTGTTCGGGCATTTTCTTCATTACCTCGTTTTCTTTTGCTATGCTCTTTCATTAGTATTTAGAATGACTAAAGGATGCAAGGAAGCAGGTTTCTTCGACATCTCAAAAAAGAGAGTGAGAGAAAAGAAACAAATTTCCCCAATCACTCATACCTTCTGCATTACTCAAAAGTGATGATCCAATTCTGCTATGAACTTACTAATATCTTTGCCTAGACCACTGTAGAAGGTAATTTATTCCAGTCTTGCTGCTCGAATGTAAAGCTTATTATATCGAGCTTCTTTTTTTCTTTAAAAAAAACAAAATAAAAAAAATGCCTTTTTTAGTAGTGCCCAATGATTCTCGTTTCTCCAAAACAAGAGCGAAATGAAACTCCTTCACTCATTTTTCTCATCTCTGCAGTGCCTTGTATGTTTGAATCAGGCATACAAGGCACTACAAGTCCCCATCTCCTTAAAACGTTCAGTTTGAAGTATTTTTTTTTTTTATATGGACATCAGTTAACACTGCTTGCCAATCTGGGGCGCCTTTTTTGAATCGTTTGTAGATGCATTTCTTCAGTGCATTTCTTCAGATGTTCTTCCAGACCTAAACACAACATGATTTTCTAAAACTTTCCATCGCCTTATTCTGATTTCACCTCAACCCCTAAATCTTTTTTTCTCCTAAACCAATGTAAATGTCATTTTTTAACGGATATACGAACTTCGTATATCCCTCTTAGCTTCAAACGGCTCACTGTCCAGACGATCCAGACTTATTAAGCAGGGCTGGACAAAACCAGTACAATATTCCCAATAAGAATCGAAATATCTCATCGGAATACATACCAAAGTATTAGAAATTTTCTTCCCTTTGTTCTGTCCTTGCATATGTTATGCTAGAAATTACCTGTACAGTATTTCAAAAGATGGTGGGATTGCCAGGAAAATTGGCTGAGACCGCCTTCTTTAATAAATAAATAAAAATGTCCTTGCATATGAACATTGGCCTTTTAAAGAGTTTAGAGCCTTTATTTCATGAAGTTCATCTATGGGCAGCAAAGGGGAGTAATTCCAGGATATTCGCCGTTTTTTTATAGATGTTACCGGCGAATAACATGAAAAATTGTGATACTTTAACCACCGATCCTGAGAAGTACTGCAATAAAAGAACATCAGACTAGAAGCTTTGGCAGAAATATAAAACACATGTAAAAGTGTAAAATTAGAAGCATTATATATAATATAAAGTATAACATTATAAGTATAAAATGACACAGATTCATAAGACAACATAAATGAACTGACAGTACTAATTGCATGGTTAATCTCTAAGTAAGGTACAGAATGAAATAATATTAATAGAAAAATGCTTGTTAGTGAAGATAATTTCAGTAACAAGCATTAACTATCAGGGTTAAATATCTGCATTTATTAAATTATTATGTTTTACAAACTAAGGTATTTTGTAATCTGCAAGTTCTTAAAATAACTTGTAAATAATAGCAAAAAAACGTATAAGAAAATATCGCCTTTCTACACAGTGGTTGTAACGTAATGATATGTAAACAGATTTCATTCATTTAGGTATCAGGCCACCAGGTATATCTAGAAAATCCAGCCCACTAGTGAGATTTCTTATATGAATCGTAATTGTCCCCATCTAGCAGAATGCTTTCCCTACAGTCGGTAGAGAATCTTACCAAATTCATTCACAGGTGGCCCACTGGTCACCTGTGAATGAATTTGGTAAGATTCCTGTCATAAAACAGACAAAACAGATATTCCTGATAGATTCAGGAGATAAAAATAAAAACTACCAGTTTCACTAAAGAATAATTTAATACATTGAAAAAATGCACTGGTTTTCCCCCTATTCATATAAAGGGATAAACAAAATTGCAGTTCTTTCTATTTATTAAAAATTTGTTATCTGCCCGGATAGCTCAGTCGCAGAGCATTAGGCTTTTAACCTAAGGGTCCAGAGTTCAAGTCCCTGTTCGGGCGTTACAATTTTTTAATAACTATGATATTATTAATCATGTGGAAAATTTGCATTTTGAAGGTACATAGTGAATACGTTTCAAACCGAAGATAGAACCTTAAGGGGTGATCTCTGCTATTGCAATATCGTGAATATTAAATAAAGGTATTATACTATTAGTCTGAAAAAAAAACTAGAGCAGCGAAATATTCCCGAATAGTGTAGTCAATCCCAATCAACTGGAGAGACTACACACTCTTCTTTCTTGTGTTAGAGCCGGCTCCTTAGGGCAATTCTAAATAACCCAAAATTCCAAGGAACATACATACACACGCATATAATGGAGAGAGCAATGGAAAATGATGGCATATGCTGATGACATTACACCAATTATTAGAACTAAACAATCATTGAAATAAGTATGCCGAACCTTACTGGAATTTCAAAACGCTTCAGCAATCAAACCTTAGAAAGATCAGTGCTATTTGGATTGGAAAATTGAAAACAAACCAGTCCAGGAGGAATCGAGCAAAAGACATCTTTCCAGTATTAGAAGTAATCCGAGGAGAATGAAATATGTATAACGAGCAATGGGAAAATATCTCTCAGAAAACAGTTTAAAAAAAAAGAAGGAACACTGCGAGGTTAGTCTAAAATTATTCTAACATTACTCAGAAGTGAGTTGCTATCTGGGGTGCCTGGATAGCTCAGTCGGCAGAGCATTAGGCTTTTAATCTAAGAGGCCGGGTTTCAAGTCCCTGTTTGGACGATAATAGTTTTACATCTCGGAATTCCCAAATTTCAGCGCATCTCAGGAATGCAGAGAAGTAAAATATTTAGAATAAAAGTGTCTTTCATTTTTAATTGCACACCCGAGGCCCAAGTTATATAAAGATCTTATCAGAGCTAATGTAACTTTAGCGAACTTACTTCTGAATTAGTGTAATACAAGTCCATCTTTTTCGAACAATGATAACGAAACACATATTTTCTCGAACTGCAGTGTAGTTTCGTAGTTTAACTCAACTTGTTTATGTTATACTGAAATGGAGAAGCCATTCGCTCTGGTTTGTAATGGATGTAATTCTAAATCGGCTGGTTTATTCAGATAAAATGAGAAGAGTAGAGGATTTTATGCATAGTCCTTTGGTACATACACTACACGCTGCATATTGTGATCATTCCTGTAATGTTATCACTTTTATGAAGTTCCGATCAAACGTATAGGAATATAGAAAAAAATTACTTTTATTGAAATCAGCGCTTCTGTTTATGTTTTTGCTGTTTTTGCCTTATCGCGGTTTAAGCATGTGCAGTGGAAGTGACTACGTAACATCTCGATTTGTTCTTAAACTCCAACCCTTTGCGTGTCCCGTTACTGCTGTTGCTTTGTACAGTTCGTATGATTGTCCGTGTCTTTACTCCATGAAAGAAAGTACTGTATCTGTACTCCTACCAATTTTTACAGTAGAGCATTAGCCCTTTTCTAATTCTTGATTCTAATATTTTCCTTATTTGTTTTTGTATGGATTTCCAGAAGCGTTATGAGATTTTCATTTTTATTGATGACTTTCTGGAGAAATAACGAACAGTCAAATTAAAGTATTTCTTAAGGTATTCCTTGAGTATTTCTTAAAGTATTTCTTAAGGTATTCCTGCGTAGGTAAACTGTGTTGTTCCAAGATAATAAAGCACTCAAAACCTGCGTTGGTAGTATTAAGTTTAATTACGAATTGGAAATATGTACATAATGGAGTCAAACGTTTGGTGGTACTGTATTTTCTTCTCACTTATTCAGTAGTAAGGAATAACCCCCTTCCCCCAACTAATAAGTAGACTACAACCTAGATCAATCCATACCATCCATCCTAGACACAGAGGATCTTAACTGGTAAAGTTTTTCCAACAATATTATTTAGATTATATAATTTTGTTTATTTATTTGATTAGTCTTATTCTATTCTATTTTAATTTAAATAATTTTTATTTTTATTCCTATTTATTTAATTTTTATCGCATATCCTTAAATGCGTATCAACATCCCCCATTATCCATAAATCAAGCTAATACCTGCAGTAATGATACCTTCAGTGCACAAGTAAACCCAGGGGTTGAGTTTATAAAGATCATTCCTTAGACTCTTGTACTCCAAATCACCCGGCAAAGAGATTAAGCAAACCAAAGTACATATATGTGACACATAAATCTATCAACAAGTTCTTATGACCGAAGTGATGTTTTTTGATGATGATATTGCAAAGACAGATGCCACTGAAAAGCGATAAGAAATTACCACAAAACGTTTGACTCCATTATGTGCATATTTCCAATGCGAAAATAAACATAATAAAACCAACCAGGTTTGAGTGCTTTATTATTTTCAAACAATAGAGTATTTCATATTGCTTGTTTATGATGTTTTTCTTTCTGTGTACTTCCATCTTGTTATGTAAAAATTTCCGCTCTGCATCAATAAACCACGCTGAACAGATCCATTCTTTTTTCATCGTTTATTGCTAATCGATTAAGCTGTGTCCCGAAGTTATCACAATAAGCGAAATTCACTGTAATGGATATAGTCAACCTGAAACCTTTAGTATACACAACATGTAGGACCCACTACCGGAATGGATTTAGGACCTAACAAAAACAAAATAAAAAAAATTCATCTAAGCATTAGAATGATTTCGCCTTATTTCCGAGTTTTTGGGTTCCAGCAACTATCTGCTTACGTTTACAGGAAATGCTCCAAATGACCACCGTACATCTGATTACAAGCCTACAAATGCCTCACCATAGACCTCCTCACTTAAAAGTTCCATGTGTCCATAAGATTTACTGTTCTGGTGCTGATTGATTGGTCTACCACAATCTGAAACCCGTTTTCTAAATGAACCAGTTTCCAGAACGCCTTCATGTATTCTCTGAAAGGTCATTGAAAGGTTTTGAAAGGACATTGGACGAGTTAGAGAAAAGCATTTACTGAATTTAGATTCCATATTTATTTTAAAATATATTCAAATACGATTATAGAAACTGATCTGATCAAAGCTCGTTTAAACGTTTTTTGAATGCATATTTCTGAAATTAAGGCAAAGTGATGTTTTTTTTACACAATGCACTACAGGTTTTCTTTTGGTGAGAATTTTATGCATAATGGATGTCTTTAACTTATAAAATTGCCCTGTTTCCTTCTTTTTTTTTTAAATGAAGTTATAGGTCCCAGTGATTACTGATCAACGATGGAAGTACTGCATCTAGACGCAAATAACATGCTATGATTGCTATTGATATATTTTAGAACCTCAAGGAAATAATACAATAAACTTTAAAATCCGCCATCCTCGGTGGATTTAGTGGTGTCAGATTTTAAAATTTGCCGGATATTAGAGAAGTATACCTGATGTTTAAGCTTTGTAGAGGTGCATATTTTAATAAATATTAAGCATAAACAAGTGAGCTTCTTTAAAACTATAAATATTTATAATGATTATCTTGTCTTTTCATCTTTTTTTTTTTTTTTTTTGGCCAGCAGAATTTCATCTGCATCGATAATGAAATGAATTATTTCTCATAGCAGAACAAACTTGCCTTTGAGTGCAATGCCAAGGCAAACTTGCTTTTGCCTTGGCATTGCACTACTTTCAACAGCTACTTTGGCTATATTGCAACTTTGAAAACCGGCTTTGCATTCAGCAAGGCAGCTTACATTGAACAACTTTGCAATTGTTTTGTCAGCGCCTTGTTACTAGATGCTACTTGCTACTGCTATTTGATGATGGACCAGCCCCATCTTTAAAAGAAAATGGCCAATCGCCATCTCCTTGAAAGTAATGCCATACCAGGAAAACTCTTTACAAAGGCATTTTTTCCCTAAGAATAAAGACAGGGCACTCTGCTTGATCTATAGAGATTTCTTCCTACCCATAGTTTGCAACGGTTTGAAAGAAATCGCAAAAAATTTGATTCTATCCAACGTTCTATGCTCTTAACCATCGCAGGAGCATGCTATACTGTAAACACCCCTCCAGGTCCTGGCCGACTGTATGCGCCAGTCGTCATCAAGAGTGAATATTACACCATAAACTAAGAAAAGATATCCCTTGTAATAGTATTTAGAAGCAAGTTTTTTCTGGATCTCAAAAAGACAGTAGGGGTGGGCGGATGAAAGAGTATTTGTTTTTATATTACTGTATTAAGTTTTTGAAACAACTGGCGAGTGCCCGGATATCTCAGTCGGTAGAGCATTAGGCTTTTAACCTAAGGGTCCAGGGTTCAAGTCCCTGTTCGGGCGTTGTCTCTTTTTTTTTTTTTTTTTTTCCCTCTCTCTTTCTTTTGCTATACTCTTTTAATAGTATGTATTTAGAATGGCTGAATGGTGCAAGGAAGCAGGTTTCTTCTGCATCTCAAACAGAGAGTGGAGAGAATATTTATTTTTGCATTCCTGTATTTAATTTGTGAAATAACAAGTGAGCACCCGGATAGCTCAGTGGGTAGAGCATTAGGCTTTTAACTGTAAATGTATTTATAATGATTATCTTGTCTCTTCATCTGTTTTTTTTCGGCCAGTAGGATTTCATCTACATCGATAATTCAATGGCCTTATTTCTGACAGCAGAAAAACTTGCCTTTGTAACGAATTACCTTGGTATTGCACTATCTTTAACAAATACTTAGCTAGCTATATTCCTAATTTTGAAAACATTTCATATGCCGCAAGGCAGCTCATATGGAACAACTTCTTTTCAATTGTTTTGTTAGCGCGTTGTTGCTCGAGGCTATCTGCTATCTGATGAGGGACCAGCCCCATCATTAAAAGAAATTGCCATTGGTGACATGCTCTTAACCATCACAAAAAGCTTGCTGTGCCGTAAGCATCCCGCTCTCCAGATCCTGGCTGTCTGCATGCCCCTCCAACTCGAAGTCGTCAAGAGTGGATTACACGATAAACTAAGAAAAGGGATCCCTTGCTCAGTCGTTGGCCATTCAGCTTGACACAGAAAACCATTCAAAACAGAAAAGAGAAGGATTGCAGACAAGCTGCGTGAAATATGGCAACATCACAAATATTTGACAACAAAAGGTGCTGTAACCAAGAAATTTATTCCAAATGTATCACTGACATACCCAAAACTTCTTCCCTGGTATGCTGCAGGTCACCCTCTACTTACAGGGCATAGTCCGTTTCAGACATAAATTTAGAACGCTGGGAATTGAAGAAAACCAAATCTATGCCTGTGACAATGAAGAAAACTGGGGACATGCCATGTACCTCTTTTCCCAGTACGATGACTACCGGAGTAAACTATTTACTAAGATACAAGAGAATCTCCGAAATTCTGAATACCTTTTTCTCACAGAAGAAAACTTCTCAATAGCTTTAACTGAGTTCGCTCAGGATGTAACATACACACTACCGATTCTAGAAAAATCCAACTGACGGCACTAACTCTTCGCACTTTTCTTCTTACCTGTATACCTTTGGATTGGTCGAGTGCTGCTGATATCTGGCTTGCCAGATATGGGATGCCAACAAGGCGCTGTCCTTTGAAGACCTTTCTTGTTCTGCAAATTGTCTTCCTTTTCCTGACTCCTAATGCCAGGGGGTGATTCCCACATTTCCCCTCCCATCTCTTTGCTTCGCCGAAGGATACCTATTTTCCTCATCCTCCTCTTTGTTCCCACTTTGATTTCACCCCTCGTACTACTGACTCTCTCTCTCTCTTTTTTTAAACTTGGTCTCCCTCAGGAAGCTCAGGTGAACCTTGACAGAGAGCAGCCAGAGTACTGTGGATAGTTTGGCTCACCTCCCAGAGGTGGTGGTGATGGCGGGCAATGTGGAATCCCAATAGGGGCTCTACAGCCAAGTAGCCAGAACCCAACGCAACACTGTTTACATACAACACGCTACACTTTTTCTGGCTTTTGCAGAGGTTCTATATACTCACAAGAGTATAATGGCGCAGATGTGGGGAACCACCGGAGGCGCCTTACAAACGCAACAGATCAAAGAATGAGACAGTCCTGCAAGTATCTTATAAAGAAGGAAATTTCATTATTTTTTCCAAAGATAAAACAATTGCGATTTCTTACTTGTATCCATATGCCGTATTGCTTTTTTGTCGGATTTGAAAATATTCCCGATATTTGATAAAGTTGCGGATTTACAGAGTTTACTATACATGAAATAGTTACGAAAATCACTTGAATAGTAATGTTATTAATTTTGAATTACTGACTGCCTAAATATGTAAAAAAATAACATTAACTAAGAAAGAAGCACAACTGCAGTCAAAAGAGAAGATCCACTCGAAGAAAGGGATAGATAGAGCAACAGACTGCAAAATAGGAATAACGCTCGGATTCATCAGAAAAGAGATTATTCAAAACATTTTTAGTGGATTTGCTCGTATTTTGACAACAAATTAAGACATTCATCTTAAATTTTATGTGCGATTAACGTAGGTCTTCTGAGGATTATATACTCCTACCAAAAATGTACATCTTTCTTAAAGTGCCGTTCTTTTACATAAGCAAGAATATCAAAAGAGGATTTAAAAACAAAAAAAAACTGCCTAAAGCACGTTCAGAGCTACATATAAAAAAGTCCGTTGGATATATATTAATAATTTATATGTTTATGATCTTTTGTACTGAAAATTCAAACTCTCTGAACGATACTCGTATTTTTAAAATTTAAAATTTTGATTTTTAAAAAAATTCACATATTATAACCTCTCCCCATTCCTCTCCTAAAAGAAGAAAAACAGATTTCCTCTCAGGAGCAGTGAAATGTTTTTATCCCGATTAATAAAGGTTGTTGGACCCAATTCGACAAAAAAGAATAAAAAACAACAGAAGACTTAAAAATTAAATCAGTAGAGGTCGAAGACATTTATTAGGCTTTTATGATAAGATACCGCACCCTACATATTGTAAAGTCTACCATAGCATCCTTCTCTATACAGAAGGCCGATGTCCTAGATCACTCACACAAAACTTCATGCTAGGATGGAACAGTTCCGTTTTCGTGCTGTTAGCAAAACAGGAAGGGAGAAAGCAAATCGGCAACCCGGAAGAAGTATATCCATAAGCAGCATAATTAAACTCTGAAGAAAAGAACTAATTTCTACAAAACCCAAACTGACAGACGTGCTCATAATGTTTTGAACGCGTAGTCCTATAGGGGCCATAATAGGAAGTGGAGTGTGCAGAATCTTTCATGAAGGCGAATGGAGATGCTACAAAACAATAACTCTTCCCGCCCCAAATCCCAGTGGTGCATCTGCTGTAATTAGACCTTAACACGCATGTTCTGTTGACCTATAGAGGTTTCAAACAGTTTGCAATCTAAAAAAACATCACGGCTTTTAACTCACAGAAGATACAGTAAAGAATAGGAGAGAAAGAAAGAAAGAGAGAGAGAGAGAGATTAAATAAATCGATATTAATCGCTTTGGTTATTTCTTAATTCCAGTGAAATTCTTTTCAATAGCCTGGAGAAGGCTATTGAATTCTATTGGCTGAAAAGCCATTAAAAGCTTTTCAGCCATGAAAAGCATTGTATCTGCTATTGCACGTGACTCATAAATATGCATCATTCGATCCATATTTATGAGGTTTTTAAACTCATAAATATGTATTAAAAACTTTAAAACTTTCTGTTACTTTTATTGCCTTCTTTATATGGTGATCAGCTGTTGTTCATGCCCGCAGTTCATTGCAATGCACGAATAATTCTAGTAGGACATCATACATTAAATCCGAATTTAGTCTCGCTGCTCTGCTTGCCTGTTATGGATCTCATAGAAGGCTTCCGTGGCTGAACCGATTTTCCAGGTTCAGATTATGATTGCTGGGATTAGGATTTTGATTAAAATAAGCTGTATCATCTTAAGTTTTTGTTTATTAATTTAATTAAAAATTCATAGTTGCATAATTTTATTAGTCTATGTACGTTTTGTTATGTAAGATAGACGAAACAGATTTTTAAACGTTCTAATTACTTTTACTTCAATCAAATACGATCGACGATACTCTGAATATTTGATCTGGATGTGTTTTGCACCCATGAGGAATACAGGAAAAAAATTATGAAAAATAATAATAAATAAATAAAACTCTCATGAAATTATGAAATTCTGGAATTGTAAAACCAAGTTTTCTATGTCATGAAAAGGAAAGGTATACCTACCTTTTTCCTGAAACTGGGGATCTTTTGGTAACAACATCACGTACCATGCGGTATAAAGCAGTTGGATAAATATGTAGGAATGCTGTATGTGCAGTCCAGTGAGAATATGGACAAGACAAAGGATATCAGTGCTGAACATAGTATGGTAGTCAGTGTCAGACGTGAAGGTATGAGTTTCTCGGAAATCGCAACCTCGCTATATTTTTCAGATGCAACTGCGTATCGGGTGAATTGAGACTGTTCCAATAACCAAATAACATCCAAGCAACAGCGAACCTGTGGTCCAAAACAGCTCATCGATGAGGGAGGCTAACAGAACTTGTGCAGAATAACATAAAGGCTAGAGTCAGTCAAATAACAATCCCAATGTAACCAAAAAGGCATTTAAGAATGCACAGTTCGTTGTGCCTTGCCACGGATGGGGTAATGAAACTAACGACCGAAGTGGAAGTTCGATCGTTAGCTGCACAATTGACAAAAGTGGAAGGTTCCACTTTTGTCAATTAAAACAGGAAAGCACGGTTACAATGGGCCCAGGAACATCAACTGGATTGGGAGTATTGGGAAAATGTTACCTGATTTGACGAATCCTGGTTCCTATTCTTTCTGCTGATGGGAGGACCGATATATGGCGCAAACTACTGAATTTAAGCACATGTCCTATCCTATCAGGTGTCAACAATTCAAGCTGGTGGTGGCAGTGTAATGATGTAAAGAGTGTTTTGATGCACATTAAGCTCCTAGATATCAGCGGAACAACATTTGGATCCACAGGTTATTTGGAAATTGTTTCCGACTGGGCGCTTCCCTTCGTATTTGAAGTGTATCCATCTACAAGTGAGTTCTTCCAATCTTCAAAGAGGATAATGCGCCATGTCACAATTGTATAGAACTAATACCAGGAACATGAGAGTGAATTCAGCCTACTGTGGTTATCTTCCTAGTCACCAGATCTCTATCCAGTTGAGCACCTATTGAATGAGGTGGAACGAACTCCTCGCAGCAGAGATCCACAACTATCGAATTTTCCAGAACTGTGAGAAGCAATTGAGTCGCAGATAATCAATTCACGTCATCCTTTATATAACCGTTGAGTGGTGCACAACAAATCCAGTCACTATTCAGGGCTAAACGGGAACTTACTCGCTATTAAGGTGTACATGATAAAGTGGCTACTTAGTGTATATCATCTTCCTTGCAGATACCCTACAACTCCATAGCAGTCCAGGAGTGTTGCCGGTTTCGACTTAATAAATAGATTTTAATGATAATAATAATTATTATTAATAAACTACAAATAAATAACTTGTATATTTGTGAAATATGTCTATAATTTCGGCAAAAGTATGTGAAATTTTTATATATGTAACACCCTCCTAGCCGATAGACTATTCCTGTTCCGTTGTGATACCAGTGATGCCAAATAAATGGATTTTAATTCCTTCCGTTTGAATCCATTTATAATTTGAACAAAAACAAGAAACGTAATTTACGAATGGAATGAAATTCCACACACAAAAAGTGTTTTGGGTTTCCTTTAATTTATAAACATTAATTTTTTTTTTTTTTTGACGTTTACTGATAAAATAAATGTCTGATTATTTTTAAGTGGTCGAATTCATTCGAATTTAATCAACACGTTACCAGAGTAGTCGAAAACATGAATGAAATCTAAAGTTGAATAAAAAAATTAAGCATTTCAGAGAAAAGGTACAGAATGGGCACGAATCATGTTACAGTTTAAACTGCAGATGGCTTTTATAACATTAACATTAATTCTTTGTATCTCTTTCTTTTCCCCCAGAATTAAGACTATTAATTGGAGTTTTGATTACCATGAATACCTGGATTTTCCAAAAAGAACTGAAATTTTGGATCCTTATTTGAAATATGATGCCATTATGTCTGATCAGCTTAAATTAATGAGAGAGAGAAAGAGAATTGCTTCCAGAGATGGACATCTTTTGGACAATAATGGAAATTCTGTTTGTTTACCTCTCGCTGAGGGGTAAACAAACAAAATTACTATACGTGTATGAGTTAAAGGAAATTCTCATGAAAGACAAATACATCCAAGAATTGCATTTCTTTAAGTATGTTGTGCTGTGAGTTGCTTCAGTGAGCCTTCCGTTTTCCTTTCTTTTCTTTTTTGAAGAGTATGTGATGGCATTCTCAGTAAATGCACTGCGATATATAACATGTTGGAACAGTATTTTTTTCTCATAAACTTTCCATAAAAATAGTTTCTGTACGCTCTATGTGGTTACTAAAAGATGGAGCAGCAAACCATATGAAAAGAGACGTAATGGTTTCAGTTTCAATGTGAGTGAAAGCCAATTTTCAAGAATTAGTCAATTCCCTTTCCTGCTAGATCACTTGGTTTCAGTGTATTCGATTTCGTTTTTGTGGGGCTTATATATTCAAAAACAAATCTGCAGTTCAGGAAAGCTGAAAGGAAGAATTCAACCTGTAATCACTTGTTGCTACAATGAGAAATATTCTACTGCGACACAACACGATAATTTTCGTGTTGGGGAGATGGTATCGAATTCCTCATTTTCTTCAGATGAAATAACACTAGAATCTGTTTGTAAGCTAAAATGGGACTCATCAGAGAACAGAGCTGTATCCCATTTATAAGGGCTTCAAGTCATATGTTCATGGCACCAGCTTCGACGAGCTCTGCGGTAGTTCGGGGTTAATTGGATGTGGACATGTGTGTGCATAGATAGGGCGGCTCCTAGAACGTCGGGGTTGATGAGATACAAACCAATGGCTTCTGCGCGTAGAGGCTACTTAAACTGCGCCTTCTTAACACAGTCCGGTTGGAAATGTTTTCACCTGTGGCCGCAGCAATCTCAAGAGACAGTTCATGACAGGACATTATACTGTTCCGTCTTGCTGTTAGAGCTAGATAGGAGTTTGTTCTGGTTGACAAAGCCCTTGGCCGACCTTTGCCACATCTTCTTGTCCTTGGCTAGCTCTTCTTGTAATGGTTCCTGTCTCTTGAAACTGCTTCCATAGTGTTGAGATGACACTCTTGGCACATTAAGCCAATACCAACTCCGCCTGCGACTGCCCAGCTTCAAGTCATCCGAAGGTCCGCCATCTAAAAGAATCATCTACTGTAAACTATGATGACTTGCCATCCTGAGTACTAGAGATGTGGCTCTCTCACTGAGCAAGCCAAAAATCGGGAATGAAGTGATGCGGTCGCAACCCGTGCTTTAATAAGCATAAATAATTGTGCATAATGTGCAGCTCTGCAAGGTGGTAGTCGATTTCTATTGGATACTCGAAATTTGATGCCTATTATATCAAATATTCTCTTTTGGCGACACTGTTCACAATAAAATATTCATGAAAAACATTTTGTTCTGTTAATTTTATGGAGCAGTGTATTATTATTGGTCATGGCGAACTAGAGCAGATGTTCGAATTTTCCACCATTTTTCTTCTAAGTGCTGTTCAGACCTTTGATCAACTGATTGATAAATGTTTTCCAGTGTAAACGGCTGAGAGAGCCTCACACGCTTGTGCGGTTTTCTACCGCACACTAATCCTTCAGATATCTCCACTAGTAGAAATCGAATAACGTTAAGTCAGATGAAAGTGAGGGGTTATTTGACAGTTCTTCTGCTTTTCCACTGGTCTATGAAATGATTATCAAGGTAGACCTTGATATAACAGAAATGACTGGCACAATGGATACATTAAGCATGTGGAGGTAATATCACCGGTAAATGTCGCAGCAAAAGGAAAAAAGTCTAACAAGTTCCCCGAATGAAACACACCCAAACTGTAATTCTTGATCAATTTATTGCTACATGAATGTTTGGATCATCAGAGCACCGATATATACACACTTATGTCTGTTCACTCCACCACTGAACTTGATCCGTTACCTCATCCGATCAAACAGTCCTCTCCAAAAATCTTGCATCCTCGTCCATCTTCATTTTAACCACAAATCTCGACTCGGCGATCGGGATTATCTTCGTTCGTATCGTTTAGCGGGGTCTCCCAGATCTCAACTTGCACAAATATTGCGCGGTATCCTACGTCTCAAATTTATCATTTAATTCTTTGAATTATTTTTCGTGATGGTGGTTGTGCGGTAAATTCATATCTCCATAGTTTTTGAACTTCACACCGATTCTCAGATTTCCAGTATTACTTTAAAATTACTTTACGGTGTTCTAATGTCAATGGTCCAGCTACCATATTATTCATGCTTTGCATTATGGGTATCGTTTCGCTTTTATTTTCACAACTAACGCCTTCTATCAGCAAAACACACCACTAAAATATGAAAAAAAAAAAGTAAGTTAAACTACAAAAACGTGATTAAATATTTATGGGTGAAGTGAGCGCCGCAGCAGAATATAGAGTGTCTTGTTATTGTTATATCATCCTTTTCTCATCTATTTTGGAATGGTTCATATTTCGCATCGAGATGTCAGCATAGGTTCGAGGAATTTTATTGGCATTAATTCTTGTATTTTGAATATTTGATGGTTCAAATATTGTACTGTATTTCACAATTTGCATTTGTTGTCTTCATAAGTTAAACAGAAGGCTTGAATGAGCCTAAATAATCGTATTCAAAATATTTTACTCATTCTCCAAGTTTTCTTTAACGCCATAGTGGTTTCGCTACTGGTCACTCGTTTTGAGAGGTCTGCGTTCGATTGATGTAAGAGACTGTAGGAAGTCATAAAAGGCCATTTCTGTCAATGCTGTAGTCGATCTCAGGCGGATGGAGCAAGGTTTTTGCCGTGAGTTATCGTGAAATGATGCAAGCCTTTACTACTGAAGGGATAAGGGTTCTCTCCTTATGAATGCTAAGGCTTTTGAGAGAAATGAGTTAAGAATAGGCAGAGAACATACAATTACTTTTAAATTAGTGATTCATTGGAAATTCAATTGAATATCCTTTCAATGAATTACATACAGACTATGCAATGATAGCGAACCTTTAATGAAACTTGTTTAAAAATAAATAAAATTCAACTTTCAAGGAAATCTTGCCAATACAATAATTTAAATCCCTATTGATATTCCAATGAACATTTTATATTTTTAAAAGACGAGACACTGCTGTTGCAGTCTGTTTCAGGACATCGGTCCCTCATTAGATATTAGTTAGGTTCTTTTAAATAAATAGGATTTATTTTTCAAATAAGGTTACCATTTATTTGAAAGTCCCTTGGATACCGAATTATCGGACTTCTACTACAACTGTGATGACTGGAGTACTCAAATAACGGATTTTGGATTTTAGCGAAAATAAAATACGGATTATCGAAATTTCTACTATATTATTAAAAATGTATAATACTTCAGTTTTCGTTTTCGTGTTATAATCTTTTTCAGACGTTATTCAACAGATTAATTATGTAACAATTAATCTATTGAATAATGTTTGAAATTTTTTTTAAGCTATTGAATAATGGATTATTCAATAGATTAATTATTACACAGTGTTCTACAAACTATTTTCAGTTATTGTATTTACTGCAGAGTGCAGTACAGGATAAATATTTCTCGGACGACATTAATGGTGTATATTTAACCTTGACCAAACTAATGCATTCAAATCCTTGAACAGGTTTGGAACAGGTTAGGTTAGCTGAATTATTGCTGACTGTATTGTAGTGTCTGGCGTTAAAATCTCTCTTTGATCCATGCTATTTCTGATTAAAATGGGCGTCCATCAGGCAATTTTCCGAAATATTTTTCTATATTTAATACGCTCTGAGGGATTCAATAATACTATCGCCATTTTTGTAACAAAAGTTTAATTAAAGTAAAGATAAAGCACTTTTAAAGTGCTTTATCTTTAATTAACGTTTTGAAACGAATTTCTCTGGATTTAGTTACTTAAGTCAGGGCTACGACTTCAAGCTCTTTTATGTGGTCGAAGAACAAGACCTACGGGTAAACACCGGAGTTCTCCGATTCAAGAGATATTCATTTTTAAAACGAACTCAAAGGTTAATTTGTTTATTAGAGTGAATAAATTGCTTAGCCCCACACCCCGATAGTCAAATATAAATTATATATATATATATAATTTATATTTGGAAAGAAATTGAGGTATAGCTTTCCTTATTCTTACCCCCTTTCCCCTTATTTCAGCATAAGCTTTCTTTTGCACATGAATATAATAAATACAAACACAATTAAAACGATATTTATAGTTGGCTCTCATTTTCTATATTATTTGTTTCAAAACTATCTGTCGGGCTAGCTTTTATTTTGCCTATTTGTTGTTAAATTTAAATTGAAATATAAATTGCCTATAATTTTGAAAATTTGGACCTAGATAAGCAGGCAGATAAAAACAGAAACAGCTAGCCTTGCTAATTATTGATTGGATATATTGAATGGTGCTAAGCCCTCGAAAACGTACCATTCAAGATATCCTATTATCAACAATTAGCCTCATAATCATTATTTTATTTTATATTTTTATTATTTTATTGCTAATTATATGTTTATTTACAGGGTATAACGAAGTAAACCAACACAGGCTATCTTAGTTTTTATAGATTCTTTTTTGCCTAATGGCCCGTTTTGTACTGTTATACTTTTATGCTAAAGTTCAGAAGCGACTCCATCGCTGCTGTGCGAGTTTTTTGGTGCGCTCTCTCCGATTTGAAATTTACAGCAAATCAGTGAATTTTCGGGGAATTTTGCGCCCCCTAAATTTTGGCGTCCTGTTCAGGGGAACCCACTCGATCGTGCCTTAAGCCGGCCCTGCTAAAGTTTTATCAATACATCTGCTCTTTTGGGTCTATAGATTCACATTGAGTATTGTATTGTACATATTGTACCATATTTAGATATATATATATCACAATATATATCCTATTGTACATATTTAGATTACAGACTGATGTAATGTTTAATCTATAATTTGATGGCATTAATCTGATCCGATATATATATATATATATACGATGCTGAAGACTGCTTTGCTTATATAATACTGTAAATAATACTACTTGTCTACAAATAAATAAATACCACGTTGCAATTTATTATTATATATTAAATATTTAACAATGCAATAATTTTATTAAGTAATAGAAATCAATAAATAGTAAAAAATACATATGAATTGCGTATTTTTAAAACACTTTAACAAAATTTCATTTCGTTTAACTTTGAAAATAATTTTTTATTCCATTTCACCTAATTAGGAAGGAATAGCTGTATAAAGAGGAGAAAAGTAATCACTGTAATTCTGCTTCGTAATTTTTTTTTTTTTTTGTCAACGAAGAAAGTTATTTTTGAGCTATTCACCTTGCACGTAAAAAGAGAACATCACCAGACTCTTCTCAACATGTTATGCTTCGTGGACCATGATAATTGCGCTCAGTCGGTTACATCAGGTTCATTTAACTCCGCAAGAGAAATTAGTGGCAAATTCAGGTGATTATTTGAATCGTGCTCGGAAAATTATTTAGAGTTTCTTTGTTAGAACAGAAAAGCCATTTCAGGATGACTGTGTTCTTTCAGAGTATTAAAATTTAAAGAGGAGAAAAGTCTTTGTGTTATTCAGTAAAACTAACCGAGCAATAAGAAAGAAAAAAATTTAATAGTTATAGTGAATGGAATTTCGAGTACAGAATTATCATTGAAATGCTTCAAAAAGGTTATACCGTGACAGACTTTTACTGCTTATTTTGGGGAGAGGAGGCGGTAGATAAAAAAAAAAAAAAAATTCCTGTAAGGTGGATTTGCTATAACCTTACTCAATATAAAGTATTTAAATTGTTCCTTTATTTATAAAATTCATTTATATATATCGATTTTATTGATATAAAATATTCTATAGGATCTCATTGAGCGAGTGTTTTACCTTGACCTTGTGTCCATGGAGTGCGATGGTCTGGAGCCGCATGATGTTAGTACATTCCAGAGGGTGTACCTCTGGAATGTACTAACATAATGCTAAAAATGTTTAAGATCAGCAGTGGTCTTCTCAAGTCTGCCACTTCATTATTCATTAAACTGAAATTCCTTTTGTACTTGGAATCGAGCAGAGTTGAAACTGTTTTCATCAAAGCTTTCATAATCTCAATTCAAAGAATCTTTTAATTTTCCTAATCCTCAAATAACTGTTATTTCATTAAGTCTATGAGGCGACAGTATATTATGTTTGAAAATTGCTTGTATTCGGTGGTCGATTTGCATGTTTGCTAGACAAAAAACCGAAGTTATCAGGAGGACATGCAACGTGTCTGGGTTGGTCGGTCTCTCCTAAGACCGACTAACTCAAACACGTTGTGAATAAATCTCGAAACTTCTCGCGTCCTTGATGGCATTCCAACTGGGATATTTTCCACCCTCTGTGGGAAGGACCATGATTATATCCACTGTGTTACCCGTGAAAGCCCAGCAGCCATTAGCCGAGAGGAACTTTATATAATAAATAGTATAATTAATTTACTAATAATGCCGACTTTAGATTGTATAGTATAATTAAATTACTAGTAAATTAATTATGCTATACAATTTCTGAAATGCTTTACTGAAATCCAAGCATATGACATAAAAATTATTTTTTTGGATCCAGTTCCTTTATGACCACATCGTAGTATCCAATCAAACTGGTCAGACAAGATTACCCCTTAACAAACCCATGTTGTGTCTGAAGTATAATTGCAGGCTTCTCTGGATGATCCTGCATTACTTCTTTTACCGGTGACTCCCTTATTTTCCCTGTAACAGAAGTTAAACTAACAGGTCTTTAATTATCCCTCGTGCCACTCTTTGATTCCCTTCCCCTCTTTGAATTGAGGATGCATTCACACATCTCCAGTCTGCGGGGACCTCCCCTGAATCTAAGGATGGTCTCATAATTATGGTTAAGGATTTGCTTACTTCCTTCACCCCAAGTGCCTTTCTTTTGTTTAACTTCAACAATTTCTCCTCCACTTTCCTCTCAGCTATTACAAAATCATTTAGCTGTCTGTTAGAGTTTAATAAATTTCTGGCGTCCACTTTCCTAAAGAATTCCCCATGTGTGAATGTAGTTGCAAAATACTCATTCAGTTTGTCATCTATCCGAGCAGGATCATCAACAGTCGAACCATCGACATCAAGTGAACCAATTTGATTCATGTCCTTCCTTCTAGCGTTTACATAAGTAAAGAAGTATTTGCTGTTTTTCCTTTGCATCATTCGCCAAAGATTTCTAGTAATCTACCTTCGCTTGCCTGACCTCCTTTGTGACTTTATTACAGACTAGTTTATATCTTTCATATGTTTCTGTGTCTCCTGATAATTTATATGTATCCCATGCATTTTTCTTCTCTGTCACAAGTCTCATCAGTTCATCTGACATCCATTTAGGCCTATACCGAAATGGATTTTCCTTAATTTAATTTTATTATATTTATTAAATTATTACTATTATTTTAATAATAAATTATTAATTTATTATTATTAATTATTTTATTTAATTTCCTTAATAGTTTCGAGACCTTTTCTTTCTATGATGTGTATTGCGCGGATGCTACCTTGAACTTTACTAAGACAAATAATTAAGTACAGTCGTGTAAAATTAAGTATTGTACACAAAAGTGCCGTTCATTATGTGCTTGTCCATGAACGAACAAGAATATATGAGAAAGGAAAGCAATATTTATCCATTGGATAAAAATTATTTATATTCAGAATGACTTCCCTCTTGTTATTAGAGACTTAAGAATAATCCAATAATTGGCAAGACCTTGAATTGCACCATCCAAATAAATTACTGCTCAAACTGCAGAAGTTGTCCTTGAAAACTGTTGGAGCAACCACTACATTTGTATTCTTATTCGTACATTACCGTTGACAATAGGTTACGAAGGTTATCTGAGTTGACATTAAACATCATTTATCTTAGTCTTCAGCTTAAACTTAAAAGCAAGTATTTCTTATAACCGGGATGTGTATATTACTGGACTTTATGTTAACAAAAAATTATATTACTGGACATTATGCGAAAAAAAAACAAAAACAAATTGGAGGATACATGGTACTATATCTTGCCTTTTCAACTGAACAACTGAGCCTAATGTTTCCAGTAACACAGACCTTACAGCAACTGAAATGTTCTTAATAGCAGTTAACTGAATTAGTGGTATCGTTCATCTAGGAGTTGTAGTGAATTAGTTCTTACTTTAAAAAAAAAAACCTATAATTTACCAGTAAACCTGTATTAAATGTGTTCAGAGAATTCAGCAAATATATTTAATTCAATATAACAAAACTATTTTATAAAATATGAATTTCTTTTAAAAACTTAATTTTATTAATAGATATTGGATTTGGTGATTTGAATCAATCGTTGGTTTCACCCCTACATTTTTCAAAGCTGTGGTAATAACGGGTGTCTATTCTCAAGCTGTTTATCAGATCTATGTATTCAACTGAAAATCGAAGTTGTTCAATATGTTATTTCAATAATTAGACAGATCTTTCCTTATTCTTTTTGTTTTTCTGGTACTTTCGAGTTACAGAGTTCATATTCTCGGTGCATCAATTTTTTCCATTATTTTTATCAAGAATTTGCCAGTTCTGTTTTATTTTAAAATTTTGTATTAATTATGTCACTATGAAAGCGTACATTGTTCTGATATTCTTATTATAATTGTATACTCATGTTATTAGTTTATATTCGATATAATGGATTAAATTCATATACCTGGGGAGCCCCTGATATAAACAAGTCGGATGGACATACTGCTAGATAAGGTTAATAGTCACTTTAGGGTCATCTGCGCAAATAAGTTTTTCTGTTCATGAGCCAAAAAATAAAGTCTCTCAAGTTTTTATCAAATTATTTCGAATGCCAAAGATAATGTCCAGATCTCGATGACCTGGACATTACCTTGTGGTTTCAAATTCTTTTAAGCGATTTACATTAATTCCCAAATCGAAATCAACTTTAGTATATTTAATTTAAAATAAAATAAAATATATAAACAGATAAATAAATAAATACTTATTTAAAATTCTTTAAAAAATGTAACATCTGTTTACGATGCTGAATTCTGTTGATTGAACAAACAAGTGAATGTATTGATATGATTATTAAGTACAAAATAATTTCACTTTCTCCTTTTCTTTCGCTTTTGTATCAGGAAATCCAAAATACTTAATTTTTAGTGGCCTTGCTTAGTTTCTTGTGGTACCTTGTGGTTTCTCTTGCATGAGGTCAAGTTAAGAGAAATTGAAGAAGAGTAAGCGGTTTTACTTGTTTCTTTTTTGACCTTCTTGGAAACAAGTCCTCCCATCCTTTGTGAAAACACCAGGATGCCACCAGAAAAACAGGTGGGGGAACATTATGGACATTACGCAGCATCGTGCACTTGTTGTGACTGGTTTTTTCATTTGTCCTGTAGCAGTCGCAAGAATTCTTACCTTCCCCTCTTCAGTTTTCCGGACTGTTTGCTACTTTCTCAAAAAGTGGTGAAAGAAACTGTACGTGACCCACTTTGGGTCTAGTCTAGATGTGGAATGTGGATCTAAGGGAGTCCTGTTTTATAGACGACAGGTTTAGTTAGAAGTGACGGCATTGCAGATGGCGTTATGGGAACTCCTAGAAACACTAGGAGTTCCTATAACGCCTAATTTAACATATTCTGTACTGCAAGGAAAATGTTTACCAGTGAAGAGGCGGTGCCCCAAATGATATATCGTCTCTCTCTCTCTCTTCTTTAACACTGAAACGCCCATGACGAATCATTTTCCCTTTTAAAAAGCCATTTCTGATGTGCCGCCGGCAATAAGTGTTTGTCAGTATCTACGATGTATTGACCTCATCCTTGATGTAGTACAAAGGGCGCAAGTCCCACTTTCCTGGAATAACTTGATATCGAAATATAGCTCCAAACAGAAATGTATAATACTAGTATTGGAACTGCATTAGTAACACATGCACAATAAATTCTAAATTAATTAGTGAATTAGAGAAGACTTTGAGGAAACAAATATGATTGCCTTTTATTCTACAACAATAATATATCCGAATAAATTAGCTGCGTTAATATATATATATGACTTGTTTGATGATATGCTTGGAGTCCAAAAACGGACCCTAGGATTCCAGTATAGCCCGGAAAAATATTTAAAATATCAATATACAAATGACATACGGGCTAGCTATGATTCTGTGGTAGCGTACACGAACACAAGCGCAAGCTGCCACAAAAAAATGGACGTCCCTGTCGAGCTGGATCATCTCTTGTTCTAAAATCCACTATAATGAAATATTTATAAAAATCTATTTATGTAATTTAACTTTAAAGGAATTTTGAAAGTAAATAAGACTAATTAAACATGGGTTCTTGATTTCGAAGCTGTTAATGGCTGAATACCCTTTGCTGTGATGTTAACTGTCTCAAAGCGGTTATTGTTCAGATCTGCAATAAAAATTCTGTAGATCTTATCACTTTTAGAATTATTTAATTTATTGGAATCATAAATTGCTGCAGAGTTTGTATACGCAATGATCATTTTTCCATCATAGAGTTGGAAAAACTCTAACATTGGTACGTTAGAGTTTTTCCAGTGTTTATTAATAACCATTCTTTGGTCAACCATCTTTTGGATTTTATCCTCAATTTAAAATATCAAAAATGCCAATAATTTTATATATTTCTGGATCTTACACTGTTCCTGTTTTATCCAGGAACAGTATAAGATCCAGTGTCCGATCTTTCCTCTTATTTTTTCCCACCTCCTAGGATTGTGGAAAATTTTATGCATCCAACTCCATTTATGAAATAAAAGAAAATCGCAATTTATGGAATTTTTTAAAGTTTCTTAAATTATTGATCTTTCTGATTAAAATGAAATGAACTGATTGAATTTTTCTATTCATATACAATTTAACTATAATTTGTAATCACTGATTTAACCTTCGTGTATCCTTAACAGAAGACAGCTGGAGTCACAAATACTGGACGTTCTTGTGGTGTGCCCTTATTATTTTAGCTATAGCTTACCCGAGGGTTGTCTAAATCTATATTTAGAAACCTGCCCCTCTGTTTGTTGACGATCGAAAATTTGGGGAAAATTTGTAAAGCTGCTGATCTTTTAACCTTCCAAAGGTGACCTCATTTATGTGTTTCTGTTCAATTTCTAATTTATCACTTTTTTAAGAACCACCATAACACGCACACCTAAGGCCCCTTAAAACAGCGCTCGAAGCGGAAAATAACTGCCTTCAGTCTGACCAATACAGAAAGGTTAAAGTTTTAATAAGAAATAAACGAAAATGTTGAAATGTATTCTGTCAGTCTGTAATGAGTACAGTATGAATGTGGAAACGTTAATACTTGTATTTAGATCAAATACCAACAGGCATGATGAGCTATGCTGAAGTACGCGGTAAATAGCTCAGCTATTCAGGTGATCCCCGTGTACTTCACTCCCCTTGGAGTATTTAGACATCATCACTGACCTACGGGCTGGCTCTTATTTCTATCTAAAACAGGAAAAACCCAGCATTCACAGGACAAAAGAGAAGACGATCCAGGTCACGCTAATGATAACTGAGGATGTGGGTTAAGGGACACTTTCTTTTCTTAATTCCAGTAAATAAATAGGATATTGTTTCAAAATACTGCTTTTAAAATATCGTAGGTTTTCTTTTCTATAAAAATTGGGATTTATTTCTTCAATTTTTCTATTTAAGTTGTCTTTTAAAATTCCAGTTTAAATTTAAAAAAAAAACCAAACATTATTTTTAAGTTTAAGTATATTGAATAAAATAATTATTTGATATAATTAAATCGTATTATTATTGTCGATATAAATAGCGATAAAATAACTGTTTGCTAATAAAATTTGATTATGTCTGGTAAAGTCTCATCAACTGGTAATGGCTGCCGTGACAATAAAGCAGAAGTACTGCTGGACTTTCTTTATATCACAGTAGGATATTTATAACAAAACGCAATCACTGGAAGACCACTTAACCATTAAAGACTCACTAATTTTATTTATTTATGTTTTTTACTCAAATGCATTTTGTCCATGGTTGCATGAAGCAGAGAACTCAAAGAACACACCTGAGTAGTCAAAGAAATAAGTTACTGTACTTCACTCGGATATGGAGAGAGAAGGACGACGATAACCACCGTGTTGCCTGTGAGAACATATATGTATCCAGGAACAAATAGGGTATTTGTGCAAAGAAATTAATACGTCAGTTAATATATGCAATGAGTTATATTTCAGACGCAGTAGTAAATAGTTCATGATTATAACCAAAAAAAAAAAAAAAAAAGAGCGAGCAAAAAAAATGAACCAACCGATAGCATTTCGTTTCTGCGCATCCTCTATATTGCTTCTCCATTCCTCCAACCAGCGTACGGAAACAAAGATAATATGGAGTGCTTCAGGTACACTATACAGTACATGAACAGCCAATGTAATATAAATAAAAAGAAATAATAATTTCAGAATTTCTATTGGTCTGATTGTAGTGCAATTTGGAGAGATCTTACAAATCGTTCTGAAAGAGCCAAAATTAAAATTTAATTCGAATCCATCTAATGGGAGCCGAGTATTACATGCGGGCGGACAAAGAAATAATAATTGCCAGAATTCTATTGGTCCGATTTTAATGAAATTTGGTACGTCTCGACAAGTTTTATAAAAGACCACAAAAAATTCTAACCGGGAATTTTGTGATGTTATACAAACTTTGTAAAAGCTAGATATATGTGGTTTTTGTAGTACAGTGTTATGTTGTTCATCTGCTCACTTAGCCTAGAGCCCGTGGGACACCACCTACTCCTAGTTTCCGTCCTGGGCGGGGTGAGCCTGGCCAGATAAGTGAGGACTTATAATAGCTTTTGCTACGCCTTAGTTCACCACGGAAGTCTCAGAGGGAAAAAAAAGTGTAAATTTTTATTGGAAGGGAGCGCAAGGGGTAATAGTCTGAGTGTGGAGAATAGTGAAGGCAAAGATGGTGGATGATAGGACTTCTTCCACCGGGAATTGTAAGAATAGTGGACAAAAGAGGTACCTCTGTGGAGGGGCCTGATGAGAACTTACTTACTTACTTACACCACGGCGCTGCAGTCCTTGTACAATCTTGGCCTCAATGATTTTTCTCCAGCTGTCTCTTTCCCTGGCCATTGTTCTCCATCATCTCACCCTAAGCAGTCGTAGTTCGTTATCTATATCATTTACCCACCTCCTTCTCGGTCTTTCTCCCGATTGCCCTTCCATTGTTTTCCTTGGCCATCTGTTTTCTTCCATCCGTGTCACGTGGCCTGCCCATCAAAGCTCTTTATCACTCTTACTATATCTGGTTCTCCATACAGTTCCTTCAGCTCTTGGTTTGTCCATATTTTCCACTGATGAGAACAGCACAGAGTATTGTGGTGGTATAGTCTCTCTCCCCCCACCCGACGGTTGTCGGGTGGGGGGAGAGAGACCTGGACCATGCCTTAGGAGTGGTAGAAGATTAAAGTCATAGGCCAGGGCATTCTATGTAGGAAGGGTCACTGATTGGTTATATATAAGGTCAGCGAGTCCCAATAATCCCGCACTAGTCACACCAGCTATTACAAGTTTCAGCATTCCGCGCCATGCTGCCTAAGAAGAAGAGTGATTATTTTCCACCATACTAACCGAGGACGATAGTCAGATAGAAAAATTAGGTGTCAAGGCGCGTCGGCTCCTGCCAGTCAAATTTAATGCTTACCTAGTCGCTACGTTTTCAGTGTTACTTCAGGATAATGGAACGTGAAGGGCAGTCTCATTCCATGTTGCTTGTCGACTTCGAATTGTTCAATTCTCAAACACGTACGGACATTTTCCCGACATAATGTCCAACTATCAAAGTTTTTGCACCTTAGTCATCTTCACTAGTACACTGGTGTGCAAAACTTAAGGACCAACACTATTTCTAAAGGTTACAACCACAAAATCTTTACTTAAGGTTCTTGTTACTGATGAGAGTAAATTCAGTCTCAGCAGCGATTCTGGACGTCAGCTAATCGGGCGAGAGGTTGTGTTTCAGCCCGCAAACATCACTGAAAGGGATCGATATGGCGGTCGAGGCATTATCTTGGATGGACATACACAACTCCAGATACTGAAAGGCGGTACTGCAACCGGTGCACGCTACTGTACTGAGGTAATTCTTCCCCATGTGCTTCTGTCCCGAGGTGCCATTGGCCCCGAGTTCGTGTTTATGGATGATAACGCCACATCCCATCGCACTGCAGCTGTTGATATGCTTTTGGAATGTGAGAACATTGTTCGTCTGGATTGGCCTGCCCGTTCCGACGATCTAAATCCCATCGAACACATATGGGACGCTCTGGAGAGACGCCTAGCGGCACGTCCATACCCACCAGAAAATGTTCACCAGCTGAAGATGGCGCTGACAGAGGAATGGACGATGTTACCGCAAGAACTGAACAACATTGTTCTAAGTATGGACAGGCGGTTCAGAGGTTCCTTTGGTATGCTTTTCCCATATCCAGGCCACTCCTTCTGAGAAGCTACAGGTGAAAACCTGACTGGTCCTTAACTTTTGCACACCAGTATACTTTATTAGGCCGCGACGACTTTTAGTTAAAGCCCGAAACGTAACCAAAGACATCTAGTATTAAGTTTATATTGCTTTGATTACATTTAAATAAATAAGTTTTACAAATTTACACCTGGTAAAAGAGTGCACTTATTTTTTATTTTTTTTTTATTCCACAATTTGCTCCACTATCGTTTCCCTTTGAAACTTGTTTTTCTGTATATTCATCATTCGACGTACATATTTGAAATGAACTAACCTCTTATCACCTTCATAGTCCAAATATAGCTTTTGGTAGATTGTTACAACGCTGGGTGAAAAAGACGAGGTTTGAAATGTTGTCATGACAAGGGGAACTTTCATCGGCTTTTTTTCACAAAGTGGGGGCTAGAGTGACATGTTTTTTTCTCTTCCGGAAACTCATTATTTATTATTTATTTATTTTTTTTCCAAAAAGAGCATCTGACCGAAGAATTCACGCATTTACAAAAGCTTCATAGCCTTAGCTGTTTTGGCGTTTAGCACACAACAAAAGTGTCACAGGTGTATCCAGATTGGTCCACTAATGACTAATCAAATAACGTCCGGCCAACGACGGTCCTGTGGTGGGAAACAGCTCATTGAGACAAGAGGCCGACAAGAATTTGTCGGCCTCTTGTTGTGCAGGGTAACAGCAAGACTACAGTCACAGTACAACAGGGTAACCAAAAAAAAAAAAAAACATTTCAGAACGCACAATGCCTCATACCTTGTTACAGATGGAGTATCACAGCTAACGACCGAAACGGAGTTTTACTGAAAGGAATGGAATCAGGTTTCACTCATCTTAGTAAAAATCAAGAAACCAGTGTTAGTATTCCCGAATGGATTCAGGAATATTAACACTGGACAGTGAAGGATTGGAAAAAACGTTGTCTGAGGAATCCTCGGTTCCTACTGTTTCATGATTATTTCAACAATAGATGTTGGTTGTTGTTGGGTTTTAGGAGCATCAACGACTGTCTATAAATTGCACGTGTTCTGTGGTCGATTTTCTGTTTTCTGGACGAAAAACTCGAGTTTCGGAAATTAAAAACCTGCTACCTCCGCTTTAAGAGGTCTCCGTAGCCGAGTTGTCAGGAGCGGAAGTGCAGTGGCACACGCTCTTTAAGTAGACCGGGGTTCTTCCCCTGACTGCTAAATATGGTCAATAATACCTTCGCTTTAGACCGGCTAACTCAGCCACCTTGTGAAAAAGACTACAAAAATCCTCACGTCATCGACAGGACTCGAACTGAGATCTTTCCCACTCGATGTGGGGAGGGTAGCTATTTTACCAACTGTGCTACCCACCAGGGCAATACGTGTTGGCGGTAAAAGGATAATAGTGTGGGGAGTGTTTTTATTGACCCCAGGATACCAGTGGAGCAACACTTTGATAGCACTAGGTTATCCGTAAATTGTTTCCGACCAGACGTATCCCTTCATAGCTGCATCGTATTCACCTGAGAATGGGTACCTGCATTGTATTCACTTAACATGGCACATTATTCTGTTCTTCTAACAGAATAACATGCCATGTCACAAGACCAGAATCGTGCAGAATTGTTTCCAAGAACATGAAAGTGAGTTCAGCCTACTACGGTGGCCTTCACAGTCACCATGACTCTACTGCGAAGAGCTCGTTCTACTTCATCCCACAAGTGCTGAAATGGAGAGAGCACCTGTAGGATGAGATGGATAGAGCATCAGATCCAAGATCGGTCGGTTTGCTGGGCGAAAATCCTAGTTTCGAGGAGGAAGAACCTTGACTCTCACGCCTGAGCTATGTTATGAGAAGAAGAAGAAGAAAAAAAAAAAAAAAACCTCGCGTCATTGACAAGATTCGAACCGGGCCTTCTTTGAGCCGGTATGGCAGGACAGTAATTATATTCATTTTACAATGCGCACAACAAAACATATAAATAATAAGTAATTATTTTATTAATCCATTATTATTAAAAGTAATAAATTATTACGTTTAATAAAATAAAATAATCATTATACGTGATACAGGCTACGTATAATACAACAATAATAAATAATATAACACTAGGGGGACTCTTACCCCTGCTCCTGCTCGCCAAATTTAGAGGTATGATGGAGTTAGTCAAATCTTTTCTACGTAAAAGACACATCTGTTGAAACGTACTGACCGATATCTAATCAGGAAATGATCTATGTAATTATTTACCTGTGCATTTGTAGTGACGTACTATCCCGCTAAATTGTACCACCTGACCCACACCCCTCTTCTCCCATTGGCTATCACCCCCACCACACATTCTAAAGATCGAATAAATATCATTATGTAATTATTTACTTGCGTTTACATACATATATCACTCAGGAAAAGGTCTTTTGCTTCGGGTTCTGTAATGTACGAGGAATATTGTTGCATCCGAAAGAGCAGGATTAAAATATTTAAAAACTATATAAATATCGAAAATATTTACAAAATACTAAATTATTTACAAATATACAAACGTTATGGAGGCAGTCGTCTTGCAATGCGACGAACTTTGGCATGCAGCCCACGTGCGCGCTCTACATTGTCAATAGCAAGTGTCTGATTCTGCCCAGTACGCCATTTGTGTGTGCCTCCATTTAACGTTCACCAACCTCGTGCACGTGCTTCACTGTCTAATACATGACTACTCTCGGCATCATTTGATGTTCCATTGCAACGTTTTTTTGTATATTAATGTTAGCTGATGAAGGTACCCACCATCCCGATATAGTAGAGGTATGATTGCAAATAGTTTTGTAAATATTTGCATAGTTTTGTATTGTATAATGTTATTATTTGTATAATAATAACATTACACTAATATACTAACGTTATAGCGCACTGATCGAAAAGTAATCAGGAAATGACCTATGCAATTATTTACCTGCACATTTGTAGTGACGTAATTGCCCCGCCCTCTTTCCCATTGGCTCGAATAAATATCACTAGAAGGAAAACTTTTTAAATGCATAGATTGATAACAACAGTAATAGATCAATACATATAAATTAATGGGGTAGAGTTTACAGAAAAATAGTCACTTCTTCCATAAGAAGTGAGCAGTCTGGGCTATGGAAGATATCTCTGCTTCACTGGGAAAGAAGAGAGCGAATTTATTTTCAGAGTGACAGGAACTTTCTCCCTCCAAAGAATGCTTTGAGCATGCATGTGCATCTAATTCTTGCACCAGAGGGAGCGTCTGAATAAGGAGGAATCACTGGGTTAAATGTACTTTGTGTTTTTGTACAGCGTGGTGTTGGACGAAACACTGGATTAGGAATTCTCCAGCTGATTATTTCCGATGTATCTGGGACAGAGGAAAGAATTCACCTAGAATATTTACTCTGCAAGTAAACCTCTTCTCTGTGACTATATTCGAGGCCATGGGCCACCGGGAAGGCAGGGACGGTGATTATTCCAATTGCCCATTTTAAGTCAGAATTCAATAGCAAATAACGGCGTTAACGCCGTTATTTGCTATTGAATTCTGAACTCACTCCAGATTTCTGCTAAGAACACAATGTTCAGTATAGCCTTCTAGTGATCTATGGCGTGAATTTGGAGTGGGCTACTTTGTGAAAACACTTATTTCTCAGATACAAGTTTTTATTACTAGCAATGGCGTAGTATAATTCTTAAGATTTCAGGGACACCACTTAGAGCAGTGCGTGAAACCTTAAGCATCTTTCTTTTTCGATGGATATATATATATATATATATATATATATATATCCATCACGAAGACAGCACACCTACTTGAATTGCCAGGTGGGTGGAGAAGCGTGCAACTGATTTCAAATTTCTTCCTTATCCTATTCAGCAAACCCAAGGTGAGTGACTGCAACAATTATAATAATGTGCGTCTTTGTGGAAACAGATGTGTTTGGGAAGCAGTAATGAAGAAAGGACTCCAGACTGGACAATTAAATGCTAATACCCTTGTTCTTGGTTCAGATTTTTCCTATTATGCCATATAACTTAGTATAATAATGAACAATCCTTCTCCAAGACATTTAGCCGTTAAACTTTAATTTTGTTTTTGCCATTTTTACAATGATACAATTTCCATCTTTCATTTTTTTCCGGCTTTCATCTTCTGCCATCCTGCTTCATCCAAGCTAGTAGTTTAATACATCGGTTAGATATTACACAGCTCGACAAAATTAACAGAATGCATAGAATACGTGGGGTAATTCGTGCAGCTTGTGATGAAGCGAGTCAAATTTGGTATGGTGGTTTAGCATAGGATAACGATGAAATCGAGAGACAGAGAGAAGTATAAGAGACATTTATAGGGATTATATAAGAATTATCAAAAAGGTTACATCGCAGAAGTCGACAGATGATGGTCACATGAGTTCAGTACAGAACATGATCCCCTACAACAGCTAAATAGACCTGACAGTGGTGAATAAGGGTGTCTATAAAATTCTGTGGCAACAAATCCCATTCTTCCGCCAGAGAGGAACTTAGCTCACCAAGTGACTGAGGAGTTGGCTGTTGGCGTGCAATGAGACGCTGAAGGGCGTCCCACACATATTCGATTGGATTTAAGTCTGGTGATCGTGCTGACCACGGCAGTGATTGGATATCATCAGTTTCAAGATGTTCCTTTACCACTTGAGGTCTGTGCGCAATGACGATGTCGTGCATGAAAAGAAAATCTGTTCACCGCACCCTTAAAAAGCTGCTAATAGGGTTCAAGGATCTGTTCTGGGTACCTCTGAGCAGTTACAGTGTCTGCGCGTGTAGCACAGTGGTATGTCACGGTAATCCCCACACTGAGTGAAAGGCCCAGGTTCGAATTCCGTTGATGACGCCAGGACCTTTTATGGGTTTTTTTTTTCCTCGCTCCGTGGCTAAATTAGTTGGTCTCAGGCGTAGATAGCAAGGTCTTCCCCGAACCAGGGGATTTTCGTCCAGCAAAGCAGGCAAATCGACCAGAGAATAAACGTAATTTACAGACCCAATACTCATGGGTAGTTGAAATTACATTTCCAGATAACCCTAATATAATACATATATGCCATCCAGTTGATAGTTGGAACTCTGCCCCTCGATCTATTTGTAATCTTCAGAGGACTAAACTTCAGAATTAAAAAAAAAAAATACTAACGAAAATACATGGTATAGAACTAAATCTCATTGTCTGTAAATTGCGTGCGTTCTCTGGTCGATTTGCCTGTTTTGCTGGACGAAAAACCTTGCTATCTATGCCTGAGACCGACTAATTCAGACACATAGTGAAAAAAGCCCATTAAAGTTCCTCGCGCCATCGACAGGATTCAAACCCGGACCTTTTCCACCAGGTGTGCTGATGACGGTGACGATACCACTGTGCTACACGCGCAGACTCACCTGGATGGCAGCTATAGGAACTGTTCGGCATGAGATGTGCGTGGTCAGGAGCATAGCACATTGAATGGAGGTGACCTTGTCTTTCCTTTTTACTCGCTGAACCCGGTGGAACCACGCTCCCGTTGCGCAGGTCACAATGGGAATGAAGGCAGTATGCGTTGCGTAGGTCACAATGTGAATGAAAGCAGTACTAAAATTAAAGTACAAAGAGAGCATTTTTTTGCAGAGCCTCAGTTGCCTTTGGAGATCCTCATGATGGCAGCTGAAATTCATTTGGTTTTGACCCCTAGGTACTGCAGATGCCAAAGAAAGCTGAACCTGTGGTCAATAACCACAGCATGGCTCACAAGTGGGATGCTCTCTCCGAGACTGAAGGATTCATGCTCTATCCAAGACCAGGTAATTAAGACCGGGAACTGTAGAAAATACATCACCAAGGAGCCCGGAGTGACAGATGACACATGTCGACCATCGTCGGCATGTGTCATCTGTCTCTCGGGGCTCAGTCTGTCACTCCCACCTGGCCTCAGAAACGATCCAACACATCACGCAGAATGCAGTGTGATCATCCAGACGGAGTACACTTATAAAAACGACCAGGCAGTCAGGATAATATATCAGAAGCTGGCGAGGAAATACTAGTTGATCAAAGAGAAAGTGTATAGTGTTACAAGTACGAACCCCAACTGTACTGGGACGGACCCATAATAACTGTCCAGCACTTCTGAATGGACAAAATGGAAAATAAGCCTTGTCGACTAGAAGGAAAAGGCTACCTATCTGATTGATATAGCGGTGCCCAAAACAGGCAACCTCCCGAAAAGTCACGAGGAAAAGAAAGCAAACAGACCTAATACAGAGGTCAAAGAGATGTAGTATGTGCAACAAGTAACGATTATCCCGATTATCGGGTCAACCACTGGTATGGTACCAAAGACCCTACAAAAGAGCCTAGCGGCAATAGATCTCCCAGAGAATAACTAAAGGGAACTCCAGATAATCGCAAGCCTGAAACCTGTAGGGTAGTCAGAGAGTTCCTCGGCCAACAATAATAATAGCCACCCTAACAATCACCCTATGCACTTGTTACAAGTATCCATCACGGGGTGGAACTCCTTCTCCATCAGGGAGAAAGAATATAATAATAATAAAAGCAGCTTTTTCACCATATGGTCTAAGTATGGAGACCTCATCTGAAAAAAATATTGAGCTTTTTGAAATTATGCAAAGACGGTGACCTCGCATGGTGAGATCTGCAAAAGGGAGATAAGAGCATAATTTGTATTTTCTTATCTACTTTTCACTTTACTTTTTTTTGACCGGTGTAATTATGATATTATAAATATTAATACTGTATTAACATGTCAAACATATTAGATATTCATGAATAAAATAAATATTATTTCTATTAATTGATATTTTTATAAATAAATGCAAATACAAATTATACGAAAATGTCCAAGGAAATATACACAAAAAAACAAGATAAATTTGTTTCGCAGAGCCCTTGCAGTTGGGCAGTTGGGGAAAGGGGGGACTTGAACCCATAAAATTTCCTCCCGTTGATAACATGAGGAGTTTTTATGGATCTTTTTTCACTACGTGGCTGAGTTAATTGGCCTATGGTTAGGGTAGGATGTTTTTCCTCCAGAAAACTTGAGTTTTTCTTCGGGTAGAATAGGCAAATCGACCACAACACACATGCAATTTACAGAAATAATATATACACGGCACAATATGGCCTACAACATACAAACGTTCCATAGTACTCGTCGAATACAAAAATCTAAACGCATTTTCGGAAAATATGCATAGTTAATAAATCTTGAAATAAAAACTCGTACTTTCATAATTTTTATATTCGATTTAACAGTAGGTTAACAAGTTGCACGAGAGGAGTAGGGTTTCCTTTTATGAAGAGAGAGAGAGAGTCTGTGGGATTCCAGCAATACAGCTTATTCTCTCCTCAACAGAATTATTCTTGTGCTTTTATTCTGTTCAGCACTATTTTGTTGAACACCCCCACCCCTTCCCGATGATAGTGTTTAAGTTTAGCAACAATATGAGTGGCTACTCATCTCAAAGGTCTGGTTTCAAATCACCTCCGGGTGCTGAGAGAATTAAATCCTATCGGACTCTTCAACCGTTATGAAAAGGTCAGGGGTTCGACTCCCGTTAGAGGCTAGTAGAACTCTCTTTAAAGGTTGTTTATTACTCTGAATATAGACGTTAGGAATCACAAGAGTGAGATATAGGACTGCCCCTACTCCCACGTACATACTCATCGTTTTAGAATATATGCAATTTACAAACAGGATATATATGTCATGGCCTTATTTACCATGAAATTTATTAAACACCGCTCCCTGCATAACGTTCTTCGAAGCCACATCCTTCCAGTCATTATAAGTAAATAATTTAAAGAGATTTTCTGATAAAAGCAAAAGAAATGTAGTTAAGAGATTTAGAAATATTGCTTTTTATAATGAGAAAAGGGAAAATGCACCGCACCGCACCCTTCACACCTACATGAAAGTTATGCAGATGTATCTGTTAATTGTGTGTACTCTCGTGGGTAGCACATTGGTTATAATCACAAACCTCCGCCCTCGTGGGTAGCACAGTTGGTAGAATCGCAATCCTCCCCACACAGGGTGGAAAAGACCTGAGTTCGTGACCCGTCGATGATGTGAGGAATTTTTATGAGCTTTTTCATAACGTAGCTGAGTTAGTCGGTCTCAGGCGAGGCTAGCATAGTTTTTTCTCCCGGAAACTGGGGTTTTTCGTCCAGCAAACAAAAAATCGACCACAGAACACATGCAATTTATAGACAGTATAAACGGAGCAATATAGCCTTAGTCGCTAATGCTCCTACAACAACAACAAAAACAACACAGTCCTCTCGTACGGGAGGGGAGGGAGTGGAAAAGGCCCATTGATTGATGTTGTAGAGTTAGAGTTTTAGGCGTCAAATATTTAGGCAATGTTGCGTCCTATATATTACGTCTTTAAATCTCGTGTGTTTTGTGGTTGATTTTACTCTTTGTTGGACGAAAAACCAGTTTCCAGGAGAAATTGGTTTTTCGCCCAACTAAATCGGCCATTGTGAAAACCATTGTGAAAAAGGCCCATAAAATTCTTCATGTCATCGATGGGATTCAAATTCAGGTCTTTTCCACGCAGGGGAGACGTGTAGGGGGACGGCTATTCTTTCAACTATACTATCCGCAATGGCAAAAGATCCGAGTTTGAATCCAGTCAATGACGTGAGGAATTTTAGTTCGTTTTTTTTTTTTTTTTCATAACGTGGCTGAGTAGATATTGATATTTATTAGTTAAAGCGGTCCCATCCAACCAATGACAACCACGCTATCAGTTACACATAACTTAGCAGTACTTTTATATACTCCCTCTCCTGTTTGTCTAAGTACAGAGAGGGAGAAAACCTGCCATGACCAAAAAAAAAAGATTGATATGAACAAACTGGAAATAATCAAATTACATAAAAAATAAATATACATACAATTAAATTTCAGACAAAGTCCAAACTTCATTAGGAAGAGCTGAATCTGTTCACAGTCTGTTGGAAAGTCAGCAGCGCCAGAAGCTGCCGAGAATAGAAATGCTAACACAAGGAGCTCGAGTTGCAGTGGATATAACAGACTCAAGCCTCCACGATTTCACAGAACTTTATGTAATTCGGCACTACACCATACCACATTACAAATTCAAGGCTTCCAGCTGCAGGAGAGTCTTTTGCCCAAGAAATATTGCAGTTGCAAAGGCTTGGAAAGCCAAGAATTTTAGAATCTGTTTATCAACTAGAATTGTCTCGCAGCCGTCTACCATAAGAGTGAGATTACTAATCCGAGATACCAATTCAATTCGTAGATCGCTGTACAAGTGTGTACATAATATGTTCCCATGATTCTCTTTTGCCGCGATAGCAACTAGTATTTCAGTAATTCCTAAATAATGCAACTTTGCATTAATCGAACCATGACCAGTCAATAAGAACATAGCATGTAAGTTTGGGGCAAACTATTTGAATTTTATCGAGGCTGCATTTCTTAAATCTCGGAAAAATTTTTGTGTAATCTGCCCTTTATCACAAACACTCCAAACCTCTTGCCAGACTTTTACCAAAGCATCCCAGAATCTTGCCCTTTCCTTCCTGGGAACTGCCAAGATGTCCACTTGTATATTCAGAAAAGAACAGGGAACACCACGACAGATGAAGTAAGCCAATGCACAATACACCAAATACAAATCAATAGACAATTTTCCAGTCACAACCTGCAAAGCTGGCGTCGACACAGTCCTGCATGCCATGCACATCCTAAGGAGCATTACTCTTTGAATGGAACTGAGCTTTCTAGTAAATACTTTTCGACTTATACGCTCAAACCAAATTGGTTACCATGGGGATAAATACACATTCATATAGCAAGTTCAGCGCCTTACCTTTTATTCCCCAGCCAACACTAGTGATTCGAGTAATCATCCCAATAAATTTCCTCACCTTTTTTGGTAGATAAGTAACATGTGAGTTGAAAGTCAAAGATCCGTCAAACATAATGCCTAGATATTTTAATTGCCTTGCCAATTTTAAGCTCGACCCATTCATTCTCACAACTGGGGGTCTTCTACTCGAGAAATGACCCTTGAGGACCATTGTCCTTTGTTTGGTTCCTTATACAGTCAGTTTATGTAACCTACACCAGTTATTAAGTTAAACTGCTGTGACCTGGTTTCTAGTTGCATCCATGAATTTCCTTCAATAGGCAGCACAAAATCATTGGCATATGCCATCATCTCTGTATGTTCGAACTCCCTACGCATCCAGTCCTCCAAAACTAGGTTGCACATTAGTGTCCAAAAACCGATCCTTGTGGGCATTCCCTGGTCACCTCTCGTACAATAGAACCAACCGACGACTTAACAGTCACTGTATGGTGCGTGAAGTAGTCCTTTACCACCCTAAAGATCTTAGTTGCATAGCCTGAAAGTCTCAACATCAAAGGAAGGCTGCTCCATTGAATGGAGCCAAAAGCTCCCTCAAAGTCAATAAAGATTTTTTTTTTTTTTTTTTTTTTTTGGCTGGTGCAGCATAAGCCATAGGCTTTCTTGCACCATACGGCCGTTACTAATACTAATACTAAAGATTCCAAGGACATACTTGCTGTTCGAGCCTAATATATAGTTCCGCAATGCCCGAAGCGCAACTTCTGTTACACAACCTGGAGTAAACCCATATTGTCTGCTAGATCAGCCTAAGTTTTTTTCAGTATTGTCAGTAATCCGTCTCGCCAGAATTCTTTCAAGCACCTTTCCTAATCCAGGGAGGAGGGCAATAGGTCGATAACATCGTGGATCATTCTTTGGCCTGGATAGTCCCTCTAGGATCAGTTTTAATAAAGCATCCTTCCATGGTGATGGAAAGACCCCATCAGTTATTTGATCTCAGGCGGTATGGTTGTTTGTTTGTTGGGAATTTTTTAGGCGCATCGGCGTCTATGGCCATAGTGCGCCAGGCGGTATGGAGGAGGCATGGTTCCTCCCCAGATATTTCGTCTGGTATTTTGTTCAGCAAAAACCGACCCGTTGCTTTGGTGCTTACACATAACTTAACTTGTTGATTGTTAGATGTAGTTAACAGACGGAATATACTGGCTCTCCATAGCCTCAGTTGCTTTGGCACAAAAACAACCGCTGCTAAGTCGCTTTTGTGAAAATATGCATAAAACAGTATGCATGGAAAAAAATGATACAGTAATTTGATTTAAAATTTAAGATACACAAAATTCCGAGTAAAAGAGGTAATTACAACCTCTCCTACCCTACCATCCGCGTAATGTTCCAGAATATCAGGTCCTTAAGAAATAAACTTAATACACTGGAAGAGATTCTACTCTCAAACTCACTAGACATATTGTGCCTCGCTGAAACGTGGTTAGAGGCGAAACAGACAGATATCAGCTGCTCCATTCCTGCAGGCTTTCATGTACTGGCTGCCTCTCGCGATAACCGCAGAGGGGGTGGAGTTGCTATAATTTTCAATACGACAAAGTTCTTCATCGTACACTCTATCTCAAGTATCTCTCAAGACGTGGAAGCCTTAAAGATAACTCTGGAACATCAAGGTACCACTATAGATGTCGCATCCCTGTACCTTCCTCCAACACCAACTATGATGGCCATTGACGCAGCCACTAACTGGTTAATAAATAATCTCTACCCAGCAGCCACTCACATCGTATGTGGGGACTTCAATCTTCCGCCATCTACCCAAAACCTCAAAAGACATCTCACAGAATCTCTCCAATCAATTCAAATGTTCCAAGTTAACTACCAGCCAACGAGAGACCGAAACCTACTGGACATAGTCTATGCCTCGGCAACATGCCAAGTCGAAGAAACCACAGCCGACATGTTTCAATCAGACCACCAACCAATCATATTTACAGCTCTCCTACCCAAAAAATATTTCAAACCCCAAAACCAAATCTGTGAAAAAGGTCACCGCTCCAAAATTTCTGAATCCAGCACTCTGCATTGAAGTCGCATCCACAGTCCCATGGAACATCTTAGATGGATATGAACTGAACCTCGCAATCGATTTAATGACCAAATGGATCAATACCATAGCCCTTCACACCGCTACCAAGACAGTCACCATTACTCCGCGCTCCAGAGCATGGTGGACTCCCCAGCTCAACCAAAGTTTCCACTACAAACAATTACTACACACCAAGTGGAAAGCTTCCGGCGATGTCCAAGACCGCATTTCATTATCCAAAGCCAGGGCCGAATTCAACAGAAACAAATCAGCTTCAATTAAAAAGAACCTCGAAAGAACCCTAAAAAGGGGAAAACCATTCTACAAAACAAAGGCTAGTTCTTCCAGCAACATCGACCCAATTGACTGGCTCAACTACGTTGCCAGATTTTCTAATCAACCTCCAGCTCTACCTAATCGGCCACTCCTCAACCGCTCTCATCTCACTGATAGTCTCGCTACGATCCGAATTTCCAAGCAACAACTGATGCAGGCCATTAATACTCTCCCTCTCACAACAACCACCGGTGACGATGGCATCCCCCAGTTCATAATCAAATGTTTAAGTGTCTTCATCATCGACTCACTCCTCAACCTATACAACAGATGCCTCGAAGTTCATTTCTTTCCACCCCAGTGGAACAGGTACTCTGTTTGGCCCCTTCCTAAGCACCAACAATCGACGCTCCCAAGCCAACATAGGCCCATAGCTTGCGCCTCTGTATTGCCAAAAATTCTGGAGAAAGCATTGCTACCGTCTGTCACCCATCAAATTCTCCGTAACAGTCCTCAGCAAATACACTATGGGATATCAGGAAGGTCAACTATAACTAACCTTGTAACAACCACTCTGCACATCTTAGATGCCTTCGAACAAAGACAGGAATTGTCAGTTATATATCTTGACATCCATTCCGCATTTGATGCCATCTATATACCTAATCTCCTACGTCTCTTAGAAAACTACTTCAATTTTTGCGGCGATGTTCTCTGGTTCCTAGAATCTCTCCTATCGAAGAGGACTCTTGTTCTAAAGATCGGAACAAAGACCTTCACGCGTCACATAACTGCCGGTGTACCTCAAGGGGGGGGTCCTGTCTGGCATTCTCTTCTCAGCAATCATGATGCCATTTGTGACCAATGAGTGCAATTGGATCACATATGCTGACGATGTCAAGCTCCTTACCAGAATATCGCCATTCAAGTCGGCAGCCGAAATCACTCAGCAAATCACTAGCAAACTGCAGGACATGGCTGACTACCTCAATACCTTCAACCTCCAAATCAACCCCCTAAAATCAGCACAAATAACCTATTCTCTAAAGGGCAGCCCAACAACGTTGGAGCCTGTGCTTAACGACTCCTCAGTTCCAAGTGTTCAAACACACAAAGATCTGGGGGTTGTTTTCGACTCCAAACTATCTTTCAACAATCACATAAACCTCATACAGTCGAGGCTGAATTCACTACGCTGGGTCGCCAAACAACAGCTGCTCCACACCACCGACCCACAACTGGTAAAAAGATACATCGTATCAATCCTTTATCCGACAATACTGTATGCTTCAGAGATATGGGCCTCGGCCGCCGAATCCAACATTAAAAGAATATTCTCTGCAGAATTCTGGCTTCTAACATGGGCCAACAGCAAACTCCACCTTCCCCCAGCTCTCAGATCAACGCAGTTAGCAGAAGCTCTTCAACTACGCAGGCTCCGGTCCTACATCGGAGAAAGAAGGCTGCTGTTCACCATCAAGATGGCAACCGGTAAAATTACAGAGCCAAACTTCTGGGATCACTGCTCTTGGCGCATTCCTCCCCCTTATCTCCGGTCTTCAGCACAGCTGCTAGCAAACCGTAACCGGCTAGTACTAACCGACAGATCCTGCTAAAGCAAATGCTGCCCTCACTGCAAGCCATCGACGGGGACCTCCAAGAAGTGGTCAATAATAAAAAATATAGGAAGGGTATCCTCGTCGAACTGAAAATGTAAAACTGTGCTTTGTTAATAATCTGATGTAACTTATGTTTTTCTCATGTATCTTTTGTAAATATGTTTTGTAAACCCCTGGCACCACCATGCCGTGACGGGACTAATTGTATGTCTATCATTGCTGCAATTAAAGATTCTATTCTATATTCTATTCTATTTCTGAGTGCAGTATTTCCTCTTATAGTTGGCAAATGGTCGCTACCCCGTCATAGATTTAACAAACTTGAAATTACAAAATTCTCATGCGGTTTTAAAAGGAACAATTAGTAAGAACTGCAAGCTATTTATATTTTTAAGGCGTACGAAGAATAACCAGGATGATTGGAATAACCTTACAAAATTTATCCGGACATATGTCGTTTACCTTTAGTGCATGGGTTCTACACACGCTCCAAAGGGAACCCACACGCTTTGATAGTGAGTGAGAATATAATGTATCATATCGGCCAAAAGGGCCGATATGATACATTATATTCTCATGAGTACACTATCCATCGATGAAAGATGGATTGCAGAGGGTATAGTATGCCTTGTTCCTGCAGACCAGTGATCATTGGAGCTATCTATGTGGGATATGTGATCTGGACCTCACCCGTACAAATTCATACTACAGTTATTCCGTTGGGTTCAAATCGGACTCTAATCTGGACATTCGAACCTTACATTCATATTCATGATCTATTCTCTAACTGCACTGGCGTTATAATATAAGGAACTATCTTGTTGAAAACAGAATAGTTACCCATGCCATATACTGTTATATCGGGCATTGTTCAAAATTATAGGATAGGGCTGCAATATTAGCATTAGCATTAGCATTAGCATTAGTAGAGGCATATGATGCAAGAAAGCAAGCTTATTCAGCATCAGCCAAAAAAAAAAAAAAAAAACCCTCTCCCATTTCACCCCTCCGTTCGGTCGAAATACCTGTCCAGTTGAGCTTTAAATTTGTTTAGGCTATCAACTTCAACAACAAGTGATGGAAGTCGGTTCCACCAACCAAGGACTATGATTATAATCGAATTATGCAAAAGAGATCCGAAACCGTTAGTTTTTAGCAACCTTTCTGCAAAATCAACCTTCTTTTAAGGGAATCGGCGTCACATAACTCGTCAGTCTAAAGTGTAAAATATTACGTTTTCTGAAAAGTAATTTTGTTCTATTTTCGAGCAATTTCCTAATCAAATTCTAATAGCAATTCACTGGATATGTATTGTGTCATCCGTACCTATTTTCTATTGCATTATATAGAACGCAGGTACGGATGACACAATACATATCCAGTGAACTGCTATCAGAATTTTATTAGGAAATTGCTCGAAAAATAGGACAGAAAATTACTTTTCAGAAAACGTAATATTTTACATTTTAGATTGACGCTTTACTTGCGTAGTTCCAGGAAGATAGACTTAACCTCCAGTAATATCAGTATAGGAGGCAGTCACAACAGTTCTATAACCATGCGGACGGAGTCCACCCTGAATTGCAGCCTGTGCAAAAACAAAGAAGAGTTATGCTGTTGCTTGAATATTGAATAACGCACTGTGACGAAAAGTAACTTACCAACTGTTCGGTACTACATTCAAGGTAGTTGAGATTGAAAAAAACCTCGGGGTAATTTTTGCAGTCAGATATTGTGTTCTGAGCAGTGTAGACAGGTGCAAGAATAGCTCATGGTGTCTTGTCAATGATATATAGGAATTTCGCTAGCAAAGATAAGCATTAGCATTAGCATTAGTAGAGGCATATGATGCAAGAAAGCAAGCTTATTCAGCATCACCCAAAAAAAAAAAAACACCACTCCCATTTCACCCCTCCGTTCGTTCGAAATACCTGTCCAGCTGAGCCTTAAATTTGTTTAGGCTATCAATTTCAACAACAAGTGATGGAAGTCTGTTTCACCAACCAACTACCTGCTGGCTAAATGCAAATTTCCGCACATCTATCCTACATCTGTCTTTCCTCAATTTGAATTTATGCCATCTCAGGTGATTATTCTGAGCAAGAGGAAGAATCCCATCAGCATTGAGCATGCTCAAACCATTCAAGGCCTTATACACCTCTATCAGATCACCTCGCCGGTGCCTAGTCTCCAAACTCTGTAATTTGCAAAACTTAAGCCTTTCTTCGTAAGAGCAACCCTTTGTTCCATTCACTAATCTTGTTGCCCTTCCTTGTACTCGTTCCAGCAGCTCTACATCCTTCTTGAAATTAGGCTTCCAGACCTGTATACAGTACTTAAGGTGTGGCCTAACCATTGCCTTATACAGGGGAATAATCACCTCCCTGTCCCTACTAGAAAAATTCCTGTATATCATTGACAAGACACCATGAGCTACTCTTGCAGCTCGTCTGCACTGCTCAGAGAACTTCATATCTGCCCATGATATATAGGAATGGAATTAACCCCAGGTCCTTTTCATTCTCTACCACTGTCAGTGTAGTACCACACGTTTAGTACGTTTCTCTTCGGTTATTGCCACCCATATGCAGTACTTTGCATTTGTCGATGTTAAACTTCAGTTGCCACTTTTCAGCCGATTTGCCAACTTGTCTAGATCTAGTTGAAGTAGCGTACTGTCGTGAACAACCCTGCCAACATTTGTATCATCCGTAATCTTGGACATCAAACCTGATATACCTTCTTCAATGTCATTGATGAAAACACAAAACAACAATGGGCACAGAATCGAAACCTGGGGAACTCCACTAATAACAATTGTCCACGCAGTGTCCATTGATTGCCACTCTCTCTCGTCACCCTCTCAACCATGCCTTTATCTAATGTAGCAACTTACTCTTAATTCCATACCTCTCCAATTTGTACAGCATCCTTCCATGTGCAACCGTATCAAAAGTTTCCTTAAATCCAAGTATATGATATAAAAACTTTTTTTGACATTCAGTTTCTTTGTGACCACATCATAGTATCCAGTCAAATCGGTCAGACAAGATTTCCCTTTAACAAACCCATGCTATGTCTTATATATTACTTTAGTATTGTCTAGATGATTCTGCAATGCTTTTTTGACCAGTGATTCCATTATTCTCCCCTCAACACAAGTTAAACTAACAGATCTATAGTTATTTTTGTCACCATCTGAACCCCCTTTGTGAATTGATGATACACTTGTAATCCCCTGAGTCCAAGGAAGCTCTCATAATTATGGCTAAGGGTTTGCTTACTTCTTTTGCTGCATCTTTTAATATAACTAGATAGATCCCGTCCACCCGTGGTACCTTACTTATGTTTAACTTCAACAATTTCTCCTCCATTTTGCTCTCAGTTATTACAAAATCAGTTAGCTCCCTGTTAGCGTTTGATAGACTTATCACTCCCCTCATTGAATGACTCCTCATGTGTGAATGTAAATGCAAAATACTCATTCAGTTTATCAGCTACCTGAGCGTGATCATCAATAGTCAACCCATCTATGTTATGTGGTTCAATCTGATACATCCCTTTCCTTCTAGAGTTTACATAAGTAAAGAACTTTTGCTGTATTTCTTTGAATCCTTTGCCAAAGATTTCTCGTAATCTGCCTTCGCCTGCCTAACCTCCTTTTTTGACTTTATTACAGACAAGCTTATATCTGCCATAGGCTTCTCTGTCGCTTGCTAATTTATATGCATCTCATACATTCTCTTCTCTGCGACGAGTTTCATTAGTTCATCTGACATTCATTTAGGACTGTACCTTGAACAGTATTTCTTAGTTGGAATGAAAAGCCTAGTAGCCTCCAAAATTAAGTCCCTGAAGGCTTCCCATTTAGAATTCAACGTTGGTAACATCATCAGGTGATCCCCCTGTACGGATTTAAAAAACTGTCTGTGACCCCTTTAGTCACCTTTACGAAAGCAAAAGCCGTTCCCTTTTGCCTTGATGGTTGTTACATCTTTAAGTAACTCCCACATCAGTATATTGTGATCACTATCACCCAGGGATTCCTTTATCTGCAAATTCTTAACGCATGAATAATCATTGCTGATAATCAGATAGAGTATTATTCCTTCTGGTTGCCTCTCGAACACGTTGCTGTAGAAAAGAGTCATCCAATCAATCCCCAAAAGTCTTGCTATTGTGCGAGTGACCAAGGGGGCTCACATCTAGTGAGTATGGGCTTGGCACACCCAGGGTCCTGAGCTGGATATCATCATTCTTCTCTTTCTTGGTGATTCCCTTCTACTTTTGACTCTCTCTCTCTCTCTCTCTCTCTCTCTCTCTCTCTCTCTCTCTCTCTCTCTCTCTCTCTCAGGGTTACTCGGGAACTTTTTTTTTTTTTTTTTTTTTTCCTGGTGCGGCATAAGCCTCAGGCTTCCTTGCATCATATGGATATTAATAATAATAATAAAATAATAATTATCCACAAGTTCCAGTCAATATCTGGAAAGTTAAAATCCCCCATTATAAGACATTCTGATTTACTGGCCCCCCTCTATTTCTCTGCAAAATTGCTCATTATACTCATCAGATTCATTAGGCCTATAACACACACCTACTCTAATTTTTCTTTTCCTAGTGCTTATGTCCCACCAAAGAGACTCAACATTACATTGTCTACCAACAGCAATTGGATGCATTTCCTTAGATTTGACGTGTTTCTTAACTAACATCATAACTGCCTCCTCCCTTCCTGCCCTGTCTATCCTTTCTGTACACATTGTACACCCCAAATTCCAATTTTGCACTGCTTATATCTCTATGACACCATGTCTCTGATATCCCAACAATATATGCCTTTGATGTCTTGACTAGTACTTCAAGCTCATCAAATTTATTAACTATTCTCCAAGCATTGATTTTCATGCAAGTATACATCCACCTGTTTCTACTCTTAGTTACCCTAACACAGCCTATATATTCACTTGTTCCACTATGACTCATGGAAATCTTCATTGCATTGCTTTCCATGCTGCTGCTCATTCGAATAGAAGCAATGCAAAAATCACTTTTGCCTCTGCCTATGCAACTGTTAACCTTTTAGTCTGTGTGTCCCCCAAGCTAGCAGTTTTCTGACCCACCTAACACTGCTTTGATAGCATCAGTAAATATTCTTGCACCCTATCTCTTTAAGTGTATCCCGTTCCTTTAGATGCAGTCTCTCCTGTCAACAAGCACAAACCAGGCTGAAAAAATTCTATCTTTGAACCTTGCACAATCTCTGCAGGGCCGAATTGATCGACAATGCTCTTATCATATATTCCCTCCTATCATGTCTTGACAGAATTGCAGACGCTTTCACATTGAACCCTAATTCGCGACTTTTTTTCAACATTGACCTGTACTTGTTGAGTAACTCTGCAGATGTCTTCCTTTTAATGTCATTAGTTTCAACGTGTACAATATCACCTTTTGTGCCCTTAAAAGATGATATCTGCCCTACAACGTCATCAACTTTTGCCCCTGGCAGACATAGTCTGGTTCTGTTCCACCTATCCTTTTTGGATAGTATAATCCCCGTCTTCCTGACAATAGAGTCACCAAGAATAACTAGCTCCTTCGGGACCAGCGCATTCTGTCTTGGAGATTGCCTCTGTTTTGCCTGATGCACAGGAGTCAGCTTTGCATTTGAGCTGGGCACCTGAGAGCTTAATGGTACCTCATGTTATTTTCTTCGAGGGCATTTAACCTACACCTGAAGCTCTCGTAGACGCCCATCAGAACACTGAGTTGGCGCCTAATTTCTTGACACTCTAAGCAGCTAACACACACATAGACATTTTTTAAGACTGATGTGTTGAAGAATCGCCTCCTTCGTTTTCTCACCGAGTCACAGCACGCTCGCTAGTCTGTGATCTTTGCTTCGCAGGTCTAGTCTGGGTCATGATTTCCATTTAAATACAGTTTAATTAACAATGAATTTTAATAAGCCTAACAAATATTTTTGATTAATTGATAATACTATACTAAGCTAACCGGTTCCTAATACAGTGCAGTGCATCGTATTACGTTATCTAGTTTTATGTTATACCTTACGTTATCTAGTTTTATGTTATACCTTACGTTATCTAGTTTTATGTTATACCTTACGTTATCAGTTCGAGATATATACGTTGTGCTCTTTCTTATCGATTACAATATGGCGGCTAGATCAACAATATTGGTGCCAACATTGAGAGTCGTAACTTCCAAAATTCACTAGTTAAATTCAAATAAGAAGCTAATGAACGCTACTACACTATTTAATATCTTTGTAAAACACATGTACTATGTTAATTAGCGAATAATACGTAAAATTATCAAAATACTTTTCCCTTTACAGCAGCTAAAAATCCACCAACTACATCTTTTCATGGCTACGAGATTCATCTTCTCTTAGGCAATTAAAGATGGGTGGGAAATCATGGAACACGCTTTTCGGTGCCTGGATCCCGTAGTGTCGTATATCCCGTAACTAATGGACGTGGAGAAGGTAGGTTAATAATTGTGAACTCCCTGCTCCTCCTGGAACCTAAGTTGCAACATAACTAAGCTATGCTGTGTGCTAAGGGTATCAAAATCAGTTAATAGGTAGGTGTCCTTAATCTAAATGCATCATAGATTTTATATAAAGTACAGTGTATGTGCTTAAATAAACAATGCATCAGTGATAAGCTCCAGAAGTTTATTTGACACGAATTCTTCTCATCCTTCATTCTTCTCAACACGAATTCTTCTCATTATATATATATATATATATATATATATAAGAAAATCGTTTCCGAATTATTAACCATTTCTCATGAATGCAGGGCGTTTGTAAATGGGAAGATTACTGTAATGATATTCAGTATACCAATAAGTTATGATTATCAGACTCTTCCCTAAACTACTTGTTTTCGGAAATTATTTCGGAACTTGTTTTGCTACTTGTTTTTGGAAATTATCAGTCTTCGAAACGTTTTCCATTTTTAGAATGAATCCGTGGAAACTGAACAAAGACTCATCACGTACTTGAAACTATTTTTCTATGTCGTTGTTTCTGCACATGATATAACGTTCCCTCTCCAAATGGTCAATGATAGCATAATTGCTTACTGGTACTATAGTTACCTCCGTAGCCGAGTGGTCAGGAGCGGGAGTGCAGTAGTACCCACTCTTTGAGTAGACCGGGGTTCCAGCCCCTGACCGCTGAATACGGTCGATCTGCCAACCCGCACTGGCCCAGCTTGGCAGATTATGGTCCGTTTCCCTCAGCATGAATTGTCGAGGAGGCTTCCATCCTGCAGTGGGTTGATAATGGCTGCACTTTACTTTTTTTTTTACTTTTTACTATAGTTGCATTAGTATTAACTTCAATTGTGTAAGTAGGGTATGGCAAATGTGGTTTCGAACCGCAGAACAACTTTGGTTTCACAAAGAGTTGCCTTGGTATTGTAACTGCATTCAATAATTGGTGGTTTAAAGTTTTAAAGACGTTATATTTGAAAATATTGCAATGCATGCAAGTCTTTGTGAAAGTAAGGTTTATTCTAATATCGACATTAAGACCATTGCATTAACCAAGCATTTTAAAGCATGCTGGCCATAAAAAAAGAGAGAATGTCCTCCTACCTCCATATAATTTACTAATTGTTTTTATAATCTAATTAAAATTATTGATTAATATTCCAGCTTCATATGTTTAATTTCATTTCTTACCTGCATGTGGAACTCAGGCTTCAACTCTTATATTTTGTTTAATTAAAAAAAAAAAAAGTCAATAATGTACTTTTATTTAATAATCATTATTTAATTCTATCTTGAAAGTACTGTATATATAAAACGGTACATAAGTTTTCTATATGCCTTATGCTGTGGCCATTTTTTTTCTGGATCTTGGTTCCAACTCATATACGGTACAGTACTGTATGTACAAATACTGTATTTCTATTTATAGTTCCCTTATGCCTGAAGTGTCTAAATTTATTTCAATTCTTGTTACAGATGTCGCGCTGATCGCTAAATGTAGTTGTCATGGCAGGTTTGTCAAGCGCGAAAGATCAAGTGGTCGCCACAGTGAGATTTATTGATGAACGAGCGGAAGGAGTTGAAAATATTTTACCTCTGAGTGAAAGTAGAAAGGGTGAGAAGATCTAAACTTGTTAGATATAAATAGTTAATTCTATACACCCTGTGATATATTGTTTATTTATTTTTTATTCTACATGGAGTTATATAATTTTTGTTGTAGTTCTTACTTTTGCTAAGTAGTTTTTATATAACTCAAGTTGTAACTTATATAGTTGAATGTAGAAAGATTGTGGATTGTCAGGAATTTATATGCACTTAAAATGCGCATGTTGAGTATTTAATATTACTTTAAAAAGATAACAACATAACTAAACCAGTAGTATACCCAGAGAGGGGAAGGAGGGATTCCACATTGATAGCTTTTATGAGTCAACACGTTAGTACAATCATATAATATGAAACAAAATGACTCTGTAACTAAAAACAGTGGCCTGTGCCACTGCCTATGGGGTGACTTTGTACAAAAGGCACCCCCTCCGTAAAAAAAAAAAAGAAAGAAAGAAAAACAGTTGGTTGTAGCCAGCCCAATATACTTTGTAATGGTCAGTGAACAACACATAACAAAATACATTTTGGAATTAAAACATTTAACAACAAAACAATAACATCCATGTTACAACAACATCCAAGTTATAACATTTTACAACAAAAAATGTATTTTATTGTAATGTTTATTTCTGTTTCATATAATTTATGGCAGAAAACAAATTTTGGATGAGCTTCATAGTAATGTTTTCATCGAAGTACAAACAAAAATGAGAATAATCAGTCTTGTTTTTAATTTTTAAAATTTGTAAATTATTAAATTCTGGACTGCATCCCCTCCCTCTTGATTAGATGTCTTTGTCTGCTGCACATTGGCATGTGGCAGCCCTGGTTTGTCCAGTGGTGTAACTGAGAGGTGGGGGGGTAAACTCTTCATCATTCTGGCACTTTGAAAACAAACCACATCCTTGTTTTAAAGATGGTTTAGAAAATGCAAGCTATGACAAACAAAATCCATTTTAAATAATGTGTTTAATATTAATTTTTCTTGTAAAAAGTACTGAGTAGATGTACCACTGTACATGGACAAGGTTGATGTTTAATTTTATGGGTATCAGCATTAATATTAAAATGTATACTTATGTAAGTGAAGAAATGCCTTTGACTGTAAATAATTACACTGCTTTTAATATATATTTGAATGAATGCTAGCACAATAGAAAGCATTAGCATTAGTAGAGGCATTTGATGCAAGAAAGCAAGCTTAGGCAGCATCAGCCAAAAAAAAAAAAAAACCACTTCCACTTCACCCCTCTGTTCGTTCAAAATATCTGTCCAGCTGAGCCTTAAACTTATTTAGGCTATCAACCTCCACCACAAGGGATGGAAGTCTGTTCCACCAGCCAACCACCCGCTGGCTAAAGGCAAATTTCTGCACGTCTATCCTGCATCTGTCTTTCCTCAATTTGAATTTATGCCCTCTCAGGTGATTATTCTGAGCGAGAGGAAGAATCCCATCAGCATTGAGCATGCTCAAACCATTCAAGGCTTTATACACCTCTATCAGATCACCTCGCTGGTGCCTAGTCTCCAGACTGTAATTTGCAAAATTTAAGCCTTTCTTCATAAGAGCACCCCTTTGTTCCATTAACTAATCTTGTTGCCCTTCTCTGTACTCGTTCCAGCAGCTCTACATCCTTCTTGAAATGAGGCCTCCAGACCTGTATACAGTACTCTAGGTGTGGCCTGACCATTGCCTTATACAAGGGAATAATCACCTCCTTATCCCTGCTAGAAAAATTCCTATATATCATTGACAATACACCATGAGCTACTCTTGCAGCCCGTCTCCACTGCTCAGAGAACTTCATATTTGCCTGCACAACCACCCCCAGGTCCCTTTCATTCTCTACCACTGTCAGTGTAGTACCACAGAGTTGATACGTTGCTCTGGGGTTGCTGTTTCCCATGTGTAGTACTTTACATTTGTCAGTGTTAAACTTCATTTGCCACCTCTCAGCCCATCTGCTCAACCTTTCCAGATCCTGTTGCAGCAGCATAGTGTCAGTAGTGTCCTTGACAACCCTGCCTACCTTTGTATCGTCTGCAAACTTCGACATTAAGCTTGATATACCCTCATCAATATCATTTCTGAATACAGAAAACAATAATGGACCCAACATGAGCCCTGAGGGACTCCACTAATAACATTAGTCCACGATGAGCAGTGTCCATTGATTACCACTCTCTGTCTTCTCCCCCTCAGCCAACCCTTTATCCACAGCAGCAATTTGCCTCCAGTGCCACACTGCTCCAATTTGTGCAGCAGTCTTCCATGTGCAACAGTATCAAAAGCCTTTCTAAGATCCAGGTATATAATATCAAAGTTATTCCCTGCATCCAGTTCCTTTGTGACTGCATCATAGTATCCAATCAAATTGGTCAGGCAAGACTTCCCCTTAACAAAACCATGCTGTGTCTGAGCTATAGCTGAAGTCTTGTCTAAATGATCCTGCAGTGCTTCTTTAACTAGTGCCTCCATTAATTTTCCTGGAACAAAAGTTAAACTCACAGGTCTATAATTACTTGTGTCAGCCTTTGATCCTCTTTTGTGAATTGGGGAGGTGCCTCCGTAGCCAGGTGGGAAGGAGCAGCAGTGCGTAGCACACGCTTCTTGATTAGACCGGGGTTCGAGCCCGTCACCACCAAATACGGAAGATGCGGAAAGGTCAGGAAATGACCACCGCATATCCCGGAGCAATATGGCCTTAGTTGCTAATGCTCCTAAAAAAAACCAAAATAACAAAAAATAACTGTGAATTGGGGTGACATTTGCACATCTGCAGTCTGTGGGTACCTCCCCTGAGTCCAAGGAAGCTCTCATAATTATGGCTAAGGGTTTGCTTACTTCCTTTGCTGCCTCATGGCTGCCATTTGGGTCTTTACAAAAGTGGAGTTTTACAAGTGATATACAAGACACAGTTTCCAGAAATTTTCTAACTGTTTACTACTGAAGTTCCAGGATAGACCTGTTCTTATTACTAAATACTTTAATCTTTAAGAATTCCCACAAAACGTAATCACTGAGTGTTAAATCTGGAGAGCATGGTGCAATTTAATGGAACCCTGCTATCAAATCCATTGACCTGGGAACTTTTCATATAAGAATTCAGTTTTTTTTTTTTTAATAGTGAGTTAATGCTTCATCCTGCATAAAAAAGCAATGCTGAAAATTGATTTTGGATTGCATTAATGGAATGATTTTGTCTTTTAGCAGGCTCAGGTAGCTTTATCTTGTCACAGTTCACTCAAAGAAAAAGGTCTGGGAACACACCTTCCAAATTCCCGCCCAGACTCTTAAGCCAGGAGCATTTAAATTCTTGTTAAAGAATAAATGAGGATTGTTTAAGAAGTAATAAACACAGTTATGGCAATTAACAGTTCCATTTAGTTTAAATGTGGTTTTATCAATCCACAAAACACTTTCAGTGATATCTCCTGGCCAAAAACTGTTTTGAAAATTTCAGTCTTCTGAGTCCTCCTCATTCATACTTTATAGCAACATGGGATGATAAACCTTGTATTGAACTTCCTTTATGATTCTGTTTATGCTATTTTAAGTTCCAAACTTTACTTTCTTTGAGATTTTTTCAGACTTATTACAGTATCCTCTTTTACAAGTTCCAAATTAGTCAAGGTCTACTGGGTTTTGGCAGATTGTGCACTGTTCCCACTTCTTCAAACTTCTTTACAATTTGTTTTATGAACTTTGTTGTGGGTAGTTTGCTTCCAAAACATTTCTTGACCTGGCTTTCATATTTTACATGCCACTTTGCAGGGGGCACCTCCATAGCCAGGTGGGCCGGAGCAGCAGTGCGCAGCACATGCTGTTTGATTAGACCGGGGTTCGAGCCCGTGACCACGAAATACGGAGGATGCGGAAAGGTCAGGGAATGACCACTGCATATCCCCGGAGCAATATGGCCTTAGTTGCTAATGCTCCTAAAAACCAAAACAACAACAAGACCCAAAGGTCGCGGGTTCGAATCCCGCCTTGGGCTTTGATCAGAGTAAAATGCAAAAACTTTGGGAGGTGCATTATGAAAAACTTTGGGAGGAGCCACAGAAACCGATGCACCAACAACTGACAAAAAAAAAACAAGCCACTTTGCAATTTCAGTCTTCCCTTCATTATTGAAGCTCATGGTACTTTTCCTATATTCATATTGTTCAGAAAAAAATAAAATAATAAAAGATTATAAACTGCCTTTTAAATAATTTATACATATTAATGTATATCTTATATATGTATGTATATACATATGTATAGATCTTTATTGCCTAAATAGACATGAAAATAGTTGAACAAAAGGCAAATATCTTTGTGTAGCCAAGGCTAGGGAGATTTATAAAAGAAAAATTAAACAATATGCATACATCACCCAACAGTAACAAGTTTTATATTCTTCAATATCAGATAGCACATCCAGACCATGTTACTGAATCCAGTAACAGCACATTCAACAATTTTGTTGCTGCATTCACAAAAATTTTTCAAATCACATCCAACACAGAAACCATCTTGGGTGTAGATATCTGCTCGACAGTTGGAATTTTCCATGCTAAAAACTGCAGAAGAGGAAATCCATCAACTTGATTGTTTAGATGTGTCATCAGCCAGTCTAATGTTTCCAAATTTTCTAGTGCACTTGTGCTAAATTAACTTTCAGATGTAAAGGACAGTGCAATGTTTAAACATAATTTAACCAATCCAGACTAAAGTATTCTATTTCTAAATTTGACTTAATCATAGAAACGGCATCAGAATACCTTATAATAGATTAATATAAAAATAAAGGATTTATGAAAAGGTTAAAGCCCTTCTTAATTGATTTCACAAATTGTAATCATGAAGATTATAAACATAAAACAGTGTACTAATGTGGAATTTGATTAAAGATATAACTACTGTCAAGGGAAAGGCTTTTGCTTTCGTAAAGGTGACTACAGAGGTCTCAGACAGTTTTTAAATTGTGTAGTGGGACCAACTAATAATGTTACGAACAGCAAATTCTAAATGGGAAGTATTCAAGGAAGTAATCAATGAAGCTACTAGGCTTTTCATAAAAAAGCAAGGAAAAGTGCACAGGATGATATAAATTATCAGGTGATACAGAAGCCCATGATAGATATAAATTAGTCTGTAATGAAGTTACAAAGGAGGTTAGGCAAGCCAAGACAGATTATGAGAAGTCTTTACCAAAGAATGCAAAGAAAAACAGCCAAGACTTCTATACTTATATTAACAGTAGAAGGAAGGGGTTGAATCACGTTGGGCCACTTAATGTTTGAGTTAACTGTTGATGACCTTGCTCAGGTTGCGGACAAATTAAATAGCTATTGTTGCATCTACATTTACATATGAAGAATTCCTTGGGGTAGGGGATGTCAGAAGTTTATCAAACTCTAATAAGGAGCTAAATGACTTTGATAACTGGAAGGAAAGTGGGGGGAAAATTGTTGAAGACAGACATAAAAAAAGGCACCTGGAGTGGATTGAATCTATTTGATTATGATAAGGGAGGCAGAAAAGGAGGCAAGCAAACCCTTAGCCATTATTATGAGAGCATCCTTGGATTCAGGGAAGGTCCCCATGGACTGGAGAAATGCAATTATATCTCTAATTTATAACATGAGTAATTACAGGTTAAAGAAGCAATGAAGGACCATTTGGACAGGCATAGTAATAATGGTCACAATATAGTACAAGAAAGCCATAGGCTTTTGCTGCAGTGGCAGCAAAACACATTATATGCTTCCCTTTTCCCACAGGTAAATATCCAGTTTACCTTTGAATTTATTTAAACTGCCAGCTTCAACTACCCGTGAGGGCAACTTATTCCAGCAGTCAACGAGGGTACCCTCATGAAGAAAATCTTCAGTTCTGGCAATTGCAGCATCTGGAACTAGGCAGGTGCTTGCAAGAAGATCAAAATGAGATATTTAAGGCTTTGAATGGATTGTGTAAGCTAAATTTTGGCATCGTTACTCTTGCTCAGACAGTACACATAAGGGGCTAAGATTTGTGGAAATTGCTTTCAGGCAGCAGGTAGTTGATTTTTGGAACAAATTGCCACATGGCATTATGGAAGCAGGTAGTTTGAGTAGAGAGGATGGACAGGTTATATGGGAAGTCATTTTTTTTTTTTTTTTTTAATTGATAATATATAGGCTTTCTTTCTGTATCATTTGCCCCTACAGATATTACAGTCATGGCATACTATTTTATATAATTCTGTAGATTATTTGTATGTAGGAGTTTTGTTTGATTATGCCAATTTTATTGAACTTTATATTCTATGCTAGTATTTGTCACCCAATAATTTTTAATAATAGGCAATAAGTTTGCATAAAATATATAATATATTATACATATATCTTTTGTTTTTTGTGGCATCAAACATAATTTAGAGAATTTACCAATTATACAGATGATCATATAGTAAATTGCTGTATTATTAATTTAAACTTAAACTTGAGTAATTTCTGAATGGTTATTTTAAATGAAGTCTTTAAAGTTAATTGCTATAGAATGTGTGCAAAATTGTTCTTTTATATTTTAGTTAAGAAGGAAGCAAAAAATAAACCTAGAAGGTTGTTATTCTCTGATAGTTTACCAACTAATTTTAATGAAGATGTGGAAGGAGAAAAAGAAGAATACCATATACCTACTGGTGAGTATTTGCATAATGCAAGAAGGAGATTATTTATTATTCCTACAATACTGGATAATTGCATAATTATCTGATTATCAGGTTAAATCAAGGCAAAGTCCTCATGCTATGAGAACTTCAAAACATTATTATATACGTAGGGCATAGCTTCATTTTGTATATATATAATTTGTTACTTTAATGCAGCAATCTCATATTGTGGAGACACTTCATCACGAGTTACCTCTGTATTGCACTACATTAATTCAAAAGACTCAGGGATGATAGTATCCACATGCAAGTCAAAGAATTTTCAGCTCCAAGAAACAATGTTTTTGAAGAATTTTGCCATTTTGCTTACATTATTATAATATTAAATCATACTGTTGTTTGAATCTTGCTGTATCGTTATAGAGTGAGTGGTAGGGGAATTCATATTTTTTAATTGGATAAATAGGAAGCTCTAAAGTTCAAATCACTTAGGTTGGCATTAGTTGTATAGCCTAATACATATACCGCAAACTTAATAGCATGGTAGTATTATTGTATATATCGTAATAACTGGTATGTCGATAAGAACATTTTAATTTGAATTATATATAATTGGTAACTTCATAGCATGACTGGTGCATTATGTTATTACTGCATTAGATATATTTGTTTAATGAAGTATTTTAATTATACAGACTGGTCTTGATTAACGTGGTTAATTTGTCCTGCGAGCGCATCATGCAAAACAGAAACACATTAATTGAATATAATAATTGAATAATCAATAGAAAAAATTATAATTGGTCTGTGACCCTTAGGAATGTCTGTAAAGAATTTTAAAAATACCTTTTAAATAACATTTTAACTGCATTCTATGTAAAATAAAAATAAAAATAAAAAAGATAATAAAAATAATTATAGAATTAAATGTTTATTGTATAAAATACATAATGAAGAAACTAACTACAGTAAACCCCCGCTATTCGCGGTATCTGTATTCACGGTTTCGCATATTCGCGGTTGGGCCTCCGTAGCCAGGTGGGCAGGAGCGGCAGTGCATAGCACACGCTTCTTGATTAGACCAGGGTTCGATCCCATCACCACCAAATACGGAGGATGCGGAAAGGTCAGGGAATGACCAACACATATTCCCGGAGCAATATGGCCTTAGTTGCTAATGCTCCTGAAAACCAAATAACAAACAACAACAGTATTCGCGGTCGCTGATTTAATATAAAATGAAACCTAAAAAATGTGAATTTTAAAGTGCTGTGAACATTTCCACCATAAAAAAACATGGGCGTGGCTAAAATTATCTTTCCCAGTCAAAACAGCGCTCGGTGGCTGGGGGGGGTGACAAAATCGCGAGCGTGGATGTTTCTCGCTAATCCTTGTTTAGTATGTGTTATGCGCTTGTCATGGAAGGTTTCGTCGTTTGCTTTTAATTTATATGCTTGTAAATTGAATAAATTTATCAATTTATAACTTTTTCGAGTGTGTTAATGGAAGAAAGTGACTTTATTGTGGACAAGTTCTTTCTAACCCGTACAAAAATATGGCTACGAATAACAAGGGAAATGTGAAAAGATCAAAGAAGGTGATGACATTAGCGAATAAAATTGAGTTATTAGATAAAATTTCTAATGAGGTATGAGGTATTGAGGGTCTAGCGGCTCCTGGGATTTCTCCCATCTCCGCGAATGTTCTATGTATCGGTAATAGTACCCTGTCAAAGCCAGAGATTTAGAAGTGTGTGGGTCATGAGTAGTGTTATATGTTGTGCCCATTGTTTATCCGGCTTATTGGCCGCCAGGCCCCTAATGGGACCAGACGTTGCCCATACCTCGCCACGTGGAGGCTAGCGGGGTGTTACCATTGAGTCAATTGTACTCTGGCAGGTCCTGCCACTTACTTTCCTGGGATTTTAGTGGCTAGGACCTAAAATAAAATTGGAACGACCGCGGTTGATTTTAAATCACTTACATTAAAGCATTAATATGGGGTTTGAAGCTGAAAACCTGTTTCTAAAGTGCCTAAAAGGTTGGGCGAAATTTTTTGGTGTATTTTAAATTTGGACGTGTAGGGCTATACGCTGTGCAAGAAAAAGTGCTGGGAGGGGAGAGTGAAGGCTGGGGGGTGAAATAGGAAGAAGAGGGTCGATAGGGTAGGTGACTCCCAATTTTTCAGTGAGGCATGCCCATGCCCCACCAGAGGGAAGAAATGGTGTGGCAGGGAAGAGAGACAACAGCAAGCCGTCACCTCTCTCCCCTGCCGGGAGTGGGAGTAAAAGAATTGCACTGCACAAGAGAGTGCAGAGCATAGAGCCAATATGGCTCCGTTGAGGCAGCAACTTGGAGTTTCTCTATCTTCGTTGGTCTTCTCTGTCATTGATAGCCATATTTTTCCTCAGCTATGAACACTGGTCAGGTCCATTGTTGGTCTGTTAGCTATGGCTGTGGTTCTCTTCATCATGGGAAGATCCGCAGCTCCATGGGGTTATTCTTGCGATCGCTGGTTTTAGATGATTAGTAGTAAGCAGGTTCCTGGGCGAGGTTCTCCTTGAGTCCTCTCCACGCGTGTTCTGTGTCTCTCTCTTTTTTTTTTTTTTTTTTTTATCTTCTTCTGTAGATGGCTATCAGTGTTTTACGCCTACCAAATAGTTTTTGGGCATATTCCTTTAGCTCCCTGTATTCCTCAAGTGAGTCCAATAGATGTGATTCCAAGTTCTTGGGGAGGTAGTGTATTGCAGTGATCAGTCTGCACCTGAGGTCCTCATAATGGGTGCAATCATACATAATGTGCTCCCAGCACTCAAGCTCCCCACAGGCACATCTCGGATCCACCTCAATCCCCAGCGCTGCCAGCTTGGCCTTAAAGGCCCCGTGACCAGTCAATAAATAGGTGGTGTATAAGCCAGGTTGAAACCAAGTTGGGGGACTGGGGTACATCCTGTCGATGTTCGGAATGAATTTCCTGGTGATATTTCCCTTATTTGAGTTGGCCCAACGCTCCTGCCAAACTTGCATCAGGTGTTTTTGCATCCTTGTCTTTTCATTTTTTTGTGGTGCATTAACGTCCACAGTATAGCCATGGTATGTACAAGGTATTCCTTTCTCTATGTGGTAGTTCATTCCCCTACGCATGATCTCTAAGTCAAGGGGAAGAGCTCCGGCCAAGACCTGCAGCGCGTGGGTACTGGTTGTCCTACAAGCACGTGTAACTGTCAGTAGGATTGTTCTTTGCGTTGCATCAAGGATGCGTCGGTTTACTACAGTTCCTGTTTTGGAAAACCATATTGCTGAGGCGTAAGTGATGATCGGTAGGAAGGTTGTTTTATAAAACAATGACAGGGTGCGTTGGTTTAACCCCCAGTCCCGCCTGACGATCCTAGCCACCAATCCAGAGTATCTTTTGATTTTGGCTCTGATATAAGTTAGATGGTGTTTAAAGGTAAGATTACCATCCAGTATAACTCCTAAATATTTTAACTGGGTCACTAATTTTATTGTGGTAGGTCCCACCTTTATTTGTGGCGGTCTACGTATATCAAGCTTGCCTTTTAGCAGGACGGAGGACGTCTTTGTTGTTGATATCGTCAGGCAGTGGGTTCTGGTCCAGTTTTGCAATATCAGCATTGCCTGATTGGCCTTTTCCTCTAGCTGGGCCCGGCTATCTGCAGCAATGGTGAGGACCAAATCATCAGCAAAGGCCTGGGAGCGCACATCACCGAGGTGCAAAGCCAAGAACCCATCCAAAACCATATTCCACAGGAGCGGCCCCAGAACAGAACCCTGGGGACAGCCCCTGTGGACATCACGATTCACTCTACCATAAGGTGCTTCCACGATGATGCGTCTCTCGGAGAGATATGACCTAATTATGGAGTATAAGTTGATCGGCACTTGTGCCAGCCTTAGTCTTGCCAGTACACTCGGCCACCAAATGGTGTGGAACGCCCCAGCGAAGTCAACGGAGATGGCTAGAAGATATTTATTATTGCAGTTTGCTGCTAATTCCGATAGGCTACGCAAGGCTTCCACAGTAGACGAACCCTTCTTGAATCCGTATTGCAATGTCTCTGAGTTTCGCTGCCTGGTAATGCTGATGTATCCTTGTGCAGAGTAGTCTTTCAAGCAGTTTGCTTGCAACCGGCAGTAGGGCTATTGGCTGATAAGAGTTTGGCAGGTGGGGTGGTTTGTTCGAATTTTTGGCGATTAATTTTACCTTTGCTGTCTTCCATTTTTTGGGGAAGATGCCCTTAGCCAAGCAGCTGTTATATAGGTGTAAGAGGAGGTCTGGAACGATCTCCACGGTCTTCTTAATAATTTCGGGTTCTAAGTAGTCCAGGCCTGGACATTTATTATTTCTTATCAGGGTTGCCATTTGTTGTAGTTCATCCCGTGTGAAGGGTGGCTCCTGAGTGTCTGTTGAATAAACTTCATTATCTTGACAGATGATAAGTTGCTCTGGCAGTGTTGGCTCTATTGGTTTCGGGAAGATGGCATCTAATATATTGCTTATAGATTGTTGCCACGTGGTGGTATAATCACCTTGTGGTGTCTGGGTGGTTGAAATGACTTCCCCCCTGGGAAGTTTATTCGTCACTATCTTGTATACCACACCCCAGGGTTCGGTGTTCCCTGTTGTGCTAACAAAGGTCTCCCAGGCCTTGCGTTTGCTCTTGACGATCGCATTTGTGTAGCTGTTTCTGGCTTCTCTATATCTTTCCCTTAAAGCTTCAACCTCATGGGCCGGCCATGTGCGCCTTGCCCGTTGGAATTGTTTTCTTCTTTTAATTGTTTCCCGTCTGAGCTGTTGAATTTCCAGGGTCCACCACGGGACAGCCCACCGGATCAGGCTTCTTTTTTTTTGCTGCATTGCTGGCTTCTGTTATTATCTTGGTTACTTTAGTTTGGGTTTTATTGGGTTCCTCGAGCTGATTTGTCTCAGTTAGATGTTGGGCCGTTGCTGGTATTAGGATTTCCTTAAAACGTTCCCAATTTGCTTTGCGAATGGCATAGCGGCTTTGTATTTGCTTGGATAATGGGGCTCTGTCAAGTGACCTTGCTATCTGATAGGTAATCACTCTGTGATCAGACGTTGTCCACGAATCCCGAACACACTGTGGGAGGCCACGTCGATCGTGGCCTCCCACAGTGTGTTACAGAACGTGGGCAGTTGGTGCGGCCGATTTAGTACCATGATCGAGGAGTTAGAAAGATATTCGTCTAGTATTTGCCCGTTCCGAGTTCTGCTTCTGTCCGGAGTCAGGCTGTGCCAGGTGGGGGATCGGCAATTGACATCTCCCCCTATGATTATTTTCTCGTCCAGGAGCAAGTCTACCAAAACTTGAAGGTATTGTGTAGCTGGGGTAATGTCCTCCCCCGGTCTACAGTACAGTGCCACTATGTAGAACTGGCCTAGCGGCGTCAATACGTGGGCACAAGCTGCCCATGACGAGCATAGTTGTTTAACTTTCGTGACTGTGTAGTCTGGGTTGCGTACCACTACCGCCGCCCAAGGGGTATCTTCCTCCTCGTGTACTATCTTATATGTGATTGGGTATCCACACACCCGTTTAGAATGGGTGTACGGCTCCTGGAGTATGAGAATGTCTGCATTGATTTCGTCAGCTTTTATCCTTAGCTGTTCTGCCACTGCTCTGGCTCTTTGCGCATTTTGTTGGATGATCTCTATTTTGGATGTATTATATTTCTTATTGTTTGTCTCCATAGTCGATTCTCTTTTGGTATTGACCCTTTGCTTTGATATAGACCGGGCAGTTTGGATCTCTGATCGAATGTGTGTATTCCATTTTGGCTGCTTTACAATTGGCACAGGTTGGATCCTGTTCCCTGTTGGGGCAAGTTTTGTACTCATGGCCCTTGCCAGAGCAATGGCCGCAAGTAGGCGTTGTCTGAGTACAGGTGTGGGTTGTGTGTCCGAACTTGCAGCACCGAAAGCATTTCGGCACCGCTGCATGCTCCCGGAACCGGTGGGATCCCCATTCTATATATATTCTGTTGCATTTTTTCAGCTGTTGCCATGCAGATGGGTCTAGTTCAACTACCCAGTTCCTATTGGTTCCCGATCTGGTACCGGTTGAATACCTTGGTGTTACCATGCATTTTTTTTGTGCGTCCTGGGCTAAATTCCTTAGATTTTTGGTGACAATTTCAGTTGCTAGTTGTTCAGGCGTTACGTCTTGGTCTACATTAAATATTATAATTGAAGGCCCACGCTTTTTTGGCGGCTCCGCTGTTAGCCCTAACTTGACAAGTTTTGGGTTTTCCATTATTGCCTGTATATCTTCCTTATTTTCTGTTTCTATTATTAATCCTGTGCTTCTTGTTTTTCTTATTGTTTTAATTCTAGTAGTCCTCAAGTCATCTTTCATCTCTTTCATAAATTTAATCTTCAGTTCTTCGCTGGATTTGACATTTTCAGTGTTTTCCAGGGTTGTCGGTCTGAGAACCACCAAGTTTGGTGTTTTCAAGAGTGGTTGCCTTTTTTCTTGTTGCCCTTCTTCGTTTGGTTGTAACTGGTTTGAGCCATTCCTCAGCGCCTGGACATATGTGGGGGCACGCTGTTGCATTTGATTTGCCCCACATTGTTCGTAGATTTGTATCTTCACGTTTGCCTTTTCATTTTCTAGGAAGGTCTCTATCAGCATGGCTTCCATCTTACTGAAAATGTTTGCAATCCGCGATCTAATACCTGTTGTAATTCTGTTTGATGGTTCTTTGAAAACATTCTCTAATGCCGTCTTCAAGGCTAGAGATTTTTCATACACTGTGCCTTCAGGCAAGGTAGGATCCAAGGGAACTTCTGTTGACTTCTCTTCTCCGGTGTCCTTTGTAGATGGCATACTCTCTGGTTGGTCCCTTGCTACAGTTTGGGAACATGTTCCCCCGCTCAGACTAGAGTCAATCTCAGAGCCTTCTGATGGACGAAAAATAACTATGTTATTAGTGTCAGACTGGAATTCAGGAGCCCCGCGAACAGAACCGCGAGCACTCTCACGATTCCCAACTGACTTCGATAAAACTGGTTCATCCTCTCCAATCAAACCACTTCCAACAACCTTTGCAAATGTATTATATCTAGGATTCAAACTTCCTGACTCAGTCTGCGTCGTCAACAAATTACTAAAAAGTTCCGCACGAGTCTCATGCTCAGCTGAGCGTACCTTTAAGCGCTCATTGTCCACTAGTTGAGTCGTATTCACTGCTTCCACATCTGCCCAAAAGCCCAAGATGCGACTAGCAGCAACAGCAGTAACCCCACTGGATTCTGAAAACAAAAAATCTGTGAGGGCTTTTTTAGTCCTTGAAACCGCAGAACATATTCCAGAGACCTCCTGGACCTGTCCAGAAACGGGATCATCATCAAGTTGGGAGCTCAATATCGATTCCCATCTCTGTGTCACTTCTCTCCGATTCTTATCTGATACAAATGAACTGGAAGGATCAGACACGTCTACTTCCTCTAGCTCCGTTAACGTGGATGAGTCCACAATTAGCTTAGGGGGGCAAACTACATTATCTTTATCTATATTACTGATTATGTCCCTGTCTCCATGAGGCACCACCCTAGGGGTCAAAGGAACCTTACAACCTTTTAATGTTTTAAAAACCTCGGGAGATCTTAACGCTGATGACTCCGAGTCAGTAGAGGTACCTCCCTCAGAATCGCGTTTACCTTTTTCCACGTCAATAAAAACAGATTTTTTCCGTTTAGTTTTACTTTTATCACCCTTAGAACTTCCCTTGATTGATGTAACATTTTTACCCTTTTGTTTCTTACGGGGTTCTGGTTTATCCCCAGACTCGCCAGAGAACACCCCCTCTATATCCAAATCCCCAGCTATCTCCCTACTAGATTCTATATCCATAATGTATGTTTTGTTTAAAGAAAACTACCACGATTCTCCTTATCTCTAATATGTCCTCTTCTTCCTGTAATAAAAGTTCTTTATTTATTTATTAAAGGGATCCTCTTCTGCTTGACTGTCCTGTATTCCTTACACTTACCTCTCACCTACAATAAAAATCTGGTTCAAAATATATATATTTTCCAATGTTAACCAATGGGCAAAAATCAGCATAAAAGTTTTGATTTTGCCTAAACCTAGTTCCTGTATCTCAGCTCCTAATCACCAGATGGAGCTAGAAAAAATCTTGAAAAATAAGTAATTTCTTTAAGAACTCACCTACCAAAGATGAGAACCTCAATCCCAATAGTTAAGCAGATATTGAGTTTTAAAGGTTTGCTAATTTTAGCCCAAAACCAGCCCACCATAAATCCTATGTTAACCTATGGGAAAAAGTCCATCCATAGGAAAACATTGAATTTTCCAATTTTAATAACAAAATTCCACCTGAGATTATATAACCACCACAGATAGGTGTCACTATCCCTGTTATAGTGTATCCCTGGACACTTAAAAAGAATTAAAGCCAGGCAGCCATCTTGTCCCATATAAAGTCTATGGACCAATGCAACTTCTATGGGAAAATTCACTATAGGATTTCCACAATGCTTTTCCTATGGAGCAATGTTTTTCTATATGAAATGAGAGCATAAATTGTTGTAAAATTTAAATCAGTTATTTCTGTGTAAATATTCAACCCCAACTCCCAAAACTTAACCTCTAGACTCACCACCTCATATATTTTCACTGACACATATTTTTCCAGCTCAGGGGTTGCTAAAGACGCGCAAACACATCCAAAAAGTAGGAGCACATTTTACTTGACTTCACACTAGTGGCGCTGTTCACAAAATTCATAAAATTTCTAATGGTGAAAGTGTCTCCTCAGTGGCAAAACATTATAAAATCAATGAGTGAACGGTACGATCTAATCAAGAAATTGGAAGAAAAAATCCGCCAGTGTTTGTGAAAACACACTAATTGTTTCAAAAATTTGCTCTGTGACTAGTGATGTTAAATTAGAAAAAATGGAAAAGCTTTAAATCTGTGGATAGAAGACCGAACTCAAGAAAAAATTCCGTTAAGTTCACTCGTCATTCGTGAAAATGCAAAACTCCTTTATCAACACTTTAGCAAAATTGGTGAAAGCACTGGCGGGATAAGTTTTTAAGCTAACAAAGGCGCTGGTTTGAAAGATTTGTTTGAAATTTCTAATAAATATTACATTTAATATTAAATTGTTTCTTATTTTCATTTCGATGCCATATGCTTGCATTTCACTATGTACATAGTCATATTATGAAGGTACATATAATACGTACATAGACAAAATTTTAGACTAGTTTTTCTTATATATTTCATGCTTTGGAACGGAACCCCTTTATTACTATGGGAGCCATAACTCGCGGTATTTCTCAGGAACGTAACCCCTGAAAAATAATTGGGATTTACTGTATTTGCTACAGAAATATTCGAACACGGTTGTTTGAACAGTTTTGGCTTTCTTTTTTTCATCATACAATTTCCGATAGCCGACAACAAGCTTCTCTAGGCACTGAAATAACATGCTTCTTTCAATGTTAGGATCAACATTCGTTACCTTTTGTTTGAGGTTCTCTGTGATACGAATGATTTTGACTAGTTCTTTTACTGTTATCTCCTTTGTGGTAACATTTTCATCTGGCTCATATTCTTTTTCTTCAGCTTTTTCGTACGTGCTGTTCCTCTATTTGAAAGAGATCGTTGTCCCTTAGCTGTTCTAAATGCGAATTCAGTAATTCTCAAAAGTTAGCCGTGTCCAAGCCTTGAAACCAAAGTTATTACCCATATTAGTTATGTCTTTAATAACTTTTTGAACTTTATCCTTGAAGCTAGTAAAATCGTTAGCACAATGGGGTAAAAGATGCTTCCAAACTGCTCTCATATTGCTGGCTGTCACTTCTTCCCATGCTGCATGAATATTTTCAATGGCCACTCATCTGTTATATTTTTTCCAAAATTCTGGTACTGTAATTGCATTGTCTCCTGTTGTAGCTTCAAGTTCCTCTGCAAATATTCTATGGAGATAGTAAGCCTTGAAAGTTGCAATCGTCCCTTGGTCCATGGGTTGCAATAATGAAGTCATATTTGCCATTAAAAAAACAACTTTCATATTTTCATTTAAGTTACCAAGTGCAGAAGGATGTCCAGGTGCATTATCTAAAAGCAACATAGCTTTAAAAGTAAGATTATTTTTTTGCAATAGGCTTCAACCGTTGGACAGAAATATGACGTAAACCAGACTTAAAATAGGGCTTTCATCATCCATGCTTTTTTATTTGAACGCAAAATGACTGGAAGAGTTTTGATGGCTGTAATAGTAGTAGTGGCATGTGATGCAATATAGCAAGTGTATAAGCTTATGTAGCATCAGCCAAAAAAAAAAAAAAATAATAAAAATACAAAGCATTCCCTCTGAATGTTTGTCCAGTTCCTCCTTAAATTTATTTAACCTATCAACTTCCACAATGACAGATGGAAGTTTGTTCCAGCAATTAACCACCAGCTGGCTAAAGACAAATTTCTGCACATCTATTCTACATCTGTCTTTCCTCAATTTCAATTTATGCCCCTTGGGTTCATAATCTGAACAAGTGGAAGAATCCCATCAGAATTCAGCTTGCTCAACCCATTCAAGGCCTTATACACCTCAATGAGATCACCTCGCAGGTGCCTAGTCTCCAGCTGCTGCAATTTGCAGAAATTAAGCCTCTCTTGGTAAGAGGATCCCTTCATTCCCCTCACTAACTTTGTTGCCCTTCTCTGTACACGCTCAAGCAAATCTACATCCTTCTTAAAATGAGGCCTCCAGACCTGTACGCAGTACTCAAGGCGTGGCCTGACCATTGCCTTATACAGAGGGACAATCACCTCCTTTTTCCTGCTAGCAAAATTCCTGTATATCATTGACAAAACCCCATGATCTGCCCTGGCAGCCTGTCTGCACTGCTCAGAAAACTTCATATCTGACTGCACAATTACTCCCAGGTCTTTTTCATTTTCTACCACCTTAAGTGTAGTACCACACAGTTGGTACATTTCTCTGGGGTTACTTTTACCCATATGAAGTATTTTGCATTTGTCAATGTTAAACTTCAGTTGCCACTTTTGAGCCCACCTTCCCAAATTTTCTAGATCCTGTTGCAGTAGCACACTGCCATTACTGTCATTAACAACCCTGCCAACCTTTGTGTCATCTGCAAAGTTTGACACTAAGCCTGATATACCTTCATCAATATCATTGATAAATATACAAAACAACAGTGGACCCAACACCGAACCCTGTGGGACTCCACTAATAACATTAGTCCACGAAGAGCAGCACCCATTGATTACCACCCTTTGTCTTCTCCAACTCAACCATCCTTTTATCCATTGTAGCAACTTACCCTTAATACCATTCTGCTCCAGTTTATACAGTAGTCTTCCATGCGCAGCAGTGTCAAAAGCTTTCCTGAAATCCAAGTACAGTCAGTCCTCGTATAACACGTGTTTACACTACACGAGTTCGATCATAAACGATATCTTATATAACAAGAACCGAATTCGCTTATGCACGATTCACCTTTGTGTTTACGAGAAATGGCAATCGAATGCGGAATCACCCCAACTGAACGCAACACGATAGGAATGAAGAGAAGATTCTGAAAATGTATTTATGTCTTTTATATCAGTGAAGGGGAAACACATTTCACCATAATAACTTAAAACCCAACACGATTCCAGCTATCGGTATAATGCAATTAGATTGAGTTTACTACCAGTTTATAACAGATTCCACTAGCAGAAACGCAACTGGAAATTGTTTTATTGTAGTAACCCCTAGAAATGTGCTTTAGTAAAATGTGAGGTGTTAAGTGTATCTCTGCCTTTACAGTGTTGTTTATTCAATTGCTACATGCATGCAGCTTTGTTTATGTGTATCAAGCATGCCTCCTCGTTTTGTAATTTTTTTTTTTTTTTTTTTTTTTTTTTTTATGAGAACCCCAAACACGAGAGGTATTAGAACCTATAGTACTTCGTACCGTGCTTGGGTTGGAGATTGAAAAGACGAAAGAAGATATTTGTTGATATTGGACTTGAACTTCTGTAGATTGTAGTTTTCAGGAAATACGTATGAAGGAAGGTTGTTCCAGAAAACGGCAGTTGAATGAATAAATGAGGAAGATGAAAAGTTGGTTCTGTGGGTTTGAAGTTGGACAGTAAATGGATGTTGGCTGGTGGCAGCACGTGTTCGGACTGTTTTGAAAGAGAGTGCGGGAATTATAGAAGCCAATTCAGAAGAACAGTGCCCATGGAAGTATATGTAGAAGAGGCATGCAGCAGAAACAGTGCGTCTATGAGAAAGCGAGGGGAGAGACTCTGTTAGAGATGAATCATTAATTAAGCTAACTGCCCTCTTCTGAATGGAATCAAGAAGCCTGAGAGAGGTTTTGGGGGCACCACCCCAGATGTGGGAACAATATTCCATGGCAGGGCAGATTTGCGATTTATACAGATTGAGCAGCTGTTTGGAAGAAAAGTAACGGCGAGAGCGAAAGAAAAAACCAAGTTTTTTAGATGCAGAGGAAGCAATATGTGTAATGTGCTTGTGCCAAGAGAGATTAGAAGTCAGGGTAATCCCCAAAAGAGATATATCATTTTGCCTAGAAATCGGAGTGTCACTAAAGATAAGCATAGGAACAGAAGAATCCTTTTTGCGAGATATAAGACAAGATTGAGTTTTAGAAGGGTTGAAATCAACTAAGTTGTCTTTGCCCCACTGGAGAATTACCTGAAGATCGGCATTTAAGGAATTGGCAGCAGATTTTCAAGAACTTGAAGCTGATTGAGCTGGACAAGGTTTCTCAAAATGGAAAGTTGAATGCAATGTGCTATCATCGGCAAAACTATGGATAGGATTTCCAGTCAATGGAAGAAGGTCATTGATATACAAGAGGAAAAGAGTGGGGGAAAGATCTGAACCTTGGGGGACACCGGCATTAGTGGAGAAGTTAGAAGACAGAGAGCCATCTGCCATCACTCTCAGTGAGCGATCAGAGAGAAAACTGGATAACCAATTACTAAAAACAGTTGGCAAACCATAAGATGGAAGCTTGTTTAGAAGACCTTTATGCCAAACACGATCAAAAGCCTTTGAGATGTCAAGAGCAACTACTTGTGTTTCACCGAACCTTTCCATTGAATTAGTCCATAAATGGGTAACATAAGCCAGAATATCACCAGTGGATCGACACTGACAGAATCCATACTGGCGATCGTTGATCAGATGGAAGGTTTCTAGTTAGTTTAAAAGTTGGCAGTTAATTGATTTCTCCATTACTTTAGAAAGAGTAGAAGTAATTGCAATGGGACGGTAATTGTATGGGAGGGATTTGTCACCCTTTTTAGGAACTGGCTGGATATGAGCAAATTTCCAAGCAGAAGGAAAAACACCTTTGGAATAAGAAAGTGAAAAAAGGCGGCAAAGAATAGGAGTAAGTTCAGGAGCACAGGTGTTGAGAACAAGTGGAGAAATACCATCACGACCTGGAGCTTTCGTAGCATCAAGATTCATCAAAATCCTTCTGATATCCTTTTGACGGAAGACCACATGAGGCATTGAATGGAGCATGTTAGGAATGGTGGGAGGTGTTTTACCAAGGTCATTAATACATGAGCTGGAAGAAAAATGGGATGCTAGCAGGTCAGCTTTATCCTTGGCTGAAGTGACAATAGAACCATCTGGTTTGGACAGAGGTGGGAGCAGAGATGGGCAAAAGTTGCGGCCAATAGCTTTGGCAAGAGACCAGAATGCTCGGCTACCATTAGGGCAAGAAGCAAGTTTTCTACTCTTAGCCTGATCAAACTCTAGTTTGGACTGATTAATAACTGCTTTACAATTGTTGTGAACTTTGGTGTAGGCAGAAAACGAAACTGAAGAATTAGAAACAAGCCAATTACGATATGCAACGTTCTTCTCTTGGACAGCCTTAGCACATTTATTGGAAAACCAAGGTTTAGATAAAGGACGAGATTTTAAAGTGGAGTGTGGGATAAAGGATTCCATTCCTGCAAGAATAATTTCACTGACACGATCTGAGCAAACGTTGACATCAGAAGTTTTGAAACAGTAATCCGACCAAGGAAAAGAAGAAAAGAAGTCTCGCAGGTCATCCCATTTTGCATTCTTGTAATGCCAAACAATACGAGGTTGGGAATAGCCATGAGATAAAGGTTCCACTGGAGAAGAGACAATCACCAAGGTGTGATCTGAAGTGCCTAAAGGACCGCTCACTTCAACCTTGTACTTAGAAGGGTTGTTTGTGAGAAAAAGATCAAACGTATTGGCTGTATGATTAGGTTTGTCTGGTATTCTTGTAGGTAAATGAACAATCTGTGCTAGGTCATTAGTAATTGCAAAAGCCTCAGCATCTCGACTTGTAATTGTGCTTTATTCCCTAAAAATGAGTAAAATACTTAAAAGGTGTGAAAAGGAAGCGTCCTGGTGAAGACACTGCAGATTCAGAGAGAAAACGAAAAGCAATATCGATAAACAGAGGCAGACTGGGTCAAAAATTCTTCCCCGGGAAAATTTGTAGTGGTCTCATACTATGGTTTATGGCCAAAATCACACCGGATCATCGGGGTTTCCCCGGTAAAGCTTATGGCCAGTCCGCCTCTGTTGATAGAGAAAAAATATGAAATTGTGAAACGCTTTGAGCAAAATGAAAGACCATTTGATATTGCACGTGCTACAGACCTAAATGAGGCAATGCCGAGAATTACAAAGAATGCAGAGAAAATAAAAACTTTCATGGCAGGAACAACTCAAAGTGTAATTAAAATCCATTAGAATAAGACACAAAGAATTGGAAGAGATGGAACGGCTGTTATCTGTTTGGATGGAAAATCAAACAAAAAACAAGTTTGCTTATGATAGAAGCAAAAGCAGCAATATTTTATTACGTAATAGTCGTAATAAAATACGTAAGTAAAATACGTAAGTATTTTATTACGACTTCTCGGGTGGTCGGCACCTAACCCTATTTTTCCCACAGGGCCTGTTGTTTATATTGCACGATTTTGCATTGCACGAGGGTTTCTAGGAAACAACTGTCGTGCTATACGAGGACTGACTATATGATATAAAAATTATATTTTGCATCCAGTTTCTTTGTAATCACATCATAATACCCAATAAAATTTGTCAGACAAGACTTTCCCTTAACAAACCCATGCTGTGTCTGAATTATTGTGCAGTCTTGTCTAGATGATCCTACAATACATCTTTAACCAGTGACTCCATTATTTTACCCGGAACAGAAGTTAAAACTAAAAAAAAATAAAAAGATAAAGTGCAGCCATTATCAACTCACTGCAGGATGGACGCCTCCTCAACAATTCATGCTGAGGGAAATGGACCATAATCTGCCAAGCTGGTCCATTTCGGATTGACAGATCGACTGTATTCAGCAGTCAGGGGCTTGAACTCCGGTCTACTCAAAGAGCGTGTGCTACTGCACTCCCTCTCCAGACCACTCGGCTACGGAGGCCTAGTCTGTAATTACTCGTGTCACCCTTCGATCCCTCTTTGTGAATTGGGGATACATTTGCACATCTCCAGTCCGTGGGGGACCTCCCCTGAATCCAAGTATGCTCTCATAATTATAGCTAAAGGTTTGCTTACTTCCTTTGCCACCTCCTTTAATATAACTGGATAGATTCCATCCACCCCAGGTGCCTTTCCTATGTTTAATTTGAACCATTTTTCCACCACTTTGTTCTCAGTTATTACAAAATCATTAAGCACCCTGCTACAGTTTGATAACCTTCTGGCATTTCCAAACCTTAATAATTCCTCATGTGTGAATATAGATGCAACATACTCATTCAGTTTGTTTGCAATCTGAGCAAGATCATCAACAGTCGAACCATCGATGTCAAGTGGACCAATCAGATTCATCCCCTTCCTTTTAGAGTTTATATAAGCAAAGAAACTCTTGCTGTTTTTCTTAGCATCCTTTGCCAAAGATTTCTCGTAATCTGCCTTTGCCTGCCTAACCTCCTTTGTGATTTGATTACAGACTAGTTTATATCTGTCATAGACTTCTGTGTCTATGACAGATATAAACTATTAGTTCATTTGACAACCATTTAGGCCTAAACTTTGAACAATATTTCTTAATAGGTATGAAACTTTTAGTAGGTTCCACGATTAATTCCTTGAATGCTTCCCCCTTAGAATTTGCTGTTGGTAACATCATCAGTTGATCTCACTGTACAGAGTTTAAAAACTGTCTGAGACCACTGTAGTCACCTTTACAGAAGCAAAAACCCTTTCCTTTACCCCTAATGGTAATTATATCTTTAAGTAAATCCCACATCAGTACACTGTGATCACTGCCACCTAGTCGTTCCTTTATCTGAAAATTCTTAATACACGAATGGTCACTCCCACCTAGTGGTTCCTTTATCTGCAAATTCTTAATACACGAATGATCACTGCTGATAACCAGATCAAGAGCATTACCCTCTCTGGTTGCCTCTCGAACATGCTGCTGCAGAAAACAATCATTCAATAAATCCACAAAATCTTACTAGTGTGCAAGTGACCAACTACAAGTTCCAGTCAATATCTGGGAAGTTAAAATCCCCCATTATAAGACATTCTGATTTACTAGCCCACTCTATTTTTCTGTACAATTGTTCATTGTACCCATTTGAGTCACTAGGCCTATTACACACTCCTACTCTTATTTTTACTTTCGCAGTGCTAATTTCATACCAAACTGACTCAACAGTGCACTGTCGATCTATATCAGTAGGATGCACTTCTTTTGATTTTATGTTTTTCTTAATGAACAGCATAACACCTCCTCCCTTCCTATCCTGTCTATCCTTTCTGTACACATTGTACTCCCCAAATTCCAATTCTGCATTGCTAATATCTGTGTGACACCATGTCTCTGCTATCTCAACAATGTACGCCTTTGATGTCTGGACCAACACTTCAAATTCATCAAATTTATTTACTATACTTCTAGCATTGGTATACATGCACCTATTCTTATTCTTAGTTACCCTAACACATCCCATATACCCACCTGTTTCACGAAGACTGCCATCAGTCCCTGAAACCCCCAGCACCCCTTGCTCCAGGCCACTGCTTATTCTAATAGAAGTAGTGCAAGAATCACCTTCACTTCTGCCTGCGGCTACTTTTAGTCTGTGAATCCCCCCCCCCCCAAGCTAGCAGTTTTCCGACCCACTTAACACTGCCTCGATAGCATCAGCAAATATTCTTGCAACCTTTCTATTTAAGTGTATCCCATCCCTGTAGAAGCAGTCTCTCCTGTTAACAAGCACAGACCAGGCTGAAAAAAATTATACCCCTTGAGCCTTGCACATTCCCTCCATGGCCGAATTGATTGACAAGGCTCTCATCATGTACTCTCTTCTGTCATGTCTGGGCAGAATTGCAGACACTTTCAAATTTAACCCTAACTCACGACTTTTTTGCAACATCGACCTGTACTTGTTAAGTAAATCTGCAGTTCTTCTACTCTTAATCTCATTGGTGCCAACGTGTACAACAATATCACCCTTTGTGCCCTTAAAGATGATATATGCTTCACAATATCAACTTTCGCCCCTGGCAGACATACCCTGGTCCTATTCCATCTATCCTTTTTACACAATATATTTCCCGTCTCTTTGCCCATAGAATCACCAACAATAACTATCTCCTGTGGGACTAGCGCATTCTGCCTTGGAGATTGCCCGATGCCCAGGAGTAAGCTCTGCCGTTTGGTTGGGCAGCTGAGAGCTTGATGGTCCTCTCATATTAATTTCTTCGAGGTTATCTACCCTACACCTCAAGCTTTCATAGACGCCCATTAGAACGCTGACTTGTTGATGGCTGTATCCTTTAAAAGCCCTAGGATTTTGTGTAGGGTACACAAGCATAGGCTTTAATTTAAAATCAGCTTCAGCATTACCTCGTAATAAATGTGTTCGTCAATCTTTTGAGACTTTATACCCAGGTTGTGATGCTTCATTTGCAGCCGAGTAAGTTTTAGTTGGCATCCGTTTCCAAAATAGGCCCATTTCGGCTACATTAAATATTTGCCAATTATCATCATATTCGCCATCCTGAATGATTTTTTGCAGTTCTGCAGGAATTTAGCTGCAGCATCTTCATCAGCACTAGCAGCTTCCTCTGTTACTTTAACATTATGTAGTCCTGCTCAATTTTTGAAACATTCAAATCACCCTGAACTAGCAACAAACGTTTCAGTCTCCCCTTGATATTTTGTTTCTTTGAGCACAGTAAAAATGTTAATAGCTTTGCTCTGAATGTTGTCCTTAGATAATGAAATTCTTTTTTGATTACAATCTTCTATCCAAATTGATAGAAGACTTTCCATTTCAAACATTATTAGAGTTCTTTTCTGGTATTTTGTAAAACAAAAGAAGTTGACGAAACTGTACATTTCTCTTTATGTTCGTCTTTACAGCTCAAGACAGTTTGTACCGTAGACTCACTGTATCCTAGATCTCTTGCAATTTTCATATGGTTTGCATCACTTTCATGTTTTTTAACAACTTCAACTAAAGTAATAACTTGGTTTTTCTTTTATTGCAATCACGTTATTTTTCATTCTTTCTTTTACCCATAATTAACAGAGGTAGAAAATTAAAATTTTTAAATGCATCTACACATGACTATTAGCAGGAGACAAACAAGTAACATGTCTGCTTCTGATGGTTGATGGAACAGAACACCCTGAGGTGGGCAGTGGGCAAATGCTTGTTTATTGGCCGTCAGACGCTTAGCATGCGATTCGAATCTTTTTCAACTATCACAAAGAAAAAGATTGTGTTAACTGGAAATTTGCATTGCATAAAGTAAAAAGTGGTATAATTTTTTCAAATCACGGTAACGGAAAGACGTGTTAATCTTGTGTTATGCTAGGCCTGGCTGTATTTAATTTAAACAAAAATCATGCCCCAGAGCAGAAAACTAAAGGGCTAAAGTTAGTGGTAGTGCCATGGCTCTGGGGAGAATTGAGGGGGGGGGCAGTTGTCCTCTGAATCGTGGTCTTATGAGGTGTATGGCTTGTTTGATATTTGCAGAGCTATCAGTAATGGGACATGATATTAGCATTAGTAGAGGCATACGATGCAAAGAAGCAAGCTTATTCAGCATCAGCCAAAAAAAACTCTCTCATATCACCCCTCCATTCATTCCAAATTCCAGTCCAGCTTAGCCTTAAATTTATTTAGCCTATCAACTTCCACAACAAGAGATGGAAGTCTGTTCCACCAATCAACTACCTACTGGCTAAAGGCAAATTTCCGCACATCTATTCTATAACTGACTTTCCTCAATTTGAATCTATGCCCCTTCAGTTTTTTAATCTGAGTAAGAGAAAGAATCCCATCAGCATTCAGCTTGCTCAACCCATTGAAGGCCTTATAATCAGATAACCTTGCTTGTACCTATTCTTCAGGCACTGCAATTTGCAAAACTTAAGCCTTTCTTGGTAAGAGCACCCATTCGTTCCCTCTTACCAGTCTTGTTGTCCTTTGTACTCGTTCTAGCAACTCTACATCCTTCCTAGAATGAGGCCTCCAGACTTATACACAGTACTCAAGGTGTGGGCCGACCATTACCTTGTACAATGGGATAATCACCTCCCTGTCCCTACTAGCAAAATTCCTATATATCATTGACAAGACTCCATAACCAGCCATGGCAGTCCATCTGCACTGCTCAGCAAACTTCATATCTGACTGCACAATTACCCCCAGGTCTTTTTCACTTTCCACTTCCCTGAGTGTAGTATCACACAGTTGATACATTTCTCTTGGGTTATTGCTACCCATATGCAGTATTTTGTATTTGTCAATGTTGCCAAGAGTGTCTTTGTGTGTGATTGATGTAAGGATATTAAGCATCAATGCAGGTCGTTATGGGCCTTTACGACATCTCAAAGAACAAGATGGATGCTCTTGAATAAATTTAATTGGGGGGGCCCATCAAGCTCTCAGCTGCCCACATCAATGCCAGGGCTTGTACTTGATCATTAAACAACACAGGATATGGTTGTTTATTGTTTGCAGAGCTATGAGGAATGGGATATTATATTGCCAAGAGGGATGTCTTTGTGCATGATCGATGTAAGGCATGATCGATGTAAGGCATGTAAGGATATTAGGTGCCAATGCAGCAGCATAATGGGCCTTTACGACAGTTTGAAGAACAGGGTGGATGCTCTTGAAGGAATTATATTGGGACCCATCGAGCTCTCAGCTGCCCACATCAATGTCAGAGCTTGCACTTGATCATTAGGCAACACAATGCCAACCCCCAAGGCAGAATGTGCTGTTCCCACAGGAGCTAGTTGTTGTCAGTAACTGTTGGGGAAACTGGAAATATATTGTGCTAAAAGGATAGGTGGAATAGGACCAGGGTATGTCTACCAGGGACAACAGTTGATGACATTGTAGAGCAGACAACATCTTTTAAGGGCCCAAAAGGTGATATTGTTGTACATGTTGACACTAATGATATTAAGAGTAGGAAATCTGCAAACTTATTTAACAAGTACAGGTCAATGTTGAAAAAAAGTTACAATAGGGAGTATATAAATAAAATAAATTTTGTTTATGCTCCGGGACGACCAAACGGTCAGAGGAGTTTACAAGATACACAGAATACAAGAAACAGCACCGTATTCAGCAGTCACGGGCTTGAACCCCGGTCACTCAAGGCACGTGTACTTATGCACCCGCACGCCTGACCACTAGGCTACAGCGGCCTTCAATATGATGAGAGCCTTGTCAATCTGTTTGGCCCTGGAGTGATAGTGCAAGGCTCATTGGGGTAGAATTTTTCTCAGCGTGGTCTGTGCTTGTTAACAGGAGAGATTGTTTCTACAATGATGGAATACACTTAAATTGAAATGGTGCAAAAATATTTGTAAATTCTATCAAGGCAGTGTAAGATGGCTTGGAAAACTGCTAGCTTAGAATTCACATTCACAGACTAATAGATTAACAGTATCCTCAAGCAGAGGTGATTCTTGACTGCTTTTATTAGAATGAACAGCAGCCTGGATAGCAAGGTGCTGGAGACTTCAATGACTGCTGGGAGTCTTCATCGAACAAGTAAATACATGAGCTGCATTATGCTAAGAGTAAGAACAGGGGCATGTATACTTGCATGTACACCAATGCTGGGAGTATAGTAAATAAATTTGATGAATTTGAACTGCTGGTAAAGACATCAAAGGTGGATATTGTTGCGATATCAGAGGTGTGGTGTTGCACAGATATAAGGAAAGCAGAATTGGAATTTGGGGAGTACAATGTGTACAGAAAGGATAGACAGTATAAGAGAGGAGGAGGGTTTATGCTGTTAGTTAAGAAACACATAAAATCTAAGGAAGGGCATCCAGTTGACATGGATGGACAGCATAATGTTGAGTCAGTGTGGTGTGCCATAAACACTGAGAAAGCAAAAATGAGAGTAGGAGTGTGTTATATGCCTAATGACTCTGATGAGTACAATGAACAGCTGTACAGAGAAATAGTTTGCCAGTAAATCAGAATGTTTTATAATGGGGAATTTAACTTTTCAGATATTGACTGGAACTAGTGGGTTAGTCACTCACAGAGGAGCAAGACTTTTGTGGACTGTGGATGACTCTTTTCTATGGTGGCATGCTAGAGAGGCAACAAGAGGGAGTAATACTGTTGACCTGATTATCAACGGTGATTATGCATGCAAGAATTTGCAGGTAAAAGACCTGCTGGATGGCAGTGAACACAAGTGTATCGATTTTGGATGTACTTAGAAATGTAACTACCAACAAGGCTTTTGAAAGAGGTTTTTGCTTTCATAGAGATGACTACAGTGGTTTCAGTCAATTTTTAAATTTTGTACAATGGGATCAACTGATGATGTTACCATCAGTAAATTCTAAATATAAAATGTTCAAGGACTTAATTATAGAAGCTACTTTGCTTTTTAAACTAAGAAATATTATACAAGGTTTAGGCCTAAATAAATATTAGATAAACTGATGAAACTCATGGCAGTGAGGAAAAGTTCATGGGATGTATGTAATTTATCGGGTGCCTGTGGTAGATATAAACTAGTCTGTAATCAAGTCACAAAGAAGGTCAAATTACAAGAAATGCAAAGATAAACAGCAAAGACTTCTTTACTTATGTAAACTTTAGAACAGGGGTCCCCAAACTAAGCCCCTCTAAAGAATTTTATCCGGCGCTCGGATATTTCACTTAGATCAAAAAAATTTGTTTGTATTAGATCACTATAAAATATATGAAAAACACACTTTACAGATTATTTTAACATCAACATTATTAATCACCCGAAGATTATTTTCATCGGGTGATTAATAGTGTTGATGCCTCTGTATTGTCAGCTTAGTCTTGTTAGGTGTTAATTCTGTTATTTCCAATCAAAGCTATTCTTTGAAACATCATTAAAATAATCTGTTAATCTTGACCCTGGCATTAAATAGCAATAGGCGTTAGAGATGGTAATTAGATATTTCCGAAGAGCTAGTTGCATTAAAAAGCTTGAAAGATACAACAACAGGTGAAAATATATTTTTGAGTGTGTCAGAAGCAACTGATGGCCTCAAATTGAATTGGGATTTGCTATCAGCAGTTACGATGGATAGTGCTAAAAATATGGTCAGTACTAAAATTGGGTTCATGGGTCAGCTTCATAAATATCTTGAGAGTAAAAATATTACCAATGCAATTTCATTGTATACTTCACCAGCAATCTTTGTGGAGAAAATTTTTGGGTGTAGATTCAGTCATGTCAATTGTAATAACAGTAAATTTTATTTGCAAGACTGGTCTGAATCATCGGCAATTCAGAAATCCCATTGACACTATCGAGGCTGAATATAGTGATTTGTTGTACTACACTGAAGTACGATGGTTGAGTTGTGGTAATGTGTTGAGGCTATTTTTTGAACTTAGGATCGAAATAGATCTATTTATGAAAGAAAAAATTGAAACCTGTTCCGGAACTATCAGATCTCAAATGGTTGTGGAACCTTGCTTTTTTTAACAGATATATGTGAACACCTGAATTTTCTTAATATGAAACTACAAAGATAAGACAAACTTGTCAATGAATTGTATTATAATGTCAAAGTACAGTCAGTCCTCGTATAACACAATAGTTGTGTTCCTAGAAACCCTCGTGCAATGTAAAATCATGCAATACTAACAACAGGCCCTATGGGAAAAACAGGGTTAGGTGCAGACGACCCAAGATTGAACACACATTTGTAATCAAAACATTACCAAACACAATAAATAATTGTAATAAAACACTTATTACGTAATAAGTATTTTATTACGTATTTTATTAACACAAATAATTGTAATAAAATACTTTATTATGTAATAATCGTAATAAAATACTTACATATTTTATTACGACTATTACGTAATAAAATATTGCTAATGCTTTTGCTTCTATCGTAAGCAAACTTGTTTTTTGTTTGATTTTCTATCCAAATAGATGACAGCCGTTCCATCTCTTCCAATTCTTTGTGTCTTAGTCTAATGGATTTTAATTACACTTTGAGTTGTTCCTGCTATGAAAGTTGTTTTTATTTTCTCTGCATTCTTTGTATTACATGGTTTTTCATTTTGCTCAAAGCGTTTCACAATTTCATATTTTTTCTCTATCGACAGAGGTGGACTCATACTAGTGTTTATGGCCAAAATCACACCGGCGTTTATACTAGTGTTTATGGTCAATATCACACCGGCCCCCGGACCACTGGGGAAACTCTGGTGGGCCGGAGGCCGGTGTGATTTTGGCCATAAACGCTAATTTGTAGTGGGACCACTACAAATTTTCCCAGGTAAGAATTTTTGACCCAGTCCGCCTCTGTTTATCGATTTGCTTTTCTTTTCCTCTCTGAATCTGTAGTGTCTTCAACAGGACGCTTCCTTTTCACACCTTTTAAGTATTTTATTAATTTTTATGGAATAAAGCACAATTACAAAATGAGGAGGCATGCTTGATACACATAAACAAAGCTGCGCGTTTGTAGCAACTGAATAAACAACACCGTAAAGGCAGAGACACACTATGAACACCTCACTAGCTCACATTTTACTAAAGCACATTTCTGGGGGTTACTGGCATAAAACAATAAAAACAATTTCCAGTTGTGTGTGTTCTAGTGGAATCTGTTATAAACTGGTAGTAAACTCGATCTAATTGCATTATACCGATAGCTGGAATTGTGTTGGGTTTTAAGTTATGATGGTGAAATGTGTTTCCCCTTCACTGATATAAAAAAACATAAATACACTTTCAGAATCTTCTCTTCATTCCTATCGTGTTGCGTTCAGTTGGGGTGATTCTGCTTTCGACTGCCATTTCTTGTAAACATCAAGGCGAATCGTGCATAAGCGAATTCAGTTCGTGTTATATACGATAGGCGCCTCCGTAGCCAGGTGGGAAGGAGCAGCAGTGCGTAGCACACGCTTCTTGATTAGACCGGGGTTCGAGCCCGTCGCCACCAAATACGGAGGATGCGGAAAGGTCAGGGTTGACCACCGCATATCCCGGAGCAATATGGCCTTAGTTGCTAATGCTCCTAAAAACTAAAAATAACAAAAAAATAACAAATATATACGATATCGTTCCCCTATTTATAAATCATGTATGATCGAATTCGTGTAGTGTAAATACATGTTATACGAGGACTGACTGTATTTGAAACAAAACTGGAGTTATTTAAAAGTCAACTATTTTGGAATAATTTTTCACATTTTCCATATTGCAATAATTTATCTAAAAATATGCCTAGTTGTAATTTTTCCACTGAAAATTTTGTTCAAAACATTAGTTTGTTGCAGGAAAATTTTGCAGCAAGATTTTCTAATTATTAAAAATAATTCAAAGGTGTTTTGAACTTTTTCAAAATCCGTTTGATGTACCCATTAATGATGATGATGATGAGAATTTACAGTTATAGTTGGTAGATCTTTAATCTAATGATACACTGAAGACAATATTTAAAAATGAAATTCTAATTCAATTTTATTCAACATTATCTGAGTCAGATTAACCAAAAATTAAAAATTTTGCAAGAAAGGTTACAGCAATTTTTGGAAGTAAATGTATATGTGAGCAGACCTTTCAAAAATGAAATATGCAAAATCAAAATTACAATCAAATCTAACAACCCCTATTTGCATGATTTTTTTTTTTTAAAAATTGGAAGTAGTACTTTAAAACCTGATATTATGAAACTTAGTTGCACTCTACAACCACATTCATCACGTTAATCATAATTTTGTTATATTACTAACTGTAGTAGTAGTAGTAGTGGCATGTGATGCAAGAAAGCAAATGTATGAGCTTATGCAGCATCAGCCAAAAAAAAATATCACACCATTCCCTCCAAATGCCTGTCCAGTTCCTCCTTAAATTTATTTAACCTATCAACTTCCACAACGACAGATGGAAGTTTGTTCCGGCAATTAACCACCCGCTGGCTAAAGGCAAATTTCTGCACATCTATTCTACATATGTCCCTTCTTAATTTGAATTTATGCCCCCTTAGGTTCGTAATCTGAACAAGTGGAAGGAGCCCATCAGAATTCAGCGTGCTCAACCCATTCAACGCCTTATACACCTCAATCAGATCACCGCGCAGGTGCCTAGTCTCCAGCCACTGCAATTTGCAGAACTTAAGCCTCTCTTGGTAAGAGGATCCCTTCGTTCCCCTCACCAATCTTGTTGCCCTTCTCTGTACACGCTCAAGTAAATCTACATCCTTCCTAAAATGAGGCCTCCAGACCTGTATGCAGTACTCAAGGCGTGGCCTGACCATTGCCTTATACAGAGGGACAATCACCTCCTTCTCCCTGGTAGAAAAATTCCTATATATCATTGACAAAACTCCATGACCTGCCCTGGCAGCCTGTCTGCATTGCTCAGAAAACTTCGTATCTGACTGCACAATTACTCCCAGGTATTTTTCATTTTCTTCCACCTTAAGTGTAGTACCACACAGTTGGTACGTTTCTCTGGGGTTACTTCCACCCATATGCAGTACTTTGCATTTGTCAAGGTTAAACTTCAGTTGCCACTTCTTAGCCCATCTGCCCAAATTATCTAGATCCTGTTGCAGTAGCACACTGCCATTACTGTCATTAACAACCCTGCCAACCTTTGTATCATCTGCAAACTTTGATATTAAGCCTGATATACCTTCATCAATATCATTGAGTTTCAAATTGAGGAAAGTCAGTTGTATAATAGATGTGCAAAAATTTGCCTTTTGCCAACGAGTAATTGATTGGTTGAACAGATTTCCATCTTTTGTTGTGGAAGTTGATAGCCTAAATAAATTTAAGGCTGAGCTGGACAAGCATTTGGAACGAATGGAGGGGTGAAATGAGAGGGTTTTTTTATTTTTTTATTTTTTTTTTCCAATGCCTCATAAGCTTGCTTTCTTGCATCATGTGCCTGTACTAATGCTAAACTTTTGCTTTTTGGAACAATCTCTCTTTGTATGTATTTCCTGAAAATTGCAGCATACAGAAATTCAAGTCTAATGCCAACAAGAGTCTTCTTTTATTTCAACCTTCACCCCATGCATAATACTAAGTACTGTAGGGTCTGATACCTCAACCTGGTTATCCTAAATATCACATTGTATGTATTCATAACCCATTTGTTCTTGTTACTCTGTTTGAAAACTTAACAGCTAGCAAATACAGGTAGCCCTCGTTTTGTGCTGGTCCGATTTGTGCCGATTTGCAATAGTGCCGATCACTAACCACAATGCTATTTTTATTTATTTATTTTTCCAATTTTTTGCAAATTTTTTATAAATTGAAAGTTTAAAATCATCAGACAAGATTTATTGATATCTTACTGTGCTATCCATTGTTCATGTGATTTAGGACAATCTGAGGCAATCAGCAGTTAGCACATCCGTATCAGAGATGAGAAAGATTCCTGCCTTCAAAGTAACCACTCGTGGATGCAAATAGTATATGTTCATGCAGTGAACCATTCAGTTCGTTATTGTGTATGCTATTTACACGTGTTGGAAATTTATTATGCCAGCATTTTGTATTAATTGTGCTTTTAATAATTTAAATAAAAATAATAGTGATATACATGTGCAGTTTTTGCGAATCGTGTTATAAAGTTTTTAATTTAATAGAATAAAGAAACACCATGAGTAGTCCATTCGATTACTGATAAAAGTAGTCCATTGAATCCTAGTGCAATATTCGGAGCATGGAATCTGGTGAAAGCCACCCTAATGTGTGTACTATGCCTCCATTGACATTACTACAACTATGAAGAATGCTAATAAAATAAAACAATCGATGAAAAGTGGTAGGTAAAATTTTTGGTGCCCGGAACCTAACTCTGTGATTTCTGATTGGCTCCATTATATAAAGGATTCCATTTACGCTGATTCCATTTGCACCTGTCCCCCCAGGAACCTAACCTCAATGTAAATCGACGGCTACCTGTACTGTGTTTTAATCGATTGTTATGCTTAACAATACGGATCCATTTTCTGAAATCCTTTGTAAGTGGATATTTGGAGCATTGTATTACAAGCAGACTGCCCAATTGTTTGTTTATTGCCAGTGTTGTATAGCCAGTGTTGTATACATAAGTGTTACCAATATCCCTTCTCAAGGTAACTTGAGAAGGTTTAGTGACAACACTAGAGTTCATATCCCAAATAAAAATTAAAGCTTATTGAATGCATCGATGCTGGCTTGTGGCATTATTTTTTATTTGAATATTATTTTAAATCATCATCACCCCTTCTCAAGATATTTTTTGGGACATGGGCAGTGATGGACTGGTGTGATTCCAGGTGATGATTGCTGCTGTTGCCATCAGTAATTTGATCTGATTGATTCAGCTGTGGCCAAAATTGTTTTGTCTGACCAGGATCAAAACCTGCCAGTACAACTGTGCACATGGGCTCCATAGTTCCAATGCTATATATTATTTTAATTAAGTCATTATGAGGATACCGAAGTAATACCGTCTTGCATATAAGAATACTCATTCTATACTAAAATTATCTCATTCACAGTATGCTCAGATAAAAATTTTATACTCTGATTCCTGGAGTTTTGTTTCTAACATAATTATGTTTTCCTTCCTTTTTTTTTTTTTTTTTTTTTTATGTAGAACTTCTGAGCTGTGAATATGATGTGGATGGAAAGAAAGTATTTCCACTTAAGTCATCACGGAAGGCAACAGGTGGTATGTGATTTTAATAGCAGCATTTTGGTCATAGCATTAAGGCATGTTGAGAATATGGGTGCTGACTTGTGGTATTAGTTCTATGAAACTCTGGAAATTTTTTTCCAGTGGCTGTTTTTGATTATTGTGTAAATGAATCTTGAATAGATAAATATTTTTCAAGTACTGTATTTCGCCTCCTCCAAACATATAATTGACTTTAATTCACATTTAGTTCATATACAAAGTATTTCAAAAAGTAATTCCGGATTTAATTTAATACATTTACCAAAATACATAAATGTTCTTAATGACTTGAAACTCAGCAGTCTTGGAAGAATGCAAGTCAAGTGAAAATATTCTCAATATGTGCAACCATCACACCCAAAAATACTCCATAGTTTCTGAATACTCCAAAGTTTCTTCATTCATGGGGTTCATAGTATTTCAAAAACACAACATTACTATTTCTTGTTAGTTCAAAAACTAACAAGAAATAGTAATTTCTTGTTAGTTTTTGAACTGTGTGGATTGTTTCTTCAAGCAATTATATTCACAGGAATAACATCTAGATTGATTTAAATAAAGAATGAGGTACACTTATAAATGGAAATTACTATGTTATAAATTCCCCACCCTCTATTTATTTGAGAAATGTAAAACATGCCAATGAGCCAATTACAAAAAAAAAAAAGTAGATTTAGTTGAAAACTGGGGAAAGTACCTAGGAAACAATAGTTTGTTTTCTGGGTACTTCCCACTCTTTTTTTTTTTTTTTTTTTTTTGTTTGTTTATGAATGAATGAGAGATTTTGTTTTGTGAATATTATGCATATAAGTATATATTATATACGAGGGGTTTCCAAGAAGTAAGGTAACATATTTTTTTTCTTAATAATAGTGAAAAGGAATGAGATGAAACATGGTTAATAACATTCAAAAAGACTGCCAGTACAGTGTTGCGGTACCATTGCCTCACAGCAGATTCCAGTTGCAAAATGGCGGCTACCCTGCAAGTGTGGTCCAAAACAGGTGTTCATGGAGTTATTCGCTTTTTGCAAGCAAAAGGGTCTTCACCAAGTGACATTCATCGTGAACTGGTTGCTGTGTATGGTGAAAAGGTGATGACAAAGAAGCAGGTGTGTTTTTGGTGCAATGAATTTAAAGCGGGCCATGATGATATTGAAGATTGACATCGGGCTGGCAAGCCTTCATCGAGTAAGACAGAAGACAACGTTTCGTGCATTAAAGGCATCTTTCTTGAAAACAGGTGAGTGAAACTGCATGAAATTGCAAAAATAGTGAACGTGAGTAAGTTGACTGGTCACGAAATTGTTCACAATGTCACTGGCTTTCGAAAGGTGTGCTGCCGCTGGGTGCTCCGACAATTGTCAAAGGAGGACAAAGCAAAACGCATGGGGATGTGTCTGGAGAACCTGTTGCGAAACAAGAATAAATGTTGCGATACATCGACAAAGGAGAGGATTTTCTCGCTCACATAGTCACAGCAGACGAAACATGGGTTCATCACTTTACCCCGGAGAGCAAACAAGAAGACTCCATGACCTGGAAACATCCACAATCTCCTGTACGCAAAGAATTCAAAACTGTTCCCAGTGTCTGAAAAGTCATGGCCACAGTCAGGACCGATGCGACCCTATATGCCACCAGCATGCAAAATCCAATTTGCCATCCCAAAATATTTTGATTAAAAAATAAAATAAGACGTAAATAATTATTATTAGCTTATTGAAAAAGAAAAGAATTACAACATATCTCACATATAATATAATGAAACAACAAACAACAATAAAATCATTCCGAAATTCTGGAAATAAACTTTAAATTCTAAATCACAGTAATTGTACTCTATCACAATAATAAAATAAAAGGAAAATTATAATGTTAAAAAAATTTTTACACATCTATGTTTCCTTTCTTTAAGAGATGTGAATTTATTAATTATTTCCTTTATGTTTATTTGTTCAAAATGATAATTTTCCATTGAAATTATTGCCAAATTAGAGTCATTGTTGTCACATTGTCGATCATAAATAATTTTTCATTAATTTTAATTTTGAAAAACTCTGTTCACCTGAGCCAACTGAAACTGGAAAAATTTTCAGGAAAATTAACATTAGTAGTGGTATATGATGCAAGAAAGTAAGCTTATACAGCATCAGCAAAAAAAAAAAAATAATAAAGGGAAAAAACCCATTCACCTCCCCATCCGCTCCAAAAGTTTGTCCAGTTGTTGCTTGAATTTATTTAAGCTATCAACTTCCACAACAACAGATGGAAGTTTGTTCCCTATTCAACCACTCACTGGCTAAATGAAAATTTCTGAAAAACTGTTCAACTGTCTTTCCTCAATTTGAATTTATGCTCTCGCAAGTGCAAGAGGAAGAATCCCATCAACATTTTGTACACCACAATCAGATCACCTCACAGGAGCCTAGTTTCCAGAAGCTACAATTCGCAGTAATTAAGCCTTTCTTGGTAAGAGCAGCTTTGTTCCCTTCATTTGCATACATTTATAATGCAACTGCTACATTTGAAAAAGTATCTGCAAAATTGGTTTTAAAAATATATTGTAACACTTCAAATGGAGTAACATTGGCTTTAATATAAATTTCAAGTACTCTCAAGTTCTTCAAATAATGCTAAACCATCAATATCAGACTCACTACGATCAATGTCACTTAATTTCATTTCCGAATTTCCTAATTCATTTCACAAATATACGTGGTCTCAATTCTAATCTCAATGATGTCCATTTCCACTTGCAGTCTGCCAAACCCCATGTACTTTTTCTGACAGAATCTCAGGTATCAGTTGATTCAACTACTGCTCATCTCAGATGCCAAAATTATTCCCTGTATGATTCCTTTCGCCTCAAAGGTGGTACTTGTGCATATGTCCGTTCTGATATTCCCTGTCAGAGACATGGCAATTTGGAATCTCCTCTCTTTGATCTTCTCTGGCTTAAAATCTCTCTACCTCATTTTGCCAAATTCATCTATTGTCTCTACCGTTCTCCCAATTCCACTAATCACTTGGAGCTCTTTGACTTTCTCCAATCCAACTTTCCTAACAGTGAGGTAATTTTCCTTGGTGATTTTAATGTTCACAACTCCAGCTGGCTTCCATTTTCTTGTCACACTGACCCGGCTTGTCGAGATGCTGAGACTTTTGCAATTACTAATGACTTAGCACAGATTGTTCATTTACCTACAAGAATACCGGACAATCCTAATCATACAGCCAATACGCTTGATCTTTTTCTCACAAACAACCCTTCTAAGTACACGGTCGAAGTGAGAGGTCCTTTAGGCACTTCAGATCACAACTTGGTGATTGTCTCTTCTCCAATGGAACCTTTATCTCATGGCTTTTCCCAACCTCATGTTGTTTGGCATTACAAGAATGCAAAATGGGATGACCTGCGAGACTTCTTTTCTTCTTTTCCTTGGTCGGATTACTGTTTCAAAACTTCTGATGTCAACGTTTGCTCAGATCATGTCAGTGAAATTATTCTTGCAGGAATGGAATCCTTTATCCCACACTCCACTTTAAAATCTTGCCGACCGGGCTAGCTGAGTGGGTAAAGTGCCTGCTAGCAACCCAAAGGTCACGTATTCGAATCCCACCTCGGGCTTGGATCAAAGTACTGCAAAACCTTGGGAGGTGCATTATGGCCACAGAAGCTGATGTGCCAACAACTACCAAAAAAAAAAAAAAAAAAACCACCTTTAAAATCTTGTCCTTTATCTAAACCTTGGTTTTCCAATAAATGTGCTAAGGCTGTTCAAGAGAAGAATGTTGCATATCGTAATTGGCTTGTTTCTAATTCTCCAGTTTCATTTTCTACCTACACAAAAGCTCGCAACAATTGTAAAGCAGTTATTAATCAGTCCAAACTAGAGTTTGAACAGGCTAAGAGTAGAAAACTTGCTTCTTGCCCTAATAGTGGCCGAGCATTCTGGTCTCTTGCCAAAGCTATTGGCCGCAACCTTTGCCCATCTCTGCTCCCACCTCTGTTAAAACCAGATGGTTCTGTTGTCACTTCAGCCAAGGATAAAGCTGACCTGCTAGCATTCCATTTTTTTTTCCAACTCATGTATTAATGATCTTGGTAAAACATCTCCCACCATTCCCAACACGCTCCATTCAATGAATCCTGTGGTCTTCCGTCAAAAGGATGTCAGAAGGATTTTGACGAATCTTGATGCTAAAAAAGCTCCAGGTTCTGATGGTATTTCTCCACTTGTTCTCAAAACCTGTGCTCCTGAACTTACTCCTATTCTTTGCCGCCTTTTTTCACTTTCTTATTCCAAAGGTGTTTTTCCTTCTGCTTGGAAATTTACCCATATCCAGCCAGTTCCTAAAAAGGGTGACAAATCCTTCCCATCCAATTATCGTACCATTGCATTTACTTCTACTCTTTCTAAAGTAATGGACAAATCAATTAACCACCAACTCTTAAACTACCTAGAAACCTTCTGTCTGATCAACGATCGCCAGTATGGATTCCATCAGTATCGATCCATGGTGATATTCTGGCTTATGTTACCCATTTATGGACTAATTCAATGGAAAGGTTCGGTGAAACACAAGTAGTTGCTCTTGACATCTCAAAGGCTTTCGATCATGTTTGGCATAAAGGTCTTCTAAACAAGCTTCCATCTTATGGTTTGCTAACTGTTTTTAGTAATTGGTTATCCAGTTTTCTCTCTGATCGCTCACTGAGGGTGATGGTAGATGGCTCTCTGTCTTCTAACTTCTCCACTAATGCCCGTGTCCCCCAAGGTTCAGTTCTTTCCCCCACTCTTTCCTCTTGTATATTAATGACTTTCTTCCATTGACTGGAAATCCTATCCATAGTTTTGCCGATGATAGCACATTGCATTCCATTTTCCATTTTGAGAAACCTTGTCCTGCTCAATCAGCTTCAATTTCTCGAAAATCTGCTACCAATTCCTTAAACGCCAATCTTCAGGTAATTCTCCAGTGGAGCAAAGACAACTTAGTTGATTTCAACCCTTCTAAAACTCAGTCTTGTTTTATATCTCGCAAAAAGGATTCTTCTGCTCCTATGCTTATCTTTAGTGACACTCCGATTTCTAGGCAAAATGATATATCCCTTTTGGGGATTACCCTGGCTTCTAATCTCTCTTGGCACAAGCACATTACAAATATTGCTTCCTCTGCATCTAAAAAACTTGGTTTTCTCTTTCGCTCTCAGCGTTACTTTTCTTCCAAACAGCTGCTCACTCTGTATAAATCGCAAATATGCCCTGCCATGGAATATTGTTCCCACATCTGGGGTGGTGCTCCCAAAACCTCTCTCAGGCTTCTTGACTCCATTCAGAAGAGGGCAGTTAGGTTAATTTATGATTCATCTCTAACAGTCTTTGCACTCGCTGTCTCATAGATGCACTGTTTCTGCTGCATGCCTCTTCTAAAGATACTTCCATGGGCACTGTTCTTCTGAATTGGCTTCTATAATTCTCGCTCTCTCTTTTAAAACAGTCCGAACAGGTGCCGCCACCAGCCAACATCCATTTACTGTCCAACTTCAAACTCAGAACAAATTTTTCATCTTCCTCGTTTATTCATTCAACTGCCGTTTTCTGGAACAACCTTCCTTCATACGTATTTCCTGAAAATTACAGCGTGCAGAAGTTCAAGTCCAATGTCAACAGATGTCTACTTTCGTCTTCTCAACCTCCAACCCAAGCACGGTACTAAGTACTATAGCTTCTAATACCTCTCATGTTTGGGGTTTACATAAAAAAGATAATAATAATTTATTACATAATTCTTTGCAAAGATTTAAGAAATCATTATTACCAATTTTTTTTTTTTTTTTAATTCAGAAATATAAAATATTTTAAATATTTCTACATGTTCTTTCATATTTCTAAACCTTTCAGTTAACGAGAAAATTGTTGTGTCCATAATTTGAAAAAAAAAATTAATTTTGAAATTTTGTTGTGGATCCTGAATAGCTTTCAATCTACGTTCATAATCGAAATGATGTCTTTTCAGTCTTTTCCTTACAGTGCTTACTTCTGGAAACTAAGCGGCATGCCAGTGATAGTAGCCATGTTATTAATTTTTTTGAATGCTTTCTCTGTTCTATTTACTTGAAAATATTCTATGATTTCCACTTGGTAGGGGTGTAAGGCAAGGATGTTCCATGTCCTCCGTACTAGTTGATTTATATGCAGAAACACTGATGAAAGAGTTCAAAGAAGAGCAGAAAGGAGGTGTAAAATAGGAAGGGGAAAGATAAAGACAATAAGATTTGCAGATGATTAGATATTGATCGCTAATAATGAAGAATTACAGAGCTCCTTGGACATTTTGAACAGAACAACAAAGGAGTAAAATAAGAACATTAACAGCAATAAAATCAAGGTAATGTTAATTTCAAAGTGGCTGAGAAGAAGAATCAATACAACATTAGATGGAATAATATTGGAATAGGTCGACAGATACAAATACTTGGAAAGCATAATGACAGAAATTGGGAAAAGCCTGGAAGAAATAAAAACAAAAATTGCAATGGAAAAGCCTGGAAGAAATAAAAACAAAAATTGCAATGGAAAAGAAGCATTTAATAAAAAAAAGAACAATTGAGAAGAAATTTCAAGGAGGAATTAAGAAAGCGAATGATGAAAATATTAATATGGACTGTTGTACCATATGGCTCCGAGACATGGACACTGGGAAAGAGGTGATTAGATGCCTAGAAGCTTTCGAAATGTGGGTGTGGAAGAGAATGGAAAGGGTGAAATGGCTGGAATGGACAGATTGAGAATGAGATTTTGTGGCAAGTAGAAGAGAGAACGTTTGGAGACAAAATAACTTTATATGACATGTATTGGGAAGAGAAAGCATATTGAGGAAAGGATTTGAGGGGTAGATGTGTGGGAAGAGAACTGTTAGGAGAAGGAGAATTGGAATGATGGATTGGACGGTAAGAGGAAATCATGCAGCAATTAAAAGTATAGCACAAGATAGAGAAGCATGCATCAATGAATCCCTGAACCTGCCTGAGGGCAGAGAACTTGAAGAAAAAGAAGATTTTATAACTGCAAAATATAAATATGAAACACAGATCCGGATAAGCAAATTAATCTGCCTGCAATTTCATGTACTGTATTTATTTCAAATGAATTATTTGCCTGCCATGTTGAATACTGGTAAACAATGGAAGTCGCGCTGATTGTATAAAACTAGTGACCAGTGCAACTTCTGGGTATGTGGGACAAGCGGTTGAATAGGTTTTAAGAGTAACCCCAAGTTGCGGAATGGTAATCCCTTTGGCACTTAATTCGTGCTTAACAGCAACACTGATTGACTCAATAGCCTCAATTAACCCTTAACCCAACAGGTGCGAACAATGCGTTCCCAGTAAAGTCTCTCATAATTCGTTCATTATATGGAAATTTTCTTCGTTCTGTTGAAACTATTATAAATGTAATTACCCACGGGAATTAAAAAAAATCGCAAATATCAAATTTCTCTATAAAGAAGTTCGTTAAACAGAGGTCCGATTTATATATGTCAAATTTTTTTGGCGCCCTACTGAATTGCTACCTGTAAGCGATGCTTACCTCGTTTACCCACTTGCGGCGGCCCTGGCCACAGTGTTCTGGGATCGCCAAGGCATTCTGTTGGCGGATTTCTTGCCAAAGAGAGGAATAATCAATGCACAGCTTTACTGTGCAATGTTGGAAAAATTGAAAGCCAGTATTCAACACAAACGACCACGACTCCCGACAAGCGGTGTGATTTTGTTGCACGATAATGCAACTCCACACACTGCCCACACCACACATGAGTGGTTGCACCATAATCGTTGGGAAACTTTGTCACATCCCCCCCTCCATTCCAGACTTAGCACCTTCAGAGGGTTTGTTTGTTTGTTTGTTATTTGGTTTTTAGGAGCATTAGCAACTAAGGCCATATTGCTCTGGGGATATGCGGTGGTCATTCCTGACCTTCCGCATCCTCTGTATTTGGTGGGCACGTGCTTGAACCCTGGTCTAATCAAGAAGCGTGTGCTACGCACTGCTGCTCCTGCCCACCTGAGTGACTATAGTGATTTCTAAGTGATATCAAGTGATTTTCTCAAAGAGCAGCTGATAATTATAGTAAAATCCTTCATTTTTCAGAGTTATTTACTTTTGCTGTTCTAAAGTAAAGAATTTAGCGTACCTAACAGAAGGGAAAGACACCTTTCTTCTTGTACATAGGACTATTTATTAACGCACTAACTACTAACCTTCCTTTATCGCTTGGTCACTGGTGGCACTGCTCCTGCCTCCACATGGCATGGCTGGAAATCTGGGAGAAGAAAGCCACCCTCCCAGGGCAAAAAGGAGCAAAGATGGACAAAATTAAACAGTCCACCTACGGATCTTTTGATCCAGACCTAGATAAACATGATCAAGATCATGATGACACAACATCCCATGCTAAACTACAAAAAAAAAAGGAACGGACAATACTGTACCTCTCTTTTTAATTTTACACACCTCCACAGACCAACCATTGAGTAAGCTTTCCCCGTTTTTGATACAAAAATGTCTTGAAAATTTGGCTGGCCCTCCAAAAATGGTTAGGCGATTGAGATCCAGAGACTTATTAATTGAAATGACCGAACCTAGACACGCTGAGAGACTTTGGTGGAATTCCCACGAAGGTTACCCCACATGCCACCTTAAACTCCTCTAAAGGGGTAATATCAGAGTGGGATCTTTTAAACGTATCAGAGGATGAACTTGTCCAGGAACTACAAGATCAAAATGTGGTACTCGCAAAAAGAATCGTCATCAAAAAAGATGGAGAGCTTGTCCCTACTCAGATAGTGATACTCACATTTAAAACAACGAACCTACCTACCACCATAAAAGCTGGTTACCTTAGGTGTCAGGTAAGACCTTACATCCCGAACCCAGTCTGGTGCTTTAAGTGCCAAAAATTTGGCCATTTGCAAACTATGCAGAGGAGTTCCTGTCTGCTCAAATTGTGGGTCCTCAGATCACAATCAGAGTGACTGTTCTGCTGCAAAAATGACGTGCGCGAACTGCAAAGATGACCACCCGGCGTATTCCAAAATTTGTGAAAAATGGAAAACTGAAAAAAAAAAATAGTAAAATACAAAGTCAAGAATAAAGTCAGCTACCAAGAAGCAAGAAAACTAGTTTCACCTACTATAAACAAAAATAGTACCTATGCTAATGTAATAAAAAAATACCAAACAGTCTCCACTCAAACAGATGTCACAGTTCCCATTACCAAGTCAATTTCTGATTTGGCTAGAACAGCCCTCTCTGAGCAACAACCAAGTGTGCATAAACAACAACCCAAACTCTCAGACCAGGAAAATAACACTCCTCTGACAATACCAGCTGCATCTCCTCCTCATATGTGTGCTAATACATCCGATATTACAAACCCGAAATCAAATAAAAATACCCAGGACATAATCATGGATACTGATGGCACATCTATACATGAAGAAACAATTTTAGAAATCTATGCTGAAGAAGAAATGGATACTGGTCGACCAGTTTTCAAAAAAGACAAATCAAAATTGAAACGTAATAAGCCAGTCACCTTCAAAAAGCAGTCAGATACAGCTCCATCAATTAAACACAAATAATGGCCTGTGTTTTACAGTAGAACTGCAGAGGCTTTCATTGTAACAGAGATGATCTCCATGATTTAATTAACCGGTATTCTCCAGTTGCTCTTTGTCTTCAGGAAACTTACCTAACCTCATAAATTTCTCCTTCGATAAAGAATTATTGCCTTTATCGAAGAGATCGTAATAGAACAAATGCTGCCCATGGTGGTGTAGCAATCCTAATAAATTCAAATATCCCAACTAAACATATTCTACTTCAAACTGAAATAGAAGCTGTCGCTGTTCATATAACTCTCTGTATTTCAATGACAATTGTCTTAATTTACCTACCACCAAACCATACTTACTCTTTAAAAGATCTTGAAGATCTCTTCAGACAGATACCTCCACCTCTCTGTATATTAGGGGATTTTAATGGGCACCACCCCTTATGGGGCGATCCTAAACTAGACAGATGGGGTTGACTAATTGAAAGCTTTCTAGAGTTGCAAAACCTTACCATACTCAATACTGGTGCATACAACTCCCAACTGGACACACCTCAGCAATAAATCTTTCAATTTTTTTTCCAGTGCTGGTCCCAAGCATAGAGTGGTATGTTTCAAATGATCCTATGGGCAGTGATCACTTTCCAATCATATGCAATTTTTTAATATCAAAGATTCCTTCAAACAAACCCCGCAGTTTTTTTGAAAATTTGTTCGGGCAGACTGGGCAAAATTTCGATCATCAATCTCTCTTGATGAGGAAAAAATCCAGCTCCAGAATATTGATAATGTAACAGATTACATCACGTCACATCTAAAAGTGGCCAAGGACATAATACCATTATCAAATCCCCCTGGCCGCAAGCATTATAATTACTGGTGGAATGAGGAATGCACAAAAGCAAAGAAAGCAAAAATTAAAGCCTGGAATTTATTTTGGCGATGTCCAACCACAACCAACTCATTAATTATAAGAAGCTAAGAGCAAAAGCACGATTTGTACAAAGGCAAACCAAGAAAGAATCCTGGAACCATTTTGCATCGACCTTTAACAGAAACACTGATCCGAAAACTATGTGGAAAAAAATTAGACAGTTATATTGTAAGTTTCCTACTGTACCTTCTCCAATCCTCTCCTGGAAAGGGCAAGACCTATCCAGTCCCTTAGATATTGCTAATGCTTTGGGCAATACGTTTGCTGAAATCTCAGCAGCATCAGCCTATTCTACATAATTCAAAACAAATTAAAAACACCAAAGAAAAATATGCTATTAACTTTCAAACTGCCCGCCTTCTTTCATATAACAAACCTCTGCAATACTTTGAACGAGTACAGAGAAGGGCAACAAGATTAGAGAATGGAACAAAGGGGTGCTCTTACGAAGAAAGGCTTAAATTTTGCAAATTACAGTGTCTGGAGACTAGGCACCAGCGAGGTGATCTGATAGAGGTGTATAAAGCCTTGAATGGTTTGAGCGTGCTCAATGCTGATGGGATTCTTCCTCTCGCTCAAAATAATCACCTGAGAGGGCATAAATTCAAATTGAGGAAAGACAGATGCAGGATAGACGTGCGGAAATTTGCCTTTAGCCAGCGGGTGGTTGGTTGGTGGAACAGACTTCCATCCCTTGTCGTGGAAGTTGATAGCCTAAATAAGTTTAAGGCTCAGCTGGACAGATATTTTGAATGAACAGAGGGGGTGAAGTGGAAGTGGTTTTTTTTTTTTTTTTTTTTTTGGCTGATGCTGCATAAGCTTGTTTTCTTGCATCAAATGCCTCTACTAATGCTAATGCTAATTTTACAAGCATCTAATAGGTCCTTGAGGTTGTCACAGACGTTCTCTCAGATATGCCAGACAAGCTGTACTTGCCCCTGGGAGTCTAAAACGCTGATGGAACTGATATTCGGGTGACACTCAAGTCAAGTGGACCCAATTTCGGCGAAGTCTGGATTGTCTGTGATGGCCAAATCCTCTGCTTGCACCTTCATGATGGTGGGACTGTAGTAATCCTGGGTATAACCTCCATGCACAAGTACATGGTGGGTGACCACCCAGGTGTGAACCAACGTAAGCAGGGGTTGAGGTGTGGCGCCCACACTACATGGAAGAACGCCGCCCCTCTATGTTACCAGGCATTACTAAGTGGTAGATGACTCTCATCAACCGGTGAAATACCACCACTTTGCTTATTGGAGGCTTGAACTGGTGGAACCCATGTTTAGTCTCTAGAGCTAAGTTCCGGTCAACCTTTCCCTATCTCTTCCATCATGCATTATGATTGATGACTTTTAAGGTTATGATGAACATCATGGCGAGATCCAATATTCCTTACATTTCGAGGGTATAGCTCTAAAACGGTGTTTGCAGGCCGGCCGCTAGTTAGTACACCGGACTGAACCTATTGTTAACTCTCTAGGAGGCTTCCGGATCAGCTAGTGTATAATCTTGTTACCTCTACTCTGCCAGATAGTGACTGGAGGGAGTCCGAGTAGTGTGTATGCGGGGAGCATTGTCGAGGCCACGTTATGTCAAGGATGTGGGTATATTCTTACCACATGTACGCCATATCCAAAAATTTCATTACTTCATACAGCATGTCCCACCTACTTTTTTCTTACTATTGAATACACCGTGAATTGTCAAACTAATAGAGCAAGCTTATCTGCGAAAAGATCTAAACCTCCCAAGGACTTCCTAATTCATTTTACAAATATACGTGGTCTCAATTCTAATCTCAACGATGTCCATTTCCACTTGCAGTCTGCCAAACCCCATGTACTTTTTCTGACAGAATCTCAGATATCGGTTGATTCATCTACTGCTCATCTCAGATGCCCAAATTATTCGCTGTATGATTCCTTTTGCCTCAAAGGTGGTACTTGTGCATATGTCCGTTCTGATATTCCCTGTCAGAGACTTGGCAATTTGGAATCTCCTCTCTTTGATCTTCTCTGGCTTAAAATCTCTCTACCTCATTGCATCAAATTCATCTGTTGTCTCTACCGTTCTCCCAACTCCACTAATCACTTGGAGCTCTTTGACTTCCTCTCTTTGCAACTTGACTTTCTCCAGTCCAACTTTCCTAACAGTGAAGTAATTTTCCTTGGTGATTTTAATGTTCACAACTCCAGCTGGCTTCCGTTTTCTAGTCACACCGACCCAGCAGGTCTAGATGCTGAGGCTTTTGCAATTACTAATGACCTAGCACAGATTGTTCATTTACCTACAAGAATACCGGACAATCCTAATCATACAGCCAATACGCTTGATCTTTTTCTCACAAACAACCCTTCTAAGTACACGGTCGAAGTGAGAGGTCCTTTAGGCACTTCAGATCACAACTTGGTGATTGTCTTTTCTCCAATGGAACCTTTATCTCATGGCTATTCCCAACCACGTGTTGTTTGGCATTACAAGAATACAAAATGGGATGACCTGCGAGACTTCTTTTCTTCTTTTCCTTGGTCGGATTACTGTTTCAAAACTTCTGATGTCAACGTTTGCTCAGATCGTGTCAGTGAAATTATTCTTGCAGGAATGGAATCCTTTATCCCACACCCTACTTTAAAATCTCCTCCTTTATTTAAACCTTGGTTTTCCAATAAATGTGCTAAGGCTGTCCAAGAGAAGAATGTTGCATATCGTAATTGGCTTGTTTCTAATTCTTCAGTTTCATTTTCTGCCTACACCAAAGCTCACAACAGTTGGAAAGCAGTTATTAACCAGTCCAAACTAGAGTTTGAACAGGCTAAGAGTAGAAAACTTGCTTCTTGCCCTAATGGTAGCCGAGCATTCTGGTCTCTTGCCAAAGCTATTGGCCGCAACTTTTGCCCATCTTTGCTCCCACCTCTGTCCAAACCAGATGGTTCTGTTGCCACTTCAGCCAAGGATAAAGCTGACCTGCTAGCATTCCATTTTTCTTCCAGCTCATGTATTAATGATCTTGGTAAAACACCTCCCACCATTCCCAACACGCTCCATTCAATGCCTCCTGTGGTCTTCCGTCAAAACGATATCAAAAGGATTTTGATGAATCGTGATGCTAAGAAAGCTCCAGGTCCTGATGGTATTTCTCCACATGTTCTCAAAACCTGTGCTCCTGAACTTACTCCTATTCTTTGCCGCCTTTTTTCACTTTCTTATTCCAAAGGTGTTTTTCCTTCTGCTTGGAAATTTGCTCATATCCAGCCAGTTCCTAAAAAGGGTGACAAATCCCTCCCATCCATTTATCGTCCCATTGCTTTTACTTCTACTCTTTCTAAAGTAATGGAGAAATCAATTAACCGCCAACTCTTAAACTACCTAGAAACCTTCCGTCTGATCAATGATCACCAGTATGGATTCCGTCAGTGTCGATCCACTGGAGATATTCTGGCTTATGTTACCCATTTATGGACTAATTCAATGGAAAGGTTCGGATAAACACAAGTAGTTGCTCTTGACATCTCAAAGGCTTCTGATCGTGTTTGGCATAAAGGTCTTCTAAACAAGCTTCCATCTTATGGTTTGCCAACTGTTTTTAGTAATTGGTTATCCAGTTTTCTCTCTGATCGCTCACTGAGGGTGATGGTAGATGGCTCTCTGTCTTCTAACTTCTCCATTAATGCCGGTGTCCCCCAAGGTTCAGTTCTTTCCCCCACTCTTTTGCTCTTGTATATCAATGACCTTCTTCCATTGACTGGAAATCCTATCCATAGTTTTGCCGATGATAGCACATTGCATTCAACTTTCCATTTTGAGAAACCTTGTCCTACTCAATCAGCTTCAACTTCTCGAAAATCTGCTACCAATTCCTTAAATGCCGATCTTCAGGTAATTCTGCAGTGGGGCAAAGACAACTTAGTTGATTTCAACCCTTCTAAAACTCAGTCTTGTCTTATATCTCGCAAAAAGGATTCTTCTACTCCTATGCTTATCTTTAGTGACACTCCGATTTCTAGGCAAAATGATATATCTCTTTTGGGGATTACCCTGACTTCTAATCTCTCTTGGCACAAGCACATTACAAATATTGCTTCCTCTGCATCTAAAAAACTTGGTTTTCTCTTTCCCTCTCGGCGTTACTTTTCTTCCAAACAGCTTCTCACTCTGTATAAATTGCAAATTCGCCCTGCCATGGAATATTGTTCCCATATCTGGGGTGGTGCCCCCAAAACCTCTCTCCGGCTTCTTGATTCCATTCAGAAGAGGGCAGTTAGATTAATTAATGATTCATCTCTAACAGAGTCTCTCCACTCGCTTTCTCATTGACGCACTGTTTCTGCTGCATGCTTCTTCTACAGATACTTCCATGGGCCCTGTTCTTCTGAATTGGCTTCTATAATTCCTGCTCTCTCTTTCAAAACAGTCCGAACACGCGCCGCCAACATCCATTTACTGTCAAACTTCAAACTCGCAGAACCAACTTTTCACCTTCCTTGTTTATTCATTCAACTGCCGTTTTCTGGAACAACCTTCCTTCATACGTATTTCCTGAAAATTACAGTCTACAGAAGTTCAAGTCCAATGTCAATAAATATCTTCTTTCGTCTTCTCAACCTCCATCCCAAGCACGGTAGTACTATATCTTCTAATACCTCTCGTTTTTGATGTTTACATAAAAAAAAAAAAAAAAAAACTTCATGCAGTTCACACTCAGAGATATAGTGATTTTTCCTCAATTTATAGGAGGCTCCATAGCCAGGTGGGAAGGAGCAGCAGTGTGTAGCACACACTTCTTGATAAGACCGGGGTTCGAGCTCGTCCACCAAATACAAAGGATGCGGAAATGTGAGGGAATGACCACCACATATCTCGGAGCAATATGGCCTTAGTTGCTAATGCTCCTAAAAAAAAAAAACCAAACCAAACCAACCCCAATTTATACAGATGGTTCTAAATCTAATTCAAACGTTGGAGCAGCTGCAGTGTTTCTGGATACCGTTATTTCAATATCCCTTCCATCTGGATTCAGTATCTTTTCAGCTGAATTATATGCAATTAAACTGGCCTTACGAAATTTCTGTGCTGATCGATCTTTAAAATCTGTTAATTACACCGTTTTGCTTAGTTCAATCATGGCTTTATACAATTTCTCAGATAAATGTTCACCCTGTTATAGACGAAATATGAAGCATATTACTAAAAATTGAAGAACATCATCAAAAGGTCATCTTCTGTTGGATTCCAGCACATTCTGGTATTTTGGGCAATGAACTGGCTGATAAAGCTGCAAAAAATCCAACTAGCTTAGTCTTATTCGAGGTGAGCGGACGCACTTAGTCAGGCCCCTCAGTTAAGTGGTTTACTTTTGGATAGTGCTTTTAAATATTTGATTTATTTAGATATTGCTGGATTATTTTATTATAGGTTTTCCTGTAACAATTTGATTTTAATAATACAGTAAACCCCCGCTATTCGCGGTATCTGTATTCGCAGTCGCTGATTTAATATAAAATGAAACTTAAAAAAATGTGAATTTTAAAGCACCCTGAACATTTTCTGCCATTTTCCGTGGCTAAAATTATCTTTCCCGGTCAAAACAGCGCTCATTGGGTGGGAGAGAGGGGTGACAAAATCCCGGTGTGGATGTTTCTCGCTAATCCTTGTTCAGTGTGTGTTATGCGCTTGTCATGGAAGGTTTTGTCGTTTGCTTTTAATTTATATGCTTATAAATTGAATAAATTTATCAATTTATAAATTGATATGCTTACGAAATATGGCTACGAATAACAGGGGAAATGTGAAAAGATCAAAGAAGGTGATGACATTAGCGAATAAAATTGAGTTATTAGACAAAATTTCTAATGGTGAAAGTGTCTCCTCAGTGGCAAAACATTATAAATCAATGAGTCAACGGTACGATCAATCAAAAAATCGGAAGGAAAAATCCGCCATAGTGTCTGTGAAAACGCACTAATTGCTTCAAAAATTTGCTCTGTAACTAGTGTTGTTGAATTAGGAAAAAAACGGAAAAAGCTTTACATCTGTGGATAGAAGATCGAACTCAAAATAAAATTCCATTCAGTTCACTCATCATTCGTGAAAAGGCAAAACTCCTTTATCAACACTTTAGCGAAAATGGTGATAGCTCTGGCGGGATAAGTTTTTTTAGCTAGCAAAGGCGCTGGTTTGAAAGATTTGTTTGAAATTTCTAATAAATATTACATTTAATATTAAATTGTTTCTTATTTTCATTTCGATGCCGTATGCTTGCATTTCACTATGTACATAGTCGTATTATGAAGGTACATATAATACATACATAGACACAATTTTAGACTAGGTTTTCTTATATACTGTATTTCGTACTTTGGAACGGAACTCCTTTATTACTATGGGAGCCATAACTCAGTATTCCCATTTTCGGTATTCGCGGCATTTCTCAGGAACGTAACCCCCGCGAATAGCGGGGGTTTACTGTATTATAGATATAATTTTTTAAAATTGCTTTCATTGATATTTATTTAATTTTATAATGGTAGTTACGAGATGTGCCTTAAACACATCACAGGGTATAGTGACTCACACGGAAATAGCCGATTGAGATTTACGGGTGAGCCATGATTTAATCCGTTGTGGAACCTGTGGAATGTTTTCCAAGGTCGACCTGGTGACTAATCCTAGCTCACCTGGGGATTCTTTTCTTTGTGATCGATGTAAGGAGTGCACCGATCTTAAATTGCAATTTGGTGCACTGATGGAACAATTTGAGTTCCTGAAAAAACGGGTGCTTGCCCTCGAGAATAATGCATCTGGGAGCTCGACAGCAATCTACCAAGTGATGCCCACCTGATTCGAGCCTTAAAAATAGAAAAACCCAGTGCAAACTACTCTGGTTAAAAAGGACATTGTTTTATTAGGAGACTCCATTGTCAGGGAAAACGGGGAATATTTTTTGTAATAAGGATAGGTGGAGTAGAACTAGGGTATGTCTGCCGGGAGCAACTATTGATGATGTCACCAACAGATTGTCAGATTTTAAAGGGGGTAAAGAGAATATTATTATTCATGTGCGGACTAATGATATTAAACGTACACGATCTGACGATTTGTTGGAAAAATACAGGACCATGCTGAGGAAATGTCGCGAGCTAGGCCATAATGTCTATGTGTCTGCAATTCTGCCCAGACACGATAGGAGGGATTATATGTTAAAAGCCTTGTGGATTAAATCAAGACTTGAAAGACTCTGCAAGGCTTTAGGGGGGAAATTTCTATCAGCATGGCCCACACTTTTAGGTAGAAGGAATTTGTTTTGTAGAGACGGGATACACTTAAACAAAGGCGGTGCAAAAGTTTTTGCCAGTATTATTGAGGATACCTTAAAGGTTCAGGGAAACTGCTAGCTAGGGGGGATGTGGGTAATACTGACACGCATTTATCTGATAATATTGGTCAAAGTAACTCTTGCACATACTTAAGAGTTCTTATCTGCTTCCCCAACTGTACATATTATCTAGATGTTCTGGGGGCAGAAACTTTTCACGGCAGCGGGTAGCTAATGCCAGGAAAGAGAGCCTAAAAAACTTCAAGGGTTGTGTTAGGGTTGTTAAATTTACAAGAACAGTAAATCTTAATTGTTTATACAGTAATGTTAGAAGTGTCGTCAATAAAATGAGCGAATTCGAACTGCTGGTTAAAACAAGTAACGCGGACATAATAGGGATTACAGAGACATGGTGCCACCCGGAAATTGGGGTTGATGAGTTTCAGTATGGCTTGTATAATGTATTTAGGAAGGATAGGGTAGATAGAAGGGGTGGAGGGGTAATTCTTCTTATCAGAAGCAGCCTGAGTGCGACGATAGCTTTCCCGGATTCAGACATTTCACATGCTAGTATAGAGTCTGTATGGTGTGAGATAGTTGGAAACAAAGGTATAATGCGAGTAGGAGTAATCTACAGACCAGGTGATTGTGAAGATTATGACAAAAGCCTCTACATGCAAATGGAATGGGCAAGTAAGCGTCAATGTCTTATTATGGGTTATTTCAATTTGCCTCTAATTGATTGGAGTAAATGGGAAGGAAACTCGACATGGGGAACAAAATTTTTAAATCAACTAGATGACTGTTATTTGTATCAACATGTCAGGGAAAGTACTAGAGAAAAGAATATCCTAGACTTCATCATCACCCATGAATCAGATGACATAACAGGGCTGACAGTAGAGGAACCAGTAGCAGGAAGTGATCACGGAGTTCTACGGTGGATGATGATGAGAGAGGTAGCAGCAGTAAAAGGCAAAGGAATGGGTTTTAATTTCAGAAAAGCAAATTACGATGCCTTAAGGTACTACATGGCCTCTATTAACTGGGTAGATATCGTGCAGAGAATGAATACATTTGAACTGTGGTACGCTTTTAAAACATTAATCACAGATGCCTTGAATGCGTATATACCATTAAAAAAATACTCCACAAGGAGGGTTCCAAGTTGGATGAATAGCGAAGTTGCCACATTACTTGAGCAGAAAAAGGTGGCATGGAAAGGTTACAGAGCAATAAAAAGTACTGAAGCCTATAACAGCTACAAGGTGATCTGTAATAGAGCCACAGAAAAGGTTCGATAGGCAAAGGCAGTTTATGAGAAATCACTAGCAAACGGAGCAAAGAGGGGGGATAAAGAATTCTTCACATATATAAATGCCAAGAAGAGCAGGACAAAGCAGATTGGACCTTTACGTAAGGGAAAGGGGGGGGGATAGTATTAAATACACCAGCTGCCGTTGCAGATGAACTCGGCAGTTATTTCGCATCGGTATTTACAAATGAAAAACCTTTTGTGGCAATGGGAAATTGTGGGAGTGAAGTTAAAAAATATATAATTAATGATATTGAAATTTCGCAAGATTATTTAATGAAAAAACTTTCGAGCCTACAGACCAGTAAGGCTCCTGGAGTTGATGGAATATACCCTATAATCTTAAGGGAGGCAGCAAGTGAGTGCATTGAACCATTGAGGCTAATTATGTGAGCATCACTAGACTCTTGGGAGATTCCCTTGGATTGGAAAAGTGCAAATGTATCTTCCATACATAAGGGTGGCTCTAAAAGTGAAGTTGGACATTATCGACCTGTCAGTCTGACTTCAGTAGTAGGGAAAATCATGGAGGCAATGATCAGGGGTGGAATTCAGGATCATTTGGATTGAATTGAAACTCTCAAGGATACTCAGCATGGTTTTGTAAAGGGAAAATCATGTTTAACAAATCCAGTTCGCTGTTTCGAAAGGGTCACTCACGAGCTGGATTTAGGGAATAATTTCGACATTGTTTATTTAGATTTCAGCAAAGCTTTTGACTCAGTCCCACATGAGCAGTTGCTTTATAAGCTGGAACATGTTGGAATCACTGGGAAAATCCTTAGATGGATAGCAGGATGGCTTCAGGGCAGGAGGCAGAGGGTTGTGATAAATGGCTATTCCTCAGATTGGGTTGATGTAAGAAGTGGGGTTCCCCAAGGATCAGTATCAGGATTGGTGTAATCCTCACCAACCATCTTCACATGTATATTTAAATTGCACAAAATAAAAATTGGAGACATTACTTTCTGCCTAATCCTTGTACTTTTACTTCACTGCTGCAACTCTTATGAACTTGCATATTTTGTGAATTTTGCTATTCTAATTAATTTATGGCATATGAAAAATATTTTGTTTTTATTGCAGATCTTAATGATTTGCGCAGAGATTATCAACTCAGTTTTATTGCACTTTTGGCTAACAGTTTCATTAGGCTGTTTTACATTCACTTGCATTTGTAAACAAGGATGAAAATAATACATTGCTTGTCTTGTCATTTTTAGTCTTGGTAATGGCAAATGACACAAACACAAGCTTATAAAGCATCAGCCAAAAAAAAAAAAAAACAGAATTACTGTGTTACCTGTCCATCCCATCAAATAATTTGTCTTGTTCTTCCTTGATTTTGTTCTAACTGCTCACTTCCACAACAAATGAAAGTTTGTTCCAACAATCAACAACCTTCTGGCTGAAGGCAAACTTCTGCACTTCTATCATGCAACCATCCTTCCTCAATTTGAATTTGTCCCTTTACATGTAGTTTGAGCAAGAGGAAGAATTGAGTTTGCTCAATCCATTCAAAGCCTTAATCAGATTATCTCAGGTGCCTTGGCTCTAGACATTGCAGCTTGGAGAACTGAAGCCTCACTTGGTAAGACCACCTTTTTGTTCTCTTCACCAGTCTCATTGCCCTTTTCTGCACCCGTTAGTAGATCTATATCTTTCCTAAAATGAGGCTTCCAGACCTAAATGTAGTACTTAAGATATGCCCTAACCATTTCCTTGCACTATGGAATAATGACCTCCTTATCCCTGCTGGCAGAGTTCCTCTATATCAGGGCTGGCCAATGAGTCGATAGCGATCTACCAGTCGATTGCGGATTTAATTTCGGTCGATCACGACAAATTTTAAATATACAGTCATCCCTCGATTTGTGCATCTTGTGCAATGAAATTTTTGAGATGGTAAATCTCAGCACATTTTGAAGGAAAAAAGCAGATCGCATCACAAATTAAGTTGGCCACTCCTGCTCTATATCAGTGACAAAACCACATAAGCTGTCATGGCAGCCATCTGCACTGCTCAGAGAACTTCATATTTGATTGCACAATTACCCCCAGGTCTTTTTCATTTTTCATTACACTGAGTGTAGTACCACAGGTGGTACATTAATCTGGAATTACTGCTACTTATTTGCAGTACCTTGCATTTATCGGTGTTATACTTTAACTGTCATTTCTCAGCCCATGTGCATAATTTTCTAGATCTTGTTGCAGTAGCTTACCTTGATTACTGTTATTAACTACCCTGCCAATCTAAAAATATTTCTTGACTAAATGTCTAAGAGTATGAAAAGGTTGTTTATGCATGGGTAATGCACTTACATAATTTCTACTACCTAGGTAGTATGCATGCATCATTTATTTATATTTCATATTGTGAATACCTTCACAGCGGGTTGCCGAGGTATTGCACTGCTTTGAATAAGTAATGCTTCACCAGTGGAGAAGGCTAATGTTACTTATTCTCAGCAGACATCACCACCCAGACAGTGCCATCTGGGTGGTGGTATCTGCCAAGAATAAGTAACATAAACAACCTTTTTATACTCTTAGACATTTAATCAAGAAATATTTTTAGATTAAACCATGCACACCATCAAGCATCTCTCATATTGTGGAGTTATACTTCATAACTGGGTTGTTACTATTCTAACAACCTTTCACTATTCTCAACACCCACTGATGAGTAAGCCAACAAGCTTTGAAACAGTGCCGTCTGGGTGGTGGTGGTATCCGCCCAGAATAAGTAACATTAGCCTTCTCCACTGGTGAAGCATTACTTATTCAAAGTAGTGCAATACCTCGGCAACTTGTTGTGTCACAATATGAGATATAAATGATGCTTGCATACTACCTGGATATTAGAAATGACGGAAGTGCATAAATAACCTTTTCATACCCTGCTAATGTTTGCATCATCTGCAAACGTAGACATTAAGCCAGATATACCTTCATCAGTATCATAAATAAATATAGAAAACAACGAGCCCATCACTGAACCCTGGAGGATATCACTAATAACATTAGTCCATGAAGAGCAATGCCCATTAATAACCACCCTGTCTTCTCCCACTCAGCCCTTTCTTTATCCATAGCAGTAACTTGCCCTTAATGCTACACTACTCCTACAGCAGTTTTTTATGTTTGACAATATTAAAAGCTTTCCTGAAATCCCAGTATATGATTTCAAAGTTATTTTTTGCATCCAGTCCCTTTGTTACTGCATGATAATATCCAGTCAGTTTGGTTAGACAAAACTTCCCCCCCCCCAAACAAATCCATGCTGTGACTGTAGTATAATCACATTCCTGTCTAGATGGACCCACATTATTTTCTTAATCAGTGACTGCATTATTTTTCTTGGAACAGAAGTTAAACTAACACATCTGACATACAGCTTAGTGCAACTGCATCATTTTTGTATGCAGCATTATTTTCACAATATGAGATTTACTAAAATGATGCCAGTTTAGTTACCTTTTTTAGTGCTGTGTACAAAAGTGATGACATTCCACTAACCTATATGTCAGTAAACTTCTTTTCTTTTTTTTTATATGAAAACCCCAAACACAAGAGGTATTAGAACCTATAGTACTTAGTACCATACATGGGTTGGAGGTTAGGAAGACGAAAGAAGACATTTATTGACATTAGACTTGAACTTTTGTAGACTGTAATTTTCAGGAAATATGTATAAGGGAAAGTTGTTCCAGAAAATGGTAGTTGAATGAATAAACAAGGAAGATGAAAAGTTGGTTCTGTGAGTTGCAGTTGGACAGTAAATAGATGTTGGCTGCTGGTGGCATGTGTTCGGACTGTTTTTAAAGAGAGAGAGAGAGAGAGAGAGAGAGTGGGAATTATAGAAGCCAATTCAGAAGAACAGTGCCCATGGAAGTAGCTGTAGAAAAGGCATGCAGCAAAAACAGTACATCTATGAGACAGAGAGTGGAGAGACTTTTAGAGATGAGTCATTAATTAACCTAATTGCTCTCTTCTGAATGGAATCTAGAAGCCTGAGAGGTTTTGGGGACACTTCCCCAGATGTGGGAACAATATTCCATGGAAGGGTGGATTTGCGATTTGCACGGAGTGAACAGCTGTTTGGAAGAAAAGTAACGATGAGAGCGAAAGAGAAAACCAAGTTTTTTAGATGCAGAGGAAGCAGTATTTGTAATGTGCTTGTGCCGAGAGAGATTAGAAGTCAGAGTAATTCCCAAAAGAGATATATCATCTTGCCTAGAAATCGGAGTGTCACCAAAGATAAGTATAGGAGCAGAAGAATCCTTTTTGTTAGATATAAAACAGGACTGAGCTTTAGAAGGATTAAAGTCAACTAAGTTGTCTCTGCCCCACTGGAGAATTACCTGGAGGTCGGCATTTAAGGAATTGGTAGCAGATATTCGGGAAGTTGAAGCTGATTGAGCAGGGCAAGGTTTCTCAAACTGGAAAGTGGAATGCAATGTGCTGTCATCAGCAAAACTATGGATAGGTTTGTGGTCAATGGAAGAAGGTCATTAATATACAAGAGGAAAAGAGTGGGGGAAAGAACTAAACCTTGATGGACACCAGCATTAGTGGAGAAGTTAGAAGACAGAGAGCCATCTACCATCACCCTCAGTGAGCGATCAGAGAGAAAACTGGATAACCAATTACAAAAAAAAAAAAACAGTTGGCAAACCATAAGATAGAAGCTTGTTTAAAAGACCTTTATACCAAACACGATTGAAAGCCTTTGAGAGCGCCTCCGTAGCCAGTGGGAAGGAGCAGCAGTGTGTAGCACATGCTTCTTGATTAGACCTGGGTTCGAGCCCATCACCACCAAATACAGAGGATGCGGAAAGGTCAAGGGAATGACCACCGCATATTCCTGGAGCAATATGGCCTTAGTTGCTAATGCTCCTAAAAACCAAATAACAAACAAAAAACAAACACGAACAAGCCTTTGAGATGTCAAGAGTAACTGCTTGTGTTTCACCAACTTTTCTATTGAATTTGACCATAAATGGGTAACATAAGCCAGAATATCTGGCTTTTCAGAAATTCTATGCAGCATGAGGCTTTTTTTAAAATGCTTTAGGCTAACAGGTCTGTAATCACCCATATCACCTTTTGCTCCAAAGATCATTTCACATCACCTTTGTCCACACTTGATCCAAAGATTCATATCACCTTTTGATCCAAAGATCAAAAGGTGATACGAATCCAAAAATGCTCTCATAATTATGGCTGAGGTTTGCTTGACTCCATTTCTGCTTCTTTTAATATAATTGGATATCTCCCTGTTAGAGAGTGATAAACTTTTGGCATCCCCTTCCCAGAAGAAGTTCGGCCTTCATAGCCGAGTGGTCAGGAGCGGGGGTGCAGTAGCACACGCTCTTTGAGTAGTCCAGGGTTCAAGCCCCTGACTACTTGAATATGGTCGATCTGCCAACCCGCACTGGACCATCGTGGCAGATTATGGTCCATTTCCCTCAGCATGAATTGTTGAGGAGGCTTCCATCCTGCAAGAAGCAGCAGTGCGTAGCACACGCTTCTTGATTAGACAGGGGTTCGAGCCCGTCACCACCAAATACGGAGGATGCGGAAAGGTCAGGGAATGACCACCGCATATCCCCGGAGCAATATGGCCTTAGTTGCTAATGCTCCTAAAAACCAAATAAGAAACAAACAAACAAGCTTCCATCCTGCAGTGGGTTGATAATGGCTGCACATTACCTTTTTTCCCAGAAGAATTCCTCATGTGAATATAAATGCAAAATACCTATTTAGTTTGTCAGTAACTTGAGCAGGATCCTCGACTGTTAAACCATTGACATCAATTTGACTAATATGATTCAACTCCTTCCTTCTACCATTAATATAAGTTAATATAAATAAATTGTAAGTCTTTGCTGCATTTCTTTGCATCCTTTGCCAGTGACTTCTTGTAACCTGCCTTAGCTTAACTAATCTCCTCTGCAAATTGATTGTAGACTAGTTTATATCTACCTTAGTCTTCTGTATCACATGATAATTTATATGCATCCCATGCATTTTTCTGCTCTATTACAAGTCTCATCAGTTCATCTGACATCCATTTATATCTAAGCCTCGAGCAGTATAGCTATGAAAAGCCTAGTAGCTTCTATGATTACTTCCTTGAATGCTTCCCATTTAAAATTTGCTGTTGGTAGCATCACATTTGGTTCCACTGCATGGAATTTAAAAACTGTCTGAGGCCACTGTTGTCACACTTACAAAAACAAATGCCCTTTCCTATTTCCTTGACAGTGGTTATATCTTTAAATAAGTCCCACATCATTACACTATGATCACTGCCCACCCAGTGGGTGTTTTTATCTGCAGATTTTTAATACATCCACTCACTGCCAGATCTAGAATATTGCTTCGTCTTGTTGCCTCTTCAACATGCTGCTGCTGTAGAAAACAGTTATCTAATAAATCCACAAAAGCTGTGTGTGTGTGTGTGTGTGTGTGTGTGTGTGTGTGTGTGTGTGTGTGTGTGTGTGTGTGTGTGTGTGTGTGTGTGTGTGTGTGTGAGTGAGTGACCGACCAACTACAAGTTCCACTCAATATATGGAAAGTTAAAATCCCCCATTATAAGACATTCTGGTCTGCTTTGTTTTTCGGTATAATTGTTTATTATGCTTATCACAGCCATTAGGTGTACAACATAGTCATATTCTCATTTTCATGGTGTTTATATCACACCAAACTGACTCGATATTGCACTGGCCACCCGTGTCGACTGGATGTACTGCTTTAGATTCAAGATGCATCTTAACTAAGAGCATAGCCCCCCTTCTGTCCAGTCTTTCCTTTTTGTACACACTGTACTTACTCCCCATATTTAGTCCTGCATCCTTTTTCTTAGTGACACCATGTCTTCGATATCCCTACATTATCTGCATTTAATAATGTAATCAGTACTTCAAGTTTTCTCCGATTTATTTTTTTTGTTTTTGAGTAAAAGGTTTTTATATGGATACTTTCAGAAGTGAATTTTTTTACCATAGAGAGTAAAACAAATTAAGAAAAAATATTTATATATTTCTACATTTATAATCTAGGTGGACAGTAGACACCTGTGCACAGCCATCTATGTTATCAGAATTAAAAATAATAATAAATACTGCAACTGTTATTTTAATAATAGTAGTATTTATTATTATTTTTTATGACCTAGCTAAAAAATAAATAAAATAATAAGAATTAGAGAGATTGTTCTTTAATAAAGACAATTATTTCCACATGCCTGTAAATTTTTGCTTGAGTGCTGAAAAACTGAGATAACGTATCAGCAAATTTTCTGTTCTGAATATTTCTCTTTTAGAAGGTGAATGCACGGTTCCTCTCAAAACACCTTTCAAAGCCAGAAAATCACTTAGAACACCAAAAAGCAGAATAAAATTGACAAGTAAAAGCAAAAAGAAAGATGATATTCTTGATAAAGAAGAACCTTGTACTCCATATAATCTACGAAGAAAAATGAAAAAAGGTAAGAATTCATATTTTAATGATGATAAGATTAACTCTTTCCTGAGTGAGTTTCCTAGGTGTGTGTGTGTGTGTGTGTGTGTGTGTGTGTGTGTGTGTGTGTGTGTGTGTGTGTGTGTGTGTGTGTGTGTGTGTGTGTGTGTGTGTGTGTGTGTGTTGGACTCCCTATAATCAGTTTTCCATAGCATTGGGCTCTGTGGAGAAAAAGTTCTCACCAGATGAAATTTGGAAGTTTTTAAAAATGGAAACTCCATACATAAATGTTTAAATATTAATATCTTATTTTGACTTAATTTCCAAATAATTTGTCAAAATTCAAACCAGAATTTAAAAAAATAATAATAAAAAATAAAATGGTTTTTGAAAAAAAACTTGTTACTCTTTCCTATAAAAACAGTAATATCTTCTATGCCTATTTATATATCACATAATTTACTTTAATCAATTCTGGGCCTGAATTCCAAAGAACATCTTTAATTTTGACTTTTGTAAGCAAAAATTGGACAAAAACCAACAGGTATGATGTCCTCCTGATTTTAAAAACTATTTTCATGCTGTCATATTTTAAAACTGTGTCTACTATTAGTTGGAAACACAGATAAGTAAATTACAATATACAAAAACAACTGAAAAAGCATTGCCATTTTTTGTTCAGTTTCTATTTATCAAACCATGTCTACAGGTAAGCTGTATTATTTTGAAACAGCATGCCCTGATTTTGGTCACTAACTATCCTTCCTCCCTTTAAATATTAGCAAACTTTAATAGGCCCTTCCATTTTCCCTTAATATTAATAAGATTAATGACCCCCTCCCTGTCTTTAGCCAGCCTCTGATCTAACAAAAGACCTTATCAGTAATATCTGTTTTCTTGAGTTTATTTAATAGCCTTTCATGTGGAAACCATAGTAAAAGCTGAACTGAAGTCAAGGTAAATAATGTTGAAGTTTTCAAATGTCATAAAACATATGAACTCATATTCAAATGTTTTATGACTGTCAAAATTAACTAGATTGGTTAAGCAAGACTTCCCCCCCTCCACAAATCTGCTGTGATCTATATGGACATCATTCTTATCAAGATGATTCAGCATCATATCCTTAGTGACAGATCACATGAGCTTGCCCACCACTGAAATAAAGCTCACTGGTCTGTAGTTTCTCTTAATGTCTTTTGCACCACCTTTGTGGAGTGGGAGATAACAGTGCTCCTCCAATCCTAGGGTGGGGGTAGAAACTGGAGTCTGATGATCTCGTTAACATTAAAGCCCGTGTTGCTTGTTTGAACTTATTTCTGCTCCTCTCTCTCTCTCTCTCTCTCATATCAACATTCGATATAAACAAATCCTTATTTATTCCGATTTTGAGAGCTATTTGAAAATTGGATTGAAGGAAGGGTTTAATCACCAATTTGGTGATGTATGCCAAATGTTAGACTTTTCTCTCTTTTTAAATTTTTTTTTTATTTGTTTTTCAATTTTTTTTATTTTGAAATCATAGAACATGCAGCATTTTAGCTTATTGGTGAAACACTGTGAGCTACACAAGCATGGCTAACGGGTTGCACAGCCTGTGGGCTTCTAGTCAACAACCTCTGGTTTATATAAAAGATGGGAGTTTTGATAAATGATGAATAGAAGATGTATCCCTCCAAGAATGATTCAGTATTAGGATCAGGAGATTTAAAACAAATTAACAAATCCTATTCTATTTCTATTCCTTAGTCCAACTAAGGAAAGGAAATCACACAGAGCATCCCTTTTAGCATTGCTGTGATGCCAAACAACACAAGACTAAGAATAGCCATGGAAGAGAGACTCTATCGGAGAAGAAACTATCAATAAGTTGTGATTTGAGGTACAGTCTGTCCTCGTATAGCACGATAGTTGCGTTCCTAGAAATCCTCATGCAATGCAAAATCGTGCAATATAAACAACAGGCCCTATGGGAAAAGTAGGGTTAGGTGCCGACCACCCAAGATTGAACACACATTTGGAACCAAAACATTACCAAACACAATAAATAATCGGGTAATTTTAATCGTTATAAAATACTTACGTATTTTATAACGATTAAAATACGTAATAAAAATAATATTATATTATAATAAAGTATTTTTAGTATTTTTTAATACTAAAAAATAATTTTTTACGAATAAAATACGTATTTTATTCGTAAAAAAAATTATTATATTAAATAAAATAGTCGTAATAAAATACTTACGTATTTTATAATACGTAAGTATAAATTATAATACGTAAGTCGTAATAAAATATTGCTAATGCTTTTGCTTCTATCGTAAGCAAACTTGCTTTTTGTTTGATTTTCTATCCAAAGAGATGACAGCCATTCCATCTCTTCCAATTCTTTGTGTCTTAATCTAATGGATTTTAATTACACTTTGAGTTGTTTCCGCTATGAAAGTTGTTTTTATTTTCTCTGCATTCTTTGTAATTCTCGGCGTTGCCTCATTTAGGTCTGTAGCACGTGCAATATCACATGGTCTTTCATTTCGCTCAGAGCGTTTCACAATTTCATATTTTTTCTCTATCGACAGAAGCGGACTGGCCATAAGCATTACGGGGGAAACCCCGGTGGGCCAGAGGCCGGTGGGATTTTGGCCATAAACCGTAGTATGAAGCCACTATAAATTTTCCCGGGTAAGAATTTTTGACCCAGTCCGCCTCTGTTTATCGATATTGCTTTTTTTTTTCTCTCTCTCTGAATCTGCAGTGTCTTAGCCAGGACGCTTCCTTTTCACACCTTTTAAGTATTTTACTAATTTTTAGGGAATAAAGCACAATTACAAAACGAGGAGGCACGCTTGATACACATAAACAAAGCTGCGCGCGTGTAGCAACTGAATAAACAACACTGTAAAGGCCGAGATACACTATTAACACCTCACATTTTACTAAAACACATTTCTGGGGGTTACTACCATAAAACAATAAAAACAATTTCCAGTTGCGTTTCTGCTAGTGGAATCTGTTATAAACTGGTAGTAAACTCCATCTAATTGCATTTGCGATTATATCGATAGCTGGAATTGTGTTGGTTTTTACGTTATTATGGTGAAATGTGTTTCCCCTTCACTGATATAAAACACATAAATACATTTTCAGAATCTTCTTCGTTCCTATCGTGTTGCGTTCAGTTGGGGTGATTCCGCATTCGACTGCCATTTCTTGTAAACACAAAGGCGAATCGTGTATAAGCGAATTCGGTTCGTGTTATATAAGATAACGTTCCCCTATTTATAAATCGTGTATCATCGAATTCGTGTAATGTAAACACGTGTTATACGAGGACCGACTGTACTCAGAGGATCTCTAATATTAATTGTTGAATTTTGAAATTGTTGATGAGGGGTATGCAGTTGGAATTATAAGGGCTTTAGTAGGAGCTGGGTATGTATTTTAAAATTGAAGAATGCTGGTGTTATGAATATGAACTATCTGTCTGGTGCAGTGGTGTATTCTAGGAACCAAAAATAAAACAAAGCTCAAAAATTGAAATATAGGTTAAAATTACATAGGCATTAATTTTTGTACCCCTCCAATATGGTATTTGTTTTTTGATCTGCATCATTCATCAAAAACTGATTTGTGATCAGTAAACAGCAGTGTTCCTGCTGTTGTAACTTTTTTGATGTGTTCTGATTGGTGATTTTAACCAAGGAGTAACAGTCTTTGGTCAAAATCACTAAGCTGAGGTGTCTTCACTTTTAAGAAAGTTAGACTGGAAAAAGTAAATTAAAAAAAAAAAAAAAGTTAAAAGTGATTTGTGTTTGCAAATGGGGAACAATAACAGATCAGAAAGTCTCTAACAAAAAGAAAAATTATGACAGATATAAACATAAGTGCCACTTTTAAAGCCAAAGTCAGAGTGAGTGAGGACAAGCAAGATAAGTGATGGCTGAGAAAACTAGTAATTGAGATTCTGTTATGAAAATTAAGTGGAGCTCACAAGACTGCAGGTGGAAACATGCACATTTAAATTAGAAGTGAGCTCATGTTTGTTTCTGAAATGGCTTAAGAAACTTTTGGGAGAGGTTTAATTCTTTATTGCAGATAAGTTTGTTCCGTTAATTTTATATTTCATGAATTATGTAACTGATAAATATCAGTTAAATTGGAGTTTTAGGGAAATATGCATGATATACTGTATATACATTAGGTATATACCTAACTCCTTAACATTGTAAGGTCATGTCAGTGTGCCCATCTTCCCCTGTGTATACACTACAAGTACTGTATTAAAATATAAATGCACAAGACATAATATGATAAGAGCTTAAAATATACTATAAAATATTGGTGTAAATACACTATAGATAGCTCATAAAAGGAAGACTACAATTGTAGTGTAAAGGCATCAATTTAATTGTATCTCATTGTGACTACCTCCACAACGAGTTACAATGTATTGTACTACCTACTACCTTCACGACAAATTACTACCATGAATAAGTAATGCTTCATTAATAGAGAAGACTATTGTTACTTATTCTCAGAGGGCACCACCACCCAGATGGCACCGTTTCAAGGCTTATTGGCCTATCATCAGTGGGTGGGCAAGTACCCTGGTGTTGCAGTCATGCCAACCCAGTTGTGTTTTACTTATTTGAGGTAGTACAATGCATGGTAACTTGTTGTGAAAGTAGTCACAATATGAGATACAATGAAATCGTTGCCTTTACACTACGATTGTAGTTTCTTTTATGAGTTATCTATGGAGTATTTACACCTATACAGGAACTCCCCGACTTATGTAATACTCAACTTACGGAAATTCGACTTTACATTAAGTTTTTGCTGGCCGGTGTAAACTTAAAAAAATTGTGGAAACGTATTTTGCATCCCGTAGGAATAAATTGGAGGTATCGTGAAAATATCGTAATGTGAACCCAATAACACATTGTGTTGGTGTTTTTTTTTTTTTTTTAATTCATTCCAATTCCTTGGAAGTTGAAATTTCGTATTACCAAGCTATTTATCTCTCATTTTTATAATGGAAATTGCACTACACTTTCATCGTTATCATATGTTCCGCTATAAGAATACATTTTAAATGCCTTTGTGATATTTTTTTTTTAGCATGTGTCTGGAGGTCACGACCATAAAACAAAAACAATTTGCACTTTCCGGTGTATTGGGCTTTTCTGTTAGTGCATCTGATTATAAACTGGTAGTAAACTCGATCTTTTTGCATTTGCAATAATCCTGATAACTGCAGTTGTGTGGGTTTTTATTCTATTATGGTGAAATGTGTTCACTGAAATCTTCAATTATATAAAAAACAAATTTTCAGAAACTTCTCTTCATTCCTATTTATGTATTATAATGATGAAGAGAAAGTGACCAATGAATAGTGCAAGTGCTGGTAGTGCCAGGAAACGAAACAAAATTGATTTAGAAATGAAGATGAAAATTATTAAGAAGTATGAAGCAGGACAAAGTTTGTCATCTATTGCAAGGGAATTAGGTCTCACTGCTTCAACAGTGAATACTATTTTAAAGGACAGTGCACATATAAAAGAACATGTCAAAGGATCAATGCGCTTAAGATCAGCAGTGATGACAAAACAGCGTTCAGGTGCTATATTGAAGATGGAGCAGCTGTTAATAATATGGATGGAAAATCAGATTCAGAAGCGAGTGCCCCTGAGTCCAATAGCCATTCAAGCAGAAGCAACAAGTATTTATAAAGATATTAAGGATAAGTACGGCGAATCCCAACCCAAGTTTGTGGCAAGCAACGGGTGGTTTTATAGGTTCAAGCATCACGCTGGTTTCCACTACATTAAAGTATGCACTGAAGTCGCCAGTGCCAATTCTGCAGTTGCAGAGAAATTTTGTGATGTGTTCGAAAAAAATTATTGATGAAGGTGTCTGCCTTCAACGCAGCAAATTTTTAACGTTGACGAGACTGCTCTGTATTGGAATCGAACATACATTGCCAAAGAGGAAAATACAATGCCAGATTTTAAGGCATCTAAAGATAGGGCTACACCCTTGCTTGGGGCTAATGCAGCATGAGATTACAGATTAAAACTACTGCTTGTGTACCATTCTGGAAATCCTCATGCATTTAAGGACATTAATAAAGCCACACTACCTGTACATTTCCGATTGAAACAGAGAGCATGGATAACAGTATCTCTCTTTGAGGATTGGTTTAAATGTTGCTTCATTCCTGAGGTTGAAAAATATTGTAAAGATAACGATGTTCCTTTCAAGATTTTGCTTCTATTAGATAATGCTCCTGGACATCCTATGCATCTAGATCAGGGCTTCTTAAACTTTTTTCATTCACGACCCCATTTATGATTGCGAGTTTCTTGGCGACCCCATATAAATATAAAAGAAAGATAAATTAATATTTTTTGATGATTTATTTATTAGGTAACAATATACATATACATATGAAAATATATAGTTTTAGAATTCGTTTTGAAACATACAAAAATCTAAAATTAAAAATTGCACAAAAAATTGTAAAATTGTATTTATTATAGTTACAAAAATTATATGCCCTATTTTTCATCAAAATTGCATTTTTTGCAATAACATAAATAAAAGGGGATTCTGACCGTCTTAGTTCGCTCGAATATATTCGAACGCAGTCGTTGAGTGGTAAGTATTAAATTAAAATTAAAGTAAAAAATTTAATGAGATGGATGTACCTGTTTTTTATTGCATAACAAATTAAATCTTAGTGGAATGTTTGACACTGCTGGACATAAGACCTCTTCAACATTTTTTAGCACTGAACGATACTGGGATTTAATATGTGTTAAAGCTGAGAAAGTAACTTCACATAAATATGTGGTGTTGAATGGCAGAAGTACATTTAACGGCATATCAGCGATTGTGGGAAATTCAGTTCTAGTTCCGATCCAGAATTCAGTCAAGGACTTTTTTTGAAATTGTAGTTTTAAGTTTGAGTCACTCGAAAGCTCAGCAAATTCCTCTTGAGCTTTAAGTGGCAGGTGATCAATCTCACTTAAGCCAATCCAAAACGGCTTTTGAATCCAAACTATTTTTTGGAAATCAATATTTAATATAAAATATGTACGGAACTGTGTTTCTAGCGCTTTTAAGTGATCTACAATAATTTTTGCGATAAAAGTTTTACAATGAATTTTCTCGATTATAAAATTGTCGACACTGGAAAACATTTCGAACGAATTTTTTTTCTACCCTACTTTTCCAAATGTTGATCTTTTTGATAAAACTTTCAATTTTATCATTCGAAGTAAATATATCGCAATTTTTTCCTTGGAGAGACAAGTTGAGATCGTTTAATTTCGCAAAAATATCTGACAAATAACACAGCTTGGATAGCCATAAGTCATTTTGAAAAAAAGCAGCAAGTTCACATTTTCGTTCAGTTAAAAATATTTCGATCTCGTCCTTTAATAGCAATAATCTTCTTAAACTTTGACCTCTTGACAACCATCTTACTTCTGCATGTAATAATAAAGTTGTGTAGTTGGAATCCATATCCTTACAGAGATTTGAAAATAAGCAGCTGTTAAGGGCATGGCTCTTAATAAAATTTATAATCTTAACAGCATCCTGAAGCACATCGTTCAATTCTGGTGCTAATTTTTTTGCTGCAAGGGCCTCTCGGTGAATAAGGCAGTGAGTAAAAGTTATATGATCATAATGAGCAGCTTGAAAAAATGATTTAAAACCAAAATTTTTGCCGGTCATCGCTCTTGCACCATCTGTGCATATTCCACAGCAATTTTTCCATTCTAAACCTTCAGTTTTTAAAAATTCGTCAACTTTACAATATATGTCTTTTCCTGTAGTATGGTCTTCCAAGGACGACAAAATAACAATTCTTCCTCCACGCTTTCTTTATAAACGTACCTGACATATACTAACAACTGAGCCAATTTAGTAATATCAGTTGTTTCGTCCAACTGAATCGAAAATTTTGGGCTTTCTTTAATTCTTGTAATAAGTTGCACTAATTGGTCCTTGTTAATATCAGAAATTCTATTCGAGACAGTGTCGTTCGACAAAGGAATTTTTTGAATATCATCGCCATATTTACTTCCATGTAGTATTTCTACCATTTTAATAGCGGCAGGTAATACAAGATCTTCTCCAGTGGTGAACGGCTTTTTATTTTTAGCAATACAGTATGAAACTTCATATGACGCTAGTAAACATTTTTCACTAACGGTTATAAATTTTTCAAAGGATTTTTTTTCTTTATTTAAAGATTTATACAGTCTTTCAAAATATTCTTTTGGTTTATTGACATACGAAACATGCTTTGATTCAAGATGTCTTTTTAATTTTGATAGTTTCATACTCTCCGGAGCCAATAATTCATTGCAGATCAAACAAAGAGGTTGTTCATTACCCTTACAATTTTGAAATGTAAAGCCAAATTGAAGAAAAGACTCATCATATTTTCTTTTTCGCACATAAGATGCCTGTTTTTCAATATTTTGTCCTGCCTGAGAAGAGTTTGTAGCATTATTATCTGCGTCATTGCTATTCTTATTTAAGTTCAGCCATTTATCCGTGGCCAAAAATTATTTTGATCCTAAAATACAATAAATATATAAAAATAACATATTGCATATAATAATTGATTTATTAATTACCGAATAAATAAAAAAAACTAAAATCTCGTTACGGCGGAACACTGACAATTGACTACACTAGAAGAGCATCAATACTACACTAGTTCACATTACAGTCAGTGTTATTGAATCATAGTCTCGCTGCACGTGTGCGTGCGCATTCCTTCCTTTGTTTGTGTGCAGGTGTGTGAGTGTGACTCTGCACAAATACACATCTAGATGTTACAAAATCGTGTATTTAAATATTTGACATTAAAATCTCTCGCGACCCCAGAATTTTGCTACGCGACCCCAAATGGGGTCGCGACCCATAGTTTAAGAAGGCCTGATCTAGATGATCCAATTCGAATGTGAGAGTCATATTTCTACCGCCAAACATGACTGCACTCATCCAACCTATGGATCAGGGTATTATTTCGATTTTAAAACCTTACTATTTATGCTCAACATTTGCTCAGGCATTGTCTGCAATAGACGATAAGAAAAATTTTACATTCAGAGACTTTTGGAAATTTTACAATATTTATCATGCCACATTAAACATTAATAAGGCCTGGGCGGAAATTACTAAAAGTTGTTTAAATGGTGTATGGAAGAAAATATGCCAACGGCACATAAAAGGCTTCAAAGGGTTTGAAAAAGACGATTCATATGAAGAGGTTAGAGATAAGATTATAAAGGTTGCAGAGCTACTTCAGTTGGAGGTTGATGCCAAAGACGAGGAGTTAATAGAGGAAAAAGAGAAGGAATTATCTAACGAAGAACTTATTGATTTGCAGGCGGCGATAGTGAAAGAAGAAAATGTTGACGAAGCTCAAGATGAACTAAACAAGGAGCCAAGACGCTTCATCCCCAGAGTGAGATGGCAATGGCATTTCGTGAAATTGCATCAGCAATGCCAAGGTTTGAGAAGATGGATCCTGACACCGAATGATTCTTAAAAGTTAACGGAGGGGTGAATGATATGCTTGCTTGCTACAAAGAAATCTATGATGAAGAGAAAAAAGCCACTGTCCAGTCATCCATTAATATGCTCTTTTGTAAGGTTGAGCGGCCAACCCCTTATAAATCTCCACAGCCCTCAACCTCCGCAGTGGCGTACTGAGTATTAGTAATGGCCGCATGGTGCAAGAAAGCCTATGGCTTATGCTGCACCAGCAAAAAAAAAAAAAAAAAAAAAAAACGAATAAAACAATGATAAAATAATAATAATTAATAAAAGAAAAGGAAATTAAACCTATCATCCTATGCGCTTTCCTCACCCGAAGGTACTATCCAGATGACCTTTGAATTTCCCCAAACTGTCAGCCTCTACCACCCATGTAGGCAACTTATTCCAGTAATTTATAACTTGCTGGCTAAAATAAAACTTCCTGCAGTCCAATCTAAACATTTCCCCCCCGTAACTTGAATTTATGCCCCCTAGTTCTAGCATCATTTATAATCTTGAAAATTTCGTCCTCGTTCATTTTACTAATGCCTCTCAGAGCCTTAAACACCTCAATCAAATCTCCTCTAAGGTGTCTAGTTTCCAAACTCTGCAACCCACATATTCGAAGTCTTTCTTCATAAGGACGCCCTTTTGCCGATCTCACCAGGCGAGTTACCCGTCTTTGCACCCTTTCAAGAAGCTCGATGTCTTTCTTTAGGTGCGGTCTCCATACTTGAACACAGTATTCCAAGTGTGGTCTAACAAAAGCCCTATATAATGGGATTATCACGTCCCTATCTCTATTTTATATCATCTGATTCATGGGTGATGATGAGGTCTAGGATATTCTTTTCCCTAGTACTTTCCCTGATATGTTGATACAAATAACAGTCATCTAGTTGATTTAAAAATTTTGTTCCCCGTGTCAAGTTTCCTTCCCATTTACTCCAATCAATTAGAGGCAAATTGAAATCACCCATAATAAGACATTGACGCTTACTTGCCCATTCCATATGCATTTAGTGGCTTTCGTCATAATCTTCACAGTCACCTGGTTTGTAGATTACTCCTACTTGCATTATACCTTTGTTTCCAACTATCTCACACCATACAGATTCTATACTAGCATGTGAAACGTCTGAATCCGGGAAAGCTATCGTCACACTCAGGCTGCTTCTGGTAAGAAGCATTACCCCACCACTCCTTCTATCTACTGTATCCTTCCTAAATACATTATACAAGGTTGTACTGAAACTCATCATTCCCAATTTCCGGGTGGCACCGCATCTCCGTAAGCCCTATTATGTCTGCGTTACTTGTTTTAACCAGCAGTTCGAATTCGCTCATTTTATTGACGACACTTCTAACATTACTATATAAACAATTAAGACTTACTGTTCTTGTATATTTAACTACCCTAACATAACCCTTGACGTTTTTTAGGCTCTCTTCCCTTATTTATCTTATTTATTATATATCTCCTCCCTTCCCTTCACTTATCAACTGAAGATGTTGATTCTGGCAACGGTGCTCAAGAGGTAAAACTTATTGATGCCTATCTCCTCTTTTTTTGTAATTTTATAATTTTGAAATTTTTTTAAATTGCATTCTTTTGTAATTTTTCCTGCGCATGAGATAAAAAATTGGATAAATACAATAAATAATTCTATTTACATGTTTGTCGAACATTTCTTTTTTGATTCAATCAATTCAGTGAGCACAGTTGTGAGTGCTGCACAAGCATGGGGGAAATTCCGACTTACGTAGCGTTCTGCGGAACGCAACCCTTACGTAAATCGGGGAATTCCTGTATTTTATAGTATATTTTAAGCTCATATTGTATTATGCCTCGTGCATTTATATTTTAATATAGTATTATTTTGTACACCTTCTGGCATCCCTGATATTGTGGAATTAACTTCACAAATGGGTTGGTATGATTGCAACACCAGGGTATCTGACAACCCATCGACGAGAGAACAAGCTTTGAAAGGGTCTGGGTCGTGGTGCCCACTGGGAATAGATAACAATAGTTTTCTCTATTAGTGAAGCATTACTTATTAGCGGTAGTACAATACACGGTAACTCTGGGTGGTGGTGCCCACTGAGAATAGGTAACAAATAAGTCTTCTCTGTTTATTCGAAGTAGTACAATACACAGTAACTCACCAATGTAGTCACAATATGAGATACAATTAAATCGATGCCTTTACACTACAATTGTAGTTTATCTTTTATGAGCTGTCTGCAATGTATTTACACTACAAGTACATACTAGACTCCTCTTCATGTCACAGCTGTTATGATAGAGACTACATGATTATTAATCATTTGTTATAGTTAATTATCTGAAAGTCCTCCTTTCCTTTGAATAGCTGCAGTGTCTAATTTATTGCTGATATGTATTTTTTAGCAAAGTTGTCTTGTGCAGAGCTGGCAAACCTATGGAATGCATGCCCAAGATGACATGCAGGAAGGTTTTTCTTGGCACACTTCAACTGCTATCCCATTTTTTTTTTTTTTTTTTTTACCTAGCAGTTAAGTAAAAGAAACTTAGGTTAGCAGTGCATAGGTAAACAACAATTTTTTTTTCATAAAACCTATCAGTAATTTTGACACACACTCTCAAAAAGGGTTTGCCAGCCCTGGTGTTGGGCATACTACAAAATAAATCTTGTGACAGTTGGCGTAATGGCAAAAATAAATTCTTTACTAAAAGTATACTTTTTAATAACGGATCAATATACTTACTAAAATTATAAAAAATAATAATTGAAAATAATTTTTTTGTAATCTATTTTACAAATTCCTTTTTAGTAAAGGTATTTTTCTAATCAATTGTCACAAGACTTATTTTGTAGTATAATTGTGCTCTTGTCATTTGGCACAGTTTTAACCTGAAAAACTAATGCTAAAAAAAAAAATCGCCCTTGGTGTCAGTGTTGTTACGTTACTCTGTACCTTTGCAATAAATTGATTTGATATTGATAAAAACAAAAACTAATCATAATTAGAAGTAAGTGAATAATAGTCATTATAGCTACGGTGTTTTTTAGAAGGCTGAATGAAATGTGAAAAAAAAAGGTTAGGCATAATTTTTCTATTGTGGCTAATCAAAGTCTCAATATGAGCTTCCAAAAAAACTGTTATTAAAAATGGTTTGAGATAATTTCAGAAAATATTAAAAAAATTTCTTTACTGAAATTGGTTCTCTTGTCTTCCTGTGGAATTATAATAATAAAGTTGTTTAAACAAGTGTGTAATGAAAACTTCTCTACATGAAGGCAGCAAATATAAATCAAAACTGCTATTTATTGATATTTTGTTTTATAGAATTGGCTAAAATGAATTATAAGAAAGACTCTGATGCAGAGGACTATAGTGAATCTTCATGTAGTGATCCAGAGGAGGATGATGAAGATGAAGTTCCGGAGGAGCTGGAAAATAATTTTAATCATACTAAATCCTCAAGTAAAATGTCAGAAGATGCAACAAAAAAGAAAAACAAGTTTTCCAGTAATCTGGTAAGAGAAAACTTTAATCACTTATATGTATTTAATGTCATGTAAGTTTTTTCTGTCATGTGTGTAGTAACTAGGTTTGCACATTGTTCATGTCAGAGTAAAGTTCCCCTTTTCAGATGTGTTGTCCTCCTATACTTCCAAAATAAGGATATGCATTTTTTTTTTATAATTTTGTTATCTTAAAATAACAATCCATATGTCTTAATGAGACCACTGTTCATATTTTTTTCAAAATTAACAATATTTCTGTGAAAGCTGTGACTTGGAATGTATTGCAGTTTCATACTTTGTCGCATCTAAATTTTATCCTGCTTGTCTGGTACCACATCTTGATACTATGTCTCATTCTGGCATGTTTGTATTTGACTAGTTGGAACACATTGTAATATGTAGTATTAAAGATTTGTTCTGATTTGATTTTACATTCTCAAATTTTTACAGTAGTATCGCTGTCCATATTGACATATGAATTAGTTGTGATCACATATCAACCAGTAAAATATGTAGGAAAGGCCAGAAGATGTAGTATGGCAATTTTTGGAAAATATTCCTGAAAAAACAAATACATTCAACATACAAAAAGCAATGGTTCCCAATCTTTTGTTACTGAAGTCACACTTGAAGTTAAAAGATGTATATTCACAGCACACCTAAATAGTAATCATGTTTGAACTTGGTGGAGTTTTTCCTAATCCCATGGCACACCAGTTGAAAACCATTGTTTTAGTGCATGCAGGCTTCACATTGACTTGTGTGCTTTTATGAATATGCTGAGAGTTGAGTAGTGTGTATAGTGTACATAGTGTATATTTTGTCACAGTGTCTGCACATTCTTAATTCAGTTCTGAGGAGCGTGGATACCAGACCATTTTCTTAGTTCCATCCTAAAGAATTGTTCAGTAAGGTGTAGCATTATCATCCACTGAAAGGAACTGCTTTCTGATTAAATTGTGAAATAAGCACAAGGCATTAGTGTGTGGCTCTGTTGGATCTGGACAGTTGGTTAACACCATTTGATGTATTACAGATATATGAAAAACTGATTTTATTTATTTTATTAAATTCAAACAAAAAAAAGTAAAATAAATTAACATAATATAATTTGTTATACTGTTTGCCAGAATAGCACTCACTTTGAATTGTAAGTGTAACACAAATAATTTTAGAAACATATAATAAAGTGGAGTGGTTTATTATTATCAGACTATAATATTATTCTTTCTCCTCAAAAAATAAAAAATAAATAAAAAAAAACCAAAACAGGCTGGCATGTCAATCTTGGTAACTATGTATGTGTTGAATTTTATTTGTAGTATACCTCTTAGATTTACTTAACTCTGAGGAACTCTCTAGAATTCCTTAGTGTGGTAAATTTGGTTTATTGTGGTAAAGTTTTAAAATTCCTTCCAACCCAGAAATTCATGCCTAAAGATAGATTTTGATACTGAAATCGGAAAAAATCTGGTTTTATTTAGTTATTGGAATTGTTTCAATTGTTAACAATCTTTGTACCGATTCCTTTTGCATACCATTAAACTGATTAAAATTCTTCACATAGAAAAGTGTCTTTATTAAATCTTTCTTACCCCCATTTTAACTCCTAATACCTTCAAAATTTGATATGCTATGAGGTGGATAATGATGCTGACTAATGGTCCTGTTGACTAACTGTCCAGTTTAGTCATCTGTCTTAGATCTGGTTTGTTTAAGGATGTTAGATAAATGATAATAGTTTGTTAAGAGATATTGGATTGTATGAGAATGTTTGACTGCTCAGAGACCTCTTTCAATCAAAATGTGTGGTTGGCCACTCTTTATAATGCAACTTACACATCTGCTTTTGTTTTTCACTTCCAAACCATTTTACACACAGTGATTTATAGCAACTGCAGAGCCTTTGAAATCTGTTAACATTAAATCCTAAAATGTAGATTGTGTACTATTGTGTATTGTGTTAAGAAGTTATTCTAAGTGGATTAGACAGTATTGTTAGGCCATTATTAATTTTTTACACCACTGATACCAGTTTACTTTCACTTTTTGATGATGATGATGATTTTTAATAATCACAGCTAAACTAACTGAGACTATTTTCTCACATTCACAGAATCTCCACAAAAAAGCTCGCAGGTCAGTACAGTTCACAGCGTGTGTTTTTTTGTTTTTTTTTAAGGGTGACCCAAAACATGAAAGATTTCATGAGCTATAGCAGCAATTCTCAAAATGTGCATAAAATGTGCATTGCGACACCCTTGGGTGCCATAACTTACCAGGGGCATCGTGGATGATGTAATAATTTATGTAAGATTTCCATTGCAAATATTAAAAATGTATTAAGAATGATTTTTTTACTATTAGATATCTACTACTATTTGGTCTTTATTATTAATATAAATAATTATATAAAATATTTGGGGTATTTTTGATGAAGAGCATGCATCAACACATATTAATAATTATTGTATTAACATATTAAAAGTAAGAAATTGCATAATTATCGATGTTTTGCTTCAAGGGAGATGCCTGGAAAATTTTACAGCTCAAGGGAGGTGTGGGCTCAGAAAGTTTGTGAACTGCTGAGCTATAGTATTTTAGTACCATGTTTAGGTTGATGGTTGAGAAGACACTTGTTGATTGTCATTTTTGGGAAATACATGTGAAGGAAAGTTATTCCAAAGAATAGAAGGGATAAATGAGGAGGAGGAACAGTTAGTTTTGTGAGTTTGAAATTATTGAAGTTTGTGAGTTGTTGAATAGTTGAGGCATGTGTTCAGATTGATTTGGAAGGAAGAGAGAGAGAGAGAGAGAGAGAGAGAGAGAGAGAGAGAGAGAGAGAGAGAGAGAGAGAGAGAGAGCATACACATGCCAACTGCAATAGAAAGTAGAGGGAGTTTGTAAGATACCAGTCATTAATTAACCCAATTGCATGCTTTTGGGTGTAGAAACATATCCAGCTTCCCAGTACCCTAACCAGAATCTTGACTTCTTGAGGAATTTAAATTTCTTCCTCCTCCTCACTGCTGCACAGCAACTAAGATTAACTTTATGGTAAAGCAATTGACAGGAGAATTAGACAACATTAGAATTTCTGATTTCATTGGTATCAGAGTTTCACCAGCTGATCTTTGAAATTCACCTAAGTTGACATCAAGCTTGGATAAATTACCACAGTTATTGTGTGACCATTGGCCTATTGATATACTGCAATGATCATGCAGCAAGAATAAAGACAGATTTATTTAGGAACAGTGTATTCACATAAAGCTGTAAATAACAGTGAACAATAACAGTTTTCCATCTGTAACCAGTTATTGTTCACAGAAATTATTAAGTGAAATTATTAATTTCACTTTTTGATGATGATGATTTTTAATAATCACAGCTGAACATCATCATTATTATTATTATATAATTTTTGTTGTAAAATAATTACCAGTGTTGCATTCTCTAGGTTATTTCTTATTTAGTTGAAATCCCAATAGCAGTTGGATTGCAGTTTTCTTTCATTTTTTGTTTTACACAATAAAAAACCAGTTTGAAGTGTTGATTCGAAACTGCTCTACAGTTTTAGCTGGTTCAAACTAATCTAGAATTACAGTTGAATCATCACAGCTAAAATTGTAAAGAGCAAACATTAGGATCTTAAATATGCCAGAGATAAGCCAGAGAATGTGATTCTGATTATCATTAATTTCTCTTATTGTTGACTTTGTCTCACTAAGTTTGATTTTCAAGAATTATTTGGAGTGCTAAAAGGTTGTTTTTGTTACTTTTTTATAGAAGACATTTGCAGAAGAATACTTTCTTGCACATAAACAGTCAAAAACATCTACATCAAGTAGCACACTGGAAAAACTCAGTAAACCTTTATTTGATACGGGCACATTAAGGCAACTGTTGAAAGACTTTCCGAATATTCATAACTCTGAAATTAAAAATCTCTATCAAAAATACCACTCACTTTTTAATAAATGGCTCTTTCTTTTAAAGTAAGTATTTCTAAAATTAACTAATAGATTGATTTTGTCAAAAGAGTGAATGATAACTGATAATATAATGATAATAATGATAGCATATGATGAAGATAAATATTGTGGATAAATTGTTAGATAGCATATACAGCAATACCTTGCTTCGCACGGATTCAAACAGCACAACAGCACGGGTTTCTGCACATGTGCCAAAAGCTCCCATCAGGCAGTCAGCAGCAACACGCAACAGAGTTCAGTATTCTTAATTCCATCCTGCTGTGATAGCTTTTCAAACTTTTCATTTCACAATCTATTTTTTACCCCTTTAAATACGATCGAAAATAAATCTGCATCTTGGCTAGAAATCACTGCCAGCAACATGCATTCCGCTTGGCAGCATGTTTCACCCCATTTGGCAAAATGATACGGGTTTCTGCACATGTGCCAAAAGCTCCCATCAGGCAGTCAGCAGCAACATGCAACAGAGTTCAGTATTCTTAATTCCATCCTGCTGTGATAGCTTTTCAAACTTTTCATTTCACAATCTATTTTTTACCCCTTTAAATACGATCGAAAATAAATCTGCATCTTGGCTAGAAATCACTGCCAGCAACATGCATTCCGCTTGGCAGCATGTTTCACCCCATTTGGCAAAATGATTTAAATTGCAAAATGCAATTTAAAACCAGTGAAAATGATTTTGCTGGTTTTAAATTGCAAGTTCAGGCAAATCTCGAGGACATTGTGAAGATCGGAAAAGACTTGGGATTCGAAACTTTGGATACTGCCAATGTATGTGACTGCACTGAATCACATGGAAATGACTTAGATAATGAAACTATACTTGAAATTGACGAGCAAACTGCATATGAAGAAGAGGAAAACACTGAACTGGCACCAAAAGAATTTTCAAAAGAATTTTGGAGAAAGTTTATTGGGGGGGGGGTTGACATGCCTGCCAGGCAATTATGAATGGAGATCCAAATGTTGAACTAGCATCAAAATAAGTCAAATTTTGCAAGATGGGATTTGATGCTACAAAGACTTGTACGCTGGGAAAAAGAAGAGATGTCTTCAGACTTCATTACTGAAATACTAAAATAAGCAAAGCTTTTTTCCTCATTTTTCATGATGTTAGTTTCATTAATAAAATTTTTAGAATATTTTTTATTTCAAATTCTTTTAATTGGCTATCAAAATCAAATGTTTATAAATTTATTATAATTTGTTTATAGACTGTTTCTCTGGTACGCATTCAATTAAAACCCATTATAATTATACCTCAATCAGCACGGTTTCACATAACACGGAACAGTTTCGGTACCAATTATCAGTGCAATGCGGGGTATTGCTGTATACAGTATGATTCAAATCAAGCAGTGGCATGATCATGTTGAAGAATGTTAAAAAAAAAAAAAAAAAATTTGACTTTTTTTTTTTTTTTTTTGAGTTGCCTTGACTTTTTGGTTTATACTATGTAATTAGTGTGCTGAGACAGAAAAATAGATAGATACTTTGGAGAGATGCTGTAAACATAACAACAGATAACAATTTGACCCAGGAACTAAGGATTGTATACAAGAAGGCATGAAATTGCATTTTATGAGTCACTAAAATACATTGTATACTATGGAGACAATTGTTCTCAATTCTTCTAAAGTGGAATACAAAAGTATTAGAAACATAGAAATCACTCACATTTTTCTCTGCTTATAGGATAAATACGGTAAAAGGTCTTTAACAATTATTAAAGAGCTGTACTTTTATTTTATCTTACACAGTTTCCATATGAGGGCAGGCACTATTTTCCAACATGATAAACTTGATGCCAGTCACGTTTATCATGTTGGAAAGTCTTCACAAAATAGAAACTGTTTAATTACAAAGGTTATTAAAGAGTTTTTGGTTCATGAAGCTAGGATCCACTAAAAAAATAGTGAATGGGTTAATGCCATTGCACCATGTTTTTTTCGTATTGAACTGTTGAAGTGGATAAATTGGCATCGTTTTAAGTGTATCTTGTATTGTGAATACCTTCACGAGTTGGCATGGTATTGCACTACCTTGAATAAGTAACGCTTCACTAATGGAGAAGACTAATTGGTGATGCGTTACTTATTCGAGGTAAGGCAATACTGTGGTAACTCATGAAGGTATTCACAGTATGAGATACAATTAAAACAATGCCAATTTATTTACTTCAACAGTTCACTATGAACAAAACGTGGTGAAATGGCACTAACCCATTCACTAGTGAATCGTATGCATATTCTCATGCTTTATGCAGAATAATCACCAAAAAAATAATATGATGATCATTTTCACAATATTGGCTATGTAACAGTAGCCAATATTTTGAAAGCTACTATTGCGCTTTCTCCCATTGGAGTGCAGTTGACAGATGAAATGAGTGTCATTCTCATGCAATGTGATAATAAGCCAGAATTTGTCCCTGATACGGAAATTATTAAGTTTGATGCAGGCATACAAAAATTAACCTTCTTGAAAAAATCAAAGTGAAATAAGAAATAAGCAGCTAGAAAACAGTGGAATTGGAAGAAATGAAGAGACTGGTAGGAAATGCAGTTCTTGAAATTAAGCGGCAAGATGTAAAGAATGAAGTTCAAGCATTTAGATGAGGCTAAATAAGATATTTAAAAACATTACAGGAGAAAGGTTTTGAAGAAGCTGAATTGGCACAAAGCTCTCATAGAATAAAAAAAAAAGCCTGTTGATCTATTACAAAAGAAACTGCAGAAAAGGAAAGATAGTGTAATTACTAATTAGTTCACTTAAAAAATTGAATTATCTGTTGTGTATTTTTTATATACAAAGTGTGGCATTAAAATCATTTTTACAATATTTTCTCAGGAACCCAGTTATATTTTGACCTGGCAGGTTATATACTCTGTTTTGGTCTCAGAACAGAATAGTCAAGTGCATACTCTGATTGAAGGAGATTCAGCTTTATTGGGAGACTCTTAATGTCATAGAAATGGGCAACATGTTTTGTAATAAAGATAGGTGGACCAGAACAAGGACATTTGCAAGGTGCAAATTGATGATGTTGGCCAGTTTGCTACAAATTCACAGGCTCTCCATGCTGATTATGGTTTGGTTTATACTATGTATACAACCTGGTCCCAGTGGCTGTGAAGAGCATTATTATTATTATTATTATTATTATTGTTATTGTTAGAATGCTCGTTAGCAAGATTTTGGCTCTATCGTTCTGCTCTTGGAGAGTCCCTCAGCCTTCTCTCAGAAAGACTTTAACTCTGTGCCCACATCTCAGCTGCCTTCTGTTATCCGATAGGATCCTGCCTTTTCGGCTGCCCTCATGCCCAGTCATTGGATGCTGATTTTAACAAGTTTGCTTGTGAAAGGGGAATACAGATGCTGCATCTTTGAGTTGTATTTTTCTGTCTCTGATCTTGCTCCTCAAAGCTCATTTTAATGCCACAAGCCAACAATACCATCTGATATGAAGGTGACTTACTAACTTACTCAGTATTACAATGAGTAATGATGAACTTACTACATCTGCTTCAGTGCAAAAAACATTACAGTTATTTTTTTTTCACCTATATTTTCTTGTTATTGTGTTGTATGTAATTGTATACTGTATTTTGAGCTGCACTTCAATTTATGCTTTCATATATGTATTAATGCTCGATTTATCAATATTATCTGTTATTATTGTTATTTATTCATTTCTCTTACACACTATATTATCACTGAGGCGCCTCCGTAGCCAGGTGGGAAGGAGCAGCAGTGCGTAGCACACGCTTCTTGATTAGACCGGGGTTCGAGCCCGTCACCACCAAATATGGAGGATGCGGAAAGGTCAGGGAATGACCACTGCATATCCCCGGAGCAATATGGCCTTAGTTGCTAATGCTCCTAAAAAAAAAAATATTATCACTGTTAAAACCTGGCCCCAGTGGCTGTGAAGAGCATTATTATTAATATTATTATTATTATTAGCCATATGGTGCAAGGAAGCCTGAGGCTTATGTTGCACCAGCCAAAAAAAATTCCCGAGTGTTACCCTGAGAGAGAGAGAGAGAGTATCAGAAGTAGAAAGGAATCACCAAGCAAGAAAGAGAAGAATGATGATATCCAGCTCAGGATCCTGGGTGTGCTAAGCCATACTCACCAGATGTGAGCCCCTGGGGTTGAGTAATTCAGTTACCTTTGCAGCATTTCCCCTGAAAATTCCCTCCAACTGCACACACAGAGAACAATATCAAAACCAGAAACAGCTTTATACTTTGTTGCAAGTGATGCTGTTCATACTGCAGATACTTATAAAATGTACATCAAACTCTAGCTGTTACTGACACTTAGCCTGTCAAAATTCTTCAGATATGTGGTGCTTTTTTCACATATGTCTTGATTCACAACATACTACATCAGCAAGAGGCAAACATGGAACTAAACTCCAAGAAAAAATGGAGAAGCCATTTCCAACAAGCTGGTTTCTAGAAACCCAGCTTGTTGGAAATGGCTTCTCCATTTTTTCTTGGAGTTTAGTTCCATGTTTGCCTCTTGCTGATGTAGTATGTTGTGAATCATATCATGAATTAACAAGTATTTGAATGGCACTGGCACAATTCTTCCTTCTGGTATCTCCACTGTTGATCAAGTAAATACTTTTTAACACGTTAATGTTAAAAGGTCTCACTCTGTTTACAAACTAATGTTCTCTGACAAAAGGCACAACTCTACTGCCGAAAACTTAAACTGTGGCATTGTTACTGTGATGTTAACATATTTTGTTGATTTTAATTATTCTTGCAAGAATTTTTAATTTATAATTAAAAAACAGGGAACTATTTCAAATGTAGGTTATTGCAACATTGAAATAGCTTATAAAATAACACTACTCTGCATTAACTTTTGCAGTCAACCATCAGAGAACTGCCATGGTGCTCTTTATAAATGGCTGAAATTGTCTGCATAGTTAGCATTAGTAGAGGCATATGATGCAAGAAAGCAAGCTTATACAGCATCAGCCAAAAAAAAAAAAAAAAAAAAAAAAACTTTCCCATTTCATCTATCTATTCGGTCCAAATTGCTTGTCCAGCTCTGCCTGAACCCATTCAAGCCATCAGCCCCCACAACGGCAGACGGAAGCCCACTCCAGCAATCAACCACCCGCCGATCAAAGGCAAGTTTCTGCACATCTATTCCACAACCGTCCTTTCTCAGTTCAAACTTATGTCCCCTCAGACAATTAATGCAAGAGGAAGAATCCATCAGCATTCAGCCCACTCAACCCATCCAAGTCCCCACACACCTCAATCAGATCACCTCGCAGGTGCGCACTCTCCAGGTGCTGCAATTTGCAGAACTTAAGCCCCCCCCGGTAAGGGTACCCCTCTGTTCCCCTCACTAATCTTGTTGCCCTTCTCTGTACTCGTTCCAGCAACTCTACATCCTTTCCAAAATGAGGCCCCCAGACCCGCATACAGCACCCAGTGTGCAGCCCGATCATTGCCTCATAACAAGGGGGACAATCACCTCTCCATCCTTGCGAGAAAAGTAGAGGCTGTATTGCAATGTATCGATTTGTATTATTATTGCAATAAAGATTTCTCAGTTGTCAGATTTTAAGTGGATTAAAGCAAGCATTATTAATCGTGTAGAGACTAATGATGTTAAGCAAACAAAACCTGATGATTTGTTGGATAAATATAGGACCATGCTGAAAAAATACCACAAGTTAGGTCAGAAGGTGTATGTATTTCCAATTCTGCCCAGACATGATAGAAGGGATTATGTGCTGAAAGCCTTTTGAATTAACTCAAGACTTGAGGGACTCTGAAAGGCCTTAGAGGGGGGAGTTTTCATCAGCATTGCTGGCACTTTAGCATTAGCATTAGTAGAGGCTATATAACCTTGCAAGAAAGAAAGCTTATACAGCATAAAAAAAAACAAAAAAAAAAACCCTTCCCATTTCACCCATCCATTCATTCCAGATGTGTTTGTCTAGTTCTGCCTTGAATTTATTTAAGCTATCAACTTCCACAATGACAGATGGAAGTTCATTCCAGCAATCACCTACCTGACAACTGTCTTTCCTCAATTTCAGTTTATGCCCCCCCTCAAGTTTGTAATATGAGCAAGAGGACGAATCCCATCAGCATTGAGCTTACTCAATCCATTCAAAGCCTTAAACACTTCGATCAGATCACCTGCTGGTGCATTGCCTCCATAGCCAGGTAGGCAGGAGCAGCAGTGCTTAACACACGCTTCTTGATTAGACCGGAGTTCGAGCCCGTGACCACCAAATACAGAGGATGCGGAAAGATCAGGGAAGGACCACCGCATATCCCTGGAGCAATATGGCCTTAGTTGCTAATGCTCCTAAAAACCAAATAACAACAATACCTGCTGGTGCCCAGTCTCCAGACACTGCAATTTGTAGAACTGAAGCCTTTCCTGATAAGAGCACCCTTTTTGCTCCTCTCACTAATCTCATTGCCCTTCTCTACATTTGTTCCAGAAGCTCTACATCCTTCCTAAAATGAGACCTTCAGACCTGCATATAGTACTCAAGATGTGGCCTAACCACTGCCTTATACAATGGGATAATCACCTCCTTATCTTGCAAAATTCCTGTATATCATTGACAAAACTCCATGACCTACTCTGGCATCATGTCTGCACTGCTCAGAAAACTTCATATCTGACTGCAAAATTACCCCCAGGTCTCTTTCATTCTCAACTACCCTGAGTGTAACATCACATAATTGGTACATTTTTCTGAGGTTACTGCTACCTATATGCAGTACTTTGCATTTGCCAATGTTCAACTTCAGTTGCCACTTTCCTCTGTAGCCAGGTGGGCAGGAGGAGCAGTGCGTAGCACACGCTTCTTGATTAGACCGGGGTTTGAGCCCATGCCCATCAAATACGGAGGATGCGGAAAAGTCAGGGAATGACCACTGCATATCCCCGGAGCAATATGGCCTTAGTTGCTAATGCTTCTAAAAACCAAACAAAACAAAAAAAAACAGTTGCCACTTCTCAGCCCATCTGCCTTACTTTTACAAATCCTGTTGCAGCAGCAGGCTGTTATCAGCAATCCTCCCAACCTTTGTATCATCTGCAAATTTTGACATTAAACTTGATATACCTTCATCAATATCATTGATAAATATACAAAACAACAATGGGCCCAACACCGAACCGTGGGGGACACCACTAATAATATTAGTTCCATGAAGAGCAGTATCCATTGATTACCACTCTCTGTCTTCTCCCACTCAACCATCCTTTTATCCATTGTAGCAACTTGCCTTTACTGCCATACTGCTCCAATTTGTACAGTAGTCATCCATGTGCAACAGTATCAAAAAGCTTTCCTGAAATCCAAGTATATGATATCAAAATTATATTTTGCATCCAGTTCCTTTGTGACCATGTCATAGTATCCAATCAGATTAGTCAAACAAGTCTTCCCCTTAACAAAACTATGCTGTGTGAATTATTACTGCTATCTTGACTAGATGATCCTGCAATGCTTCTTTAACCAGTGACTATTATTTTTCCTGGAACAGAAGTCAAATTACTAGGTCTGTATTACTCGTGTCACTTGTAGGTAGAATGAATGTGTTTTGTAGAGACAGTATTCATTTGAACAAAGGTGTTGCAAGGGTTTTTGGCAGTATCACTGAGGATATCTCAAGGGTTCAGCAAAACTTCTAGTCGGGGTGGGGGAGAGTAATATAGACACTAATTTATCAGATGATATGTGTCAAAGTAATGCTTGCACATATCTCAAGAATTCTTATTGTTGCAACAGCTGATGTTGGCAAGATGTTCTGGGGGAGGAATATTTCAAATGAGCAAGAAGATAAAGTTAGGGAAACAAGCCTTAAATAACAGAGTAGTAACCTATAAAAGAAAACTTAAGTCTTAACTGTGTCTGAAATAATGTCAGAAATGTGCCAAATGTTTCAGCATATGTTAACAGGTGTGATGGAAGGAAAATGTCCTTGAGCAGCGAATCTTCTCATCATGAAAAAACCTACTGTGTACTGGAACTTTGCTTTGCTTAGCCTGATAAATGTTAAATGGCTTTGACTTATTCATTCTCCTAAATTGTTAAATATATTAGCATAAACATTTTAAGCATAGCTTTTTCCTAGAAACTAAATACCAAAGCTAAGTAAAGCCTGTTATAAAAAAGTGAAATTGTCTTTGTTTATACTTTAGATTTATGTAGTACAATTTTTGCAACTTTTAGTGATGGCTTTAATCTTCTGTTTTATGGACTTGGTTCCAAAATGTCACTCCTGGAGACCTTTTGCAAAGAAATGTTATCAGACCATTTGTATATTGCCATTCATGGTTTCTTTCCCACTTTGACAGTTAAGCAAGTAAGTATCTATTTTCAAAAGCTGTACATAATGTGCTACTTTTCCCTTATTAAAATCAGTTTCTTATATGAAAATTTATGCTATTTATTGGAATAAATAGGAATAAATAAATTATCCCTACTAACTTATTAGTAGGAATAATTTATTCTAGCTTTTAAAATAATTTTCTGTTCATAATAAAATTTACCCAACAGTAGTAGTAGTATCATGTAGCCTGACAGGCCCTGCATAAAAATATTTATTGCTTGCGAGTCACTGAGTTGAAATTATTATTTGTATTTTTTTCAGTCTACAGGGTGTCTCAAAAATATTGGTACAAACGTTTAGGGGAGGTAGGTAACATCTAAAGGAATGTGAATCGCATAGGAACCCATAACCGGAAACGTCACCGTAAGTTGGTAGATGGCGCTGTTCATCAGTTCACGAGAGGGAAAATTTCTGGTTTACTCATTTAAGCAGTAGTCACCGCATTAAGAGCAAGCATCAATATACGAACTCTGAGCTGGCAGACATGCACCTAGTGTATGGATTAGCAGAGGGCAATGGACGAGCTGCTCAACAAATTTATGGAGAACACTTCCCAGACAGACATGTACCGGACCACCGTTTGTTTGTGCGTGTGCATCAAAATTTGTGTGATCGTGGGTTATTTAGAGGTAACAGGAGTAGTGCGGTTAGACCACATTCGACGCGAACTCCCACCATGGAAGAAAGTGTGTTGAATGCTGTCCAGAATAATCCTACTACAGCACACGTGCCTTTGCCTCTGCCTTAGGAATGTCTCGTTGCAGTGTACAGCGTGTCTGGCACGACGATTCCTTACACCCCTTTCATCTCCAAAGGGTTCAGTTACTGCTCCCTCAAGATCATCCTGCATGTGTGGCTTTTGTACAGTGGTTTTTCCAAGAAAGTGTTCAAGACTTGAATTTTCCAGCCTATGGTTTGTTCACGGATGAGGCTTATTTCACTCGGGAAGGCTTATTCAATCAGCACAATGCTCATGTGTGGGCTCACGACAACCCACACGGTGTGCGCCCCCATGCGGCACAACATAGCTTCACAATAAATGTGTGGGCAGGTATGGTTGGTGACTGCTTAGTCGGCCCATACCTGTTACCATCCCGCATGAACTCTGCTAAATATCGGATCTTTCTTGAACAAGTTCTACCAGGGTTATTTGACAATGTTCCAGCAAACATGAGATGCAACATTTGGTTTCAACATGACGGGGCGCCTACCCATTATGGAAGGTGTGTTTGTGACCATTTGAACAGGCGTTTTGGGTGTCGATGGATTGGCCGTGGTGGACCCGTTGCCTGGCCCCCACACTCACCTGATTTATCGAGCCTTGATTCCTTTCTGTGGGAGCCCTCAAATCTGTTGTATATGAATCGCCTGTGGAGACGGAAATGGATCTCATGGCGAAACTCGTCGGTGCTGCTGCTACTGTCAAAGAAACTCCAGATGTGTTCGACCGTGTCCGCCAATCCGTGCTGTGTCGGTGTCACGCATGCATCGCGTCTCATGGTGGAACCTTCGAGCATCTGTTGTAACATCATGAAATGCATCCATCTCGTACTCCACTGTTAATATTTCAAATAAATGTTTGCCACTAATTACTGTCTTGTGTCATTTTTGCTTCTTGTGCCTCTGCTACTACTTTCCAGTGACGTTTCCGGATATGGGTTCCTATGCGATTCACATTCATTTAGATGTTACCTACCTCCCATAAACGTTTGTATCAATATTTTTGAGACACCCTGTATAATATGTAATATAATATATTATGTAATACAACATTATGTGTGTGTATATATATATATATATGTGTGTGTGTGTGTATGAATGCCATCAAATTATAGATTAAACATTACATCAGTCTGTAATCTAAATATGTACAATATGATATATATCTAATTATGGTACAATATGTACAATACAATACTCAACGTGAGTCTACAGACCAAAAAGAGCAGATGTATGATAAAACTTTAGCAGGTCTGGCTTAAGGCACGATCGAGCGGTTCCCCCGGACAGGACGCCAAAATTTAGGGGGCACAAAATTCCCCGAAAATTCACCGATTTTTTGGAAATTTCAAATCGGAGAGAGCACATCAAAAAACTCGCACAGTGGCGATGGAGCCGCTTCCGAACTTTAGCATAAAAGTATAACAGTACAAAACGGGCCATTGGGCAAAAAGAATCTATAAAAATTAAGATAGCCTGTGTTGGTTTGCTTCATTATACCCTATATATAAACATATAATTAGCAATAAAATAATAAAAATATAAAATAAAATAATGATTGAGGCTAATTATTGATAATAATTAGCCTCAATTATGTAACCCTTGAATGTAACGTTTTCAAGGGCTAGCACCATTCAGAATATCCATTATATAATTAGCAAGGCTAATTATTGTTTCTGTTTTTATCTGCCTGTTTATCTAGGTCTAAATTTTCAAAATTATAGGCAATTTATATTTCAATTTAAATTTAACAGCAAATAGGCAAAATAAAAGCTAGCCCTACAGATAGCTTTGAAACAAATAATATAGAAAATGACAGCCAAATATAAATATCGTTTTAGTTGTGTTTGTATTTATTATATTCATGTACAAAAGAAAGCTTATGCTGAAATAAGGGGAAAGGAGGTAAGAATAAGGAAAGCCATACCTGAATTTCCTTCCAAATATATAAATTATATATATATATAATTTATATTTGACTACTGGGGTGGGGGGTAAGCAATTTATTCACTCTAATAAACAAATTAACCTTTGAGTTTGTTTTAAAAATGAATATCTCTTGAATCGGAGAATTCCAATGTTTGCCCGTCGGTCTTGTTCTTCGACCACATAAAAGAGCTTGAAGTCGTAGCCCTGACTTCATCATCAGCCATTTTCAATCCACTGCAGGATGAAGGCCTCTCCAGCAACTTTCCAGTTCCTTCTGTTTTGAGCACTGCCCTCCATTTACTACCCACAAACTCACGAATTTCATCTATCCCTCTCCACCTTTGTCTTCCAGCTATGTGTCCTGCCGAAGACCATTTTAGTTCTTAGTTTTGATAAGAATGTCCTTTACTTGAGTTTGTTGCCTAATCCATGTGTTTCTCTTCTTATATAACAGTCTGATTCCCAATATGATTCATTCCATTCTTCGCTGTGTAGTTCTCAGCTTCTCTTCCATTCTTTTGGTGAGTGCCCAAGTTTCACTTCCATAAGTCATGGTGGGGAGTATACATTGGTTCATTATTTTACGTTTCAGACAAACTGGAATATTGCTCTTCAGTATGTGACTATATTTCCTGAATGTTATCCATCCAAACTTTATTCTTCTCTTGACTTCTAGCCATTTATTAAAGGTGGAGTCATATACTTATCTGGGACTTGTCCCAGATAAGTATATGACTCCACCTTTTCAATTACTGCTCCTTCAATCATTATTTCCCTTTCTGTGGCATACTTGTTCATCATTACTTTTGTTTTAGCCATATTCATCTTTAGTTCAAAATCCTTACTAGCTGTGCATAACTGATTAAGATTTTCCTCTAATTCTTTGGGATCATGGCTTATGACCACAATGTCATCTGCAAATCGTAAATGGTTTAGGTACTCTCCGTTCACATTGACTCCTTTCTGCGACCAGTCTAATCTTCAGAAAGCTTCCTCAAGGGCAGCAGTAAACAGCTTTGGAGATATTGTGTCTCCTTGTCGAACTCCTTTCTCAATTTTAAATTTCCTACTGGCTTTGTCTAGTCTAATAAAGGAGGTAGCACTCTCATATATTTTCTTCAAAATCATAATATATGGAGTATCAATACCTTGTCTTTCCAGTGCCCGAAACATTGCCTTATGCTGTATGGAGTCAAATGCCTTTTCATAATCCACAAATGCCAGGCATAATGGTGTTTTATATTCATTTGCTTTCTCCATTAGCTGTGATATTACGTGAAGGTGATCCATAGTTGAGAATCCTGTCCTAAAGCCAGCTTGCTCTTTCGGTTGATTCTCATCAAATATTCTTTCTAATCTGTTAGTAATGACCCTTGTGAACAACTTGTAGATGTGGGATAACAAGCTAATTGGTCTATAATATCTGATTTATCTCCTTTCTTATGCAGCAAAACTATGATTGCATTATTCCACTGCTTAGGCGTCACACCTTTTCTAATGCACTTTGTGAAGAGCCTTGCCAGTTTTTGTGTTATGTCTCTTCCTCCCAATTTTAACAACTCTACAGTAACTTCATCTTCCCCCGGGACTTTCTGATTCTTCATTTTCTTCAATGCATGTTCTACCTCATCAGGAAGAATATTGGGTATGTCGTATGTGTTGCTACTTTGCAATCCATCTTCCCCACTGCTGGCATCATTCCCCTGCTCCTTGTATAATTCTCTATAGTAGTCTTCTGCTATTTGAATTATGCCTTCTCTGATGTTTATAAGTACATCACTATTCTTCAGTTTCAGTATCATTTGTCTTTCTGTATTACTGCTCATGGCTGCTGATTTAAATCCTTTGTTTTCCCTTAATGCTTTTTCTACTTTTCTTGTGTTAAATCTTATGTCCTCTCCGAGTCTCTTTCTAATGGCTTTGCATAACTCAGTATACTCAATTTTCTCCCTGTCAGTGTTTTTCTTGCTTTTCATTTGTCGTCTTCAGTTCATCATGACAAGTGTTTCTTGACTAATTTTTTCTTCTTTGGATTTCTGTTTCCCTATAGGTTTCTTGGGCTTTATCACTTTCAAAAAGTTGTAATATTCCTCGTCGATATCTTGGTCCTCAGCAGTATGCAGAAGCTCAAACTTGTTCTTAAGTTCCAGTACATACTGCTTTTTCTCCTCTTCTGTTATCTCAAAGACCTTTGTATTATTTACTCGAGTCAGTTTTTTCCTTTCCTGCATCTATATCAAGTTTACATCTTACCATCCTGTGATCACTTCCAACATTTACCTTATTCAGGATGGTAACATCATTCACAATATATCTTCTGTTAGTGAGGATGAAGTCGATTTCATTAGTAGTTAATCCATTTGGACTCTTCCATGTCCACTTTCTGTTCACCCTTTTCTTGAAAAAAGTGTTCATTACTGACAGTCCTTGAGATTCTGCAAATTCCACAAGTCTTTCACCTCTTTCATTTCTTTCACCAATTCCAAAATTTACTATAGTTCCCCTTTCTGCGCTGTTTTGTCTTTTTCCAACCTTAGCATTGAAGTCTCCCATAATAATAGTGTAGTGGGTTTTCTGCTCATCGAGAAGACTCTCAATTTCGATGTACATTTCTTCAACCTCTTCATCATCATGGCTCGATGTTGGTGCATAAATCATTATAATCTTTATCTTGTACCTCTTAGAAATCTTGAGTATTAGTCTCGACACTCTTGGTGATGTACTTTTGAATTCCAAAATGTTGTTTTTAAAATCTTTATGGACCAGAAACCCAACTCCACCTTCACTCGTTTCATTGTTTCCATTGGTGTACAGCAGATTTCCACTTGATAAACTTATAAGTGATTCACTTACTTAAGTAACTGAATTAAGTAACTTAAGTAACTTACTTAAGTAACTAAATCCAGAGAAATTTGTTTCAAAACGTTGCCAAAAGATAATGCACTTTAAAAGTGCTTTATCTTTACTTTTATTAAACTCCTATTATAAAAATGGTGATAGTATTATTGAATCCCTCAGAGCGTATTAAATATAGAAAAATGTTTTGGAAAATTGCCAGATGGATGCCCATTTTAATTAGAAATAGCATGGATCAGACTGCTTTACCACCAGACACTAAAATACAGTTAGCAATAATTCAGCTAACCTAACCTGTTCAAAACCTGTTCAAGGATTTGAATGCATTAGTTTGGTCAAGGTTAAATATACACCATTAATGTCGTCCGAGAAATATTTATCCTGCATACTGCACTGTGCAGTAAATACAATAACTGAAAATAGTTTGCAGAACACTGTATAATTAATCTATTGAATAATGTTCGAAAAAGATTATAACGCGAAAACGAAAACTGAAGTATTATACATTTTTAATAATATAGTAGAAATTGCGATAATCCGTATTTTATTTTCGCTAAAATCCAAATTCTGCTAATTGAGTACTCCAGTCATCACAGTTGTAGTAGTAGTCCGATAATTCAGTATCCAAGGGACTTCCAAATAAATGGTAACCTTATTTAAAAAGTAAATCCTATTTATTTAAAAGAACCCAGCATAATATCTAATGAGGGACCGATGTCCTGAAACACCCTGCAACAGCAGTGTCTCGTCTTTTAAAAATATTAAATGTTCATCGGAATATCAGTAGGTATTTAAATTATTGTATTGGCAAGATTTCCTTGAAAATTGAATTTTATTTATTTTTAAACAAGTTTCATTAAAGGTTCGCTATCATTGCATAGTCTGTATGTAATTCATTGAAAGGATATATTGGATATTCAATTAAATTTCCAATGAATCACTAATTTAAAAGTAATTGTATGTTCTTTGCCTATTCTTAACTCATTTCTGCAAAGAACATAAAAGCTTTAGCATTCATAAGGAGAGAATCCTTATCCCTTCAGTAATAAAGGCTTGCATCATTTCACAATAACTCACGGCAAAAACCTTGCTCCATCTGCCTTAGATTGATTACAGTAGGAGTGGCCAACTTAATTTGTGATGTGAACTACTTTTTTCCTTCAAAATGTGCCGTGATCTACCATCTAAAAAATTTCATTGCACAAGGTACACAAATCGAGCGATGACTGTATACTTAAAATTCATCATTCAAAGGCTCATTCAAACCTTCTGTTTAACTTATGAAGACAACAAATACAAATTGTGAAATACAGTATAATATTTGAACCAACAAATATACAAAATACAAGAATTAATGCCCATAAAATTCCTCGAACCTATGCTGACATCTCGATGCGAATATGAACCATTCAAAAATAGACGAGAAAAGGATGACATAAGACACTATTCTGCTGTGGTGCTCACTTCACCCATAAATATTTAATCACGTTTTTATAGTTTAACTTACATTTTTTCATATTTTAGTGGTGTGTTTTGCTGATAGAAGACGTTAATTGCGAAATAAAAGTGAAATGATACCCATAATGCAAAGCTTAAACAATATGGTGGTTGGATCATTGACATTCGAACACCATAATGTAATTTTAAAGTAATACTGGAATTCTGAGAATGGGTGTGAAGTTCAAAATCTATGGAGACATGAATTTGCCAAACAGCCACCATCACGAAAAATAATTTAAAGATTTAAATGATAAATTTGAGATGTAGGATACCGCACAATATTTGTGCAAGTTGAGACTTGGGAGACCCCACTAAATGATACGAGCGAAGATGATCCCGATCGCCTAGTCGAGATTTGTGGTTTAAAATGAAGATGGACGAGGATGCAAGATTTTTGGAGAGGATTGTTTGATTGGATGAGGCAACGGATCAAGTTCAGTGGTGGAGTGAACAGACATAAGTGTGTGTATATTGGTGCCCTGATGATCCAAATATTCATGTAGCAATAAATTGATCAAGAATTACAGTTTGGTGTGTTTCATTCAGGGAACTTGTTAGACTTTTTTATTTTTGATGTGACATTTACCGGTGATATGTACCTCTACATGCTTAATGTATCCATTGTGCCAGTGATTTCTGTTATATCAAGATCTACCTTCATAATCATTTCATAGACTGGTGGAAAAGCAGAAAAACTGTCAAATAACTCCTCACATTCATCTGACTTAATGCTATTTGATTTCTACTAGTGGAGATACCTGAAGGATTAGTGTACGGTAGAAAACCGCACAAGCGTGTGAGGCTCTCTCAGCCGTTACACTGGAAAACATTTATCAATCAGTTGATCAAAGGTCTGAACAGCACTTAGAAATAAAATGGTGGAAAATTCGAACATCTGCTCCAGTTCGCCATGAGCCATAAAATATTGCTTCTATACATGACCAATAATAATATACTGCTTGACAAAATTAACAGAAAAAAATGTTTTTCATGAATATTTTATTGTGAACAGTGCCACCAAAAGAGAATATTTGATATAATAGGCATCCTAGCATCAAATTTCGAGTATCCAATAGAAATCGATTACCACCTTGCAGAGCTGCACATTATGCACAATTATTCATGCTTATTAAAGCACGTGTTGCGACCTTTTTTAATTATCAAGTCTTTGAGCATAAAAAATGTTAAAAAAAATGTAAAATGTGTTTTATAAGAATTCAGCACCCTTGTAATTGTATTCCTGTTGTCATGTTATATACTGAGCAGGTGTCCATGAAGTGCGGAATAATTGTAAACTAATATTAATTCAAAACATATTTTTCTTTTTGTTCCAGTTTTCTGTTGATCGTATGTAATAATGCTGTTAAGCTCTACAAGAGTACATAGAAATTATCCTGTTGTGTGAAGGATGGACAGAGAGAAGTAGCTGTGGAGTTCAATAACAATCATCTGTAAAAAAAGAAAAAGAAAACTAATATTGCAATCTGTAGTAGCAAAAGTTTTGAAAAAAAAATTTAGGAAAACAGGTTCAGTACTAACGAACCTCCTGGTCATCCTGGCATATCTGAAGAAATTCAAGTAGTCATGTTGAAGTTCCACACGAGTCCTAGAAAATTAATTAGATACATGTCTGTTGAATTAAAGGTTCCTAAGAATTACAGTTCATGACATCATTTGTGCATAGAAGTTTAACCTATACAAATTCCATCACCATTACCTTTCAGAAACTGATCCAGAGAGATGGCTGAAACATTCATATGGTTTCTAGACAGAATTTATTTATTGATATTAATACTGATTTTCTAAAGAGAGTGATGTTTTCTGATGAGACCAAGTTTTATGTGAATGAAGTGAATAAAAAAACTTAGTTACAAGAAAATCCCTGCAACTAATAATGAGATATAATGGTATATTGGAGGTAAGCAGCAAGTAACATAGAAAGGATAGTGTATACAGTTTAAATATTGGACCATTTTTCTTTAAAAGCACTGTAACCAGAGAGGATTACTCCAGATATGCTTGGTAATGAGTTACTGCTTCAAATGGATGATTTATGCAAGATAATACACCATCACATTATGCATTTCCTGTTCAACATTAGTTGGATAAAACTTTTCATACTGGATTAGTTGAAGACGAGTACTAAAATGGACTTAGGGATTGTCCAGTTTAAATCCCGTGGATTTTTGCTATATTTCTAAAGTCTAAAGTTTATTCTGTAAAAGTTGCAAACTTGCAACATTTTAAAGATGGGATCATAGAAGCAATTGCATCTATCAATGCTGACATGTTGGAAAATATTCAACAAAATATGCTCTATTGATTACAAAAATGTTTTGAAATTAGCAATGGCCATTTTGAACAGATATTGTACATATGTTTTAAAATAAAAGTGTTTACATCGATTCCAGACTTTATGGACAATCTGTACAATAGCTGCTTTTAAAAAAGTCCATAACTATTGATGTTTTTGCATCAAAGGATTGATGTACTAGTGCCTGCTGACATCACTCTTGTAGTATCCTGGGTATAGCTGCATGTCATGCAAATGTAACCAGAATAGTATGCTATTATTAGTGCTTCAGGAGGACATAATTTTGTGCCTGTAATTATCACCACTGCTCGCTGGATGTTAGTAGGTATGATTCATATGATTTTCCAGATCCGTTAAGTGTGTCTTGTAGATGGATGGCCTCATTCTAGTTTCTGCCATGTTCTGCAGATTTAAGTTTAAGTCTTGTTTTTAGTGGGAACTGATAAGTACTTTCCAAGCTGGCATCATCAAAATTGTTGGGTAGGTGTTATGTGCCAGTGCCAATTTTCCCTATCAATGAGCACCATCATTCATCATTCTCTGCTACCTTTTGCATGCTGAGCACTTTAGCATTGCTTCAATTCTACCTGTAGGAAGCATCTTTTAATTCTGCTTATTGGGAGCATCCTGTAGGAAGCATTTCTGCTTGTTGGAAGAAATCTGCTTTAGTGAAGTTATAGCAGATTTCCTCAATAGTAAATTTCTTTAATAATAAGCTATTTACACAGTTGAACTCAAAATATTTAAGACATATAGGAGAAGCAGCTGAAGCCCTATTTGTTGAAGTGGTGTTTTCTGTGCTTTTTGGCTATTGTGTTTTTTTTTTTTTTTTTTTTTTCTTGTTTTTTGGAAAAAGAAGAGGAAGGGAACAATCTTTTTCTATTAGATCTCTAGAAATGGGTGCCATGTATAGCATTTATTCTAAATCAGTGGTTCTTTAAACTTTTATGATGGTAGTTCATAGATGTAATAGAAGTTACATGTCCAATTAGGCCAGAAATTTATAATAAATATTTAAAAAAGAAAATTTATATGAAATAAATTATTGAAAACTTTGTAACAACTTTTGTTTGTTTTTTTATAAAAATATAAAAGAAATTTTTAAATCTGGGAGAAGTTCACACACAAAGAAAAGAAAAATTGAAATGAAAAATAATGAGAGTTCTTAGGTCACTGAACTTTGAGTACTGATTTTTTAAATAATAGTCATAAATTTCAAGATTTTTATGGCTTATTTTAATGTGTTTTCGTTAGATTTTGAATACCATCACAGAAGAAATTTTAGAATATGATGGAAGTTTTCAAAGTTTGTTTGAACAAGTAGAGTTCATCAGAAACCATTATCAGAATGAAGGTAAGTATTTTTCAAATTGTATAAATTTTAATACTTTAAATACAAACAGGAGTTAAATAATAAGTACTGATATCCCTACCAAATTATAGCCAGCCTGTGATAACACTGGCTAAGAAAAAAATTTTTGTACATCAGGAATAGAAGGTGCAGGTTATAAAGAAAGCTGACCTTCTGATTCTAAAAATAGACAAAATTATGTCTCTCTGATACAACTGTTGTAATTGTATCCCTTGAAAGATCTGCTGAAAGTTTAGTAACTTAATGAATGATCATTTTAATAACTTAATGAATGTGTTTCAAATATCAAACATTAATAACATATGCTAGCATCCTCCATGTACAAGTTAAATAGTAATGGTGATAATGCATACCCCTGCAAAACTTCGTTTCTTATCTTGGCTATTACTTCATTATTTTGAAATTCAGATTTTGTCGTTTGATTTTCATAATTTTTTGATGGCTCGTCAATCTCCAATCAAACTGGGCCTTCTTCATGACTCTGAAAAGCTTCTCCCAGAGAACACTGTCAAATGCTTTTTCTGGATCAATAAAAGCTGTGTGTGTGGTCTTATTTATGATTATTCTTCTATCTACAATTAACAGCACTATGCACTGAGATGGCTTCTCATGTTCCTCTTCTATTTTGAAAACCAAACTGATCTTCGCTTAAAAACTGTTCTGTTTTTGGTTTAATTCTGTGTTTTATTATGTTCAAAAGTATTGTGGATGCGTGGTTAAGCAGACTGATGGTTCAGTAGTTTTTTTCACTCTGTCGCATTTCCTCTTTTTGGCATGTCACTGTCCAGCTTTGAAATAATTCTTCCACATCTTTTCCTTCTTCATAGACTGCTTTTATGATATTGAACATTTCTTTCCTTATTTTGTCTCCTGTTTTTTAGCAATTCACCTGGAATTTCATCTGTCCCTACTGCTTTTCCATTGGGGATCTCATTTAGAGCTCTTCTATATTCTAATTCTAGTAGGTCTGGCCCCAGACAATCCTTTTTTATTATTATTATTAGCCATATGGTCCAAGGAAGTTTGAGGCTTATGCTGCACCAACCAAAAAAAAAATTGAGTTACCCTGAGAGAGAGAGAGAGAGAGAGAGAGAGAGAGAGAGAGAGAGAGAGAGAGAGAGAGAGAGAGAGAGAGAGAGAGAGAGAAAGAAAGAAATCACCAAGAATGATGATTTTACTACATGTTTGGCCCCCAAGGCTTCCTCACTTATTTGGTTTCAGTCATAGAGGTCTTCTAGGTACTCTTGCCATCTTATTCCCATGTCTCTATTTCTAATCAGTAGTTTTCCATCTTTATTTCTTATTGCTGTGCTTTTGATTTTAGAGTCTCTAGTATATGTGGCAATCATCTATGCTTTTTTCCATTGTTTAAATTATCTTCAACTTCCTTGCATATTTCATCCATCCCCTTTTCCTTTGCCCTTCTGCATTCCTTGGTCACTTTATTTCTTAGCCTTCTGTACTGTTTTTATCCTTTGGTTGTATTCTTCTTTCTGGTTTTGTTTCTTTCTACAATCCGGTTGAGAATTTCACTTGGTATCCATAGCTTTCTTGGTTGTAGTCTCATGTGCCCAATTACTTTGTTTGCTGTATCTTCCAGAGTCTCTTTCACTATCTTCATTCGATCTGGTCTTTTTTTATTTCAAGTATTGCGTCTCCCTCTTTGTATTCCTGTAATAGTCTCACATTCCACCTTTTATTCTTTGTTCTTTGTATTTTCTTATGCTTTAGCTCACATTTTGTAATAACTAGTGAGTGATCACTTTCCGTATCTGCTCCCGGATGACTGAAACAAGCTTTTAGTTATCTCTTCTTCTCTGTATCTCTTCTTCACTAGAACATAATCAATCTGGTATCATTGTATGTCTCTGGGGCCTTCCAAGTGTAGCATCTTCTTTTTGGTACTTCAAAAAGTGTGTTGCCAATGATTAATCCTTGTTGTTTACAAAACTCTAATAGTCTTTCTCTCATTTTATTTTTTTTCTTCCAAGTCCAAATGGTCCTGCTTCTTCACATACCCCTCATTGTCCTACCACTGCATTGAAATCACCCATTATGATTAGATTTTCTTTATCTTTTACTATCCCTATTAGTTTTCCAGTTGTTCATACACAGTTTCTATTTCATCATCATCACAGTTGCTTGTTGGCATATAGACTTGTATTATATTTAAATCCACTGGGTTTGCTGCCACTGTTGCCATCAGTACTCTATCACTAAGATGATAGGTGTTTGTTTGTTACTTTTTTCCCCATTCTTTTGTCAGCAGAAGTCCAACACCATTTCTTCCCCTCTGTCCACTACTGTATATAAATCTGTAGCCACTGCTCCTATGTCACCATTTCCCTGCCACCAAACTTCACTGATTCCCATTATTCCAATGTCCTTTTTCTTTGCTTGTTCTTTAAGTTCCTCCAATTTTCATCAATGTTCGTATATTCCAAGTTCCAATTCTTATGGAAGTTTTCTCTTTCTCGTGTTTCTTCTTGGTATTATTAATGTTACCCACTCTCTTGAGTCTGGAAATTCTTTGCACCCATGTCCCATCTAAGGTACGCCGGTTACTCGGGGCTTTGGTGATTTTTCTCTCCATGGTAGTTTTTCTTGGGAAAGTTAGTGCAGTAGTTTCCCATTGCTTTCTATGCCGCAGTTTTACAACCGTTTCTATCACTGTGACTGCGCTTGTAAATGTGGTGATCACTACCGATAGATCTATCCAATCAACACTAGTATCACCTATTAGCAAGACTGCTGCCCCTTGCTAACATTCACCATATCTGGCTACCCTCATTTAGTTTAGCCTGCAGGTCAATGCAGTTACCTGGGTGTGGCACGAGGAGCCATAAGTGAGAGCTGAGTGCCTTGGGAGGACCAGATTCCTGAATTGCTTTTAATGAAGGCATGACCATCCAGTTCAAAAGGTACTACCTCTCCATCCAATGCACCCCATATCATCATTCTTCTCCTTCTTGGTGATTCCCTTCTATTTCCGACTCTTGTTCTTCTCTCTCTCTCTCTCTCTCTCCGTCTCTCTCTCTCTCTCTCTCAGGATAATTCAGAAATTTTTTTTTTTAGCTGGTGCAGCATAAGCCTCAGGCTTCCTTGCACCATATGGCTAATAATAATAATAATATAATCAAACATGAAATGTTTGCCACTCAGAGTTTTTCTTATAGTCCATTTTGCTTTCTCTCTTAAGAAACCAGCAGTATTCCAGTGACCTTAGTACAGTCAGTCCTCGTATAACACGTGTTTACACTTTTTTAAGTGTAAACACGTACATTGTTCGATCATACACGATTTATAAATAGGGGAACGATATTGTATATAACACGAACCGAATTCGCTTATGCACAATTCACCTTTGTGTTTACAAGAAATGGCAGTTCAACGCAGAATCACCCCAACTGAACGCAACACGATACGAATGAAGAGAAGATTCTGAAAATGTATTTATGTTTTTTTTTTATATCAGTGAAGGGGAAACATTTCACCATAATAACGTAAAAACCCACACAATTCCAGCTATCGGTATTATCGCAAATGCAATTAGATCAAGTTTGCTACTAGTTTATAACAGATTCCACTAGCAGAAACACAACTGGAAATTGTTTTTATTGTTTTATGGTAGTGACCCCCAGAAATGTGCTTTAGTAAAATGTGAGGTGTTAATAGGTGTTAAAATGTCTCTGCCTTTACAGTGTTGTTTATTCAGTTGCTACACACGCAGCTTTGTTTATGTGTATCAAGTGTGCCTCCTTATTTTGTAATTATGCTTTATTCCCTAAAAATGAGTAAAATACTTAAAAGGAAGCGTTGGTGAAGACACTACAGATTCAGAGAGAAAAAGAAAAGCAATATTGATAAGCAGAGGCAGACTGGGTCAAAAATTCTTACCCAGGAAAATTTGTAGTGGCCTCATACTAGCGTTTATGGCCAAAATCACACAGGCCTCCGGCCCACTGGGGTTTCCCCAGTAAAGCTTATGGCCAGTCCGCCTCTGTCGATAGAGAAAATATATGAAATTGTGAAACGCTTTGAGCGAAATGAAAGACCATGTGATATTGCATGTACTACAGGCCTAAATGAGGCAATGCCAAGAATTAGAAAGAATGCAGAGAGAAAATAAAAACAACTTTCATTGCAGGAACAACTCAGTAATTAAAATCCATTAGATTAAGACACAAAGAATTGGAAGAGATGGAACGGCTGTCATATGTTTGGATAGAAAAATCAAACAAAGAACAAGTTTGCTTACAATAGAAGCAAAATCATTAGCAATATTTTATTACATAATAGTTGTAATAAAATACTTACAGTTGTAATAAAATACGTAAGTATTTTATTACGATTATTTATTGTTTGGTAATGTTTTGGTTAAAAATGTGTGTTCAATCTAGGGTGGTCAGCACCTAACCCTGTTTTTCCCACAGGGCCTGTTTATATTGCACGAGGGTTTCTAAGAACACAACTATCGTGCTATACGAGGACTGACTGTGCTTCTTTTTTGCCATGTTTATATCTTGATGAAAGCATTCCCTCGCTCATCGTTTACATTTATGAAAGAAAAAAAGCTTTGATGGGAATGAATAAATTGAATCTTCAAAGTCATTCAGCGGCTCATAATTTTATAATAACTGCAGTAAAGTTGATAACAGATTCATAATTATCTTCTTTCCTTCTTCTAAGGAAGAAGGAAAGAAGATATATAAAAAATCCATGCACAAATCCTTTAAACAATCACCAAGTTACTAGTTCATTGTCCTTTAACTTTGTTTCAAATCATCTTTGAGAGTTTTTTTTTTTTAATATATTTGAGGCCCAGTGAAAAGTTTTGTTCAGTTTTGTATCTGTTAAATTGGGAAACACTTGCCTTAGGTAGTGGATTCTTCCCACGTGAGTATTCACTTTCTTCTTTATCTTTTATCCAAGCTTTATTATGCAAAGGTGGGAGAACCTTTTTTGTTTCTACAGTGGAATGTATTTTATATTACTTCTCCCTGGTAAAAATTCCTCAATCTTTTCCCACTGCTGCACAATATAATGTTTTTCTGTTGCACAAATTTCCCACAAACATTATAGAAAACAATAGTATTTTATAGTAATAGAGGCATGTGATGTAAGAAAGAAAGTGTATGAGCTTATGTAGCATTAGCAAAAAAAAAAAAAATTCACACAACCATTCCCTCTAAAAGTTTGTCCAGTTCCCCCTTGAATTTATTTAAGCTATCAACTTCCACAATGACAGATGGAAGTTTGTTCTAGCAATTAACCACCTGCTGACTAAAAGCAAACTTCCGCACATCTATTCTACAACTGTCTTTCCTCAATATGAATTTATGTCCCCCTTAAGTTCATAATCTGAGCAAGCGGGAGAATCCCATCAGAATTCAAAAACTCACCTGTAGACCAGTGAGTAATTCAAATACTTTATCACAAACATTCCAAGCAAAGCCATGGCTTTATTGCACTCCAGGATCTTGGACATACTTTCATATGTTTATTTCAAGCCAACAGCATGAACTAGAATAATTGATGGGAAGGCATTTCCATTGTTCATCAAAACTACTTTTGAACTTAGTTTTGAGATGTCAGTGTTAATTAATATATGCTATTTATTAGAATTCTGTTCAATGCTCAGTTCATTTAGAAGACAACTAATATCTTTACAGAGACACATACTGTTTTTCATAAAGAAATTTTTTTGAAAACACTTTATGATGTTTTTGATATAATGTAATTTTAGTTCTTGTTTCAAGTAACTTCCACTGTTTTTAAGTTTAAATCACAAATTAAGTATTTTACCTTGCTTAATTAGTGTGACATTATAATTTCTAGTTAGATCAAATCTGCTGAAGTGGAGAGGCTATCAAAGCCTACAACACAAGAATCCTTGCCAAATTCATCATCTTTTCCTTTATCCTGTGATTTTGGGAGATCTGACTGCCATCTATTAACCGTTCTTCGTTGTGTGCTATTCAGGTGATATATTAGGATATTTGATGTAGTCTGCTTTTTCAGGACATCTTTCATGTCTTATCATGCACAAAAAGCAGACATCAATGGGTTGCGCAGTGCTTGCCACACTATGGGAACAGCAAAAGGCATACTTTTAATTTTCCCAGTTGCTACATCCACAGATTTGTTATGTGGATAATATATAGTACATATGTGGAACCAAAGTTTTTTACTGATTGCTAACCTTGCAACCAAATGCAAAGAATATTCATATTTAGTAATAATGTAGTTTTTGTTGTAAACTGTTAAGCAGAAAGTGTCAGGGTGATTCAGACACTTATTTTCCTTTTTTAACAATACAGTTCTAAGCAAAATACAGAAGAAACAAACAATTGCAATAGATCCACAGATAATTATACACATACTTACGCTACAACTCTGTTTCTGTTATTGAAAGAGAGGTGTGAGACAGACAAAATGTGTTAACTCTCAACGTTACTGCCATCTGTGTGCACATATAAACATTATTATTTTCAGGTAACACAACAGACCGTTTTCATTTCTGCTTCCTTAAATTGCAGTAAGATATATATACAAAGGGGGGGGGGATAAAAAAGATTTCTATTCATTTAGAAGTAGTACTGATAGAAAAATGGAATTTTTTTATTTTTTGTTTGATACCTTGGGATCTCTATAGCAACTACACAAATTTTGGTTTCAAATCCAAAATGAGGATTTTTTGTAACGCTCTTCTGTTACAAAAACTACTGTAGCAGAAGACAGTGTTGCAAAAATTAAGTCATTAATCCTGGAGATCACCATATAAGCATCAAAGGGCTAGCTCAGAGCTCCAAATTAGTGTAGGATCTGTGAAGAATATCATCTGTTGTTGTTTGGTTTTTAGGAGCATTAGCAACTAAGGCCATATTGCCCCGGGGATATGCAGTGGTTATTCCCTGACCTTTCCGCATCCTCCGTATTTGGTGGTCACAGGCTCGAACCCTGGTCTAATCAAGAAGCATGTGTTACACACTGCTGCTCCTGCCCGCCACCTGGCTATGGAAGTGCCAACGTCATCTGTCAACAGTGCATGTGAGTAAACGTGTCTGCTAGATAGGTTCCCAGACTTAGGGCTCCTTACCAGAAGATGGAAAGGGTGCACATAAAATGTTGTTGATGTGCCAGGAAAAGCAAGGGAAGTTTTTTATTTCATGGATAATCACCATGGATGAAACTATTATTCCAACCTCCTTATGAAGCTACATGTTGCTATAAAAGGAAAAAGATGGGAAAGCTGTCAAAAGATGTGTGCCTGCTCTACGATGCTGCGCACTTGGCTACGAATGTAGGTTTGAAATAATGCTGCATTCTGCTTATTTCCCCAACCTTCGACCCTCAAATTTCCTCCTCTGAAGTCTGTTCTTTGTGGAAAATACTTTGCTGCTGATGATGTGATTTATGATGCCAAGTCTTGGTTTGAAGGACAGTCAGAGGACATCTACAAAACCGACATGCAGAAGTGTATTGAGAAGTGGCAAAAATATGTCATTTTGTCTGGTGACTACATTGAAAAGTGTAATACAAGGTGCTTGTTTCAACCTTTTATCACAACTACTTCTGGATGGATACAAATATTTTTTTTTTTTTTACTCCCCTCATATTTATGAGTAAACACAAAAACCGATATATGTAGAAATGTGATGTGAAATTTTAAGAATTATTTTTGAAATCTACTCATAATAAAAATTAACTACACTGGTGTGCAAAATTTAAGGTCCAGTCAGGTTTTCACCTGTTAGCTTCTCATAGGAGTGGCCTGGATATGGGAAAAACATACCAAAGGAACCTCATGAGGTACAAAAATGATGAAGGAAACAACACCGACACAACAACAGAAACAAAACGGTGCAGAGGGACTTTATTCAAAAATGGCAACATAGCACTGGCTGCCATGATACAGATACATTACTGCCAAAGATGGAACAAAGGGAAGAGGTGGTCCTCAGTAGGAGATATGGCCACCCCTAATGTCGATGCAGGCTTTGCACCACCTGTACATACTTAGAACAATGTTGTTGACAAGTTCTTGCGGTGGCGTCATCCATTCCTCTGTCAGCGCCATCTTCAGCTGGTGAACATTTTCTGGTGGGTGTGGACATGCCGCTGGGCATCTCCCCAGAGTGTCCCATATGTGTTTGATGGGATTTAGATCAGTCGGGGGAACAGGCAGGTCAATTCATACGAACAATGTCCTCACTTTCCAAAAGCATATCACAGCTGCAGTGTGATGGGGTGTGGCATTACTAGTGCTGCCTACCTTAAATGAAAAAACTAATTGTTAGGATTCCATTGCGCTTCTTGCTCACTATATGTCCCCACATTGTGCACGCGAGATTATATACTCAGTGCCATTCATTACGTTTAATTGTATTTGAAATGAAATTGAATTAGATCCTAATCTAATAGTTCATGACAGTTTGATTCCTTTTGTTTATGGCCACAACCTTACTTATGTAAATGCTGTTCATTGCGTGCTATTCTTGCCGCAAAAAATGACGACTGTGAAAGAATCGATTTAGAAATTTTACAAATGATGCCTGGTGATTCATTACAAATAAGAGTATTAACACAATTATATCTGAAGATACTGAAGAACTTTTGCAATATCCAACCAAATTCCTGGACAGCCTGAGTTTAAGTGGTTTACCATCCAACATTTTAGTGTTGAGTTAATGTGAATATCAGCATTTGTCTCCAAGTTGAACACCAGCCCAAGCCTTAGCATTATATACTAGGGCTTGGTTTTCAATGGGAGCAGAATGATTGAAAATCAAGCATAATAAAGTGACAAATTTTAATCAGATAAAATTGGCATGCTTTACTGCATTTAATATTCGATCATGGGGATCATTCTGCTCCCAGCAAAGAGCAATGCCACATACTCGGCATTAAGGCTTAAGCCCGATGTTTGACTTAGAGACAAGTACTGTTATTCATGGTTCTGTTTAAATTACTTGATTATGTATCATTATCTGAACAGATTTTATTTCATTTCAGCTGAACTGAAATATCCCCTACAATCAGATATGCTTTCTACAATCCTGTAGAAGGTAAATTATGCTGATATGATAAACGTATGTTGCCCTTTATTTATTTAGATGCTGATGACTTGTATCTTATTATTCATAATATTGATGGCAGTATGCTGAGAGGAGAAAAAAGCCAAGCAGTACTGAGCCAGCTGACATTATCAGCTCATATTCACATACTTGCTACTGTAGATCACATTAATGCTCCACTTGGTAAGAATTCATTTTTATGAAAGTTACTTACCTTTAAATAAGAATGTAATAATATTTTCAGAGGAGAAATACATTGCATAATACAAATAGTAAAAGGACTTTGAATGTTATATAGGCAGTCCTTGTTAAAAGTGTTTTTTTTTTTTTTTTTTTTTAACTGTTTCACTCTTTTTCTGTTATAACCATTACCATTGTGTAATGGTTATGCTCATTACACAATAGATTTTTTTTGTTGTTTTTTGTCATTATGCTCTTTTGTGAATTATTTTATTGTCTAGAATTTTAGTTTTTTAAAGTTGCATATATGTGACATTTTGTAACAAACAATAATTAAAAACAAACATAAATCTCTAAAGAAACATAAGATTAACTTAAATACAAAATGAGCATTAGCATTATTTGAGGCATATGATGCAAGAAAGCAAGCTTATACAGCATCAGCCAAAAAAAAAATAACCTTCCCATTTCACCCATCCAGTCACCCCAAATGTTTGTATAGTTCAGCCTTAAATTTATTTAAGATATCAACTTCCACAACAACAGATGGAAGTCTGTTCCAGCAATCAACTACCCACTGGCTAAACACAAACTTCTGCACATCTATTCTACAACTGTCTTTCCTCAATTTGAATCTATGCCTCCTCAGGTTCTTAATCTGAGCAAGTGGAAGTATCCCATCAATATTGAGCCTGCTCAAATCATTCAAGGCCTTATACACCTCAATCAGATCACCTTGCAGGTGTCTAGTCTCCAGATGCTGCAACTTGTAGAACTTAAGCCTTTCCTTGTAAGTGCACCCCCTTGCTCCCCCTCACCAATCCCATTGCCCTTCTCTGCAATCGTTCTAGCAACTCCACTTCCTTCCCAAAATGAGACCTCCAGACCTGTACGCAGTACTCAAGGTGTTGCCCAACCATTGCGCTGTACAAAGGGATAATCACCTCCCTGTTTCTGCTAGAAAAATTCCTATATATCACTGACAAAGCTCCATGACCTGCCCTGGCAGCTTGTTTGCACTGCTCAGAGAACTTCATATCTTTTCATCTCTTCTTCACATCTTCATCTATTCATTAAATGAAGAGAAGACACTATTTCCATGTGAAAAAAGTTTAGTTTATTTTTGTATAGTTGTAACACGTGTTTCCTCACAATCAGTACAATATCTTGCTGAACTAACTTATTATGGGCTTCCTGAACAATTATGTGGAGCTGTCATCAGTCAAAATGGGGTTTAGTTCTAGACAAAATTTAAAATAATTCAAAATTAACTGAAATTAAATTATATGCAAATACTAAGTAAGGCTGTAAAGTTCCAATGTTGATAAAGGAGGTGGTCACTTTTTAAAGCTTTGATGTTGTTTTTATCACTTTTAACTCTGTAATATTCATATTTTTAATTTTATCTATTTATTATTGTATTTATTGCTTTTTTTAACTCCATAGTTTAATCAGTGTATTCTATTTTTATGTTAAACATACAGTTTGATTCTGTGTTTAGTTTAATTTTATTTTATTAAAGTCATATGGGTTTGTGTCTTTATTGCAGTTATTATGACTAAGTAAGAACATTGAAAAATTACAGATAAACATATTACAAGTAAATAAATACCATCAAGACATGAAATGCACAGTGGAGGAAATACTCAGGAGATCAAGGCTGACTCTGTGGAAAAGACATTACTATACAATGATTGGTGATTGATGTAGCAATTGCCTGGTTATCCCACATTTAGTTGAGTAAATGTCTAGTTACAAGTTTAATGTAAGTGATAACAGCAGGTACCTAGTTGAAGGTTGATAGATATGAAGATGTGATGACATAAAGAGGATAATCTTAACTTACAACTGATGATGAAAGAATTAACATTGGCAAAATTATTTTTTGGATTATCAAGGAAATAAACAAAATGAAAGAAATTACATAAAAGTAATTCCCAGGATGAGATTATTTATGTTAATCTGTTTTTAATGATAAATAGAGCAACAGTTTGGGAGCAGCACCTCAAATCTCAAGTTCAAAGGAGGGTAGTTAGGTTAATTAATGACCTATCTCTAACACAGTCTCTCCACTCTCTTTCTCATAGATGTTGTGTTTCTGCTGCATGCCTTTTCTATAGCTACTTCTATAGGCAGTTCTGAATTGGTTTCTATAATTCCTGCTCCCTCTTCCAACCACTCCTAACCAGTCAGTAAGTATCCTTTTACTGTCCAACTTCAACCTCACAGAATCGACTTTTTTTCTTGCTCTCTTTTTTCTTTTTCAACTTCCATTTTCTGGAACAACCTCCCTTCATATGTATATCTGGAAAATTACAAGTCTATTGTTAACAAGTGTCTTCTTTCAACCTTCAACTCACACATGGTCCTAAGTACTATAGTTTCCAATACCCTTCATGCTTGGAATTTTCATATAAAAAAATAGTAAAGAGAATGTATGTTGCCTTTATATATGATCATCAACGTGCACCATGTGTGTGTGTTGTACGACTCCACCACTATTTGAAAGATGACAGGATTACTGAAAGCATGGACAAATGGAGATCTGTGCAGTGTGATCTGATTTCTGCATGATAAAGATGTAAATTCATCATTAACTGGTGGGTATGTATGGAACAAATATCTTGGTTTGGTGAATTACCTATTTTAATGGTAGGATAGATATTTAAGGTGAGCAGCAATCCAGACACTCAAACCCATTCATCATGGATAGCAGTGTTTCTCATGCAGCCATCTTAATCAGAGAAGAGAAGACAATCATTAAACTAAGAGATGTCACCAGAGAGCTTAATCTCTCTCTCTCTCTCTCAAGCCTTACCAACCCAAAGGAGATCAGTTCCTGTAGCAAATTATTACATGGGACAAAAATTGGACGCAATCAGAAATGAAAAAGCATCCATGAAATGGAAAAACCTGTCATATTTTCTACAGAGAAATGAAACTCAAATCATTTTCATCAGCATTATCATCTTGGCAACAGTTTTTTTTTGTTTGTTTGTTTGTTTTTTTGTTTTCTTGTTGATTTAATTAGCATTAGCAAAGGCACATGATGCAAGAAAGCAAGCTTATATAGCATCAGCCAAAAAAAAAAAAAAAAAAAAAAAACCATTTATTTCACCCACTTGCTCCAAATGTTTGTCAAGTTCTGCCTTGAATCTGTTTAAGCTATCAACTTCTACATCAGATAGAAGTTTCTTCCAGCATTCAACCATCTGCTGGCTAAAGGCAAACCTCTGCACATCTATCCTACAACCGTCGTTCTTCAATTAGAATTTATGCCCTCTCTGGCGATTATTCTGAGCAAGAGGAAGAATCCCACCAGCATTGAGCATGCTCAAACTATTCAAGACTTTATACACCTCAATCAGATCACCTCGCAGGTGCCTAGTCTCCAGACACTGTAATTTGCAAAACTTAAGCCTTTCTTTGTAAGAGCAACCCTTTGTTCCATTCACTAATCTTGTTGCCTTTCTCTGTACTCGTTCCAACAGCTCTACATCCTTCTTTAAATGAGGCCTCCAGACCTGTGTACAGTACTCAAGGTTGTGGTCTGACCATTGCCTTATACAAGGGGATAATCACCTCCTTATCTCTTCTAGAAAAATTCCTGTATATCATCGACAAGACACCATGAGCTACTCTTGCAGACCATCTGCACTGCTCAGAAAACTTCATATCTGCATGCACAATTACCCCTAGGTCCTTTTCATTCTACCACTGTCAGTGTGACACCACAGAGTTGAAACGTTACTCTGGGATTACTGCTTCCCATACGTAGTACTTTACATTTGTCAATGTTAAACTTCATTTGCCACCTCTCAGCCCATCTGCTCAACTTTTCTAGATCCTGTTGCAGCAGTGTACTGTCATTAGTGTCATTAACAACCTTTCCAACCTTTGTATCGTCTGCAAACTTGGGCATTAAGCCAGATATATACCATCATCAATATCATTTATAAATACAGAAAACAACAATGGATCCAACACTGAACCCTGAAGACCCCACTAATAATATTAGTCCACAAAGAGCATTGATTACCACTCTGTCTTCTCCCACTCAACCATCCCTTTATCCATAGCAGCAGTTTGCCTCCAATGCCACACTGCTCCAATTTGTGCAGCAGTCTTGCATGTGCAACAGTATCAAAGGCTTTTCTAAGATCCAAATATATGATATCAGAGTTATTCTTTGCATCCAGTTCCTTTGTGACAACATCATAGTATCCAATCAGATTAGTCAGATAAGACTTCCCCTTAACAAACCCATGCTGTGTCCAAGCTATAATTGAAGTCTTGTCTAGATGATCCTGCAGTGCTTCTTTAACCAGTGCCTCCATTAATTTTCCAGGAACAGAAGTTAAACTAACAGGTCTATAATTACTTGTGTCAGCCTTTGATCCTCCTTTGTGAATTGGGGTCACATTTGCCCAACTCCAGTCTATGGTACCTCTCCTGAGTCCAAGGAAGCTCTCATAATTATGGCTAAGGGTTTGCTTACTTCCGTTGCTGCCTCCTTTAATATAACTGGATAGATCCCATCCACTCCAGGTGCCTTTCTTGTGTTTATCTTCAACAATTTCTCCTCCATGTTACTGTCAGTTATTACAAGATTCTCTAGCTTACTGCCAGAGTTGAATACACTTCTGGCATTCCGCTCGCTGAATAACTCCTCATGTGTGAAAGTCGATGCAAAATATTCATTTAGTTTGTTAGCTACCTGAGCAGGATCATCAACAGTTGAGCTATCGATATCAAGTGGACCAATCTGATTCATCCCCTTCCTTCTAGAGTTTACATAAGTAAAGAACTACTCTTTTGCTGTTTTTCTTTGCATCCTTTGCCAAAGATTTCTCGTAATCTGCCTTCACCTGCCTAATCTGCTTTGTGACTTGATTACAGACCAGCTTATATCTATCATAGGCTTCTGTGTCACATGTTAATTTATATGTATCCCATGCATTTTTCTTCTCTGTCACATGTTTAATTAGTTCATCTGACATCCATTTAGGCCTAAATCTTGAACAATATTTCTTTGTTTAAGATTAATTCTTTGAATGCTTCTCATTGAATTTGCTGTTGGTAACATTATCAGTTGGTTCCACCGTATAGAATTTAAATACTGTCTCAGACCACCGTAGTCACCTTTACGAAAGCAAAAACCGTTCCCTTTACCCTTGATGGTAGTTACCTCTTTGAGTAAATCCCACTTCAGCACACTGTGATCACTGCCACCTAGTGGTTCCTTTATCTGCAGATTCTTGATGCATGAAGAATCATTACTGATAATCAGATCAAGAGTATCTCCCGAACATGCTGCTGTAGAAAACAATCATCCAATAAATCCACAAAAGCCTTGCTAGTGTGCGAGTGACCAACCCACAAATCCAATCAATATCTGGGAAATTAAAATCACCCAATATAAGACACTCTAATTTACTGGCCCACTCTGTTTCTCTTCACAATTGCTCATTATACTCATCAGATTCATTAGGTCTATAACACACACACACACCTATTCTCATTTTTCCTTTCTCAGTGGTTATGTCACACCAAACAGACTCAACATTGCATTGTCCACCATTGTCAATTGGATGCACTTCCTTAGATTTTGTGTTTCTTAACTAACAGTATACCCCCCCCCCCCTTCCTGTCCTGTCTATCCTTTCTGTACACATTGTACTCCCCAAATTGCAGTTCTGCCCTTCTTATGTCTGTGTGACACCATGTCTCTGATATTCCAACAATATTTGCCTTTGATGTCTTGACTAGCAATTGGGATAACAATGACTGCTACTTTCACCTTCCTAGATCAGTTAGAGTCTACAACATAATGCCTAGCATATGCTTCCAACTGCACTGAATTGTTATAATCACCTGTCATACTCCCAATATTGCACCAAACAACTTTCTTATCATCAGACACATGAAGGAGCATTTGACTGGCAAGCAATTTGCTGCCAATAGCACATTGTCAATTCCTGCTCATATAGGCGCCTTTGATGTCACAGTGGGACAAATGCTTAAACATATGGTGACTATGTGAAAGAGTATTGTGTACCAAAATCTTCTCATGTGTCATACTTAAAACTCTCTCTCTCTCTCTCTACTGAGCACAAGATAAAAAAATAACATTTCAATGCATTTTTTTTCATTTGTGAAACAGTTAGTTTTCATTTTTATTTATCTAAATATCTGTTTTGTCAATTTTAGTGTATGGCAAGGATATTTGACAATTTACAAGTTATGTATTGGTGAAACAGGTAGTTTATATTATTACTATTAAATCTGGCCTGCTACTGTTGGGAAGGCAGTTTGCTGACAGAGCCCAGAAACAATTAAGTTACATATAAGTAAATTGCTTATGTGGCAAGCTAGGTTTTCTAGTATTTAAAAATAAAGTAATGGTGCTTGTTACCTTATTATTTGAAACACTCTTGTACTATGCTTAGTGACTTGTATAATTTGGTTTCCATGAGAAGGTTAACATAATTTAAGGCAAAATAAAGAATGCCAAATCCAGCAATTCACCTCATTAAATGTATATTTATTTGTTTTATAAGCATTTTTACACATGAAAATAAAATTTCATGGTTTATTCTATCATTAGACCAAGTTGGATCACTGCTAACATTACAATGGCCAAAATCTTTTAAAAGGTTACAATTGGCATGTAGTAAAATGTAGCATCTAACAGTAGTTCTGTGGATATTTCATATTCTATTATTTATACACCAAAATCTGTGTAATATTATAATATATTATTACACAGATTATAATAATAGTAATATAAATCAGTATGAAATAAGATTATTAATTTTTTTTCATCTCTTTTCTTTTTAAATAGTTTGGGATCAAATTAAACTCTGCAGATTCAAATGGTTGTGGTTCGATGTTACTACATATTCTTCCTATACTGCTGAAACATCATATGAAAATTCTTTGCTTCTGCAGCAATCTGGAACTTTGGCTTTCAGCTCTCTGTCACATGTATTTCACAGCCTTACACCCAATGCTCAAAAAATCTTCCTTCTTTTAGTTCGGTACCAGTTGAATCAAAAGGATAACAGCAGCTATATAGGTAATAGTTTTGGATAATTACTTTGGATCTTAATATAATTTGCTTGTTGAATTGCTGTTTACCGATTAATTTCTTTTTTATTAATTAGTCCATTAATACTCACATCTACTGTCACTCGCTAACAGCACACTACTTCCAGTAGTACTACTGTATAAAAAGTTTTGTGTAGTGTAGTGCAACCTCAATATAACATGCCTCTTCATGCCGTGGTTTTGGATATGCTGCAGGTACGACATGTCCCCCAAAATGAATTATGAAAAAATGTTGTGCTCAAAGAACTAGCAATTTCACATTGGAAACTGGAAAAAAGTGAATACTGTATATATATATATATATATATATATATTTTTTTTTTATGTGAACCCCAAACACGAGAGGTATTAGAACCTATAGTACTTAGTACCGTGCTTGGGTTACTTGTATCTACTGTACATTCTGCTACCATATTTCCAAGAGGGGGAATTTGCTAAAAATTGGCTGTGTATTTACTTCGATATGTTCATTTACAGAGCAATTTTTGTAAACAACAGGACTCATCAGAGACTACTGTGGACCCCCAGGTTCTCCCCCCAAGCTAGAGATGTAACAAAAGAATATATTGGTGGAATGTTAATTACAAACAGTACAAACAACTATCTCTGGAGGGAAATATGGCTACCACTCATCAAGTGTGTTACATTAGTTACAAAGTAAATTTTGTAAGCAGTACGAATACGTGACATCCTTTCTTTGATTAGAAATTACACTTAGGATAGCAGAAACTGCTACGAACTAAACTAGACAAAAATATATATATGAACTGATAAGTGATTTATGGAGAAATCATGACTACACTTTGGCACTATGATAAGTTGGATAGTTGCTTTTCATTTAGTTTTCTCAAAACATGGTAAATTCTAGGGCATAAAAAATAAATACATACATGGCAAAATTAGTAAATCGGTAGGACTGAAGTAATGGCCATTAAAAGAAAAAATTGTACAGTTGAAGAAAGGTTAAAGATTATCAAAAGAAGTAAGAGTGGTTGAAGCAAAATGCAAGGTATTTTATGAGTGTGGAATTCCAGAAGGAATGGTCCATGGTTGGATGAAAGAGGAAGAAAAATTGTGTTTGTTTGTAAACTCCGTAGATTTCAAGTAGGTCTCCAAAGAAAGAAAACTGGACTTTGTGAAAGCAGTGATGTGGACCAATGCTTATACAAGTGTTTTTTTGTAGAAGCATAGTGAAGGAGTAGTGATAAATGGGATAATTTTGAAAGCACAGGCATTAAATTTCATAAGCTATTTGGTGGAGATGACACATTCAATTCTTCCGAAGGGTGGCTTTGAAGATGGGATATCCCAAGTTAGTCTTGTAGGCAAATCTCTATTTGGTACATTACAGCAGCTGAAGTGTTTCCTGAATTTTTTGCGTAATATAATCCAATATAGCAAATTCACAGATGAACAGTTGGAACAAAAAAAAGTGCTGTACTACAAACTTCTCCTTGATAAGTTATTGGTTATTAAAAGAAAGGCATCCAACAAAGTGAATATAAAAAGAAATTACTGTGTTTTGAGTGGAAACAAGACTGGAACTCACAAGCTAAAGCCGTTGTACATTAGTAAAAGTCAAAGTCCCTGGTGTTTTGAGCATGTCAGTGTGAAATCTCTACCTGTGATTTATATAAATAGCTCCAACTCTTGTATGGTGATCAATATTTTTACTTTATGGTTTGAAAATGAGTTGGTGAGACATCACTTGTTTTTTCAAAAAGCATGAAGAAAAGGCTCTGTTACTTTTGTATCACTGCCCAGCTCATCGTTTGGCCTGAAATCAAAAGATGGCATAATGAGAGGTTGCATTTCTGCCAAGGAACACAACTGCACTAATTCAGCATATGAATCAGGGCCTTCAAAGCCTACTATCATGGCAAGCCACTTGCTGGTGTTGCAAAATCAGAAATTCAAGTTCTAGAATTTCTGAAAACATTAACAATGAAAGATGTTGCATACAATATTGGATTTCTGTGGGAGAAAGTAACCTCAATAGCAACTGAAAACTACTGGTAAAAATATATTGGAAAAGACGAGATTGCTAATGATAACCTTGAATTAGCAGCATTTTCAGAACAAGAAGCAAAGGCTGCTTGTAACGTACTTGGTGGCAGTCTTGGAGCAAATGACCTGTCTGCTTGGATTGAGGCAGGTGTTAAGCTCCAGTTGTGCATTACCCGAACAAGGAAGAAATCTCATCCTCTGTGAGTGTGAGGGCAATTGACGAACAGAAGGCCATCGACATAGGTAGTAACTCAGAAGATAATGTGGATGGAAAAAGCACCAGAAATTAAGAGTTCTTGAAAACATTGAGGTGATGGCATTTCCAATTAAATGTGTAAAAAGTAAATAAATTTTAAAAAATTTGAAAATGTTTTTTCGTAAATGGAGACAAAATTCTGTAAGAAATGTAATCAAGAAAAAAAATGAAATTGTTAACATTTCTCATCCTTATTGTAAAGATTATAATTCAAAATATCAAAAAGAATATTATAGTTGTAGAAAGTTAGATGAACATAGAAAAATGTTCATCTAACATTTTTCATGTATATGAATGTGTAAGAAAAATACAAACAACTAATTTGAATAAACATAGAAAGTTAGATTAACATATAAGAAGTTTTATGGAACTTAAAGGAAAAAAGTATGCAAATAAACATGAAAAAAATAAAAGCTTATTTCAGAATTTTTAAAATATCCAAGGTGTGTTATTTATCAAATTGTATGTAAAGAATGTGCAAAAAATTATATCATTAACAAGTATAATTATGATATTGATTGTAACTGTGGGATGAAAGTTTGCAAATTAAGCTTAATATAATTATAGAAAATTAAAATCAACATGCAATCAGTATTCATCAAAAATCTGAGATATTAATAAAAATTTAAGAAAATCACAAATAATTAGCGAAATTGTTAATTGTTTTAACCTTAAAGTTCAAAAAATAATGTGTGAATGAATAAATTAAGTAATCATATATAAATGAATTAATTTTTAACTTATTTTTATTGAAAATGAACTCTATTAAAGTTATACGACTAATCAATTAAAAGATATTTGTAAACATAATTTATACAAATTTAAAATTTAATAAATTTTATATTGCAAAAAAGACTTAGCATTAGTAGAGGCATATGATGCAAGAAAGCAAGCTTATAAAGCGTCAGCCAAAAAAAAACATTCCATTTCACCCATCCATTCACTCCAGAAGTTTGTCCAATTCTTCCTTGAATTTATTTAAGCTGTCAGTTTCCACAACAACAGTGGATAAAATTGAAAGTTGCTACAATGGATAAAAGGATGGTTGAGTGGGAGAAGACAGAGGGTGGTAATCAGTGGGTGCTGCTCTTCGTGGACTAATGTTATTACAGGTGACCCCCCGCTTAACGCTGATAATTTGTTCCGGAAAAACAGAGCGCTAAGTGAATCCGCGCTAAGCGAGCACCGCATTGTAAGTTGCGATTGGTGCCATAGGATATTTCCTAATCAATAATAAACGGTAGTGAAAAGATGCACAAATGTCTGTCAAAATATTTAATATTCAAACATTTGTACATATAAAATATTCTGCATTATATGTATAATTATGTGGTAACTACTTACGTATCAAAATTAAACTTAAAATCCCAATTAAAATCATGAATTTAATTGATCTAAATTGATTTTAATTGATTTAATTTAATTGATGAATTTAATCATGAAAAATGTGTCGATTTTGGGTTGGCTCTCTTCTAAATAAACTAAAAGGGGTATTAATTTTAAATCCCCCGCAGCGTTACCACCACAACAATAAAGTCACCCGATCCTTCGCCACTTTGAAACCTGGCATGTTTTTTTCTTCTTTCAATATGAAACTTCTTTTAGACATTCGTTTCCACAAAAGTCCTGCTTCATTTATGTTATAAACTTGTTCAGAAGTATAACACACAATACCCCTCTGCAATAATTTTAACAAGTTCTTTTTTGAAAGTTTCGGTTTCTTGATCTGCACTTGCGCTTCTCCCTAGATTTTAAATCTATTCAATCAGCCCTTACCAGTTTTAAATGGTTCCACATTTTTTATTTATTTATTTTTTTTAGGTGAGTTTTCTTCAGATCATCATATTGGCTAATCTCTCTCTCTCTTTTTTTTTTTTTTTGTAATATTTAACTTAACTGAATTCTGCATTGGATATTATCTTCAATAAAATTAGTTAACGTCTTTCCATTTCAATCCTAATAGTCGGCCTAGCCCTACTTGCTAGAAGTGGAACAATTAAACTTGCAAGTCCTAAATTATGGCACACATCTGCTTGTCGTTGACCGGAATCGATTTGCTTCAAAACGTCTAATTGAATTTTCAAATTCAGTCTTTTTCTTACATTTATAGTCTTTGTACTGCGCCCAGACGTTGCTTTTTCATTCTTATCGGCCATTATTAACTCTTCGAAAATGTAACTGCGTTGGTTGCTTTAATTATGATTCAATGTTCAAGTAAACTGTCCGTTACGCATGATGTCTAATACTGTACTGAGTGATGACTAGACTTCAGATAAATGCATATAACGCAAATATTACAAGCAATATACTTGATCATTTTTTAAAATGTTGAGCTCGGAACTACGTAACAAGTCACTGTACTGCAATTAATTTAGAATGCGAGAAAATTTCACTGAGCAATGAAGACAGGCTGCCAGGGCAGGTCATGAGGTTTTGTCAATGATATATAGGAATTTTGCTAGCAGGGAAAAGTAGGTGATTGTCCCTCTGTATAAGGCAATGGTCAGGCCACGCCTTGAGTACTGCGTACAGGTCTGGAAGCCTCATTTTAGGAAGGATGTAGATTTGCTCGAGCGTGTACAGAGAAGGGCAACAAGATTGGTGAGGGGAATGAAGGGATCCTCTTACCAAGGGAGGCTTAATTTCTACAAATTGCAGCAGCTGGAGATTAGGCACCTGCGAGGTGATCTCATTGAGGTGTATAAGGCCTTGAATGGGTTGAGCAAGCTGAATTCTGATGGGATTCTTCCACTTGTTCAGATTACGAACCTAAGGGAGCATAAATTGAAATTAAGGAAAGACAGATAGATGTGTGGAAATTTGCATTTAGCCAGCGGGTGGTTAATTGCCGGAACAAACTTCCATCTGTCGTTGTGGAAGTTGATAGGTTAAATAAATTTAAGGAGGAACTGAACAAACATTTGGAGGGGATTGTTTTGTAATTTTTTTTTTTTTTTTTTTGACTAATGCTGCATAAGCTCAAAAACTTGCTTTCTTGCATCACATGCCACTACTACAACTGATGGAAGTTTGTTCCATCACCCTCCTGTTGGTTAAAGGCAAGTTTCCGGATATCTATTCGACAACTGCCTTTCCTCATTTTGAATTTATGCTCTCTCAGGCGCATAATCTGAGCAAGAGGAAGAATCTAATCAGCATTAAGCTTGTGCAGACCATTCAAAAGCCTTATACACACTCAATCAAATCACCTCACAGGTACCCAGTGTCTAAAATGCTGCAAGCCTTTCTTGGTAAGTGCAACCCTTTGTTTCCCTCACCAGTCTTGTTGCCCTTCTCTGTATTCATTACAACTGCTTCTACATCATTGTTGTTGTTTGGTAGCAACTAAGGCCATATTGCTGCGGGGATATGCGGTGGTTATTCATTGACCTTTCCACATCCTCCGTATTTGGTGGTCACTGGTTCAAACCCCGGTCTAATCAAGAAGCGTATGCTACGCACTATTCCTACCCACCTGACTACGGAGGCACCTACATCCTTCTTAAAATGAGACCTCCAGACCTGTATGCAGTACTCAAGGTTGGGCATTACCTTACACAAGGGGATAATCACCTCCTTATCCCTGCTAGTAAAATTCCTGTATATCATTGACCCAATGAGCTGCTCTGGTAGCCTCTCTGTACTGCTCAGAAAACTTCATGTCTGACTGCATAGTTATCCCCAGGTCTTTTTCGTTCTCTACTATCCAGAGTGTAGTACTGCACAGTTCGTACATTACTCTGGGGTTACTGTTACCCATATGCAGTACTTTGCATTTGTCAGTGCTAAATTTCAGTTGTCAGTTCATCTGTCCAACTTTTCTAGAACCTGTTGCAGTAACCATACTGTCATTAACAACCTTGCCAACCTTCAAATCGTCTGCAAACTTGGACATTAAGCCTGATATACCTTCATCAGTATCATTGATAAATGTAGAAAACAACAATGGGCCCATCACTGAACCACGGGGAACTCCACTAATAACATTAGTCCACGAAGAGCAGTGTCCATTGATTACCACTCTGTCTTTTCCCACTCAACCATCCCTTTATCCACAGCAGCAACTTGCCCTTAATGAATTACTGCTCCAATTTGTACAGCAGTCTTCCATGTGCAATAGTAACAAAAGCTTTCCTGAAATCCAAGTATATATCAAATATTTTTTTGCATCCAGTTCCTTTGTGACCACATTGTAGTAACTTCCAATCAAATTGGTCAGACAAGACTTCCCCCTTAACAAACCCATGCTGTGTCCAATGTATAAAAGCAGTCTTGTCTAGATGATCCTGCAGTGCTTATTTAGCCAGTGACTCCGTCATTTTCCACAGAATAGAAGTTAAATTAGAAAATGACCTATTATTAGAATTTAATGGCACAACTCTGTAATAACTCGTATCACCCTTTGATTCCCATTTGTGAATTTTGCACATCTTCAGACCGTGCGATCTCCCTTGAATCCGAAAATGCTCATAATTATGGCTAGAGGTTTGCTTACGTCCTTTGCTGCTGCCTTTAATATAACTAGATAGATCCCATCCACCCCCAGATGCCTTTCTGCATTTAATTTCAACAAATTCTCCTCCAGTTTGCTCTAAGTTATTACAAAATCATTTAGTTCCTTGTTAGAGTTTAATAAAATTTTGGTCTCCACTTCACCCCACAATTCCTTGTGTCAATGTAGATGCAAATTACTGATTCAGTTAGTCAGCTACCTTAGCAGGATCATGAACAGTCGGACCATCAATATCAAGGGGCCTAATCTGATTCATCCCCTTCTAGAGTTTTCATAAGTAAAAAAGTGTCTTTGCTGTTTTTCTCTGCACCCTTTGCCAAAGATTTCTTGTAATCTGCCTTTGCTTGCCTAACCTCATTTGTGACTTGATTACAAATCAGCTTATATCTACCATAGGCTACCATAATTCACATTCTTATCACGTTTTCAATTGTATTTTATTTTACCAGTATACTTTTAATAAAGTATACTGGTAGAAGGTTTGGTACAAGGTTTGCAGTGGTTCCCAAACTACTGAGATCAGACCCCTTTAAAAATCAAAAAAAATTTATGGACCCCTTAAAAAATGTTTGTGGATGTGTGTGTGTATGAACACTGGGTTTTCTGAAAAGAAAATTCAAAGTTTTATGAATTGTTTTATTCAAGTTTATTTTTATTTTTACATAAATATATAATAACTTTATCATCAATTTGCTATACATAGAATGAATAATTTAACCGTTTCGCGGACCCCCTGGAACTAGTCTGTGAACCCCAGTTTGGGAAATGCTACTTTATTGTATACTTATTTCCAATGTGCTAGGCTTTTTTGCTGATGTATTTTCTTCATTGACTCAATATGAGTTTTTAATTTAAATAATTTCCGTAGTCTATATTTAAATTTTTGATAATTGACTTATTATTTTGTCATTAACAGGAATGTCATTTCATGAATGTTATCAACGATGTCGAGAAGGTTTTCTAGTCAATAGTGACCTTACATTGAGGGCCCAGTTCACAGAATTTCGCGATCATAAATTACTTAAATCTCGTAAGGTGAGTATATGGCATTTTCTGTTTTCCTAGAATTACTTCAGAACAAGCGATTTAGTGATAAATAAAAGGTGCTGTTATTCTGAGTCTTCTGTACATATTGTGCAACTGGCACTACAACAGTAGTTATCTATTATAGTTTTTTAAATCAAGGCTTTGACTGTGATTTCAGGGAAGTTTACTGAAATGAGAGATTTGCTATAACTGTCATAGTGGTATTGTTGATATTCTGCTGCATCGGAACATCACATGGTCCCTCTACAGTAGTTAATAATCCAAGCACTTTAATTTCCAGCACTGTATAGTTATTAGATTTCAAAAATCTAATATTAATTTTAATAATTTAAATCTTATTTATTATTCATTTAAATGAATAATAAGCATTCGCTATCCTTTACTAGGCTATTAACACAGTACTTGAAGATCTCTAAAACTTTGCATATTCATTTACATTATGCTGATCAAACAGTTTTCATTTATTTGTTCATTTAGGCTTCTGATGGTGCTGAGCACTTATACATTCCTTTGGATGCTGCCACACTAGAACAATTTTTGGAGCAGTGTGAACAAGAGAATGGCTGATGAACTGCATATAATTTAATGAAAGATCTACCTCATCTGGTATTACAATTAACAGTGCGGAAGGCTTTTAGTTGATACTAGGTATACTTAAGTGCCTTATAAAATGTATATACCGTTCAGATGTTACTTATGTTTAAATATGAAATTCATCGAAAATAAAATATTTTTGTATTACGCTACAATGTATAAAAATATTATAGCTATGCATTTTGTATTGTCACTGTAACTTCATATTTTACAACTTTATCTTTAAAGTATAGATTTTGTTTATTGTGGTATTGCTTGTAAAATGGAAGGTTATAAAATTTTGTAATGATAATCAAGCATTTGAAGTAATTGTAATTAAAAATTACTGATAAACCAATTAAATAACAAAAATTGTTAATTTGTTAGAAGAATGTAGGTTAGTTATTAGCAGACTAAATACATATAGTTATCTAATTTTTGGCAGTCACAGTTCTCTAATTCTAATACATCGATATGGATCAAAGGTTAAAACTGTGCTAAAGGAAGCTTACACTAACATCACACTAATAGTGATGTGATGTCAATGTGAATATTATCTTAATATTAAAATTAGAATATAATTCTCTCTATATTATAAAATCCATTTTTTTATTATACTGCTGTTAGGTTGTCAAAATCCATTTTTTATTATACTGCTGCTTTAATTAGTTGGTTATTAAAACAAATAATGAAATAACTTTTTTATTGCAATTGCAATTTTTTTTGTAATTAACCTGCATTGTACTGGCAAGCATGTGACCATGTGCTTAACTGGATGTGCCATGATGTATTATTTAAAATAAGCATAAATGTTAATGAAATAGCAATTCATATTGAATAAGATCTACACATTGGGAAAATGTTATAATTTATATTTTTGCTGGGCTTTTTTGTATTTATTATTTCTGTTTATCTATAGTATCATCATCCAAATATGATAGATCACTGTGTCAGTACATATCAGTCCTTCTGGACTATCAGTTTTCCTTTCACAATTTCCTACCATGCCATCTTATTTCCTGTTAGATTCTTAGCTAGCCAGGGTGAGACTTTTTTTTTTTTTCCCTAATGTATGCTTGACCCCACTGATGCCTTCCTCTTCTTCTAGGTGTATAACCATTCATTTCTGCTTCAAATATCTTTCTTCTGTGATCCTCTACTGCCCATACCATCTTAAGTTTGCCTCACTTACTAATGACTGGATATTTATTACTCCAAAGTTTTTTCTTAATTCCTCATTTGTAATAAGCTCTTGCCATTACTTCCATTTATTTTCTTAAAACTCATTTTGAAGAACGTTAATTTTGGTCAGTTCCTTGAATCTTACCCAGCTCTGGGTTCCAAAGGTTGAAATAAGTTTAAAAACTCTTGACTGTTTCAAATAGTTGATTTTGTCATTTATTTAATTTCTCTTTTGCTTCAAATGAATCTTTCAACTGGCTTTTGCACTTTCTGCTTTGCTTATTCCATAGCTGCCAACACTCTCTGGTTTATGGTGGAGAATCTGTCCTTTTTTATTCGATTTGACCTTTCTCATCATTGTAATATAATTAGTGACAGAGTTTATCTGTCTTTCTGCAAAAACTCAGTTTTCTACAATTTTTTTTATTTTTACAAAAAAAAACAAATAAATAAAATTCTGATCCTTGCACTGAATTCTAGTGGACCCCTCTTTCTTTTCTATTAGCATTAAAACTATGATCAGAAATAATTTTTAATGGAAAATCACCTTCATAAAATTTGTTTTTACTATATATATATGTTTTTGCTAAAGAATTAAAATTGTCGTAATATTTTGTTTGTATTGTGTGACTGATTACATGGAAATAAAATATTTCTTGTAAATTATGGTGTAGTATTATTTTATAATCAGCATTTCTAATAGAACTTTAAACATGCTTTTGCTTAAACATTAATACTGGGATTAGCTGTAACAAGTACTGGTGAAGAAACTGAAGCCTAAGGTTCATAACATACTGAATAAATAACTTAAAATCAAGACAGTGCATAGTCTTTCCCTCAGCAATTTTGGTCATATATGATGGCATGCAAAAACCACATAAGAATTGAATTTGAATGATTTGTGAAATTCAATATACTCTAGTAAGATTTGTGTAAAACAAAATAGCACAGCAGAGAAGTTTTGTAATGCCTGACTGTTTATTTAAATGTCTTTAAAACAGTGCAGTGATAGCCTTGCTTTGTTAAATGGCTCCTTTTTGGCCTGTTGTAGCTGAGTGGTCATATGCATGTTTGAGGTTGACAGTGGTTCGAATCCAGTAAACACCTATTGACATTGTACTTGAAGATTGTAAGTTTTAGAAAAATACCTAAGGCAGAAAGTTTAGTTGAAGAAATGTTTGAATTCAGAATTGAACTGTGGATGTTGTCTAGTTGATGTATATGTTCAGGCCAGTTTTGAAGACTTGGGATTACAGGTACCAATTCATAAGGAGAGTGCCTGTGGAAATATCTCTAGAAAAAGCATACAGCCAAAACTGAATTTGTGTGTGAAATGGAATGAGTGTATAAGAGAGAAAGAAATCATTAGTTTATTGATGTTAACTGCTTTTGGACTGAGTTGAGTTTTTGAGAAACTGTGGGGTCATCTATAGATGTGGAAAGAATCTGTTATATTCCACAGTAGGCAGGATTTGTAGCTATATTCACAGCAGCTGCTTAGAATAAAAAAATTTCAAGAACATTTCAGTTCTGCACATCTCTACCACATTGCCCAAGCCTCCAACCAGCACATGGCAACAAATATAATATCCAGTGTTTCAGCTACAATATATATGGATAACCTATGTGATATGCATGAAAAAAAAAAAAAAAAAAAAGTAATTGCCAGATTTTTATTGGTCCAACTTTAATGAAATTTGGGAAGGCTCAACAAATCTATTCTAAAAGAGAAAAATATAAAATCTGATGAAAATCCATCCAGTTGGCATCATTACATGTGGATAGAGGACAAAGAAATAATAATTGCCAGATTGATTTCTATCGATCCCATTTTAATGAAATTTGGGAAGACAAATTTTTCTAAAAGGCCCAAATATAAAATTTCATGACAATCTGTTGACTAGGAGCTGAGTGCAGACAGATGGGCATGGTGCACATTATACAGACACTTAAAAAGGAGGCAGCCTGGTTTTATTGGTGTGACCTGTTGCAGATATTTATTAGGGATCTTGCTGTCTCATACTAAGTGTTGACTTTCCCCATTAACTTGGATTCTTGATTAGACCGGGGTTCGAGCCCGTCACCACCAAATACGGAGGATGCGGAAAGGTCAGGGAATGACCACCGCATATCCCAGAGCAATATGGCCTTAGTTGCTAATGCTCCTAATAACAAATAACCTTTCACTTTTCATACCAAAAATTTAAAAACTTTGCATAGTAGCCAGCCTCACTTGTTCCAACTGCTTCAGAAATTTCATAAACATCAAGTTTATGAAATTTCTGTGCCATTGGCTGGTTAGCTAGGAAAATTACTGTTATGTACTCCAAAATTTCCACTGCATTTGCATTGACTGTTTCCTCAACTGAAACAGTGCATTCTCTGTACTTGAGCAGTTCACATTTATTTTTCCTACAACGGTGCCTCCGAACATAGCTGCACATTGGTGAAAATTAGTTTCGTATCCCCTCAGAGACATTGCCATATCTTTTCTTTTGTGGGTAAAATACAAGGAACATTTCAAAAGTTTATGGCCTGAGTATGAAAGGGTGGTGGTGGTGGTACAGTGTTAAAAAGTTCTGTATTTAATATATAGCACTCCAAACAGTAACCCACCAAATTTCATGCAGTTTCAAACAACACCTTTTTATAATTATAGATCCTGAAGTCAACAAAGTTGTGTGAATGAGGAAAGTTGAACAAAATCAGTCACTGCATTAGCATTAATAGAGGCATATGATGCAAGAAAGCAAGCTTATACATCAGCCAAAAAAAAAAAAAAAAAACCCTTCCCATTTAACCCGCCCAATTCACTCCAAAAGTTTGTCCACTTCTTCATTGAATTTATTTAAGCTATCAACTTCCACATCAACAGATGGACGTTTGTTCCAGCAATTAACCACCTGCTAGCTAAAGGCAAATTTCCAGACATCTATTCTACAACTGTCTTTCCTCAATTTGAATTTATGTCCCCTCAGGTTCGTAATCTGAGCAAGCAGAAAAATCCCATCAGAATTCAGCATGCTCAACCCATTCAAGGCTTTATACACCTCAATTAGATCCCCTTGCAGGTGCCTAGTCTCCAGACATTGCAATTCACAGAACTTAAGCCTTTATTTGTAAGAGCACCCCTTTGTTCCCCTCACAAGTCTTGTTGCCCTTTTCTGTACTCATTCTAGCAACTCTACATCCTTCCTAAAATGAGGCTTCCAGACCTGTACACCGTACTCAAGGTGTGGCCTGACGATTGTCTTATACAAGGGGATAATCACCTCCTTATCCCTGCTAGTAAAATTCCTGTGTGCACTGCTCAGAAAACTTCATATCTGACTGCACAATTCTCCACAATTACTGGATGAATTACATTCATCCAGTAATTGTGAATTCATGAGAATATGGTTACAACATGGGGGGTAGGATGCAGCTTCCTATTCCACAATTAAGAAGTTGGGAGAAAAATTTAAACAAAGGAGGGAGAGCCTGGAAGATGACCCATGCTGTGGAAGACCTGCAATGTCTCATTTCAGAAGTTGATAGTGTGTGTGATCTGGTGGTAATTAGCAGTTCAGTACATTACATCTTGGGGGTCTTCTCATCCAAGCGTGTACTACATAACAGTGATTCATGAAAAAGGTGTCAGCACAATGTTGACAATAGATCAAAAACACACAAGCAAAAATTTGCATCACTTTCAAGCAGATCCAGCAAATTTAATTTCTTTACAAGCTTTGTAACTATGAATGATATGTAGGTCCATCACTCGGCCAGAGACAAAGGAACAGTCCAAATAGTGGAAATACAGCTCTTCTCTCCCTCCAAAGAAAGCCAGTTGATTTTTCTGCTGGCAAAATGATGGAATCAGTTTTTTGGGATGCTGGTGGAGTGTTGCTAGGGGATTACTTTCAGAAAGGCCAGACAGTCACGACCTTGTAGGCATTTGTGTGAAAACACCAAAGACAAATGCCAAGGAAACCTCATCAAAGGAGTCTTGTTCCTCCATGAAATGTGCCTGTTTACAGGTCCATCATTGCCACTGCAGGAGTGCAGCTTTGAAATCTTGGACCATTTCCCATATTCATCAGATCTAGCCCCCATCAGACTTTTGCCTATTTCCTAATTTGAAAAAATACCTGGCTGGTATCTGTTTTCTGACAGACAGTAACGTCATTGCTATGGTGGATGCAATCTTGGAATCCCAAGAGAAAACATGCTATCAGACTTCTCAAATAAATCCTTCATATGCAGGCCATGAACTTTTAAAATGACTCTTAGTTGCTGGAAATGTATGAAATTGTAAAGCTGCTTTTAAATTATCCGAAATACCTTAACCAGAAATGGAAAAATTGTGAATTTTTATCCTTCAAATACTGTGTTTGCATCTAATCAGTATTATTATTATTTTTTAGCTAGAGTATACTTTAAAAATAAAAACCCTCCCTATTAGAGTAAATGTGATCATTTTTTGCCAGCAGAAAATGATCACAATCCTGCATAGATGCACTACGCTAATTTTCAAGAATTTTGGGAGCCCCTTAGATTTTTCCCACTTCCAACCCCAAAATTGTTTGGAATAGCTAGGCATTTGTACAAAATCAGATTGGGGGTCTCAATCATAAAAGTAATTTTTTATTTGAATAACAAGACTATTGTTTCTAAAGATATCCTTATGAAACATTTCTTTTGATTCTATACTGGATATTTATCCAGTATAGAATCAAATTATATATACTGGATATTTATCCAGTATAGAGTCAAAAGACAGAATACCATTTTGAAGTTCATTTCTTGCTGTTTTTCTGATTAGTGAATTCTAATACAGTCAGTTCTGCTATAACACGGTACCTGTGTTCCTAAAAATCACAGCATTATGGCATTTCTTGCATTAAAAACAACAGGGCTTATGAGGAAAATAGGGTGGGGGCAGAGCACTCAAAAAAAAAGTTTAGTCTGGTAAGTAAAATACTAAAAAGTTAGAAACACAATAAAATTGCTGCTAGACATCTTAAATTTCTAATAAATAAATATTACAGTAAATATAGCACTTTACCTTGACAAGATATGAAGTTTGCTTGTTTGAAGTGAGTGTGGTGAAGGTCTGTAGCTGGTGAGCTATAGTGAAGAGGTAGAAGGAGGGTTATCAATTCTTATGATGAATTTGATATTCGGAGAGAGTTCAGTAACTGTCTGAGGATGGCTTGGTGCATTATCAAGAATTATTCTTGAAAGTGTCAAGCATAGTAAGCTTCAACTAAAATATCAGTGAATATTTGCCCAGTCATCCAACCTTTCTTGTTAGACCTACAATGAACACCAAGGCCGGATTTCACAATTCCTTTTAAAGCTCGCAGATTGGCAGAGTGATAAATCACTACTGGTTTTAACTTCAAGTTTCTGTTGGCGGCGAACATCACAGTTAAGTGATCTTTTGCAGCCTTAAATTCTGAGGCATGTGCTTCTTAGACTTAGAGATGTAGGTCCTTGAGGGCATGCATTTCCAATAGAGGCCTGTTTCATCCAGATTTAAAATCTGATCCAATGTGTAACCACCACCTTCAATTATTTTCTGTACCACAGGTGGAAATGCCTTTGCAGCTTCCTCATCTGCACTTGTGGCTTTGCCAGACAGCTTAACATCGTGAAAAGAGTTGCATGTTTGAAGCCACTAAACTGGCCACTACTAGCATTAAAAGGAGCCACTTCTGCAGGATTTGGCGATTTCTTTTTAAGGTCTTCATATATAGTTAGTGCTTTCTCTTTCACTGTGAGAAAGCTTGCCCCTGATTTTTTTTTTTTTTTCATTTGGTCTTCAATCTATATGCTTAGCAGCCTTTCCATTTCTCCTATTTCTTTAGGCCTTGTTCTAATTGACTTTGCGGCACTTGAAGTTGTTCCAGCTATACATGTAGCTTTTACTTTCACGGCACTGTCTCTGATGGTGTGCAATGTGGATTCACTTAATTTGGGGAGTATTGAAAGGATAGACTGAGTAGGGCGGGAGGAGGGGTTTATGCTGCTAGTTAAGAAAAGACTTAATCTCGAGATATCACATGTTCTCTCATTTCTTTCAAAACGTTTAATTATTTCAAGTTTCTCTTCTATACTTAATGCTTTCCTTTTGCAATCACTGCTTGGCTTCTTGGAACCAGGACACTTGCCCATGTCTAGGATGCTGTATGAATACACGTTTAATAAAGAAAAGTTAACAAATTCAGGAGAACAGTCCAAGACACACTTGTAGAATAACACATGCAGGTGAACTGAGGCAAGAGATACAGGAAGTTTGTGTGTGTAAGGTGAGAATATGTAGCATGTTTCTGTCTTCAAAGCGGAAACACACTATTATCACTTCATACATTGAGTTCGCATGTAAACATGTCAAACTTCAAATGTGGGAGAGCCATATTTCCCATTTAGTTGTATGGGTCGGAGACTATGTACGAATACGTACATAGCTTAATTATTACTGTAATATATACATACTAATTAAGCAATCAATGACGACAAAAACGGCATGCACATTTAGTTAAATGAAAATTTAGTTGTTTTTTTATATGATTTTTTTTTTTTTTTTTTTTTTAATGTAAACTCCAAACATGAGAGGTATTAGAACCTATAGTACTTAGTACCGTGCTTGGGTTGGAGATTGAGAAGACGAAAGAAGATATTTGTTGACATTGGACTTGAACTTCTGTAGATTGTAATTTTCAGAAATACATATGAAGGAAGGTTGTTCCAGAAAACGGCAGTTGAATGAATAAACGAGGAAGATGAAAAGTTGGTTCTGTGAGTTTGAAGTTGGACAGTAAATAGATGTTGGATGGTGGCAGCACATGTTCGGATTGTTTTGAAAGAGAGAGCAGGAATTATAGAAGCCAATTCAGAAGAACAGTGCCCATGGAAGTATCTGCAGAAGAGGCATGCAGCAGAAACAGTGCATCTATGAGACAGCGAGTGCAGAGACTCTGTTAGAGATGAATCATAAATTAACCTAACTGTCCTCTTCTGAATGGAATCAAGAAGCCTGAGAGAGCTTTTGGAGGCACCACCCCAGTTGTGGGAACAATATTCCATGGCTGGGTGGATTTGCGATTTATACAGAGTGAGCAGCTGTTTGGAAGAAAAGTAATGCTGAGAGCGAAAGAGAAAATCAAGTTTTTTAGATGCAGAGGAAGCAATATTTGTATTGTGCCAAGAGAGATTAGAAGTCAGGATAATCCCCAAAAGAGATATATCATTTCGCCTAGAAATCGGAGTGTCACTAAAGATAAGCATAGGAGCAGAAGAATCCTTTTTGTGAGATATAAGACAAGACTGAGTTTTAGAAGGGTTGAAATCAACTAAGTTGTCTTTGCCCCACTGGAGAATTACCTGAAGATCGGCATTTAAAGAATCGGTAGCAGATTTTCGAGAAGTTAAAGCTGATTCAGCAGACAAGGTTTCTCAAAATGGAAAGTGGAACGCAATGTGCTATCATCAGCAAAACTATGGATAGGATTTCCAGTCAATGGAAGAAGGTCATTAATATACAAGAGGAAAAGAGTGGGAGAAAGAACTGAACCTCGGGGTACACCGGAATTAGTGGAGAAGTTAGAAGACAGAGAGCCATCTACCATCACCCTCAGTGAGGGATTATAGAGAAAACTGGATAACCAATTACTAAAAACAGTTGGCAAACCATAAGATGGAAGCTTGTTTAGAAGACCTTTATGTCAAACACGATCGAAAACTTTTGAGGTGTCAAGAGCAACTACTTGTGTTTCACCGAACCTTTCCATTGAATTAGTCCATAAATGGGTAACATAAGCCAGAATATCACCAGTGGATCGACACTGACAGAATCCATACTGGTGATCGTTGATCAGACGGAAGGTTTCTGGGTAGTTTAAGAGTTGGCGGTTAATTGATTTCTCCATTACTTTAGAAAGAGTAGAAGTAATTGCAATGGGACGATAATTGGATGGGAGGGATTTGTCACCCTTTTTAGGAACTGGCTGGATATGAGAAAATTTCCAAGCAGATGGAAAAACACCTTTAGAATAAGAAAGTGAAATAAGGTGGCAAAGAATAGGAGTAAGTTAAGGAGCACAGGTTTTGAAACAAGTGGAGAAATACCATCAGGACCTGGAGCTTTCTTAGCATCAAGATTCGTTAAAATCCTTCTGACATCCTTTTGACGGAAGACCACAGGAGGCATTTTATGGAGCATGTTGGGAATGGTGGGAGATGTTTTACCAAGATCATTAATACATGAGTTGGAAGAAAAATGGAATGCTAGCAGGTCAGCTTTATCCTTGGCTGAAGTGACAACAACTATCTGGTTTGGACAGAGGTGGGAGCAGAGATGGGCAAAAGTTGCAGCCAATAGCTTTGTCAAGAGACAAGAATGCTCGGCTACCATTAGGGCAAGAAGCAAGTTTCCTACTCTTAGCCTGTTCAAACTCTAGTTTGGACTGATTAATAATTGCTTTACAATTGTTGCGAGCTTTGATGTAGGAAGAAAACGAAACTGGAGAATTAGAAACAAGCCAATTACGATACATAACATTCTTCTCTTGAACAGCCTTAGCACATTTATTGGAAAACCAAGGTTTAGATAAAGGACGAGATTTTAAAGTGGCGTGTGGGATAAAGGATTCCATTCCTGCAAGAATAATTTCACTGACACAATATGAACAAACATTGACATCAGAAGTTTTGAAACAGTAATCCGACCAAGGAAAAGAAGTCTCACAGGTCACCCATTTTGCATTCTTGTAATGCCAAACAACACGAGGTTGGGAAAAGCCATGAGATAAAGGTTCCATTGGAGAAGAGACAATCACCAAGTTGTGATCTCAAGTGCCTAAAGATCCTCTCACTTCGACCGTGTACTTAGAAAGGTTGTTTGTGAGAAAAAGATCAAGCATATTGGCTGTATGATTAGGATTGTCCGGTATTCTTGTAGGTAAATGAACAATCTGTGCTAGGTCATTAGTAATTGCAAAAGTCTCAGCATCTCGACAAGCCGGGTCAGTGTGACAAGAAAACAGAAGCCAGCTGGAGTTGTGAACATTAAAATCACCAAAGAAAATTACCTCACTGTTAGGAAAGTTGGACTGCAGAAAGTCAAGTTGCAAAGAGAGGAAGTCAAAGAGCTCCAAGTGATTAGTGGAGTTGGGAGAACAGTAGAGACAACAGATGAATTTGACACAATGAGGTAGAGAGATTTTAAGCCAGAGAAGATTCCAAATTGCCAAGTCTCTGACAGGGAATATCAGAACGGACATATGCACAAGTACCACCTTTGAGGCAAAAGGAATCATACAGCGAATAATTTGGGCATCTGAGATGAGCAGTAGTTGAATCAACCAATAACTGAGATTTCGTCAGAAAAAGTAATGGGGTTTGGCAGACTGCAAGTGGAAATGAACATCGTTGAAATTAGAACTGAGACCACGTATATTTGTGAAATGAATTAGGAAGTGCTTGGGAGGTTTAGATCTTTTCGCAGATAAGCTTGCGTTATTAGTTTGACAATTCATGGTGTATTCAATAGTAAGAAAAAGTGGGTGGGACATGCTGTATGAAGTAATGAAATTTTTGGATATGGCGTACACATGGTAAGAATATACCCAGATTCTTGACATAACATGGCCTCGACAATGCTCCCCGCATACACACTACTCGGACTCCCTCCAGTCACTATCTGGCAGAGTAGAGGTAGCAAGATTATACACTAGCTGATCCGGAAGCCTCCTAGAGAGTTACCAATACTAACTAGCGGCCAGCCTGCGAACACCGTTTTAGAGCTGTACCCTCAAAATGTAAGGAATATTGGATCTCGCCATGATGTTCATCATAACCTCAAAAGTCATCAATCATACTGCATGATGGAAGAGATAGGGAATGGTTGACCGGAACTTAGCTCTAGAGACTAAACATGGATTCCACCACTTCAAGCCTCCAATAAGCAAATTGGTGGTATTGCACCGGTTGATGAGAATCATCTACCACCTAGTACTGCCTGGTAACATAGAGGGGCGGCATTCCTCGTGGTGTGGGTGCCACACCTCGACCCCTGCTTACGTCGGTTCACACCTGGGTGGTCACCCACCATGTACTTGTGCATGAAGGTTATACCCAGGATTACTAGAAGGGTTGAAACATGAAGGTGCAAGCAGAGGATTTGAGTGTCACAGACTGTCCGGACTTTGCCGAAATTGGGTCCACTTGACTTGAGTGTCACCCAAATATCAGTTCCATCAGTGTTTTAAACTCCCAGGTAGCAAGTACATCTTGTCTATCATATCTGGCATGATTGAAGAGAAAGGGGAAACATATCTCACCGTAACGTAAAAACCCACAGAATTCCAGCTATTATTGCAAATGCAGTCAGATTGAGTTTACTACCCGCTTATAATTAGACTGTGCTAACAGAAAAGCCCAATAAATCGGGAACTGCATATTGTTTTTGTTTTATGGTAGTGACCTCCAGAAATGTGCACCTCTGCTCACGCTATCCCGTCTCACGAAATTTCTGTTCGAAACAAAAATCTTGTGGATACAGCGAATGACAAGTGTCTCCGACCAATACAATTACAGTAAATGGAAATATCGCTCTCACACATTTGAGGTTTGACGTTTTTTAAGCTTCATAAACTTGTATGTTTTGCTGTGCAGGTCAATATGTTCAGCTTGGTGCCAGGTTTTATGTTCACCTGGTGTTACTCGCAGACGAAATCGCACATGACCCATTGCAAAAATCACATTATAGTCACATTGTTCCCTAATATACCATTCGTGTTATAGCAGAACTGACTACGGATGCAGCTTTGTTCTGATTTGCACTGATTTTATTAGTTTAATTGAGTCAGATTTTTTTTTTTTTTACTTGGTACAGCTAGAAAAGTTTACTTCATTGTAATTGCTCCACTTTCTGCTTCTAGTGTGATATTTAACAGATACTACTTTTTAAAATTATTATTTTGTTTAAATTTGTAAATGAAATCAAATCCTCCGTTATCCACCAGTATTCTTTAACTGGTTGCACATTTACATTTATTGTGTTTAGGCAGTGATAGATCACTTACTAAAACAGCACAAAGAGGCAGCACCCAAAATCAGTCCTCCTCCTTTGTCCTCGCCTTCTTCCCACGTTCATATGGGGTCGGCATTCTCTTCCTGCATTCCTTTCTAACCAGGGCTTCCTCTCTCCTCCATCCTCTCTTTCAAATCCTCTGCCACCTTGTCCTTCCATCTCAGCTTAGGTCTCCCCCTCTTCCTCTTCCCTATCACCTCCAGCTTTTCACACCTCTTCCCTACATACTCCTCACTTCTTTTCCACATGACTAAGCCACCTCAACCTAGATTCCTGTATTTTTTTACTCAGAGGCCTTAACCGTACCTCTCATGTAGTCATTTCTTAACCTGTCCTTCCTCATCACACCACACATCCATCTTAGCATCCTCATCTCCGCCACTTCCATCTTCTCCTACTTTCCATCAATCACCTTTTGTTCTAGCATAGTTTTTACGACCGGATGCCCTTCCTGACATCAACCCTCTGGTTGACATCAGGAAGGGCATCCGGTTAACAGGCTAGGGATTTAAGCTGCTGATCTGCCAAGGCTTGCACAGCTATATAGAAGTGGTAGCTCTTATACAATGGTGATGTTGCAATTTAATAATTTAACGCAATTTATGCCGAATTTCTAATCCCACTGAACAAGCAGGTGGCACTGCTGTAGTTCTTTTATCTCATGAAAATGGGTGCCTCAGCAGAATGACAGTGACCTTGAAAATAACAGTAATAAATAACTCAGCAACAAGTGAGTATTTTTACATACAATTTGGTGTCCTGAAAACTTCTACCGCAAAGCTATCAGGTAGCACAACTATTCCACTAATAATTCCCAGTGACTGATTATAATTCCTTCAAAATTTAATGACCTTGAAATTTCCTATGTTTTCCTATATCCAATAATAGTAATGATAGCCATTTTAAAAAAAGTTCACAGTCGGAAAATGAAACCACCTTTAAGTCCGAGATCTTAGCCTATCACTCACCAACACTTATTTTATCTAAAATATAACTTCTTTTTGAGCAACACTTCCTAAAACCTTTATTAACTAATTTTAATAGCGCACTAATTTAGCTAGCATACAGCTGGTGCCATCAGCGCAACCCAGAATCAGTCACTAAGGCAGCATAATAAGCTACCATCCAGAATCAGTTACTAAAGCAGCAAGTAAGCTACCAGCTGGATTCAACCACCAAGTTAATACAATGGTCCATCATCTGGAATGAGTTATTATGTAGTGCAATGATCCATCACCAGGAATGTGTTACTAGGTAGCATAATGCGGTACCATTCAGGATCACTTGCTACTGGTTACACAGTGTTTTCTGTTTTCAATATACTATAAATGATTAAACTTTTTTTTTTTTTTTTTTTGTTTGGCATTTAACAAACACCAGAGAGAAAAAGCATTTTTCTTACTTCTAGGCAATTCCCACGTGGAAGTTGTGAGACAAGTTATAGGTGTTTAATCTTTCTGCAGAGCTATGGTTTTGCCAACCATGCATGAACAGCTGACAGAAATACCATGGTCTAGCTGAAAGCTTTAGCCACTTGGGCAGCCGAAACTTTCAGCTGCCCAAGTGGCCTTTAATAGTATCTTAAAATTAATAGTCTGAGTCTGATACTACCTAAATACTACTACTCTTTCCACCATATTTCTCCCTCTTTTCTGTCTATCAACTGTACTTCTGGTGTTCTGCTATAAAAAGTGGTGCACAATGTGTTTTCCTATGTAGGGTATAACAGACACTGTCCCTCCTCCACTCTGCTCATAGTAAATTAGCACGCCTAACCATTTGAACATTAGTAGTATGTATGTATCTCAGAGTTTTATAAATCTGAATAAAAATTGTCAGTGACGTGAAACAGTTGTTATAACTCTGATAATAAGAATTTAATCTCCACGAACAAATATCATATTGCCAAAAGTTTTAATATCATATTTACATAAATTTGAGGATATTCAAATATTAATGTCAATACCTTCAGGAAGATCAACAATAACAGGTTGCTCATCATCTGGCTCATTATCAAAATCCCATTTGAATTTTTTTGTCAGACTTTGTTTAAACTTTGATGCACGATCTTTCAATGCTCTCTCAGTATTACTGTTCTCCAAGTTTGAGAAAAATATCTGTAGAGTTGTTGTTAGGAAGTTGTTACTGGACACTATATCAACAAAAAAGTCCTTTGGTATTTCTTTTATCTGGAAATACAGAACTCTAATAAAGTTTGAAAAAAGGATGGGATACTGTTCTAGAGCCCTATCACTTGTACATATTATATGAACTAGCCTCTTCCACTGTTCAAAAGAGTCATACACTTGTCCCACAAGGAAACACACAAATGCCATCTGGATTTCTCCAAGAATATCTTCTGGTTTTGAATATGTCTTTAACATTTCTTCTAGGGTGTAAGTTGAATCCATACTATGCTGTGTGATTTCTGCTGGTGTAGATCCTTCAGGATACCTGAAATAAAGAACATTATTGTTTATATATGTTTCAATAGCACCCACCAAAACAAACTCCATGAGTAGCTTAAGCTTAGTGTCACAGCTGCTGTGAATCATATTAATAAAATACTAGACGTACAGAGGATCTTCGGGCCATAAGATAAAAGGCAAATTTTTGGCAACATATTCTGGGAGGGGGGGTGCATCTCATGTTCTGCAAAATACAGTAATTAGTACTAGCCAAAGGGTGTAAAAAGGAAGCCTTAAGGCTTTTGCTGCACCAACAAAGAAAACTACCTAGGTATTTCACTCCTCACATTAGCATTAGTAGAGACAATAAAGCAAACTTATGCAGCATCAGCCAAAAAAAAAAAAAAAAAAACCTCCCATTTCACCCCTCCATTCGTTCCAAGTGCCTGTCCAGCTCAGCCTTAAATTTATTTAGGCTATCAACTTCCACAACAAAAAATGGAAGTGTGAAGTGTGTTCCACCAATCAAGTACCTGCTGGCTAAAGGCAAATTTCCACACATCTATTCTAGAACTGTCTTTCCTTAATTTGAATCTGTGCCCCCTCAGGTTTTAATCTGAGCAAGAGGAAGAATCCCATCAGCATTCAGCTTGCTCAATCCATTCAAGGCCTTAATACACCTCAATCAGATCACCTTGCAGGTGCCTACTCTCCAGGTGCTGCGATTTGCAGAACTTAAAGCCTTTCTTCATAAGAGCACCCCTTTATTCCCCTCACCAATCTTGTTGCCCTTCTTTGTACTTGTTCTAGCAACTCTACATCCTTCCTAAAGTGAGGCCTCCAGACCAGTACGCAGTACTCTAGGTGTGGCCTGACCATTGCCTTGTATAATGGGATAATCACCTCCCTGTCCCTGCTAGCAAAATTCCTATATATCATTGACAAGACTCCATAACCTGCCCTGGCAGCTTGTCTACACTGCTTAGTGAACTTCATATTTGACTGCACAATTACCCCCCCCCCCCGAGGTCTTTTTCACTTTCCACTTCCCTGAGTGTAGTACCACATTGTTGGTACGTTTCTCTTCGGTTATTGCTACCCATATGCAGTACTTTGCATTTGTCAATGTTAAACTTCAGTTACCACTTCTCAGCCCATTTGCCCAACTTATCTAGATCCAGTTGGAGTAGTATACTGTCTTTACTGTCATTAACAACCCTGCCAACCTTTGTATCATCTGCAAACTTGGACATTAAACCTGATATACCATCATCAATATCACTGATAAATATACAAAACAATGGGCCCAACACTGAATCCTGGGGAACTCCACTAATAACATTTGTCCACGAAGAGCAGTGTCCACTGGTTACCACTCTCTGTCGTCTCCCACTCAACCATCCCTTTATCCATTGTAGCAACTTATCCTTAATGCCATACCTATCCAATTTGTACAGCAGTCTTCCATGTGACATAGATACCAATCCAGCAGACCTTTGAACCAGTCTCCGTTGAACTTTAATTAAGAGCTCACTGGATAAAAGAAAACTCCCTACAATCCAATCTATACTTCCTCCCCTGTGATATGAATTTATGCCCTACTTCTAATGATTTAATTCTATCATTAATAATTGTGAAAATTTCACCATTCATTTTTACTATCTTCTCTCAGAGCCATATAAACTTCAATCAGATCCAGATCAATTACTCTCTTATTCCAGTGGTGTTTCTGCCTTCTGCATGGAATTTTCTCATATCCAGCCAATTCCTAAAATGACTGATAAATTCCTCCCATCTAACTCACCTCAACCCTTTCCAAAGTAATATATACATAACCGACGTGCAAAAATATGCTTTCCATCAGAAGGTAATTGATTGTTCAAACATATTTCCATCCAGTACTGAAGTGGACAGTTTGAATAAATTCAAGGAAGCATTGGACAAATTTCTTAGAGGTAATGGGGATGGACAGATGAAGGGAGTAGTTTTTCCCTTTTTGCTGATATTGTCTTGCTTCCCTAAATTTGCCACTATTAATACTAATGGAAAACCCCACCAAAAGCCAACTCACGCATTATCTTGATATCAAATGGGTTATGTAATTCAAACAATTGCTCCTGAGTTACATAAACCCAAAACATTAGCTATACTGTCTGAGGCTTCTAATCACATTTAGCATAAAGGTCTTCTAGGCAAGCTTCCAACTTTATAGCCCGCTGTTTTTTGCAACCGGGCAAACAGTTGACTGCTCCCTGCAGGTCGTGGTAACAACTCAAAAAATGCTGGATTTCCAAAATGTTCTGTCCTTTCACCCACTTCTTGCCTCCTGTATACCAATAACCTTCTTACACTAAATGGAATATTCTGTACACTGCATGGAACTGAACGTACACTGAATGCTCTGCTGTTCCATATGAAATAAGACTTCTTTATATTTTCTTTCCTACAATATTTCAGACATACTTTAAGCTTCACTTCATTCCATAACCAAATAACTACTTTCAACTTTGTGTTCAAATCCTACCTCTTCCATCAGTCCATTTATATGCAGGCACATGCAGAGGGAATCCTGCACACCACACCATAAAAGATATATATATATTTTTTTTCTCTTTCTAAATACAGTAATTGTTATACTATCAGGTAGCCAATTCCATTCATGCAGCCTTAAAAAACACAAGTTCTCCCTGGGTTATAGGATCAACTTTGTTCAATTAAATATGGTTTTTTTACTATTCTGTAATATGTAATTTGAATTTTCCACTGATCCTCTTCACTGGAAATAGGAAGTTCTCTGTAATTATTTGGAAGACCTCCATATGCTGCCCACACAAAACAAAAATTGTCTGGTGATTCACACAGCCATGGTGGTGGTGTTTCCATATTGATTGTAAATTTACTAAAAAAAAGAAAAAAAAAAAAAAAATTGGCTAGCCTCAACTAACAACTAATGTGCAAACATGTTATAATAGATTCTCAAAAGAGAAGATTTGTAACTGAGTCATTCTTCCCATGCCTCTGATGTATCTGCATTCAGCATGCAATGGTATATTATGAAAATCAATTGTTTTTCTTTCAAAACTGTTTCTTTTTTATGTTACCCTGCTGATCAGTATTGTATATTTAAAAAAAAAAAATCTATTTAAAACCTAAATGTGTTAAAAGTGAATGTAGTTTCTTACTTTTTGTCATCAATTCTGGTGAACTGAATTTCTGTTCCTGGTTTTACTTGCATATTAGGAAGTAGTTTTTCTTCTAAAGTCTGAGGCCTTTTCACCGGTGTTTCTGAAGAAGCACTTTCTAACGGAGGATAGCTCAGGCTGATAAGTTCTGTTACAGATGATATTACAGCTGTTTTGGGCTGCAACCTCTTAATAAGTGGTTCTGTAACAAAAATATCAACAGGTATTATTAAAGTATAATCTTGTTTGCTAAATCGGTTCTTCTTTGGAAATGAAAGGTATATGTGTCTATCATAGAAAAATAGCCTGTTGTTTAGAATGCAGTGAAATCAATAACTTGGATATCATAAATAAACATTTCAAGTGTGATGAAAGAGCAGTATAAAAAAACAGACCTTTGGTAGAATATTTTCATTTACTGCAGATTCCTAAAGAAAAATAAAATAACATTGTTAACAGGATTGCTTCTACAGGGATGGGATACACTTAAACAGAAAGAATGCAAGAATATTTGCTGATGCTATTGAGGCAATGTTAGGTGGGTTGGAAAACTGCTAGTTTGGAGAGAATTCACAGACTAATAGGCTAACAGTAACTGCAGGAAGAGGCGGAAATGATTCTTGCACTGCTTCTATTGGAATAAGCAGCAGCCCAGGAAGCCAGTTGCTGAGGATCATGAAACAAGTAAATACATGGGCTGTGTTAGAGGTTTTATCAGTGGAGAAGCTGTTCTTGATGAATTTTAGGAGTTGATGATGTCACAGTAGCTGAATACTTGAGTGACTCATAACATTTTGGAGAGTACAGTCTGTCCTCGTATAGCACGATAGTTGCGTTCCTAGAAACCCTCGTGCAATGCAAAATCGTGCAATATAAACAACAGCCCCTATGGGAAAAGTAGGGTTAGGTGCCGACCACCCAAGATTGAACACACATTTGGAACCAAAACATTACAAAACACAATAAATAATCGGGTAATTTTAATCGTTATAAAATACTTACGTATTTTATAACGATTAAAATACGTAATAAAAATAATATTATATTATAATAAAGTATTTTTAAATACTAAAAAAGTATTTTTTACGGATAAAATACGTATTTTATTCGTAAAAAATTTATTATATTAAATAAAATAGTCGTAATAAAATACTTACGTATTTTATAATACGTAAGTATAAATTATAATACGTAAGTCGTAATAAAATATTGCTAATGCTTTTGCTTCTATCGTAAGCAAACTTGCTTTTTGTTTGATTTCTATCTAAAGAGATGACAGCCGTTCCATCTCTTCCAATTCTTTGTGTCTTAATCTAATGGATTTTAATTACACTTTGAGTTGTTCCCGCTATGAAAGTTGTTTTTATTTTCTCTGCATTCTTTGTAATTCTCCGCGTTGCCTCATTTAGGTCTGTAGCACGTGCAATATCACATGATCTTTCATTTCGCGCAAAGCGTTTCACAATTTCATATTTTTTCTCTATCGACAGAAGCGGACTGGCCATAAGCCTTACGGGGGAAACCACGGTGGGTCGGAGGCCGGTGTGATTTTGGCCATAAACCGTAGTATGAGGCCACTACAGATTTTCCCGGGTAAGAATATTTGACCCAGTCCGCCTCTGTTTATCAATATTGCTTCTTTTTTTTTTTTCTCTCTGAATCTGCAGTGTCTTAGCCAGGACGCTTCCTTTTCACACCTTTTAAGTATTTTACTCATTTTTAGGGAATAAAGCACAATTACAAAACGAGGAGGCATGCTTGATACACATAAACAAAGCTGCGCGCGTATAGCAACTGAATAAACAACACCGTGAAGGCCGTGATACACTATTAACACCTCACATTTTACTAAAACACATTTCTGGGGGTTACTACCATAAAACAATAAAAACAATTTCCAGTTGCGTTTCTGCTAGTGGAATCTGTTATAAACTGGTAATAAACTCGATGTAATTGCATTTGCGATTATATCGATAGCTGGAATTGTGTTGGTTTTTATGTTATTATCGTGAAATGTGTTTCCCCTTCACTGATATAAAACACATAAATACATTTTCAGAAACTTCTTCGTTCCTATCGTGTTGCGTTCAGTTGGGGTGATTCCGCATTCGACTGCCATTTCTTGTAAACACAAAGGCGAATCGTGTATAAGCGAATTCGGTTCGTGTTATATAAGATAACGTTCCCCTATTTATAAATCGTGTATGATCGAATTCGTGTAATGCAAACACGTGTTATACGAGGACCGACTGTATTCAAAGAACTAGTGACAACAGCGACTATGAGTTGGATGAAAATGAGAGCAATGAAGGTACTGAGTGCAATATTAAACCTTCCAAACATGAAATGTTGGCATCATTTGAAACTCTGTGTCGAGCTCTTCAATGTGAAGAAAATGTGCCAGAAAATATGAGTGTTTAAACAAATACAAACATTTTTATGATGTATTAGTATTAGTATTGGCCGCATGGTGCAAGAAAGCCTATGGCTTATGCTGCACCAGCCAAAAAAAAAAAAAAACCCCAGAATAAAACAATGATAAAAAAAAAATAATAAATAAATAATAATAATTAATAAAAGAAAAGGAATTAAACCATGTGCACATCCTATGCGCTTCCCTTACCCGAAGGTACTAATCCAGATGACCTTTGAATTTCCCCAAACTGTCAGCCTCTACTACCCATGTAGGCAACCTATTCCAGTAATTTACAACCCGCTAGCTAAAATAAAACTTCCTGCAGTCCAATCTAAACATTCCCCACCCCCGTAACTTGAATTTATGCCCCCTAGTTCTAGCATCATTTATAATCTTGAAAATTTCGTCCTCATTCATTTTACTGATGCCTCTCAGAGCCTTAAACACCTCAATCAAATATCCTCTAAGGTGTCTAGTTTCCAAACTCTGCAACCAACATATTCAAAAGTCTTTCTTCATATGGACACCCTTTTGCCGATCTCACAAGGCGAGTTACCCTTCTTTGCACCCTTTCAAGAAGCTCAACGTCTTTCTTTAGGTGCGGTCTCCATACCTGAACACAGTATTCCAAGTGTGGTCTAACAAAAGCCTTATATAATGGGATTATCACATCCCTATCTCTACTTGCAAAAGTTCGATAGATCATCGATAGGACACGATGGGCCTTCCTTGCAACCTGTTTACAATGCTCAGAGAATTTTTTTCATGTCTAACCGTATCGTAACACCCAACTCCCTTTCCTCCAGTACTGGGTTTAGTTGAACTCCACCAAGTGAATAAGTTATTTTGGGATTACTGTTTCCCAGGTGTTACCTTACACTTTGTTGGATTAAAGCATACCTGCCATTTTTCTGACCATTCCTGAAGTCTATCTAGGTCTCTCTGAAGAAGTGATCATTAACTACTCTACCAATTTTAACATCTGGAAATTTAGACATCACGCCCTCTATCCCTTCATCGATGTTGTTTATGAACATTAAAAACAATAGTGGTCCTAATACTGATCCTTGGGGAACCCCACTTCTTACATCAACCCAATCTGAGGAATAGCCATTTATCACAACTCTCTGCCTCCTGCCCTGAAGCCATCCTGCTATCCATCTAAAGATTTTCCCAGTGATTCCAACATGTTCCAGCTTATAAAGCAACCGTTCATGTGGGACTGAGTCAAAAGCTTTGCTGAAATCTAAATAAACAATGTCGAAATTATTCCCTAAATCCAGCTCGTGAGTGACCCTTTCAAAATAGCAAACCAGATTTGTTAAACATGATTTTCCCTTTACAAAACTATGCTGAGTATCCTTGAGAATTTCAATTCAATCCAAATGATCCTGAATTCCACCCTTGATTATTGCCTCCATGATTTTCCCTACCACTGAAGTCAGACTGACAGGTCGATAATTTCCCACTTCATTCTTAGAGCCACCCTTATGTATGGGAGATACATTGGCACTTTTCCAATCCAAGGGAATCTCCCCAGAGTCTAGTGATGCTCACATAATTAGCCTCAATGGTTCAATGCACTCACTTGCTGCCTCCCTTAAGATTATAGGGTAAAAAAAAAGTAAAGCGCAGCCATTATCAACCCACTGCAGGATGGAAGCCTCCTCAACAATTCATGCTGAATTCCATCAACTCCAGGAGCCTTACTGGCCTATAGGCTCGAAAGTTTTTTCATTATATAATCTTGCGAAATTTCAATATCATTAATTACAAATTTTTCAACTTCGCTCCCACAATTTCCCATTGCCACAAAAGGTTTTTCATTTGTAAATATCGATGCAAAATAACTGCTGAGTTCATCTGAAATGGCAGCTGGTGTATTTAATACTATCCCCTTTCCCTTATGTAAAGGTCCAATCTGGTTTGTCTTTCTCTTCTTGGCATTTATATATGTGAAGAATTCCTTATACCCCCCCTCCTATTTGCTCTGTTTGCTAGTGATTTCTCATAAACTGCCTTTGCCTGTCAAACCTTTTCTGTGGCTCTATTACAGATCATCTTGTAGCTGTTATAGGCTTCAGTACTATTTATTGCTCTGTAACCTTTCCATGCTACCCTTTTCTGCTCAAGTAATGTAACAACTTCACTATTCATTCAACTTGGAACCCTCCTCCTGGAGTATTTTTTTAATGATAAATATGTATTCAAGGATGTACAGTAAATCCAGTGTGCAACAAAAAATAATCAAATATTTTAAGAAATAATCCTTAAAAGTGTACTAATATATTGCGCGCATCATGTAAGTCATTTCTTAATATGTATGTATTAATAAATTAATTTCTTTAAAATGTTAGAAAATTTATTCATTCCCACTTATTTCTGATTTCTTTTTCCTATCTTTTACTATATTTCTGAATGTTGAATTGCAGAATAATATTTATAGTTGAAAAGGTCATATTTCTTTATAGTGAAATTTCTGTTTAACAAATATTTTAAAGCGAATGATTGATTTCATTAGTGATGAGTTCTATATATATATATAACTCAACACTATCTGTGAAATTTGTTCTAAATACAGAAATTATTCTTATGAACTAGTTGTTTAGTGGTAAATGTAAAACAAGTACAGTCAGTCCTCATATAACACAATAGTTGTGTTATACGAACACAATAGTTGTGTTCCTAAAAACCCTCATGCAATGCAAAATCATGCAACATAAACAACAGGCCCTATGGAAAAAATAGGTTTAGGTGCCGACCACCCAAGATTGGACACACATTTGTAACTAAAACATTACCAAACACAATAAATAATCGTAATAAAACACTTAAAAAATATAAAATTAATAATTTAATCATTTAAATTTAGATTCTTACCTTAAAAGTAAATGAAGACAGCTTGAGGGAAAGGGTTGAAGCAGCGTAATTATGGGAATAGTGGCGGCAGGTTGTCATCATTATCGGAACTGGGAGGTGGAGGAGATGCCGATGAGGACTTTGGACGAAATGTGGTCATGCCAGAACTAGAGGGCTGTGGCTCATTTTCTGTCTCTTTCTTGGGTGTTTTCATAAAAAAGACATCTAGTTTCTGTTGTTTCGCAATCTTCCTCCTTTCCCAAAGCAGCTGCTTATATGGCTCCAAAGCAGACCGAATTGTATGAAGGGCTCTTCTCCTTCTTTCTGCATTATAATCGTTATCTTCTAGCCATTCCATACTTTTCTCAAATGAATTTAAAACTGAAGATAACTCTGAAGTAGAAAGTGGTTTTATGGTGGCTTTCAGGCATTCAACTTCGTTGTCTTTCTCATCTTCCACCTGCCCTCCAGCAACAAGTTGTTGCAGTTCTTCAGTTGAAAGTTCTTCTTCACGAGGCTGAAGCAACTCTTCTAAATAATCTTCCTCCAATTCCTCAGAGCCAACCTGCTTTGTGAGGGCAACACAATGTGCTTTTAATTTAGGAAGCTCGTTTACAGGATCAAAGCCTTTAAAATCACGAATAAAATCTGGTAAAAGAGGCTGCCAAACACCATGTAAGCATTCTTTTGTCACTTCGTTCCAAGCCTCCACAATTATGTAAATTGCATTCTTAACGTTGAATCGTTTCCAGAAGTCTTTAACTGTTGGTGCATTTTTGCCCTCTGTTTCTGCTATCAGCATCTTAAATGTGCATCTTGTGTAATAGTGCTTAAAAGCAGCAATTACTCCTTGGTCAAGTGGCTGGATAAGAGATGTTGTGTTAGGTGGTAAAAACAGGATTTTGATGTTTGGTGACAGTTCAGCAAGGGTTGGAGGGTGACTTGGTGCATTGTCCAAAATAATTAAAATCTTAAAATCCAAATTTTTTCTTTTTGCAGTAGCTGCGAAACACATCCTCAAACACATGTAGTAGAAGGTCAGTGAAGATCTGCCCTGTCATCCACCCTCTTCTGCTGTTCCTAAAGTAAACACCCAGGGTAGTCCTTGCGATCCCTTTTAACGCTCATGGATTGGCTGCATGATAAACAATAACAGGCTTCAGTTTCAAGTTGCCACTTGCATTTGCTCCTAACATAATGGTCAACCTATCCTTAGCAGCCTTGAAGCCTGCAGCTCGTGCTTCCTCTCTTGAGATATATGTTCGTGATGGCATTTTTTTCCAATACAGTCCGATTTCATCAAAGTTGAAAATTTGGTCCAGTGTATAGCCCTCTTCCTCAATTAGTTTTTTCAGTATCGGCGGAAATGCCTTTGCTGCTGCTTCATCTGCACTCGCAGCTTCACCTGATAATTTCACATTATGGAAACGTGACGTTTCCTGAAATTATTGAACCAGCCACTACTGGCAGTAAAGGGAGGCACTTCTTGAGGGTTTTCAGCTTTATTTCTGAGGTCTTCAAATATTGCCAATGCCTTTGCTTTTATCGTAAACAAAACTTGTTCCTGATCTCTTCTTTCTTTGATCTTCTATCCAAACAGATAAAAGACGTTCCATCTCTTCCAGTTTTTTGTGTCTTGATCTAACTGATTTTGTTATACTTTGTGTTGTTCCTGCTATGAAAGTTGCTTTTATTTTTTCTGCATTCTTTCTAATTGTTCTCAGCGTTCCCTCATTTAGGCCTGTAGCACGCACAATATCGCACGTTCTTTCATTCCAGTCAAAGCATTTCACAATTTCATATTTTTCTTCTATCAATATCGCTTTTCTTTTTCTCTTTGAAGTATTTTCACCAGAACGCTTCCTTTTCACACTTTTTTCAAGTATTTTTACTCATTTTTTTGAGAATAGAGCACAATTATAAAATGAACAAAACGAGGAGGCAAGCTTGATATACATAAACGCACAGCGAACAAGTAGCAACTGAATAAACAATGCAACGCCCGTGTACAAACTGAATAAACAATGCAGTAAAGGCGGAAACACACTATTCTCACATATTTCATGCTTATGTTTTACTAAAGCACATTTCTGGAGGTCACTACCATAAAACAATAAAAACAATCTGCAGTGTCTGGCTTATTGGTGGTTCCTGCTAGTGGAGTCTGTTATAAACGGGTAGTAAAAGTCGATCTAATTACATTTGCGGTAATATCGATAGCTGGAATTCTGTGGATTTTTACATTATTATGTTAAATGTGTTTTCCCTTCCACAAAATCATAAAAACAAATTTTCCAAATCTTCTCTTCGTTCATACTGTGTTGTGTTCAGTTGGAGTGATTCCGCCGTGTTTGACTACCATTTCTTGTAAACACAAAGGCGAAGCCTCATGCTCAGAATAATCACCTGAGAGGGCATAAATTCAAAATTTGCCTTTAGCCAGCGGGTAGTTGGTTGTTGTTGTTATTTGGTTTTTAGGAGCATTAGCAACTAAGGCCATATTGCTCCGGGATATGCGGTGGTCATTCCCTGACCTTTCCGCATCCTCCGTATTTGGTGGTGCGGGTAGTTGGTTGGTGGAACAGACTTCCATCCCTTGTTGTGGAAGTTGATAGTCTAAATAAATTTTAGACTCAGCTGGACCGGTATTTCGAAAGAACAGAGGGGTGAAGTGGAAGTTTTTTTTTTTTTTTTGGCTGATGCTGCATAAGCTTACTTTTTTGCATCAGATGCCTCTACTAATAAGCGAATTACATTCATGTTATATGCGACATTGTTCCCCTATTTATAACTCGTGTATGATCGAATTAGTGTAGTGCAAACATGTGTTATACAAGGAAAGACTGTACTGTATTAGCAAATTTACAGACATATAATATTGGATAAAATAATGTAACTTGTTTTTTTATCAATATTTTAAATACAATAGTTAAGTTAATGGTAAAAAAGAAAACCTTATTTATTACAGGAAGACTGAAGATCAATATACTTTATTTTTTTATTTTCATATTATTTTGTTAGTCCCTGAAAAAGGTTATACTGAAAAGGCTAAGTCCATTTAGGGCTTAACTAAATGATTTTAATTCGGTCAAAAGACAAGTCATTTAACTAAATGACTTGTCTTTTGATAACATATAATTTGATGCCCACACAATTTCCTGTGCACATCTGCATTTTTTAACGAGTTTCAAATTTCATAAAATTGAGCTTTCAAAATATTCCAGATAAAAAATATAAAATCTATAAAACAGAAGTGACAGTCAATCTACAATTTTCAGGTTATCTGACAAGGGTTACAATCACATTTATAGCTATATATGCTGTGATTTGAATTAATTTCATAATGTAAACTCAAATAACAGCTCCAATAATTATAATTAAAAAAAAAAATCTCAATTTTAATTTTTAGAAAACATTTTCTCACAATCCAACAAAATGTTTTTTTGTAGGCTGAACCAATTTGTAAACATATCAATGAAAAGTTTCTTTTGCTTGCTTACAGTAATTATTTAGAATAGAGTGGGCCAGTAAATCAGAGTCTTATAATGGGAGATTTTAATTTCCCAGATATTGACTGGAATTTGGGGGCTGGTTACTCACACACTAGCAGGGCTTTTGTGGATTTATTGGATGATTGTTTTCTACATCAGCATGTTCAGGAGGCAACTAGAGGGAGTAATACTCTTGATTTGATTATCAGCAGTGATTCTTCATGCATTAAGCATCTGCAGATAAATGAACCACTAGGTGGCAGTGATCACAGTGTGCTGAAGTGGGATTTACTCAAAGAGGTAACTACCATTAGGGGTAAAGGGAAGGGTTATTGCTTCCGTAAAGGCGACTACGATGGACTGAGACAGTATTTAAATTCTATACAGTGGGACCAACTGATGATGTTACCAACAGCAAATTCAAAATGGGAAGCATTCAAAGAACTTATCTTGGAAGCTACTAGGCTTTACATACCAATTAAGAAATACTGTTCAAGGTTTAGGCCAAAATGGATGTCAGATGAACTAATGAGGCATATGGCAGAGAAGAAAAATGCATGGGATACTTACAAATTAACACATCACACAGAAGCCTATGATAGATACAAGTTGATATGCAACCAAGTTACAAAGGAGGTTAGGCAGGCAAAGGCAGATTACGAGAAATCCTTGGCAAGGGATGCAAAGAGTTCTTTACTTATGTAAACTCTAGAAGAAAGGGGATGAATCAGATTGGTCCACTTGATATTGATGGGTCAACTGTTGATGATCCTGCTCAGGTAGCTAACAAACTAAATGAATATTTTGCATCAACATTCACACATGAGGAGTTTTCAGCAAGGGGAATGCCAGAGGTGTATTCAACTCTAGCAGTAAGCTACAGAATCTTGAAATAACTGGGAGTAAAGTGGAGGAGAAACTGTTGAAGATAAACACAAGAAAGGCACCCGGGGTGGATGGGATCTATCCAGTTATATTAAAGGAGGCAGCAAAGGAAGCAAGCAAACTCTTAGCCATAATTATGAGAGCTTCCTTGGACTCAGGGGAGGTACCCTAGACTGGAAATGTGCAAATGTGACCCCAATTCACAAAGGAGGATCAAAGGCTGACACAAGTAATTATAGACCTGTGAGCTTAACTTCTGTTCCAGGAAAATTAATGGAGGCACTGGTTAAAGAAGCACTGCAGGATCATTTAGACAAGACTTCAGTTATAGCTCAGACACAGCATGGTTTTGTTAAGGGGAAGTCTTGCCTGACCAACTTGATTGGATACTATGATGCAGTCACAAAAGAACTGGATGCAGGGAATAACTTTGATATTATATACTTGGATCTTAGAAAAGCTTTTGATACTGTTGCACATGGAAGACTGCTACACAAATTGGAGCAGTGCGACATTGGAGGCAAATTGCTGCTATGGATAAAGGGGTGGTTGAGGGGGAGAGGACAGAGAGTGGTAATCAATGGACACTGCTCATCGTGGACTAATGTTATTAGTGGAGTCCCTCAGGGCTCAGTGTTGGGTCCATTATTGTTTTCTGTATTTATAAATGATATTGATGATGGTATATCAAGCTTAATGTCCAAGTTTGCAGATGATACAAAGGTTGGCAGGGTTGTCAAGGACACTACTGACACTATGCTGCTGCAACAGGATCTGGAAAGGTTGAGCAGATGGGCTGAGAGGTGGCAAATGAAGTTTAACATTGACAAATGTAAAGTACTACACATGGGAAACAGCAACCCCAGAGCAACGTATCAACTCTGTGGTACTACACTGACAGTGGTAGAGAATGAAAGGGACTTGGGGGGTCGTTGTGCAGGCAGATATGAAGTTCTCTGAGCAGTGCAGACGGGCTGCAAGAGTAGCTCATGGAGTATTGTCAATGATATACAGGAATTTTTCCAGCAGGGATAAGGAGGTGATTATTCCATTGTATAAGGCGATGGTCAGGCCACACCTAGAGTACTGTATACAGGTCTGGAGGCCTCATTTCAAGGATGTAGAGCTGCTGGAACGAGTACAGAGAAGGGCAACAAGATTAGTGAATGGAACAAAGGGGTGCTCTTACGAAGAAAGGCTTAAGTTTTGCAAATTATAGTGTCTGGAGACTAGGCACCAACGAGGTGATCTGATAGAGGTGTATAAGGCTTTGAATGGTTTAAGCATGCTCAATGCTGATGGGATTCTTCCTCTAGCTCAGAAAAATCACCTGAGAGGGCATAAATTCAAATTGAGGAAAGACAGATGTAGGATAGACGTGCAGAAAATTGCCTTTAGCCAGCGGGTGGTTGGTTGGTGGAACAGACTTCCATCCCTTGTGGTGGAGGTTGATAGCCTAAATAAGTTTAAGGCTCAGCTGGACAGGTATTTTGAACGAACAGAGGGGTGAAGTGGAAGTGGGTTTTTTTTTTTTTTTTTTTGGCTGATGCTGCATAAGCTTGCTTTCTTGCATCAAATACCTCTACTAATTGCTAATGCTAATCACAGTAAAGAGTACCTTAAGTAAAGATTCTGTGGTTGTAATCTTTAGAAATAGTGTTGGTCCTTAAGTTTTGCACACCAGTGTATAAGGCAATGGTCAGGCCACACCTTGAGTACTGTATACAGGTCTGGAGGCCGCATTTTAAGAAGGATATAGAGCTGCTGGAACGAGTACAGAGAAGGGCAACAAGATTAGTGAATAGAACAAAGGGCTGTGCTCACAAAAACAGGCTTAAGTTATGCAAATTGCAGTGTCTGGAGACCAGGCACCTGTGAGGTGATCTGATTAAAGTGTATAAGGCCTTGAATGGTTTGAGCAAGCTGATGGGATTCTTCCTCTTTCCCAGATTAATTGCCTGAAGGGCCAAATTCAAATTGAGGAAAGACAGTTGTCAAATAGATGTGTGTAAATTTGCATTTGGCCAGCGGGTGGTTGATTTCTTAAACAAACTTCCATCTGCCGCTGTAAAAGTGAACAGCTTAAATAAATTCAAGGCAGAACTAGACAAACATTTGGAGCAAATGGATGGGTGAAACGGGAAGGTTTTCTTTCTTTCATTTTTTTTTTTTTTTTTTTTTTGTTGATGCTGTAGCTTGCTTTTTTGCATCATATGCCTCTACTAATGCTAAAGTACTGATTAAGTCATAAAATGCAGCCATTGTAGGAAGAGAGGAGACACGTTATTACTCAGACATAGGTGATGCTGAAATTGAATATGGGGAGTACAAATTATATAGGAAGGACAGAAGAGGCCGAGAGGTTATGCTCTTAGTTAAGAAGCATATTAAATCTAAGGCAGTGCACCCAGTTGACAAGGGTAACCAGTGCAATGCTGAGGCGATGTGATGTGATATAAGCACTAAGAAAACAAAACTGAGAGTAGGAGTGTGTTATAGGCCTAACTGTGATGAGAGTGGGCCAGAAAATCAATGTCTTATAATGGAGGGTTTTAATTTTCCAGATGTTGAGTGGAATTTGTGGGTTAGTCACTCACATACTAGCAAGACGTTTTTTAGATTTCTTGGATGACTTTTCTACAGCAGCATGTTATAGAGGCATATCAGCAGCGATTCTTCATGAATTAAGAATCAGCAGGTAAAAGACCCACTGGATGGCAGCGATCACAGTGTATTAATGTGAAATTTAATTAAAGACATAACTACTGTCAAGGGTAAAGAAAAAGGCTTTTGCTTTCGTAAGAGTGACTACAGAGGTCTCAGACATTTTTTAAATTCTATGCAGTGGGACCAACTGATGATCTTACCAACAGCAAATTCTAAATGGGAAGAATTCAGGGAAATCTGATGGTCTGACCTGATTCAGAGAATATGATGAGTCTTTAGATGTATATTGAATGGGCAAGCAAGTGCAAATGTCTTATTATGGGTGACTTCACTCTGCCCCTGATTGATTGAAATAAGTGGGAGGGAAACTCACCTTAGGGAAAAATTTTTCTAAATAAACTAGATTATTATTTGTACCAGCATCTCAGAGATAATACTGGGGGTGAGAATATTCTTGACCTTATCATTACTCATGAATCAGATGACATCACAGGGGTTAAAACACAAGAACCACTGGCAGGTAGTGATCATGCAGTTGTCAGTTGAAGAAAGATGTTGCAGTAGTTAAAGGTATAGGCAGGAGTTTTAATTTCAGAAGAGGGGACTTTGACAGTTTAAGGCACTATATGGCATCTATTAATTGGGCAGATTGCAGAGTGAGGGTGAATGCACTTGACTTATGGAACACCGTTAAAGCAAAAACCACAGAAGTCATAAATGCATACATACTGTAAAGAAAATATTGCAGGAGGAGGATCCCAAAATGGATGAACACAGAGCTGGCAAATCAAACAGAGCAGAAAAAGATAGCATGGGACAGTTATAGAGCAATGAATAGTACCAAAGTGTAGAAAGCTACAAGTTGATATGTAATAATACCACAGATAGTTAGAGAGGCTAAGGCTGTGTATGAGAAAACATTGGCCAAGAGAGCAAAGAATGGGGACAAGGAATTTTTCATGTATGTTAGAAAAGCGAATCAGATTGGACCCTTGTGCACTGGGTATGGGAAAGTCTTAGACCACCCAGCTGATGTTGTGAATGAATTGAACAGATACTCTGCATCTGTCTTTAGTGACGAAAGATCCTTCATGCTGAGAAGAGGCTGTGCGATTGAGGCTGAGCCATATGAAATCAGTGATGTCATAATTACAGAAGATTGTTTATTAGAAAAATCCTTTGGCATAAAAGCAAGTAAGGTGCTTGGAGTTGATGGCATATACCCAGCAATTTTTAGGAAGTGTGCTGAACCATTGAAGTTAATTATGAGTGCCTTTTTGGACTCGGGAGAGATTCCTTTGGATTGGAGAAGTGCCAACATATCAACAATACGTAACGACAGTTCTAAGAGCAAAGTTGGCAACTACAAACCGGTTAAGTTTGACTTTAGTGGTAGGGAAAATCTTAGAGACAATGATTAAGAGTGCAATCCAAGATCATTTAAATAGATATGGCATTCTGAATAACACACAACGTGGTTTTGTTAAGAGAAAATCATGTTTAATTAACACAGTAAGCTATTTTGACACAGTTACTCATGAGCTAGATGTAGGGAACAATTGATTTTAGCAGGGCATTTGACTCAGTCCCTCATGAGAGGTTATTTTATAAGCTGGACCATGTTGGGATTACTGGATGGTTGCAGCACAAAAGGCAAAGGGTTGTGATCAATGGATATTCTTCAGACTGGTGTAAAGAGAGAAGTAGGGTCCCCAGGAATCGGTTCTTGGACCACTATCATTTCTGATTTTTATAAATGACATCAACAAATGATTAGATAAAAGGCTTGATGCCAAAATTTGCAGATGACATAAAGATCGGTAGAGTAGTTAATGATCAGTAACAAGCAGCAATCCTTCAGGATGACTTGAACAGGCTGCAAGAATGGCCAGAAAAGTGGTAGCTTTGTTTTAATGCAGAAAAATGCAAACTCCAAAATAAATTACACAATTGATGGGGTTGAATTAAAAACAGTAGCGGAAAGAGATCTGAGATCTGGGAGTTATAATATGGGCAGATATAAAGTTTTCTGAGCAGTGTAAACACACAGCCAGGAAAGCCCACAGTGCTCTATTGATGATTTATCGAACATTATTCTGTAAAGAATGGAGTGAGACCACATAAGGCAATCGTAAGACCACATTTAGAATACTGTGTTCAAGTATGGAGACCCAGTCTTGAAAAAAGATATTGAACTTCTTGAAAGGGTCCAAAGATGGGCATCTTGCATGGTGAGATCAGGAAAAGGGCAACCATATGAGGAAAGACTGAATATGTGGGCAACAGAGATTCACAACCAGGCACCTCAGAGGTGACCTGGTTTTTGAGGAGGTTTATAAGCCTCTGAGAGGGGTTAGTAAAATGAATGGAGATTCATTTAGTTTTCCCAATTACAGAGAATTCCAGAACTCGTGGGCATAAATTCATATTACATGGGAAGAGGTTTAGACTAGATTGCATTTTCTTTTATTTGTATTTATCGACTCGTGTTTTTTTTTTTTTTTAGTGGCCAGTGCAGCAAAGTCTCTTTTGCTGCACTGGGCTTCCTTGCACTGTATAGCTATTACTTAATGTCTAAGTTTGCATATGATACAAAGGTTGGCAGGGTGGTTAACAGTAATCAGGATGAGTTACTGCAACAAGATCTTGAAAAATATGCAGATGGGCCGAGAAATGACAGTTGAAGTTTAACAATGACAAATGTAAGGTACTGCAAATAGGTAGCAGTAATCCCAGATTAACATATCAACTATGTGGTATACACTTAGCCTAGTGGAAAATGAAAAAATACATAGGAGTAAATAATTGTGCAGTCAGATATATAGTTCTCTGAGCAATATACATTGCTGCTATAACAGCTCATAGGGTTTTGTCCATGATATACTGGAACTTTGCTGGCAGGGATAAGGCAGTGATTATTCTTTTGTACAAAGCATGGTTACACTGCATCTTCAGTACTCTATCAAGGTCTGGAGGCCTTACTGTAGGAAGGATATAGATCTGCTGGAACAGGTGCAGAGACGGGCAACCAGATTGGCGAAGGGAACAAAAGGGTACTTTTACCTATTCAGTTCTGCAAATTGTAGTGTCTGGAGACTAGGAACAATGGACTGAATAAGCTGAATGTTATTGGCATACTTCCTCTTGCTGAGACTACACACATGAAGGGGTGTAAATTCAAGTTGAGGAAGAATGGTTGCAGGACAAGTTTGCCATCAGTCAGCAGGTGGTTGATTGTTAGAACAGGCTTCCATCTGTTGTGGAAGCGGATGGTTGGAATAAATTCAAGGAAGAACCATACAAATCCTTGGATGGTATGAATGGGTGTAGTGTGTATTTTTTTTTTTGCTGATGCTATATAAGCTTGCTTTCTTGCATCATTTGCCACTATTCATTCCTAGTAAAAATAAAAATCTAAGCAAAAACTATAATCATGATGAATTAAACAGAGGTAAAATAAAATGTTACAAGGCTTTTAAAGCAGAAATATAAGAAACACCTTACCAGTTATATAGTCAGTTAATCCCAACCAAGTTTTCCAAGTGTCATATGGAAATGCCCCTAAATATTTATCCATTCCCTGCAGATTACTCTTTATTCTTTCTTCTTCCTCTTCTGTAGTTGCTTCTTCAGATATATCTAAACACATATATTACAGATTTTTTTTGCAACTATTTGTTCACAAACACAGACAGAAATTTATAGTTTGGTAAGAGCAAAAGTTCAGTAATAACCCAGCAAAAAGTTTTGCAAATGATCAACTGAAAAATATTATCCTTGAATACATAGGTAAAAATCCAAAGAGAAGTCATGCAATGATTTAATTTCTAATAAAATATCACTATTCATGACTTATAACATTTCTCATCATGGTAGGACATGGAGAAAAAAATGCTGCACTTCTTGGCCAGACATGTAATGCTCAGGTTAAACTTGAAGAAACCTGATTTAATCCTCTTGATTATAAAGAGTCCAGTCATAAAACAAAATGTTATTGTGTGAACTAAATGAAAATCTTTTGTTCTATGACTAGTGACTGTGAAGGTACAATATTCAAGTTAGCAAACGGTGGAGAAACAGAGAAGAAATTTTCTGTAAAACATCTGTACAAGAAAGAATCAGTATTAATGTGTTTGTAAAGCACCAAATAAATTACTGATTCATAAAACAATGCTATATATATATATATATATATATATATATATATATATTTATTTATTTTTTTTTTTAAAGTACTTCCAAAATGTATGGATAAATACAAACAAGAGTTGTTTTTAATTTGCACAGAGGAAACTAAGGCCACAAGGTGTCTGTAAACCATGTCTGTAAATCACACGTGTTTTGACTGATTTTGTTTTATTGGCTGGTCTTACTTATCCAGATGATATCAGTGAACAACTTTCTTTTCGTGCATAATTTTTTTTTTTTTTTTTTTTTTTTTAAAGAAAAAATCTGCAGATTGAATGATTTTCCACCAGAAATCAATTCTGGAGAATCTGTGGGATATAAAACTCGCACACACATTCACCTTAATAATATATAAATAAAAAAATTATCATGCAATATGTACCTAACAGATGGTGTTAATGTACAAAGACATGATATTGTACACGAGGCACATATCATCTCCAAGAGGCAATGTACAAAGGTCATTCATAACTGCAAAAGTTAAACAAAAAGTTGTATTTCACAAATAAGAAGAAAACTATGCATGTCAATCTTTAATATAGTCCTCATTCAATTTGAGACACACTCTCCATGCAATGGTGCACTAAAGCCAGGATCCCTTAAGAGAAGCTTTGTGTTTGGTGTTGAAGCCATTCAACACCAAATATGATGAAGAAGCCAAGACCAAAGATCTTGGCTTCTTCATCAAATGAGAAAGTGACATCCACTGAGTGTCTTTTAGTGCAGCTAAGTCTAGTCTTACAGGATAAGATGAAACTTCATCTCCTGTATCTGATTCACTGTAGACTGGGTGATTTAAGGACAGGTGTTATCATGCTGCAGACACACACTTGAGGATATCGAATGACATTTATTTTGAATTGCTGGTTCAGAAACACATTTGTCACTGTTTCCCCTCTCTCCAAATAACATTCCAGAATCACTCCTTATGATCCCAGAATATAGCAAGTAACATTTCCTCATCTGACTTGAGTATGGACCTTATTTGGTTTAGCAGGGACCTTATTTGGTGCCATTCTGAACTTGAAAATTTTCTTATCAGCATGTGATAGTACACAAGGGATTTATCTCTAGTTATTATATATTGTAAGAGAGCATCTCTTTTGCAGTTGTACCATCCAAGAATACACATTAAGTTGTCATTCCTTCAATTCTGGTGTTAAAAACCAAGGAATCCATTAAGCACACACTTTTTGAAGATGCAACTCCTCATTAACAATAGTATATAGAAAGGGTTGAGCAACCCCAGCCCGTGGGTCAACTCAGGCCCACGAACGTGTACAATTCGGCCATGGTAATTTTCAAAATACATATGATAAACAGCCCATCAAAGAATATATATCAAGAAATTATGTTTACTGTAATTTTTATTATATTTGCTATTATTAATTAAATTGTTTTTAACATTTTGATAGTGAGATATCTAATGAATCATTTGAATTTGTGCCATATATCACGACTCAAGTAAGCAGCAGTGTTGCCAAACAGTAAGCAAGAGTAGCTTCTGGCAATGCTGGTAAGCAGGCATAGACTTGCACACAGTCAGTAGTGGTTCCCGGACTCAAGGCTCTGCAGAATGTGATTGCAGTGCAAGTGTATCATTTCAACTGTAAATGTCAGTGAATAATCAATGGATAAAAGTAAATAATCTGGAGAGGATTTACCATTTTATTTTTATGAAGGTATTTACTGAAACCTTTCACAATGCATAATTGAAAATCTAAGATTATTAAGGTTTTATAAAATCTTTGAAATTATAATAATTTTCAATTTAATTTTTTTTATCTATGAATATGTTTATTAAAGGTTATACATTTTTTATTAGGATGGCTACACCATATAAACAAAGAAAGGTAGAAAAATTGGCTCACACTCACATGTACCTCACAGACATTTTATTTGGCCTGTCATTTAAAATGCTGCTCACCCCTGGTATATACTAAACAAATCCTAATCTTGCATGCTGTGACAATTTCTTCAATAGTAATCTGAAACTTTCCTTATAAGAATGCTTCCATCGTGACTTCTTTTATCATGACAATATATTTGCTCTGGTTAAGGATAATACTCAACATTTTTGATACCATTCTTAAAACTTACTCATTCACTCACAGACTTTCCACTGCCTCATGCACACTTCACCACACTCAGCCAATATTCTACAATAAATTTCAGCAGGTTTTCTCCCCTCAATTCAAAAACTGAATTACAGATAACATCTCTACCTTGGTGCATGATTACATGGGTGACCATCTGGAAAATTGACTTGATAATTTTCAAATAATGCCAGCAAATAATGCCTTGTGGTTTCTCAGAGTTGTTTTTACAAACAACTATTTTTCAAATAGTGTTATTTATTACAGAATTATTTGCAAAATCAAACTGCCTGATGGTAGTTTTTTGGTTGTTTGGAAAATGATTTCTTATTTCAAATAATAATTCTGATCAGAATTATATAAGCAATTATGTCATTAACTTGAAAACAGACATGTAAACACAATGAACTGAAATAAAAGTATCAGGACAAAAATAGTGAGTACACACAAAAAACAATCAGAAATACATTCTGAGATGTTCTCTCTCTTTTGCCAGTTCAAATTTAATCATGCACATCAGTAAAAAGGTTTTCAAGTAGTTTAAAAAGCAGCAAATTTGCCAAGACTGACAGTGTGGTGCAACTAAACTCAAATGTGTGTGTGTGTGTATAGAAAACTAAAGTGTGTGTATATATGTATATATGCATTTTATTTAAAAATATCCTGCATTTTCAAAGGGAAAGTTGGAGAATCCCTCTTAACACATCACTACTGTGCCCAGAGACTACCAACTTAGAAGAAATATTTCCATTCAGATAAAGCAAACACTGAATCACAATCCTGTCTGGTCAGCAATTGGGTATGCGATTCACACCCCCATAGGCTAGTTCCTCTACACACCATTCTGCTAATCTGAATAAAAATAAAAATGATTAATCCTATATAAAAAAAACTTACTTTCATTTTTTTGATCCCATTTCTTCACTAAAATCTCACGTGATGAGAATACATAGAAAAATCCGGTTCTTGGAGCAGTTTGGCCTTCCTTGCTTACTGCACTATAGAAAATAAAATGTAAACCTGGTGGTATCATCTTTACCCCATGGAATCTTTCTCCAACATTAAATACATTCATATCAATACCAAATTCTGTACCTGCGGGTACATTTAAAAACACCAAAGTTCCTCCTTCGGTAAACAGTTTACTAACGACGTCTTCATCTAAATTATGGTACTGTGACATGGTGGCCTACAAAAATATACATAAAAAATTAATGGCAGTTAATACACAGATTTACAAAAATCCATAAATAAGTAATCAATTTACAGTATCAAGTTCATAAATATCAATAACAATTGACAACTTCTCTAGGATGGCAAAGAAACTAGTAGGGGCTATAGATATTGTATGTGCAAGAATTACTCAACTATTACTTTTAGCACTTCAACATCTCTAGCCTTATTCTGTTATCTGGCTATGGTCTAGCACAGTGGTTTTCAACCAGAGTACCCCAGCAACATACCAGAGGTACCATGTAATTTGGGTTTAAGTTACTTAATTTTTTTTTTTTTTTTTTTTTGAAATTTATATGTTTATTTCATTATAAGAAGTTGTACGATATTCACTGTACTGTATCTTTTTAATTTTGTAGTGATCTATAACTGATGTTTATTTATATAAATAAACATCAATTACAGATGTTTTAATTGATTAATTAGAATAAAATTATTATATAAGTATATATATTTTGTTTTACGAATTGTAATTTAGTTTATAATATTATTATTATAATAACTATCATATAACATTTTTTAAAAATATTATACACTGAGTGATCACCGATTTATGACCACCCCTATAAAAACTGAATGTGACCCATTGACCACATGAGGTACGAGAGTGCGCAGTTAATCTACCTACGTAGCATAGATAAGGTGTCAGTGGTTCAGTAGGTAGTAAAATTCCGAGCTTGATGGGTAAAAGGAAGGATTCACAGGATTTTGATAAAGGACAGATAGTGGGAGTTCGACGAGCTGGTGCCTCGAATCCGCAAACGGCTGAACTGGTGGAGTGTTTGAGAGCTGCCGTTGTTAAAGTGTACCAGAACTGACATCAAATTAGTCAAACGACCCAACGGCAAAAGTCACCAAAAGGTTGATGTAAGAGGTGAGCGCCCAGTCCGATGACTCGTACAGGTGAACAGGTGCAGCACTGTTCAAGAGTTGACTACCCAACACAACATGGGCTAAACCAGAACAATATCTGGCATGACTATGCATTGCACGTTCGCATGTATGGGCTATACCAGCAGACGACCCCTACGACATTCTCTCCTAACCAAAGTCCACTGGCGTAAAAGACTTGCCTGGTGTAAAGAGCATGCAAGTTGGATGATATAAGACTGGAAGAAGGTGTGCTGGTCGGATGAGTCACATTATTTACTCCACACCGTGAATAGTCGTGTACGGATTTGGCATCAACAACATAAGGCTCTTAATCCATCATGCATGGTATCAAAAGTGCAGGCTGGTGGAGGCGGTTGTATGGTGTGGGGCATGTTTCACTGGCAGGAACTTGGACCCCTGGTGCATGTAGAACAACGTATCAGTGGTCTCTGCTATCATCAACTGCTTGCTGACTGGTACACCCTGATATGTTACACTTTCAAGAATGCCGATGGTATCTTCTAAGATGACAATGCACGAGCCATCGGGCATTTGATGTGCAGGAATGATTTGAGGAACACAGTTCTGACTTCCAACATATCGACTGGCCTCTGAACTCCACCGATCAATCCCATAGAGCACTTGTGGGACACTATGGAAAGGCATATCAGGCATTTGGATACACGAATCACCTGCATACCTGCATTACACACAGCTTGGTTGGCCATACTTCTTGAACGCTTCCGACATCTTTTTGAATCAATGCCGTGTAAGACAGCTGCTGTACTGAGGGCAAAAGGAGGACCTACGAAGTATTAGGTAGGTGGTCATAATTCAATGATCAGCTCAGTGTATATACACTGAGGTGATCATTGTATATACACTGAGGTGATCACCTCAGTGTATATACACTGAGGTGATCATTGAAATACCACTGTGTTAGGTATTTCTTTTGGCCCAGGAGCACCTTGAGCCACTTTAAGGGCAATGTGAAAAATTGGGAACCTCTGGTCTCACATAAAGATGGTCTGGTGAACCATCTTTATGGTAGACCATAAAGATAGTTTATAAATCATGGACCAGACCATAATTGTATGATCATGATTCAGTACTAATGCAGTAACAGTCACATTTTAAAAATGGCATTATAACACTGTAGAGAAATGAACTGACCTTCTTTTGCATCTCCATAGTGCCAGTTTGTACCATGATTCAGTTTTACAAAGATTCAATCCAAGCACGTTAACTCTTCATTGTGTTGGCCATGTGCCAACACAATGGAAGTTTTTAAAAATAAAAAAAAAGGAAACTGTGAAGATCTTGTTGTGGCTCTAATAAGTAGTTACACCTATGTCAAAGGGAAGTTATCTCAGTGCAAGTGCACTCTGAACAAGCAAAATTATTTCATACCAACTGAATGTGACTATTCACAGTGGCTCCCAAATTTCAAGGGAAGGGCATAGTTGGTCCTTGAGGTTGTCACAGACATTCTCTCAGATATGCCAGACATGCTGTTCTTGCTACCTGGGAGTCTAAAACGTTGATGGAACTGATATTCGGGTGACACTCAAGTCAAAGTGGATACAATTTCGGTGAAGTCCGGACGGTCTATGACAGCCAAATCCTCTGCTTGCACCTTCACGATGGTAGGACTGTTAGTAATCCTGGGTATAACCTTCATGCACAAGTACATGGTGGGTGACCACCCAGGTGTGAACCAACGTAAGCAGGGGTTGAGGTGTGGCGCCCACACCACATGGAGGAACGCCGCCCCTCTATGTTACCAGGCAGTACTAGGTGGTAGATGACTCTCATCAACCGGTGAAATACCACCACTTTGCTTATTGGAGGCTTGAAGTGGTGGAACCCATGTTTAGTCTCTAGAGCTAAGTTCTGGCCAACCCTTCCCTATCTCTTCCATCATGCAGTATGATTGATGATTTTTGAGGTTATGATGAATGTAGTGGCGAGATCCAATATTCCTTACATTTCGAGGGTACAGCTCTAAAATGGTATTCGCAGGCCGGCCGCTAGTTAGTACACCGGACTGAACCTATTGGTAACTCTCTAGGAAGCTTCCGGATCAGCTAGTGTATAATCTTGCTACCTCTACTCTGCCAGATAGTGACTGGAGGGAGTCCGAGTAGTGTGTATGCGGGGAGCATTGTCAAGGCCACGTTATGTCAAGGATCTGGGTATATTCTTACCACATGTACGCCATATCCAAAAATTTCATTACTTCATACAGCATGTCCCACCCACTTTTTCTTACTATTGAATACACCATGAATTGTCAAAATAATAGAGCAAGCTTATCTGCGAAAAGGTCTAAACCTCCCAAGAACTTCCTAATTCATTTCACAAGTATACGTGGTCTCAATTCTAATCTCAACGATGTCCATTTCCACTTGCAGTCTTCCAAACACCATGTACTTTTTCTGACTGAATCTCAGTTATCAGTTGATTCAACTACTGCTCATCTCAGATGTCCAAATTATTTGCTGTATGATTCCTTTCGCCTCAAAGGTGGTACTTGTGCATATGTCCGTTCTGATATTCCCTGTCAAAGATTTGGCAATTTGGAATCTCCTCTCTTTGATCTTCTCTGGCTTAAAATCTCTCTACCTCATTGTGTAAAATTCATCTATTGTCTCTACCGTTCTCCCAACTCCACTAATCACTTGGAGCTCTTTGACTTCCTCTCTTTGCAACTTGACTTTCTCCAGTCCAACTTTCCTAACAGTGAGGTAATTTTCCTTGGTGATTTTAACGTTCACAACTCCAGCTGGCTTCCGTTTTCTAGTCACACCGACACAGCAGGTCGAGATGCTGAGGCTTTTGCAATTACTAATGACCTAGCACAGATTGTTCATTTACCTACAAGAATACCGGACAATCCTAATCATACAGCCAATACGCTTGACCTTTTTCTCACAAACCCTTCTAAGTACAAGGTTGAAGTGAGAGGTCCTTTAGGCACTTCAGATCACAATTTGGTGATTGTCTCTTCTCCAATGGAACATTTATCTCATGGCTATTCCGAACCTCGTATTGTTTGGCATTACAAGAATGCAAAATGGGATGACCTGCGAGACTTCTTTTCTTCTTTTCCTTGGTCTGATTACTGTTTCAAAACTTCTGATGTCAACATTTGCTCAGATCGTGTCAGTGAAATTATTCTTCCAGGAATGGAATCCTTTATCCCAAATCCACTTTAAAATCTTGTCCTTTATCTAAACCTTGGTTTTCCAATAAATGTGCTAAGGCTGTCCAAGAGAAGAACGTTGCATATCGTAATTGGCTTGTTTCTAATTCTTCAGTTTCATTTTCTGCCTACACCAAAGCTCGCAACAATTGTAAAGCAGTTATTAATCAGTCCAAACTAGAGTTTGAACAGGCTAAGAGTAGAAAACTTGCTTCTTGCCCTAATGGTAGCCGAGCATTCTGGTCTCTTGCCAAAGCTATTGGCCGCAACTTTTGCCCATCTCTGCTCCCACCTCTGTCCAAACCAGATGGTTCTGTTGTCACTTCAGCCAAGGATAAAGCTGACCTGCTAGCATCCCATTTTTCTTCGAGCTCATGTATTAATGATCTTGGTAAAACACCTCCCACCATTCCTAACACGTTCCATTCAATGCCTCCTGTGGTCTTCCGTCAAAAGGATATCAGAAGGATTTTGATGAATCTTGATGCTAAGAAAGCTCCAGGTCCTGATGGTATTTCTCCACTTGTTCTCAAAATCTGTGCTCCTGAACTTACTATTATTCTTTGCCGCCTTTTTTCACTTTCTTATTCCAAAGGTGTTTTTCCTTCTGCTTGGAAATTTGCTCATATCTAGCCAGTTCCTAAAAAGGGTGACAAATCCCTCCCATCCAATTATCGTCCCATTGCAATTACTTCTACTCTTTCTAAAGTAATGGAGAAATCAATTAACCGCCAACTCTTAAACTACCTAGAAACCTTCCGTCTGATCAACGATCGCCAGTATGGATTCCGTCAGTGTCGATCCACTGGTGATATTCTGGCTTATGTTACCCATTTATGGACTAATTCAATGGAAAGGTTCGGTGAAACACAAGTAGTTGCTCTTGACATCTCAAAGGCTTTTGATCGTGTTTGGCATAAAGGTCATCTAAACAAGCTTCCATCTTATGGTTTGCCAACTGTTTTTAGTAATTGGTTATCCAGTTTTCTCTCTGATCGCTCACTGAGGGTGATGGTAGATGGTTCTCTGTCTTCTAACTTCTCCACTAATGCCGGTGTCCCCCAAGGTTCAGTTCTTTCCCCCACTCTTTTCCTCTTGTATATCAATGACCTTCTTCCATTGACTGGAAATCCTATCCATAGTTTTGCCGTTGATAGCACATTGCATTCAACTTTCCATTTTGAGAAACCTTGTCCAGCTCAATCAGCTTCAAGTTCTCGAAAATCTGCTGCCAATTCCTTAAATGCCGATCTTCAGGTAATTCTCCAGTGGGGCAAAGACAACTTAGTTGATTTCAACCCTTCTAAAACTAAATCTTGTCTTATATCTCACAAAAAGGATTCTTCTGCTCCTATGCTTATCTTTAGTGACACTCCGATTTCTAGGCAAAATGATATATCTCTTTTGGGGATTACCCTGACTTCTAATCTCTCTTGGCACAAGCACATTACAAATATTGCTTCCTCTGCATCTAAAAAACTTGGTTTTCTCTTTCGCTCTCGGCGTTACTTTTCTCCCAAACAGCTGCTCACTCTGTATAAATCGCAAATCCGCCCTGCCATGGAATATTGTTCCCACATCTGGGGTGGTGCCCCCAAAACCTCTCTCAGGCTTCTTGATTCCTTTCAGAAGAGGGCAGTTAGGTTAATTAATGATTCATCTCTAACAGAGTCTCTCCACTCGCTTTCTCATAGACGCACTGTTTCTGCTGCTTGCCTCTTCTACAGATACTTCCATGGGCACTGTTCTTCTGAATTGGCTTCTATAATTCCCGCTCTCTCTTTCAAAACAGTCCGAACACGTGCCGCCACCAGCCAACATCCATTTACTGTCCAACTTCAAACCCACAGAACCAACTTTTCATCTTCCTCATTTATTCATTCAGCTGCCGTTTTCTGGAACAACCTTCCTTCATACGTATTTCCTGAAAATTACAATCTACAGAAGTTCAAGTCCAATATCAACAAATATCTTCTTTCATCTTCTCAACCTCCAACCCAAGCACGGTACTAAGTACTATAGGTTATAATACCTCTCGTGTTTGGGGTTCTCATAAAAAAAAAAAAAAAAAAAAAAGTTCCCCCTTTATTCTTATAAGTGAAGATAAACTTTCTGTCAAAGAAGAAACTGAGAAATTTATTGAAGAGTTTGGCAATTCTGTTGGATAAAAGAACTAACTTCAGAACAAATATTACAGTACTGACAAAAGTTGTATTATTTTGGAAATACATGTTGAAGACATTCTGTTGGAATGAGCAGCAGCCTGGAAAACAAGATGCAGGATATTTCAGAGACTGCTGGGAGTCATTGCGGTACAAGTAAACACATGGGTTGTGTTAGGGTAGCTAAGAATAGGAACAGTTGCATGTATACTTGCGTGTACACCAATGCTAGGAGTTTGGTAAATAATAAATTTGATGAATTTGAGGTATTGCTCAAAACATCAAAGGCAGATATTGTTGGGATATCAGAGACATGGTGTCACAAATATAAGGAATGCAGAACTGGAATTTGGGGAGTACAATGTGTACAGAAAGGATAGACAGGACAGGAAGGGAAGAGGGGTTATGCTATAAGTTAAGAAACACAAAATCCAAGGAAGCGAAGCTAGTTGACATCTCTGGACAGTGCAGTGTCGAGTCAGTTTGGTGTGACATAAGCATTGGGAGATCAAAATTGAGAGTAGGAGTGTGCTATAGGCCTAATGACTCTGATGAGTATAATAAGAAACTGTACAGGGAAATAGAGTGGGCCAGTAAATTGGAGTCTTATAATGGGGGATTTTAATTTCCAAGATATTGACTGGAATTTGTGGGCTGGTCACTCACACACTAGCAAGGCTTTTGTGGATTTATTGGATGATTGTTTTCTACATCAGCATGTTCGGGAGGCAACTAGAGGGAGTAATACTTTTGTTCTGATTATCAGTAGTGATTCTTCATGCTGAAGAATCTGCAGATAAAGGAACCACCAGGTAGCAGCGATCAGAGTGTGCTGAAGTGGGATTTACTCGAAGAGGTAACTACCATCATGGGTAAAGGGAAGGGTTTTTGCTTTCGTAAAGGCGACTATGATGGTCTGAGACAGTATTTAAATTCTATACAGTGGGACCAACTGATGATGTTACCAACTAATACTGATCCTTGGGGGAATCCCACTTCTTACATCAACCCAATCTGAGGAATAGCCATTTATCACAACTCTCTGCCTCCTGCCCTGATGCCATCCTGCTACCCATCTAAGGATTTTCCCAGTGATTCCAACATGTTCCAGCTTATAAAGCAACCGCTCATGTGGGACTGAGTCAAAAGCTTTTGACTCAGTCCCACCTATCCACTTGCTCCAAATGTTTGTCTAGTTCTGCTTTGAATCTATTTAAGCTATCAACTTCTACAATGACAGATGGAAGTTGTTCTTGCAACCAACCATCAGCTGGCTAAAGGCAAAATTCCGCACATCTATCCTACTACTGTCTTTCCTCAATTTGAATTTATGCCCTCTCAGGCGATTATTCTGAGCAAGAGGAAGAATCCCATCAACATTGAGCCTGCTGAAACCATTCAAGGCCTTGTACACCTCAATCAGATCCCCTCGCAGGTGCCTAGTCTCCAGACGCTGTAATTTGCAAAACTTAAACCTTTCTTCGTAAAAGCAACCCTTTGTTTTATTCACTAATCTTGTTGCCCTTCTCTGTACTCGTTCCAGCAGCTCTACATCCTTCTGAAAATGAGGCTTCCAGGCCTGTATACAGTACTCAAGCCTGACCATTACCTGATACAAGAGGATAATCACCTCCTTATCCCTGCTAGAAAAATTCCTTTATATCATTGACAAGACACCATGAGCTACTCTTGCAGACTGTCTGCACTGCTCAGAAAACTTGGGAATACATGGAATATGTGTCACTAAAAGGAAAATCAGGTACAAATGCAGGCATTATAAGGATATTAAAAATGTGGTACTGCTCAGACATAAGGGATGCATAATTTGAATGTGATCAGCACAATGTAAAAAGAAGGAACAGAGAACACAAGTGGAGGGGGGGTTATGCTTTTGGTTAAAAAGCACAGAATTTAAGGCAGTGTGCTCAGTTGATCAGTGTCACCAGTGCAATGCTAAGTCAGTTTGGTGTACACAACATGACGTAACTTCTTGTATAACTTCTCATTTTTGCTTTCCCACAACAGGAAAGCAAAAATGAGTAGTGTGTTACAGGCCAAATGACTGTGATGGGAACATAAAACAACTATGCAGACAAACAGAGTAGGCCGTAAAATCAGAATGTCTTATAATGGAGAAGTTTAACTTTAAGACATATTGTTTGGGTTTACAGATGATACAAAGGTTGTCAGGGTAGCAATGACAAGAATCATGACATGCTACTTCAGTAACACCAAGAAAATTAGGCAGGTGGGCTGAGAAGTGCAAATTGAGGTTTAACATTGATAAATACAAAGTGCTGCATATGGGCACAGTAATCCAGATTAACCTACCAATCAAGTGGTACCACACTCAAAGTGGTACAAAAGAGATTTTTGGGGTAAGTGTACAATCTGAGAGGAAGTTTCCTTAGCAGTGCAGAGAGGCTGCTAGGGCAGCTCATGGAGTTTTGTCAATGGTATACAGGAAATTTATCAACAGAAACAAGGAGGTGATTATTCCATTGTAGAAGGCAATATAACTACTCCAAATATGGCCTAACGGCCATATTTGGAGTAGCTTCATTTGAGGAATGATGTAGATCTTTCAGAATGGATGCAGAAAGGACAATAAGATTAGTGAGGGGAACAAAAGGGTACTCTTAACAAGAAAAGCTTCAGTTCTTCAAACTGCAGCATTTGAAAACTAGGCAGCTGCAAGGAGATATGAGCAAGGTGTTTAAGGGTTTGAATGGGTTGACTGAACTAAATGCCGATGGTATTGTTACCCTTTCTCATATAATACACATAAAGAGACAGAACAGATGAGCTGGGTAGTGGTTTTTTTTTTTTTTTTTTTTTTGTGATGGTGTATAATTTGCATTATTTGCCACTTTCTTGCATTACTTGCCACTACTCACAATAATACTAATAAGGGGAGCATAAAAGTTTCAGATGTGAGAGAATTTGCTTTCAGCCAAAACAAGTTGATTGTAGAAAAACTTTCATGTGGTGTTATGGAAATAGGCAATTTCAATAAAGGATTAGGCAAATTATATGGACAGATGATCTGGATAGTTTTTTTTTTGGGTGATGAAGCTTTCTTCCTTACATCATTTTCCACTGTTAATACACTAATACTAAATAACCTGAGATTAAAAGATACAATAAATAGCTAAAATTGTTAGACTGATATTTGTCTGATTTTAACTAAAAGAAATGTTTCCAAAAAAAAAAAAAAAGCCAGACACAATTTCATGAGGACAGATAAATGGATAGAAATTCTGAAGCTAAAAAAGTGATACAGGATCACCTAGATAAAAGACTGCAGTAACTAACCAATTTAATTGGATACTATGATATGGTCACAAAGTAACTGGGTGCAAAAAAATAATTTTGATATCATATACCTGGATTTCAGGAAAGCTTTTGATACTGTTGCACATGGAAGACTGGTGTACAAATTGGAGCAGTGTGGCATTAAGGGCAAGTTCATGTGCAATGGATAAAGGGATGGTTGAATGGGAGACGTCAGAAAGGGGAAATGAATGGGGAAATGAACTGCTCTACGTGGACTAATATTATTGGTGGAGTACCCAAGGGTTCGCTGCTGGGCCCATTGTTGTTTGTGTATTTATCAATGATATCGATGAAGGTATATCAGACTTAATGTCCAAGTTTGCAGATGATACAAAGGTTGGCAGGGTTGTTAATGACAGTATGCTACTGCAACAGGATCTAGAAAAGTTAGGCAGATGGGCTGAGAAGTGGCAACTGAAGTTTAACATTGACTAATGCAAAGTATTGCATAAGGATAGCAGTAACCCAAGAGAAATACACCAACTGTGTGGCACTACTCAGGGAGGTGGAGAATGAAAAAGACCCAGGGGTAATTGTGCAGTCAGCTAGGTTCTCTGAGAAGTGCAGATGGGTGGTCATAGCAGGTCATGAAGTTTTGTCAATGATATATAGGAATTTTGCTAGCAGAGACAAGGAGTTAATTATCCCTTTGTATAAGACAATGGTCATGCCACAGCTTGAGTACAGGTCTGGAGGCCTCATTTTAGAAAGGATGTAGAGTTGCTAGAAAGAGTACAGAGAACGGCAACAAGATTGGTGAAAGGAACAAAGGGGTACGTTTACAAAGAAAGGCTTAAGTTCTGCAAGTTGCAGCACCTGGACACTAGGCACCTGAAAGGTGATCTGATTGAAGTGTATAAGGCTTTGAATGGTTTGAGCAGGCTCAATGCTGATGGGATATTTCTGCTTGCTTGGACTAAGAACCTGAGGGGGCATAGATTCAAGCTGAGGAAAGACAGTTGTAGAATAGATGTGTGGAAGTTTGTCTTTAGCTAGCAGGTAGTTGATTGCTAAAACAGACTTCCATCTGTTGTTGTGAAAGTTGATGGTTTAAATAAATTTAAGGATGAACTAGACAAACATTTGGAATGATCGGATGGGCAAAATGGGAAGTTGTTTTTTTTTTTTTCTTTTGGCTGATGCTGTATAAGCTTGCTCACTTGCATCATATGCCTCAACTAATGATAATGCTAACATGTCTAAAAATGATTAAACAATCATAATTGACAAAAAAATAAATAAATAAATAAAAATGAGCAATGTATACGGTTAAAGATTCTAAAAAAATATACTGCAGTTTCTTTGCTTTCTGACTTAAAAGTTTCTTACTTAAAAGATTTTTGACCCCAAGAATCACCAACTCTTTATCACTGAACTGTACACTTTAGAAACATGCTAAGTTTTACTTATTTTACATATTTGGTAAAACTGTCATGACTAGAATCGTACAACTCACTTTTACTTAATTCTCTTAATTCTGTTAGTGATACTTATGCATCAAACCTTGGTAAAAATTTTAGCATTTTTAAAATTCTGCCAGACTCGATTTTCAGTTTTTCAGGAAACATAAACACGGTCCATCTAAAAAAATATATAATTTACAATAAATAACATATACAAAATAGCGTCACCAGGAAACAGCGCTACAACCAATTCGGTACAAGCACGTTCACTAAAAAGCGATGGAAGAGACCCCTATGACTGAAATTGTATCGACAACACGGCGTGTTTATCCATTATACCCGTAAAGTCAAATTTACATTATCTAACAATAAATCTTATATCAAATTTTTTAATTAATCAGCACAAATCGTTTAACCTGTATAAATGTATTAGGTATCCAATGTACAAACTAACTTTACAAATAGATATATGAGAAATTCCATCGGATATGTAATAATTAGCCATGTATTTTGAAAACGAAATGCACTAGGCATAATCCTTATGGGTTTTGATAATGCACTATATAGTATCGGTGTAAATACACCTTACTTAACCCATAAACTTGAGCTACGTACAAAGGGTACTAGGAAAGTTTTGCAATATGACGCAACAATGAATCACAGGAAGCTGCTTGTTGCTGCATGTTGAGACATGTTCATACATGCATAGTAGCCGCTGCGCCAAGTCGACGGGGTCAGTTATTCATTAGTAGTGAGAGTGTAAAGTGCTTGCGATGGCATCGTGGTCACGAAATGAGATAAGGACAGTTGCGGTATAATTTCGTGCGTGGCTTAACCATAGACCAGTGCTTAGAAGAAATGACTCTTGCACTAGATGATGATTGTCCACATCGTACAACGATATTCAGGTGGTATAGAGAATTCCAAAGGGGAAATTTCACTCTGGAGGATTCGGAGAGGCCGGGAAGGCCACGAACGTCAGTTACGGAGGAAAACGTTACTGCTGTGAGGAAAATGCTTGACGAAAACAGGCGAGTGACCTACCAACAGATAGAGGATACTTTGGGCCTAAATGCACCAGCAATTCGTTCGATTCTGCAAGATCATTTGCACGTGAAGAAACTTTGTTCTCTCTGGGTGCCGCATCAACTGACTGAAGAGCAGATGACACGACGTGTGACTTGGTGCCGGGAGATGTTAAAAAAGTTTGATAAGGGACAATCTCGCTATGTGATCAACATCGTGACAGGTGACGAGACTTGGCTGTACTATTACGATCTGCCGACCAAGGCTCAAAACAAAGTTTGGGTCTTTGATGATGACGACACACCCGTAATTGTCAGAAAATCCCGATCTGTAAAGAAGAAAATGATAGCTGTATTTTTCAAATCGAGTGGAATTGTGGAACGTGTCGTTTTGCACACGCAGAAGACAGTCACAGCTAAGTGGTATACTGAACAATGCCTGCCTAAAGTCATTGGATCTATGAAGAACCTGCAGCCAAAGTCAAGAATGGACACCTGGTACCTCCATCACGAAAATGCTGCAGCTCACCGCGCCAAAGCCTGCACCGAATATTTGACCACGACAGGACTGAAACTTCTCGAGCACCCTCCCTACAGTCCAGACCTTGCTCCCTGTGACTTTGCACTGTTCCCGCATGTGAAAATGAAGCTAAAAGGGAGGCGGTTTTCCAGTGATGAGGACCTTCTACGGGCTTGGGACAACGAGTGTGCTTTACTCCCTAGTGAAACTTGGCAGAACTGGTTTAAAGATTGGTTTCGGAGGATGGAGAGGTGTATTGAATGTAGAGGAAATTACTTTGAAAAAATTAAATAACAAAGCTGTATTGCAAAACTTTCCTAGTACCCTCTGTATATACACACAACGTGCATATACATACCACCATCAATCATGGGATTGATGTTGTTGAATTGATAAGCCGGAACATGGGAAAGATATTTTGGATGTGTTTAAATTTAGATGTGTGGGGCTTCGCTAGCATGGAGATAGAGAGGTGGGAGGCTGAAGACTGGAGGGAGAAAAATAGAAGTATGGGGCCAACCGGGTAGCCGGCCCAAAGTTTCAGTGGGGCATGTGTCTGCCCCACCAGAGTAGAAATGGCGGTGAGGACGAGAGAATAGCGTCCCCGGGAAGTAGGGTTTAATGGTGAAGGGGGAAAAGCCGCTGTAAGGCTTTTAGCAGCTAAGCTACGGTTTGTTCTCTCTATTCTTGTCCACTTAATTCAGGTTAGGACGCTCATAGGGCAAACCCTTTCCTACTTCTTCTTTTCTTTTCCTCTCTTTTCTTCTTTCCCCTTCATTCTCTTTTCTTCCCCTTCCTTTCTTGTTCTTTGCCCTCCTTTCTTGTTCTTCGCCTTCCTTTCTTGTTTTTCCCTTTTTCTTTTCCAGGAGTGTGGATTCTCTGTCTTATGCGATTTGTTTATGATACTGTACTGTCAGTCTCGATGTATGGCAATTAACACCTTTCTCCTTTCGAAGTGATCTGGTGCGTACTGCGAAAGCGCTCGGTACTCCTCTTTTGTGTCCATGAAGTGATATTCAAGTTCTTTGGGGAGGTAATGGATTTTCGTGATGAGGGTGTCCTTGAGATCTTGATATTGGATCTTGGGCAGTCGTAAAGCAGCTGGTAGCAGTTTCCCAAATTGAAAGTCCTCCCCGCACTTGCAATTTGGGTCATCGATGAGGCCGAAGCCGAACAGTGTCTGGTTGAAGGGTCCATGTGCTGTGAGTAACGAGGGTAAAACTGCTTCTATAGTGCTTTTCCCCCCCTTTTTTATGTTCATGAATCAAGGATGGCACCTAGGCAAATGCCCATCTCCATCTTGAATACCTGCGACAGCACAAAACCTCTGTGAAACGGCCTGAAAAAAAGTGTGTCAGGTCTCTTCGAACTAGCGAGCAGCCAACACCTGGGCAGCTGTCGCCTAATGCCCGTCCCAAGCTCGAGGAGCCAGGTTCGGGTCCATTATTCACTCTAGGTGCTCAGCGCACTAAAACCCGCACCCACCGGATGGGCGCTCAATACCTTGACCAGTGTAGTCACGAGAATAGTGAGCTCTGTGGAAAAAAAGTTATTTTTATTGTGAAAAACATCGAGTTTCTGATCGCAAATGGTGTTGGAAGAAAGAGGAAATTGGACTGGATGTACTGGTGACCTTTTGTGACTTTTCGTCAACTATTTTTAGAAATATGAACGTTTTTAAAAAAAATTCCTATGTAAACCAGCACAGCAATATGCTGGCAGCATATGCTTAGAATAATCGTTTTGATTAGTGGGGACCAAACTTTGGGAAGCCCTAAAAACCTACAAAATAATCTCTTTTTATTACCCTCATAAGATTCTGTAGTTATTACCAGTAAGAAAATTATATTTTTACATAGTCTAGAGATATTTTATATGTTCTTTTCTCGCGTTCCTGATCCCTTATTATCGTAACAATAGCGACACCATATTGGCCGCCATCTTGGATCGGTAACGAGTGAATTGCTTCAAAGCTGTTTAATATCGCATGCTAGCTGAAAATAATTACCAACTGATACTGAATGTATAAAGACGCAGGAATACTTGCATAAACCGCTTGTACAGTATAATATGAAATATTTACAGAAATTGGAAAAGCCCTGGGGATATATGGTCATGAACATGGCTAGTGCTGTCCAAACCACAAAAACGAAAGATTTTCGGCAAACTTTTTAAGGGGAAACATTTCATGGGATCTTGATTCAACAAATATCATTAAAAAAAGGATGGCTCCCTCGATTATAGAAACCACTCAGAAAAGCTTTAAGACAAATACTGGAGGTTTTATCAGTGTTTAAACATGCCCCACAATTTTAAGCCTCTCCAACCCTTAAACTTCAACCCTCAAACCCTAAAACAACCCTTAAACCAACCCTTAAGCTAAGAATCTCTGGGTACGACCAGGCTGCCATGCACGGAAATTGAACTTGGCCTGTTATAACGTACGATCACTCATCGGTGAAGACAGGATATTAGAGCTGGAAAAGGAATTAGAAAATGTGAATTGGAATATCATCGGTTTGGCTGAAACAAGAAGAAGAAATGAATCACTTATAAGTTTATCAAGTGGAAATCTGCTGTACACCAATGGAAACAGTGAAAGGAGTGAAGGTGGAGTTGGGTTTCTGGTCCATAAAGATTTTAAAAACAACATTTTGGAATTCAAAAGTACATCACCAAGGGTGTCAAGACTAATACTCAAGATTTCTAAGAGGTACAAGCTAAAGATTATAATGATTTATGCACCAACATCGAGCCATGATGATGAAGAGGTTGAAGAAATGTACACTGAAATTGAGAGTCTTCTAGATGAACAGAAAACCCACTACACTATTATTATGGGGGACTTCAATGCTAAGGTTGGAAAAAGGCAAAACAGCGCAGAAAGAGGAACTATAGGAAATTTTGGAATTGGTGAAAGAAATAAAAGAGGTGAAAGACTTGTGGAATTTGCAGAATCTCAAGGAATGTCAGTAATGAACACTTTTTTCAAGAAAAGGGTGAACAGAAAGTGGACATGGAAGAGTCCAAATGGATTAACAACTAATGAAATCGACTTCATCATCACTATCAGAAGATATATTGTGAATGATGTTACCGTCCTGAATAAGGTAAATGTTGGAAGTGATCACAGAATGGTAAGATGTACACTTGATATAGATGTAGGAAAGGAAAGGAAAAAACTGACTCGAGTAAATAATACAAAGGTCTTTGAAATAACAGAGGAGGAGAAAAAGCAGTATGTACTGGAACTGAAGAACAAGTTTGAGCTTCTGCAGACTGCTCAAGACCAAGATATCGACGAGGAATATTACAACTTTCTGAAAGTGATAAAGCCCAAGAAACCTATAGGGAAACAGAAATCCAAAGAAGAAAAAATTAGTCAAGAAACACTTGTCATGATGAACCAAAGACGACAAATGAAGAGCAAGAAAAACACTGACAGGGAGAAAATTGAGTATACTGAGTTATGCAAAGCCATTAGAAAGAGACTCAGAGAGGACATAAGAAGATTTAACACAAGAAAAGTAGAACAAGCATTAAGGGAAAACAAAGGATTTAAATCAGCAGCCATTAGCAGTAATACAGAAAGACAAATGATACTGAAACTGAAGAATAGCGATGGTGTACTTATAAACAGCAGAGAAGGCATAATTCAAATAGCAGAAGACTACTATAGAGAATTATACAAGGAGCGAGGGAATGATACCAGCAGTGGGGAAGATGGATTGCAAAGTAGCAACACATACGACATACCCGATATTCTTCCTGATGAGGTAGAACATGCATTGAAGAAAATGAAGAATCGGAAAGCTCCGGGGGAAGATGAAGTTACTGTAGAGTTGTTAAAATTGGGAGGAAGAGACATAACACAAAAACTGGCAAGGCTCTTCACAAAGTGCATTAGAAAAGGTGTGATGCCTAAGCAGTGGAATAATGCAATCATAGTTTTGCTGCATAAGAAAGGAGATAAATCAGAAATTGGAAATTATAGACCAATTAGCTTATTATCCCATATCTACAAGTTGTTCACAAGGGTCATTACTAACAGATTAGAAAGAATACTTGATGAGAATCAACCGAAAGAGCAAGCTGGCTTTAGGACAGGATTCTCAACTATGGATCACCTTCACGTAATATCACAGCTAATGGAGAAAGCAAATGAATATAAAACACCATTATGCCTGGCATTTGTGGATTATGAAAAGGCATTTGACTCCATACAGCATAAGGCAATGTTTCGGGCACTTGAAAGACAAGGCATAGATACTCCATATATTATGATTTTGAAGAAAATATATGAGAGTGCTACATCCTTTATTAGACTAGACAAAGACAGTAGCAAATTTAAAATCGAGAAAGGAGTTCGACAAGGAGACACAATATCTCCGAAGCTGTTTACTGCTGCCCTTGAGGAAGCTTTCAGAAGATTAGACTGGTCGCAGAAAGGAGTCAATGTGAACGGGGAGTACCTAAACCATTTACGATTTGCAGATGACATTGTGGTCATAAGCCACGATCTCAAAGAATTAGAGGAAAATCTTAATCAGTTATGCACAGTTAGTAAGGATTTTGGACTAAAGATGAATATGGCTAAAACAAAAGTAATGATGAACAAGTATGCCACGGAAAGGGAAATAATGATTGAAGGAGCAGTAATTGAAAAGGTGGAGTCATATACTTATCTGGGACAAGTTATTAGCTGTAATAATGATAAATGGCTGGAAGTCAAGAGAAGAATAAATTTTGGATGGATAGCATTCAGGAAATATAGTCACATACTGAAGAGCAATATCCCAGTTTGTCTGAAACGTAAAATAATGAATCAATGTATACTCCCCACCATGACTTAAGGAAGTGAAACTTGGGCACTCACCAAAAGAATGGAAGAGAAGCTAAGAACTACACAGCGAAGAATGGAACGAATTATATTGGGAATCAGACTGTTAGATAAGAAGAGAAACACATGGATTAGGCAGCAAACTCAAGTAAAGGACATTCTTATCAAAACTAAAGAACTAAAATGGTCTTGGGCAGGACACATAGCTAGAAGACATGATGACAGATGGACTAAGAAAATAACAGAATGGTACCCAAGAGGAGCTAGAAGAAAACCTGGAAGACAAAGGCGGAGATGGATAGATGAAATTCATGAGTTTTTGAGTAGTAAATGGATGGCCAGTGCTCAAAACAGAAGGAACTGGAAAGTTGCTGGAGAGGCCTTCTTCTGCAGTGGATTGAAAATGGCTGATGATGATGATGATGAACCCTTAAACTCTAAATTTCAACTTTAAACACCAGTACGTGTAGCAGGTATTGTTCACCAGCATGTTACAGCCACAAACTGATAATAGGATTGACAACCCCGATAATCCGCACACCCGCTTATCCGGAACTTTTGCTGATATGTATAGCAGAAATCACAAACTGAAAGAAACTCAGCCAAAAGGGCAGGACGATGAGATAACCCCTCTAGAACAACAGGAGGACACAGAAGACGCCTGTCCAGGGATCCCCTAACGCAAAGCAAGCGTAAAAACAAAAAGCTGTTAACAGCAAAAATAGAGCGGGTTACACACTACCAAACTGGGAATAAGGACACTCAGGAAAATGTCAATGCGAACAAATAAACAAAGGACGAAAAGCAGCAGGAGACTACCCCATGGATCCCTCCCTACCGGTGGGCACTGTCTATGAAAAGTCACTGGCACTCAAAACAGCACTGGAATCAATATTTAAAGAAGAGAATAACAGGATAACCACCTTTGTGAGGTCACAAATCGTCACAATCTTTAACAACATGGAAACTATCCTTTTCAAGACCTATGTTCAGAATGAAATGTTTCCATGAGGCTGCAGGCCAATAATGACTGTGGGGCAAATAAAATGCAACAGCGTGCTCGCACATATGCCGAAACGCTAAGGAGTAACCAGAATCAGGGAAAACAAACTCAGAGTGGGCCCCAAAAAAGGAAGCAACCTCTCTTGATGACACCCAACTTGGTTGTGCTTAGAACTGTGGCCACCGATGGTTCCCAGAAAAAGAGAACCAGTGAAGAAATAAAGACAACTGTGATGATGGAACTAAAGGATGACCTTAAAGCTACTAAGATAAAGTCCATCGGGAAAACGAGGAATGTAGGACCCGTTATTGAAACTGAGGGAAACCAAGACACACAGACGATAATGGATAACCCAAAAATTGCCAACTTGGGTGGCGCCTCCGTAGCCAGGTGGGAAGGAGCAGCAGTGCGTAGCACACACTTCTTGATTAGACCGGGGTTCAAGCCCGTCACCACCAAATATGGAGGATGCGGAAAGGTCAGGGAATGACCACCTCATATCCCGGAGCAATATTGCCTTAGTTGCTAATGCTCCTAAAAACTAAATAACAAACAAACTAACAAGCCACCTTGGGTTTGACTGCAGAAATGCCAAAGAAGAGAGGACCTGCTATCATTGTCTTTGACATAGACAAGGACCTAACCCCGGAACAGTTAGCCACAGAGATCATAAACAGAAATCTGAGAGAGACCTCCCCCCCCCCAGCAACTACAGGAACAGCAAACCCTGGTGCAGCCCAGGTACTCCACCAGATCTAGGGCAGGACCAAACAGAAACTGGGTTCTAGAGCTAGTCCTGACTGTTTGGCAGCAACTAAAGAATCAATAAAGAATCTACATTGAATGGGGATCCCACCGATTCCAGGAGCAATCCCGAAATGCCTCCGGTGTTGTAAATACGGCTACACAATCCATACGTGTACATAAACGGAATCAACCTGCGGTCACTGCTCTGGCAGGGGACATGAATATAAAACATATCCAAACAAGGAGCAAGATCAAATCTGTACAAACTGTAAGGCAGGGAAAATGGACCATTCGCATTCTATCAGAGACTCGAACTGTCCAATTTATCTTAAAGTAAAAGGGTTATACCAGTCACGAACCGACTATGGAGAGACACCCTAAAGAGTACAACAGATCCAAAATTGCAATAATACAGCATAACGTGCAGAGAGCTAGAGCAGTGGCCCAGCAACTTAGGGCCATAGCGCACGAGGAAGTAGCAGATGTCCTACTACTACAGGAACCGTATACCCATTCAAAACGAGTGTGCGGATATCCAGCAGCATACAAAATAGTCCATGATGAGAGTGACACCCCACGGGCTGCAGTTGTGGTCCGCAATCCCAATTATACTCTGTCTAAAGTAACACAGCTTTGTGCACCCTGGGCGGCGTGTGCCCACATCTTAACGCCATCGGGCCAAATCTATGCTGTGACCCTTTACAGCAGGCCAGGCGAGGACATCGCACCTACCACCAGGTACTTGCAGGCCTTGACCGACATGCTTCCTGATCAAAGGATCATAATTGGGGCAGATGTAAACTGCCGCTCCCCAGCCTAGCACAGTCTGACCACAGACAGGAGAGGTACCAGAAATGAACAGATTTTAGAGGACTTTCTCTCGAACTCTAGGTTCACTGTCCTAAACAGACCACACCAGATGCCTACATTTTGTAATACCCTGTGTGAGGCGACTATTAATATCACGTTGTCCACGGGAAACCTTGCAGGGTACGTTGAAGATTGAATCGTCAGAGACTTGTGGACGACTTCCGACCACAGGGTGATTATCTGCCAAATCAGAAGGTCATTAAACAGGCTACTGATATCTAAAAAAACACTAAATCGCTTCGCCATCCGCCGGGCGAACTGGGAAAGGTTTGAGAGGTCTTAATGCCCGCTGCAGCCCAGCACCTGGAAACAACAAACCAGAATGGGGACCCAGACGAGAATCAAAACAGGATAACAGAAATAATACTTGCAGCAAGTGAAGCATCAATGAAGGGGAGAAATCGCAAACCGGGAGCAGTCCCTTGGTGGACTCGCGAGATCCAGCAACTTAGAAGGGAGACGGTGAGAAGAAGAAAACTCTTTCAACGGGCAAGACGCATATGGCCTGCTGCTGAAGTCCAGATACTGAAGGAGCGCTATAGCGAAGTAAGAAACAAATATACGGATGCAATAAACAAGAGCAAACAAAGAGCCTGGAAAAACTTGGCAGGCATAACAGGAAATAATGAGCCATGGGGGGTAGTCTATAGGATAATCACAAACAAACTCCCCGGGGGGAAGTTATTTCTACCACATTAACACCACAGGGGAGCCAAACCACCACATCGCAACATTCAATCACAAATATTCTGGGTGCTATTTTCCCAGTGACTGCCATGCCTACTTCGCCTGAACAGCATAGAATAAGCCAAGAAAATGACATGTACACCACTGATTCCTGTGAACCACCGTTCATGCTAGATGACATCAAATCCGCAGCAAATCATGTAAGAAATAATAAGTGCCCTGGCCTCGATTATCTCGAACCAGAAATAATCAAAAAAAGTAACGGTCCTGACCTCCTAACTTCTCCTAAATCTGTTCAATAACTGTCTGGATCAAGGCATCTTCCCAAGAAACTGGAAGACTGTGGGACTGAAGCTGGTCCCAAAAACACCCACGAAGCCTCCACAACAGCCAACCACCTACAGACAGATAGCTTTGCTACCGGTGATCAGCAAACTATTTGAGAGAATGCTATATGCCCGAATTGACATACATTACAAGAGTGCTGAACTGACATGTCCACCCAGTTCGGCTTTAAGCCTGAGTCTTCGACAGTAGAGGCACTTAGACATCTGCTGCACGGTGTGGCCAGTTCCAATAGTAAATACTACCTAATCATTTCCATAGATTTTGCCAGGGCGTTCGACACCATTTGGTGGCCAAGTGTCCTGGAAATTCTAAGGCGGGCCAACCTTCCCTGCAACTTGTATCTCACTATCAAGTCTTACTTTACCGACAGGAGTATTAGTGTCGTGACACCATATGGTAGGGTAAATCGCTGTGTCTGCAGGGGTTTCCCCCTAGGGTTCCGTCCTGGGGACACTCCTGTGGAATATTGTCTTGGATGAGTTCCTGGCCATGGACCTTGGTGATGTGCTAACCCAAGCTTTTGCCGACGACTTGATCTTGAAAATTGCTGCCGACAGTAGAACCCAGTTGGAGGTAAAAGCAAACCATGCCATCAAGATACTACAGGACTGGATCATCTTACACTGCTTAAAAATCTCACCGACGAAGACATTCTCAATCGTACTGAAAGGCTCCCTTGACCTGCGCAGGCCGCCTCAAATAAAGGTGAACAACACCACAATTAAACTCTAAAGTCACCTTAAGTGCCTGGGAGTGATATTAGATTGTAATCTTTTCTTCGAGCAGCATCTCACACATCTAAGGACAAAAAAAGGAAGTATTCTGCACTGTTAGCCCGTGTGGTCCATCGTGACTGGGGACTTAAACGTCGTGTACTCTCCTTATATTATAAAACGAGATTCCTACCAGCTATAACATACGCCTCTGCGGTTTGGTATCACAAGGCATCAACCGCCATAAATAGACGCATAATCGACTCAATCCATAGAATTATCTTGTTAACCATTACCAGAGCCTGCAGCACCACTAGCACTGTTGCCCTACAGGTCTTGGCTGGAGCCCTTCCCCTTGATCTGGACATCATTCGCACTGAAATAGCCTATTATATAACCAAAGGAATGCCTTGCACCAACCTAGTCTACACAGTGGATAACAGCGCAACCCACAAGGCTGAAAAGAACAGGCTGCAGAAATACCTAAAACAAACCTGGCAATACCGCTGGACAAACATAAAAAAAGGGAACATCACCAAAAAGTTCATCCCGGACGTAGACAGAGTATACCCCATTCTCCCAACCTGGCTGCAACCCGGACTTTACACGACCTACCTCCTTACGGGTCATGGGGCTTTCAATGCAAAGCTTACAGCATTAGGAATAGTGGAAGACCTGCGCTGTACTTGTGGGGAACAAGAAAGCTATGTGCACATTATGTTTGCGTGTGCCCAATACGAAGACCTTAGATGCAAACTAGAGTTCACTATCTACCGAGGGATCTTGAGTCACATCTACTAGATACACAAGAGGAACACTTAGCCTTAACTGATTTTGCCCAGGGATTATTTACCAGGCGCCAAACACTAACCGCCGTATACAGAAGACCTGAACAGAATGAGACAAAACACCTGCAAATTGCAGCGAGACGACACAGAGGAGCCGACTATACAGACCTTGGACTGACTGGAAAAGACAAGTGACAATATAATGTCCAACCACAAAAGGCATGATTACCGCCATGGAAGCGAAAACCACCTTTAAATAGTCGTGACATCAGAACAAAGGGACACTGCCCCAAGACCTTGCAGCATAGACCCACTACATAATGAGAAAAGGTAGTGTAAGGACTAGCAAACACGACAGAAGGGATAAAACCCCATAATGATAGCCAGTAGACTTGATTATGACCCCAAGATAATGACCAGAAAATAGGACCCAGACCACATGCAGTCTGGAAGGATGACATCACAGATTTAACCCCCGATTAGTGTCCCACCTAGATGAGACTCAATGGCCAGCTTTCTAGGGCCTGTAAACTGACGGAGACGACATATGGTGGTACCCTCCCTCCGGGACAGCCCATTGGTGACCAAATCTGCACTCGCTTGAGTTGATCTTTCTTTTCAAACTCCTAGGGAGGGGGGGGAGAAGATTTTCTCACTCTGGGGGACACGGGCATGCCTCACTACCTGCAGGGGCCATCTACTCTGTCGGCCCCTTACTTCCAATTTCTTCCCCCCCCAGTATTCATCCCCCCCACCAAACTTTTGACTTGCACAGCGCTTTGCCCTACATGTCAAAATCAAAAGAGAACATCAAAATTCTTGCCCGAATCTATTTGGTTTTTAAAACTCACTTTTACTGCACAGCCCCATGTCGGGTCTCACTAGGAGCCCAGCGGCTAACAGGCCGGACCAAACAATGGGCACAACAAACTACATAGTACATACCCCACACATGAGTATACATATGTATATACACATACATATGATTTTTTTTTTTTTTTAAGTTCTAGCCGCCGAAATCTCAGGAAACTAAGCAGCAGGACCTGCCAGAGTAACTAAGTCTACTGGGTCCCTGGTCTGCCTCCACGGGGCAAAGGTGGAGTAACGTTGGGCTCCAGCAGGAGTCCAGCGGCTAAATGACCAGATGAACAACGGTACATGACCTTACACATGTACAATACCCACACACTTTTAAATCTCTGGCATTCCCAGCAAACTGGTACACCCACAATGAAAGCAACGTGGAGATGGGGGAACTCCCTGGTGCCGTCAGACCCTGAACATACTCAATGTATGGGCAACCTGGCGCTGCATACCCACCGGATGTAGTGCCAGGTTGCCCATACCTGGGAGCCAGCAAAAAAATAAATAAAATAATAAAATAAATAAAAATAATTAAAAAAAATAATAATCATAAAAAATAATTATACAAAAAACAAAATGAAATAAACAAATAATAATAATAAAAAATAAATAAATAAAAAAGAATGATAAAAAATTAAATAAAAACTAAATAGTAGCAAAATCACTGTACAAAAACTCATTACTTCTGAGAAAACAGTATAGTTAAGTTAAGACAGTTAAGTTAATTATAGTTAATTTTAGTTAAAAACCAAAATATGCTCAGCATATTTGAGACAAAAAAAATTAATAAGTACGTAAGAACCAACAACAAAACATAATAAAATGTGCTTTTGCGCTAAACTCGTCTTGACAGTTTGCCAGTTTAACTGTTGACAATTTGTCTTGCCCTTCGAATAGATCCGGTCTCTGCGAGCAGCAGCCACAATGAGACCACTTCTCTTTTGCAGCCTAAATAGTCCGACAGTCATTTTCTGGAAGTCTTCACAATCTTCATTATTGTCAAATAATTGTTCACTCAAGTTATACTCGTTCTGTCTGATCGCTGGTTTCTTCCAGTAGTTAACCACTGGAACCTGACCATGGAAGTTTTTCAATAGTCAATGTCACACTTTGTGTAGAACGCAATTAAGATCCGATTTGTCATACACCAACCACATTTTCAAAGTCCAAAGATCTTCTAGAGCACAAAATGCCATCTAAAATTCAAGATTGAAATTTATAGGATTGAAATTTTCATCCTCAGTGGCAATGAAATGTTATATCCACTTTCCCGATTCATGATACTCCAGAGCACACTTCCACACTAGGCCTTGAAATTGAACTTGAAATATTCACCCACAATGGAAAGAGGAACTGTATTGTACATAATCTATTAAAATTTTCTGCCAGATAACAATCACAACTTGGTCAAATTATTATAGGAAAAACAAATTTTCCCAAGACAATTACTCTCAAAAATAATAATAATCGAAAATCCATAACTCTGGAACTAATTGCCAGGGGGAGACAGAAAAACCTAAAAGATTAAATGTTTCCCTTATATACAGCCGGTAAAAAGTTTGAGTTAACAGAAGCTGTGGAATTGGAATTATTGACTGTTAACTGCAGACCCAAAAGTGGCCTAACTCTTAAAATTTCATACTAATTACATAAACATATATGTATATTTTTTATCATGAAAAGGTATAAGAGTTATGATTTGCATTGTACTGGCTGTGGCAATGAGGTACGTATCCAGGTTCACTTCAACAGTCCAGACAAACAAGTAAACTACTTCTGAAAAAGTTAACTTTTAGATTTCCAGGTCCTCAGAATCAACCACCAGGAAGCTAGATGATTCAGAAAATGAACATTTATTCATATATATAAATTCATCCACGAGCCGAAGACCACAGATCCTAAGGTAAAGGAAAATCAATTACCAAATTCACGTCCTAAATCGACCCAATTACAAATTTCTTCTATCAGTGCTGACTTGTGCTGAGAATATGATTAAAGTAGCAATAACCACCATTTTGCTACCACTACTGAGGTAAATAAATGTGAATATTGTATATCAATTTTCTAACATATCAAATAGATTATATACATAAAACTTACTCGTTTCTTAACAAAGCTGTTCTAAGTTCCCTCATTCTGGTAAACACCAAGAAGGAGAAGTTCTGGAGAACCCCAAAGCTTTCGGGATCATCAACCAAAAGGTATGCATTGTTTTCATCTAGATTGTGTATGTTGTATAGTAAGGTAGCTCTAATATTGTCGTATTGTGTGCAGTGTAACAGCACATGCAACCATGTTTCGTCCTGTCCGTAAGTGCACAAAGGATCTCTTTCATATAACTTGGATCTAAGGGAACCATGCCCTGATAACAAGAATGAAGTGAACATTGTAGGGTAAAAACCAATGAAATACTGTCCCTTTAGCTGAAAATTCAACCCGCGGAATGAATTTTTTAGTAACGTCCTCAAATACACTTGCGTCCCATCTTCTCTGCCATTCCTCCATAAATAAATTCCAAATTCTGGTTTTTTCCTGTTTAAAGTGGTTAGCCGGATCAGAGACAATATCCAGACAACTCACTGAAATCCCTTTTTAAATTTGTAAGCCATTCCTCGATATTGTATATAGCGGTCCAGAGGTATAATTCCTGTCAGCACTTACACGGCGTTATTTGAAATTGTTATGGGAGCATTTATGATGGTCAATAACATAGCTCTCTGTAGTGATATTAATTTTGATTTGATCTTAACCTTAGACACAGCCTGAAATCACACTCCACATGTGTAAGCAATAATGGGAAGGAAAGTTGTCTTGTAATATAAATATAACACTTTTTTACCTAAGCCCACTCTTTACGGGAAAGCCGAATAATTGCCGCAGTAAATTTCTTAATTTTTTCCTTAAATTTATTTACGTGGACCTGGAAACATAGCCTATCATCCAAAACGATACCCAAATACTTAGTGTTGGAAACATGTGATTTAAAAATCATAAAGTTGGTTTTATTTACAGATATTTTCAACTTATTCAGTTTTTACCAGTTTTGTAAGTCATCCAGCACTGGTTGAATTTTTTCCTCAAAGACCTTTCTGGACCAATCTGATACTCCGACCACCAGGTCATCGACATAATCCACTTTCCTTCTGCAGCCACTGGTCCAGAACCGCGTTCCAGAGGAGAGGCCCCAGAACAGAACCCTGAGTGATGTCGAATTGTGGGCTGCAGTGCTTTGAACTTGGCATCTTAGAGGAATCTGATTAAGGTTTATAAAGCCTCTGAGAGGAGTAGTACCTTTACCTTAGAGTAAATAATAAAATGAATGAACGCGAAATTTTCATGGTGTTAAGTTACACAGGAACAGCATATATTTAAAGCAAGGGGATGAATTACAGACTGGGTAGGAACTGTAATAATTAAAATTGGAATAAGTTGTTTCCATGGGTAGTTGAAGCCGACGACTTGGAGAAATTCAAAAGATTGCCGGATGGATACATGCAAAAAGAAGGAGTGCACGTGTAGATTTTGTGTGTTGTGGGGACTGCGAATATGAACTCTATGCATTAAATCATTTTCTTTTTGTGGCTTCAAAGTGAATCAGTTTAATTATTACCATCCTGTGCAGTATGAAATATCAACCATTTCCACAGCGAGAAAACGTCCGTGTTTCTATTCAGCTCCAAATATCAGAAAATTTTCGAAAATAAATTTTTAATAATGTCAGCTGGGCAGATAAGACACGAAAGAAAAACGACAGAAAAGACAGAAACTGCGTGTTTTACGAAAACGTGATTTTGTGTGCGAAGCTGTCGGGACCAGGTTCCAATTTACGATCTTTAGTAATATGAGACTACATTCACTCACCTTCTTATTGCTTAAAGTTAAATGAACAGTTTGAACCGAAAAAAAAAAAAAAAAATAATAATAATAAACTGAATATAATCTGCGGAACGATAGATAGAAAATCTTGCTCTCAAGAAATTCTGAATTACATGAAAATTACAAACGGTTTTAAAAATAAGTGAAATAAAAGATCTCGATAAGGAAGAATGTGACAAAGAGTCGGTGGAGAACCCATATACATCCATATACGCCCCTAACCTCATGGGCGAGGGCCCATGAGGTTAGGGGCATTCGAGAACCTCATAGGGGAAAGCAGAATGTATGGTTTCATTTCTGCAGATAGTTAATGTACTTTTTTTTAAAAATTTTCTTATTTTCTTAAAGGGTTGCTTATCTTAGCTACACTATAGCTAAGATAAACGAATGTTGATCAGATGACTATTAATCTCAACTCCAGATACGGAATGATATGAATTTTTACATTTCTCCTAGACGGTATGTTTTTCTAAACATACTGTCTAGACTACAAAATAATGCAATCCCCAGCTTAATTTAGAGCTTGGCATTCTTTTCCTATTTACTCATCACTCTGGTTTCATTAAACAGATGGTTACATTAAACAGAAACCCAATAAATTCAACCTATATCTAAGGAAATTATCCCCAATTTTCTAAGGTAGCAATCAAACTGTTCTAGGCCAGATATTTTTAGGTGATTTGCTGTACGCTTGACGTATTGTTCTACATTTGAAGGTCTGTAATGGCAACAAACTAGAAAAGTAAATAAAAAAGTAACATTTTGTTTATATCTCAAATTCTTTTGTGTGTATGTGGGCTGTTTGAACAAGGTAGTTTGTGTGGGAATAAATTTTATAGGTTTATGATAAACGCTGCTTCTGCCAGATTCATTATAAACCTATATGTAAGAATGTAAATATGTGGGAGATTTTGTTGAAGACACTAAAAAATCATGCAAGCGTGTCAGGGACTACGACATTACGCCCATTCTTCGTCACTGTGAGAGGTCTTAAGATTAATGGCTCTGTGTAATGAAATAGTATGACTTAATCGGAAATTGTATTAGATACGCTACATCCACCTCGTTTTACTTGCTTCTACAATTTCGGTCTCAAGATTTTTTAACGAGATTTTATATCCATCCCATTCCTCTCTGTATCATTCTAAACAAAGTTTTTAAATAAAAATAATTCTAAGTCGCTATCAGCGCCATCTACTAACATATGTCCTCATGCTCTCCTCAAGGTTGGTAAGTTCGGAACATCTTTTATGTTGAATGGCCGCATTGGGGATTTTCTAGACTCCGTGGTCCAGGTAAGGAAGAGGTTGGTTTAACGCCGATCTGTGTAGCTCTGTATGAGCTAATGAAGACGCATTTTGTCTTCCTAGAAACTGTAGCAGGCTGGATTAAGCGTACTGCAGTTTAGTTAAGTTTATGCGTAATAAGAAAACATTCTTTTACATTTGTTTAATTATGAATGTTGATAAAAGAAAAAATGAACTTTTACTATTTAAGCTTCTAGAAATGACTCGAAGCACGTATAGCTGTGGTACGTATGTATATCAAAAAGTTGGGGCGCATGCTAATATCTGAACAGTCTCGAAGTTGACTGATGTTTTGCGAAGCTATAGGTCCATATTTCAGAGTTGTGGGATTTAGGGGCATCGGCGACTAAGGCCATATTGCTCTGTGTATATTGTCTGTAAATTGCGTGCGTTCTGAGGTCACTTATCTGTTTGCTTGACAAAAAAACCCCAAGTTTCCGGGAGGAAAAAACCATGCTACCATCTCCCGAGACCGACTAACTCAGCTACGTTGTGAAAAAGGCCCATAAAAATTCCTCACACCTCATCGATGTTACTCGAACTCAGGTCTTTTTCACCTTGTGTGAGGAGGATGGCGATCCTACCAACTGTGCTACCCACGAGGACCCATATTTGAGAGAGAATACCTTTATTGCAAAGTGTTCGCATGGAATGGTAATGCAAAGCCTATCACAGCCACACGGCAAGGGGCTTGCAAATAAGAATATTACACAGATTTTTATGAAGTAACAAAGATATTGCAGACTAAATAGGACATGTTAAAAAGTAAGGGTAACGTAGGCATACGTCTAAATTCAGAAATGAGTTGAATTAAAAAATTAATTTAATATATTGATAGTAAGAAGAGAAACAGTCAAAGGATACATAAACTCATCCACACAGTTCAGAGGACGGAAGGAACAGCCAAGCAGGGCCGGATTTACATATAAGCTAATCAAGTTACAGATTAGGACTTCACATTACAAGCACTCTCGCTCCATCTTAAAAAAATCCGTTTTTAATATTATATCATGACAGGTGAACCTCAAACGTCATACAAAATTATGATAATTTTTGCTCTGGTTTTGGTCATGTGGACGTGTGGTGTATTTTTTGTAGGGCGGATACCGAACACTAGTTCCACTCGGCCATGGTATTCTGTGATGATACAGAACTCTGTAAATAGCTAGAAATTAGTATAGTGCTATATTTAGGCAGTGCATGTGTGTGAGTGTGTTGTTTAGATGTTTCTGGCCACTTTCCTACTAGTTAGCAGCGATCACCAGGAAGGCTGCTCCCTAGTATAGTATCCATCCACACCACGAGGAGGTAGGCCACAACTATATAAGTACTAGAAGAATTCAATTCAGAGATGCCAGCGTCCCACCTCATCTGGATGTGGCAGTACATTTATGCACAATCACAAACACACACAGAATCACACAAAAAAGGATAAAAAAAGAAGGTAGAAATAAAAGTGTAAAGAGGGAAAATACAAAAGAAAATTACGACGCGCGAACCCGATGGTTGGTTCCAGCAGTCACGTACCGAATGTGTTGATAGTAGGTGCAGATGCAGGCCAAAGGCATTAAACAAAAAGTCTTGAGTCCTGAACACGCTTGAAGAGTAGCAGAGTGGTGCGGCTTCAGTTCATCAGAGGGGTCCAAGACATTGAAGGAATATAAACTCAGTAGGTTATGATGATTGTGTTGCATAGAACTATTGCTTTTTGGTATTTTTAAATACTTGAAACTCCAGAATTCGCAATTCCTGGGAAGATTAGGCTTTCGATGATGGTAGCATCTTTCAAACAATTTCTTAGCAAATTTTTGGAAGGCAATGGAACTTTGTTGGTTTATATAAAGGCATGTTCATTTCCAAGAAAGAAGTAATGTGTAAAGGTTGATATTTCTTGACGACGATCTTGATAGAGTGCACAGTGAAACAAAACACGACCTCAGTCCTCCATGGAACCATAGATACAGGCATCAGAAAGCAAAATATTTAACTGGTGGGACTTATCAAGAGAAATATACAGTCTGGATTTATATGAAGATGACCGAGGGCGGCCATTTATGTCACGTTGGGAATGACTACACTGACAGTGGTAGAGAATGAAAGGGACTTGGGGGTGGTTGTGCAGGCAGATATGAAGTTCTCTGAGCAGTGCAGACGGGCTGCAAGAGTAGCTCATGGAGTATTGTCAATGATATACAGGAATTTTTCCAGCAGGGATAAGGAGGTGATTATTCCATTGTATAAGGCGATGGTCAGGCCACACCTAGAGTACTGTATACAGGTCTGGAGGCCTCATTTCAAGAAGGATGTAGAGCTGCTGGAACGAGTACAGAGAAGGGCAACAAGATTAGTGAATGGAACAAAGGGGTGCTCTTACGAAGAAAGGCTTAAGTTTTGCAAATTACAGTGTCTGGAGACTAGGCACCAGCGAGGTGATCTGATAGAGGTGTATAAAGCCTTGAATGGTTTAAGCATGCTCAATGCTGATGGGATTCTTCCTCTAGCCCAGAAAAATCACCTGAGAGGGCATAAATTCAAATTGAGGAAAGACAGATGTAGGATAGACGTGCGGAAATTTGCCTTTAGCCAGCGGGTGGTTGGTTGGTGGAACAGACTTCCATCCCTTGTGGTGGAGGTTGATAGCCTAAATAAGTTTAAGGCTCAGCTGGACAGGTATTTTGAACGAACAGAGGGGTGAAGTGGACGTGGGTTTTTTTTTTTTTTTTTTGGCTGATGCTGCATAAGCTTGCTTTCTTGCATCAAATGCCTCTACTAATGCTAATGCTAATGCTAATGACTAGGTCCTGATTCATAATGTGGTGGTTGTTGCAGTGTGGAGCCGTTTTTTTTTTTTTTTTCGATGCGTGATTGAGGAACAGGCATCTGAAAGCCGGAGGATTTTGTTTCCTGCAAGGATGGTTGGTAGCAAATTTATTCAGGTCAGCATCAATTTTCTGTACTTATTTAAGCATCTGATGAGGGACGAAGCGATCCGTTTCGTTTAATTCCTCTTAATTTACGACGTAATCTTCAGTTCTTGCTATTTTATTTATAATTTAGTCCACGATTTCACTCTCCTGCTTTTTTAACTTTTATTCCTTGGTTCTTTCTGTAAATTATAGTTCTTTCTGTAAAGTAAATTATATTTTGTAGTTCTTTCTGTAAAGTAAATTATATTTTGTAGTTCTTTCTGTAAATTACCGTCTTTAATATCTTTCTGCTTTCTTCTTCTTAGAACGAACTATTTATTTGTGAATTCCAGTATTTCAGTGTCGTTAAACCAATTAATCTACAAATTCGTTCAGGAAGCTCAATCTTGGCGTGCAAAAATATTTCATTATATTTTGTTCAAAGCTGAAAATAGTTGTATTTTTGCATTCAAGGTGAATGTTATGCAATATTACATACAAATAAATAAATAAATAAATAGACAAATAAATTAAATAAACTTCAGCCATAATACGTTACACAGCATAAAATATGATAACAAGTACAGTATAAATAATAAAAACCTTATTTGTTTTTAAATAGGCATTGAGTCAGTGCTAGTTGCAATGTTATTTTATAGTCCGAACCATGTCACATATAAACAATCTTGTTTAAATAAAAATAAATAAATGTTCCATTTATTGCTCTTGACATGAGATGTCGACCCTGATGGCCCGAAGGGTCATTGATGAAAAACACTATAAAACGTTTTTTGGGCACAAATAAAAAAACATCAAGAATATTTGGTTTTTAATATATTGAATTTTCAATTTCAAGTATGACGTCACAGTTTCCTGAACCACTTTTCCTTCAGATCGTGACAAAATCCCAGACTGCTCAGTGATTTTGTTAATATGTGGATGGCAGCAAGCGAACATGTAGAAATTCTGGTTATAGTGCTCCCAGAAATAAAAAGAATCATATTAAAATATAAGATATAAGAATATTTGTTTCTTTAAAATCTTATCCTTCTCAAGGATCTTTTCCGAACGTTTAGTGTTAGAATAGCGTGCGTCCCAGTTTCAATGAGCCCTACTCTCGATAAAACCTTGCTTGACAAGTATAGAAAAAAGTACAAGCGTCGTCCTTTTGAAGGCTATAGCTTGATTCTTTCCTAAATGACCTTTGGTAGACCTTATTAATATCGCTGGGTAATATTAGGAGATCTGTCTGTCAAATGATTTTTATTGTCATCATGAGCCACAATAAGAGCATGCTATTAAAGTATCAGTGCTTCTTTGATATTAGAGCTGGAAAAGGAATTAGAAAATGTGAATTGGAATATCATCGGTTTGGCTGAAACAAGAAGAAGAAATGAATCACTTATAAGTTTATCAAGTGGAAATCTGCTGTACACCAATGGAAACAGTGAAAAGAGTGAAGGTGGAGTTGGGTTTCTGGTCCATAAAGATTTTAAAAACAACATTTTGGAATTCAAAAGTACATCACCAAGGGTGTCAAGACTAATACTCAAGATTTCTAAGAGGTACAAGCTAAAGATTGTAATGATTTATGCACCAACATCGAGCCATGATGATGAAGAGGTTGAAGACATGTACACTGAAATTGAGAGTCTTCTAGATGAGCAAAAAACCCACTACACTATTATTATGGGGGACTTCAATGCTAAGGTTGGAAAAAGGCAAAACAGTGCAGAAAGAGGAACTATAGGAAATTTTGGAATTGGTGAAAGAAATAAAAGAGGTGAAAGACTTGTGGAATTTGCAGAATCTCAAGGAATGTCAGTAATGAACACTTTTTTCAAGAAAAGGGTGAACAGAAAGTGGACATGGAAGAGTCCAAATGGATTAACAACTAATGAAATCGACTTCATCCTCACTAATAGAAGATATATTGTGAATGATGTTACCGTCCTGAATAAGGTAAATGTTGGAAGTGATCACAGAATGGTAAGATGTACACTTGATATAGACATAGGAAAGGAAAGGAAAAAACTGACTCGAGTAAATAATACAAAGGTCTTTGAAATAACAGAGGAGGAGAAAAAGCAGTATGTACTGGAACTTAAGAACAAGTTTGAGCTTCTGCAGACTGCTCAGGACCAAGATATCGACGAGGAATATTACAACTTTCTGAAAGTGATAAAGCCCAAGAAACCTATAGGGAAACAGAAATCCAAAGAAGAAAAAATTAGTCAAGAAACACTTGTCATGATGAACCAAAGACGACAAATGAAGAGCAAGAAAAACACTGCCAGGGAGAAAATTGAGTATACTGAGTTATGCAAAGCCATTAGAAAGAGACTCAGAGAGGACATAAGAAGATTTAACACAAGAAAAGTAGAACAAGCATTAAGGGAAAACAAAGGATTTAAATCAGCAGCCATGAGCAGTAATACAGAAAGACAAATGATACTGAAACTGAAGAATAGCGATGGTGTACTTATAAACAGCAGAGAAGGCATAATTCAAATAGCAGAAGACTACTATAGAGAATTATACAAGGAGCGAGGGAATGATACCAGCAGTGGGGAAGATGGATTGCAAAGTAGCAACACATACGACATACCCGATATTCTTCCTGATGAGGTAGAACATGCATTGAAGAAAATGAAGAATCGGAAAGCCCCGGGGGAAGATGAAGTTACTGTAGAGTTGTTAAAATTGGGAGGAAGAGACATAACACAAAAACTGGCAAGGCTGTTCACAAAGTGCATTAGAAAAGGTGTGATGCCTAAACAGTGGAATAATGCAATCATAGTTTTGCTGCATAAGAAAGGAGATAAATCAGAAATTGGAAATTATAGACCAATTAGCTTGTTATCCCATATCTACAAGTTGTTCACAAGGGTCATTACTAACAGATTAGAAAGAATACTTGATGAGAATCAACCGAAAGAGCAAGCTGGCTTTAGGACAGGGTTCTCAACTATGGATCACCTTCACGTAATATCACAGCTAATGGAGAAAGCAAATGAATATAAAACACCATTATGCCTGGCATTTGTGGATTATGAAAAGGCATTTGACTCCATACAGCATAAGGCAATGTTTCGGGCACTGGAAAGACAAGGCATAGATACTCCATATATTATGATTTTGAAGAAAATATATGAGAGTGCTACATCCTTTATTAGACTAGACAAAGACAGTAGCAAATTTAAAATCGAGAAAGGAGTTCGACAAGGAGACACAATATCTCCGAAGCTGTTTACTGCTGCCCTTGAGGAAGCTTTCAGAAGATTAGACTGGTCTCAGAAAGGAGTCAATGTGAACGGAGAGTACCTAAACCATTTACGATTTGCAGATGACATTGTGGTCATAAGCCACGATCCCAAAGAATTAGAGGAAAATCTTAATCAGTTATGCACAGTTAGTAAGGATTTTGGACTAAAGATGAATATGGCTAAAACAAAAGTAATGATGAACAAGTATGCCACGGAAAGGGAAATAATGATTGAAGGAGCAGTAATTGAAAAGGTGGAGTCATATACTTATCTGGGACAAGTTATTAGCTGTAATAATGATAAATGGCTGGAAGTCAAGAGAAGAATAAATTTTGGATGGATAGCATTCAGGAAATATAGTCACATACTGAAGAGCAATATCCCAGTTTGTCTGAAACGTAAAATAATGAATCAATGTATACTCCCCACCATGACTTATGGAAGTGAAACTTGGGCACTCACCAAAAGAATGGAAGAGAAGCTAAGAACTACACAGCGAAGAATGGAACGAATTATATTGGGAATTAGAATGTTAGATAAGAAGAGAAACACATGGATTAGGCAGCAAACTCAAGTAAAGGACATTCTTATCAAAACTAAAGAACTAAAATGGTCTTGGGCAGGACACATAGCTCGAAGACATGATGACAGATGGACTAAGAAAATAACAGAATGGTACCCAAGAGGAGCTAGAAGAAAACCTGGAAGACAAAGGCGGAGATGGATAGATGAAATTCATGAGTTTTTGAGTAGTAAATGGATGGCCAGTGCTCAAAACAGAAGGAACTGGAAAGTTGCTGGAGAGGCCTTCATCCTGCAGTGGATTGAAAATGGCTGATGATGATGATGATGATGCTTCTTTGAATTACTTGGAAAATGCGCTTTTGAGTTTGCAGCTACATTTTCTTAGTTTCAAATCCGATTCTAATTAGGTGAGAAGCTTATGGTGTTTATTATTGTAAAGAGGAAAGAAACTGAATCATTATTGCACAAAACTAGAAATTGCGTGTATATTTTCTTCCCTCTTCATTCTAAGTTAGAAGATGAAAACAGAAGTTGTAGTTGTTTAAAGTAAAGGCATGGGTTTACGATTGATTTTATTTAAGGGAACACTGAACAGTTTAAGACGCTACGTGGCCTCTATGAATTGAGCAGTTAGTATAGGTAGGGTGAATACACTTAGAATCATGGAAGTCTTTTAAAAGCCATAGAAACAGAAGTTACAAATGCATACGAGTATATATATCATTAAGAAAATATAACACGAGAAGAATGCTGAGAAGGTGCTGAAAAAGATGGCATGGGAAAACATACAGCTTGATGAAAAGTACTAAAGCTTATAACAGCTATAAGTTAATCTGTAATAATTCCACTTAATGAGAAATAGTATTTAAGATAGCAGAGAAGGAAGACAAGGAGTTATTCATGTATGTGAATAAAATAAAATACAAAGAAGAACTATTCAGATCGGATTCTTATTGATTCGCTGATGAACAAAATAGGTAATTCGCATCGATCTTTAGAGACGAAAGACTTATAGTGAGGAGAGGCAATATGAGTGAGGCTGAGCAGTATGAAATTAGCAATATTAAAATACAGAAGATGGTTTATCATAAAAACTTTCCAGCCTAAAGGAAAGTAAGTCTCCTGGAGTTGGTTGCACATATCCAGTAATTTTGAGAATGCGCAGTGATGAGGGCGAATTACTTTTTTTTTAATTAATTTAATTTTGTTTAATTAGTCGGATCACTTGGGGAATTAAATTAAAACAGTAGAGGAAGGAAAGGATTTGGGAGGATTAAATTTTAAGTGTAGTTAAACAAGCGGCAAGGAGGGGGGGGTCCCATGATACCTAAGGATGAGTTTGAAAAAATTTTCTTGTAGATATAGGTCACAAAGCCACTGTACAAGGAAATTTTAAAGCCGTACTTGTAATACTATATCTAAGTGTAGAGATCGCACCTAAAAAATAACATCGAGCTTCTTGAAGGGTACAAAGACGAGCAACATGCTTGGTGAGATCTGCAAAAGGACACCCGTATGATAAAAAAAAAGAAAAAAAAAATATGCACCAACATCGAGCCATGATGATGAAGAGGTTGAAGAAATATCCACCGAAATTGAAAGCCTTCTGGATGAGAAGAAAAACCCACTACACTATCTTTATGGAGGACTTCAATGCTAAGGTTGGAAAGAGGCAAAACAGCGCAGAAAGGGGAACTATAGGAAATTTTGGAATTGATGAAAGAAATGAAAGAGGTGAAAGACTTGTGGAATTTGCAGAATCTAGAAGATTGTCAATAATGAACACTTCTTTCAAGGAAAGGGTGAACAGAAAGTGGACATGGAAGAGCCCAAATTGATTAACAACTAATGAAATCGACTTCATCTTCACTAACAAAAGATATATTGTGAATGAATTTACCGTCCTCAACAAGGTAAATGTTGGAAGTGATCACAGGATGGTAAGCTGCACACTTGATACAGATGTAAGAAAAGAAAGGAAAAAAACTGACTCGAGTAAATAATACGAAGGTCTTTGGGAAAAAGCAGTATCTATTGGAACTTAAGAACAAGTTTGATCTTCTGCAGACGGCTCAGGACCAAGGTGTCGACAAGGAATATTAGAACTTTCTGAAAGTGATAAAGCCCAAGAAACCTATAGGTAAAAAGAAATCGAAAGAAGAAAAAATTAGTCAACAAACACTTGTCGTGATGAACCGAAGAAGATAAATGAAGAACAAGATAAACACTGACAAGGAGAAAATTGAGTATACTGAGTTATGCAAAGCCATTAGAAAGAGACTCAGAGAGGCCATAAAAAGATTTAACACAAGAAAAGTAGAACAGCATTAAGGGAAAACAAAGGACTTAAATCAGCAGCCATGAGCAGTAATACAGAAAGACAATGTATACATCGTCTTTCTACATATAATACAATAGCGATGGTGTACTTATAAATAACAGAGACTGCATAATTCAAATAGCAGAAGACTACTATAGAGAATTATACAAGGAGCGAGGGAATGATGCCAGCATTGGGGAAGAAGGATCGCAAATTAGTAATAATTTGTGTTCATAAGCCACGATCCCAAAGAATTAGAAGAAAATCTTAATAAGTTTTGCAGAGTTAGTAAGGATTTTGGACTAAAGATGAATATGGCTAAAACAAAAGTAATGATGAACAAGTATGCCATAGAAAGGGATATAATGATTGAAGGAGCAGTAATTGAAAAGGTGGAGTCATATACTTATCTGGGACAAGTTATCAGCTGTAATAATGATAAATGGCTGGAAGTCAAGAGAAGAATAAATGTTGGAATGAAAACATTCAGGAAATATAGTCACATACTGAGTGCAATATCCCAATTTGTCTGAAACGTAAAATAATGAACCAATGTGTACTACCCACCATAACTTATGGAAGTGAAACTTTGGCACTCACGAAAAGAATGGATGAGAAGCTGAGAACTACACAGCGAAGAATGGAACGAATTATATTGGAAATCAGACTGTTAGATAAGAAGAAAAACACATGGATTAGGCAGCAAACTCAAGTAAAGGACATTCTTATCAAAACTAAAGAACTAAAATGGTCTTGGGCAGGACACATATCTCGAAGACATGATGACAGATGGACTAAGAGAATAACAGAATGGTACCCAAAGGAGCTAGAAGAAAACCTGGAAGACGACGACGGAGATGGACAGATGAAATTCATGAGTTTGTAGTAGTAAATGGATGGCCATTGCACAAAACAGAAGGAACTGGAAAGGCCTTCATCCTGCAGTGGAATGAAAATGGCTGTTGTTGTTGTTGTTATTTAGTTTTTAGGAGCATTAGCAACTAAGGCCATATTGCTCCGTGATATGCGGTGGTCATTCCCTGACCTTTCCGTATCCTCCGTATTTGGTGGTGACGGGCTCGAACCCCGGTCTAATCAAGAAGCGTGTGCTACGCACTGTTGCTCCTTCCCACCTGGTTACGGAGGCGCCTGAAAATGGCTGATGATGATGATGATGATGAGAAAAAATATCGAATATGTGAAGTACAGAGCTTGGCAACCAGGGACCTTAGAATGGACCTGATTATGGTACTTAAGGCTCTGAGAGGGAATATTAAAATGAATGAAGGTGAAATTTGCACAGTTATAAATGAGTCCAGAAATAGGGAACTCTAATTCAAATTATTAAAGAGGTTTAAACTCGATTATAGGAAGTTTCATTTTAGCCGGCAAGTTATTAATTACTATTAGTGGTCTCCATGGCCAGTTTCAGGTTAACAGTCTGAGAAAATTCAAAGATCAGTTGGTCTGCTACCTAAGTGAGAAAGGAAACACATACATAGTATAAATAATAAATAAATAATAATAATAATAATAAACAAACAAAACATATCAAGTTTGGATATGTTTTAGAAGTCAACAGATTTGAAACCAAGAGGAGTTAATTAGGAATTGTTACTTAACAATTAAATTAGGAATAAATCTGATTATAATTTATTATAAATCAGATTAATAATTTATTCGATTAATTGGTCACATTGCCGATTAACTTTACTTTTCGCTTTCGCAGCCTGTTTAAATTGTGAAATCAACCTCAAAATCCATTAACCACTCCTATTTCCTTGTGTCATAAATTTTCTTTACCAGAAATTGGGTTGTACGTTAAAAAATAAATGAATAAAAGCTGATTTAAACTCTCTTAGTAAATGTGTTTCTAGGATAACTCAGTAATACAAAAACTCAGAACATATCTTTTTCTTTATAGGTTTTCTAAGAGGGAGGTATGTTATCTGTAACTTTACCACACCTGTTTCGCTTGAACGTTCATATCAAAGCGTGCAGAATAATCCACTGGTTCATGATGATAGTAGCGGAACTGTGATTTGCTGTCTATATACTGGAACAACACGATTCATCGTTCAGGCAAATGAGACTAAAGGACTGGGCATGCATAGCAAGTAACAGACAACTATCATATTAATTCTGCTCTGTCTAATAGACAACGGAACTAGTTCACCCGACATCCAAATGGTGACCTACAAAAATAAAGAAGCAAAATAATCCAGAACGAACCTTAAAGGTTCTAAAATCGTTTCAATTTTTTCGCCATCAAGGATCCATTTCATTATTAATTTTCGTCCATAGACACATGTTTCTTTTGAAGATTTCGTTTGCTCATCCAATTGCATTTATTAATTAACCAATCTAATTTCACTATCAGCATTACGAATATCATCAAGTAATGAAAACTGAACAAAAAAAAAAAAAAAAAAACTGAAAAATCATGCACGGATAATTACAGTATTTTTTTTTTTTTTTTTTTTTATGAAAACCCCAAACACGAAAGGTATCAAAAAACCTATAGTACTTAGTACCGTGCATGGGTTGAAGGAGAAGTATGGAGGGAGGGGGATGCCGGAAACTTTGCTCTAGAGACTAAACATGGGTTTCACCACTTCAAGCCTCCAATAAGCAAAGTGGTGGTATTTCACCGGTTGATGAAAGTCATCTACCACCTCTGAGTTAAACTTTTGCGATCAGTTTGCTTGTTTTTCTGGATTTAAAAAAAAAACGAAAACCGATTTAAATAAAAAACTACACTGTTATGTAAATCATTGTCCTTGCTTATGAGAAAAAGCAGGAAAACACATCCACAGGAGCTGTGGATGATTTTCGGCACAATACCTGTGGACTGAAAAAAAAGTAGCGGAAAAATCTTTAATTGCTTATTGTGGGTTAATAAGCAGCAAATTTCAACTGTACATATGAACAACCCCATTTCGGACCCCTTACTAAGGAACATATATTATGAGGTATAAATAAATTTCATCACAAGAAGTCAAGTCCAACCTAAGTGATGTAAAAGAGTTAAATCAGGAAAGGCAAATGCCAAATTTTAATATTCAAGTTTAGTAAGGCAGAAACACACTTTTGCTAAAATGAGCATTATATTCAAATTTTCATTTGAATCAACATCTTAAATAAACCATTATTGACATTATGAAATATAAATTGAAGTTCAATCTTCAGTTTAATTAAATAGTTTACAGTTCAATTTGAACAATCATAAGAACCATGTAATGCAATAACAAAGTTCGACCATTTGTAGGCCATTGTCCACTTAGGACACAATATAATAAAGGTTGAAAGATTCAGAATCAATGGCAGTTAATGTATTACAATGACAGTGCTAAAAAATCCAAAATTAAATCCAATACAGCAATTTTGCTAATGTGTATTGATTTAATCTAAATCTACAGTGTGATCTGAATCTCAAAAGATCAAAATATGCAGTTGACAGTTCGAAAATATAATTATAGAATCGTGACCGTGTTATCCAACATGAGATTTATACTATTTCATTATTTTGGTAATTTTCAATATTTTATAACTTTTCAAGAAATTTCCAGAGGGTGCTAAATTTTCATAAATTAAGTAATTTTAAATATATAATACTGACGTCATTAGTTTTTAAACCATAGTTACAAGAGAAGATGAAACTAAAACATAAACTACTTTTCAGCCCAAACTAGCCCAAAATTAAAAAGGAATTATTTTAAATTGTAAAACAATAATAAATGTATAGCGCTAGTATACAGTTAAAAACAAAGATAAACAAAGTTATAGAAGACCTAAAGTCCGAAAAAATGAAAGAAAAATACGACAAAAAAAAAAAAAAAAAAGATGAAAAAGTGAAGGAAGCTGTCCACATAGGTTTAAACAGTGATTTCTACACCATGGGTGCGTTGCTTAGTGACACGATGGGGCCCATGTCTCAATGCTGCCCAGCAGATACTTACTTTTGATTAGGTGCATTCTCTGCAGTGGCAAAACTACCGTAGCAGTCTGTCACCTCAGAAAGGATCAAGGAGCTAGGGACCCCCGAAAGCTGGTTTGTATGATATATCGTATGGCGGTTGAGCTTCGGCAATTTAACATGGAAGCTCAGAATTTGTAGTTTCGCTTGTAGTTTCCTGAACTGTTTATTTCAAAGTCTGTTTCATTTGAACAACCCTGAACCAACCAACTTCAGGATGGCTTGAACATGCTTCAAAAATGATCAGAAAAGTGTCAGCTATGTCTTAATGCAATAAAATGCAAGGTCTTACACATGGAGAAGAGCAACCCCAAAATAAACTATGTGCTTGGTGGCGTTGAGTTAAAAACAGTATTGTTTTTAACTCCCAGATCTGGGAGTTAAAATACGAGGCAGATATGAAGTTTTCTAAGCAGTGTAGACAGGCGGCTGGGAAAGCCCATGGTGTCCTATCGATGATTTATCGAACAATATCCTGTAGAGATAGGGAGGTCATAATCCCACTCTATAAGGAATTGTAAGACCAATTTCGAATACTGTGTTCTAGTATGGAGACCTCATCTTAAAAAAGACATTGAGCTTCTTGAAAGGATCCAAAGACGGGCAACTCGCATGGGGTGAGGGGTACGAGGAAACTTAATTGGGGTTTATAAGGCTTTGAGAGGGGTTAATAAAACGAACGAAGGCGGAATTTTCTCTGCTATAAAGAAATGCCAGGCCATAAATTCTATTAGATTGTATGAAATTTTCTTTTAGCCAGCGGGTCGTTGATTGCTGTATCAAGTTGCCTCCGCAGGCAGTTTGAAGAAATTTAAAGATCAACTGGATAATTACCTACATGAGAAGATAAATGTATAATTTGTGTTTTTTATGTACTTTTTATTTATTATTTATTTATTTATTATTTATTATTATTATTATTATTTTTTTTTTTTTTGCTGGTGTAGCAAAAGCCTGTGACTTCCTTGCACCACTTGGCTAAACTAATACTAAAAATACTAGACTAAGGTGTTTATAAGGGTTGTTATAATGATTCAAAGCGTGAAAGAAGAATGGCAGGGAATGAACTCATTTCATAGCTTTATGGGTTCTCCTTCCCTACTATGGAGGGGTAAGTCAGGAGGGGAAAGTAACTGCTACATTTGGTGTGCCATAAAAGTTATATGTAATAGCTACAATAATTATACTGTAATAACGTAATTACTATATCAATACATTGGCATTAATATTGCAGTTCTTTAAATATGAAGTCTGGCAATTTTATGAGTATAATGAAACAGTAGCTTGATTGTGGACCTATGTATGTATACAAGAGTAACAAAGCAGGGTTACAGGTCAACAATAAGAACTTTAAACAAGAGTTTCTTAGAGCCTCTGAAACGATGGAAGATACAGAGAGAGAAAATATGCTGCCCCGCCGAATCGTGACCACTCATGTTTGTCAGTTCATAAAGAGCTTTATGCTGACAGGCGTGCCCACATACTGTGAAAATTGAATCGCGCCCCTCTTTCCCTCCATCACCCTTCAAGAAAGGTAGACAGCCAGAACTAAACGACTTGAATAAACTGCTACTGTTTTGTTTTATTCTTTTAAGTGATGATCAGCTGGAAGAAACTTATTACATTTTTTCCCCTTTTTCTCTCATTTTTTATTTTCTTTTTATAATATCAACATGATTTTTAATTTTTCTGGTAAATTCCTATTTCAGTTTCTCTCCCGCCGTAAGCGTTCTGCATCAAGATTTTTTATTTTTATTTTGGAAAAAAAAAACTGTTAAACTTGAAGTAGAAATAATTAGTGATATGATATTTCAGTTTTCATATCTATACGTTCCAGTTTTTATAAAATGGTGCAAACTAACAAAGAATTTAAAAAAGTATGATGTTGGACAGTTTTTTAAAATTAAGCACCAAGTTCCTTAATAGGGTCAAACTGTTTCTGAAAATCTGAAAGATCCTCCAGTCCTAACTACTTTGTTGGTGAGAAAGTTCTTTCTCCTCCCCTTCGTTATGACGTTGTCTCTTGGGCGGTGTGCCTAACTACCTAACACACCACCCTATTGCATCATACATATGGAATGGAATACATTCACCCTTTCGTGTGTAGAATGACATGTTTTTGTAATTATTTGTCTTTTTTTTTCTTTATATAGTTTCGTATTTTAGCCTTATCGACACTTTCCTGTTCATATCTATAAAAACGTTTGACAAATTCTGCTTTAGAGACAACCGAGCATCTAGAAAACATCAGCCATGTATATATATATATATATATATATATGAATTTTTACGTTTTGCCATTTTCCAAATCGAAAAATGTATTATTTCCATACATGCGAAAAATGTATTATTTCCATAAATTTATTCCATAATTTATTATGTAAATGAAACCAAAATTTGTTGGGTGAAACTACGTTAAAAAAGATTTAAGAGTGACTCTCTCGAATGCACGAATTCTATAAAGCTGATAATAGGTTTGAACAACTTAAAAACATAAAAGCAATTTATGGAAGAAAATAGTTATACTAGCTTTCTCTGCTTGTTGGAAAACATTATTCAGTAGCAATATTGGACACCTATTCTTCAAATTATATAACATTATAAATATTGTAGTATTAAAATTTCGTATAATATTCGAATTATGAATAATGTTGTTGCAATTATAGCTAAAATAGGCCTAAGAGAGTTACCTCTTTGCATGACAAATCTGCGAGTGAAAAGTGGACAACAAAATGAAGCGGTCATCATAGTTGGCTTTCTAGAAAGGATGGAACACGTTCCTTGATAATTGGAGAAGTTTCATTTAAGAAAACAAACGTTTCATTAAGGGTCGGATTCAGACTATTTATCTACTGTTTATGGAGGAGTGATATAACGGTAATGAATTATGCGATTGACAGTAAATGAATTAATATCATAAAACAGTATTGCATGAGTTCGAAGGTACTCCGGTTTTAGGAGGCGTGATCGACACAATTGCTCCCTTACCTGATCCGCAACTGATTTCATAATTATTTTCGACCTTTTCTATTTTTCATTTGGGTTGTTGTTGGTTTTAAGAGCATCAGAAACTAAGACCATATTGCTCCGTGTATACTTTCTGTAAATTGCGTGTGTTCTGATGTCGATTTTCTGTTTGTTGTACGAAAACCAAAGTTTCCGAGAGAAAAAAACCATGCCACCCTCGCCTGAGACAGACTAACTCAGTCACGTTGTGAAAAATGCCCATAAAAATTGTTTCCGTCATCGACGAGAATCAAAATTTCGTCGATGACGTCGCTGCTAATGCATGGGTGAAGTAGATCAATGACAACGTTAATTTAAAATTTTAGAATTATTTGAGTTTTGTAAATTTTCCAAAAATTGTTATCAGTATATATAGTGGAATAAGTGAAAAATCAAGGGGCGGAAACAAACTATTCCGAAAAGGGGTATTAAAAATATTCCTGTCTTTCAGTGACACATACTATATTTTATATTTCAGTATAATTTCATGACATTTTAAGATGTTTAACAGAGGCTGAGTCTTCGCAGGTATAAGTTTCCCCTAAAACCCTACAACAACAATAATGCGGGGGAGGATAGTACAACTTCATTCGGTACATAGTATAGTGGTGTTCATTATTTGAGATAGAGTACTATGCATTTTATTTCAACGTTAGTTTTTATTAGTATTTATCGTTCAGGTGTTTCACATTTTCCTTATTTTTCTCTTACTATGGAATGAATTCCATCAATTGTTTCAAATCTTAAACACCACATTTATTTCAAACCTTAAAATTTTTTGAAATTTGAATTTAATTATTGGATTTGACCATTTTGTAATTCGATTTGGTAACGATCAAGATGCTTTCTATAGTTTCCTTATCCCACTCTACTAAACAAATCAACAAAACGCTTTTTTAAAAATTCTAATTAAATAAAAAGTTTGCAGTGAATCTGTACTTATGTAACCTTCGGTCACCACTGAAGGTTCGCTAAGTCTAAAGAGACCAAATATTCCCTTGACTTCTTCATACTTACTCACCTGTAGTGATTAATGTTAATAGGCCAGTGGCTTCATTTCCCTACCATATGTATAACTCAAATTCCTTAACAATAGTCTCTTTAGGACCATTCATAAGTTCTGTGTTAAGTACTCAGAAAACTTTTGTAAGAGAAATATAAGTGTATGCAGCAGCTGATTTTTTAAATGGAGTCGCATTAAAGAGGATAATAGTCATTAAAAAGTATAATTTGAATTAAGATCCTCTCATTCTTTGAAAACTTCATGGTCGGCCGATTTTAAAGACAGATCAAGACCATTAAATTAACCACAACAATACTGTTGGAAATGAGTTTGAATCAATAGTCGATTATCTGCCAATATTTTCTCACGGTAGACTATTGAAATACGGGTAGCTAATTCGCAGAAAGCAATTAACCAACCAGGGGGAAAAACGACCGGACAATTACTACATAATGGATGTCTCCCTTTGTAAGTTAGTTCAATATTCTTAACACGAGAAGGAAGTTCCAGTGCCCTGGAGAGATGTGGAAAATAAATATTACTGATAGGACCCTAAGGTTGCAGGCAGTATTGACTGTCAGAGACACCTTGATTTGTATTCTGTTATCGTTCGGTAGTGGAATGATAGTTGAATACTTCATTAATAGGGCTACTAATAGAGCCTCCCAGCATTGTTATCTGCTGGACATTGAATATTCGCTTAAAGGCATGCTGTAGAGAAGTTTAACAATCATGTCACTGGCAGGTGGCTTTTGAAAAGCGTAAGGTTACCGTCCACGCCGTATTCAGCAAGGCGTGTCTGGTGGCTTGGCATCACTACCGGTGTAGAACGCAACAATAAGGAGGCTGTCACGTGATCAGCGAAATGGGAGGAAGCCGTGTCCTGCGTCCGCGAACCTGACAACATCCAGTAGCTGCTACTGAGGGCTGTCTGGACGGGACGGATGAGGCTTAATACACGCTATGTGTGTCTTTGTTTTGTCAGAACCGGACTTTTTAGTTTTTTTTTTTTTTTTTTGGGTGGGAGAACCTGCAAGTAGCAACAGCCGTGCAAGTAGTGTGTACTAGTAATACAGGAGAGTGAATTGGGCGCCCTTGGAAGTGGCACGATTTCATACCGAGTTGATGCTCAGAAATTTGCGCTCTTTGGAATGATAATTTATCTATTTAATTTTTTGTGATCTTTCAGTGGTTAAGGGTACCATCAGAGGACAATGCCAGGATCCTATAAACTAATCAGAAACATTGACAGATTGTCTGCGGTTGTTAATATCATAAAGCGCTTTGAAAATATGCAGACAAGCGAAAGTCATATAAAGGTAAGTGAAAGTCAGTTAATCCATGTAATATATTTGATTATAATTAATTAATTATAAAGGTTAAATTTAATTAAAGATTGTTTCTTTCCTTTAACGTAAGAAAGTACAAGTACCATATCAATCCCCTTTGGAAAAAAAATCTCTCCTACAATCAATTGTATGTCAAGGTTCAGCAGTATTGAGGTTATTGGCATACCTATCTTCAGTACTCACTCTTGAAAATATCTGTTATTGTCATCTATAATTTTAATGGTCAAATAAATTAATAAAATGCTGAATATAAATTAAACAGTACATTCTCAAATTGTGATCTTGTGTAACACGATTTTGCACTGTACCTAAACTTTACTGCGGATTAAATGTAATGCGATCATACCATTCTCGTATTGCCCACTGACAGTGATTGGATTGCAAGGCATAGAGCAATCGTGTGGTCCTCGAAATACAATAATATGATATGTCATCACTTCAGAAACTTGTGGGAGGGAAGTGTTTGTTGTACAATACCGTTTAAAATATGAGCTACAGTTGTATAAGGTTAATTTCTGGAAACGAAATGATCTTCATTTCACCTTGGATTGTTTATACCAAAGACGACTATAGGTATTTGAAAGGCCACCATAGAGACGACCATAGGTATTCGATACGCTATGTGGTTTGCCAATGTAAAAAACTTAATTCAACTCAGTATTGACAGCGTTTCGAGATTTTACTAAATCTTGAAAGAATTAATAATTCTTTAATTCTTGGTTCTCTTGAAAGAAAATCAAGAATAAAAATAACACTCTACAAGAATTAAATTGCAAAGGTTAAATTTGAGTTACATGTTAGAGTATTCAGATGACAGGACTTGAAATTTAATTTAATAAACGTTAGCATAATAAAATTATAATTGGTTTGTTTCTGGTAATAGCGAATGGTAATTATTTCAATGTAGTCAATGCCTACGCAAGGCATTTGAAGGCTTGTATAGTCAACTTCTCACTTCGATTTGCCTAATGTGCTGAATTGATTCACTAGGGTTCCGGTATATGGCTATTATATAAATAAATAATTTTAGTATTCTGAATATGTCAGCATTTAAAGATTGGGATTGATGATGTCTGCCCTAGGCGGCACCATCAATTCCCAAATGACAATTTGTGAAATGCCCCGAAAAGTTACCAACCGTTAAATGACAGAAGAATGTGTACATTTACATTTTTAAATATTTTCTCTTTTTCTGGAAATCGCTTGTCATTATTTTCTCATCATCTCTGCAATGTTCCCAAATTGCACTTTTTTGCTTTCATGAGAAATGCGGTCAAACATCGCATATTTCCCTAAAGTTTTTCCAAGCGCTGTTAATTGGTTGTGGCTGTTGTGAACTTGACTCTGATGTTGCTGTTTCTTCATGTGTGTAGTTGTCAAGTCCAAATCGTCTACTCTCTCAGAGTTAACCGGTTCCCACCTGAGAATTTTTCAAGGTCAGCATCGTTGGCGGTAACGAGTCTGAAACTTTGATGACTAAATCTCAGAAAATTATGTCACGTTAGCATGAGGGTTATTAGCCTCCTTACTGAATCGCTGGTCTGGTTATTGAGTTCGGAATGCGCACTTGCTGGTTTCTATTCCACATATAAGAGTTCTTTTGGGTCTTCTTCAGTTTATTTTTAGTTTCCAGGTGCCGAAATGTACACAATGGCTGAAATTACTTTAAGCGTAGGGATTTCTGTTGAGTTGCGAGACAAGAGAATTACAATCCTTTGCTATTTATATCACTGGAAGATGAAAAAAAAATAAATGTATTGTATGTCCTCAGGAAATTAGTGGAAAATTATAGAAAAAAAAAAAGCAGAGAACTTATGAATGATGTAAAGAACATACACAGAAATGCTCGGAACATACGCATATAGTTAATTTTAGGAGCACATTACAAATAGTGACACCCTATTATTTTAGATGCTGTTAAGGACCAAAGCAACTAAGACTATGAGGCATCAATATATTCTGTTGTTTGTATTTACGTGTATTATTCTGTCGATTTGCTGTTTTCTGGACGAAAGACTAGAGTTACTGGAAGGAAAAACCATACAACCCGTGCCTGAGACCCGACTAACCCAGCAAATGAAAAAAAAAAAAAAGCCCATAAAAATACCTCATGTCGTTGATGGGATTGGAACTCAGGACGCTCCTGTTATCGGCAGTCTGCTTCTAATTAGATATATGCGTATTCTACATGGTCAAATTTGCTTAAACTTGGTATGGAACAATTTCATATTACAATTAAAAGTGGTACAAGAATTTTACGTAACTTATATAATTATATAAGCTTATAAAAACTAGTTTATATAATTACATAACCTTATAAAATTAGTTTATATAATTAAATAATCTTATTAGTTTGTATAATATATAACCTAATAGTGGTTGCAGCTGTATCCAATACTTAATATTTCATAATATTGTGTAGTTTATTCCACATAATACAGAATACCGTCGCAGTTAAGCAATTTTGATGGCAAACTGATATTCTGACGTCCTCCTTTCAATTTTTCCTCCTGGAATATTCGATGTGCGTGTAATCATCCCCGCTAAGCTTTATTTATTCATTGGTTATTTTCTAGATTTCTGGAGCATCTACTACTTTGGTTACCCTGGTTACCTCATATAGTATGGCTACTTCATATAGTATGGCTCCACGAGCAGAACAGAAGTTACACTCGCTGTCTTGGTTCTAGTCCTGTCTAGACAGGACTAGAATCAAGACCATTTACACATAGTGTGGGACTCATTTCTTCACACCGTAGTCTAGTTTTCGGGCAAGGGTTGCATGGTTTTTCTCTCAGAAACTATGCAACCCTCGGAAAACCGACAAGAAAATATGCTTTTCGGTTTTCCGAGGGTTCCACGGAAACTAACGCCTTGTGGCCTTAGTTTCCGTGGCACAAAATCAGTCAACAATAACAACAAACAACTATATGGTATGGTCATTCGTTTTACCTTCATTTCGCGTTTTGCGTCTGTAGAAATGTTTCTGTTCTTCTAATCTCAGTTCGGATTTGAACCTATCCGCCTCCAAACATGACAAGTGGCGAGTTCGTTCTACTGCCACGAAAGCTTTATCTATGTCCATTAAAATCATGAATGATAAACAGGGCTGGTCTATCCTATGCTGGATGCTGGTGAGAACCTTGGGGAGGGTTGCATGGTCTTTTTTTATTATTAATTTCAAGAAACAAGAAAATTCGCTGGAATATGCACAATTTATAGAAACAATACACTGGCTCTGCATGGCCTTGATTGCCTGGCGAAAAATCAGCCAACAACGGGGAACTTGCAATAAAGGAAGTCACCGTCTACAGTAAGTTTATAAATTAGTAATTTAAGAGTATTATATAATTCACTCGATCAGTTCATATTTTATTTTTACTACTACGTAACTGATCTCTGTGTAATGTTCTCAGATATTTGATTTTCGTGGTTATCAAGTTCTGGAAGCCTTCGAGATGTGGACGCTTAGAAGAATGCTCAAAATTCCGTGGACAGATCGGGTCACCAATGAGCAGGTCCTTAAGAGGGCAAGGACCACAAGGACACTACTAACTACAATTGCAAAGAGAAAGACTGCCTACCTTGGGCATATTATAAGAGCCCCACAATATGACCTGCCTAGACTAATCCTGCAAGGGAAGATTAAAGGATGACCAAGAAAGACAAAAGGAAGACCAAGAAAAAAGTGGCTTGATAATATCAAAGAATGGGTCTTATAACACAAGAACTATTTCACAAAGCAAGAGACAGAGTTGGCTGGAAAATGTTGGTCTCCAACGTTCAAATTGAACACGGAACCTGAAGCAGAAGAGAACTGCTATGCAAGATGGTTCCAGTATTATCGTAATTCTGCTTCTTGCGAATTGCATTACAACTTTGATTAATCAATGGAACAGGGATTAAAAACTGCTTCTCACAGAAGTCTTTCCCATTGTCTCATACTCTTACAGAGAGCATATTTATTTTTTTAGACATATGCACACACAGCAGGTTAAAGCTCAATTACAATTCAATGCATGTCTTCACATAAAGTAATAAAAGATAAAGAAATCTGTGTACGAAGATGGTTCAATATGAATGAGTTTTTTTTTTTTTCAACTTCTACCGATAGTCTTTCTCTTTGTCATTTCTGCCATCTTTATGCTTATTTCTGAATGTGGTTTTCAAAGATGCTTCGCGGTTTTTGCTGGAACCAGAATTGCACGGCTTCGATGACCACTGTGTTATTTTGAAATTTTTTTACTCCTAAGAACTCTGTACTCCGGGACAACCACATAAGATCAGAGGAGTCCACAGAGAGAGAGAGTACAAGAATACCACCGCATTTAGTAGTCAGGTGGACTTTAACCATAGTCACTGAATTGAGTGCACAGCTGTACCATCACGGTTTAACACTTTACTTTATCCTTTAATAACTTCCAAGAGTAACAGCATTAATCGAAATTAATACTCCGTAAAAATCAATGAAGATTACCATCTGAATCTCAAACAACAAAAAAAAAAAGGTAAAGTGCAGCCATTATCAACCCACTGCATGATGGAAGCCTCCTCAACAATTCATGCTGAGGGAAATGGACCATAATCTGCCACGCTAGTCCAGTGCGGCTTGGCAGATCGACCGTATTCAGGGGCTTGAACCCCGGTCTACTCAAAGAGCGCCTGCCACTGCATTCCCGCTCCTGACCACTCGGCTACGGAGACCGGTTATCTCAAACAACACTAGCCATAAAGTTACCATATTAATTCACATTTAACGACCTGCACTTGTGGCCTTGTACCACTTATACATTTGTGATTTTTATAAATTTTCATTGCCATATTGAGCTTTGAGTCAGAAAATAATGTTGACATTTATTTGCAGCATTGATATACTTCAAATATACTGTATTAAAATACCAAATATCCAAAAATTTTCATAACTAAACTGCACGACAAAATGTCAAAAGAGAATTTGAATTTCAATCAATCGATCAAGTCAGTTTGCTATAGAACAAAATGAAAAACGATTTGTTACAAGTGGGCCACACGTCAGAGGAAATAACTAAATTGCACCAAAGAATTAAGATTTGGCATTGATAGGAATAATTAATTCATCTGTATAGCCTTCAAAGAGAAAAAGGTTCACAACATTTTTAATTACAAAAAAAAAAAAAAAAAAAAAAACAGAAGAACACTAATTTCGGAGGACATTAAATATTTAACTAATAAATCAAAAACATGATTTATGTGGTAATTTATGAACAATAATTCCATAATATTATTATTAACAGCACAGAATAAGAAGCAAATATGATTGGTGATACAGTGTTTAAGATAAGTTATTGGTTTACGACTCAGGAAATTTCTCAATGGTGGGCAGTGGAAAGCAGAACGATGAATCTAATGGTTTAGAAAACTAGTAGTCTAGTCCAGACTTGTTTAGAAATATCTTTTATCTTGAAGGCGGTGTTCAGGATCGATCAATAGTTCATCAAGAGCAAACAGAAGAAAAAGTGAATATCAAGCCTCCACAGCCTGTTAATGATACGAGTTCTGGTTTCATTCTCGTGCCCTCGTGGGTAAGACAGCTGGTAGAACTGCCATCCTCCTACACCGGGTGGAAAAATCTTGAGTTCGAGTCCCGTCGATGACGGGAGGAAATTTTTATGGGCCTTTTTCACAACGTGGCTGAGTTAGTCTCAAGAGAAGGTAGCATGGTTTTACATAGGGCTAGTGCCTCCAAACAGAAGTTCGACCTCAGAACACACGCAATTTACAAACAATATACACGGAACAATATGGCCTTAGTCGCCGATGTTCCTAAAATCTTACAATCAATAATAACAACAATTGAGAACTGAGAACCTAATATCGAATAAGTGACCATAATTCAGGTCAGTTGACAAGACCATTAAATAATCTACTGAACTGTGTAAGAGTTGCTTTAATAACGGAGTTGTGTAGAGTTGCATGTTTTAACTATTCGATCATCAGAGATTTTGATTGAACCTTCTCAAAACTAGTGTTCAAGAAAAACCAGATAAATTGATATACTGAATTTATAGGTTATTGTCATTGCGGTGGTATTAGACACATTACGTCCAAAATGTGACATCCTATTTTTATTTTTTGGGGATGATTATAGTAAGAGAATTAAGAGACACGTTTGAAGACGCCGTTATCAAAGTAGTTCATGATGCTGAAGAAATGATGCTCCACCAATGAGTATCCAATCCCGTCAATTGAATACTCACTGTTGGACATGGATAAAAAAGAAAGGGAGCTTTGTAAAAAATTCAGATTCAACCCATCGAATCCCAATTTAAAAGAAAAATGCACAGATTTTATCTAAATGCTTCCTCAGCAATTTGCATTTTAAAATTGCGCATTATCCCTTAAACATACTACATATAGGTAAGCGCAACAGCGCTGCCCAGGGACGGACTGTCTATATTTGGACCCTTCCGGCCATCTTTTTTTTTTTTTTTTTTTTTTTGGCAGTAGTAACAAGGTACAAAAAGTTACTGGTTTCTGCGGTGATCGCTACTTATATACTTCATGAAAACCTTCAGCAATATTTTACAGTATTTAGAAACACCATGTCTAGATTTTTCAAATTTTTTTATCGAGAAAATTTAAAAAAACTTAGCCATTTGTTCCAGTGTTCCGATACCGAGACATAGGGCCAAAAATCTGAACATCAGATAACCCTCACAATCATATGACTCATACGATATGTTTATTATTATTATTATTCAACAAAAATTTGGTTCTAAATGTTGGCATATTAGAATTTGGCTGAATACTTGAATTGGTATCTGGTTTTTCAATCAGTGTTACTTTTGTGTATTTTAACTTACTTGTGTTAAAAAATTTTCGCATTATATTTTTAAAATTTCTTTCACGGATATAACATTACATGACCTTATGATGAGTGTGGTGCTCGAACTTTTTCGCTCTATTTCCATTCTCTACCACCAATGTCAAGAAATCTTTAACTATAGAATAATTTTATTTTGTGGCAATCATCGCGACCAGTGTGACGGATGATTTTTTTTAGAATTGGAGGAAGAATAGTTGATGTCGGACTCACGAATGAAACTTGTGTATATGTATGTGTGTATTGACACAGAAGGCTGAATGTGACCTAGCCAGTTCACGAATGGCAGTTCCGAAGACCTGTTAAACGACCTTACGATAATCTTTATTTAGCAATAGAAATACACGGGAAGTGTTGTAATGTGTGTCAAATAGCCCAGACAGCGGAAACAACACCAAGGAAAGACAATGCCGTAAAAATAAGCAAAAACCGATGGAGCGGTGGATGCAGAATTTTATTTTTACAGAAATAAATAAACAATTTAAGACATTACTGAATAACAAGGTCAAGCAAAACCTCCAGTAAAAATTGATTTAGGGAGTATGATTGATCAACAAATGAAATACACATAAATTCATCAATGAGAATGATTTTAGATTTTGGATTATACAGACATAAATATGAATAAGTCTCCGTCCGTCTTGCGGAGGTATATTCTGATTTCTTGACTTGTGCAGATAATACAGAGATTATTTAGAACAAAAGCTTTTATTTCGTTAAAAGAGTAGGGAAGATGTAGCACTGTTCCCAGTAAGAAATCTTAATTGCAGCGATAACATTAAGATTTAAATTGTAACTACGTTGCAGTTTACTTCAATGGCCACAAGTTCAGGGATTAACATAATAGAAATTAACAGCAATATGCCCTTGTGGGTTGCACAGTTGGTAGAATCGCCGTCCTCCCCACACCGGGTGGAAAAGACTTGAGTTCAAGTCTCGTCGATGACGTGAGGAATATTTACGGCCTTTTTCACAACGTGACTGAGTTAGTGGTCTGAGGAAAGGGTAGTATGGGTTTTTTCTCGGAAACTTGGGTTTTTCGTCCAACAAACAGAAAATTGATCCCAGAATGCACGCAATTTACAAACGGTGTATACGGAGCAATGTTCATAGTCACTAATGCTCCTAAAACTCTACTTCAACGGCACCTATATGGCAGGGGTCCCACATCTAGATAAAAGGTAATTACTATGGAAAGTGGAGGACGAGTCATATCAGGAATTGATTAGTCTCGAAATAACCTTGTCATCATCCTCAAACATCCACAGAAATGGTTTGCAAAATTCGATCCTTCTTCATTTATCACCTTCGCTAAGTTGTTGAACCACTTGAATTTTGTAGGGAAACATGAAGATCATCTTTCCGCATATCAAAAAAGGATGTTACTTTGATTTTCAGTGCTTGTAACAATTTTGTTGTCGAACAGTGTCGACTATCGTACCCTGAACAATCGCATGCAAAAATTCATATTTGAAGGAACGTTTTTCACGAATATTTTGTCAAACAAGAGAGTCGTTGTGTTCCTGGAAAGACATTTCTTAACATTGTCAATTCGTTCGAAATCACATTAAATCATTGTGATTTAAGTACAGCTTCAAAATCGCAAAACGCACAAAAATATGGTTTGGTAACCAGTCTTAGAATATGACCAGAAAACCACGCAATATAAAAAAAAAATCAATGGCTAACTTGCTCAAATATAAAAATCCACTCTCAGAATGGGCAAAAATTAACAAATAATAATAAAAAAAAATACTAAAGACCAGAAGAATCATAAACCATCGGACGACATTACAAACAGTGATGAAAAGATCTTCCATTATATGGCCGAACGAATGATGTCATGTGAAACAGGATAACCTGAATCACACTTGTAGAATATATCACGACCTTCCAGAAACTGCTCTGAATTACTGTTCTTTAATAGAGACCATTGAATAAATTTTCTGTTTATACTCCATCACGACAACCAAGTCAATAGAGTTTACAATAAATCGCCAATACAAATATTTATCGTATTTAGAAGTCACGGGCTTGAAACCCGGTCCACTCAAGGAACGGGTGCTATGCACTCTCGCTCCTGACCACTCGGCTACGTCTGGCCACACTACCCCAAAAAAAAAAAAAAAAAAAAAAAATTATAGTAGACTCAGATGGATTCCTGTATTCATTCTGAAAGCATGCAATCCTTTCATTTTAGACCTACTAATTCTCCATTTCGTGGAATACTAAGGCAAGAACTTTGAATGGCTTTGAACAAAAATTTGAACAAAAATTTTGAATGGCTATTACGTGAAAACATTAAATAAAATAATAAAAAAATCCAAATAGCCAAAAATCTCAGGCCAACTGCTGTAGACGGTCTAAAAACAGTCCGAGAAAACTTTTCTACCAACCTTAACCAATCACTAATTCCAACATAGACGCACATCACCTTCGCTAAATTGTCCCAAACGGTTACCAAAGGAAGATCAACAACGGCAAACGTATTAAAAAAACTCTTCTGAATTCAGCAAGAACTTAATGAAAAAGCCCAAATAGATATAGTATACTTTAAAATTAAACCAGAGAACGACGATGTCTCAATACCAGCCCCATTATTAATCTTCGAAGATTATTTTGAAATGAACGGCAACATAATAAACGCACACAATTAACTGGGATAATCGAAATAAGAAATGTGAAAGAAATCCATGTGAATATGGAATATAACTTAACCGTCACTTCTGGGTATCCCCGAGGGACAGTTTTATCAACCGTGTTATTTTCTACAGCTCTTGAACTTGCTTTAATCAAAAGACTAACTTCCCCTATACAATTGGCGTAAAATTCATAATTACATCCAAAGTTCCTGACTCTACTCTAGGGATATGTAAGCACGAAAATACTGAATTTATAAATTTCTAACCGTAAGATCTCAAAACATAACCTTGGACATCACCAAATCAGCCCAACTCACCATTACTGACAGGCAGATCAAGAAAAACATTTCAATCTATCTAGATGAAATTCAAGTAACGAAAGTAAAGCTCAACTGGATTTAGTCCTCATGTGGGATGAGAACCTTCAACCCACACTTTTGCCCTAGCAAAATCTGACCTTTTTGCCTTTCGGGATTTAAATAGGAGATAACTAGTATTCGAAATTTTGAGATGTCATGAACTACATTCTAAAATGGCTATAGCGCAATATGTGTCTAATGTATGGTCTTCAGCTACTTTGACAAACATCTGTTCCTTCTTTGAATTGAACACTGGCTTAGATGCCTAGAAAGACATGAGTTCAAATCCCATCGTTGACATGAGGAATTTTTATGGGCCTTTTTCACAACGTGACTGAGTTAGTTGGTGTCAGGCGAAGATAGCATAGTTTTTTATATCGGAAACTCGGCAAATTGACCACAGAAAATACAGTGCAATGTGGCTTAAAATACAACAAACCATATTATATACGGCCCTGATGCCCCTAAACTGCAACAAACCAAACATCTGATATCAGGACCATTCCTAACCGACCAACTAGACTATAAGCAGGAGCGCACCCAAAATTCCATTTATTCCTCACCAGCCTTAAAGAGCTGGGTAGATATATTTCCTAGTAAACACTATGGATATGTTCAACATGCTACGAGTAGACCCAACAAAATAATGTGAAGATAAAAACTACAGGAAGCAGCTCTACCAATCTACTCCAACCAGTGGTAAGCATTTCGTAGGGTAAATGAATTGTATTTAAAAAATATATAGAAATTTATACTCTTAAAAGATTTAAATTCCAGGAATGATAAATACCACCGTCATCTTGTATTGGAATAGCTAAATCACTGTCAATCTGTATACATGACTACGTAAACCATTTTCAATCTGTATATAGACCAGGCCAACTATCGTAAGAAATAATAGACGAGTCCTTTACGATTTTGAATAAAAATATTACCATTAACATTTTTTTAGAATTCCACATGATTTTAAAATTAAATTTGTCAGGTATTTGTTTCCATTGCTGTATACCTAAAGTATAAAGAATGCGAAAAATATAACATAAAAAAGCCATAACAAACTAATAGGAAATCTGAATCGTGAATATATTATATCAACTAATTAATAATTACTTACATGTATAATGAAATAATTAATAACTAATATTGACTAATTTAATTAATATAATAGCTGAAACTGTAATACTTTAACTGAGAGGTCGTTGCTTACCCTCAGTTTATATTTGAAATTTTTGTGAAGGTATCAAAAGATAAAATAAACTTTCGAATCGCATTACATAACGCAAACGTAAATTGCAATCATTATGCCTCTTATTATTTTTGCAATTTCCTTTATTTTCGAACTTTTTAAAATTAAAGTTTATTTATAATCTGATTTATAATTTATAAATGAAATTATAAATTAATTTATAATTTTCGTTTTTGCTGATATCACATTTTCCTTTAATTTGATACTATGCGTATAGGACATTCCTTTTCACTAGAATTTCAAATATTTGGACTATTAATAAATAAAATTATGAGCCTGTGATATGTATTAGGACAATATCTTTTTTTTTTTATCCAATGTAACAGTGGATTTAGTTTCTGCTCGTGCTAATATATTACGCCATTCGTTTTTTACATTCCAGAATGATACATTTGAAAGGTCCAAATAGGTCATTGTGACTTTCACAGTAGTAGAGTCACGATTTCGACGCCAAATATAGTGAGAGGAATTTTTTTTTATCCATATTTTTCTAGCTAAACAAGTTAGAAAACAGGACAGCTGACAGTATAGCTTGCAGGTGTTTATGTATACAGTACAGTATAGGTAAGAAAGAATAAACTGACACTGATAGAGGCTGGTTATGAAACATTACTAAAATGTGATGCTACGACATTGCAAATTCAGCTCTCTTCAAAATATTTGTTAATTAAATAAACTAATTAATTTTTTTCTGGATTTTGCAAACTATATATACGAATTAAAAGTTTATCGGATAGCAACTGAAGACGAGCATTGCATGCAAATAGAAAAATTACCTTTACCAGTTTCCTGGGTTTTTTTTTGTCTGGATATTTATTATGTATTCTTGTAGAGCCAGCTGCATAAGTTATTGAAACTAAGAGTGAAGTTACCAGGTAGAATATCAAATGTTCGTTATCTTTCAACGGCATTGGCGTAAATTTGTGGAAGTTTCAATTTAAATTATGAGGATTTATATGCAAGTTTTTCTTGACCACAAAATATTCGGTAGTATAATGTATTTTCAGTAGCTTACATTAGATTTATATATCAGTTTAGCAAATGATTAATCAGCCAAACTATCTTTATAGTTAGTGTTTGGTTGTACAAAGTGGAAACCAGGCAACTAAGGACATGTATTCAGTATATATCGCTTCTGTACACTGCATATAATGAATGATCAATTTGCCTGTTTATCAGAATGAAGATCTCGGGTTTTTGGAGACATAGGTGGGACATATTTAAAGTGGATTAATTGCATAAGAGGTGGCAACTTGTCATAAAAAAATAATAATTTAAAGACAGAAAACGGTAACCTATTTAACGAGCTAATTGTATTACTCGGAGTTTTCATTTCACCCCACTCTGTCCAAACTGAATAATTTTCAGCCAAAGAAAATTTTTCTTTCTCTTTTAAGGCACATTAGCATCTATCATAATGCACCTATTATTTTCACAAAGTCCGTACGTCTGCATGTAATAATTTGTCACCTAATGGATTGGTTTACCTAAAATTTTGTATTTGGCTCTTTTAGAAAAATTCGTGGAGCCATCTCAAATTTCATTAAAATCAGGCCAACAGAAATCCTTCAATTATTATTTCATATTTTTATTTCATGCTTAGAGAGGCAATATGAAAAGAAAAACTGGAAATGAGCGAAGAAATAAATAAATTATGTATCTAAAATTTTTTAAAAATATTAAATATGAGGCAAATACAGTTAAAGTTATAAGCCAAATAATAAATTTAGATCGGCGTCACCTGACCACGCCGAGGACCAAATACTGTGAAATATCAATAATAACATACGTTTTAAGTTATTATTTTCATTACTAATATGATATTTTACTTTTGCAAATGCTTGAAGTATTATTTATTAAGTGTAAAAAAGAAATGAGAGAGTGAGAGATTCAGAAATGCACGTTCTGTAGGCATCTAATTTTGGAATCAAATAGCTTACAGAAATAACAGAGCATATTTTTAGAAAAAAGATCACGCTATTTGCAATGTAGTTAGGAAAGGACCTTAATGGATCACATTATTCGTGGTTATGGCATCTTTGTTCCATGCCTATGTGACCGTTAAAACATTAGTGTTGAGTGTGATGATAATCAGCCTATGCAACCACGAAGAATGGATTTTCTAATATCTTATGTTACGCTCAAGTAACTTTCTATTCATTTGTTTGTTTAGTTCAATTAATTCTCTTTTCCAAAAAAATTTAGAAACGCTTTCCTGACTCTCCAAGAAAATCCGCAGTCCACTGAATACTCTGATGCCATTCTTCAGGGGACTACTTAGAACAGTTTCGAAACCACTCATTAATTAATGAATGCAATATAGCAATCAAAACGAGAAACGCAGACAAATTCTTCAAATTCCACACTTTTGAAGAATTCGTCTGCTCACACTGTTTAAAATCAGCCATTTTCATGAAAAAAATTCTAATGAACATTAAAATTTTTATAGAATTATTGACTGATTCATCAGTATTAACATAAAAATGAAAAATAAAAGCTTTATAAAAACTGTTTATAAAAAATAAAATAAATCTTAATGAATAAGATTTTTTAAAATTATTTTTTTGTGTTGGAACACCATCGATGACATGTAAAATCGTTATGATTTTCCATATTCGAGATAAAAAACTGAGAATTAAAAAATGCTTCGAAAAGAGGCTCATCCAAACGTTCTACTTGTAATTAAGTAGCTATTTCTAATAAGCATTACCATGACTTAATTAAAATGTCATGGCACACGGATTCTGAAAGGTTAAAAAGTGTCCGGAACGGAACATTTAATTGAGTTGCCGCGGAAAACTAAATTATTTCAAAAAAAAACAAATTTAAAAAAGTAATGTATTTTTATTTTTTAAATCAGAAAAAGGTCATCGTAAACTATCATGTGCAATGAATTGGATTCTGGATAAAAAGTTTAGTTCCGTATTTTCTATTTTATTTATTTATTTGTTATTTATGGTTGTTAGTGTTTTGTTGTATTTTTTGTGATTAATTACGAAAACCATAAGTCACTGTACTTTATTCCAATCATTAAATAAGAATATTCTCTCTCTTTTTGTTGTTTTGCTGCAGGTCCAAAATATTAAAATTGCATGATGCAGAAGTTCAAAAATTATTCACGAGAGCAATGTTTGCAAACAGGTCGACGCTCCTTTCACTACTGTAACTTTAATTACGAGTATTTTTCTGAATAATAAGAAAACAGGTACGAAAAACTATTTCCCACAGGCCGTTTCTAGTCCTTTCTCCACCTCTGTGATAGCCCAAGCATCGCTTTTAATTACTCAACCCTGCAAGCCTAAAATATCTGATGGTTTGATCAGGTAGCAGTAGGCAGTCAATTCCTCGAACTTCCGCATTAATTGTTGACGACTTCCGACTTGCCATTCAAATACACCTCATGGGTCTCAGACTACGTGCTGCTTACATGCCTGTTGGGCGTTTCATACCGCCGGACAAGTGCCCTTGGGAATTTCATCTCCAAAAAATTTCAAATTCGTTTCCTAACAAAAAAAAAAAAAAAAAAAGAAAAAAGAAAATGAAAGAGAGGATATTCATATGTCTTGCCTGTTACGTAATGGAAATATTCATTCTACAAACATATTATTATTATTAAATCAGCTTATTTATTTACAAAACAACTTCCTCATTGAACAGCTTTGACTAAGTGTGCAGAGGATACTAGTAAAGATCCCGCTGCAATAATTTAACATAACTCATACATTAGACTTACACATTCTTGACTCTCTGAAGAAATATTGATATTACAGCAATTTTTAAAGTTTATTTACAATTTACATGAAAGTAAGGTAGTGTTGCTATTTATGGGTTAAATATACTATCACATGATAACAGTCCTAGTGTATAAGGTGGTGTACGTTTCCTTTTCAGTATTGTTATTATTATCTGTAGTAGTACTAGGAAATAATGCAGGGAAGAAAGCTTAGACAGCATCAGCCAAAATATATATATATATATATATTCGCCCCCTCATCTGTCCATCCCCCTCTAATAATATGTCTAACTCTTCCTTAAATTTATTCAAAGTACCCACTTCCACAACACCAGATGGTGGTGATGTGTTTCAACAATCAATTTCTCTCTGACTGAGTGCAAATTTTCATACATCTATCCTGCAGCAATCCTTTTCAATTTGTGTCCAATTTTTTGTATTGTCTGAGAAAGGGTTAGTAATACCATCATCATTAAGTTTACGCATTCCGTTTAAAGCCTTAAACACCTCAATCAGGTCTTCTTGCAAGTGCCCAGTTTACAAGCATTACAATTTGGATAACCGAAGTCTTTTGTGGTAAGTGTCCTCCCTTTACGTCTTGACTAATTTGGTTGCTTTTCTCTGCACCTATTTCAAGGGATATAAGATGAGGCTCCCAGACCAGTATGCAGTTGTCAAGATGTGGCCTAACCATTTCCTTATACAATGGGATAATCATCTCCTTGTCTCTGCCGGCAAAGCGCCTGTGTTTCATTGACAGATCTCCATAAATTATTCTAGCGACCGGTCTGCACTGCTCAGAAAACTTCACATCGGACTCTATGGTTACACCTCGGTTTCTTTCGTTATCTACCACTTGAGTGTGGTACCACTTAATTGCTATAATACTCTGGTTACAGTCGCCAATATGAATACCTTGCATTTTTCAATATTAAACCTCAGTTTACACTTTTCAGCCCCACTGCCTATTAAACAAGACCTAGACATTAATTTATCTGGTGTTTTCTGCAGCCTTAATTATTTTTATTATCTACTTTACTAACCTTTGTATCATCTGCAAACTCAGACAATAAACATGACATGCCTTCACCAATATCATTAATAAATACAGTAATGTAAAAAGTAAGGAGCCTAGCAATGAAACCAGATGTATCTCACTAATAACATTAGTTCAAGAAGAGTAGTGCCCATTTATAACCACGCTTCATCTTCTACTGCCTAACCATCTCTTTATACATCTCAATAATTTGCCTCTAATACCACACTGCTCTAATTTGAACTTTGAACAGTAGTCTTTCATATGTAACAGTGTCAAAAGTTAACTGAAATCTAAATACGTATATTGTGATTTCAAAATTATTATTTGCATCCAGTTCCTTTATTACTATGGTAATAAAATAAAATAATTTAGCTCCCAGTTATAACTTGATGTACTTCTGGATACTTTGTGTTTGAATTGGTATAATAATACTTGTTGTTCTAAAGACACTGTGATGCCAGTTTCGTTGACTACCCTTCTATACAAGGGATTTATTGCTTGGTAAGAAATCGTTTGCACATATTGTCTATTGGTTGCTTTTGGAATCACAGTTATACCATGAAGTAAAAGAAGACATGTTCCTACAAGTTCATAATGTAGTTGGGGCTATGCGTTGCTGCATATCTGTTAGTTGTAGTGTAGTCAAGACCAGAATAACTTCAAATTCAAGTCACCATTCAATTTACCAGTCAGTAGATTAACTAATATATTTTTAAGGAAAAGATAATAGAGATGTCGGTTTTGGTCGATTCCCTGGACCTCAAAGGAGGCAAGACCACTTTGCTACCTCTTCCTGATCGGTTTGATTCGACAATTTCAGCAAGCAATTCACCTCGAGAAATGTTTAGCAAATTACCAAAAAAATATACTGAAAACTATCGAATCCGAATGAAGAAGATGGGCTGCTGCCAAATTGTCAATGTCTGTGCAAAGTACCGAGCTGCCTTTATGTTTTGAAATATTCATGGGCATAGTGGATGCCTTACTAGAAGGACCGTGCTTGTCGTATTGCATTTGGACATCTACCAGTTAAAATGAATAAATTGAAGTTCTGGGATAGAGGGAGAGGTTTTGTGATTATTACATACAACTAGATATGTTGAATACGCTTTCTTTTATTGTTCTGAAAAAATGTTCCTTTTTCCAGCTGAGGGACATACCATTACGATAAGTACATTATACGGATGTTTCTCGTTCAACTGTCAAAAGAATAAAACCTGTTATATTTATTGTCAACGAAATTGAGCACTATATTTGGAAGGTCAAAAAACTTGGAGTGATATTCTCGACATCTGTACTTGCAATCTATGATATGGTGAGATGTTGGATCCTCCCTGATACTCCTCAAAATCGTTTGGTCTGTGACATATCCGATATCACCTACAACCGCATGCCATCTTGCAACATACAGACTCAACGTCCATCTGAACTTGATCTGAATCTGGATAGAGCCTGATCGCTTTCAGAGAACTTTTGATAAGGAGCATGATCCCGTTTCCCTTTCAACCCTTCTTGTTTCTCCCAAACACGCTGCATTCAGCATAATGAAATTCTTCGTTTCCTCATCTCTGTATGGTACCTTGTCTCAGTTAGTCCTAATATATTATAATTCGTTGACTTAGTGAAGAGTTCAAATTCGTTTAAGTTATTTAAAATACTCCTGGAATTACTTATCTAGACAAATGAAATTTCGTATTTTTTGGCTTTTTATGACCCTGCTACATCCATTATAGTTGCTTGAACGCATTCTCCGGTGGTATGTTACTGCTGATGGTTTTTGCACATATTTCAATGTTTTTGGTTTTTTTTTTTTTTTTTGTGTATGAGGCAATTACAAGTCAGACATTCACAGAGAGAGTGGAAGTGAGATTTTGGCTCATACCATTAACCGAGTTAACTGGACTTGGGAAAGGATGGTGAGTTTTATTCCGAACACTTGCATTTTTCATCCCGGAAATATACAAACTGATCGTAAAACACACTTGATCTACAGACACGATATGTGCTGACTGCTCTTCACTTATGTGCCTATTCTAAACAACTCGTCTGACTGGACGTTATAATAATCATATCCAGAATACAATAATGACTTAAGATTAATATTATTTTAATTAACAATTAGTGGCAGTCACGTACAATTAATCTCAACCAAGGTCATATAAAGTAAAACTTAATATAACCAACATTCAATTTCACCCAGATAGTAACTACTGTATGATTTACAATCCACTGTATCTGGGTTATCGTTGAGTATTCTTGTAAGCTGGAAGAGGCATTTCCTTATTGCCTAAGAAAATGAACACAAAGCCATCCCCCATTCTGTTAGGGATAAGGTGTGATTCACCTACCGGAAGAAATGTTATATCTATTTCTCTCAGACCTTGTAATGCTAGAATTTCATAGCAAATGGAATGCACGTGCCATCAGCCATCCATCACTATCGCATGCTTGCTCCTCTCACGCCACAGCGCGCATAATTTGCGTGCAGAAAGATTGTAAAGCTGCTTGATTCCTGTTGAACCACATGGGCAAGGTTAGAGGCCATTTCTAAATGCTCATGCCGAAACCATCCACAGGGCACTGTGTTCCGTAACTTCCAGGAAGTTATGAAACAATAATGTTTTATCTGGTTCATATTCAGGACTTTCATTTTGCTTCCTACCTCCATGTGTGGGCGAAAATTGTACGTATTCCTGGCAGGAGCACAAAGAAATGCAGGGATAGAGGAGAATTAATGTTACATCACACAGTTCCATAAATATCCAAAGCCAGCTTCTCGGAAATGAATAACCATATCAGGAAGTGGATAATGTTCTATTTAAAAGTTTTCTTTAATCGAGAGCCAAGTTCAGGAAATCTACGCAGCTTCATTTTGTGGGTCAGGGAGGGTCAATCACGTGCAATCCTCATATGCTTCATGTGTGACCAAGTGTTTTCAATTCTAAAAGTTCACAATGCTTTAACCACGCTAAAATAGTGTACTTGGTGGTATCTAAAGGGAATACACTAAATATTAATAATGTTTCAATAAAAATTCCTAAATTATAACAATCCGTGAAAAATCACAGTACTTTTAATAAGTGGAACAAGAACGTGATTTAACATCTTAAAGATTAAAATTAATATTACTAAACAGCACTCTGCTCAGTTAAAAATAGAACATCAAGAATCTTTATTGAGAAACCTCAATGCATACTCTTAATGACTAGGTTGCGTTTCAGGACAAAACCATATTTCGTCTTCAGGCATTGTGAAAGTGTTGAGCGTGGCACATTTCTAAGCACTTCAGTTTTGCTGTGGTATGCAACTACTAGATGGTCATTAGAGGGATGACTTGGAGATAGTTGTTTGGTTACTTTTCTCTGCACCTGTTTCATGGGATCCATTCCTTTCTTAAAATGAGGCTCCCAGACCAGTATGCAGTTGTCAAGATGTGACCTAACCATTTCCTTATACAATGGGATAATCATCTCCTTGTCTCTGCCGGCAAAGCTCCTGTGTTTCATTGACAGAACTCCATAAATTATTCTAGCGACCTGTCTGCACTGCTCAGAAAACTTCACATCAGACTCTACAGTTACACCTCGGTTTCTTTCGTTATCTACCACTTGAGTGTGGTACCACTTAATTGCTATAATACTCTGGTTACAGTCGCCAATATAAATACCTTGCATTTTTCAATATTAAACCTCAGTTTACACTTTTCAGCCCCACTACCTATTAAACAAGACCTAGACATTCATTTATCTAGGGTTTTCTGCAGTAGTATGCCTTAATTCTTTTTATTATCTACTCTGCCAACCTTTGTATCATCTACAAACTCAGACAATAAACATGATGTAGACGTAACTACATACCTTTGCTAATCGTCGAATACGGAGATAATCCACAAGCCACCATGACCACTGCTACTTTTGTATGGTGGATATATCAGGTTAAAAGAATTTTGGGTCGAAAATCTGTCATGTGTTCCAACATACTATCTTCTATTGCTCGAAGGCCTCGCGGGGGTATGCTTTTTGGCGTCAAGATGTTGGGAGTTTCCTTTTTGGGCTGCAAGTTGGTCTCAAGTTCCCTTCTTTTCTCTACTTCAGAGAGCAGAGTAGTAGATCAGAACTGCAGGAGAAGAGAGAAGAGAACGGGCTACCATAATTGAGTTGCAGCCCAGAGCCGTTATACTTTTTAAACAATATTCTTGTTTGTACTCCGGCACGACCACCAGGTCAGTGGAGTTTATAATAAATCATGAATACAAACGTTAATCGTATTTAGCAGTCACGGGCTTGAATCCCGGTCCATTCAAAGAGCGCGTGCTATTGAACTGACGCTCCTCACCACTCGCCATCAGGCTGAGGGGCAAAATCACTTTAGACCCTTTATACACTGGTGTGCAAAACTTAAAGACCAACACTATTTCTAAAGGTTACAACCACAAACTCTTTACTTAAGATACTCTTTACTGACGAGAGTAGATTCAGTCTCAGCAGCGATTCTGGATGTCAGCTAATCTGGCGAGAGATTGGCACACGGTATCACCCTGCAATTATCACTGAAAGGGATCGATATGGCCATCGAGGTGTTCTCGTCTGGAGAGGCGTTATCTTGGATGGAGGTACACAACTCCAGATACTGGCAGATACTGGAAGGAGGTACTGTAACCGGTGCACGCTATGTACTGAGGTAATCCTTCCCCATGTGCGTCTGTTCCGAGGTGCCATTGGCCCCGAGTTCGTGTTTATGGATGATAACGCCACACCCCATCGCACTGTAACTGTTGATATGTTTTTGGAAAGTGAGGACATTGTTCGTATGAACTGGCCTGTCCGTTCCCGCCGATTCAAATTCCATCGAACACATATGGGACGCTCTGGGGAGACGCATAGCCGCACGTCAACACCCACCAGAAAATGTTAACCAGCTGAAGATGGCGCTGACAGAGGAATGGACGATGTTACCCCAAGAACTTATCAACAATATTGTTCTAAGTATGGACGGGCGGTGCAATGCCTGCATCGACATTAGGGCTGCCATATCTCCTACTGAGGGCCACCTCTTCCCTTTGTTCCATCTTTGGCAGTGATGCATCTGTATCATGGCAGCCAGCGCTACGTTGTCATTTTTGAATAAAATCCCTCTGTACCGTTTTGTTTCCGTTGTTGTGTCGGTGTTGTTTCCTTCATCATTTTTGTATCTCATGAGGTTCCTTTGGTATGTTTTTCCCATATCCAGGCCACTCCTATGAGAAGCTACAAGTGAAAACCTGACTGGTCCTTAAAATGTGCACACCAATGTAGTTCTGAGTGTTTTAGATTTAAATTTAGTTGGCCCTCAGTTTGCGCCCCCAACATGTTTATAAGTGCTGTCCTGTGCAGACTGCGCACATAATGTTGTAAATACTCTTTTGATTCCAAGAAACAGAGCCTTCTTCCATCATTCCATAAGCAATATACTTCTCTATTGGAGCAGTGTCTTTTATTTAGATTAGTGCAATACCAAGGTAACTCGTGGTGCCTCCACAATATGAGATCAATATGTTAAGTAGCAAACTCAGTTTGTTCATAGCCACATAAGGAAAGAGGCTATGCCCAACATGTACAGTGACTCGTCTCTTGGATTTAATTCAAGTGTTGTAATTATTATTTTTGGTGTAGCTTGTTTACTAAATAACATGCGTTTATTTGCTTACATCAAATGATATAATTTGCTCTTTTGCTTCCACCACGTGGCGCACTATAGCCACAGACGCCGATGCACCTAAAAAATTCCCAAACAAACAAACAGCTTCCACCATTTCTCTTTATAATAAATTAAATATAAATAGAAAGCGCCCGTCAGGGCAGCATTGCGAATATTCGTCCTTTCAATTGTAGTCAACCTGGGTAAGAGTCTGTTGATAGATGGAGCCACATGTCTGACATTCCTTGAAAGAAAAGGGAATTTTATTCAACTTTTATTTATTTTTAAAGGCTTAAATAAAGAAACAAAGAATCTTATCGAAACCGTTTTTTTTAAGGTAATGAACCTTAGACAAATTGAGGATTGGAAAACAAAAAAAAATAAATAATAATAATAAACTTGAAAATACTGAATTTGAATTTCTATGTAATTCAATTTTCTCAGTTTTTCATGCCACGCTAGATGTGAATATAACTCCAAGTTACAATAAATAAATAAATAAATAAAAAATAATAAAATTAAAAATATGCTATGCTTACAAATTTGGATATTATTGGAATTAGGCGATCACTGTATATGAGATCTCCAATGTACCATTTTTCATTATTATTTAAATTTACTTCACAAAATACTTCATGCTGAAGCATTTTAAAAGTACTATATTTATAGCTACGTAATTAGTGGATCAGATCGGCACTGGTCCTAGAGTTTAGTGACCGATGCGAGAATTAACGTTGGGAAAAAGGATATCAAAGTGATGGTCTTCTTTCCTGGATTGAGGGGAGGGGCAGTTGTGATTAGGGGCCGGCGTTCATTGCGTTATGAATCATCTCTGTGTCAGATGAAGGACATTTTGATGAAGGTTATAAAATTATGATGATGGGACAACCAGTAATCCGTGTATCAGATTGTTGACTACTAATCTAGGATATTAAAGGTTTTCTAATATTATCCATAATAATGATAATAATAACCATGATGTCTCGGAGTACGGGGACCCCATCTAAAAAAAAAAAAAGAGATTCTTAAACGGGCAAAAGGTCCAATGACGGGCAATAAGCCTGGTGAAATCAGGGAAAGAGCGTCCGTAAGGGAGGATAAGGGGGGACTTGGGATTTATCTGCTTGAGGTCTATGGAACTCTGAGAGGGGAGAGGTTTTCGCTGTTGTGATTGATTCCGGAACTAGGGACCATAGATTCAAACTGCAGGGAAGAAGGAGATTTGTAGGAAGGTTTATTTTCGCCAGGAGTTGGTTAATGGATGAATTGCTTTCATTGATGGTGGAGGCTGGCTGCTGGAGTTTGTTCAGGGATAGGCTGGATGACATACGTGGGGAGGGAATCATATAAGTAGTTTATTATTTAAAAGAAAAATTTTTAGATTTTCTTGAAAAAACCTGGGGCTTCTTTTCCCCAAGTGACTAAATAGTCCAATTAGTATAAGGTATTCAAAGTCATTTTACTTGACCAAATATAATAGAGGGACCCTAGCCTGAGAGAAAATATATATAACCAGGAGCATACAATAAAAATGGGATAATTTTAACAGATACACTGGCGTTCAAAGAAAGTGCATCACCTTAAAATTGTAATTGTCGTTCGAATAACAGTACATGGCAATATTTCTTACAGATTGCATCAGATAAGATTGACACGCGTAGGTGATGACGTAATATTGCATCAGCTATTACTTTCAGCTATATAAGCACGCTCTGCAAGAGTTGCAGTCATTCCTTGCTTGTGTCAGGATGGCGAGTTACGTGCAGTTGACGCCACGAAGAAAGAGTGTTATTGTTGCTTTACGTGAGGAAGGATGTTCATCCCGTCATATTGCTTATAGAGTGTCTTGTAATCAGTCGACAGTGAGTAGATATCTTTCTGAACTCAAGAATACTGGTTTTGCTGATAGGAAAAAAAGGAACCGGATTCAAACGAGTCTCTACGCCAAAACAGGACCGCGTTTTGAAGCGCTTATACCTTAAAAACCGTAAAGCTTCTTCGTCTCAAGTGAAAAGAGAATGGGAAGAACATACAGGAATGGTAGCAAGTGCAGTAAAAGTCAGAAGCCTCTTCAAAAATGAACTTGTAGCCCGTCGTCCTAAGAAGAAGCCCCTCCTCACACAAAAAATGAAAAAGGCCCGATTAATTTGGCGTAAGGAGCATATCAAATGGACCCCCGAGCAGTGGAAGTCAGTTATTTTCTCGGATGATAAGGGGGTGCATTTCGTATCGTGCAAATGATATGGGGGTGCATTTCGTATCGCCGAGTAGGTCACCTGTAGATTATAAAATGTTCCGTAAATGCCAATGGATACCTGGCTATATTGGAAGGCAAATTGCTGCCAACCATTAGAGACCATTTCGACCTGCCAAGTAACTGCATCTTTCAGGACGACTCTGCTCCTTGTCATCTGGGGAAAAGTGTAAGTAGGCACTTCTGTAGTTACTTTAGCTTCATTTCTGCATTAGAGGTTCGACAGTAATGTGTTTACATTTGTTACAGGTGAAAACATGGTTGGAAGAATGGTCCATTACAACTCTTAGCTGGCCAGGAAACAGCCCGGACCTGAATCCTACAGAGAACTGTTGGCATCGTGTGGAATCTGCTGTTGCCAGAAAGAAACCAAAGATCCTTCGTGAACTTCATAATTCGTGTTTGGAACCACGAACTATCAGTTGATTATCTTCAGAAATTGATCTTGTCAAGGCCTCGACGGTGTGCTGCTGTCATCAGGGCCAGAGGCGGTTCAACTAAATATTAGTTTTCACCTGGTAAACTTTTCATTTTTTTTTACATTTAAAATGATAAACTGAAGCAAATTGAGGTCTTCTGATAACATTTCAGCCATAATTGTCGTGTTTACCAAAACTGTTGTATAAAGGTTGCAAATGCTCATTTTGGAATATTTTGAGAGCATCTGTCAAATATTACTTAACTTTGCCTCAACTATTAATAAATATCTTTTGTTTATATTTCTATTTGTGATGCTAGTCATTAATGTAACATACCATCTGGAAAAGGGTTAGAAATGTGAAATTCCTAGGTGATGCACTCTCTTTGAACACCAGTGTATATATTTATTTACAAATAAATGGAAGTTATTTAGCTAATTATACGTTCTTGTTGTTTGTTAGTTCTTGGCGCATCGGCTTCTGTGACCATAATGCACCTCTCAAAGTTTTGCATTTTCTACTCTGATCTCTTGCAATTGCCATTCAAATTAAAGAATTTGATTATAAAAGCCTATTAATTTTAAATAGTGGAAGACCTCTTGTATATTATTTTCTTCACTTAAAATGTTTTTCAGAGTAGCTAATTATACGTGTTTCTAAATCATTTTTCCTTGTTTTTCTAGTATGCTAAGCAAATGTGAGAAAAACACAAGAATTCTTCCAGGCTAGCTGTGATGGAGGAAGTGTACGTCATCAAGTTAAAAGGTCCACATTCATTATCAACTTCCGAATCGTCTGCAACAGACGCCGAAGGAACCTTAAAGAAAATCACCATAGGCCTGGGGATGCTCCACGTTCTTACTGGATGTCTATCTGTGTTGTTTGGTGTTCTGGGTCTCTTTCTGGAGTTCGAATCTTCCTTCACCGGAGCAGGGGTGTGGTGTGGTCTCGTGTTTATGGTTACTGGTGCTTCGGCTTTGTATCCTTGGAGACTCCGTCAATGTTTCAGGTGTCGAATGAAAATCATTTTCGTGCTTTCAGTGGCATCTACATCTACAGCTACAGTATTCCTAATTCTTGGACTTCTCGGTGTTGCTAACTTCCATTCCTTCCCGAGAGTGTTTGGAGAAAGTGCTCAGATATGCGCTAATTCTATTATCACAGCTTTCATTGAACTCGTGGTTTCTGTGGTGTCCTCATGCATCACTGGTAATGCCATCTGGAAGTGTTTAGGAATATCGGCGTGCGGGAAAACAAGTCAGGAGATACCAAAACGTATGATAGTAGCAACTAAAATTAGTGGAGCTGGCTTAGGAGGTTTAATTGACTCCGAGGTGGTCCGCCATGTCAGTCCTAACTGTGTTGTGTCTTTCCGACAACGGGAAGAGGTCAAAGAGGCATTACGGAGAGTGCAGGATTTTGTAAGGGACAGCCATTTTCAATCTTATGCAGACGATAGTTTTACTTGTTCCGAAATAAGTTCGAATGACGAACGAGAACTTGGAGTAGATTCTGAAAATTGGAGGAACGAGGTTATGTCGATGTGCCTTCCACCTCCTGTGACTACAAGCACCGAAGAGGAAGTACACGAAAATAGTAGAGAAGAAAGTTGATAACACTGAGCTGAGTGAATTACTTGTTTACCAATACCAAAATAACGTAGATATTTAACAATGTACCTGAAGCTTTGCATAATTGTGTATTAAAGAAAACTTAATAAAATCGATTTAAAATAAGACATTTCCACCCCAAGTATTTTAATTAGTTTATTGGTATGCAAAGAACAATTGGTACAATTAAATACAAAATAATGTCCCAACAACTAAATAAAATTGAGTACGTTTCAATACCGAAATCGGACTTCAGGGCTAGGTTTTTTTTTTTTTTTTTTGGGAGAAGTACTAAAATTTGACCATGGGAGGTTTAACTGGAGTCTAATTGAATAATTATACCCACATTAGTAGGTAAAAGTACATTCGGTGCGCCCAATTGTCTCAATACTTAACGAGGAAACGTGTCTTATTTTAAAGCTTTCATTCTTAGTACTTCACGTAATGTTCCTCTCCAGTTTAACTAATAAAAATCGATTTCTTTTGGTCACTACAGATTAAATTAACGAAATTTCACAGTTCGGTATATGTTCAAGCATTAACCAAAATCTCTGCATACCCATTTTATTTCTATACATTTGTGGAATGCCACTGGTATTCATAAGTCTATTGTAGACGATAACAATTTACAGCCTCAGCAGTAACAAACCTTGTGTTCCCAAATCTCAGTAGCTTCTTTTCTACCTCCACTGGGTAAATTTGTTTATTTTGCATTAAAGAAATTAAGACTACGAGGCGTGTATTTTATCCCTGAAATTACAGTATATATTCTATGGTTGTCTCGCCTGTTTTTTTTTTTTTTTTTTTTTTTCGCCGAATGAAAAACATAAGTGTTCGGGGGAACCGTACAACCCCTATATAGACACCGATTAAATCTGCCACAGTTCCAGAAGTCCTATTATTAATTCCTCCCCTGTTAATGGAGATCAGAAATTTTCTGCACGGGAAATAACGACTATCTTCGGGGGTAGGGGAGTTACACCTGGTATTATCGGCCTACATTTCTGAAAACTGGCCAGGCTCTTTTCTTATCAAGCCAAAAATTTTTAAACGTTAATGTTAATTGCATAGTGGTTTGAAGCTTATTTATCAGACTTCCTAATATATTAGGAAAAATCACTTTTGCCTGTTATCCATCTTCAATTTGCATAATGTGTGATAAAACTTACGTTATTTAATGGGGAGAATTTCTCCCCCAAGTGAAATATTGATAAATACAATGGTCCGTTGCTGAAATAGCTTAGATGATTCTAGTATATAAAGTTAACCTGCATTCAGCTTAATCAACTTAGAATCGATTTTTTTCAGTATTTCGTCTCCATTCCTCTGATACATATTCGCATGTATTCACTGGGAAGGAAAGTTTTTATCGGCTCATTAGTAATGACCTGATTACGTGTGCGTTAAATCAATCACCGAAACGTTCCTATTTCCCTTTGCCACGATTTAAAGTGGAATATGGGGCGATAAAATACTGAAAACTATAAACACAAGCCAAGCAAATCGATAATTTTCATGTATTAACTTCACCAGTTGTGTAAACAAAATGTCCAATATACGGTTTGCACTTTTAAGTTAACGATATTTAAATTTAAGATTGTTTGACAGAATGAATTTCTTTTATTTCATATTGTATTTATTCTAATCTGCGATTGAATAAATGCAAACACAGACATTAGCAAAAGTACCGATCCTTAGTCTCAGGAGAAAATGTAGAAGGGAAGAATGTAAACATTCTTTAAACTTCCACCACATTAAAGTTCATTATGGAAATCCTCTTATGAAAATTAATTACTATGATAATCCTCTGTAACCCGAATATCAAACAGTATTTCTGCTAGTTGGCTCAAAATATTGTATAATGAGATGAAGTAACACTCATTAGTTTCCATAATTTAGTATGCCTTGCAGTGGAGGCCCGACGATTGGTTTGGAACGGTTATTAAAGAACCTATTCGACAATCTGACAGAGCAGAATTCATACTTTCGCCACTGTTTAAGAATATAGCCATAAAAGCGATGAAAGACTGTTAGGGTTGCCCTTTCATCCCCTCCCATTCATATTCGGGGACAAATGGTTTAAGGGTAAATATAGAAAATAAAATATTCTATTCTGTATTTCCAGGGATGGATATTAAAACTATGAATTTAATAATTATATAAAATTAGTTTTTAAATCATGTGGAGTTATGGACGGACAATTCGCTAATGTGATTGTTCATTGCTATTAAAATTCATTTAAACCTCAACCCCCCCCCCCCCCACCTACAAGATCAAATCGTTTAATCTTCAAAATTGAGGAACGAATTTAATCCATAAACAAACTAATGTTTCCGTCACTAATTGTACAAACAAGACAACTATTAAAAATAAGTTATGAATATAGAGATTTATAACTTTCAATTCTTGCAAAAACATTTAAGCCTTGGCTAATGAAACAAAACCATTTTGAAATATGATTTCTTGGACTTGAATGTCCATTGTAGAAGTAGCCATTCAATTGACCATGTTTTCTATTAGCTACATATCTAGAGCAGTGTCAAGAAATCCTCCCCCATATAACTACTTCGAAAGTAGCCACGGTCTCGAGATACTTAATTTAAGTGTATCCCTACTTCAAATAGAATAGGGTAGTTGCACAATTATGTAAACTTCAAAACTAAATTCGACAAGTAATTAAAGAATTTTCTGGCATAGTTGTTCTACAAAACATGCTTCTTTTGTTTCTGCCCATCAAAATATGCTTGGCAATAGACCAGGCGACCATATTCTATCCCCAGATAGAACTTAAAATCAATACAGAAGCAACACATTTAAGTAACCCAATTTACTTAATGGAAGAGGAGCATTACGTAGTTACTCGTCTTATGAACATTTTTACTTTAAACGACACTAATCTAACACTTGAGATTTCTATTGAGTAGCAAATAATTGCAATATTATAATAAAATAGTTTATTCTCCAAAATAGTAGAATAGTATCGTTTTACTCTAGTTTATCTCTATATTTTTCAATTCAACTAATTTGAGAATGCACAGTGATTGAAGTGGTAAACAGCTTTTTATTCAGGTTAAAATAGCAAAATGTACACAAATTCAAAATTAATTTCGATAATTTAAAAACGTGTAGAAAGCATTAAAATCTTTTGTTCATAAAACCCAATGCACAAACTGCTCTAAAATAAAATCGAAATTAAAATTCGAAAGGATAATTTACAGAAAATTATGTATAGACCACACATTAAAAAAAAGGTATAAAACACTAAAATGGTATTGCTCTAAAAGAAATTAAACTAAAGCAAAGTTCGCTACGTTACATGATAGCAAACAAATTCCAGTAAGGTGATATTTACGCAAATTGCAACACGAATGAATATCAGCTTCAGAATCAGATCCCAGTTCCCAATTTAAAATATCCAGGCTGAGTTTTTCGTGTTCCTCCCTCCTTTGATTAAGAACCAACAAGTTATCTAAAAGTTCCTTTTGATTATTACAACGCGAACGAATATGAAGTATCCTTAAATTTTTCATCGCAGCGACTTTAGAAGAAATCAATGAAAGATTGAACGATAGAGATAACTCAAATTCATTATCAAGTATAGGTATGCCTATTAAGCAGAGTCGAAATAATTTGGGAACAGTACAAAGAGCACTCCAGAAACTTTTTGAGTTAAGATCGAGTGTTTCCTGTTGAATTACCAAGTTCGATAAAGATTTCATATTATGCAAATACTTTGCTAAGTCCGTAAGAAAAGTAAATTTACTTCCGGATGAAAAACGCCCGGCAGTAAGATCAAGGTCAAATAAATCTTCGGTTAATTTATTACCAAATGAACCAAGTCGGAGGGTCTCTAGAAGTTTGCAATGAACAGATACGGAACACCAAAAATATCCGGAATTAACACAAGGGAAGAACAGAAGAGTTAAGGATTTTAATAATCGCAACGTTGACAAGTTAGATAAATCGTGATCTATACACTCGACATGTCTGAAGGCAGAATGACGACATCCTCGCAGGTCGAATTCTTCAACGAGTTGACAATTTTCGACAATGGAAGCTAAAGATGCATGAGCAGCGGTGGGAATTACTCTAAGGCGTCTGAAAATCATGCTTGCTTCAACGCTTGACATAATTTCCTTACCTTCGGGAATATCACTAAACGCACATATGGAAATTGCAAGCTTTTTCAAGTTCCTTAAGTAAGCAATAGCGTAACAAACTCCACTATTTTCAAAAAAATGAGATTCCACTAAGTTTAATTCAGTAATATTGGAGCACGCGTTAGCGAAAGCAGAAGTTAATTCGAAATCGAGCATTGGATCCCAGTCAGAGACAGAAACACGAAGTTTACGTAGCTTTTCCCCTCCAAACCTAGAAATGGTTGCTAGATTCTCTCTAGAAGCCGCGAATCCAGAGAGTTCGAAGTATTCGATTGCAGACGGGGGGAGTTGATTGAAGATAAACTCCGTTGCATTGTAATCGATATTATAAAGAGATAGATGAGTGACATGTCTAAGGTTTTGTATGATGATGTCTGTAGTAACCGGGTTTATAGTCAATTGATCTGAAAACCATGAAATTTTCTTCAGTTTTAGGTCCTTATTTCTTGTTGTCAAAACGGTATTTATAATATCTCGAAATGACATTTCTCTAATAGTCCGGGATTGCATCGTGGACATAGTTTCCGAGGTAAATAGAAAACCCTCTATAAAAGGTAAGTTACAAGTCACGTGATAACGGCTTAAAAACAACGGAGCGCGATAATAACCGCGCAATGATTCTGTTACTAAATGCAAATAACAATTCTGTAATTCGCTACACTTTGAAAGAAGTCCTTGAAGGACTACTAGATGTAATGAGTCTACGTTCAGTTCTAAGTACAAGCATCGAATATTTTTAAATTTTTCAGAGGGTAAACATGTGAAGGAATTCATCACTTGAAAATTATTACACTTAGTACATTGCACAGTCCACGACACCGTTGTGAGGAAGGTCAGCTCACTTATGATGTCCGAAAGAATCAGAAGTCCAATTACGCAATTCGTTATGTGTAAATTCTGCAGATTTTTGCACTTCTTTATACATCCATGAAGCACTTCCTCTTCGATCCAGTAACAGTTTCTCAAGTCAAGCGTTGTAATATTCGTTGATCGTGCTTCATTTGAGAAATAGGAACAAAATTCTTGCAGCGATAATCTCCTTGTTCTAGGAAAGACTGTTTTACCCACAACTTCTCTACTGCAGACTAGGGAGGCAAACCTATCATTTACTCTTTCAATGCTTAGAACATCATTAGGCTCCAAGTATGAGAAAACTTGGAGAAGTACTTCGTCAGAAAAGTCCAAAATTGTAAAACGTGCCTGAGAATTTCCCATTCTCTTGAAGCTAATAAAACTTTAATCTTGGAGTCCCTTCTGGAATTAAATCTCTGTCTTTTATTTTTTTTCACAGCCGCCTACTAATGCTCGACAAATTAAAACGTTCCTCAAATACACCATGCACTAAAATACTTATTAAAATGGAGGTCAGTACAAGCTAGAAATCTTCAGGGGAACTGAACATCTAATCTGATAGGTTGCGATTAGACAGACGCGTATATATTGCAGAAGTCATAATGGAGCTTACCAATTCATAAAGGGAGGGTTTTGCAATAATGGGGAAATAAAAAACATAACATCATACAGCACACCTATTCAGTAGCATCACTTAAGATATAATTAATGTGCCAGAACTGATAGACCGAATGATTTGATTCTGTTACGATAGTGTTTTTATTTGTTTTTCATTAATTACGTTTAATTATTCGAAATTTCGGTTAATTATTATTTTGCTTCTTAGGATTTCCTCTGTGCAAATTCGAAAAAAAAACCAAACAGCTGCTCAATGCAAAATGAAATCTGTAGGCTCCCCAACCCTAAATCGAGACCAGCAATGGAGATAAATAATAAATGTGCCACGAAAAGTACACAAGAAAATACACCGGCACGCTGCCACTCATATTATTATTAATTTTTATATGAAAACAAATTTGTTTTATGGTCTATCAGCTACATTTAGTTGTGAAAACCAGAATATTATTCAGTATCGAAGTTCTCATTAGAAACTTTCAATTTTTAAATATCACTAAGAGCTATTTACTAATGGAATTTTATATTTGTCCAGCCATTCCAAATGGCAAGGCCCAAATATAAAATAGAAATGGCATGTGGAACAGCAAGACAAAAAATGTTTGTCTTGTTGTGAAACTTGATATGCAAAAAGGATAGGAGGAACAGGAATAGGATATGTCTGCAGGGAAAAAAGTTGATGACGTTGTAGAGCAGATATCATCTTTTAAGGGCACAAAGGGTGATATTGTTGTATACGTTGGCGCTAATGACATTAAGAGTAGGAGATCTCTGCAAACTTACTTAACAAGTACAGGGCAATGTTCAAAAAAAGTTGCGAATTAGGGTTAAATTTGAAAGTGTCTGCAATTCTGCTCAAACACGATAGGGTGGAGTATATGATGAGAGCCTTGTTAATCAATTTGGCCTTGGAGAGACTGTGCAAGGCTCAAGGGTAGAATTTTTTCCAGTGTTTATTAACAAGAGAGAATGCATATACAGGAATGGGATACTCTTAAATAGAAGGGGCGCAAGAATATTTGCTGATTCTATCAAGGCAGTGTTAGGTGGGTCAGAAAAAACTGCTAGCTTGGGGGGATACACAGACTAATAGATTAACAATAGGCGCAGGCAAAGGTGAAAGTGATTCTTTCACTACTTCTATTAGAATGAGCAGCAGCCTTGAAAGTCATGAAACAAGTAAATATACAGGCGGTGTTAGGATAACTAAAAGTACAGGAGCGAGTATACGTGCATGTAGACTTCACATTCATCAAATAAAATTGAAGAATTTGACGAATTTTCAGAGAAGTGGTGTCGCTGAGATATAGGAATTTAGAATTTCAATATGGGGAAGTTAAATGAGGGAGGGTTTATGCTCTTAAGTTAAGAAGCACATATAATCTGATGCAGTGCATCCAGTTGACATGGGTGGCCAGTGCAATGTTGAGTCAGTTTGGTGGTGTGACATAAACATTGAGAAATCAAAAATGAGAGTAGGAGTGTGTTATAGGTCTAATAACTCTGATCACTACAACGAGCAGCTGCTCAGAGAAATAGAGTGAGCCAGTAAATCAGAATGCCTTCATAATGGGGGATTTTAACTTTCTGGATGTTGACTGGAACTTATGGCTTGGTCACTCACAGACTAGCGAGACTTTTGCGGATTTATTGGATGACTGACATGTTACAGAGCCAATAAGAGGGAGTAATACTCTTAATCTGATTATCAATAGTGATTATTCATGCATTAAGAATCTTCAAATAAATGAACCATTAGGTTGATCACAGGTGTATTGATTTGGGATTTCTTCAAAGAGGTAACTACCATCAAGGGTAAAGAGAGAGGTATTTGCTTTCGTAAGGGTGACTAAAATGGTCTGAGGCAGTTTTCAGATTCTATACAGTGGGACCAACTGACGATGTTTCCATCAGCAAATTCTAAATGGGAAGTATTCAAGGAATTATTCGTAAAAGCTACTAGGCTTTTCATACCAACTAAGAAATACTCTTCAAGGTATAGGTCTAAATGGGTGTCAGATGAACTGATTAAATCCTTGACAGAGAAGAAAAGTGCATGGGATGCATATAAATTATCGGGCGATACAGAAGCCTATGGTAGATATAAATTAGTCTATAATCAAGTCACAAAGGACGCCAGGCAAGCAAAGGCAGATTATAAGAAATCGTTGGCAAAGGATGCAACAAAAACAGCAAAGACTTGTTTACGTATGTAAACTCTAGAAGGAAGGGAATGAATTAAATTGATCCGCTTGATATTGATGGTTCGATTGTTGATGATTCTGCTCAGGTTGCTGACAAACTGAATGAGTATTTGGCATCTACGTTCAACATGAGGAATTCTTTAGCGAAGGGGATCCCAGATGTTTATGAAGCTCTAACATGGAGCTAAATAATTTTGCAATAATTGAGAGGAAATTGGTACAGAAATCGTTGAAGTTAAACATAAGAAAGGCACCTGGGGTGGCTGGGATATGCACAAAAAAAATTATTATTTTAGGGTTGCCCGTAATTGCGTATGTGTCTGTAAATTGCTTATGTTCTATGGTTGATTTGCCTGTTTTGCTGGACGAAAAAACCCCAGTTACTGGGGAGAAAAACCTTGCTATCTACGCCTGAAACCAACTAACTCAGCCACGGAGTGAAAAAAGCCCATTAAAGTTCCTCGCATCATCGACGGGATTCGAACCCAGGCCTTTTCCACCCGGTGTGGGGAGGACGGTGACGATACCACTGTGCTACCCGCGCAGACATGGGATATGCACAGTTATATCAAGAGAAGCAGCGAAAGAAATAAGCAAACCCTTAGCCATAATCATGAGAGTATCTTTGGATTCAGGGGAGGTCCCCGCTGACTGCAGCTGTGCGAATGTATCTCCAAGAGGAGATCTAAGGGTGTCACCAGTAATTACAGACTGTTAATTTAACTTCTGTTCCAGGGGATATAATGGAGTCACCGACAAAAGAATCAATACAGGATTATCTGGACAAGGCCGCAATTATACTTCAGATACAGCATGAATTTGTTAAGGGGAAATCTTATTTGACCAACTTAATCGGTTATTACGATGCAGTCACAGAGGAACTGGATGAAAAAAATGATTTTGATAACAGATACTTGGAATTCAGGAAAGATTTTGATACTGTTGCACATAAAGACTGCCGTACAAATTTAAGCAGCGTGGCATTAAGGGCAATTTGCTGTATGGATAAAGAGGTGGGTTGAGTGGAAGAAGACAGGGAGTGGTAATCAATGAACACTGCTGTCGTGGACAAATGTTAATAGTAGAGCCCACCAGAGTTTGGTGTTGAGCCCATTGTTGTTTTCTACATTTATCAGCAATATTGATGAAGGCATGTCTTGATGCAAATGTACATGATACAAATGTTGGCAGGGTGGTTAAAGACAGTAATGACGGTATATTATTGCAAAACGATCTTGAAAAATTAGATACATCCGCTGGCAAATGGCAATTGATGTTTAACTTTAATAAATGCAATGTACTGCATATGGGTAGCAGTAATCCCAGACTAACGTACCAACTGTGTGGTACTACTCAGAGAAATGGATAATGAAAAAAAACCTAGGGGTAATTGTGCAGTCAATATGAAATTCTCTCAGCAACGTAGACTGGCTGCAAGGAAAGTTCATGGGGTTCTGTCACTGATATACAGAAATTTTGCTACAGGGATAAAAGGTAATTATCCCATTGTATAAAGCAGTGGTCAGGCCACATCTTGAGTACTGCATACAAGTCTGGAGGCCGTATTCAGTAAGGATGAGAAGCTGCTGGAATGAGTACAGAGAAAAGTAACAAGATTGGTGAGCGGAACGAAGGGATGCTCTTTCCAAGATCTGAACTCAGATCTGCGAATTACCGCGTCTGGAGAGTAGAGACTGGAGGTGATCTGATTGAGATGTTTAAAATGCTTTGACTGGATTGAGCAAGCCCAATGCTGATGATGGTATTCTTTTTCTTGCTCAGACTACATGCATGAGGAGGCACACATTGAAATTGAGGAAGAACGTTTGCAGAATAGATGTGCGGAAAATAGCCTTTAGCCATCTGTTGTTATGGAAGTTGATAGTTTAAATAAGTGAAGGAAGAACTAGACAAACTATTAAAGGGAATGGACAGGTGAAATGTTAGGTATCCTGTTTTTTTTTTTTTTTCGGCTGATGCTGTATAAGCTTGCTTTCTTGCATCATTTGGCACTGATAAAGCTAATGTGGTTAACAAGATGCAGGATATTTCAGAGACTGCTGGTAGTCATTGCGGTACAAGTAAACACATGGGTTGTGTTAGAGTAGCTAAGAATAGAAACAGGTGCATGTATACCTGCGTGTACACCAATGCTAGGAGTTTGGTAAATAAATTTGATGAATTTGAGGTATTGCTCAAAACATCAAAGGCAGATATTGTTGGGATATCAGAGACGTGGTGTCACACAGATATAAGGAATGCAGAACTGGAATTTGGGGAGTACAACGTCTACAGAAAGGATAGACAGGATAGGAAGGGAGGAGGGGTTATGCTGTTAATTAAGAAACACATAAAGTCCAAGGAAGTGAAGCCAGTCGACATCGATGGACAGGGCAGTGTCGAGTCAGTTTGGTGTGACATAAGCATAGGTAAATCAAAATTGAGAGTAGGAGTGTGCTATAGGCCTAATGACTCTGATGAGTATAATAAGATATTGTACAGGGAAATAGAGTGGGCCAGTAAATCAGAGAGTCTTATAATGGGGGACTTTAATTTCCCAGATATTGACTGGAATTTGTGGGTTGGTCACTCGCACACTAGCAAGGCTTTTGTGGATTTATTGGATGATTGTTTTCTACATCAGCATGTTCGTGAGGCAACAAGAGGGAGCAATACTCTTGATCTGATTATTAGTAGTGATTCTTCATGCATTAAGAACCTGCAGATAAATGAACCACTAGGTGGCAGTGATCACAGTGTGCTGAAGTGGGATTTACTCAAAGAGGTAACTACCATTAGGGGTAAAGGGAAGGGTTTTTGTTTTCGTAAAGGCGACTATGATGGTCTGAGACAGTATTTAAATTCTATACAGTGGGACCAACTGATGATGTTACCAACAGCAAACTCAAAATGGGAAGCATTCAAGGAACTAATCTTGGAGGCTACCAGGCTTTACATACGAACTAAGAAATATTGTTCAAGGTTTAGGCCTAAATGGTTGTCAGATGAACTAATGAGACATGTGGCAGAGAAGAAAAATGCATGGGATACATACAAATTAATGGGTGACATGGAAGCCTATGATAGATATAAGTTGGTCTGTAACCAAGTCACAAAGGAGATTAGGCAGGCAAAGGCAGACTATGAAAAATCCTTGGCAAAGGATGCAAAGAAAAACAGAAAAGAGTTCTTTACATACTTGAACTCGAAAAGGAAAGGGATGAATCAGATTGGTCCACTGGATATTGATGGTTCAACAGTTGAGGATCCTGCTCAGGTGGCTAACAATCTAAACGAGTATTTTGCATCTACATTCACGCATGAGGAGTTATTCAGGAAGGAGAATGATGTAGGTAAAGTAAACATTGGCAGTGAGCTGGATGATTTTGTAATAACTGAGAGGAAAGTGGAGGAGAGATTGTTGAGGATAAACATAAAAAAGGCACCTGGGGTGGATGGGATCTATCCAGTTATATTAAAGGAGGCAGCAAAGGAAGTATGCAAACCCCTAGCCATAATTATGAGAGCTTCCTTGGACTCAGGGGAGGTACCCATAGACTGGAGATGTGCAAATGTAACCCCAATTCACAAAGGAGGATCAAAGGCTGACACAAGTAATTATAGACCTGTTAGTTTAACTTCTGTTCCAGGTAAATTAATGGAGGCACTGGTTAAAGAAGCACTGCAGGATCATCTAGACAAGAATTCAGTTATAGCTCAGACGCAGCATGGTTTTGTTAAGGGCAGGTCTTGCCTGACCAATTTGATTGGATACTATGATGTAGTCACAAAAGAACTGGATGCAGGGAATAACTTTGATATTATATATTTGGATCTTAGAAAGGCTTTTGATACTGTTGCACATGGAAGACTGCTGCACAAATTGGAGCAGTGTGGCATTGGAGGCAAATTGCTGCTATGGATAAGGGGATGGTTGAGTGGCAGAAGACAGAGAGTGGTAATCAATGGACACTGCTCAACGTGGACTAATGTTATTAGTGGAGTTCCTCAAGGTTCAGTGTTGGGTCCGTTGTTGTTTTCGGTGTTTATGAATGATATTGATGATGGGATATCAAGTTTAATGTCCAAGTTTCCAGATGATACAAAGGTTGGCAGGGTCGTTAAGGACAATACTGACGCTATGCTGCTGCAACGGGATCTGGAAAGGTTGAACAGATGGGCTGAGAGGTGGAAAATAAGGTTTAACATCGACAAATGTAAAGTGCTGCATATGGGAAACAGTAACCCCAGAACAACGTATCAACTCTGCGGTACTACACTGACAGTGGTGGAGAATGAAAAGGACCTGGGGGTAATTGTGCAGGCAGATATGAAGTTCTCTGAGCAGTGCAGACGAGCTGCAAGAGTAGCTCATGGTGTCTTGTCAATGATATACAGGAATTTTTCTAGTAGGGATAAGGAGGTGATTATTCCCTTGTATAAGGCAATGGTAAGGCCACATCTTGAGTACTGTATACAGGTCTGGAGGCCTCATTTCAAGAAGGATGTAGAGCTGCTGGAACGGGTACAGAGAAGGGCAACAAGATTAGTAAATGGAACAAAGGGTTGCTCTTACGAAGAAAGGTTTAAGTTTTGCAAATTACAGAGTTTGGAGACTAGGCACCGGCGAGGTGATCTGATAGAGGTGTATAAGGCTTTGAATGGTTTGAGCATGCTCAATGCAAATGGGATTCTTCAGGGCATAAATTCAAATTGAGGAAGGACGGATGTCGGATAGATGTGCGGAAATTTGCCTTTGGCCAGCGGGTGGTTGGTTGGTGGAACCGACTTCCATCACTTGTTGTTGAAGTTGATAGCCTAAACAAATTTAAAGCTCAACTGGACAGGTATTTCGAACGAACGGAGGGGTGAAATGGGAGTGGGTTTTTTTTTTTTTTTTTTTGGCTGATGCTGAATAAGCTTGCTTTCTTGCATCATATGCCTCTGCTAATGCTAATGCTAATGCTAACAAAGTTTTTACAAAGGTACTGGATGCAAAGAATAATTTTGACTTCGTCTACTTAGATTTCAGTGAAACCATTAAACAAGAATCACATGTACGATTGTTGTATAAATTGAAGTAATGTGGCAAAAGGGGCGAAGCTACTACAATGGATAAGTGGCAGGAGACATGGTTATAAATGTCCACTGCTCTTCGTGGACTAAAACGATGAATGGAGTACTGCAGGGGGTCAGTTTTTGGACCTTTACTGTTTTTTAACATTTATTAATAATATTAATGAGGTACCTCAAGTTTGTTGTCTAAATTTGCCGATGATACCAGATTGGACGCAAAGTTAATTATAATAATGCCAGGATGTTTTAATTCAAGAAGTTCTACATAAACTAAGTTAATGCGCTCTGAAAAGTAGCAATCGAGGTTTTGTAAACATTGATAAATACAAAGTTGTGTATATGGGTAGCAATATTCCCAGAAAAACAAATCATTTGGGTGGCACTGAATTCAAGGTAGCTGTTAAGGAATAGTACCTTGTGCTACTATTCGATGAAATTCTCTGAGCAGCGCAAACAGGCTGCATGTTCAGTCCATGCGATTCTATCAATGATACATAATAACTTTGCCAGGAGGGACAAAGAGGTGGTTGTCCCATTGTATAATGCAATGGTTAGGCCACATCTGGAGTACTGCATACTGGTTTGAAAACCTTATTTTAGGAATGTCATAAATCTTTTGGAAACAGTGCGGAGAGGAACAACAGGATTAGTTAATAGCACAAAAATGCATTCTTATTAAAAATACTGAGATTCCCAGCGAGACAGAAACAGAAATCTGAATGAAAACTAGGCGATATAATTGAAGTGTATAAGCCTTTAATAAGATACGATATGTATATATGAGAAAATCATCACTTTCATTCATTCAAATATACAAAGTAAACTCATTTCTATTGGAATCTTTACGCATTATTTCTCAGATGAAACACACACACGAGATTATAAATTTAAACTAAGAACAATTAGTCGCAGAACGTATGCATTGAAATTTGCATTCAGCCATTGGTAATTGAATGAACTTCTATCTACTGTTGTGAAAGTAGCTGGTTTGAATAAAATTAAATGGGAGGGGGGAAGCGGTGCTGTTGCCTACTGGTTATATTTTGAAGGAAAAGTTTTCGAAGAGGGTCGAGAAAACTAAATCTAAGCTCCGAGGCATTTTACCATAAACCGCGGAATTCTGTCTGTTACGGTCACGGTGGGGGAGGAAAGACGGGAAAAGACTATCGATTAAAAGACTCAGGGGATCGTTGTATTTTGGGTGGAATTTGGAGGATCAACTCAGGTTGGATTGTCTGAGAATTTTTCCATCTCTGCGTGCTTGGAAATAGATATTATCCATATGCTCTGAAGGTTCCAAATTCAAGTCACACAAGAACGAGTTATAAAGAACATGGCGTGGTAGGTACTGCGGCTCTGATTATTTAAATCAGATTTTTTTTTTCTGCTAATTTCCGTTGTTGCATCGACTTTTAGATGGAGCATGATAGGGTGATTGAGTAGTCTGCTTACATTGAGGAGATGATCAAAAGTTTTACGTCATATAAGCAAATTATAGATAGGCCAAGTAATCCCTCCACCACACTCCTTCCCGTTTTGGGTTGGGTCATTTCAGTTTAACTCAACGGCACCCAGTCAGCTATTTAATCTTCTCTACAAATTCTTAAGGGCAAGAGTACATTAATATTTCTCTAAGGCAGGCAACCATTTGTGTTCCTATCCCGAAACGTCATAATTCCCTTATAAAGGGTGAATGAGGAGGAATAATAAATATTTTGGGAGGTTATAGTATCGATTATTCTGAGTAAAAAAATTCATACAAACATGTGTCCAATTCTAAATGGATACGAGATACAGCTGTTTGAAATTGGCGCGCACAGCTCCCTGAATCAGATGTGATCAAGAAGCGGTTATAACCTGACGCTGTTTGGCGTTGTTAAGAATATCACACATGCTGCATATGCCGAGATGTTTGTCTACGGTTTTTTGGTGGAAATGCTACTGCTGCTTGTAGAGAATATCGTCGACGGTTTCCTAACCGCAGAATACCGAATTCAAGAGCGTTTACACCAAACTGCGTGAGACTGGTACAGTTCCAGCGCTTATATTTCTTCTGAACGTGCAAATGAACAAAATGTGGATGAAATAGAATACATTCTTCAGTCGGTAGAACGTAGTCCTACTATTAGCACTCGAAGAATTTCTACGATGTTCCACAGACAAGAGTATGGCGAATATTACGTGAGCACGGCTTGTATCCATTTCACATACAGCGGATGCAACACCAGGAGACGACGCCCAGCGATTGGAATTTTGTCCAGCGGCGGGTAAATGCTAATCGTCGATTAATTCCATTAATACTGTTCAGCGATGAAGTTACTTTCACCCGTGACGGTATCAACAACACCCTTAACTCTCATAGGTGGTCAGACGAAAATCCACATGCCGCTGTAGAAACAAATTTTCAACATCGCTTCTGTGTGGTGCGGTATCATCGACAATCAGTTGATTGGACCTGTTGTGTTACAAAATCGTTTTACAGGGCCATTTACCTAGAATTTCTGCAAAACGAACTTCCACTACTATTGGAAGATGTTCCCTTGGCTACAAGGATTGGTACGCACTTTCAGCATGACGGAGCTCCTGCATATTATATCCATCTCGTGATACAATATCTAAATCGAATTTTCCTTGAACGATGGATCGGCCGTGGTGGTCCCGTTCATTGGCCACCGAGGTCTCCAGACCTCACTCCGTTAGCTTTTTGTTTGTGGGGATGGATGAAAAGCGAAGTATACAAAGAAAAGGTGAATACAAGAAACGAATTGCTCCTCGCATTTTGGATGCTGCTGCCCTCATAAAGGAATGGCCTCAAAAGAACAAAACACATCATATTACCACAATAGTTACAAAATGCATTGAGGTTTGCGGTGGGGTTTTCGAACATTTATTGTGAACCGTAAAAAAATTGCCAATTATTTGTGTTTTGTGTCATTCAAAAAGTCAATAAATACAAACAGTAAGTCATTTATAGTTCTTTCATAATGGCTTTGTGAGCGGCAGTTTGAAACAGCTATGTCACCGTGTCCATTGAGAACTGGACACATGTTTATATGAACTTATTTTACTGAGAATAATCGATACTATAACCTCCCAAAATATTTGCTATTCGTCTTGCATCACCATGTATATTTTAAAATGAAACCAGAGCCGCATGAGGTCATACGAGTGAAATAAATAAATCGCTCTGGAGAGCGAGCGATTTATTTATTTGGCCCGTTTTTCTATTGTTTCTTCCTATGGCATTAAATGTATAAATGACATAAATTTAATGTTATATGCAAAGTGGGCTGTCCACTAAATTTTGGGTCCAGGTAAGTTAAAAAATAGTTTCCGTTCCAAAACATTTCTAAGTTTCTTTGACTTTAAGTGACTGCCCGAGAGTATTAACAGAAAGTTTTATTTTTTTGTGACTTTCAGGTTCAGTTACTTCACACTATTCAATAATTCTTCCGATGAAACTTAACCTGACCGTATTAAGAAATGACTTTAGTTATTTTCAAGAAGTGCCTAAATTAAAACCAAACCACTGAATTTCGTAACGTAACGAATTTACATATCGCAACTACCTTTGAAACCCCCTACGAATAAAGGAGTGTGTATCACTTTGATTGTAATGTGCAGGACGAATTGCTGACTTTGAATAGAGACTTGTTCGGCGAGCAAAAGAAGTGTTCTTTTCCAAAACTTATTTCCAAATACTGTAGTTGAAGTATACCCATTTTCACTTCAATTTCCAAATCGAGAAACGTATCTTCAAACGTATTTCAGAAACCTCGAGTTCTCCCGAATATACCTAGTTTTGCAAAAACATAGAAAGTTAGTTTCCTATATTTAAGCTCTGATTTTCAAAGTTTAACAACTATACTCATAATCCACACTTCAGTGAAACCAGTTGTTTTTCTGTTCAGTTTTAACTTTAAGACCAATTTTATCAAGTTGGTCTTAAAGGTAAGCAGCGCTAACCTCCCCCTACTATGAAAGGGCTGGTAGTGGCATTATGAATTAGTTTCCAGTTGAGAAAACTGAAGTTATTTTATCTGAAAAATACCTGTATTTCTATAAAAAGGGAAATAGGGGGAAGGGGATAGATGAGCAAAGACAGATTCTCAGATTACAATTTTTGGCTGCAGCGAGACTAGATAGTAGTGATTTATTCACATCTGTTAAGATTTTAAAAAGATTGCGCTTCAACTATGCTATGAATTACGGCCATTTTTGTGCAATATTCACCATCTGAGGGACATGTTTTAATAAAACATATTTTAAACCTCTTCGCTAAAATTTGAATGCGCTTGAATATTCGCGAAATTGCCACTTTTCATTCCAACATGAACGTTTCCCATGCCTTAACCATTCAACATGTTGAATTGTCTGCGACGAGGTTTTATTTTAATCATAAAAGATAAATAAAACAAAATTCTCATCTCTAACTTACTACAATCAAGGAAAGACGACTGATTAACCCTGGAAATGGTGATAACAAGAGCTATATTTATGAAGTAAAAATTAAACCAAAGTTTGACAACATTACTTGTATTCTTAACCCTTAAAGGTTCTTGTCAAGTTAAGTGTACTTTCCAAGACATATCAACGATTGATTTTATAAACAATTGGTTTTATTCAGCATTAAAGATTTGTACACCACAAATGAATAAAACAAGTTTTTAAATATCGTTAAAAACAATAGATTAAAAAAATCCATTAAAAAGATACTTGACCAATTTCCATATAATAAAAATAAATCTGGTTCTAAATATCTAAAAATTAATCTGAGACAAAGTTCGCTATGTTGCACGACTTCAAACAAAGTTCTATACAGTGATATTTACGCATACTGCAACATATCTGAACAAGTGGATTGACCACGATTAAATCATTTATAATATCTAAAAAGAGTTTTTCGTGCTGCTCTTTGTTTTCATTCAAAGTTGTAAGCCTATCGAAAAGCTCCCTTTGATTTAGACAACGAGAACGAATATGAAGTATTCTTAAACTACTCATCATGGCCACTTGAGAGACAATTAATGATGAATTTAACGAAAGAAGCGACTCAGATTTATTACGTTTAATAGGTACTGCCATCAGACAGAGTCGAAATAACTTAGGTATAGCACAAAGAGAATCCCATAGCCGTGTCGAATTAAGATCTAGCATTTCGTGTTGCATTACCAGATCCGATAAACACTTCATATTGGGCAATTCGTTCATTAAATCTGTTAGGAAAGTAAAGTTAGTGCCACTCGTAATACTCCCAGAGTCAGCAAATGCACCAACTCGTAAGCTCTTCAAAAATTTGCATTTCTGGGAAATGGATTTCCAAAAATTTCCGGAATAAATGGAGGGAAAGTATGCAAGCGTCAAGGACTTTAACCATTCAAACTTTGATAAATGAATGAAATCTTCATCTCTACAATCTACATTTCTAGATTCTCCATGAAGACATCCACGAATGTTCAACTGAACAATGAGGGTGCAATTTTTGACAATAGAAGCTAAGGATGAATTACCATGAGTATTGGTTACTGGAATATTTTCCATAACTGCACATGCTTGATTGCTTGGCTTCGTTTCCGTGCCTTCAGAAAATGCACAAGAAGAAATTGCAAGCTTTTTCAAGTATTTCAAATACGATATAGCAAAACAAACTGCGCTGCTTTCAGAAAAATGAGAACCAAGCAAGTTTAATTCAATAATATTGTGACACGTCTGAAAGAAGGCAGAAATTATGCTGAAATCAAGCTGAGGATCCCAATCACAGCTAGTGACACAAAGCTTACGTAACCTTTTCCCTCCAATCCTGGAAATGCCATTTATTTCCTCCCTGTCTATGGGGAATGCAACAAGTTCCAAATATTCAATTACAGACGACGGAATTTTACAAAGAAATTCGCTTTCAAGGAAATCAGTTTTATAAAGACAGAGATGAGTGACATTTTTAAGATTGTCAGGAGAAAGTATATCATCAATATTTGCATTTGAACACAATTGGTCTGCAAACCAAGTGAGCCTTTTTAGTTTTACGTCTTTTTTTCTTGTTTGTAAAATTATGTTCATTATATCTTCCAATGCCACTCCTCTGATCGTCCGAGACTGAATATTAGGTATTACATCCGAAGTTAATATAAAACTGTCTAAGAAAGGTAAACGAAACGGGACTCGAAAATTATGTATTGAAGGCGGATTGGTAAAATAAAAGTACAGATATTCCGAGAATATATGCAAATACAAATTCTGCAATCCACTACATCTGGCAAGAAAAGCGTGAAAAATTGAGAAATGCAACGAGTCTATGTTTAGATCCAAATGCAAACAACGTATATGTTTAAATCCCTCAGAGGGAAATTTGCTGAAAGTTTTTAACATCGCGACGTTGTTAAAAACATTACAGCGAACAGTCCACGAAAGAGTAGTAAGAGAATGCAAACCATATATTATGTCTGAAAGAGTCATTAGTCCCACATTACAATCCGTAAGATGTAAAGTCTCCACGTTTCTGCACTTCATTATGCACTCTCGAAGCACTTCAGGCATGATCCAGTAACAGTTTCTTAAGTCAAGCGTTTTAATATTCATTGCTCTTGCTTCAATGGAAAAATATAACTTAAACTCTCGCAACGATAATCTATCTATTTTAGGAAAGACTGTTTTAGCCACAAGTTGCCTACTACAGGTTAACGACTGAAATCTAGAATTTGTTTGTCCAATTCTGAAAAGTTCAGGGGGCTCCAAATTAGACAAAATTTGAACGAGTACTTCATCTGAAAAGTGCGTGATTGTAAAATATTCCCTAATATTATCCATTCTCCTTCAAAATTATGACGGTAACAAAACTTTGGTTATGAAATTACTACGTTTCTTCTGGGAACAGGTCAGGGTCTACGCTCTCATAACTGCATATTAATGAACGATGAGTGAATTCGTTTCTGGTTACTTGAGTACTACAACACACATTAAAAGTAGGGGAGTGGGAGTCCACTAGCGTTCTCCGCAAAGATCGAACACTTCACCTCACAGTCTGATACTCGAATAGTTATATATCGCAATACGTCACAACGTTGTCTTCCAACTGACAATCGTGCTGAGGTATGATAAAAAGTATTTGGTTCGCAATTCGTGTAGCTATTCCATTGCTTCCATGAGGGAAGCAAGGGTTGTACAGTAATGGGGAAAAAATAACGTGATATACGCTAGTGACTGATGCACAGTATTCATTGAATAAATACAGACAGAAATTTCCCTAAAAATCTGTAGAGGAAACTTCTTCAGTGTAGTAAAAATCTTCAGAGGAAACTTTCCGAGAGTTTTCAAGAAGAGTTATCTTAGGTTGGTTTCATGATGAGATGAATTTTTTTCCGAAATTTGTCATTCTACGAACTCAGACTTGTCTTATAATACACTTTACATGGCCAGGTCATGAAAAAAGGCGCTAAACATTTCTCCCATCTACAGTAGCGGACAAAAAAAAAACTGCATCACTTGTGAATTTTACAAATAATGTTTTGCGCTGCATTGTGGGTTGCAGAAATGTTCGAAATGCATTTATTAGATGGGATATATATCTTTGTGAACGAAATCCAATAAAAAGACTCCACCTAATATGCCTAAATGCCATAAATATCTTCCCAAAGGGTAAAATGCACAATTAATGGAAATATGAGAAATCATGCAAATGGCAATCATGACAACCAAACACACAATTATTGCATTTACGTGTACAAACTGAAATGAAAAGTTAACGTAATAGTATTATGCGCTGTAAATCAGCAAAATAAGTCCTCAATATTTTGTTGTTCCTCCTCGAGCTGCAATTACAGCTTTGAAATGATCTGGCATAGAGTTAATCAACTTCTGGATATTCGGTTGCCCAATTTCGTGGTACCACACCCTTACAATGCCTCCTGCAGCTAAATCTTACTTGTTGGCGTCTTCTGAGCAATATTAGACGACATCATGTACCAGCAATTTTCAACAGGTATTAAATTTGGACTGTTGTCGGGCCAGTCCAACACTGTAATGCCAGCATTTCTGAGGTATGACTGCACGTTAAGGGAGGAAATCTTTGGTGTAAGTATGTTTTAAGCCTTGTGAGACAAGAAGACAAACTCAGTTAAAGTGCCCAGTTAATGTTTTATAGTATTTTTAACTTGATTATTATATTACCATCTATGTCTACAAGTCTTATAACCAAGGCAATTTAATGTAACTTTAAGAAGCAGCACCCCCATAAATCAGAGTCGCGCCGCCACTGGTTTCAGGCACTCCTCCAAGAGAGCAGTGTAGCTTTCTGCATTCACCGTTCCGTTAATAAAATTAATCCGCCTCACCCCTTTGCTTGTTATGCATCCCCAGACCAGCTGACCGGCGGGGAACTTTACAGTCGGTGTTATACAGTAACGATGGTATGCCTCCGATTTTTGTCTTCTGACATATCACTTCCCATCCGAGCCATTCAGGATGAATTTCGATTCGCCAGAAAAGATGACGGTGTCCCATTGCTCTTTTGTCCATGAAACATGCGTTTTAGCCCAAGCAAGTCGCTTCTTCTTCATTTGTTGGGTCAACAAATGAGAAAGAGGACCAAGCTTGGGCTTCTTCCTTAGCCCAAGCCGTCTTTGGATAGTTTGGGCACTTGTTTCAACACCAGAGGCCATCTCAAAGTCCAGTTTTAGATCAGCATGGCAATTATGAAGCATAGCCGTTTCAAATATCGATCTTGGGAAGGCGTAGTCACTATCTTACGACCTGATCCAAGTCTTCCCTTCACATCAGCGACCCGGGATACTGTAGACTAGTGGAAGCCTATTTTATCAGCGATATCACGCGTAGAAAGCCCTTCCTGGGACAGAGCAACAGCTACACTTTTTTTCTTTGTGCCAACTGAGCATATGGAGCCATGCTTACGCCTCCGCAAAGCAGGATACTAATGAGCGTGTATACCCTTCCAACACCATATTTATAGAAACGGCTGATGCAATACCTTCCAATTACTGTGTGATGCAATAGAAGCGTTATCTGACGCAATACCTCTGCTTTGCGACAAACAAAATGACTGCAATCAAACAATATCTTATACGTTTCACTACAAATGTTACTTTTTTTAAGGTGATGCAGTTTTTTTGTTTGCCGCTGTAGATTGGACTCGAATGTAGCCTAAAATCTTTGAGCAAGGCTGATTCCCTTTCAGACCAAACTAAAATGCCATTACTGAATATACTGTATACGTGCATTTTTGCAATGAATTTTGTGCATATGTACAATGAAATTACCATACACTTCTGTTCATAAAAGTCACACCTATAATTAGCAACTTATAAGGAAAATAATCACTTATCAACAAGCTGGCTTATAATAAATCATAACAGAAAAAACAAAATTTAAAAAATAAAAAAACCGTCTTGGCATTTCTCTAATTCATCCAAAGATGATTTTTGCCTTAATTTGTTCCAATTCATCTCATAGGCGATCATTTTCGTGAAGATTTGTTTATAATTCTGCTGGCCGCTGCAGTGTTCCACTTCTCTTCAAACAACGTGTTCACGATTTTGGCTTTCTGGCATGGAGCGTTATCATGCTGGAACGTGTGATAACACAGCTTCCATAAAATAACACTGAATAATGAACTGATGGGGAACACACAGGATTTTCCAGAACGAACATAAATGTGAAGGAACAATCACAGTTCTATGCACAGCAACCAATATACCTAGTACATACCAAGAGAGCTATCTCCAGACCACGATACATCCTTCTCCTTGCCCTCGTGGATAGCACAGATAGTAGAATCGCCGACCTTCCCCACACCCGGTGGAACAGACCTGAGTTCGAGTAATGTCGATGACATGTGGTATTTTTATGGGGATTTTTCACAACGTGGCTGAGTCAGTCGGTCTCAGGCAAGGACAGCATGGTTTTCCTTCCCGGAAACTCGGGTTTTTCTCCCAGCAAACAGGAAATCGACTACAGAGCACACGCAATATATACTGAGCAATATGGCTTTAGTCCCTGATACTCCTAAAACCTTACAACAACAGCAAAAAAGTCCTCTTCCTAACTTCACAGTTGGGACAACACGCTCAGGTAGCAAGACTTTGCTCAGGCATCCTCTATATCCAAACAAGCCTATCAGTTTAGAAGCGTATACTGTGAATCGTCACTCTAGGACAGTTTTGCAACATGCCAGTCGACAATGTGTATTTGCTTCTGTTATCAAAGATTTGTTTATCTCGTACAACAGTGTGCATAGAAATGTTCTGATGAATCACACCAACACCATACTAATAGAGTGATATTCATATATAAAGCTAATGAGCATAGAAAAGCAAACAGGCGGCCTGGATATGTAATTGTGATTTCTGTTCTTTCTTGAAGAATTTTGGTAGCAGCAGCTAGCAGATTTCTGTTGATTAACCTGCCTTGAGTGACATGGTGAAATTAAATAGACTGTTGTTGCCTTATTTGGTTACTGTTTGATTAATTATCTATGAATATTGCTTCCTTGGAATTTCTAGGAATTGTTTTCTTGCACCATTTGCCACTATTACTAAAATAGCGTGAAGTCATCTGCTCTGATTAAGATATTTCTCGCGTAGTTTGAAAAAAAAACTATGTGAGGAGATCATTAATCTAGCTAGGATATGAAACCAAATGACATTTTGATTGACATCTCAAAGTGCAGATATGGTATGTCGGGAAAGAGTTGAACATCAGGATTGACACCAAATGAAAACTTCAAGGCATTTTAACTTAAGGAGGAATCCTGTGTCTTCAGGTTGTAGCCACGAATAAATAAGACTGTTTGTTTATTGTATGAACCAGCTGATCTCTTTAGAGGAACTTTTAGAGGATCTTATCGGATAAGCTCAGGTTGAATTATCTTATAATATATAATGAAGCAGCTGCTCCAGTCAATGAGTTAACAAGTCACAAAGGACAAGTCTTTGTGGCTTGTTCTTGCGAAACGATTTTTTTCACTATTAAGGGCGAATTCGAGATGTAGTTTAATTGCGGTCTTCTTAATTAAGTGTTTTCTGTATTCTCTCTTGCGTGGGAGAATACAGGTCGGATAAAAACTACTCCCAGTTTTTTCCCACATTTTCAAAAATTCCTGATTTACTCGTAAGCTCTGAGAGGGGACTGGTTCTCGCATTTTCAGGAACATTTTATCTTCATTGCGGTATGCTGATAAATATACACTGAGTGATCACTGAATTAAGACCACCCCTATGAAAACTGAATGCGATCTGTTGACCACGTGAGGTACGAGAGTGTGGAGTTAGTGGACCTACTTAGCTCGGAATTTTACTACTTCGGTAAGTAGTAAAATTCCGAGCGTGATGGTAAAAGGAAGGATTTATCAAAGTTTGATAAAGGACAGATTGTGGGTGCTCGACGAGCTGGTGCCTCGATTTCCCAAACGGCTGAACTGGTGGGGTGTTCGAGAGTCGCCGTAGTTAAAGTGTATCAGGACTGGCGTCAAAATGGTCAAACAACAACCCGACGGCAAAACTGCAAAGGTCAGCGAAAGATTGATGTTAGAGGTGAGCGCTGGGTCCGACGACTCGTACAACCGAACAGGCGCAAAACTGTTGAAGAGTTGACTACCCAATACAACATGGGACAACCCGGAACAATATCTGACATGACCATGCGTCGCACGCTCGCACGTATGGGCTACACCAGCAGACGACTCCTACGGCATCCTCTCCTAACCAAGGTTCATCGGCATAAAAGACTCGCCTTTTGCAAAGACCATGCAAGTTGGACGTTAGAAGATTGGAAGAAGGTGTGCTGGTCGGATGAGTCATGTTATTTACTCCACAACGTGAATGGTTGTGTGCCGATTTGGCGTCAAAAACATGAGGCTCTTCATCCACCATGCATGGCTTCAAAAGGGCAAGCTGGTGGAAACGGTTGTATGGCGTGGGGCATGTTTCACTGGCAGAAACTTGAACCCCTGGTGCATGTGGAACAACGTAACAGTGACCTCCGCTATCGTCAACCGCTTGCTGACTATGCCCACCCCGTTATCTTACACTTTTCCCGAATGGCGATGGTGTCTTCCAAGATAACAATGCGCCGAGCCATCGGGCACTTCTTGTGCAGGAATGGTTTGAGAAACACAGTTTTGACTTCCCACATATCGATTGTCCTCCGAACTCCACTGATATCAATCCCATAGTGTACTTGTGGGACACTATGGAAAGGTATATCAGGCGTCTGAACACACCATGATATAACACACAGTGATATAACCGCATTACACACAGTTTGGTTGGCCATACCTCCCGAACGCTTCCGACATCTTGTTGAATCAATGCCACGTCGGATAGCTGCTGTACTGAGGTCAAAACGAGTACCTACGAAGTATTAGGTAGGTGGTCATAATTCAGTGATCACTCGGTGTATATATTCATTTAACCCTAATCCAAGGTCAAGGTCACAATTTTGAAATACCAACAAGGAGATGGAAAGAGCAACACGGGTGCATCGCGCGATATCTTGGCACCTTAGTCCTCTGTTTATCTAGATAGACTGCCTTGGATGATGGGTTATACATCGGACAGAATAACACTAATGGAATGGTCATCCACTTACACGTAATCGAAACAGAAGCCTTCTCGAGCATATAGTTTCCTAGGAGTGTTAATTATAGCTCTACGGCGCTCAGTCATCAACAGAATCTGTTTATTGAGATTCTCAAGAGCAGAAGGGAATTAATGCTGTTCATGCGTAATGATGGGCAACCATTTTTGTATACGCACATCTTAATCCATTCCCAAATTTTGCATTACCTTTGTACATTGTAATGTTAAATTAGAGCATTGTATACTTTTATTCGTTATGATAACCGTGGTGTTATCATAAGCAACCAAGGCTATGAAAATCAATATTTAGTCTCTCGCATTTGTATGAATTCTACCTGTTTACTAATAAAAAAAAAAACAATACCTCTATGTAATAAAATCACACAGCCTTTGTTCGAGACCGACTAACTCGGCCACGTTGTGAAAGAGCCTAGTTTATTATAATAAAGGTTATTTATATAAAAATAATGTACACTGGTGTGCAAAACTTAAGGACCAACACTATTTCTAAAGGTTAGAACCACAAAATCTTTACTTAAGGTACTCTTTACCGATGAGAGTAGATTCAGTCTCAGCAGCGATTCTGGACGTCAGTTAATCTGGGGAGAGGTTGGCGCACGGTATCACCCCACAAACATCACTGAAAGGGATCGATATGGCGGTCGAGGTGTTCTCGTCTGAGGAGGCGTTATCTTCGACGGACGTACACAGCTCCAGACACTGGAAGGCGGTACTGTAACCGGTGCATGCTATTGTACTGAGGTAATCCTTCCCCATGTGCGTCTGTTCTGAGGTGACATTGGCTTCGAGTTCGTGTTTAAGGATGATAACGCCACACCACATCGCACTGCTGCTGTTGATATGCTTTTGGAAAGTGAGGACATTGTTCGTATTGATTGGCCTGCCCGTTCCACGATCTAAATCCCATCGAACGCATATAGGAAGCTGTGGGGAGACGCCAGCGGCATGTCCACACCCACCAGAAAAATGTTCACCAGCTGAAGATAGCTCTGAAAGAGGAATGGACGATGTTACCGCAAAAATGATCAACAACATTGTTCTAAGTATGGAGAAGCGGTGGAAAGCCTGCATCGACATTAGGGGTGGCCATATCTCCTACTGTGGACCATCTCTACCCTTTGTTCCATCTTTGGCAGTGATGAATCTGTATCATGGCAACCAGTGCTATGTTGCCATTTTTGAATAAAATCCCTCTGTACCGTTTTGTTTTCGTTGCTGTGTAGGTGTTGTTTCCTTCATCATTTTAGTACCTCACGAGGTTCCTTTGGTATGCGTTTCCCATATCCAGGCCACTCCTATGAGAAGCTACAGGTGAAAACCTGACTGGTCCTTAAATTTTGCACACCAGTGTATAGCAAACATGTGCCTAGTGAGTCATTTCCATTCCCTGTTAATTTACTCGATGTGTTTAATGGCTTTGAAGTGTAGAGAAAACGCAAGTGTTTTTTATTTGCTAAGTGAAAATACCCACTAACAAAAATTCTAGGTTCAAGTGCCTCTAGGAGATACTTGAAATAATTAGAATTTCAATAAAATTCTCAGTTATTTTAAAATGCACAGCTTCGTAATTAGGTTGGTGGATGAATTGATTTACAAACTGCTTACAATGTCCGAAAGGGCCAAGTCCTACATCGCAATTTGCACAAAGGCTCCACACTTTTGCATTTAACTATACATTTTTGGAGCAATTCAGATCTGATCCAGTTGCCGTTTCTCAAGTCAAGCGTTGTGATATTTATTGCTTTGTTTTCAACTGAAAAATATAAACTAAACTCTTGCTCTGGTAATCTTTCCATTTTAGAAAAGATTCCTTTGCTCATGAATTGTTTGCTACTATGGTACAAAATCTGAAATTTATTTCTCCAAGTTTCAAAAGATCGCGAAAATCCAAATTAGACAATTTTGAGAAATATCTCGTTAGAAAAATGTATTTATTATAAAACGTTGCTTAGAATCAAATTCACCATTAGAATCAAACCTATAACTCGATATTAAACAAATATGTATATAATGCACAAGTCACTGTGCAGCGTACCAAATGACATGTATACCAGATATGAGAGATGAACTTTGGCAATTCCACTATGGCTCCGTTATCAAGTCAAAGGCACTGCTAATATTGTTCAACCCTGGCTGGACGGTAACAAAGCTAATACGATTATTAGTGAAATATTCCCTGCGGATTTTTTTATGGTGATATATTAGAGATAAGCTGCCAAATCAGGAGTAGGGCCGTTGCAGATCTGCATGCTATAACCACTGAATATGAATCATAATCATAAAATTAATATTCTTAAAAAAGACTACAAAGCATATTTTTGTACAACTTTCCCAAGAAGAAATCAGCAATAAAGAATAACAAGATGCCAGCCTCCTTGACATTCCAGGTGCTTCCAACAATCCATCCATGCAATCCTTCTTAAACCTACCGAAAGCAATTCTTCAGCGTAGAAAAATGTGTTAACATGAAGTATAAACGTGTGCATAAACTGCGAAGCGCACTGTGTACGTTTGAAGAACTTTTCAAGGTATGCTTTGAGGAACTCGCGTAATGCATAACTAAGCCATACTCTTGAGAATCTACACCCATATTCACTTTGCGGTCAGCAACCAAGGGAATATTTGCGATGATAAAAACCTATTCGATAGATGCAATCGTTAGAGATTGGACAGTTCCGGGAGACCATACTGAGGGTTGTGAAACGAGTTAGAAATTTGTTGCATAAATTAAATTAAACAAGTGTTGAGGTTGGTGGTGATAATGATGCTCTTGTTTCTATTAGACTTGATAAACGTGATACGTGGAGAGATAAGACCATCTCTCCAAGTATCACGTCCAAGTCCAAAGTTAACTGTAACAGGTGCTGCCAATGCCCAAATTTTAAACAGCATATGAATGATGTTAGTACTATAGAGATGTTTTTTTTGTTGGGTTTCAGGCACATCAGCAACCTGGACCACTGTGTATATTGTGTTCTGGGGTTCCTGAGTGGCTTTCCAGGAGAGAAAAACCATTAAGCCCTCACCTGAGGCTTATTGACTCAAACACGTTGTGAAAAAGGGCCATAAAATTTTCTTGTCATTGACTGGTTCAGTATAAAGTCTGCACTGTTCGACTATATAATCTGAGTACAGAATAGGGGAAACGTGTGATCTACCAGACATTGAAAAGGTCTTATTGTGGGTACCGTTTAACAGGAGTCACAATTCAAGAAACGAAAGACAACTGTTTCTCAAAAGAATTCATTTTAAAGATTTTTAATGACCAGAAAGCAAGCGGTTCTTTCACATCTCAAAGGCCTAAATGTGGCAGAAAAACAATACTTCAAGAGCGAAGCCATAGTACTCTAATAAAGATTGTGCGTAAAAATAGGACATCCAGCGTGCAACAAATAATATCTGAATTCAACAAAGCCCAGAACTGCCCTATTTCAACCTGTGCCATGCGAAGGGAATCGAAGAAATTGAACTCTTGCCTAGTTGGAAGGCACTCATTTCAGAGAAAAACAGAAAAAGCCGCTTGTAGTGGTGCCGCGAATGTCTTGATTGGACAGTAGAACAATGGAAGAAAGTCATGTGGTCAGATGAATTACGATACACTTTGTTTTGCAGTGATGGCAGTCAAGAGTGTGGCGAGGACCTCATTAAACGAACAGATCCTGCTTGTCTTGTTAAGACAACCCAAGAATCTCGAAGTGGTATCATGATATGGGGAATATTTTGTTGGCATGGATTGGGTCCGTTGATACCAGTAAAAGGTCCAATCATCCAGGGATTATCTGAATTTTGTATTAGATCTACTATAACCTGCAATGTTACACTTTTATCTCTAATGTGATGGCCACTTAACGGATGACAACGCATCATGCAGGAATTGTTCCGACAACATGATACGGATTTCCACCATCATTCCTGGTCCCAACATTCACTTGATCTTAATTTTATTGAGAATTGCGTGGAATATGCTGGAGAGAGAGAGAGAGAGAGCAATTAGACAACGCTCTTCTTTCAACTTCCTCTTAGCTGCGCTATATTTTGTTAGAAGAATGGTTACAATTGGACCAAAAAACATTAAGCACCTTATAGAATCCATGTCGCGTCGCACACTTGCTGTTATTCGAAACAAAGCCGGTCCGATTCGATCAATTTATCGAATCCGTGTGACTGTTAACCACTGGGACTGCGTCCTCTCAAAAATTAGGTCGGACTTGTACAGTCGTTGATTTTAGGGAAAACGGCATCACCACTGATTCTGAGGTATCTGTGAACCCAATACACCATTCTTGAATGTTAATTCCTCTTATGTGATATTGTATGAAGATCACAGTAGCATTAACTCGTATTAAGTAAAACGAGATTTTTTTTTTTGAAAACTGGAAAACGATATTTTGATTACCCACTATGAAAGGATATCATGTGTTGTCAATAAACAGCTTCTGACAAAGTTTTTTTTTTTCACTAAGCGAAGCCCAAGATCTGCACGATTTGTTTATGAATAATATAGCGTCTTGGTAGAGACCTCAAAAGGTTCATTACAAAAGATGAAGAGTGGTATCTTTAAGTTATGTTAACCACAAAATATAAGTTTGGTTTCATCCGTGCTGCATATTTTATGACATTTATTAATTTTTTTTTGTATTCGAGCAATATATGCTTTTCAATTGACTTATTTCAAAAAAATGCTTTTAATCAACGTTAAAAGAACTTAGTGAAGGAGAGAATGGATCTTAACCATTCTCTCCTTCAACATTTCAACAAACACCTGTGGATACAAGGCCGGCCCAGACAACAGGAGTGCATGAGATCGCCTTGTCTCTATTCTTGGAAAGGAGTATTTTGAAAAATTGAACGTAAGTACCACATTGAGATTTCTCCAAACCAGACAACTATATCACTATGTACTATTATGCCAATTATCAGAAAATTCTGTTAATTTTTTTTTTTTGGCTGAATATTAATTCTCAAATGATCCCAGTTACTGCGAAAATTCGGAATGTGCATTTTTAAAGCTAAAAATTAATTGCTTGAGAAGATCGAACTGAGCACATTGAATTTACTTTAAATTCAGAATGGGAGAGGTCAAAGTTCGAGTGGTGTCAGAAATCGAATTCCTAGAGAACTCGTTTGGTCTCTAAGCTTTAATCAGCCAATTTCAATTTTTGAGGGGAGCAGAATCTTGTTTTTTTTCCCCTCAAATTATTTCAGTTTTCAGCCCGAAATGACCGTCTCAAACAGCGTGAAAATCAGCTCGTTAAGATACTCGACAAATTAAGTTAACTAGAAAATAATGAAAAAGAATCAGCCCGGATACTGGAGTGTACTGCATGTGGGGAAGGTCTCAGATAACCCAAGCGGTGTTGTTGATGAATTAAATAGGTATTTCACATCGGTCTTTACTGAACGAAAGATTCTTCATGCTGTGGACAGGCTGAGCCGTATGAAATTAGTAAAAATTACATTATTAGAAACACTTTCGAACATAAGGCAATTAAAGCTCCTAGAGTTGATGGCATATACCAGTAATTTTGAGGGAGGCAGTGTGTTGAACCATTGAAGTTAATTATGAGAGCATCAGACTTGGGAGAGATTCCTTTGGATTAGAGGAATGCCAAACGTATCGCCAATATATAAAAGCGAAGTTGGTAACTATAGACTGCTTAGTCTGACTTAAGGGGGTAGGGAAAATTTTAGAGGCAATGATTCAGAGCGCAACACAGGGACATTTAGATAGAAATGGCATTCTGAAGGAGACACGACATTTTGACGTAGTTAAAATGAGATGGATCTAGGGAAATATTTAAATAAAGTTCATTTAGATTTTTTTAGCAATGCATTTGACTCAGTCCCTCATGAGAGGTTAAGCTGGAACATATCGGGATTACTGCAAAGATTCCAAGATGGATTACAGGGTGGCTGCATCATAGAAGGTTATGATTAATATGTATTCTTCAGATTGGCGTAACGTCAGAAGTGGAATCTCCGAGGATTCCACTTCTGAGTTCTTGGACTACTGTTGTTTATGATTTTCATAAAAACGAAATAGATGAAGGGCGTGATGCCAAAATTTGTAGACTACAAAGATTAAGAGAGTCGTTATGAACAATATCAAGCCGCTCTCCTTCAGAACGACTTGAACATGTCTCAAGAATGGTGAGAAAAGTAGCTGGTGAAAAAAGTAGCTGCTATATTTTAATAGAGCAAAATGCAAGGTCTTAACACTTGGGAAACGGCATCTCCAAAATAATTTATACGGTAATTCAACCCCAGTTGGTGGGGTTGAATTACTGTAAAACACTAGAGAGAAAACAAGGGATCTGGGTGTTACGATACGGGCAGATCTGAAGTTTTCGGAGGGGTAAACAGACGGCCATAAAGCCTACGGTGTCCTATCGATGAATTTACAAACAATATCCTGTAGAAATAGGAAGTCATCATTCCACTGTACATGGTAATTGTAAGATGTCATTTGGAATATTGCGTCCAAGTATGGAGACTTCATCTGATAAGACATCGAGCTTCTTGAAAGGATCCAAAGACGGACAACTTGGAAAAGGGCGAACGTACGAAGAAAGACTTTGTAGGAGGATTACAAAGCTTGGGATCTGTTGAGGCTTAAGTTTATGAGAGGGGTTAGTAAAATGAGTGAAGGCGGAATTTTCATTGAAATAATGAATTCCAAAACTAGGGGCCATAAATTCAAATTACAGAGTGAAGAGGTTTAGACTAGATAAGTTTTATTTTAGCCAGAGAGTTGACTGAAAAAGTTACCTCCGCATGTAGTTCAGGCCGACAGTTTGAAGAAATTCAAGTCAGAGTTACCTACGGGAGAAGGGACGTGCATAATTTGATATTCTCTTATTTTTCGACCAGTGGAGCAAAAGCTTGACTTCCTTGCACTATGTCTAATATTTATACTGAGTAGCCATGGTCGTGAGTGGTCAGTGCACCTTTCTCGAAAATATCAATCAATCTTAAAATATATCGCCTGTTTTCCATTTACTAGAAATCTAGAATGTCTGGTAAAGTTGTTAATACAGTAACCATACAGCTGTTTTATTTAAGTATTAATTTTATTCAAGTAACAATAAAGTTCACACAAAAAGGAATAAAATATATTTCTATAATTAAAACAGTCGAAACTGTATTTTTATTAAAACATATCTAAAACCTTGGGACACGTAATGAATTAATGTACACAAAGTTCACTATTAAATATCAAACAGTTCTGTAAAATGGTATCCAAAGAAAAACTCCTTTCAAATCTTCCTCCGATTATGGTAAACAACCAACTACCTTCAATATATTACCTTAAAAGATAATTAGAATCCAATATCCCTTTTATGTTTAATCTAAAAGAATCGGACAGTATATACAAGATCGTCTAGATATTTTAAATTGAGATAGTCGTATACAGAACAAAGTTCGAAATCATTGCTCAAAGTCACAGCTATACCACTGAAAACAGTTGAGTATTTACCACAAAAGATTTAGGAAAAAATTAAACAGCAGTACCGATTTCCCCATAAATAATCAGCAAACCACATTGTAGTAACTATTCATGTTGAAAATTTTCCATTGCTGTGAACCACACATTTATACGGAGAGTTCGCCCTCAATTAGAAAGACTCCGTTGAGACGAGAAATTAACTTTCACTCACCCCTACGTTTATTTAACCCTCTTAATTATTAAAAAAATATTTAGCCTTCTTGAATTGAAACCAGTAATTAACGAGATTAACCAATAATATCTTATTTTTTTTTAAAATAGAATTTAAGGTCCCTCCCCATTCAACCGTTCGCATGGCTCCTTGCAGAACAGTGAGATTAGACAACTGTCACTGACGTCTCACTTCCATTCCCACTTGGGAATGGGAGTTGCCTAGAAGAGATTGAATCTTTTGCTCACATAACAATTTCTATATATATATATATATAGGCAATTTTTTTTTTTTTAATTTACTCGTAATTCACAGTATATCGAAATGAAAACATAACATAACCAAATAGAGAATATTGGTAGGGAAAGGTACACGGGAGAATTTGAATCTGATTTTATTTTTTCTGTTATGATTTTACATCAATTTATTTCCAGGTTTCAAAGAATAAAATAAAAATTAAAAGTGGTGTCATGCTAGTAAAATTCAATTAAGGTTAAGCAACAAGCACTAGAACAGTTCCCATCGTGTCAAATTATTAAATTTGGTTTGTACACATCTGTATTTTATAGGATTATTATATTCTTTCAGTACCCTAACACGATTATGTGAATTTGGTCTCAAGTTCTGGTTAAATGTGCAATTACCTTATGCGTATTCGTTTTCTGGAGTTTGAAACCCGGGTTTCCACTTCAGCTTGTAATTTCTCTTTGCAATTTAAGGTTGCCCACTTCAATTATCATAATGTATTACACAAAGTGCTGTAATGCTCAAATGCTGATAACATGTTTACAAAGTAAAATTCAGCTCAGTCTGTTTTTCTTGAGTTCGATTTTTCAGACAGCTAGTTTAACAATCAATAACTGGCGTAGTCAAGTTTTCGTGGAGATTAAAACAACATTAGGTAAATCTAGAAAATAATCTCCGGGTTACTTAGTAGCAGTGGGAGGCAAAGTGTGCTTTTTTTTCCCTTTGATGCGAAATTCCTACGCTTTCTACAGACGTAGAGTATTTTCTTGTTCCTGACAATTATCTAAAGCTGAAATATGGTATTCGTATAATTTTATTCTTCGATAAAAAAACACTTAATTTTGAGTGGTTAAAAATCCTCCTTCTCAACACAAGGAATATAAATGTTTAACAAATCCTAAAAGAACAAATTTAGTCCACGATGGTAAACTAATATTGACCAACCGTGCAGATTAACATTATGAATATAACAGGTCTAAAAAGGGTAAAAAACAAACATTTACATAAATGTTATTTTACCTGTATTTCATTTGCATAAAATGCAGGTCTAAATATAGATCTGCAATTCATGCGAAAAATAAATCTCTGGTTAATAAAACAGTTTAAAAACATTTAAAAAAATTAATCCTTGCATATGACTTTGAGGAAATATGAATATTATAAAAATTGCCATGCTTTTACAAAGTGGGTAACTTGAAAAGTACAAGCGTAGTTAATAGTTTTAAAATCAACTTTGTAAACACTTTAATTCATCATTAAAACTGACATTCAAGTAGAAACAAGTTTACATCACATCTAAAATAGATAAACAAGTTCACATTACAACCGAATTTCAATAATCAAGACGATCATAGTCAGGAATTTTACATTTAAAAGCCATCTAAATCACCACTACCCGTAAAATAGCAACTCTTCTATACAATTATCAGATTAAAGTAAAGAAAAATTCGCTATGTTACACGACTTCAAACAAAGTTCCACAACGTGACGTTTACGTATATTGCAATTTGGCTGAGCATTAGCTCCAATTGCTTCATTTAAAATATCAAAGCAAAGTTTTTCGTGGTCCTCCTTGCTCTGATTCAAATCTGTTAGCTGGTCCAAAAGCTCCTTTTCGTTATGGCAACGAGAATGAATATGAAGTATTCTTAAGCTACTCATCACAGCAACTTGAGAAGTAATAAATGAAGCATTTAAAGATACAGGTGATTTAAAATCCGTATTTATTATAGGTACTGCTATTAAGCAGAGCCGAGATAAGTTGGTAAGAGTACAAAGAGCATACCATAGACTGTTTGAATTCAGATCTAGCATTTCGTGTTGAACTACCAAACTGGTTAAAGACTTAATATTAACCAATGCTTCCTCTAACTGTGTTAGGAAAGTAAAATTCGTGTCGCACGAAGAGCTTTTATATTCACCAAATGCGCCAACTCGTAAACACTCCAGGAACTTACAATGAACGGAAATTGAGTGCCAAAAATATCCAGAATAAATACCAGGAAAGTAGAGAAGCGTCAGGGATTTCAAGAATTGCAAGCATGATATGTTACCCAAATCTTGATCGATGCATTCGACGTTGCTGTATGTGCCATGGCAACATCCTCGAATGTCGCATTCTTCGATGAAGGGGGAATTTTGGACAATGGAAACTAAAGATGAATTTGCTGAGGTTCCAGTTATTCGGCGATGTTTGATATTTACGAAAGCCTCGGTGCATAACTCCAGTTTGTTGAGTTCAGGATTTTCACTAAATGCGCAAGAGGAAATTCCAAGTTTCTTCAAGTATTTCAGGTGTGATATAGCAAAACAAACACAGTTACTCTGAAAAAAATGAGAACCGAGCAAGTTTAATTCAGTAATATTATGACACATACGAAAGAAGTATGACAACATATCGAAATCAAGCAGGGAATCCCACTCACAACTTGAAACAGAAAGATATCTCATCTTTTCTCCTCCAAACCTACAAATGTTAATCACCTGCACTCCGCCAACTGGTAATCCAAGCAGTTCTAAATATTCAATTTTAGACGAAGGTAGCTTATTAAAAAGAAATTCAGTTGCATTGTGATCGATGCTGTAAACAGAAAGATGAGTGATCTTTTCGAGATTTTCGGTGATTAACCGCAATTCTAAACGATTTGAAAACCACGAAAGTTTCTTCAGTTCCACGTACTCATTTGTTGTTAACAAAACTGTGTTCAAAATATCCCCCAATAAAACTTCTCTGATGGACAAAAGTTGCACGGAAGGTGCCACCTCTGAAGTAAACAGAAAACTGTTTATATGCGGTAAAGTGTAGATGATTCGTGAACGAATCCCAAATAATGGATTCCGATAATAACTGCGCCAGGTTTCTATTAGTATATGCAAGTATAAATTGCGTAATTTGCAGAATTTTGAAAGAATGGTATGAAGAATAGCTATATGCAATGAATTTATGTTCAGCTCTAAGTACAAGCACCGTATTTTTCTAAACCAGTGAGAAGGTAATCTTTTGAAAGATTGCAACGTTATTAACCTCTCAGAAACGGCGCATTGAACAGTCCATGAAACAGTTGTAAGCGATTTCAAACTACTTATAATATTCGACAGATCGAGTAGTCCGATGTCACAATTCGTAAGATATAATGTCTCTACGTTTCTGCATTTCCTTAAACACTCTTTAAGCACTTTCGGTTTTACCCAATAACAGTTTCTGAAATCGAGCGTTGTGATATTCATTGTTCTTGCTAGTTTTGAGAAATACAAACGAAATTCCTGCGTTGATAATCGCTTCGTCTTAAACACTGTTTTACCCACAACATGTTCACTGCAAACTAAGAAGAAAAACCTAGTATTTACTTGTCCAAGTCTCAAGAGATCACCATGGTCCAAATAACTTACAATTTTGAGGAGTATTTTATCAGAAAGATCCGTTATTGTGAGAGGTTGCTTAGGACTTTCTATTATTTCCATTTTGAAATCACGATGTTTCTGCTCAGAATAAGCCAATGTCTTCTAACTTTTCATATGTCTCCTACTGAATGATAAATGAAATATATATAATTCTAAAAAGTACTTGTCCACTTAAACAAATATTAAAAGATAACAAAAAAAATTAACAAACAACTTGCACTCTTCACGAGAAAGGAACTTTTAATGTGAAGTTTGGAATGACAGAAATACGTATAAGTTGCTGACGTCACAACAGAATGTACCATTGTGATATTCGTCCCAAGTATTAGAAAAGGGCTTGTCGAACAGTTCGTATAGAAATTCCATTGAGCCCATGAGGGAGGGAAGAGTTGTATAGTAAAGGAAAAACGAAACAGTACATTATAACTTAGAAGCACACCTGTTTTACATAACTGCTTCGAGATGATAAGTATTTTATGATTGAGAAAATTTTTCACTAGTTTTAGAAAGGTCGAAATTGGAATCTCGGTACTGTTAGGAGCACATTGTAATTTAGGTCAGTCTCACCAGGAAATGTAGTTGTTTCCGGGACTTGGAATTCTCCTAAACACAGACTAATCTTAGAGTATAGTTTACAAACATGGTATAATAACGCCACATGTCAGTTCTTGCAAAGCTTGATGCAGTCGTTTCCAGATGCCATCTGGCCATAGAATATAAAGCACTATTCTACACTGTTCGACAAAATTAGCAGAACAAAATGCTTTTTTCATGAATATTTTATTGTGAACAGTGTCGCAATTTGATGTAATAGGCATCCTTGCACGCAAATTCCCAGTATCCGATAGAAATCGATCTACCACTTTACAGGGTCATTAGAAGTTTTTTTTTTTTTTTTTTTTTTTTTGATTTGGTAGTTGTTGGCGCATCGGCTTCTGTGGCCATATTGCACCTCCCAAGGTTTTTGCAGTACTTTAATCCAAGCCCGAGGCGGGAATCGAACCCGCGACCTTTGGGTTGCCGGGCAGGTACTTTACCCACTCGGCTAGCCCGGTCGGCGTCATTAGAAGTACACACTAATAGATTATAATCGTGATTTAATGTAAAGCATGTAGGGCTATGATACATCAGCATATTCTGTAATTGGCCTGTATTCTATGATCGATTTTATTCTTTGCAGGACGAAAAACCTGAGCTGTAGGGAGATGAAACAACCCAACCCTCGCCCGAGACTGATTAACTGTCTACGATAATGCTGCATTTGTTTACGTATACAATAAATACGTAATCAAATGTTACTGTAAATAGAGCACTGTAATGACCATATTTAAATTTTAATTTAAATGGAATTGCCGTGGATTCTGTCGAAATAGAGATCACATCAAGGCCTCCTTGTGTAAGCCAACTTTCCTTTGCTTACAGGAGACGAATTTAAAGGCAAATGAGGATCCTTGTTTAACTGTCCAGTTATTCCCAAAGACAGAGCTGAGGATGGACCTGCCAACAGAGGAGTCGTCATTCTTGTGGGTAAGCATTCCCTTTCCAAGCTACTCTGCTTACTACAAATTTAGAGGCGGTAGCAGTTCGTCTCACAGTAGCGTTTTTTCTTAACTGTTTGCTCCATCTATTTTCCACCTGAGAACGACATCCCCCAGTCAGACCTTGATGATCTCATTAAGATGATCTCATTAGACAATTGCCGTCCCCTTTTCTACTGCTAAGGAATTTTAATGGACACACTTTCTTCCTGACGTGTACTGTACATTTACTGCGATTAATCTCTCTATTGCTTCCTCTTTGTAGATGGGAGATTGAAGACAACCTTCATGGTAGTGATCACTTCAGTGATATCTATCCTCTGCACAGGGAGATCATGCCACTCATCTAGGATACCACGGTGGAAGATCGAGCATACTGATTGGAATGCCTCTAAACATCTGGCATCTTTTAATACCAGCACAATCAGCCAGGAGCCAATTAATCACATCATAATTAATGAAAGTTAAGTACACCAGAGAAAGCATTGTGTGATGGGGCCTCCGTAGCCAGGTAGGTAGGAGCAGCAGTGCGTAGCACACGCTCCTTGATTAGACCGGGGTTCGAGCCCGTGATCCACCAAATACGGAAGATGCGGAAAGGTCAGGGAATGACCACCGTATATCCCCGGAGCAATATGGCCTTAGTTACTAATGCTCCTAAAAAAAAAAACCCAATAACCCAAGAAAGCATTGTCCAAGCAGCGGCAATTGCAATTCCGAAGACATCGACCCAGTTACCACCATTTCTGAAACCATGGTGGAGGTGTAAGGTGTAAGGTGTATTTAGTGTCAGACGGCACCAGGGGTTTCCCCCATCTCCGCGTAGTTTTCATTGTGGGTGTACCAGTTCACTGGAAATGCCAGAGATTTAAAAGTGTATGGATATTGTATATGTGTAGTGCCGTGTACCGTTGTTCATCTGGTCGTTTAGCCGCTGGACCCCTGCTGAGGCCCAACGTTGCCCCACCTTTGCCCCGTGGAGGCAGACCAGGAACCCAGTAGACTTAAGTTACTCTGGCAGGTCCTGCCACCTAATTTCCTGAGATTTCAGTGGCTAGGACCTAAAAAAAAAAAAAAAATAAATAAATAAATAAATAAATAAATAAAATAAAATAAAATAATAAAAAAAAAAAAAAAATAAAAAAAATAAAAAAAAATAAATAAATAAATAAAATAAAATAAAAATAAAAACTAAAATAAATAAAGAAATAAAATAATAATAAAAGGATAAATAAATAAAATGATAAGAAAAAAAAAAAAAAAAAAAAGTATTTATATTGCATGCATATATGCATGTATACAAGCACATATATGCACACACAACGTGCATACATGTGCCAACGTTAATCGTGGGGGTGACGTCACTTGAGTTGGGTGCATATATGTGTACATACAAGTACATATATACACACATGCACATATGTACACACAACGTGCATACACATACCAACGTCAATCGTGGGGTTGACGTCGCTTGAGTTGGGCCAGAACGTGGGTGAAGATATTTTGGATGTATTTAAATTTAGGTGTGTGGGACTTCGCTAGCGTGAAGATAGAGAGGGGGGGGAAGGCTGAAGACTGGGGGGAGAAAGACAGAAATATGGAGCCAATAGGGAAGACAGCCCCAAGTTTAGTGTGGCATGCCCATGCCCCACCAGAGTGGAAATGAGGGGGGGGCGACGAGAGAATCGTCTCCCCAGGGGAGTAGGGTTTAAAGGTGAAGGGGGCTAGGGTGCCCTCTTCAGGCTGCCGTGAGGCTTTGGGAGCTAAGCTGCAGTTTGTTGTTTGTTGTCTCTATTCTTGTCCACTTGATTCAGATTGGGACACTCATGAGGCAATCCCTGTCCCCCTTTTTTTTTTTTTTTTTTTCTCCTCCGTTGATTCTCTTTTCTTCTTCTTTTTTTCCTTCTTTTCTTTATTCCTTTCTTTTCCATTCATTTTCTTTTCTTCCACAGTTTTCTTTTCCAGGAATTGTCTCTGTCTTATGCGATTTATGTTACTGTACTATCAGTCTCGATGTATGGCAATTAACACCCTTCTCCTTGTGAAGAGGTCCTGTGCATACTGGGAGAACGCTCGGTACTCCTCTTCCGTGTCAATGAAGTGATGTTCAAGTCCTTTGGGGAGGTAATGGATTTTCGTGATGAGGGTGCATCTGAGGTCTTCGTATTGTGGGCAGTCGTAAAGCAGGTGGTCCCAGCTTTCGACCTCCCCGCACGTGCAATTTGGGTCATCGACGAGGCAGAAGCTGAACAGTTTCTGGTTGAAGGGTCCATGTCCTGTGAGTAACGAGGTCAGGTGCAAGCCCGGGAAGAACCAACCCGGTTGCCTTGGGTATATTTTGTTCAGTTCTGGAAAGAATTTACGAGTGATCTCGCCCTTTGTCGTCTCTGTCCATCTTTGCTGCCACTCCTGAAGGAGGTAGGTCTGTAGTCGGGCTCTTTCCGTTTTTTGACTGCTTGCTGGGTTGATTGTGAAGTCCTGATGATTTGCGGCCACTCCCTTTGAGTGCAAGTAGAGCAGTCCTGCTTTCACAGCTTCTAAATCCAGGGGTAGCGCGCCAGCAAGCACCTGCAGTGCAGGTGTGCTTACCGTGCGGCAAGCTCGTGTGGTTGTCAATAGGATGGTCCTATGTGTCATATCCAGGATTTTCTTGTTGGTTACCAGTGATGTTTTGGTGTACCATACTGCAGCTGCGTAGATTATTGCTGGGATGAAGGTTGACTTATAATATAGCAATAGGGTTCGTTTTTTCAGTCCCCAATCCTTCCTCGTAATCCTAGCCACTAGGGCTGAGTATCTTCTTATTTTCATTCTTATGTGTTTCAGGTGAGGTATGAAGGATAGGTTATTATCTAAGATAACTCCTAAGTACTTCATTTGCTTGGTGAGTTTGATGGTCAGGCCATTTATTTTTATTTGGGGCGGACGCTGTACCTGAAGAGTTCCTTTCAGCAAGATGGATATGGTTTTCGTCGGTGCAATTTTTAGCTGGTTTTTTGTGGCCCAGTATTGTAATTTCTGCATTGCCTGATTGCCGATGTTTTCCAGTTGGACTCTGGAATCTGCCTCAATAGTAACAATGAGATCGTCCGCAAAGGCCTGGGCCTCAGCCAGCCCCAAGTCCTGGCACAGGAAATCGTCCAAGACCATGTTCCAAATGAGAGGACCCAAGACAGACCCCTGCGGACATCCCCTATGTATGTTTCTTGTGATTTTTTGATAATTTGTATTTATTTCCACTCTTCTGCCTGAAAGGTAGTCTTCCATTGCTTTGTATAAGTTGATTGGTACTGCAGCTTCTCTCAGTCTGTTCAGGACGCTCGGCCACCAAAGTGAGTCGAACGCCCCGGCAAAATCGACTGAAATGACCAATAGATATTTTTTCCTGCACTCTTGTGCTTTCCTAAGCAGATCTCCAAGGGCATCCACCGTAGAGGATCCTGGCTTAAAGCCAAACTGATTTTTAGCTGCCAGGCCTGCCCTTTCGTAGTGGTTCTGTATCCGCATGTGGAGTAGCCTCTCGTACAATTTACTGACTACTGAGAGCAGAGCGATGGGTCTGTATGATGATGGATATTCTGGGTTCTTAGTAGGATTTTTCAGAATTAGCTTGGTGTTTGCAGTTTTCCATGCTGCAGGGAATTTCCCTGTTTCCAAACATCTGTTGTAGAGGGTGAGTAGGATTTGCGGAGCAATTTCTACTATTTTTTTCAGTATCTCCGGTTCGATCATATCAAGTCCCGGGCATTTGCGGTTTTTGATCCTGGTAGCAGCCGCGCCGAGTTCCTCATGGGTGAAGGGGGGCTCGAGCGCAGGGGTGATATATTTTTCATTTTCTTCGCAAATCTTATGTTGTTCTTGCAGAGTTAGGGTGGCGGGTTCCTTGAAAATTGTGTCGAGTATATTACCCATTGATTGCTCCCAAGTGGTTGTATAGTCTCCTTGCGAGGTCCTGGTGGTGCTGATCACCTCCCCCCTGGGCAGTTTGTTTGTAGTCACCTTGTAAACTACACCCCAGGGGTCAGTTCTTCCTGTCGTGGATACTAGACGCTCCCAGGAACGCTTCTTGCTTTTCTGTATCGCGTCCGTATACTGATTTCTGACTTCTCGATAGCGCTGTCTTAAAGCCTCCACTTCATGTGCAGGCCAAGTCCTACGGGCTCTCTGGAAATCTTTCCTAGCTTTTTGCATCTGGCGTCGAAGCACGGCTATTTCTGGGGTCCACCAAGGAACAGCACCAGGTTTTGGGTTTTTTCTTTTGATTGTTCGATCGCTAATGGTTTGTATTAGGTCTGTAGTCCCCCTCAGAAGGTCATCCGGGTCATTTTGTGGGTTTATACTGGCTGGGTTGCTTTCTATGGCTGTGATGAGCAGGTTTTTGAATGACACCCAGTCTGCTTTGGCAACTGCATATCTGTTTTTCTGTTGGTTTGTTCGTGTTACTGTTGTCAGTTGTCTGATTATTTTAAAGGTGATTGCTCGGTGGTCTGAGGTAGTCCATGCCTCCTCCACCTTCCAGTCAGTCACAAATCCCTCCAAGTTCCTAGTAGCTAGGGATACATCGATCGTAGCCTCCCAGAGGGTGTTGCAAAAGGTTGGCAAGTGGTGAGGTTGATTTAGCACTGTCAGTTGTGATCCTGCCAAGTAATCCTCAAGGAGTTGACCATTTTGGGTTCCACGCCTGCCAGGGGTAGTACTGTGCCATGTCGGGGATCGACAGTTCACGTCAGCTCCTATGATGATTTTTTGGTTTGGTAGGATGTCCTGCAGGCATTGAAGATATTCGATTGCAAAATCTATCTGTTGTCCTGGTCTACAATAGAGTGCCACAACGTACAGGTTCCCTAAAGCTGTATTTAGCTGGGCACAGGCGGCCCACTCCGTGCAGAACTGCGTGATTTTAGTCACTGTGATATTGCTGTTCCTTACCAGGACAGCAGCCCATGGGGTGTCTTCAACTGTGTGTATCACTTTGTAGGTGAGCGGGTAGCCTACAACCCGTTTCCCATGCGAGTATGGCTCCTGTAATATGATGACATCGACGTTTTCCTCTTCAGCTTTAACTCGGATCTGGTCGGCTACTGCTCTAGCCCTCTGCGCATTTATTTGAATTATTTTTAGTATATTTGTGTTGTAAGCTTTAATTTTCGTCCCCATAGTTAATCCTACTTTGGTATAAACTCTTGGCTCGTTGGTATGTGGGACACATGGGGTCTCTCAGTGAATGCTTGTACTCTAGCTTTAAGTTTTTACAGTTTACGCAGGTAGGTCCCACACCTTTGTGGGGACAGGCATTATATTCATGGCCTTTTTCTGAGCAGTGGCCGCATGTTGGGGTGGTTTGTGCACACGTATGCGTGGTGTGACCGAACTTGCAGCAGCGGTAGCACTTCGGAACGACCACACGTTCGTGATATCGGTAGCAGCCCCATTCTATAAACACCCTTGTTTGGTTCTTCAGGGTTTGCCAGGCTTCCGGGGTTAGTTCTACTACCCAGTTTTTGTTTATTCCATCCCTCGCTTTAATGGAGTATTTGGGCATTGCTATCTCTTGTGGATTTTTGTTAGGGATTTTACCCTGTAGGTTTCTATGGTAGAGTTCGTACGCTAATTGGTTCGGTGTGATGTCTTTATCTACGTCGTATATTATTATGGCTGGCCCTTTTCTTTTGGGTGGTTCAGCTGTTAGACCCAAAGTGGCTATTTTCGGGTTTTGTATTATTCCTAGCATCTCTTTCTTTGTCTCGGTTTCTATTACCAGTCCTATGCTCCTCATCTTGCGTATTCCTCTGATTTGGGTTTGTTTGAGGTCTTCCTTCATGGTGCTTATTAGTTTTGCCTTAATTTCTTCACTTGTTGTTATTTCCTCGGCATTTTTGGGCCTTAGTATTACCAGGTTTGGCGTTGGGAGGAGTGTCTTTTTCTTTGGCTGTTCGTTTCTTGGCATCTGTGTCACAGTTGGTGGATTACTCAGTGCACTTGCATAGGTAGGTATGCGCTGTTGCATTTGCTGTGTGACCCTACATTCCTGGTAGGCCTCCAGTTTGGCTGCATTTCTTTCTGCCTCACTGCGAACCTTGTGGAAGACCGTCTCCAGCTTGGTCCATATTCCTACAATATCAGCCCTAAGGGCAGCTGAGATTCTACTTGCGGAGTCTTTCAGTTTGTTTTCAAGCTCCACCCGGAGGGCCAAAACCTGGTCCAGTACCGTTCCATCCGGCAATCTGGGGTCTATGGTAGGCTGGGGCTGCTTACTTAATTCTTCGCTGTTCTCTGGTTGGGGGTCCTCATTGTTTTGCTGGTCTTTCGATTCACTTTGCGATCTTGTCTCCATTCCCGTACTCGGGGCGACATATTTCTTGTATTTCTTTTTTGAAGTTTGTTGTGGCTGTGCTCCATCGCCGTGGTCATTTTTCTCTATAATTTGCAAATCATCATTTTGCTCTAGGATAGGTTGTTGCCTTCTTCGTTGGTGTTCATCTTCTGGCTGAAGTTCAGTCAATTTGTGACTATGGCTAATCATTTTGTCTCAGGTACGGTTTATCGAGACTAATCCGGATTATCGAGGTAGGATCCACACACTCAAGAACCGGCTAGGAATGTTTACAAATGTTGCCGATCGTAAGTCCGTGGCACAATTTCGGGCCTAGCAGTGGTCAATCTAAACTTTTGATTCCCCACCAATGATTGGGGGGGGGTTTCACCCAAGTATAGTGGGAAAGTTAATGCTGTGAAAGCAGGTGGTCGCTGCTTTTTGTGGCGATGACGAAGCTACTGCCGAAGGCTGTAGATGGCAACCAGGAGCTCTCGCTAATAGAGGCTTAAGCATTTACACACATGGGGGTCACCCTCCCCACTCAATAATGCAGATCACTGTAGTCACACCCTCCAGTTCAAGAACAATGGGTGAAGCAGAATGTGTGTCGTCGCAGGCCGTCCCAGTGTAGCACGGCGCAGTAAAAAATAGTTCTCTACACTAAGTACATGTTCGAAGCACACGATTTTACAAAATTCGGCGGTTTACGGTACAGTTTGGTGGAGCGGTCCTTCAGCTCAGTTTTAAACACAGTTTGGGCAACTCCCCAGTCAAGTGTAAACTACCAACGTGGCTTCTGCTTTACATCAGTGCCTCTCTATGGCCCTTCTGCCAGCCACATGGTGACCATTGTAGTCTGACAACAAAGGACACAGATAGAAACGCTGGTAATTTACTAAATTCCCAATAGATATTAAAACTAATCTCACCTACGGAATCCTCCAGATAAGCTCTTTCAGGTGGAACACTTTTTTAGACTGATTTAACATTTTAAACACTTCATTTCCACACAAATTCAGGAGCGCGAAATAACGTGTCCGGTCGTAACGGCCGGCCCGAAACCATGGTGGAATGCAGAAGGCACATTAGCAAGAAAGGGTCAAAACTTTTGAACCTTTCTTGAACTAGAAGGCTAAAGCTGTCGAAAGAAATTATCGCTAACATATTCTTTTAAACTGAATCCCTGCTAGACCACCCTGCATGGACATCCGTTTTCGAGCTAAGATGAAAAAATTTCCATAACACTCGTCAGACTATCAATCGCCTCTTTGATATTCGTGTCTAAAAGCTGATTACAGAGCTTAATATCACGGTAAACAACGTTACCCAAACACCAAGGCAATCCCTTCCACCTTGCCATGCTCACTTTCATATGCAACTTCTCCATTAATAACCAGGAAAACGCGCACTTCACCATCTTTACTTACATTAGCATTAACATTAGCATTAGTAGAGGCATATGATGCAAGAAAGCAAGCTTATTCAGCATCAGCCAAAAAAAAAAAAAAAACAACCACTACTCCCATTTCACCCCTCAATTCGTTCGAAATACCTGTCCAGCTGAGCCTTAAATTTGTTTAGGCTATCAACTTCAACAACAAGCGATGGAAGTCTATTCCACAAACCAACTGCCCGCTGGCTAAAGGCGAATTTCCGCACATCTATCCGACATCCGTCCTTCCTCAATTTGAATTTATGCCCTCTCAGGTGATTATTCTGAGCAAGAGGAAGAATCCCATCGGCATTGAGCATGCTCAAGCCATTCAAAGCCTTGTACACCTCTATCAGATCACCTCGGCGATGCCTAGTCTCCAGGCTCTGTAATTTGCAAAACTTAAGCCTTTCTTCGTAAGAGCAACCCTTTGTTCCATTCACTAATCTTGTTGCCCTTCTCTGTACTCGTTCCAGCAGCTCTACATCCTTCTTGAAATGAGGCCTCCAGACCTGTATACAGTACTCAAGGTGTGGCCTGACCAATGCCTTATACAAGGGAATAATCACATCCCTGTCCCTGCTAGAAAAATTCCTGTATATCATTGACAAGACACCATGAGCTACTCTTGCAGCTCGTCTGCACTGCTCAGAGAACTTCATATCTGCCTGCACAATTACCCCCAGGTCCTTTTCATTCTCTACCACTGTCAGCGTAGTACCACAGAGTTGATACGTTGATCTGGGGTTACTGTTTCCCATATGTAGTACTTTACATTTGTCAATGTTAAACTTCATTTGCCACCTCCCAGCCCATCTGCTCAACCTTTCCAGATCCTGTTGCAGCAGCATAGTATCAGTAGTGTCCTTAACAACCCTGCCAACCTTTGTATCGTCTGCAAACTTGGACATTAAGCCTGATACACCATCATCAATATCATTTATAAATACAGAAAACAACAATGGACCCAACACTGAACCCTGAGGAACTCCACTAATAACATTAGTCGACGTTGAGCAGTGTCCATTGATTACCACTCTCTGTCTTCTGCCACTCAACCATCCCTTTATCCATAGCAGCAATTTGCCTCGAATGCCACACTTCTCCAATTTGTGCAGCAGTCTTCCATGCGCAACAGTATCAAAAGCCTTTCTAAGATCCAAATATATAATATCAAAGTTATTCCCTGCATCCAGTTCTTTTGTGACTACATCATAGTATCCAATCAAATTGGTCAGACAAGACCTGCCCTTAACAAACCCATGCTGTGTCTGAGCTATAACTGAATTCTTGTCCAGATGATCCTGCAGTGCTTCTTTAACCAGTGCCTCCATTAATTTTCCTGGAACCGAAGTTAAACTAACAGGTCTATAATTACTTGTGTCAGCCTTTGATCCTCCTTTGTGAATTGGGGTTACATTTGCACATCTCCAGTCCATGGGTACCTCCCCTGAGTCCAAAGAAGCTCTCATAATTATGGCTAGGGGTTTGCTTACTTCCTTTGCTGCCTCCTTTAATATAACTGGATAGATCCCATCCACCCCGGGTGCCTTTTTTATGTTTATCCTCAACAATTTCTCCTCCACTTTCCTCTCAGTTATTAGAAAATCATCTAGCTCACTGCCAATGTTTACTTCACCTACGACATTCTCCTTCCTGAATAACTCCTCATGTGTGAATGTAGATGCAAAATACTCGTTTAGATTGTTAGCCACCTGAGCTGGATCCTCAACTGTTGAACCATCAACATCCAGTGGACCAATCTGATTCATCCCTTTCCTTCTTGAGTTTAAATAGGTAAAGAACTCTTTTCTGTTTTTCTTTGCATCCTTTGCCAAGGATTTCTCATAATCTGCCTTTGCCTGCCTAATCTCCTTTGTGACTTGGTTACAGACCAACTTATATCTAACATAGGCTTCCACATCACCCATTAATTTGTATGTATCCCATGCATTTTTCTTCTCTGCCATATGTCTCATTAGTTCATCTGACAACCATTTAGGCCTGAACCTTGAACAATATTTCTTGGTTGGTATGTAAAGCCTGGTAGCTTCCAAGATTAGTTCCTTGAATGCTTTCCATTTTGAATTTGCTGTTGGTAACATCATCAGTTGGTCCCACTGTATAGAATTTAAATACTGTCTCAGACCAGCATAGTCGCCTTTACGAAAACAATAACCCTTCCCTTTACCCCTAATGGTAGTTACCTCTTTGAGTAAATCCCACTTCAGCACACTGTGATCACTGCCACCCAGTGGTTCATTTATCTGCAGATTCCTAATGCATGAAGAATCACTACTGATAAGCAGATCAAGAGTATTACTCCCTCTAGTTGCCTCCCGAACATGCTGGTGTAGAAAACAATCATCCAATAAATCCACAAAAGCCTTGCTAGTGTGTGAGTGACCAACCCACAAATTCCAGTCAATATCTGGGAAATTAAAATCCCCCATTATAAGACTCTCTGATTTACTGGCCCATTCTATTTCCCTGTACAGTATCTTATTATACTCATCAGAGTCATTAGGCCTATAGCACACTCCTACTCTCAATTTTGATTTACCTATGCTTATGTCACACCAAACTGACTCAACACTGCACTGTCCAGCGATGTCAACTGGCTTCACTTCCTTGGATTTTATGTGTTTTTTAACTAATAGCATAACCCCTCCTCCCTTCCTATCCTGTCTATCCTTTCTGTAGACGTTGTACTCCCCAAATTCCAGTTCTGCATTCCTTATATCTGTGTGACACCACGTCTCTGATATCCCAACAATATCTGCCTTTGATGTTTTGAGTAATATCTCAAATTCATCAAATTTATTTACTAAACTCCTAGCATTAGTGTACACGCAAGTATACATGCACCTGTTTCTATTCTTAGCTACCCTAACACAACCCATGTGTTTACTTGTACCGCAATGACTTCCAGCAGTCTCTTAAATATCCTGCATCTTGTTTTTCAGGCTTCTGCTCATTCCAATAGAAGCAGTGCAAGAATCTCTTTCACCTCTGCCCGTGGCTACTGTTAATCCATTAGTCTTTGTCTCCCCCCAAGCTAGCAGTTTTCCGACCCACCTAACACTGCCTCGATAGCATCAGCAAATATTCTTGCACCCTTTCTATTTAAGTGTATCCCATCCCTGTAGAAGCAGTCTCTCCTGTTAACAAGTACAGTCCAGGCTGAAAAAAATTCTACCCCTTGAGCTTTGCACAATCTTTCCAGGGCCGAATTGATCGACAAGGCTCTCATCATATACTCCCTCCTATCGTGTCTGGGCAGAATTGCAGACACTTTCAAATTCAACCCTAGAGATATTTCAAATTCAACCCATAAGATACTATACATGTAGACATGTATAGTATCTTATGTACGGCAGCACCCGAAACGTCAGTTCAACTCCGCCTTGGTATACTGTGATGAATACAGAACTCTCTAAAAGACCAGAAGTGTGTGTAATGTTCTTTGTGCAATGTGTGTTGTTTAATATTTTCTTTAGTTATTTTCTAGCCACTTTGCCACCAGGAGTGCATACACATCCCGTTTACACCACGAGGAGGTTGGCCACTACTAAGCGTGAACCATGGCGGACCGCGACATTTCTTATTAATGATTCCAAGTGAGTTTGGGATCAATTAAAAATATAATAAAAAATAATAAGAATAATTAAAAAAATCCCGCAACCACTGGTAGAGTCCAAGGCCGGTGTATGACAACAATCCCGTACCCAAGGAGCCTAAACCCGAGCACAAGCTAAATCCCAACTCTAGCACGAGGTTAAGAGCCAGCAAAAAAAAAAAAAAAAAAAAAAAAAATATATATATATATATATATATATATAAAATAAAGAAATATCTACAACTCTGTGCTGCCCATCAATTTCTCTGATTTCTCCGAATTGCAGAAAACAACAATGGACCCAACACTGAACCCAGGGGAATCCACAAATAACATTAGTCCACGAAGAGCAGTGTCCATTGATTACCACGCTCTGTCTTTTCCCACTCAACCATTCCTTTATCCATAGCAGAAATTTGCCTCCAATTCCACACTGCTCGCTCCAATCTGTGCATCAGTCTTTCATGTGCAACAGTATCAAAAGCCTTTCTAAGATCCAAATATATAATATCAAAATTATTCTTTGCATCCAGTTCCTTTGTGACTTCATCATAGTATGCAATCAAATTGGTCAGACAAGACTTCCACTTAATAAACTTATGCTGTGTCCGAGCTATAACTGAAGTCTTGTCTAGATGATCCTGCAATGTTTCTTTAACTAGTGTCTCCATTAATTTCCCTAGAACAGAAGTTAAAGCAACTGGTCTGTAATTACCTGTGTCTCCCCTTCATCCTCCTTTGTGGATTGGGGTCACATTTGCACATCTCAAGTTCATGAGTACCTCCCCTGAATCCAAGGAAGCTCTCATGATTATGGCTAAGGGTTTGCTTACTTCCTTTGCTGCCTCCTTTAATATAACTGGATAGATTCCATCCATACCAGGTACTTCTCTTATGTTTATCTTCAACAATTTCTCCTCCACTTTACTCTCAGTTATTACAAGATTCTCTAGCTTACTGCCAGAGTTGAATACATCTCTGGCATTCCCCTCGCTGAATAAATCCTCATGTGTGAATGTAGATGCAAAATAATCATTTTGTTTGTTAGCTACCTGAGCAGGATTATCAACATTTGAACCATCGATATCAAGTGGACCAATATGATTCATCCTCTACCTTCTAGAGTTCACATAAGTAAAGAACTCTTTGCTGTTTTTCTTTGCATCCTTTGCCAAAGATTTCTCGTAATCTGCCTTTGCCTGCCTAACCTCCTTTGTGACTTGGTTACAGACCAAATTATATCTATCATAGGATTCTGTGTCACCTGTTAATTTATATGTATCCTATGCATTTTTCTTCTCTGCCACATGTCTAATTAGTTCATCTGACATCCATTTAGGCCTAAACTTGAACAATATTTCTTAGTTGGTATGTAAAGCCTAGTAGCTTCTAAGATTAATTCTTTGAATGTTTCCCATTTTGAATTTGCAGTTGGTCCCACCGTATAGAATTTAATATTATCTCAGAATTTAATACTATCACAGTAGTCACCTTTACGAAAGCAAACATCCTTCCCTTTACCCCCGATGGTAGCTACCTCTTTGAGTAAATCCCACTTCAGCACACTGTGATCACTTTATCTGCAGATTCTTAATGCATGAAGAATCACTACTGATAATCAGATCAAGAGTATTACTCCCTTTAGTTGCCTCCCGAACATGCTGCTGTAGAAAACAATCATCCAATAAATACACAAAAGCCTTGCTAATGTGTGAGTGACCAACCCATAAATTCCAGTCAATCTCTTGGAAATTAAAATCCCCCATTATAAGACACTTTGGTTTACTGGCCCACTCTATTTCTCTGCATAATTTCTCATTAGATTCATTAGGCCTATAACACACATCTACTCTCATTCCCAATGCCTATGTCACACCAAACACACTCAACATTGCATTGTCCACCAGCATCAATTGGATGCACTTCCTTAGATTTTATGTGTTTCTTAACTAACAGCATAACCCCTCCTCCCTTCCTGTCCTGTCTTTCCTTTCTGTACAAATTGTACTCCCCAAATTCCAATTCTACACTGCTTATGTCGGCGCCTCCGTAGCCAGGTGGGCAGGAGCAGCAGTGCGTAGCACACGCTTCTTAATTAGACCGGGGTTCGAGCCCGTGACCACCAAATATGGAGGATGCGGAAAGATCAGGGAATGATCACCGCATATCCCGGAGCAATATGGCCTTAGTTGCTAATGCTCCTAAAACCCAAACAACATAACAGCTTATGTCTGTGTGACACCACGTCTCTGCTGTCCCAACAATATCTGCCTTTGATGTCTTGACTAGTACTTCAAGCTCATCAAATTTATTAACTGTTCTCTTCAATTGCAATACAAGAATCACTTTCACCTTTGCCAGCGGCTACTGTTAATCTATTAGTTCGTGTATCCCCCCAAGCTAGCAGTTTTCCGACCCACCTAAATCTGCCTCGATAGCATCAGCAAATATTCTTGCACCCTTTCTATTGAAGTGTATCCCATCCCTGTAGAAGCAGTCTCTCCTGCTAACAAGCATAGACAGGCTCAGAAAAATTGTACCCCTTGAGCCTTGCACAATCTCTCCGTGGCCGAATTGATCGACAAGGCTCTCATCATATACTCCCGCCTATCGTGTCTGGGCAGAATTGCAGACACTTTCAAATTCAACCCTAACTCACCACTTTTTTTCAACATTGGCCTGTACTTGTTAAGTAATTTCGCCGGTCTCCTACTCTTACTAACATTAGTGACAACGTGTACAACCCTTTGTGCCCTTAAAAGATGATATCTGCTCTACAACGTCATCAAACTTTGCCCCTGGCAGACATACCCTGGTCCTATTCCACCTATTTAGCTAATCGAAGACCACAATTAATCGAGAAAGGTTAAAGTTTTGAAAATCATCGTTTCATCTTAAAAGTTATCCGTCATCGTATTATTCTGATCGATAATTTACTTCCGAAGTTATGTAAAAAACGTAAACTTCTTTTCCCTTTTATTAAATGCAAATATTCGATTAGATGCAAATTTACAAACTTTATTTGTACATTTTCGTAAAGTGTACAGTTCCTCTCATCTCTTAAACAAATTTTAGCACAGTTATTAAAATTAGCGCTGTTGTGAATTCCTGGTTACTTTTCAGAATAAGTTGGAGTTAGACATGGGCTTCCTCAATCATCGTTGGGCCAGTCGTTGTTCTGATTTCTTAAATAACATTGACGAAGGGATATAGAAAGTAATGGCAAAATTTACCAAGACTGGGAAAGAGGTCAATGGCTAGTGCCAATTAGCGCTCGTTCAGAACGTTTTATAGCCTTCACCGATGGTCAGAAAAGTGGCAGCTATATTTTAATGTTGCAAAATGCGAATTTTTGGACTTTGAATAATAGAAACCGTGAAAATAACATACAATAGGAAGTTAGGAAAGTGGTCTTAAGCGCCAGAGCAACTAAGGCTATGAGACGTCAGTACACCGTGTCTGTAAATTGCGTATATTCTGTGATTCGGTTGTCTGGATGAAAATCTCGAGTTTCTGGAAGGAAAAATCATGCAACCCTCGCCTGAGACCGACTAACTCAGCCACACTGTGAAAAAAAAATTATAAAAAATTTTCGAGCAGAGGTTTGAAAGTTTTTTCTCTAGCTTTTCCTCTAGTTTTTCCTAAGATAAATTTGGTCCAGTAGAAGATAAATTATTGTTGGCATAATACAAGTATGATACCAACAATACAAGTTGCAATAATTAGCTTCTGGCGGAAGGTGAAGATGACGTCACTTCCGTAACGCTTTTCGCATGACGGTCTTCCGTTACAAAATTTTTGGAATAACGCCAGTAAAAACGTTTTTAACGTCAAAATTTCCCACCTCAGGGATAGGATTCCAGCTTTGTGGAAGTGAACGGTGATTATAACCACTCTTAATGAGCCACACGAGGGCTCATTAAGAGGAGTTCAATTAATGACAGTACAGAAGGAGAAATAAATAATTATCGATAGGCCTATATAAAACATCATTATTATTGTCATAATATTGTTAATGTTCAACTGCAGCTGTAAATGGGCATAAATAATTATATAATTATTTGTTCATGTATCTTCCCCCCCACCTCAACACTGGTTTACCGGGGTTGAAATTCGTAAATTTGTTTTTTTAAATTTCGATTTGATTAAAATAAAATAAAAAGAATTATTCTAAAAATGTTCTTCCTAATGTGTTCCCCTTTCTAGTTTGTAGAAGAACAAGAGAAATTTATCTCAATTTGGTAAATTTACCATTTTAAGTGTACGGTTCATTTAATAATTCATTTTTGAATTTTAAATCAGCAGCACATATCGGCAGTTTGGATTTATTTTCAATTCCGGCGTGTGAGAAATAACCCGAGGACTCATTTCTTAAAAAATGAAATATCCCACAGTTTAACGATCGATATTTATAATCTATTAGTAATCATTTGTGTTGGAAGGAGTACAAATGTCTATCACCTATAGTCCAGGCAAAGATCATTAGGGTAAAACCCCCATAAGAACTACATACTCAGCGTCCAGCACGCTTGTATAATTAGACAAGTTTTAAGTTTCCTTAACCTTAACACGCTAGTGCATGTTCAGTAAGATATTTAAATCTTTTCCGATTGAAACTTAACTCTGTTAACATTCCATACCACGAACAGATTACTTTGTTTACTGAAAACAGCGACTGGACACGAGGTAAGCCAGATTCTACAAGCAAAAACTCATGGAAAGAAATCAGAGGGGAACTCAGGCGCAATATCACATATTTCCCCTCCTCACGGACTCAATGGAATTCCTATTTGAATTGCTCAAGTTTCTTTCTTATTACCTTGGAAAAATATATTAGTTGGCACGCTCCACTATGACGTGTTAAATATAATACGTATTTATGTACTCTCATGGCCAGGTTAAATGGTTGGTTCTGGTGAATAGTACTAGTTGAGGTTCCCTTTTAATGCGTGTTTAGCGCGTAAGTGTTCAACAATAAGCAGGAAATGATTCCATTTTTCTTTCATTAATGGGCAAATGTAAAAAAGCATAATTAGCCATATTTTTAGTATCATCGTAACTTCAGTTCCTCAGTTTTTATAGTAAATTATTAGAAAGAAAATGGAAAACATTGGACAACATTTTACAATCATGCATTTTTCTGACGAGGTACTCTTAAAGATTATATCTTATCTAGACGTTCCTGCGCTTTTCAGGCTTGGAGAATTAAATGCTAGATTACATTCCTTAGTTTGTAGTAGACCATTTGTGGCGAAAACATTATTTCCGAGAGAAGAAAGATTATCATTGCAAGAGTTTGATTTGTATTTCTCATTTGAAACACGCGCAGTGATTATCACAACGCTTGACTTTAGCAACTGCGATTGGATCAACTGTGAAGTGTTTAAACGGTGTATTATGAAGTGCAGAAATGTACAGACCTTGTATCTTACGAATTGCAGTGTCGGACTGCTAGATCTTTCGCAAATCATCGGTGGTGTGCCCTCGATCACAACTCTTTCATGGAGTGTTCAGTGCATTGCCGCTGATAACTTTGCGATGCTGACTTATTTCATGAGCATACCATCGGAAAGGTTTAGAAATATACGTTTCGTGTATTTGGAACTAAACATAGATTCACTGCACATATTAATTCTTACAAGTTTTCTTTCAAAATGTAGCAGATTAAGAAATATGTATGTGCATATAGTAACAGAATCCTTAAAGTATTATTGCAATGCACTATACTTAGCCCGCATCAGACGCCCGTTTTATTTCCCGTTTATAGAAAGCTTTCTATTTACTTCAGAGGTGGTACCTTGTGAGGAATCTCGGGCCCTCCGAGAAGAGTCATTACGAGATATTATGAATATCGTTTTGATAACAAGAAATTATGAAATAGAACTGAAGCAGCTCTCTTGGTTTGCAGATCAATTGGACGTGGAACCAGTTACTGGAGACTTAATTGCTGATAGTCTGGAAAATATCACTCATCTTTCGCTTTATAATGTCCTGGACAACCCACCGGACTTTGTCTTCGATAAACTTCCCTCGTCTAAAGTTGAATATTTGGAACTTGTTCAATTCAAAGTTACTGCAGAGAAACTAAGCAGTATTTCAAGATTTGGAGGGGAAATACTACGCAGTTTCCACGTCTCGTTCTGTGAGTGGGATCCTTTGGCTGATTACAGTATAACGGTTGCATTCTTTCAAACATGCTGTAATATAACTGAGCTGAACTTGCTAAGCTGTCATTTTTCTGAAAGTAGTAGAGTTTGTTTTGCTATAGTACACTTAAAACACTTGAAAAAGTTAGGAATTTTGTCATGTGCCTTTTCGGAAATTCCTGAGTGCTTAGAAACCAAGTCATTCTCAGAAGCATGCGCACTTACAATGAATCGAGTTACTGGTACTCCCACTAATTTATCTTTAGATTCTATTGCTAGAAACTGTTCCCTCATTGAAGAATGTGATATCCGAGGATGTCAACACAGGACACACAGAAATATCGAAAGTGTCGATCACGATTTCTGTAACTTATCAAGATTGCAAGTGTTAAAGTCCTTGACCCTTATAGACTTTCCGAATATATATTCTGGATTTTTTTGGAAATCGATATCGGAGGATTGCAAGCATTTAGAGACCTTGCGAGTTGGTTTATTTGGCGGTTTTGGACTAACCTCGTACAGCCATAACTTTACTTTCCTGAGAGACTTGGAGGTAGCATTGCTTAAGATGGATTCTTTAACGAACTTAGTATTACAACATGAAGCGCTTGATCTTAATTCAAATGGTTTGTGGTATGCGCTTCTTCGTCTTCCTAACTTATTTCGACTCTGCTTAATAGCCGTGCCTATAGAAAAGAAAGAAAACAGTACTTTAGAATTAACTTCAATGTTTAATATTTTATTCATTGTTTCTAAAGTTGCTGCAATGCGTAGTTTGAAAATACTTCATATTCGTTCGCGTTCTATTAATCAAACGAAGCTTTACCACTCATTAGTAAAGTTGAATAAAACCAAGGAGGAACACAAGAGACTCTGCATCGATGTTTTAAACGACTCAACAAGAAGTATTTTTGATGGTTATCCTTGTTGTAACATGCGTAAATATCATTTTACTGAACTTTGTTTGAAATCATCTAAAATAGCGGTTTTTTCTTTACATTAATTCGATAATATTTTTGTACACTTTTTACAGTTACCCGAACATGGTTTTAAATATTTTAATGTATATATTTTTATAAATTGTTCTTAATTATTGTATTTTATTTGATTTCTATGTAATGTATATTTTATTACTTGAATGTGTAATTAAAAGGTTTTGAATAAACTCAAGGGGATTTAATTTCTGACCTCTGAATATATAAGTGACCCTTTATTTCGTGGAGTACACAACAGAAACTTTCGCATACTGGGGAAGAGTCATAAGTATCTCTTAACTTAAACTTTCATATGTTTAGGAGAAGTAGACAAAGTGAACATTTACAGGCAAACTGATCTATAACACAGAAAAGAATTCGATATAGGAGTTAACAGGTTGGATTGTGGCCTGAATGTTGAGCCCACGCGTACCCATCAAGTGTATTCTAACGAAATGGGTTTGTAATAATCAAATTTAACTGTTTTCAAGCATTATACTCAAGTGTTTATAATTATAAGCAGTGGAAACTCATCATAAATGGCTTATATTTGTTAATATATTTACTCTAATCACGATTAGTGTAAATATATTAACTTTGGCTTGCCTGATATGACCACAATCGTCAGGAATCCGCACAGCAAAAGTGGCATGTGACTGTCTTCGGCCGTGCGACTTTATTCTTCTTCCTTAATCTTATAAACAAGGTTGAGCGTGTTCCAAAATACCATTGGTTATTTCAACATCAACAGATATAAATTAACGGCCGTGTCCAGGAAAAGAGACATAACTGACGTTTTCCACGAGCCTTCTCAAACTGTGCATTAGCAACTTTAACAAAAGTACTGTTATACTTCACCCCCCACCTTCTCCTAGAACTTGCATGCTATTTTCGGATTGAAATTTGAAGAGATAATTCAGTTAATTTACCCTTTATGAATTCGGGATTTCGCAACAAAAAATATAATACTTTGTCCCGATTATTTATCCATCTCCTTTTATTGATTAATAATTAGTGATATCTTTATTACGGTACCAAAACATCTTTGATAGGTCGACTACATTCGAAAATACTTTAGAACGTGCGTTGGTAAGTTATGAACAGTTTAATATTCTCTTAAGACAATCGTATGCACAGTAACATAATTTCAATCTTACCCGGAGGTACGCAGTGTTTTGGGATTCAAGTAGGATAATTTTCAGAATTCTGCCAAGGAGTAAAAGTAATATTTCAAACAAATTGATTCTATGCATGAACAGCTCACACGATGATTTTATATCAGAGATAAAAGTTGCAATTTTAAAATGTGATCTGTGTTGTCTCCTGATAAGCTTTCTCACATATATATATCACTCACTGTTTTAGGTTTTTTTTTTTTTTTTATTTGTAACGAACCACTTGATTCCTTCCCAATGGAAAAAAAATCAAACGATGTCTTAAAAACCCATCTTATTTGTAAACGACCCTATGGGATAAAGTAGCTATTGAGTTTTTAAAACGTGTCGGTGGGGTGGGGGAGAGATATGCAAAGAATACATAATTTGGAGATAATCTGGTCGTCATCAGCCATTTTCAATCCACTGCAGGATGAAGGCCTCTTCTGTTTTGTGCAATGGCCATCCATTTACTACCCACAAACTCATGAATTTCATCTGTCCGTCGTTGTCTTCCAGGCTCTAGCTCCTCTTGGGTACCATTCTGTTATTTTCTTAGTTAATTTATCATCATGTCTTCGAGCTATGTGACCTACGTGTCGAGATTTTATAGACTATCCAGTTACGTAACGTAAACACTTATTTTTTTTTTGGCGAGATAATCTGCTCAACTTACGAAGCTTATTACTGTTAAATTCGGCGATAACGTCACTTAGAGAGAGAGATCACATAATAAGATTCTTTATTAACATAAATTGTATACAATAGTGATTCCTTACAGAGAAAGAAAGAGGAATCTTACAATACTTTGTTGTTTATACAAGTGATTTTTTATTAGAAAAAAATAAGCAAAAGATAATAATCAAAATGTAATAGTAATTAAAACGAAAAAGGGCTACAAGTTTGAGCATAACATTAAATGACAAATAGCTAACTAGGACCGGCAGTTACATAATTGTCCTTTACAAAGATAGGCCAAAATGCCATCGCGATATGCCTTATCAATAGACACAGGTCGATGTTGAGCGAGTTCACACTGTCCAGAGTCACATTTGGGAAATGTCTCTTGAAATTCTGGAGCTTTGAGCACAAGGAGGGGGGTGGGGGTATTGCGACGTCTGCCTGGCAGCCGTTTTCCAGATGAAGGAATGCCTTTATTCTTAGCACATGGGCTCTACGGACTGTAGGCGTGTATTGCAGGTTGGAGCAGAGTGCAGATTTAGATGTGTATATCTGGTGTGACCACAAGTTTGACCCACTTCAGCACCAGAATTCCAGCCTATTGTTTCCTGAGGCTGGTGGGTGGTGCCGCAGACCAAACTTCCACGGCATAGGAGGACACACTACAGAAGTAATTTGCAAGCTATTTCCTGATTATTGTGCGTTTTGCACAGATTTATTTTCATTCCCCAGAAGACTCCCATGGCTTTGGGAGACTGAGCTTGGATTTGTTGTTTATAGCGAAGTTGGCACCAAGAATTACTCCTAGGAATTCGACACTGTCCGTGGGAGTCAGAACATTTCCTGCCAATTTCGTCTGGATGTAGAGAAGCAGTGTCAGCAAAAGTGATCCGACTTGGAGTAAATATGGGACAGTTTGACTTCTCTGGATTAACTGAAAGGCCAAAAAATTTGGCATACTTATAGAATGTATTTAGGTAGCTGTTTACAGATTCAGCGGAGGTTTGTCTTTCTTGTGAATCACCAACACTGCGTTTGCATGGCAAGTAGCATACAATATCATCAGCATACGATAGGAACGCTGGAATTTGATCCATTAGTGGAACGAATATTGCTGCAAATAGCAAGGTTGAGAGAGAACTACCTTGTGGGATCCCTACCTCCACGCTTTTACAGACCATTGCCTGTGAAGTGAAGCATTCTCCTAGATAGCAGATTATTGAGGACCTCGAGCATATTTCTGTATATCCTGTAGAATCTTTCAAATAATGCAAGATGGAGCGTGATTTGGACTGAGTCGAAAGCAGATTTCATGTCCAGAACAATGGTGTGAAGATCTTCGTTGTCATTTCAGGCGTGAAGTATTTTCTGTGATAAGGACTGTAGGCAGGTTACAGTAGATCTATTATGCATGATATAATGGGTATGTTCGGGCCTATGTGCAGAGATTGCGAGTGCTACATCATTATTAATCTTTTAAACGGCCATTTATTATAAAATTACATTCACGAAGAGTGTAAATTGTGTGTTCCATGGTCGATTTCTCGTTTTAATCCATGAAAAACCAGAAATTCCTGGATCAAAAATACTTGCTACCTCGTCCAACACCGACTAACTTGACCACCGGTTGGAAAAAAACAACAACAAAAAAAAACCATAGTAAGTTTAGTAATTTTTTCCCCATATTAATGGGGAAAAATTACCCATAGTAATTTTTTCTTAATTGACGAAATTCGAGCCCTGTCTTTTTCCAACGGAGTAGGATGACAGTGATTAAAAACTCTACTATCCATAAGGCCCTTTGAGTAAACTTAACCAGAAAGGGTTTCAGATGTATCAGATACACAGAAATGGGTTGTATTATAGATGTCAAATTTGTGCGCCACCAGCACGAATATATGAATGGCATCGTTTTCAATAGCCTGAAATACCACGGCGGTGCACATGTCAGCTGTAATTTTGACTGCTTCCTATTCTATCAGTTCCACAAATCCTGTAGTTTTTATGGTTTACGAGTGCACATTTTATCTTTCTTGTATTCCAGTGCAAAAAAAAAAAAGCTAGAAAGTAGCTCCAGAGATCTTAGATGGTATTCAAAAACATTCCCCTGAGATCTATCCATTATTTTGAAAATTAACTGTCCTGATAGGCACGGATATCAAAGTGGAGATGAGACTACAGCCCAATGTAATTGCAATTTACGCATGTTTCTCATCGTGTAAATTGCATTATTCATTAGCAGTTCAAGATAATTCTTCCTGTTAACATTTCATTGAATCTATGAAGATCGATTATTTTACGAGAGACGAGTACCATCCACACACTGATCCCTGGCAGGTTAACATCTTTCTGTACAGCGAACGTGAGGTTGTTACTGGTCCAGTAAACACCATCCTGTACACTCTGAACCTCTAACGTTTTCATAATTCGAGTATGGCCTGCGTGGGTAGCACGGTTGGTACAATTGCCGCCCACCCCACATCAGGTGGAAAAGACCTGTTCGAATGTTGTGAGAAATTTTTATGAACCCTTTTCACAATATGAGTGAGTTAGTCGGTGTCAGGTGAGGGTATCATGGATTTTTCTCTCGGATACTCTGGTTTTTTATCCATTAAATAGGAAATCGACCACAGAATACATGCAGTTTATCCTGAGACGAATAAGTAGAGCCAAAACGGAAAAGATCCACTAAGAAATTCTTCTAGCAACTAACACTATTTGAACTCATATCTTTTTATACGAGTGACAAGGGAACAGCCTCTAAACTATTAGGAAGGACAGGCATTGGAATATTATTACATTCTGATTTATGTATACTGCGATGGTTTGTATGTTTTTTAGGATGAAAATCCTAAGTTTTTGGGAGAAAAAGCAATACAAACCCTCGCTCGAATAATAGCCAAGATGTAAAAATCCTCAAAGTTTCGAAATGGTACATTCAGCCACACTTTTTAATGAGACAGCTCAAAGAAAACGATAAACAAAATCAAGATTCTACACAAATAGGGCTATGTGAAGCATTAAGTTTTTAAACTTCGAATTCCTTTTTTTATTTTGAATTGAACATTATAATCAAATAAAACTAAAAGCATTTCATATATTTTTTACGTTTTTTGAACCCTCTTTACCAAAGTTCGTCCCATTGGTGTTAGGACTAACTTTACGAAGAGGATTAATAAAACTTTCGGAGGGCTTTACGTGGGCCTTGTCCTTAACAGTACAAATGCTTCGTTCAGGTAGTGTATCAACATGTACTCAAGACCGTATTAAGAATGGCGATATCTTATTCTTACAATGAGATCTGTTCAAATAAGCTGTATTTATTTCGTCAGAAATGGTTACAATATACTTGTGCAGCTGTATATTGTGTCTGTTAAACTGCGTGTATTTTGTGATCGATTTGTCTGTTTGCTGGATTCAAAATCCGAGTTTTCACGAAAGAAAAAAGCCATAACTTGTTTTGCAATTTAACTCCCCCCAACATCATTCACTTGGTTATACCATTTGCTGCTTAACAAGGAATGCGAACATCCATTAAACTAATAAGACAATATATATATATTTAATTTAAAGTTAGATAACTCGGAAAGTTGTTATAACATTTATGATATTATTCTATGACAATAGCAAACCAAGCTGGACAAATCAAATAGGAAATCCTCTTTGTTCCCCCTACCCGAGTCACTTTCCCAACATCGGTAGTAGGAAAAGTGACACAAAGTTCGGATTTACTATGAATCTTCTATAAGCATAAAATAATCTTCTTTCTGTCCGACCACCGTTCAGTGTATGAACGTTTTTTTTCAATTGCAGTATTTCCAGAAGAACAGCAATGATCAGACGAGATTACCAGAATTTAAAAGTTCGAATATTTTAAGTTTTTTTTTCCTTTGTTTTCGCCATTGCTATAAAACCATTCCCTCCCTCGTGGTTGCAATGGAATTGCACGCCATAGCACACATATCAATCAGTACGTTCCATTATGGCGTCTCTAATATATACGTATTTGTCGAGATAAATACTTCGTTCTGGTGAACAGCATTAGTTCGGTGCTGACCCCCGGTCACCATTTTATAGTATAACAGTGTACAGGTGTTCTCAAGAATAAATGCTTTCATTTATCTTCTACTAACAAGGAAAATATAGATCTTGGCTAATTGTGAGCAGTAACATTTAAATTGCAGAACTAAATATTTTTTTTATCGAAATATTCTAGAAAGAATGGAAAATGCTACGCAACGTCTTACATTATTGCATTTTTCAAACGAAGTTCTTCTCCACATCTTGTCTTATTTGGAAATTCGCGATCTTTTGAGACTTGGGGAAGTGAATAGTAAGTTTCGCGCCTTAGTCTGCAGCAAAAAATTCGTGAGTAAAACAATCTTTCCCGAAGTGGAAAGATTACCTCTGCGAGACTTTTATTTGTATTTCTCAGTTGAAGAACGTGTAATGAATATCGCAACGCTTGACTTGAGAAACTGTTATTGGATCAAACCTGCAGTACTTCAAGAGTGCATAATTAAGTGCAAAAATGTGCAGACTTTACATCTTACGAATTGTAATGTGGGACTTCTTTCTCTTTCAAGCATTATAAGTAGTTTGCCTTCCCTCACCACGATTTCATGGACTGTTCAATGTGATGATTGTGATAATTTTGCAATGTTGTATTCCTACCAAAAATTACCGTCTGACAGATTTAAAAAGATACAATTCTTGTTCTTGGAAATAAGTGTAGATCCACTGCATATATCAATTCTTGAGACATTTCTTACAAAATTCAGTGAGCTACGGAGTTTGCATTTTAATATTATAACAGAAACCCCCCATTTTCACAACCGCAATCCACCATATTTAACGTGGTTCCGAACACCGTACCGTTTACCTTTTATCGACAGTTTTCTACTCACGTCAGAAGTATCTTCAATGCACTCTCGCTTCATCAGAGAAGATTCATTTCGAAATATCATGAATATCATTTTACTAACAAGAAATAAGGACGTGAAAATGAAGAGACTTTTTTGGTTTCGAAATCGAGTAGACATGGCGCCGCTCCTTGAAGACGTAATTTTGGTAAGCCATGGAACTCTCACCCACCTGTCTCTTTACTGCTTCGATTCCAGTCCACAAGAATCTGTCTTCAATAAACTTCCTTCATCCACAATTGAATATTTGGAACTATTTGGATTCGTAATTAATAAGGAGAAGCTAACTAGTATTTCCAGGTTTGGGGGAGACAAACTGCGTAGCCTTGCAATTTTTAGTTCTGAATGGGAGCCCAAAGTTGATTTCAATACATTATCTCTTTTCTTTCAAACGTGTTATAATATTACTGAATTAAACCTGCTCGGTTCTCATTTCTTTCGGACCAATGGAGTTTGTTGTGCTATAATGCGCTTAAAATGCTTGAAAAAACTCGCAATTTCATCATGTGCTTTTACAGAAATTTTCATAGGCAACCGAAGGAAGTCAGACACATACACACAAGTGCCAGATATTCGAAAAATTGGTATTTGCGCTAAATCCGTGTTAGTTCCCATTCTCGAACACTGCTCGTTTATTGAAGAATGCGACATTCGAGGGTGCACTCATACGACATCCAGATATTGCTCTGTAATATCAAGAATTACCGCTCCCATACATATTGATTTCTGTAACTTATCAAAATTACAACTGTTAAAGTCGTTAACACTTATACACTTTCCCAACATTAGGTCTGGAGATTTTTTGTGCTCGATATCCCTTAATTGCAAGTTTTTAGAGAGTCTTCGATTAGGTTCATTTAGTGCATGTCAGCGTATTTCGCGCAGCGGATTTTTAAATTTCCTAACAGATTTGGAAAAAGCACTGCCTGATATGAAATCGTTAACCAACTTGGTTGTGCAACACGAAATCCTAAGCCTTAATTCAAACTCTCTATGGGATGCTTTGCGTAGTCTTCCCAAGCTATTGCGACTCTGCCTAATAGCAAAACCTGCAGAAGCCAACGATTTCAAACTGCCTGTATCATTAAATGCTTCATTCATTGCTTCTCAAGTTGCTGCAATGAGTAAATTGAAGATTCTTCATGTTCGTTCGGATTATATTAATGAGACAGAGCTTTTCGACGAGTTAACAGCTCTGAATCAAAACAAGGAGGAACACGAAAAACTCTGCTTCGATGTTTTAAAGGAATCAAACGAAGATGGTTCTCATAAAACCCCATGTTGCAATGTGCGTCAATATCATCGTGTAGAACTTTGTTTGTCTTCATGTAAAATAGCGAATTGTTCATCATTTTAATTCGACAGTTTTTAGTACTGTTTTATTGTTATTACAAAAACAGGTTTTGGATATCTTTTTATGTAAATTTTTCATCCGCAGTTGTTTTATATCAGCTTGCTTTGTTTTATCTGTTTCCAATGTACATTTTATTAACTGAATGTTTGAATAAAATTTTATTGCAATAAAAATATGTCTATAAAATTCTGTTGTGAGAAAGGAATTAAACTATTCTAGAGCAAAAATATTCAATCTGTATTTTTATGATTATTTACATTATATGAATAAGTTTTCAAATAAGAGATTTGTTTCGATTTCCCCTTTGGATTCCTCGATAAATTGTCAGAAGGATATAAGTTTCTTGCAACAAAAGCTTCAATGACAGTAACAGCCATTTTTCGCTCGTTAGAAGAGGCCTGAATTCGAATATCGTCCAAGAAAGGGGGAATTCTTAAAAGCCTCTGAATTGGTGCTGTAGCTTGCCTATCTCAGGTAGCGTTTCGCCGTGTTACTGCAGACTTTTTGGCTTTCACAACATGCAAATCAGTCTCATGAACACGCTGTGTATAGATAACACATGTAATATCTCCTTATATGCTAACCCGCTATGCACACACACTGGCCAAAAAAAACATACGAACCTTTTTTTTATAAAGATAAGTCACAGACAAAAGAAATGAGTAGATGCAAATAAAACTGACGTGGGGATGATGTGTTGCCTTGTTCAGTATAAAGACTGACTGCAGTAATCTGAAGGCAGATGGGGGAAACGTCTGATCTATCGCATTTTGAAAAAGGCCTTATCCTGGATGCACTTTTATCAGGGGCCACGATTCAAAAGACGCAAGACTTTTTCTCAAAAGCATCACTTCAAAGGTTTTTAATGAGTGGAAAGCGAGCGGTTCTTCCTCGTTCCAAAGGAATAAATGTGGCAGAATAACAATATTTCAAGAGCGAAGCTGTTGTACTCTAAGAAGGACTGTACGGTAAAAAAAAGGACATCCAGTGTTCAGAAAATAAAATCTGAATTCAACCAAGCCCAGAATTGCCCTATTTTAACCATGCGCAGGGAAATTAATAAATTGGTAAGGGCAGTCGCCTGTCTATTCGGAACCCCAATTGTTTTAGAGAAAAATAGAAAAATTTGGTTGCAGTGATACCGAGAACGTCGTGATGGAACAATGGAAGAAAGTCATGTGGTCAGACAAATCACGATACACTTTGTTTTGCACTGATGATAAGCAGAGAGTGTTACGATAACCTCACAAAGCGATGGACCCTGCTCGTCTTGTTAGGACAACAAAATTATATGGAGGTGGTATCATGGAATGGGGAATGTTTTGTTGGCATGGACTGGGGTCCTTCGGTACCGGTGGAAGGTCGAATGCCATCCAAGGAGAATCTGAATTTTGTTTCGGATCCCTGCAATACACTTTTATCCCGAAAGTGATGGCCACTTTATGGATGACAATGAAACTGCGGATCGTGCCATAATTATGCAAGGATGGCTTGGAGAACATGACACTTTTTCCACACCGTCTCTAGCCCCCCCTCCACATTCACCTGATATCAATCCTATTATTCTTTTGATCCAATCAAAAGTGGTGTCTACTACTGTACAAACTGTAACTTGTTAGGGCTGCCATACGTCTCCATCCATTCATGCTGTGCAACTGAATACGCGCGCTTACATCCTTTAAAAGCAAGTGCTGCTGGAATAGCACAACTTTAATAACTGGAATAGCGAAAAGATAATTTAACACAACAGAACCTGAGCATCTAGTCGGAACGAAACCTGCCAAATTAAAGCCTTATATGTTTATTGTCTAGGTGTAAATTCGCTCTGATGATATTGTATATAAATTTTCCTTAAATGCCCAATAAAAATAAAAGCATTTATCTAGATCTGCAGTTTACTATAATTTCAATTTTGTAAAACTGTTCATAATTCATCTAAACAACATATGTTACCTAAACATATTCCAAGTTTACGATTAATCAAACTTTTAATAACACTGATCAATAAAATGGAATTTTTTTTTCCATAAAGATGTAAACGCACTTTTTTTTTCGCACATTCAGCACGTCTGGTTTTCGTTATACAGGGTGTTGTTTCAAAAGTGATGGTCAATAATTTAAAGGTGAACTGTACAGACTACAATATGCAAAAAAAGCCTAGTAAACATGGGTCCTTAAATGAATCGTTTTCGAGATATTGTACATTTCTAGATGAGATCCACCACTGACAACGTGAACTGTACAGAGTTGAGATCCACCACTGACGTGTTTGTTTAGGTTAGGTTATGCTCATTCTCTCCCTTTCCCCTCTCTCAATGCTCTAAGACGTAGCGGGCATACTAGTACTCATCAAAGGACAGTCAACATGGAAAGAGGTTACAGCAACGAAGAGTATGCGGACATGCACTTCATGTATGGTTTAAGCCAACGGCGGTGCACTCGAGGCTGCACGTTTGTACCAAGAAGCATTTCCCCGCCAAAGGCAGCCCAACAGGCGCACGTTCATCAGGGTACATCACATCAACACCTTAGAGAGCATGGGCGCTTCGCACGTGGAGTACGAGGTAGGCCCAGAAGCATAACACCTGATGTTGAGGAAAGGGTGTTAGAAAGAACATCCTGTAACATGTAACATCTGTAAAATCCTGTGGTGTTGAAACCAAAAATTAAAAATGTATTATCTTATATTTAATGAAACCACCCTCAGCAAGGATTCACAGCTTTTTGCTTAACTAGTGCTCTCACAGTCAGTGTCGGATCTTAACAGAACATGTGCATTGTCTCGAAAACGGTTCATTTGCGGGCCGATGTTCACTGGGACGTTTTTGCTTATTTTAGTTTATATTTTTCACCTTTAAATTATTGACCATCATTTTTGAAACACCCTGTACAACTGTTGATAATATCAGTTGTTGTTGCAATAGAGTTTTAGAAGCATCAGCAACTAAGGCCATATTGCTCCGCGTATATTGTCTGTAAATTGCGTGTGTTATATGGTCGATTTTCTGTTTTGCTGGACGAAAATTTCGAATTTCCGGGAGAGAAAACTATGCTATCCTCGCATGAGGCCGACTAACTCAGCCACGCTATGAAAAGGCCCATAAAAATTATTCCTCACGTCATTGACTTTATACAGATAGGTAAGTTAATATGGTAAAAATTATGTGGGGATGATTTACTTTGGTATATTTTTGTCCAGAATGTCGAGGTCAAACATCCAGCAGTAATTTACCAACATAGTTTCGTTCCAAAAATCTTGGTAGCGATTTTCCATTGACTTAATATATTGATAGAATTGTTTCCGTTGCTCGTAACTCACTGGGCCAAGGTTTTGGGCAAAAAAAAAAGTATAAATGCGAGAAATGAAGTTTCAGAGACATATGTATCGAGCAGTTTTTGAAGTCAAGTAAACTTTTTTTAACGACATTCAAGTAATATTTCAGTATGGTTTTTATGGTGAAATAGTATGAGACCTGTGCTTACCCAAAAAGTTTCCACAAAGCCATTTTAAAAGCATGCCATATTTTTAGTTCAAATACATCGAGGATTTTATTTTATTTTTTTTTTTTAAATTTTCTCTTGGAAGAAGCTCTTTGATTTGAGACCCACAAAATTCCATCTTTCACTTTCGAGACACTGATCTTCTGATTTTTCTCACTTAATCATGAAATCCTCTCGAATTCATTTTAGCTATAGCTTTCACAGCACACTACATTAGGCCAAATTTAATGTGGAGAGGTTGAAGGAAAGTTTTCATTAGATCCTCTAATGGAACACTAACTGTTCTTGGCTCATATGCGTTCTTTTAAGGCCAGTCACGTCTGATGTAACGGTCTGAGGTAGAATAAAAAATATCATATTACGATTACCGAGAACAATTTTATCCATCCATCTGTCCATAAATTGCGAGCCCTCTGCTCGGTTTGCCAGTTTTGCTGGACGTAAAAAACCCGTTTTCAGGAGGAAAAAATCTTACTACCCTAAGTTCCTCACGTCATTGGCGGGTTTCGAACCTGGACCTTTTTCACCTGGTGTAGGAGAGGACGGTGATTAACCGCTGCTGTCTGCGAGGGCAGGCTTGCTCACCTGGACCATTTCGCCAATACTAATACAGTCGTTTTTAATAAAGTCGGCCATTTGTATAACGAATTTATGGCACTGGAGAGTTTGTTTCCAATTCCTGATATCATTGATGATTAGCTAGAGCGAACCCAAATCTCTTTAAAAACATTTTAGATGTCCTAATTGATAAAGACTAAAACCTCATAGCTACAACCAATGATCTTAGTATGCTTCTGTCGTTGGGCAGATGAATATGGATTCAGAGTTTTTATTTATCTCGTGGCGAATAAAACCTAGATGGAATTAATTTTGTCAAATTTAATTAATTTCTTTTAATTATGATTAAATTGGTAATAATCATCAAGTGTATAAGGTTTAGGTTTAAGTTAATATAGTTATTAGTAACATCTTTCCATAAAATACGTTGGAAGAATCCAAAGCGGAGTAGAAGGAGAATCCCACACTCAGACAAAATTTGTCATGATATTTATGATGAAATAAAGTGGAAACCAAAATACAAGTATTATACCCAAATATTTTTATGTTTTATATAACTTTATTTTATACTACTTGTTAATAATCCTAACTTATATCCTTAACCTGATAATAAAATTTTTTGAACGGGCGACCATATTCAAAGACGTTTTAGAATATGAGCTGCTAATACTTATGAAAGGAATATTTTTTATTTATAGCAATGAACAGAGTTCAATAAAACAAACTGTGATAAAATCGCTTGGATCTATTTTTCGAAGGTTTGAATTTTATAATTTCTATAGAGTCATCCTTCCCTCCCTCATGACACAATTGAATTCCTGTATACGAATAGCATAAAAAGTTCCTTTCTCGTACATTATTAAAAACGTTAGTGGGTACATGGATGTCACATGTTCAAACATCCACGTGTTTGTAGAATCTCCGTTTATCGCATTAAATGCTCAGTCTAGTGGTGGATGTTATTAGTAGTCGCTGCTCTCTTTTATGTTATTTTAACGGTAGACATAAAAACGTAGAATATTTCTGTGATTCCTAGCAGTAAATTGCAGTTTCAGATTGTTAAATATTGCAGAGACAGAAAATGGAAAATACTAAGGACTATTTTACCTTAACGGACTTTTCTAATGAAATACTTCTCAGCATTTTCTCTCATTTGGAACTTTGCGATCTCTTCAATGTGGGAGAAGTAAATACGAGGTTATTTTCCTTGGTGTGTGATAAACAATTTGTGAGTAAATTAATATTTCCTAAAACGAGGAGATTATCACTGAAAGGCTTTAAATCGTACTTTACAGTTAGGGCGCGATCAATAAATATCACATTGCTTGACTTGAGAAACTGCTACTGGATCAAACCAACCGTGCTTAAAGAGTGTATAATTAAATGTAAAAACTTGCAAGTTTTACACATTACGAATTGTGAGGTGGGACTACTGGCTCTTTCGGATATTATTAATAATTTGTGTTCGCTGACAACTATTTCATGGACTGTTCAATGTGATATTTGTGATAATTCTGCAATGCTGGATTCCTTCCAAAAGTTACTCTCTATCACGTTTAGCAACATACATTGTTTGTATTTGGAAGTATATGTAGATCCATTGCATGTACCAATTCTTGAGATGTTTCTTTCAAAATTTCGTGAACTGCGGAATTTGCATTTGCATATTGTAAGAGAAACCCCACATTATCGCCCTCAAGATCCATCAATTTCAGATCACTTTATATATCCATATCGCGTTCCTTTTATACACAGTTTTCTATTGACTTCAGAAGTGGTACCTTCACCAGGATTTCAGTTTATCAGACAATATTTATTGCGAGGTATTATGGATACCGTTTTGCAACACAGAAATGAGGACGTAAAGCTTAAGAGACTTTCTTGGTTTCAAGATGCGAAATACCCGACATCGTACATTGAACGTATAATTTCGGGAAGTCATGAAAGTATCACTCATTTGTCTTTGCAAAACTTTAAAGAATTTCCATTGGAATTTGACTTTAAGAAATTTTTCTCATCTACAATTGAATATTTGGACCTTTCTGGATTCGAAATTACTTTACAGATTGTAACCAGTATTTCGAGATTTGGAGGCGAAAAGCTGCGTTATCTTTCTGTTTCTAGCTGTGAGTGGAAGCCTAATCTTGATCTCAGTGCATTATCTGGATTCTTTGACACGTGTTGTAATATTACAGAATTAAACCTGCTGGGTTCTCACTTCTTTGAGGACAGTCCAGTTTGTTTTGCTATATCACAATTGAAATTCTTGAAAAAGCTTGGAATTTCTTCTTGTGCATTTATTAAAATTTTTGAAGGCGAGGAAACGAAGTTGAACACCAAGGCATGTGCACTTATGAAAAACCGCAGAAAGACTGTTATTCCCACAAAATCCTCTTTAGTATCCATCCTGGAAAATTGTTCCCTCATTGAAGAATGTGACTTTAGAGGATGTTGTCATCCTACAAACAGACTTTGGCGTACAACAATCACAACTACTGTTTCTATACATAAGGATTTCTGCAACTTATCAAGATTGAAATTCTTAAAGTCCTTAACGCTTTTACACTTTCCCAAAGTTAGCTCTGGACTTTTTTGGCTCTTGATATCCTTTCATTGCAGGTTCTTAGAGACCCTCCGTGTTGGTACATTTAATGGATGTCGACGCATCTCATGCGGCACTAATATAACTTGCTTAAGAGACTTTGAGGACGCATTGGTTCACATGAAATCTTTATCACACTTGGTAGTGGAGAATGAACTACTAAACCTTAATTCAAAACTTCTATGGTATGCCCTGCGTAGTGTCCCCAACTTATTTCGCCTCTGCTTAATAGCAAAACCTTCAGAAAATAGTGATTTGAAATCGTCCTCATCTCTAAATTCCTCTTTCATTTTTTCTCAAGTTGCTGCGATGAATAGTTTAAGAATTCTTCATATTCGTTCCGATTATCCCAATCAGACAGAACTTTTTGACGAGTTAACAGTTTTAAATAAAAACTTGGAGGAACACGAAAAAGTCTACTTCGATGTTTTAAATGAATCAATGAAAACTGGATCGCTCAATCCGCTATGCTGCAATATGCATAAATGCCATCTCACAGAACTTTGTTTGATGTCATGTAACATAACAAACATCCATTCATTCGATAATCCTTAGTATGGTTTTATTGTTGTTAGATGAGTTTGGTTTTGAACATCTTTTAATGTAAATGTTTCATCTGCAATTGTTTTTAATTATTGTAAATAATTTGTTTTATCATTTTCAATGTTCATTTTATTACGTGAATGTATGAATAAAATTTTAGTGAAATGAAAAGATCTGTCTACGAAATTAATCGCCGATTCGTTGAGAAAGAGTGTGGCTATTTTAAACAGCCCATAATTAAATATAAAATTTGAAAAAAATATTTGGATAGTCTTTACAATCTGCTATCCCTTCCAATTGATCGTTGCGAGTAGCAGTGATTGACATTCCTAGCCCGCTATGCCTAATCTTAATTAGGGTGTTTATCCTCCCATTTCCGCTGTTTTAAAATCAGGAACTCGTTTTCCGATTTAAAAACAGCGGCAAAACAAATATTTTCTTGTTAAGCTTAAACGCTACAGTTTATTTATATTTGAAAAAGACACTGTGCATCTTCATTAGCTCTTAAGGAGCAAAGTAGTGCAAACTTTAACCAACAAGTTCCTTACACAGTCCGAGCAGTTCTAAATCCCCCCCCCCGCAGGCTTTCGACATAAATGATTTACCACCATTGCTGTCTACAATTATCTTATTTGCTTACGTGTAAATTCGGATCAAAGAATATATGCGTTTTGTTTAAAAGAACCGTGGGAAAAGCTCTTGTCTATATTTGCTTTTCTCCATGCAATGCCACTACCAAAATCATTTATTATACTTGTACGCTGGTAAAAATGCGTTGGTTTTTGCTGTAACCACCAATTACAACATTGTAAACCCACGCACAGTGAAGAAAACATTTGTAACGAAGTTGTTTAAATGGGTCAAACAATGGAAATCTCTAAGTGAGCTATGTAAGGAGGGTAATCACGAACGTTCCACCCTAAACGATTATTGGTATTTTGGCTGGCACGCGCTGCAGCAACCTTGCGTTCTCGTACAACAGCGGTGTAGCACATCTCAATAGCCGAGGCCGTTTCTTTCGAATTGAGTCCCTAAGTTCGTTCAGAAGTGTATAATACGAATCAGTATCCATGGTACCTCAAGGCTTTCCGAAATGCACAATACGAATGCCATGACACTTCACTTCCAGAAACGGTTACAATCTCTCTCTCTGCTGACGGTACAGCCTTAAAGTTTTTTTAGAGGTGATTAGATGCTTCCATGATATTGATGCACATTTCCATCGGCTTGAAAACAGTGGACCAGCAGTTCCTCCTCCGATTTCATTTCTGATGGTGCCGAAGATCAAGGTGATGTAAATCGCTGGTTAAGGCAATAAACCTTTTTACTTAGCGGGATTTCAGAATTTGATAAGGTGATCGGACAAATATTTAAATATTTGTGGTGATTATATTGAAAAATAAATACTCTGATCAGATGGGCCTTCTCTTTGCTTTAACTTTTATCCTTGGCCCTCGTGAATAGCACAGTTGGTAGAATCGCTGTCTTCCCCGCATGGTGGAAAAGACCTGATTTCGATTACTTCAGAATGCGAGCAATTTATAGAAAATATACACGGAGCAATATGGCCTGTTGATGCTCCTGAAACCATATTACAACAACGACTTTTTCCCTTTACTTTTTAAATTAATAACTCTTGTCAGATGACCCGACAGAAAGTCTCTCGCCAGAGTGTTCCATATATGTTCGATGTGATTTAGATCGGCGGGACGAGCAGGCCAATTCATACAAACAATATCCTCACTTTACAAAAAAATACGAACAGTTGCAGTGCGATGGGGTGTGGCGTTATCATCTATAAACACGAACTCGGGGCCAATGGCACCTCGGAACAGACGCACATGGGGAAGGATTACCTCAGTACAGTAGCGTGCACCGGTTACAGTACTGCCTTCCAGTATCTGGAGTTGTGTACGTCTATCCAAGATAACGCCTCTCCAGACGAGAACACCTCGACGGCCATATCGATCCCTTTCAGTGATAATTGCAGGGTGATACCGTGTGCCAACCTCTCGCCAGATTAGCTGACGTCCAGAATCGCTGCTGACTGAATCTACACTCATCAGTAAAGAGTACCTTAAGTAAAGATTTTATGGTTGTAACCTTTCGAAATAGTGTTGGTCCTTAAGTTTTTCACACCAGTGTATAAAGAAACAGTAGATTAATCGCTGCCTCGCACCATTTTGCCAACATTAACAGTCATTTGGAATAATCTTAAATGCTTTAGGCTCTCCATCAACGCATTTAAATCGGGCCCCGGATGCCAAGTGAATTCGAGGTCAGGGGATTTTTCTGTGATCTATAGAATGTTCATCAAAAGTGACTAAAGTTATTTCTAAGTTTGTACGTTTCTCTTAGCAGTCTTATTTTTAAAACCGTTTTACACTTAAAAGCCACAAGTTAGAACACAGAAAGGAAACTCATCTTTCTTTATTTATCCATATATTTCTATTTCCACTAACCGACTAACACTTCAACCGCTTGGCCTCCTAGCGGCACTGTTCCTGCCTCCCCGTGGCGGGGTCGGAAATCTTGGCAGATAAGTCCTCTTTCCAAGGGCTAAAAGGAGCAAACATGACAAATACAAACCATGTAGACATGGAAAATGACAATCTAAAAAGATAGAAGACTGATCGGATGGAGTAACCCAGCCCATCTTTCTTAATCTTCCACTCTCTTAGTAATCGGCCTATGAGTAAATTGTCTCCCTTTGTGATACAGAGACATCTGGAGGGTATTGCAGGATCTCCCAAGATGGCGAAGAGACTGCAATCTGGAGACTTACTAATAGAATAATCTTGAAACCATGAACTAAACACATTCTGAAAAGCTCTTACAATTAACAAGCTTTGCTGGCATTCCTCTTAAAATATCTCCTCATGCAACTCTAAATTCATCTAAGGGTGTCATATCGAGTTGGGATTTATTAAATGTCACTGAAGAAGAAATTACCCAAGAACTGCAGGGTTGGAATGTAATTGAAGCAAATAGAATAATGATTAAAAAAGATAATCAACTGACACCTACCAGAAATATTATTCTTACCTTCAATACGCCCAATTTATCCTCCGCTATAAAAGCAGGTTATTTATTTTGCAGCATTCGCCCCTACATTCCTAACCCTTTAAGCTGCTATAAATGGCAAAGTGTGGCCATTCTCAAACTGTATATAGAGGAATTCCTGTTTGCCACAACTGTGGATCCTCAGACTACACACACACACAAAGTGACTGTACATCTACAAAAATGACCTGTCCAAATTGCAAGGGTGACCATCCTGCATATTCCAAGACATGTGAAAAATGGAAAGCCGAGAAAAAAATAGTAAAATACAAGATTGCGAACAAAGTCAGTTATCAGGAAGCCAGAAAACTAGTTGCACCAAATATAAACCAAAATATTACCTATGCAAATTCTGTAAAAAAATATCAAACAGTCTCCGTTCAAACTGACGTCACAGTTCCCTACTAAATCAATTTCTGATTGGGCTAGAAATGTCCTAGCTGAGCTACAACCAAGTGTACGCAAGCAACAATCCAAGACCTCAGACCAAGCAAGTAACACTCCTCTGACAATTCCAGCAGAACCGCCTCCTCCAGTGATTGCTACCACATCTCGTATTACAAACTCAAATACTATGAAAAATATTCAGGACACAACCATGAACACAGTTGGCACACCTACACAGGGAGATCCTATTTTAGAAATCCATGTCGAAGAAGAAGAAATGGACGCTGGTCGGCCAGTTTTCCAAAAAAAAGACAGAAAGAAAGTGGAACGTCATAAACCAGTCACCTTCAAAAACAGTCAGCATCAACTCCATCAACTAAAAACAAATAATGCCTTGTATTTTACAATGGAATTGCAGAGGCTTTCGTTGCAACACAGACGATATCCAAGATCTAATTAGCCCGTATTCTCCAGTTGCCTTTTGTCTTCAGGAAATGTACCTAACCTCGCAAATTTCTCCTTCCATAAAGGACTATTGCCTTTATCGAAGAGATCGAAATACAGCTAATGCCGCCCATAGTGGTGTAGCAACCCTAGTAAATTCAAAGATCCCAATACTAAATATATCCCACTTCAAACGGAAATAGAAGCCGTTGCTATTCGTATAACTCTCCATATTGCAATAACACTTGTCTCCATCTACCTACAGCCAAACCATACTTACTCTTTAAAAGATCTTGAAGACCTCTTCATACAGATACCTCCACCTCTCTGTATATTAGAGCACTTTAATGGGCACCACCCCCTATGGGGCGCGCTACTAAATTAGATAGACGGGGTCGACCCATTGAAAGCTTTTTAGAAGCACTAAATCTCACCATGCTTAATACTGGTGCATCCACGTACGTACAGCTCCCAACTAGACAAACCTCAGCAATAGATCTCTCAATTTGTGCTCCAGTACTGGTCCTGACCATAGAGTGGTATGTGATAAATGATCCCATGGGCAGTGACCACTTTCCAATAATATGCAACTTTTTGATAATATTGACTCCTTCAACTCAACCTTGCAGAAAATGGAGATTTGTCCGTGCAAATTGGGCAAAATTTCAGTCATCAATCGTCCTAGATGAGGAAAAAATTCGCCTCCAGCCTATTGATAATGCGGCAAATAACATCACGTCGCATTCTAAATGTGGCTAAAGACACAATACCACTGTAAAATCTCCCAAGCCGAAAGCATTATAATTACTGGTGGAATGAGGATTGCACCAAAGCAAAAAGAGCCAAATATAAAGCCTGGAATTTATTTCGGCAATGTCCAACCACACCCAATCTCATTAATTTTAAGAAATTAAAGGCAAAAGCACGTTTTATACAAAGCAAGCAAAGAAAGAATCCTGGACTCGTTTTGCATCAAGCATTAACAAAAACACTGACACCAAAATAATATTGAAAAAAAATTAGACAGCTTTCTAGTAAGTTTCCCACCGTACCCTTTCCAATCCTGTCCTGTAATGGGCGAGATTTATCTAGTCCTTTAGATATCGCAAATGCTTTGGGCAACACATTTGCTGAAATCTCAGCGGCAGAAGCTTATACTCTATCTTTCCAGAGAATTAAAACCGCTGCAGATCAGCACTCTATTAACTTCCAAACTGCCCTCCTTCTGCCATATAACAAATCTCTACAATATTCAGAACTCTTGCAAGCCATTGGAACATCCCACAATGGTGCTGCCGGACCATATGGAATCTATTACGTCATGCTACAACATCTTGATGACAAAACTTTGCGTCTCCTTCTGGTCTTTTACAACCGTATTTTTCTATGAAATGTTTATCCAGGTTCTTGGCATCATTCTACTGTTTTGGCGTTCCTAAAACCTGGAAAAGATACAACCAATCCTCATAGCTATAAACCAATATCCCTCTCAAGCTGCCTCAACAAAATCCTAGAAAACATTGTCCACTGTAGACTTGTCTGGATCATTAAGACAGAACGGTTAATGAGCAATAGTCAGTATGGCTTTCGTCAAACAGTTCATGCTTGGACATTATGGTTAAGGCTGAATTTGCCATTCGTAATGCCTTTATTAAGCATGAATATATAGTAATGGTTTCCATAGATATAGAGAAGGCTTTTGATACCACCTGGCAGAATGGCATACTGAGAGATCTTTACTCTCTTGGTCTAGGATCAGTAGTGAGTGTCATTCTTTTCGCTCTTAGAATAGATTCTATCACTAAACAACTTCCAAATACCGTAGAGACTTACCTTTGTGCAGATGACCTTTCCATCTACTGTCATTCCCAAAATATGAGCTCTATTGAACGACAGCTTCAGATATCACTAAATAAAATACAGAAATGGGCCAGCCTTGACGGCTATAGGCTTCCCAGCAGAAAACAGTTGATATCCATTTTTGTAGACAATGCAAATTTCATCTGGATCCTGAACTTCACATCTCTAATATTCAGATCTCTTATCTTCACATCTCTAACAGATGATGATAATAATAATATCTCCATCCCAGTCACTAGTAACATCAGATTTCTAGGATTAATCATGGACATTAAGCTAAATTTCTTAGAGAACATTAAAAAAGTACGTACTGCCTGCCTAAAAAAAAGATAAACTCAGAGCTTTATCTGCTTAAACGTGGGGTGCAGATCCTACCTCCCTTCTTCGATTATACAGGGCATTAATCAGATCCCGTCTTGATTATGGAGCTCCCATTTATGACTCTGCCAGAAAGAGCGCATTACGCTGGCTTGATCCAGTTCAACACAGTGCACTGAGGATTGCACTTGGCGCATTCAGAACATCGCCAGCACATAACCTTCACATTGATGCTCACGAGCCGCCACTATCTTTACGTAGGAAATTGCTACTGCTGAAGTATTCTGTCAAGATACAAGGTTGTGCCTCGCATCTAATTCAGTCATATCTTTTCAATCCACCATTAGAAAATCTGTACAGAAATAAACCTAGCATAGTAAAACCAGCTGGTCATCGCGTTCTTGAACTGCTGCAGGTTTGGAACCTTTCCATCCATTCCGTACATCAGGTAGCAACTTGTACTCAACCACCATGGATTCCACCTCTTATACCGACCTGTGACACTTACCTCTGTCAGTGGGGAAAGAATATTTTGCAAGCATCAAATATCAAACAAGTTCATGCAGTTCACACCCAAAGATATATTGATTTTTTACCAATATACACAGATGGCTCTAAATCCAATTCAAAAGTTGGAGCAGCTGCAGTGTTTCCGAATACAATTGTATCGGCAGCCCTTCCTTCTGGATACAGTATCTTTTCAGCTGCGAATTTAATTGCGAATAATTTATTTTATTATTCGCAATTAAACTAGTTATAAAAAATCTCTCTTCTGACTGCTCTTTAAAATCAGTAATTTACACTGATTCCCTCAGCTCAATCAAGGCATTGTGTAATTCCTCAGATAAATTTCACCCTGTTATAAATGAAATTAGAAAATTATTACTGAAGATTGAAAACGCCACCAACTATACCTTCTGTTGGATACCAGCACATTTTGGTATTTTGCGCAATGAACTGGCTGATAAAGATGCAAAAAACCCGACCAGCTTAGATTTGGCCAATATCCCCGTTCCAGCCTCAGACTATGCACTAATGATCCATGCTGCATGCTTATCAGAATGGACAGCACTATGGAATTCCCAAACTAATAATAAACTCTTTCAGATTAAGTAAGTTCCGAAAATCTGGCTCTCCTGTGTCCGGACATCAAGACGAGAAGAAGTAATCCTTTCAAGAGCAAGAATAGGTCATACTCACCTGACCCACCTTCATTTACTCACAGGAGATGATCCACCACAGTGTCCACATTGCTATATAAATATGACTGTTAAACACATTCTCATTGACTGCCTCTATTATAAACAAGACAGAATTTCAACCCTACACTTACTGGTTATCATTCAACAACTAATAACCCTAGAGAATTTGATTTGTGACAAGGCCAATATTTCTGAATTTTTCCGCTTTCTCAAGCAAACTGGAATTTTTAATATTTTCTGATTAAGGACTTTTCAGACAGTACGATACTTTCTCATTTCCTTTTTATTATAAACGAATAGGCGCATTATAGCCAAAGTGCTCCATGAAATCCCCACAACAACAACAGCAACAACAAGCATCTAAATCGACCAAAATTATCTTCTCACTGAAAAATAGTTCAACACAGGCGGTATCTACTACTGGAGGATTCAGAATATTAAATGTGCCCATGCACAAAGACTTAGGCACTGTTTTCGACCCCGAGTTACAATTTCACGATCATATCGAAAAAATACTAAATTCCGTCGGGTGTAATGGTTAGCAACGTGCCAGCACCTCTACGTCCGTGCACTTGTGCTAGTTCACAAATACATAACCACCTTCCACTATGCTGGAATCCTATACGGAGATGAAATCCTGGCATCTGTTGTCCACACTAACTTGAAGCGCATTTATGCCAAGGAATACTGGTTGGTAAAATTGACCACCCAAAAAATTAATCTTCCACCTCTACGTTCCCCCCTGCACATCTGAAATCAACACCAACTTTAATTGTGCATTGCAACAGGCTTGCCTTATCCAACTCTTTACTTCCGTATCAGACGCATGGCAGAATCCAAGGACTCGATGCTGACTTCCATCTATTTCTCAGCAACGCAGATTATCGGCGACATATGCTCCTCACGGCAAACTCCCCTAACTGAATCATAACTGTGTGGACTGATCCATTCAACACTTGCCGCTTAGTATCTACCTCCAGCACCTCCAGCTGTGGATGGACAATGCGTCATATTCTCTAGCTGGACTACCTGCATCTCCCCCAACACTCCATAGGTTGTTAAGTCCCCTCCCCCTTAACCAAATTCTTTGTTGTACTTTCCTACAATTACAGGATATGCAATTTTTTTTCTTGGTTTTCTTTCTTCGTTATTTATATACTACGTCACTACATGAATCAGTTTTTCTATGAAATATGTATTTAATGTGTAAACCCCCTGGCAACCTGTCGCGATTGGGAATAAAGATTATTTATTTATTTAATAATACGTATATCATAGGGAAGTCTGAAGTTAATAGGCTCATCTTGCTTTTTCTGAACAAGATTAGCAGCTAATCCATCATTAGTTGTTAAGAACCCAAAGAGTTTATAGATACAGGCGATTCATACACGAACCATAGAGCTGACGTAACCATTTACTAAACCCTTAAAATAACTTTTAGATTGTTGTGTTTGTTAATGATATCAACAAAGCCTTCAATAATTTTCACTTGTCCAGGAAAGAAAATAAGCAGTAAGTCCAAAGACTGTTTATTCATGAGCGTTATTTCGATGCTATCCTTTAATAAAATAATAATATCTTAAAAGTTGTTTGCTATTCGAACAGTGTCCACTTTTCCTTAATTATGAGGCCTAAGAAGAAAGCTAATACATCAGGGAATTATGGTACAGTGTGAGTGACTAGTGAATGATTGACTTGATTCAATGATTTGTTTTATCGAGCTGAATAATTGACTCGAGTCAACAAATCAGAATTGTAATGACTGGAGGTGCTATCAGAGCAGTAGACATCTCCGTATTTGGGCCAATAACAAACTGATCAGATACAATTATGTACATCATCCAAGATGTCAACATCTATGGAAGGTACTGACCCCGCATATATATTTTATTAATCGTAACAGTTACCAAAGTACTTTCGAAAATATCTTTCAATTCTGTCACTTTCCGTATGCTTTATCAGAACTACTCATCCAGTAAAGCCTCCTAGCCTTATAAAGCCTGGCTCCCACAACCAAATCCAATCAAGACAATCACTAGGGAGTTCTGCAGACACTCCCACTGAGCATGCTAGCACGGACCGATCATGCACTAATCAGAAAGACATACTCAGACACTCAGTGGCTGGTGAGCAACCACAGCTTCATGCTATTGAAGTAGTATCTCAGCAAGAGAACCGACCAGGAAATAACAAAGCCTCCCTACAGGCTCAAGAACAAAACAATAATTTAACTAACGCCCATCATGTTCTGCCCACCTCATATGCTGGCGTGCTTACCAACAGCCCTTCTAGTCATACCTACGTCCCATCTGCAGATATACAAAATTCCCTCATTACAGCAACCAACTCCGCCCGACATTCCTCAGGATGCCGCCGAGCTACCAATATTGATCGCCCTCCCCATCATGCTGTTATCACTAACCAGACCTCTTTATCCCGCCAAGTAACAGCCTCCAAATCTCGTCTAACACTGGCCGAGAAATATAATATCTCCGTCGTTCCCACCACAGCCAAGATCTTCGCCTCCAGATTTGGACCTAGAACCTCTCCTGAATCTATTAGGAGAATGTTTATTAAGGAGCATAACTTCTCAGTTCAGGTTAAACGACTTAAAAGTCGGCAAACATCCTATGCCTCCTTCCTTATAATGTGTTCACCCGCTGTCTCCCAAAAGATTGTAGATCCTGCCTCCTGGCCCCAAGGAATATATATCAGACTATTTTCTGAGGAAAACAGACCTCATCAACGATCTCAACTAATCCACCCTCCTCGACAGCAATCAAGGCCTCAAGGAGACAAGTATAAATGCTCCACGCTCCAGGTATTGTCTCTCAAAATGTGCGTAGCATAAGTCGCAATTATACTAGTGGTGAACAACATCGGTATCATCAAACTGATTTCATCAGTCTGCGATCACCAGTAATAAACAGTTCGGGAATTCTCATCCCAACATGGGTCACGAATCGACGAACTCGAATGCCTGCCTTCAAGAAAATCGAGGTATGTGCCTTAAAAAAGAACCCCAGGAATTATGCAGTCAGGGTCTTGTACCAGAATATTAGAAGCCTTCGCAATAAGCTGGATACCGTTGACCAAATTCTCCTCGCCAATGATATCGATATCCTCTGTGTCACCGAGACCTGGCTCGATAAAGACCAAGAATATTTTTTTATCCTGTGTTCCAGCTGGATATAAATCTGCTTTCACTTATAGAGTTGGGCAAAGAGGAGGTGGTATTGCAATTTTCTTTAAGAGCTCACAAACCTCACTCATTCATCAAGTCTCTAGCCAAACATCAGCATACGAATCTCTTGCTGTTACTCTCAGCTATCATAGGGTCCTCATATATAGTTGTTATATATACAAACCCCCAGCACCTTCTTATGAAGCCATCCATGAAATATCTAACTGAATCATCAACCAGCTTCATCCTTCAGCCTTGCACTTTGTGTGTGTGGAGATTTTAATCTTCCTCCTCAGCTAGCTAACCTTCAGCAAATGCTCCTATCAAACTTATCTTGTACAGGGTTACAAATGATCAACGATCTCCCGACCAGAGGTAACAACCAATAAGATCTCATCCTTGCTTCTTTTCCTTGCACACCTGATTACTTGCCAGAGACTTATTTCAATTCGGAACATTAGCCAATTGTTGTTCTTTTACACATACCCGCTCCAAACTTCAATGTTGTGAATTCGACTAATACCAAAGTAATAGTAAATCCCAGGTTTTTGAGTATTTCTAAATGTGTTGAGGCTGCCTCTGTCATCCCATGGACAGTCTTAGAAAATTGTGACCTAGAAATTGCAGTGAATTTGCTGACTGACTGGCTTAAGACTATTGCGACATTTGCAGCATCAAAAAGAATTTCCATCATGCCTCGGTCCAGAGCATGGTGGACTCTCCATCTTAACATGAGCTTCAAGTTAAAGCAGCATCTGCACAAAATGTGGGAGCAGTCGCACAGGTATCCAAGATACCTGTGCGACTGCCTTCACATTTTGTAGAAATTGAAATTGAAAACTAACTGGAGTAGGCTATCCACATGGATAGCATACTCCAGAGCTCGCGCAACATTTAATAAGCAGAAATCAAAAGCAATTAAGCATTACATGGATAGAACTCTTCGTAGCGGAAAACGCCCCTACTCTGAGCGGCCTTCTGGTTTCCCCCTTAATCTTGAACCTGACCAGTGGCTTGACTTCATATCTAGATTTGCCTCGAACACGGAACAATGTCCTGATCTTCATACTCCAACAACTAGAATCCCGCCTGACTCTCTCTCTGCAGTATCAATCTCCAGGGAACAGCTTATTGCTGCCATTAATTCTACATGAGCTCCTGCTACGGCAGGCGCGGACGGAATCCCCCAATTCATTATCAAATGTCTTAGCCCATATATTTTGGATCCCCTTCTAACCATTTTTAATGTTGTTTTGTCAAGCTATTTCTTTTCCCAGCAGTGGAACATCTACCTTGTGAAGCCTTTTTTTTTTTTTTTTTTTTTTTATGTGAACCCCAAACACGAGAGGTATTAGAACCTATAGTACTTAGTACCGTGCTTGAGTTGGAGGTTGAGAAGACGAAAGAAGATATTTGTTGACATTGGACTTGAACTTCTGTAGATTGTAATTTTCAGGAAATACGTATGAAGGAAGGTTGTTACAGAAAACGGCAGTTGAATGAATAAATGAGGAAGATGAAAAGTTGGTTCTGTGGGTTTGAAGTTGGACAGTAAATGGATGTTGGCTGGTGGCGGCACGTGTTTGGACTGTTTTGAAAGAGACAGCGGGAAGTGAGCCTATCAGGAGAGAACCTATCCCCAAAATTCAATCTCCTACACTTCTTAAGCATTACCGGCCAATCTCCAATGCATCAAGTCTTCTAAAGCTCCTTGAGAAGGTACTTCTCCCCGTTCTAACTAAACAACTTCTTCTACATCAGCCTCCTCAAATCCATTACTCCCTTCCGCATAGATCCAGTGTGACTAACCTCTTAGCCACCACCAGCTCTATCCTCTCTGCGTTTGAATCCCAAGCAGAGCTTGCAGTCACCTATGTAGACCTTGAAGCAGCTTTCGACTCTATAAACGCTCCTGCAATGCTGAAGCTATTTTCAAATCACTACCAGATCAAGGGAGACACTCTACAGTTCCTCACGTCACTCCTTCAAAACAGAATAATCCAGTTTACTGTCCATGGGCACATATACGAGCGAAGTATCTCTTCAGGCGTGCCACAGGGTGGTGTATTATCTGGGCTCTTGTTCACAGCACTTATCTCACCACTTGTTGAGTCCAGGTATGATATCTTATGTTATGCAGATGTTATAAAGCTCCTCACACCGATTTCTCCATACGATGATCTTCTCATGATAACAGATCAATTAATAATACACTCACGGAAATCGAAAACTACCTCAACCAGTTCGGATTAAAAATAAACCTAGAAAAATCTGAATGTATGATGTTCTCTTTACAGAAAACGCCTTCTTATATTCAGCCCATTCTGTGTAATTCCCCAATTCCCATCGTCAATAAGCATACTGATCTCGGGGTTGTGTTTGATCCTAAGCTTTGGTTCAGTTACCACATAGACAAGCTCCTCACCCTGGCAGCTCGACTCCGATGGATTGCCAAACAGCATCTACATTATATCAATGAAGTCACACCTACTAAAAATATATATATAAAAACCACTGTATACTCTCTGCTTTTATATGTAGCAGAGGTATGGGCATCAGCTGCCACTAGCACAATCTGGCCACTTTTTTCTCCTGAGTTTTGGCTCTTAAAATGGGCCATAAACAAACATAAACTTCCTCCACAGCTAAGGACAACTGAAATGGCCAGTTTGATTCAAATTCACAGGCTCCCCACGCTGATTAGGGTGAAACGTCGTACCACGACTATCAAAATGATGGCCGGCGAGATTTCGGCACCATAATTCTGAGACTTGTGCTCATGGAGAGTCCCACAGATTTCCCTCAGAGCGACTCCAACTCTATGCCCACATCTCAGGAGGGAGTGGGGGCTAAGCAAGCGGACCCTGTCCCTCTACTACAAATCTACCTTCATCTCGGTCATCACATATGCTTCACCAGTTTGGTACAAAAAAGTAACCACAGTGGTAAATAGAAGAACCTTGGACAGCATCCAGCAGTCAATAATTCTGACAATCACACGAGCTGTCTCCACAGTCAGCACGCACGCACTCCAGGTTCTGGCCGGAGTCCTCCCGCTGGACTTGGAAATCATCAGATGCGCCCTGACATATAATATGGCAAAAGAAATACCGTGCACTATCCTGAACTTCACGTTGGATCTCGCCAACAACAGGAAGCTTGAAAAAACCAGACTGCTCGACCACCTCCGACAGGAACGGCAGGATCGGTGGACAGAATCCACTAAGTTCCTCCACGAAGTTCCTCCCTAGCGTAAACAGAGTCTTTCCAAAACTCCTGAGTTGGTTCCAACTAGAGCTCCACGTCACCTTTCTGCTTACAGGGCACGGGCCATTTAATGCAAAACTATCTAGCTTCCGAATCACTGAAGATCCCCGTTGCCTCTGTGGCCACGAGGAAACATGGCAACATCTCATGTATGACTGCGACCAGTATTTGGACCTGCGATGCAGGCTCACCACTGCTATCACCTACTTCCCGCAGAACATGGAACAGCATCTTCTCGACTCGGAACAAGCACACAAAGCCCTTACCATTTTTGCACAGAAACTCTTTGCTAGAAGGCGAGCACTTATAGCAAACCACCATACACAGCACCCAGAAGCTGATGATGAATCCCAAAACCAGGACTAGAGAAAACCGGAATACACAAGAAAACTGTACCAAATAACCCACAACCACGAACATGACCATCATTTAGACTTGTTCACAAGGGAACTGACAACCAGGAAGACCTACGTCTGAACCAGAGACAACCTGACACAGGACTTGATTCATGTATGACCCTGCGACTGGGATCTGACCCTTACATTGAAAAAGAACAGCAAAGAAGATCCGGTTCAGATCGCTTGGACCCCCACGTGCTCACAACTGTCAATGCCTGATGGCGATCTGTACCGGGCTCCCTTGCCTGGTACCTTTACTCCCTTTCCCCTGGTGGGGAGGAGGAGACAGGAGACAGTCTTGTCTCCTCCTCCCCACCAGGGGAAAGGGAATAAAGGTACCAGGCAAGGGAGCCCGGTACAGATCGCCTGCCAACCCTGATTCTTCTCCTGGTGGGGCTTTGGCCTGCCTTACTGAAAATCCTGGGGTCGCCTTCTCTATCGTTCCCATACTTCTGTCTTTTCCCTCCAGCCTTCAGTCTCCCCCCTACTCTGCCTAATACGCCAGCGTATAACCCCACACAAACTGCAAAACTTAACTTCGTCCAAATTAAACCGCATACACCTCAATTGGCTTTTCTAATTCCAGTGCTCACCCCTACCGAGTTTTTTTTTTTTTAAGACCCTAGTCACTGGAATCTCAGGAAACTAGGTGGCAGGGCCTGCCAGAGTAAAACTTCATTCTGTGTACCTGGTCTGCCTCCACGAGGCCAAGTGTGGACAACGTTGGGCCTCAGTAGGGGTCCAGCGGCTAAACAGCCAGATGAACAACGATACACAACACTACACACATACAAATTCCACACACTTTTAAATCTCTGGCCTTCCCAGTGAACTGGCACACCTACAATGAAAGCAACGCGGAGATGGGGGAACCCCTGGTGCCGTTAGACATCAATACACTTTACATATCTCAGCCGTCTCCACCTATCCGATAGGTTCCTGCCTTTTCAGCTACTCTCATGTGCCCAGTCCTTGGATGCTGATCATAATAAGTTCGCTTCTGACAGGGAATACAGACGTCCCATCCTTGAATTGTACTTCCCTGTCCCTGATCCTTCTGGAAGCTCGTCTTAATGCTGCAAGCCATCAATACCACCTGATGTGAAGACAGCATACTAACTCTTCAGTATGACAGTTAGTAATGATGGAGTAACTATTTCTGTTCAGAGAAAAGAACGTTTCCTGTTTATACCACTATATGTGTATGAAATTATTTGTTTCCGCCAATATCTTCTTTATAGTAAATAACTGAATGATACTTTAAGTTTTGAGTTGTACATCCAGATAAGCATTTCCTGTTTTATATATCAATGCTCCCTACTTATATTGTATTATTGCTGTTAACCCTTGGCCTGGTGGCCGTGATGGACAACATTGCACTCTATCGAAATGTATTATCATTGTTATTATTATTGCAATAAAGATTTCTTAAGACAATAGTTCATATTTTATATTGAATTTGTTGAAAAGTCTATATGCACGCATTTTTGCCATTTCAACTTACAGGATAGAAAACAGTGCATTGTCAAAGATCTGCATGTCTCGTTTGCTATGCAGATGATTAATGATTGCGAGTAATACCCCCCCACAAAAGATTGAACCACAGATAAAAGAAATTTTGTCAAAGTAATACATTTTGTGCATGACTGCCTTCTAGCGATAGAAAGTAGCAACCCCTTTTGAGTGTAATTTTCCAGTTTTAGTTTAATATGATTATTGGTAACATCGTTCCCAAGAAAACAAACATTGCATGAATCAGAAATTTTACATTTTTGAACAGTCTACCATATTCAATGACATTTTGGAATGTATGGTGGTAAATATCACGAATTAGTTTTATTAAGTTTTGTATTCTTTTAACAAAATGCATTTGAAAGGAATAATTTTTACACATACCTACTTAGTGCATCGAGTTCAATTGGTATAATGTTTCCATATACCAAAAAGTATTACAATGTAAATTAACAACATACCGTGCTCTGCATAAAACTTTGCAGAGTAGAAATGTAATATTTCTTTTCCCTCCCTCATTTATGTAAGATTAAAATATAACCAACAAAATACATAAAATTCTACGATCAGCCAATTCGAACCTTCGTTTATTTCAAAGCTTGATTCCTTCCTTCCTTCCTTCCCTCGTGGACACGACTGAATTCCTCTCCAAATTGGACGTATATTTCTGTTCTCATGTATTAGCACAAAAGTTAGCGGGAACACTCCAGGTCACGTGTTCAAATATATACGTTTGTGTAATCTCCAGTTGTCATATTGTGAATGGTGTTGTGGTATTAGTTTTTTAATTGTTTCCCCACGCCCTTTTTAATACAAAGTCTTTTTAAGAGTACGTTGAAATACATTAATTTATATTCTGTTAACCGTAGCAATGAAAATAGAGATCTTGGCTTATTACTAGAAGTAACATTATATATGGATCACTAGTTAAATATTTGAGAGAGAGAGAGAATGGAAAATATTCAAGAACATTTTACACTAATGTGCTTTTCTAATGAAGTACTCGTTCACATTTTCTCTTATTTGGAACTTTACGATCTCGTGAGTGTTGAAAAAGTGAATACCAGATTTCGCTGGTTACTTACTCATAAACAATTTGTTGTTAAAACAGTTTTCTCTAAAACGAGGAGATTATCATTACACGGCTTTAATTCATACTTCTCAGTTGGAGCACGAACAAGAAATATCAAACTTCTTGACTTGAGAAACTGTTACTGGATCAAATCTGAAGTTCTTCAACAATGTATAATGAAATGCAAAAATTTGGAAACTTTACACGTTACGAACTGCGATATGGGACTACTAGCTATGTTAAAAATTGTCATTGGTTTGCATTCGCTCACAACTCTTTCATGGACTGTTCAATGCGATGTTTCTTGTGACAGATTCTCAAAGCTGCATTTTTTGAAAAGATTGCCCTTTAACAAGATAGGAAGCGTGCGTTCCTTGTATTTGGAAGTGAAATTAGATCATTTACATATAATAATTCTCCAGAAGTTTCTTTTAACGTTTAGCGAATTACGGAGTTTGCATTTGCATATTCTAATAGAAACCTCAAACTTACCCAGTTTCTTGATACCAAATATTGAATCTGCTATCGACCAGTACCAGTTCCGTTTTATAGACACTTTTTTATTTACTTCGGAAATGACGCCTTCAATAAAATATTGGCACGTGAGAGGAACTTCACTGGTTGGTTTTATAAATATGATTTTCAAAACAAGAAATAAGGACGTAAAGCTGAAAAAACTTTCTACCATTTATTTTGGAAGGAACTCGAATTCACTCACCGAAGATATCATTTCAGGAAGTCTCGAAAGTATTACCCATCTCTCTCTTTGTCACTTCTGGCGATTTGAACCCCGATTTCAACTCCAATACTCTGAACCTCCACTAGAATTTTTCTTAGATCAACTTCTCTCGTGTACAATTGAATATTTGGAACTTGTTGGATTCCCAGTTACTCCAGAAATTATAACTAGTATTTGCAGATTTGGTGGGGAAAAGCTGCGTAATTTTTGTGTTTCTGATTGCGAGTGGAAGAGCGCGATTGATTTCAATATATTAAATGTTTTCTTTCACACATGTTATAATATTACAGAATTAAACCTGCTGGGTTCTCATTTCTTTGAAGGAAATAGAGCATGTTTCGCTATATCACAATTGAAATACTTGAAAAAATTTGGAATTTCGTCGTGTGCATTTACTGAAATTTTAAAAACAGAGACTTGCATGCAGATGTGTGAAGATATGAAAAATCATCAAACAATTGTAATTCCCTTTCAATCATCCTTAGTGACCATTTTCGAAAATTGTCCCCTCGTTGAAGAATGCGACATTCGAGGATGCAGTCATACTATGCCCATGATTTTTTCTGTAATGCGCAAAGCTGTCGCTTGTATACATAAAGATTTTTGTTACTTATCAAGGTTGCAACTGCTGAAGTCCTTAACGCTTGTGAACTTTCCCAATATTAAGTGTGGATTTTTTTGGCATCAAATATCCCTTCATTGTAAATTGTTAGAGAGTCTTCGTGTTGGTGCATTTAGCTCATGTAATCGCTCTTCGTGCGGGAGTAATTTAATTTTCTTAAGAGACTTTGAGGATGCATTGGTTAATATGAAATCTTTATCAAACTTGGTAGTTCAGAATGAAATGCTGGACCTTAATTCAAAAATGTTATGGAGTACTCTTTGTACTCTTCCAAACCTATTTCGACTCTGCTTAATAGCACAACGTGCCGAAAATTGCAATTCACATATACTGTTAAATACTTTCTGTCACGATATAATAGGAGAACCTGAAGAAAATAGTGAGTTCCAGTCACCTGTACTGTTAAATGTTTCATTCATTTTTTCTCAAGTTGCTATGATGAATAGCTTAAAGATTCTCCATATTCGTTCAAATTGTGCTAACCAGATGGAGCTTTACAATGAGTTAACAGTTTTGAATAAAAACCTGGAAGAACACGAGAAGCTTTTCTTCGATATTTTAAATGAATCAGTTGGAGTTAATTCTTTTAATTCACCGTGTTGTAATGTGAGAAAATATCATCTTACAGAACTTTGTTTGATATCATGTAATATAGCGAAATCACCTTTACCTTAATTCGTAAATTTTAGAACACTTTTATTGTTTTATTATATTTATTGTTATATTATATGCTTTTTGGACATATTTTAATGTAAATTTTACAACTGTAATATGTTGCAACTTATTTGTTTTAAATAAATGTGCCTTTTATTATTATCGAATGTGTAAAGAAAATAATGTAATAAAAATACTTATCTGTAAAATTAATCATTGCTGTGTTGTGAGAAAAGAATTAAGTGGCTTATAAACTTATTCCAAAATATGAACAGTACAATTTTTTCAATGTATTAGTGCAAAATTGGTATGTCCTGTTGACATATTTGGTTGTGTAAATTAATTCATACACCAGATCCGTTCAAATACATGCCTCAACTTTTTTTTTTTTTTTTTTTTTTTAATGGTTGGTTAACATACGGAATCCCCTTTTTGATTTCATTATTAAGTTTATGAGAGGGATATAAGTTGCCTGAACTAAAGAACAAAATCACTGCAGTCATAACGTGAACAGTTAAAAATTAAAGTTGTAGAAGATCTGAGAAAACTACTCGGCTGTTCACTCACAAAGGCATGCTTGCTAAATCTTTGCCGGATTTTTTTTCTCTTATAACTGATATAAATTTATGGCATTTTCTGATTTTCTCGAACCATGTCAAAAAAGCGATATGTCGCTTCCGTTGCATCTCAATCCTCTACCTAGTGGCCAATGGAGTCGAAGCTTTCGATATTTCACAGAAAGAAGTGTCTTTTTGAATAGACACGCGACTACTAGATTCCTCAATTCCCCCGGAATAATTGAATTAGAAATGGGCTTTTCTTCCTAAATCGAATTTTTCAGTATAATTCCTAACTTCAGATTAAATGCCTAGCTAAAAACGTTTTTCAGTTTAAATTCCTAACTAAAAAAAATTCTCCTTCTTGGAGTATCAAGAACGAGCTCGAGTACCCAAGTTCAGCCCATTTCTTCATTTTAGAGCTGCATTTATGCTTATTGGTCGCCGTATAGTGAAGACGTGTAGTTTAACGCTCCGTAGAAATTTGTTTAAAAAATGTGCTTTAACTTCAGTTCTTTTCTCAAAATGTGTTCTCGCTCAAAGATGTGAACTAGTGGACTCCCCCGGTAAGAAAATTTGAAATTTCTGTTGGGAAATTAGCAAGTTATTTGCATTAATATCTGTATCCTTACTTTGCTAGACCGCAGTGGTCACCATGTTGCTGGCAGCAGGAATATAGAGGAGCCGCTATCTCGCGGTTGCCACGTAAATACCCCGGGGGGCACCCTCCCGCACTTGACTGGGGAGGGTGCCCCATCAGTGCTAAACTCGGGAGAAAGAGAGCCCTAACTTTCTCTGACAGTAAAGTGCACTTATACCTATAACTACAAGCAGCTCTTAATTCGATTCGGGTTAATTTTGAATTTTTTTGAATATTACTTTGTTCCCAATGATAAAAGCAATTTGTCCGTTGCTTTTCCATACTGTATGACGACATCTAGAACTCCCTGCCTTCACGAGCTGCCAACACTAAGCTTGTTCGTAAGATTTATAGAATTTACGCCTCAGGGTTCGTTTACCCACTCCACATTCACTTCAGCGACTTTTACACGTATTCTGTATTCGCTGTTGAATTTTTCGCTATCTTCAAGGGAACCTGATAATCCTTTAAATCGCAAACATGTACCTACGGTTTCTGCAGCCATGAGCGAACCTACTACTTGCACGGGGTGTTGTTATCAAGCTGACTATGTCCTCGTGTGCACTTCTTGCAAAGCCGATCGCCTCTGTGAGTCCATACGCTAATTTGAAAAGACTTGCAAAGAAAATTAAAAATTCTTGGAAATGTGAACTTTGCAAACAAGCAGAAAATTACTCGAGAGGAATGTCGATTGACCCTTCACCTAATTCACAAACTGATCCGAAACTGAATACCTTGGCATTCTGTTTGATCAAACGATGTTCTTTGTCAACCAAATCGACAAAATGAGTACCAAATTTTCTCGTCTACGGTGGATCTCAAAGCAGCAGCTGCTACACGTCCGACATCCTCTCACTGTTAAAAAGTTCATCATCTCCACCTCTACCCTGCCATTCTGTATGGTGCAGAAATACGGGCCTCTTCTGCATATACAAACCTCAAGAGGGTGTACGCCGCTGAATACTGGTTACTGAAATGGGCCAATAACAAGCTTCGTCTACCTCCCGCTACCACAACCACCATGATAGCACAAGCACTCGACATTTCGAGGATGAAGTTCCTGATCATGGAAAAGAGGCTGGTCATCACAGCCCAGATATCATCTCCAAATATTTGGAACGCTTGTTCTTGGATCCCATAGGATCCCACATTATTATTATTATTTCTAAGGTGGCACCTAGACTTCTATCTCCACCTGATAAACTGAATTTGTGCAGAACCTCTGCAAAACAGACCTGTATGGCAGGTCTTTTCGCCACCAGGGAGCAGCTGGCACCTGGACAGCTGCTCCCTGGTGGGTTCCAGCGATCCTGCTCTCAGGCAAAAAAAAAAAAAAATTATATATATATATATACATACGATATACAGAAACTAAAAAAAACAGAGAATCAAAGTGTATATAACCAAATCTTAATTAGTAATCATTAGATTATTCCAGTGTCTTTTCCGTTGAAAAACAGTTACACAGAACTCTTGCAGTGCTTGAAATTTAGCCTGATTAGCAATAAGATCACTTTCACAGCCTCTAACTAAATTACCAATCTTCACTTTTAGCTTTTCTCTAGGTTCAACGTACAAACTACAATTATATAATAAATGACTCCATGTCTCAGGTTGACCGCAAGTACATAAAGGAGAGCTGACTAGACCAAAGTAATGTAGTTTAAAATTCAATGACCCGTGGCCAATTAAAATAAACGATGTTATCATAGAAGGAAAATTGTTATTTGTTATTATCTGGAGCATTAGCAACTAAGGCCATATTGCTCCAAGGATATGCAGTGGTCATTTCCCGACCTTTCTGCATCCGGTGGTGACGGGCTCGAACCCCGGTCTAATCAATCAACAAGCGTGTGCTACGCACTGCTGCTCCTGTCCACCTGGCTACGGAGGCACCATAGAAGAAAAAAATCATTTGTTGTTACTATCATAAGTAAATGTAACTGTTAGAATGAACAATCTAGTCACCGCCCCAGTTACGCTAAGATCCCATCTCTGTTGCCACATACCAATCAACTGTGTTAGAACATTTTTCTTAGCTTTAGCTATCTCTATAGTGACATCAGATGTAATATTCATGAAAGAAACAACTATGCCTTTTTTAAGTAATAACAAAGGGCCCAATACACAATGTACAAGTCTAGAGGCAAATGCCGGGCCAAAACCTGCATAGCATTCGATGAGACTGTTTTGCACAAACTAGAAATAACATAAAGCATTGAGCTCTGAATCGATAACAATTTCTGTTTAAATTTAACGTTAGTAACTCTGAAGTACCACACTGATGCTCCGTACGCAACTATGGGTAAGAAGACTGCCTTGTAGTATAAATTTAAAACTTTCCTTTTCAACCCCCAATCTGACCGTGTTAATCGAATTATTGCTGCACTAAATTTTTTAATTTTTTCGTGTAAGTAATTTAAATGTGGGAAAAACGATAATCTATCATCAATTCTTATACCTAGATATTTCACCTCAGATACTAGGGGAATCTGCCTTCCCTTAATTAAAGCTTTTGGCGGTCGCGCATAATTTAATTTCCCCTTAAGAAGCATCATAACAGTTTTAGTTGTAGATATCAATAGTTTATGCAGATCAGCCCATAACACTAGACTTTCTAATACCTGGGCCACTCTTATTTCAAGCACAGACCTGGATTTACCAGTAACACATAAAACCAAATCATCTACATAAGCAACCTTATGCAGATTTTCAACTGATCGTTCTAGCCATAAATTAAGTACTAAGTTCCAAAAAAGTGGGCCCAATACAGACCCCCGAGGACACCCTCTCGAAAGATTCCTATTAAACTGTAGATGTTTAGCTTTAAGTATAATTTTCCTACCACACAAATAACTCTGTATCGTTCTATACAATAAGTCGGGACACTGGATACGCCTTAATGCAAACAGAATACTTTCATGCCACACCATGTCAAAAACTCCAGTAAAATCTATAAAGATGGCTAACACATACTTATCCTCTGCCTGGTCGGTGAAATTCATGAGATCATTAATGGCATCCTCCGTAGAATGCCCTCTCTTGAAACCATACTGATAAGGCAGGGTCAAACCATTTTTATCCATGACTTGGTTCAATCTTAAAAATAACAATCTTTCAAAAACTTTTCCAAGATTAGCCAATAACGAAATTGGTCTATACCCTCTTGGGTCATTCGATTTTTTACCCGGCTTAACTAACAGCTTAATCAAACTAACTTTCCAGATCCCAGGAAAGGTACCTTGAAGTAAGCATTTATTATATAAGTTTAACAAGATGTTAGGATAAAGCTCAATCACTTTAGGAACAGCGATATTCTTTACTAACTCGATCTCCGGAGCTTTGGAAATATTAATTTGCTTAGAAACGGCTCTCAATTTCCTCTAAAGTAAATAAGCTAATATCAACAGACCCAAGTTATATTACATTAGAGTTCCTGATACCCTCTTGCTCGGTCTCCCCCTCTTCTTCCTCATGAGGAAACAACTCCGATGTTATTGCCTGCACTATTGTAATCCAATCAGTTGTTTCCACACCATTGACGATTACTGTATTCATTATCTCTCCAGGTCTTACTTTATTCGTACTTAGTTTATAAATTAATCCCCAAGGATCTGTATTGCCCACACTAGTAACTAGACTTCTTCAAGCCTTTAATTTACTCTCATAAATAGCCCTATAATAAATTTTCTTTTTATTCCTATAGCATGTGTGATAAAATTAAGCCTCATTCAGCCCCCACCGCCTATACCTCTGATATTAGCATTAGCATTAGTAGAGGCATTTGATGCAAGAAAGCAAGCTTATGCAGCATCAGCCAAAAAAAAAAAAAAAAAAACCACTTCCACTTCACCCCTCTGTTCGTTCAAAATATCTGTCCAGCTGAGCCTTAAACTTATTTAGGCTATCAACCTCCACCACAAGGGATGGAAGTCTGTTCCACCAACCAACCACCCGCTGGCTAAAGGCAAATTTCCGCACATCTATCCTACATCTTTCTTTTCTCAATTTGAATTTATGCCCTCTCAGGTGATTATTCTGAGCGAGAGGAAGAATCCCATCAGCATTGAGCATGCTCAAACCATTCAAGGCTTTATACACCTCTATCAGATCACCTCGCTGGTGCCTAGTCTCCAGACACTGTAATTTGCAAAACTTAAGCCTTTCTTCATAAGAGCACCCCTTTGTTCCATTCACTAATCTTGTTGCCCTTCTCTGTACTCGTTCCAGCAGCTCTACATCCTTCTTGAAATGAGGCCTCCAGACCTGTATACAGTACTCTAGGTGTGGCCTGACCATTACCTTATACAAGGGAATAATCACCTCCTTATCCCTGCTAGAAAAATTCCTATATATCATTGACAATACACCATGAGCTACTCTTGCAGCCCGTCTGCACTGCTCAGAGAACTGCATATTTGCCAGCACAACCACCCCCAGGTCCCTTTCATTCTCTACCACCGTCAGTGTAGTACCACATAGTTGATACGTTGCTCTGGGGTTGCTGTTTCCCATGGGGTTGCTGTATGCCTTCCTACATAAAAATACTTCTTTCCTTAACCTGGATAATTCCGCATTCCGCCAATTAACAACTCGCCTCTTAACTCGTTGTCTTCTTGAGGCACAACTGAGGACTCTAAGCAATGAAGACTGAACGAAAGCAGCATACTCACAAGCATTTAAAAAATTCAAATTAACCACATTGTCTCCTGAAAAATCTAAAGCCACTGACCGTGCAAAACTAGACCAGTTTAATATTCTTATAAGTAAATCTAGTTAATTCAAAATTATCAAATTCTAAAGTAGTATTTAAATCAGCCAAATTAATATGAAAAACCAAAGATCTATGATCACTATTCGTATAGTCCGTTTTCACAAGACAATGACAGATTCGTCTGGATAACCCCTGAGTAACTAAAGTCAAATCAATGTTCGACCTGCCATGAACATTATTAAAAGTATAAGGCTGACCTGATATATTGACTACACACAAATTATTCATTAAAATAAAGTCCCCATTAAGCGACCTCTCTGAGCAGTCATGCCGCTAAACCATAAGTTAGACTTTGCATTGGAATCCAATGCAATAATTAAATTACTACAACCGATTTCACTGAAAACTGTTTCCATATTGAAGGATCCCACAGCCAAGCGTAAGGTCGGTACCAGCACTTGTGGCTCACCACAACAGGCTTGTATTCACTGAGAGATTTCTTTCCAAGCAGATGCTCGCTGCCCTCAACCGTGTGGACGCCGACATCGACAGGATAAGTAAGAAGGACAGACACAACTTTATCAAAGCCCTCGAACTCTGATATATTGTCAAGTTGTATTTGTTTTCTGTATTTGTGTTTAGCTCTGTGTTTATATGCTGTATTTGTATTTCTTTTGAATTTGTAGTCTGTATTTTGTAGCCTTTTGTATGTGCTCGCTGTATTTTGTAGCATGTTGTATTTGTACGCTGTACTTATTCTGCTATTTGTGAACCCGTTGGGCTCGTTGCCGTGATGGGATATTGTGCTGTAACTTTACTTCACAATAAAGATTTATTTATTTATTCTGCTTTCTTCTTCCATGAATTGTATATTTTCAAATGGTTCACTTCGACATCCCAGTGATTTTTCTCTGTTTTTTTCGATTGTGGTTTCTGCTCAACGCGCTCCAATAACACCTATCTGAAAATCTCAAATATCTTTTGTCTTCCTCATGACTGGATCGACTAAGAAGCCACAGGGAAGTGTACACCAGGGGTGGCCAACAAGTCCATGTCGATCGCGGTTTAATTTCGGTCGATCACGACGAATTTTAAATTTATATAAAAAATAGATTAGTTAAAATCTAAATGTTATTGTTGCAGAATAATACAAATATTATTATTACAAATCTGTTGAATCACGTTAAAATTCAAGCAATTAATTGTGGAGAGCATAATGTATGTGTCGAACTCTTATTTAGCTTACTTAATATTAATAACTGGACAGTGCTAATACGTTAATTTAATACCCTTTGATTCAAAATGAATACTACGAAAAAGAGTGAAACGTATCATTTTCATCAAGAGTGGGAACTAGAATTCTTTTTTGTAATGATAAAAGAAAAATGTCGTTTGATTTGCAATGATACCGTGGCTATACCCAAAAAAGGAAATTTAGAAAGGTACTTCAGCGCACTGATTAGTTGTATTTCTGATATGCATATAAATATCAATTTTTGTAAATGGCTAAGGATCTCAATGAAAAGAAAAATCCGATCATTTTCAAATATGCAAGATCATTTGCAAAAATATCCTGTTTTTGATTTTAATAGTGCAAAATATGATTCTGAAATTAAGGAAGTTGTGGATGATTTTGAAACCAGATTCAGTGATTTTAAAACAGTTGAAGACATTGTTCAATATATTTCTTATCCATTTAATGTCGATTTGGATACGAAACAAATTGCAGAAAAAATCGCTGCAATTTTTCAAATGGAGAAAATATTACTTAAAAATGAAATTATTACATTGCGAAACGATATCTTAATGAAAAAACTTTCGAGCCTACAGACCAGTAAGGCTCCTGGAGTTGGTGGAATATACCCTATAATCTTAAGGGAGGCGGCAAGCGAGTGCATTGAACCATTGAAGCTAATTAGCGAGCATCACTAGACTCTGGGGAGATTCCGTTGGATTGGAAAAGTGCCAATGTATCTCCCATACATAAGGGTGGCTCTAAGAGTGAAGTGGAAATTATCGACCTGTCAGTCTGACTTCAGTGGTAGGGAAAATCATGGAGGCAATGATCAAGGGTGGAATTCAGGATCATTTGGATCGAATTGAAATTCTTAAGGATACTCAGCATAGTTTTATAAAGGGAAAATCATGTTTAACAAATCTGGTTTGCTATTTTGAAAGGGTCACTCATGAGCTGGATTTAGGGAATAATTTCGACATTGTTTATTTAGATTTCAGCAAAGCTTTTGACTCAGTCCCACATGAGCGGTTGCTTTATAAGCTGGAACATGTTGGAATCACTGGGAAAATCCTTAGATGGATAGCAGGATGGCTTCAGGGTAGAAGGCAGAGGGTTGTGATAAATGGCTATTCCTCAGATTTGGTTGATGTAAGAAGTGGGGTTCCCCAAGGATCAGTATTAGGACCACTGTTGTTTTTAATTTTCATAAACGACATTGATGAAGGGATAGAGGGCGTGATGTCTAAATTTGCAGATGATTTTAAAATTGGTAGAGTAGTTAATGATCACTGTCAAGCTGAACTTCTTCAGAGAGACCCAGATAGACTTCAGGAATGGTCAGAAAAATGGCAGCTATGCTTTAATCCAACAAAGTGTAAGGTATTACACCTGGGAAACAGTAATCCCAATATTAACTTATTTACTTGGTGGAGTTCAACTAAACCCAGTACTGGAGGAAAGGGACTTGGGTGTTACGATACGGTCAGACATTAAATTCTCTGAGCATTCTAAACAGGTTGCAAGGAATTCTCATGGTGTCCTATCGATGATCTATCGAACTTTTGCAAGTAGAGATAGGGACGTGATAATCCCATTATATAAGGCTTATGTTAGACCACACTTGGAATACTGTGTTCAAGTATGGAGACCGCACCTAAAGAAAGACATCGAGCTTCTTGAAAGGGTGCAAAGAAGGGTAACTCGTCTGGTGAGATCGGCAAAAGGGTGTCCTTATGAAGAAAGACTTCAAATATGTGGGTTGCAGAGTTTGGAAACTAGACGCCTTAGAGGAGATTTGATTGAGGTGTTTAAGGCTCTGAGAGGCATCAGTAAAATGAATGAGGACGAAATTTTCAAGATTATAAATGATGCTAGAACTAGGGGACATAAATTCAAGTTACGGGGGGAAATGTTTAGATTGGACTGCAGGAAGTTTTATTTTAGCCAGCGAGTTATAAATTACTGGAATAAGTTGCCTTCATGGGTGGTAGAGGCCGACAGTTTGAGGAAGTTCAAAGGTCATATGGTCAAAGGTCATCTTTCAGGTAAGGAAAGCGCATAGGATGATAAGTTTAATTTAATTTTTTTATTAATTATTATTATTTTATTTTATTTTATTTTTTTATTAATTATTATTATTTTATTTTATTTTATTTTTTTGTTTTTATCATTGTTTTGTTCGGATTTTTTTTTTTTTTTTTGTCTGGTGCAGCGTAAGCCATAGGCTTTCTTGCACCATGCGGCCATTACTAATACTAAAAGCCACATCATCAGAAGAAGACTTTTGGGACGCCTCCGTGGGCGCAGGAGCAGCAGTGCGTAGCACACGCTTCTTGATTAGACCGGGGTTCGAGCCCGTGACCACCAAATACGGAGGATGCGGAAAGGTCAGGGAATGACCACTGCATATCCCCGGAGCAATATGGCCTTAGTTGCTAATGCTCCTAAAAGCCAAATAACAAACAAACAAGAAGACTTTTGGAAATATATTTGCCGAGAAAAGAATCCAAATTTAAAAAAAATTCAGGAACTTTTAAATTCCTGTTTTGGTTCCACATAAGGGGCTCACATCTGGTGAGTAGGGGCTTGGCACACCTAGGGTCCTGAGCTAGATATCATCATATTTCTCTTTCTTGGCTAATTCCTTCTCTTTCTCTTTCTTAGGGTAATTCAGAATTTTTTTTTTTTTTTTGCCTGGTGCAGCAAAAGCCTCAGGCTTCCTTGCACCATATGGCTAATAATGATAATGATAATGAATCAGCCTTTTAACGAACAAAGACAATGAATTGCTCTACTTTTACGGATTTGCATACAGAAGATTCTTTACGGTTGGCCTTATCAGGGTATATTAGTATTAGTAACGGCCGCATGGTGCAAGAAAGCCTATGACTTATGCTGCACAAGCCAAAAAAAAAAAAAAAACCAAATAAAACTGATAAAAAAAACTCCTAATAATTAATAAAAGAAAAGGAAATTAAACCTATCATCCTATGCGATTCCGTTTCCCTCACCCGAAGGTACTATCCAGATGACCTTTAAATTTCCCCAAACTGTCAGCCTCTACCACCCATGTAGGCAACTTATTTCAGTAATTTATAACTCGCTGGCTAAAATAAAATTTCCTGCAGTCCACTCTAAACATTTCCCCCTGTAACTTGAATTTATGTCCCCTAGTTCTAGCATCATTTATAATCTTGAAAATTTCGTCCTCATTCATTTTACTGATGCCTCTCAGATGCTTAAACACCTCAATCAAATCTCCTCTAAGGTGTCTAGTTTCCAAATTCTGCAATATTCGAAGTCTTTCTTCGTAAGGATGCCCTTTTGCCGATCTCACCAGGCGAGTGACCCGTCTTTGCACCCTTTCAAGTAGATCGGTGTCTTTCTTTAGGTGTGGTCTCCATACATGAACACAGTATTCCAAGTGTGGTCTAACAAAAGCCTTATATAATGGGATTATCACGTCCCTATCTCTACTTGCAAAAGGTCTATAGATCGGCGCCTCCGTGGGCAGGAGCAGCAGTGCGTAGCACGCGCTTCTTGATTAGACGGGGGTTCGAGCCCGTGCCCACCAAATACGGAGAATGCGGAAAGGTCAGGGAATGCCCACCGCATATCCCCGGAGCAATATAGCCTCAGTTGCTAATGCTCCTAAAAATCAAATAACATAACAATAACAGTTCGAGAGATAATCGATAGGACACCATGGGCAACCATCGATAGGACACCATGGGCCTTCCTTGCAACCTGTTTACAATGCTCAGAGAATTTCATGTCTGACCGTATCGTAACACCCAAATCCCTTTCCCCCAGTACTGGGTTTAGGTGAACTCCACCAAGTAAATAAGTTATTTTGGAATTACTGTTTCCCAGGTGTAATACCTTACACTTTGTTGGATTAAAACATAGCTGCCGTTTTCCTGACCATTCCTTAAGTCTATCTAGGTCTCTCTGAAGAAGCTCAGCTTGGCAGTGATCATTAACTACTCTGCCAATTTTAACATCAACTGCAAATTTAGACATCAAACCCTCTGTCCCTTCATTGATGTCGATGAAAATTAAAAACAACCGTGGTCCTAATATTCATCCTTGAGGAACCCCACTTCTTACATCAACCCAATCTGAGGAATAGCCATTTATCACTACCCTCTGCCTGAAGCCATCCTGATATCCATGTAAGGATTTTCCCAAAAATGATTCCAACCTGTTTCAGCTCATAATGCAACCGCTAATGTGGGACTGAGTCAAAATCTTTGCTAAAATCTAAATAAACAATGTCGATATTATTCCCTGAATCCAGCTCATGAGTGATCCTTTCAAAATAGCGAACCAGATTTGTTAAACATGATTTTCCCTTTACAAAACCATGCTGAGAATCCTTGAGAATTTCAATTCTATCTAGATGATCCTGAATTCCACCCTTAATCATTGCTTCCATGATTTTCCCTACCAGCGAAGTCAGACTGACAGGTCGATAATTTCCTACTCCACTTTTAGAATCACCGTTATGTATTGGATATACATTGCCACTTTTCCAATCCAATGGAATCTCCTCAGAGTTTGTGCTGCTCGCATAATTAGCCTCAAAAGTTCAATGCACTTACTTAATAGGACATCAATGGAAGAAAGTGTGTTGAATGCCGTCCAGAATAATCCTACAACCAGCACATGTGCCGCTGCCTTAGGAGTGTCTCGTTGAAGTGTACAGCGTGTCTGGCACGACGATTCCTTATACCCCTTTCATCTCCAAAAGGTTCAGTTACTGCTCCTCCCAAGATCATCCTGCATGTGTGGCTTTTGAGCAGTGGTTTCTCCAAGAACGTGTTCAAAAAGACTTGAATTTTCCAGCTTATGTTTTGTTCACGGAACATTTGGTTTTGTGAGACGCAACATTTGGTTTCAATATGACGGGGCGCCTGCCCATTATGGAAGGTGTGTTCGTGACCAATTGAACAGGCGTTTTGGGCGTCGATGGATTGGTCGTGGTGGATCAGTTGCCTGGCCCCCACGCTCACCTGATTTATCGCGCCTTGATTTCTTTATGTGGAGGCTTTCAAATCTATCAGACTTGGGCGTCGTGTTCGACTAAAAACTGAGCTTCAACCCCCACATTGACAAGCTCATAGCAAAATTTTGTCAAATGCGCTGGACCACAAAACAACAACTGCTCCACGTTAGGGATCTGGATGTGACTCGTCGGTACGTATACACCTCAGTATACTCCGTCGTACTGTATGCCTCGGAAATTTGGGGGTCCGCGGCCCCTACCAACATCAAGCGCGTGTACTCCGCCGAATACTGGCTCCTTCGTTGGATCACGCAAAAACATCGTCGTCCACCCCAGCAAAGGACAACTGCGATGGCGACGTCACTTCACTTTGCCCGACTTCCAGATCTTGTATTAGAAAAACGCCTCGTTTTCACTGTTAAGATGACAACCGGAATGGTCTCGGAGCCAAGCATCTGGGAACTGTGTGGCTGGAGGATCCCTCTACCCGGACTGAGGTCAGCTCCCATGCTCACAGCTCACTATAACAGACTATCGCTCAGTGACCGCTTTCTCCCCAAGGAGATGCTTCCCACAATCGTTTCAATTGACGGCGACCTCTGTAGGTTTGTGAAGGATCGGAGGTACCGAAGACAGATCCTTAAGAGCCTGACCTTGGCCAGGCAAAGTGCACATTAATAAGGGCAGCATAATAATGCCCAATGTGTTGTACATAATGTTCAAAGCACGATGTCTTTATGAATATAAATATTAATATAACATAATGTAAATACGAATATCTTTATTATTTCATTGTAAATACTGTCAAAAGCATATATCCTGTAAACAATCTGACACTGATTCTATTTTATTGTTGGCTCTGGGGGATGAGCCCGAACTTCGATGTGGGCCCCGTCTCCCCAAGGCTATTATTGTCCACCAGCCAATGTAAAACCCCTGGCATTACTGCTGTGAAGGGTCTATTGTATATACCATGTTTGTATACAATAAAGATTATATATATATATATATATATATGTATGAATCGCCTGTGGAGATGGAAATGGATCTCGTGGCGAAACTCGTCTGGGCTGCTACTACTTTCAAAGAAACTCCAGGTGTGTCCGTCAATCCATGCTCCGTCGGTGTTATGCATGCATGCATCGCGTCTCATGGTGGAACCTTCGAGCATCTGTTGTAACATCATGAAATGCATCCATCTCGTACTCCATTGTTAATATTATGTCAAATAAATGTTTGCCACTAATTACTGTCTTGTGTCATTTCTGCTTCTTGTGCCTCTGCTACTACTTTCCCGTGACGTTTCCGGTTATGGGTTCCTATGCAATTCACATTCCTTTAGATGTTACCTACCTCCCCTAAACGTTTGTACCAATATTTTTGAGACACCCTGTATAAATGCTAAGAAGAGCAGGACAAACCAGATCGGACATAAGGGAAAGGGGATAATATTAAATACACCAGCTGCCGTTGCAGATGAACTCAACAGTTATTTTGCTTCGATATTTACAGAAGAAAAACCTTTTGTGGCAATGAGAAATGGTGGGAGGGAAGTTGAAAAATATGTAATTAATGATACTGAAATTTCGCAAGATTATTTAATGTAAAAACTTTCGAGCCTACAGGCCTGTAAGTCTCCTGGAGTTGATGGAATATACCCTATAATCTTAAAGGATGCGCCTCCCTTAATTCAACATACTTTCTTCCATTGCTCGTCCATTGCCCTTTGCTAATGCATACACTAGGTGCGTGTCTGTCAGCTCACAGTTCGTATATCCATGCATGCTCTTCGTGCGGCGACTACTTCTTTAATTAGTAAACCAGAAATTTTCCCTCTCGAGAACTGATGAACAGCGCCGTCTACCGACTTACGGTGATGTTTCCGGTTATGGGTTCCTATGCGATTCACATTCCTTTAGATGTTACCAACCTCCCCTAAACGTTTGAACGAATATTTTTGAGACACCCTGTATACTATGTGGGGACAATATGCAGTACTGTTTACTATGAAAGCAGAATATGGATGTGTAAAACTTCAGAACTGTCCGTCTGGGGCCATTATTGTACCAAAAAAAAAAAAAAAAGTGGCAGGTTAATCTGGCTTCGGACTGTCCTAACTGAAAAAAATTAATAAAATAAATTACAATGGATATTTCCGCCCCCCCCCATAATCTCTGGTTTTTCGTTCAGTAAAGTTGTAACATTAAAACATAGCCACAAAAAATATAAAAAAATTTACAATCAGGCAATTCGAATCTTCGTTTATTCGGAGGTTTGATTCCTTCTCTCCCTCGTGAACACGACTGAATTCTTTTCCAAATTGGACGGATGTTCCTGTTCTCATGTATTAGCACAAAGGTTAGCGGGAACACTCCATGTCACGTGTTCAAATATATACGTGTTTTGTGTTATCTCCAGTTGTCATATTGTGAATGGTGTTGTGGTGGATGGCATTAGTTTTTCATTGTTCCCCTCGCCCTTTTTAATACAAAGTCTTTTTAAGAGTACGTAGAAATATATTAGTTTATATTCTGTTAACCGTATGAATGAAAATAGAGATTTTGGCTTATTCCTAGCAATAACATTTGAGAGAGAAAATGGAAAATTTAGAACATTTTACTTTAATGAGCTTTTCTAATGAAGTACTTCTTCACATTTTCTCCTATTTGGAACTTTGCGATCTCTTGAGTGTTGGAGAAGTGAATACCAGATTTCGCTCCTTACTTTGTCATAAACAATTTGTTGGTAAAATAGTCTTTCCTGAAACGAGGAGATTATCATTGCAAGGTTTTAATTCATTTTTCTCGGTTGGAGCGCGAACAAGAAATATCAAACTTCTTGACTTGAGAAACTGTTACTGGATCAAATCTGAAGTTCTTCAACAATGTATAATGAAATGCAAAAATTTGGAAACTTTACACATTACGAACTGCGATATGGGACTACTAGCTATGTTAAAAATTGTCATTGGGTTGCATTCGCTCACAACTCTTTCATGGACTGTTCAATGCGATGTTTTTTGTAATCATTTCGGAAAGCTGAATTTCTTGAAAAGGTTACCCTCTGACAACATAAGAAGCATGCGTTCCTTGTATTTGGAAGTGAAATTAGATCATTTGCATGTAACAATTCTCGAGAAGTTTCTTGTAACATTTAGAGAATTACGAAGTTTGCATTTACATGTTGTAAAAGATACCTCACACCTTCCCAGTTTCTTCCTACCATTTTTTGGACATTTTGTCAGCCGGTACCAGTTCCGTTTTTTAGACAGTTTTCTATTTACTTCGGAAATGACACCTTCGATGAAATCTTGGCACATGAGAGAAAATTCACTGCGAGGTATTATGCATATGATTTTCGTAAAAAGAAATAAGGATGTGAAGCTGAAGAAACTTTCTTCCTTTCACGATGGAATGGACACATTTCCACGCACTGAAGATATTATTTCAGAAAGTCTCGAAAGTATTACCCATCTCTCTCTTTGCAACTTCGGGCGATTTCAAGGACCATTTCCGCACTATCAACCTCCACGTGAATTTGTCTTAGATCAACTTCTTTCGACCACAGTTGAATATCTGGACCTTGTTGGATTTCCAGTTACTCCACATATTATAAGTAGCATTTGTAGGTTTGGTGGGGAAAAGCTGCGGCATCTTTGTCTTTCCAGCTGCGAGTGGGAGCGCGCGATTGATTTCAGTGTATTAAATGCTTTCTTTCACACATGTTATAATATTACTGAATTAAACCTGCTGGGTTCTCATTTCTTTGAAGGAAATAGAGCATGTTTTGCTATATCACAATTGAAATACTTGAAAAAATTTGGAATTTCGTCGTGTGCATTTACTGAAATTTTAAAAACAGAGACTTCCACCGAAATATGTGAAGATATGAAAACTCATCAAACAATTGTAATTCCCATTCGATCATCCTTAGTGACCATTCTCAAAAATTGCCCCCTCGTTGAAGAATGCGACATTCGAGGATGCAGTCATACTACGCCCATGCATTGTCCTATTATGCGCCAGACTGTCGATTGTGTACATAGAGATTTATGTTACTTATCAAGGTTGCAACTGCTGAAGTCCTTAACGCTTGTGAACTTTCCCAATATTAAGTGTGGATACTTTTGGCGTCAAATATCCCTTCATTGCAAATTGTTAGAGAGCCTTCGTGTTGGTGCATTTAGCTCATGTGATCTCTCTTCGTGCGGGAGTAATTTAATTTTCTTAAGAGACTTTGAGGATGCATTGGTTAATATGAAATCTTTATCAAACTTGGTAGTTCAGAATGAAATGCTGGACCTTAATTCAAAAATGTTATGGAGTACTCTTTGTACTCTTCCAAACCTATTTCGACTCTGCTTAATAGCACAACCTGCCGAAAATTGTGATTCACATATACTGTTACATACTTTCTGTCACGATATAATAGGAGAATCTGAAGAAAATAGTGACTTCCAGTCACCTGTACTATTAAATGTTTCATTCATTTTTTCTCAAGTTGCTATGATGAATAGCTTAAAGATTCTCCATATTCGTTCAAATTGTGCTAACCAGATGGAGCTTTACAATGAGTTAACAGTTTTGAATAAAAACCTGGAAGAACACGAGAAGCTTTTCTTCGATGTTTTAAATGAATCAGTTGGAGTTAATTCTTTTAATTCACCGTGTTGTAATGTGAGAAAATATCATCTTACAGAACTTTGTTTGATATCATGTAATATAGCGAAATCACCTTTACCTTAATTCGTAAATTTTAGAACACTTTTATTGTTTTATTATATTTATTGTTATATTATATGATTTTTGGACCTATTTTAATGTAAATTTTACAACTGTAATATGTTGCAACTTATTTGTTTTAACTGAATGTGCCTTTTATTATTATCGAATGTGTAAAGAAAATAATGTAATAAAAATACTTATCTGTAAAATTAATCATTGCTGTGTTGTGAGAAAAGAATTAAGTGGCTTATAAACGTATTCCAAAATATGAACAGTACAATTTATTC